>NC_090437.1:1072724203-1075124203 GCF_031143425.1 Pleurodeles waltl
CCCTTCCTTTGCAGGTCCTCAGGTCCAGGAATCTGTCTTCAGTGCTTTGCAGTCAGTTGTTGTCCTTGCAAAATCCCCTATCTCGACTTTACTGTCTTTCTGGGGTAGTAGGGTAACTTTACTCCTACTTTTCAGGGTCTTGGGGTGGGATATCTTGGACACCCTTAGTGTTTTCGTACACTACCAGCGACCCTCTACACACTACACTAGGCCTGGGGTCCATTTGTAGTTTGCATTCCACTTTTGGAGCATATGGTTTGTGTTGTCCCTAGGCCTATTGTCTCCTATTGCATTATATTGTGTTCTACAGTGTTTGCACTACTTTTCTAACTTTTTACTTACCTGATTTTTGGTGTGTGTGTATATTTTGTGTATATTACTTACCTCCTAAGGGAGTATATCCTCTGAGATATTTTTGGCATATTGTCACTAAAATAAATAAAGTACCTTTATTTTTAGTAACTCTGAGTATTGTGTTTCTTATGATATAGTGATATATGATATAAGTGGTATAGTAGGAGCTTTGCATGTCTCCTAGTTCATCCTAAGCTGCTCTTCTATAGCTACCTGTATCAGCCTAAGCTGCTAGAACACTACTAATCTACGAATAAGGTATAACTGGACCTGGCACAAGGTGTAAGTACCACAAGGTACCCACTATAAGCCAGGCCAGCCTCCTACAATCCTTGCTTGTAGACTATTTCATTGCTCCGCTGAATAATTTTTACTTCCGCTAAAAAGTCCCCAGATGAAACTTCAGATTGGCTTGAACCTGGTTTGTGTATCTGGCCCACACTCCATTGCAATCAGCCTGACAATGTTCCTAGGTCCTAGTTTACAGTGACAAGTTGTCCCATTTGTGGCTTTGCCCTTTGTTGTGCTATTTTGTATCTATACCTTTGAAAATTCATATTCCCTGGTCCATTATTGGATTTTGTCATTTTGGTGTTACTTTGTTCATTAAATAATTATTGTGTTGTATTTTAAATTTTTTAACATTTATTTTACTTCTGAAATCCATACACATTTTTCTGACTTAAACTTGTCTGTTCTGTGCCATAGCTCCCGAAGGCTGAACTCAGGTTTAAATTACTGAGCCCTTTTACTGGATGCAATCAGATAGTGATCTTATAACTGGTGGACCTGTTCCTTAATCTACTCCAACTAATAAATCATTAATAAATCACTTTAACACAGCATATTTCTAAATAATGGTTACTATGCAATTCAAATTGCACCTCCTTCACTCAGTCTGACATGTCATCCCTGCATTATGTACCCACAACATTAGATGAAGTTGACAATTTCTCTGGGTAAACAGAGTCCATTTGTGCTTAGTGCATTGTATACAAAAGGAAGCATCTTTAAATATATTCTAAAATATCAGCCCCTCTACACAGTATTAATCATGTAGAATGTAGGGTTTTTTGTTTCTCTCTTAAATGTATGGAGAGTGGCATTTAATAATTTCTTATGCTTGTTTGGTGGTTACACACTCTGTCGCACACATTACACTTGTCCATATAATGTTGCCATTGGTGATGTCATATTTGGTCTTATCAATGATGTCATCAATGATGTAATTTGAAAAGTCTTCAATGAGGATATTAATGATGTCCTATGTAATCACATGATCTCATATATAAAGCCATGATCTCTGAGTGCTTGGGGTGTGAAGTAAAGCTTGAGTAGCTAACCATAACTTACCAATTTTCCTTTTTTTTTTGTTCTGTTCGGCAATGTGCAAACCTGTACAATTTTTGTTTCTTGCACACTGTCACCGGACTGGAAGCGGTGCAGTCCCTACTGGACTTTGATGTTCCCTGCTGGACCTGTCTCTTCTAATAGGTAATGTGACAAATGTCCAGAAGGCAAAAGTAAAGCATCTCTGGTAAAGAATGACAGACGAGAATCTCCGTTTTACAATTTACTCAAAGAATTAAAGTTCAGAAGCTGCGCCATCAAAGTTAAATCAAGTAGCATTAGTTTCAATAGAAAAAGCAGCCAAACTCATTAGAGTTTTAATCAATATCCAGCATAGATTTGCCTTCAAATTATAAGGAAGGGACTTCCTCTCGTTATGAAGAACTCTCATCCTTTTATTGAATTTTAGTTAAACTCTTCATAGATTTACTATATAAGTACATATTTCAAATGCTCAAGACCAATGGCAATAAAGCAAACGCAAAAGCTGGTAAAGAAAAAAATGGAGTGCTCTTGTTCACAGCATGTGCTCTCAGAACATGAAACGATACATAGTCTGTTATTTAGTCTGCAACAACTGCGCTGTCCTTGGGAATGTGCACTCTGCTCAGGTAGTCAAGAAAGATTAATTTGACAAGGCCTAAATTGTCCTTAGTTTAGCTCAACTGCGTTCTTACAGTACCTGCATTAAAACTCAGCCAATCTGTTCCCTCAGTAACTATCCTGGCAACCATCCTCGCAACCTGGCACATGTCCTGCTTTCTACATACATGACACCCTGTCCATATGGCTAGCTAGGGCGAACCTTAGGGGCAACTTACATGTAGTAAAAGGGGAGTTCTGGGCCTGGCAAGTAAATTTAGATGCCAGGTCCCTGTGGCAGAAAACTATGCACATAGACCCTACTTAAGCAGGCATGAGATAGGTTTGACAGGCTACTTCAGTGGGTGGAGCAAGCAGAGCTGCAGGCTCACTAGTAGCATTTAATTTACAGGCCCTAGGCATAAGGATACCGCTTTACAAGGGACCTTTAGGTAAATGAAATCTGACAATTAGGTATAAGCCAATCATACCAATTTTACAAGGGAGAGCACATGCACTTTAGCACTAGTTAGCAGTGAAACAGTGCTCAGAGTCATAACGTCAGCCACCAAAGGTCAGAAAAATAGGGAGGCAAAAGGCAAAAAGTCTGTGGAATGACACTGTAAAAGGGCCAGGTCCAACAATCATGCACACATCTCCCTGGCACATATGTAATTAACCAATAATGAGAAATTATGCCCTGACTTCCGGCAATGTTGCCTACAAAAATGCAATATCCTGGAATGGGTGACATGGAAATACCTATGTCACACAGAAAACATATCAACAATGTACACTTCTCCAAGTGACATCTGTCACAACAGAGTCAAGGAGGTAGTATCAATGCCACTCATATAGTCCACATGTGAGACATTGAAAAGAACACTGTTAAGGTCAGGTTCAAAATGTCAGGAGTGATGTCTCTAGAATACACAAAACAATGAATCAGCAAGCCCCTGGATAGTTAGAACTAATGTCTGACTCCCATTACAATGACATCCTCTGAGTGTTTCTGTAGATGCCATCTGTCCATTGCATGTTGGAGAGACCTAGAATAGAAGACCCCCCAATGAATTGCCTTATGAGAAGCAACAGCACTATTCACATCTTGGATATGACAACTCTGGTGTCTGTGGATGAATGACTGTACTCAAACACTTGTTATGTCAACATCACTGCAGGTCACTCAGTGATGCATGTCCCTAACCATTTCACATGTGCAGTTCACTTTTCCACATGATTCCACATCAAGGGCATAGATATACACAAAGTGCTTACACACCCCGGGTCTCCCTGTCATGTCCCTCATTACCACTGCAGTTCTACATGACAAATGACATACATTGATGCATGAAGTCATCTGTCAGACAAGAAACAATGGCACAAGATGAAATGTAACCCCATTGTAAATGTGCATTCCACAAACAGTTTGCCATGCACATATATGTGAGGGAATACAGAAATTATCCAATCAACATAGGTAGAACATGCATGAAACCACAGCTTACAAATGTTTCCTAAAGAGAAAGGGACACGTGCTGACATTTAGGCACAAGGAATGTTGGAAGCAGTGATGGCACATAAAATCGGCCAATTGACATTCCTCACTTACCAAGAGAAAGTACTTTGCTACACCTGCAAACAATTAGCCATGTAAGTCACGTCAAATGTATGATTGCCACTTACACATCACAGACTGCAATGAGGCACCAGCACCCATTACAACTGATGATAAGTAACTTCTAGGTGGCAGATGTCTACATACACATATACACAGACACATGGCAGAGTACAGTGATCCATAACCTACTTACCTTTGGTCTACAACATGTAGGCATAGTGATCTCTTAGATACAAATTACACCTACTACAACAACAAACAGTACATGAATGTTCACTGTACACAGCCATTTGTGTTTCCTGCAAATGCAAGTGGCTTGTGGATTGCCCCCAGTTTTGTCCTATGTCTCAATTCCAAAAGTCAGGGCACACCAGTTTAATACACTTGATGTGTCAACACAACAATCTCCCATCTACTGTGTGACACATGGCTCATCCCTCATTGTCACTGGGAGCAGTCAGTACCTCACTCAATCACCTGGCAATGGGACAGGTGGGAATATACTGTGTACTCACCCCCTTGTGGCTGCTGTTCTGTCCTCGAACACATCAAGTGCTGGGTAGGCCACTTACAGAATGTGGGCCATTAGGCTCTGACGGGCAACCCACCCACATTGGGAGGACAGCCCCAGCTGGACCTCAGCGATCTTCTGGGCCCAACGTCCCAGGTTTTCTCACCTCTTGCAACAGTGGGTGCTCCGCCAGCTGTTGACCCCCCGGTTTCGCACCTTCTTGGCGACGGCTTTCCATATCGCATTCATCTGATGGGCGTGGACCTGCATGGATGCAATAGACAAGACAATCATTTCTGTCCACAAGTCTCATTTAAAATGTCTGAGTTGCATACATGTCAGCACACCAAGCTGAGAACATTCTGTTTTGGCAACACTGCCCAAGTGCGGCACATACAAGCCATTTAGTACAGAGATATGACTACAAACACTTCCCAATCTGCAGTCCAACCCACCACCCTGCGCAGACCTTAGACTGACTAGGTAGTTCAACTGACATCTTGTGGGACATGATCTAGCAATTTGACTGAGATCTGAGAAACTATGTGATACATCACACCTCACTAGCTTCTAAAAGGTAGACTCATTAGGCATGAATGCATCAGAACACTTGCAATTTGTGAGTATGGTCTTCTGCATACAGTCATTAGAGGCTACTGCCAGGGTACGAATGCAGACATTACACATGGGCAACAATGAAGAGACTGGCAGGGTAGGTACAGATAGAATCTACCCTGTCCATGTGTGGACATGTGCAGATACAAATGCAGGCTCATTCCACTTCAGGGGGTGGAGTTCTTTGTGTCTTCTCATTTACAGAGAACGTTTGGACATATGTGTCCATCGTATATAGATTGCATCCAAAACAACATAGGCATGCATTGTCTATTTCTTGCAATGTGCCTAGACTGCTGAGTCACATATCTTGGGTTCCAAGGAAAACAACATACTGTTTGTACTTTTGAAATGTCTGAAATGCAATGAGCCTACACAGGATATATGTGACCTGTGTGAAGGTGGCAACAGGGCTGTGTGGTTCAGGGACCTGTCAAGGGTCAGAGACACACATTGACAATGATGCCAAGTACACATTAGTCACAGATAATTAACTCATTTACATTCTTATCGGAGAAAAGAGCCTCGATAAGCTACATACTGACATAGGCCCGAGATATGGGCTAATAACAAGATCTACTGGGATGCAGGGAGTGGGCAGAGTGCCACAGCTGCATACCAAAAGTGATTTGACACCAGCCTAGACTTGGACCCATACTGTGAGGTAGATTTGACAAGGTCTGGTCTTTGCAGGCTGAGCAGACAGTACCTACATGAAACTCCATTCCCATAACTTCCATGCATGACAGTACATCATGTATCCAACAGCAATTTGGCATGTAGTGTGTGTGTGGCAATCTGAAGGGCAGAGTGAGTCAGGATATGCTTTCCAAACAACAGTTTAGCAGAGGCAGATGTCGGTTGGAATCTCTATGGCAACATATGCATTGCTCACTTCACACATAACTGACACATACAACATGCATTCACTGTCATGCAAATACATATTGCCTCACATTGACAGCATCCATGAGGTAAGAGATGTCTGGGGATGGCTGTAATGTCACCTCAACTAGTCATGTGCATCCAACACAAGGTGGATCAGGGAACACTCAGTGAACACACACCACAATGTATTAGAACATGAATACATGCACATTGACTCGCCCATTGATGCCTCACTGACTGTACCTAAATGGCCTTGAGTTAACATTCTGGGACACATGGGCACAATCTAGGCTGTAAGGAGGATATATATGGTAAAGTACAGAAAGAATATGTGCACATGAGGCACTTACCTGCTCCTCTGGTGAGCAATAGAGTTGTCCATATGGGGATAGAACCTCAGACACCAGCTTCTCCAACTCCTCTGGTGAAAAGGCTTGGCCCTATTACCTACTGGATGTGGCATGATTGCTCCAAGAGGCGGTACACAGCAGCTCAGGTAGTAGTGGTCTTGCTGGAAGCAATGTCAGGAGTCAAGTGAGGGATTTTGCAGAACATGTCGGTCATGTCCGCCACATACACTGCCATCACCGCTGGTGGAAACAGCCTTTGGCCTGAGACCACCACTGGCAACAATGTTAGCCTATGGCTATGTCTGCTGTGGTTGCAATGGGCTACCGCCATGACGACATCCACCCTGTGGTCATGGACGGTTCCTATTGTCCAGTAGAGTAGGTCATCCAGCCGCCATTTTAGAGGACAGAAATGTGTTATATGGCTCCAAATGATGCATCACACCTCAAAAATGTTTGTATTTGTAGTAATGAGTGGTTGTCTTTTTCTGCCCTGTAGGTGCTACAATCATTGTTGTACATTGCAAGGCACATATGGCAGTTTGCATTGGGGCACAGAGAGAGGTCATTTTTAAGCTTGGTACATCAAGTCACAAATGTTGATGACCTGATACCTGATGTGTACAAATGTGTTGCAAAGCAAGGGGGTGAAATGTGACTTCTGTGTGATTATCTGTTGTGATGTGTACTGTGTATCATCATGTCCACACCTTCATAAATGCCTTGTTACCTTTTATCATTGACATGCATCCTGTATGTTGCAAGGGACACATTGGATAATGACAATACTAATTTCTTGTCTTGTGATACATAGGTACCTAGGGAGGGGAAGGATCAGACAATGTCCTATCGTCCACTGCCAGACCTTCAGACCAAGGAAGAATGCCACATCATCCAGATCTACCATCCAAATAAGCAAACCATTGTGGATCTATGTCGTCAATTGGAGCCAGATCTGATGCCTCCCATGCGTCATCCAACAACTATTACACAAGTCATGGCAGTGTTGCCCTTCCTGGCCAGAGGGTCTTTCCAAAATACAGTGGCCCTATCTGCTGGGATGTCCCAGCCAACGTCAGTCTGGTTTTGAAGGAGGTACTCTTAGCAATGTTGAAATACCTTGACAGCTATATCTGGTTTCATCCACACGAGGATTTCACCCATGTGAAGGCTGACTTTTATGGTTTGGCACACATCTCACATGCAGTGGGAGCCCTTGATGGTACACATGTTGCCTTGGTGTACTGAAGCAGAAAGAGCTTCAATTCCATCAATGTCCAAGTTGTTTGTTTTGGGGATCTCTCCATTTCACAAGCTGTGCCCATTTTTTGGAGTCAGTCGATGATGCATTCATTATGTGGAACAGTGCAATCCCCCAGCAGATGTCACAACTGTACCCAGAGAGGTCATGGCTGGTTGGTAAGTCACATCCATCCTGTTTTTGTGTGTGCAATGTCTGCTGCAACAAATCAGATGAGAGGGACTCCTAGTTGTACATTTGTACCATTCTATCACAGGGGACTCTGCATACCAAAACCATCCATGGTTGTTGACACCAGTGGGAAATCCAACTTTGCGAGGGGAAGTCTGCTTCAGTGAAGCCCATGGAAGAACACAGCGTGTCTCGGAGTGAGCTTTTTGGCTCTTTAAGGCCAGATTTATGTGTCTGAACAAAACAAAAGGTCTACTCACCTGAAAAACTACGTAAGATCATTGAGGCCTGATGCATGCTCCACGACATTGACCTGCAGAGGAATATACCATACATCCCAGATAAGGGGGAGCTAGCAGTGCCATCAGGTGGGAATCTTGAAATACCAAGTGACAATGACAGTGAAGAGGAGAAAGGTGAATACTTGTGGGCAGATCTCATCAATCACTACTTTACTTGAGTTTAAGTATGTAATGTGATGTGATTACTGTGACAGTATGAGGTACTGAAGTTGTCAGGTTGTGTGGAGTAGGGTGTTTTTTTTTTTCAAAAGATAGGGGATCTCACGCTTTGCACTAAACAGCCAAGAGCTACTTGCTAAGACAGAGGTGAACATTTCACTACGTTTATTATGTGCTGGGTTTGTGTCAATCTCATTGCAATGTCAGTGTATCAACTGAAGTTTGATATGAGCTTTCAGTCATAGATATTAATTTCCAACCTAAACTCCATGTATTGGTTTTATTCAGTTGCCTAAACCCTGACATCCTCATGTGGGCATTTCAGAGTTGTGACATTGACAGGTATCTGATACTGTTCTGACATATTAAGTAGACATGGATTGATCCAGGTAAAGTTGATCACAGATTTAGAGTGTTTGAGTCCTGTGCCAAACCTGCTTGCAGAGTGGGTGGGCGGAAGTCGGAAATGAACAATACAGAGGTTTGATGTTGTGTGTTGGGCCAACTGTCTCATGTGTGTGATCATATGGCATTGAGAAATGTTGTCATCAAGTGCAATCCATGCATTCTCCCTTCACATTGTGTCAACAATGATCTTGTATGACTTCTTTGTAGTTGTAGAGGTGTTTCATCATTGCAGACCACAGTGGCTGTGTCATAACACTGACATAGGTGTGTGTTGTACCATTAGATGCTAGGTCATTATAATGGGATGGACCTATGATCAGGGACTGTTGTACTGCCCTCTGTCTGTGCCATGACTTATGTTATGTTGGAGGACCTAGTTTCGGTATGTGATAAGGCTCAAGCTGGTGGCAAAATCCACAATTCCTTTAGCCTATTCTACAGGACAGGGTCTGACAAAGACCTTTCTTTTGTAGTGTGGGTGGCTATACCTTGGTATATCTAGCCTGAGCCACTATAGTTCAACTATTCTTGGTTATAACAGTCCAGACATTTTGACAGCCTATGTGCTGTACAGAGCCATAAAATGTTTGGTGTGATCAGGTAGGTCTATCAGTGTGTTGCTAATAATACTCAGCATGGCACCACCTATGACATATCCCTCCTTCCATTACCATCTTGTGTCTTCCTCATGTGCATCACATGGGCTTACATCTCAACATTTCAAAATGTGGAACAGAAGCAAGCAGGAAGTGATTTTCTGATAGGTGAGTTTATTGACATAGGTGCAGGAAATAATAATGCCATGCAACACAAAAGGAATGTGAAGAGATTGGTCATGGTGGATGTAATCATTTTAGTAGATGCCACAACATTTGAAGTCCAAAGTCCAGTGCCCTACTACTATGTAAATGGAAGGCGGTTGAATAACAGTCAACAGAGTAAATATGTGGCACACAAAGGATTTCGTTCAGGAAGAGGCCACTTGCTGGCAGTGGTTGGGGTCTTGCCACCCGATGCTCCTGGATTCTTGGTTGGACGTACCTGCTTGCAGGGGGTTCTGCTGATACAGAGGCACGGGTGTCTGAAGAGGGGGTCCTTCCCTTCCAGTGACTGCCACTGATGTTGAAGGGAATGGTGTTACTTGGCCAAGGAAGGGGTATGGTGTTGCTCACAGTCCCTGATCAGGGTACTGCTTATCTCCCTGAGCACCCCTGATGGGCAGGCAAGGATAGTGTTGGTGGCTTCCCATTTTCAGTGACAGTGATAGACATCCTTCTGCAGCTGATTCATTTCCCTCAGTAACTGGCCCATCACTCCTTGGGATTATTGATAGGATTCCAAGTTTAGGCTGATGGTGTCCTGGCCTGGACCATCCCCCTTGGCCCACAACATCCCTCCCATGAACCCTACTCACACATGCCTCCGCCCTTGCCACAGGTTCCTCCTACCACTGGTTACAGGACCATCATTGTCGGAGGTGTGTTGCTTTGACTCAGGATCCGGGACTTGGGGGGACACAAGATGGTGGTCACTGCCTTAGGGTCACAGGTTGTGGGGTGAATGGCTGCCTGCAATGTTGATGCAACTGGGCTTGGAGGACTCGATGTGGTCATGGTGAGACTCACTGGTGTCATCTGACCAGGTGGCCCTGATAGGCCAGAACTGGCCTTAACATCCAGACATCCAGGAGTGTTGTCCTCACTGAGGGTTTCATCCATGGGGTAGTGTCAGTCTCATCAGTGGTGTTGGTGTCTCCAGTGGCAGCTTGACCTGTTGATGTGAGAGATACAATATTACAGGTTGTATTTTGACATCTACCTCCAATCGTTGATAGTGACATTTAGCAAAGGCTCTGTACCCATCGGATTTGTAGGTTTTCCTTATGTGCCAGGTACACATGGTTTAAATTGTATTGACATGACATTTGTGAAACTAAACATTTTCAATTCCATTTCAGCCAACCAGATGCAGGATGTATGAGTTAATTAGCACTTGGGAGGATGGGCATAGACTTACATCTTGCCACCAGTGCAGGCAAAACAGTGGCTGGGCAGAATGTATCTTTGATCCTTTTAAGGCGTAGTTGACTGTTATGCAGTCAACACTTTGTTGTGTATGTGTTTGGAGACATTATGTGGTCAGTGCATTGTAAATGAGTCTGCTGCAAATACCATTCAGGTGATGCTTCTTGAGACATTTGGTCTTGTGCTTTTTTCACACAGGTGGAGCTGTCCTTCCTGTCCATAATATTTTCATCTTGGCTTAGCTGCTAAAAATGGATCTAGGTGGTTAGCAACATCACAGAGTGTACCATGATCTATACCTTGGTCCCTTCCAGGTGAGTAAACTTCATTTGTGAGTTCACAGACAGATACATTATGGCATATGGACACTGGCCTGGTGATTAAAGTTACGGGGACTGACCCTCCTGGGATTTACATTCATGTTACTCTATATACTACTCACAGTATACATCAGTCATCCTTCCAGGTGAATTCACTTCCATTGCGAGCTAACGAACAAGGATATTTGAACAAATGCACACTGGGCCTGTGTTTGGAGTTGGAGAAACAGAGCTCCCGGCCTTGGCAGCCCTGTCACTCCCTGTACTACACCCACTGTACACGTTAACTTCCTAGGTGAGTAGACTTCAACAGAAAATTGTGATACAGGGGTCTGTGTTGCAGGGTACACTGGGCTGGCTAAGTGGAGTTACAGTGACCGAGCCTCCTGGCCTTAGCAGTCCTGTAAGACCCTGTCCTACTCTCACTGCACAAATGTTATCCTCCCAGGTGAGTAGACTTCAACAGAGAGTTGTGACACAGGGGTCAGTTCCTGTACTATACACAGTATACAAATGTTATCCACCCAGATGAGTACATGTCAATGTGTAGTTGACAAACATGTTACATTTGAGTATGATACACTGTTCTCGTGTTTGGAGTTACAGTGACAGTGATTGCTGGGAGTTGTAGTCATGTCAGTCCCTGTATCACACAAACTATACAAATGTTATCCTCCCAGGTGAGTCCACTTCAATTGGGAGTTGACAAACAATGGTCTTTGGAGCAGCGGGCACTGGGCTGGCTGAATGAAGTAACAGTAATAGAGCCTCCTGGCCTTAGCAGTCATGTCACTGTTATCCTCCCAGGTGAAGACACTTCAATTTGGAGTTTAGTGACCAGGGTCTTTGATGCAGAGGACATTGGGCTGGCTGAGTGGAGTGACTATCACTGTGCTTCCTGGGAGTTTTAGTCATGTCAATACACACACACACTATACAAATGTCATCCTCTCAGGTGGGTACACTTCAATGGGGAGTTGATAAAAAAGTTAGTTTAAAGAATGATTCACTGTTCTGGTTTTCATAATTGTAGAACAGTGCCTGCAAGGAATTGTAGTGCTTCCAATCCCTTCATTACACACACTATACACAGGTGAGTCTACTTTATATGTGAGATGTCAGACTGGGTTCTTGGACAGGTGGACAATGGGCTGATGAATGGGGTGACAGTGAAGGTAGCAAGAGGTGAACAGTGGGCATGCATGACATTACATTTTGGTGAGATATTTTTGTGTTGTGACTTACCAGACTCCATTCCCCAGGTATTCCTGTGAAGCACTCAGGATGCAGGATGGCCAAGACTTTCTCTTCCCAGGATGTGAGTTGTAAGGGAGGAGGGAGGGACCACTGCCAGTCTTCTGGATCTGCAGTTGGATGCCATGGAACCGACCTTCTCCCTGAGGTTGTTGCACCTCTTTCTGATGTCATCCCTTGTGTGCGGGTTGGGGCCTACAGAATTCAGTCTGTCGACTATCCTCAGCCATGTTTCCATTTTCCTGGTGATAGAGAGTTTTGGACTTGGGCTCCAACTAAATGTGGCCCTTCTCTTATGATTTCATCCACCATGACTCTTAACTCGTCTTCACTGAAATGGGAACTTTTCTGGGGTGACATGCTGGAGCAAGTTAACAGGTGACGGTGAGTTTATGAATTTTGGAAGTGGAAATGGTTGTGACTGGAAAGAGAAGTGTGTTGAGGGTGTGGGATCTGTGCTTAGGGAAAGTTGGAAGGGTGCCTAATCTGAAGTTCTTTTTTGGATGCAATCTGGCTTCTGCGTTTGGCATTGGAGAACAAAGGATTATGGTGTGTGAGAGGGCGTGTTTTTTAGCACGTTTGCAGGTGTGTCGAGTGTGGCAATGTGTATCAGCTGTGTTGTTTTAAAATCTATCCAATGTGGTGTTGTGTATTAATTTCGTGTCCTTGAACCGCCGTGGTTTGGACCACCATTGGGGGACCAGTATAGTTTACTGCCACTGTGACATTTGACTTGTAATACAGTCGGTGGTTGGTCGACGGGCTGTCGGTGCTGGTGGTCGGACTGCCTATTTCCCACCCTCAGTGGTGCTGGCGGTCTGTCATTTTTGGCTGTCTTTTGGTGGCCCTGTCTGTCTAAGTCATAATACGTCAGTCTTACAGACTGCCAATATGGTGGTCGTTTGGTGACCATCAAATTGGTAATGAGGCTTTAATATTGAGAAATAACAATCCACCCTTAAATGTGTATAGATTTTAAAATTTGCTTTTCACAAATAAATATAAGTTCTAAAACATTTATCATATCTTTTCAGACTGAACAGAGCAGGCCTAGGGCAACAGAAATATTTTTTTAGGCAACCAATTAGGCCTGTAGCTGTTATCACTGGCTTATCATCATAACCAACTGAGGCATCCTGTATGAGTGCAAGCTTTCTCATAAGGCAAATATCAGGCATACAGTCATAAAGAAACATGTTAGTAAACCCCTCCAGTCCAAACTGGGCAGCAGAGAGTTAATTTTGAGTGCTTCTGGTGTTGTGTAGCCACTTTAGCTATAGCTCCATGCACGTTGGTTTAATACACTAGGCCGCTGTGCACTTTGACCTAGATATATTTTATTTGGCTTCGCATTGTTATTTTTACAATAACCAGTTTTACGGTCTTGTTTTAATTTCATCTATCTAACTGTTTTGCTTAGCCCAGCACTGTGTTCTCAAACAAGACATTCTTGATCACCTTGTGCTTCAGTTAAGGATAAAGTTTGGTACATTGCCGGTGAACGTGGTAGAAGTTTAGTCTCCAACATTCGTAGAAAATACACATGGGGACATTTTCTTAGCACAATAGCTGTGTTATTATAAAAACACTTCCTGGTCCCATTACACGTTAAGAGAGAGATTCCAGCCAGGGGACCACGATTGTATGCTGATTGCTGAATGCTTTGCTGCAGATGCTAACGCAGACTACAGGCCTTTGCTCAGGTATGACTCAGGTAGAAAATAGTCCATTGATTCTAGTGGCAATATGATAGCGGATGCGACCTGAGTGACCACAACTTCCCTGAGAAGTATGATATGTCATGCGCTCGGCTGCCCAATCATCTCTACCTTTTGGGAGAGATGAGGCACTGCTAGTTAGCCGGAGCAAAACCCGGATTTGGAGTGACAGGTGTCACCCACTGTGGGTCAGACTCAGTCTCCCACACCGTGCACGATCTTGCTGCTCAAAATCCAGTCATCTCATTAGAATAATGAGAGCCTACGCGACACTAGGAACTCATCTGTGAATCCCAGAAGATACAGCTTTTGCCAATATCTTTAAGTTCTGCCCATGTTTCAATACTGAACAATAAAAGCAGTCGATGGTCAGACACCTGCCAACATGTACAGAAAACATCACCCACCAGCTGTCAAGATTAATTGTTGGACACAGCAAAACGCAGAGGCTAATTCCTATAGTCTCATCCTCCAAACCAGTGTCAAACTGGGTATCTAAGATCACCTTATATACACCTTATTTGTATTAGGGAAGCCATTTCAGATGCAACAGAGTGCTGCTCTAGGCAATAAGTCTACTTTATTGAGGCTTTAGTGTACATTTCTACATTTTGTTTTTATTGATTTGTTGATATCCTGTTCTTTGTTGCTGCATTGATGTCAAAGGCCATATGACTTCACATCCTGTAATAAGATATTTATCTTACGAACATGTAAATCCTGAGACCTGTTGAGACTGATTTTCAAAGGGGGATCATTGAATGCCCAACGTTTGTAAAGCAAGGTTAAAATGGTGTGATGTTAGGTCCCTTAGACCAGTCTTAGACTGGCTGCTATGAGCCCTTAGATTGGCTGCTATGAGCGTGACATTGAAGTAATAGTATTACTATACAAGCAAAATGATATCAGCAGGATTGTGGATTTAGAGTATGGGTAGCAGGGAGAAGTCACTTTAGAGTGGAAGTATTACAAATTCCAATAATTGTTTTGCATTTATATAGCCCACACAACCTCTGACAAGGTGTTGAAGCACTTTGCACCAGGTGGCACACTGCTCTGAAACCCAGTTTTAATGGTGTTACTTAGAGTAGCCTTGTGCACTCAAGTAAACCATTTCATACATTCACTCCAGTGTCTTTGTGGTAGATCCAATTAAAATTATCAGGAGTTATTTGTTATTCTGGGTACATGTAGATGATTGGTGAGATTAATAGATGAGGTAGAGGAGGTTAGGTATTCTTAGGTTGCAGGAGTATGGCTTTAAAAAAAGCAGAGATTGTGATCTTTGAAATGAGTTGTGCTCAACCTGCAGAAGTATGTTGACAGAAGCAGCTTAGTTGGCTTATGAAGATAGTGCTATATTCAGTTCTTTTGAGAGGTGATAGAATTGGACGAACAGTTTGTCTGGTGTTATGCTGCCACTAGATCACTGCTTCTACAAGGCTAGATGATCAGCTCAGGGGTTGGAAGGGTACAATAATGGTATGGTGCAAACCTTAAAAGAGATTCTTCAAATGTTGAAGCAAATGTCATCTCATGTTTTTTCTCACAGTATTAAATGTAAATCAAAATGGGATCCATTTTGCACACCTCTAGTTTGATGTTGCAGTGTGGGGGAAATTATGTTGTTCCCAATTCTAGGTTTGCATTTTATCTACAAGTCTTAAAGAGGGGCTGTGAGGATATACTTTGAAGAAACAAGGGCTACATGTACAAACATTTGGAATTGTGAGTTCCTAATTGAGTTTCTATGCAAATTGTAATTAAGAAATCACAACTTCTAATGTTCAAAACTCTATTGAATTTCATTTGTAATTCCCAGTGGGTTGCAAATAGACCTACCTCACTAATATTCCTGAGGTAGGTCTCCGTTTGCTACCCACTGGGAAATACAAAAATCATATAGATGGTGGCCTGCTGGTGTCAGCCGACCACCATGTCTGTGCTTTTAAATAAAGCAATCTTTTTTTCTTTTAATACAGTCTGTTTTTCTTAAAGGAAAACAAGATGTGTTTTAAAAAGAAAATTAAAAGTTTTCTTTAATTTTTTAAGAGTAGGCAGTGGTCCATGGGACCCCATCCATTTGAAAATGGGTTACCACCAATGTGAAATTGGGGGTAACCTGAAAATGTTTTGTGACTACATTCCGGTCACAAAACATTCAAACATACCACTGTGAGTCGCTATTTAGTAGGGACGCCATAGATCCAGCAAGGGGAGGGCAAACAGTAGAAGGTTTGTGCAAATTAGCTCAACAATATATTGGGGCAATGGCTTGCTTCCAAAGAGGCAACAAACATTGAAGAGGATTTTGAAAACATAAATGGATGTTTAAATGTGGGATGACTTGAGTAGCGTTCGCACTAAAAATGGGTTTAGGCACTGCACTGAGATCTTTTGTCTCAATATAGGGATGCTGCTGATGATATAGAAGGCGTGATAACTGGTCGATGCAGCCTGTATGGCCTCCTCAGACGATGGTGGCTGAGGTAGTAGGAGAAGCTTCAATACCATAACATGAGAAAACATGCCCAAAGTGAGTCTAATGTTCACTGGTCATAAGAGAGTGAAAAGGGGACTCCTTTTACCAGGAAGATCTACATCACACGGATGATCATGGCCAAGTAGGGGGGGTGGGGGCTTGGTGTTTTGGCTGTAGTTCTACTTCTGCTTCACTTTCTCATTGTGGCCTAGACCTCTTTGTTCCCTAATCCCCCTCTCCCTGGGTTCGCCTCCTTCTCAGAGTCCCAGAACTCCATCAGTTGAATGTACACCACATTGTATATGTCGTTGGGTAAGCCCCCTCCCTCTGGGGCAGTGGGTATCCAGTATAGGGCCTCTTGAGCATGCCAGAGTTTCTACCCTGGCTGCTACTGGACAAGTGATGCCTGGGAGCAGATGTGCCTTTGGAGCTGGAGAACCAATTTCGAGTCCCGGCGTCGGCTCAACCTTCTATAATCTGGGCAAATTGGTTAGTCTCCCCATGCCTACAAAATTAATGTGACCTTGTAACTGATGCATATGTAAAGTGCTCCAATGCCCTTGGGCTGAGTTCACACTATATACAACTGCAACAAATATATGTATATATATATATACACATACTTATATCTTGAAACCTTAAAAACAGAATAAAGTCAATGTTTTCAATCACTTAATGCAGGAACTGTATGCCATCATCTTAAGTGACCATAGCTTGAATATGGGCCATCATTATGCTACAAGTGTCAGCACTTATAACAACATATTCAGTTTACAGAAATGTGCAAAAATTTTAGCATAAGTCCTTTTAGGTGATCAGCTGCAATTGTATTCCCTCTGAAGATGTACCAATCCAATATGGAGACTTTTTTAATTCAGTGTCAGCAAATCGAGGTGTGCAGCTTAATTAAAGAGGTACAAAAGACATACTTGTAGTCTGACATGCTATTGGATGGCCAGCCCTCTGAGTTGAATGTGAGAAAGTGAATTATTAACTGGGGTGGATGGTAGTCCTCTTCAAGTAATAATTCACCATTCTTGTTTGGTCTAGTGAATGTTTTAGTAATTTAAACCTAAGCTCAACTCTTGGTAGATATGTCACAGGGCAGAGAGGCTTAACTTAAAAAAATATGTTAAGCATTTAGAAGTGCTAAAACAGGTAAAAGTCGGGAATACAACACCATGAAAATCCCTCTTCAATTTATGAAAATATAGACCACTTCAATGCGCAAAACGGCATCAAATTGACAAAATTTACATAAGGGAAACCATTGATATGGGTTTAACTAAAAATAGCACCAAAAAGCGCAGGACAATGGTAAGGTGGGAGGTTGACCATGAACAAGGACCAGGTTGGTGCCAGTCAAAAAGAGACATTCAAACTTTTATGGAGAAAAAATAGTCCTTGATGGGGCAAGCTGCAAGCTTAATCTGAAGTGGGGTTTGATAGGGGCAGGATTGTTGAAGATAGGGGTCCGGTGTGGTCGTTGATGAAGGCAGGAAAGCCCTGAGCACGCAAAGTCAGTAGTCCAAGCCCTTGTAGGCCTCAATATCGATCAGTTGTACACAGTTTCAATGCCAGCAAAGTGCTCTAGGTTCTGACTTAGAAACTTTACAGGAAGTAAGAACTCATTTAGCAGGGCACACCAGCAAATTGAGGCTGACGGGTCAATCAACATGGACGGCTGTGGCTTCAAAGGCAACCCCAGTCTCCGTTGGATCTCCAGGTAGAAGATTGGTAGAACTTTGATAACAGTAGGGAAACACTCTAATGCCAGCCACGTGTCCAGGGCCTAGGGTCACATCTTGTGGAGTTAGGACTCACTCCATCAGAAGCCTCCCGCAGTGACCAGGGTGGTCCACTTGAAGCTGGTCAGCTGGGGTCCATCAGGAAAGGGACTCTCTTACCGCTTTTATAATCCTATAGCCTAACAGAAGGTCAGCAACCTGACCCCTGGAATCCATGTCTTTGTCCTGGGTAAAAGTGGAAGCAGGTCCAGCCCTTAAGGTTCTCCTAACAGGTCTCAACAGCACGTGCAGTAGTAGGGCCAGTAGTGCACTGAGAGGGGCCCAGAAGTACCATATTTCTGCGTATTAGACTGCTGGAGTGGGTGACTCTAGCCCCCTCCTTGACCAATAGGGAAAAAGTTCCTAGGGTATCCCCCCAAATCTTTACAGCACTTCTTGTCTGTCTTACTACAAATAATCCCACAGTGCCCCTCTCTATCTAACTACAACATAGCATACGTTTTTCTACTTTGTGCAGAGGTCCTGCACTAATTTTAGAGGGGTGGCCCGAGAAATGACTTAGCCACCTCTCCCCTGTGGTTACTCAATACCAGTTTTGAGGGCAGCTCTTCTCCCACTTGGATCAGTGCTTGACTGGCTACTTAGACAGTGAACATGCAGACCAATGTGTGAGCTACATTTTCCAGTGATAGGACCAATGTTGTTTGAAGATATGCAACCAGCTGTGCAAAGTCCCAAGCCATCCTGGCAAGGGAAGGTCACTTTTTCCCCCACATCCAAAGCCTTTGTCTCTGAGTTGGAATCCAACTCACAGCTAATCAAGTAGCTATTTAGCTTGTGTATGACAGCTAGAAGCTCAGTCAAATATTTTTTTAGAGGATTTAGGCAAGCTAAACATAACTTTTTAAAAAGGAGTTTTGTAAAATATTTGTTACAAATCTGAATTTACTAATGATTTGGATTTGTAATACGTATTTGAATAGGTCAAAGAATTACCTTTTTATTTGGTTCCTAGGCAGACACAGTTTTCTTAACTTCCATTAAGTATCCCAATGTTGTCCTGGGGAACAGCTGTGAAAACAGTTATTAGGGACTTTTCACTGCCAGGAAATGTAAAACTTAAGTACATATCTTACTTTTTAAATACTTTTCACCCTGCCTTATGGGCATTTTTTAAGACCTACTTAGGATGACTTA
This sequence comes from Pleurodeles waltl, assembly GCF_031143425.1. Classification (NCBI taxonomy): domain Eukaryota; kingdom Metazoa; phylum Chordata; class Amphibia; order Caudata; family Salamandridae; genus Pleurodeles; species Pleurodeles waltl. The sequence goes on from NC_090437.1 coordinate 1,072,743,519, forward strand.
TTAATATTAATAGGGTTTAGCCTGTCAAAAGGGGTATTTTGACAATTTCAATGTACAGTTTAAACCTGTGCAGCCAGCTTACTCTTGGCTTCCTGTGTTCTTGTTTTGCATTGTCACTTTAGTGGTGACACAATTTGTGTTACAATCCACTAGTATTATTTAGCACACATTTTAACATACTTTAAACACATTCATAGGTTTGTTTAATGTGACAATGATGAGTACAAACAATTACAGCATGTTTTATGGATCAAAGCAAATGCACCAGGGCCTAGTTAGCAGAGTCCCAGGACACACAGTCAAAAACCAGCAGCCAGGCCTGGACCGGTAACCCAAAGCAGCCCTGGCACCTTTGTCAAACAAGTCCCGAGGAAGGGGGGTGCAAGTGCAAATAACTGCTGCTTTTGTTACTGGGGCTGATATCGCAACACAGCCTCTCCGACCCTGACAGCAGCATCAGTCCAAATAAATGGAGATGGTCATGCAAAAAGGGTATTTTACTACTCTGCATAACCAATCTTGAAAAATATGTGACTTCTTTATAGAACCACAAATTGAATGGCTGCCAGTTCTGGTAGATGTGTGTGATTGGTTGGTTTTGGGCAATGCATAAGGCAAAGAAGGAGTCTTGCACACAATTTCAACATAATCAAATGATGTACTCATGGCTCCCAACATGTGGGTGGAGCCAAAGCCCAACTGTCCTCAGTGATTCACATATAAATGGTTGGTGACAGCTTCACTGTTAAGCCAGACCGTAAACAGGCTTCAATCCACTTTGTTCCATTTATTCAACTCAGATCCTCAATACAAGCAAGAAGGAAACTCCTGTAGCTGGATGAATTAAGCCAGAACACCTACATTTTCTATTATGGACATTGCAAGTCAAAACTTGGTGAAATTTGCCCGGGGAAAACGATGGATGATGGAAAACCACTGGGAATCAGTGAAGAAATTAATAATGTGATGTCTATCCCACATACGTCAGAGGATACCTGGTAATGGTTGGGTACATTTGTATCATGGATTAAATAACCCTTGTGGAATACCTTATTTAAGCTACTCTGACCTTCTGTTGATGTGTTGGGGTGTCATGCTTGTGGAGATGCATGGTGTGTATGATTTGGATCATTAGTAGGGTATCATAGATGATTGGGAGACGATATTTAATTGTAATGAAAGAGTGTAAGAATAGGAACGGTTTCCTTTTTAAACATAATACTGATCTAAAGGCACCTATGGTCACAAATTCTTGTGAAAATCTCTGGGAGATTATTATGAAAAAAAATCCAGGCTTGGGCTTCTGAAAATATGTCCTGATGGACACTCAATATGGTTCAGATCTGGTTTGGGGCAACCAAGTAGTGTTTGAACTTAAATGTGGTAATCAGTAAATACACTGTGGCTACAGTAGGCTGTTTCATCTAGCATTCATGGACCTCAGCTCTGCCTTTGACTTTGACAACAGGTCAAGCTTTGGTCCATTTTTACTGTTATGGAAGTTAGCAATGATATTTTAGATTTCTTGTGGTATATCCATTTGGATCTTACTGCTAAATTCAGGACAGAAATGTACAAGCAACTTTGACTTGGCTAGAGGTGTGTGCAAGGATTGTGTTCTTTTTTTATTATTTTATCTTATGTACTAATTAAATTGACAACTCAGCCCACTAGAGGCAAAGGCCCAGGACACACCAAGGTTGAGGCGATAGAATATTGTGATTCTCTTATAGGCTGATGAAGGGGTACATCACCAGCTCATGGACCTCTGCCCTGAGTATGTCCAGTGCCGTAAACAACACCCACCTATTCCCCTCCAACCGCCTAGACTAGAACATCAGAAACTTCAACAGTTCAAAAATTGATTCACCAACTGCTCCAACAAAGTCCCTTCCATCAGCAACAACACCCATATAGGGTCCACCAAGCAGGATATCTGCTACATTGAAATCCTCAGAATCCTTAAACAACACTGTAAATAACTGGAAAGGATATGGCACACCAGCAAAGACACAACTGACGAGACTTCCTTCAAGACAGCCTTCAACCTCTAACACATAGAGTTGAGAGAATCAAAGAAAAACTCAATAACAGCAAAGAATTATCCAACCCATTAGCCGCAACAAAAAAACATGACCCCCTCACAAGAACTATGAAACAACCTTGCAAACTTCTCCCACAAGAATATCAACAGCCACAGAAATGTCCAACTCCAGCTCAAGGCCACTGACTTCTTCTAGAAACAAAATGACCCTGCTACCACCACAGACATCTGACTGACCCAATAGAGCCAGCTCGACACACAGGACACTGCCTCCATCATGAATTCGGTCCACCCAAGGGCCCCAATTGACCCATGCCCTCAGCGCATCTTCAACCTATGCAAAGCCAGATTCAGCAACATACTCACTATTTTGTTCAACAAGTCTCTTGCCACAGTCACCTTCCATGAGGACTGGAAACATGAAGGAGTCAATGCCCTCCTAAAGAAACCTTTGACAGACCCCAGCAAACTCAACTACAACTGACTGATCTTCCTGCTCCCTTTCTTGGCCAAAGTATTTGAAAAAGCCATCAACGAACAGCTCTCCTCATATCTGTTGTTGAATTTGTGTAGACTCTCAGCCTAAAATGGAAGGTTCCAAATTGAACATACTTTGTTTGGCAATGATATGAAGAAGAGTGATGATCATTCCATCCACCTCATGACGTACATGTGGACCAGTTGTCAAGCAAACGATTACATGTGCATCACTGTACAGTGAGTCTCCTTCAAGCGAGTCAACCAATGGTTAACTGCCGGTCTCATCGCTGATTATCCTTTTTGGGGCATTAGGCTACATGCAAAAGTTGTGACATTCGCTATAAAAAAATTGCATACAGCTGACATCATCTAGGATTAACTTATTGCTAAAGTCTATGAATGTTTTCAACCCAGAGGTCTCTGCAATGATACTTTGGCACTGACAATGGCAGTAATATTTTCAAAGCCATGGTTCATGCTGGATACCAGTAAGTCCTGTGTTTAGATCAAACTAACTATGCAGGGCTTCCTCAAACATAACATTGTCAACTGTTTAAGTCTTTACACTGATTTTATTTATTCTTTCAAAGCCTGGAAGCAGTTGAGGATCATTCAGCATGCTAAAAAAGTGCCCACAAAAAACCCTTATAAGGAAGGTGCTGACACAATGGAACAGAACTTACTACATGTTACAATGCATGAGTGTGACACGTAAATTCAACAGAGAAATGATGCAACTGCCGAAACCATGACACTGGAGGTGGACAAATAGGGGTTTATGATGTACTGGTTCCAAATGCTAATCTCTTTTGAGATTATGACACAAGATGTCAGAAAAGGGTGAGTAAAATAAGCTTAGTGATCCCATTGTTTCATCTGCTGCTGAATGTTTGCAAAAGATGAAACAAGCACTTATGGATGTCAATGAAGAATCAGCTACTTTGGTAAAGGCTTAATGTTTCACTTAACCACTAATCAAAGGCTGTACTAAGAAATTATTACCCTCATTACAACCCTGGCGGTCGGAGATAAAGCAGCGGTAACACCGCCAACAAGCTGGTGGTAAAAAAATGGAATCATGACCAAGGCGGAAACCACCAACACAGACAGCCACTTTAACACTCCGACCGCCACGGCGGTAGCAACAAACACCGCAGCAGTAACCACCAACAGCCAGGAGGAAGACAATGTACCGCCCACTGCATTACAACATACCCATCTGCCAGCTTTCCCTGGGCAGTACCAACGCCATCAAAAGCACGGTGGAAACAGAACACAGAAGGGAAACCACTCACCCCTCAATACTCAAGGAAGAACCAGGACGCCATGGAGCCTGAGCTGCAGGTGTTCCCCATGCTGGTGTATCTTCTCCTATACCAGGAACATGAACGCCGGCACCGACGACCACAGTGAGTACGACACGTAGCACACAAGGGAGGGGGGAGGCAAAAGAGAGTGACACACATGCAACACTCAACACCCCCAACACCATACACATAAGCTCATGCAACAACATTACATATATACCCCGTACCTCTCTGGAATAATGCAAGGACAAAAGGAATGTAGTGTAATATCAGTAATATGTAGAAATACGTTCATAAAGATAAAACAGTATGTACAATATATACAGTATATGCAAAAGGCAGGACAATGCCCACTCAAAAATTGTCTGTGGCCCACTGGGCCAAACCACATAGTCCAAGGCCACACTTGACTCCTGCCTCAATTCAGAGAGAACACTGCAGGGGCATCATGTCCAAAACACACAGATACTTCAGGGGGACGGGGAGAGGGGGAGGCACCTCAGCCAGAAGATGGGACAACGCCACTGCTCCTGGAGGGGGCTCCATGCCCACTGCTTGGTCCTGGGGAGTGCAAAGCCACAGTCTCTGAAGTGGGTAGTTTGCCCACTGCGTGGTCCTGGGGAGTACAAAGCCACAGTCTCTCAAGTGGGTGGTTTGCCCACTGCTTGGTCCTGGGGACTGCAAAGCCACAGTCTCTCAAGTCTCTCCAGTGTGTGGTTTGCCCACTGCTTTGTCCTGGGGAGTGCAAGGTCACAGTCTCTCAAGTGGGTGGTTTGCCCACTGCTTGGTCCTGGGGAGTGCAAAGACGCAGTCTCTTAAGTGGGTGATTTGCCCACTGCTTGGTCCTGGGGAGTGCAAGGCCACAGTCTCTCAAGTGGGTGGTTTGCCCACTGCTTGGTCCTGGGGAGTGCAAAGCCTCAGTCTCTCAAGTCTCTCAAGTGGGTGGTTTGCCCACTACTTGGTCCTGGGGAGTGCAAGGCCACAGTCTCTCAAGTGGATGGCTTCTCCACTGGTTCTGGAGGGGGCCTTGTGCCCAATGTGCTTCATCCTGGCAAGGAGGGGCTAAGTGGATGCCTTCTTCCACTGGGTCTTGAGGGGGCCGTGTGATCAGTGTGCTTCATTCGGGCAAGAAGGGGCTGAGTGGATACCTTCTTCCACTGGGTCTGGAGGGGGCATTGCGCCCTGTGATGCAGATGTTTTGGAGTGCAAGGTCACAGTCTCTCACCTGGGTGTCACAACGACAGCTTCTGCAGAGGCCAGGACGCACTGCAGCCCATGTAGTCACCACTACACACTGCTCTCCGGTGGTGATGGCTGCTCAGTGTATGCCAGTTGCGCTACAGGTGGCGGTGCTGGCAGTTGTGGTGGTAGCCTCCGGGCCTTCACCTGCAGCCTCGGACAGCTACCCACTGGGGCTGCTGCTGGCAGTGGTGCTCCTTGCGGTGGGGCAGGTGGTGGTGCTGGCAACGGTGCAGGTGGCGGTGCTGGATGCGGTGCAGATGGTGGTACTGGCAATTGTGATAGCCTCCAGGCCTTCACTTGCAGCCTCTGACGGCTGAAGTGCCATGGCTGGTGTTCTGTGACCCTTCCTGCCCTTGGCAAATGGTGCCTCCTTGCTTCTGCCATCTGTATCCTTTGACTTGGGCTTGCTGCACACTAGCTGGGCTGACGGGTGCCTCCTTGGAGCCTCTCACAGCTGCAGAAACCACAGTGGCCGTGGACTGGGTGGCTGAGGTGCTGGGCTGGGTTCTGGCTACCCAGGCCCGAGGTACAGGACGGCAGGGAGGGGTAGGGAAAAGGTCAATGTTGGTGAGGAAAAGCTTCTTAGGGACATTGGGTCGGGAAAAGGGTGAAGGTTTGGGAGTGGAGGGAGAGAGAGTGGTTGTAGGAGGTGTCAGTCTGCTGTGTTTGGGTGCAGGTGAATGGGCTGGATGCTGTAGCGCGGTGTATGCTTGTTGCGTGGGTGTGTGCTTGCGTTTGTGTATTTTGGGAGGAGGGGTCACAGACACAGTGGGAGAGGACACCAGGGATGTGTGCATGGATGTGGGTGTGGTGACTGCCAGTGAGGGGCGTGTAGTGATAGGCGTGCTGGTGATGGAGATAGTGGATGACGATGATGTGCATCCATGTATGAGTGGAGATGCTACTGGGAGGGAGGTGGACGAGGAGGAGGAGGGGGACACAGTGGAGGCAGTGGATGTTGATGTGTCTGCATGTGGATGGTGCTTGTGTGAGTGCCTGTGAGATTAAGTGTGGTGCTTGTGTTTGCCTGAGCCACTTCTGTGTGTTGATTTGGGTGATTGCTGGTCTGACGGTGTGCTTGGGATAGGCTGGGGTTGAGGGGATTGGGACTGGGTAGAGTAAGTTGGAGGGTGGAGGGTGGAGTCAGGGACAATGGCTGCCATCAGTGCGGAGGCCAGAGCATGGAATGCTCTCTGTTGGGCCACCACACCAGAGTGTATGCCGTCCAGGTATGCATTTGTTTGTTGCAAATGCCCTGCTACACCCTGGATGGCATTCAGTATGGTTGACTGCCTAACAGTGAGGGATCTCAGGAGGTCAATAGCTTCCTCATTGAGGGCAGCAGGGCTGACTGGGGCAGGGCCTGAGGTGCCTGGGGTGAAGGAGATGCCCACCCTCCCGGATGAACAGGCACGGGAAACACGCTGAGGGGCTGCTGGGAGGGCGGTGCTTGTACAGGGTGGTGGCTGTACCTGTTGTTGGGGTGGGCACAGAGGTGACAACCACCGCCAGGGAGCTTCCATCGGAGGAGAAGTCGCTGTTGGTTGTGTTCCCTCCTGTCTCCGTCGTGGTGCTCCCCTCTCCCTCCGTCCCACTGTTGCCCTCACCGTCGGTGGATTCGGCCTCCAGGCCCATGTGGGATGCAGCTCCGTCCGTCACCGGTGCCTCTGCTCCTCCGCCAGATGATGCTAATGCACACAAGGACAGGGTGACAAAACAAAAAGGGTGGGGAGACAGAGGATACACTTGGTCAATGCGAGCAACAACACTACCGCTGTCGTACGCAACACACAGGGAACAGCCCTATGCAAAAGGTCATGAACTACCAGTTACAATGCTAGTCACCAGGCCATGGGGTAAAATGTCTAACGCCATTAGCTGCACACCTGAAACCCACAGGACCCTGCCCAGTAGTAGATGCCCACTAACACTATTGGTGTTGGAGTGCTTCAGAGCCTGCCCAACATGGGACCTACCCTGCCATGTTCGCCCTGGCCTAAAGGCACCCACATCCCCCACCCAGGTAAAACCTTAACACCTGCAAAGTCATAATTCAGAATCTGTAGTCACCCCCTTATGACCCTAGAGTTCAACCGCTGAGGAAGAATAGGAGTTGGAGACATCCCCCTGTGTACAGACCCCTGGTGGACCTGGCGACAATGGAGGACAGGCACATTATCCTGACCTACAGACTTGATAGGGCCACAATCCAAGAGCTGTGTGCCCAATTGGAGCCAGACCTGATTTCATCTATCCACCACCCCACAGTATCCCCCCTCTAGTACAGGTCCTGTCAGTGCTCCATTCCCTGGCAAGTGGTTCCTTCCAAGCGACAGTGGCCATGGCATCAGGGATGTCTCAGCCAATGTTCTCAAACGTGCTTACCAGAGTGTTTCCTGCATTGCTGAAACACATGGCAGCTACATCGTATTCCCCAAGGTGGAGGATTTGGCCACAGTGAAGGCTGACTTTTATGCCCTGGGTCATATCCCGAACATCATTGGTGCCATTGATGGTACACATATTGCATTTGTCTCCCGGCGGAGAAATGAACAAGTGTTCAGGAATAGAAATGTTTTTCACTCTCTGAATGTGCAGATTGTATGTTTGGCGGACCAGTACATCTCCCATGTCAATGCCAAGTATCCTGGCTCTGTGCACAATGCCTTTATCTTGAGGAATAGCAGCATTCCACATGTGATGTCTGAACTCCAGAGGCACCGGGTGTGGCTAATAGGTGAGCCCATGGTCCCCCACCCAGTTGATGTAGGTATATGGGTGTGGGTTTGGCCCTATGGGTGAGTGTGTGGCTAACAGGTATCCCTCGATATTTACAGGTGACTCTGGTTATCCCAACCTCTCATGGCTACTGACCCCAGTGAGGAATGCCAGGACAAGGGCAGAGGAACATTACAATGAGGCACATGGCTGAACTAGGAGGATCATTGAGAGTACGTTTGGCCTCGTGAAGGCCAGATTCCGGTGCCTCCATCTGACAGATGGATCCCTGTACTACTCACCCAAAAAGGTGTGCCATATCATTGTTGCATGTTGCATGTTGCACAACCTGGCCTTAAGACACCAGGTGCCTTTTCTGCAGGAGGATGAGCCTGGAGATGGTCCTGTGGCAGTGGCGGAGCCTGTGCATAGTGATGAAGAGGACGCAGAGGAAGAAGATGTCGACAACTGAAGTACACTCATTCAACAGTACTTCCAGTGACACACAGGTAAGACACTGTAACTTCACCTTCCATTGCAGTATTGTGTTTCACATTGAACTTGGCAGCCTGATTTCCCTATTTCTATGGCCACTTACTCTACCTTTTGGCATCTCTATTTTCAGATCTCTGTGCCTCACTCTGGCTCCTGGTGTGTTTACTGCTGCCCACTACAGGTCATACCTATGTAAATATTAGGGTACATTTGAATTGCACTGTTTACAGTTTGTTGGAATAATACATATTTCAAATAATTGACAGACTCCATAGTACCAAGGTTATTTATTTCAGTGCTGAAAAGTAAATGGGGATGTGCAATAGGCTGGGTTGATGATGGAGGAAAGTCCAGGATAGAATTCAGTCTATTTGTATCAAAGGTGCATTGTCCAAGGGGCCATAGGAAGTGGAGCAATGGCAGTTCAAGGTGAACAGGGTGACAGAGTGGGACACAAGAGTGACAATCAGGTGAGTCTTATTTCCTAGTAGGGTCTTGGCAATGTTCTCTGGCTTTTGCCTGGATCACAGGGACAGTTTGCAGGGTGGTTCTCCTTCTGCAGGAGGTGGGGTGCTGGTCGCCTGTTGGTCCTGTGGCGGGGCCTCCTGTCTACTAGCAACTGCGGAGGTGGAGGGCTGTTCATCGGTGTGGCTAGTGTCAGGGGCCCGTTGGTGTGCCACTGCCAGCACCCCTGCAATGGTGGCCAGGGTAGTGGGGATGCCTTTCAGGTCCTCCCTGATCCCCGGGTACTGTCCCTCCTGCAGCCACTGGGTCTCCTGCAACTTGTACAGTATCTGGCCCATGGTCTCCTGGGAATGGTGGTATGCTCCCAGGATCCTTGCAAGTGCCTCATGGAGAGTGGGTTCCCTTGGCCTGTCCTCCTCCTGTCGCACAGCAGTCCTCCCAGCTTCCCTGTTGTCCTGTGCTTCTGTCCCCTGAACCATGTGCCCACTGCCACTGACCCCAGCTGTGGTGATGTTTCCTGAGGGTGGAGGCTCTGTGCTGGGTTGGGACTGTGCCTGGGTAACCGACTGTCCAGAGGTCCCTGATGGGCCAGGCTGGTCATCGTGATCCAGGCGTGCAGATCTGCTGTCATCACTGTGGGCCTCTTCTGGGGGGGACTGGGTATTTCTGGCACCTCTTTGCCGGTGATGTGGAGTGGGGGTCCTGTGGGGATGAAAATGCAGTGTTATTGTATCTGCTTGTGCCATCTTGTGCATTTGTTTGATTCCCTCTATGGTTGTTATTAGCAAGGCCGTTTTGGCTTGTGTGAGTTGAGCTTGGTTTGGTTACATGATTGTCACTAGTGTGCATGCTATGGCTAATGGGTGTCCATGCAGGTCTGTGATGGGTGTCCATGCATTGGTGTTGCATGCAGGGCTTGGTATTGGGATGGTTGGGTCGTGATGGTGGGGTATATGTGACATGGTGGAGTAATGGGGGTGAGGGTAGGAGTTTGTGATGGCATGCAGGTAGGGGTGGGAGTAGTAAAGATTAGACTTACCAGAATCCAGTCCTCCTGCTACTCCTGTGAGGCCCCCAGGATACATGATCGCCAAGACTTGCTCCTCCCATGTTGTTAGTTGTGGGGGAGGAGGTGGGGGTCCACCACCAGTCCTCTGTACAGCTACTTGGTGTCTTGCAATAATGGAACGCACCTTCCCCCGTAGGCCGTTCCACCTCTTCCTGATGCCATCCCTTGTTCTTGGGTGCTGTCCCACAGTGTTGACCCTGTCCACGACTCTCCGCCATAGCTCCATCTTCCTAGCAATGGACGTCTGCTTTACCTGTGATCCAAATAGCTGTGGCTCTACCCGGGTGATTTCCTCCACCATGACCCTTAGCTCCTGGGGTGTCTTTGTGGGTGTCTTTGTGGTGCCATGGGTGTAGTGTGAGTTGTATGTGTGAGGGTTTGTGGGGTGATGTGTTGGGGTGTGTGCTGTGAGGTACGTGGATGGTGTATGGGTGATGGTGTTACGTGGCTCAGATTCAGTGGGTGCTCCTGGCTTCTCTCTCTCTCAGTTGGCTATTTTTTTTGTTGTTGTAAGGGGTTCTGGGTATTGTGGGTGTGTGTTTTATATTGGACTGGGTATGTGGGTGTGGTGCGTGTATTTTTGTCAGGTGTGTGTAGTTTGAATTGTCCAATGTGGGGTAGTTTTGTTAGTGTGTGTGTATTTTGAGCGCCGCTGTCTGTACTGCCAATGGTTTACCACGGTTGAATGACCGCTGCGGTGATTCGTGGGTCATGATGCTGTGGGCATATTTCTGTTGGCGTAACGGTGTGGGTTTTGGTACCGCCAGTTTATCTCTGATCTTTGGGCTGGTGGACTTGTGTGGGTGTCTGTATAGTGGTGGATTTCTCTGTGTGGGTCATAATACCCAAAGTGGTATACCGCTGCGGTCACGGTATGTTGGTGGCCGTCAGCATGGCGGTAAGTGGCATTTACCGCCAATGTTGTAATGAGGGCCTATGTCTTCCTAAGACTACATCTTTGCCACAATACTAGATCCACATTGCAAAAAAGAGCTCAAAGCCTTAATTCCTTTCTCAGAATTGGACGTTCTAATTTACAAGACTTAAATCATCAGAAAAATGAAGAAGAGCAACTACAAATTTGAAGCCAGGGAAGAACTGATGTGCACTCTTCAACCTCCAGAGACAGTTGGTACTGTTTACTCTCAGCCTCTGCAGCCGTAACCAACAACATTGATGGCTAGTGATAAATGGACAACAACAACAGCTTCACTGCCAGTCTCTGCAATGGGTTGGTTTCATATGGCAGGACTAGTGCATCGGTGCAGGCAACCCAGGAACAGCAATTGTCACCACCAATGACAATTGAGAAAATGTCCACAACTATGTGATGACCCAAAAGAGGTATTCCTGGATCAAGACCCATTAACGTATTGACATGAGAGGAAGGCACACTTTCCTGGACAAAGTGCATTGGCTATAAAGTATCTAATTAATGAGGGCAGTTGGTCTGGCAGTTTGGTGAGTAATCATCCTCTGGGTGACCCCCTAGAGTTTGAAGACAATCTGTACTTTCCTAACTAATTTATAACACAACAATGGTACTGATATGAATGCTTAAAATGTATAGTGATGTATTTGATGTGCAGCTTACTACAGCCAGGGTCAATAAATTTCAATCGGCCAGTTGGTTTGCACAAATAGTAAATCCAGTAGGAAGCAGCGCTGTTTGCTGTGGCTGACTAAGCAGTTACAGATGAGAAGCACTAATTCAACTATCTTTTCAACGATCCAAGAATTTTAGTGTATTTCCAGATATTCAAAGACTTGTAAACCTGGAAATGAGTCAAAATGGTATGCATTCTCAACAGAGGCATAACATGGGGAAATATTTTATTTCACCTCGTTATTTTCTATTTCTACATGTGCCACATAGAAAAAAATGCCTCAAAGAATTGCTTCGCTCAGGAAGGTACACTTACCTAAACAAAAACCTTCCTGCCTGTAAAGCAGGCTCACTTGCACCATGGCGCAAGGGTGCCTGTGTTGGCACTAGGTAGCATTCAGTGCACCAGTGCAAGGGAAAGCACAGGAACATGTCATTTTTTTGTAAATATGGCAAATTCCTGCTAAGTTGTACTGCTGCATTGCATTGCACGTTTTATGATAGAGCTACCCACTGGTGTTCTAGTGTGCTATCACATAAATTTTGATCTGGTGATCGTGAGGGGCCCCCGTAGGATGGAAGACTATTTTTTCTGTGATGTCCATACCTCTAACCAATTGATGATTTAATAATGACTAATGATCTAGAGATCTTGTGTCATCCCCCTTCAAAGAATTATATTGTGCTCAGTTTTAATTTTTGATGACACAATTAGGTTAAATAAATCTCTCATCACTTAATGTGTGCACAAGTAGCATATTTAATTTAGGATCACTTGGACACCTATGGTCTGGATAATTCTACTTCAGTGGGCCAGATCCAGATACCATGACCTTCTCTGTAACTACTCTGAGCTTGCCCTCCTGCCCACCCCTGTCCTAACCTGTTGGTCTCTCAACTTTTGATCAATACCACACTGGTCTTCCTTGACAGATCACCCTCAAACCTTGAGCTCCACAGTCACCCTGGCTTTCAGTCTCTTGGTAGTGACAGTGCACAGCAGAACAGTTCCAACTCCTATTGGCACTGCATATCCACACTGTCCCATCCTTCAGAACACTTCAGAATGTCCAGTTTTCAATATGCCTGCAGAGACAGTTAGGTAACTAGTGCCCCCAGTCCTAGAGAATGTCCAAAGAGTCAATGAGTACAACACAGGATTCAGTGCACCCCCAAGGCTGCTGACAGAGTCAGGGAGTGCTGGTGCACATCCTTACTTTCCAGTTCTGTCAGCTCTACTTGTGCTAGGGTGCTAGATTGCAGCAGAAAACTATCTTCCTCAAACAGACTTCACATATACACATGTATGTGCACATGTGACATAGAACCTGTTAAAGACCCTTACCTCAACTCTGCACAGCAGCTGATCTTATATTAAAATCTAGGCACTGGATATTTCAGCTCAAGATCACTTTAAGCACGCTCCTCCATGGTGGTTACATGTCACAGCATAGGCCAAACAGCGAGAGATAAAAAATTAAAAACCTAGAGGGGGTTGACAGTAAGTGCCCATATCTCCTAGGGAGGAGAAATGGACACATTTTTTTGAAGCAGCCAAATGCCCAAATCCTAAGAAATGTGGTCAGTAACAGCCACAGCGAGAGATAATAAATTTGATGAAAAGCTATTTTAATCCATCACTGACTGAAAGTTAAGAGGTAGGAGCAGAGATTATGAGACTTCAGAGCACATTTTCAAAGCACAAATAATGGCTCATCCATTCCAAAACAGAAAACGCAATTGAAGATTTGGTGAATAACAAGACTGAGCCCTACAGTGATTGCTGCTTAATTGCTCCTTGGCCTCAGAGAGTGATGATGTCTATTGCCAAGAGCAGCATTTCAATTGCATGAAATGCCATATAATTGTAGTATCAGAAGAGAATAGAGATGTATTCAATTAAGACAGCTCAATAGCCTTTTGGTTATAGATCATAACATCTTTAGATGATCCTGATTAATGTGCAACAATAGTTGCTCTTACAATGGAACATTTATGCAGTTTCACGGTTTGCAAAGCACCTTCGATAATCAATCATAGTATTTCAATCATAGTATTTATAAAGCGCGCTATGTACCCGTCAGGGTTTCGAGGCGCTGAGAGGGGGGGGGGGGGAGCGCTGCTGATTTAGCGGTCGAAGAGCCAGGTCTTGAGGAGCCTTCTGAATGCGAGGAGGTCCTGGGTCTGGCGAAGAGATGTGGGGAGAGAGTTCCAGGTCTTGGCGGCGAAGAAGGAGAAGGATCTGCCGCCGGATGTCTTGCGTTGGATTCGGGGTACGATGGCGAGGGCGAGGTTGGCGGATCGGAGTTGACGTGTTGGAGTGTAGAAGTTCAGTCTGGTGTTGAGGTAGGAGGGTCCGGTGTTGTGAAGTGCCTTGTGAGCGTGGGTCAGGAGTTTAAAGGTGATCCTCTTGTCTACCGGGAGCCAGTGGAGTTCCTTTAGGTGAGGGGAGATGTGATTTCGGCGGGGTATGTCGAGGATCAGTCGGGCGGAGGCATTTTGGATGCGTTGGAGTCGTTTGATGTCTTTGGTTGGGATGCCTGTGTAGAGTGCGTTGCCGTAGTCAAGTCTGCTGCTGACGAGGGCCTGGGTCACCGTCTTTCTGGTTTCTGTTGGAATCCACTTGAAGATTCTGCGGACCATTCGAAGGGTGTTGAAACAGGAGGAGGAGACGGCGCTGACCTGTTTGGACATGGTGAGGGCGGAGTCCAGGATGAAGCCGAGGTTTCTTGCGTGGCTGGCAGGGGTGGGCGGGGGTCCGAGGACGGAGGGCCACCATGAGTCGTTCCAGGCCGAGGGAGTGCGCCCGAGGATGAGGACTTCCGTCTTGTCGGAGTTGAGTTTCAGGCGACTGTTGTTCATCCAATCGGCGATGGATTGGATTCGATAAAAGAAATTGTGTTTAATTAACAACACTTGATAAAAAAAATTGTATTGCAAGAATGAAATTCTCCAGAGGAAACTGAAGCTTTAGACTTTTGGTGGGAAAGCTCAGAGTGAGAGAAACTTGAAATTTGCACTCAAGGATCCTTTCAGCAGGGCAAACAATCAAGTTCAGTTTACCGGAAGTGCAACGATGGCACCTGCGGCTCGGCGGCAGTCTGGAGGTAGCCTGTAGTTCTTTGGGCAAGCATTACTGAAAAAGTGTCTAAGTCTCAGCATTTAGTGTGAGGTCAGGGGAGTATGGTATTACACATATTCAAAACCTAAGGAACACCACTTGTGGGTCAGGACTCACTCTATTTTAAATCCAGCTGGAACTTGTCAGCTGGGCTCATAAGGGAGCTGGCCTTTCTTGCAGCTTATGTTTCCCTGTAGCTTAACCAGTGGCTAACAAACTAACCCTCGGAGTCCACTTTTATATCCACTTTTATGTCCTGGGTTCAAGTGGAAGCAGGCCCAGCCCTTGCAGTTTTGCTCCACAGGTTACAGGGTTACAGGGGGTTCAGTCCTGTGTCTGGAGTCCAGAGGGTTCAGCAGGTGCATTCCTTCTTCTGTCTCCTTCGGCCAAAAGTTGTTCTGAAGAAGGTATTCCTGGCTGCCACTTTTATGCCTGGCACTAGCTTATAGGTAAATGTAATCTCCTGTCCAATAGTGAAAAATGTCCCACAGGCATCCCTACTCACTTTGACATCACTTCTTAGGGGCTTGGCTTCAAACAATCCCACAGTATGTTGCTCTGACCATCACAGCAGAATCTTTCTTCCTCTTGTCACAGCTTTAGCACACCCCAGAGGTGTGTCTAGGGAAATTATGAACTCCCCATAAACCAGATCTGGAACAGATCCCAGCCCTCACTGAGATTGGTGCCACTCTGGTTACTTGCACAATGGCAAGGTCTGGCTAGGTGTGAGTTACATGCCTGTGACAGGGGAAGCTCCTTCGATGTGCACTTGACAGCCACACTCCCTGGCCATTCTGTCAGGAGGGGTTTACACCTCCTCACTTCTAGGGCTTTCATTGACACCTCCCAGCAGGCTGCTGAGTGACAGTTAGGGATTAACTCTGAAAAGGCTACCTTAAACTTTAGGCAGAAAAATGCCAACTTTCTTAAACTGATGTTTAGTCATTTTAAGTCTGACTTGTCCATTGATTTTAAATTCCTAATATTTTGAGTCCTTGAACCAGATTTTTAGCTATCCCCTAAATGATTTTATGCATTGTAACATGTTATAATGTAATCCAGCGCGTTTGTATCAGAGAGCTAACTTTTCCACAGTGAAAAATTACTTTGAAGGTTTTTCACTATTTCGGACCTTTAGGGGTGACTGATAAAAACACAGTTATTACTGATCGAAGGCATATCATCTCCACTCTTGTGTGCAGCAAATTTCATCACCTGACAATGGCAAAAGTATCCGGAGATTTAGAATATTGCAGCTCTGAGCTAAAATATTGTCTGTTGCCAGTATAATCTCCTCTTGCTTAGGAAATCGATTGTTTGTAAAATGCTGAGTAGGTGTAAGAATCAGCAATGTCTAAAAATAAATGTGGAACCATAAAATAAGTTTGTGTCCCGTTTCCATTGTTTAACTTGGTACAATTACCAAGGAAACAGCTGTAATATGCTTTAGGCACTGAGGAAGCACAGCAGTCATTGCCTCTACTTTAGCAGAGAGGGTAAGAAAGTAAGTGACCATGTTTACTGTTTCAAGTTAATTAAAACCATAACAGTTTACTAAAACCATGTAAAATTACACCAATATCCAGGGATGATACCCGTAAGTCGATAGCTGCTATTTGTTATCAGTAGTAGGAAGGCGTAACTGTTCTATATTGCCTAATTTTAATATTTTTAATACTTGCAATCTTGTAGTGTTTTTACCAAATGGGAATACCTAATTTTAAGTTATTGTGCAATCAGTAGTGTTTTGGCAGGGATTGCTATATACACTTTGCCCTCAGGAGATAAATCTCTCCTTCCCCCCCCCCCCCTCGTGTTCCGTGTTCATTGGCCTGGGGCAGGGAACCTCGATCTTGGCTTCTCCCGTCCATTTTTCTTCTTCCTGATAAGCACATTTACAGCCGCCATCTTAGGTGGGTTGGCAGCCTAGTGGTTAGTTTTTCCAGTCTTTCGGCCTTTGTTTAGACCTGATGAAGGCTACGCGCAGTGGAAGCCCGTCTGCGTCCGTTCACGCTAGAACGTGCCTAGGTCGAGGTCCCTATGTCCCTCCTAAAGGGAAAGGTATTAATTATCCCTCTAACCTTCTCCATTCTATAAGACCAGTTCTTCGGAACGCTTGTGCTCATAGTGTGGACCCAGTGCATCTTAGAGGCCACTGCACTGAGTGCTCTTGGTCTCTTCAAACTACTCTTACTAATCATGATTCAGCAGCTCAGGAGGGAAATAAATGTATCCTCCTACTAGCAACTCCTTGGTAGCACATACATTAGATATACATTCCCTCCTGTAACAGCTTACACCCACGGTCCTTTTTCTAACAGAGACCTGGTTACCTGAGGGGTCAGCCCCTGATATTGCCCTGGCTCTACCCAGTGGCTATTCCAAAAATAGACTTGACAGAGACTCTGCTAAAGGTGGGGGCATAACAATTATATATAGGAACAATCTAATGGTCTATTCTCACCCTTTGCAGTTATCAGGTTGTGAAAGTATGTCCTTCTCCATAAACCTGAATCCCCAATGTACCCTGTAAGGTGCCCTGGTCTATCGCTCCCCGGGTCCCCCTGAAAATTGTCTACAGTCCCTCGCAGGTAGTATTGCCAGTCTGGTGTGTTCTAAACCCAATTTCACCTTGCTGGGTGACTTCAACATTCATGCAGAGGAGGTTGATAATCCCGTAACGAAATAACTATTAACTGACATAGAGGCTTTGCATCTGGTTCAACTGATTAAGGGTCCGACGCATAATAGGGGTCACACAATTGATCTCGTTTTTTCAAATATCATAGAACTGGCGCCTACGTTTCCTTGCCCTTTGGCGTGGTCTGATCACTTCCTGATAACCCTTGAATTAGCCTTTTTCAGTCCCAGAAAATGTATTCATAATTTATCTCTACCTATTAGATGCTGGGGCAATCTTAAAGCCAGTGTCTGGATTAATACCCTGGAGAGGTTAAAACCATCTACTAATGATAATATTAGAGACATGTCAGAGTCCTTCAATAGCTGGATCACCAACAGCCTAGGCGTTCCGCTGTCTCCCTCTATTAAAACTAAAGGTCGTTGTAGGCGGAGCACCCCTTGGTTCTCCCCGCACCTTCTTCATCTCAAAAGAGAATGTAGAAAATTGGAAAGGAGATGGCAAAAATCCTATGATGACACACTTAAACTAGGGTATAGGAAAGCCATCCGGTCCTATATTATGAAATCAAAATGGCCCAAACTGCGTATTATTCAGCAAAAATTGAGTTGTCATCAAATTCTCCTAAGCAGGACGAGGCACTCCTGAATGCTTCCCAAGAGCATGTCAATAATCTGGCAATATATTTCCAACAAAAGGTATAAGACATCTATTCCACCCTTCCTACAGCCTCGATCCAGGCTCAGGAGGTGGTGGAACTGAAGTCTCTGGGTCCCGCAATTCTTTTGGATTTTCTACCAATATCCAAAGAAGCCGTGACCAAATACCTAACATTTATCAAATCGGGATCCCCTTTGGATGCCGCCCCTCCTCAGGTGCTGGCATTAGGCGCTCCAGTGACGGTACCTGCTAGTACGAACCTCCTGAACACTTCACTGTCTTCGAGGACAGTACCAGAACAATGGAAACATGCATTGTTAAACCACTTTTTAAAAAAAAAAAACCTTGACGCTGCACAGCTTAGCTACTATAGACCTAATTCGTTGCTGCCTATTCTCGCTAAAATGGTTGAAAAGCATGTCAATACTCAACTTTTCAGTATTTTGGAGGACAATAATATTTTACACACCACACAGATGGGTTTTAGACCACTCTATGGTACCGAGGCAGCTCTAATTGCTGTGACAGAAGAGGCTAGAAGGCGTATAGATCAGGGTTTGGAGACTGCTATCAACCTTTTGAACCTCAGCGCCACCTTTGACACAGTGGACCTGGATATACTACTTGGTAGGATAGAAGAGATTGGAATATCAGGGCATGCCTTAGACTGGATTACATCCTTTATTAAGGATAGATCTTATCAAGTTCTAGACAGTTCATATTTTTCAAACCATGTTAAGAACAGCTGTGGAGTGCTGCAGGGGTCCTCTCTTAGCCCCACTTTATTCAATATTTACATGCTACCGCTTGCAGAAATAGTAAAGCCTTTTGGGGTGGCATTGGTATCATATGCAGGTGACACACAGCTAGTAGTATCATTATCCAATGATTCTACTGCTAATGGGCCAGCACTGGGCCCATGCCTCCAAGCAGTGGCAACATGGATGTCATTAAGTAAGTTGAAACTTAATGAGAATAAGACCAAACTGATGATATTCGGAAATCACCCACAACCCACTATTAATCCATCTATTATGGAGAGTTTGAAAGACTTGCCACCCCCCAAAGCACTCATTAAGAGTCTGGGTGTATGGCTCGACCCACAACTATCTATGATGTATCAAGCTAATAATGTCTCTGCCACCTCTTTTGGCCTCCTTAGGCTTTTAAGGAAGGTTTTCACAATCCTACCTTTAACAGCCAAAAGGATCATTATACAGGCCTTGATCAGTTCACGCCTGGACTATGGAAATGCTCTGTATATTGAAGCACCTGGATATGTGATCAAAAAGTTGCAGGTAATTTAGAATGCGTCAGCCCGCCTGCGTTTAAATATACATAGACATGAATCAGTAAAAGCAGGAATTTCCTCTCTCCACTGGCCTCCGGTGGCCAAACAGATAAAATTTAAGATGCTGTGTCATATTCATAGAGCTCTACACAATAGAGGTCCGGCATTATTGAGGACACTGGCCTCCTTCTACTTACCAAGCAGGTCGCTTAGGTCCTCCACAGCATTTTTAGCGGTGACCCCTAAAGTGAAGAAAGCCAGATGGGGTGGAAGATCCCTGGCCTATCAGGGGGCAAAGTTGTGGAATTCCTGACCATTGAGCTTACGTATGAAAAGCCACAAATTCACTTTCTGAAAGGCCCTGAAAACCTGGCTGTTCAAAGCATAATCCCCTCTTTTCCAGTTACTGACTATAAGTGTCCAAGCTCGTAGTGCTGGGAGTCCTTCAGGTAGCCATGCGCTACATAAATCTACATAACAAACATAACAATTTAAAAGCATAACAATTTACCAAAACAAAATAACATTTCGCACCCGAAAATCTGTATGGCTCTAAAAAAAAAAAAATTAAATCTTCTGGGATGAGATCCAATAATGATTTAGGATTCAGTGGACTGATAATCCCATGCCATCGCTATAAATCAATGCATCATAAAAATGGTAAACGCTGGCCTGGACTTAACCAGTCCATGAGATATGTTTCCAGTCAAAGAAATATACAATGGACAACACTTGTTCCTCAATATATACATAGAATACATTGATTTCTGAGAGCAAGCTCCATCTTCACTGACATTTAAATCCAGCTAGATAAAGTGTATTATACACTTAATAAAGCATTAACAACTTAACCTAGTATGTAATAGCACAGCGGCTGTTGAACAAAAATGTAAATGAGCTAGATAAAGTGCATTGTAATTTGAATATGTGTGCTACACCTGACATCACAGTGTGGGCATAACATTTGCAAGATAATCTACTATGTAACAGCACCACTGCCATATGTCAGCCCATGCACAAGATGCCTTTTGTGAAAAGAATCTACTCAACTTTCAATAGCAGTTTACATTTGACTCAGTAAAATGCCAACTCACCTTGGAATTTAAAACTCTTCCGAAATAGCTGTAGGGTTGAGCATTCATATCTAATCCAATTAAAAGTGCTTTGTGCAATACATATTAATACCACTCTTGAAGAACACATTATGACACATTAGGCAAAACTAGGGCTAGGAGTGTCATTTTTAGAAGTAATCATGTTCCAGATGTATCAAAATCCCCTTTTGCATTCCCTAAATAGCAAAGTTTAAGAAATCGCCACTTAGAGAATGTAACTAAATAACGATTCCCTAATAGCGATTCCTACAGAATCACAATCGTTCTTCAGGATTAGCTATAAGGGATTGCAACTCTATTTATTTCTGTGAATGAATGGTTTTGCAGTTCGGAAATCACAAATTAGGAAATGCAAAACAAAGGGTGGTTAGGAGCATAAGGCCCCCTTTGATGCACCCCTAATATTAATTACACACATGTAAATCCCACACATGCCCTCGGAGCCTGTATGCACTACAATACACTTAAAAAAATGCATTATTAATGCATTTTTTTAAATTGCACATGGTCACCATCAACCTGGAGTTGATGATTGTTGAACCTGGCCCTTTTTACAGGGTCATCCCCAAATTTTTTTTCTTGTTCCTCCTATTTTTTTACCACTTTTTGTTGGCTCTAGGACTCAATTTATCACTGCTGATTACTGCTAAAGTGCATGTGCTCTCCCTTTTAAATTTGGAATGATTGACTTACACCTAATTGCACATTTAATTTACCTGTAAGTCCCATGTACAGTGGTATCCCTATACCGAGGTCCTGTAAATTAAATGCTACTAGTGGGCCTGCAGCACAGCTTGTGCCAACCACAGAAGTAGCCTTTCACACCTGTCTCAAGTTTGCTACCGCAGGGCCTGCATGTGCAGTTTACTGCCACAGGGACCTGACATCTAAATTTACTTGCCAGGCCTGGAACTCCCCTTTTACTACATTTAAGTCACCCCTAAGGTAGGCCCTAGCTATGCCTATGGGCAGGGTGTTGTGTGGGTAGAAGGCAGTACATGTGTACAGGGAATGTGAAGCTGTCACAAGAGTGCATCTGCACATTGAATGGTTTTCTGGGCTGGGATAAAGAGAGATGGGGCACACCTGCATTTGTAACGCTGTGCCTTGGCCTCGCACAAAGGGCTTGTTTACTCCCCCACTGATATCTGGAGCCAGTGCTGGAGGAGAAAGGGGACAGTACTGGTTGGAACCCCTTCTTCTTTTGTGGAGACTGTGCCAAATGAGTATATGTATAGGGGGTCTTCCCCTACATTTTTGAACACTAATGGACTAGTGAACTGGGCACTGGATGCTGCTAGAAGGACTCACCAGGAACTGCCTTGGGGCTGCTGCTGTTGTGCTGACCTGTGACCTGCTGGGCCACTGAGAGGAACTGTCACTGCTTCTTAACCCTTCTACTGGCCTGCTTGCTTGGGCCCCCCAGCCCTGTACCCTATGCTGTCTCCAGGGGATGGGTGGTGCTCCCGTATTCCATCTATTATCTCTGCATTTCCTCTTCCTCAAGGCACAGGAAGGGTGCTTGGCCATTGATAGAAATGGGGTCTTTGGTTGGCAGTCAGGTTACCCCCCCTGTCCAAGCAAGGACCCTCACTCTAGTCAGGGTAAAGGAGCATCACCCTCAGCTAACCCCCGCTAACCCCCTTGGTAGCTTGGCACGAGCAGGCAGGCTTAACTTCAGCCTCTAGGTATAAAGTATTTGTACCAAAACACACAGTGAAAACACTACAAAATGACACAGCACAGGTTTAGAAAAATAGAAAATATTTATCTAATCAAAACAGGACCAAAATGAAAAAAATCCATCATACACAAGTCAAGTTAGGAATTAAAAAGCAAAAAGAGTCTTAAATCCTTTAGTAAACAGTAAAAACACTGTTAGCATTGAAAAGTACCTGGATAGCGTTGAAAAAGGTTAGCGATGCATCGATTTCTCACCTGCAAGCGAGACTGTGCGTTGTTTCTCCTCCTCCAGCAGGTCGGTGTGCGTCATTTCTCTTCTCCGCAGGAGAACGATGTGTCGATCCAGGCAAGCACTCAGGTCCGGGCAGGCTTGCATTGTTTTTCGGTGTCCATCAAGGTTTGCATCACAAATTCTGCTGCACGGTATCAGCAAAATCGCGCAATGTGGGTTGCGACATCATCAGCCCTGTCAGCGGGTGTTGCACGTCATTTCTCCAGCTGCGTGCTTCAATCTTTCAGCCACAATGCTGGTGGAGGATCGATTTCTGCCACGAAGCTGGCGGCGCATCATTTTTCAGCCACGTCTCAGAAGGTGCATTAATATTTTCCCCACGCGGCGGTCTGTGCATGGATTTTCAGTCTTGGTCTGCCAGCTTCACCTTCCAAGGCCCCAGGAACTGGATAGGGCACCACTTGGCAGGGCAGGAGTCTCAGTAGAGATTGCAGGTGCTGGCAGGAGAAGTCTTTGACTGCCCAGAGAATTCAAGAACAGGAGGCAAGCTCAGGACAAGCCCTTGGAGATTTCTTCACAAGCAGGAATGCACAACATAGTCCAGTCTATTGTCCCCTTGCACATGCAGAAGCAGCAACTGCAGGATAGCTCCACAAAGTACAGTCACAGGGAGGGCAGCACTTCTCCTCAGCTCTTCTCCATGCAGAGGTTCCTCTTGATGTCCAGAAGTGATCTAAAGTACGTGATTTTAGGTGCTCTTCTTATACCCATTTTGGCCTTTGTAGTAGGTTTGTTTGTGAAATCCTGCCTTGCCCAGGCCAGGCCCCAGACACACACCAGGGGTAGCCCCCATGTTAACCTATGAGAGAGATAGGCCTTGCAACTGTGAAAACCCAATTTGGCAGTATTTTACTGTCAGGACATATAAAACACATTAGTATATGTCCTACCTTAAATATACACTGCACCCTGCCCATGGGGCTACCTAGGGCCTCCCTTAGGGGTGTCTTACATGTAGGAAAAGGGAGAAAAGCGCTGGAGGCACGTAAGCTCTGTGTTCCCTCTGTGATGGCTGATTAGGAGCACTACCAATTGCATTTCAGAAAGCACCTGGAAGAGTGCTGTCTTTGTCTCCCTCGCCGCAGGGAGCACCCGTCTCCCCTGGTGTGTGGTTCCCCCTCTCCTCTCTGCTGTAGGAGAGGTTGTGAGGGCTGGGGAGCCAGCGCAGATGAGTGCACTCTATCTTGTGCAAATGGGGCACACGCAGGCACCTCTTATGGTTCAATGACCGCCGCAGCCCAGACCGCACACTGAACGCATCGCCAGGAGGTGAGGAAGCTGCTGGGCGCTTGTCGGTGTTTGCAATAGGCAGAGGAAGACCCGGGCCCCCATGCTGGCCCAGAAATGAGGCGCTGGGGCCCAGGACCCCCGGAAGGGCCTGGCGGGAATGTTGCGTTACAGGTTTGGAGCCCAGAAGGGCTCTGGATGCCTGGAAATGGGTGGCAGTGTTCTGGTGCGCTGCCCCTACCCCCTTTTTGTTTCTGCACCGGTTTGGGGGAGTACTCGGTGCCGCCAGAGAAGTGGTTCCTGCTTCACGTGGAGAGACCTCATCGGAGGCCTCTGAGTAGAATCTGATGTCATTATCCAAAACCTGGGGCTGGTTCCATGCTAGTAGGGCAGGGTGGGGAGGATCCCTCAATCGAGGCCCCTTCGCTGCTGAGCCCGTCCAATCACATTCCTGGCAATAGGAGCACGTGAGCTCCTTGATGGACAGAGTGTTCATCAAAATACCAAATTTCCTCTAGTTCAAGCACAGGAGCTCCTGCCCTTCATGTGTGAGTCTGGGGTTTACTGCCCCATGTGCAATATAAGCGCAGGTGCATTTCTGATGGTGTTTTTCATATCTAGTAATATGTTTATTATGACATGTGCATTGATGATAGTGATGGCAACCTGACTGCTGCTTGTGTTGCAGAATAACCAGTAACCTATATGTTTTATATGAATACTGCTTGCTTTGCTGAGTGCTAGTAACTGTGTGATGTTCTGACAACTTCTTGTGTAGCAGGGTATTAGTGACAGTCTAATGATGTTTTATGCAATGCAGTCTTTTTTTATATAACTCAGTGTTGTGTTTCCTTTGTGGTGTATTTATTGCGTCACATGTGTTGCGTGTATTGTGCAAACCAACTTACACATGACTTCTGGGATAAGCCTGACTGCTCATGCCAAACTACCAATTGGGTGAGCAGGGGTTATCTTGGGTGTGTAACTCCCTCACCCTGACTAGAGTGGTGGGTTCTGTCTAGCCTAAGTGCCTACTCTAGCCAACCAGAAACCCCATTTTTAACAGTGGTAATAGCATTTCCTAAATGCCCATTTTGCTGTTAGGAAATGCTTGTTACATTCGCTTAGTGAATCACAAATAGGAAATCCCGATTTGTGATTTCCTGTTTAGGAAATCGCAAATTGCAATTCCCTTTTTGGAGTCACAATTATTCAGAATTGCAAAAAATTGTGATTCCCTGAAATTGTACTGCCTATGTCTTTCATACATCTGGAAAGGCTATTATGCGTTCGCAAATGGCCAAATTTGCCAATTCTCCCCATTTGCGAATGCAAAATGGGTTGATACATCTGAGCCATAGTTCTTTAACCTACACTAAACAATCCTTTGAAAACATGGTTAGGAATAATCTTCTACTAAGCTGCATTTGTTACTAAAAACCTAATTACTCGACAACAAGACTTAAAATAGTTTGGTAAAGTGCTCTGTGCATTTGAATATTAACACAGCTCTTAGAAGAAATGCAGATGCCCCATATGCACAATTGTGTCCATGAACATACTCTTGTTAGAAGGCAAGTAAAGCCCTTCATACACTAATCAGTCATAAGGGCTAGTTTATATTCATGCCCAGCTAAGGTGCAGTTATTATTAGAATGCTAGGTAATAGGCAACACAACTTAAAACAGCTTAGTAACGTGTTTTGGGTCTCAACTATTCTTAACATGTTATAGGAAAAAACAGATTACAAAAAGATTACAACTTATCCAGAGAATGCGTTCAGATTCATCCATTTATGGGCTTACTTAAGGAACTTTAAAAATCTCACTGAGATATGTGCGTTGTCTGAACACAGGCACATTATTATTGCTGTTTACATTACCTAATACCTAGGTGAAGAAATACTAGTTTTAGCCAGAAACATCTTAGGCCCTTTCAGCTGCTACAAAAGCACAGAACATGGAGCAGAGACTTTGTTTGTAATCACACAAGAGCTTATTTACAAGCCCTGTGTGCCACCAGATCATCACTTTTTGTCACACACCGGTGGCGCATAATGCAGGCCCACATCTACAAGGCCAAGCAATCCCACTTTGCGTGGCTTCTCATGGCCTTGTAGATATTGTGTAAGGCAACGCAGCGCAAGTTACTGCGTTGCCTTACAATGCATCAGGGAGGCTTTCTATGGGCATTTAAGTGGATTTTCTGATACTGCTTTCCCAGATTTACAAGAATCTGACAATGCATCAAAATCTTATGCCTCACAGGGGTGGTGCAACAAGCCTCCATTTATTGTTTTTGTGCAGGAAGGTGTGCCTTCTTGCACAAAAACAATCCTGTCTGCGACACAGGCATCCTTGCACCATGGTGCAGGAGTGCCTGCATCAGTGCAAAGCAGCCCATTGTGCACCAGCGCAGAGGGAGAGGAAAGAAATGTGTTGTATCTTGTATATATGGTGAATTTCTGACCCTTCCTTGTGGCCGGGGCAGCACAGTAAGGTCACCTGCTGCGCCAAAGGGCTTGTAAATAAGCCCAAGAGTCTGAAATTAAGGGAGGCAGATCCTTTCAAATTACGTTATTTTTATGTTTTAATGCAATTAGTCCACATCTCAATCTCAGATAATTTTTATGAGCTAAGCCTTTAGAGCTGGAGAGATAACTCGCCTTCCTAATATTCGTGTAAAAAGTTGCACACAAGTCCACGTGTGCCTATAGTGTGAATTCAAGACTATCTTCCTCGCCAGAGTTCACTTAGGCATTATTGGGAAGTATTTTAGAGCACAGCTTCAGCAGCAAATCTTGATCCAGAAGAGTCCCAAGCAATCTATCACATCTTTAATGTAGGCCTCCTACTGAAACTTTTTATTCCTTCAGTGATCGAGAACGCTCTCCATTGAGCTTGGGATAGTATCCAGGAACCTTGACTTGATCATGATAGATTGATTACAGAGGCCAAATTCAAGTCATATTTGAGAAGAAGGAGTGGCATCAGGCAGCTGAAATAGTCATCATTAGTAACCAAATAGCTAGGCGGTCCTTGAATATCAATTAAACATAGGTCAAAGTTGGCAAGGACTTATGGTCATTGACATGGCAAATTCCAAAAAGATCAGGACCTCTCATTTTTTAGCAGTTTTTGAAAACAGATAATCATTGAAGTTGATTTTCTTTCACAACTGAGAGGTGGGCTTGGTGTGAGCCACACTAGTTGAAATGCATACCCAGATACTTCATAGTAGCTTTAGTTTTACTTGATCCATAAAACACTTGACTTTATTGATAACTCTGGACCAACAGACCATGATCTTAATATTTGGTAAATTAATCAATCGATTATTTTCCTTTTAGTAAAATGACAAGCATCCAGGGCTCATTGCAGACCCACTTCTGCATGATCAAATGTAATCATGTCATCAGCATACTGTAAGGACTAGATGTGAGTTCCTGCACGCTTAGGTAGAAAAGCTCTCACTTTGGCAAGACCACTAGTTATGTCTGACAAATAAAGATTAAATAGCATAGGGGTGAGAATGCACCCCTGCTTTATCCGTGTGGTGGTCAAGATCTTTTGGTATGTGACTCTATTTGTAGACACTTTAACTCTCATCCAGGTCTTCTCATATAGGCTCATTATAGCTCTTAACAGTTTTGCCAGAATAACCCAGTTGTGGCGCGTCCACCAGAGCCTTGATCTATAAACTTTATCCAATGCAGTGGAGTAGTTGATAAGTGCTGTGTGGAAGGGAGGGGAATTTTTGGGACACAGATTCAATCAGAGATGAGAGAATGATCAGGATATCTTTGGTGCCATGGCAGTGTCTAAAACATGATTGTGTGATAGAAATTAAAGCCCCTGAAAAGGCCCATTCTTTTAAATCCTTGTTTAAGGCTTTCACAAATCACTTGCTGTCTACATCAAGAAATGCAATTAGCCTGATGTCGGCTGGTTGATTTTGTGTTTGGGTGTGAAAATATGTCATGATACAGTTCGTAAACAGGGGACTTTACAAACCAGTCCATTTATCTTTTGCAGCTTTCTATGTGCTGGTAGAGAGAACATTGGGCCCAGGGTTGTTGTCAAATTGGAAAATGTTTTCTGCCAATCTTCAGGATTTACTGAGTGATGTTCAATTTTGTGTGTCGTCAATAGCTCCTCACTTATATTGTCGATGATATGAATTCCCAAAATTAGCTCACAATTTCACATCCTGCACTGTTGGAGGAAAAGACCGTACTTCTTATCAAATATTAAGTTCTACATGAAGTTGCCTGTTTTTGGTGGAAGAGGTGTTATGACACTAAAGCAATTGGCTCACACAATGGAAGAAATTGTTATCTTAAAGTATTGCTTTATGTAGGAAGTTCTCACTATTATCATGTATTTCTTAGATAAACACTCCTCCATTTTAATCTACCTCAGTAGATTTCTACTAACATTTGGTCCTGATGACAGTGGTTTTGGAATCCTTTTAGTCCACTGAAACGTGTATCGACAATTTTAATGTGTGTCCGCAGTTCACAACAATACAACAGGTGTTAAGAAGAAGATCTTTTCCCATTGTATTCTGGTGTATGCTAGTTGTGACTGGGACTGGAGAGTGTGTGGTAGTATGTGTGCATGAGGTTATAAAGGCAGGTGATATAGTGTTTGGGAATGGAGTTGGAGAGCTATATATTTTTATTATGTCGGATAGGTCGCTTCCCCGCCGTTGCAGCTCCGCCTGCCCAGGCCCCTGCCAGGTTGTTCTAGCATTATTATTTCCTCCTCTGACGCTCCTGTCTTTCTTTTCTTTTCCTCCTCTGACGTTCCTGTCCTTGTTTTCTTCTCCTCTTCTGACGCTCCTGTCTTTCTTTTCTTCTCCTCCTCTGACGCTCCTGTCTTTGTTTTTCTGACATTTTTCTGACGTTCCTTTCTTAGTTTTCTCCCCTCCATTCCTTAGCGCCTCTTTCCTGCCACTGCCACACTTGCGGCCCCGCCCCCCCTGCTCCCATTTGCTCTCCTTCCCTCCCGCCTCCAGCCTCCCAGCTGACCCCTCCTCCCCCCTTCCTTCTTATGGCGCCCGCTGCGCTGCAGAGACAGTGACCCTTGACCCTCGGGTAGGTCACTTCCCCGCCGCTGCAGCTCCGCCTGCCCAGGCCCCTGCCAGGTTGTTCTAGCATTATTATTTCCTCCTCTGACGCTCCTGTCTTTCTTTTCTTTTCCTCCTCTGACTTTCCTGTCCTTGTTTTCTTCTCCTCCTCTGACGCTCCTGTCTTTCTTTTCTTCTCCTCCTCTGACGCTCCTGTCATAGTTTTTCTGAAGTTTTTCTGATGTTCCTGTCTTTGTTTTTTCCCCTCCATTCCTTAGCGCCTCTTTCCCGCCGCTGCCACCCTTGCGGCCCTGCCCCCCCTGCTCCCATTTGCTCTCCTTCCCTCCCACCTCCCAGCTGACCCCCTCCTCCCCCCTTCCTTCTTATGGCGGCCGTGCAGCGGATGCGCGCAGCTGGCGCGCCGAAGGCATGCCAAAGGCAAGCCCATCTGCACCCGTCAGCGCCTGGACCACGCCCAGCGCCAGAACCCCTGATCCACACCGACCCCAAAACCACCCTCAGAGGAACACTTGTCTTCAGACCCCCGGGCCCACGCACCCAATTCAGCGAAACCATCACAGACTTCATCAGCCCGCACGCCCTAGCCTCACCAGAATACATCCTCCTTGGGGACCTGAACTTCCACCTGGAGAAAAACAACGACAACAACACCACCACCCTGCTCGACAACCTCGCGAACCTCGGACTCAAGCAACTGGTGAGCACTGAGGTACTGGGTTTTTCAGAACCGGTACTGATCCGGTAACCCAGCGGTGCCAGGGTACACCCAAAGACCTCGGGTACTTTCCTGATTCAGACTACAGAAACTCAGAGTCTTCTAGGTGAAGTCAAAGATCGAATTTATTGGCTGCAACCAATTGACAAGTGTCCTAGAAGTACAACAGCATGATTTGTATGTTCTCAGGAGACTGTGTTTCAATGCAAAGTCAGGTTTCCTTATATACAGTTTTTTAAGCTTCAGGCAAACATTCTTGACATTTTGGTTGGTCATTCACATGTTTTCACTACAAAGGAAAAAACAGTGTCATGATGAAACCTCATATTTCATGTCATCCAACCCATAATAAATTACCCGGCAAGGCCTAGTATTTTACATCAGATAAGTGTGGACCCCTAATAAAAACGGGCACCTCCCCCTCGTAAAGTAAGAAGAAGAAAAGAGCAGGTGCAGGTGTGAGCAAGTTCGGCAGGGTGTGTGAGCGATAATAAGGGTTTTATGGCCTGGTGTGCCTTGATGCTATCTGATTCGGCCACTGGGAGAGGGACTGACCAAACAGGTTTGGCCTGAGGCAATGGTTCCAGCTTGCCCAGGTCAGAGAAAAGTCAATCAAGGTGTACGTGTCCTTGGAATCAAATCTGACTGTATTATAAGCCTATGTGAGGGCAACTTTTAAAAATGGCTGCTGTGTATAAAATGGGAGCCACGAGTGCAGGACGAAAATGGCGATTTCGAGGTGAAAACGCTGCTGGAATTGAGCGAAAATGCTCATGCTTAGTGTACTAGTCATTATCGGTCTTTTGATACTAAAATCGTACTGCTGTGGCAAAGTAAATTACATGGGTCCAGAATTTTTAGAACCACAGCACCCCACCCACATCGCTGGCCACACACTCGACCCCATCTTCTCCGTCAGCAACCACATCTCATTCAGCCACTCCTCCGAACTACACTGGACCAACCACAGATGCGTCCACTTCACCTTAAAACGGGAGACTCACCACCATTGCACACAACAAATCCCCTGCAGACGCTGAAGCAAAATCTCCACAGAGCAGCTCCTCTCAACACAGAACCAAAACCCACCAGCCATCATCACTGACGCCAACAACGCAGCCCACAGCCTCACACAGTGGATCACCAACTGTGCCGAAAACCTCGCACCACTTAAAAGCCACCCAAGCGGGACCAGCATCAGGAAACCCCCATGGTTCAAGGACACTCTCAAAGAATCTAAGAAATCCTGCTGTACCCTCAAAAAAACCTGGCGCAGGGAATGCACCACAGAAAACATGACAGCCCTCAAGATCGCCATCCGTGAACACCACCAGCTGATCCGCTCCACCAAAAGGACATCATTCAAAGAGCGACTAGACAACAACACCCACAACAGCAAGGAACTCTTCAACATCGTCAAAGAGCTCTCCAACCCCAACGCCAGCTCCAATGACATCACACCCTCACAAGAACTCTGCAACTCCCTCGCTACGTTCTCCCACTGAAAGATCGCAGACCTACACGACAGCTTCGGACCCCAGACCCCGCCCCCCACCACCGAACCAGCAGCCCCCACCACTACACTCAACTCCTGGACCCCTATCAGCTCAGAAGAGACCAGAAGCATCATGAATACCATCCACTCCGGCTCCCCCTCGGACTCTTGCCCCCATCACATCTTCAACAAAGCCGACTCCGTCATCGCCTCCCATCTCCAGAACATCATCAACAGCTCGTTCGCATCAGCCACCTTCCCCGAGAGCTGGAAACACGCGGAAGTCCACGCCCTCCTGAAAAAACCCACGGCTGACCCCAATGACCTGAAGAACTTCCACCCCATCTCTCTTCTCCCCTTCCCGGCCAAGGTCATAGAGAAGACCTTCAATAAGCAGCTGACCGCTTTTCTTGAGGCGAACAACTCGCTCGACCCTTCCCAATCTGGATTTCGGGCCAACCACAGCACAGAAACCGCCCTCATCGCAGTCACTGACGACATCAGAACCCTGATGGACAACAGAGAAACAACCGCCCTCATCCTCCTGGACCTCTTGGCTGCCTTCGACACCGTGTGCCATCGCACCCTAATAACCCACCTCCGCACCACTGGAATCCTAGGACAGGCCCTAGACTGGATCTTCTCGTTCCTCTCCGACAGAACCCGGAGAGTCCACCTCCCTCCCTTCTGCTCGGAACCCACCGAGATCATCTGTGGCATACCCCAGCGATCCTCGCTCAGCCCAACCCTCTTCAATATTTACATGAGCCCCCTCGCCGCCGTCGCACGCAAACATAACATCATCATCATCTCCTACGCCGACGACACCCAGCTGATACTCTCCCTCACCAAAGACCCTACCACCGCCAAAACCAACCTACAGGAAGGAATGAAAGACATCGCGGAATGGATGAGGCTCAGCCGCCTAAAACTGAACTCACACAAGATGGAGGTCCTCATCCTCGGACAATCCCCTTCCGCCTGGGATGACTCCTTGTGGCCCACTGCTCTGGGCACCGCACGAACCCCCTCAGATCACGCACGCAACCTCAGATTCATCCTGGACCCCTTCCTCACAATGACCAAGCAGGTCAATGCCGTCTCGTCATCATGCTTCAACACCCTACGCATGCTCCGAAAAATCTTCCGATGGATCCCTGCCGAAACCAGAAAGACAGTTAACCATGCCCTCGTCACAAGCCGACTGGACTACGGAAACACCCTATACGCAGGTACCACCGCAAAGCTTCAGAAACATCTACAACGCATACAGAACGCCTCCGCACGCCTCATCCTCGACATCCCTCGCCACAGCCACATATCCGCCCACCTGAAACACCTGAACTGGCTCCCCGTCAACAAGAGGATCACCTTCAGGCTCCTCAGCCACGCACACAAAGCACTCCACAACATGGGCCCGAATACCTCAACAGGCGCCTCTCATTTTACACGCCCACCCGTCAGCTCCGCTCAGCCAGCCTCGCCCTCGCCACCATCCCACGCATCCGCAGAACCACCGCCGGAGGAAGATCATTCACCTACCTGGCAGCCAAAGCATGGAACTCCCTCCCCGCACACCTAAGAACTACCCAGGACCATCTCGCCTTCAGGAAGCTCCTCAAGACATGGCTTTTCGAGCAGCAGTAACCCCCCCTCTCCAGCGCCTTGAGACCCTCTCAGGTGAGTAGCGCGCTCTATAAATGTATTGATTGATTGATTGATTGAATGCTATGTTATATTGCAATATTTTATGCTTCTATGATACGAAGTTCAAATATATGACTCAAGTAAACAAATACTGTTTTGCAATTGTAAATGTTAATAAATAAAAGAAAAATGTATTTATAACTATTTTGATTGGTAGCTATCAGTCATTGGTCAGACCAAATCGAATGAGTATTGAAATAGAATAAATACAGGTTGAATGGGATGTTTTCTTAGTTATTAATATTGCTATTTGTTTGACTAAGTGTTGTATTCTTTCTCACAGGAACACAGTCCTCAAATATGGACTATACCTTCTGTGTAGCTTTAGTTTGATGGCTTTGTTTTTTATTTTACCTTGAAAAGTTGTTAGTTGTTAACTCCGCACTCTTTAAGTTTGAATTTGGAGGGCCCTAACCTGGTCATTCAGGGCTGCATTTTGTTGTTGACCAAGAATACTTGGTGATGCTGCAGGTTCTTCCGAGAGGCTAGGATCAGGAGATCATTTGATACTTGGTGAAGGAGTTTCCCTGCTGTGGGGGATGGGTTCCCCAGTGTTCTCTCTTGGACTGGGTATTGGGACTTTGGATTTACACTCTTAGAGCAGTTCTGACATTGTACCTGGCAGGACATATATCTTCTGTAATATATGAGCACAATAACATGGATCTGACTGGTTGTCAGCGGACTGCTGGGCTGTAATGATCAGAGTGTTTCAATTGTTCAGTCTGTGTCAATGTTCCTAACTTAGGTTGCCAATGATTGTAGAATATTTATTTGAGACTCTAACTCATCCACATACATTATGACAGCTGGACAGATAGTTGGTAATGTTTTATCGATTGCCTCCCACCAGCCCAATACATTCCTACCGGCGTTCGGTCTATAATTAAGCTGGGAATCTAACTCGTGTTGCTTTTTTGCTTGGGCTTTCCCAGCTTATATTTGGTGATGAGCTTTTTACACTTTTGGCAGTCTTGACTATCAGATTGTAGACAGAGGTGTTGCCATGGTGTCCACCTATGCCCAATGACTCTTGTGACAAACATATTAGATGTGCCTGTGGTTGTTGTTGATTTAGATTCTCAACTGGGTTCAAAATAAGGATATCCTCATACTGACTATATTGAACCTCTAACTTTCCATGAAGATCTTCGTTTTCATTAGCATTACCAGGCAATGCAGTTCCCCTCCCTTATGGACAGCGGCCGTTTGGGGAGTAAGAAGGGACACACACATACTGGTGCTGGCAGTTCTATCACAATTAACATTGAGGTCAACTGAGTATTCATCCTGTTCATAAAACCCCACTGTTGCTAAATCTATGGTTTTTGTTGTACTATGAGAAGCTTGAATGGCCACTATTTTAATTTCTGGGGAAAGGGGCCACAAAGGTTTAACTGGCTGCTCCTCAAACATGGGGTCTAGGCATTGGAATTCCTTAGTATCATACACGCTGGTCAGTTCAATCAGTGGGTTCGTTTTCCCCTTGGGCCTCATTTTGTAACCTTTGTTCAACATTGTCATATGTGTTTTCCACTTCCTGTTGCACCCTTTTATTAGGTCCAACTTTTTTGTCCTCATCCATGCAAGCCCACTCATTGGAACCATAGGTATTGTGCTAACAATGGTGGGTTTATGGCAATGGCCCTTCTAAATTTGGGGATCCTGGGTGTGAACTAGTTCACCCATTCACCAGCAGTAGCACATTTTTTTCATGTAATACTTTCTGATTCCCTTGCTGTTGGTTGTTTGCTGATCCATGGAATCCATGGACAAGATAGAGGGCAATTTTGTGGGAAAAGGAGAGCTGTGGTGCTTGTAAGGGGACAGCCCCCAGTTTTCTTTTTCCAGAGTTAGCCTTGCTCCTAGTTGAACACAATTTTAAAAGCAATGAACTTCTTGTGTGCATTCTCAATTAGACAATTTGGTTTTCCTTTACAATTATACAGATAAAAAAATGATCTGCACACCCGCCACCTGGCACAAAGCCTGGCCTGTAGAGCCTATCAGACCAGAGAGTGGACGGCAGGAGAGCTGTGTAATTTAAACTGTCTTGAGCGTGTTGAAGGCTGGCAGGGGAGTTGGAGCATATACAGCTCTTTTAATGTGTGCCTTTAATATAGGGCTAGGTTTTAATTTTGCTCACCTGACAGTGAATCACTGGAACCACTTTAACTTTATATTACTTATGCCCCCTTTATCCCCTTTGTAAATGGGGTGGCTGTAGTGACTAGGGTGGCTTCTCAAATGGCAAGCCACCACCTACACTAGCAAGCTGTACCAGCCTACTGGTAGCCACTTCCAGTTGTGGGGAGGATGCACTGCTAGTGCCTAGCTCTTATCAGGACAACTCCCTCTCTTTATCTCCTTGTCTCCTATTTTGTCGTGTTTGTCACATTGACTCCTTGTCTTCTGTCACTAGGCAGCACCAGCCTGCTTCAAGTGCTGTAGGGGCTCCTATCACCCCTGCTGATTGATACTTGTCCTTCCTTCCCTCTTTGTCACTCTCTCAGCATCTGCTCACTGCTCCTACTGCACATCAGCCTTCCCTCACTACTTTGCCAGGTAGGAGGAGCAAATGCAGGCTTAGGAGTGGATGTCCCAGTGGTGTGCACTGGGTTGGTGAGTTGAAATAGCAGCAGGCAGGAATGGCCAGACAAAGGCTAATGGAGGCGGAAGGGGTGCAGGTTGAGGAAAATATATGTTTCCCCGTATAGCTGACCGCCGGATAACAGCATTGGTGCGCCATTGCTGCACAAGATACTCCCATCGCCTCAAGTGTCCACCTTGATTGTGTCTCTGGCAGTACACAGTTAACTCCCAATATGCCATAATATGATCACACAGTGAGAGGTATCACTAACCAGTGGGTTGCTTTGCCCCCATCTGTTTGCGGGAGGATGAAGGATGCACATCTTTTTATTTCTTGATCAAGTAAAAAAAAAACTTTCTTGTCATTTGGTATTCCTAGAGCAGGGGTAATACACAGGACATGTTTGAGCTCCAGGAAGGCTAGCAAAAAGCTACTCCCCCAAAACACTGGGGCCCATATTTATACTTTTTGACGCAAAACTGCGCTAACGCAGTTTTGCGTAAAAAAAATTTGCGAGGCTAGCGCCATTCTGAAGCACCATGGGGGCGCCGTATTTAATCAATGATGTTAGCCGGCGTTAGCCGCCGGCGCTGCCTGGTGTGCGGGGAAAAAAACGACGTACACCAGGCAGCGCCGGCGTAGGGGGATATGGAGCTTGGGCGCCAAAAAATGGGGCAAGTCAGGCTGAGGCAAATTTTTCGTCTCAACCCGATTTGCGCCATTTTTTCCGACTCCCAACCCCCATAGAAATGACTCCTGTCTTAGCAAAGACAGGATTAGCGTTGCAAGTTCCTAACTGGACTTTTCTTGCAACATAAATTGAAAACGAAAAGTAAAACAGTTGACATAAGCGAGCCGATTCAAAGCGCCACGCCCGCCATGAGCGTGAGTGCAAACCAGTCACAAAAGGAAAAAAGGCGTAGCAGCAGTACAGAATTAATAGAGTTCATGTATGAACTTAGGGATTCATATTATAAATAGGGCACGGTTTCCCTCTTCGTGCCACATCTCACCTTTGAAAAGGTGTTCTGCGCACAAACAGGGAAAATGCACGCTATCATTATGAAGCACTCACCTCAGGGCAGCCACAAACGAATGCTGCTCTGGGGCAGAGCATTCAGTGAAATATGGAATGGCTCATTCAAAGCCAGTCCATGTTTTTCTGTGCAGGCAGTAACCTAGTGCTTAAAAAGCAGGCACTCATTCCTGTTGTACCCTAAGGTTTTTTCCGTAATATGGCCCCAGGTGTCAAAAAGAAGCACAGAAATCACTTCTCTGCTGACACAGCACAGAAAAATGCATCTTGATACATCCCTCCGTTGTTCTATTATAATGAGCTGCACCAGCTCAGCGCAGAGCTAAGCATCTGTTATTTTTGTGTGTCTGAGGAATCTAAAGCTCCCACACCTAACTTGGAATTTGTCTGAGTTAATGGATGAACTTCAGACAGAACACGTCAGAGAGGGAGAGAGGCAGTCTCTGCTCAATCTTTTTGACTGTATAACGTTTATGCATTACTTTGGAGAACAATGTTGTTATATGTATAATTTTGGACACCTCAGATGTATAAAGACAGACTCTTGGCTCTATGCTGAGCCAGTGAGCCGGCTTATGATACAGTCCCAGATGGGGCAGTGTAGTTTTAGCTGCTTGTACATCATGAGAGCATGAATGAGAAGAAGACAAGTGACTGGGCTTACCCTGACAAACTGTTTAAAGAGACTCAGGCATAGAATGATATATTTGGTAGCCGAACAAAAAGGAGACTTACTTTTAAGTTACAGAGTTCCCTGGCCTCAAAAATGACAAAACCACTGTGCCACTTGTTAAAAACCGCAGGCTGTCATTAGTGAACAGAAACAGAAATATATTATATTGTTAAATTAACACAAAGACTATTAAAAGGGCCAAATTGAACACAAATATGTGCCTCTTTATTCGGAAGAATACCTCATGGAGATATGATTTTTAAAATAGAATGCTAAACCTTTTGTTATGAGGTCATGTACTCCTTTCCATACTTTTAAATTATACATAAAAAGTTAAACAATTAATTTTGATTATTAAATGTGCGTGTTTGAAAAAGAACCCCGACGACACATGTATGTACTTTGAGAAAACAAATTTAACACCTGTTAATTTGCTTAAAGCGATACAAAGTTATAGAGCTAGCAAGTGGAGATATGTGCACTTGGAGATATGGGAACACCTCTAATTACAATAAACAGATGCTTGGTGCCTTCTGCCTTGAATTATTCATGACCAATGTCTGCATCTGTTTCATCATTCAAACCCTTCTTTTGTTTGTGTTTGTTTTGTGTTCCCAGTACCCAGTAAGTAAACTTCACTCTGGAAGCACACAGAAAAGTAATCATAGCACCTGCAAGTTAGAGAACAACACTAGTCACTGCCTTGAAGAACCCGCCAGACTTGAAATACTTGAGCACCCCATAATCCGTTTTCGCTTTATCCACCTTCTTGTTCTTAATATGTTATTTAGATTGAAACGGGCAAAGTAGCTCTAAATTTACCTTGTGCTAGATATTTGATTTTAAGAATGTGAGACCTCGTTCAGGAGGCCAAAGAAAAGGCCAGGGCTACTGGGCCACAGCTGAAGGGTTTTGCCACTACTTTCCATTGGTTGGTCCTAGATTGGCTCTGTAAACTGACAAGTCCAATCCCTTCAGCACTGTCTCTCAATGGTTGCAATGGCGAGCAGTCACAAGTTTCTCAGGGATGTTAGTCCAAATGTACATGCGCTCAGCACTCAAAACCATACGCAGCAACCCAGTAAGAGGATTTTACAGCCTAGTGCTCCCCTATATTATGTTGTTATGTTAGGTGTATTTGTATATTTGTACAGTGCACCTGCAAGGGTATCCTGGCACTGAGGAGGTGTGTGTGCCTAACCCTGCCTATTGTAGGTTGTGGTTAATAGTACTGCCAGGTCTTCAGCTTCTTGCTGAATTCAAAAACAGAGGAGGTGGCCCTGATGTGAAGAGGGAGGTTGTTTCATACTTTAGGAGTGATGTAAGAGAATGCCTGTTCTCCTAATCTGGTTTTGTTTAAGCATGGAATATGTGCAAGTAGGACTCCGGCAGAGCAGAGGTGTCTGGGAGGTTGATGGAAAGAGATGTAACTGAGCCTAAGTTGTATAGTTCCTTGAATGTATGTGTGAGGAGTCTGAATTAAGCACATCCGTGTATCAGGAGCCAGTTTAGGTCCTGAGGTGTGGTGTGACACAGGGTTTGTGTCGGAGGATGAGGACGAGTGTGGCTGCTGAGTCATGGATGGTTTGTACTCTTATAGCAAGTTGCTTGGTGATACCAGCCTAGAGGATGTTATTATTGCCCAACATGCTGGTGACTAAGGGGTGAGTTACAGTTTTGCTAGTGTTGCTTCAGAGACATTGGAAGAATTTCCTCTGTATCTTCAAGGTGTGGAAGCAGGATGCAATGATTGCGTTGAGTGTGTGGTCAAGTCCAGTTTGCTGTTGATATTCTGAGGTTACTGGTGTGAGTTTAATTGTGGGTGTGGGTCCAAGTTTGCCAGCCTCCATTGGAGTGCTATGGTGAGATGTTCTTGCCATAGGTCACTAGTTCTGTATTGTTGATGTTGGGTTTGAGAGAGTTGTCTTTCATTCAGTTAGTTACTTTGGTCAGGTGGGCAGTGAACTTGTTTCTTGATTTGCGGGTCTTTTCCATGAGGGAGAGTATACGTTGCATGTTGTCTCTTTAGGAAAAGACAAGAGTTTTATTAGAACAAAAATCAAAATACTGTACACTACATCCAGGTTAGACTGGTACACTTCAAAGTGGGATCCCAGTCACTGTACCAACCTCCTCTCTTAACTTCTGTCCTGGGGGCTTTAGCGTTTCTTGCAGGGTAGTCTATATTTAGGTGCAGTGCTTCCCCACCTCTCTCAGCACAGTCTCTTCTGAGCTCTTAGGCCTCTATTGCCTCTCAACTTTTTTCTTCTGGTGCTGTGCCCCATGGGGCCTTTCCACAAGCAGCAGGTTAACCGGCAGTTGGCAGAACTAGTATGCATGGACCATGGCAGTTCTGCTGCTGATGCATTGATGCCAGCCTCACAGGGTGTCTCCCGAGGACTTCAGCAGAGGAGGGTGCTTTTGGCTTTAGTCCTTTTCCAGAAGGTGGTCAATCATAACAGATGGGCCTCACAAGCTCATTGAACCTGACTTTGTCACTACATTGAAGCTATATCAGTTGTGCTTGCTACTCCCTAGGTAGAGGCAGTTGACAATCCTGTACTTTGGGTGCAGCACTCTGGCAACAATGACACACTTCTCTGTGCTATGCTGGAGCATGAAAGGGCACTGAGTGCTTTGGTGCCAAACCTGGCATGTTGTATCATCAGAACAGAGTGATTCAAGGCAACTGCCTTACTCTTTAGAATAGTGCTTCACCTGGACACTCTTGGGTGTAGTTCCAGCTATGCAACTCAATGTGATTTTTCGAAGAGTATTACAGAATGCACTTCGTGGGCCAGCCGTGATGAGGTCACAGCATCTGGGGAAAAGAGGTAAAGTCTATCCTTGCTTCAGTTGGGCCAACCAATTTGGCATACTGGATACAACATCCTTGGTGGCAACAATGAGGATAACACTGGACGGCTACTCGCCATGCTTCAGAAATGGTGCGCCTCAGAAGTTGTTAGGATTCATGCCATTCATGCAGTCTGTGAGTCTCTGGTGGTTGTAGTTCTCCGCCTGGGTCAACTGCTTTGGTCCCTTCCCATTGTCAGCTCCTCTTAGGGGGTCAGCACATAGAGGGCTAACCTCTCACTCAGACAGTACACTGTGGTTCCCAGGACTCTAACAATTCTCTTTCCAGTTCCCATTCCAGACAATGTACCCTCACATATGGGAAGCTGGCTTTTGCAGAACCAGTTTGGATTGGTTACCCTTTCATGTTCTCTTCTCAGGCTGTCCAGATTCTGCATTTGTCTTGGGGCTGTCTCAGAGACAAAAGAAGTGTGAGTGGTCTGTGCCATAAACATCAACAGCCACATCTGACAGTGATCAAGAAGAAAGACAAAGAGCATCACTACTTCCAAAGTACCCTTCACAGATATGGCAGTCCCACCCCTTCCCCTGCCAATGCTATGCCAAGAAAGCTAATCAGTAGCACTCTATCTCCGAAATGACCCAATCAGATTTCAAGGGGATGCCTGTTTCCCCTTTCCACACTTCAGTACCTGGATATCATTCACCCTGTTACCAGAATATCAGAGATACAATTCCACTGTCTGGGAACAAAGCCTCACCTCTATAGTGTGCACATGAACAGGCTAGGGGCTTTCAAAATGGAACCAAAGACTTGGGCCTCTCTGGTTCATTTATGGACTTATGCATGCATACCAACTTCGTTGGCGTACATCCATAGGCCCAGGTGCACAACATACTAAAGCTAGGACACTTGGTTCACTGTTAATAGTGGACCTTTGGGGTGAATCATCCAGTCAGCTCCCAGTTACATGACAAATGTAAAAATTCCTGGTCAAGACTTTAATTACTAGAAAACATAGCATGCTGTCACCATTGTGCTATATGCAGAAACCTGTGACAGGGACAGTAGTTCTGCTGTCACTAAGGGTGCTTGCTTCGTGCACAACTCCATGTTCAGGACAAGTCCAGTCGTAAGAAAAAGGCAGGCGTATGCCTTGGTGCACCCATTGGATCAGTGTGTGGCTGGGGCCTAGATCCAAAAACCAGGATAAGACACTCACAGTTCACGCATGCAGGAGAAGGGGGATAACTGTCAACCATTCAGGGGACATTCCAGTCTCAACAGAGTTGCACTTTGTCAAGAATGAAAGGCAGCCCTTAAAAAGACATCCCATCCTGGGGACTGGTAAGACTGCACAGTTGCCGCGATGCCTGCCTACTTCTACTGCATGCGCATTAGACCCATAGTTGCTGCTGGAAGAAGAATTCAAGATGGTGATTCACTTAAAGGAGTGATGGATGGAGGAGACAGAGAAGAAATTCCTGATCTTAATTGGGACAATGAGGGACATGGTGGGAGGTATAGGAACCTATGGATAGCTCAATCGCTCTTCTCCACTATCGATGTGATGGTTCCTAACTCTACAATGCTAAAAAAGAC
Organism: Pleurodeles waltl; assembly: GCF_031143425.1. Taxonomy (NCBI): domain Eukaryota; kingdom Metazoa; phylum Chordata; class Amphibia; order Caudata; family Salamandridae; genus Pleurodeles; species Pleurodeles waltl. The sequence continues at coordinate 1,072,784,708 of NC_090437.1, forward strand.
TGCACAGCTAATATTGTAAAGGGATGGAATTAGAGAGCATTTTATGGGTCCAGAACAATGCATGGTAGAGACCATTGTTTCACCAGAGAGTTTCTGTAGTACAATCATTGTTGTAATGTGTTTACTTGTGGTAAAGATCGTTATGCTTAGATATTAAAAATGTAGCTCCAATTCACAAATGTAAATCTATGGGCAGAAATCTCCAGACACAAAAAAGGTTACGTTTATGCAGAGGTGTAAATTCCTGAAGAAATGCTTTTTACTTATTCCCGATAGGAGAATGGGATATGTGTGCCTACCATGAGAAATGGCTGAGTGAGGATACATACAACTCAAAATATGATCACTATGGTACTACTAATAGCTTTACAGATGAATTATTGGCATAGGTCCAACAAATGTAGTTCTTCAGAGCACTAGTGACCATCCACGTCTGCTTTGTTTAGAACTATAAATTAAAAGAAATAGGGATACATGCATCACTTAAGGAAAACATTTGCATACCTGACAAATATTACTACTTTGTCGTAGTTTGGACTCTTGCTCTGGGCAAGACTGCTGGTTAAAGGATGGCAGTACTTTTGTTTGTAGGCGACTACGCCTTTCCTACAACAAGTCACAACTGTTGTCCCAACCTTACCAGCTCACTGGCAGCACCTCAACAGAAACACAGTAGTAAAAGGTGATTTGTGGCAGCCTTTACGCATGGACTCGAGAATAAGACATCTCAGGGAGTATTGTGGTTAAACGGAGACTACCACTTTCTCACAGATATATCATGTCTCATACAAACACAGGCAATAACAAAGATGCAGTAGAGTTTCAATAGTTTTTATTTAACATAACTGCAATTTGCGATAAGTTGCATGGGCTGCAATGATTAGGATAATGCATAATGTAAGAAACAGAATTGTGAAGGCGAGAGTCATTATTACAAATACCCCCACCATCTTGCAATGCATAGGAAAGACATACAAGATGTAATATGCCCTAATACCCTAATGTAGAGGCCTAACCTCCTACCTGAAGGAGAGCTGGGTTTGTAAACCTGATCTGCCAATGCCATGTCCATGAGAGGAGCCCCCAACCCTCGTTACCTTGGAATGAGGTCTCTATCTCAGACTCCGCAGGGACACGAAGACTGGGTCAGCATCAAGACGACTGCAGCATCGATATCAGCGATGGTGGCAATGCCCTCTGGTCGTAATCCCTCTGATTATCTGTCTAAAGTGCCATATATTTATACAGGTCTACAAGGACCCCTGACGTAAGTGTGTTCCCAAACAATAGATAACATGAATGCTTGGGACGGCAATTAATATAAACAATCCCTCGAAAGTATAGAGTGTGAACACCTACTCTTTTTTTGTCTTTGTTGCTTGATCTTGATGCCTTAGCACGGTGACACTGATAATGTAACTCATAACAAGTGGCCTAACTATAAACAAGGCAGCCATCTTAGAAGAATTAAATAATTAAATGGGCTAAGACAGAGCAAGCTAAGTAGGTTAAAAGTCACTAGGTGACGGGGGCACGAGTCTGCAAGCCAAAGGCTAAGCTAACTCCTGTTATCCCATTAAAAACGAACTAGGATTCACTACAACTTGAAGTACATGAATAAAGCCCACCCCCTTGAGCTACGCCTCCTTTCCCTTATGATGCAAGACGTTGTTAAGCCATTTATCAGTTACAGTTGTATTGTTTGTTACTCTGTTTGTTTGTTCACTACAAGCGAATTGCTAAGTTCTCTCTGAGTGTGTTGAAAGTAGTGTTGGATGTGAGAAGAGACATAGTTGTTTTTTAAATAACCCAGTAATGATTTACATACTTGCAATTTTATATCTATAAGCATCTTTTTACATTTTTATATTTAAATTTCAATATGTGTATGTATAAAGTTATATAACGTTGTTCTACATTAATTGCATACATTTTATTTTTTTGTTCTTTTTATTCTTTTTTAAATATTGTGTGTTTGTTGTTTCTGTTATTGTCTGGCTCATTGGCTCAAGTGTGATTCCCATGTAGCATCAGTGAGTGGCCAGGAAGTATAGCTAGAACAGATATGATCCTGACTGGGCTGTGGTGCTACTGGAATAGGTTTAGGTCTAATCTAATTGTGTCTATCTTCCCCTTTGTAGGTGTGTGCCTTATCTGTGGTTAAGTCCAGCCAACAGGCCGATGGATGAGCCACCCAACTCAGGGTGACTGGTCTTCCAAATGTATGGTACAGCTGACGTATTCTTAATCCAAAATGGAAATAGTTTCCAATGTAAATGATGCCATTTACCTATGCGTACCTATGTATAAAAAAATATGATGGATGGACTGCTTCAATTAAGCTCAATTAATTACTCAGGCCACATCTTGGTCCATTATTATTTCGCACATTGTGCTACCATAGTTTGGACCCAGCCATATGCAAATCTGTCCTGACCCTGCTCCAATAAGAACAATACAGCCTTAGCTGCCAGGCCAGGTCTTCTGTGAAGGAGAACACAAGAAACTGAAGACCAATTTCACTCTGATTGGAGTTTGTCAGTTGGATATGGCTTGGTTTCAGTGGCATAATGAGCATGGTGTTCACATCTAGGCATACCGCGCCATTTACGGCAGTGCATTAAACACACTTGCTCAAAATAGCATTCCGAACCATTGTTCTTTTGTCCACCATAACACCTCAGTCCGGACCTGGATATCGAGTACATACTACAAATTGAGAGGAATGAAGGGAAAATTTAGAATGTGGCAGAAGAAGGAAAATGCAGATATAAAAACATACCTACAAAGGGTAGGTATGTTTTGCAAATCGTTAATGGGTTACTTAAAAAACAACTATGGCGGTCATTATGAACACAGCAGTAAACTCCGCCGACCGCTGTGGTGGCGGTGAACAGAAGACCACCAGTCACCGCCATGACCTTGTTGGCAGAAATGCTGGACCTCCCCACCCCGCCACCACCGAGCACACCCACATCCCGCCCTCCAAATAATGATGCACAAATCACCTTGGCGGATAGTGGAGGCCGGACGACCCCTGGCGGTGCCAACCGCCACGGATGGCAAGTGTACTTAACAGCAAGAAGTGCACACATTGGATAAGGTTGAAACCCACACACCTGACACACATCCATAACCCCATAAAACACTCATAGACACACCCCACAATCCTTTGCAACGAAACCAGGCCAAATAAGACGGAGAGCACCAGAAGTAGACACCAAAAGCCACAAGACGCATACCGACCCACAGAAGAGCACCCTCACCGCGTTTCCAGCCCTGACACCATTCACCACACTCACCATGTCACCCCCCAAACATCCACGCTTCACAGAAAGGGAGCTAAGGTTCATGGTGGATGAGATCCTGAAGGTGGAGCCACAAATATTTGGGGCCCAGTGCAGCACACACCCATCGCAAGGAAGATGGAGGTATGGCAGACCATTGTCAACAGGGTCAATGCAGTGGGACACCATCCACACACAAGAGATGACATCCGGAAGAGATGGAATGACCTGCAGGGGAAGGACAGGGCCATGGCATCCAGGTACCACATTGCAGTCCGGAAGACTGGGGGGGGGGTTGACCTCCACCAACACCACCCGAATACACCGACTGGGAGGACAAGGTACTGGCCATCTTGCACCCTGAGGGACTCAGTGGACTCACTGGAGGAATGGATGTGCGTAAGTTGTCCATGTTTACCCCATATACACCATACCTGTAATGCATGCACCACCCTACCCACACCCACCAGGACCAATACCCCACCCAGGCAAGAGCCACTGAATCCACCCCCCTGCATGACCACAAAGCCACTAACAGGCCCACATCCCTCCCCCTGTGCACAGCCACCTCCCCCTGCAAGGATTCACCTTGGAACTACACCCCCCATGCAACCCCACACCCTGAGGAAAATGCAGTGTAAACCTCACAAAGGCACCCTGGATGGCCACTAAAAGTTACACCAGCACAAAAAAGCCCAGTCCTGTGCACCCCAACCGTTCATGCATTTGTAACAGACATGTCTATGTCCCCCAACAGGCACCACCACCCATGCCCCACTCATGGATGGGACAAGGAGTGCCAGTGCCCCCCATTGAGACAGAGGCACCTCACAGGACATTGGTGAAGGATCCCTGGACACTGATGAGCAGGCAGGCTGGACTGTCACCATGCAGCAGCCCGACCCAGGATACCACTGACACACTCACCACCCAGTCAAGAACAGCATCCCAGGGCAAGCATCCCCGCACCAATGTATCCAGGCCACAGACTGGTGGAAGACAGGTACAGAGGACACAGTCTCCCACTCCCAACATGCAAGAAGGCGAGGGCCCCAGTACAAGTGGTACCGCCAGACCTGTGCGGGGGACACAGGCACAGGGGGCTAGGGCAAGTGCTAGGGCCTCAGTGGGCCGGGGGAGGCCACAGGATGGATGCAGCAGCCCAGGACATGATATCTGAGGTATTGGGTGCTTACCAGCATACCCATGACAGGTTGGCACAGATAGTATTCACCCTGGAGCACAGTCAGAGGATGCAGCAGGAACACCACCAACAGGTCATGGGGAAGTGGGAACAGCACAATGCCACAATGGCCAGCATAGCAAGAGCACTGCTGCAGCTGGTACTAACCCAGTCTGAGACCCACACAGGACAGGAGGCCCCCACTACAGTACCGGACACAGACCGGACAATTACACCATCATCAGAAACATCCCAGGAACTACCCTCAGAGGAAACCCAAGGGCCAACCATGTTATCCCCTCAACAGGTCAACAGCAGGCACCCAAACGTACCCTCAGGCCAAGATATGGCACTGGAACCCCAGCAAAAAACAAGGCCCCCTTCAAGAAGTAACTCAGCAACAATCTGCACAGCAACCATCCCACTCAATCAACCACCATACAGTGCTAACAAGCAATATGAACTAATGTAAGAGTTGATGGACCCATCAATACTACCAACAAGGCTGCCAACATGTTGGCATTGAGGTCAACCACCCATGACCACTTGTCATCACTGTAAATTGCACTATTCACTTCCTGCCACCAATAAAACACATCTCACACCTGTAACACTGTCCCCTGTCATAAAATGTGAACAAAGTGAAGTATGGATGCATCTGGCTGATAACCACTTTATTGTCAATGCGTTGCATGAAAGGACTCCTGTGTGCCTAAATGTAGCCCCAGACAAAGGCCCATATTTATACTCTGTTTGCGCCGAATGTGCGTCAATAACTTTGACGCACATTCGGCGCAAACCGTGTACCATATTTATACTTTGACTCCCAAGCCCGCGGATGCCAAAATTCCACTGTGCGCATCATTTTCTGGATGCGGGAAACCGCCTTGCGTTAATGACATGCAAGGTAGGCGTTCCCATCCAAAAAATGACGTAAACACCTGTGTGCCATATTTATGCTACTGCGCGAAAGTCCCACACGGCCGGGAGGCAGAGTCGGAGCACAGCATGATTTGCGTAAAAAAACCTAACGCCTGGGTCAGGGTAGGCGTTAAAATGGGGCAAACACCAGTACTTAAGGAAAACACACCGAAGCAACAGCAGAGCTCCAAAAGGAAGACATGGAGGTGCAATTCATCCAGCATGCACGCTGACACAGAGCACAGGACCAACAACAGCAGCTTCTACAACACCAGCAGGGACCCCATAGGCAACGCAGAAGGCAGGAGAAGATATTCTGCACCAGGACAACCCTTCTGGGACTCCGGCAACAAGACATCATCCAAAGGTACAGGCTCAACTAGCCATTCAGCAGCTGCTCCGCAACATTGAGCCACAGTTGGCATCCAGCTTGCTGACACCCCACACCATTCCACCAGAAACTAAGCTGCTAGCTGTACTCCACATGTTGGCAAGTAGCTTCTTTAAAACCACTGGTGCCCTGGTTGCTGGGATCTCACAGCCCTCATTCTCTGCCTTCCTACCTAAGGTACTCAACGCCATCATCTCCCTCACACCCTGCCACATCAGCTTCCCCAACACACAGCAGAAGCAGCAGGAGACCAAACAGGGCTTATACCAAATCAACGGCTTCCCACACGTGCTTGGTGCCATTGACTGCACACATGTACGCATTGTGCCACCTGCTGCAACCAAACATCTATATCGCAACAGGAAGCACACACACTCCATCAATGTGCAGGCCATTGTCGATCACCAGGGATTGATCACCAACATCGTGGCAAAGTTTTCTTGGAGTGTACATGATTCATTCATCTTCCGCCACTGCACCATCAATCAACACTTCCAGGATGGATGATATGGAAATGGCCTACTTGTTGGTAAGTACAGAAACCTACTTATATACACACTGCACAAGAACCCTCCAGAACAAACAGCACATACACCACTACATTGACACATGGCCAGGAACACGCTGAGGTTGTGACACCGCTAGGCATGTTTGATATCCTCACCCATTTGGATAGACACCTACGGACAAATGACAGAACCAAATAACAACAGATGCCACTCCACAGACACAAGGGAACAATTCAAAACAACACAATGACATGGCCTTAACTGGCAGTAAAACTTGGAAGATTAATCTTTCAATATCACATCAAGAACACTCAATCAAACACCCTTCCAAGCAATAAGTACTGTGTAAGGGGTGTGCAATGTGTTTTGCTGCAGGTCAAACACCATGACACACATAGCATGATGATGACTACAATGAAGCTGACATATAATCATTGAGGCTGTACCAATTTTTCACATCACTCCTGCTCTGACATTGCCCACTACCAATAAGCAAGTGGACTGTGCTAAGAACACATATGGATGTGACAATATTGAAAGCGCACATTCCTACACATACAGATTGAGACATTTTCACATACACACAACAAATGTACAGGCATATGGGCCTTCTGACACTCAAAATGACAACCTTCCAACCAAGTTAGCCATGCACAGTAGTATAGGTACACGTTTGAACCTGAGTCGACTTGGCAAGGGCAGAGAAATAGGTCACCAGAGAATTTGGCACAGATGGAATATTTGTGCATAGTCAATTGTCAAGACGTCAGTGCTGACAACATATGGAGATGTGTTGTACATTGTCACCTTGCCAAATCTAAGGGCCTCACTGATGTTTAACTAATTCTATTGCCTATGTTGAATTGGATGGGATGTCCAGGCCATATAGATGCAACTGTGTTACGACCACTGTGGAATTTAATCTGTGTATGGAAGTATCATGTCACCCCCAGTTTAGACACATGGACACCTCTTTCACATGACATAATGCAAGGGAGTACACAATGCACTGCAACTCAACAAAAATACCGCTGACATCTGGTCAATCAGCCAAACACCAGTTCAGATAAGGACACAACCCAATGTTGATGGTACATCTTAGAAGCCTAGGATTCCACATAATAACACAAACACCGATGAGTCAGAGACAACACAAGAGAACAACTGCCATGCAAAGTGAGAATCATGGTGCAAGCAACATCAACAGTTTCTCACTCATTTTCTCTTTCAGCTGATCAGGGTATGGGATCCAGCCATGGATCATGACCCCATTTGCAAACCCAAGCACAGCATCAGAGCGTGCCTATAATGAGGCACAGCGGAGGACACGCACCATAGTCGAGAGGACCTTTGGCATCCTGAATTCAAGATTCAGGTGCCTTGACATCACCAGAGGCAGCCTCCTATACTCACCTGAAATGGTGTGAAAAATCATTTTGACCTGTGCCATCCTGCACAACATATGTATAAGGAGGAACATTCCCCTATATGAACCAGACCCACAAATGCCTGAAGAGGAGGATGCTGCCCATGAACATGAGGGTGACCATCCAAACACAGCTGCAGGATTGCGTCGGCGACAACATATTGTCCACAATTTCTTTTAACTTTACTCATCCATTACCACTGTCTTACCATATGTCAATAAACACCTATTCTATTCACCATATCATGGTCTGGTTAATCATTTTTGCATAACATTATCCCTAAGAATCATAATCTGAGTGTAGCCTCATGGAGCATTGCAGAAATACAGATTAGGATACAGAAAAATCCACATCATATTTGATGGGTATGAATGTACACCCAACTTCAGACATATATCCTGTCCATTTCACATTTGAAAGGCAATATCAGAGGAGCACAGCTATTTCACACATACATGTTGGCAACATGGTTCATTGCAGCATATGGCACACAACTAAGACACCATCATTCAATATGGACAAAAAATACCTCATACATGAGGCAGTGGATGTGCCATTGCATTGGTAACAAGAAGGAATGACCGGACCCTTGAGGGTAAGTGTTACATCAGCTATCTTTGCAAAGAGTATGTGTGACAAGAATTCCATGTAAGCAGCAAATGGATAGCACGTGTGCCCCGGGTATGACTAGCATTGCTCACAAGACATCCCCTACACATGGCAGCCCAGGTCATAAATCCTGTCACTGCCATGTTCCTGTCTCACCCAACCCTTCTTCAGAGTGCCCTGGAAATTGAATATTTATACCCAGATAATCCCTCATCTACCCACACCCAGACTCACATTCTGATTCCAGTGTTCTTCCCTCTTTAGTATGGTATGCCCTAGTCATTGTTCTTCTGTCTGCATGGATGTCTGGGTGAATAATGCGCTGCCTTGTAGTCTGTTGGACCTGTAATCACCTGTACATTGCTTCCCATGTGAAAGGTACTGTTGCACCTTTCAACTTAATTCTCACCTACAGGACTTGTGAGAGACTGAAGCTGAACACACCTGTGAACACCTCCATGCAGATCAGCCATTTGAACATGCACTGCCCTTGCAGCTGCCTGGAATGACATGGAAACTGCCATTATATGTATAACACCGGCATGCATTGCCGTATAGATCACTACTGTAACACAGGCATTGGTTTATTGTGTTACGATCCAACACAAAGGACAAATACAGTTTTCATTTTCCACAGTGTTGTTCCTGCTTTGACCAGTCTCAGTCTGCTCACTGTATATTTGCCTTGTTCATTTTTGTTCCTGATTGACCCTGCATCCTGTTAGCCTGACTGGTTCCTGTCTTAGCGTCACCATAAATGTTCACTGTGGCTACATTTGTCTCATAGTTGCTTTCCATGCCCTCACTTTCCTCTTGGGGTATTATGTCATGTAGGTCTACAATGAATACTCAAATACATTGTATAGCGTAATCAGTATACGTATTGTATCATGGGGTGGAACTTGCTTCAAATGGTCTAATCATGGCCCATCCCTTGTCTGGGTTGCATGTATGCATGAGTGACAGATAGTGACAGTGTGCCATAGCTGTATGCATGGATTGGGTATGTTGCCTCCAGCACAACAAACAACGTCAGATAATGTGCATGAAATGTCAACACATGTTAGTGCCCTGACAGTCCACACGCTGATTCACATTGCCCCCAACATATTGATGGGGCTTGCGTGGTGAATAGCTGTGAGATTAATCAGCACAGAGGCACTGATGTTCCCAGCTGCAGTGAGATTTTTAGAGGCCACCCTGTGTACAAATGTGAGGAAACCTGTTGGTTTAAAATTCCTGAACCATTAATTTTGTCAGCACACCAAGGTTGTCCTGTTGTCAGTCTTGTAACGCATCTGCAGTTCCATAGCTGGACTATCCCCATGTGTGGTCTCAATTCCTCTTCGGCTTTCCTTCAATTCAGCTGTGAAGGATACTTTGTATATCCAGGAAATGGCTCAACCAGTGCTTAATTTCTAAATAAAGAGGTGCCGGTGCTCAAGCCACTGCTGTAATTAAATCTGCTAGCACTGAATACTGAGGCAGAGTAATCCTGAAGCCATCTCTGGCCTCTTCAATCCATTTACGGCCACCCCTGCCCCTTCAGCTCACTCTTGCAGCTTTCTACTTTCTCCCTTTATGACACTTTTTTGTTTTTCCTTCTTCCGTCTTTCCCATATGTGTCTTTTGCTCACAGCAAATGCCTTAGGAATAAGAATAAGCTCCGGCCTTCGCAAATAAGTGCCGGTGCTCAGCACCGGAAACAACAAGCACAAATTAAGCACTGGGCTCCACAGACTCATGACTAGACCTGCACGTAACTGTGACAACATGGACCCCAATAATGACTCAGGCTACACATGGCCCCACACACTTGACCTGGATACCTTTGTGCAATTAACAACTGGAAATATGTGCACATGTGCTGCTTTGTCTGCTGGTCCTCCACTGACACAGGAGAAACATGGCTCCTTTATATGACTCAAACTGTGGCATGACATGACATTTGTGGATTGTTTTTGGGACTCAGTGTCACAAACACCGTACCCACATAGCTTTATCCAATGCCTGATTCATGGGTAGTATCCAAACAAGTGCCTAGGAAGTGGTATCCAACATTCCAGGACATGTGATGACTTAGTCTTGGAACATTGCCATGATCAACCATCTTCTATCTATCCTGTGCATGGTTTGTCATTGGTGATGCTTATGTCCCAAAAAACCTTGGAAGTTCACACAGCATTTGTTGCTACGTGTATGACAAACACATTTCCTTTCTCATTTCCACACTGAATAGCATCTGATTGTTGGACACATTGACTACACATGCATACAAGCAGATTTGAGAAAACGCGTCTTGTACAGTGGGACAACTACATTAGTAAGAGCCAATTCACACACATTGACACACAGGCATTGAGTTACTGTATTGAGTTGCGTAGCCTTGCTATCCTCTATTGACGCAAAACATGCCCAAACTGGGTATTACCTATTTGTATTCCACACGTTTGGCCATCTATTGCATCAGTGAAGAGTGCAAATCCGGTACAACTAGAGGATCTTGGTCCGCAGTAATATGATCTGTCACATGTGCCCATACATCGGAATGCACAATGTAAGTGAAAACAGCTTATCTCTGTATTGTCACACCTATCATGTACTATTAAAAATGAGAAATGACCCAAACCCAGTCAAAGACAGAAATTTTGATGCATATGCATAAAAAAAACGCACATGCATAAAAAAATTAGCGTCATCCAGAAGTTAGTCATTAGTTGGCCTGTCACATGTGGAGGACTTGCAGCATTTTTTACGTGACAAATGGCTGAACTATGATGCATAGGTCATTTAAGTTGTTACCCATCTTTTAGAGTATTGCTGTGCTGTTTGATAGGACATGTGTAGGCTGCAATGGCACGTACTTCCTCAGGGACAATCAGTGATCTGTATGATGATATGGCCTGTTTCTGGTACATTAGATGTATTTTCTGATTTACTTCTGGAGCCATATCACACAATGAAGTACCTAATGTTTGGTTTTATATTTGTTTCAACAGCTGCCAATATTAATCCCATCCAGATTCAGGAGTTTCAGCACAGGGCGATGCTTTACCGCCACATTCTGGAAATGAAGACTAGGTTCCGCAACATGGCAAGGCGTTATCACCATGAAAGAGCCTCCGGATTCTGGAGGTCATTTGTTCAAGGGGGCCCTTCAGTGTCCACCACATCCACCAGCACCACCGCTACCACCCACGTGGCACCAACCATAGCAGGCACCTTTGCTGGACCGTCAACCTCCACTGCTCCAGAACCTGTCACAGCACCACCTGTACCTCCTCCTACAGGCATGGCACCGACAAGGGGACATACATCTTCCACTGACACCCAGGACACTCCTGCTGCAGTCATTGACCCAGCAGATTTTCAGTGGATGCAACAGAACTTTGACCGTGTGTTGAGGAAAATGACCAGGCTGCAGCAGGAGGTGGCATAAGTTAATAGGAGGGTGCGTGCCATAAGGAAGACCTTGCGAGGGCGAACTTGTAAACATTTTACCCTCAGCCATGATTCCCTCCCCTCCCTCCTTTTTCCTGGTTCTTTTCATTAGTGGGTTTAGGGGGCTTAGTGTTAGGTTAGAATACGCTGTTAGTTTAGTTAGTAGTAGTGGTGGTATGATACTTGTAATATATATTTTTTATTGTGTGTGCGTTGGCCTGATGATGTTGGGGTTTTGGTATTTAAAAAAATATATAAAATACAAAAATACAAAAAATATATATATTTGTTTAGTATAAGATAATATGTGTTTAGGTTAGTATATGTTGTCTTCCATGTGTCCCGTCTTATAATGGGGGATAGGGGGTTGATGTTTACAGTGTTTAGTTAAATGTGATAAGTAAGTTTAGCTTAGGTTAGTTAGTGCCAGTTGTGGGTAATGTGTAGTTAGGATAGATTAGGTTAGGTAAGGTGTTTCCCCTGGTTTTAGCTCCTGTTTTTACTGTTAAATAAATATTTAGGTAACCCTTTACAGTATGTGTCACATGCTTGGGGATCAGGGCCTTGGCATGGGTGAACAGTGCATCTTTAGTATTAGCTTTTGTGTCCCATCCTGCAACCAAATCCCAATTGAGCTGTTACATTGGCAGCTACACCAAAGCTACTTTGCTAAGATTCTGCCATCCATTGCACCCACCACCCAAGGTTACTATGTATCCCAAAGTGTTGTTAAATTTTGATGTATGTTTTCAATCTCACATACTTTGCGACCAGAATTGGTACTGAGAACACTGTGTTAAGTCCGCCTGCAACCTGATGTCCAAGCAAAGCCTTATAAGGTGAGAGGTAGTATGCTCTCATGTAGTATGGTATACATAACTCACACCTATCATTTGTTACAATGCATGTATGTTGTGTGTTAGTTTTGGCTTTAAGACAAAGTTGAAGACAATAATTTTTGGCTTAGACATCCCTTGAGGAAGCGTTATTCTGTCCAACACAGCATTATGGTGTATAGTTTCTATTTTCCTCAGAATTAACCCTCAGGAAGGGCAGATGATGGCACAATCCAGACCACAGAGCATAGTTATCAGCCAACATTCTTTCAGGTCAGTTGTATTGACAATCTATAATCATTGTCCTGAGGTAAACATCACTGATGGCCATCACGGTTGATATGTCACATTACACAGAGACAAAGTTGTTGTGTAAGTGCTATTTATTTGAAAGTGCTGTAATGCTATATGTACATTGTCCATGATTGTGAGCCCATTAGTGTGACACCTTCCATTGTGATCCTACACAAGTGCAAAAGGACATGTCATTGGACATGCTGGGGTGAAGTTTCAGACAGTGCAGAGGGACAGGATTTGCCAATGAGTTAGTGAGAGACAATCACAGGGCAGGGTGACAAGATAAACAGTAGGCTGAAGAACAGTGCTTGAGTGCAGTTGTTGCAAGACATGCATGTTACAAAGCACAAGACCTTGGTTATAGCTGGCCATGTGGCAGGGACTAGTGCTACCGGGTACTCTTACGGGCGAAGGTGATCTGTTCCACGTCTTCATCTTCTGATGTGTGTGTAGTATCCCCTGCCCTTGGTGGTGGTGGTTGTGAAGGGGCAACACACACCCCAGTTTTTGAAGACGTGGAGTCAGACATCCCGGTAGCTGCCAACTGTGGGGCTATTAAGGGCAGTACTTCAGCAAGGAGGAGCTGCTGGTTCTTAAGTATAGCAGCCACATCACTGTGATAGGCAGCCAGGTCGGCCCTGAGGGGGGCAATATTGCATTTGTGCACATGTTGACAGGATTGTTGTTGTGGGTGTAGTGTCAACTCTCTTACAGCTGTGCTGATTTCCTTCAACCTTTTTTCAAGTTCCTGCAAGATTGATGTTCGCCCTTGCATGGCTGCTGCCGGTTCTGCAGTTGACATCATGCACAAACGCCCCCCCTCTAGGCTTGCTGCCATATTTTGTATCCCCACCGCTCCTCCTTGGCCAGCTCCCGCTGTACTCCAATTACAGTTCTCTCAAAGCTGGTACCAGTGTCGACAGAGTCCTCAGCGGGGTTGGAGCTGGCAGGTTGTACAATTTGGGTGGTGGGTAGGTCCTCTGTGATGGCTGCTACTTCTGTGCTCCTCCTTGTGACTGAAGGTGTCGCGCCGCGCGGTGCGGCGCGAGCCGAGAGCTCGACTTCGGCCGGGCGTTCGGCTCGGGCCGCGCACCGCGTTATTAAGACGCGGCGCGCCCCCAGCCTCTCCTGCGCGTTTCGAGGCCCCAGATTTGCTTGGGGCCTCGTTCTTCCTTCTGCCTTTCACTGTCCCAGGGGTCTCTGAACCCTCTTACCTGTTTTTCTTCGTTTCCTTGTCCTTTCTTCTGTTTGCAGTCTGTTGTGTGCCTTTCTTTATGTCTTTTCCTCCTTCCCAGATTCCTGTGCTTTCCCAGCATTCCTTGTTCCCTATTCTCTATGGTTCCTCTACTATTCTGTTCTATATATTGTTTCCCTATCTAAGATGGTGTCCTTTTACTTCCTGTGGGTCACTTCCTGTTTGTTGGTATATAAGGGCTGTGTTTTTCCTCTTTCCTTGCGCTGCAACACTTTCTGCTCAGTTGGTGTCTTCGCTCCTGATTTCCTTGCCTTTTGGTTTTGGACTCAGCATTCTGTGTTTTCTGAATTTTGCTCCTTTTGGATTCCTGTTTGTTTGTTCTTGTTTTTCTCCAGGACTTTTCCTGTTTGGAGGTTTTTCCCCTTTGGAAGGGGTTTTTCCCTCTGGCGCTACTTTCTGAAGGGCACGGTCTGTTCTTGGTGTCTCCATTGCCTACAGCACCGTGGCTACCAGAAAGAGTCGCCCCTTTTTGGGCCAAAGCCGAACATTGAAGATTCACGCCACCAGATCTGCAAATTCCAGGCGCAAGCAGCACGTGAGTCGTGACAGATTGCAGCGCCTAACCATTCCGACGTCCTCAAACACCATGGATAATACAGTGGCGGCTGCTGCAGATCCGGAGCAATCTCTGTTAACCACGATTCAGCAACAAGCCCAGGAGTTGCAACAACTACGTAATGAAAATGCTGCGTTACGACAGGCTTTGGCCCTCCGCACCAGTGATGTTCCAACAATCTCCGCTTCTACCCCTTGTTTCTCTGGTGAACCAACCAAGCTTCGCGAGTTCTTGGATGCTTTAACGGTGTATTTCGCCTTCCGACCTACTCAATTCTCCCACGACAGGACCAAGGTGGGTTACCTTATCAGTGCCTTATCCGGCCCAGCCTTGGCCTGGGCAACCCCGATGGTGTCCTCCGACGACCCTGTATTGTCAGACTATTCCGCCTTTGTGAGTCGCTTCAAACAAATGTTTAGCCGTCCTGGATTGGAAGCCTCCGCTGAAGAAGCCTTGTGCGACATCCAACAAGGCTCCCAAGACGTCCTGCAATATATAACCCGTTTTCGTCAGCTGGCGGCAGAGACCACTTGGGTGGAACGTACTCTGGTAACATTATTTCGTAGAGGACTCAAAGAAGAAATAAAGGATGAACTAGTGCATTCTACCAGAGCGGAAGATCTTCGTGGCCTGATGGATCAAGCACTGTCCATCGAATATCGTCTTCAGGAACGGAGATCGGAAAAGAAAAGGAGTAGAGGGTTTACCCAGCCAAGTAGCTCACGTGCATACCTGCAGCATTCCGAGGAACCTCGCACTCCTGCTAGAGACATCGAAGGGGAACCCATGCAGGTGGATACTACCCGAGGTCCGCTCTCTGCTAGTGAACGAGAAGACAGACGCAAGAGAGGGTTGTGCCTGTATTGTGGTTCTGCTGGTCACATACTCCGTACCTGTCCAGTACGTCCGTCCAGACCTTCGGGAAACGCCACCTCCCGTCCTCTGTAAGAAGGGAGGGGACGGGATCTACAGCTATACCTTCCATCAGCTCCTTTAATGACAATACAACTGCCTTGTTCATCTTTCCTGTCCTGTTACAACTTCCTGACGGTCGTCAAGAAAAGACTATGGCATTACTAGACTGTGGTGCTAGTGGTATATACATGGACAAGACATGGGCTGCTGCTAACCTAGTTCCTACTCAAGCAAAAGAAGTACCCGAACAGGTACACACTGTGGATGGATCTTTGATATCCTCTGGTCCTGTAGACACCACTACCCTGATGTTAAGTCTACAGGTGGGAAACCATCAAGAACACATCTCCTTCGATCTTATTACGTCCCCTAACCATACCATCATTCTTGGAATTCCGTGGCTCATTAGACATAACCCATATATAAATTGGGTTACCCGGACAGTCTCTTTGTCTTCGCAATTTTGTCACGAGAACTGTTTTACTTCCGACAAGTATTGGTCTCCGAAAAGATCCTTAGCTACTGAAGGTGCCACTGGTATGTCCATTAATACGGTCCAAGGGGTCCCAGACCACTATTTGGAGTTTCAGGATATTTTCCAAAAACCGTCAAAACCTGTGCTACCTCCACATCGAGAATATGATTGTGCAATTCCATTAGAACCCGGCACAATTGTTCCTTTTGGGAGGATGTACTCCCTCACGGAACCCGAAAGGGAAGTTCTAAAGGAGTATCTGGACGAAAATATACAGAGTGGTCTTATTGTTCCATCGTCGTCTCCGGCTGGGGCCCCTCTCTTTTTTGTGCCCAAGAAGACTAAGGATCTTCGTCCGTGCCTGGATTTTCGAGGTCTGAATAAAATCACCATTAAGGATCGTTATCCTTTGCCTCTCATCAGGGACATACTGGAAGCAATCAGAGGGGCCCAACGTTTTACTAAATTGGATTTACGAGGAGCCTACCACCTTTTACGCATAAGAGAAGGCGACGAATGGAAGACAGCATTCAGGACCCCATTTGGCCATTTTGAATATAGGGTTATGCCGTTTGGTCTTACTAACGCCCCGGAAATCTTCCAGAGATTTATGGACTCAGTGTTTTCAGACCTACTTAATCAGACAGTCGTGATCTACCTAGATGACATTCTTATTTATTCTAGAAATCCTGAACTCCATACTTCCCATGTGAAACAAGTTCTTCAAAGACTTCGTGATCATCAACTATTTTGCAAACCAGAGAAATGTGAGTTCGACATAACGGAAGTCAAATATCTGGGCTATCATTTAAGTCCCACCGGCATAGCTATGGATCAAGAAAAGGTACAAGCTATCCTAGAGTGGCCTTCTCCTTCTACCATAAAAGAAACACAATGTTTCCTAGGTTTAGCAAACTTCTATCGACAATTCATTCTAGACTTTGCCAGTCAGACTAGCCACATAACTCACACCTTAAAGAAGGACAATTTAAAGAAGGGGTTTGTCTGGACTGAGGCTGCTGAAGCAGCCTTTCAAAGCTTAAAGAGAGCCTTCACCCAAGCCCCCATCTTAAGACATCCAGATACCACCAAGCAATTTATAGTAGTAACTGATGCTTCTGAGAGAGCCATCGGAGCTGTCTTACTCCAACGACAAGAGGATGATGGCCTTGAACATCCTGTTTTCTATTTGTCTCATATCCTTTCCACAGCTGAACAACATTATTCCGTACTTGAAAGGGAATTATTGGCTCTGAAAACAGCCTGCCTTGAGTGGAGGCAGTTTCTGATGGGTTCCAAGGAACCATTTGAGGTGAGGACAGACCACCGTAATTTACAATGTTTAAGAAATTTTGTATGCCAGAATAGTCGTCAGGCCCGCTGGGCCTTTTTCTTCAGTCAGTACGATTTTTATATTACATAAATTCCAGGATCTCAAAACATTCTGGCTGATGCTCTGTCTCGCCGATATCCAGAGTGTTCTCCTTCCTCATCCCAGTATATTCTAGAACCCAGTAAGATCATTGGAGTGGCTCAGTCTTTCCTGGAAGAAGTACAACAAGAATACGCCAACCTATCGGACCATGACATAGAAGAACTAAGACCATTATTGTACAAAAGACAAGGATATTTTTATTACCAAGACCTGATATTCCTCCCTACAAACAAGGTGCAAAAGAAAGCATTACAAATGTGCCATGATTCCCCTGTAGCTGGTCACAGAGGCATCAAGGCCACACAAGAATTACTTTCACGATTTTTTTGGTGGCCTACCTGGAAACTGGATGTGGAAAGATACGTTCAGGCCTGTCCCATATGTGCCCAAGTCAAAATACCTCACACCAGACCGGCAGGATTACTACAACCTTTGCCTGTTCCATCGGCCCCATGGCATACTATCTCTACTGATTTTATGTGTTCGCTCCCACCATCAGCAGGAAACCGGGTTATCATGGTCACAGTGGATTCTTTCACAAAGATGGCTCATTTCACTGGCCTAAAAAAGCTGCCTACTTCCCAAGAACTAGGTCAAATATTCATATATCATGTCTTCCGTCTCCATGGACTTCCACATACCATAATCTCTGATAGAGGACCTCAGTACATCTCCCGATTTTGGAAGCATTTTTGTAAAACACTGAATATGAATAGAGCCCTGTCTTCAGGGTTCCATCCTCAGACCAACGGACAGACTGAGCGTCTGAACCAAGGACTAGAGCAATATCTTCGATGCTTTTGCAATTCTACCCAAAGTAACTGGAGCACTTACCTCTCTTTAGCTGAATTTTCCTACAATAACTCAGTCCATAGTGCCTCCAAGGTCACTCCCTTTTTCTGTTCCTATGGTTTTCATCCTACCTCTTTCCCTACTTCTCCACAATCCAACTCTCCTCTACCTGCTATTAACTATTTCTCCAAACGCCTTCTCCAACTCCATAAACTAATTCGATCTAATTTGTTACATACCAAGAGGTATATGAAGAAGGCTGCAGACAAGAGACGTACAACCAATCCAAATTATCATCTGCAAGATAAAGTCTGGCTCTCCTCCAAATTCTTGCCCTCACGTCTCTCTCAAAACAAGTTCACACCTCGTTACTATGGGCCTTTCCGTATTCTCCAGTTGGTCAATCCTGTCACTGTCCGTCTTCACTTACCCCATACATGGAAGATCCATCCGGTTTTTCATGTTTCTCAGCTTAAACCTTATGTGCCTGATCCTTACTCACGTCAGTTTCCTTGTCCACCTCCTGTCCTTGTGAATGATGCTCCTGAATATGAAGTGCAGGAAATCTGTGACTCTCGTCTTTTTCATAAACGACTTCAGTATCTGATTCATTGGAAGGGTTATCCTCTCAGTGAATGTTCATGGGAAGATGCCTCTTCCGTTCACGCTCCTCTCCTGACTCAACGCTTTCACTGTTTATTCCCTCTTAAACCTGGGCCTTCGGGAGGGGGACCTACTGTCGCGCCGCGCGGTGCGGCGCGAGCCGAGAGCTCGACTTCGGCCGGGCGTTCGGCTCGGGCCGCGCACCGCGTTATTAAGACGCGGCGCGCCCCCAGCCTCTCCTGCGCGTTTCGAGGCCCCAGATTTGCTTGGGGCCTCGTTCTTCCTTCTGCCTTTCACTGTCCCAGGGGTCTCTGAACCCTCTTACCTGTTTTTCTTCGTATCCTTGTCCTTTCTTCTGTTTGCAGTCTGTTGTGTGCCTTTCTTTATGTCTTTTCCTCCTTCCCAGATTCCTGTGCTTTCCCAGCATTCCTTGTTCCCTATTCTCTATGGTTCCTCTACTATTCTGTTCTATATATTGTTTCCCTATCTAAGATGGTGTCCTTTTACTTCCTGTGGGTCACTTCCTGTTTGTTGGTATATAAGGGCTGTGTTTTTCCTCTTTCCTTGCGCTGCAACACTTTCTACTCAGTTGGTGTCTTCGCTCCTGATTTCCTTGCCTTTTGGTTTTGGACTCAGCATTCTGTGTTTTCTGAATTTTGCTCCTTTTGGATTCCTGTTTGTTTGTTCTTGTTTTTCTCCAGGACTTTTCCTGTTTGGAGGTTTTTCCCCTTTGGAAGGGGTTTTTCCCTCTGGCGCTACTTTCTGAAGGGCACGGTCTGTTCTTGGTGTCTCCATTGCCTACAGCACCGTGGCTACCAGAAAGAGGTCCCAAGGACATCTTGGAGGGTCTGCTGGCTGATGTTTGTCATCTCGCCATCCATGTCATCAGGGAAGTCCAGGACAGGCATATCCGCAGGAGAGCCATCGTCCTCTGCAATGAGATATGGTACAATTAGTGTGTCTGTGTTGTGGGATTTGTAATGTGACGTGCCTGCCTTCCTATTAGTTGCACATTGTGATCTTGGTTCCTGTTCATTGTTCCTGTCTTTCATATTAGCATTCTCCCAGGCCTATGCCCCACCTGCAGGTCACATGTATTGTGGTCAGTTTGGGGACTTGTCAGCATCACATCCTCTAGGTGTTGGTTCTGGCCAATTTGTGAAGTGCCACCTTCTTGTCCTACTCAACCCTCAGTCTACTTCCATTCTCATGGTGAGGCCTTTCACTGGCTATGGGTATTCTGATGGCACTTGCACCACACTTAACATTCTGTAACTGACCCAGTCTCTGATATTTTACATCCACCTATATGTTGCTGAGACCTAGCAGATACTATGTATTGCATTGGCATGGCACGATACAGGTGTCAGCATTGGTAGAGTGTACTGCTGATTTGGGGAAATGTGTGCTACATTGGATTGCACTGATAGTCCTAGCAGTGTTCCAGTTCCTCCTCTGACTGTGCAGGTGTATTTCACTAGCCAGTTACATATGTCCTCCCCCTCAATGCTGTTGTCTGAGCAGTATGACACTTGGGATGTTGCATGGTGTCATTGGAGCTATTGTGACCCAGGCACAGGGTGGACCCTGACATATGCAGCAGGGGTATGACATTAGTGCTGTGTACCTCATAATGTTTATGACAATGGCTGATGTTTGTAGCAACTATGGACAATCACAGGATTGGAATATTTGTATTGATTTCAGGGGACTGATTACTTTGTCATTCTGAACCCTCTAATTTGGGTGTGTTTGATCCATGGGGACGTTACTGCCATTAGCTACTTGACCTGCACACACAGCAGAGGTGGTAGTGGCAACTGTTGTCAATGTTAAAGTCCACTTGCAGATATGGCCTGAAACTGTTAATTGAGCCCTAGTTCATGTAGGGAGAATACCAGCTGACGTGTGACAGCAGGCCAGTTTAACGTTGTACACTACCCTCCTGGCCTGGCTTTACCTTTCCAACATCCTTGGCATGGCAGCATACCCCCATGCAAAGGTGGTTGGTGTAGTGTAGTACTGTGCCCCAAGTTTCCTCTGAATGGGCCGTGCCCCTGTGCCATGCCCCTTTACCCATGCCACTCCCTGAATATCAATAACATTTGTGCATTTTAGTTTCCCATGTGACTTACCCTGCATCTGTCTTGTCTCCTGGTAGTCTGAGCTGTCCTGTCCTTGAATCCCTGTGCTGATCTCCTTAGGGATGACAGCTGCAACAATCTCCTCCATGTGGTCCAGGGCCTCCTGCGGTACTGGACTCCCACCTCCAGTCTGCAGTGCTGCCTTCCTGTTCCTGGCCATCTTTTCCTTGGTCCTGCGCTTGCAGTCATGCCAGCGTTTCTTGCACTAAATGACTGTTCTCCGTACTTCTGCCACACTGTTTATCTTGTCAACAATTTGTTGCCATATTGCCTCTCTCCTACTGATTGGCAACTTTGAGATGACAACAGTTGGTGCTGGTGTTCTGTCACCTCTTTTACCAGAATTTTCTACTCTTCTGCACTGAAGCAACACTTTCTTTTCTTCTTCTCCCTGTCCTGGATCTTCTGTGGGTCCTCCTGACTGGTTCCTGGTCTGTTGTCATCTTCCGGGGTCTGTGCAAGCATCTGGGATCCATTTTGGCTCTCCTTTGCACATTTTGCTGTGTTTGTGCAGCTTTTTTATGCAATTGTGTCAAAAAACGGCACGTATCCGGTTTGCGAAGTCGTTAACCATCTCACAGTCATTTTCGCTGCATTAACGTTGCTTTTCTTTACGATGTGACGCATTGGTTTGAGTAAAAATAATTACTTGCACAAGTGGTTTGAGCCGCCGTGCGTTAAATTATAAATTTAATGCCCAAGCAGTGCAAATAAAGGGTGAGGGGAGTAGACGGGGGAGGCAACTACCACTGGAGGTAGTGACTCTGATACCTCCTCCGATGGGGGCTCCCCAGAGGTGGCAGACCCTAGAGGCCCAACCACTACAGTGATATCTTCCGGCACCCCCCATTCCATCACCGCTCTCCCTTCTGCTCCCCACTGAGTTGCCCGTGCCCGCTCACCCAGAAAGGTGGGCATCTCCTTCCTCCCAGGCACCTCCTCCCTTGACCCAGTCAGCCCTGCTGCCCTCACAGAGGAGGCTATTGACCTCCTGAGAACCATCTCTGTAGGGCAGACAACCATCGTCAATGCTATCCAGGGGCTAGCATCAGAGGTGCAGCAAACCAATGCCTATCTGGATGGCATTCACAATGCCGTGTCCGGCCTAAAGAGATCATTTCAGGCTATGGCCTCCTCTTGGATGGCAGCCAATTTCCCTGGTCACTCTGTCCCCCCTCCAACCTCTTCTACCCCTTCCAGCACCCCACTCCCTTCACCCGTCCAAAGCACACATTCTGACACACGGTCAAGCACCTCAACACACAAGAAGCACACTTCTAAACACTAGCACCACACCTCCCACCACAAGCATTCACACAGCCAACATACACATGCACACACAGCAACATCCACTTCCCCCAGTGTACCCACCTCTTCTGCCTCCCTGTCTGTCCCCTCTACATGCACACCCTCATGCACTGCACCGTCAGTCACTGTTGCTGCTCCTCTTCCTGCACTCACCACAATAGCAGACATCCATACATGCACCCAGGACACCACACCTGCACTCACCACAACTACTGTGATCCCTGACCTGCTTCAAGGCCAGGCTCGACTCCTCGCGTCGGGCAGATCCTCCATTCTGCTCCCATGTCCCTGGCCCCGTCCCTGCTGCCTCGCTATCGCTGCCGTTTACAGTTCCATCATTTTCTGCACTTGCTCTATATTTCGTTCCATACATATCAAATTTAGTTTTTACCTGTAATTTGTTTTAAATCTGTGCCATTGTGTCCCCCACTTCGTTTTTCTCGCTGCTCTTGCTGCCTTGTTTTTCACTCCGGCTCTTGCCGGTTCCCCGGCCCTGCCGCTGCATCCCCTGCGGCCCCACCCCCCTTGTGCTTCCATTGGTTCCATCCCCTCCCTCCTCCCAGCTGCTCCTCCCTCCCACCTCCCCTTCTTAATGGCGGCCGCACTGCTGGCATGCCAGAGGAATACCAGAAGAAAGCCCCTCTGCGCCCGTCCCCGCCTGGATCGCGCCTAGCACCAGGACACCTGGTCCCCATGACCACCACGGCCAGCAACGCCATTACGCCGCCAGCACCCTCCACACACATATCACCAGACGATCACACGCCTGCTTCCTGGCCTCCCCTGGCCACAACCAGGGATCTTCCCCTGCCAGAACTGCAGCCTCACCAGCCTCAAAATCACCACACCACACCACGGACAGCAACTACCTCAGAAGCATCCTACAAAACACCCGCTCCACACGCAAACACGCCATCGAACTCTGGGACCTGCTCGACTCCTCCACCCCGGACTTCACTTTCCTGACGGTGACCTGAATGAACACCTCCTCGGCCCCAGACATCGCCATAGCCATTCTGGATGGCTACAAGATTACCCGCAGAGATCCCACCAACGGAACCGGAGGCGGAATTGCCATTGTCCACAAGAACACCTTCAGGGTTACCACCTGCACCAAAGACACCCTCAGCACAGCCAAACACCTGCACTTCCAGATCCACACCAACCCCAACACCACCCTCAGAGGCACCCTCATCTACAGGCCCCCAGGACAACAGCATCAGTGACTCCATTGCCGACCTCGTCAGCAGGCACGCCCTAGCCTCCACCGAGTACATCCTCCTCGGTGATCTGAACTTCCACCTAGAGAATAACAACAACCCCAACTCCACCACTCTGATCGACAACCTCGCCACCCTTGGACTCACCTTCTCCGCTAGCCCCCACATAGCCTTCAGCCACACCACCAAACACCCATGGACCGACCACCACTGCATCCACTTCACCTTCCGGAAAACCACCACGCACCCAACAGATCCCCTGCCGCAACTGGAGCAAAATCAACCAGGACCAGCTGAACACCAGCCTCGCCCAAAAAACACCCAACTAACCCACCAATCCCAACCTCGCTGCCTGCAACCTGTGGCGCTGGATCGACGACTGCACCAACACACTCGCCCTGCTCAACAAACCTTCCAACAGAGCTGCCAACAAGAGAGGCTGCTGGTTCACCCTGGGCCTTCAAGCCTCCAAGCAAACCTGCCGGAAACTGGAAAGAAATCTTCAAGAACGCCATCCGCAATCACCATCACCTCATCTGATCTGCCAAAAAAACCTCCTTCAAAGAACGCCTGGACAACAACACACACAACAGCAAGGAGCTCTTCAACATCGTGAAGAAACTCTCCAACCCGAGCTCCAACACAAACAACATCCCACCTTCACAAGACCTGTGCAACTCCCTCGCCGCCTTCTTCCACCACAAGATTACAGACATACACGACAACTTCAACAGCCAGACCACCCCGCCAATCACCGACGCCCCAGACTCTCCACCCATCCTCAACTACGACCCTCTGCTCGCCTGGGCCAACGTGAACGAAGATGACACAATTAAAACCATGAGCACTATCCACTCTGGATCTCCATCAGACCCATGCCTGCACCACATCTTTAACAAAGCAAGCGCCACCATCACACCCCACCTCTGCAAAGTCATCAACATCTCCTTTGAGACCGTGACCTACCCCGAAAGCTAGAAGCATGCTGAAATCAAACCCCTACTCAAGAAACCCATGGTGGACCCGAGAGACCTCAAGAACTTCCGCCCAATCTCCCAGCTCCCGTTCCCGGCCAAGGTCATCGAGAAGATCATCAACAGACAACTGACCCACTACCTCGAAGAAAACAAAATCTTGGACCCATCCCAGTCAGGGTTCCAAAGCAACCACAGTAATGAAATCGCCCTTGTCGCCGCCACCGACGACATCAGGGCCCTGCTTGACCACGGCAAAACCGCAGCTCGCATCCTCCTGGACCTCTCGACCACCTTCATCACAGTCTGCCACTGCATTCTATGCACATGCCGCCACAATGCAGGGATATGAGACAAAGCTCTAGAGTGGATCACCTCCTTCCTCTCCGGCAGAACACAGAGCGTCCGCCTCCATACTTTCCTCTCCGAAGCCCCCAAGATCATCTGCGGCGTTCCCCAAGGATCGTCCCTTCAGCCCTACACTGTTCAATGTCTACATGGCCCCGCTCGCCCACGTCGCCTGACTATATAACCTCAACATCATCTCCTACGCCGACGACACCCAACTGATCCTCTCCCTCACCAAGGACCCCCTCACCTCCAAATCCAACCTCCACAATGGAATGAAGGCTATCACTGAATGGATGAGGAACAGCAAACTGAAGTTGAACTCAGATAAGACAGAGGTCCTCATCCTCAGCACCAACCACTCTGCCTGGGACGACTCCTGATGGCCGACCGCTCTAGGAGCACCCCCAACACCCACCAACCAAGCACACAACCTGGGCATCATCCTTGACTAAACACTCTCCATGAACAAGCAAGTCAGCATCGTCTCCTCATCCTGCTTCAACATACTCCGCATGCTCCACAAGATCTAAAGATGGATCCCCAAAGATACAAGAAGAACAGTTACACAAGCCCTCATCAGCAGCAAACTTGACTACAGAAACGCTCTCTATGGAGGAGCCGCGGCCAAACTCCTCAAACTACTGCAACGCATACAAAACGCCTCTATACGCCTGATTCTCGATGCCCACCACCACAGCCACATCAGTCCCCTTCTGAGAAATCTACACTGGCTCCCCGTCAACAAAAGGATAACCTTCAAGCTCCTCACCCATGCACACAAGGTGCTCCACAACACCGGCCCAGCCTACCTCAACAGACAACTCAACTTCTACACCCTGTCCCGCCAACTCCACTCAGCCGAACTCACCTTCGCCACCGTCCCCCACATCTGAAGAGTGACTACCGGAGGCAGATCCTTCTCCCACCTCGCCACCAAGATCTGGAACAACCTTCCCCTGCCCCTACGACAGACCGAAAACCTGCTGACTTTCAGAAAGCGGCTCAAGACCTGGCTATTTGAGCAGTAGCAGCACCCCCCCTAAGCGCCTTGAGACCCTCGCGGGTGGTAGCGTGCTTTACAAATACAATGATTGATTGATTGATTGATACTGTAGTTGCCACATGCAGCACGCTCACCAGACTTGCAGACACCCACACAACATACATCCACACTGTAAGCCTGCCTTCTCCCACTGTATCCAACCCCTCCTCCAAAAACACACAAACGCACCAAGACACCCACCCATCACACATCCACCACATCTCAGCATACTGTCCAGTCACCTGCACCCACTACACGCACCCTTACACCACATACATCCACACTGTCTGCCTCCACTCCCACGCCCTCATCCAGGATCACCCCAATAGCTCCGAAAAAACTTTTCCCCTCCTGTGCTGACCTCTTCCAACCCACTTGCCCACCCTGTCTCGTCCCTAAGCGTGCACACCTCCTTGCCCTTTCCACTTCATAGCCCACCCCTGTCTGCCCTTCACATTCCTGTGCCCCTTCCCCAGAGAAGAAGAAGCCCCGTGCAGAGTCAAGTACATCTGGCTCCACCCGCTCGAAACACCCCCTACCTTCAAAGGACAAACCCAAACCCCCTTCACCTTCCAAGCATAAGTCCAAGCCCCACCCCAGTCACAAATCCCCACCCCCCGCCCCCTGCCCCAGTTCCGTGAGGTGCCTGGATGCCCCTTTGTTGCCCCATTAGGTAGAGTACTGTGCACTTTTGGGAGTCAGGTTGGGGCCGTTGTGGCCCATGGGACCTCTTGCGCTACGGACTGGCCATTGGCCTTGTTGGAAATAGTTGGCCCTGTGAGCTGTAATGAATATTTTTGTGTGGCCTGTGTTTTGGCGGCACACTGTTGAACCCTGGTCTTTCGTTTCATTGTTTGTGAGTGTGGGGCATTTGTATGTACTATGGTCAAGTTGGATTTGCCTTGTGTCGGTTAAGTACCTCTTGCTGTGGGGTGTATGGGTTGTGCTGCTGTGAAGGGTTGGGGGGCGTTGCTGGGTGGGTGGAGTGGGTGGGTATGTAACTGTGCCCTATCCTCCCTTGTTTCATAGGTTGCGGTACTTACCGTTGTCGTCTTCGTCAGCGGTCTCGGTCGTGGAGGTATATGGCAAGGAGCAGGGCTGGCGTGATCTGCAGCTCTCTATCCATGTCTGCTTTGGCGCGTTGTGTGGGTCTCCGGTGAGTGTTTCATTGGATTTGGTTCATTTCCGCCTGGACTTGCCTGGCGGTTGTTTCCACCCCGGAACTGGCGGCGGACTAGTGGTTCATAATTTAATGGGTGGGTTGGGCCTTTCTGTCGGCCTGTGGGCAGACTCTGTGGTCATCGTCAGCACTCCTCTACTGGCGGTGAGTGGTTTTCTGGATGCCTGTGTTTCAATTGGTTCATTATTTGGAGGTCTGGCCCGCTCCTCTGTTGGCGGTTTTATCCGCCACCGCCGGCGGCACGGTAGGGACCGCCGTGTTCCTGATGAGTGCCCATGTCTTTTCTCACATCTAGCACTACTTTCAACACACTCAGACAGAACATAGCAATTTCCATTGACATACAGTTTTACTGGTGAGAATACATAGCTAAAAATGAATATGTATGTGTTATCGTTTGCACATTACCAAGTAAGGTGTCTTAATTTCTTTTGATCCTATAAGATTGTTATTTCCATCACAATTCAGAGTTACAAAAAAGCGGGAAAAAACATCCCCTATATGTATCTGGTGAGCAGGAAGAGTGTTCTGTTCTGCCTGTTCTGGGGTGGAAAACCCCACCCCTTCTGTTTTTGAGTCTGTCTTATTCCTGGTGTCTAGAATGCTATTGGTTCTCTGGAGCCATAATTAGCGTGAACTCTCTAACCCACCCCCACACAGGGCAGAAAGTCTGCTAAGCACATTCTGGAATTGAGGCATGCTAGATACTAGGTATACTGCCCTAATCCTTCTTATGTATGCCTAATGTTTCCCTGGGATCTAGAGGGCTTCCTATACCACTATGATTTATGGAGGGTTGGATTAGAGTCAAAGTCTTCAATCCACCCACAGGTAAGGCAGAAAGATTGTAAAGGCCCATTCTGAGGTGGGGGCTCGGCCTGATGCCTGGCAAGCTGCACTATACCACCCTTTAAAAAAACATTTTATGTTTTCCATGGTGTCTAGTGGGCTTTCTGGCCTCCGGTGGCACATTGGAGGGTAAACAGGCCCATCTCACCAAAAGGGCAGAGAGACTATTTTGCTCAGGGGTGGGGAGAGCACAGGCCCACACTCGAGGTGGGGGGCATTCCTCTCCCTGAAAAATGCCAGGTGGTTGGTAGGATTTATGCCTATTGGTGAAGGGAGGATGGGGGTGCAACACCCAATCCACCCCCAGAGGTGATAGATAGAATGAGAGACTCACTCTGAGCTGGGGCTTTTTTGTAATGGTGCCTAATATTTCCCTTGTGTGTAGTGGCTTTCTCCCACCCATCCACTGAGGTGGTTAGATTGGGGGTAAAGTTCCTTTATCTGGCCCCCAGCAGGGGCAGAAATACTTTTGTGCCTGGTGGAGGAAGAGTGCTAGCCCACCACTATGGGGCCATTACCCCAATATAAGAAATCCCTGTTTACCTTACCTCTTTTGCCAGCATGTTCCAATGCAAGACAGGCCATTTATGGAGCTTAGATTCTGATATTTATATTTATGTGGATGAGGGCCAATTTACTCGCAATCCTTTAGACTTTCCCAGGTATTCAAGAAATGCATTACAAACCAAGAAAGTATGCAATTTGCGAATGTCTGGTGTTAGACCTGGCATCCTTGGCGTGGCCTTCGCTAACTGTTTGCCTCTGCTTCCCAGGTTGTTGCTGTTTGCTGGACTCTGTTTTTGCTGTTTTGTTACTCTGGGCACCTTACCACTTCTGACCAGTGCTAATGTGCAAGTGCTCCCTATGTGAAATTGTATGTGTACTTGGCTTTTCCATGATTGGCATATTTGATTTACTAGTAAGTCCCTAGTAAAGTGCACTATAGGTGCCTAGGGCCTGTAAATCAAATGCTACAAGTGGGCCTGCAGCACTGATTGTGCCACCCACATGAGTAGCCCTGGATAATGGCTTAGACCTGCCTCTGCAGTGTCTGTGTGTGCAGTTTTTAAACTGCTAATTCAACTTGGCAAGTGCATTCACTTGCCAAGGCTAAACCATTCCTTTTTATACATGTAAGGCACCCCTAAGGTAGCCCCTAGGGAGCCTCATGGGCAGGGTGCAGTGTATGTTAAAGGTAGGACATGTTCTTGTGTGTTTGTCCTCACAGTGAAATACTGCCAAATTTGTTTTTCACTGTTGAAAGGCCTATCCCTCTCATAGTTTAACATAGAAGCTGTCTTTAAATATCCTTAAAGTGCAATTACCCTTTAAGAGCAGGTAGAAATTTGGAGTTTGGGGTCTCTGAGCTCACAATTTAAAAATAGATTGTTTGGTGAAGGTGGTGTTTAGATTGTTAGTTTGAAAATGCCACTTTTAAAAAGTGGGCACGTTCTTGCTTAAACCAATCTGTGACTCTGCCTGTTTTTGGATTCCTTCTCAGGGTCAAACTGACAGTTGAGCTGTGTGTGCATCTCCACTTGACAGCAACACAAAAGGTGTTGGGGTGTAACCTGCATATCCTGCTGGGCCATCTGAGCTAGAGTTGCAGGAGGAGTGGTCACTTACACCTAAAAGGGCTCTGTGCTTGCCTTCACACAAAGTAGTCTCAACCCCCCTGTGTGCATTTGGAGCCAAGCCTGGGCAAGGCAGGATCCTGTAAAAACTGTAAACATCCTGCGACTTAGCAAAGGACGCTGCTGCATGAAGCCTGCGACGCGGCCTACACCTGGATCCATGGACTTTGCCTAGGCACGACGACCCCACTGTAAACATAGGGCCAACATCGCTGCAGCTGCTGATGTCCGCACAAACTCGTGATTTGGAGTGTCATACACCCAACATTCATGACACTCGACTCCGTTGGAGTACCTGTGACATGATCGCGACCCCGTGAGATCGCCCAGCAGCATAGTGACTTCACCAGACTTCGACTTTGCTGGAGGTGCGAAGGGACCGACTCTTCGCAACCGATGCCACTTTACCTCCATTGCTTTGCAGCAAAGACCCAATGCATTTTTGTGATGCTTCCGTTCCTTCTCCTTCGCCCCACAGCACCGGAACCGATGCTGCATCAGATCCAGCGACGCCTCGCTCCTTGACTCTGGACACCGGACTGTTTTCCACATGTTTTGCTAAGGTACTGTATCTGGGGATCCGTGTGACTCTGTAAACGGCACCAGTGGCATCTCATTGTGGTAAATGACTCCGTCATAACGCCGCTTTGACATCAGATTGCAGCATTTCTGCCACTAGGCACTCTTTTGGTGTTTTTAATTGCTAAAGTCATATTTTTAATTGTGTATAGTGGATTTTTATCGTTTTTGGTCTTCTTTGATTTAGATACATACTTACTATTTTTTCTAAACCTTTGTAGTGTCCATTTTGCAGTGTTTTACTGTGTGTGTTGGAAAAAATACTTTACACCTTGTCTCTGGGTTAAGCCTTTCTGCTCATGCTAAGTGACCAAGGGGCGAGCGGGGGTTAACTGGGTGTGTTTCTGCTTTACACTGACTAGAGTGAAGGTCCTTGCTTGAACATGCGGCAGCCTGACTTCCAACCAAACACCCCATTTCTGACATTGGTGACCAGCAGTAAGGATTGAACTTGTATTTGTACTTGACATACATTGATTAGGCGTACACTACCATTTTTAGTTCAGAGCATTACGTGACCACATTCCACGTGTTTTTGTGTTTTGTTTTGCTCTTCTTGGACTTCATCTGCTTATATCTTTTTACTTTTGAACTTCCCATTGGAAACTCACTCTTTGTTCTGCCTTGAAACTTTGCATTTTTTGACTTGCCATAATGTCTCAATCTGGAGATGCATCAGCTGGAGCTGTTTTTTGAGTTGGAGAAGCTGGAGAGCTATACAGTTGCCCAACTTATACAGTTAAGTAAGGATCTTCCCTGTCCCAATAGTAGCTCTGCCAGAAAGGAGGAGCTGCAAAAGGCACTGAGGGCCTGTGTGACAGCCACAGAGGTTTGCTGTCACACAGAGATTGATGGTGAGGAGGTGCACAACAGCCATGAGTGCATGGTAGAGGTACCTGTACTGCCTGGGTGGGCAGCAGTGTATCCTCTAAGGGTCTTACTCCTGAAGAGCTGCAGGACAAACAGGCAGAGAGGGTGCACCAATTTCAGTTGGAGAAGCTCAACATGGAGATTGAGGAGAGGAGGCTGGCCATTGAGGAGAAGAAGATACTGCTGGCTCATGAGCTTAGTTTAAGGGAACTAGATCAGAGGAGCCAGTCAAGTAGAGGTGGTGGCAACAGTACCTCAGTGCAGTCTGAGAGGAGGGTGCACATTCCCAAAGGCCTAGTTAAGGATTACAAAAGGGAGGATGACATATACTCGTGGTTCAAAGGGTATGAGTCTGCTCTCCACATAAACATGGTCCCTGAAGCACACTGAGGAGACAGGTCTGTGAACGCACTTTGAAGTGGAAGGGTGGGATACCTTGACATCCTTAAGGAATTCTCAGGGACACACCTACAACATAGTGAAGGACTAATCAGCTGGTAATCTGCACAGATAATGTATACTTATCATACAGAAAATGTATACTCCAGGTATATTTCAATCATCCTCCAGCAAAATGTGCCATATTCCTCCTGAAAAATGCCAAAAAAGCTCACTATTACTGTTCCCTACTGATGTTTTTTCTTTTCTTTTAAACACACATAATTTCCCTTTGTGTCAAATTTTAATTTTGGGATAGTCATTTTCTTTCTAAACTCATGTTCTTCTCTTTTCCACACATTCTTTAGGATATCTTCCTTTTTATATTCATTTAATGCAAACTGTGCATTTCTCTCCTCTAACATTAAAATTAAAGTGTTTCCTAGTGGGCTCATTAAGCAAGGTAGGTTATTTTCATGAGCTTTAATAGTATTTAAAGGAAGAACAGGTTTAAAGTAACACCAAGCTGTTTCCAACTCCTCAGCATGTGGATGTAGATCTGTGCTTTTCATTAGTGGAACTTTTGAAATAACCATGTCAAAGTTAGAGAAATAGTATTCAAAGTGTCTCTGTCTATATACTATACAAAGCAATATACTGCATAATATAGCATAGGCTAGGGGAATATGAAGATAAGCTACTTGTTCATCAGCTAAATAAGGCATCAATTGCTTTTGTGTATTCTTGTACCAATCTAGTATAAACATTTGTCAAATAATATCCCTTCATATAATCTTCAAAAGAAGATTTCAACTCATCTTCATTAATACCTGGTCGAGATGTTTTGCTAGTTAATGTCTTTTCAGATTTCTCTGTCTCTGGTGTGAAATTTATTAAGTATATGTCAACTGCCAACAAAACTAATAGGAACAAAATAATGCTTATAATATTCTTACATCTATTTGTGGTTAAGGTTCACTTTTTATTAAAACTCAGGCATTATAAAGCAATATGTGTGTAACAACAAAGTTAATGTCTTTATCTCAATCTGCAAATGTCTTGATTATTTTCTTTGTTATAATTCCTTACAGCTTTATTTACAGCAGCCTCATATAGTCTTTGTTAAACTTACTTCATGTTCTTCTAAAAGGTTATCCTTAATCTTCTTCTGCTGCCTCAGGCCTAGATACCATTCTCATCTTCTTTAAGTAACTTTATCAACATTTCTAGTTAAAACATTTCATTTGATGCATTTGTTCAAAACTATTTTTTTAGTAATTTCAAGGAGGTTCAGGCATTGACTTGGCTCACATAATATGTCTATTCAGGTGCCCAATATCTTCAACAGGGTACGCTAGCTCTTTTGGATCCTCTGAGTACTTGTCAATCTCCTTCTGTGTCACTTATACCACTTGATTCTGTTTCTTCATCAAGTTTTGGTGGTATGGATTCAATTGACACACATGATTTCAACTTCTCTCAATTGTATTTTTTTGGCCACTCAGAAATATGAGTGTATTTTGCTGTTCTTGACTTGTTCCCTTTCCTGGATCTTTTTGCTGTTCTCCAGGTAGTTTGACTGTCACTTCAGCTTCAGTTTCTGTTTCTCCGCTTTCTATGTCAATAGTTCCACTGCTACTCTGTGAGCTATCCAACAATTGGATTTTTTCACCTGTCTGCAGATCTTATGAGAAAAGGCCTCTTTTGTCACAGTTAGCCCCTGTTAGTGACCAGGGCCCCTGCTCCTAGGTTCCCTGGGCCACATTTCTTTCCCAAAGCTGCTGTGATGCAATGGCACAAATAGCAACACCTTTAGCTGCCACTTAAAATCCCTAGTAAATTGTAGTTAGGTACCAAGGGCATCGGATACTAATTGTGCCACCCTCTAGGGCCATGCATCCAGATGCACCCAGTAGTGCCATAGCAGGCTGAGTGTCCTGGTACAATCCTAAAACGGAAACTCGACATGGCACACAGACTGAGTGCCCTGTCCACTATACACTGCATGCAATATAAGTAAGTCACCCCTCTTCCAGCCCTAAGGCAGGGTGCACTATACTGTGTGTGGGCATAGATGCATGAACAATCTGCCCCTACTGTGTTCTTGCCAAATCTAGGATGTAGAAAGTGAACAGAGCAGCCATTTAAAACGCATGTGCTGGACACTGATCAGTACGAGTTTCACAGCTACATGATGGCGGTTCTGAACCCTTATATATTTGGTGTCAAACAACTCAGAATGATAAGTCTAAACTGGTACCAGTATTGGATTTATCGCAACATGTACCCAGGGGCCACCTTAGAGGTGGTCCCTGAAAAGCTCACTATCACTGGCATGGTTGCCAGCCAATCATGACCAGCTTGCCACCACCAGATAAGATTCTAGAACCCTGGGGTGAGAGCTCCTGCTCTCTGGGTCCCTGAACAAGGCCCTTCCTGGGTGGAGGTGTCACACCTCCCTCCTCAGGAATGTACAGTGAGCTGCTAGCAAGCTTCAAAGGACTTACCACCCTTGAAACTCGACCCACAAGCCTGTTGCTAGCTGTCGATGGCTGCCCCCATTGCAATCCCCCATTTTTGGTGGGAGCAACAGTGGGAAAACAGATAAAGGACAGGAGGTGTGGTCAACCCCAGCTTGCACTGCCCCTACGGAATTACATGCAAGGTGACCTCTCCATTTCATTTTCCTCACTCTTGCATGGAAGTAAAATAGCCAATCAGGTGTAGGGAAGAGACCTCTGCCCTCAGGAAGTGGTCACTTAGTGGGTGTAGCCACCCTAAGGTAGATGGCCCATTGGTCACTACTAGGTACTCCCCTAAATGCCTTCTAAATATAGTATTTAGTGGGCACCCCAGACCAGAGATTCAGATTTCACTGGCAAAAGAAGACCAGCAACAAAAAAGACCCAAGGCTTGAGAACTGAAGTCCTGCTGCTGCTGCATGCAGGACTCGACAATCGCAGCTGATGGGGTTGCTTGGACATCAGGCAGACTCTACAATTCCCAGAGGATCTCCACACTTCTGAAATTCACTGAAGATCTCCCTTCTGAGTGGAGGCATCACTTTTCCGCAATCAATACCAAAAGACCAGTGAAGTCCAGTTCACTGACTGGCTGATGACCAAGGAAATGGATGCCACAGCCAGACAAAATTTCATCTGACAGACCATGAGGACAACACCTGCAAGTTTGGCAAGTTTGGTGGCACTGCAACCTCCTGTGGCCAAACCATGCAATGGCTCCAGTTACTGGTCACTCAATGTCGAACACCCAGATGGACAGTCCACTCCAGACTGAAAGAGGACCAGGAGGAAGCCACAGTCAGTGGGACTTCAGAAAACACTAGGACCTCCCACCATCGTGCCCTCACCAAAGTGCCCCCCCCAGAGTTTCCTTGCTGACCTGCAAGCGACCCTCAAAGGAACCTATCTCCTGCTTCCAAGGGCACCTTTGCACACAGCTCCTGGCTCACCAATTAACTCTCCACCTAGCTAGCCTGTGCCATGCACCAAAGATCCATATGTGTTCTAAGGGTCCCCAGCCCTTTTGACCTCGACACACCAAGGGGACCTACCAGATTCACCTTGAAGTCCACCTGTGCAGTGCTTTTCCAAGTGGTATCCCACAGTGGTGCTGCACCATCTCCAATGGTTTTCTGCAGCTGTCCCAGCCAAAACCAGGAGCTACCCAAACTTCTCCAGCTGGTTCACAGGGCCCACTGATGATCTGGGCCTATCTGAAAAATGACACATTGGTAAAGACATTGCCTGGTTTTATATGCATTTCTCCATTTATTCCTATGCTAAGCAATTAAGCACATAACTGAAACATTATCTAAAGTTTAAAAAATCATAACTTAAAAAGCACTTACTTGATGATCTTGGTCTTAAAAATTGTATAAAAATCTGAAGTATCTTTGTAAATTGGTCTTGAGTTATTCTTTTACGTGTGTGTCTTGCTTTATTGATACTTTGTGTACAATAAATGCGTTGTACATCTCCAAGATTTGCCTAACTGCTCAACCAAGCTACCATAAATATTAGAGCATTGTGATTGCCTACACTCCCTGAATGCTGTGCCTAGCTTTGCACAATACATAGACAGCCAGCATCCTACAGATATTCACCCCTTTATTCATGCTGGCTCTGATCATCTTGTTTGTACTTGAGTCTGTACAACTTATGGTGGTACATTCACCAGTATTCTCAGTTCCAGTAAAACTGAAGCCTTAGGGATGTCTTCCCCCAACTTTTTGCCTGCCTCCCTCCATTTTTCTGCTCTTGTGTTTTCTGGTTTTAGGACTCTGCACACTTTACCACTGGTTATTACTGCTAACTAGTGCTAAAGTGCTTGTGCTCTCTCCCCTAAACATGGTAACATTGGCTCTTACCCAATTGGCATATCTAGCTTACCTATAAGTCCCTAGTAAAGTGTGCTATATGTGCCCAAGGCCAGTAAATTAAATTCTACTGGTGGTACTGCAGCACTGATTATACCACCCCTTAACCATGTCTCAGGCCTGTTATTGCCTGTTTTGTAAGGCCACTTCATCTTGCTTTTAAAATTACTTACCAAGCCTTAAACTCCCCTTTTAATACATATTGGTCACACCTAGGGTAGGCACATAGGGCAGGGTGCTATGTAAGGAAAATACAATACATGTAAATATTACATGTCCTAGTAGTGAAAAACTCCCAAAGTCATTTTTCACTCTTATGAAGGCTGCTCCTCTCATAGTCCAGCATTGGAAATTCCCTTGTATACTTTTAAGTGCTAATTTCTGATCTGAAAGTAATGGCA
This sequence comes from Pleurodeles waltl, assembly GCF_031143425.1. Classification (NCBI taxonomy): domain Eukaryota; kingdom Metazoa; phylum Chordata; class Amphibia; order Caudata; family Salamandridae; genus Pleurodeles; species Pleurodeles waltl. The sequence continues at coordinate 1,072,820,969 of NC_090437.1, forward strand.
TCTTCATGTTTGGTTGGAATGGTAGTGAGAAATCTGGCATTACTATTTTAGAAATTACACTTTCAAAAAGTAGGCATTTCTCTGTACTTAATGTTGCTGCTCTCTGTGGATTACAGCCTGTCTCTAATTCACGTCTGGTCTGTGCTGGTTGACAGCTCCCCTTGTGCATTCCACTCAAACAGCCATAAACACAGGACACTCAACTGCATCTGCATTCATCTGCATACTGATGGGTCTTCCTGATAGCCCCCACGGATCTCCTTGCAGACAGGACTGGGCTGAAAGGGGAACTTGTGAACTTCAAAAATACTATTTGAAGTCTCCTTCAATTCAAAAGCACATTTAGGTATATATACTGGGTCTGTGACCCCCTAAAAATCAAACTCTTCTGGATCTACAACTTGACTCTGTCAGAAGGACTGCAGTGCTGCCCAAAAGACTCAACTGGACTGCTTTTCTGGACGATCTGCTCTTCTACTTGTGGCCCTGCTGCCTGCTGCTCCCTGACTCTGTTGACGGGTCTTTGCCTTCCCACCGTAAGTGACGTCCAATGGCTTGTCACCTTGCCTCCTGTTAGGAAATCTCAGGGGAATCGAAGACTTCACCTAAAGGAGAAAATCTACGTCTCAATGCGCCGCGCCAGACAAATTGATGCAGCGCCATCTCGTGGTTAAAAAATCAATGCAGTGCCTGCAGAATTGATGCAGCACCTGTTTCACCTCGGTTCCATCACCACAGCGCACCTGCTTTAAGGAACTGAGGATGCATGTCTGGAAATCAGTGCAGCAGTAAGGAACTGGCACATTGTCTCGCCTGTGAGGGAAGAATCGACGCATCACGTCCTTTGTGCAGTAAAGAACTGACGCATGCTTTACTTTCCAGCACCTCACCTCTTCTGTGGCCCGCATTGTCTTTGTTTTTGACCCAGCCCAAGGACTTTGTGCAAAAGAGTTACATTAATTGATTCCTATGGACTAAGACCTACTTAAACCTCAGAAAACTGATATATTGACCAGTGTATATTGGATCTGTGTTGTTTTGGTCTTGTGTTATTCAGATAAATATATTTTTTTTTTCTAACTTGTGTGGAGTACTTATTGGGTGTTTTCACTGTGCTACTGCATGAGTTATTGCACACATTCTTCACACATTGCCTTCTATGTTAAGCCTGCTTGCTGTGTACCAAGCTGCCAGAGGGTGGGCACAGGATAATATTTGTTGTGTTGTGACTCATCCTGACTAGGATTGTGGTCCCCACATGTAAAAGGTGCATACCTCTGCCATCTACAGACCCAGTTTCAAATAGATGTTTTGTTCAAATGGTATGTGAGGCATGTACCCAGCACACTTGATAGCTGTATTTGTGATCAGAAAAACTTGATAGGGGCCTTTCCACCTTGGCTCCAGACAATGTCTTGGAATGTCTTACATGCTTCTTGACAAGGACCCAGTCTCCTGGACTGAGGTCATGGCATTGCTCTCAATGTGGATTTACAGTGACAGCTTCAGCTTCAGCTTCAACCTGTCAATAGACAGAATGTACCACATCAGCTAGTCCTTTGCAATAACCGAGTACCATAGCATTTGTTATACTCACAACTGCGTTTGCCAGAACCTCAGGTAAACTCATTGCTCTCCCATAATGATCTCATGTGGTGATAAACCGATCTTTCTACCAGGTGTACTTCACATATTCACTAATATCAGCGGTACATCATCAGGCCATTTCAATAAAGTTGAAGCACAAACTTTTGCAAATCTGGATTTAATGGTTCCATTGATCTGCTCAATGATTCAGGAAACTTCAAGTGGATAAGTGCAGCGTAGCTTCTGTTCAATATGCAACGCTGCATACAAAATCTAACTTGTGCTCTCTGTTAAGGTGAGTTCCTTGACCTGACTCCAAAGAAAATGGAATACTGTATCATGGGACTAATTCATTCAACAGCAGTTTGGCTACAGCAAGACTTTTATTTCTCTTTGCTTGGTAGAATTCCAATCATCTAGAGAAAATGCACACCACAACCAGTACCTTTTTCAGCCTGTTGCAAACATGCATCCCAATAAAGTCCATCTGCATTCTGAACCTCCTGATCTTCCTACGTGGCTCTTTGTAACTGGTGTTCGCTTTCCAACATTCATTTGCCGAAATGTTACATCAGTGAAATAATTCTTCTGTATGGGCTATAAATCTGCGATTAAACCAAACTCTCTAAATGGCCTGACCATAGCATCCCTGCCTACATGTGTAGGTCCATGTAAATGGTGTGTCATTGGAGACAACAGGCTGTCTGGTTTACAGTAGTCTTCCATCTACTGAAACCCAAATATAATTGTCATTCTTTCCACATCCTGCTCTAACCCAACTCTGGTGTTCTGATTCAGACATATTTTCTTGCATGGCTTTTGAATCCTCCCAACTGTCATCAATTGTCATCGGCATAGAAAAGACAGTGTTCACCTGAGATTCATCTGTGACTGTCCTAATAAATGTACAGGCCATAATAGAGTGCCACTTCATCTGCATAACTATTGTCCCTCCTGTGTGCTGCACATTTAACAACTGCAATTTCAGTTGGAAGCTGTAGAGGTTCTAGCAGTTGTCTCACAGGCATTTGCATTTGCTTTAGGCACACTTTGCATCTGCATTTGATTCCCTCCTTCTATTTGATTATGATCTATTCTATCTGGATTGAGCCTATGTTCTATCTTCCAATGGCTCACCCTGTTACAACAATGACAAGGAGTAATTTTCTTTAGCTTTGCCACATTCACACTTGTACTCAGATTAATCAGAGCGCCCTGAACTTTACCCTGTGAAACAACTAAACCTCCTTGAACACCTTGCAATCCTGCTTGAAATCCAACCCCCTGCATACCACCTTGAACACCAATACATTGTACAACTACCATTTCCTGGCAACAACTGATTCTAAAAACCTCTCTGTACCAGCTTTTTCAGGGCTGACATGCACTTCTCTTTAAGCTTCCTCTGTCTTATCTCCTGCTTATCACTGCACTAATTCATATATAACAGGACCTCATCTAAAGATTTAAGCCCAGATTTGCAACCTCAGGGCAGCACAGGAATTCATCTTGGTGCTCTGTCCTGCATTCAAAGAAGAGGGCAGGAATGTGCCTTATTTATATGATACTGCAGAATGCAGCACACATAGAAAGAGGAAACTGCAGCACACATAAGAAGTGGAAAATGCAAGAAGAAATAAAGACATTCCTACTTGTTGTGCCTCCCCTAGGGGGGTGTAGGATCTTGGTGCATTCCCAGGTGTATAGGCTGTTTTAAATCTGGAGATGGGTGAAAAACCATGGGTGTGAGCGTGAGAAAACGTACTGCAATGCCCATGGAACACCTCCCTGGTGCAGAGCAAGGTAACCCAGTGACTTGTGCAGGTTTGCCTTGTTCTATACATATGAGGCTATTCAAAGCAAGCAAAGTGGCTTTGAGTGGCCTCGTAGATGTGGATGAGAGGTTTGTGCCGCTGCTGCATCAATAAAAGTGACACAAAGGTGGTGCAAACCACTCATAAGTATGCTGCTTAGTTTGCCAACAAATCGTATTCTGCTGTATGTGCTGCCTAATCTCAGGTCTCAAACCGAGCACAAACTGTAAAAAAAAAAAGAATCCTACTTCTGGTGGTTCTAGGTGTATTTGACCCATATGTTGCTGAAATGCTTTTCACAGCCTCTCATAATACTCATGCAATGACTCCTTTAATTCCTGCTGAATTTGATTCAACCTCACATAATTCAAATCCTTTGGAGGAACTCTGCCCTTCAGAAAAGTAATCACCTCATTATCCTTAGTCATTACAAGAGGTAAGGATACGTTTGTATGCAAATCTCTCATTGGCTCTGCTTCTGGCCACCGAACAGAAATCTTGCATGCAGCCCACAATTTGTTTGTTTGTTTTGTCTCATTTGCTGTAGATTATTTATTTTTCTCATGTTTTGTTGCCCATTTGTTCTCAATTGTTTTCATTTCACTACATCTATGGACACATTTCTCTAATTCAACAATGTGCATTTGCAGTAATGTTGAATGCATATTTTGAATTGATTCATCATTTTAATGTACTCTGAAACTTTTCTAAAACAAGATGGTGTTTGAAATGTCAGCATCATATTTATTAGTCAATTCTATTAATTTGTCATGTACTGTTGCTGCTTTCTTTGTAATTTCTTTCCACACATAAATCATTTTTTTCTTGTTAATTAGTTACCTTTTCAAGATCAAGACATCCACTAATTATTTTGTCAAATTCTATTTTTAATATTGGGCCCCCAAACTAGTACTTGTCACTCTGCATATTCAACTTTACACAATTCCTGGCAGCTTCTTCAAACCATTTGGGAAAAATCCCATCTTCTAACAAATTTATTTCAGCTTGTACTGTTGGTGTTGCGAAAAACAGTCATCTCCCTTCTCCTAATGTTTAAATAGTTTCCGTTGGTGTGCACACTCCAATCTGGGAATGTTGTGAAGTTCAAATGTATCAGTACACTGGAGAACCTCCAAAACTCATTCAGCTACTGTTTTCGGGATGCAAGCAATCTGGGCAGGTACTGTCAGTTGCAATCATTCTGGTAATTTATACTGGCATCTTTATTACAGGGGCAGTAACTCCATAGGCATCACAGCTTGGTCTGCTCCTAATTGAGTTTGTACATTATTGGAAATCACTTGTTGAACAACAGGGTGTGTTGTAACAGGCTGTGCCACCATTGGTTGGGTCACAACTGGCTGTGCTATTGTTGTTTGTGTCAAAAATAACATGTTGTATTGCTTGCAATCAACCGGTATCAGATATGCATTTGGATCAACAGGAGCTGTAGCTACTGGGTTATCATCATTATTTACTGCTTTTCCTTCATGTCCCACATAATTCCAAAATTTAATCTCCCGAATCTGTTTCAGAAGCTGCCTTTGGTTAAGACTTAATTTCAATTTTTTCTTTATGTTTTTTCCTTTTAGGTTTCTCATGTTTTTCTGACTTCTCATTTTTCTCTTTTGTAATGGCGGGATATAGTTTAATTTTAGTTTTCTCCATGTCTGCTCATGTTGGTCTCAAACTGCATCTACATAACTTTGCATAGCTTTTTGTTGGTCTTTTGTGTTTGTCTCTTGCTATCTTCTGCTAGGTGCTTAAGGTTTCAAATCGTGTAGGTCGTGGAGGTGGCTTCATTTCACAAAGAATGTTTGCATAACCTGCATATACTCCTTAAATCAAATAAACCATATCTAGGAAAACTCAATGGACCCTCTTTTTCAGTGATCTTGCAACATTGATGAAGCCATACACATGTATGTAACCCTTCCTTATATGATATGCAAGCATAAGGATGTGCCTCTTTACCCTCTTGAACAGCAGTATTCACATCATCTCTTAGAAAAATGTCAATTGAATTATTTCATGATTTTAAATTGAATTTAACAATAGCAAATAAACAAATGTAAAGCTTCAATGTTTTGATTCTGCTCTGTGGATGTCAGATTCAGGAAAACCCTTCCTCAAATGTTGGTGTGGCTCAGTAATCCAATCAGTTATTGATTGTGCTACTTGCTTTACAGCTCAACCAATTTCAGTGTGGTGTTTATACCAGGCAACCAATACCAGAACAGCACAATTTAACATAACAACTTGCTCCTTACCGTGGTTTACCCTCCTTTACAATTTCTTCATACACACACACAGAGCTTTAATTCTACAGCTCTATGCAACATAAATAACAGTCTTTGTCTGCATCTTCTAAAGAAAACCACAAGCCAATCAACAACTGGAATTTTACAGTTTTTTCACCCTTTGACATTTTAATAAAATGTTTTACATTTACAGTGATGAAATCTCGACCAGTGGGAAATCACCTAATCAATGTAGTATAGCTTTGCACATCAGGCTTGACTAACACTGATCAGTATTACAACCACAACACATTTTTGTTATATTCCCTCTCTCAATTGTGCAGTCAACAAGGTCTCATGACCTGCAATTGAAATCATTAGCAGACAAGAATACCATAAATCAACTCATTATTATCTAAGTATCTATCTTGGGGTCTTGTACTACTTGTTAGTCAATAACCTTGTTCTCTTCTTTAACAAAAGTGCATAAGCATGAGCAGTACAAATCAAAGTCTCAATGAACAAGCAGTTCTCAAATCAATACACAATTCCCAAATCACATTAATCATCACAAATACAACGCATAACCTTATTGACATTCACAACCAAAACTAGAAATCACCACCTTGCAACCAGTACTGGCAACCACTTCAGGAACTGCACTTCGTCAATCTTAAAATTCGGACTTTGGGCAATTGAACATTTATCTAACTTGGGCAATTTTAATTTTTGCAGTTCCTTCATCTTATTACCTAAAATTTCTCTCAGCTACCAACTTTGTTAAAGCGGAAACTTGGAATAAATAATTTGTTAAATATGTCCTACTAATGGACCCTGGGTAACGGATCTTTGTGGTAAGTAAGCAGGGATCAACTATTCTCAATTTATCAATGATATTTCTTTACAGCAGCCAATGATGACATTTGTAAGACGGTTTAGAATATTTGGCAGTCTTCATTATCACATCTTTATTGATAGAAATTAGTTTAACAATGAAAGATTATTAGAATCAGTAATAAACAGAACAATGCATAAAGCAGATTATATAAAATTAAATTTACTAGTCTAAGGCCCTCATTCCAACCCTGGCGGTCATAGACCGCCAGGGTGGATGGCCACGGAAGCACCGCCAACAGGCTGGTGGTGCTTCATGTGGCATTCCGACCGGATTTCCTCCGGCTGGGAGAATCCTCCATGGCGGCGCTGCAAGCAGTGCCGCCATGGGGATTCCGACACCCTTCCCGCCAGCCTGTTTCTGGCGGTTTTCACTGCCAGAAACAGGATGGCGGCCACTGGCATGGGCAGTGCAGGGGCCCCCTAACAGGGCCCCAGCATGATTTTCACTGTCTGCATAGCAGACAGTGAAAATCAGGACGGGTGCAACTGCACCCGTCGCACCCCTGCAACACCGCCGGCTCCATTCAGAGCCGGCTTCTGTGTTGCAGGGCCTTTCCCGCTGGGCTGGCGGGCGCTCCCTTGGCGGGCGCCCGCCGGCCCAGCGGGAAAGTCTGAATGGCCCCTGCGGTCTTTTGACCGCAGAGCGGTCATTTGGCGGCGTAAGTTTGGCGGGCGGCGACCCCCTAAGTCTAAAGGATACTTTTACAAAAATAATCAATTTTTTAGAACCTGCAAGAGTTCATAATTTAAAGATGTGAAAGCATTAACAAAAACTCAGTAAAGCTTCCAAAGCAAAACAAGTTTTAGACAAAAATATCCAAGTGTCAAGTTTAAAGAAATGTCTCAGAGAACTTCTGTTAGAAGTCTAGTAAGAAACCTAAAGTCTGACAATCCTCAAAAAGAGTGAAAGAGTACAACCCACTCCTACTCTAGGAAAACACATTTTATGATAGACAGGCAACACAACTTGTATTTCTTTATTTGTGTCCACCATTGGTTCAGTCAATCAGGCATTGATGTCTTGATGGAAAAAGAGCAGCTTCAGTAAACTAATCTATCAAATCAAAGCAACTATGAGATGTTTTATTTATCAAGTTCTAACATTGCAACTAAACTACATACATGATTCTGGTTCACATAGTTGTAGTGAGTGGAAGAAAACAAATTCATGGTTAGTGTAATAAATAATTGTGCATCACATTTCCTTTTCCACAGTCTTTTCTATCCAACTTACTCATAAACAAGGAGATTTCTGTGATTTCTAACTAAACGTTTTATTCATTTAATGAACTTATGAAAATATGAAGGTTAAAAGAACATATTTTTCTACACAGAGCTTTGTTTAGTGTTTCTAACAGAATTAACAGTTATTCATAAAACATTGATGACCTGGGTCAATAAAGACAACCAAGTAAAATATGTGCCTGATGGTGCATTCTTCAACTAAAGTCTATTAATATTGCTGCCTTGTGTTTTCTTCCAGCTATGAAAGTACAGAAATGAAAACAAAATGCATTTCTCCCTCATTTCCAGTATACATGTTATTTCTGTACGTTTAATTCAGCACTCAATAATTTAGTAATTAAAATGCCCTCGCATTTTCATCTTTTAGCACACTAATTAATGGAGATGTATAAGTCTGCGCACAGTCTCAATAGCCACTTTCTGACCTGGGTCAGACACTCCTCTCTCAACAAGGATGTGTCACGTAGGCTCTCATTATTCTAATGAGACTACTGGATTTTGCGCTGCAGAATCACCTGCGGTGTGGGAGACTGAGTCAGACCCACTACAGGTGACACCTGTCGCCCTAGTCCGGGTTTTGCTCTGGCTAACTAGCCGAAGGGCAGGGATGATTGGGCAGCTGAGCGCATGACATAATTGATTTCTCAGGGAAACCGTGGTCACTCAGGTCTCATTTGTCTCTCTCAGTTACGGTAGTCTCACATACACAATGACAAACAGAGGCAGTATATGTTTCAATAAGATTTTAATGAAGTGACTGCATCTTAGATAGCAAAGCATGTGCTGCAATAACCAGGACGATACAGCATGACAAGATTAAAATAGTGACAAGGAGAGTAAAGCATAGAAATAATGCTACAATATTGTCATTAGAGTCAATAGACTAATTCCTATCTAGGCTATAATAGAGCACAGCATGTTAAGCTCCAATTCTGCCATTCAGTTTCCCCTGGGAATACATCATCCCCCATACCTGAGCAAAGGCCTGAAGTCTGAATAAGCAGTTGTAGCGAAGCGTTCAGCAATCAGCATACAGCTGTGTTTCTCTGGCTGGAATCTCCCTCTAACGTGTTAGGGACAGGGAAGTGTTTTTATAATAAAACAGATGATGTTCTGAGAAAATGTCCCTACGTAAGGATGTGTGTTATTCTATGAATGCCAGAGACAAAACTTGTACCATGTTTACTGGCAACTAATCTCACTGTAACCTTGAAAGAAGCACAGAGTGAGCAAGAATGTCTTGTTTGAGAACATAGTGCTGACCTAGGCTAAAACAGCTAGAGAGAGAGAAATAAAACAAGACCACAAATTTTGCTATTGGAAGAATAATAATATATATCTAGGTTAAAGTGCATAGTGGCAGGCCTAGTATGCTAAAATAATGTGCAGGGAGCTATAACTAAAATGGCTACACAACAGATGAATCTCCAAAAACTTTAGCATTCCTCCTGTCCTGTGTAAGTGTTCCTTTTTGTGGAAATGTTCAAATCATGGTAAGGACCTTAGAGTTTTATTGGTATTTATTCCTTATCTAGAATGCCTCCCCATTCAGCTGTGTCCCCTTTGCCATGGCTGCAGTTCTGCTTGGAGATGTGCATGAATCCATGTTTTTTCCATTGTTTCTAGACCCTGATTTTTGCTTTAAGCATGCTGTGCTATTGTTGTCTGCAGCTTGTGAAGGCTGCTATGTCAGCTTTGGCCTTCTGTTTCCAATTTCAAACTGATAAATCTGCTATGTGGGCAAAGGCTTGGAGGATGTTTGCATATGAGTAAAGGAATCATTTTCCACTTTGCGTTGAAAAAAATAATGTGTTTTGAGAAAGTGCATGCTTTGTTTGACAAGACTGTACAGCACATATTCGAGTACAGCGAATGTAGTATGAAAATGGGAAAGAGTGCAGGAGAAAGTGATCTCTTATCCCCTGTATAGGCTGATGACTCATCCACCCCAAAAGTCTTCTTTTCCTTGAGGTTATTAGACAAATGTTTCAGCAACTGAGATTTCTATCACACTGCGGCAGTACCATTGACTCTGCATACCTCCCATGTTTCACCCCTTATTCTGACCCCCGTTGTATCTGTAGATTAGTCTTCAGGTGACTGGTAAACACTGTAGACAGGTACAATACACATAACTAAAACAAAACTGCTCTGATCAACAAACATTGTTAAATTCTAACCCAATAACAACACCTGTCGTACATACACAAATGACAACAGATCAACTTTTTTCATGCATATCACCAGGGTGAGCGGGAGCTGCTAATTCATTTCTACATTACGATTCATTTGTGTATCCTTTAATCTTGCTCTGTAAACAGGGTCTCTGTCCCTGTAAGTAGGGCACAAAACAACAGTGTACTTGCAGATAACTCTTGAAAGTTGCTTTAGCAATAGAGCGTGTGCATGATATCTAGCACTCAAATAATGTATGTATTGAGCCTTGCCACTCATAAGCTGAGATGGATTAGGTTCTAGACTGAGAGGTTCACTTCTGACCTATGACACAAAGGGCTTCATTCACAAGCCCTTAGTGCCACCGCTGTGTCATTTAGTTTTTTTTTATGCAGCAGTGGCACTAGCAGTGCACTGTATTGCTACAGAAATAGAAACTGAAGCATTGGGCCCAATGTGACAGTTTGGAAAACCATGCATCACATTATACCTGTGCCAGGTTCATTGTATGCAGAGTAGGCAAAAAGCCATGCAGAACTGATACATTGAAATTTACAACAAGAATCGTTTTGCAACTTCACTGTCAGAATTTCACCACCTACTCACTGCAGGCACAGAATTGACACAGGGCTCTTTACAATGGGAGCCTCCTCAAGTTGCTGGTTCAGCATCATTTTTACGACACTACTCAAGCAATCCGTTAGTTTAGCATCAACATATGTGTTAGAAATGGGGTCTTTGGTTGACAGTCAGGTTACCCCCTGTTCAAGCAAGGACCCTCACTCTAGTCAGGGTAAAAGAGAATCACCCTCAGCTAACCCCTGCTTACCCCCTTGGTAGCTTGGCAGAGCAGTAGGCGTAACTTCAGAGTGTTAGGTGTAAAGTATTTGTACCAGCACACACAGTAACTTAATGAAAACACTACAAAATGTCACAACACCAGTTTAGGAAAATAGGAAATATTTATCTAAACAAAACAAGACCAAAGTGACAAAATTCCGACATACATAAGTCAAGTTAGGAATTTTTAAAGATTAAACAAAAAAATAGCGCTTAGAAACACAAAATACTTCGATGAGGTTTTAACACGGTGTCGTGACGGATCGTTCCCAACAAGCCGACACCAGCGGCGCCGGACACAGAGTTGCGTAGAACCCCAAGTACTGTACTTTTGGTGAAGAGTGAAAACAAGTCGATACACGAAGTCAGGGATCGCGGCGTCTGTGCGAAACGTTGAATCCACGCACTTTGACCGGCGTCGGTCATGACGTGGTGCGGTGACTTCCATGGAGTCGTGGACTTCAGTGGGGCTACAGCAGCATCGGGCCTGTGAAGGTTGTTGCGTTCCAGTGAAGATCACGGAGTCAGTTGCAGGTGGCGTCACCGGATTCAGCAGCGGCATCAGTCCGAAGTTGTCAGAAGTCGATTTCCTTGGATTTCCACCAGCTTTCCTTTCAAGGGCCCAGGGACTGGGTAGGGCACCACTTGTCAGAGCAGGAGTCTCTCCAGAGACTCCAGGTGCTGGCAGAAAGAAGTCTTTGCTGTCCCTGAGCCTTCAAACAACAGGAGGCAAGCTCTAAATCAAGCCCTTGGAGATTTCTTCACAAGATGGAAGGCACACAAAGTCCAGTTTTTGCCCTCTTACTCTGGCAGAAGCAGCAATTGCAGGATAGCTCCAGAAAGCACAGTCACAGGCAGGGCAGCACTTCTTCTCAGCTCTTTAGCTCTTCTCCAAATAGAGGTTCCTCTTGATATCCAGAAGTAATCTAAAGTCTGTGGTTTTGGGTGCCCTTCTTATACCCAATTTCTCCTTTGAAGTAGGCCTACTTAAAAGTAAAGTCTCTTTTGAATGTGAAATCCTGCCTTGCCAGGCACCAGACACTCACCAGGGGGTCGGAGACTGCATTGTGTGAGGACAGGCACAGCCCTTTCAGGTGTAAGTGACCACTCCTCCCTCCCTCCTAGCACAGATGGCTCATCAGGAAATGGAGACTACACCCCAGCTCCCTTTGTGTCACTGTCTAGTGTGAGGTGCAACCAGCCCAACTGTCAAACTGACCCAGACAGGGAATCCACAAACAGGCAGTGTCACAGAAATGGTATAAGCAAGAAAATGCTCACTTTCTAAAAGTGGCATTTTCAAACACACAATCTTAAAATCAACTTTACTAAAAGGTGTATTTTTAAATTGTGAGCTCAGAGACCCCAAACTCCACATGTCCATCCACTCCCAAAGAGAATCTACACTTTAATCAGATTTAAAGGTAGCCCCCATGTTAACCTGTGAGAGGGACAGGCCTTGCAACAGTGAAAAACGAGTTTACCAATATTTCACTGTCAGGACATATAAACCACATTACTATGGCCCTCATTATAACCTATATGTCCTACCTTAACCATACACTACACCCTGCCCTTGGGGCTACCTAGGGCCTACCTTAGGGGTGCTTTACATCTAAGAAAAGGGAAGGTTTAGGCATGGCAAGTGGGTACACTTGCCAAGTCGAATTTACAGTTAAAACTGCACACACAGACACTGCAATAGCACTTTACTAGGGACTTACAAGTAAATCAAATATGCCAATCATAGATAAACCAATCAACAATACCATTTACACAGAGAGCTTATGCACTTTAGCAGTGGTAAAGTGCTCAGAGTTCAAAAGCCAACAGCAACAGGTCAGAAAAAATAGGAGGCAGGAGACAAAAAGATTGGGGATGACCCTGCATAAGCAAAAAAGTCCAACAATATGCATCAGAATTTCTGCAACTGTGAAAATGTGTGCCATGGAGCTCTATATTGTAAATATAGTACATCCATGGTGTCATTAGGAGATCTTAGGGAAGCACAAGAAATATGACACATCAATGATGATGCATCAGATTCATGTAAATGAGGCCCAAAGTGTGCAAATGAATACTCTGGAGCAATGAGCTGCAGACTTGCTCTGCTCAAAAACAAGCAGGACGTGGCTTGCACGTGCATCTTTCATTAAATACTTTCCCCAGCAAGGCTGCCACTCTTACACAAACTTCCAGTCAGTTAGTGGCTGCTGCTGGCTGCTGAAGACTCAAAATAGACTTCTTTGCTGCCCCCACACAAACATAGTTCAATTCTTATACTACTCTATGAGGGCAGGAGATGAGACATTGGTCAAAGATCTTAGAGGTTCTTCACAGGGGTCACAGGTGCCAGGAAATGTCAAAAGTTCATGGCTTCTCATTTCTATGTTCTGATAAAAATGTGCTTTAAAATGTGCACTTTACACCTCACATTTCAAAAGATTTCTCAGTGTGGTAGCCTCCTAAATCCCCCATAAGAAACTGTGGTTTTCTCACATGCTAAGTGCAGTTTCCACTGATTTGGTGTAGCCCCTACACTTTTAAAGTTCACAAACTGCCACTGTAGAATAGAATTGTCAGTCCCGTACAATCTTAAATAGTGTCATTAAACATGAGAGACAAAGACTTTGGTAGCCAAGTCCGGGCTGCCCATTTTGTATATCGGCCATTTGATTACCCCTATGAGCAAGAGCCTTTGGATGCGCCCCTGTCATTCTTCCAGCTTCCCAGGGTGATGATACACGGAGGGGAGGGAAAGGGGGCTCAGGAATGTGAGAGAGAGAGAGAGAGAGAGAGAGAGAAAGAGAGAGAGCGCTCGATTCAACATTTTTGTAGGTCTGATCTGTTGATGAAAGGTTCATGAAGTCAAGAGCAAGGAGCACAAATATAAAAACATTTTGGTTTTAGGGAGCGTGTGTGCTAATATCAGGGCCACGCCAATGGTGAACACAGCTGCTGTCATCCATTGAGGCATTTTTTGATCCATTAAGCACCGACCATTCGATACTTTGCGCTGCTTGCTTCTGATGGATGTGCTCATCATGTTCTAAACACACTATTGCAATGACTTCTAATAACAGTATTAATCTTTGTCATTTGGCAATGTGTTCTTTATAGGTCAATATCACAAAAGGAAATAATAAACATCTAGTCCACTGGGGCGCCTCACTACAGCTCAATGACCTTTCTAGTTGATAGCTCTATAGCCAGAATATAAAGCAAGATCCATTTCTCTAGCAGTGTGTAAGTCTCATTTCATACTAACCTGCCGTAAACAATATTCATTACGCTACTCATGCTACAAGGTACATTTATTTTTCAGAATATTACTTATGGCAAGGAAGATATTCCATAGGCCATACATGTTCCTTCCTGATTATAAGTACTTGATTTTGAAACCGATTCAGATGATACCACTGAGAATATTATACTGTAGTTAACAGACATATTTGTGTCTCGGGGGCAATATAGGTGGCGGACAAGACTAAACAAACGAAAAATGTTATCAAGTGTCGCACTCATCACGTGAAGCCATAAGAGATGCACAGTAAAACATCTGTGCCCTTTGTTGCAAATTGTAATACCTTTCATTTATCAATACTTGCAAATTGACAACTAAATACAAATTGAATATTGTCTAGTTAACCTGAACTGTTTGCTCTTTTGCCTTTACCTAATACAGCTAATACAAAAAATAACTGAAAATGTTCAATCAATCAATCAAGGATTTGTAGAGTGCGCTAATCAACCATACGTCTCAAGGCGCTGTCAAAACTTTAACACTAAATATGAATTATGAAACCATATGTGAGAATTGGATTATGGGTTGGAAGGGATGTGAGTCCTCACCAAGTAATAATGCCATAATTCCTTACTAGATTCAGATAGGTCTCAATTATTTAAACCTGGGCTCAACCCTTAGTAGCTGTAGCACAAAGCAGATAGTCTTAAATGAATAAGAAATGTGTAAAGCATTGATAAGTATCAAAACAGTGAAAAGTAGTAAAAACAAAACAATAAAAACACCAAAATGGCAAAGGTTTGATGTAGGGAACTGGCAAAATAATTTTTCAAAGTTTAACTTAACTTTCACTTTTTAAGGTGTTTCTAGCACCAAAAAGCACATAGGGGGAGATTTAAGAAAAGTGGTGTTACATCTAATGCAGCGCCACTTTTCTAGTGCCCCTTAGCGCCCCCTAACACCACCATGTGTGCGCTGCTATTTAAGATATGGCACATCGTGGCGGTAGTTAAGGGACTAGCATAAATAGTTTTGACGCTAGTTTGATGCTTTGCAGGATTAGCATAAAAAATGTTGATGCTAATCGTGCAAAGCAAATTGAGGACCATTATAAATATTGGTGTGCCTCCTTGCAATGCCTGCTCTGTGCAGGCATTAAAAATGATGCAAAAATGGAGCAAAGAAATCTTTTAGATTTCTGTGTGCTATTTCCCCCCCCCCCCCCAATGGGGGAGAACCCCCCTTGGATCAGTTATGCCTGGCACAGGCATAATGTCGTGCAAGGGGTTAAAAAGTGGGGCAAGGCATGCATTGCACCACTTTGTAAATCTGGTGTGGCGATGTTGGCATCTTTGGGACACATTAGTGAAAAAAAGTACGCTAATGCGGTGCAAGGAGGCGCCAGACCCTCTTAAATCTCGACCATAGTGTCAATCACAGATATGTGGTCCAGCACTGTACAACCTGGGGATTGCAAGACCCTGGGATTCTGGCTCTGGAGGCCTATAGAGCCAATATTGGACTTGCAGTGCCTACAGAGTATTGTTTCATTAATAATTGCCACTTACTATATCCTGTAGATAGGAACACCGCAGCGATCAGGTAGGAGGTTTGCTTGTTTTATTTTACGTTGCATATGTTTTATGTTTGTGCCACTGCAACATTATTAATAAAAAAACATTGAAGATGCTGTACATTTGGAAAAAAAGACACTTTACATTTAAAAATGTTTGATTCCAACAGTCTCCTCTCAGTGCTTAGAGCAGGAGTAATAACCACACAGAATATAAGCAAACCAGTGCTTATTGAGGTGTCTGACAGCAAGAATAATGTAAGCAATTCTAATATGGGGGGAACGTCATTTGGTAACAGAACACCTTTATTACTATTTCTATGAGCTATCCTGGAAGAGCATGGATTATCGTTATTTGCATCTAGAATTTCTTGGGATTCAGCTCACTTCATACCTATTTACAGGAGAAGTTTCAATTATAAAACTTAACCAGGAGAGATTGTTCTATTGAAAGGAAAACATTCATTAGCTGGGCTTAGCTCATCTCCTCTTAGGATTGGCTCGGTATCAGCTCTCAGCAGAGGAATGCATTCTGCAGTGGAATGTCGGTCTGGCAGACTTTGATAGGCTCTCTGCCAGGATCCTGTGTGATAATATGGGGTGAAGAACTCTCTGCCTCCATGGCCAGTTCAGGGGTTTTATAGTATTGGCCAATGACCTTTACCTTACATGGGATATTGTTGGGGAATTTTTATGACATTTCTAAAATAACCTGTATGAATCAATATGGCATTCTTAAGACAAACTAGTATAAACCTGTATGACAAACTAGGTCAATACAGACAACATTGTTTATGTTATATGTGTAATCTGACCTTGAAACATAGATATTAGGGAAGGTTTATCTGATCAGTGTTGCATTTGTTGTTTTGCCAAGGTTGTTGCCTGGATGATTTGAATCTTTAACAGGTTCTTCGAAAGATAAGGACAGACAGTATTCAGATCAAATGTAGGCAGGTCAATGATCGGGCAAAAAATGGACTCTGACCTGCACAAAATAGTCTTTCAGTTTTCACAACACTGTTATCATTGTTCTACCTAGTCTTAAATTATAGTAATGCCTTAAAATGTATTGTAATATAGCCAACTGCTTTTCTTTGGGAGAACTAGCCTTGCCACACTGAAAAAGTTATTTTTGAGATTTTTCACTGCCATGGCATTTAAAACATAAGTATACATGTCCTATTTCCTAAATATCATGACCTAAAAGTACTAACAGGGAAGGTTCAGGCCTGGCTAGAGGTTTTTAGTTTTAAAACTGCACAGGTATCACAGGCAGGGCAGAAGGCATGCTTTGTATTGTCTCTTTAGTGTTGGCACAATAGGTGCTGCAGTCCACTAGTGACATGTATCTAACAGGCCCTGGGTACACAAGGTACCATACACTAGAGCCACATAGGTAGGTTAAATGTGCTAAATATTATTTTTAACTAATGTAAACAGTTTGTAGGGGTCAGAGCACATTCAATGGGTTCTGGTTAGCAGTGTGCTAGTGTACAGAATCTAAAATACAAAAGCATCAGCCCAAAAAAATGAGGGTGGGCATGCAAAAAGAGGAATTTTTAAGATATATGTAACAGCTTCTTTATTCTCTTTCAGAATTGTACAGATCGTGATTAGTCATTGTACCTCCAAGTTTTAGCTTTTTGTTTCTCTACTTTGGACAGATGGCCATTTTATAGTGCATTCTTTGTCTAGTCAATTTCAGAAAGCTGCCATAAAAATTAACACCAGGGAAAACCCTAAAGTTAAAACCCATTGAAGCCATTTAAAAAAAGTAAAAAACGTTAACAGGAGAAACTTTGTGAAAAGAAACATGTTATAAACACACATCAGGTATCTACGGGTTGGTATATCTTTTGAAGTCCCCCATACAGGCATCAGAATTTAATCTGGATTGATGACTCCAGGTGATATTCTGCCACATGCAGTTCCAAATCTTACCAGGCCTGGAATGTCTTGGTCCACAAACTCCAGGGCCAATGATTTGAGGCCCATAGCCTCTGGGCCTGTCTTTGCTTGAGCAGGGGCTGCACATACGGACAAACATCACTATCTTTTCCCACTTGGCCCCTGCAACAGTACAATCAGAGCAGGCATGGATGGATTTACGCAAAATCATAAAAAGCACACATTCTAGACCAAAGTCTAGCTTTCTGATAAATTTGTTGTAATTCCATTCAACTGTTTGGATGTAGCTGCGTCTATTTTTCTACAGAAAATTGCATCTGGAATACACATTTTGTGCCCATCCCATCTTTTTTCCATAGCTGTGCTTGACAGAGCAACGGAAAACTTCTCAGAAATGGTGGCAAAGTTAATAGCAAAACAGAAAATTATTTTCCTATGGAAATATAGTCATAACTATAACTGCCCAGTTTAGATATATAAAATTACAAATAAAATTAGTATATTTAAACTTACAATGAAAACACTAATTAAGTTTTAACATGAGTGATAAAAACATATTAAAACTACTGTCATACAACCTAAAACAACAATCTTAAAAACTAATTTAAGACTAGTTAGAAACAGAAACACTTTTCAAGTTTTAAAAACAGCATAAAAAGAACACAAAAACATACAACAAAATGCATCCTAAAAAGCAACCATGGAAGGACAGCATCACTTTGCCGAGAATCAATATAAGAAGAAAATTTTACTTCAAAAGGCCACTAAATTAATCCGTCAAATTAAGTTATACCTAATGGGAACTTTATAATAACTAGAAGGAAATATATAGTTAAATTGTGACAAATAACTAAAATTATACTGTACATGTATATCTCTAAAACCAGGTGCCTCCACTACTAGGAGACAAAAGCAAGAAAAGAATATAGAAAACCAAGCCACGGGCATTAGAAAATCTTAATTTTAATAAAGACAAACTCAAAAGTAGGTATTATAACTAAAGCATGAAATTAACGTTAAATTAAAAATAGTGCATAGACATTATTTAATTTAAAAAGAAGTTAAAAGCAATATCCCTTCCAAAAGTTATATTAATTAAACTTATTCAGTTTCTTTTGATAATTTCCTATCAAGATTAAATATTCAGCTTGTGGGACATGCACATTTAAATTTTACATGTGCTAGTATCGAAAAACTCTTACATTTGTTTAATACTGTTGCAAGTCTTAGCTATCCCATAGGATAAAATTGAGATTGCCTTATTACGTTTTATAAATGTAATTTCCAATTGGGAAGAGGTGGGACCCCAAAGTTTGATGTCTCTGTAATCCTAATTTAAAATCACAACATATGATGAAGTCAGATTTTAAATTGTAATTCTGAAAATGTCACTTTTAGAAAGTTGGCATTTTCCTACTTTAGAGATTTGTTGCCTTCTGCATGTCACTGAAAACATGTCTGGGGTGGGTGACAGCTGGTTATGTACATTCCCTCCAGACAAATACACACAAAGGGAGCTTATGAGTGACTGATGCGCTAGCCACAGCCTGATGATCCATCGTGGGCAGGATGGGAGAGTGGAGCTGACACTAATGTATGAATGGGCTATGCCCTGTCTCCACACAATGGGATGTTTACCCCTCTGTAGTGGGTCTGAAACCAGGAAAGGCAGGGACTTTGTGCATTTCAAATGCCTTGCTTTGAAGTCTCCCCCACTTCAAAGGCACAAATGGGTATAGGTACTGGACCTCAGACACAACCAAGTCAGCACACTCCTGGGCCTGTGGATTCTCTGCCAAGAAGAAGGACTGCCTTTCTGCTGAAAGGAATTTCACTCTGTTGGACTTGTGCTCTGATCTGCTGACCTGTTGCCTGCTGCCTTCCTTGCCTGGTAGTGGAATGGACAGGACCTACATCTCTCCAAACAAGAACCAAAGTGACTCTAAGGACTTGCTGGCTTGCCTCCTGTTTTCTGAAGCCTCGGAACCAACACGGATGCATCACCTACTTTGGTCTTCTCATCTTGTTCTCAACGATGAAGCAACAATGAACCAAGGTTCATTTTCAACGGGCCAAGGCTGGTCCTTCTATCTGACATACGCTTCATCTTGATCGGCCTGAACGTTTGGATTTGACCCTATCTAGCACAACCATGTAGCACTACATTTTATTTTATTCTTAAAAAATTCAAAACTTCGATTCTTCTTAATGATTTTTTTATAATTTTGGTCTTGTTTTGTTCATTATGGCAAGCTCAGAACTTGTTCTAACTAGGTGTGGTATATGTTGTGTGGTGTGTTCACTGTTTTAGTGTTTTAAGTGTTGCAGAAGTACTTAACACATTTCCTCTAACGTTAATCCTGACTGATCTGTGCCAAGCTACCATTAACATTTAGGGTGTGTTTGTGACTTTTCCAGACTAGGTTTGTGGTTCCTACTTGGACAGGGTACATACTTCTGCCTCTGCCAACCATAAATCCAATTTCTAACATGTAACATAACATTGACTTTATGGGGACAACCTGTTGTTCTTAATTTTACTTGTATTCCCAGAAAGACATATGAAGCCACCATGTAACTTGAATCTACGGCCATTCTAGCCATCTAAAAATGTAGAGTGGGATGATTGCTAGCTTTCAATGTTAAAATTATTGCATTTCTAGACATTTTTACAAACGAATGTTTCTCTAATGCTGGTGTTCTACTAATTAGTTTTACTGTAATATTTGATCCCTCCATCAGAGTCCCTTACAGTTGAGACAGTGAAATTATTGTCTGTTTGCACGTTATTTTATTAAGCATATTTCTTTTGCCTTCTTGTGCACACGACAATTTGCATTACCTTTAGGCAGCCTGACCACTTCATCCAAATAGCTAAAAGTTGATCTACGGGTGCCTTATAATAACAAGATATCACATGCAAGCCTATTCTTATCTCACATTGACACTGTGGCCTCTCTTTCACGTACATATTCCCTACACTGCCATTTAATAAGGAGGATGGACCTAGGCAGACAATTGGCATATCAATTGCACACCACATTACAGGTAACATGAATAGATTCAAATGCTGACTTGGGTGTCGAGCATGATTAGATATTCTTTTCATAATGCATTTTATACAACACAGCTCAGGTAACTGAATTGCCTTTACGGTGCTTAACTGAAATGCCATGCTTTGAAAGCCACAAATGGGCTAAGGGGAGGGATTGGAATATTTTAAGTGTTAGTCCTGTCATGTGACAAGGCCAGAGCTCATTTAGGACTAAATTTGCAGTGAGAGAGAAATTGGACGGAATTTCGTGCTACTCTGCACTTTTAACAAACTCTCTATTTGTTGTTTGAGTTTAAGTCTGCACCAATGGCGATACCAATACTACTGCTCAGTGAGGATCAATCCAAAGTATTAGAAAGTGTGCACACCCACCAGCAAAGAGTCTTTAAGCTGTTGATTAGGTCTACTGGTGATACAGGGGTTGAAAACCATGTATTTTGTTTTTGAGAGATTACTCTCCAGACCCCTCTCACTGCAAAAAGTGTCAAAGCTGTCTAAAATCCTATGCAGCCCCATGGGTGGCATGGATATCAATAAGGTATCATCTGCAAACATCAGGGCAGGAACCCTGGTTCCTGCGAGGCTTGGAGGATCTCCCTCACACCCGTTCGGATGGTTAATCAGATTATTAACGTAAATTGTAAAAAGGGTACCGGATAAAAAGCAAACTTGTCTTACCCCTCTTTTGATGGGAAAGCAACCTGTCACCCTTCATCATCTGTCAGTCTCACCATTGTGATGACTTAAAAGTTAGAAAGATGTGCTCCAAGATCCAGCAGCACTTACTGCCTCCTGTTTCTCAGGACTTCTTTCTACCATGCTCTTCCATGGATCCAACAAAAGGCCATTCCTCCATGATTTTGGAGCCCTGCATTGTAGATGACTGGTGCACTTCTCAATATTTCCATGCTTTTCCCCTCCACAATTCATCTTCACCCCTTCTCAAAAGTCTCCAACAGAACTCTCTTCTCACAGTGCCTACTCCTAGTGCACTCTATTCCTCCCATGCTAGCTCCCTTGCTACAGGTCATCTTTCAACATGTGTGACAAGCATTTTCCCAGTACAATCACAACTGCAGGTAAAAAAAGATAAAAAAACTGTACCCCTCATAAACATGCTGAGAAATATATTACCATTATTACGTGGGTTGATTAGTCTTTCTTGGTTTTGATCATCTGATCTTCACTCTCAGTTTTTAATCAAGAGAGACGTTAACATGTTTTCTTTGACTGGAAAGTGCACCCCACCCATTTGAAGACACCTGCTGTAGTGTCACAGCCCATTCATTAGTTCACTGGCGTTGTCAAGCAAACCGGCGGAAATCTCATTTTGCTCTCCACTGTGCTACTTCAGTACATACTGGCTGAGCCTGTCTATGACTGGCCAAATTTATTCTGAATTTAAATTAACTAACACAATTCTGACTCTGAGTCTACACAGCCCTACGGTGCACCTTTGGGTGCATATTTAAGAGCCTTTAGTGCCACCTTAGAGCTGCCATATTGTCATTTTTTTATGCTAAGGTGGCGCTAAAGTGGCTTTTCTGCCACGCCATATTTACAAAGTGGCGCAATGTGTGTGCCAGACACAATGTATGCAAGGTGTTGTTCCGGCACTAGGAGGCCCACTACAATGGCACAGTGAAATGTAAAAGTTTTCACTGTGCCATTTTTGGCATAATTTTTAATGCCTGCTCAGAGCAGGTGTTAAAATGACGCTTGCATAGTAACCTATGGACCTCCTTCCACTTTGCTGCACTAGCATCAAAATCTTTGACACTAGTGTAGCAAAGCGCCACAATAGCAAAAAAACTTTTGATGTTATTTTGCTAATGACCGCAATGGTGTGCCATATTATAAATAATTCACAACCATGTTGTTAGGTGCCCGCAAGGAGGCACAAGAAAAGTGGCACACCATAGCTGATGCACCACTTTTTCTTAAACATGGGCCTTGATATATTATTGGAATGTTCTTTTCATTTTAAAAAAGAAAGGGTGTGGTGCATTGTACTTGATTAGGGTAGCCAACTTTCTTTGAAAAAAATAATGATTGTTTGTTTCCATTTTGCTAATCTCGTGCAGGCAAGAGCTGGTGGGGAAAAAGTTGGGTAAACTTGTCAGTATTTTTTGTAACGTGCAATTATCCACTTGTTTGCTCTAATCATCAGCATTAAACGATTTCGAAAGCTCTCAAATACTTTCCCTGATTACTTTATGAACTTTCTGTTTTAGGTTTATGCTTCGGAAGGTAAAAAACACTAGATGTTAATGCTTTTGTCCATATTTCTACCGGGTTGAATTTAAAAACATAGGGCAGTTAAAAAAACTGCCAGGTGGCAATCTGATACTTGAAATTCATGTAGTATGATCTGCAGTTGATTCGGTCTCGGCAATTATACCGCTGAGATATATAAACATATTCTCAACAGTACTTTCAGAGAATCTGCACACAAACATTTCGCGTTTGTGCGATTTACAAAATAATGAGTTGCTTTATATCTTCAAGAATATATCATGTTGATTAGTCTTAAAGATGATGAACTCTAGTTTTTTAGCATCAGAATTTGACCTAGGCAAGAGAGAATCAGGCAGAAAAAGAGAAAGGAGGGGGAAGCGAAACTAAGGAACACAGTGACAAAGATCAAAATCAGGGGTTGAAAAACGACAAGCAACAGAAAGATTAAGAGACAAGATTTATGGAAGAAAGAGGCACACTTTGGAATCAAGGCTAAACAGGCTTGTCATTCGGAAAGCTCTGCACTATACAAATTACACAATTATCAATAACCATTTTGTGTATATCATATGTTTTAAAACCTGCTGGTCTACTGACTATGGTTTCTCTTCTTGCCACTCCTCTCAGCTTTCATTACAGCTAATGGTACTTATGTTTTCAAAACTTGGCAATTCACATTGAAATGTATCTCTAGAAAGAAATCTATTGCCATTGACTTATCCTGCCACAGTGTTAATTAAAAAAGAGGAGCTCTCTAAATTAAACCTCATAGATTTTACTTTCTAAAGACAGTTGATTACTTCCCGTGATAAATGCATCAGCCTAATGCTCGGATGCTCTTGTTTGACTTTTTGCCGGGAGCCAGCAGTCACAATACCGTTTTCGGCCTTCAGTCACTAGACTAGCGTCCAGTTCACATCCTTTGCTCTTAAACTGTATATGGCGTGACTTAATTTTGCTCTCCTCCAGAGTATTGTTATTGCACAGTATTTACAAAACCACCAATCAAATATTTCAATCAATCAATTTTTGTAAAGCGTGTACTCACCCTTGAGGGTTTCATATTTAGAAGGCCACAGCCAACAAATATTGGCCAAAATATTAAAAATTCAAACAATCCACTTAGAAAACAAAGAATCATTTTGGAGGAACAACACGCCCGAAGAAATTTTGCACAGCAACCTAGAATAAAGAAAAATAACTTACAATTGTACATCATGGCTTCAATCACAAAAAAGATATCAAGAAAGAAACACATTTTTCTTATTGGAAAAGAGATCCAAGAGAGAAACACATAAGAAAATAGATTTGTCTGTGTCCTGAGCACACAATATAAAAGCCCACAAATCTACTTAACACACATATACATGAACACTTTTCAAAATTAACTATTTCGAACACTTGTCCACACAGGATGATGTCAACATTATCACGTGATTACATTTTTTATCTCATCAGTTTAAGAGAAAGTTGCCCCCCTCAAAATGGTATGCTTTCTTAAGGAATCTGGGTCGGATGGTCTCAGGCAGACAGGGTACTGGACCTGTGTACTGAGAAGGTAAACGGCCTATTTTCTAGTTTCTCTGGTTCCGAATAATCTGTTTAGGAGTTCCAAGCAATACATAGATTACCACTTTAAACAGTATAACCCAGTTGGTCATATATTGAATCTCACAGACAAAAGTCTAGTTAAAAAGTTTTATTACAAATTCAAAGCCAGACATGTCAATGAGTCTCAGAAACATACAATATAAGTATAGAATCACCAAAGACGGATTAAAGCATCTAATCAGATTAAATTGTTCAAGCATCAGGCATACCAATATTTCAGTCACAGCAATACACAAGATAAGAAATAGCACTTGCTGCTCAGAATCCAGAATACAATCATCCTGCCTAACCATTTGAAGCAAACTGAATTTAAATATGCTAATTAAGCTAAGGTAAAACCTAATGATTTCTCTGGAACTGTAAGGAACAGAAATACAATCAAAGTGTCAGCATACCAGAAACCACAGAAGAAGTTCTGCAAGAGAGATGTGAATATTTTAAAGCCACTTCAGCCAAAATAATAATAGAAAAATCTCTACCCCTCTGGGTTTCAAGGGAGTCCACTCTAGTCAAAAAGTAGAAAGGATCTGCCTCACTTAACTAAATGAATACCACTTTACACTTTGCAGGACTTTTGAGAGTTTATGTCTGTTAGAAATGGGGTCTTTGGTTGGCAGTCAGGTTACCCCATGTCCAAGCAAGGACCCTCACTCTAGTCAGGGTAAGTCACACACAATCCAAATTATCCTGTGCCCACCCTCTGGTAGCTTGGCACTGAGCAGTCAGGCTTAACTTAGAAGGCAATGTGTAAACCATTTGTGCAGTAAATCATACAATAACACAATATAGCACCACAAAAACACACCACACAGTGTTTAGAAAAATATATAATATTTATCTGGATATTCGCAGGTCAAAAACGATTATAATGCTATAAGTATATGTTGAAATATTACTGGGAAAGTAATATAAAATGTCTTTAGATTTGTAATATTACTGCAAAGGCAATGTAAAGTGTCTTAAAGTCTTCTAGAAATAACAAGTGTCTCTTGCAGGGCAAAGTACCTAGTTTGTGTTGAAAAATCATTGCAAGGGGCCGCAGAGGAGGTGATGCATGGAAAACAGGTAGATGTGCGTCTGTTTCGCCCATTTGCACATGGACTTACGTTGATATTTTCCACGCGGGGAAGCCGTGCGTTGATTTCCGGTGTGCGGACACGGATCCTCTTTGGGTTGCGGGGTTTTCGGACGCCCGGGGTCGATGCATTGAAAATCATGGGCTTGTGTCGAAGTCACAAGCGCTGCGTTGATTCCAGTGGGCGATGCGTGGAAATTTCTCACGCATGGCAGGCGCGGCGTTGATTCCTCTCTGGAAATCGGGCTGCATCGTTCCAGGTCGGCTGTGCATCGATCCAGTGGGCCATGCGTCGAAGTTCCGGTCGCATGGCAAGCGCTGCATCAATCTTCCTGTTGCATAGTTGGGCAGTGTCATTCCGGATTTGATGTGCAGTGATTTTTCACCGCGGTGCAGGTTGTGCATCGTTTTTCACTGACTGTGTGTCGTTTTTCAGCGCACAAGGAATTTCTTGCAGAGAGGAAGTCTTTTCTGGTCATGAGACTTTGGGGAACAGGAGGCAAGCTCATTCCAAGCCCTTGAAGAGCGCTTCTGCAGCACAGCAAGAGAGCAGCAAGACAGCAGGGCAACAGCAAGGCAGCAGCCCTTCATAGAAAGCAGTCAGGTGAGTACTCTGGTCAGCCAGGCAGTTCTTCTTGGCAGGATGCAGGCTCTGGTTCAGGTTTCTTCTCCAGGGAGTGTCTGTCTTGGTAGGGCAGGCGTCCTGTTTTTACACACAAAAGTGCCTTTGAAGTGGGGGAGACTACAAAGAGTGGCTCAGAAGTGCACAAGTTCCCCTTTCAGTTCAATCCTGTCTGCCAGGGTCCCAGTAGGGGGTGGGGCAGTCCTTTGTGTGAGGGCAGGCTACTGTCCATTGTCATGTATTGTCAGGCCCTCCACCCTCCCAACCCAGGAAGACCCATTCAAAATGCAGATGTATGTAAGTGAGGCTGAGTATCCTGTGTTTGGGGGGTGTCTGAGTGAATGCACAAGGAGCTGTCAACTAAACCCAGCCAGACTTGGATTGTAAGGCACAGAAAGATTTAAGTGCAGAGAAATGCTCACTTTCTAAAAGTGGCATTTCTAAAATAGTGATACTAAATCCATCTTCACCAGTCAGCAGGATTTTCTATTACCATTCTGGCCATACTAAATATGACCTTCCTACCCCTTTCAGATCAACAGCTACCACTCAAACACTGTATGAGGGCAGCCCCAATGTTAGCCTATGAAGGGAGCAGGCCTCACGGCAGTGTAAAAACGAATTTAGAAGTTTTACACTACCAGGACATGTAAACTACACAGGTATGTGTCCTGCCTTTTGCCTACACAGCACCCTGCCCTATGGGTTACCCAGGGCATACCTTAGGGATGTCTTATATGTAGAAAAATTGGTGTTTTTAGACTTGGCAAGTACTTGTAAATAGTAGTAGTAAATAGTAGTAGTAGTAGTAGTAGTTGAAACTGCAAACACAGGCCTTACAATGGCAGGCTGTAAATAAGGTTAAGGGGCTACTTGAGTGGGTGGCACAATCAGTCCTGCAGCCCACTAGTAGCGTTTAATCTACAGGACCTGGGCACCTATAGTGCACTTTACTAGGGATTTATAAGTAAATTAAATAGTCCTATGGGGTATGATCCCATGTTACCATGTCTAAAGAGAGAGAGCATATGCACTTCAGCACTGGTTAGCAGTGGTAAAGTGCACAGAGTCTAAAAACAGCAAAAAAAGTGTCTAAAAAGGGGAGGGAGGCAGGCAAAAAGTTAGGGGTGACCACCCTAAGGCTGTCAGGTCTAACAACATCATTATTGCCAGTAGTGTTTCATCTTCTGTGCATAGTTTGCAATTTGTAGCTTCCATTAGGACGACCTTGGAAACCTCCCATGTCAAGGAGGGAAGTTCTTCTTCACATTTTGTAGTTAGCACCTCATCCTTGCCAACATACCCTCCCATACCACCTAATCTCAAACTAACAACTAGACTTTCATTAGCTGCAGGCTGGTGCAGACACAACTGCAAATAAAGAAAATGCAATGCAAGCAAAACTC
Organism: Pleurodeles waltl; assembly: GCF_031143425.1. Taxonomy (NCBI): domain Eukaryota; kingdom Metazoa; phylum Chordata; class Amphibia; order Caudata; family Salamandridae; genus Pleurodeles; species Pleurodeles waltl. The sequence goes on from NC_090437.1 coordinate 1,072,848,502, forward strand.
TATGTTGAAGGTTAAACATAAAAAACTATTTTAGGTGTTCTGTGGTCAATTTAACGAAGAATTCAATGCACATTCGAACACATAGGTATATTTGCAATTTTGTTCATAAGTACCATAAATGATGAGTAACTGTAATGATATAACATTTGACTATTTTACCATAATCTCAATACGATTATTATAACTGAATATGTGTTGATTTCCAGTCAATAAATGTCATTTTAGAACATGCATATATCTCTTCTACTTTTTCTACTTATAAGTAGAGCTCCCGGTTTTAGGCATTTATTTTTTTACATTTCCGTCTATATTTATTCATATTAAATTTTTGCCTATTTTATTGTTATTTATCCATATTTATTTCATGGTTTGAGAATAAATTGAGTTGAAAAATGGTATGGTTCCACCTTTATTTAACTGACACACATGGATTCATACCTTTGATGCCTTCTACATTTTAGCAAATGAAGAAGCTAATTATAACAAAACACTACACTATCTATCAATCAAGAGATTTATAAAGCGAGCTACTCACCCGTCAGGGTCTCAAGGCGCTGGGGGGGGTAGCTACTGTTCGAAGAGCTATGTCTTGAGGCGTTTCCTGAATGTCAGGAGGTCCTGGGTCTGGTGTAGGTGGAGCGGTAGGGAGTTCCAGTTCTTGGCAGCGAGGTGAGAAAAGGATCTTCCTCCAGCAGTGGTGCGGCGGATGTGGGGGACGGAGGCGAGAGCGAGGCTGGCGGAGCGGAGATGTCGGGTGGGAGTGTGGAAGGTAAGTCTGTCGTTGAGGTAGGCAGGACCTGTGTTGTGGAGGGCTTTGTGTGCGTGGGTGAGGTGCTTGAAGGTGATCCTCTTCAATACGGGTAGCCAGTGTAGATCTTTGAGGTGGGGGAGATGTGGTTGCGGCGTGGAACGTCGAGAATGAGGCGGGCAGATGCATTCTGTATTCTTTGCAGCTTTGTTTGGAGTTTGACCGTTGTTCCTGCATATAGTGCATTACCATTATACAAGTAACAATTAGCATTATATACAAATATGCATTAGCATATGCCTGTATTTAAGGGAATCTCATTCTGTTTTAAATCCCCATGGTGTCTATCTACTTAGCATTGGTCTGGAATTCATGGAGGACAACAAGGATGTCACTCATAAGAAGCACAATTTTTCCCCTTTTAAAAATAAATACAGACAGGAAATAGTACAAATCAGTAAAAACAGAAATCTGGAAGCCTTCCTCATAAGTGCACTTCAAAAATGTGACTTTTCAATGCACCACATTAACAGCAATACATAGAATACATGTTTTATATGTCATTGATTGCATTTTCATGTCACTTCTGGAACGTGTAATGCCACAGCCAAGTTATGCTCTCTCAGTAACCTGGATGTCCTTTGTCACTTATGTCTTGTAGCCCCTGTATTGCAGACTTTCAAAATGGGAACTTAGGGGCATATTTATACTTTCTTTGTGCTGAATTAGCGTCATGTTTTTTACGCTAATTTGGTGCAAACTTAACTCCATATTTATATTTTGATACTAGACCCATCTAGCATCACAGTATTGGAGTTAAAGTCATTTTTTGGATGCGTGAACCTACCTTGCATCAATGAAGTGCAGGGTAGGCGTTCCCATCCAAAAAATGACTCAAAGCCCCTAAGGCCTTATTTATCCTCCTGTGAAAAAATTGTGCACCGGAGGGATGCGGGCATAAATAATGAATCTAAACCTGCTTAAGATCAGCCATGGAAAGAGCCCACAGGTGCCCACTCCAAGCCCCAGGAATACCCCCACCCACACCAGAGGGACACCACAGGATGGGTGGACCCCATCCCAGGTAAGTAGGGTAAGTATAGATAAGTATTTATTTTTAAAGTGCCATTGGGGGCAGTGAAATGCCCCCACCCTACATGGTACTGGGTTCAATGGCCATGCCCAGGGGACCCTTGTCCCCTGAGCTGGCCATTGGGGTGGTGGGGATGCCTCCTGTCTTTAATAAGACGGGAGTCATGTGGTATGGATGGTTTGTATAAGGAAATGATGCTAGGCTGGTTAAATGCATTGTTTTAGTCTCTAACCAGCCTAGCGTCATTTTTTGGAGGAAGACTCCTTTTCCCCATACCACCACCCCCACCCAGCTAACGTCATTTTCCCAGACGCTAGCCCACCTTTTACGCTGGCTTGTGGGATTCCATAAATTTGGCGCCTGGATGACGCTCTGGAATGACGCAAGCCAGCACTATACTTTTTGACGCAAAACTGAGTTTGTGCAGTTTTGTGTCAAAAAGTATAAATATGGGCCTAAGTACCCCTTTTTAGCACTTGAGCCTGAGGGTATTGAGGCAGTACAAGGCTCACACAGGGGAAATGCTGTTAGTCACACACTCAGAACTCAGCAGCGCAGCACACAACACTCAATAATTTGCTGTCCTGTCAGTGATTTTTCTTATGAAATGGGTGAAGTACACACATTTTTAAATACCTTAAACAAATTGGTGAAAATACCTATACTGTCAATCTATCAGGGCTTAATAAACAACAGCAGGAACCTACTAAAGAGACATTCTAGAGGTCAGGTAAATCCCTAAATCCGTGGTTTCCAAACTTTTTAATGTTGTGCCCCACCCAGTGGAGAAAAAAAATAATCATTGTCACCCCAGAATGTTTCACAATTATTTTATTAAGTTGCCAATGTTTAAATATGTTTAGACTTATTTAGATACTGCAGTTAAGTTCTGTCACCTTTTTAAAATTGCAATAATTTTTTTCTGCTTAAAACATAGCACTGTTATCTGCATAATGCTCCTTTTGGCCAGAGTCTGGCACCCCCTGCTGGGGATCCCTTGAACACCCCACGGTGGGCCTTCCCCCATGTGATGACTCCTGCCCTAAATATACCTTGGATCTTTGGCACTGGAGGCACCATAAAACCATGAACCTCCAAAATATAATACCCCAATTATGAGCCTAACTCCACATGAGAGTAACATGTATTAAAAGTCAGGCCTCCTGGATTTGTCAGGGTGTCACCTCAATAATGAAAGTCAATGTTCACAACCTAAATTAACGCATACCCCTAATGAAACAATTTGGCGTGGTGCCAACTTCATGTGACACTAAAAATATAAATATTCCAATTTACTGACAACAATCTGGATGTCAAGGAAGTATTAAAAGTTCAGCATAGCACAGTGTGCAAATTGTTTATCATTAAACTAATTGCAAAGCTGTCACAGGACCTAGTGACACAAATGGATGCACTCAAGAACTTTAAAACAAAAAAGCTCCTAGAATGTTTAAATGTGTCTGAAAACTCACTCCAGGTCACTCTTCTAATGATCTTGGAGGCTTATCATGGCAAATGAAGTTCAAGTGGGATTTAATACGCATATTTTCTGAAACATGATCTTATGGTGGGAATATGTACTAATGTAGACACCATTGATTTAGCCACCATGGGCTAGTAACAGTATTTTTACTAATTCATTTTAGGTTTTGTTTTCACAGACAAATGAAGAACCTGCTGGAGTGCTGTTCCTTATGATTTCTTTTTTGATAAAGGTGTGCCGCTGTCACACACAAGGGAGGCAAGGTCCTTCCCTGCGCAGGACATGCAGGGCTCATGGACATGCATTCAAGCAGACTCGCTCCGGTCAGCACATTCCACTTTGCCGGCAACATAGATAGTTTAATAGTTTCTTTGCCATGTGCACTCTCAGGAAGGAGGTCTAAAGGGCTTGTGGGCATACCTATCTGCCACCCTCATTCCTCCTCCCCTGCCTCCTGTCTGCCTAATGGCCTGACCCTCTTCTCTAAGTCCTGGGCATGGGGAACGAGGACACAGAGAGGAAGAAAACTTGCAAGCACAGATTATGATATGCTCCTGAAAACTTGATGCCCCCAGGGAATGCCCCCCCAAAGAGTATATCTTATACTTGGTGTGCTGGTCCCTAGGGACGCATGTCTTGAATGTTGGGATGTAATGCCTTGGAGCGCTCTGGTCTCTTCCAGAGTGACTGACCATCTGTAGGCGGCTGGTCCTCTATGTAGTGTGCAAAACTAGGCACACAGTGCAGCGGGTCCAGGCAACCACACGTTGGTTTCCAGAGGCAAAAATCAGATCACCCAATGCCCCAATTTGTGAGGTAGCTTGGTCGAGCAGTTGGGACAACCTAGGAGGAGTGCTAAGCATTTGTTTTACTCACAATATCAATCATGCACCACACACAATCAAGGAATAACTCAAGACCAATTTTATAATATAACTTTTGAGAACAAGATGGTTAAGTACTTTTTAAGTTATGAATTTTTCAAGTTTTAAGATTTTAATAAATGCAGTCTTTCTGTGCGTAATTACGCACCACAGGAATCAATATGCAGTCACTTCTAAAAATGAAATAAAAATCGTACAATTGGGTTACCACTCTCTTCTTTTGCAGGATGGTCGAAGCACTCGATGCGCACTGTGTGCCAGCAGGAAAACCTTGGGTGGCCTCTGGTTCTGGTGGGAGCAAAGCGGGAAAGTCACGTGGCATAGGCAATGGGCCAATTGGAGGGGCCACCTTGAATAGAAGATGGTTTGCAAACTTAAAGGTAGTGCCTTTAGGTCCCCTTGGGCTGTTGAGGTCACAAGGGGTTAGGGACCCGTGGAACACATCTGATTCCTTGTTGCAGGGCACAGGGTGGCTGGATACAGGGCGAGTTGGTGCATAATGGAGCCCTTCGGAGTTGGATGTAAGTCTTTTTTAAGGTAGTTTGCAGGACAACGGTGGCACTCTGGTGGGAGGTTTGGGCTGTTCCTGAAGTACCTTGACTGTTGCAGGTCTGGGAGAGCTGTTTTTCTTGGAGTCCAATGTGCACTGGCCAGTACCTTGGGTATTAACACGACTCGCCCACTGGTGGGCACAGTGGCACCAAAGTTTACACAGTTGTAGGACTTGTCTGGGCTGTTGTCAGTGTGTTGTTGGATCTGGCAGCAATGTCTGGTTGCGGAGATATTAGCCAGTCAGTGAAGTGACCCTCACTGGCTTGTTGGTACTTGCTGCTTTCTTGAGTGATGCCTCCACTTAGGAGGGAGATCTTGAGCTATTTGTGAATCCTGGAGGTCCACAGGGTCTTGTGAGGTCAATCCAGTGGTTAGCTCCTCTGCAGCAGTGATTGTCAGGACTCAGCTGCAGCAGGCAGGGTGTTGGCTCCTCTTCTGATGCAACAGGTCCTGTGTTCTCTTGCTGTGGTCTTCTTTGGTGCTGTCTTCTTCTTTGTCCTCTTGACTCCAATTTCTTGGTCCAGGAGTGTCCTCTAAATACTGAATTTAGTGGGCGTTTTAGGGGGAAACTGGTAGTGTCCAATGATACACTTACCCTAGGGTGGCTATACCCACTACAGTGACCACTTCCTGTGGGAAGGATCACTGTCCTAAACCTAATTGGCTACTTTCCTCCATTCCAAGGTGGAGGAAACTGAATTTGAGGGTCCAGCTCACAGGCAACAGCTTAGTGGTGGTGCATGCCAGGTGAGGCCACTCCTCCTACCCTTTTATAGGTTTCTCACCTAAGTGGGGGTTTGCAAAGGGGGATACCAGCTGCTGCTAGCAGCAGACTTGGGGGTTGAGTTTTAAGGGTGGTAAGCCCATTGAAGCTCACTGCCAGGACAGTGCACATTCCGGAGGGAGGGAGTTGTAGCTCCTCTACCTGGTCTTACTAACCGGATAGGAAGGCCTCTCCCCCAAGGTTTGTATATATATTGGCTGTCTGGAGGTGGCAGCTGGATAAGACCAGTCAGCAACCATGCCAGGATTCTTACCTTTTGCAGGGGGCACCTCTAAGGTGCCCCCGGGTACATTTAGGGATAAATCTAATACTGTCACCTGTTTGAATTTATCATTCTGAGTTGGGTTTAGAGTGGACATCATGTAGCTAGGAAACTCGTGTTTGACCAGTGTCCAGCACATGCATTGAATGGATGCTGTGTTCACTCACTATGTCCCAGGTTTGGCAAAGACAAATAGGGGGCATATTGCTAATACAGCTATGCCCTCACATATAATACGGAGCACCGTGCCTTAGGGCTGTAAGGTCTGCCAGGGGGATGACTAACCCATTGAAAATGCAGTGTATGGTGGACAGGGCACACAGGCAGTGTGCCATGTCAAGTTTTTTTTTTAGATTTGCACCAGGACACTCACCCTGCAATGGCAGAGCTGGGTTCATCTGGATGCATGGCCCTAGCGGATGACACAATCAGTGCTGCTGTCCCCAGAGGCCTAAACCTAGTACCTCATGCCCTGGGTACATAAGTACCCCCTTTACTATGGACTTATAGTAGTAGTTAAGGGTGTATCCAATTGTGCCAATGCATCACAACAGATTTAGGGAAAGAGCTCAGGCCTAGAGAACCTGGTTAGCAGGGGCCCTTGGCACTACAATTTCTAGAACACATAAACATCAGGCAAACATTGGGGGGATAACTATGTCAAAAAAAGGCCCTCTCTCACACCATCCCCAGGGGAATGTCTACAAAACTGCTTGAGGCAGCATAGGTTAAAACATTGAATTTGATTGATGTTCAATTAATTAAAATTTGTTCATAATAGCATAAATAACAGGTATAAAATGAAACACTAACAACATTTCATAAGAAAAGCAAATTTCAAGTTAGTGATTACCTTTCGGTCATCAATGGTATGTAGTAAGATAAAAACAGTAATTCATACAACAGAGCAAGCTTGAAGTTAATGATCAGCTTTTGGGACACAATGCTGCAATTTCACCTCACGCACTTCTTTAATCATGGGCGCCATGTGACAGCACATGATTATCAGGGAATTTGGTGCTGCAAGTGCTCCCACGGACAAACATCGTTCCTATACAACTAAAAGTGCTTATTGTGGAAAGTGCATCATAGCTGATTGTTGCAATATTTGGCTAAAATGTTCCATGCTAGGAAGATAAGGCCCGAAGATTAAAGTGCTCGATAGTCAGGGTGAGGGCCTTCATGGACATTTTCAATTACAGCTTTCTATTTGTACAGTAGTGGGCCGAGGTGCTCTATTCTAAAACATGCATGGCAGTCGTTACCAATTGCAACTATCATACATTTTATAAAGTACCCCAATAGCTGGCATTAATCTTGTTTTAAACAGGTTAGGACAGCTGGACACCCCGTTCTCACATTTAAGATACAAAATATTGTCTAGGCCAGTAACACCTCAGAGGTTTTAGGGCTTCACAAGTGCAGACCACATGTAATAGGCACTTTTCCGATATACAATGCCATCTGCATCACACTTTCTTCCCGCTCCTTGTGACCATACCAATAGTATGGTCGTAGTACTTTAGCAGCCGTTCTCTGTGGTAAGGTTTTATTTATTATGTCTTCTGCTCTTAGGGCCTTAATAGAAGTTGTCAAAAGCTGGCCCAATATGGAGCCAGGTTCTTGAAATTTCTCCCAGAATACATGTTTCATTGTGATGGCTAGAGCTATTTTCAGGGTTTGACAACATGAAACAAATTTGCCCTCAGTATCAGATCCTGTTTTGGTAGTTTGAATTTCAACCTTATTTAGGATTGGCTAGTGCGTCGGGTATAATGGAGTATAGATCTCTTCAGCCAGGTTTCACTGGAGAGCTCCTAGGGAATTATCCATAGCACAGGGGAAACAGCTGCATATATATTAGGTCATGTTATGCCAATATGAATGAGATGTACTGCATTCTGCTATGCTACAGCAAACAGAAGAGTTGGTCGTTGGCCTCCAGTTTCATAGAGCTCCCTATAGTCTGCTCTCTCTCTTTGATGAGGGAGAGCTCTGGGTCTGCTGTACTGTCCCTTTAGCTCATCAGCCTGAATTTGTAAGGCCTCATTTGCGGTTCTAGCACCCAGATTCATCTTTCAAACACCATGGACCTGCACAACACACAACACACATTCTGTTTGGGCTCCTGGTAATTTTCTTGATCTGAGGCTTCCTTAGTAGCACCCATGATGCCTCTCCAAAATATATTAAGGGGGTCTTATTTTACTAGTCATGTCACAGGTCTAGCTGCTTGTTTTCTTTCTGTGAGAAAAGGCATGGCCACATTTCTCAGAGTCTGTGTAAGAGCTCATGCTAATTACTATCACCCGCTATCCCTTCTCAGAGCAGACTAATCATCTTCAAATGAGTCTATTGATTGGGAGAGGTTTTCTTCTAATTTCTGGTCATCACAGTAATCAACTCGATCCAGCAGGTGTTAAAGGTGTCATAATGCAAGTTTTGATTTTGTGGCCACTGTACAATAGTGCAGAACATAATCGCATCATATTAACCAGTCTTCCCACACCCCCTTTTAATTGTGCTGTAGTTGGAGGCCACGGTTCATTGCAAGGTATGAAATATTTCCAGAAGCATCCAGACACTCCCAGAAGGACCCAGAACCTTCCAGAGACTCTTGGAAAGTCCTGGATGGTTATAGAACTAGGTCCAGGGCGGAGGGAAAGACAGTAATCAAATTTTAGCACAGCTTTCACCTATAGGAGTAATACAGGAAATTATTACAGACTTATAGTGAAACACATCAGACAGACCAACATAATATTGAAGAAGAATTTGGAATATTTCTTCTTGATTGTCCAATTGTGATACAAGGTCTGTACAAGCTTCAGTCAATTCATTAAATGTCCCCTCTACAACAGGCTACCTACTCATTCGCCCCACATGGGAACATAAGTGTGTGCACAATTGTGTAACCAGTGCAGAGCATTTTGCCCCAGCTTTACATAGAACACCTCATTTAAAATACAGGCAATGGTGGAGAGCTCAAAAAAGCTATTTTACAGTAGCTTACACTGTGTGGGATTCACTCACAGTCGAAATCCAAAAATTGAGTGGTCTAAATCTAAAAATCTTGAGTGGGTTAAAGCAAGTCTGAACCCACTTCTTCACAGCTCTGAAAACATGTAACATGAAAATGCTAGCTTTAATACTTAAAGTCCTCTATGTTCAGTGGACGTAGAATTGTCATTGTTATCCCAACAGAAACAAAGTTGGTCATTACAACCCTGGTGGACGGTGTTGAAGATGCGGTAAGACCGCCAACAGGCTGGTGGTAAAACATTTGCAATTACGACCGTGGCGGAAACCGCCAACAAAGACAGCCACTTTAACACGGCGGTACAGACAAACAGCTTGGCGGTCACCACCAACAGACAGACGGGAGACAACGTACCGCCCACACTATTATGACAGGCCAATCCGCCACCTTTTCCGGGGCGGATTCACCGTCCATATTCTTCCTGCGCTAGTCTCCCTGCTCCTGTACCAGGAGCACCAACGCCGGCGACGAAGACCACGGTGAGTACTGCACCTATGACATAGGGGAGGGGGGAGGCAAAAAACAGGGACACACACACGCAACACCCCCACCCCCACCCTCACCCACTACAACACACACACTAATACAGCATGTCCAAACATTACAGTTACACCCCCCAACCCCCCGAAAGAATGCAAAGACAAAAGGAAATGAGTGTAACCATTGTATAATATCTAAATAGAGTAAGCAAAAATATACATATCTACACTAATAACAAAATACACACCACGAATAATAGTCCAGGTAATACACCATTCATAGTCCGTGGACCACTGGGCCCAAACTGCATGGGTCGAGGCCCACACAAGATACCCGAACAGGCACCTCAGGGGGAAGGGAAGGGGGGGCACCTCAGCCGGATGATTGCACGATGCCAGATCCACAAGGGGGCTCCATGCCCATTGATGTATCCTGGGGAGTGCAAAGCCACAGTCTCTCAAGTCTCTACAGTGGGTGGTTTGCCCACTGCTTTATCCTGGGGAGTGCAAAGCCACAGTCTCTCCAGTGGGTGGTTTGCCCACTGCTTTATCCTGGGGAGTGCAAAGCGACAGTCTCTCAAGTCTCTCCAGTGGGTGGTTTGCCCACTGCTTTATCCTGGGGAGTGCAAAGCCGCAGTCTCTCAAGTCTCTCCAGTGTGTGGTTTGCCCACTGCTTTATCCTGGGGAGTGCAAAGCCACAGTCTCTCATGTCTCTCCAGTGGGTGGTTTACCCACTGCTTTATCCTGGGGAGTGCAAAGCCACAGTCTCTCAAGTGGATAACAGTCTCCACTGGTTCTGGAGGGGGACTGGTGCCCAGAGTGCTTCATCCTGTGCAGGACAGACTGAGTGGATGCACATCTCCACTGGTTCTTGAGGGGGACTGGTGCCCAGAGTGCATCACTCACCCCGTGACGGTCCCTGTTGTGTCACTGCCCCTGCTGCTCATGGGCTAGCGGTGCTTGACTTGGCGGTCCTTGCCCTGTTCAGCGGTGCTTGAGTTGGCGGTCCATGCCCTGTTCAGCGGTGCCAGCCCTGTTCAGCGGTGCTTGAGATAGCGGTCCTTGCCCTGTTCAGTGGTGCCTGCCCTGTTCAGCAGTGCTTGAGTTGGCGGTCCTTGCCCTGTTCAGCGGTGCTTGAGTTGGCGATCCTTGCCTTGTTCAGCGGTGCCTGCCCTGTTCAGCGGTGCTTGACTTGGCGGTCCTTGCCCTGTTCAGCGGTGCTTGCCCTGTTCAGCGGTGCTTGACTTGGCGGTCATTCATTGCCCAGCTGGGCTGGGGCTGGCGGGCCTTCATTGCCCAGCTGGGCTGTGGCTGGCGGGGCCCTCCTGGGCAGCTGGGCTGTGGCTGGCAGAGCCCTCCTGGGCAGCTGGGCTGTGGCTGGCGGGGCCCTCCTGGGCAGCTGGGCTGTGGCTGGCGGGGTCCTCCTGGACAGCTAAGCTGTGGCTGATGGGGCCCTCCTGGGCAGCTGGCCTGTGGCTGGCGGGGCCCTCCTGGGCAGCTGGGCTGAGGCTGGCGGGGTCCTCCTGTACAGCGACACGGGGACTGGCAGTGGCCTCCTGGGCAGCGACGATGGGGCTGTCGGTGGCCTCCTGGCCAGCGGGGATGATGGCGGTCTTCTCCGCCGTGCTGCTCCTCCCAGACTTTGAACCCTTTCTTCTGCCCCTTCCCCACCGTGGGAGGAGTCACAGCTGAGTCCACACTCCCCCCGGGACCCCTGTGAGCGGCTTGGGTGGCTGAAGTCTTCCCCCTCTCTCGCCGGGCACTAGCCAACTTCTGGTGCTTGACAGGGGGGGGACTGGCTGTGCTCTGGCTCCGTGTTACACTGGCTGGCCTGGTGGCCGGTGCACTCCACATACCTGTCATAACAGGCACCACTGGTCCCTGTGATTTTGTGGCTGAGGTAATAGTACGGGACCTATGAGCTGGAAGGGGGCTTGGTGGGAAATAGGTTAAGGGTGGACAGGAAAAGTTGTTTGGAGACACTGGGACGGGTAGCTGGAGGGGGTTTGGGAGTGGAGGAAGAGGTGGTGGTTGTAGGAGGTGTAAGTTTTGTGGATTTGGGTGCAGGTGCATGCGATGGAGGCTGTCGTGAGGTGGATGGCTGTTGGGTGGGTGTGTGGCTGCGTTTGTGTATCTTGGGAGGGGGCGTCACAGACACACTGGGAGAGGACACAGGGGAAGTGTGAATGGTAGTGGGGGTGGTGATTGCACGTGAGCGGGGTGTGGTGGTGGGTGTACTGGTGCGGGACGTAGTGGCTGTAGTGGTAGTGCATGCAGGTGTGAGTGTAGACGAGACTGGGAGAGAGGAGGCAGTGGATGTTGGTGTGTCTGTATGTGTGTGATGCTTGCGTGAGTGCCTGTGGGATGTGTGGGCTCATGTTTGCCTGAGCTTCCCTTGTGTGGTGAGGTGTGTGCAGGCTGGTCTGATGGTGTGCATGGGCTAGGCAGAGGTACAGGGGATTGGGTCTGGGTGGAGGAAGTTGGAGGGGGGAGGCTAGACACAGGGACAATGGCTGCAATCAGTGCTGAGGCCAGAGTTTGAACGGTTCGATGAAGGGCAGCCTGACCAGAATGAATGCCCTCCATGAATGCATTTGTGTGTTGCAGCTCCCTTTCTACACCCTGGATGGCATTCAGAATGGTAGACTGCCCAACAGTGAGGGACCTGAGGAGGTCAATGGCCTCCTCACTGAGGGCGGCAGAGGTGACAGGTGCAGGAGGTGCCTGGGGCGAAGGAGATGCCCACCCTCCTGGGTGAGCGGGCACGGGCGAAGGCTGAGGGGCTGCTGGGAGGGTGGTGCTGGTAGGGGGGGTGGCGGCTGTACCTGTTGAAGTAGGGGGCACAGATGTTGCCGCCACCACAAGGGAGCTCCCATCGGAGGACAAGTCTGTGTCGCTGGTTGCGGATCCTGTGACCGCCGTGGTGCTCCCCTCGCCCTCCGACCCAATGGTGTATTCTGAGTCCGTAGTGTGGGCCTCCATGGCCATGTGGGATGCAGCTCCCTTGTGCTCCGGTGCCACTGCTTCTCCACCTGATGATGCTAATGCACACAAGAACAGGGAGACTGCAAAAAAGGGGGGGGGAACAGAAGAAAGACAGGTTGAGTGCATGGCTTACCGCTACCGTTGGCAGACAAGACAGACACAGAAGCCCCCTGCACTACGCCGCGCACTTGGGCTCTACAGTGCACTTCCTGGGAAATGGCCTACAAGGCTATGGACGACATTTGCACACATAGATGAGACAGGGGCATGAATAGCTGTACTTGGCACACTACAGAGGTGGGGTGGGGGGCCACAGGGCCATGCCTTACGAAAGGGCCTAGCCTACGGAACTCGCCCTGGCCTTGGGAAACCCACAGCCCTCCTCCCCCACCAAGACACCCCCACTGCACGCAAAGTCAGCTGAATGAGAGTGTACTCACCCCCTTGTGTCTGCTGTGATGCCCTCAAGTGCCCATCCAACTCAGGGTAGGCCACCGCCAGGATCTGGAACATCAGGGGGGACATGGTTCGACGGGCACCCCTCCCATGTTGGGAGGCCATCCGCAGCTGAGCCTCCGCTGTCTCTATGCTCCAGCGGCGAATGTCCTCCCATCTCTTCCGGCAGTGGGTGCTCCGTCTGTGGTAGACACCCAGGGTCCGGACGTCCTTGGCGATGGCACACCAAATATCCTTCTTCTGGTGGGCGCTGACCTACAGGAATAGTACAGGGGAAAAGGAAAAACTTTAACCTTGCGGACCGTCACAGTCATTGGCCCACGTTCCCACCCTTGCCCTGACGCACAAACACTCACCATCCACTTATGCAGGGCTCATTCTCCCCCCCCCATGTAACTTCCATCCACACCTCTCCAAACAGGCATTGCCCATGCAGCATGCTGACAGTGTACTCAGCTGTTTGTCTGGAGGACCGTAGAGTAGCTTGTACTGGGGAGGACCCCATCCACTAACTTCTCCAACTCCTCCGAAGTGAAGGCAGGGGCTCTTTCCCCAGGCACATGAGCCATCATAGCTTCCAGACTGAGGTCACAGCAGCACTTGCAGTGTAGATCTTCTCCTGTAGAAGGTCAGGTATCAAGTGAGTGAACAGACAGAAAATGGCGGTCACGTCCGTGGCGGTAAGTACCGTCAACGCCGGCATACATCGTCATTGGCTCCTGGGACCCATAGGGTCCAATGTTAACCAATGCAGGATTGTGCTGCGCTCTTCGACCGCCTACCACAACAGTGTAGAACACCAGCGCAGTTACCTCATATCCCCTTGTCCCACCTTAAAGATCAGGCAGCCGCCATTTCAGGGGGCCACATGCCATTAATAAGAACTGCGTCACACCTATCTAGGCTTTGCATACACACAGTAACAGGCACATTGCGGATTAACAAATGTGTGCCAATGACATTTTGGAAATGTATACAAAAGAAGTGAAGTCCCACTCCAGAGGTTCATGAGATTGTGAAAGTACAGATTAGTTTTATTATTGTACAGGCATTATAGTCCCAAAACTGCAACAAGTCACTGGTTAATAGGACAGAGTGCAAGATCCAAAATCCAAATATGATGACCAAAGGAGAAGAGAAGATCAGCCAGTCATTATAGTCCCAGATTTGCAACAAGTCACTGGTTAATAGGACAACGTAGAAGATCCAAAATCCAAATGTGATGACCAAAGGAGAAGAGAAGATCAGCCATCACGTGTTTCGCCCCCTCTGGCTATATATAAGCCGGGGCTTTCTCAAGGCTGGAAATAAACAGAAATAGAGATATCAAGTTGCAAGTGGAGTTATTTATATAGGCAGGGAAGATGTCATCAAAGGCACCATCAAGAGAGTGAGCAGAAAGGAAATCCCATGCAAAGGTCGTAGAAGGTGTAATAATCCAATATGTGAAATGGTTGTGACCAAATACTTAACAAGAAAGTGATAAGTAAATGTAATAAGTGAATACAATCAGACCCAAATGCATTGAGAGTCCAAGGAAAACGAGAAACAACCAGTGGCATGTCATTCATGCTCCCAAGGTAAAGTAATGATAGAGAGGGTGGTGGGGTGTAGAAAGAGAGTTAATTAAAAGGAAAAAAGTCCGCTGTTACTTCCAGTATCCCCAATTCCAGATTAAGTTAAGGAATCTCCTAGATGAGCTTGTGCTTGAAAATGAAGAGTAGGAGTGCTAAGACGCTAACAAACATACCAGGGGAAATGAGGCAGACATATATCAGATATAAACTGGAATAGTCCTTTTCTGTAAGAGAACAATAGTCTATAGGTTAGAACATTCAGGATTTTACAAGGGTATAAAAGAGAGTATTGTAAGGCTTGTTTCTAGTCATATAGACTAATAAAGCATGTAATAGAACAAATTAAGGGGTGCATACAAATTATTGTGCAACAAGTTCAACAAAACAAAACAATAGTCATGCATAGGTTAAATGAGAGAAACCACCATATAGCTGATAAATAAATACGAAATTTAAATGTTCGGAAGGGAAAACTAAACTGGGGAGCTAGATCAAATGAGCGGGAATGCTGCATAGGTATCTATTAGTTGTGACATACTAGATTAAAGCGATAATATAAAAAGGCTGGTGTCGGTCAAACAGTTATGACGCAAGTAATTTGTAACTTAAGCAGTGCAATCACATTATATATATACGTATTTTGAATATGGCAGTAGGCAGTCACGATGTTTGGTGCAGAAATCCACCATCGTAACAGGGCTGAGTTACAGAATTCAGAGAGACCCAAAATTCGCTTATAACTGGGTCTACCAGCGAGTAGCAAAAGTGTTCCAGGCCCTTACCTTAATGCAGCGGAATCAAAGTGCTTTGCAAATACGGCCGAGAGCAATGAAGAACACGGGGAACACGACGGACGCGTACGCGTCTCTGGTCGCGTTAAAATACCCGTGTTAGAGTAAATAGTGTGAACATAAAGAAAGGACTCACACGCTACGCGATGGGCAGCGCCATTTTAGTAAATAATGAGCCAAGTGGCTGTCATCTTAAAAAAGTTAAGTAAAAACGTGGGAGCAGAAAACTCTGTCTTACCGAAACCTAACTTAGGCAAGGTCTTATATGATTGGTGAATATTCGGTAAAGATTACACTAAACTAATTAGTGAAAAACAGTGCAAAATGAGAAACAGCATAATTGCCTAAAATTTGGAGTCAGTGAGAAACTAAGAACAGTAAGTCAGGCATTTACATTTTCACGAACCGGACTGAAGTTAGATTTTACATAAAGTCAAACATGTACTTATTGTGGAACCTTAAGAGGCAAATGGAGAAAAAAAGAAAGAGACACTGGGTCGCAGGTTATTTACATTAACCAAAAATGCCATTCATGGTCTTTGTTGAGGCCATTGTTAACAGTATCATATTTAATTATTAAGCGGCTCTCTTCTTGACGTAGTCGCAATGGTGTGTTGCCTCCTCTTGGGGAGGGTGTGTTGCGTCGTAACCCACAAAAAGTAAAGGTACGTTGATATTGGTGATACTTGATAAAATGTTCAACCAACAGCCTGTCAGAGGAACAGAATACCTCCACACACCCCAGGCTTTTGTCTCAGCTCTCTGAGTAAGTCCACATCTCCTCAAAGGGCTATTGAACTCCTGGATGACAGTTGTAAGATCATGCAAACTTTATAAAACTCGATTTTGCAAGAATATGTGTTACAAATCTGATTATTCGAATGGATTTATTGCAGTGTTCCCCCACTTTTTGCCCCTATTTTTGACAACTAGATGCTGGTTTTCTAACTCTGATGGTGCCCTGAGCTCCGCTAACCAGACCTAGGGCCTGTGCTCTGTTTAAAAGGTATATGCAAATTAGCATAATTATAATTGGCATGACAACCTACCTGTAAGTACTTAGTATATGGTAGGATATGCGGGGTTAGAGGCCCAGCAGACTTCGGGGGTCATTTTGACTATTACGACTGCGGCGGAAGCGCCGATGCCGGCGGTATTCCGCCACTTTTGCCCCGGCGGTGATAATCCGCCTGGGCAGCGCTGCTTGCAGCGCTGCCCAGGTGATTACGAGTCACCGACCGCCAGCCTTTTTCTGTATGAAAAAAGGTAGGCACTTTGCAAAAAACACCTCTGTTTTCTGTGAAAAAATATGTTGTGTCCATGTGTTTTGGGTCATTTCCTTTCGTGGGCGCTAGGCCTACCCACACAAGTGAGGTACCATTTTTATCGAGAGACTTAGGGGAACGCTGGGTGGAAGGAAATTTGGGGCTCCTCTCAGATTCCAGAATTTTCTGTCACCAAAATATGAGGAAAATTTGTTTTTTTAGCCAAATTTTTAGGTTTGCAAAGGATTCTGGGCAACAAAACCTGGTCAGAGCCCCACAAGTCACCCCATCCTAGATTCCCCTGGGTTTCTAGTTTTCAGAAATGCACTGGTTTGCTAGGTGCCGGCTGAGCTACAGGCCAAAATCCACAGGTAGGCACTGTTTTCTATGAAAAAATGTGATGTGTCCACGTTGTGTTTTGGGCCATTTCCTTTCGTGGGCGCTAGCCCTACCCACACAAGTGAGGTATCATTCTTATCGGGAGACTTTGGGGAACGCTGGGTGGAAGGAAATTTGTGCCTCCTCTCAGATTCCAGAACTTTCTGCCACAGAAATGAGAGGAACATGTGTCTTTTTAGCCAAGTTTGGAGGTTTGCAAAGGATTCTGGGTAACAGAACCTGGTCAGAGCCCCACAAGTCACCCCATCTTGGATTCTCCTAGGTCTCTAGTTTTCAAAAATGCACAGGTTTGGTAGGTTTCCCTAGGTGCCAGCTGAGCTAGAGGCCAAAATCCACAGGTAGGCACTTTGCAAAAAACACCTCTGTTTTCTTTAAAAAAATGTGATGTGTGCACGTTGCGTTTTGGGGCATTTCCTGTTGCGGGCGCTAGGCCTACCCACACAAGTGAGGTATCATTTTTATCGGGAGACTTGGGGGAACGCTGGGTGGAAGGAAATTTGTGCCTCCTCTCAGATTCCAGAACTTTCTGCCACAGAAATGTGAGGAACATGTGTTTTTTTAGCCAAATTTTGAGGTTTGCAAAGGATTCTGGGTAACAGAACCTGGTCAGAGCCCCACAAGTCACCCTATCTTGGATTCCCCTAGGTCTCTAGTTTTCAGAAATGCACAGGTTTGGTAGGTTTCCCTAGGTGTCGGCTGAGCTAGAGGCCAAAATCTACAGGTAGGCACTTTGCAAAAAACATCTCTTTCTTTCTGTCAAAAAATGGGATGTGTCCACGTTGCGTTTTGGGGCGTTTCCTGTCGTGGGCGCTAGGCCTACCCACACAAGTGAGGTATCATTTTTATCGGGAGACTTGGGGGAACATAGATTAGCAAAACAAGTGTTATTGCCCCTTGTCTTTCTCTACATTTTTTCCTTCCAAATATAGGAGAGTGTTTAAAAAAGACATGTATTTGAGAAATGCCCTGTAATTCACATGCTAGTATGGTCACCCCGGAATTCAGAGATGTGCAAATAACCACTGCTCTTCAACACCTTATCTTGTGCCCTTTTTGGAAATACAAAGGTTTTCTAGATAGCTATTTTTCACTCTTTATATTTCAGCAAATGAATTGCTGTACACCCGGTATAGAATGAAAACGCACTGCAGGGTGCAGCTCATTTTTTGGCTCTGGGTACCTAGGGTTCTTGATGAACCTACAAGCCCTATATATCTCCGCAACCAGAGCAGTCCAGCAGACGTAACAGTATATTGCTTTCGAAAATCTGACATTGCAGGAAGAAGTTACAGACTAAAACGTAGAGAAAAATGTATGTTTTTTTACCTCAATTTCAATATTTTTCTTTTTCAGTTGTTATTTTCTGTAGGAAACCCTTGTAGGATCTACACAAATGACCCCTTGCTGAATTCAGAATTTTGTCTACGTTTTAGAAATGTTTAGGTTTCTGGGATCCAGCATTGGTTTCATGCCCATTTCTGTCACTGACTGGAAGGAGGCTGAAAGCACACAAAATTGGGGTATGTCTCAGTAAAATGCCAAATTTGTGTTGAAAAATTGGGTTTTCTGATTCAAGTCTGCCTGTCCCTGAAAGCTGGGAAGCTGGTGAGTGTAGCACCGCAAACCCTTTGTTGATGCCATTTTCAGGGGAAGAACCAGAAGCCTTCTTCTGCAGCCACTTTTTCCCATTTTTTGTAAAAAAAAAAAAAAAATTCATTGTATTTTGGCTAATTTCTTGGCCTCCTTCAGGGGAACCCACAAAGTCTGGGTACCTCTAGAATCCCTAGGATGTTGGTAAAAAAGGACGCAAATTTGGCTTGGTTAGCTTATGTGGACAAAAAGTTATGAGGGCCCAAGCGCGAACTGCCCCAAATAGGCAAAAAAAGGCCTGGCACAGGAGGGGGAAAAGGCCTGGCAGCGAAGGGGTTAAAATCACAAATTTTGGTGAAGTTGGATTTTTCAAAATTGTAATTCCGAAATGGCCACTTTTTGAAATTTGGCATTTTCTTACGCATGTGATCCCTCAAAACTAGTTTTAGAACTGCTCATTTCCCACTGGGAATGTTGCCTGTCTGATTAGAGGGGAAAAAGAAAGGGATAGACACAGGTGTTAGCTACATCTGCCTGCTTTAGGGTATGCCTAATTAAAGTTAATTGAGTTGCTGGACAAAGTCTAGATGGTCATCCTGTCAGAGGAACAGAATACCTCCACACACCCCAGGCCTTTGTCTCAGCTCTCGGAGCAAGTCCACATCTCCTCAAAGGGCTATTGAACTCCTGGATGACAGTTGTAAGAACATTCAAACTTTATAAAACTACATTTTGCAAGAATATGTTACAAATCTGATTATTCTAATTGATTTATTGCAGTGTTCCCCCACTTTTTGCCCCTATTTTTGACAACTAGATGCTGGTTTTCTAACTCTGAGGGTGCCCTGAGCTCCGCTAACCAGACCTAGGGCCTGTGCTCTGTTTAAAAGGTATATGCAAATTAGCATAATTATAATTGGCATGACAACCTACCTGTAAGTACTTAGTATATGGTAGGATATGCAGGGTTAGAGGCCCAGCAGACTTAGGGGGTCATTTTGACCCTGGCGGTCCGAGACCTCCAGGGCTAAAATGACGGAAGCACCGCCAACAGGCTGGCGGTGCTTCCTGGCCTATTACGGCGGTTGCACCACCGGGGCCGGCGGTATTCCGCCACTTTTGCCCCGGTGGTGATAATCCGCCTGGGCAGTGCTGCTTGCAGCGCTCCCCAGCGGATTACGAGTCCCCGACCGCCAGCCTTTTTCTAGCGGTATGAACCGCCAGGAAAAGGCTGACGGTACAGGGAGTCGTGGGCAGTGGCATGGGCAGTGCCCCCTGACACGGCCCCATGCAGCTTTTCACTGTCTGCTATGCACTGAATAAATATGGGAGAGTTGTCCAGCAAATCAGGTCACTGTCTGAAACTTCAAGGAGAAGAACTGCCCTGCTATCCTGGTCTGCACCCCAAAGAAATGACTGCACCTGCTGCACACTGAGGAACTACAGTTATAAGGGCTTTGTCTTCATGAAGTGAGGGAGTGGACCCCCAACAGCAACAAGTTAACAGAGCTTCACCTGCTCCATTTCCATCAAGAAGAACCCAACTGGACAGCTTCAAGTGGCCTTAGAAGGAATTGGCTGTGTGCATTCTGGGAAATGTAGTCCCAATGTCCCAACATCCCAACAACCATATTAGAGTTTCTAGACCCTTGGATTTGTGTTGTGGACCCCCTAATATCCCTGCCTGGAAACAGCGTTCAGTGGACTATTAAGGATTTGGTCAGATGCATTGTGAGAATTGTAGTCCCAACATCCAAAGGATCAGCTCAGAGATTTTGGAACCTTGGACTTGTGCACCACTTTCCTGCTGAAAGAAACTCAACATCAAAGTTAATGTAAAAGTGTTACATTGCGGGCGGCCGGAACTGTTTACTTTATCCTGGTCCAACATTACCTTTTTTAACCCTTTAAGCGCCAGTTGCTTCTTAGTGCAAGTTTTACTTTTAATCTTTAACATTTTTTATATATTGTTGTAAGATTTTTATTTTGTGTTGTTTCTTACTTATTTGATGTATTAATGTTTTTAAATGCTTTGTATGCCTATCTCCTAAGCTAAGCCTGCCTTCTTGTTGCCTCATACCAAGGGTTGAGCAAGGGATTAATTTCTTGAGGCCTTGTCTTGATCTTCTATTGTGATTGTGGCCTTATTACTAATGGTGTGTACCTACCAGCTCCTACTAATGAACCACTTTCCAACAATTAGGCTTGTAATAATATATTTTTAAAAATTTGAGAATTGATTTTGTAGATGTTTTCGAAGCAATGACAACATTATTGATTCTATTGTTGCTTCCTTATGGAACAGGTGTAGCTGCTACGGTTAAAATATCCTCTTGGGTCTTGCCACTTAAAGAACATGCTAAACTTTAAACCTTTACATGTTCTACTTTTATATGTCATGGACCCTGCCCTATGGGTATTCAAGACTTACTTAGGGATGTCTTATTAGTATTTTAAAGGAGGGTTTTGGGTTGTAAAATGGTTTATTTTGATAGGTTGAATTTACTGTGTTGAAACTGCACAGACAGGCTACATTTGTAGGCCCGCAGTCATGTTCTGCATTGTCATTCTAGTGGGCGCACAATGTGTGCTGTAGTCCACAAGTGACATTTAACTTACAGGCCCTTGGTAAACTTCATATCATGTACCAGGGACTTATAGGTGAGTTAAATAGGTAAAATCGCACAATCGACAATTTCAAAATGTTTAGGGGTTAGGGCATATGCACTGTTGTCTGATTAGCAGAGTCAGTACACCGCAGCATAATTCCAAAAACATTTGGATCATCAGGCAAAAAGAGACAAATTCCTGCATGGCCCCCTTGAAGGTGAGAAAAAATCAGCCATTCTTTTAACAGTTTTCATCATCTAAGCAGAAGAATGCAGAAAGGCAATTTGCACTGGCATGGTCAATCTCCCACTCTGTAGGGAGATGGACCACCTCAACAGTTTGGCTTTCCTCCCTCATCTGTATGACCCATTGGAGTAGTCTGTGGACTGTTTGAATCCAAACGTGACTCACAAACAAGTAGGATGTCAGCTTCTCCAATGACCAAACCACAGCAAAAACTTCCCTCCCTGTGGAAATTCAGGGCTGCTCCCTGGGGAGTATCCCCCTGCTGATAAAGGGAACTTACTGATCTTACCTCTCATCATTTAGCTGTGATAAGACTGCCTCACTCCTATGTTTTCAATCTTGTTTTTGAACCAAAAACTACATGCTGAAATCAGGTGTATTGAGTAGAGGTGTTGTATACAACACCTTTTTTAGAGTATCAATGGCCGCTCCACACTCCTCAGTCTATATAACATTCTCTTGCTTAATCTTTGGAGTAAGCTATCTCAGGGGGCTACATAGGTGCCATATCACTTGACAAACCGTATGTAATAACCAATCAGACCTAGAAAATATTAGACTTGAATATGAGTTTTGGGAGGTTTCCAAGCAAGATTATCTGGACCTTGGGGTGGAGAGGCTGCACATGTCCATCACCAACTTGGTGACCCAGGTATACAGCAGACTCTTACCCTATCTGGCACTTGCTGGCCTTTCTAGTCAGTCCTGCCTATTGTAGGGCCTGAAGCACTTCCTTGAGGTGGGTCAGGTGTTTCTAACCGGTGTAGCTAAAGACAGCAATAGCATCCAGTAAGATGTTGTTGCTTGCAACATTCAGACTTATTTGAGTATATTCATTACATCCTTAAATATCAAGTTTGCAATAACCAATGCTTGTTAAATGTCTCATTCATTATAAAAAATGCTTGCTGATTTTAACAAGCAACCAACTTCTTTTCCACCTGCTCCAACTGTAACTGCACAAACATGTGCTCTTCACAATGTAATCTGTAGTGAACACAGGCCACAATTGGGAGGATAATTGCTAATTTCCTTAACAATCAATGCTAAAAGGCACATGTGTACATTTGATTATTTAAGGATGCTTGTGTGTCTTTTTGGCTTCATACCTATTTCTCTGCTCACCTGTTTCCAGTAAAGTCCAGTTCCTTGTCCTCCAGCCTGCCTCCAGTCGAGTTCTAGTGCAGTTACTATTCTTGTTCTCAAGCCTGCCTCCAGTCGAGTTCCTGTGTTCCTCATTCTTTGAACACCTTCAAGTCGAGTTCTAACATTTCTCATCCTCTGAACAGCCCCTGTGGACTTCTGGTGATCCTCAACCTCCCAGCAGCTTCCTGAGGAGCCCCGGCTTTCCTCTTCCATCTCCTGTTAATGATCGTGAAACAATCCAGTTTGTGTTCTTCCTACTTCTTTCAAGTAAGTAACTTCATTTCAAGGTAAAAAAAAGATTAATCACTTAAATGAAACAAACAGAGCTCTGTCTTTTAAATACTTCATGACCACAAGAACTAGCATTATTTATCGTTTGAGTTGGGATTCGAGATACCACTAAACAGACATAAAGGAAGGACGTATTTCCTTTAACAAATGCTCCACTGAGAAGTAGGAGATTAGAAATAGAGCAAGTTTATCAAATTTATTAATGGCAAGAAATCACTCCGGAACACAAAGAAGCCCTTTAGTCAAGTTGATTGTTCTTTGAGCTTGGACATTGCTTCAGAGACTCTGAAAGTTTTGTAGAAAGAGGAAGAGACTTGTTGAGCCTTATGGAAACGTATGGACAATGTTTCAACTGACATTAGGCTATGAACAATAGTTTATGTATGTTAATTGTATAAATGAAGTAATTATTTTGAAGCCCAGAATCCTAAAAACCAAGAAAACAGTATTTTGAGAAATCAGAAGTCCTCACCCCCAACACAACACAAATCCAGGGTCCAGCAGTCCAATTCTGACATCCACAAAGCAGAAGCTGGTATTTTCTCCTTTTCTCTTCTCAAACCCCCCTTGGTACTTGGCAGCCCACAAATAGTCGATGAGCTCCTCGGCTCAGGATGCATGTCAGTCTTGTTGACAACATTAAAGGCCTCATTACTACCCTGGCGGTCTAATGACCGCTATATTATGACCATGGCGGTAGAGCAGCAGCTGGACTACCAGAACCACCACATTTCATCCACACAACTGGTGGTGCTGGCGGTCCTAATCTAACCAGGGCGGCACTGCAAGCAGCACCACTCTGGGGATTATTACCCCCTTCTCTGCCAGCAGTTTCATGGCGGTAACCCCTCCTAGAAAAGTCTGGCAGAGACTGGGTTCAAGGTACCCCAGGTCGGGCCTGTACTGCCCATGCACTTGGCATGGGCAGTGCAAGGGCCCTCCTGGCAAGCCCTGTCTCAATGTTTACTGTCTGCTTTTCAGACAGTGAACATTACAAGGGATGCTTGTGCACCCTACGCACTACAACATTGTTTCCGGTTCTATTATGAGCTGGTGACAATGCTGTAGGCTGTTACCCGCTGACCCAGAAGTAAGTTCCTAATGGGCCTGGTTTGGAGGCTGCCACACTGGTGGCACCCTACCCATCGGGACTTCGGCGAATGGGCTTTTCCGTCTGCCAAAGGTTTAATAAGCCCCTAAGTTATCTGTAGTCTACGATTAACCTCAATTCTGAGGTCCAGCCTTTTCATTTGGCCTTGGGTATCAGCACCACTGGGGTGGCCCTGGGACACTGGGAGGGCTCATGCTCCCCCAGAGACAACATTTTGGAAACTTCTTCCCTCATGCTGGAATTGGTCTGACAACCTGTATATTTTGTTTTTTACAGGCAAGCTGTCACCAGTGTCAATCTCATAGGGGGCCATGAGATTGCAGTATAGACCTCAGTCCCTTTTTCCTGGAGGACTAGGATCCATGGCTCCACTCCATAACTCACACTCACACTTTCTGACCTGGCTGGTATTCCACCAAGGTTGCTTTTTATTCATACCCATGCTTAATAGGCTCCTGACTGGGTTCCAAATTTGTATTAGCCCTTTCATGCAGGAACACAGGTCCAGTGCATAATCAACATTGTCCTGTCTGGGTTGATTGAGAAGTTTCTCCCACCCTTTTCACACACACTTGTGAGACATTTGAAAGGCTGCCCATAAAAAAGGTCAAAGAGGTTGAAGCTTTCTACTTTTTGAAATACATTCCTGTAGACTAAAAGACATGGAGTAGGATATCCCACTTCTTACAGTGTTTCTAAGGTAACCACATAATCATAAGCTTTGGGATCTTGTTGAATCTCTCCAGATGCTCATTGGTTTGGGGAATGTAAGGAGTAGTGAACTTGTAAGTCACCCACACTCTTCACATATAGCTTTCAAGTACACAAACATGAAATGTGTAATCCTATATGAAATTACGCTTTTGGGGACACCTTCTCTGGTAAAGATACTGAGCAGGGCCCTGGCCACCACAGGCACAGTTACTATGGTTGGTATAGTTTCAGGGTATCTATTAGCATTGTCCACCTCATGAAGCTGAACATGTTCCCTGAACCTGTATCAGGTTGTAGGGGCCTAAACAATCCCTGTACTCTCAAAATGAGTTCCTATCAATCGTATTGGGATAAAGGGAGCCATCAGTTTGCCACCGGTCTTGTCACTAGCTTGACAGGTGGTGCAGGAGGGATCGATCTCATTCACGTTCACAAACATCTGGGACCCAAAAAGCCTCCAACCAACCTGGTTTGCTCCAAATGCTCAGACAAAGGAATATAATGGGCTACGTTTAAGAGGAATACCCTGTACTGTTGGGGTACTACAATTTCTTCTGGTTGCCCCAAGATTTTGGTCACTATCCTGGCTCTCTAAGACATTCTCTCCCCAGTAGATCTTCTGTTTTTCACTGGTATCCACCATTTTTTAAATTACCATACCCTCTAGTACTTTTAGTGAGACATCTACAAACTCAATCCAGTGTTGTTGTGTTTTTTGTATGTGTCCCAGTACTTCTTCTGGCCCTCTTCAGGTGTGAGACCAAACTCCTCTACAAGAGAGTCCTACATGTGAGTGCAGGAGTCAGCTAACCCATCCTCCGGAGTCAGCACTCTATCTCTCGCAAACCATTTGTTAATGTCATCCCATCACAACACTAAACACAGTGCTCTTGGACAAGTGAGGCATGTGTGCCCCCTGCCCCTTCTCAACATTGCTGCCACCATGTTCTTTGGACTTCAAGAGTGGTAAGCTGGCTTTTTTCTCCTCCAAGGACAGTCTCTTGCCTTCCAGTGCAAATTTCTTCTCCAGCAGTACTGTGGCTGCCAGTTAGGCCTACAGCTCTCTTAAGTATTGCTTGCCACTGAGCTCCTACTGGCGGATGGCCAGCTGAAAAGGGTTATGCTGGCAGAGCGTACTTTGTGGCCAGAAGGATACACTAGACAATCCATTTTTGGACCGGTAGTCCCCAGTGCTTTGATCCTCTGGGGCTGGATCCAATGCTTCCTCTTCAGAAGGGTTCTTTGCTTGGTAGAATTCCTCCCAGGACTTGAGAGCTCTTTCATAATCTGCCTTTCAGGGATTTTTGCCCGCTTCAGCTTCCGTTCTCTGCATTTGGCCTTTCCTATTTTCCCGACAAATGGGAACAATTATGCAAAAGGATGCATTTTCCTACGGGATACCACAGACAGATATCTCACCCTATTTTTGTTTCTCTGTTTTTTAAATGTGTAATACTATTTTAATTTTAATTGAATCTTAAATTTCACTTTTAGTGCAATGTTGCCTGAAATTTCATCAGATTAGCAATTCAACTATTCAACAGCTTTAGAAAGGCTTTTCTGCAGAATGTAGAAAAATATGGTTGAAACAAAAATGTACTTAAATTGTATCAGAATATATCCTAATATTGCTTACTTGCCAACATCTGATGTCTTAAACTATTCAAGAGGTAATGTTGCATGCTTGATTGTTGTATAGTGCCCTGGCAGCCCAAGTGAGGTAGGTGGCCAGAGAAAAATATAATGATGTGTGTAATTTAGAAGATATCTCATGTACACAAGTAGAGGTTACTGAAAAAGCAATATGTGTTTTTTAGAGTTCAGGTGTACAAATGGAAGAGAGTATGTGTGCAAGAAAATAGAAGTTTGGAAAGCAGTGGTGGAAATATGAGATGCTCTAAAGACATCTTAAGGAAACTTAAAGAGACTTTGGAGCTTAGTTCATCTGTGCATTGAAACAAACAACAGCTAGCAAAGCTGATGCTTGTGAGTAGACTATTTGAATTTAGAAGAACCTATCTGGCGGATTTGCCAAGCGTTTTGTGTGGTTTCGAAATAATACATCTGGCTGATTGACCAAGAAATTTTGAAATGTATTCCCATAGATTTCTTCCAATTGTATGAGTAAAATTCCGATTTTTGGGAATGCACTAAGGCTTCATTATGCATACCTGCTAAGCAACAATTTTATGCAGGTACCCAAGAATGCTCATGGAAAAACCCTTTGAGAAGCCTCACTTATGCAAATCAGAAGGTGTTTACTTCAAACATTTCTGTACTGAGATACATCTTCCCTCATTCCAATACCACCTTGGCACTTCACAGAATGAAATATCTTCATGTATCCTGTGTGGGAATGGGAGAAGATAGTCTGTAAGTATTCAAAGAACGTCCATGAGTAGGTGTTATCAAAGTTTCACGGCCTCCTTTCATCTGGTTTGAAATTTAGGGGCTAACTAAGAGGTTGGCAGAGATGTTAATCTATCAACAAAGGCAACTGAGTACTCTCTCCACCAAACTGAAGTCCCATCTTCCCATTTAGAGTCAGGCACAACTGAAGTATGTCAGTGGAAGTGACTACTCCATCTTCAATGCTCAAATATACCTCGGACGGCTTGGCATATTAAATGCTGTCAGAGAATTGACCATTTGACCATCTTGGAGAGGGCAATCAAATGGCTAGTTTTCACTGACTGTCACCACCACATAAAACTTGTCTGTAAGGGGCAGCTAAAACTTGGAAATATTAATTGGACAGAAAGTGAGGCCTACACAAGTAATAGGTCCACAATCTATCCTTACTGGGAAAAAAGCACCCCACTATAACAGTTGAGTATCTCAGGGAAGAAAAGCAGATCTCTTTAAGGCCTATTCAGAGGAGATGGTGTAAGTTAGTAAACACTTTTCACTGACACACAATAATAACAGTCAAATATTTGTCCAGCCACTCATTATTGTTTGAGAAAGGAAAAATAAATGTATTACACCCACATTACTAACTACTACACATTCATTTACAAATAGATACATGAGGTAGGTAGAATTACCTTGGGTGAAATTCTGAAATAGCATTTGACCCCAAAGGGGTCATGACCCCCAAAATCACAATACCTCCCACCCATGTCAGATAGGACATCAAAATATATGAGGATCACTTTAAATAAGGCAGGCCTATTGGCTATGTCAGGAGGACATTACAACAGTATTATAAGGCAAGCCTGTGGACTTTGTCAAAGTGTCACTACATAAAAAAACAAGAAGCACATGTTAACAGTCACCATTATACTATATACTATACTATATAACCCTAGTTCAGTGCATTTGTTGTATCAAGCATTGCAATCATGGTAAAAACACTATCAGTAATGTATTATCAAGTAAGCATTTAAAACCACCATAACATGTTTGAATCATTCTTATACATGTTTAGACCACATAAACTGCAGTCATAGAACATGCCACTAAAGACTGCTTCTCTCTAAAGCTGTAGAACAAATGTTCCAGCCTTAGGAATGTTTGAAAAAGTCTAGACGTCAAAGACTTTATGTCCCCAGAAACATAGGGCCTAATGAAAGCGGGCTGCTGTGTGCCTGGTGGCCCCATGCACTTCTTTCAAAATAGTGATGGTGCCTCTGCTTTCCTTAGCACACCAAAAACATGGAAACATATGAATATAAGCTTTTCCTGAGGCATCACGGGGTGCTCCCAGTCCAAGGGCCATAACTATTTTAAGAGAAACGCTAACAATGCATATGGGAGAGCTGCTTTCGTTTTTACTTTGTCTCTTTTTATTTTTCTTCAAACAGGGTGCCCTGTCACATCCAGGTCACCTCCAAGGAAAATGTTTTTGTGGGTGCCACAGATGGAGCCCCAAGGACCCTGGGACCTCTACGAACTTCACTGCCAAGTTGTTGCCTTTTCAGGCCTTGAAGAAAATGAAGCAGAGCAAATTTGCACCAATCCCCAGAGACTAACTAAACCTGGGGGTAAATTTAGAATTTGACATGAAGTTCCATTCACTTCGTTCCTCGCAGGGGTTCAAAGTTCAGATCCTTTAAAAGTGGATATCTCAGACCTTGATGGGCCAGTTTTAGCATTCTTCAGATCATTTTGCTCCTTATAGCGAGCCCTAGCTACCTGGAGCCTTTGAAGCAGGCCTCCTAAACTCCAAAGTGGCACACATCTCAGGGAGCTGGCTCCACTATCTCCCTGCATCAGTTTTTTTTTCCTTTCCTCTTTCTCTGGTGCTGTTGTGTTGGTTGATTGAGGTAACTTGGTTATCATTGCTCTCCCAAGCATCAAAGTCACAGGGCTTTCACCTGTGGTTGAGTGAGGAGTTCAACGGTAAGCTTGTGAGGTAGAATTCAAGGCAGTTTTAAGATCAATCTTTTCCAGACCAGCACACTAAAATGCTTTCTAACATGTATGATTGAAGCGTTCAACAAGGCTCTTAGACTGTGGTCAAAGAGGTGTGCTCTTCTAATACCTCACATTAAGATTACTGAGAAAGTCTCTGAATTCTTACTGTTGAAAGGTGGGCCATTGCCAGATATTAAGGTTACAGGAATAACTCATGTCACAAGGTGCTGTCTAATCTAATGATGATGCTCTCTTGAGAGATAGATGAGAGATCTTCTACCATTGGAAAACAGGAGTATTCATCAACAATCACCATAAGGTGATGTTCATTGTCAGGAGGACCAAAAAAGTCGACAGCATTTCTTTCCCTTGTATACTTCAGCAATTTTAACTTGCTTAAGGGGTGTTGAGTGTTTTTCAATGACAGGTAGTTGCATAGATGATAAGCCTTCCACTCTCCTTCAACTCTTTCATCAAGATGAGAAAACCAAACTCGGTCTCTGACAGGTCACTTTGTAGCAACTATTCTACGATGTCTTTCATGTACCACTTCAATTATCTGTTGTCTTAGACTCTCTGGAATAGCAATTGTCAAACCTCTCAGGATAATGCTTCTTAAGTCACAGACAGTTCAGCATTGACACTCTTGAACTTCTGGTATTAATTGTCACAGGTAAGAGGTCGAGATTTGCTGGTTCCAAGACTGACAATGTCTTTCAGTTTTAACATGCCACTTTGTTGACGCATAGCAGTGATAATTTGCTCCGACAATATGGCAGGTGCTATGTTTGATTTCATTTATGTAGGCTTCAGCTGTTTTGAAAGGGATACCTAGCCAATGTATAGGCACTCTTGAGAGGTAGTCACTAAGGGTTTGATCTTTCCCTTGATGATGCACAATTGTGTAGTTGAACCTTTGTAATCATAGACCCCAATGTTCAATGCAAGGAGGCATCTTGGCTTTTGGATTTGACAAAGGTGGTCAGGTGGTTGATGAACTGTCACAATCGTAAACAGCTTTCTATATAAGAACATGTGGAATTGTTCACAAGCCCACACCACTGCTGAACTTTCTTTTTCGGGTTGTGAATGAGCACCTTCAGTATGGGACACACTGTGTATGCCACATTTGTCCTTGAGCATTTCGGTGTCTACTGTGCTGTGCAAAGATTGCGCCTAAATCAACTGGGCTAGCATCAACAGCAACTTCTGCATGCATCTTTTGATCAAAATATAAAATTTCATTAGGGTTCTCAATGGATTGTTTGAATCTCTTAAAGCTTTGCTCACATTTGTGTGACCGATGAAAAGAAGCATTCTTTTTTATTAAGTCTCTCAAAGGAGCACTCACCGTGGCCAAGTATTGTATGCATGTGGAACAGTAACTGGCCATGCAAAGGAATGCACATAACATGGAAACATCTTGAGGGGGACTTGTAGATGACAACACTCATAGTTTAGTAGTTTAGAGGGATCAGGTATCATACCCACATCAGAAAAGATATGGCCCAAGAACTTTAGTTTTGTTTTATTGAGTTCGCATTTCTCAGCATTCAAAGTTAAACCTGCATCAACCAGTAAACGACACACTTAAATGAGAGCTTTATCTTGTTCCTTCTGTGTAGCTCCAAAGACTATGTCATCACTATATTTAAAAGCATTTATGATAGGCTGGATGAAACTTGAAAAGACATGCAGCTGATGATGCATCAAAACTTAGGGCC
Organism: Pleurodeles waltl; assembly: GCF_031143425.1. Lineage (NCBI taxonomy): Eukaryota > Metazoa > Chordata > Amphibia > Caudata > Salamandridae > Pleurodeles > Pleurodeles waltl. The sequence goes on from NC_090437.1 coordinate 1,072,879,091, forward strand.
TGATTTAGAACTCTGTGGAGAGGTTACTCCATCACAACGGTGACAGATATCTTGCCCGCTGAAATCTAAATCCTATTATAGCCTACGGGATTTATATTTTGGCGGATGAGATATCCATCACCATTCTGAGGGAGTAACCTGTCCGCTGAGTTCTAAATCAGGCCCTTAGTCTTTTATATTGAAATAGACCAATATGTGTAGAAAAGGTTGTAATGTACCTGCAATTCTCCTCGAGTTACAACTGAGGATATCATTTATTTAAATTAAGGTGAGAGAAGACTTTCAGATCATTCAAATTGTCAGTGTTATCGTGTCAGAAATGTCAGGACCTGGATATCGTTTTCTTTCATTTGCCATGTTCACTTAATGCATATCCACACAGATCAGTAGAGCTCCTTCACTGTCCTTTTTTGTGTAATACCACTATGGAAGAAACCAATAGCTTCGGACCAGTAGAACACTCAATGATATCATGAACATTCTACTTGTCAACCTTTCAAGCACCCTTTCAACAGTCTCTTATATATGAAATACAATTCTTTTGTGTTCTGTGTCTTTGTGCAACAGAACAGACACCCTAAATAATATGAACTTTTACTTTCATAGTCTTAAGTTTTTATTAACCCATGAAACAAGGAAGGGAACACATTTAGGGCCTGATTTATACTTTTTTAGTGCCGTATTTGTGACATTTTTTGACACAAAAGCGGCATAACCTTACAAAATATAATTGAACTTTGTAAGTTTGCCCCACTTTTGCGTGAAAAAATTATGCTAATTCAGTGCTAAAAAAATTAAAATCAGGCCCTTACTATTTTGTGATGAGCATTCATGTTGTAGTTCACTGAGATCAGTCCCATATCAGAAGCTGTGCTGAAACAGAGTAAACAGGCACTTGACAGTGTACCTTGAAGCACATGAATGGGGGCTTGTGCTTTCTTCTCCTTGAGTTTCATTGTAGCTACGAATGAGCCTTGACTTTTCAACGCCGTTGATGCAGCCCACATGCATACTTTAGTTTTCAATGGCATCAGTCGTTTAAAGGAGATAGTACATTATATTTCTCCCCTGGCATAATGTTTATTGACCCACGACTATTGATAATGAAAGGTATTGAAAAAACATTTACTTTCAGCGTAATTTTCAAATGATGTTTGAATGACTTTAGCACTTTTTCCTATCGACTTTTTTTTGGCAATCATCTCGACATGTGGCCAGTCCCACCTGCACAAATTTTTCTGAGGTGAACATAGACATTGCACAATCATCTTCTTCACTTTCACTTGATATTGATACTGAACTTTTAGACAATAGATTAGATGATGAGCAACTTCATTTGGTGTCAGTGTGTCTTAACTGGTGTTGTTGCATGGCCTTGTGTGCATGCACTGAAGGTCGCTTCTGGAATGTTTAGGCAATCACTTTAGGCCTCATTTAGATCTATGCAGAGGGCTTACTTAGTCACAAAGGTAACGCAAATCCCGTCTGCCAAAATCTAAATACTATTGTTTTCTATGTTATTTAGATTTCAGCGGATGGGATATCTGTCACCGATGAAACAAAGTAACCCCTCTGCTGAGATCTAAATTAGGCCCTTGTCTTCTCACCATGACATAGCTGCTTTTACCTTCGCCTTGAAAAACGTTACAAAATGGTTCTCCATCCCACAGCCTTTGCAAATCTGTCCAATATAGGGACAGTTACCTTTGTGTGAAAACAACAATCCAGGCCTGAAACACATCTCCTCTTTCTCTAGAGACATCAACTTGTGTCCTTTAGCTTTGTGTTTCTGCTTGCTTTTCATGTTCATAATGACTCACTTTGGGCACCTCCGGCCTCCATGTCAGCATCATGTCAATCAGCACGCTCTTCTGCTCTGGCAGCCATGAGAACTCATTCCAGACTAAGAGTTTCTCTCACCGTTCATCTTCGAATGAATCTGACAGGCATCCATCAATAACTTGGAGACACCTTGCTTCCTCATCATTAAATTCATTAAACTTACAGTGTTTGATGAATGTATCTATCCTTTCAACAAATATGTTTATGGTTTCACCAACTCATTATTGTTCTTCACTGAAAATGTAGCTTCTATAATCTACATTCGGTACTGGATTAAACTCGAAAGTCAAGGCTTCTTTAATTTGACAGTGTGTAACTTCATCAGGTCACTGCATTTTCTTGATGATTTCCTTTACACCTTCACCAGCAAGATTCTTGAGGAATTTGATGATCTTCTTGCTCTTGTAATCAGTTTCCTTCTGTGCATCAGTGAAATCATCAAATACTACTATCCAAGCAGTCCATCTGTTGTTAATATTTAGCTCTTTGGCTGTGTCAAATGATGGTGGTGGTATCAGGAAGGAGGTAACATTGTAACTGTTTATGGGTTTGGCTGACAAAGAGGCTGGAGTTCTCTCTGACTCCACTCTGCAGTCTTGGTGAACTTGTTCATGCACACCATCTCTGAGACCTTTCGACGTACTGGCCTCTGTATCATATTTGATGACTATGGGAAATGTGACCTCTTTCTTGGTCTCCATTGCAATCCTTCACTTTTTTGGAAACCTTGAGTTATTCCAAGCCAACACCCAGCAGATTTGATGGCATGCTGCTTTATGTATTGTCAAATCCGTAAACAAAACCCCTGGGATTTTCTTGGGTCTCCTCATCATAGAGCTCTTCCTCTCGAGGCTCTGGTAAGTGTAATGACAGTTTACTTTATTATCTATTGTTTTGTCAGCTTTCACTTTCATGTATCCTACTTGCATTTGATTATGGTAGTTTCAGCGCTTTTTTTCTGTATCTGTTTGCGTCGACCGTAGACAGTATAGCTTTATGTTGCATAGTAGAGCAGTACCTTGCTCTATGGCCTTGCAAACAGGTCTTGGCCACTGATGTGTAGACGTCTCAGTGAAGCCTTCTTTCTCTTCAAACATTTCACACCGGCTGGAAGTGCACTTTAACTCCCCATGCACCAAATTTCAACTCTGCACTTCGACAGGAGCACACATGGCACATACAAGCAGTTTGCTTGGACCACTGCAAACTCTCCAGGACAGCACTGCTGATCTTCAGGTTACTTATCCCCTATCTTGTTACTAGTTATAGTGTCTTGCCCAACAGTGGTACCCACCAGTAACTACACTACACACAGAGCTGTGTATTTAACGTCTTTATTTGTCTACGTGTAACTGCAAACCCAACATCCTAAACCTGCATTCACTTCACCATGTTCTAACACTTATATCACACTTCTAGGGATTCCTTTGGGAGCCAAGAGGGTTATGCCATTTATAACTCATGTGACACTACATAGGGTGTCACACCCCCCTTCAGCCATTTCCCAACCCTCCTGCACACCATGCTGAGACAATCCAAGTTGGTTTCTTTGAGTGGTCTCTGTTCACACCTTCTCTGGGGTCCTCAGCTCCACCGCTAGCTGGCATCAAAGCTGGGAACTTTCCCACATAAACTTCACAGGGGAGTCTCCTCCTGTAGTGGCTCCCAAGGACTGGACCTCCTACTTTCTGTGTTACTTGTCTGTCCCAACACTTGAACAGTGTGACAGCTAATTTACAGATTCAATTTTTCTTCCTCACGCCTTCCTCCTTAGAAACTGTGAGCAGTACTGATCATTTTTACTTTTGTGTGGGGATGCCTTTGTTCCCACTGCTGGGGAGCAGAGTAATTAACATAGGACAGTAGGGTAACAAAAGATCTAGTATCTGATCTTGAGGAGAGTCAAAGAAATGTGACAATTCTTGCTAACCCATGAGGCGTACATACAGACTTCCAGGACTTGCATATTCAAGCTTGTCATGCATGTTAGAGGGGAAGACTAGCCCAGCTGCCTCCAGTAGCTGAAGGGTCCTGTTTTGGCCCAGCTTGATAACTCTCTTGATGTTGCAGGCCCACGGGTTGTGAAACTGCTGACACCTCTCACTATAATTACATTTCCCTGCATATACCACTTCCTGCACACCTCCATGAGCCTAGACCCACACCACATCTATCTCTAGCTGCTTTATTCCCTCGCTGCATCTTTGTTTAACATCGGTCTCAGCTCTTTCCTATGCCATTACCAATCTCTGTGTACACAATCCCTACCAGCACATGCTATCCTGCACCCATTCCACAACTATTCTTCAGTTCACCTCTACCATGCAGCACCTTTCTTAGCTTGCACCTCTCTCAGTCCATTCATCTGCTAGCCTGTACCTCTTCTTCCCCATGCCTCTCTCTGTCTGCAGCTCTTTCCTCTCACATATCACCCTGGTCATATCTCTTCCTGTGCCCCACACCTCCCCAAGCTTTCACCTCTCCCAGTTGTCACCTCTCCCATACAATACATTTCACTCTGCATACTTCTCCCTATCTAAGCCTGTAGGTCTCCATGCTACTACCTGCCTGCCCCTCAGTAAGACTGCAAAAGGTCTGCACTTCTTCCTTTCCATATCTTTACTTGCCTAAACCTCTCCCTGCCTTTATATTTTTCCACAAATGTACTTCTCCCCACCAGCACCTTTTCTAGCATGAACCTAACCCACTAACCTTGCCCACTCCTCTCCCAGATCTCAGCTCTCATACCATAAACATTTCCAACACACATTTCAGTTTACCTCTTTCTGTCCACATCACTCTATATGCATCCCTACCTGCTTTATCTTGTTCTTGTCAGTGCCTTTTGCTGTGCACATCACGTGTTGCCTGTACCCTTTTGCCTCTACATCTTCCATCTACAGCTCTCTCAGCTTCTGCCTCTTCTTGCCTGCACATATTCCTGTCCCTACCTCTTTCTTCCAGACCTCTCCTTGTACAAACCTGTTGTTGCCCAGATTTCTCAAAGTGTGTTCCTTCTCTTGCCTGTACCTCTACCTGGCTGCACCCAGCCTACACACCCAGCTTATTCCTCTTCCAAGTGTTAATGCTCTCAGTTCATAATTCTCCCTACATGTCCCTAAGTCTCCCTGCCCAAAAATCTTTCAAAACATCAAGCAGCCTCCACCTCTCACAATCCATGCCATTCCAAGTCACACCCATCCCAGCCACAGCTTTACATGCCATAACTCTCTCAGATAGTAACTTGTGCATCCACACTTTTCCCTGTTCACAACTCTTCCTCAGTCTGTGTCTCCATGATGTAACTTTCTCTTTCAGTCCACTTCTCTCTCATCTCACACCTCTTCTTGTTCACAATGCTTTCAACCTGCATTCAGCCCGCACATCTCTGTGCTCACATTCTCTCCTAGCTTCACCTCTCACTACCCGTAGCCCTATTTGTCAATGTCTTTCCATTCCCACATTTTTATGCTTACTTTATTTATCCATAAGCATTGGTAATGTCTATAGGTCTGGCGTATATTCAAAATTAATGCCATTTTGTGTTTAACATACTCTTGAATTTGAAAAAATCAAAACAAATGCACTTGCAGCCCTTTTGATTTGTTTTCGCCACAGTGAAATTGTTTTTATTTTGGAGAAACTCCTTCACTTCCACCAATACCGGTTTTGGAGGTTTCTTTTCTTAGCCTTCTCACCATGGACATAACTTTACTGCTGTTATTTACTGTTGAGTAAATCCTTGCTCATGTAAAGGGGCTATGGACTGATAATGGATTATGATGACTCCCAACTATAAAGGTTGTGTCTGTTCACACATTTCCTAGACATGCTCGTCTTGGAATACTACTCTCCACTCACAAAAGTAGATGTACTCACATAGAAACTTCAATATAAGTAAGCCCATTAACAACTATAAACCCAACGTTGGAAAATGTAAAGCAGACTTTTTTTTGCATTTGCCTGACTTGTAGGTTAAGAGTGAGACCTTTAAATTATGTGTGTGTAGCTCAGGAAAGTATCTGAAAACCATGAGATTAATAAAATCTGCACATGTGTGAGTGTAAACTAAACATGATGCTATATTGTTTAATTCAGAAATAATAATTGTGTAAATAAGGCTGGACTTATATAGCCTCAGACATTTCCCTCTGTTTCTTCCTAAAACAATGGCAAGTTCTTAATCTAGAGGACATTTGCCAAACATAGGCCCAGATTTATGAAAAGTTTGCGCCACCTTTGAGTAATTTCTTAACGCAAAAGCGGTGTAAATCTAACGCCATATTTATATTTTGACACCAGACCTGTCTACTGTCAAAATAACCAAGTTAGCATCATTTTTTGGAAGCGCCAACCCACCTTGCGTTGCATTGTGACAATGATATGCGTGGTAGGAGTTCCCTTCCAAAAAATGAAACTAGCCCTCCAATGCCATATCTACCTCCCAACACAAAAACTACACATGCTAAGGAAGCGGACCCAAAAAATGACCTAAGGCTGATTTGCATCACAGTTTAAAGCCTGGTCAGACGAGGCATTAAAAAGAGGCCCACACACCACCACTTAAGGAAAACACACAGAAGGAGCATTGCAACCTCCTGGACAACACGGAAGTGTTACTGCTCCAGCTTAATACATGCTGCAGCTGTCAGCGATGACAACTGGTCCCTTCGCCTTAACAGCAGAAGCCCCAAACACCGCCACAGCAGCCACAAAGGCAGCACAGAAGGTGGGAGAGGATCTTCTGACAACCATCCTTTGGCTCAAGGAACAAGATGTCATCAGGAATTATCATCTGAACTGGGAGTCAGTTGCACACCTTCTGCACCATATTGCACCAGACATCACTGCAAGGGTGGCAACTCCAACGCACATACCACCCATGAGCAAACTCCTTGCTGTCCTCCATATGCTGATGTCAGGATCTTTTCAGACAATGGCGCACAAGTGGCTGGTATCTCCCAGTCATTCTTTTCAGTCTTCCTTCCAAAGGTTCTGGACACAATCATACACCTCACACCCCACCTCATCTGCTTCCTAAACACCCAGCAACTGCAGCAGGAGACCAAGCAAGGTTCTATCTAATTGCTGGGTTACCGCATCTGCTGGGTGCAATGGACTGCACCCATGTCCAACGGGTGCCACCTGCAGCAACTTAACACCTATACAGGAACCAGTAGCACACCCATTCCACAAATGTGCAGGCCATTGTGGACCACTGTGGGCTCTTCTCAAACATCTTTGGCAAAACTCTGGCAGTGTCCATGATGCCTATATATTCCAGCATTCCACCATCAACAAGCGGTTCCAGGATAGCCAATATGGGTATGGTCAACTCGTAGCTAGGTGGTTTACGGGGATGCTGTCAGGAGGGTAGGTTCAATAACCTACTGACGTTTGACAACAATTGTCATTTCCTGTTCCTGACATATGATTCCCAGGAGCTCAATCCGTATACCGGGGATGGGCGACCTTGTTTAACATAGCGAGTAAACTACAGTAAGTGACTGTCATTTAATATTTTTGTCCCTAATTGGGTCTAACTTTATTCAACTGTTTGGAGAAGTCGTAATTTTTCATTGGTCCTGATGAAGCGTCAAGGGATCCGGTTGGACCATCAGACGCGAAACATGTAGACCCTATACTTAGAGGTACCATAATTGGTTTAATCCTCTTGTATTTTTGTTGAGAGTACTTGAGCATCACTACTCACTTAGTACTCCCATTCTGTTTTTAACTATGGTCTCCATCACATCATTTCTGATTACAATTATGACTGTCAATTGTTGATGGATAACCAATTTTATTTAGCCTTTTTTTCTCTCCATTTTTGCCCAGGTATCTTGCATTCAGGTACCCTATCTAAATGATCTGTTTCCTCTGACTATTAGTAGAGCAAAAACGGTTGAGAGCCCCCCTCGGGGGAGCCCGTTAGGTATTGCAGCGCCGGCCTAACGAGGAGCTTTCCCAATGATGAAGCCAGTCATCCAATGAGATGCATGAGGGTTCTCGCTCCTGTAGCAATAGGTCCTTCTTTTGTTTGTTTTGGAACCATACCATATAGGACAATAAACATGAACACCACACTAAACACACATAGGTAGGGAAATACAGATGTAAAGGCAACAGCACAAATGCCACAATGCACACTACCCCAAAATCACTGCACATCACACACACATAGAGACCCACATGTACATAATACAGCAACAACCTGACTGGAACACCACATGAGGACAGGTAGGGCTATGTCCCCTTTGCATACAGAAGCTGGGCACAAACCACTACAAGTGTCCACTGGTTGACAACTAAATACAGATCCCACACACATTACACCTAATAATGTTTAGCCTAATGTAAATGGCATGTCAAAGCAAAGAAAGTTACACATAGGCACAGCACCACATCAGTCCTGGGGTTCAAGCATCTGGCGGCACCAATATCAAATGCCACCCAAGTGTTGCCATGACCAACTAAATATCACTTACACATACCTGACATACCTGTAGTGTGCAAATTCACCTGTCTGATACATTGTGACCCGCACATAGGAATACAACATTACCTGCCATGAAAAACCATGTGCCAGAATAAAGAGAAGTTGTGCAGCACCTAGTCCAGTGCCACCTTACATGCATCCCTTAGTGCCCCCTAACATCACCATGTGTGTGCCTCATACAAGAAACTGTCCACCATGGCGCAGACTTAGTGCAATACTGTAAAGATCATTGTAGAAGTATTGTGGACATACCTGACCTTTCATGCACCGTGCATAGGGGCCCATGTAAAAGAATGGTGTGCCCCCTCCCAAAGGCAACACTGTGCATGTGTTGAAAGTGTCTGTAATGATTCATGTTTAGGAATTTTGTAGATTCCACTTTACCAACGTTTGATCATCCCACAAATGTGTGATTCACACCCTAGTACACTTGATGGCTGGCACAGCCATCATGTGCTACAAAGCTTCACTATGGCCCTCATTATGACTTTAGCACCATCAGGCCGCCTGTGCGTCAGACCGGTGGCAGCCTGGCGGTGTCACGGTTAGACTGTGGCAGCTCCGCGATAGTCATAATGTGGAGGTCGGACCACCACAACCGCGGCTGGCTGACCGTCACTGTGACCCCCTGTCACACTGCCTTTTCCTCAGGATCTGCACGCCCGCTAAACAACAGGCCCACCTTCCAGCATCACCAGCTCAGAAAGCTATGATAGCACAGAGTTATGGTGAAGCCAGTCGGGGGGAAGGGAATTAGGGTAGGGAACAGCAGGGAGAGAGATCTGAAAAGGAAAAATGGTTAAGCATGTATATATATACATCTTCATAACAGCATTAACATTCAATTATACATTTAGACAGAGGTGTCTCCGTGAATGCAAGTATTGAGACCCTTATGGAATAAACAAAGGTGTTTTAGTGGATGCAAGAGTTGAGACCCTTATGATATAAACAAAGGCGTCTCCATGTGTGCAAGAGTTGAGACCCTTATGGAATAGGCAAAGGCATCTCCATGGATGCAAGTGTTGAGACCCTTATGGAATAAACAAAGGCACCTCTGTGAATGCAAGAGTTGAGACCCTTATGGAATAGACAAAGGCGTCTCCGTGAATGCAAGTGTAGAGACCCTTATGGAATAGACAAAGGTTTCTCCGTGTGTCCAAGAGTTGAGACCTTTATGGAATAAACAAAGGAGTCTCTATGAATGCAAGAGTTGCGACCCTTATGGAATAGACAAAGGCATCTCCATGAATGCAAGAGTTGAGACCCTTATGGAATAGACAAAGGTGACTCCAAGTGTGCAAGAGTTGAGACCCTTATGGAATAGACAAAGGTGTCTCCGTGAATGCAAGTGTTGAGACCCTTATGGAATAAACAAAGGCATCTCCGTGAATGCAAGAGTTGAGACCCTTATCGAATAAACAAAGGCGTCTCCGTGATTGCAAGAGTTGAGACCCTTGAATAGACAAAGGCGTCTCCGTGTGTGCAAGAGTTGAGACCCTTATGGAATAAACAAAGGCGCCTCCGTGAATGCAAGTGTTGAGACCCTTATGGAATAGACAAAGGCGTCTCCGTGACTGCAAGTGTTGAGACCCTTATGGAATAAACAAAGGCATCTCCGTGAATGCAAGAGTTGAGACCCTCATGGAATAGACAAAGGCGTCTCCATGAATGCAAGAGGAGAGACCCTTATGGAATAGACAAAGGTGTCTCCATGTGTGCAAGAGTTAAGCCCCTATGGAATAGACAAAGGCATCTCCGTGAATGCAAGAGTTGAGACCCTTATGGAATAGACAAAGGCGTCTCCGTGGATGCAACTGTTGAGACCCTTATGGAATAAACAAAGGCGTCTCCGTGAATGCAAGAGTTGAGACCCTTATGGAATAAACAAAGGCGCCTCCGTGAATGCAAGTGTTGAGACCCTTATGGAATAGACAAGGGCATCTCCGTGACTGCAAGTGTTGAGACCCTTATGGAATAAACAAAGGCATCTCCGTGAATGCAAGAGTTGAGACCCTCATGGAATAAACAAAGGCGTCTCCGTGAATGCAAGAGTTGAGACCCTTATGGAATAGACAAAGGAGTCTCCGTGGATGCAACTGTTGAGACCCTTATGGAATAAACAAAGGCGTCTCCGTGAATGCAAGAGTTGAGACCCTTATGGAATAGACAAAGGCGTCTCCGTGAATGCAAGATTTGAGACCCTTATGGAATAGACAAAGGCGTCTCCGTGAATGCAAGTGTTGAGACCCTTATGGAATAGACAAAGGCGTCTCCATGTGTGCAAGAGTTGAGACCCTTATGGAATAGACAAAGGCGTCTCCATGAATGCAAGGGTTGAGACCCTTATGAAACAGACTAAGGTGTCTCCGTGAATGCTAATGTTGAGACCATTATGGAATAGACAAAGGCGTGTCTGTGGATGCAAGCGTTGAGACCTTTATGGAATAAACAAAGGCGTCTCCGTGGGTGCAAGAGTTGGTAGACTTATGATACTTCAGGATGTCATGAGCATTAGACAAAACTGGGAAAGGCCCTTCTCTGAATCATGGAATAAGAACAATTAGAAAAATCATAACACTTCAGGATGTCGTGAACATTAAACAAACCTGGGTGTGGCCCTTCTCTGAATCATGGAACAAGAACAATTAGAAAAATCATAATACTTAACGATGTCGTGAGCATTAAACAAAACTGGGTGTGGTCCTTCTCTTAATCATGGAACAAGAACAATTAGTAAAATCATGATACTTCAGGATGTCGTGAGCATTAAACAAAACTGGCCCTTCCCTGAACTGTGGAACAAGAGCGAACTGAGACCTCTGAACCTTGAGAAGGCAAGAGCTTGGACCTTGGACATACTCTGAACATCAATCATGCAACTACTATGCATTCATAAACATAAAACGTTTGGTCTCAGTCTAAAAATTTGCAATGACTTAAACTTGTATCTCACATATCATCAAAGGCTTAAATATGTCTCTCACATGTTATGCTTCCAAAAACAATGAAACTATGATTTGCTTATCTTTGAGATGTTTTCACATTTGCCACCTAGGCCTGAAAGTTTTACTCATGTAAACTGAAGCAACTTGACTATTGGACCAAGGGTGCTTTACTCATATGAACTGAAGCGCATTGATTGCTGTGCGAAGGGCGCTTTACTTCTAATGAACTGAAGTGCTTTGAATGTTGTGCCAAGTACGCTTTACTCCTGTGAACTGAAGCGTTGTGAATACCATGTCAAGTGCGCTTTACTCCTGTGAACTGAAGCACTTTAAATGTCGTGCCAAGGGCGCTTTACTCCTGTGAACTGAATCACTTTGAATGCTGTGACAAGTGTGCTCTACTCCTGTGAACAGAAGAGTTTTGAATACCATGCCAAATGCGCTTTACTCCTGTGAAATGAAGCGCTCTGAGTACCATGCCAAGTGTGCTTTACTCCTGTGAACTGAAGCACTTTGAATACCATGCCAAATGCGCTTTGCTCCTGTGAACTGAAGCGCTTTGAATACCATGCCAAGTGCGCTTTACTCCTGTGAACTGAAGCGCTTTGAATACCATGCCAAGTGAGTTTTACTCCTGTGAACTGAAGCGCTTTAAAGGTTGTGCTTGGGGTGCTTTACCAGTGTTGCCTGAAACTCAATGCTCGTTATTCTAAGGGGCGCTTTACCTTTTGGAATTAACAACTTCCTTCAAACTTGGAATCTGCAAGGCCTTACCGCTATGAGTATGACCTACTCGTTTTTGAATGCACAATGGAAACAAGGATACTTCAGTTGGATGACACTCTGCCATTCAGGAACTCTGGTCTTCTCCAGAGAAATCCCCACGAGGTCTGGTTGCATCGAAGTCTTCAAAATAGTGAGCAACATGCTTGGGTGTGGCTGGGCTTTATAGGCCTGCCACACCCCAAGATGGCTGCTGCCTCTAAACACATGGGAATTGTAGTTCCTTCATGGAATAGCACTGATAAGTGCATCTTGTCCACTAATGACCTGCAGCTTTATAAGCTTTGCCACAGGGCAGATAACGTTGATGGCCACCTTTGGAGCAAGGGGGATGACAACTGGTGCGCAGAAAGCGTTGCAGATCCGCGCAGCAGAGTTTCGGGCGGGACCTGGACCGTGCATGGTTCTATTCCTGACATTACACCCCTCTCCCAAACGTTGTCCAGGGCCCGGTTTACCAGGATGGAGGAGGAGGTTTCGGAAGTGAAGTGTGAAATACTTGATGAATTTTTTAAGGATGATGGCAACTTTAGTTTGTATGTTACAGGGTTCACCTGTCGAAGCACTTCATAGGCCCTTATGAATTTTAGATGGAACATATTTGTACTCTTGACCACAACTTCTGGTGTGGTTTGGGCAGAAGCAGGCAGCCTGACAGGTAAAATGTGGGGACAGCTTCCACATGAGCCATAGAAAGGAGTTGAGTCTATAGAGGAATTGTGAGAGTTGTTGTGAGCCAGCTCTGCTGCAGCTTGAATCTTTTTCTTAGTCATTAGCACGCCATTAGCTTTGGGCTCAAAAAACAACAGAGAAACTGGTAGTGATCTTGATGATCTAATTAGTTCGTTGACTAAGCATTGATTGAGATATACTCGTAAAACTTGGTTCTTTTTCTCATAGAAGACATCAGTATATTCTGAATACTATTTTGGCAGGTGGCTGTGGCAACAGAATGTTGGGGATTTTCCTTTTTGTCTTCTCTTGGTAGAAGACACTTATCTAGGTAAGAAGATGAAAAAGGATGTAAAACCTGGTTGCGCTAGTCTATACTTGGATTGTGTAACACTAACCTCAGCATTCCTGTCATCTTTGCAAATTATTTGTATTCGTGAGGTTTGCATGGTTATGAGGCCTCCTGTCAATTCACTACCATCAACTGCATGAACAAGTTCAGGGACCTTTTTCTTTATACTGGGTATCTGTGAATTTAGTTCTGTTTGTTGATCCACAAAATGTTTGATTGTTTCTGACTCTATTAAAACCTGTACAGTTTGTTGTTTTAGGATTTGAAAATATTTGATATGGCGATTTGTGCAAGAACAGACTGAAGGGATTGTCAGTTTGCCCAAGAGATCCCCTTCATTTTTTCTTGGGCTCTTTAGTGTTTTCTCTGGCTAAGTGGTTTCCTCCACTAACTGATTGAAATGTGATAAACACGCTATCAAGTATTTGATTCCTTGATGTAATCCTAGTAAACTCTTTGTTTTCACTAAAGGAACTGTCCAAATAGCGGCATCACTAGTCCGGTATGATAAGAAGAATACAATCTAGATCATGGGTCCGGAGAAGCACAGGGACAACAAGTAAAATAAAATTCCACCTGTGTGAGCAAACACTGAACCTCATCAATCAAATTGTCTGAGATTTTTTTGTTGTTCATTCAGTTAGATCACTTTGCACTTGATTAATTACCTGGATGAGGGTATTTTGAGATGGCCATCTTGATCAGCTGACGTACAGACCGAGAGGAAAGTATAAAACTTGTGGGCTCACTATTCTGTCACAGTGTCCTTTCCTCGGGATCTGCACACCGTCGAACAACAGGCCCACCTTCCGGCGTCACCAACTCAGAAAGCTATTATAGCACTGAGTTATGGTGAAGCCAGTCTGGGGAAGGGAATTAGGGCAGGGAACAGCAGGTAGAGAGATCTGAAAAGGAAAAATGGTTAAGCATGTATGTATATACTTGTTCATAACAGCTTTAACATTCAATTATACATTTAGACAATGGCATCTCCATGAATGCAAGTATTGAGACCCTTATGGAATAAACAAAGGTGTCTCCGTGAATTCAAGAGTTGAGACCCTTATGGAATAGACAAAGGGGTCTCCGTGAATGTAAGAGTTGAGACCCTTATGGAATAGACAAAGGCGTCTCCGTGTGTGCAAGAGTTGAGACCCTTATGGAATAGACAAAGGCGTCTCTGTGAATGCAAGTGTTGAGAACCTTATGGAATAGACAAAGGCTTCTCATTGGATGCAAGGGTTGAGACCCTTATGGAATAAACAAAGGCGTCACCGTGAATGCAAGTGTTGAGACCTTTATGGAATAAACAAAGGCGTCTCATTGAATTCAAGAGTTGAGACCCTTATAGAATAGACAAAGGCGTCTCCGTGAATGCAAGTGCTGAGACCCTTATGGACTAGACAAAGGCGTCACCGTGTATGCAAGAGTTGAGACCTGTATGGAATAGACAAAGGCGTCTCCATGAATGCAAGAGTTGATACCCTTATGGAATAGACAAAGGCGTCTCTGTGAATGCAAGTGTTGAGACCCTTATGGAATAGACAATGGTGCCTCAGTGTGTGCAAGAGTTGGGACCCTTATGGAATAGACAAAGACGTCTCCATGAATGCTAGTGTTGAGACCCTTATAGAATAGTCAAAGGCGTCTCCGTGGATGCAAGAGCTGAGACCCTTGTGGAATAAACAAAGGCGTCTCCGTGGGTTCAAGAGTTGGTAGAATCATGATACTTCAGGATGTCATGAGCATTAGACAAAACTGGGCTTGGCCCTTCTCTGAATCATGAACAAGAACAATTGGTAAAATCATGATACTTCAAGATGTCATCAGCATTAAACAAAACTGGGCGTGGCCCTTCTCTGAATCATGGAACAAGAACACTTAGAAAAATCATAATACTTCAGGATGTCGTGAGCATTAAACAAAACTGGGCGTGGCCCTTCTCTGAATCATGGAACAAGAACAATTAGTAAAATCATGATACTTCAGGATGTCGTGAGCATTAAACAAAACTGGGCGTGGCCCTTCCCTGAATCATGGAATGAGAACGAACTGAGACCTCTGAACCTTGAGAAGGCAAGAGCTTGGACCTTGGAGATACTGTGAACATCAATCATGCAACTACTATGCATTCATAAACATAAAACGTTTGGTCTCCGTCTAGAAATTCGCAAAGACTTAAATATGTATCTCACATATCATCAAAGGCTTAATTATGCTTCCAAAAACCATGAAACTATGATTTGCTTATCTTTGAGATGCTTTCACATTTGCCACCTAGGCCTGAAAGTTTTACTCATTTAAACTGAAGCACCTTGATTATTGGACCAAGGGTGCTTTACTCATATGAACTGATGCGCTTTGATTGCTGTGCAAAGGGCGCGTTACTTCCAATGAACTGAAGTGCTTTGAATGTCGTGACAAGTGTGCTTTACTCCTGTGAACTGAAGCCCTTTAAATGTTGTGCCAAGGGCGCCTTACTCCTGTGAACTGAATCACTTTGAATGCTGTGCCAAGTGCGCTTTACTCCTGTGAACTGAAGCGTTTTGAATACCATGCCAAGTGCGCTTTACTCCTTTGAACTGAAGCGATTTGAATACCATGCCAAATGCGCTTTACTCCTGTAAACTGAAGCGCTTTGAATACCATGCCAAGTGCACTTTACTCCTGTGAACTGAAGCACTTTGAATACCATGCCAAATGCGCTTTACTCCTGTGAACTGAAGCGCTTTAAAGGTTGTGCTTGGGGCGCTTTACCAGTGTTGCCTGAAACTCAATGCTCGTTATTCTAAGGGGCGCTTTACCTTTTGGAATTAACAACTTCCTTCAAACTTGGAATCTGCAAGGCCTTACCGCTATGAGTATGACCTACTCGTTTTTTAATGCACCATGGAAACAAGGATACTTCGGTTGGATGACACTTTGCCATTCAGAAACTCTGCTCTTCTCCAGAGAAATCCCCACGAGGTCTGGTTGCATCGAAATCTTCAAAACAGTGAGCAACGTGCTTGGGTGTGGCTGGGCTTTATAGGCCTGCCAGACCCCAAGATGGCTGCTGCCTCTAAAAACACAGGAATTGTAGTCCCTTCATGGAATAGCACTAAGTGCATGTTGTCCGCCAATGACCTGAACCTGCAACTTTATGAGCTTTGCCACAGGGCAGACGACGTTGATGGCCACCTTTCGAGCAAGAGGGGATGACAAGTGGTGCGCACAAAGCGCCACAGAGCCGCGCAGCAGAGTTTCAGGCGGGACCTGGACCGCGCATGGTTCTATTCCTGACACCCCCTATGCGTTGCACTGCATGCGTAATGCCACACGGTGTCAGGGAGGCCAGAGTTTGGCTTTCAAGGGCTACCATGGTGGATCTACTTATGACACCACTGAGGTGCTAGGAGGTGGAATGTTCACAATAATAGGACACAGGCACAAATATGGACAACACAACACATATCTGCAAGGGCAGAACCATCTTTTTGGATTGAATATCACAAGCCCCAGGTCACTGAGCCACAACTCAAGCTTGTCATGACCATCAGTGGCCTCCATGCCACACATCAGTGTCACATAGCTCACAGGCATGTGGTTTTTGAAGACCTAGATCCATGCACCACAACATATAACGTGCAATTGAGTGGCAAATGTGCAAATTCCTAGCCCTGTTCTCACATCATCACCACACTTGGCAGGATGTATGCAATAGGGGCATACATAAGGTAGGGTGGTTATCAAATGGTGTTTAAGTAATGTAGGAACTGAATAGTGTCATATCTCAGACGGATTGCTGCTTCACCAAAACTGTTCATTTGTGGCAAGGGGGGACATCATTGGTAACTAAGGACCTTTAGTAACTGTACAGGGTTTGTAACCAATGTTAGAGGCAGAGCCTGCACTGTGTATCCATGGGCTTATGTCCTGGCACTGCCATTGGGCACAACCCTGACATATGGTGTACTGAACCTCACTTATGGCACACACTTGTTGGCTGTGGAGTGCGCTATGTGTTGCCAGACAAATGAAGGAGCAATGGGTGCTGAATCACTATCCAAACATATGGTCCATTTGTCAGGATCAAAGAATTAAATTAAACAATGCACCACCAAATTATTGTCTGGGTGGAATGTAGACAGAGTGTGCTCCACTCCCTATGTACTTTACACACATGTCACACAAATCTACTGTATTGACACATGCCTACAGCAAATCCCGATATACATGTGAAGACGGATGTACAGATGTATGGTCTAGATACCAACAATGGATGACATGTGTCAGCATGGTAACCTAGTATGGTCTGTATTACACCATCACACAATACATAGCAATACACACCATTCATTTTCACTCACATTCCAGACCAAGAGCAAGGTACCAACAGTGACAAAATTCCCTAATATGTTTTGGTCTCAAACATGCCAATCAGGTGTGGGATGTGCATGTATGTCCAGCAATGTCCAAACATGTCACAACGCTATTCAGACTGAGATGATTTCACACACCAACATCATACAGCCATGGTAAGAGTGACATAGGTTGTGGAATGCAGGAATAAAGGTATACCCATGTTCAATGAAGGATGTGGATGGACAGCGGAGAGATACCCACCAATATTTGGAAATACAATATGGGAGGCACTTGGAGATGACACAAGGCCTGTGGCTGGTGTAATGCAATGTCTGTTTGGTACTTAAATCTCACAAAGCCTGGCAAAGGGATGGGAACTATCATGTAGCCAGAAGTAGAAGATGTGTACTTCTACAACTTACACAAGTCACAGGTTGCATCCTGTCCATGTATGACCAGCCAATATTGCTGTGGAAGATGTATACAAAGTGGAATGCAGTAAAACATGGAGCAATACTGACTGTGCAACACATCAATCTCTACATATGATCACCCAACATATGTACAGAGAGGGTGGCTAGGTCAGTACCTGACATGTTTGCCACTACTATAACCTGGTAGTTGCCCATTGCATACCAACATGACAGAATGCAGTGACAGATAACACCATCCGTCTCCTAGCATGTTCCTAAAATATAAGTCACAATGGAGATACAGCCCCTAACCAAGCTGCCCATGGAAATTACTAAGGACATCAAATTATGTTTGTCAGACCATGCCAAATGATAAGAGATGTCTTGCACATGCAAGTAGCCAGTCTCCAGTACATGATAGAGGAAGGTTGACATCAAGGAAAAATTGATATCACAGTTCATTTAATCACAATAGTGCACGTGTCTGTCTGCAGGGGTCCGTGCATTGCTCTGCTGAATAGCAAATACGAAGAGGCTAGATCCCCATCCAATACACCCTCACAGCACTGCTCTGGCTACCTAGACTATTGATATTGCCAGGGGCCTGATGCATGTGCACAGTAGACTATGGGCGTCATTATAACCCCAGCAGTCAGTGGTAATGTGGAGGTAGTACCGCCAACAGGCTGGCGGTACATACAGCCACATTATGGCATTGGCAGGTTGGCTGAAGCCAACCAGCAAATGTACCACTCCGACCACCATGGCGGTAGCAGCTGCCGGGCTGGAGATAAGAATCTCCAGCCCAGCTGCCGCTATTGAACTGTCTCAGGCATTTTGACCCTGCCTACTGCCATGGTCTTTGTGGATTTCATAATGCCACAAAAACCATGGCGGTAGACACTATCAGTGACAGGGCCCCCTCCCCCAACAACAGTCCAGATGCCCCCCTCCATCCATGCTTCCCCCACCAATCCCACAACCCCCTACATACACACATGCAGACACGCACCACGCATACTCACACCCACTCACAGAGGCATACACACATTCATACATGCATGCATCCATTAATTCATGCGCACATCCCCACCACATTCACACCGACACGCAGACACGCATTCACATATCCATACTTACATGCATTCTCACACATGCACGCAAACAACACTACACATACATTCTCATTCACGCACACACTCACACACACAAGATCCCCCCAACCGCCCTGTCGGAAACCTAACTTATCTGAATACAAGTGGTCTTCTGGCAGGGGCCGGGATGGGGCACTGCTACCGCCGGCAGAGCCCACTAGCAGAACACTGCCAGGCCATATTATTTCTCATAATATGGTTGGCGGCGGACTACTGGTGTGGCACTGCTAGTGGTAGCAGCGCCATCTTAACACCATCTGCCAGCATGACCACAGCTGGATTTCCACCCTTCTAGAGACGGAAATCTGGCTGGGGTCATATTATGGCGGATGGATGTAAGCCGCGGCGGTGGTCTTTTGGCGGCTGTCGCTGCGGCGGTAGTTGGTTTTTACCACCAATGACATAATGAGTGCCTAAGTAGTCTTGAGCTCCGTAAACCTGCACCTTCACATGCAACCATAGGTCTTTGTTGCCATCTATGTCAGACTGCAACACTGCTACACAGTGCTATGCCATTGTATCTGACAGTCATAACAAACATGATGTGGACAATTATGAGTATGCAGTTGGTGGCATGTACACATATGCTAGATATCTTAGCACACATGAACAACTTAAATGGCACAGGCCTTGATATGTGTATTGGAGTCTGAACAAAAGGCAACTTACCACAAATGTAAGTGCATATGTATCACAATATCATTGACAGAAATAAATGATCTTCACATGTGTTCTGACATACGAAATCATAGGTGGCACTGATACAACTACACAGGCATTTGTCGAAGTCCAACATGTGTCCATGCAGGAAGATAGATATGTGAGGTTTCATATCCCATGAAAACACTTCTGTGGTCATATGTTACTGAAATTACACTGCACATATCTACACACACACTCACACGGCACATAGCAACCTTCATTGACACATGTGTGGACACCATCTCCTGCAAATAAGATGCATGGGAAACTATGGTGGTCATTCCAACCTCGGCGGTAAAAGTCGCTTACCGCCGTTCAGAAGACCGCCATAACACCGCCGCGGCCACGGTAAACCGCCACAGTCATTCTGACCCACAACAGGCAAACCGCCAAAATACAGACATCCACAAAAGTCCGCCACATCAAAGGGCAGCGAGAAACTGGCGATGACCAAACCTCCCCGTCACGCCAACAGAAATACGCCCACACTATCACAACACACGAATCCAAGCGGCAGTCTTTTAACTGCGGTATTTCATTGGTGGTACACACCGCCGCGCTCGAAATACACACACTCTTACAAAACACTACCACATTGGACATTTCAAAATACACACACCTGATACACATACACACACCACTCCCACGCACCCAATACAATATAAAATACACACCCACATCACCCACAAACCTCCACTCCTAGAGATTCGTGAACACGCACCGAGAAAAGACATCCGAGCACCCAGACGCCCAATTCACTGTCACCCAGCAATATTTGCACAGACTTCACACAACACAACAATACACATCACCACACTTAGCACCACACAATCCACCCTACACATCACCCACACCACCCCATGGCACCGCAAAGACACCCCAGGTTCTCTGATGATGAACTCAGGGTCATGGTGGAGGAAATCGTGCGAGTAGAGCCACAGCTGTTCGGGACACAGGTGCAGCACACCACCATTGCCAGGAAGATGAAGCTATGGAGCAGAATAGTGGACAGGGTCAACGCTGTGGGACAGCACCCAAGAAATAGGGGCGACATCAGGAAGAGGTGGAACGACCTACGGGGGAAGGTGCGTTCCATGGTATCCCGGCACAACATCGCGGTGCAGCGGACTGGCGGCGGACCCCCACCTCCTCCCCCGGAATTTACAACATGGGAGGAGCAGGTCTTGAACATCCTGCATCCTGAGGGCCTCGCAGGAGTAGCTGGAGGAATGGACTCTGGTAAGTCTCATCTTCACTACTTCATCCCCCCACCCCACCTGCATGCCAACTCATACCCCCACCCTCACCCAAACCACCGTCACAACAGCCCCCACAAAGGAATGCCAGCACTGGGGTAAACGGGCACCCACCCATTGCACGCTATGGCACACACAGATGCAATAACCATACTTTTATACCCCTGCAGGACCCGAACACCAGGTCACCGCGCAGGAGGGTCCACAAATGTCCACTCCACCCCCAGAAGAGGCCCACAGTGAGGACAGCAGCTCTGTCTCCCTGGATCTAGATGACCAGCCTAGTCCATCGGGGACCTCTGGACAGTAGGTTCCCCTCAGACAGCCACAGGCCACAGCAGACCTTCCCCCCTCTGGGAACACCAGCACAGCACCCACCCAGCGGGCCCATACCACTGTCCCCAGGACACGTCAATCAGCGGTGTGTCCACCACTACAGGGAACCCAGGCTAACCCAACACCCCAACAACAACAGGGACCCGGGGGCAGTGGTAGTGGGCACACGGTCCAAGGGACAGAGGCCCATGGAAACAGGGGAACTGGGAGGGCTGCTGTGCGACGGGGGGGGGACAGGCCCAGGGAACCCACTCTCCACGAGGCCCTCTCCTCCATCATGGGAGCATACCACCACTCCAAGGATTCGATGGCGACGGTCCTGGCCAGGTTTCAGGAGATCCAGCTTCTGCAGGAGCAACAGTATATGGGGTTCAGGGAGGAACTAAGAAACATCAGTTCCGCCATGGGTACCATCGTAGTGGCCCTGAATGAGGTAGTCACCACATTGCGGGACACTGTGGCAGCTCAAAGGGCCCCTGACACTAGCATGGACCATGAACTGCCTACCACCTCCGCTGGCGCTAGTGGACAGGAGGCCCCGACACAAGACCAACAGGCCACCAGAACCCCACCCCCTGCAGAAGGAGAACCACCCCGCAAGCGGGCCCTGAGATCCAGGAAGAAGACAGAGTAAGATGTCAAGACCCCCGCCAGCAAAGGATACCGCCCTGATTGTAATCCCACTGTCCCACATTGTCACCCTGTCCAACCTTAAACTGCCCCTGCTCCACTTCCCACAGGCATTTGGACAATGCACCTGTGATACTGATAGTCTGGACTCTGCCATGGACAATCCTCCACCATCACCCCTCACCGATTTGCAACCACCCATCCAATTTAGAGCACTTGAATAAAAACACTTATTGCACAAAACAATCTGGAGTCTGGCTGTGATTTAGAACAAATGTATTAGACATGACCGTGCCAAAATGTTCATTCACATTGTGATGCCAACAAACCGCTGGCACACAGCTGTAGCCCATGGGGAAACAAAGCAGATGTCACGCAGTGGGGCCCACATCTCTGAAAACGGAAGGGAAAGTCACAACACAGTTACCATACACTGGGGGAAAAAGTCAGACAGTAGAGAGGTAGGAGTCTTTAAGTAAATGTAATATGCCGGTGTGTATTCTTACCTGTGTGTCATTGAAAATACTGCTGTATTACTGTGTTCCTGTTCTCTATGTCGTCCTCTTTGGCTTCCCCCTCTTCACTCTCCACAGGCTCCACAGCTGCTACAACACCACCATCTGGACCATCCTCCTGCAGAAAAGGCACCTGGCGTCGCAAAGCCAGGTTGTGAAGCATACAGCAGGCCACGATGATCTGGCACACCTTCTTTAGTGAGTACATTAGGGATCCACCTGTCATATGGAGGCACCTGAACCTGGCCTTCAGGAGGCCAAAGGATCGCTCGATCACCCTCCTAGTCCGCCCAGGGGCCTCATTGTAGCGTTCCTCTGCCCTTGTCCTGGGATTCCTCACTGGGGTCAGTAGCCATGACAGGTTGGGGTAACCAGAGTCCCCTAATAGCCACACCCGGTGCCTCTGGAGTTGACCCATCACATACGGGATGCTACTATTCCGCAGGATGTAGGCGTCATGCACTGAGCCAGGGAACTTGGCATTAACATGGGAGATGTACTGGTCAGCCAAACACACCATCTGTACATTCATGGAATGATAACTCTTCCGGTTCCTGTACACCTGTTCACTAATGCTGGGGGGGACCAAAGCAACATGTGTCCCATAAATGGCACCAATGATGTTGGGAATATGTCCAAGGGCATAGAAGTCTCCTTTCACTGTAACCAAATCCCCCACCTCAGGGAAAATGATGTAGCTCCGCATGTGTTTGAGCAGGGCAGACAACACTCTGGACAACACCTTGGAAAACATGGGCTGGGACATCCCTGATGATATGGCCACTGTTGTTTGAAATGACCCACTTGCTAAGAAATGGAGTACTGACATCACCTGCACTAGAGGGGGGATCCCTGTGGGTTGGCGGATGGGTGACATCAGGTCTGGCTCCAGCTGGGCACACAGTTCCTGTATAGTGGCTCGGTCAAGCCTGTATGTCAGTATGACATGTCGTTCCTCCATTGTCGACAGGTCCACCAGCGGTCTGTACACGGGAAGATTCCTCCATCTCCTCGCATGTCCCAGCGGACGGTGCCTATGAAGGACAACAGCGAGCACAGAGTCAATCAACCCACAGGTACGTAACCACAGCTTGCACATAACACGATTCCCAATGCATTGAAAGGTTTGTATGAGTGTTGATGCAAGGCCTAGGTATGTGTGACGCGGTAGAAATTAAGCCATGTGGGCCCTTGAAATGGCGGCTGCCTGACCTGTAAAGTGCGACAGTGGGATGTGAGGTCAATGCGCTGGCGTGGCACACCGTGGCGGTAGGCGGTCGAAGACCGCGGCGCAAAGCCGCATTGGTTAACATTGAACCCTATAAGTTTCAGAAGCCAATGACGATGTGCGCCGGCGGTCGCGGTACGCACTGCCGCGGTACGCACCGCCGCGGGCGTGACCGCCATTTTCTATCTGCTTAATCACTCGATACCTGATCTTCCACAGGAGAGGACCTACACTGCAAGTGCTGCTGTGACGTTGGTCTGGAAGAGACAATGGCTCATGCGACTGGGGAAAGGGCTCCTGCCTTCACTGCGGAGGAGTTGGAGAAACTTGTGGATGGGGTCCTCCCCCAGTATGCGCTAATCTACGGTCCTCCAGACCAACAGGTAAGTACACAGGGACCATGCTTAGTGGGCAATGCCTGGGTTGAGTGGGGTGGATGAAAGATGGTGGGGAGGGGAGCGATTGCATCAAACGACAGATGAGAGCATGTGCCACATGGCAAGGTTTGGGATGGGGGGGCCACTCACATCAAGCATGCAGAAGGTGATGACAATTTTTCTCTCCCTGTACATGTTACATAGGTCAGCGCCCACCAGAAAGTCGCTATTTGGCGTGCCATCGCCAAGGATGTCTGGACCCTGGAGGTCCACAACAGACGGGGCACCCACTGCCGGAAGAGGTGGGAGGACATCCGACGCTGGAGCAGGAAGAGGGCGGAGGCTCAGCTGGGGATAGCCTCCCAACGTAGGAGGGGTGCCAGTCGTACTTTGACCCCCCTGATGTCCCGGATCCTGGCGGTGGCCTACCCTGATTTGGATGGGCGCGTGAGGACATCACAGCAGACACAAGGGGGTGAGTACATTCTCATTCTGCTGACTTTGCGTGCAGTGGAGGTGTCAGGGTGGGGGAGGAGGGCTGTGGGTATCCCTAGTCCAGGGCGATTTCTGAAGTCTAGGCCCCTCCGCATGGCATGGCCCTGTGCCCCCACCCCCCACCTCTGTAGGGTGCCAAGTACAGGTATCCATGGCCCTGTGTCATCTATGTGTGCAGTTGTCGTCCAAAGGCTTGTAGGCTAAGTCCCACGGATTGCGTAGTGGACCCCAAGTGCGCGGCGTAGTGCAGGGGGCTTCTGTGTCTGTCCTCTCCGCCAACGGTGTCGCCAATGCATGCACTCAACATGTCTTTATTCCCCCCCCCCCTTTTTTGTGGTCTTCCTGTTCATGTGTGCATTAGTATCATCAGGCGGAGGAGAAGTGGCATCAGAGCACGAGGGAGCTGCATCCCACATGGCCCTGGAGGGCCATGCAACGGAGTCCGAATATACCAGTGGGACGGAGGGCGAGGGGAGCTCCACAGCGGGGACTCGTGCTGATGTCAGTGACAGCAACTCGTCCTCTGAAGGGAGCTCCCTTGTGGTGGCGGCAACATCCGTGCCCCCCGCAACAACAGGTACAGCCGCCACCCAGCGCACCAGCACCGCCCTCCCAGCAGCCCCTCAGCGTTTTCCCCGTGCCCGCTCACTCAGGAAGGTGGGCATCTCCTTCGCCCCAGGCACCTCAGGCCCTGCCCCTGTCACCCCTGCTGCCCTCAGTGAGGAGGTCATTGACCTCCTGAAGACCATCATTGTTGGGCAGTCTACCCTTTTGAATGCCATCCAGGGTGTAGAAAGGGAGGTGCACCAGAGTAATGCATACCTGGAGGGCATTAATTCTGGTCAGGCTGCCCATCAGCGATCGTTCAACGCTCTGGCCTCAGCACTGACGGCAGCCATTGTCCCTGTCTCTAGCCTCCCCCCTCCAACTTTCTCCACCCAGACCCATTCCCCTGTACCTCTGCCTATCCCAGACACACCATCAGACCAGCCTGCACACACCTCAACACCTAAGGGAAGCTCATCCAGACATAAGCACCACACATCACACAAGCATTCACACAAGCAACATCCACATGCAGACATACCAACACCCACTGCCTCCACTGTGTCCCCCTCCTCCTCGTCTCCCTCCTCCCTCCCTGTCACGTCTCCACTCACACTTGCATGCACAACATCTTCAGCCACTACGTCCATCACCAGCACACCCACCAGAACACTCCGCACATGTGCAGTCACCACCCCACTACCATTTACACGTCCCCTGTGTCCTCTCCCAGTGTGTCTGTCACCCCCTCTTCCAAACTACACAAACGCAGGCAGCCACCCACCCAACAGCCATCCACCTCACGACAGCCTCCAGCCCAAGCACCTGCACCCAAAGACACCAGACTTCACACTCCTACAACCACATCCGTCCCTCTCTTTCGAAATTGTTTTTCTTTTCCAAACTTGACCTCTTTCCTACAACTCCCCCACCCCGTCCATCTCATAAGACTCCAATCAGCACCTCAGCCACCACAAAACCGGGACCTGTAAAGACTGTTTGCCATGGACTGTGGAGTCCCCCACCCTCAAGTGCATCCAGTTCAGCTAGGAGCCAAGGCACGGCCAGCCCACCCCCGGAAAAGCATCCGAAGATTGCCATTACCCGGCGCGAGAGACCAAAGACACCGGGGACCAAAATCCCTACATTGGCTCCGGGAGGAAGTCGGGTGCCACCTGGCACACCGCCAAAGGTGGGAAAGGGCCACAGGCGTACAGGGAAGGGTGGGAAGGGCAGCACGCCCGACATGTCCGGCAGCAGGCCAGCTGGCCAGGAGGGCCCCACCCGCCCCATCCCAGGTGTGCAGGAGGACACCCACAGGCCCAGTACTGCAGCCCAGGAGGGCCCCGCAAGCGACGTCCCAGGTGGGCAGGAGGACACCCACAGGCCGGGTACTGCAGCCCAGGAGGGCCCCGCAAGCCACCAGACAAATGGGCAGGAAGGCCCCGCCAGCCACATGTCAGGTGGCGAGTGACATCCATGCCATGGCCGGATCCGCTGACCTGGACACTCATCTCAAGCACCGCTGACCTGGACACTCATCTCAAGCACCGCTGAACAGGGCACCGCCGTCTCAAGCACCGCTGAACAGGGCACCGCTGTGCCCTCTCAAGCACTGCTGAACTGGGCACCGCCGTCTCAATTACCGCTGAACAGGGCACCGCCGTCTCAAGCACCGCTGAACAGGGCACCGCCATCTCAAGCACCGCTGAACTGGGCACCGCCGTCTCAATCACCGCTGAACTGGGCACCACCGTCTCAAGCACCGCTGAACAGGGCACCACCGTCTCAAGCACCGCTGAACAGGGCACCGCCGTCTCAAGCACCGCTGAACTGGGTACCGCCGTCTCAAGCACCGCTGAACAGGGCACTTCATCTCAAGCACTGCTGAACAGGGCACCGCCGTCTCAAGCACCGCTGAACTGGGCACCGCCGTCTCAAGCACCGCTGAACTGGGCACCGCCGTCTCAAGCACTGCTGAACTGGGCACTGCCGTCTCAAGCACCGCTGAACTGGGCCCTTCATCTCAAGCACTGCTCCGCTGGGCCCTTCATCTCAGGCACTGCTCCGCTGGCCCTTCATCTCAGGCACTGCTCCGCTGGGCCTTTCATCTCAAGCACTGCTCCGCTGGGCCCTTCATCTCAAGCACTGCTGAACTGGGCACCGCCGTCTGAAGCACCGCTGAACTGGGCCATTCATCTCAAGCACTGCTCCGCTGGGCCCTTTATCTCAAGCACTGCTCCGCTGGGCCCTTCATCTCAGGCACTGCTCCGCTGGGCCCTTCATCTCAAGCAGTGCTCCGCTGGGCCCTTCATCTCAAGCACTGCTCCGCTGGGCCCTTCATCTCAAGCACTGTTCCGCTGGGCCCTTCATCTCAAGCACCACTCCGCTGGGCACCGCCGTCTCAAGAACCGCTGAACTGGGCCCTTCATCTCAAGCACTGCTCCGCTGGGCCCTTCATCTCAAGCACTGCTCCGCTGGGCCCTTCATCTCAGGCACTGCTCCGCTGGGCCCTTCATCTCAAGCACTGCTCCGCTGGGCCCTTCATCTAAAGCACTGCTCCGCTGGGCCCTTCATCTCAAGCACTGCTCCGCTGGGCCCTTCATCTCAAGCACCGCTCCGCTGGGCCCTTCATCTCAAGCACCGCTCCGCTGGGCACCGCCGTCTCAAGAACCGCTGAACTGGGCCCTTCATCTCAAGCACTGCTCCGCTGGGCCCTTCATCTCAAGCACTGCTCCGCTGGGCCCTTCATCTCAAACACCGCTCCGCTGGGCACCGCAGTCTCAAGCACCGCTGAACTGGGCCCTTCATCTCAAGAACCACTGGCCCATTGGCGGAAGGGGCAGGCCCGCATCTGTGTCGGGCAGGGCTGCACGAAGCACTCTGGGCACTAGTCCCCCTCCAGTACCAGTGGAGACTGTCATCCACTTGAGAGACTGTGGCTTTGCACTCCCCAGGATGGCACAGTGGGCAACCCACCGACTGTTATCCACTTGAGAGACTGTGGCTTTGCACTCCCCAGGATGGTACAGTGGGCAACCCACCCACTCTATAGACTTGAGAGACTGTGACTGTGGCTTTGCACTCCCCGGGGTTGAACAGTGGGAAACCCACCCACTGTAGAGACTTGAGAGACTGTGGCTTTGCACTCCCCAGGATGGCACAGTGGGCAAGCCACCCACTGTAGAGACTTGAGAGACTGTGGCTTTGCACTCCCCAGGATGGCACAGTGGCCATGGAGGCCCCTTGTGGATCTGGCGTCGTGGACTCATCTGGCTGAGGTGCCCCTTCCCTTCCCTTCCCCCTGAGGTGCCTGTAGTTTTCCTATCTGATGCCCCTGCAGTGTTCTCTCCGTTGGAGGCAGGTATCCTGTGTGGGCTTTGCCCATGTGTTTTGGCCCAGTGGCCCACGAACAATGGCTGATCCACATATCGGACTGGACAATTTATGTATATAAAGTTATAGATGTGTGATATATTTTATACTCAGTCTTACAATATAATTCTAAATTTATAATCATTTATTTTTGTCTTTGCATTCTTCCGGGGGGTTTGGGGGGGTAACTGTGATGTGTTGCTATGCATTGATGTGTGTGTTGTAGTGGGTGAGGGTGAGGGTGGGTGTGTCGCATATGTGTGTCCCCGTAATTTTTTGCCTCCCCCCTCCCCTGTGTCGTAGGTGCAGTACTCACCGTTGTCTTCTGCGCCGGCGTTTGTGCTCCTGGTAGAGGAGCAGGAAGACAATGGCTGGTAGGATGTGGAGTTCGGGTTCCATGCTGTCCAGATTCCTCGTGGGGTGTATGGAGGTGAGCGTTTTCCGTTCGAAATGGCTGTTTCCGCCGTGTTTTTATCGGCGGGGCTACCGCCCCGGAAAAGGATTGGTGGGTTGTGATAGGGGGGGCGGTACATTGTCTCCCGCCTGGCTGTTGGCGGTGACCGCCGCATTGTTTGTTTGTCCCGCCGTGGCGGGCGGTGTGTTAAAGTGGCGGTCTCTGTTGGCGGTTTCCGACAGGGTCGGAATTGCATTTTTTTTTACCGCCAGTCTGTTGGCGGTTTTGCCGCTGCTTTAACACCGACCGCCAGGCTTGGAATGACCCCCTATATGTCACAAGTGTAGCAGATCGTCATGAAGGCTAAACAACAACACACCACATAGTGGACACACATGTACACACATTGCCAGGGATAATGTGATGTTGACCAAGCCATAGTCCACAGCATCCTCTGAGTACAATTTGTCATGGCTGTCACATGCTGTCACATGCCTTACCATGTATTGGACATAGCCCATCATATCTATTGTGTTCATGGTATGTTTACATTTGTATATCAGGCATGACAATGTGGTACACCCACACATGTGTTAGAACACATATGTACACTCATAGTACACTGTGCTAACATGTATGTGGACACAGTCTAGCTACACATCCACATTTGCACACTGTATCAGCCATTGCATGCATCACACACATAAACAAACATATAGGTTGAACATACCAATGTCACCGTCAAGATATGAACAGACATGCACACACAAACAGGGTCAAGACTAATTTGCATATGGCTGGGTCCAAACTGGAATGGCATGGGCAGCAAAAAAACGATGGATTTAGTCCCAGATCACTGTACTTGGGGTGAATGTTTGACAATGTTCAGCATTCCGTCCATCACTTGTTGTTTTTGCTTTGTCACCCCAAGTGGGAAGGGTATGCCCAGGCGTGGGTCCCGTGCTTCCCATGCCACTGGGTTCGAGCTAGCCTGGCTGATGAGGGGTGAAACCCCAAAACCGGTCCCAGGATGCTTGTTTCCAGTCCAGGGAAGACCTGGCTAGCAGTTCGGGCTGGACTGTTCCCATAGGGAACAGGGTCAAGACTGATTTGCATATGGCTGGGTCCATACTGGAATGGCATGGGCAGCAAATAAACGATGGATTTAGGCCCAGATCACTGTACTGGGGGTGAATGTTTGACAATGTTCAGCATTCCGTCCATCACTTGTTGTTTATGCACACACATAGCCACACCATACTGACAACATAATTGCATAGCCCCTGTGACATGTGCGCCTCCGATGGTGCTATGCACTGCACCGTATTTATAAGGTGGCTTTAAACCACTTTTTGTGGCTCAACGCCAGCTTGCATATATGGCCCCTTCACACGCAGCACATTGCGTGGAAGGGGCATGCAATCGGTGTTGCTGTGGGTGTGCCACAGCAACACGCATTGCATTTTGACGCAGATTTATGAGTTTTTGTAAACCTGAGGCACCGCCAAATTCTAATGCCACCCCACGGAAGGTGTTAACATGACGCAACAAGGAAAAATGCTTTCATTTCTCCCCATTTTTTTGCCCTATGTGCATTTCTATTTTATTTCTGCAGCACACATCGAAAGAGCAATCACCATTTAAGATTGTTTTTGTGCAGGAAGGTGTTCCTTTCTGCACAAAAAACAATCTCCCCCTCAACGTAGGCATTCTTGCACTATGGTGCAAGGGTTGCTGTATTGGCGTACAGCAGCATATTTAGCACCGCAGGAGAGGGAAACATAAGGCTGAATCGTATTCTAGTAAATATGGCGCATCCCTGCATTCTGCAGCACACATAGGAGGAGCAAATTGCCATTTAAGATTGTTTTTGTGTAGGAAAGTGTTCCTTCTTGCACAAAAACAATCTCCCCCTCAACGCCGCCATCCTTGCTCTATGATGCAAGGATTGCAGCACTGGCGCACAGAAGCATATTTAGCTCTGGCGGGAACACAGAGGTGCGCTGTATTCTAGTAAATACAGTGCATCCCTACATTTTAAAAAAATGATGGCGCACAACGCTGCCAAATTTATCGCAGAGACGTGCATCGCCATTTAATCTTAAAACTAGCCCATACTGTTTTAGTTTCACTTTCCACAGTTCTAGTTTGTTGAGCTTCAGGAAAGAGTCTTATACGCATATTTATATTAGTTACAGTGATAGCATTTTAGATTTGGAGGTGTAGAGAACAAATTGTTTGGAACCTCACTTTCATTCACATTGTGATTCATCGTGCATTTAGAATAGTATCGTCTACTATATCTGTTGCCAAGGAAACATCAGTAGAAGTTAAAATGATTTATTTTAACACACCTAGAATATCGCCGTATTCAGTGTTTGATTAAATACTTACTTGGAGCTGTCCCATGGTACTTTGGACAGGGTTCTGCAGAATCGCTGTTATCTTTGCACATACATGGAACCATATTGTGCTCATACTTCCTAATTGATCCCTAGTAGTGCTCTGCATAAGCAGAACTGAAATAATTCTTGGCAGCATTTAACGCAATATGATTATTTCAAGCAATATCTTGAGAGCGGCTTTGCAGCATAATGCTTTGGATTGACAGTTCATACTTACTGATTAAAATACCAACAGTGTAAAACTGAGATGAGTTCTAAGGATCTTGTCATCTGTGATTCCACAGCAAACAATAATGGCTTGGCTGGAAACATTAGAAAAAGAGTGATAGAAAAATAGGAGTGCAAAAAGTATCTCTCAAGTTTAATTCACAATGGACTCTGCAATTTTTTTTTATTTTTGTGAAATGTAAAGATGGAGAAGTCAGGATGCATTGCATTATCTGCTTTACGAGTAACAGGATGGATGTAATTCCAACACTGCACCTTTCGAGGTATGACAAAATATTTTCAAGGCGGTGCTGGTGAAGGTACATCGTCGAAATATTTTCAGGTTGCCCACTAAGATTGTGCCCTTATCTCTTGCAGACTACTCTATCTAGGTGAGGCGTTGCATTTAGAGGACTGTAAGAGAACACTGAAACTAACACAACGAGCTTCCACACGGATAACCATGCAACCGAAAGTGCGAATTTTTCATTTCGGCTTGTGAAAGTTACATCTGCTGCATTATACGCCTATGCAAATCTAATCCATTTCGATTTAACTCAAAATAAATAAAGTTTAAGGTCCTCCGAGCACCTGAGACAGCAGCAAGTCTCCTCAAAGTAGAGTTTATGCCCGATACACAAATCCGCCAGCATGTTAGGCTGTGATTAATGTACTAGCTAGGCCATTGTGCTGCTGCCACTGGTACCCGCTTGCGCAGGAGTGACACCAACAACTTAACCTCCCAGGCTGTACTGTTTTTCCCTGAGGTGAGGAGCCAAGCGCTACATAGCGCACCTGCTTTCCCCGCAGTGGGGGACCCCGTGTATTGATGCCACTGGTGCCTGCTTTCCTGGGAGGAAGACCAATACTACTCCTCGTCCTGCATTGTTTGCCCCTGGAAAAAGAGACAAGCTCTACAGGGTGCCACATTTTTTCTTACAGCATGAGATGCACGCGAGATGAACCCCGCATGGCATATGCGAAGACCTAGCCAAAACAGGACACTTCTGCTATTGAAGGCAGCCGGGCTGGCCCACCCCTCTAAAGCCTGCCCTCATCTTACAGTATGGGGATACAGAATTCCGAATTCACAGCCAAGGGCTCTTCTCATACTACCATTGATAGTTTATTATAATGTTCGATGGGTGTGATAACTAAAGAAATCAAACTGGCAGGAAGGCGCTTGTCAATTCGTGGCCCAACTCAGTGCTGAGTATTGTCTGATTTGCACATGTCGTGAAATGGTTTGGATATGAATGCTTCTACTGCCAACGTTTTTGAGTCCCTCGTAGCTCTCTCATTGTCGAAGGTTATCCCTTATCGTGCCCATGTGCAAAACGCAAGCGAAAAGCTCCCTACAATCGTGCATGTGCTACTGTGGGTCAGAGCAAGGTTTGCACAATCAGCTGACTGGGCCTGCATTGAGAGGCGTATTGCATGACTTTTTGAGTAAAGTCAATTTATTGATTAACACAAGTTATGAAATGTTGAGTAATAGACTGCAACATATAGGACTTTCATTGGAAAACGTCTTAAAATCCACCATTTTTTATTTGGATGTTGTGTCAGATTCAACTTCTTCTGTTTCAGTGTCTCCTGTTGATTTTCCTTACACAGCCCCCCTCTTCCATCCCCACCCCCGATCAGAACACTGCACCGCTGCCTCGAGCAATATAGTACATTTAGCTGGGCCAACTCCTCTCACTTCACCTGCTCTGTTTAGCAACACACTGGATTGTTCTAATCACTAGTCCGCCCAGGGTATGTCTGATAATTAAACTTAAGTAAAAACAAGGTGGTGTATTGGTTGGATTGACAAGATTGCAAGGCGAATATCCTGCAGCGGTTCTTCAGTTAAAATACTGAATGGTGAATGCACAGTATTATCTTTAAAATATAAATGATGTATAGAATTTACGTTCCAAATTTGATCTTTGTACTACGAGAGTGGGATTTGAGAACGTTTTACAAATCTATTTTTCTCTCAAATCCTTTAAGCAGTAGTGCAATTCTTGTCTCTGGTATGCAATATGTGAAGTCATAAGCAGCGCATTGTGGGGGGCGTGAGTTATAGTTAGCTCGGGTAACTAGGACTGCTGAATGTCTATGGTTTTGTGTGTGTAAAATGTAAACCTAACTATAATGTCCCTGTAACCTGTGTATTTTTCAGTGTATTTCTAAGATTTTTTTGATTGCATTTCCTATCTATAACGCCTCAGTAACCTTTGTGTCTTTCAGTAAATTTTTAGGGTTTTAATTATATTTCCTAACTATAACGTCCCTGTAACCATCCTTTTTAGTGAGTTTCCATTTTTTTCATATAAATTGTATTACAAACTGACCCAAGTGTAAAAAATTAGACTCAAGTTAAAAAAAAAAAATATTCACACATTCATTCTTATTATAAATTTGAAAACTAAGCATTTAAAAACTCAGGTATGGGAACTTATGTGGTCTCAGTATAAATGCAAAAAAAAAAGTCTTTTTTTTTATTGTCATTTTACGGAACTGCAGATCCATCACAAATCCTCAGACAAATGAGGGGTCTGCTGGTAATACTGCAGGAAGATCCACAATGGATCCTCAGATCTGTTCCCACCCAAAAACACACATTTAATACTAAAACAACAACACATTTAACACAAACATATGCTATTGCAGCTTCTGTAAGTGTATCAGTGTCTGTGTGTGAAAGTATGAGCGGCTGTGTGAGTGAATGTGTGTGTGAGTCGCTATATGGGAGTGTGAGTGGGTGTTTGAATGGATGTGTGGCTGTGTAAGTGGTTTTGGACGTGGTGTTTGGGTGTTGGAGTTGGTGTGTGAGTGGCTGTGTAGGTGTGCAAGTGTGTGTGTGTGTGGGTGGGTGTGTGAGTGGTAATGTGGGTATGTAAATGGGTGTGTCAGTGGCTGTATGGGTGTATGAGTAGGTGTATGGGTGGTTTTATGGGTGTGTGAGTGACTGTGAGTAGGTTTGTGAGTGGCTGCGTGGGTTGTGTGAGTGGTTTTGTAGGTCTGTGAATGGGTGTGTGAGTGGCTGTATGGGTGTGCAAGTAGGTTTATGGGTGGTTGTATGAAACTGTATGTGGGTGTGTGAGTGACTGAGTAAGTTTGTGAATGTCTGTATGGGTTGTGTGGGGAGCTCCACTCTGCTGGCGGAGCTATCTGAGTTTTTGGAACTCACTTGGTGCGCGGTGCAGCCCAGACTGTCAGTGCTTGCACTGTGCAGCCTATAACTGGGCTGTAGTGTGCACTGGAGCACAGAGAGAGGCAGCTTCTGCAGGGAGAGACTCATCACCACCAAAGGACGAAGGGAGGAGGACCCCATGGAAAACTAAGGTAAATCCTCATCTCTTTTATCAGTGTGCACAAACAAGGACTGAAACGCCAGCTTTTGTGAGATGGGGCGCATTCAGGACTCCTCCGGTCACAGAAATCTGCCTCCACTGCATTTCACTGAGTTTTTTCAACTCTGCAAAATTCCCCGGACTAGGACTCCATGAACTGGATGTGAGAGTGGTTGTGTGGGTGTGAAAGTGGGTGTGAGTGGCTGAACGGGTCTGTGACTGGGTGTGGTAGTGGTTTTGTGCCATGGAGGATTTGCAGATCCTCACGCATCCCCCCAAAATGTTTTTGGCAAATTTCTTGCCCATGAGGTGGTCTCTCACAGACCCCACCAACAGTCCCATTGGGTCAGGGTACATCTAGATTGACCCCTTCCATCACTTTTCATCTTTTTTGTTCTCCCAAGAACAGAGTCTCAATGGACATAATGTGTAAATCCAAGTGAATGAGTGGGTGGGTGAGTGACTTCATAGGTTTGTGAGTGTATGTATACATATGTATGTATCTTTATAAATATGTTGACTGAAAAAACACAGATTACAGGGACGGTATAGTTAAGTTGACGAGTTACCCATGCAAAACCATGGAAATTTAGCAGCTATAGTCATACTTTTAGTTATACTTATCTGAAGAAACTATTACTCATGCCAGAAAGTAACTTTAGGCAATGAGTGATCATTTCTTAACATAAGTATAACTATAACTGCTGAATTGCTATGGTTTTGTACCAGTACAATGTCAACTTAACCATAATCCCCCAGTAACCTTTGATTTGCACAGTCAATATACATATATATGTATATATATTTATTTCTCTTACTGGCGGTCGCCAGTAGGAAGTGATAGTTAGGACCTAGTTTCCATAAGAAAAGCTTTTTGTTTTTCCTATACCCTTTGCACTATTTGACTAATCTTCACAAAAGTTTAAAAACTATTTTTGCAGAGTCTTCAGCTGCTCTGTGGAAAGTGTCAGGGTGATTCGTCAATCAGGGTTTGAGAAAAAGGGGGGGGCCCAAAACATGTTTTCCCCATGCAATTTCCCACAGTGATTTTCTACGACTATAGCCTGCACCGCTGGAGGGAATTACAACAAATTTGTCAGAAAGATAGATATTGGTCCAGAAAGAGCCCTTTTTGTATTTAGTCTAAACCCATTCAGAGGTTTTGAAGGTATTGAAGGAATATGAAATATAGATATCTAGTGATGCAAAGGATCAGAAGATCCAAGAGATCTTAAGGTGAGATTTGATTGCCTACCAACATTTCAACCAGAAAGTGTTGGCAGTCATCTTGGGACTCAGAAGCTGAGTCTGAAGAAAAAAACTAAGATACAAACAGAAAGGGGAAGGATAGGGACATCCTGAGCCCCCATGCCTTGTGGAGGGGTCCCACATTGGACCCTGTCGGTAGCCAAAATTGTTTTTTCTTCGATTTCTTTACAAAAATGTAGAGGATCTGTAGCAAAATGTAACCTAAGGAGTACCAAGGGTCGATCTAATCAGCCCTTGAAGAAACTGAAAGTGCTCCGGCCACCTAGATCAGCCTTGAGCACTGCCCTCCAGTGGGAGGAGATTTTATCAGTCTGTATTAATCTCTATTCTTTTCCTTTTCTGTTAGAGTCTTAGGACCTTATTTATACTTTTTGATGCAAAACTGCACTAACGCAGTTTTGCACCAAAAAGTTTTGCACCGGCTTGCACCATTTTTTAGCACCAGCTGGGCACCATATTTATGGAATGGTGCAAGCCGGTGCAAAGGGTAGGCTAGCTTAAAAAAAAAATGACGTTAGGCTGTTTTGAGTCAAAATAAATGATTCTGACCAGATTAGCATCATTTTTTGACACTAAGGAGCATATTTGTACTCTGTTTGCACTGAATTAGCGTCATTTGTTTTTTACTCTAATTCAGTGCAAAACTAACTCCATATTTATACTTTGGTGCTAGACCCGTCTAGCGCCAAATTTATGGAGTTAAAGTCATTTTTTGGAAGTGGAAACCTACCTTGCCTTAATGAGATGCAAGGTAGGCGTTCCCGTGCAAAAAATGACTCTATGGCCTTAACGCCATATTTATACTCCCATGCAAAAATGGTGCAAGGAAGGGAGGAGGGGTCAAAAAATGGGGCAAAGCTTGCTTTGCCCCATTTTTTAAGACCTGGGTCAGGGCAGGCGTTAGGGGACCTGTGGGCCTATTTCCATGGTGGAACACCATGGAATAAGCCCAGAGGTGCCCTCCCTAGACCCCAGGGGCACCCCCACCCACACTAGAGGGACTGCGAGGATGGGGGACCCCACCCCAGGTAAGTACAGGTAAGTGCATTTTATTTTTGAAAGTGCCATAGGGGGCCCAGAAATGGGCCCCCATACATGGCACAGGGTGCAATGGCCATGCTCAGGGGACCCCTGTCCTCTGTGCTGGCCATTGGAGTGGTGGGCATGACTCCTGCCTTTTCTAAGGCAAGAGTCATGTGGCATGGTAGGTTTAGCACCATAAAAGGACACTAATCTGGTTAGAGTCATTTTTTTTTACTCTAACCTGCCTAAAGCCATTTTTTGGTGCTAAACCCTCTTCTTCTATCCTGCCAGCCCCACCTGACTAAAGTAATTTTTTAAAACTCAAGCCTACCCTTTGCACCGGCTTGCACCATTCCATAAATATGGTGCCTGGCTGGTGCACAGAAATCGTGCAAGCCGGTGCTAAACCTTTTGGTGCAAAACTGAGTTAGTGCAGTTTTGCAGCAAAAAGTATAAATAAGGGCCATTATTTTGTAAGTTTGCACCACTTTTGCGTCAAAAAATGACGTTAATGCGGTGCAAAAAAAGTATAAATCAGGGCCTTGGTGCTAGATGGGTCTAGCACCAAAGTATAAATATGGAGTTAGATTTGCACAGAATTAGAGTAAATAAAATGACACTAATTCGGTCCAAACAGAGTATAAATATGCCGCAGAGTATAAATATGCCCCTAAATATGGCATTAAGGCCATAGAGTCATTTTTTGCACGGGAACGCCTACCTTGCATCTCATTAAGGCAAGGTAGGTCTCCACTTTAAAAAAATGACTTTAACTCCATAAATTTGGTGCTAGAGGGGTCTAGCACCAAAGTATAAATATGGAGTTAGATTTGCACCAAATTAGAGTAAAAAAAATGACACTTATTTGGTGCAAACAGAGTATAAATATGCACCTTAGTTTTCTAGCCTTTCCTTCAATTATAAGGTTTCATCAAGCTGATAAGCAGCAGTCCAAAACAACAAGAAGGGGTCACCACAAAAGTTTGTTGGTTCCAGTCATTACTGAAAGTCTGACAGCTGCTGAGGCATGGGCTGCTGTAACGTTTTAAATATCTGGAATGTTTATCTCAAATTGAGATCCCTTTTACTTTAAAGTCCCTGAAGCTGGTTTCCTGTTTGGCTTCCATTCTTTCCCCAGATCAGCACATTCTTTTGTTTGGGGTCGTAACACGCAGGCATTTTAGTATCAGGTGTGAGGGTAAACACCTGAGAGCCTTGACTGTATCCCTCCTATTATGCATGTGGAGACAAAAACCTGCAGACCCAAAACGTGTAACATGGATCATTTCTAATAACTGAAAAGTAGCACACATGTCTGCATCCATCTGACCTTCATGTATTTTCTTTGGTGTGTTCACTCTGTATCTACGCTGTCTCATAAAAAAAGAAGAAAAAAGATTAATAGGAACCCCGAAGCACACTGTGCACGTGGGTCAGCATTGTATGAATAAAGGCAAAGGGAAAAGCAGGCACTTTTCATTCAATATCTGATAGTGCTTACATGCATTTGTAATGTGCACATTGTATTTCGTGGAAGGTTCTATCACAGGTGCCTCAATGTTTTTTGTGCAAGGTAAGCCTCAAAATAGAGCATAATAATTTCTTATTCAGCTTCCACCAGTCTTCACATGCACTTTTTCCATTTTGATTCATGGGCTCTGCAAAAGGTAAAATGAGCATGTCTGGAAAATGTGTTTTTTTTTTTTTTTTTTTTTACTGTTCATCTCCCATTTCCTAGTCTTAGAATGCATTGTATGCAGAGTACACATTTCAAAACTTTGAAGCTTGCCGTTAGTGCCCAGGAGATAGAAGTATGATCCATTATGACCCGAAGGAGTGCAACAATATTTATTATAACATTTGTACCATCTCTGTATGTTGTGTAGACATTTTAGCTATAGTTTATACACATTATTTTACCAAACTAGGCCTGCCGCTGTGCACTTTAACCTAGAAATATTTTATTCAGCTTAGTTTTTATTATTTTAACAATAGCTACATTTGCGGTTTTGTTTTATTTTTTCTATCTAGCTGTTCTTTGCCTAGGCCAGCACTGCATTCTTAAACAAGACATTTCTTTCAATCTGTGCTTTTCTCAAGGCTGCAGTAAGATAGGTTGCCGGCAAAAGAGTTATGCTTTGACCCCTATGTTCACAGAAACATACACACTCTTACGTGGGGATCCTTTCTTGGAACATCAGCTGTTTTATTATAAAAACACTACTTTCACCCATGTACATTAGATGGAGATTCCAGCCAGAGGACCACGACTGTATGCTGATTGCTGAGTGCTTCGCTGCAGCTGCTTATATAGACTACACACCTCTTGCTCAGCTATGAGGGATGATGACTTCTCAGGGGAACCTGAAGGTAAGAATTAGAGCTTAACATGCTGTGCTCCAACATAGCCTAGGTAGGATCCATTCTTAACTATTTTAGTGACAATATGGTAGCATTATTTTTATGTTTCACTCTCCTTGTCACAATTTTAATCCTGTCATGCTTCATCGTCCTAGTTATTGCAATAAATATTTTATTAACTAAGATGCAGTTACTTCAATAAAACCTTATTGAACTATACTCTGCCTTTGATGGTCCTTGCATATGTGAGACTAATGTAACTGAGAGAAACGGATGAAATCTGAGTGAGCACGATTTCCCTGAGGAGTCAATTGTGTCATGCCTCTGTTGACCAATCATCCCTGCTCTAGGGTGGAGATGAGGCACTGCTAGTTAGCCGGAACAAAACCCGGATTAGGCCGACAGGTGTCAACTGTAGTGGCTTCAGACTCACTCCCCCACAGTAAAATCGATTCTGCCGTCCGAATCCAGTAGTCTCATTAGGATAAGGAGAACCTACGCGATGCCTCAGCAGAGTGTGATGGGCCACTTTCTAGGACATGGACTGTTTCATAATGTAAACATTTTCTTTCTCCTGATTCCCAGATTGCAGAGCACAAGCTCAATCAAGAGTTGTGAGGTTGCCTGCACAGCCCACCAGAAGGCAGACTAAAATATTTGAATTACAGGGGTGCACATTTGTTCCCTCTCAGATCCCTCCTGTTTGGCATCATCATCTTACTCGTGTAGTGTAATTTCGAACATCATCACACTTTCTTTACTTTCAGGATGGGCTGCAATATCAAAAGGTGAGCTGGGGAGCACTGCAGGAAGTAGGTTACTGGAAAGAGCGACAGCTCAGTTTCTGTTAGCTATTCATGAACAAATTCTGCTTTGCTGCTTTGCACTGCTGCAGCCCAGAGACAGTGCAGCATGTGATTGTTATGTTGGGATATGGTTTATCCCAGTAACTAAATGTGATGATGGAGTTTCCCTGCCATATCCCCATGACAAATGACCCTGATGGTAGAGGCCATGACATACTGGGGGAGTTAAAAAAAAAGCCCAAAACCCCAACCTCATGGCTCACATGCATACATGGAGTCAGTGTAATTATTGCTGCTGAAAGTAGACATTGTCTTCCCATTCCGACAGGGCCTATTTCGCCTTCAGCACTGAGCTGGAGCAATGGGTGAAAAAGGTGGGGGCAAGGACACCTCCCTGACTACTGCCTAAGTGGTCTGTGTCCTCACCAGGTGCAGGCCGTAACCCCTTAATCTTACTATTAAGGCAGGTCACCTCACTTCTCTTTGCTGCAGGCACCTGGAAACTTGTCTGCCATGCTCCTGACTGCTGGTGCTCGTGGCTTTGACTGCCATCTTGCTCAAGTGCCCCTGGTCCTGTTGCCCACAGCCTCCCTGCCTGCCGGTGCTGCTGGGTGTGGTGCGAAAGGCACAGTACCTCTAATGATGACCCAAGAGCCACTTTAGTTCTTCCAGTCCCCAGCTAACTTTCCGGCTGCATCACCTGCAGCCTTACTGCCTCACAGCTGCTACCGCTGGGTGGGGCCACTTCGCCTCTCTGCAGCCTGCGACAGCCATCAAGCTGTGACATGCCCTGAGTGAGGCTGTGAGCCCACAGCCCTCTCTGCTTGCAGTTGTGTGTGTTTTTTTGGAAGCCCTCACAGTTCCATGAGAAATGTTGTCCTCCTGCTGATCTTTGTGAGGCAGCACCACCAGCATCACAGGCCATCAAGTTTCGTGTGGGCGTGGCCAAGCCTCTCAGCCATGGAAATTACACAAATTAATGTTTTTTTCTCCACAGCCTGCACCACTATGACCATCTGCACCACCACTCAGTTACGATATGTCAGCCCACCACAACAAGCACACTGCGGTGCACCCTACTATCAATTGTCCTGTACAGCCTGGCCTATTCTGCAGTTTTGTGTGGACTCTCACTACCTGCGACACATCCCAGAACTTTTGCTAGGCCTCAGAGAACCGCCAAGTGGTAGTTGTTTGCTTTTTGCTGCACTTGCTGATGCACCCTACACAGACTCTGGTGCATAACTGAACAGCTCCACTCCACACATACCAGGGTATGCCAATCTTTTGCATTTCAGAAAGCACAAATAACCCAAGTCCGTAAATGCCATGGAGAGCACACGGGTACCGGATGATGAAGAGGACATGGACGATGATGAACAGCTCCACTTCTACCCCACCATCAGTCCTTAGTTGCATCTGTCCCTGCTCTTGAGCTGTTCGAGGTGCATGGTCTCCGTCCACACAGGTGGCAATATGGAAGGACTGAGTCAAGTACCTAGAAATGAATTTTGCAGCTGTGGGACTAGATAATGGCATGACCCATGTCTTGCACCTAAGGGGTGCTGCCATTCACTGGCTGTGAACATCAGTGGTCAATACTGGCCAACCAGTCACTTACGCTACTCTAAAACAGACACTAACAGCTACTTTGAGCCTCTGTCCAACCCTAATTATGAGCAGTTCTTGTTGCGTTAAGCCAGACAACAACCAGAGGAGTCTGTGGACACATTTTATGCTTGGTTAAAAGATTTAGGCAAGAAATGTATGCTACCAGATTCTGATGATAAGATCAGACCCCAGTTCATTCAGGGTTGCCTTTCCACGTAATTGAGGGAACACATCCTTCAGGGCCCAGGAATGCCCATGGCCAACATACTCACAATGGGACGCTCAAAACAACTCTCCAAGGTGTGTGCCACACATAAGGAATCAGCCTTACATTGCCAAGTAATAACCAAACCTGTATATGTGGTCATGACATGAGGTGCTAAAAAGAAGAATGCTTGCTTCAAGTCAGCCATGGCTCCCAAAGTGTGTCACAGGTGTGGGTTCCATATCCTCATCAAGGACCCTGCCTAGTGCGTGGGACGAAATGTACAGTTTGTAACAAACTTAAACATTTTACCAGGACATGCCAATCTTTTGCTTTTCAGAAAGCACAAATAACCCAAGTCTGTAAATGCCATGGAGAGCACAGGGGTACCGGATGATGAAGAGGATATGGACGATGATGTTGTGGAAGGTGTGGTGCATGTCATGCATGAGAACATCACAGAAGATGAATTGTAAAATGCACAATCCTCCTTGCAGGACATCAAGTCCCAGCCCTAACTGACATGGGTGCATCCATCAACATTTTGGCACAGTCCATTCTACAAATTTTCACTACAGACAGTTGTACACCCTACCACTACACAGGTTTTCACCTTTGTCTCATCAACACTACTCTCACTGCCTGGTGTGTTCTGAACCAAAATTGCTCATGAGATACACAGCACGAGCCAAAGTGTATGTCACCAAAGGATGCTCTGACATGCTGCTGAGCTGTCAGACCACAGAATGTCTCCAGTTAGTTTTGTTTGTGTTCAGCATCCATCTAGAAGGAGTGGATGATCTGCTAACTAAATTCGCACAGCTGTCAGAAGGCATTGGCTGTCTAAAGAACCTATTAGTGCACATATAGACAACTCAATTCAACCAGGGATGCTGAGACATCACCATGTGGCATTCCACCTCTGCCCAAAAGTGAAAGATGAACTCTGGAAGCTGAAACAGGCAGACATCATCGAGAGGGTAGAAGGTCCAACTCCATGGGTTTCTCCAATCATCATAACTAGAAAATCCAAGCAGCCCAGAGAGGCCTGCATATGTGTGGATATACAACTACCCGACATGACCATCCCCTGAGAAATGCATCTGACACCCACGGTCAATGACATCATGGCAGAAGAAGGTGGACTGCAATGTTTTCCAAAATATATCTTCAAGCTGGATACCATCAAATGATGCTGGCACTGGAGTCAAAAGCTATCATAATGTTCTCCACACAGGTGATGTTGAGGAGGTACAAACACCTCAGTTTTGGAGTGTACAGCATGGCTGAAGTGTTTCAAGACACGAACTGAGTGGTTTTGGCCGGACTAGATGGAGTCATGCTCATTATCAGCAGCAATGACATTCTAGTGCATGCACCCACTCTGGAAGAGCATCTAAACCAGTCAACCTTTTCTGTAATAAGAGCTGATTATGTTAATTGAAAATCATCCTGAGCTTCTGACATCACTGCAGGATTATTATCGTGCTACCATATGCAAGATCACAAGCAGCTATCACCTCAGTTCAACTGGAAGGGTTGCCAGCAGTAATGAAAAAAAAAACCTTGTCAATGTGTAATGCCTCTAAATAGGTAATGCATAACAGCCACAGTTCCAATGCATGTGGCACGAAGGTAATAATATTAGTAATACATCTCAATAGTGTTGATGGATTGATCGGTTAAATATCAACTTTAAAAACAGATTGGAAATTCTACTTTTTTTCTATAATCAACAGCCATTTTTGTCTCAACTATATGCTTTTCAATTTTGATATATATATTTTGATTCAACCTTGCAAAGCATCTCTTTTAATAGACTGGGCTGTATACAGGAAAGCTACTTATAAGTAGGTGCCGAGCTACCAGTAGCTTATGAGCTACTCATTGGAGAAGTCTGATTTCAACAGACAAAGAGCAACATTTCGAAGACTACTGAACAGTTGGCTCACCCTCCACAAGGAAAGTGTGTGTTTCTCCAAAAGGAAATATCTTTCTTTGGCTACTGTTTTTCTGAGAATGGTATCATGCCAGACCCAGCTAAGGTCAAGTACATTTGCTCTGCACTGTGACACGCATATCTCTTTGGTCACCCTTTCATGATCCACACAAACCACATGTCACTGGTACCTCTGTTCACTGGGTTGTCCACAGGATTGAAAAGTGGATTCTCCTACTGCAGGAATATTGTTTCTCTGTTGTCTACAGGGAAGG
This sequence comes from Pleurodeles waltl, assembly GCF_031143425.1. Lineage (NCBI taxonomy): Eukaryota > Metazoa > Chordata > Amphibia > Caudata > Salamandridae > Pleurodeles > Pleurodeles waltl. The sequence continues at coordinate 1,072,923,397 of NC_090437.1, forward strand.
AACCCAGAATCCAGCAGATTATCGAGTCAGGCATCCAAGACTAGCCACTGTATTTAAAGAGTCAGATGCAGATGATGTGGAGAAGTACATCAAACTAGTTATCAGGAGGTCAAGACTCCTGCCCATCATAGGGGGGGAGGTCATAGATGCCACCAACATGGATGAATGTTTCCAGTTAGCAAAATCAGCTGTAACATCAGGAAACTGGAACAAGCTCACACACAATGTGTCTCACTGCACTGAGGAGACTCAGCTGACACTTCTGTCACTGCACAATGTCCTTCATGACCTTGCTGTTTATCCTGAGGGGTGACTGTTGAGGGGTCCCCCGCTGGTGATTCCTGCAAGGCTGAAATAACAGGTGGTAGATCTGGCTCAAACTGCCCATCAAGGGGTAGTCAAAACAAAATCCAGGCTATGATGCAAATTCTGGTTCCCAGGGCTTGATGACCTGGTGGAACGGACTATACTACAATGGCCAATGTGCCAAGCTGATGGTACCGCTTAACAATCAATGACTTTGATCATAGAAAATATTCCCGTTTCCTTGGCATTGAGCCAGATCTGACTTGAGTTTACCGGATGGTCAGCACATGCTAGTCATAACTGATGAGTTCATAAAGTATCCTGACATGGAGACTCTTGAATCCATGCCAGCCAGGCCATATTTGGACTAGAGAAGGAGATGGTCTATTATGGATCACAGAATGAACTGAGGACAGATTATGGTCCCCCACTCTCCAGTCACAAATTTTCTGACTACTCAGGATCTAGAAGCTTTTGTCACAGAAGAATAACTCCCTGATGGCCGTAGGCAAATGGCGAGGCTGAATGCTTCAAGTGAAGTTTGAATACATTTCTGAGAATCGTGCTGACCAACAACCAGAACATGGAATGTGCTGTGTATGCTTTTCTTTGTGAATACTGGCTTACCCCACATGCATTCACCCAAATAACCCTCAACACTCTATGCATGAATAGGATGGTGGGTGACACCATTCATCATATAATGGAACCAACATCAGTCAGGGACAAAGCAGCGGAAGCTTTACGTCAATGACAAGTACAGAACAACAAGATGTCATGAAGCAGACGGGCCCGGCAGAAGCATATCTAAATTGGAGACTTAGGGACAGATTTGAGAAGCCTCTAGCTTAATCTTGCGGCACATTACTGTCATTTTGTTACGCTAATGTGGTGTTAGGTTGGCAAAAATACCACACTATATTTACAAAGTGGCGCTGTTGTGTAGGCTCTCATTATTCTACTGAGACTACTGGATTTTGAGCGGCAGAATCGCCTGTGGTGTGGGAGACTAAGGGGGTCATTACAACATTGGCGGTAAAAGCTGCTTATCGCCGTGCAGAAGACCGCCAATACACCGCCACGGCCGCGGAATTCCGCCACAGCTATTATGACCCACGGCTCAGAATCCGCCGAAATTCAGACACTCACACAAGTCCGCCACACCAAAGGTCAGTGATAAACTGGAAAAAACAAAACCTCCACCGTCACGCCAACAGAAACACGCCCATGCTATCACGACCCACGAATCCACGCAGCGGTCTTTCATCTGCGGTATTCCATTGGCGGTACACACCGCCGCGCTCAAAATACACACACATCTCCAAAACACCACCACATTGGACAAATCGAATTACACACACCTGAGACACATACAAACACCACTCCCACACACTCAATACAATATAAAACACACACCCACATCACCCACAAATCACTACGACCAAAAATTAGAGACGAAGGTAACAGAGAGATAGCACAGCAATAGACAACCCCACCACACAGAGTCACACAACACCATCACCCATAAAACATCCACGCACAAAACACCCCACATCACCACACTCATCAACTCATACACCACCCCACACATCACCTACACCACCCCATGTCACGCCAAAGACACCCCAGGTTTTCCGAGGAGGAGCTCAGGGTCATGGTGGAGGAAATCCTATGGGTAGAGCCACAGCTATTTGGAGCACAGGTGCAGCACACCTCCATAGCCAGGAAGATGGAGCTATGGTGAAGAATCGTCGACAGGGTCAACGCTCTGGGACAGCACCCAAGAAATCGGGAGGACATCAGGAAGAGGTGGAACGACCTACGGGGGAAGGTGCCAGTGGTCTCCAGGCACAACATCGCGATTCAGCGGACTGGCTGCGGAACCCCACCTCCTCCCCCACAACTAACAACATGGGAGGAGCAGGTCTTGACCATCATGCATCCAGAGGGCCTCGGAGGAGTCAGTGGAGGAATGGACACTGGTAAGTCAAATCTTAACTATCATATCCCCCACCCTACCTGCATGCTATCACACACCCCACCCTCACCCCCTCCCCTATCACTACAACTCCTCACTAATGTACTAATAACACAAACTACACATCCCAACACCAAGCCCTGCATGACACAACTAAGCATGGACACACAGCACTAAAGCATGCTCACTGCACATACCCATAACAACCCCCCAACCATCATCATACAAGCCCCCACACAGGAATGCTTGCACTGGGGTACACACACACCCACCCATTGCACACCATGACACACACACATGCAATAATCATGCTCTTATACCCCTGCAGGACCACTACGTAACGTCACCACACAGGAGGGTCCAGACATCTCCACCCCACCCACAGAAGAGGCCCACAGTGACGACAGCAGCTCTGGCCAACTGGATCCAGATGACCAGCCCGGACCATCGTGGGCCTTGGGACAGTCGGTTCCCCTTGCACAGGCACAGCCCAACACTGACCTTTCACCCTCTGGTAACACCAGCACAGCACCCACCCAGCGGGCCCATACCTCCGTACCCAGGACACGTCAATCAGCGGTGTGTCCACCACTACAGGGAACCCAGGGTAACCCACCACCCCAACAACAACAGGGACCTGGGGGCAGTGGTAGTGGGCACACGGTCCAGGGGACTGAGGGAGAGGAATACAGGGGAACTGGGAGGGCTGCTGTGCGACAGGGGGCGGACAGGCCAAGGGAACCCACTCTCCACGAGGCCCTCTCCTCTATCATGGGAGCATACCACCACTCCCAGGAGACAATGGCTACGGTCCTGGCCAAGTTTCAGGAGACCCAGCACCTGCAGGACGAACAGTATTTGGGGTTCAGGGAGGATCTCAGAACCATCAGCTCCGCCCTGGGCACCATCGTAGGGGTGCTGAAGGACACACAAAAGACCATGAGGGACACCGTGGCACTCCAAGGTGCCCCTGACACTAGCATGGATGATGAACTGCCCACCACCTCCGCCGGTGCTAGTGGACAGGACGCCCCGCCACAGGACCACCACACCAGCACCCCACCCCCTGCAGACGGACAACCACCCCGCAAGCGGTCCCTGAGATCCAGGAACAGGACAGAGCAAGATGGGAAGACCCCGCCAGGAAATGAGACCACCCTGATTGTCCTCCCACTGTCTCACTTTGTTACCCTGTCCAGATTGGAACTGCCCCAGCTCCACTTCCTATGCCCATATGGGCAGTGCACCTGTGTGACTAATAGACTAGACTCTGCCATGGACATTCCTCCACCATCACCCATCACCATTTTGCCACCCCCTCCAATAATTAGCACCTCAATAAACACCCTTGAACCACAAAACAATCTGGATTTTGAAAATGTGTATTAGCAATGACTGTGACAAAATTCGCTTTCAAATGTAATGCCAACATACCTATGTCACACATCACAAGTCCATGAAGGATGCAAGCAGATGACACACGTTGGTAACCACACCTGTGAAACCATAATTGAAATGTACAACTCAGTTACCATATACTGGTTGAAATCGACAGACAGGATAGAGGTAGAAGTGTGAAAGTGAATGTAATAGTAAAAAAATAGTTCTCACCTGTGTGTCACTGGAAATATTGCTGTATGACTGACTCCCTGTTGTCTATGTCTTCTTCCTCAGCTTCCTCCTCATCACTGTCCACAGGCTCCACAGGCTCCACAGCTGCCACAACACCGTCATCTGGACCATCCTCCTGCAGAAAAGGCACCTGGCGTCGCAAAGCAAGATTGTGAAGCATCGAGCAGTCGATGATGATCTGGCACACCTTCCTTGGTGAGTAGAATAGGGAACCACCTGTCATATGGAGGCACCTGAACCTGGCCTTCAGGAGGCCGAAGGTGCGTTCGATCACCCTCCTAGTCCGCCCATGGGCCTCATTGTAGCGTTCCTCTGCCCTGGTCCTGGGATTCCTCACTGGGGTCAATAGCCAAGACAGGTTGGGGTAACCAGAGTCCCCTAATAGCCACACATGGTGCCTCTGGAGTTGACCCATCACATTCAGGATGCTGCTATTCCGCAGGATGTAGGCGTCATGCACTGAGCCAGGGAACATAGCATTTACCTGCGAGATGTATTGGTCTGCCAAACATACCATCTGTACATTCATGGAATGATAACTCTTCCTGTTCCTGTACACATGTTCACTCCTGCCTGGGGGGACCAGAGCTACATGGGTGCCATCAATAGCACCTATGTTGTTGGGGATATGTCCCAGGGCATAGAAGTCACCTTTCACTGTAGCCAAATCCTCCATCTGAGGGAAAACGATGTAGCTCCTTACGTGTTTCAGCAGGGAAGACAACACTCTGGACAACACGTTGGAAAACATAGGCTGGGACATCCCTGATGCCATGGCCACAGTTGTTTGAAATGAGCCACTTGCAAGGAAATGGAGCACTGATAGCACCTGTACTTCAGGGGGTATTCCTGTGGGATGGCGGATTGGTGAGATCAGGTCTGGCTCCAACTGGGTACACAGTTCCTGGATTGTGGCACGGTCAAACCTGTAGGTGATGATCAAATGTTGCTCCTCCATTGTTAACAGGTCCGCCAGCGGTCGGTACACCGGAGGATTCCGCCATCTCCTCAAATGTCCCAGCTGACGGTGCCTAAGAAGGACAACAGCGACCACAGAGTCAACAAATTCTCAGGTATGTACCCACAGCTACACAGAACACGACACAAAATACTAAACTCTTCCTGTATGTTTGTTGAGTGTAGGCCTAGGTATGTGTGACGCAGTAGTAAATGAAGCCATGTGGGCCCCTGAAATGGCGGCTGCCTGACCTCTAAACTGGGACAATGGGATGTGAGGTAACTGCGCTGACGTTGTACACCGTCGCGGTAGGCGGTCGTAGACCGCGGCGCAATGCTGCATTGGTTAACATTGGACCCTATAGGTCCCAGGAGCCAATGATGAATTGCGCCGGCGGTGATGATACGCACCGCCGCGGACGTCACCGCCGCGGACGTGACCACCATTTTCTATCTGTTCAATCACTCGATACCTGATCTTCGACAGGAGGGGACCTACACTGCAAGTGCTGCTGTGACCTCGGTCTGGAAGAGACAATGGCTGCTGCGTCTGGGGAAAGGGCCCCTGCCTTCACTGCTCAGGAGTTGGAGAAGCTCGTGGACAGGGTCCTCCCCCAGTGCACGCTACTCTACGGTCCTCCAGACCAACAGGTAAGTACACAGGGAGCACGTTGTATGGGCTATGCTGGGTGGAGAGGGCTGGATGTCAGTAGGAAGGGGGCAGAGTTTTGCGACCATGAAGGACTGTGAATGCATGTGCCACATGGCAAGGGTAGGGATGGGGGCCAGTCACTTCGACGGTGCAGTTGGTAATGACTTCTCTTCTTCCCCTGTACATGTCATGTAGGTCAGCACCCACCAGAAGAAGTACATTTGGCGTGCCATCGCCAAGGACGTCCGGACCCTGGGGGTCCACCAGAGACGGGGCACCCACTGCCGTAAAAGATGAGAGGACATTCGCCGCTGGAGCAAGAAGGTGGCGGAGGCTCAGCTGGGGATGGCCTCCCAACGTGGGAGGGGTGCCTGTCGCACCATGACCCCCCTGATGTTCAGGATCCTGGCTGTGGCCTACCCTGAGTTGGATGGGCACTTGAGGGCATCACAGCAGACACAAGGGGGTGAGTACACTCTCATTCTGCGGACTTAGCGCGCAGTGGAGGGTTCTGGGTGGGGGAGGAGGGCTGTGGGTTTCCCTAGGCCAGGGCGAGTTCCGTAGGCTAGGCCCCTTCGTAAGGCATGGCCGTGTGGCCTCCCACCCCACCTCTGTAGAGTGCCAACTACAGGTATACATGCCCCTGTGTCATCTATGTGGACAGATGACACTTATAGCCATGTAGGCCATATCCCAGAAATTGCATCTGTAGAGGCCAAGAGCACGGCGTAGTGCAGGGGGCTGCTGTGTCTGTATTGTCCGCAAACGATAACGGTAAGCCATGCACTCAACCTGTCTTTCTTCTGTTTCCCCACCCCTTTTTGTGCTCTCCCTGTTCTTGTGTGCATCAGCATCATCAGGCGGAGGTACAGTGGCACCGGAGCACGAGGGAGCTGCATCCCACATGGCCATGGAGGGCCAAACCACGGACTCCGAATACACCAGTGGGACGGAGGGCGAGGGGAGCTTCACGTCGGTCACCGGATCAGCAACCAGCAACATGGACTCGTCCCCAGATGGGAGCTCCCTTGTGGTGGCGGCACCATCTGTGCCCCCCACTTCTACAGGTACAGCCGCCACCACCCCTACCAGCACCGCCCTCCCAGCAGTCCCTCAGCCTTCGCTCCGTACCCGCTCACCCAGGAGGGTGGGCAGCACCTTCGCCCCAGGCACCTCAGGCCCTGCCCCAGTCACCCCTGCTGCCCTCAGTGAGGAGGCCATTGACCTCCTCAGATCACTCACTGTTGGGCAGTCTACCATTGTGAATGCCATCCAGGGTGTAGAAAGGGAGTTGCAACACAGTAATGCATTCCTGGAGGGCATTCATTCTGGTCAGGCTGCCCTTCATCGAACCCTGCAATCTCTGGCCTCAGCACTGATGGCAGCCATTGTCCCTGTGTCTAGCCTCCCCCCTCCAACTTCCTCCACCCAGACCCAATCCCCTGTACCCCAGCCTATCCCAAGCACATCATCAGACCAGCATGCACACCTCAACACCCAAAAGCGGCCGCCAAACATAGGCACCACACATCCCACAGGCACTCACACAAGCATCACCCACATACAGACACAGCAACATCCACTGCCTCGACTGTGTCCCCCTCCTCGTCATCTCCCTCCTCCCTCCCAGTGTCATCTACACTCTCACCTGCATGCACTACATCTACAGGCACTAGGACTCGCACCAGAACACCCAGCACCACACCCCGCTCACCTGCACTCACCACCCCCAATACCATTTACACGTCACCTGTGTCCACTCCCAGTGTGTCTGTGACGCCCCCTCCCAAATTACACCCACACACCCAACATCCATCCACCTCACAACAGCCTCCAGTACATGCACCTGCACCCATATCACCTAAAGTTACACCTCCTACAACCACCTCCTCTTCCTCCACTCCCAGACCCCCTCCAGCTACCCATCCCAGTGTTCATCAGAGACTCTTCCTGAGCAACGTTGACCTCTTTCCCACCACCCCCCTCCAATTCATAGGTCCCGTAGTAGCACCTCAGCCGAAAAAAGTCCGGTACCAGTGGTGCGTGTTAAAGGTTTGTGAAGTGCACCGGCCACCAGGGCAGCCAGTGGGACACGTAGCCAATGCACTGCCAGTCCACCCCCTGTAAAGCACCTTAAGTTGGAAAGTGCCCGACGGCGAGAGGGTGAAGACTCCTGCCGGCAAAACAGCTCACAAGGGTCCCGGGGGGAGTGCCGAGTCAGCTGTGACTCCTCCCAAGGTGGTGAAGGGGCAGAAGAGGTCTCCAAGGTCTGGTAAGAGCAGCACGGCGGAGAAGGCCGCCATCCTCCCCACCGGCCGGGACGCCACCGCTAGCAGTATCGTCACTGGTCCGGAGACCACCGCCAGAGTCAGTGCCCTGGAGGGCAGCAGTATCGTCACTGGTCCGGAGACCACCGCCAGAGTCAGTGCCCTGGAGGGCAGCAGTATCGTCACTGGTCCGGAGACCACGCCAGCGTCAGTGCCCTGGAGGGCAGCAGTATCGTCACTGGTCCGGAGACCACCGCCAGAGTCAGTGCCCTGGAGGGCAGCAGTATCGTCACTGGTCCGGAGACCACCGCCAGCGTCAGTGCCCTGGAGGGACCCGGCAGCCTCAGCCCCGCTGGCCACTGAGGGACCATCATGCCACACACCGCTGCACAGGTCAGAGACAGCTAAGTCAAGCACCGCTGAACAGGGCAAAGACCGCCATGGCAAAGCACAGCTGAACAGGTCAGAGACAGCAAAGGCAAGCACCGCTGAACAGGGAAAATACCGCCATGGCAATGCACCGCTGAACAGGTCAGAGACAGCAAAGGCAAGCACCGCTGAACAGGGCAAAGACCGCCATGGCAAAGCACAGCTGAACAGGTCAGAGACAGCAAAGGCAAGCACCGCTGAACAGGGCAAAGACCGCCATGGCAATGCACCGCTGAACAGGTCAGAGACAGCAAAGGCAAGCACCGCTGAACAGGGCAAAGACCGCCATGGTGAAGACCGCTGAACAGGGCAAAGACCGCCATGGCAAAGCACTGCTGAACAGGTCAGAGACAGCAAAGGCAAGCACCGCTGAACAGGGCAAAGACCGCCATGGCAATGCACAGCTGAACAGGTCAGAGACAGCAAAGGCAAGCACCGCTGAACAGGGCAAAGACCGCCACGGTGAAGACCGCTGAACAGGGCAAAGACCGCCAAATCAAGCATCGTTAGCCCATGTGCAGCTGGGACAGTGACGGAACTGGGACCGTCACAGGGAGCGTGATGCACTCTGGGCACCAGTCCCCCTCCAGAACCAGTGGAGACCTGCATCCACTCTGTCTGTCCTGCATAGGATGAAGCACTCTGGGCACCAGTCCCCCTCCAGAACCAGTGGAGACCTGCATCCACTCCGTCTGTCGTGCACAGGATGAAGCACTCTGGGCACCAGTCACCCTCCAGAACCAGTGGAGACTGTGATCCACTTGAGAGACTGTGGCTTTGCACTCCCCAGGATGAAGCAGTGTGCAAACCACCCACTGAAAAGCCTTGTGAGACTGTGGCTTTGCACTCCCCAGGATGGTACAGTGGGCAAGCCACCCACTGTAGAGACTTGAGAGACTGTGGCTTTGCACTCCCCAGGATAAAGCAGTGGGCAAACCACACACTGTAGAGACTTGAGAGACTGTGGCTTTGCACTCCCCAGGATGGTACAGTGGGCAAGCCACCCACTGTAGAGACTTGAGAGACTGTGGCTTTGCACTCCCCAGGATGGTACAGTGGGCAAGCCACCCACTGTAGAGACTTGAGAGACTGTGGCTTTGCACTCCCCAGGATGGTACAGTGGGCAAGCCACCCACTGTAGGGACTTGAGAGACTGTGGCTTTGCACTCCCCAGGATACATCAATGGGCATGGAGCCCCGTCGTGGATCTGGCGTGGTGCAGTCATCCGGCTGAGGTGCCCCCCCCTTCCCTTCCCCCTGAGGTGCCTGTTGTATTTCTATCTGATGCCCCTGCAGTGTTCTCTCCGTTTGTGGACAGGTATCTAGTGTGGGCCTCGCCCATGCATTGTGGGCCCAGTGGTCCACGGACATTGATATGTGCATACCTGCAGTACTAATCGTGATGTCTGATTTTTATAAAGTTGATATATATTTGTATATCATTGGTTACTGTATTTTGATACATTACAAAGTTTGAACTGATTTCCTTTTGTCTTTGCATTCATCCGGGGGGGTTGTGGGTTGTTACTGTGCTGTTTGGAAATGCATTGGTGTGTGTGTTGTAGTGGGTGAGGGTCGGGTTGGGGGAGGGGGTGTTGCATGTGTGTGTCCATGACTTTTGCCTCCCCCCTCCCCTATGTCGTAGGTGCAGTACTCACCATTGTCTTCGGCGCCTACGTTGCTGGTGTTCGTAGAGGAGCAGGAAGACAAGAGCAGGGAGTATTTGTAGTTCCGGCTCCATGGTGGCCTCCTTCCTTGTGGAGTGTGTAGAGGTGAGCGTTTTCCCTTTGAAATGTCTGTTTCCGCTGTGTTTTTATCCACGGTGAATCCGCCCCGGAAAAGGTGGTGGATTGCCAGGTTGTGATACTGTGGGCGGTACATTGTCTTCCGCCTGTCTGTTGGCGGTGACCGCCGCGCTGCTTGTCTGTACCGCTGTGGCGGTCGGAGTGTTAAAGTGGCTGTCTATGTTGGCGGTTTCCACCACGGTCATAATTCCCTTTTTTTTCTGACGGCCTGTTTGCGGTATTACCGCAGCTTTAACACCGTCCGCCAGGGTTGTAATGACCACCTAAGTCTTACCCACTGCGGGTGACACCTGTCGCTCCAATCCGTGTTTTACTCCGGCCAACTAGCAGTGCCTCATCTCTACCCAAGGATAGTGATGACTGGGCAGCCAAGCGCATGACATACTTGGCTTCTCAGCGATGTCGTGGTCACTCAGGTCTCATAAGTTTCTCTCATTTACAATTCAGTCTCATATAAATGACAAACAGAAGCAGTATACGTTTCAATAATGAGTTTAATAAAACAACTGCATCTTAGATAGCAAAGCGTGAGCTGCAATACCCAAGACGACACAACATGACAGTATTAAAATTGTGATGAGAAGAGTGAAGCAACGCTATCATATTGTCACTTTAATAGGTGGACTAATTCCTTCCTAGGTTATGATCGAGCACAGCATGTTAAGCTCTAATTCTGCCCTTCAGGTTCCCCTGGGAAGACATCAACCCCCATACCTGAGCAAAGGCCTGCGGTCTGTGTTAGCATCTGTAGCGAAGCATTCAGCAATCAGCATACAGTTGTTGTTCACTGGTTGGAATCTCGATCTAACATGTAAGGGACAAGGAAGTGTTTTTATAACAACACAGCTGATGTTCTGAGAAAATGTCCCTAAGTAAGGATGTGTATTTTCTATGAATGTTGGAGACTAAATTTCTATCACCTTCACCGGCAATGTACTGTGTCCAGGCCTTGGAAGAAGCACAGAGTGATCAAGAATGTCTTGTTGGAGAACAGAGTGCTGGCTTAGGCAAAAACAGATAAATAAACGGAAATAAAACAAGACCGTAAAAATGGTTAACAATAATAAAATTTGAATAAAATATATCTAGGTTGAAGTGCACAGCGGCCTAGTGTGTTAAAATAACATGCATGGAGCTATAACTAAAATGGCTACACAACAGTGCAATACATCCATTGCACCACTTTATAAACCCGTGCACCACATTATGCCTGCACTAGGCATTATTTACGCAAGGGGTGTGTTCCGGTGTTAAGAGGCCCAGAAAAATAGTGCAGTGGAATCTGTGAGATTCCACTACTCCATTTTTGCGTAATTTTTAAAGCCTGTCAAAGGCAGGTGTTGAAATGATGCTCTCATTGTTTTCATCGTGCCTCCTTTCACTTTGCAGGATTAGCATCAACATTTCTGGCTCTAATCCTTCAAAGCACCAAACTAGCATCAACAAGTTTGACGCTATTTCCGTAGCATGCACCAGGGTGTGCTGTATCATAAATACGGCACACACATGGTGGCATTAGGGGGCGCCATGGGGTGCAAGAAAAGTGGTATGATGCGCCACTTTTCATAAATATGGCCCATAGTACTTGTCCGGAATCAGAATCCAGGATTCTGTTTGTCGTTTGAGATTGATCCTTGAAAAGTCAGTTCTGTATGCAGGACAGTAATAAGGGCAGGGAAAGGAGGAGTCTGTTACCAGGAATGTATCCTTTTTTTAAGATCTACAGGCAGCCAGATGGCCAACAGGATGCTCATCCAGCGGAGACTCTCTGAGCTGAAGACAATACTGGTGAGGGCATGGGGGAAACTTCCCTTCCTTCCTTGACACAGCCAGTCACAACTGATGATACTTGAACTGTCTCATGTTTCAACTGCCTCTGAAAGAAGGAATAGTCCACTCTCACAGGAGCACTGCCAGGGAGGCCGGTTCACAACATGAAAAGCTAGCTGAGGAGGGGTGTAAAGTCTGTCAAAAAGAAGTGACCAGATTTGACTTCAGACCGAGACCATGGACTTCTGCTCATTTGAAGGACTTTATAGTGAACCAGGTATGTGTACATCAGGGAGATGAGGAAACCAAGCTTACTCTGTGCATGTTTGTCAGTACATGTTTTTCCAAATGCATTGTTGTTTTTAATATCTTTTCCTGTTTTTGTTTTTGTTTATTTATTTTCATTGTTGGGTGAAGGAGGAAAGTTATGTTGGGATATGGTTTATCTCAACTCCTAAATGTGATTCTAGGTGTTTCCCTCCTTAACCCTGTGTATATGGCCCTGATGGTAGAGGCCATGATGTGCCAGGATGAGTTAATAAAAAGCCCCGAGGCCCCCAACATTGTGGCTCACATGCATACATGGTGTTAGTGTAATTACTGCTGCTGAAAGTGGTCATGGTCTCCCCATTCTGACTGGGCCTAATGATCTGACCAGTTTATGAAGTATGCTTAGGTCCTGCACATGCTCTCAAGATGCAGCTAAAGTGGCTGCCAGGTATTAAAAAAGAAGTAATGTTTATCTAGAGAAGTAGAGCAGAGGAGGTTTTCCAGTTAGGGCTCCAGGGCTACACCCCTCTGCTTTTTTATACCAAGAGTGAATAATAATCTTTTATTCACTCTTGGTATAAAAAGAAAATGCATCTAGGAACAGCCTAAGATAGTTCTGCTAGAGAGAATGTCTGATGTCTGGCGCAGGCACATGAAGGCACCTGAACCAATTATTAGAGATTTTCTAGGGCTGGTGAAAATCCCCAGCCCTGGCCTCAGACCCTTGACATGCCTCAGTGACTCCCAAATCAATGACGTGGTAAAGGGTCACAGATCAAGTTAGCCACAGACATTGAAGGCTTAAGCCCTGCAGTGCCCGTGGCTACATGCACTCAGTCAGTCATGCCACCCTTTCCCAACTGGTCATATAGTTGGGAAAGGTGGGGTGAATATGCAGAGACTGAATACTCAAATCTGAGATTGTGCAGGTTTGAGGTTTCAATTTCAAGTCAGTGAAGCCGAAAGAAGCAACATGAGTCCAAATAGAACCCGCACAGACAGCAAGGTGCTTTTAAATACTGTGTATGCATGTGTGAGAGTGTGTTTCCGTGAGAGAGTATTGTGTGTGTATATATGAGCATATCTGTCTGTCTATGTGCGTAAGTATGACTAAAAGTGAGAATATCAGTGAAGGAGTTAGTCAAAGTTCGTACAATAAATGATATGAAGAGTAAGTACAGGTGAGAATGAATGAGTGAGGGAGAATGACACGGAGTATAGCTGAATGTTACTGTGTGTGTGACTGAGTCAAGTATAAGTGAATCTTTGTGAGTCAGAGAATGATTGAGATAGAGTGAGACAGTGTGGGTGCAAGTTATTGTTATAATTACCTTAGGGTATGAGTTATAGTTACTTGAGATAACTGTAACTATAACTAATGAATTTCTATGGTTGTGTGTGTAAAATCTGAACCTAACTACAACAGGATATACATATATATATATATTCACTTAAAAAACAAAGGTTAAAGGGAAGATAAGCTCACATTTGAAACATCTCAAACAATAGAAATTGACCAGTTATAGTTAGAGTTATCGCAAGTAACTATAACTCGTGCCCTAAGGTAACTATAACTCACACCCTCAACATGCACTGCTAATTACCCGACAAATTACAGCACTCCTGACATCTTTGATAGCATCATTGATAATATCAATGTCATATTTGCTGTAAAAGTTTATGGTTACTTTAGGGTGTGAGCTATAGTTACTTTAGTGTACGAGCTATAGTAATTTAGATAACTCTATCTATAACTGGTGAATTTGTATGGGTTTGTACATACAAAATGTGAGACTAACTATAATGTTCCTGTAACCTTTGTTTTTTTCAGTGAATTGCTGTGTTTTTGAAAGTTCTATTTCCTAACTACAATGTCCCTGTAACCCTTGTTTCTTTCAGTGGATTTCAGCTGTGCACAGCAGGGGTTGGCCTCTCCCAAAACCATCTGACCCCACACCATGCACAGCCGAACAGTCTGTCTCTCTTCATGTGAGGATAGGTGTGAGAGGGTGTCTCTGAGTGTGAGAGTGTCTGTGGGTGTGAAAGTGGGTGTGTGAAGGTCTGAGTGGCTCTGTGAGTGGGTGCATGAGGGTCTGAGTAGGTCTGTGAGTGTATCCTGAGTGTCTGAGTGGGACTGTGAGTGGGTGTGTGAGGGACTGAGTGGGTCTGTGAGTATGTGTGTGTCAGTGTCTGAGTGGGTCAGTGAGTCAGTGCATGACAGTATGAGTGGGTCTGTGAGTGGGTAGACAAGTGTGTCTGTGAGTGGGTGCATGAGGGTCTGAGTGGGTCTGTGAGTGGGTGTATCAGTGTCTGAGTGGGTGCATCCGTGTCTGAGTGGGTATTTGAGTGGGTGCACAATGGTCTGGGCAGGTTTGGGAGTGGGTGCATGAGTGTCTGAGTGGGTCTGTGAGGGTCAGTGTATGAGTGAATCTGTGAGTCAGTGCATGAGGGTCTGAGTGGGTATGTGAGTGGGTGCATCAGTTTCTGAGAGGGTCTGCGAGTGGGTGCGTCAGAGTCTGAGTGGGTCTGTAAGGAGGTCTTTGAGGGGGTCTGAGTGGGTCTGTGAGTGGGTGTGTCAGTGTATGAGTGGGTCTGTGAGTGGATACATGAGGGTCTGAGCGAGCCTGTTAGTGGGTGTGTGAGACTAATCACCCCAAAACTTTCCATGTGCAACAAGAATCACCAGGACATTTTTTTGATAAATTTCATGAAGATTCGTCAAGGGGTGCCAAAGATATAGGCATGTCAAAAACACTTTTTCTATGAAAAAATGGTGCCAACTATAATGACCAAATGCCGATTGCCACTAGGTAGTGTGTATGTATATGTGTGTGTGTGTGTATGTGTATATATATATATATATATATATATATATTGTATCTAGGGATGCGAACTTTCAGTGAACCTTCCTGATCTCATGCTGAGATCCGATTGGCTGCAAACACTTCAACAAGGAAGTGTTGACTTCCATGTTGAGACTTTGCTTCAGCCAAGTCCCAGACAAAAAATTTATAAAATAAGAAAAGGGGCCAAGGATAACTCTAACTATATCGGGGGAATTTCTATGGTTTTGTACATTTTACATTTTTAGCCTCACTATAACGTCCCTGTAAGCTTTTGAAAAGTTATTAAAACAGGAATATGACCGCGGACACACTTAGATTGGAATCTTCAACCTTCAGGGTGAGAGCCTGAGACCTTATCCTCTAGGTCACAGGTAAGATGTTGCTATTGTTGTGGCAAAAAGACATAAATGTTTGATCGGTATGAATGTTTAACAGTCAAAACACTAGTAAATATACAGACACACTGCATGAGATACCAGGACTTGAACCTTCAACCCACTGGTGACAATCCTAGAGCCTTTCCAGTAGTACACAAGAGAATCTCTTCTGATGTGCCTAAAAGCATAACTATAACATTTGCAATTAAAGATCTTGCTTGTGTGCTGCTTTTAAGTCATTCTATGGAGAGACTATTGCTACTGAAATGGTCTCTGCATGGAATAACTTCAAAGTGGCATACAAGCAAGAGGCTTGCTGCCATCTCGGAACCACAGGAAGCCTGAAGGCTCCCATGGTCGTAGCCGGCTCCCTGCATCCTGTGAAAACCGGCATTGCTCCCGCAAGCAGTGATCTGCTTTCAATAGCACTTTCCTGCTTGCAGGAGCAATGTTTTCATGTTTCCCTGCATGCTTTTTTGCGTGCACGGAAACAGAGCTGTCTGACAGGGACATAGTAGGAGCCAGCCCTGGGGGATGGTGGCCCCAGGGCCTACTATGGCTCCACGGGGGATGTGCCCCCTCCAATGTTATATTTGCCCAGGGGATATGGTGGTCCCCGGAGTGGAGGTGTTCCTCAGGGCTGCAAGGGACCACACATTCCCCTGCATGCAGATTTCATTTAGCCCCAGGGAAGTAGTGGTCTCTGGTGTTCTGGGAGAGGCCAGGAGGGTCTACCTCATATCAAAATATTGTTTTGCCCTATTTCTCAGTAATCGCCACAGGAAGGTGGCAGTCTCTGGAGCTGTGGGATAGGCACATGGGCCCACCTGCATTCAGAATTTATTTAGCCTCAGGGAAGTGGCAGTCCGTGGGGATCTGGGGGAGGACAAATGGGCCTCCCCCATAGAAAATTATTGTTTTACCCCTAGGAGGTGGTGGCCCCTGGGGCTCTGGTGGGGGGGCGCACTGCCTCTCCTTCATTTTTTGCCTCAAGGAAGGGGATGTTCCCAGAGCTAATACAAGCCCTAGGTGGTAGCCACCAGGAACCCTCCTCCTTTTTAAAATCCCTAATGCTCTCTAGACCTGACCCACAAAGGGCAAAATAAAACAAAGGCGTAAGACTGCCTTTTAAAAAAAGAAAATTTAGGGAAAATCCACGGGTCCAGATCTGCAGATTTTCCTGACATTTAAAAAAAGTCTGTGAGGGACCCCTAGACTAAGGCTAGGGGCGCAGGAGGACCCTAAAATGGTCCCTTTCCTTTTTCACTTTTTTTGTGGGACTCAGCTGAAGCGAAATCTCTAGGTGTCTCCTTGTTCAAGTGTTGGCAGCCAATCAGACATCAGCACAGCAACAGTTTGATCAGTGGGGGATCCGCATCCCTATATATCTATTGTTTTTTAACTCTAATATCTCCAAAACTACTGAAGAGATTTACACAAAAGCATGCTTTCTGGACCAAAAGCTAGCTTTCTGCCAAATTTGGTGTAATTCTGTTCAGCGGTTAGGGCTGTAGTCATGGTCAAAATTAGAAAAATCCTCTTAACGTTATATGTGGAGAAAGTGTTTGGGACCCCCCATTTCTCAGCCTTTGCTTGACAGATCACCCAGATGTGTGCCCCCCCCCAGGCCACATACGCCCCAGGGACCACCACCTCTCCAGGGCCAGCCATAAAAATTAAGGAGAGAGGTTGCGTGACCCTCCCTCTTTGAGCCAATAATGGCCCTGGGGACTGTCACCACCTGGGGCTGGCTCCTGCTATGCCCTGGGAGGCCTACCCCCGAGACATAGCTGTTTGCTTTTGCTTGGCAGGAGCTTTGACAGCTCCCACCAAGCAAAAATAAGCACTCCAGTTCCAGCAGGCAGGTGCTGTCAAAGTTCTCCCACCTGCTAGAGGAGGAGGTTTCATCGCTTTCTCTACCTCTGTGCAGGTAAAGAGAGAAAACAATTGCTCTTAAAAACAGGGATCTGCTTTTCTAGCAGCTCTCTGTGTGCAATAGCAATGTTGGCTCCCACAGGAGACAGGGAAATGGCTAGGACCGTGGGGGCCTTGCGGCTCCCCCTGCGGTCCTGATCCTGTACACTGGGTGTCATAGAACAACCAGGAGACATGGCCAGGCCTGTGGGATGGGCTCCCTGGGGCCGAAATCAGACTAGGGAGGGGGGCTGTGCAGCCTGCCTCCCCCACTTGTTTTTGAATGGCCCTGGGATGGGGTCCCCAGGTCTAAATGCTGCCTGTGGAGGGGTGGCCCCACCTCTATTAAGTGTGTTTTTACAGGGATTCTGAAATCATCCGTACGTGACTGTGATGAGTGTCTTTTTTCTTGTCCTCTCCTCATGAGAGCAGAGTCCATGGTTCTCCTTTAAAATTGATATGAGTATGATCACAAAATGTATATCTACAGTACCTTTTATTGGATTATTGTAATTATGGTGTCATTTTGATCATTGGATTATTCTCTATTGCTATGAATGGGGAGTAGGATGTTTAACCGGTTCTGTGCCTTGGACGAGGCGACCTCGTCCAAGGCTCCAGTTCCCGTGTGCTTTGGACGAGGTCACCTCGTCCAAGTCACAGGAACTGGGGGGAGCGCTAGCGCTCCCCCCGTGCTCCCCACTCACCCCCCCAAGGCACGGATGGAAGGGGAAGCCCTTCCCCTTCCACCCCTGACCCCCCCCACCCCCCGTGACATCAGCATGCGAGCGCGCGCTGATTTGTCACAGGGCCTCCCCCATCACGATGGACAGCTTCCAGCGCGATCGAAAGAGAAATGCTTTGCATTTCTCTTTCGATCACGTGGGGGAGGCAAGGAGAGGCTTCAAAGGGAAGGAAATTTATTTTAGGCCATTTCTGCCCCCCCCCTGGGGGCAGATCGGCCTATTGTTATTAGGCCGATCTGCCCCCTGGGGAGGCAGAAACCTCTAGGCGCCAGGGCAATTTTTTTTTGTGTTTTTTTTTTGTTTGTTTGTTTTTTTAGAGATGGGGAGCGACCCATTAGGCAAGGGGGGCAAATTGTATTTAGACCATTTCTGCCTCCCTTGGGGGCAGATTGGCCGATTTTAGGTCAATCTGCCCCCAAGGGGGCAGAAACCACTAGGCACCGGGGATTTTTTTTGGGGCGCCAATGTCACGCAGGGGGAGCGACCCCGTAGGCAAGGGTCGCTCCCGGTGGGGGGGGCAAATTTATTTTAGGCCATTTCTGCCCCCCCTGGAGGCAGAAACCTCTAGGCGCCAGGGCACTTTTTTTTTTTGTGTTTTTTTTTTTGTTTGTTTGTTTTTTTAGAGATGGGGAGTGACCCATTAGGCAAGGGTCGCTCCCCTGGGGGGCAAATTGCATTTAGACCATTTCTGTCCCCTTTGGGGGCAAATTGGCCGATTTTAGGTCAATCTGCCCCCAAAGGGGCAGAAACCACTAGGCACCGGGGATTTTTTTTTTGGCACCAATGTCACGCAGGGGGAGCGACCGGGGGTAAATTTATTTTAGGCCATGTCTGCCCCCCCCCCGGGGCCGGCTGAGCTAGAGGCCAAAATCCACAGGTAGGCACTTTGCAAAAAACAACTCTGTTTTCTGTGAAAAAATGTGTTGTGTCCACGTTGTGTTTTGGGCCATTTTCTTTCGTGGGCGCATGCCTACCCACACAAGTGAGGTACCTTTTTTATCGGGAGACTTAGAGGAACGCTGGATGGAAGAAAATTTGTGGCTCCTCTCAGATTCCACAACTTTCTGTCACCGAAATGAGTGGAAAACGTGTTTTGTTAGCCAAATTTTGAGGTTTGCAAAGGATTCTGGGTAACAGAACCTGGTCAGAGCCCCACAAGTCACACGATCTTGGATTCCCATAGGTCTCTAGTTTTCAAAAATGTACAGGTTTAATAGGTTTCCCTAGGTGCCAGATGAGCTAGAGGCCAAAATCTACAGGTAGGCACTTTGCAAATAACACCTCTGTTTTCTTTAAAAAAATGTGATGTGTCCACGTTGCGTTTTGGGGCATTTCCTGTCGCGGGCGCTAGGCCTACCCACACAAGTGAGGTATCATTTTTATCGGGAGACTTGGGGGAACGCTGGGTGGAAGGAAATTTGTGGCTCCTCTCTGATTCCAGAACTTTCTGTCACCAAAATGTGAGGAAAATGTGTTTTTTTAGCCAAATTTTGAGGTTTGCAAAGGATTCTGGGTAACAGAACCTGGTCAGAGCCCCACAAGTCACACCATCTTGGATTCCCCTAGGTCTCTAGTTTTCCAAAATGCACAGGTTTGGTAGGTTTCCCTAGGTGCCGGCTGAGCTAGAGGCCAAAATCTATAGGTAGGCACTTTGCAAAAAACACCTCTGTTTTCTTTTAAAAAATGTGATGTGTCCACGTTGCGTTTTGGGGCATTTCCTGTCGCGGGCGCTAGGCCTACCCACACAAGTGAGGTATCATTTGTATCAGGAGACTTGGGGGAACGGTGGGTGGAAGGAAATTGGTGGCTTCTCTCTGATTCCAGAACTGTCTGTCACCAAAATGTGAGAAAAATGAGTTTTTTTAAGCCAAATTTTGAGGTTTGCAAAGGATTCTGGGTAACAAAACCTGGTCAGAGCCCCACAAGTCATCCCATCTTGTATTCCCCCAGGTCTCTAGTTTTCCAAAATGCATAGGTTTGGTAGGATTCCCTAGGTGCCGGCTTTGCTAGAGGCCAAAATCTACAGGTAGGCACTTTGCAAAAAACACCTCTGTTTTCTTTAAAAAAAATTGATGTGTCCATGTTGCGTTTTGGGGCGTTTCCTGTTGCGCGCGCTAGGCCTACCCACACAAGTGAGGTATCATTTTTATCGGGAGACTTGGGGAACATAGATTAGCAAAACAAGTGTTATTGACTCTTGTCTTTCTCTACATTTTTTCCTTCCAAATATAAGAGAGTGTGTAAAAAAGGCATCTATTTGAGAAATGCCCTGTAATTCACATGCTAGTATGGTCACCCCGGAATTCAGAGATGTGCAAATAACCACTGCTCCTCAACACCTTATCTTGTGCCCATTTTCGAAATACAAAAGTTTTCTTGATAGCAATTTTTCACTCTTTATATTTCAGAAAATGAATTGCTGTATACCCGGTATAGAATGAAAACGCACTGCAGGGTGCAGCTCATTTATTGGCTCTGGGTACCTGGGGTTCTTGATGAACCTACAAGCCCTATATATCCCCGCAACCAGAGGAGTCCAGCAGACGTAACGGTATATTGCTTTCGAAAATCTGACATTGCAGGACAAAGTTACAGAGTAAAACGTAGAGAAAAATTGCTGTTTTTTCACCTCAATTTCAATATTTTTCTTTTTCAGTTGTTATTTTTTGTAGGAAACCCTTGTAGGATATACACAAATGACACCTTGCTGAATTCAGAATTTTGTCTACTTTTCAGAAATGTTTAGGTTTCTGGGATCCAGCATTGGTTTCATGCCCATTTCTGTCACTGACTGGAAGGAGGCTGAAAGCACAACAAATTGTAAAAATGGGGTATGTCCCAGTAAAATGCCAGATTTGTGTTGAAAAATTGGGTTTTCTGATTCAAGTCTGCCTGTTCCTGAAAGCAGGGAAGCTGGTGATTTTAGCACTGCAAACCCTTTGTTGATGCCATTTTCAGGGAAAAAACCACAAGCCTTCTTCTGCAGCCACTTTTTCCCATTTTTTTGAAAAAAAACAAATTTTTCACTTTATTTTGGCAAATGTCTTGGCCTCCTTCAGGGGAACCCACAAAGTCTGGGTACCTCTAGAATCCCTAGGATGTTGGAAAAAAAGGACGCAAATTTGGCTCGGCTAACTTATGTGGACAAAAAGGTATGAGGGCCTAAGCGCAAACGGCCCCAAATAGCCAAAAAAAGGCCTGGCACAGGAGGGGGAAAAGGCCTGGCAGCGAAGGGGTTAAGGGGTTGTTTTTTTGCTTTTATAAGTCTTTTGGTATTATTACTAAATAATGTATACATTTTCTCTATATTGAGTCTGCCTACTCTGACAAGTTGGCGTCTGTACTCTGATCAGAAGCTGATGAAGGGGATTGATTCTGGATTCATACAACAATTCCTATGGATGTGTCAAGGTTAATTTACAACAGATAAATATTGAAAATAATATTTATTGTAGAAAAGTGTACTTGGATTTGGCATCAAAGGGGAATCATTAATTGAGAATTGGATGCATTGGAAAGAAATGTTTTAGTATTTGGTGCTGTGAGGGTGCTGCCTGAAAAGCATGACCTTTGTCCTAATGATGACCCTTCATTGATTGGTTCTTTCTGTGGGGTCAAAAAGTCAACAGTAATTCGTGTGGATTATTCCTTAATGAAAAGAGTGACTTATTGGCACCTGGATTGAAGGGTCCCTTTGAAGATCACCGCATATACATTTTTAACCACAATTTGTATATATTGTAGATAACACTTGGCACCTTATATATTTTCACTAATCACGTTTCACTTTGTTGTTATTTCGGGAGCACCTTAGTATGTTAATTCGTGTTAATAATTTAATAAAATACTACTCTTATAAGTGTTTGCAAGGCCTCTTAAAAATAAATTTTTTGCCGTGGGAGTTGAAGGCTATAGTTCCCACCTGGGAGTCAGAAATCTCTTATTACATTTATATAACTGGGACCTAGGGTTACTGGGTTTGCCTCAATTACATTATGTACTCTGTGCAATGTCTACTCAGGGTTAAGGTCAGGTTTAAATTACTGCAACCTTTTCTGGACCTAGCAGGATTCTGCCTATATTTTTTGTTTTGGACCTCAGTCCACCCCATCTAATAAAACACTTTCTCATGCTATTCATTGTAAGGACCTGATATTCAATGTAAATAGTGAAATCATGCACAACCTTGTAGAGGGATGTATGAGGACCTATGATCTCAGTCCCCCTACAAGAATTCTATTTATTGATTTAATTTAGTGATAAAGATTTCTGTTTACTCTGAATTGGGTTTTAAAACATTTGCAGCAATTCAGGTGTGTGCTACAGTTAAGACAATAAAAAGGAAGCTTTGAAAAAATACAGAACTCAAATAAGTTGCTTGGGAGGTTGAAAGTTTCAACAGCAGCCTTGTGTAAACAGCATACATATAGAATTGAACTCCTACCAAATGAAAAGGATTGACAAGTGGTGTTGTTTATTTATTCACAAAATACGCAAAAAGGCACAACTTTGTGGAAAAACACAGCTGACAGATTTTGAGTCCTAATTGAATGGTGGAAGAAAAATAGTTTGCAGGAGGTTGGTGAGAAATAAGATAATCCACTTGAGGGTCCGTTTATTGCACCATAAATCCCCGTTTCCAGCCAGAAGTAGGGAGTAGTCACTGCTCAAAGTCCCAAGAGGACCAGCACACTGGTGCTTCTGTTGTTGCCTGGTAAACAGAGGTGAAAGAGGTTTAGCACAGCAGTGCATGCTTGATCAACAAGTAAACACAGGTCATCCTACAATGGGGGCATTCACAAACTCTGTGCTGTGAATCAGTCTGAAGCCTGTTTGAAAGGGATGGAGTTAATAGTAAGTCTATACCATGATTGTGAAAACACTCTAGAATTGTTCTGATCATCATGCGGGAGAGTGGTTTTCTTTAAGAGGGGTTTCATTTTGTCACATTCCCTCTGTTTTGGCACAATTCAGTACACCAGCTAGTAATTAAAAATAGTGGTCAAATCACAAAACACAAACAGAGAGAGTTGTTGAAGGGCATATGTCAAATCTCCCTGAAAGAAAATACCTTCTATTGATTTGACATGTGTCTAGACCATGTAGACATAGAAACTAGAAGATAAAAGAGAAAGTGAACAGGGCCACATGCTTACAATCAAGAATAGTAGTACCCTACTGGTACCACACCACAATGCGTTATGAAACTAAACACCAAAAAATATAAAATATGTAAAGTAACTCATCTGTGCTGATGGGTGTTGTTGGTTCATGCTTGTTGGTTCCCTCAACCCCTTGCATTAGGAAGTGTGTTAAATGTATTGATTTAGCTTCATGTGTTCTCTAATATATCTGCCTATGTTTACTGTTATATTCGTGTGACATGTTCCAGTTATAAATTGTATTCAAATAATTTAAAAAATGAGCTAAACAATTTATGTCTTTGTATATTTGTTCTAAATAAAGATAAATATATTCCCTAGTTTTCCTTTAATTCTGGCAGCATTATTCCCTCCCTCAGTTGATTTCTATTTGATTCCCTGCAGTGCCTATTAATAGACAATCTGGAGTTTGATTTAATATGACTTAACACAGGGCTTGTCAGGAGTGGATTTAAGCCTGTTTGGGTTGAAATTTTACTACTGTAGTAGATGTGGATGTAACCTTGGTTATTAGCAAATGAGCTACCTTTTTGTATTTGTGTTTTGGAATTTGCATGCCCCTCTTTGTGTGTCTCCTTACGTTTCTCTGAACTTCTGATAATTTGATGTAGATATTCTCCATTTCCCAGCCATTCCCCCTTTACCTTAGCACATTCACAACAAACATGTGACAAAGCACTCCACACATAATTTTTTTTTTACAGGAGTGAAGAAATATAATCTGCTCGTATCTTGTTAAAAAACATTTGCTGGTACAAGCAAAATGACTACAAGAAATCTACTTTATTTTCTGAAAAATGTTTTTGTATTAGTGTTTACATTTCTTATGAATGAGTTTGGTCCATTCCCAGTGAAAGCCTACCTGGAATTACACATACAATCAAATTTAGATAAATTAAAACCCATTCAAGATGACATATTTCAGAGAATGTGTGGCTAATAAATATTTTTTGACAGAAGCCTCAGATAATATTTATTAACATATTCTAAACAAGCATCCAATCAAACAACTTATATAGAAACTATGCAATGACCTATCAACATGTTAAGCATAGAATTTTGTTTTGGCAATTACTTTGACACTGCTTTGCAAATCTTCACAAGATCTTCTAAACTAATATGACAGCCTCTTCAGCTGCTGTCTTTAAAGTTTGGGGTGATCCATCAAGTGGGGGCTGAGAAAAGAGGGTCGCAAAAAGCATTTCCCCATTCATTTTCCGATAGGGTTTTTAGCCAATTACACCACATTTGGCCAGAAGCTAGAACTTGGTGCACAGATTGCGCTTTTTGTGATTTGATGTAAATTTGCTCAGTAGTTTCTTAGATATTAAAGGTTAAAAAGTATAGATATTTAGGGACGGGGAGGATCTGCAAATCCAACTGCCCCCGTGTTGATATCTGATTGGCTATCAACATTTCAACCAGGAAGTGCTGCCAGCTATTTTGGACCTCAGCTTTAACCTTGTTTTAATTTAGCCCCTAGGTGGGCCAGGTCCTGGGGAATTGCACTCAGTTTAAAAAACAAGAGGGCCCACCCGACAGCTTAATGAAGCCCCGGAGCCTACTGCCTTCCTGGGGCTGAATTCCATGTTATGTGGGGGGGCGGTGAGGACCCCCCCAGCACTGGGGACCACCACCTCCACAGGGCCAATTCATTTAGTTGTGAATATAGTAGGGGGGACGCATGGCCTCCTCCTGGAACCAATATGGCACCGGTGAACACTACCTCCCAAAGCCTGCTCTGGCAACCTCCTGAGGTTCCCACCCTCTAGAGGTAACTGTTTGTTTTTGCTTGGTGGGAGCTGTGACAGCTCCCATCAAGCAAAAGCAAACACTCCCGCTTGCTGAAAGTGGCGATTCCTTCTCTTTCCCTACCTACAGACATACAGGCAAGGAAAGAAATAAAAGAATTGTTCCTGCACATAGGGAGATGCATTTACAGCTGCTCCCTGTGTGCAGGAGCAATGCTGGATCCTGCAGGAGGCAGGGAGCCGGCTGGGACCGTGGGAGCCTTGAGGATCCATGTGGTCCCTTCTATCAAAATGAAAAAAAAATAGAAGTGCTTGCTTCAATAAATTATAAACCATCCAAATGTGTCTCCTATGTGGTTCCACCCTATAAAGTTATCTGATGAAGACCCTCGAGGAACAATCACAATGACAAAGTTACATACACACAACATCACAAGAGTCATTACCATGGCTCCCTTATGCAATTACCTAATTAGGTAGTACTTACTAATTAGCCAGTAGAAAGTACTGCAGTTGGGTAGGCCATCCTGCGCAATATGCTGTCCTCTTCTTCAAAAAATATGCAGGGTAGGATTCATTCTGGAACAATTCTCATTTCACAGAAATAAAACCTCAGTGGGAACATTTACACATATGATGTGAACACATGGAAATTCACCAGTTATAGTTAGAGAGACCTCAAGTAACAAAAACTCATGCCCTAAGGTAACCATAACTTGCACCCCCGCCATGCACAGTTTTTTCATCCAAAATGTTACTGCAAATATTACATTGATACTATTAATGATGTTATCACAGATGTCATGAGTACTGTAATTTGTGGGGTCATTAGCAGTGCATAGTTACCTTGGGGCATGAGTTATAATTACCTGAGGTAACTCTAACTATAACTGGTGAATTTCTATGGTTTCGTACATTTAAAATGTGAACCTATCTATAATGTCCTTGTCACCTTTGTTTTTTTGAACGTATAGTAATTTTCATTACTATACGTTATCCAACCACTGCTGCACTTGGCCATTGGCTGTGCACAGCAGCAGTTGGACAAATGGCCTGGCCTCCAGCCAGGCCCTGAGGCCAACCCCCTATGGGCACCCAACTTTGCACCATGAACAGCCTTCAACCGGGTGCAGGCCAAGTTGTCCACAAGACTTGGCCTGCAGCCCGACCCTGCGGCCAACTCCCCTAACTATCCAACCACATGCTGTGCATGGCCCCTAGGCCATGCGCAGCGGGAGCGACCATGACCTCTCAGGGTGTGAGAATAGGTGTGAGAGGGGTTATCTGGAGGTGAGAGTGGCTGTCAGATTGTTTCTCTGGGTGTGAGAGTGCGTACATCAGTGTTTTAGTGAGAGTGTCAGTGTTTGTGCTGATCCATGAGTGGGTGCATGAGGATGTCAGTGGGTCTGTGAATGGGTGTGTGACAGTCTGAGTGGGTCTGTGTGTGGGTGCATAACTGACTGAGTGGGTCAATAATTGGGTGCGTGAGGGTCTGACTGAGGCTGTGACATGGGATGAACAGGGATACGCCTTGACACAAACCCTTAATACTCAATGTGAAGGTCTTTGACCATCACCCTTGAGCGATTGATTTTTTTTTAAATATATTTTTGAGCCCTTCATGGGCTATCTAGAACAATGGGGGGAGCCTCAAGGCCTCCCCCTTGGTTACTGATTAATTTCATTTGTTTTTTATATGACTTTTAAGGGCTATCTCGGACCACAGAGGGAGCCTCAAGGCCTCCCCCATGGTCCTATTATTCCAGCAACCAAGGAGTTGCTTTACGTAGCAGCTCCATGGTTGCTGGAGGAATGCTTTCATCTCTGTTCCCTGCACGCATATCTGTGAGCAGGGAACAGAGATGAAAACTCTGCTTTTTGGCAGCGGGACCTGGTTGACAGCGTAGTGTTTACTGTGACTTGGCTGCAGATGTCAAAGTTGCCACATAGCAAACAGCTATGTCCTGGAGGTGGGCACCCCAGGACATAGCAGGAGTGAGCTCTGGGGGGTGGTGGACCCCATGACCATCAGTGCTCCTCGAACAGGGCCACGCATTCCACCTTCCACAACAAGAGCACCGGGAAGGGCCAAGGGGGTATGAAACGGATCTCCTATAATTATCTTTAATATAGCCCATGGGAGGTGGTGGTCTTCGGGACTGCGGGATGTGCGGTGGCCCCCGCATTAATTCTGATTAAAGCCCAGGGGAGGTGGCGATCCCCAGGCCTGCAGTGGGGGATATGCGTCCCTCTAGCATCCCATTAACTTGAAGACCTGGGGAGGTTGTGGCACGGCGGACCGTGTGCACCCCGTGACTTTAAAACAATGCCCCCGGGACTTGGCCTACCCAGGGGTTTCAAAAAAAGAAGCACAGGAGCCTGCACTTTTTTTAAATAATAATTTTCAGGTGGATCCATAGATTCAACATGACACCCACTGATAATTTACAAAAAAAATGCTTTTTAGCCCCTTTGGGACCCCACCACCAGAGCTAAGGGGTCAGGGTGTCTGTACCCTGGCCCCTTTTCTTTTTTTTACATTTTTGTCTGGGACACGGCTCAAGCCAAGTCCCAACATGGTTGCCAACACATCCTTGTTGAAGTGCTGACAGCCAATGAGATCTCAGCACGAGTTTGGGAGGGACTGCAAATCACTTGCGTTCCTACATATATATAAATTTGGATTTCCTTTAATTTCTCAAAAACTACTGAACGGATTTACACTAAATAATAAAAAGGGTTCTTTCTGGACCAAGAACGGCCTTTCTGTGTTTTTGGCGCTATTGCTGTTCAATTTTTCCTATGGGAATTAACATTGGAAACGCTCTAAATTTCACCTCCCCCTTTATCGCAGCCTCACTTCATGGATCACCCCAAATCCTTCTAGAGCACAGCTCATGTGACTGTTGAACTTTTTTGGAAATTTTTGTGAAGATTACTCCAGCAGCATCAAAGATATAGGCAAGCAAAAAGCAGCTTTTTCTATAGAAACTAGGTCCTAATTATAACCACCTAGAGACAACCAACACTAGGTCATATATATATATTCCATGCTTAACATGTTCATAGAGCTCATTGCATAGTTTGCATAGTTTCTATATAGGTTGTTTGACTAGATGTTTATGAGTTTCTATCACAATAGGTAAATATTATCTTAACTATTATCTACAAGCATTTCACTATTGAAATATTGAAGAAAAGATAACATATAATGGTATAAAAAGTGCACAAATACATTGCCTCCAAATACTGGAATACTTAAAGGTCTGTGTTTATACAATACAACTTTACATCTAAATATATTATTGTCCTTATACATATATTCCCTTCCTATGTAATCATGTAACTATATAATTATTACTTTAGCCCAACTGTACAAGAGGAAAAAAAGAATTTACTCTCTCCAATGTGCTTCTCTGTCTCACCCTATAGCTCTCTTAATCTAACCTCTAACTTCACTCTCTGACTCATCCCAAACCTCATTCTACTACGATGATCTCCAAAATAACCCTTCCTAGACTTTTCACTCCTCTATCCCTCCTGGCTTATCTCAGTTTACCACTATGATCTCCCAAACAACCCCATTAAATTCTCAATTGTGTACCTCTCCTTTGACTCATTTTACTTTTATGATCACCTTAACCCCTTTCTAGACTCTTCCCTCCTCCATCTATCCTTTACTCATCCCAAACCTAATCTTACTACTATGATCTCCCAGTTAACACTTTCTATATTATTCCCTCTTCTATCTCTCCATTATTTCCATTGGTTGAGCTAACAGACTCTCATGTCAACTGCTCAAATTAACTCATATTTCCCTACACTAATACAATACTCATATTTCCCTATACTAATCCACCACTAATCCTTTTGGGTTCCAGAGTAGCCTGCTATTCGCCAATAATGAGCACAGCACCTGCCCATGGGCAGGAATAGTGTAGGTGCGGTGAGTTGTGCTTTGTAAATGTGGCCTTAACAGCTCAATAATGTCCAGGATGACTGTGCTACTTAGCCTGTACTGGTTGTACATTTCCTCCTCTGTCATATTAAACAGTGGCAGCCTGGTGTAAAACATCCTTTCTTGTCTCCGCCTCCTTTTTTGCTGCAAAGCCAGAATACGCCTCTTCCTAGCCATCAGGTATAGACAAGCCATTTTGGAAAGGCCCAATGCATACTGTTTTTATGGTTTGCAATAATTTACCACCAGCTTTGACCGGCTTTGAGTTGGTGGTAAATTGCACATGCAAACTGACCAAATTGCAAATATTCACAATTTGTGACTGTCACATACATGCATTTAGCGACTCAGCATTAGCAATTCGCTAATACCGAATTGCCAAATGGAGCCTCATTCCTTTGCAACTCCCAATTCGGTCGCAATTTGAGTCTGAGCTTGCGAGTGGGTTTCTTATATATACAGTAAGACCGGTTTTAGATTCCCAAACCCATTTGTGACCGATTTGTGAGTCACAAATCGGTCATGCATCTCGCCCCAAATGCTTTTGAGGAGACCTGGAGTCACATTTACACCACTGTTGCGTCATTTTTCTTTTATATACAACAGTGGCACAAGCAGTCCTTTACACAGCCCCACATTTACAAACTGACACATTGGGCCCAATGCATCTGTTTGTAAAGCCTTGTGTCACATTATACCTGTGCCAGGTAAAATGCATGCAAGGTAGGCTTTCCTTCAGGAAAAGCCATGCAGAACTGACACAGTGAAAGTTACAACATTTCACTGCATCATTCTGTGACTTCACTGCGTCAGAATTGTAATGCTTGCTCAAAGCAGGCTTCAAACTGACTCACGGCTTTTCTCTGTGGGAGCCTTCCTCGCATTGCTGCAGTAGGTTTATTTTGGCTAGATCAGCAGTGTCTCAGCTTAGCACCACAGATGTGTCAGAATTTCTGACACATCTGTCAAAATGCGCGCCATGGAGCTCTGTATTGTAAATACAGCACATCCATGGCGTCATTAGGGAGTCGTATGAGCAGCACAAGAAATCTGATGCATCAGAGCCAAAGCGTCAGATTCTTGTAAATGAGGCCCCCTGGTGCCTGTGTAGGTGATGTGACTCTACGGCAAAGCCTCGCGTATTAAGCACTTTCATCTCCAACACTCACCTGATGAAATCAAATTTAAATGAACTATGATAGGTGCTTCCTTATATCTATAGTTAGTGATAATTTAAGGACACCTTACATTTCTTGTCACTCGCAAACAGCAACTGTTTACAAGTGCTTATCAAACTTTTCTAGACACATTTTAAATTAGCAGTACTAGTCTTTTTTATTATGTTCTTGTGTTGTAACTCCTATATCAAGAAGGAATATTCAACAGACATGCACCTAAAGTACACTTCTTTGGAAGTAGAGAGATTTTGTTGTCGCAGTGTAATGTGTAACTTTGGCAATTTGACATACGTTGTTTTTTTTTTAAATAAAGGCTCTGCCGTTCACTAAAAACACAGTAAAATTAAGGCTATGGTAGCGCCACAATCGGTAACTTGCACAAAACCATAACTCTCACATGTGCCTAACCATAAATAAACACCCACATTACACCTCAGGAAACTTTACATCTACATCATAACTCAACTTAACTATAACTTCGTGGAATTGCCTCCCAATATAGAATGGATTGCCTTAAAATATTAACATAGTGCATGGAGGTGATCCTTCCATGTAGCTATTATTGTCAGATTTTCCAAGTTTCGTTTAAGGGACTGATTCCTTTTTTTTTTTTTTTTCTGTTTCAATATTTTTACAAATATTTCTATTGTTGTGTGGGAAACCGTTTGTTGAAAATGCTGAAATGCTTGCAGATAATGCCGAATACATCACGTATTTACCTTATTGTTGAAAATAAATAACCATGCACTTTTATAGAACGTCTACTTTCCGTCAGCCCTAACCCCCAGCAGTGACGCAGATGAGAAGTGGAGCTGCAGCGGATTATAACCAAAAGAGAAGACCTTTCCCGGCTCCATGGTTGTTGAGCTGTATTTTACCCCCATAATATATAGCGTCAAGAAGTTCAGTTTAATATAAAAACTGTTCTTTAATAATGCAGCTTTTAGCTTTCATAGCTTTCAGTGCTACCGCGATTCTGATGAACTACATTGTTTAAACAAACACGTACAATACAACATTATAAAAAGCTTTTCCTTCGGAAAAATTAAATGTCAGTGATATTTCTATCCCGGAAAGGACACCAAAACAATATTGAGGTCTTACATTCGATGTTCACTAACTGAAAAAAAATGACTTTAAATGTTTTGCAGTGCATGAAAAAAATACTGACTAGAAGCCCTCAGGCCACCTGCAAGACAGAGCAGCACTTTTCTGTCTGCTACATTGAGAACTGTCTAGCAAGTTTGCCAGCATTGCGCTAGGGGGAAAGAGTCACATTGTTAAACAGCAGGCAGTAAAGGGCCTCGCGTCTTTTAGTACAAGCATCTATATTGAGCCCAGTGACACTGCACTATTAATACCTTGCCTTTGATTCTACCTTTCCTTACACCCGTTGCTAAGAAAAATACACACACAGTCAGTGGACATTAGGATAAGCATGAGCAATTTTACCAAGAACAAAAACTAATTGGATTGAGGTGTAAAAGGCATCTAAATCAGAAAATGGAGCGTTGTGGTCAAAATACATTTCGTATTGACGCAATGTGCAACATACAGTATTAGCGAGATATTCCTTTGTTATAAGGTTAGTAGAGGTCTTATGTTTCTTCTTGATATTGTTTATTTCGTTGCAACATATTTTCGAAAGTTCTATAGTAGTTTTTTTGTGTCGAACGTGTAAAAGGATTTTACAGTAAGCCAGTTCAAGCAGTAGTAATATAGAAAAGTCCACACTTACTACAAACCCTATGCAGGTGCATCTTACATTCTCTGTCTGTTATATGTCTTAGAAGTTCCACCTACTTTGAAAAACAAGGACACGTTATACATGGAGGTTATTTCCGTAAAGTCAGTCAATTCTAGAGCACATAGCGGCGTATTTTCAAGCCGCTAGTGCCACCGGAGAGTCACTTTTTCTAACGATCCGGTGGCGCTCAACACTGCACCGTATTTACAAGGTGGCATTAATGGGTGTTACTGTGGGTGTTACATAGCAACACACACTGCATTTTCACACTGCCCTAGATTGATAAGATTTTGTAAACCTGAGGCAGTGCCAAAAGTGCCAATGAGGACAAATGCTTTCATTTCTTCTTGTTTTTGCTCTTTCTATCTGTGCTGGAGCTATGTGAGACTGGATTACAACCCTACTAAGGAAGTGGCGAGTATGATAAAAAGGGTCACTGATGGGGGTTTAACTAATGGTTTCCTGTTGGAATTAGAATATGACTTGTTGAATAAGAAGAGTCCAAGGACCCTTACTATTTATACTCTTCCAAAAGTACATAAGGATCCGTTGAGACCCCCTGGTCGTCCCATTATATCGGGATGCAGTTCAATTTTGGAACCTGTATGCAAATATGTTGATTTTTTTCTGCAACCTGTGGTGAATGAGACAAAAGCATATATAAGGGACACTATGGAAGCTATTACAATGATTGATGATCTAGATTTCAGATGTGAGAGTCAACTGTTGGTAACAATGGATATTGTCTCACTGTACACGAGTATTCCCCAAGGACAGGCGTTACAGGTTATTACAGAAGTACTTGATAGAAGAACTCAACCTGTACAAGTTCCTACTGGTTTTATAATTGAATTGTTAGAAATTGCAATGGTCAAGAAATTTTTCTATTTTCAAGGTGATTATTATTTTCAAACAAAAGGAGTAGCGATGGGAGCGACCTTTGCCCCAGATGTAGCTATTTTATTCATGGATGCCTTTGAAAAGCGATGCATTTTTGATGAATCTTTGCCTTATTTTACTAACATAACAATGTGGAGAAGATACATTGATGATGTGATAATGATTTGGACGGGCTATGAAGAAGATATATTGGACTTTCATAATTGGTTGAATAATAGATCTAATGATATTCAATTTACTATTAAATATAGTTCTTCTGAAATTGATTTTTTGGACTTGACATTTAAAGTAGAGGAACAACATTTATATACTACTTAATATAGAAAACTAAGTGAGAAGAACTCTTTATTACAATATTCGAGTCACCATCCATGAAATTTGCGGGACAATTTACCTTATGGTCAATTCCTCCGAATCCAGAGGAATAGTTCTCGTAAACAGGATTATTTTTGGAATCTGATGATTTGGTAAATCGTCTGATAACACGTGGATATCCGAGAAGCTTTGTCAAAAAGGCAAGAAAAAGAGCATGGTTTTGTCATCGTGAAAACCTTTTGATACCCAAACAAAGGTCTGAGAATGAAAATACTAGACTGATTTGTGTTACCACTTATTGCACGAGAAGTACAGAAATAAAAAAGATTATTAATCAGTATTGGAATATGTTTTCAGATGATCTTGAGACAGTTGATCCACCTATGTATGCATTTAAGAGGGGTAAAAATGTTAAGGATTGGGTGGTTAGCTCTTTGCCATGTGAACCTACCAAACCCTCTTTGATGTCTATGATGAATTTACCAAACATTGTGGGCCACTACAAATGTGGATCATGTAAGGCATGTTCACAATGCATGGAAATGAAAATGTTTAATTATCAAAATGTTTCTGTGACCTTGAAAGAGCATACAAATTGCAATAGTAGTAATGTAATTGACATCATTAAATGTCGTTATGAATTGTTGTATGTGGGTCAAACTAAACAGAAAGTTAAAGTACGGATTCTGCAACATTGCAGCCGTATTAGATGTAAAACATCAGGAGCACCCTTAGTGGACCACTTTACTACATTGAACCATCCCACTGACTCTTCACGATTGACTGTGATTGAAAAAATCTGTCATAATTCTCGAGGAGGTGATTTAACAAGGGCCCTGAATTTAAGGGAATGTAAATGGATCCATTCTTTGAACTCAGTGGAAAATGGTTTGAATGAATATGAGGAGATTTCCAGACAAACGGCTAACTTGGCCTATGGTTGATTTTACTGCAGAATAGTTTTGAATGTTAGTTTGGGATGATTAGTATTTCTAATACTTTGGTTATAAATGAGATAGGTTCCATGGTAATTGTTGGGAAATATGTTGACAGACTCACATTGAGAACAGGATCGGGCAGTAACATAATGATTAATATGATTTGTCTTGACATACCTTATATATATGGGGTTGTTGAATAAAACTGGCTTCATCTGCAGTGGTAGGTGGAAAATTGAGACACATAGACAAGACAGAATGGGGAATGTTACGTTTGACTACTTTTGAATCAGGGTACGGTAATGAATGTGCCTGTTTTAGGTCCATATGAGATTTGACATATATGATTGTTTGAATTTCCCTTGTGGTAGATGGCTGATGTGTTCTATTTTTGGTATCGTGTCTTGGAGCTACAGTGTTCTGAGATCGATGGGGAAATTATATATATTTTTTGTTTCAATGTCTAACTAAAAGAGGATGAATATTGTTGTGATGCTGGTGGAAAATATCGAAATGATATGTCATGTAACACAGAATGTATTGGGAATGCGTGCACTGTGTTCGCGAAATGATGACGCCCCGTTTTCTTTGACACACAGAGGTTTCGTTTTTGAAATAATACATAACGGCGAGTACTTGCCGTGTCTTTTATATGAAGTACTGTCAGTGGGCCATGCCGCTCCTCTTTGAAGTTTAAGAGCATTAAGGGGAGTTGCTGAGTTTCTGGATCTACACGACGGGTGATATTTAGTAACCAGGTTTCACAAATTGGCCTAAATATCGCCCGAGGGAGTTGACAGCTGGTCTGTGTTTTTCAAAGTGATTACGTTGAGTGCGTCAGGTACGAAGGAACTATAAAAGCGCGTTTTTTGAAACAGTGCGGTTTGCTTAGAAAGTAATCGGTACACGGACATACACACGGATGAAGGTAGAGTTTCTGGTGGTTGAATCAGAATGTATATGTTCTGTGTGGTTGCTTTAGACGCTTTTTTGCCGTTTTAAAGGTTAAAAGGACACAATGGGATCCCTTTGTATATGTGCATGGAAGATATTCAAGGATATAATTAAGTTGTATATATGTTTATAATTCAAGGCTATTTATTTATTTTCCTTTTTGATTTGAGGAATGTGGAAATTTGTGGAATTGTTGTCCCGAATATATTAATTACGGGTGTTTTATATGTTGTATACAATGGGGAAGAGAGTTGTAACAATGTAATATAAGGTATTTCATTAGAATGTTAGATATTTAGAGTATTCTGCAATAAAGATGAGAGAGGATGTTAGGAGTGGTTGATATTTACTGATTGGCCTGTGGTAATGTGTTGTAATTGGTATTTTTAGATTGCGTTGAATTAATGATTGATACAGTGTATGTAGGAGACAGTTGGAAAGAAACAGAAATAGGTGAGTTGGTTGAAGTGGCTGTAAGTTTTCTTATTTTTAAGAATATTAGTTTGGTTGATAGAATAGATGTGGAATGGTTGATTTGTCTTATTTGGTTGAAAATATTTTAGAGCTAACTGCTTGGCAAGTAGAAATATGTAACAAGGGACGAAGTCAGAGGATACAATAAGGTAAGTATAGTTTGACATTGTAAGTTAGCATAGGTGACAAGGCTAAAGGTTTTGTATTCTGATTGAGTCTTTGGTGATATTTTAGGGACTCCCATCAGATAGTCCTAAAGAAGACCCATTGAGGAGCAGTGATTTGATTAAGGGGTCGAAACATCGACGTATATGTTTCAGTTCGGATTGGTTTCTGCATAGGATATTAAAGAAGGACATAAAGAAGAGATTTATATTCTTTGATGATTTGGAATGGACTCAATGCAGTAAAAAAGAACCAACTGACTTTTCAAATTTTTATACAGTTTTTGGATGTACTGGGATATTTATTATTCTTTTTTCTATCATTTATCACGAGCACTTTTTCCTACACTGGTTTGTCCTTCTGGTTCTTATGATCAGGAGATGGAGTGTTCCTATGGGATGTATATAATAAGATGGTTTTGAATACATGTATGTTTATGAATAAATAGCTTGTTGTATTTTCACCTATGCTGCCTAATGTTGTGTAAATAATTTTTGGTTTCCCCTCAAGGGCAGTGTCGTATTTAATATTTAGTTTTTACCCAGCCCTTCCGGTTTATGGGTTATCCTCTGTGGTTTATAAGTAATGGTGGATTGTTGGCAGGTCCATCATTAACAGGCGTGGGGCAGGCACATCCATTGCCGAGCAACCAAAATAGGACTACATTTCCACAGATGAGGAATAACACCAAGGGAATGCCTCCAAAAATATTGGAAAATAATGAATGAATAAGAGCTGGTATAATTCCAAAAATGTGCTGGAATGTACTGACCAGGTCAGTGCCTATGGTTTTAAAGAAATGTGCTATGCCTGCAGTATTGGACGTGTTAAAGATGCATTTTAATTTTACAAATTCACCAAAATGTAATGGGAGGTTTGTAGATAAGAGTGACTGCTTTTTGCTAGACATCTTTGTGACTTGAAATTCAAATGTTTCTCTAGCTGAAGTTAACGCTACCTCTTTTTGAAACGATAAGGCTGAAAGTATGCTTAGCTTATTGAAATCTACCCTTCAAAATTGGAATGGAAAGCCATAACAAACTATCAAGAACCTCATGGGTGGGAGTGAAAAGGATGTTATTACAACATTTCACTAGGGGAAAAATTAAAACAATATAGGGGATCCCATCTTTCATTCCACAACAGTCCTGCTCATTTAAAATTAAATGGCTGCCACTGAAAAGGGCAATAGGAGTGGGTAAAATTGCGGGAACTGGAACTCCTTTTAAAAAACAGGCCAAATTTGGAACAGATTCATTACTTGAGCTATGAAAGATAACATGCTTGCACACAAGTCAGAGGTCAACAGAAGAGTCAAACTCTTTTCCAGTAAGGAACACCTCCCGACCCAGCCATTTAGAATGATATTCAAAGGGGCGTAACTATATTTTGTGAATAAAGCTCTCTCCTAGGGCATCATATCTACCTACAGGGAAATGTTTCATGCAAGAAGTGAGCTGGAATGTTGAAATATAACTTGATATTACTCCATTTATTAGCCAAACTGCAGATGGTGGCTCTGCAATGGTAAAAGGTAGCTTGTTTAAGTTCTCCATATGTAACATTGTGTATGTCGTGTATTTTTTAGCCATGAGTCTTTGTTTACGGGTCAGATATAATGGCAGGAATGGGATGACTGGAATTGAGGTACAACCAAGGTACGCAGTCATTTTTAAGGACCTGTAGAGTCCAGCTAAAGTGCATAATTGATCTAGGCTGACTTTGTCCATGGCACAATACAGACATATCATTTTGCATAATATCAATGACAGATGACACAGCATTAATCAAACTGTAAATTTGAGAAGACAATGTACTAATGCTATTATCAGCAACAGCAAGTACTTTATCCAAATTATCTTGATCAATTCGTCTTAAACGTGCAACGGCTTCCACGTGCACCATTTTCAAAATTTCATTATAAGTTGCATAAAAAATCTTCCAGAAAGTGGAGACCTAGAACTGAACAAGAAATCAGAGAGGTTCCTCTCCTAATAGGAGAGAAATATGTTGTTTTACTCAAGACAATGTGGACTGTTCTAACCATCATTGACATAACTTCCCCACTGCTCATTTGTACTATGATGGAGAATAAAGAGGGTTTAGCCTGCTTGCCTTGAACCCCTGCGAGGAATTCAAAATATGAGAATGGCAACCATTTGTGACCACTTGTGGCCACAATAATGATCTGTTTGGACTTTCAAGTGTAGAGTTAAATGTACCATTTTGGACCATTTCAGTTAGCTGTTCATCAGTGCAATTCAAAATACTCTGCAAATTGTCAAAGAGGGCAAAAGAGGGAATATTGGGGCCATTCATGTCCTTAATGTTTGTGAATCCCAGACATGAAGTCTGTTGTACTGTATCATTCAGAAAAATCATTTGTGCAGGGATTAAACAGGCTATAAGCAAATTGTCTGTTCCCTGAATTTGCCAGGGTTTAGTTCCCCAAATTGATTTCATGTCTATGGTTTATTTCCAATACTTATAGCCTTGCATGGCTAATTTGTTAACAAAGCAGTCTGTATATATGAGTTTGGTTTGTTTCAACATGTATTTCATTGTTGTTGTGGACAATAGAAGGATGTTGAGTCAGTTGTATTGTGACTGGAAAAGTAAGCAAGTTTAGCTTTGTGTTTTTGAGAACTGCTGTGTGGGGGAGTAGACAATGTTCCCACTGTGTAATTGAAAATTGCACTCAATGTTAGCTCTATGTAACAATTGATGTCCATAATGGTGGTGACAGAACATGTCTTCATAATTGGCTGAATTTGAATAAATATCCTCATCTTCAAAGACAGTATAGTAATCTAACTCAGACAATGTTGCATTAACATTATCAATATCCCTATCATTAAAATGTAGCCCAGATACCATGATTTCACCTATGGCTATTGCGAATACAAATGGAATCTGCAGAATCTCTGTGACTTTATACAACAAATTCTATGTGATACCGTCACAGCTGAAATGTTCACACAGGACAAGTCTATTGTCCATCTACGGGAAGAAGAATGAAGCATCAGCACCCTCTCCACCAGTTCTGTGGCTGTACATTCTGGGAGATAGTGGCCATTAATTAACAAGAAAAAGACAGTCACAAATCCAATCCAAAGAAAAAAAATAATCAGGGCTATGATATCCAAGGTGGAAATAAATAAGTTTGTTTTAGCAATGAAAAGCAAATACAAATGTTTGTAGGTGGAGTCTCTAAGACAGTGGAAGAGTCGAAAGAGTGTGATAAAAAGTCATCCGTACCCACAAAATAACTGGAACTGTTGAAAAATAGGGGCCATGGGTGTTAATAGAGAACTGGTAGAGTCACCAAGGGCTGGATTTGTAGAAACCAAATTATCAACATAAGATGTTGCATGAAGTTTAGTATTCATGACTGTATTATGGTTGGTATTTGCAGAGTGTTGGAAAGTGGGTTATTAATAAGGACAGGTAGGAATCCACACATAGCAATAGGCCACAAACCTACACTAGGTCCAGTCGAGGTCTCAGTAAATAAATCCTTGTTCAACCGTTGGTACCTTGGCCCATGAGCAGTTAGACTTAACTTAGGAGACATGTGTAAACCATTTAATATCAACAGAACAGGAAATAAGTAGAACACATTCCCCCAAAAAATCCAACCCCAATTTATAAAAAATAGGAAATATTTGTATCTTTAAAATGACACCAAAATGACATAAGTCCAAAGTAGGGAACTAGAAATATGATTTTTGTAAAGATGAAATGTTAAACTACAGCTTAGAACCAAATAGCGCTCAAAGAGTTATGAAAGGTTGCACTGGGCAGGGACAAAGTCAAGAGTTCAGGCCACCCATGATGTTACACTCTTACACTTATTTTACAAAGTGTTTCTTGATTCAAGAAAATGGTCCACAGCACCAGTAAATGGCTCAGAGGCTCTGGTTTGCCACATGTGGTCTAAGACTCCCACGATGCACCTCTTCAACTTTTAAAGATTTTCACAACAGTTGCTCCAAACATCTCCAAACTTCTGGATCTTCTTCCAGAGGTCTTTTTGGGTCCTTGAAGTGTCCACAAACTTGATCCAAGGTTTCAGAAGCTCTGAGTTGCTCCTTTGGAGCTGGGACTACAATTCACAGAATGCACCTGGTCAGAATCCTCAAATGGCCA
The DNA here is from genome assembly GCF_031143425.1 of Pleurodeles waltl. NCBI lineage: Eukaryota > Metazoa > Chordata > Amphibia > Caudata > Salamandridae > Pleurodeles > Pleurodeles waltl. Next base: position 1,072,963,037 of record NC_090437.1, read on the forward strand.
CAGGACACTGGTCAGCTGGGCACTTCTTGCAGGACTTAGTGCAGGGGACACTGGTCAGTTTCTTTGTACCTGTAGCTTACAGAGAGTCCACTCCTGGAATTGCAGAAGCAAGGCAAAGTCCTTTACTTGGTGAAACTCATAGTGTGCAGCTGGTGCAGTCCTTTGCAAGTGCAGTTCTTCTGGTGCAGACCAGGGATTCAACAGGGCAGTCATTCTTCCACAGTATCTTCTTCCAGCAGGGATCACAATTGTGGGGCAGCTCTACCATATTTATCCCCTTGTTCCTGGTTAGGGAATCAGAGGGGTGCTCCATTTGAATTCAATGCAGGCAACACCCTCTGCGGTGGCCACTTCTTCTGAAACGTGGCAAAAATCAAACCCAGAAAGCAACAGTCTCCAAAAATCCAACATGGAGAAAATTCCTCCTAAGAGGTTAAATTTGGCTGAGCACACCCCCTGGTGTGGCTAAGTCTCCCTCAACACACCCCTTCCAGCCCCTTTCCTAATCTAATCATTGGGCCTCCCATCTGTCTGGTGGAGCAGACAATGGGGGTGGTACAGTTTCTTTCCCAAGTGGCTTTCCCTCATTTGAAGATCTGTTTGCCTCCTCTTCCCTCATCCTTTTCTGCCATCTGTTTCAGGAGTTCTCATCCCACTAGATGCTTCCTTTGTTTCAGTCCAGGCCACTTCACACATCATTAAGGTAGCATGGATCAGGCTGCCAGAGGCTAACCAATCAGGAAAGGGTGCTACAGGGATGAATATGGCAACTTTCAGAAAGAGTTCTAAACCGCTTTCCCTGTGCTAGTTAAAATAACTTTAACCTTGGCAGCTTGTTAGATTTATTATACCATTTAATTTGATATCAAATTTATTATTTTTAGCTCCTCTGTCAGAAATACAACTTTTTTACTTTAAAATAATGTCTCTCATGTTAGACTATGGAGCATATTGACTACAATGGGTAAAAATAATATAGCTTTCTTTCCCTAACTAGGGCTTATAAGGCATCTTGAATAAAGTCCCTGCTTAAACCCAACTCTGGGAGCACCTATGGCACACCTTAGGAGTGATGCATATGCAAACATAAGGTAGTTTGAGACTTCGGAAGCGCTTTTAATTCAAAAGTCAAATTTGGGGTTCATTTTAACTTAAATGCAGCCAGTAAAGCAGACCTGCCCTTACAATGACAATGGGCACCTATGGGTGATCTAATTATACTGGGTTCCCTAGACCTACATGCCGTACCATGTGTTAGGGACTTATAAGTAGGTTATCAGAGCCATGTATATTTATCTGCCTTCTGTCTGGACAAAACTATGCCTCTTTGATGAGCTATACTCAGAGCAAAACATATGTGTGAGGGATTAGTTTTATTCATTCCAGGTTTGCTAGGATGATAGATAGATAGATAGATAGATAGATAGATAGATAGATAGATAGATAGATAGATAGATAGATAGATAGATAGATAGATAGATAGAAGCTTTGTAGTTATGGTGCAGTCACAGTTACCATTGAATGGCCATTTGTTTAGATGTTTGGTGCCGTTTGACGAATCTGCAAAATACTTTCCAAACAATGTACATCCGCTTTAGAATCGTCATGAACAGTTTTGTGCAGATCCCTCAGTGGGTGCATTAAAGTGCAACATGTGGACACACGTGCTATATCCTATTTTAACTCTTCGATGGAAAAACAAATTCCAAACAGAGCTACACCACATTTGGCATGTAAATTAAACTTTATTCAAAGTTGTTCCTTTTCTAAGGTTGGTGTTAATCCATTCAGCGTTTTTTTGAGAAAAAAAACAGTTTAAAATTATTTTGGTCTGGGCATGAAGAGGCATCTGGACAGGTAATTTGCATATCCAGGGTGGATTTATGAATCCACACAGGATTTGTAAATCCAATTTAAAAGATTAGGAAGCTGTATACCCTATGGTGCATTCAGTTTTCTTGAAACCACACCTGTCACTCTGTTGTAGGCCGGCTGTGACATAAAAAAATGGCTTGCGTCCACTGTTACCCTACAAGCACCATGTTCAATAAAAAAAGGGGCACTGTCAACAGGGTAAACATATTGTGACCTAAGCGCCAGTGCTGGATTCGCAGATCCGGGACCAGTTCAAGAGTTAAGCACATGATTTGTGATTCTTGTAAAAAATGCCAAAAAGTAATGATCTCACCACTGCTGGAGTTTGCCTACCACTTCAGCAAATGCAATGCTTATGACCTTCAATATTTATGTCATTAAATAACAACACCTAAAAGCAAGACATAAATAGACAACACATAATCAAACCAATAAATGATACTATTACTACATTAATTCCCATTTTCTGTCAAAGTAGTAAGGGTGATGTCATTGGTTGTCTAAACTGTATGATGTTTCACTATTTGTAATCACATCTGTTTTATTAAGGGTGAGGTCAGATATTTGCACATTCCCTTTATTTATCTAATCATTCCATATTAGCCATCTTTATTTCTGATTGGGTCTTTAATGGGATGAACATTTTCTCAACATATTATCATTTGCATTATGGTTAGCCCACATTCTATAATAAAAGGTTCAGGTCCTATTATCTATCTCTAACAGGAAGAGTTCAATCACTCACGTTTCTCCTAAATTGCCTTTATAATAGCAATACTTAATTATATCCTTTCTCAAACAGTCTGTGACAAAATAAAATATTCATAATATTTAACCATGTTTCGTGAACTGAATGCCCCCTCTACACCCAAATGTTTGTAATATTGCCACACACGCTTTTATCATTCCACAAACATTTTTTAACGTTTATGGTTCATTTAGGGAATTACTTGAAATGTATAATTGTCAACAAGTTGCTACATATATAAAGTATTGTAAAGTAACTCCAATGTATATGGCCAGGTAGTCACCGATGTCCCCTGAAGCCCTACCTGCCTCAACATGCTAAGGTCGATAACAATGCCCAAAACCAGTTCTTTGGGTTAGGGGTCATAAGACCACTGGCCATATTTATTACACATATACACATAAACCCAATTTTTAGCATTTTATGCCCACTAACCCACAATATTTACATATTGTTTACAAAATTGAGACCTAGCTTTATCAGAGACCCTAGTACATGGGTGTTAATTAAACATAAATAGTTTGTTCCTGTGCAACCAACTAAACGTAACCATTCTGAGTGAGATCATAACTGGTTTCAGGGCCCTTCCTCCTAAAACCCCTTGACCATAAAGGACATGGATGGTCCCTACTTATCGGAGGATCCCACCAACTGTCCTCCCATACTGGGATTTCCTTGCAGGAGGCCCAGCTGCCCTTAGAATATCTACATTGAGTACCTCCTACACCCACTTTCCTCATCCCCCAAGGGCCTGTGCTAGCTTGTGCCAACTGCACCTGTGCAGGTGGTCACCAAGTAAGGACCATGTATCAACGACTGCCTTCAATCCCTTCACCGCTGCAACCTCCTTTCAACTTGCTGCCAGTACTCATTGGAGGGTCTAGTAATGCCACTCTAATGTTGGTATAAAAGGATGCCATACATGGATCCGAAATGTCCCCAGCAGTCATAACTTCACCCGCAAACCAACATAAATACAACAAACTATTACAACCTGCAAGGAAAAAGGTGTTAAACATGATATTGAACAAGCATAATGGCTTTGGATAACCCCAATTGACTCCTGAAAAGGAAAAAAGTGAACAACCATACATCTGCTCCCTATGCTATAACCCAAAGCCAAGCATACTCCGGTGCCCCTCACTCCATGGATGGTGGGCGAGCAAACAAGAGCTTGAGCCTGTACAACTTCTTGAGATGCCCTGGAGTTGGCAGGGGCTGTTGTGCAGAGTAGCTGCAGCGAGAAGCATGCACTTCATGTCAAGTGTGTGGGGGGAGCAAGGAGGATTCCATTAAAGCGCTGCGGTCAGCATGCAGGAAACAGGTGACCCTCTTGCTGCAATGTATTGCCTTTGAAAGGGGCTGGGCCGACCTTGTTAGGTATGACTGACCCCAGAAGTCTTTATTGCTTCCAGGGCCGCACCTAGCTGACCAGTCATAGCTTCCAGCCATCAGCAAACCCACGGTGGCTCACTCTGTGAGCCGGGTTCGGGCCCTACTCGTCCCTATATTTGAAGCTTGCACAAGTATGGGGAGTCTGTGCAATTTATCAAGGTGTGTTTTTCAACATACACTGACAGTATGATATCCACTTCAAGAGTCAGATTTTGCAATAGAATGGCCATATCAAAACAAGTCATTTTGTTTCTGTCTTTAGTGTCAAATGATTCTACAAAGGAGACACACAGTGCTCTGATGATGCATCCTTTGGTGCATTGTCATCTCATCACAGCACACACGAGGAAAGGAACAAGGGGTGACTGTAAAGAGGGTGCTTGTACTTCCCTGTCACCTGAGCCACACCACACACAAAGAAAGGAACAAGGGGTTACTGCAGAAATGGTGAGTCTGCGCCACCAGTGTGCGTGTTGCCCCCCTGAGCCCGAGCCTTGAGCCTCAGAGCAAGGTGCAGCATAATCAAAAGGGCAACCAGCAGGTGAAGTGGCGCTTAGAGAGCCCCGGTGAGCCAGAATTTAGCATCCAGCATCTGAAATCTGCTAGGATCTGCCACCTGTAGCAGCACAAGAGGTTGAGGCGGCGCCTCTAATGGGCTCGTGCCCCCATTCCTCCTGAGTCCTTATATCACCTGAGTAAGGTGGTTCAACCAGCATTACCGGTGAGGGCACTCAGTGAGGCGAGGCCGCACAAAGTAGAATTCTCTGAACCAGTAAACGGGTCTGGTTGCTTCCCCAGCGTATCCGTGCCTCTCCACCACTTGTATTAACAGGACTACAGGACTGTAGGGCTGCTGGTGTGAGGAAGGAAAAGTAGTCCAGCATTAGTGTCAACTGTCAAAATCCCAAATATCACCCAAGCACCCGAGAATGAGATCAGGCAGACCAAGAGGCAAAGATCCATCTACCAAGAGGCAAAGCTCCATCTTCCAACAAGAGAAAACGAGAGCCAGTTCCAAGTGAAGCAGCATCAAAAAGGACAAACAGTGCAACCAGGGAAAATAGTACAATAACTAGGTACTCATCTCCAGACTATTGCAAAATGTATGTACATATGTGTGTTCATTAGTGTGTATTCATGTGTGTGTGTGTGTGTGTATATATGTTATTCTATGCTTAACATGTTCATAGGTCATTGCATAACTCCTAGATAGGTTGTTATACTAGATGCTTATGAATCCCTGCTCTCATCTTATATAACACTTATCTACCCATCACCATATGTCATGTCTCTATCAATCTATCCTCCATTCCCACTCTGACTCATCCCAAATCCATTCTACTACTTTTCTCTCCTAAATAACTCTGCCTAAGCCCTTCCCTCCACTTCCTTATCTAACTCACCAAAACTCACTTTACTACCATGATCTCCCAAACAACCCTAGTAAATTCTCCCTCATTTATCTCACCCTGCTACTATGATCTCCCTAAACTCTTCCACAGACTCTTCCCTCTTCCATCCTCCTTTATTCATCCCAAGCCTAAATCCTATTGCCATATACTCCCAATTAACACTTCCTCCTCCACCCCTCCATTACTCCAGTCAATCTAACTAATTCTCATATCCGCGGCTCAAATTAACTCATAATAATAATACTAATACTGTACTCATATTTCCCTTGTACTAATCCATCACTAATTCTTTTTGGGTTCCAGAGTGGCGTGCTACTCGCCAAAAAGAACTTCGACGCCTCGTCAGGGGTAGTAAGCGCTATATAAATACTATTACAATACAAAACAATACAAAAGGCATTTTTTCCCACATTTTGTCAGCAAAATTCCTTTTGATAAACCCCATTTGTTCAGTGTCTCAAGACCTACGTACCACCTTCTTGTTTTCTTGACCAACATTTTACCAAATGTTTCACATCAACATTGTGCAAAATAATTGGTCTATGACTGCCACAAGACACAGGCTTCTTCCCGAATCAGTTTATGTAGTACAGAAACCAAAATATTTTTCTCATGTAGTGGTACTCTCATGCACTTCACACCACTGTACTTGGCTCATATAGGGATGCATAAAAATAATCAGTAAATCCTGTGTTTTCTCTGGGTTTTATCATTAATGCTCCCTTTTACAGCTTGGCAGTGACGTAACAAAACTTGAGGGGGCCCTACCTGCAAAGTAGATGGAGGGGACCCACCTCCTGACGTATTCAGGAGCTTGCGGGTCTGGGTACTGTGCTGACTGGACCCCTGTAGTTCCCCCCCATGCACTGCGGAGGCAGGACCTTTGTTACACCACTGTACATAACATCAGCCACATAACAGCAGAAGTTCCAGCCTGCAGAAGAAACACATTTCAAACAGTGAAATGACTACTGGCTCTGGCACTTTAATTTGAAGACAAATAGGTGGTCATTACAACCCTGGCGGTCGGTGTTAAAGCGGCGGTAAGATCGCCAACAGGCCGGCGGTAAAAATGTTGCAATTACGACTGTGGCGGAAACCGCCAACATAGACAGCCACTTTAACACTCCGACCGCCACGGCGGTACAAACAACAGCGCGGTGGTCACCGCCAACAGACAGACGGAGGACAAAGTACCGCCCACAGTGTCACAACAGGCCAATCCGCCATCTTTTCCGGGGCGGATTCACTGTGGATAAAAACACGGCGGAAACAGTATTCCGAAGGGAAAACGCTCACCCCTACACACTCCACGAGGAACTAGGACTCCATGGAGCCGGAACTCCAAATTCTCCCTGCGATAGTCTTCCTGCTCCTCTACCAGGAGCACGAACGCCGGCGGCGAAGACCACGGTGAGTACTGCACCTACGACACAGGGGAGGGGGGAGGGAAAAAACAGACACACACACACACGCAACACCCCCACCCTCACCCACCACAACACACACACAAATCCACATTGTTACATCACATTTACACCCCCCAAACCCCCCAGAAGAATGCAAAGACAAAAGAAAATGAGTGTAACCATTGTAATATATTAAAATCAAGTAGGCAAAATATATATATATACACCATTAACAAAATATACACCAAACATAGTAGTCCAGATAGTGTTCCAATTAAGTCAGTGGAACACTGGGCCCACACGGTATGGGCAAGGCCCACACAAGATCCCCGACCATGACGGAGAGAACACTGCAGGGGCATCAGACTGCAGGGGCATCAGAGAGCAAGAAAACAGGCACCTCAGGGGGAGGGAAAGGGGGGCCACCTCAGCCGGTTGAGTGCACAACGCCAAATGCACGAGGAGGCCACATGCCCACTGTTCAATCCTGGGGAGTGCAAAGCCACAGTCTCTCAAGTCTCTACAGTGAGTGGGTTGCCCACTGTTCAATCCTGGGGAGTGCAAAGCCACAGTCTCTCAAGTCTATACAGTGGGTGGGTTTCCCACTGTTCAACCCTGGGGAGTGCAAAGCCACAGTCTCTCAAGTCTCTACAGTGGGTGGGTTGCCCACTGTTCAATCCTGGGGAGCGCAAAGCCACAGTCTCTCAAGTCTCTACAGTGGGTGGGTTGCTCACTGCTATATCCTGGGGAGTGCAAAGCCATAGTCTCTCAAGTCTCTACAGTGGGTGGTTTGCACACTGTTAAATCCTGGGGAGTGCAAAGCCACAGTCTCTCAAGTCTCTACAGTCGGTGGGTTGCCCACTGCTATATCCTGGGGAGTGCAAAGCCGCAGTCTCTCAAGTGGATGACACTGGTTCTGGAGGGGGCATGGTGCCCAGAGTGGTTCATCTTGCTAAGGACAGAGGTAGTGGATGGATCTCTCCACTGGTTCTGGAGGTGGCATGGTGCCCAGAGTGCTTCATCCTGCTAAGGACAGAGGTAGTGGATGAATCTCTCCACTGGTTCTGGAGGGGGCATGGTGCCCAGAGTGCATCATTCACCCCGTGACGGACTCAGTTGCGTCAGTGCCCTTGGCGCTCATTGGCCAGCGTTGCTTGAGACGGCGGTGCCCTGTTCAGCGGTGCTTGAGACGGCGGTGCCCTGTTCAGCGGTGCTTGAGACGGCGGTGCACTGTTCAGCGGTGCTTGGAGCGGCGGGCTCCTTTGCAGTGACTCAGCTGCTGGCGGTCCTTCATGGCACAGCGGGGCTTGTGCTGGCGGTCCTTCATGGCCCAGCGGGGCTTGTGCTGGTGGTCCTTCATGGCCCAGCGGGGCTTGTGCTGGCGATCCTCTCTAGCCCAGTGGGGCTTGTGCTGGCGGTCCTTAATGGCCCAGGGGGCTTGTGCTGGCGGTCCTCTCTAGCCCAGCGGGGATGACGGCTGTGGCCTTCTGTGCAGCAGGGCTTGTGCTGGTGGTCCTCTCTAGCCCTGCAGGGCTTGTGCTGGTGTTCCTTCATGGCCCAGCGGGGCTTGTGCTGGTGGTCCTCTCTAGCCCAGCGGGGATGACGGCTGTGGCCTCCTGGGCAGCAGGCCTTGTGCTGGCGGTCCTCTCTAGCCCAGTGGGGCTTGTGTTGGCGGTCCTCTCTAGCCCAGCGGGGCTTGTGCTGGAGGTCCACTCTAGCCCAGCGGGGCTTGTGCTGGCGGTCCTTCATGGCCCAGCGGGCTTGTGCTGGTGGTCCTGTCTAGCCCAGCGGGGCTTGTGCTGGCGGTCCTTCATGGCCTAGTGGGGCTTGTGCTGGTGGTCCTCTCTAGCCCAACGGGGATGACGGCTGTGGCCTCCTGGGCAGCAGGGCTTGTTCTGGCGGTCCTCTCTAGCTCAGCGGGGCTTGTGCTGGCGGTTCTCTCTGTCCCAGCGGGGATGATGGCTGTGGCCTCCTGGGCAGCAGGCTGGTGCTGGCCTCCTGGGCAGCTAGGCTGGTGCTGGAGGTGGCCTCCTGGGCAGCTGGGCTGGTGCTGGCGGTGGCCTCCTGGGCAGCGGGGATGATGGCGGTCTTCTCTGCTGTGCTGCTCTTCCCAGACTTGCTGAGTTTCTTGTGCCCCTTCCCTACCTTGCAAGGTGTCACAGCTGACTCCACACTCCCACCTGTACCCCTGGGAGCGGCTTTGGTGGCTGGAGTCTTCCCCCTCTCCCGCCAGGCACTGGCCAACTTCTGATGCTTGACAGGTGGGGGACTGTCTGTGCTGTGGCTCCGTGCCACACTGGCTGCCCTGGTGGCCGGTGCACTCCAGATTCCGGTGAATACAGGCACCACTGGTCCCGGAGATGTTGTGGCTGAGGTGCTAGTTAGGGACCTGGGAGACGGACAGGGTGGGGGAGGTGTGGGAAAGAGGTCAAGGTTGGACAGGAAAAGTTTTTGGGAGAAACTGGGACGGGTAGCTGGAGGGGGTTTGGGAGTGGAGGAAGAGGTTGTGGTTGTAGGAGGTGTTCGTTTGCTGACTTTGGGTGAAGGTGCATGCGCTGGAGGCTGTCGTGAGGTGAATGGTTGTTGGCTTGGTGTGTGCCTGCGTTTGTGTATCTTGGGAGGCGGCATCACAGACACACTGGGAGAGGACACAGGGGGCGTGCGAATGGTAGTGCGGTGGTGACTGCACGTGAGCGGGGTGTTGTGGTGGGTGTGCTGGTGATGGTGGTAGTGGCTGTACAGGTAGTGCATGCAGGTGTGAGTGTAGACAAGACTGGGAGGGAGGAGGGAGACGAGGAGGAGGGGGACACAGTGGAGGCAGTGGATGTTGGTGTGTCTGCATGTGTGTGATGCTTGCGTGAGTGCCTGTGGGATGTGTGGTGCTTATGTTTGCCTGAGCTTCCCTTGTGTGTTGACGTGTGTGCATGCTGGTCTGAAGGTGTGCTTGGGATAGGCTGGGGTACAGAGGATTGGGTCTGGGTGGAGGAAGTTGGAGGGGGGAGGCTAGAGACAGGGACAATGGTTGCCATCAGTGCTGAGGCCAGAGTCTGAAAAGCTCGCTGAAGGGCCGCCTGACCAGAATGAATGCCCTCCAGTAATGCATTGGTTTGTTGCAACTGCCTTTCTGCACCCTGGATGGCATTCAAAATGGTAGACTGCCCAACAGTGAGGGACCGGAGGAGGTCAATGGCCTCCTCACTGAGGGCAGCAGGGGTGACTCAGGCAGGGCCTAAGGTGCCTGGGGCGAAGGTGATGCCCACCCTCCCAGGTGAGCGGGCACGGGGCAAAGGCTGAGGGGTTGCTGGGAGGGCGGTGCTGAAAGGGGGGGTGGCGGCTGTACCTGTAGATGGGGGGGGCACAGATGTTGCCGCCACCACAAGGGAGCTCCCATCAGAGGACGAGTCTGTGTCACTGGTCTCAGCTCCTGTCCCCGCCGTGGAGCTCCCCTCGCCCTCCGTCCCACTGGTGAAGTCCGATTCCGTAGTGTGGCCCTCCATGGCCATGTGGGATGCAGCCCCCTCGTGCTCCGGTGCCACTGCTCCTACGCCTGATGATGCTAATGCACACAAGAAGAGGGAGACCACAAAAAGGGGGGAGGGAACGACAGAAGAAAGACATGTTGAGTGCATGCATTACCGCTACCGTTGGCGGACACAACACACACACAAGCCCCCTGCACTACGCCACGCTCTTGGGCTCCACTGTTCAACTCCTGGGAAATGCCCTACTAGGCTATGGACGACATCTGCACACATGGCTGACACAGGGGCATGACTAGGTGTAGTTGGCACTCTACAGAGGTGCGGTGGGGTCCCACATGGCCTGCCTTACGGAGAGACCTTGCCTACAGAACTCGCCCTGGCCTAGGGAAACCCACAGCCCACCTCCCCCACCCAGACCCCTCCACTGCACGCAAAATCAGCAGAATGAGAGTTTACTCACCCCCTTGTGGCTGCTGTGATGCCCTCAAGCACCCATCCAACTCCGGGTACGCCACTGCCAGGATCCTGATCATCAGGGGGGTCATGGTACGACGGGCACCCCTCCCACGTTGGGAGGCCATCCCCAGCTGAGTGTCCGCCGTCTTCTTGCTCCAGCGGCGAATGTCCTGCCATCTGTTCTAACAGTGAGTGCTCCGTCTGTGGTAGACCCCCAGGGTCCGTACGTCTTTGGCGATGGCACGCCAAATATATTTTTTCTGGTGGACGCTGACCTACATGATTTGTACAGGGGGAAGAGAAACTTATTACCAACTGCACTGTCACAGTCATTGGCCCCCATCCCTACCCTTGGCATGTGGCACATGCACTCACTGTCGTTTCATGCACGCCACACTCTCCCCCTTCCTTCTTACATCCACCCCTCTCCACACAGGCATAGCCCATACAGCATGCTCCCGGTGTACTTAACTGTTTGCCTGGAGGACCGTAGAGTAGCGTGTACTGGGGGAGGACCCCATCCACAAGTTTGTCCAACTCCTCCGATGTGAAGGCAGGGGCCCTTTCCCCAGACACTCGAGCCATTGTCTCTTCCAGTCCGAGGTCACAGCAGCACTTGCAGTGTAGGTCCTCTCCTGTCGAAGATCAGGTATCGAGTGATTGAAGTGATAGAAAATGGCGGTCACGTCCATGGCGGTGCGTACCGTCACCGCCGGCGTACATCGCCATTGGCTCCTGGGACCCATGGGGTCCAATGTTAACCAATGCAGCATTGCGCCGCGGGCTTCGACCACCTACTGCGACGGTGTACAACGCCAGTGCAGTTACCTCACATCCCATTGTCCCACTTTAGAGGTCAGGCAGCTGCCATTTCAGGGGCCCATATGGCTTCATTTTCAACTGCGTCACACATACCTAGACCTAGACTCAACACACATACAGGCCACTTTTTAGATTATGGGGGTGATTCTGACCGCGGCGGACGGCGGTTGCCGCCCGCCAAGCGGTTCCCGCCGAAAGACCGCGGCGGTCATTCTGGCTTTCCCACTGGGCTGGCGGGCGACCGCCGAAAGTCCGCCCGCCAGCCCAGCGGGAAACACCCTTCCCACGAGGAAGCTGGCTCAGAATGGAGCCGGCGGAGTGGGAAGGTGCGACGGGTGCAGTTGCACCCGTCGCGAATTACAGTGTCTGCAAAGCAGACACTGAAATTCTTTGTGGGGCCCTCTTACGGGGGCCCCACGACACCCCATACCGCCATCCTGTTCCTGGCGGGTGAACCGCCAGGAACAGGATGGCGGTATGGGCTGTCAGAATCCCCATGGCGGCGCAGCAAGCTGCGCCGCCATGGCGGATTCCCATGGGCAGCGGAAAGTCGGCGGTACACCGCCGGCTTTCCACTTCTGGCCACGGCTGTACCGCCGCGGTCAGAATGCCCGGCGGAGCACCGCCAGCCTGTTGGCGGTGCTACCGCCGACCTCCGCCATGGCGGTAATTACCGCCAGGGTCAGAATGACCCCCTATGATTGGTGTTCTGGGTAAGCTGGGGGTACATACCTCTGAGTAGATTGACTCTGTGCTCGCTGTTGTCCTTCATAGGCACCGTCCGCTGGGACATGTGAGGAGATGGCGGCATCCTCCGGTGTACTGACCGTTGGTGGACCTGTCGACAATGGAGGAACGACATGTGATCATCACATACAGGCTTGACCGTGCCACAATCCAGGAACTGTGTACCCAGCTGGAGCCAGACCTGATGTCAGCTATCCGCCATCCCACAGGAATCCCCCCTCAAGTGCAAGTGCTGTCAGTGCTCCATTTCCTTGCAAGTGGGTCATTTCAAACAACAGTGGCAATAGCATCTGGGATGTCCCAGCCAATGTTTTCCAACGTGTTGTCCAGAGTGTTGTCTGCCCTGCTGAAACACATGCAGAGCTACATCGTTTTCCCTCAGGTGGAGGATTTGCCTACAGTGAAAGGTGATTTCTATGCCCTGGGACATATCCCCAACATCATAGGTGCCATTGATGGGACACATGTGGCTTTGGTCCCCCCCCCACAGGAGTGAACAGGTGTACAGAAACCGGAAGAGTTATCATTCAATGAATGTACAGATGGTATGTTTGGCCGACCAGTACATCTCCCATGTGTTCCCTGGCTCAGTGCTTGACGCCTACATACTGCAGAATAGCAGCATCCCTTATGTGATGGGTCAACTCCAGAGGCACCGTGTGTAGTTATTAGGTGAACACCTGGAAGCTAGTCAGTGGGAATGGTTGTCTGGGTCTGGGGATATCCCTCCAGGTTAATGTGTGTCTAACAGTTGTCCCTCGCCATTTGCAGGTGACTCTGGCAGAGGAACGCTACAATGATGCCCATGGGCGAACTGGGAGGGTGATCGAGCGGACCTTCGGCCTCCTGAAGGCCAGGTTCAGGTGCCTCAATTTGACAGGTGGATCCCTATTCTACTCACCAAAGAAGGTGTGCCAGATCATCGTGGCCTGCTGAATGCTTCACAACTTGGCTTTGCGACGACAGGTGCCTTTTATACAGGAGGATGGTCCAGATGGTGGTGTTGTTGCAGCTGTGGAGTCTGTGGACAGTGAAGACGAGGAAGCAGAAGAAGAAGACATGGAAACAGGGACTCAGTGATCCAGCAATATTTCCAGTGAAACACAGGTAAGAATACTAACCGGCCTACTACATGTACTTAAACACTACTACCTCTCTACTGTCTGTCGTTTTCACCCAGTGTATGGTCACTGAGTTGTCACTTTCCCTTACGATTTCACAGATGTGGGTCCCACTGTGTGACATCTGCTTTGATTCCTCATGGACTAGAGCTGTGTGACATAGGTATGTTGACATTACAAATGAAAGAGCTTTTTGCCACAGTAAGTGCTAATACAGTATTCCAAAATCACAGACTGACTCCAGATTGTTTTGTGCTTTAAGGGTGTTTATTTTAGTGCTCAAAATTGGAGGGGGTAGCAAAATAGTGAGGGGTGATGGCAGAGGAATGTTCATGGCAGAGTCCAGTCTATTAGTCTCACAGGTGCATTGCCCAAATGGGCATTGGAAGTGGAGCTGGTGCAGTTTAAGGATGGACAGGGTGACAAAGTGGGACAGTAGGATGACAATCAGGGTAGTCTCATTTCTTGGCGGGGGTCTTGGCATCGTTCTCTGTCTTTGTCCTGGATCTCAGGGACTGCTTGCGGGGTGGTTCTCCCTCTGCAGGGGGTGGGGTCCTGGTGTGGTGGTCCTGTGGCGGTGCCTCCTGTCCACTAGCGCCGGCGGAGGTGGGCAGTTCATCATCCAGACTAGTGTCAGGGGCCCATTGGAGTGCCACAGTGTCCCTCCTGGTGTTGAGTACTTCCTTCAGCACCCCTACCATGGTGCCCAGAGTGGAATTGATGGATCTGAGTTCCTCCCTGAAGCCCAAATACTGTTCCTCCTGCAGGCACTGGGTCTCCTGAAACTTGGCCAGTACAGTTGCCATCATCTCCTGGGAGTGGTGGTATACTCCCATGATGTTGGAGAGGGCCTTGTGGAGAGTGGGTTCCCTGGGACTGTCCGCCCCCTGTCGCACAGCAGCCCTCCCATTTCCCCTGTGTTCCTGGGCCTCCGTCCCCTGGACCGTGTGCCCAATACCACTGCCCCCAGGTCCCTGTTGTTGGGGTGGTGGGTTAGCCTGAGTTCCCTGTAGTGGTGGACACACAGCTGATTGACGTGTCCTGGGGACGGAGGTATGGGCCCGCTGGGTGGGTGCTGTGCTGGTATTTCCAGAAGGGGGAAGCTCTGTGGTGGCCTGTGACTGGGTGAGGGGAACCGACTGTCCCGAGGTCCCCAATGGGCCGGGCTGGTCATCTAGATCCAGTTGGACAGAGGTGCTGTCATCACTGTGGGCCTGTTCTGTTGGTGGTGTGGACATGTGTGGACCCTCCTGTCCGGTGACGTTGGGTATGGGTCCTGCAGGGGTATAAAAGGATGTTTATTACATCTGTGTGTGCCATGGTGTGCAATGGGTGGGTGACCGTGTACCCCAGTGCTTGCATTCCTGTGTGGGACCTTGTGTGATGATAGTTTAGGGGGGTGTATGGGTATGTGCAGTGGGCATGCTTTAGTGATGGGTGTCCATGCTTTGTTGTTGCATGCAGGGGTTGGGGTTAGGATGTGTGGTTTGTGATATTGGGACATTTGTGAGGAGTAAGAGTGATGGGGGTGAGGGTGGGGGTGGGGGTATGTGCTGGCATGCAGGTAGGGTGGGGGATGTAATTGTTAAGTTTTGACTTACCAGAGTCCATTCCGCCACCTACTCCTGCGAGGCCCTCAGGATGCAGAATCGCCAAGACCTGCTCCTCCCATGTTGTTAGCTGTGGGGGAGGAGGTGGGGGTCAGCCGCCAGTCCGCTGAACCGCCAGGTGGTGTCTTGAGACCACGGAACGCACCTTCCCCCGTAGGTCGTTCCACCTCTTCCTGATGTCCTCCCGATTTCTTGGGTGCTGTCCCACTGCGTTGACTCTGTCCACTATTCTTCGCCATAGCTCCATCTTCCTTGCAATTGAGGTGTGCTGCACCTGTGATCCGAATAGCTGTAGCTCTACCCGGACGATTTCCTCCACCATGACCCTGAGCTCCTCCTCCGAGAACCTGGGGTGTCTTTGCCGTGCCATGGGGTGGTGTAGGTGATGTGTGGGGTGGTGTGTGGGATGATAAGTGTGCTGATATGTAGTGGTGTGTAGTGTGAGGTGCATGGAAGTTATGTGAGTGATGGTGTTGTGTACCTGTGGATGCTGGTATTGTTGATGGTGGTGTCTCTCGCTGGCCTTCGTTCGTGATTTTTTGTCGTAGGGGTTTGTGGGTGATGTGGGTGTGAGTTTTATATTGTATTGAGTGTGTGGGAGTGGTGTGTGTATGTGTATCAGGTGTGTATATTTGTAATTGTCCAATGTGGCTGTGTTTTGTAAGTGTGTGTGTATTTTGAACACTGCGGTGTTTACCGCCAATGGAATACCACGGTTGAAAGACTGCCACGTGGATTCATGTGTCGTGATAGTGTGGGCGTATTTCTGTTGGCGTGACGGTGGAGGTTTTGTTTTCGCCAGTTCATCACTGACCTTTGGTGTGGTGGACTTGTGTGGGTGTCTGAATTTTGGCGGATTCCGTGCTGTGGGTCATAATAGCTGTGGCGGTTTTCCACGGCTGCGGCGGTGTGTTGGAGGTCTTCTGCCGCCAATGTTGTAATGACTGCCATAATGTCTTATTTTGCAGGTTTCATTCATTGTTGACATTTTCTACAAGAACCACCCTACTTCTTTACTAGAATTATGTGATAATTAAAGTCAGCTGTTATAGAAACTTTGAAGATTGTCCCAATAGTTGGCTGTAAATTTCCCCGGTAGATATTGACCAGCAATGACCCAATAGAAATGCAAACTTTTGGTAAAGTAGAGCCATCTTTGCATACTGTGTGAAATGTTCCCTTAGTCTTTCTCATGCTTTACTCCATCACATGAACATAACACAACTCAGAACTCCTGATGGCAACGGCACAGAGATGTAAAGGCTAGATGTATGAAGATCTGGTCACAGTAACTTTTCAAAGTTTTGCAACTGGATTTCGCAAATCGTTGATTCATTGCATACCGATTAGATATTTGGAAGAGATGGAAAAAACGTGCCCTTCTAAATATCGAATCAGTGTGGGGTTGCATGCACATTTTAGGAGTCTGCCAAAGTTTATTGATACCTAAAATGGTAGAGCTTCTGACAAAGTATTTACATTAAATATTCTGATTTGGAGTGTTTGCACCGGTAAAACTGCTTCATACATCTGGCCCTACCTTCCATCACAGAGGCACACACAGTAAGTGTAATATCATTAGTGTTAGAAATGGGGTCGTTGGATGGTAGTCAGGTTACCCTGTGTCCAAGCAAGAACCCTCACTCTAGTCAGGGTAAGTCACACACAATCCATATTTTCCTGTGCCCACCCTCTGGTAACTTGGCATTGAGCAGTCAGGCTTATCTTAGAAGGCAATGTGTAAAGTGTTTTTGCAATAAATCATGCAATAACACAGCATAACACCACAAAAAATACACCACACAGTGCTTAGAAAAATATAGAATATTTATCTGGATAAATGCAGGTCAGAATGATCAAGATTCGATAAGTACATGTTGAAATATCACTTCAGAGAATAAAAGAGCCTTTAGTCTTTAAAAAGCAACAAGTGTCTCTTGCAAGCACAAAGTACCTGGCTTGTGTTCAAATTCTCCGCAAGGGATCACAGAGGAGGAGATGCGTGGAAAACGGGAGGTGTGCGTCGGTTTCTCCGGGCGCACACAGACGATGCGTCAATGATTTTCCATACAGGGAAGGCTTTGCGTCGATTTCCGGTGCGCTGACTTGGATCCTCTTCGGGTGGCGGGGTTTTCAGGCACCCTGGGGACGATGTGCAGAAATTCGGGCCATGCGGACTAAGTCACAGGAGCTGCATCGATCTGGTGGATGATGCAGGAAAATTTCTGTCGCGCAGCAGGCGCTGCGTCGATTCTTCTTGCAGGAAATTGGGCTGCGTCATTCCGGCTTAGCTATGTGTCGATCCAGTGGGCCGTGCGTCGAAGTTGTGGTCGCAACGCTAGTGCTGCGTCGATCTCCTCTCTGGGAGCCGGGCTGCGCTATTCCGGTTCGGCGTGCGGTAATTTTCTCACTGCAATGCAGGTTGTGCGGCGTTTCTGTCAGGCTGTGCAGCTAATTTTTCACCGCACAAGGAGCACTTTGCAGGAGGAAGTCTTTTTGGTCCTGAGACTTCAAGGAAAATGAGGCAAGCTCTATCCAAGCCCTTGGAGAGCTCTTCTCAGCAGAGCCAGAGGGCGGCAAACCAGCAGGGCAAAAGCAGGGTAGCATTCCTTTGCAGAAAAGCAGTCAGGTGAGTCCTTTGGGCAGTCAAGCAGTTCCTTTTGACAGGTTACAGGGTCTGGTTCAGAGTTTCTTCACCAGTGGTATCTTGTCCAGAATTGTCTGAGTTGGTAGGGTCAGAGTCCCTGTTTAAATACCCAAATGTGCCTTTGAAGTGGGGGAGACTTCAAAGAGTGGCTTAGAAGTGCACCAGATCCCCTTTCAGTTCCATCCTGTCTGCCAGGGTCCCAGTAGGGGGTTTGGCAGTCCATTGTGTGAGGGCAGGCCGCTGTCCTTTCAAATGTAAGTGTCAGGCTCTCCACCCTCCCAGCCCAGGAAGACCCATTCAGTATGCAGATGTGGGCAGGTGTGACTGAGCATCCTGTGTTTGGGGTTGTCTGAGTGAAATGCACAAGGTAGCTGTCAAGTAATCCAGCCAGATGTGGATTGTAAGACACAGAAGGATTTAAGTGCAGAGACATGCTCACCTTCTAAAAGTGCCATTTCTTAAACAGTAATAATAAATCTAACTTCACCAGTCAGCAGGATTTTGTATTACCATTCTGGCCATATTAAATATGACCTTGTTACTCTTTTCGGATCAGAACCTACAGTATATGAGTGTAGCCCCAATGTTAACCAATGAAAGGAACAGGCCTCACAGCAGTTTAAAATGAATTTAGGAGTTTTACACTACCAGGACATATAAACTACACAGGTATAAGTCCTGCCTTTAATCTACATAGCACCCTGTCCTATGGGTTACCTAGGGCCTACCTTAGGGGTGACTTGTATGTAGAAAAGGGGGAGTTTAAGGCTTGGCAAGTACTTTTAAATGCCAAGTCGAAGTGGCAGTAAAACTGCACATGCAGGCCTTGCAATGGCAGGCCTGAGGCATGGTTAAGGGGCTACTTAGGGGGATGGCACAATCAGTGCTGCAGGCCCACTAGTAGTAGCCCTGGGCACATGTAGTGCACTTTAGTGGGGACTTACAAGTAGATTAAATAAGCCAATTGGGTATTAACCAATGACACCATGTTTTAAGGGAGAGAGCACATGCACTTAAGCATGGTTAGCAGTGGTAAAGTGTGCAGAGTCCTAAAACCAGCAAAATCAGTGTCCAAAAAGTTGATACATTTCACTATACATCGCTGATGTCAATACAGCGTCTAAACTAAAGATGACAATATTTTTCAGATTTTAGATTTAGAAAGCTTCAAGAACATTTGCATAAGATATTATTTGTTAATAGTTCTAGATTTATTTTACTTTTCTTATTCAGGAATAAATTAGTATCACAGCAAAGTAAACGTATGGTATGGAAGCAGAAGTGAAATATTTTATGACAAAGCCCAGAGTATTACATGTGTGTATGACACCAGGGAGAAAGTCACTTTGGAGACACATCACATTTTTATATTTCTGGCAGTGTTTGCATTACACAAGGTTGTCCCTCGATGTGCAATGTTTCTGATAAATCTGGAAGTGTATTCACAGTTCAATAACCGTGTTAAGTATTATATAGAAATTATGTCAAAATTATGTCAAGGAGTAAAGTTATGTTTTTGGGAATATTCAAGTTAATATCGTATTAGTATATGTTCACAAACACATTTTATTATACATGAGGGAAATATTCTGGTTTATCAATCCTTATTGTACTTTGCCCAGCTAGAGGCATTGATTTAAGTATTACTGCTGAGAATACTGCCTTCAGCATATTGTTATCATAGACATTAACTATTTGAGAGGTTTGGGTTAGTGCTAAGTAAAGTGGCACATCGGAGTCAGCAAGCTTACCTCATTAGTGAGGCCCAATTATACAAAGGTACCCCGAATATTGTTATTGTTCCAGATCCAAAGTTTGGCCATTATGAAGGAAAATACGTAGCCTCTCACTGTACCTTTCATTTATCAGAGGAGCAGAAGATCTGAGGGAGCAGATGGGAGCATACTTTAAGACGTTAGCGTTAGGGTAGATGGGCCCATGGTCATAGGAAGTATTATGTACAAAATATAGAACTTTTACTGTCATTCTTTAGCTCCAGGGAGACAATACAGGGCTCTCATATAAAGTGAGATGGATATGCTCAGGGGGAGATTAAGAACTAGCCTGGCAGCAGAATTCTGAAGAGTCTGGAGAAGATGCAGAGGAAAATCTAGAAAGCCAAAATAATTCACATTGCCTTAGCACGAGGCCAGATGTAATCATTGCACGGAGGATGATTTTCTTGACGTGAACTGAAAGAAGAGGAAATATTTTCCTCAGAATACATCACACATTTAAAGCAGGAGCCTGCTACTCAGCAGATCTGTTTAGAAAAAGACTGGTAATGTGGAAAGGTTAATCCCAGATTATTGGTCTGAGAGGTGGAGCTGGTTAAAGCACCTAGGCCCTGATTTATACTTTTACATGCAAAACTGTGTTAGCGCAGTTTTGCGTGTAAAAGTATAGTGCTGACTAGTGCCATTCCTGGATGCTGGTCAAGCACCATATTTAAGGAATGGCGCTAGCTGGCGGTAATGCCGGGGTGGCATTATTGTAAATGATGCTAACTGGGTAGGGGAGGCGTAGGGGGAACCCGAGGTTGTGTGCCTAAAAATGACACTACACCGTTTAGAGGCAAAAAAATTGCCTCTAGGCAGAGTAACACCATTTCCTGCCACACAATCCCCCTGTCTCAGTAAAGACAGGATTCATGCCCACCACCCCAATGGCCATGCCCAGGGGATAAATGTCCCCTGGGTGTGGCCACTGGGGCCAGTGCCATGCAGGGGACCCCAGGTCAGGGCTCCCAAGAGGGGAAGAAAATTATATATATATATACTTCCTGGGACCTACCTGGGTTGGGTCCCCCATCCTGCGGTGTCCCTCTGGTGTGGGTGGGGTGTCCCTGGGGCCAGGGAAGGGCCCACAGGTCCCCTAACGCCTGCCCTGACCCAGGCATTAAATAATGGTGCAAAGCAAGCTTTGCACCATTATTTGACCCCTCATCCCCTGTGCGTGATTTGTGCACTATGGATAAATATGGCACTAAGGCCAGGCAGTCATTTTTTGCACAGGAATGCCTACCTTGCTTTTCATTGATGCAAGACAGGTTTCCACGTCAAACAAATGACTTTAACTCCATAACTGTAGCGCTAGATGGGTCTAGTGCCAAAGGATAAATATGGAGTTAGTTTTGCACTAAATTTGTGCGAAAACAAACATCGCAAATTCTGCGCAAAACAAGTATAAATATGCCCCCTAGATTGGCCAGTCACCAAGCGAAAGACCAGATGTGGGTCTGTTTGCCAAAGAAAAGTATCTTTGACTTGTTGCTTTTTCAATTTGAGACAACTTTCACTGATCCAACTTAGACGAGTCTGGAGATCAGCACAATTGGAGTTCTGGGCACATGAGATGGAGACAATAATCTATGCATCATCATTGTATGAAATTAACTCAAACCTAAAAGAGCTCACCAGAGAGACAAGGGAAGAGACAATAAATAAGATAAGGCACAAAAATTAGGCCTGTTGCACCCCACTAGACAGGGTGAATCCAGGAGGGAGAGCTTCAGTTAGTAGCCTAAAGAGTTTGCACAACCTCATCCTGAGTGAGATCATTAAAGCCAGAGAAAACAAAGCAATGAGTGGAAGGAGAGTGCATGATCTTAAATAATTGATTGTGGATGGTATGTTGAGGGAGAAAGTTAGATTGGATAAAGGCCATTTTTTAATGGAAGAAGTCAGAGAGCTCTAAACAGAGCTATCAGGAGGTCTTGATGTTATTATTACAGAATGAAGGATGAATCAGTTCCACAGCAATTGAAAAGATCTGATGTGAAGCAGAGGGAGATGCTTCACCAACATTAACATAAAAGGAAGCTCAAACAATTCTCACCACATGAGCACATCAAACATTTTTGACAGCTCCAGAGACTGCATAGCACATTGTACTCTGCCGGGGCATACCGTGACTTTTGGTCACGCCCCACATAATCTCCTGGGTACCCGAGGTAAGGATAGAAGTGTACGGTCACCAGCAGGTCATCCCCCTTCCAACCAGCCTCACCCCTGCAAGGCTTCTCCCAAAGGAGGCGGCCAACTGGGCAATTTAGGGCCATATTTATACTTTTTGACGCAAAACTGCGCTGGTGCAGTTTTGCATCAAAAATAATACTGCTGGTTAATGCCATTTTGGTGCGCCGTGCAGGCGTCAAATTTATACTTTGACGCACGGCGGCGCAAACTACAGGTGAGAGTCATTTTTTTTACGCACACTGCAGTGTCAAGTCGTAAAGCAAAACGACGTTAACGCGGCAGAAATTACTGTGGGTCGATTTACGACACCGCAAACCGGATATGCGTCGTTTTTTGACGCAATAGCATCAAAATTCCCCGCGAACACAGCCATTTCAGCAGAGGAGAGCCAAAATGGATCCCAGATGCCTCTAGAGACCCCAGGAAGATGACAACAGACCGGGAACCAGCCAGGAGGACCCACACAAGAACCAGGACACTTTTAAGAAGAAAAGAAAGTGTCGCTTCAGTGCAGAGGAACAGGAAATTCTGGTTAAAGAGGTGACGGAAAACCAGTACCAACTGTTTGTCACCTCAAAGTTACCAATCAGTAGGAGAGGGGCAATATGGCAACAAATTGTTGACAAGATTAACAGTGTGGCAGAAGTACGCAGAACAGTCATCGAGTGCAAGAAACGCTGGCATGACTGCAAGTGCAGGACAAAGAAAAAGATGGCCAGGAACAGGAAGGCAGCTCTGCAGACTGGAGGTGGGAGTCTGGCAACGCAGGAGGCCCTGGACCACATGGAGGAGATGGTCGCAGCCGTCATCCCTGAGGAGATCGTCACAGGGATTCAAGGACAGGACAGCGCAGACTACCAGGAGATAACTCACATGCAGGGTAAGTCGCATGGGGAATCAAAATGCACTAATGTCAACTGTAAGCAGGGGGGGATATCGACCACAAAATGCATGGAAGTCATCTTATACATGGAGTGGCATGGGTAAAGGGGTATGGCATGGGGGCATGGCCTGCACAGACAGAAGCTGGGGCACACCATTACACTACACCAACAACAGTCCCATGGGGGCCTGCTGCCATGCCAACGATGGAGCAAAGGTAAAGCCACGCGAGGAGGGAAGGGCACAGCGTCAAACTGACATCCTGGCACACGTCAGCCACTATACCCCCTACATTAACTAGGGCCCAATTAACAACTTCTAGCCATACCGACAACTGGAATGTAACAGTGATGACATGGATGACGAGCTGACAAACATTCCCCAGCAGACCATCCAAGATGTCCTTGGAACCCTCCAGACCCCACCTTCAGTCACAAGGAGGAGCACAGAAAAAGCAGCCATCACAGAGGACCCACGCACCACCCCAATTGTAAGACCTGCCAGCTCCAATACAGCTGAGGACTCAGACGACACAGGCACCAGCTTTGAGAGAACAGTAGTTGAGGTACACCGGGAGCTGGCCAATGAGGTGCGGGTGGGGATTCAAACCATGGCAGCCAGCCCAGAGGGGGTGCGTTCGTGCATGATGTCAACTGAGGAACAGGCAGCAGCTATGGAAGGGCGAACAACTATCTTGCAGGAAGTTGAAAAAAGGTTGAAGGAAATCAGCACAGCTGTAATACAGTTGACCCAACACATACAACAGCAATCCTGTCAACGCATGCACAAATGCAACTTGAGCCCCTCAGGGCCGACCTGGCTGCCTACCATCGAGATGTGGCTGCTATTCTTAAGAATCAGCAGATCCTCCTTGCTGCAGTACTGCCCTTAAGACATTCACAGGTAGCAGCGACCGGGATGTCTGACTCCACGTCTTCTAACACTGAGGTGTGTGTTGCCCCTTCACAACCACCACCACCAAGGACAGAGGAGGCAACACACAGATCAGAAGAAGACATGGAACAGATCACATTCACACAGAAAAGTACCCGGAAGCACTAGTCCATGCCACATGGCCAAATATTACCAAGGTCCTGCGTTTTGAAACATGCCAGTCTTACAACTACTCTACTCAATGACTGTTCTGCTTACCAATGTATATCTTGTCTGCCTGCCCAATGCTTGTCTCTCTCTTACTCATTGGCAAATCCTGTCTGAAACATCACCCCAGCATCTCAAATGCATTTTCCGTTATCACTTGTGTAGGATCACAATGGAAGATGTCGCTATAATGGACTCACAATCATGGACAATGTACATATAGCACTGCAGCACTTTTCAATAAATAGCACTTACACAACAAATCTGTCTCTGTGTAATGTGACGCATCAACTGTGCAGTAGATAACTGAAATGTGCCTCCTGTCAAATAAAGTAGCTTGTCAATACAACTGTCCTGAAATTATGTAGTCTGATAACTTTGCACAGTGGCCTGGATTGCATCATACTCTGCCCTTCCTGAGGGTAATATCTGATGAAGTGAGAAACCATACACCATTATGCTGTCGTGGACAGAATAATGCTTCCTCAAGGGATATCTAAATCATCAAATAGTGGCCGCAAAATGTTGTCACCATGCAATACTAACACATATAACAGTGCACACAAATCTAAGCAAACACTGCAAAAACTGCATGAATGAAGGTGTCTTAGTTTATATCCAAATAGGTAATCATGCTGAACAGTGTCATAAATGATCTATGTGAGTAATGAAGACGATACTACAAGAGTGCTTATGACAACTCATCTTATAAGGGTGTCCTTGAACATCACACTGCAGTCAGACATAAAACTGTTCCCCCAATACCAAGTCTGGAAGCACTGTTTGTGACTTAGAAAAGATACTTATCCACAAAAACATGTTGGGATCCATATTAACTGTGATTGGTGGTTGCAACGAATGGTGGAATCTTTGCAAGGTAGCTGCCAATCTTACAGCTCAGTTGGGATTTGTTTGTAGCATAGGACACAAATGTAATAGTACAAAATTCATGTACACTTATGCCAAGGCCATGATCAAGAAGCATTTAACACATACTGTAATGGGTTCACTATATATTTATTAAATGGTAATCACAGAAGAGGAAACTGAGGGAAAAGTCTTACCTACCCTAATCTACCCTGACTACTCATTACCCACAACTGTCCCTAACTAACCTAACCTAAACTTACTTATCACATGTAACGAAACGTTCTAACCATCAACCCCCCACACCCTTTATGAGACGGGACACATGGAGGACAACAGATACTAACCTAAACACATACTATACTATCCTAAACAATTTTTCTTTTTTTTTGTATTTTCTGATTTCTTTTTGTTTTTGTTTTAAACACACAAGAACCCCAACATAGCCCCACCCACACCCACCTACACACTTAATAAGTAAAAATAGAAAGAATCAGGACCCCCACCCACTAACACTAACTAAACTAACAGCCTATACTAACCTAACACTGAGCCCCCTAAGCCCACTAAGTATGAGAACAAAGAAAGAGGAGGGAGGGGAGGGAATCATGTCCATCATCATCAAAGTCTAGAGGTTGGCCCTCCGGAGAGTCCGCTTTATGGACCGCACACGTCTGTTCATATGGCGAACATCCCGGCTCAGATTACTGATTTTCCTCAACACACAGTCCATCTTACGTTCCATTGCCTGGAAAGCTGCAGGGTCAACTGTTGGAGCTGGGGCAGTCTGGGTACCGGCGGAGGAGGTTTGTGGGCGTGTAGAGCCATGGCCTGTGGGCTGCCCTGAAGGTGTTGCACTGCTGGGGCCTGGAACAACAGCAGACGTTGGGAAAACAGTGCCAGCTGTGGGTGGTGCCACCTGGGTGGAACTGGTGGTTGTGCTGGTGGTGGCTGTGGTGGGCAAAAGGAAAGCCCTCCATGCTCCGGAGGCCCGTTCATTGCGGTATCTACGGGACATCCCCCTGAACCCCGACTCTACCAGCAGGGTATGTTGATATCTCATGGCCCGCCTCTGGAACTCACGGACCTGGATGGGTGTCATGTTTGCAGCTGTGAAGACAAAGGCAAATAATTTACATTGGGAACTGCATTGTCTGAAATGGCACGAGAAGTAAATCAGACAATACATCGACTGTACTTGTAACAGCTCATATTACCAAACAGATCATTGAATGTCCCTGAGGAAGTACATGGCAGGCCAGCCTACAAAGGTCACATCTTACATAGCACATCCAAAACCTACAAGATGGGTAACAACTGGTATTGACTTGCCATCTGAGTTCTGCCAGTTATCAGCTAACAATCATGCTGCACATCCTCCGCCAATGCCTGGGCTACAGATGTTAGTGTACGTAATGAAAAACTAAAGCCACATGATTTGCAAGTTGTAACTGGACTTGCTAGTATAGTACTCATGTGCCATACCTGAGTGTGTATACTAGGTTCCGACCAAACAGTCACTTATTCACATGTATGTGTAACATATTGGTAGCATCAGTCCTAGGTACCCTATTCACAAACGCATGCCTGTGTTTGAGGGAGGAGGGGTGGAGAAACAACGAACAATTCCAAACAACATGGACACCTAGGAGTGTATAGAAAACTCCACACGTGTTTGGCTGTACACACACGCCACAGGTAAAGTCTATCAACAATTAGGAGTCTGCAAACCCTTGACCAATCATAGCGCCACACATGTCAGGAAATGCAGAGCTTGGTACACATCATATACTTCCAATAAGGCATGACTTACACCAGACACAGAGTTGCAAGAACGCCCATGATAAAGATTAGCATGCACACCTAGGCCATTGCACTCAAGTTCCTCATACCTGTAGCACTACATATGGAAGTACATGCTGCTAGGAAGTTCTACCTACAGTTTAATAAGTACTTTGGTGAATAGGGAAGCAGAAGTCTGTTGGAAAGCGATTTGCAGTACCAATCTGGGAGAATGTGGGTCTGTCAGGCTGACTAAATCTGAGATGAGTTCCAGTGCGACTCTTGTTGATACAAGTGTTATCCACATGGCTCACCCCAGTACTCATTGTGGGGACTACAGGAATGACCCACAATCCCTAGATAATACAATAGGATAAGCATTGGGCAACTCAAAAATTTTGAGAAACTGAAATCCCACTCATGGAACAAGACAAATGATTGGCCAACGCATCACACCTTGCTATGTGTTCAACACACAGGAGTCCATCACACATCACCAGCAAACACAACACATAACAGACATATCAACACTTACTGGAGTAGTTGGGGTCCTCCAATGTAGCCACCTCTCCCACAGTGTAGGGTGCCGGTCCACCTGTAAGGCATGGAAGAAAGAAATGTGCTCAGAATCTGTGAACTAACCAACAATTTCAAAGACATATACAATGTGTAAGCTGAATAAAGTAATGAAAGCCATTCAGACATGATGATACTGCATCTGATATATCACGGCCAACATGTACATAGCATGGGTCTCCTTTGACAGTTACACACATATCTGCACACATGCAGTAGCCCTAACTATCATGTGGTGGCAAACATGCTCCGTCATTAGTGATCAGAAATAATAATGGTGTGTGATCGTCTCATCATGTACATCCAAGAAGGACATCCAAAGCTTGGTTACTTGAGGACTGCATTACCAGTCAAACAGCCTATGTGGCCATGACACATTTATTACACATAGGTACAATGTACAGGGGGGCAGGGACTTTTGTAAGCCCTCATGTTGTTACAGTTTCTTCATTTAATGTGGCCCAGCAATGGTGATTTGCACCAAACATGGAGATGTGAGCCCATGTGCATACCTTTGGACTGACATCCCTAATTGGAATGTGGCACAACAAACTCCAAATACCATTCTAAGATGTTAGCTGAGGGCACCTTACACATTTTCCCGATGTTTTCAAATCCATATCTGATATGTATCCAAAAAGATGAAGGACCACAATAATCCCTAACATTCATAGAACTTCCGTGAACGCTTTCCTGCCACACTCACCAGACTCACATGAGACATATGTCTGGGCCACTTTGCTATCATCAATTGACGTGAAGCCAGCACTCATTTTCTGCATCATGTAGTGTTTCTAAAGTCAGTCTAGCTATTGCGTCAACAAAGTTAGCCAATATTTTAGTACATCTATACTTCTCTGGCAAATGTGACCTATATAGACATGATTGGCTCCTATTTTGTTTGGTTGTCTGACAGAAAGGCAGCACCAATTTACTTAACGGAAAAGTATCCTGTAAGTTTGCAGAGCACGTGCTTCCTGAAAGCTAGCAATTGTGATCCTTCACATAGTGCATCAATTACCCTGTATGTTTCCTCAGCATTACACACAGTCAGCAACTTAGCTGGCAGATATTGTACAAATCATCTGATGTCACTACAGAGCATTTAATCATGCACATTTACATGATTTGTACTCACCAACAAGGCCACCAATCACTATTCCCGGGTGGTCCAGCAGATCTTGCTCCCTGGTGATGAGGTCAGCTCACCGTTGCTTCAGCTGGTGGTCACTCATCTGGCTCCCATACACGCGCTGCAGGTGATGCAGCACCTTTCCCCATCGGATTCTGTGTGCCTCAGTGTGATACCCCTGTATCACCCTGCCCCTTGCCTCGATCATGAGTGGTAGGAAATGGCACACAAGCCATATAAAGCCCCCCAACTCCTCCTCACCCATCCTGCCAAGACGTGGCCTACCAGCAATCTCGGCAATGAAAAGGGGAATAGGGGATAAAGAAGTAGAAAAGAGAAAAGGGGGAAAGTAGGGGTACGAAAAAAAAGAAAAGTAAACTTAACCACTAAAAGAGCCCAACTATCCCCAAACTAGCACTACTCACAACAGACTCCCACATACAACAAAAACACTAGAATACTGGACAAATGTAAACAAAACTAGGTCACTATACAACAACAATATTTATTTCACAAAATAACAATTAAGATAGCACACAGGACACAAAAGCACAAAATCACTGGACAACACTCTGAACACAGCCACACAGTCTAGAAGATTCACAGACTGCAAAGTGAAAGTGAAAGTACACCCACTGTACATAATCTGTAAACATGATATCCTATTACATCACTTCCTGCATAAAACAGCCCGCCGTTCTCGTTATGCGTCATATTTTTTTCATGCATACAGTTTGTGCGTCATATTTTTCGACGCACAGGAGTGAAAATTAGGCTGCATCCAAATAATAGTAAATAGTCTGTACAACTATTTAGATGCGGCCTAATTTTCACTCCTGTGCGTCAAAAAATATGATGCACAATCTGTATTGGTGGGAAAAAAATGACGCATAGCGCTAGCAACGTCAAAATTTCAGTGCATGAACTGGTTTTGGGCATTTTTTCAGTTTTCATGTTATGTTACATTTGGGACACATCAGAGATAGGCTGATTGCACCCACTATGGTGTTGATGGTGTATGTTCAGATGTGAGACATCATACTGCAGCGGACCATGACCCGCTACTTCCTTAACAGGATTTTGACGGTTGGCTGACACACTAGATGGCCATATGTGTGGCCTACATATATGTATTGCACAATTTGGGCATGTTTGGCATCAGGAGAGGATAGCAATGTGACACACATAAGTACAATACCTCAATGCCTATGGCTCAATGTGTGTGCAGTGGCAACTATTGTAGCTGTTGACCGAGTGTGTGTGCATCACAAGATACATTATTGAACATATGTTTGTATGAATGTGAAGTCAATGTGTCCATACCTTAGATGCAAGTCATTGTGGAAATGAAAGGGGACCTGTGTTAGTCATACATGTAGCAACATCCGTTGTGTGCACTTCCAAGATTTTGGGTAACGTAGACAACACAAATGCAAAGCATGCACCAGATAGATGGCAGACGCTTGTTCATGTCAATGGTCCACAATTTCACCATCCTATGTCCTCGATTTTTGGTAACTGCTTCCTAGGCACTTGTTGGTGAATCCCACAGTGAGTCAGGCACATGCATTGACGAAGTAGGTACCATGTAATTGGCCCAGACAGCCAAAGGTGAACCACAAATGTATGATGATGCCACAGTTGAGGTCATATAACTGAGCCACAACTATCCAGTGGCTGTGGTGGACCAGCAGACGAGGCAGCACGTGTCCACATGTTTCCAGTGATCAATTGCACAGAGGTGTCTTGTTCATTTGTGTGGTCCAAGGTTGATCCTGTATATTTTTAGGGGTGTATGTTGTCACAGTTACGACCAGGTCTCATCATGAGTCAGTGGCAGCTATTCCTGTATCTACTGAGTATCCTTTGTTGATCAATGTGAGTAAAGTGGATTAGGACATGAGAACCTACATGGGGATGGTCCCACCCTGTCACTGAAGACGTGTAATGAGACTGTCAACAGGGCAACCTTGGTGTGCTGAGTGAGATCATGTTTCAGGTGTCATGTTCCGGCAGGTGTCATTACAACATTTGTACACAGGTTGGCCTCTGCAATTCCCTGCATCTGGGAACATCATAGCCTCTGTGCTGATTATTTTCACAGCTATTCACCACACACGGCCCATCAATATGTTAGCAATGTAATTCTGCGTGTGAACTGTCAGGGTCCTAACATGTGTGGACTTTTCATGGACATTATCAGAGGTTGCTGGTTCTGCTGAAGGCCCTTACCCAATCCATGCATATGGCCCTGGGACACTGTCACACTTTGTCGTGAATGCATAAATGAGACCCAGACAAGGGATGGGCTATGAGTTTGGTATTCAAAGAGGATTTAACTAATATGGAACAATTAAAAGGCAGATGATGCTATACAATGTATTTGGGTATGCATTGATGAAGCACATGACCAAATACCCTCTGAGGAATGAGAGGTTTGGTAAAGTAAGTGTGGTACATATGTAGCCACAGGGAAACTTTAGGGTGACACACAGACAGATGCCAGTCAGGCTGACAGGATGCAGGGTCAATCTGGATCCAGCAATTCAACAAGTTACATAATCAGTGGTCTGACTAAGACTGTTTGGAGGACGAACTAGACAGTTGACATGTAAAACTGTGTATGTCCTGTATTTTTTCAGGTGACACATGAACCCAAGGGCTGTGTTACACGGCTTAATTACTAGCAATGCTTAAAGGTGTATTTGACAACATGGTAACTCCTATGCTGTTCCAGGCATCAGCAGGGGCAGTGCATGTTGAAATGGGTGGTATGCATGGAGGTGATCACAGGTGTGGGCTGCATCAGTTTCTCACAAGTCCTGTAGGTGAGATTTGCATTCTAATGGCCAACAGACGTTTTCACACGGGAAGCAATCTACAGGTGATAACAGGACTTCGAAACTACAAGCCAGTGTATTAATTGACCTGACGTCCATGCAGTCAGATGCACTATGACAATGGTATACCATAGGAAAGGGTGTAGCACACTGGATTACTGTTGTTAGTCTGTGTGTGTAGAGGAGGGAATATCGGGGTACACATATTACTATTCCAGGGACCTCTTCAGACAGGTGGGTTGTGACCAGGTGCATGGGTGTGTCAGGAGTTAGGAAATGGGTTGACGTATATGGAATGTCATGTGCGCAATGCTTGTCATATGTGTGGCACTTGTGCTGTCTATGTTCTGAATCTAGGGAACTCTAGTCACAGATAGTCCTTGCAAAGATTGGATGCAGTTGGACTTACTGCTGTCAAGGGTCTGGTCATACATTCCTGTTACTGATGCAAAAGCACATCAACTGCCTCATGTATGAGGCTTGTTTTCCCCTTATTGAGTGATGGTGTCTCAGTTCTGTGCCATATGCTGCGATGAACCATGTTTCCAACATGTATGTGTGAAATAGGTGTGGTCCTCTGCTATTGGCCTTCAAAGGTGAAATGTACAGGATGTATGTCATTTACAGTGTGTGTGTATGTGACCGTTGTATGGTATGCATCACAATTGCTCTGGGATTTTCAGTGTCCTAATCGGTATATCAGCAATGCTCCATGAGGCAACACTCTTATTCTGACAGTTAGAGATAAAGGTGTGCAAAAATGATTAGCCAGACCATGATATGGTGATTATTAACAGTGTTTATTTAAATTAGTTCCTAAAGTGGTGATGGTGATTATATTTAAAAGAAATTGTTCACGATATGTTGCCGCCTACGCAAACCAGTGGCCGTGTTTTGTTGTTCCCCCTCATGTTGCAGGCCACCATCCTCCTCTTCCTCCTCTTCAGGCATGTGTGGCTCTGGTTCCAGGAGGGGAATGTTCCTTCTTATGCAAATGTTGTGCAGGATGGCACATGTTAGAATGATCTTAAAGACCATTTCAGGGGAATATAGGAGGCTACCACCAGTGAAGTCGAGGCACCGGAATCTCGACTTGAGGATGCCGAAGGTCCTCTTGACTATGGTACGTGTCCTCCTATGTGCGTCATTGTAGGCACGCTCTGCTGCAGTACTCGGGTTGCCAATAGGTGTCATTATCCATTGCTGGATGCCATAACCCTGATCAGCTAAAAGAGAAAATGAATGGGATCATGTTGATGTAGCTTGCCCCATTAATATCAGCTTGCATGGCAGTACTTGTCTTGTGTTGTCTGTGATTCTCTTGTGTTATTGTGTTGCATCCTAGGCTTGTAGGATGTACCATCTGCATTGTGTTGTTTCCTTGGCTGAACGAGTGTTTGGCTGCTGACCGGTTGTCAGCAGTATGTTTTGGGATTTGCAGTACAGTGTGCCCTCCCTAGCATTGTGACTTGTGATACAGGTGTCCCTGTGTCTTCACTGGGGGTGAGATGATAGTTCCATACACAGGTTAAATTTGACAGTGTTGTTAACACGTTCATATCAATGTACCTTGGACATCCCATACCTTTAGACTTATGCAATGGATTAATGTAAACATAATTGAGACGCTTACAATTTGCAAGGTGACATTTAGGCAACACACTCCAAACGTTGTGATCATTGACGTCTTAAAATTAGGCTGTACAGTTATTTCAGATGTGTGACAGGTTCAATGGTGACCTATGAAACATGGCTAGCAATGTCACAACCTCAATGTGTTCCTGTCAACATGTTGCTGTTGTGGTGTATGTGTTGTGTGTCCTATATGGTTCCTGTGCAGTGCGTATATAAGTAGGCTTTTGTACTTACCAACAAGTAGTCCATTGCCATACCGTCCATCCTGGAAGTGTTAATTGATGGTGCTGTGACGTAAGATGAATGAGTCATGGACACTCCCAGGATATTTTGCCACGATGTTGGTGATCAATCCTTGGTGATCGACAATGGCCTCCACATTGATGGAATGTGTGTGCTTCCTGTTGCGGTAGAGGTGTTCAGTTGCAGCAGGTGGCACAAGGTGTACATGTGTGCAGTCGATTGCACCAAGGATGTGTGGGAAGCCACCAATGAGGTAGAACCTCTCTTTTGTTTCCTGCTGCTTCTGCAGTGTGTTAGGGAAGCAGATGTGGCGGGGTGTGAGTCCAATAATGACATCCAGTACTTTGGGCAAAAAGGCAGAGAATGATGGCTGTGATATTCCGGCAACCAGGGCACCAGTTGTTTGAAAAGAGCCACTTGCCAGCATGTGAAGTACGGCAAGCAGCTTGGTTTCTGTTGGTATGGTGCGTGGTGTCAGCAAGGTAGGTGCCAACTGTGGCTCTATGTTTTGAAGCATCTGCTGAATGGCCTGCCAGTTCAACCTGTACCTCTGGATGATGTCATGTTCCCTGAGGCCATGAAGGTTTGTTCTGGGGTGGAATATCCTCTCCTGTCTTCTGCGCTGCCTTTGGGGTCCCTGCTGGTGTTGTGGTAGCTGCTGTTGTTGTTGCTGGGCTCTGCGTCTGCATGCACGCTGGATGAGAAGCACCTCCATGTCTCCCTTTTGCTGCTCTGCTGTTGCTTCTGTGTGTTCTGATTAAATACAGGTGTGTTTGCCCCATTTTAACGCCTGCCCTGACCCAGGCGTTAAATTTTGACGCAAATCGGGCTGTGCGTCATTTTCCGGCTCCGCCTCCCGGCAGTGCGTAATTTTTGCCCAAAAGCATAAATACGACGCACGCCAGTTTAAGTCATTTTTTGGACGGGAACGCCTACCTTGCATATGATTAACGCAAGGCGGGTTGCTGCATCCAAAAAATCACGCACACAGCGGAATTTTGTCGTCCGCGGGCTCGGGCGTCAAAGTTTAAATATGGGGCAAGGTTTGCGCTGAATGTGCTTCAAAATTTTTGACGCACATTCGGCGCAGACGGAGTATAAATATGCCCCTTAGTGCCCTCAAGAATCAGTGATGTTATTCGGCTACAATGGGCTCTAATGTAGACATGCTCTAAGAATCATTCAGTGGCCTCCATGTCATAGCACATCAGGGAAAAAAGAGGGGGCGACCAGGTGCTAGCCCACTTTTAAAGGCTCCTACTTTGCCCCCGCCCCCTCCATCGCATAGCCCATGACCATTTCCAGTCAAAATCTCCCTTGGGCTCCCACCCCCCCACTGTGAAGCAACTAATGATGCCAACCAGCAAATGGCGATGGGCTCTTAGCACGGATATCCCTTCAATGAGTAATAAAGCAGAACCAGTGGGATAATGTTTCTCCCTCATGCTTGGACACCCTTTAAAAGAAAATGATAATAGAATTATCAACTTAATACACACATTCAATTGTCTGTGCTGTTGTTTCCTCCTTCCCTACTTTTAAGAAATCAATCAAATTGACCTATCTTCCATTGTATTTCTGTATTCATCAAAAACGGAAAGAAGTGCTGCGTCTGCCCAGATCACCAAATGTCCGCCAGAAGCCATGTCTTTTGTTTCAACTATAATTCCTGACAGAGTTGCAATGAATGTGGCAGGCCATACGCGTGCTTTACAGTACAGTTTTTTTTCTGGTATTACATCATTCTGTTTCAATTATGTTATATAATGTTAAGAAATGCTCTACCTCTTACTACCGACAACCTAACTGTTTCTTCTGGTATTTCACCAAGTGTTTTCAGTAAAGCATCCTTTTCATGCCAACTGTACAGAAAAAAACGTATACTACATAATGATATAAGGAGTCCATAAAAGCAAATTGTACTCTAGTCCTATAAGGAAAGAGTAAATTAAATTAGTTTATTTTATGATCTGGAAAAGTGGTCCCAAACAGCAACTAAACAGTTCCATGGTGACAATGTGCAGTGTAATAAATTATTTAGTGTACTTTGAATCACATTTCCTTTATTCCGTTTGTATTTGATCAGCGAGGAGGTTATTAAGAAATGTAGAACATCACAATTTCTCAGTCCCTGGAATGCAATTCCAATATTTTCATTTTTTTTTCTTCAAATATTCGTTCAAACATGCTCCTCAAAATCCTACCTTATATTTCTAAAATAGAGATTCGGGAATGTAAAATTCGAATTAAGGTTACTGGGCGATTTTTACCACAATTTCAATTATATTAAGATCTCAAGAGCTTAATTGGCATGTGAGTTTATTAAATGTTTGAATATAGAATGTTTGATTCACCAACCGAAAATGGAGGGTCTGATTCACAAAGACGTTGGTGTGATGTAGGGCCTGATTTAGTGTTAGGTAGATGGTTACTCCTCACAAACTTGAGGGGTATCCTGTCCGCTGTATTTCAAAGGTCATTGGTTCTAATGCACTTGTAATACATCGCGCAGGATATCCCTCATGTTTGTGAGAGAATAACTCTTCCACCGAACTCTAAATCAGTCCTTTATTCTAGTATTACCCCTCACTTAGCCCTGAATTCCAGAAATACTCTTGGTATACTCTCGGAGTCTAAGAGTATGTCGGGAATAGCATGAGAATAAGTTGCAGTTACAGCATAGTTCTTGGGCATCTGACAGGAAATATATAGCAGCTCGAATGACGGGTACTTCCATGTAATATATCTTTTTATGACACATTTTTTGTTGAGTTTTTAAGAAAATCGGTGCTGACACAACCACGTAATGAATCTTAGCACTAACTAAACCATATACTTGAAGTCTAGATGCTCCTATGTCCGTCGGTTTACCGAATGCCCTTAGGATCACCTAGGTGGTCCTACATCACGCATAAGCCATGCAGAGATATATTTCATTACAGCATTTCCTAACACATTCTGTAACCATCTGAATGTAATCTGCTTAATTTGTACTGTATTGTACTGAATTCCTTAGCCACACCTTCTACTGTGAAATTTGTCAGGGTAGCATCGTTCTTGGGAAAATACAAGGACCCTGGGCACATATGCAAAAGACCACTGCGGCTGCAGGATGCTCTTCTTTGCTGGTTAGTTCCATCATCTGTGAATGGTAGTCTTTCAATTGATAAGTTTAGTGAGAACGTAAATGTTCTGTTGACATGCATCTGTTTAGCCTGAAGGCATTATGATATGCGTGTGTCCTCCCATATCAAGCCACCCTTGCATCTTTAAAGAGGATTCTTGTACTGCATTTAACCGCAAATACCAAATATAGTTTTGCTATTGCTTGTTGCTATTTTAAATAACCTGTTGTTTAAGTGAGTTATCTGCTACTGGGTGTGGGTTAATGCTATGGTGAAAAATATCTGCAGTCCTGTCATATGTCCTACTCTGCTGCTTGGAAGTTAAAAGCTCATCTACAAATAGACACCAACTTCTGTATTCTGAGCACTTTTGCTTTCGCACAGCAATATGTCTCTTTTTATGTGACTTCACTATCTAAACCCTATACATTTAACTTGGAATTTCTCTGTGTTAGAGCTTGAGTAGACTACAACACAAGTTGGAAACAGAGAGAGGAAACCACTGGTCTAGCTGTGTGGTTGGCATTCACTAACTGAAAAATTCAAAGATAAATGTATTAGCTTTACACAGTACAATTGCATGAGAAACGCATTCAGTTCTGCTGTTTGTCATTGTGCGGCCATTAACGTTTTCGTTGACTTTAGCTCTACCACAACAAAAAGTTAGGAGTAGTTGCATTACAAAACCTCTTGCATTTGACATTTTGTGGTATTCATTATACTTGAGATGAGATATAACATTGCTACCAGAATACTAAATACTATGCATTGATTTACAAATATATACAGCAGGCAGATAGAAATACATTTGGTGACCTTTGAAGTCACAGTTGACTGCTACTGGGTCACCGCCACCAAAAACACAGTACCTCACACCTTTAGCAACTAGAATGTCACATTCTAGAGAGGTATAACTATAACTAAAACAGGCCTATTGACTTTGTCAGGGGCTCACCCAATAATAAATATAAGACAAACATAAGGGGTTTGATAAGGGGAAACCGGAATAAAAGGATCAATAAATCACGTCAGATAAAGTCATTATACCACTACAATCCTCAACCAGTTTTAAAAGCAATCATTATATTCAATAATGTATTGCAGTGTTTGTGAAAATAACTATTAACACAATATTGTCAAAAAAACATTGAAAACAAACATAACACCTGTCTGTGTCTTCCTGATACACCTTTAGACCACAGAAACTGCAGTCATAGAACCAATACTCGGAGATCGCTGCACTTTTTGCTGAAAAGCAAAAGCTCCAGCCTTAGGAGTTCTTTAAAGTAATTGTGAAAATCGTGGCGCCATGGATTCCAAGACCCCAGGAATTGAGGGTCACTTTAAAAATCAACTTCATGGAGGATGCTGAAAATCCTGCAACTCCCATAACGCTTCCTTCCTGCGTTAATGGTGCCACTGTCATTCTGTGGCCACCACAAGTAGAAAACTTATTTAAAACAAGCCACATATGGCATTTGGGGAGTTGTCATCAGGGATACATTATACAGCAGAATCAGATGTATTCTTTAGCTGCTTCCAGCCTCAGGTTGCGCATCTTTCTTTTTCTATTAATTTTTTGTTTTGTGGATGTTTGAGCCCACCCAGTCACCCTGATGTGAACTTTGGCTGGGGCATTGTGAGGTATTCACTCCTGCCCTTCCCGGCCAGCTCCCAACCTGATTCATTCACTTCCGGTGTGGAAGACAGGAACTCAATTCTCCCTGCTTGCTCCATGTGAGCAGTGTGCTCAGCTTTCAATAGTTGCCCCACTCCCTCCAGAAATGGGTAGGGAGAGTGGGGGTGAGCCCACTGCCATCATGGGGGATGCAATTGTTTTCCTCCTCTTCCTTTGTTAGGAACCTGAGGTTGGGGTCCCGGGTGACTTTACTCTGTTGTAAGGGGTGCAATAGAAACCCCCTTTCTCCTTTCATTGTCAGGAGCCTGGGGATGGTATCCCTAGACTCACCATTGCATATACCGGCCTGGGCGTGGGGTCCCCAGGCCCTGCAAGGGTCTGGGAATGGGGGGCCTCACACATGCCCAATCTGGGGCTCATAAATAATTACTAAGGTTTATGTCAACTCCTGGGCACTGAACGATCCAGTTTCAGAATTGCAGCAGAGCCTCAGGTGCTCTGTTTTCAAGCAGGGTGTAAAGGATCAAATTATTCCAATACACATATCTTGGGCCCGTAGGGTGATTGAGGTGGTTTTGGGTTCATTGTACTCTGCTGGTGAACTCTAGCCACCAGGAGCATTTTCGTCAGGCTTCCTGGCCTCTAAAGTGTCACATTTTGGCACCAGCCTCTCATTTCTTGGTATCTGGTTCTCCTCTCCTCTTGTTAGAGCACAGGAATCCAGAGGTTTCCCCAACTGGACCTCAGTATATGTAACGGAACCATCTTCACTGGTCCTGGAAAGACCCAGCAGATCTGGGATCAACTGCAGGCAGAGTCATTAGTCATTATGTGACTTGT
Source organism: Pleurodeles waltl (assembly GCF_031143425.1). Classification (NCBI taxonomy): domain Eukaryota; kingdom Metazoa; phylum Chordata; class Amphibia; order Caudata; family Salamandridae; genus Pleurodeles; species Pleurodeles waltl. The sequence continues at coordinate 1,073,001,400 of NC_090437.1, forward strand.
TCTTTCAGTTGTCCACGGTGTTGCTGCCATCCAATTCTAGTGTCCAACTCTCTTTCTCTCCCTTGTACAAGAGTTTTCAAATGGGGTTTAAAGTGCTAAATGCAAGGCACCCCTTGCCCATCCCGGGGTGCCACATCACCCCTTCACCTCTGCCTCGTTCTCCTACACAGCATGCTGGGACAATCCAAGAGGTCTCAGTTCACATCTCCTCTGGAGCCTCAGTTCCACCCATAGCTGACATAACTGCCCGGGTCCATACAACTAAAACATCTAAGCGGAGCCCCCTACTGTGTTGACTCCAGATGTCTGGCTTCCTCCCTTGTTTAGTCAGCCTGGGCTGTCCCAACCCTACCACAGTTCAACAGCTAGATCTACATCTAACCCTGAAGAGTTCCCTATGTCTCAGGCAACCTGTGCACAGGTAAAAGGCTGGGCACAACAGTAGCCTCATATGTGTGTCCATGTGTAAGTGCCCCTTACCCTAGCTGCATTGCAGTGGCCTTATCATATGACAACTATGACATTTGAGATTAATCAACACATTACATCCAATTATTTAACGCACACCAATTGCATTAAGGAATATAACCCCTCCCATTGTTTACTTGACAATGGGTACCTCAATGAAATGCATCAACTTCTTTTGACCTGCAGTTACTTCATTACACTTTGTCATGAAGTTGATACATTTTAGGAGGCTGGCCTGGTTTGTAGTGGGTGCCTTGGGTACTTACACCTTATACCAGGTCCAGTTATCCTTTAATAGTGAAATGTAGTAGTGTTCTAGCAGCGTAGACTGATAGAGGTAGCTATAGCAGAGCAGCTTAGGCTGAACTAGGAGACATGCAAAGCTCATGCAATACCACTTATAGTTACACAGTACTTATACACAAGTGAAGACAATACTCAGTGTTACCAAAAATAAAGGTATTTATTTGAGTGACACAGTACCAACAAATATCTTAGAGACAATATTCCTTCTGGAGGGAAGTATTATACACAATATATACACTAGACACCAACATTAGACAAGTAAATAGTAATAGAACAATGCAAACAGTAGGAAATCCCATAGAATGCAAAGGGAGAAAATAGGTCTAGGGGCAACACAAACCATATACTAAGAAAGTGGAATGTGAATCACAAATTCCCCCCTAGACAATTGTAGTGTGTGCAGAATCGCTGGGAGAGTAAGAATACAGGAAAAGGTAAGTAAATTACCCCACCCCAGACCCCAGAAAAGCAGGTGTAAAGTACTGCAAGTTTCCTTTGAACACAATACACCTCGTTTTTGGAATTTGCAGCAGCCAACCACATCTGCAAAGAACAACTGCGGGATTATTGGACCTGAAGACCTGCAAAGTGTTGAAAGAAGTTCCAGGAAGGACAGGAGTCCTTGCCAACCCAGAAGAAGGTGCAAAAGAAGAGTCCCTGGTTAGTCGAAGACTGCAGAAATGCACGCTATGCATGATGCAAAAGATGCCCCAAAGCGTGAAGATCGTTGCAGATGAGATTTCGTGTTGGAAGGCACCAACAAGCCTTGGCTATGACAAAAGTGTGTTTTGCATCAAAATGGCGCTGGCTGGACCCAGTAAGGACCTGGGGACCTCAACTCTGTATGAGGAGGAAGATGGGGCTCTCAGCACTTTAGAGAGCCCACAGGATGCCAACCAGGACCCCCAGAAGCCACAGGATCTGGGTTCAAAGGAGTTGCAAAACGCAGTTGATGCAGCACAACAAAAGAAGGTCCCACGCCGCTGGAGAACAACTCAGCGAGTTGAGCATCACAGGGTGGAGTGCGGGGACCTGGGTCAGGCTATGCATGAAGCAATTTTGCAAAGAGTGCACAGAGGCCTCATGAGGTAAGAAGACACAGTACACAAGGATACCGTCGTTCTCAGGGAGAGCAAGGTCTTACCTCCTCCAAATTGCATCAGCAGGACCTCAGGACAGTCTATGTAGATGATGTCCACCCTCTGTGTCCTTAGGAGCATGCTCATCATTGTGAGAGGAGTCCCAGGGTACCAGTCGTTGTCTTGGAAGGTGCCTGCTTGGAGCAGGGAAGTGACTCCGTCACTCCACGGGAGATTTATTCGGTTCTTCTGGTGCAGGATGAAGACAGGGAGTCCCCAGAGCATGCACATTGTGGAAACTGTTGCAGCTGCTGACTTGGAGCTGAGGTTGCAGAAGAAAAGTGTCTCTTGTAGACACTTTGTTGCAGGTACAGTGTTTCTTCTAGCAGGCTGCGGTTGATCCGAGGTAAGAAGAGTCTGAAGTTGTTGCAAAGAATTCCTGAAGGAAATTTGCAAGCAGAATCTGAAGCAAACCCACAGGAGAGACTCTAAATTGCCCCGAGAGGGGGATTGGCTACCTTATCAGGTATGGACCTATCAGTAGGGGTCTCTGACTTCACCTGCTGGCACTGGCCACTCAGAGCCTTCCAGAGTGCCCCCAGACCTTGTAAAGCAAGATGTCTGAATTCTGGGACACACTGGAGGAACTCTGGGAATCACCCCTGGGGTGGTGATGGACAGGGGAGTGGTCACTCCCCTTTCCTTTGTCCAGTTTCCTGCCAGAGCAGGGGATAAGTGGTCCCTGAATCAGTGTAGACTGGTTTATGCAAGGAGGGCACCATCTGTGCCCTTCAAAGCATTTCCAGAGGCTGGAGGAGGCTACCCTTCCTCAGCCTGTAACACCCATTTCCAAAGGGAGAGGGTTTAACACCCTGCTCTCAGAGGAAATGCTTTATTCTACCTTCCTGGGACTGGGCTGCCCAGACCTCAGGAAAGCAGAACCCTTTCTGTGAGGTGCCAGTGGCCCTAGCTGCAGTGCAAGCCTCAGAGAGCTGGTTTGGCACTACTGGTGGTCCATGGTGGAACCCCAGGATGCATGAAATTGGCTCCCCAATACCAGATTTGGAATGGGAGGACAATTCCATGATCTTAGACAAGTTACATGGCCATATTTGGAGTTACCTTTGTGAAGCTACATATAGGTATTGGCCTATATGTAGTGCACACGTGTAATGGCATCTCTGCACTCACAAAGTCTGGGTACATGGTCCTGAACTATGTGGGGGCACCGTTGCTAGTGCAAGAGTGCTCTTACACTTAGTAACTTTGCACCTAACCTTCAGCAAGTGAAGGTTAGACATATAGGTGACTTATAAGTTACTTAAGTGCAGTGAAAATGGCTGTGAAATAGTGTGTGCACTATTTCACACAGGCTGCAATGGCAGTCTTGTGTAAGGGTTTGTCTGAGCTCCCTATGGGTGGCAAAAGAAATGCTGCAGCCCATATGGATCTCCTTGAACCCCAATGCCCTGGGTACCTAGGTACCATATACTAGGGACTTATAAGGGGGGTCCAGTATGTCAATTGAAATTGGTAAATGTAGTCACTGGCCTACAGTGACAAATGTAAAAGTAGACAGAGCATAAGCACTGAGGTTCTGATTAGCAGAGCCTCAGTGACACAGTTAGGCACTACACAGGCATACATATTAGGCCACAAACTATGAGCACTGGGGTCCTGGCTAGCAGGATCCCAGTGAAACAGGCAAAACACACTGACATATAGATTTTTATCTAGGAGCAATGGGGTCCTAGAAAGAGTAAAAACACACTGACACACACTCACAAACAGGCCAAAAGTAGGGGTAACCATGCTAGAAAGAGGCTGCTTTCCTACATAAATTTTTCTAAATCTTTCACTAGCACTTATTTCACAATGTACAAATGATTAAACACATTGCATAATAATAGTCTTGCCTTTATTAGAACGGGAAGTTTTCAAACATAATAACTAAAAGAAACAATGTTAATATACCTCACTCCCAGCTAGTTCTAATCCTGGACAGGAACATGCCATACATATTGTGTCAAAGCTTCTATTTAACCACAGTTAGATATTGTAAGTTTGATAACTTTGTGATGTTTCACATAGTATGTGTGAATTTTAATGTTGCGTATGACTTCCATTGAAAGAATTTATCATTAATTACAAGTTGGAATCTGTAAATATTACAACAGTGGTAACTGAAATGGGTACAATTTTGGGGAAGTGGTTCTACCTTTTTTACGCTGTCTCACCTTGGTTGCCAAGCAACTGAGCAAACTGAGTAGTGTTATGTTAATTTGCAGTCTCATCAGCATTTTCCCACCTCTCCACAAACTCTGCATTCTCCCTAGTTAGAGCAGGTCCCTCCAGAGAAGATTCATGAACAGAAATGAAGCTGCTATTGGCACAGTTCAGGCTCTCAATGCTAGAGCAAGGACTACAGCTTTGGGCTTTGGACAAGTTGGGGCAATTATCAACATAACATTATAATTGGGTAAAAGGTGGAAGATGGGGATGTTTCTCACCCCAGAGTTCTGAGTGACATCATATATAATTCAAGTTTCTCTCTCACTCTCTATTGTTTACCAGAAGCTGAAACAACAAAACCAAGACTTTCTTTCTTATGATTAATTTGCAATTTGTTTATGATTTTTTTTAAAAGGCTATTAATGGGGGTGGATGTGAGTTCACCTAAAGGAATAAAGCTACAAATTTGTCAGGTAAATCAGCTTCAGTAATTTAAACCTGGACTTATGGCCATTTTAGCTATGACTCAGAGCAGGTAGGCTTAACTTAGGAAAATGTGTACATTATTTGACAGCAAAAAACAAACAGTTAAAAAGTCAAAAAACAACACAATCAGCATCCCAAATCCATTTCCTAAAATTAGAAAAATATTTAATGAGCAACATGACACCAGCATGACAAAAATCCAATGAAGGGGAATGTAGGTAGGAACTTGCGAAGAGTTAGGACAAAAAGTGAAAGGAAAAAGTGAAGTGGCAACAGAAGTTCCTGTTAGAGGTTCAGTTGGATCTAGGGTCTTTTTCAAGCTGACCCCAATGGAACACAATTGGATTCACAAAGTCACAAAGTCATCCAAATCAAAGATGTTTCCTTCTGACTTAGGGCCACATTTCGAGGTAGGCAGTCTTAAGACGGCTGCTGCGGTGGTGATCTGACCACTATGTGAAGACCCTGGGTATCAGACAGCCGGGGTTCCGCTGTCTTCACCGGGATCAGTGATTCTGACAAGTTGATGGCAGGTGCAGGTCGGAATTAGCCAGGGTGGTGCTGATTAAGACCTGGTTCTCCACCAGGTTGGTGGAGAACAGGTACCAGGGGCCATAGGGTGGTGGCATGGGCAGTGCACCCTCACAATGTTCACTGTCTACTGTGCAGAAAGTGAACATTGCGAGGGTGCTGATGCACCCTGCAGTTGACAGCATTGCCGCTTGCTCGAGTACGAGCTGGAGACAATGCTGCTGCCACATTCCCGCTAGGCTGAGTGGCAGAAACCTGGTTTTGGGGAAAAGCTACTAGGAGGATAAACTTGAATTTCTCAGCCACTGAAGTCTTGTCCCACCTGGGCAAATACTTTTGCACCTTTGCCCGGTGAATATTTTAATATTAGGCCTAGGGCTCAATCAGAATTTGCTGAAATATAGTAAAGCCCTCATTTAAAATTCCGAATTGGGTGGACCTTCAGTGTGTCATGGGCAGAGACTACTTTGTTTTCGCCATTGACATACACCTTTAATGGCCCAAAAAAGTACTGACTCTCAGAGGTTTTGCCATTTTTCTGCTTGCCTAATTTTGAGTTGGCAGAAAGATGGCACCTTTTCACTATCATTCAGGGCCAGGTAAATCATGGCAGTCAGAGGCAGTGAAAACTGCGAATTGACCACCATGCCATTGGAGAAAATTCCCATGGTGATGGGGTCATTGCTTGTTTTCATTTTCTAAGATATAATCCCTCTTTGATGATTTTTTTTCAAATTTAAAAACAAAATGAAAGTTATATGTATGGCAATGGGTTTTTTGATGGTGCTGTCCATCATGCTTTCAATGCATTTAGAGGATCTGGCAAGCATCTCTAAATATGGCAGGCAGAGTACCCTCCCCATGGAAGTAGACGGCTCTGCCATGGCTACAGTACTTAATCCATCTGCCTTATTTCAAATCAGGCAGTGAGTTCTTTTCATGGTGCTCATAATCCCCAGCAAAGCAAGCCTTAATCAGTACCTACTGAACAACACTTAAAATTCGACACATTTTCTGCAAGATCCTGCTTTGCAGACTTTCGGGAGCAACTCCTCTTAGTGACTCCAAGCTTTCAGTACCTCAGGAACAATGTTTTGGTGCTGGCATTCACTCAGGGCTGTAGCAGCCTTTTGTGTGCTTGTGGACCCACAGGTGGCCACCCAAATGACTTTTGGAGTACATATGGGAGCAGTACAACCCTTCAAGTCTCTACACTCGGCCTCAAACAGCAAGTTCAGTCTTCTTCTGTTCATCCACAAGTCCAGAGAATGTGCTGTGGTTGCGGTGCTATTTCTGCAGGGTTCACTATCCAGTGGGTGGTGGTGACTTCTGGACTGTCCCTAACCTTTGAGAAACAATTCCCATGGGAAAGCCTTCCCACTATAGCAATACATCACATTTGCCTTAGTGCAGACTATCCCACAGTGCACTTCTCAAAGGCAAATCCAATATGACCACACCTTTCTGCCCTGTAAGGCCGTTGCTCTGCCAGCCAGGGTTATGTTTAGGAAAATGAGTCACCCTTCCTCCTCAATGATAACAAACTGGTTCTGGGAGCAATTCCTGTCCCACTGAGCTAGTGCCAAAGTGGCTATAGATGACCCAGAGAATAAGAGGCTTGTCTTCCTGAGGTCTCCCTTAACTATGAATGGTCAGGCATCTCTCTGGTCCCTCCAAGTTAATGAAGTTCCAAAAAATCCAGAGCTGCCGAACCTTAGCTGGTATGAGTCACATACCCCTCACCCCAGCCTTCCTACCATTGGTTCTAGTCAGGAGCAGGTTTTACATGTCAGTTGAGAAGTATTGGAAATGGCACTTTTTGCAGGGGTGTCCCCACACCTTTTTCCTTCTTCTTCCTATTTTGTCATATCTGTTTTGCTTGTTTATTGACTCTCCATACGTCACCACTGTAGATCAATGCTAAACTGCAAGTGTACCCTGTGTAAATTGCATTGGTGATTGGTTTATCCATGATTTGCATATTTGATTTACTAGTAAGACCCTACTAATGTGCACTATGTGTGCCCAGGGCCTGTAAATCAAATGATACTAGTGGGACTGCAGCATTGATTGTGCCACCCACATGAGTAGCCTTTTAAACATGCCTCAGACCTGCCACTGCAGGGTCTGTTTGTGCCGTTTCAAACTGCCATGTCAGCCTGGCAAATGCACCCACTTGCTCGGCCCAAACCTTGCCTTTTTTGTACATATAAGGTACCCCTAGGGTGGGCCCTAGCTAGCCCCGTAGGCAGGGTGCAGTGTCTTTAAAAGGTAGGACATGTACTGGTGTGTTTTACAAGTCCTGATAGTAAAATACTGCCACATTTGTTTTCACTATTGCAAGGCCTATGCCTCCCATAGGTTAACAGGGGGACTGCTTTCAAATAGCTTTTAAGCGCAGTTTCCCATTTGGAGCAGATGCAGATAAGGAGTTTGGGGTCTTCAAATTTACAAGTTAAAAATATTTCTTTTAGTTGAGTAGCTGTCTGTTTACAAATGCCACTTTTAGAAAGTGGCCATTTTCTTGCTTAACCATTGTGTGCCTTTGTCTGCCTGTGAAACCCATGCCTGGGTCAGAGTGACAGTTGGGTTCTTGATGAATTCCCTCTAGACTGTGACACAAAGGGAGCTGAGGTGTAGCCTGCATATCTCTCCCGGGCCAGAATGGGGAGGGAGGAGCTGACACATGCACCTGAAGGGCAGTATCTGTCTTCACACAGTGCAGTCCCCGGTCCCCTGGCATGTGTCTGGAGCTACGCCTGGGAAAGGCAGGATCTTGTGAACAACAGAGACTTTCCTTTAAAGTTTGCCTACCTCAAAGGCTAGAACTGGTATAAATAGAGGACACAAAACCCCAGACTTTTAGAACACTTATGGATCAAGATGAACCTCTGCCAAGGAGAAGAGCTGAAGAAGAAGTACTTCCCCATTGCTGTGTGTGCTTTGCTGGGCTGGCCTGCAGTTGCTGCTTCTGTCTTAAAGAGGATAAAGACTGGACTTTGCTGTATATCCTGTTTGTGAAGTTTCTCCAATGGCTCGAAGTACAGCATGCCTTCTATTGGAAGTGTCAGGAATATCAAAGACTTCAGGTTCATCTGCCTAAAGCACTGGGAACTCTGTGTTAAGAGTTGCAACAGAAGAAAAACTACCAGAACCCTGTCAATGATGCTGCTGCCTGTGCTGTGACCTGATGATGACCCAAGGAGCCATGCCCCAGTTTGCACTGCAACCCTGGGCTCACTAATGCTGCTGCCTGCACCATGGCCTGAGGACACAGCACATGAGGTACATGAATCACTATCCCACACAGCACTGCCCGGTTCACGAATGCCAGTGCCATCGACTCCAACATCGTCAAAAAACACCCCTGCCTGTGCCGCGACCCGTGGGTGCCGCACAGAGCCCACCCGCGTCGTACTGCTGCCTTGCGCCTACCAATGACAGTGTGTCAGCAACAACAGCGTCTCAGCCTGAACCATGACCTGGAGCCACTGACCGTTGCACCACCACCCTTCAAACTGCAGCCCTGGTCTCACATATGCCACAAAACCGCATCATCAAGCCGCTGCCTGCACCGTGACATGTGTGCATCACACGTGACATCGTCTTGCTTTGTGCCATAGCCCCGACGCCATCAACGCCAGCACTCCTGACTTCGCCATCAGCCCGGAGTTTGATCTGCAATGTGTGTGACTTTAAGGGCCTGATTACCCCCTCACCGACCTCCAGAACTAACACCTGTGATACCAGCGATGCAGCACTCCAGATATCATAGTGAGGATCACAATGCCCTACATTTCAAAGATACTGTTTGCAGGTCTTCCCAACACTGTAGCTGGCCTGTGACACCACAGCCGGCCTGAACTGTTGGACTTGTTGTTCATGATGGCGTGATAGCCACTGATAGAGCTATCGACTGTAAGGAACTATGGGCCAGATGTAGAAAGCTTTTTGCACGTTGCAAACAGTGAATTTCGCTGTTTGCAATGTGCAAAAAGCACATCGCAATGCACAAACCTCGTTTTTTCGATTCGGTACCGAATCGTAAAACGGGTTTGCGAGTCGCAATTAGGAAGGGGTGTTCCCTTCCTAATTGCGAGTCGCAGTGCAATGCAGGATTGGTTTGTGACCGTGAACGCGGTTGCAAACCAATCGCAATTTGCACCCTTTGCAAATGAGTGGTAACCCATTCGCAAAAGGGAAGAGGTCCCCATGGGACCCCTTCCCCATTGTGAATGGCACTGCAAACATTTTTTCAGATCAGTTTCATTTTTTCGTTTTTGTAATGCATCTCGTTTTCCTTTATGGAAAATGGGCTGCATTACAACAAAAAAAAAAACTGCTATATTAAAAAGCAGTCACAGACATGGTGGTCTGCTGCCCGCAGCAGGCCACCATCCCTTTGATGGCCACCATTCGCAAGGGGGTCGCAAATTGCGACCCACCTCATGATTATTCATGAGGTGGGCATTTGTAACCCCCTTGCGAATCGCAGATGGTGTCAGGGACACCATCCAACATTCAGAATTACGACTCGCAAATTGCGAGTCACTCTGACTCGCCATTTGCGGGTCACAATTCTAAATGTTGCTACATCTTGCCCTATAGTTTTAAGTTCATTCTTGCAAACTTCATAGTTCTATTACTGTATGTTGGATTTTTCTCGTTTTGGTCTTGTTTTACATAGATAAATATTGGCTATTTTTCTAAAACTGTGATGTCCTTTTGTAGCGTGTCTATTGTATTACTGTGTATTATGTGCAAATGCTTTACACATTGCTTCTGAGGTAAGCCTGACTGCTCGTGCTAAGCTACCAAGGGAGTCAGCAATGATTATCTGAGCTGGGTATCCTGACTAGAGTAGGGATCCCTAATTTGACAGAGTACAAGCTGACTGCCAAATAGAAACCCAATTTCTGACATTGATTGCCAGCAGTGAGGCTAAGACTTGCATTTGCACTTGACCTACAGTGATTGCTGTACACTACTACCATATCACAGACCACTAAGTACCAAATACAGGCTTTTTGTTTTTTTATTTTTTATTTGATTGCTTTTTGGTCTTGAGTTCAAATGGAACTTTATACTACATCATATCTCAATCAAGAGCATCCTCAGTTTCATCCCTGGATTTAGTTTTTGAGGAGGATAGGTTGGAAAACTACACTGTGAAGTAACTGAAGTCAGTTTGCAAAGGCCTCAAAGTCCAACCTAGAGGCCTCACCAGGAAGGAGGAGCTACAAAAGGCACTGAGGCCCTGGGTACCAGCCAGAAATGCCAGTGGATATTCTGAGGATCAATCTTGGGCGACCATGGAGCCAAATCTAAAGGAAGAAGTGCTGGGGGTGCAGGAGCTGCTGGGGGGAGGTACCCTTCGGGCCAGGCAGCATTGCTGGTTCAAATGCCCTGGCTCCAGAGGTGGAAGACAAGAGAGAAGCCAGGAGACATCAGATAGAGTTGGAGAGGCTAAAATTGGAGGAGAAAAAGATGCTCTTAACCCATGAGCTCAGAGTAAAGGAGTTGGATCAAAGTATTAGATCCAGCATCAATGTTGGCAGCAATATGTCAGTGTACTCAGATAGAATAGTCCACGTTCCCAATAATGTAGGGAAGGAGTATGTTGTAATGTAGGTCTGGAACTTAGTGAGGTGTTTGTTCTAAGTTCTAGAACAAAGTGATAGATGGTGTTCCAGGGATGTCGGTTTCAGCCTGACTGGCGGAGGAACGGCTGTGTTGTCATGGACGAGAAACTTAAAAAAAAGAAAAAGTAACTTACCTTGAACATCATCTTGTCATGAAGTGAACTTTCAGTCACAAGAGAGTACAGGAAGAGAGATGATATCCAGAGGTGGTTTCAGGGATATGAGACATCTATCCACATGAACAGGGTCCCTGAGAACAACTGGGGAGCAGGATTGTGGAACCACTTCACAGAGGAGGGGATAGACACTTTATTAGCTTTGGGTAAGGGGCACAACCTCTGACCTTCTCACCAGGTATGGTCTCACTCCTAACAAGTACAGGGATCAGTTTAGAGGAAGTAAGAAAACTGATTCACAGACCTGGTTAGAATGTGGACTCTTTTTTTACATAGAAACATTTTGGCTAATTTTCTGAAACTGGTGTGTGTCCTTTTGTAGTGTCTTTACTGTATTACTATGTGTAATGTGAAAATGCTTTCCACATTGCTTCTGAGATAAGCCTGGCTGCTTGTACCAAGCTACCAAGGGGGTGAGAAGAGGTTATCTGAGCTGGGTATCTCCATTATCCTGACTAGAGTGAGGACCCCTACTTGGACAGGGTGCAAACGGACTGGTAACTAGAGACCCCATTTCTAACAAGGAGAAACACTGACAAGAGCCAATTGGTGTAAGGCTGATGCTGATTAGAGACAATTGGTGTAAGGCTGATGCTGATTACCAAAATGGAGGCTCAGACATACAAAGTGTACCTTTCGAAATGTACTTTTCCTACATATTTATTAAAAGTCTGACTTCACCAGCTTATTGTATTTTAGTAGTGGGTGGAAATAGTTGTGTCATCTCTGTAAAAAATGCAAGTCCAAATATAACAGAATTATTATTTGATCCAAACTTTAACTTTTCTCATAGGACAGCTACAGAACTCCACAATGATAGCTAGTCCCTGTAAGAACACTAAATGCTTGCATGTTTCACTTTTAAGTAGCGGGGCATAACACAGTGTGGGCTCTGAGGCCTGAACGAGGGGACTCTATTAATATTTTAGAGTTGGCTTGTTTACTCTCAAAAAAGGGTATTTTGACAGGGTTGATGGCAGTTTAAAAAACTGCAGGAGATAGACTACACATGTAGGCCTGAAGCAATATTTTGCTTGTCAGACTTTTGGATTGTACAACAAGTGCTACATTTGACTAGTGATGTTTATGTTTCCATGTCTTGAGTGTATTTTCCATAAACTATGGCTTCAGTGGAAAGTTAAATATGTTAATTAGGAGTTGGCCAATTCTGTCATGTTTTAGATGGCCTCCACCAGCCAGCTCATCTCTGCCCCCACCCGTATGAAAGGTCATACAATTGATGGGATCTGCTCAAACTACTCGTCAGTAACTTCAGAAGCTCCCATCATGCCATCTTGGTCAAATCACTCCCTGATCCAATTCAAACTCATGATCTCCTCTTCCCAGTTAAATCATGCAACTGTGATCAACTCATGAAAATAGGGGTCTATGAAGACTAACCCCAACATCTGCTTCCATCTAGCAGCTACCACACCTATACTGTCTGGAAGGTTTGAAGCAGACATTACCTCCTTTAATGCATGGCTGTCCAATACTGCTAACAAACTCCTTTGGTTCACACTACTCGGTCTAGATCTAAATACTCTGCACCCTGGTTTTCTCCTGCCCTGGCAGCACTGAAACTCAAGTGTAAACAGCTTAAGTACAAGTGGCACCTTGCCTCCAAATCAGATGACTTAGTTTAATCCAGAGAGGCAAAGAAACTGTACCACAAAAATTACGGAGACAAGAAAACCTTCACCACTCAAATTGAGGAGGAGCAATGATTGTAAAACTATTCTTATATCTCAGAAATCTTCTTACACATGAAGACTGTCTCAGGAGAGATTCCTCCCTCTAAGAGCCCATGTGACTAGATCTCTTTCTACTTCAAGAATAAGATTCAGACAATACAACAGGATTTTTCTGCTGTCCCTACCATCAATCCACCCGTCATACTGGGTCCCTGCAGCCCCAACAATAGGAAGCAGAGACGTTTGCCTACCTTCCAGGAATCGTTTCTCCATCAATCCCAGCAGGCCATCCTTGCATATAAATCTGGCTCTCTTCATGACCCTTGCCCTCCTTTGACACTTCATGCTGCCATTGAAACCATTAATCCAGTCATCAACCAGATTCTTAATTTATTTTCAATTATATCAGAGGTTCTCTCTACAGGAAAACTTGCAATTGTAAAGCCTCTGCAGAAAAAGTCTTTACCTGATCCTACCACACTCACAAACCTTTGACCGATTTCCTTATTGCCGATTTTACCTAAAGTTTGGGAAAAACTAGTGAACCACCATTTGATCCCCTTCCTGGAAAACTCCAATGCCCTACTTTTTTGACAGTTTGGCTGAGACTCAAGCATTCTACAGAGTCAGCCCTACTAGAGATTTTTAAATCCATACAAATTACACAGAGGGCATGGAATAATGCAGTAGTGGTGCTGCTGGATCTTTCCATAGCATTCAATACCATTTCTCACCAGATTCTCCTACAGAGAAATGAAAAAAGTGACATCTTGAGTAAAGTGTCAGATTACTCTCAGATAAAGCTCAGATTAAGGGCCTCATTGTGACCCTGGTGGTCAACAGACCGCCAGGGTCACGGTCACAGTCGCGTTCGGACCACCACCAAAGTAGTGGTCCGACTGTGACATTATGACAATGGCAGAGCCGCCACGGTCCAACCACTGACACCACCAGGCTGCCACCAGCCTGCAGCCTGACGGTCCCATCAGTTGTAAGCTTGCAGTGCTGCCCTGGGGATTGCGAGTCCCCATCCACCAGCCTGTCCATGGCGGTTTACACTGCCATGGAAAGGCTACAGAATGGGGGACTCGGGGACCCCTGCACTGTCCATGCACTTGGCATGGGAAGTGCAGGGGCTCCCTTGCACAGCCCTGTCACACTTTCCACTGCCCGAATTACGGGCAGAGGAATGCTGCACCCGCTGCACTGCCACATTACAACCGGCTCCATTAGCCAGCAGCAATGTTGAGGTTCTGCTCACCACAGTGCCGACGTGCGGAACCGGACTGGCGTTGAACTCCTAATAGGATCGAAGGGGTTCAGGCCGCACAGGCGGCCTGATGGTGGAAAACTCATAATGAGGCCCTAAATCTTTTCTGACTGAGAAAGACTCTCAAAATTGTTTATCAGACATTATCCGCTGGATGTAAAACAACCATTTAAAATGCAATAATAACAAAGCAACCAAAATAGTACTTTTCAGAAAATCTCATCTATTCTTCCTGACCCACAGGTGGCTGAAGTTGGTCCATCCTCCACCAACCATATGTTGAAGTTGCAAAGAGCCTCAGAGTGAATTTCGACTCAGCTCTACTTTTATATCCTCAAGCTTTGATAGTGGCTGGAAAGTGTTTCAGGCAATTCAGCTCCCTCCAGAAATTCTTTCAATTCCTACCTGTTGCTGCTAGAAAGACTACTGCAAAATTTGAATATTGTAACAGCCTCTATGCAGGGTGCTCCAAGTGACCAGTGCATAAGCTGAAAATGGTTCAGAAGGCAGCTGCAAGATTGGCCTCATCTACCTTGGGGAAATTGCATTGGCTTTCAAGCCACAAAATAATCTTGTTCAAGATCTTGCTTCTAGTGTTCAGAGCATTCAACAACACAGAAACCAAATATATTACTGCCCAGTTTCAGCAGCAAAAGAAACAAAGAAATCTGAGATCCTCTGACACCAACCTGTTATGCCGTCCCCTCTAACAGACTCAAAACTCAAGGAGGCACATACTTTATTGTGCTAGGATTGTATGGTGCTACCCATCCATCTGAGGTTTATTGCAACTGAGCAGAAATTCAAAAAAGATCTTAGAACCTGGCTTTTCCAGAACCGGATGACCTGTGCCTTTTTCTGATCAAGCCCGTATATCTTATCCTCTGTGCATGTAAAGATTATTTAGGGAAGGCAGTCATTTCAAGGAAAAGCACCAGGATGCTCTCTTGAGAGTGACAGCTGTGATATACAAGTTCTATATCATTCATTCATGGCAAAGCACATCCACCAGGGACTGGACAGAAGTGGGTCAGTGTGATGAATTAAAAACCCAGCACGATCAGCCCACAAAAAAGGAGGATGATGGCACCAAAAAGGCATTTTCTCACAATTTAAGATAGTTTGTTACAGAAAGGAAATAATATCTCTTCATGTTATTAAACCATAGTAAGCTACTACTTTTTTTGAAAAATCGGATTTACAATGAACTGATTCTAATATATTTTTTCAATAAATTACAACTTTTTGTTGTTTTTATTTCATGCTACAGATTCTGCTTTTCTTACTATTGTTGGTAGATCATAATATATCTTTCATATGAATAAACAATACACAAAAGATTTGAGCTGTTTGTGGGAAGGGTGATGGTTTGCCCATTTACTATTGGGAAAAAACACCCTTTGTTCTACTTTAAAAGCACATTGCATGTCACCTCAGAACTGCATACCTTATACATGTTACAGAACTCCTCAATGAATTGCAATATGATTGGGCTCCAACGGAAACTTCATCCAATATACAAGACAATATATTTTTTTTTTTTTAAAGTAGAGTAGGTCTTATAATGAAATTAATTATTTCATTTGGATAATCAGAAAGTCGTTGTTGATGCATTTCGTGAAATCTATTTTCAGTGCCACCCATTTTATTTACTTAACTACCTTCTATCATTACACTATGCTTCACAAAGCTTTGACAATATTTTGAATAAATAGAATTTTAATTCTCAGAGAGATACATATGAGAAGTCCTTGCTAACTTCCTGTTCCTCGATCTATCAATTTGACATGCATATTTTCATTGCAAATGTTGTACCCGAGCTTTTGTTTTTTTTTAATGGCCTATTGGACATTACCATTCTACATTAAATTGTCATAATTCCTAGCCAATACCTACGTTGAAGATGGCGTTGGTTGTTACATGGAGCAAGTTGTACGGTCATTGGCCCCACTTCATGTCGTAGAAGTCATAATTAATGTTAAGTTCTAATATTGCTTTCCTCCATTCCTACTCTCATAAATTGCTAGAGAAGTTCATGAGTATAATATTTAACCTGGTACCCTAATAGGATAGGTAGTGCTGGTATTTTGGTTAAAAACTGCACCTAGACCATTGCAAAAAATGAAGTTCAGATTTTGAAACATGCTCTTATAACTGATAGTTTGTTCATTCAACCTTACTCCACAAGAGCCATTCTACTGGGAATCATATTCCTATTGATATTTCATGATTTCATGAAGTGAAAGAAACATCATGAACTAAAGTTTAGGGATCTGCCGTTTGCTTAAATAGGTAGACAAAATAAACTAAAAAAAAAGATCAGTTACGTGGTAAATTTGAAGCATGTGCTATATGTGATTGTATGAAACCAGTGTTCATTTTTACTTTCCTGTTATTTAAATATGCTGACCATTAATACATTACACAATCATGTGGTGTCAACTCCCCTTTTTAGTGGCTGCTTGTGCTTCTTCCACCCAAATAAAAGTATTGGTATGTTTTTGAACACTTGAGATAGTGATAGTTTGTTTCCCTTTTCTGTGGTTCAGACGCGACAAATAAAGATAATTGATTGTGCTTGGTAACCTCAGCCCTAGAAACCGTGTTATTTGATGAAATTGAAAAGTAGTAGAGTCTAAAATTAGGATTGGAGGAGTTTTCACACCTAGTACATTTTGTAAAGTTGAGGGCAGCAGTTTGCTTTTTTACAACACATTTTGCTGTCGAACAGAGACGGTATACTTTTAGACTCGCCCTTTATGCAAAATAATGAACCCGACAAATAGCAAATCTGATCTGCGTGATTCTTTATATGAGGTATTTAATGCAGGGGTGCATGTTCCTGTCATTAAGTTTAGTGTTTTCTTGTAGCTGTTGTGAGAGCTCGAATGAAATGTTTCACTGAGGTGGCATGTGCTCCCAATAAAGATGCACTTAGACTAAGTACAGCACAACCACTCATCTAGACTTCATTCACAAATGATCAAGATCATTTTACGTTTTCATTTTCGTAAGGCTCAGGCACTCTTTGCATGCAATACAGTCTAAACATTCTCACTGAAATTTACCAGCAATTAAAGAGTTGTAAGGGGCATCATAAGTTAGCGGAAACTATTTTAACTGATATGTAGATGCACAACAGTAGTAGGACAAACTGTCATGTGCAATAGAAAAGGCTACTTTGCAATCTTGAACAATTTCTTATGTATGCAAGCCCACATGTTGGATGTCTCTGAACCTGATGTGCTAATTTTATGGCAGCTATATTGTCAATGCTTATGGCACCAGTACCATAACCTGCCCTAGCTAACAGATGTGCATTGAAAGTATATCACACCTAGTATGTGCAGTAAGTGACAACATGTTACCGGAAATATGTGACAATAATGTTGTATGAAACAGTCTGATTGATTGATGGCATGTCAGACATTCCTGGCACTCAAATTTCAAATTGTTCTGGGATCCATAAATGTACTAGTACTTCAGTACCTAACCAACACATGTATAACAATAGACTTGGGTGACCATGTGACTCAGCATCCCTAAACACGATTCCTTAAAAATATAGATGCTGCAGATGTATTTCAGATGTGGAGCAGTCAACAAGTGTCATTCATGCTTGCAAAACCAGTGTGCAAGTTACGAATCTAATGTTTGCAGTGAGTGAGTAAGTCCATTGATCATAGCAATGACTTACTTGACTTCACCCATTAGCCCACAAATATCATTTTATGTGGCAATTGCCATCCCCACATCATGTGTACCTGTGCATCCCTTTGAGTACTGCATATCAATGACATGTAAGTTAGGATGTCTGGATCAATATCTAAAATGTCAATGTTGTTATTGAATTTGATGGAAACTACACTTTTGAGGGTTGAACTTCAATCTGCCTGTCTGATACACATTGCTAGTGTTGGCATCCACTTGGCAATATATGATCCATTTTGTGTGGCACCTCTACACAGGTTGTATTTTTCCAAACTCAATCCAGACAGAAGATGTATGACATGTCAGCAGTCGACACAGGCCAATGCAGTTACATGCCTGCTTCATGGCCTCACATCTACAGTGCCCCATAGCAGACACATATCCATACTTTTGTAGTGTGTTGAGAGGTATAAGGTCAATGTATTTATTCCCACAAGCATGTATGCACAATGTTGTCTGCATACAGGCCAGTTCACATTCCACCTACTGCTTTTGATACACTAACTGGGTACGTTTTGGAGCTTAGCGGAAGGGAATACTCCATCAGAAATGCGACAGATACCTTATCCTTCGTATTACAAGCCCATTATATCCTCTGGGCATTGTATTATTCCGGACTGGATATCCATCACGCTCGTGATAGACTAATCCATCTGGCAAGTTCTGAATCTTGCCCACTGTCTCCCGAAGGATTAGTCACCATTGAACGTCTTCAGGTAATTACGTGCAAGGTAGAGCAATATATACTCAGAAATCTGAGATCTAGAAAATGCATGCACAAACTCATCACATGTATTAAGTATCCGTTGATTGCGTTTAGGTAACTATTCGTATTGATATCTATGGACAGACACTCGGATATGCAAAGGAGCACATACTAAAGTTCCAATTTCACTATGTGATCTATGTGAAAGTGTTACAGGTATGTCAATGATTCAATATTGGAGAAGTGCCCAACAGGTCTGTTGATTTCGAGGTGGCTGGCCACACTCCATATATGTTGGAACTACCTGGAGCAGAGTCAGTCAAACATGCAAAGTGTGTGGGCTTGCGTCTTTCCAATTACAGTGACACTTTAGTGAGGCATGACGTGTACTTGCTGCACATTACTCATTTAACATTGGTGAATGGCCCTATATTATATCCTTTTGCAGGGAGTACCTAGATGCGTCATGTGTGCAATTCCATGTGTATAAACCATAATTGCCCAGATTATGTGTTAATAATGGAATGTGTATAAGTTTATTGGGTCGGACATAGCCATTTCATATACTTACAAGGGCAAGACATTAGCACTTAATCATTTTAACTTTAAGAGAGTGACATGCTTCTTATGATGGTTGGTCATGAGTCGTTACATAAGAGTCAATTCTTCCTCTGGATATGCCACTTGTGCTATCAATATGTGTTCATCCATGTCATTGATGACAACAGGGACAACTTCATCTTTGTTTGTTACAAATGTCCTTCCCCAGAAGAAGGGCTATTGGCTCAGATTGGAGAGACACTGCCACATACAGAAGGTGAACAAGGCCTTCAGGAAAATGGAAAAGACGTTTGAAGAATACAAGGCTGCAGGGACCTGACTTTCACCACTTCGGGGACATAAGTGGTAAGCAAGGCATGTCTGAGTGCAGGGAGAGACTACACAATTGCTGGAGATCGTAGGGCTCTACCTGTACCATCAACACAGACAATCTTTGCACCACGGCAAGTTTACGGGTATCAGGGGATATTTCCAGTGTGGATCAGCAGGCCAACAAAAACATTGCTGGGATAAAGTTGAGGTGGACAGGCCTAAATAGCAGGTGAGCAACATGATTCAACAGATGGACAAATTACAGAGCTCTGTGTACATGATTTTAGCACAAATGTAATGTACTCTGATATGTTGCTGATCCCTAGTTATTTGGTTTTAATTTAATATGTAATGTTATCATAGTTTAGTATAAGTTTTAGATTAAGGACAGGTTAGGTCGTTTGTAGTGTTTTTGTAGCTTTTAATATTTCCTAATTGTTTGTTTGGGATATGGGTAGGTAGGTTATTTAGTTGATGGGAGGATGATATCTAGTGTACATATTAACAAATAAAAAACAAAAATGCAAAAAAAATTAACAATATACAAAAATATATATTTCTTTAGGATTTTAATGTTTAGTTAGTTTATGGATAGGTGTAGTGTATGTTTGTCTCATGTCCTATTGGTTGATCTTAATAAATTAAGGATAGGTAGATTAGGTTATATGTAGGCTAAGGTAGGATAGATTAGGTAGAAAGGCAAAGTTTACTTAGTTTTTTTTTTTAATGTTATTCATGATTTTGTGCATACATTAATACAACTTCAAACAAGTGACAGTTAAGACATCTTCAGTTACATACATGCAATGTGTTAAAGCTTTGAAACTTGTTTCATAGCAGTGTACCATATCTATCCTGTGGGGTACACCATTACAGGTTTTTACGTTAGTGACATTGGAATAGTGGCCTAAGTTCTCTGAGTTAATAGTGAATGCTGCAAATTGGTGTTAATTGTAAGCTTGCGTCCTGTCTTTTAGCAAACGGTCAGTTCATGCGGCATGTGTGTATCACTATTGCTCTTTCATTCTCCCTCTGGTTCCTCTGTCTCCTTTCTGACTATGTATCTATGGTAGGGTTCCCAGTATTTTTTGGGCTGACTTTTTGGGGGTAGTAGTTCATTGTATGTGTCTGTCTGTGTGTTGTAGTATAGCATGTCTGAGTGCCATTCTTTCAATGTCAGCAAGGGTCCTCGGTCCCACCGCACGGCTATCCTGCCTTTTGGCAGTAGCATACCCATTGAAACCAGGAGTCGGCTTTCTTTTGTCACTTCTCTGTCATATCCTAGGAGGGCCAGTAATGGCGTGCACCACAGTCTGTTACCTACTAAGCTCCAGCTTAGTAAATACGCTATCCCAAAAACGTTGTATGCCCGGGCAAACCGATGCCATGTGTAGAAAGCCTGCTTTCTCCTCTCCGTATCTGGGGCAAGCTGATGTATTTTGTAGCCCATATCTGAAGAGTCTAAGGGGTGAATAGTATGTCCTGGTGATGTATTTAAAGTGGATCAGGCGGTGTCGTCTATTCAGCGATACGTTTCGTGTCATCATGCAGCAGTGTCGCCATTGTGTGCGATTGTATATCTGTGATAATCGTGGTAAGTGCTTGCATTTCTAACGGTTCTTGCAGCTCATCCCCTAATATTGTGCCCATAGCATGGTGTGCTCTGTAGTATTGATATTCAATAAGTAGTCAGATATTCTATAATTGCATCTGCATCTGGGGCTTTCTTTGTGGTGTACAGCATTGCATAGTATGCATGGATGCGATTGGCTGTCCTTACTGGGTCTTTGATTAGGCTACTGTCTTCATCTTGTACTTCCAGGATTGTGTCTTTTTCTCTATTGGGATGCAGCATCCCTGCAGGTGTTAATTCAGGTCATTCCCCCTCCCCATATATTTGTGCCAACGCATACTTCGCCATGTGCTGGACCTTGCTTAAAGCTACATTGTTAAACTCTGTTCATTTTTCATGAATTTGTCCAAGCAGGCGCTTATCTGCAGTTACCAAGTGTTCCCTCTCCAGCTGTGCTAGTTCCCATTCTAGTGCGGTCAGTTGGTTACACAGTGACTTCAGAACTCCTGCCTGCTTGGCTATTGTAATCCCACGTATATGCACTTTAAAGGCTTCCCACACTGTACCAAAATTAGGAACCAAGCCTATGTTTATTTGGAAGTTTTCTTTGATCTCTTTAGCTATATCATCTCGGAATACTGACTCTAGTAAAGGATATGGTGGAAAATGCCACATGAATGGGGCCACCCAACTCGGCCCCTCATCGACCAGGAGGGTGACCGGTGAGTGATCAGAATATGTTCTAGGCAAGGGGTCTTGGATATGCATTCTGGGGACTAGACTCCTTGACACCAACCACAGGTCTATGCATGTATGTAAGTCATGTACTGTTGAATAGTGTGTGTATCCTCCTTTATCAGAGTGTTTGTGTCACCAGATGTCCACCATTCCAGCTCCTGATGCAATTGCTGTTACTGTCCTCACACTACGGCTAGTCCTCTGTGCGTTCCACCTGAGTGATCTACTGGTGCGTTTAGTGTACAATTAAAATCTCCTCCCCAAATCTGCAGTAGATCCCTCCATGTTGCAGTTTTCGTGGCTAGGTCCAGATAAAATTGGGGGTTGTCATAATTGGGAGCATAGAGCCCAAATAGCAGAAATTTGAGATCCCCTTTGCTGCAGTGTGCTATAATATATCTGCCCTGTGGATCAGTCTGGAGTTCCTGTGTGTGTGTGTGTATGTTGGACTGTTTGGCTGTCCATATCACTATTCCCCCAGCATGTGAAGTGAACCCCGCTGTCAAAATCTGACCCTACCATCCCTTAAAGGTGAGGATCTTACTGTTAGGGGCTAAGTGTGTCTCCTGTAGTATTGCTAGATCCACTTTACGCCTTTGGAGGTATGACACGACCTTCCTCACATTCCTACTATCATTCAGCCCTCCGACATTCCACTTTAACAGTCTCATAGTGTTAGCCCCTATGCATTCAGTGGTCCCCACTGCTTGATCAGTCATGTCATACATGTTGTACTGTGTCCCATAATCTTTTTGTTTCTGCTGTGAGTCGCTATCTGTCGCATTACCCCAACATACCCTTCCGGCATCTCAATAAACCTGTCCCTCCCCCCTCCCACAACAGGCTGCTCAACAATTTGCCCATCTCCTTGTGTGAGTGACCTCCCCCTTCCACCCACTAACCCGTTATGCAATCGCTCCTTGGAGCGAGTGGAATGCACGCTGGGACGGATGTTACCTGATCTCCCCTTCTTCCATGTCCAGTCAATCACCTCCGATTTTAGTGTGCCTTTTCGTGAACAGATATTGCATTCCCCCATAGACTGTAACAACACATGCATGGACTCCTGAACCCAATACGTCAGAGGACCAAGCATGTTGAAATCAAAGGTGCTGTATAGCCCTGGTGCATTGTATGTTCTGGCTGAGTAGGTTGATCGGCAACTTTGTCTTAATGGGAAGATATTGCATAGCAAGGAGATCTGAATGGAGATGTGTACTGCAAGGTAGCCAGACCAGTACAAATGCACTGCTGTGTCTGAGTCTTACACCTGTGTTGCAGCTGGGAAGGGATGACAAGGATAAGTCCACTGGGGTGCAACATCTTACATTGCTGTGGTCCTGGTTGAAGACGTAGCATGTTCAGGAGGGAGTCTGAAGTGAAAATGTCTCCCAATGCCATATATGTCTAATTTGGAGGATGTAAAATTGAGATCTATCAAGGTATAGGAGAAACTAGTGTACCATCGCAAAGAGGAGGGGTCTGTAATGGTTTGATGTGCCTAGCCATGTAGCAAGCCTGGGTAAATGCATGTAACCAAACCAATCAAGCAATTCTACCATGAGAGGTATAGCTTGATCCGCAGCCCTCAATAACAATGAGACATGTCAGTACTTTGGACATGGTCACGCATATTGCATGTGAGAGTCACTGTAAGATCTGGGTTACATCACTGTGTGGCAGTAAGACGAGTCCCTGGCCCTAAATGAGGAGTGGCAGAGAAGGCATGTACATTTACAAGTGAGCAGCCTGGAGTCAAAGGATGTGTCACACTATGTAGACACTCAAACCTGACAATTAGCAACTGGGGTGAGTGTCAGTGCTATCAACCTGCATAGTGTGACATTGCCAATAGTCTCAGATTTGGTACATGGAGCCAATGTCCACAATGATTGAGCCAAGAGTATATCCAATCATTTGAAATGAGGAGACAGATAAGGGAAATATATGTGACGTACACGCTCTCATACACTCCTGCAGTCTATTAATGTGTTCTTGTGTGCTTAAAGTTGTGCAGGATAAGTATTACAGAAACAAGCCTTGTCCATAATGTGGAAGCAAGACAGCAGAACAGGGCAGAGTGTCATAGTGTACATTTTGAAACCCAGATGGCAGGATCAATACAAATTTAGGAATAAAAACCCATGACCTGCACAGGAGCAGTGGACTGAGTAATAGCCACAGAGAATGCAGCCACCCTGGGCATTAAGTGCAATCTGAACAGTAGTGGTGTCAACTGGTTAAAACACAATCACCATAGGCATGAAAAATAATGCCAATCACCTTGGATATGTCCTTTCTCCTCTCATATATACAGGAATAGTAGGCCTAGTGACCAGTGTAACCGTGTTGTAATATGTATCATGATACAAAATGATGGTCTTGTCTGTCACACAGTGGTTGTATTAAGAACACATAGATTCTGTTATCTCAGTGGTAACTGCAGTGCAAATTGGACTATATGCCTCCGACTAGCAAATATCCTAAGCATCAATGTTGTATTGAAAGTCAAACATTAGCAATTCTGAATAACAATCAGATTACTCATGTCAACATCCAACGTAGGACACCACTAACATTGCTCTTTCATTGCAGAAGTTGTACCTACACATCCTTAGCAGCTGCCTGTCTGGGATGACGATCTACCTGAGGATGACAGCCTGCCAACCCTTCATCAAGACACACTGTGGGAAATCCTTGGCTCCTTCAGAACATCATGTCCGGGTGCAGGAAGGGCCAACAGCATTGCAGCATCTCCAGACGATCCCCCCAGGACAGAACAAACACCACCTGCCACACCACCCCCAGCCCTGGACTCCGAGGTCCCCCAAGTAGAATTTCAGTGTTGTGCGTTTGGAGTCCAGTGGGAGAGTCTAGATGTGGTGCAGGTGGGCAAGGAGACCATGGCGGATACCCTAGAGGTAGACAATAGATGCCTCGGTCCAAATAAGGACACCTTGTCCACTACACGAGAGTCCTACCCTCCTCTCTGTGGACTACAACAGTCCCTGGCTGATATTGCTGGTGTCATAAGGGAGAGGAATGAACAACTGCTCTACCTAAGTTGCACCAGCGAGGTTGGCAAACAGCTTGGGGAAATGCACAATATCCTGGAGTCGCTGGAGCTGAAGCAGGACACATACATCACCACAGTGGGTGCCTACCACTGTGACCTTGGTGCTGTGCTGGCAAATCAGCAGGCCCTTCTCAGTGCATGGCTGCCTCACATTTTGGCACAGAGAACTGCTGCTGCAGACAGGGGATCCATATCTTCAGCCCATGATGTGTGTGTGCCTCCGTTGCCTCATGTATCTACAACCCCACCCTCATGGAAAGCACCACACACAACAGAGGAGGAAGATGTGGGCTTTACTTTCTTCAAACATAAAACTGCAAGATAGAATTTCTCTCTGCCATTTTGCCTGTTTCTCATTTGCCTGTTGCCAATCCATTCCAGTGTACTTACCAACCTGTACTGTTGTCAAAGTGCTGTACCACCTGTTGATCTCAATCATTTGTGAACTGTCATTCTGGCCTAACTTCCCTATTGGCAATTTGCTTATCCTCATCCTCACTGAGATACTTCTCTCCTACACACAATGCAATTTATCCCCCATGGACTCTGTATGGACATTCTATGGTTCTGATACAATATTGGAGTTGCTGTACCAAGGACTGCCACTTATAACTTGCTCCTATGTTCACATGAAAATGAAATAGCTTCTCTCATACAGCTTGTTGTATGCTTGTTACTGATTATGTTGGATGTCTGGCCCAATAGAACCAAGATGTTCTATAAATGGAATTGTGTACAGTAGACCCATGACAAAATTAGCACATGGAAAGCTCAAAATTATATGTGAACCCTATGTGCATCTGTACTAGCAAGTAGTTACCCATGGTCACATGCTTGAAGTGCTACAATTAAAAATCATTCAGTGGTCAGACCAAATGAAGTAACTGCCCAGGTTGGGGACATAACCATGGATACTAGCCTGCAATCGACCCTGATGAGACAACAATTTGGGTCAAGATAGAGTGTGTAAGTGTCTTTGAACAGTGCATGACCCTACACATCCTTGATTACTGACAATTGCATCACTTATTTGTTCTTACATAACATGTAGTTGCACTTACACACGCAGTAAAACAGTTGGTGAATAACTGTATGTGGGTAGGTGTAGGAAAGTGCCATCTTGCCTGGCATGTTACCCCCATTTTTATTGTATGTATGTTTGTTTTTGCCTATGTGTCAAAGGGATCCTTCTAGCCAGGACCCCAGTGCTCATAAAGTGTGCCCTGTATGTGTTCCCTGTGTGGTGCCTAACTGTATCACTGAGGCTCTGCTAACCAGAACCTCAGTGTTTATGCTCTCTCTGCTTTTAAAATTGTCACTGCAGGCCAGTGACTAATTTTACTAATTCTGATTGGCACACTGGAACACCCTTATAATTCCCTGGTATATGGTACCAAGGTACCCAGGGTATTGGGGTTCCAGGAGATCCCTATGGGCTGCAGCATTTCTTTTGCCACCCATAGGGAGCTCAGACAATTCTTACACAGGACTGCCACTGCAGCCTGAGTGAAATAACGTCCACGTTATTTCACAGCCATTTTACACTGCACTTAAGTAAATTATAAGTCACCTATATGTCTAACCCTCACTTAGTGAAGGTTAGGTGCAAAGTTACTTAGTGTGTGGGCACCCTGGCACTAGCCAAGGTGGCCCCACATTGTTCAGGGCAATTTCCCCGAACTTTGTGAGTGTGGGGACAACATTACACGCGTGCACTAAATATAGGTCAATACCTATATGTAGCGTCACAATGGTAACTTCGAACATGGCCATGTAACATGTCTAGGATCATGGAATTGTCACCCCAATACCATTCTGGTATTGGGGTGACAATTCCATGCATCCCCAGGTCTCCAGCATAGAGCCCGGGTACTGCCAAACGAAATTTCCGGGGTTTTCTCTGCAGCTACCACTGCTGCCAACCCTCAGACAGGTTTCTGCCCCCCTGGGGCCTGGGCAGCCCAGTCCCAGGAAGGCAGAACAAAGGATTTCCTCTGAGAGAGGGTGTTACACCCTCTCCCTTTGGAAATAGGGGTGAAGGGCCTGGGAGGAGTAGCCTCTCCTGGCCTCTGGAAATGCTTTGAAGGGCACAGATGGTGCCCTCCTTGCATATGCCAATCTACACCGGTTCAGGGATCCCCCCCTGCCCTGCTCTGGCGCGAAACTGTACAAAGGAATGGGGAGTGACCACTCCCCTGACCAGAACCTCCCAGGGGAGGTGCCCAGAGCTCCTCCGGTGTGTCCCAGACCTCTGCCATCTTGGATGCACAGGTGTGAGGGCACAATGGACAGCTCTGAGTGGCCAGTGCCAGCAGGTGACGTCAGAGACCCCTCCTGATAGGTGCTTACCTTTCTCTGTAGCCAATCCTCCTCTGAGGGCTATTTAGCATCGCTCCTGTGGGTATCTCACCAGATAACGAATGCAAGAGCTCACCAGAGTTCCTCTGCATTTCCCTCTTTGACTTCTGCCAAGGATCGACCGCTGACTGCTCCAGGACGCCTGCAAAACCGCAACAAAGTAGCAAAAAGACTAGCAACATTGTAGCGCCTCATCCTGCCGGCTTTCTCAACTGTTTCCTGGTGGTGCATGCTCTGAGGGCTGTCTGCCTTCACCCTGCACTGGAAGCCAAGAAGAAATCTCCTGTGGGCCTACGGAATCGTCCCCCTGCCAACGCAGGCACCAAACTTCTGCATCACCGGTCCTCTGGGTCCCCTCTCATCCTGACGAGCCTGGTCCCTGGAACTCAGGAGCTGGGTCCAAGTGTCTCCGACAGTCCAGTTGCCCTTCTGTCCAAATTTGGTGGAGGTAAGTCCTTGCCTCCCAACACCAGATAGAAATCCTGTGTATTGCGTGAACTGCAGCTGCTAGGGCTTCTGTGCACTTCTGGAAGACTTTCTTCATGCACAGCCTAGCCCAGGTCCCCAGCACCTCGTCCTGCATTGCCCAACTCGCTGAGTTGGACTCCGACGTTGTGGGACTCCCTTTTCTTGTGCTGAGTCGACTGTCGTGCTCAGATCTTTTGAATGCCGGTTCAGTTGCTTCTGCGGGTGCTGCCTGCTTCTGCGTGGGCTTTCTGTATTGCTGATCACCCCCTCTGTCTTCTCCTCCAAGGGGGGACCTCCTGGTCCTTCCTAGGCCATGGCAGCACCCAAAACCTTCAATCGTGACTCTTGCAGCTAGCAAGGCTTGTTTGTGGTCTTTCTGCGTGGAAACAACTCTGTATCCTCCTGCACTCCGTGGGATATCTTCTGACCAAAGGAGAAGTTCCTGGCACATTCGGTTGTTGCAAAATCTTTGGCTTCTTCCACCCAGAGGCAGCCCTTTTGCACCCTCATCTGGGGTTTAGTGGGCTCCTGCCCCCCCTGGACACTTGCGTGACTCTTGGACTTGGTCCCCTTCCTTTCCAGGTTCTCAGGTCCAGGAATCCATCTTCACTGCCTTACAGTCAGTTGTTGTCCTTGCAAAATCCCCTATCTCGACTTTACTGTCTTTCTGGGGTAGTATGGTAACTTTACTCCTACTTTTCAGGGTCTTGGGGTGGGGCATCTTGGACACCCTTAGTGTTTTCTTACACTCCCAGCGACCCTCTACACACTACACTAGGTGCAGGGTCCATTCGTGGTTCACATTCCACTTTTGGAGTATATGGTTTTTGTTCCCTCTAGGCCCCTATTTTTTCCCTATTGCATTGTATTGTGTTCTACACTGTTTGCACTACTCTTCTAACTGTTACTTACCTGATTTTGGTTTGTGTGTGTATATTTTGTGTATATTACTTACCTCCTATGGGAGTATATCCTTTGAGATACTTTTGGCATATTGTCACTAAAATAAAGTACCTTTATTTTTGGTAGCTCTGAGTATTGTGTTTTCCTATGATATAGTGCTACGTGATATAAGTGGTATAGCAGGAGCTTTGCATGTCTCCTGGTTCAGCCTAAGCTGCTCTGCTATAGCTACCTCTATCAGCCTAAGCTGCTAGAACACTACTAATCTACTAATAAGGAATTACTTAGACCTGGCACAAGGTGTAAGTACCACAAGGTACCCACTTTAAGCCAGGCCCTCCTCCTACAGTAGGTGTCCATTCACAGCAGGAATTCCACTTTCTGTGCACAACTAGTTTGGATGATCGCTTAACTCATTCCTTTGCAAACATATCAGTACATACCCCTTTGGAGCTTCACCCAGTTAACCATGTATACAAACACTGTCATGGAAACACACAACATGGGGTTAATCCAGCAAAAGGATACATGATAACTGCCACATAGATAATAATGGAGCAGTTTTGAAAGTAAATGTCAGTTTTTAATGAATACCACTATTGACATATCAGATTCTAAAACAAAACTAACCTACATTACATTAAAAACCTAAGTAAACTAGGGCGGAGTTTGCCCACAAGGAAGATGGCCGCATAACACACAAGATTCGCAGTTCACCGCCAATCGGAACATAATCCTGCAGCCTCCACCTCTACAGCCCCCCAGATGAACCCCCGCATGTAGGGAGTGGAACAATGTGACCCTGATGATCCTGTGACCATTCAAACCTGAAATATTAAGCAGAACAGCCCGGAGTGCGGCCTAGAACACAAGGGGCCTGACCTTGGCGGACGCGTGGGAGGCAGGAGTGGTTGGGGTCTGTGCAGCAGCCAGTCCCTTGGCTTGGGACAGCCCGCCCCTCTGGCGTCCCGTGGGGTGCTGTGGCCTGGGTGCCGCCAGGTGCGACCCAGCAAGCGAGCAGACATAATTGAAGAAGGCGAGAGGCAGCTGGCGGATGGAGCTGGAGTCGGCGGCTGAGCGTGGTGACCCGCTAGTGTGGGGAAAAAGCGGGCTGGGCGCTTGCAGCGTTGACACAGTGGTTGACTTCTCTTGCCCGCGCTACGGCGGAGCCTCGCCGGCCGTCATGGGCAAAGAGACAAGAATGAAGTCCAACTGCATGTTGATCAACGAAAAGTTACCGAAACGCACAAAGAACAAATGGAGGCACCGGACACTGTTGCGGGCAGTCCAGGTGCACAACAGGAGCCAGAACTGAAGCAGATATTGGCAATTATGCAAAAAAGCCTGGCCTCAATCGATGGAAAAATCGATTCACTGTCTTACAGGATGGAAAGAATGACTGAAAGACTCGCCAAACAAGTGGAGCAACTTGACATGGCGGAGCGACCCATATTGGACTTTGAGGATGAACGTGCGATCATGACATCCAACCAAACTAACACATTTAAGATGCTGACTGCTCTACAGGCAAAAGTTGAAGATTTGGAAGCCCAGTCTCAACGGAACAATTGACATGTAGTGAGCATTGCAGAATCCACTCCCATTGATAACATGGAGAAATACATTGAACAACTGTTCATCTAACTGCTCAGTGGCCAAACTTTTTCAGGCATGTTTGTGGCGGGGAGAGTACAAAGGTCACTGGCAGTGGGCCACCCTCCCCCAGGGGCACCGCACAGACCCGTGATAGCCAAATTGTTAAACTATAGGGACCGGGATGCAGCTCTGCGATGCGCAAGAGAGTTACTGACACTTCAATATGCAGCAATGGACATTTCCTTATATCCTGATTTCACACAACAGGTCCAAGACCGAAGACGTCAGTTCATCCAGGCAAAGCGCCAATTGCGAGAACAGCTAGGCTGCAGATAGTGGTCAATTCGAAACCAATCCTCTTTATGGCCCACAAGCTACTATCGCAGTTTCTGAAATGTAGACTTGCCAAAGGAGGACAGCAAGACAAGTCATATTTTTATGCACCTTCCACTGTTGGTATGTCACTTTTTGTGACACACTGGTGGAGCAATCTGTGGACCCATTTGTACAAAGCCACAAAAGGCAACTTTGAATGTTTTTTTTCTGGCCTTGCCGATATGGAGTGAGGCAAGGCCACACAAATTGCTGCATTGCCCTACTCTGCTTTAGGGGGGCCATACCATGGGTGTTACATTGTATTTTTAAATGCCAAACCCATGGGTTTGGTTATATTACCTGATTAACAAGGTTCTGTAAACTAGAGAATGTGACAATTTGTTAAACCTCCCCGGAGAGCCGTAAAGAAGAGTGTTACATTTTATTCTCCTTGTTGTTTCCTTTTTCTATGTGTCCTGCATTCTGCTTCACACATAGGAAGATAACTTTATTTGTGCATGAGGGTGTCCCTTCCTGCAAGGAAACAATCCTGTCTGCAATGCAGGCATCCTTGCAACATGGGGAAAGGGTGTTCATGGTTTGGAGCTGGGCAGCCCAGTGTGTGTCAGCACAGGGGCAGAGGACAGGAATGCACATTTTCGAACTGGTACAGGCCATTCCTCCCCTTTCCATGTTGCATAGGGCTGCTCAGCAAGATGACTTGCTTTGCTGCCCTGCACCACTGAGCTTTGATTGGGGCCCCATGTTTTTGACTTTGCACTGTGATTTATAGTTCTGGTGACTCATGTTATGCATTGCAGTACGCATGGTAGTATACACCGGTAGACCTAGACTGGTGCTACACTTCACACATGTAATGGGTAAACGTGACGGAGCCTGACAGAGCTGTGCAACATATTACTGGATATTGTGAGTGATGGTTCTGTGGCATTTTACAGGACATGATAAAAATTGCTGCCCTTTGCTTTGTAGACAGTGCAGTGGAGCACTGGGACATAGCTACCTGCACTGCACAACATCATCTTTTTGCCCCTGTTGCCTCTTGTTGATACTTCCCCTGTGACTGTGGTTGTTCTGTGTGTTCCAAACCGTCTTGTCTGGGGACTCCAGCAACCGATTTGTCTGGAATGACAACTGCCACCCGCTCCTCCAAGGCATCTAGCACCCTCCTGGGGCGCTGGGCTCCCTCCCCCAGTCTGCATTGCTGCCTTCAGGTTCTTGGATAGTTTCTCCTTTTCCAGTGCTTGTAGTCATGCCAGCTCTTCTTGCAGTCAGTGACAGTCCTCTTTACTTGTCCCACACTGTTGACCTTCTTCACAATGGACTGCCAAATGGCCTCTTTCTTCCCTAGTGGCAATTTTGAAGTGGCAAACAGCTGATGTTGGTACTTTGCCACCTCAGTGATCAAGACGTCATTCTCTTCCTCGATGAAGTTGCACTTCCTCTTCCTCTTTCCCAGGGAGTCTGTCCGTACATCCTGGCTGGTGCTGCCTGCTCCATGGCTGCCTTCTGTGAAGTGTGCCATTTTTTTCACCCAATGCGTAATTTTTTGTACTTATTTTGATGCTTTCCATATTCAAAAGTGACGCAGGGCCTATTTGCATCAAATTACGTGCATCAAGTCAGCCCCGCGTCAGTTTTGCAGCAGTAGCGTCAGATTTCCCTACAACATGGCACACACAGATGCCTCACTTTTTTTGACACACACATGTTCCTTATGCCATGGCGCACCGTATTGTAAATACGTTGCTTCCATGGCATGAAATTCTGCTGTAGCAAAGTGCAAGTTCTTCTATGTCAATTCTTGTAAGTGAGGCACATAGCGCAGACTGCAGAACCCTGCAAAACAGTCACCCTTTTTATGATCTCATTCCTAGACAAATGGATGCTGAATCGAATTTCAACTGAGAGCGCTTGCCTCAGCCTTTGGGGTAATGGGTTATTGAGCACCAGGTACAATCTGTTTATTTTGGTTTCATATTTCAGTTTGTGACCTAATGTCATGAGTTGCTATCTTTTGACTCAAGGATATAACTCAGTGATGCGTCTGGGTCAAATGCACCTACCTGTCCAACTTTGTTTCTCCAAGAAAGGAACAGACTAGGAGGTAGGCTGACTCCTTCTTTAACCCCACTTTTTGAATTTGGTAGATTCACTTAAGCTTGGTGACCTGATCCAGACATGCCTTTGCAGCAATGCATCCCCCACTGCTCTGTGCCTGCTCTGTGTCTGCTGTTTCGACTTCTGTAGATCGGATGTCAGACACCCCTGCCTAAGCCCAGGCACTTCTTACCATTTGAAACTCAAAATTATGCTCAGGAATCCAGAAACAAAATTACATCAAACACATACTCTATTTTTTAAATACTTTATTTAATCTACAAATAAAACAATGTGAAAATCGAACTTTAATTTTCATGGCTAGGTTAGTGCTTCTTTTCAAATGCAGAGCCCTGTTTATAATTTGGCTGTCGGGCCATCCACCATCAGGTTGATGATGTAATTTACTCCCGGTCCCGACTGACAAATTATAAAATGTCTATCAACCTGACTGACATTGCAAGCATTCACAAGAACGTCTATCAAGGCAGTTCCTGTGAATGCATTAGAACTTTGCCCTATATCTCCATCAAACAGGATGGAAGCATGCAGCAAAGTTGATAAAGTTTTTACATTTTCAAAAACAAAATCCTATGTGGGATTTTGATTTTGAACATAAAAAAACAATGCTGGGGCATTTTTTATTTTTTAGTGGCCCTTACTGCTGGGATTTTTCTGGGGGGGGGGAGTAAAAGATGGCTTTATGTCTGCCCATCCAAATTAAGTTGGCAGACATAGTCAATTCCCTGATAGCCCTTACTTTGTTGGGCCTTAGGAGAAGTTTGGTGAAAGTAGTCCCCACCAGAACCAAACTATGGTCTGCCTGCTTCTAAAGTCAATGAGTGGACCATTTTGTTGGCTGTAAGCTTACTCCATCACTACTGCAATGAAGTATGCGTACCGCAAACATATAAATAAAACTGTTAGTTTTATTTCTAAAAGGGAAATCAGCATGCTAGATTCTAGCATATCACATTATTTTATTTTTTTGGTCTTAATGCAAGGTCGCTTTTTGTTAGTGTATATGAGAGTTGCTCCAATTGAGGCCCCATCCTCAATACTAGATTTCACAGGCTACACTTACGCTAAACCTAAGAATCAAGATAAGGATACTAACTTAATTATAGTTTCCAATTTCAACTCCCTTCACCGTTAGAGTGTGTTTTAAAAATTTCATTTTTAAATGTTACTGTTTTATGTACATGTACTTTAATAATATACTGTTTAATTTTCTAAACAGCTGCAGACCCCCAGAGTAAGTAGGGGTCTAATTTTCTAAACAGCTGCAGACCCCTTTTGGTCTGTGGACCACAGGTTCAGAACTACGGGTCTACTTCATCATGGGGAAGCCTTGGCCTGTGAGAGCAAATTCATGAAGTCTGTTTCTCACAATGATTTCATAAGGAGTAAAACAGAAATAAACAAAGATTGATTTACATACAGCTTCAATGCACATGTTAACTCTTTGGCTGCTAAAGTTCTATATTCAGCACTGAATTTAGTAAAATGTTTATACAGCCTAACACAATATCTATGATGTATTCCTTGTCCTTCCTTCTGGATGTCTTTAGTTAAAAAGAAATGGTGATTGATATTGACGAAAGGTATGGCCAGAAGACAAGAGGCATGTGATCTCTGCTATAAAGTTGATATTATTATGTATATCTTATGTTATAAAAAGTTTAATTTACATCCTCATATGAGAGAAAGTGGATTGAGGATTCTACATATGCCTTTTTTTTTTTTTCTTTTGAAAGCATTATTCAATTGCACTGACAGTTGGGAAACTACCTGCTGTTGTAATAGTTCTTGTAATTTTATTGTTCCTATGTTGATGAGGTAAAAAAGGGGAAAGATTCATGTATTGCTGGCGGGGACATGCCACACATAAACACTACAGATATAAAATATACTTCCCCATTTCATCATTGATTATTAATGTTTTATAAAAAATAAAATACCAGAGCATAGGTTTATTTCTCACCTTCGCCATATTTCAATTCATTATTTTACTTTCGTTTACTAAGCATTTACAAATCATCTTAACTTTCATTTTGTACACATGTAAGTAAAACGCCATGCACTTATAGCTTAATGAAGCTAAAATTACAAGCCTCGTTTAACCATAACTCCATTACATCAGTATTACTATAGTGCAAGGTGTCTGATAATTAAAAAAATATTTAAGCCCGTCATTTATTCACGATAGGGATGCTCACATATGATAAAATGCACAATTCAAAAATAGCAATCTCCTCTCCTATGAACTGACTTAATAGGTTTCTCCTTGCTATTACGAACCAATGCAGGTTTTAATTATTGATTGACCAGCAGTCTAGAACTGCTTCCTTCTAGCTTTCAGGTACGTTCACCTTTCATGGGGGGCTTTCTTTCTAGGTCCAGGAATATCCTGAGGAGGTGATGGTGAGGTGCTATTCTTCTCCTATGCTGGTGGCATTGTTGCCAGTGATAGCAGAGTTCCCTCCACTAAAATCTAGCAATGGTCCTACAAATTTCCACATTTCCCTTGCAACATTTCTTTTCTCAGGTTAGTGGAAACCTTCCCAGAGTCACTCATCCAAAATAGCCCTAGCCTTCCTCCAGAGGCAGGAGACTGTTTCCGTTCTTTTAGCTACTCGCGTATGTTGCTGGATGTTCCTCCCCTTTGCCAGTCTTAGCACTGGTTTTTGTTCCTGCTTAGGGAATGGACGGAAAGTCCAGTGGGTTTCTGGACATAGATAGTTCCAGTTCCTGTTAGTTTCACTTGGCATTTCTACTTCAAAGGAAGAACCTTTGTGTTGTCAATTGCTCCTGTCCCTCTCCCAGATGGTTTATCTCTACCAAATGGCTACTCTTAACAGGACTACTGCCTTTCTGCTGCCAAATGCTAGGACTTTTTCTTTCAGGATGATGATCATTATCAGCGAGCCAAGGATGTGAATTCAGTCATGGAGCAGTACTGTTAGACAAAGAGCTTCTAAACATGTGTACTTTCAAACAGCACAACGTTTGCAATTATCAAATTACTTTTCCATTAACGTTATTAAACATCTACTATGCACACTGCTGAAACCAATGGCAAAGTAACTTTCATTTTGCTAGTCTATTATGCAAGAAAGTGACATTCATTCGCAACTAAGCCTATTCCTAGAAAATGGTGCTGTACCTACACGCTGACAACAGCAGCTTGGAACTGTTCACAGTAGAGTTATATGTTTCCTTCATATCTTGCATGACCCATTTGTATATGTGAAGCCCCCTGAACAATGGGCTTAGAATTCAAACATTAGCAAAGGGATAGTTAACATATAAATGTAAGTTTTCCATGTGCACTTTTCCTTGCCTTGTGATAGCAGTGCTTTCAAACTACAGCCCATCCATAGCACAATATAGCTCTATGGAACATTATATTTTTGTATTGGAACTTGTAATACGGTTGGTGGGATATCCTCCACATTTGGGACCCAATAATTCCCTCCGCTAAGGTTGCAATCAGGCCCTTAATGTTCACACCACTAGGGAAATTTTGCACTAACCATCAATGGCCTTACTGAATAGTAAATAAACAAATGGATTAAGTTCATTTTACAGTACAGTGTTAGAAACAAAGGTCTCACACACACTCACACACACAGACACACAGAAATACACAAACACAACACACATACTACACCAAAAAGGACAGTGTCACAGTGAAGGACAGTGTTAGGCAATACTCACAGGCATTTTGCCAAGAAGGGCAGGGTCACAGGGCACAGTCATAATGTTAGACCTGTCAGCCTTAGGGTGGTCATCCCCCAAACATTTTGCCTCCTCATCTCCACTTGTGTTGCTGAAATTAATTTTTGTTGGTCTTCGAACTCTGTGCACTATACCACTGTTAACCTGTGCTAAAGTGTTTGTGCTCACAGATTGCAGCCTTAAATCAGTTTTAGATGGCCAATTTGACTTGGCTATATAACCCTATGGCCTAGTCTTAAACTCACCTTTTGTTACATATGTCACCCCTAAGGTAGGCCCTGGATAGCCCATATGGTAGGGACATTGTAATCAAAAGATTTGAGTATAACATGCCCTAGTAGTGAAAAACTCCTATATTCATTTGGTACTACTGTGAGACCTACCTGTCTCTTAGGATGACATTGGGGTGCCTTGTTACACATGATAAGTGCTGACCTTTGATTGGGACCAGGTTAGCAGTTCATGTATGGTATCTATGACATTGTAATGAAAATTCCTCTTTTTTCATAACCAATTGTATTATTTTATACATAGAAAACTTGTCACATTTACATGTTGTAACAGTAGCAGTTAATAGTCTCAATATCCACAAATTATCCAAGTTTTGTTGTTAAATTACAGTTTTTAAAATGGAACTTTTAGAAAGTTATCATTTTCCTGCCCTAAGCCATTTGGTGCTTGCCGCCTCCCCTGGGTCATATAACTGGGTGTAACTGACAGTTAGACTTTGTGAATTCTTTCCAGACAGTCACACAATAAAGGGATTGTGTGTGCTTGAATGGGCCATCTGCTGGCAGAGTGGGGAGTGGAGCTGGGTACAGCACTACTTGCAAATGAATAGACTGTGCTCTGCCTTCACACAAAATGAAAGGCACCTCCACATTATCTCTGCAGCCATCTTGGAGCCAAGTGGAGGGGGCAGTAAATTCCAAGCACTTCAAAAAGAAACCTCTCCGAACTTAAAAGGAGGCACCTGCTATAAAAATAGTACCCTCAGACCTACATTTCAGCTCACATTCTGGGCCTGTGGAATGACTCCTAGAAGACTGACAGCTGCTGTGACCTGCTGTGCACTCTGCAATGCTACTTTGCTGTACCTGGGAGTATTGCTTTGCTGCTTGCTTGGAGCCTCCTTTGAAACCTTGGGGGGCAGCCCTGCATCTTCACCTGAAACCAGGACTACCAGAGTTACACCAAGGGATAGTTTGCTTGCTTCCTGTTCAGGGCCACAGGGACATAAAAGGTTCCCACCATCTTGGACCCATAGATGGACCAAACCTGTTTGACTCCTGAACCCGCAAATGGTGCCTTACCAGTCCTGGACCCTTGCTTTTGGTGCTAACGGTGGCCAGATAGCCAAAATCTAAAATTTAGGATTGAGAACATTTTTGGCTAAAAACTGGTCTGAGAACTGAGAGAAGATTGAGACCAACTCACTTGTTGATCTGCCCAAGGTACATTTCTGGTCAGCCTCACTTTGCTACTGCTCCTGCTATGTTCTCCTCTGTAGCAGCAAATGCTGCTAGGTGGTCCTTCCTCAAAGGTGTAACTGAGTGGTGGTTTAACAATATCCAATGACAACTCTTCAAAGACATGTGTGACTCTCATTCCCTTGACCTTGAATTTAACATGGCCAACATCATACTTCTCCCAACCCAGGCACGGATCCTCTCCACCTTTGAAGTTACTAGCTCATCTCTTTACTAAATACAGATTTTAAACTACTGGCAAAGGTGCTGGCTGTGCTTCTGAAAAGTGTATACCTGAGCTGGTGCACAAATCTCAGGTGGACTTTGTACCTGGACGCTATTCCTCTAGTCATAACACACGTGATCTGACAAGGGAATACGGAAGAGGGTGATGTCATGGAGATTTCCCTAGATACTGAAAAGGTGATCAAGTGGGTTGAAAGGCCATACCTGTTCCACACTTTGGAGAGAGTGGAATCTAAGGAATGTTTTTAATGCACCCAGTCTGCCTCACTGTCTTACAATGGTTTTCAATTTCATATGGGTATACTATATGGTGTGGTTCACCTTGCCATGTAATACACTCACGAAAACTGTCTTTGATTATAATTTGAAAAACCTTAACCCTAACCCTAACCCTGTGGAGCTATGGCTTTAAACAGCAAGGCTTAAACAAAGGATCTAGTGTAAATCATTTAACAGTACTAAACAACAAAACAAGAAAGACACAAAACATACAAGAATTGCAACACCAATTTACCAAAATCTATTATTTTTTTATGAATTTTTAGAGTCCAAGATTAGCAAGTCCACTAGAAGGATACAGATTTTGAAAGAAAACTTAAATTAACAGTAAACAAGCATTTGTAACTGTAAAGTTTGTAAAAGTTTAAAAAGTTTGTAAGAGTTGTATTGAACTACTCCGGCCTCTCATGGGAGACCAAATGTGACAGGGAGAAG
Source organism: Pleurodeles waltl (assembly GCF_031143425.1). Classification (NCBI taxonomy): domain Eukaryota; kingdom Metazoa; phylum Chordata; class Amphibia; order Caudata; family Salamandridae; genus Pleurodeles; species Pleurodeles waltl. The sequence continues at coordinate 1,073,039,892 of NC_090437.1, forward strand.
GTTTGGAGGGCCAATAAGGAGTATTTGAGCAGTTGCCTGGCCACCAAAGCATTTTCCAGCGCAGGTCCAAACTTTACAGCACAACCACCACTGAGTTCAATAAAGTGGTACTGATTCTGCTGATGCAGGAAAGGGAAAATGCTCAAGGATGCTCTAGATGGCGTGGTGTCAATGCGGGTTTTTCAGTCCACAGGTCATATGGGTGAGCATTGGCCATAGAGCTTGGGGTCCCTCAAATTCCTCTTGGGGCCAGTAGAAATCCACCTGCCACTGGGATATCAGTCTATGTTCACAGCTGTCTCAGCAAGATCATTTCATGGAGGCTTGTGTTCTGCTTGGGTGACCAATATGGACTTAGATGACACTCCTGAGTCAGGCTGACTATGGTGCAACTATTGGCTATCGAGGATCAGTCTCCTGGGGCACCCAGTGGTAATCAGCAGTGATTCTCCAGAAGTGGATACTGACTTGCCAAGTTGGGCTACTTCAGCTTTGATGCCCTCGGTCCTTCCCGGGGGTCAGCCAGCTGACCCTTGGAGTCCCCATTTTGGTCTGGGACTCAGGAATGACTTTTCCCAGAGCCAGGAGCCACAGGCACAGTCCTGTTTTCGCTAGCCCAAGTGCAGCAGGTGCAGTTCAGCAGACAGTTCAGCCTCTCTTTGACAGGTCCAGGGGTCAGAAGGTCAAATCTTCACCCCTTTCTCCAGTTCAAGCATAACCACATTTCAGGGAGTCAGGGTGCCATATTTATACCCAGAAAGTACCCTTGAGGTCACTAGCCAATAAGCTACCAGGTCCTCTCCAGCTCTGTGATAACTTTCCAGCAATATATGGCATATAGCAATCCCAAAGTGCACTATTCTGCCCACTCTTAAGATATTAGAACCCTTCCTAGGTTGTTAGCAGTTTGTAACCCACCATAGAGGTGTTGGTACCTGTGGGCTACACACCCATGGGAAAACCAATATGGGCACTATTCTCCCCTTTCTGTTGCTGCCACAAGCCTGTCTGTGTGAACAAAGGGCAGGCCCTCATGAGTGTGATTGCCGTTTGCCCACAAAAGGGGGCTTCACCTTTGAAGTTTGCCTTTTGAGCTAATGCCCTAAGTGGCTTCTTGTGAAGAGAAGGTAACAGCTCACCCTGTAGCAGGCTGCTACTGCTCCTAATCCTTGGAGTCATTCACACTACTCACTAGGAGGGCAGAAAGCTATCTGGTGGCCAGTGACTCTGTGAGGCCAATGGGCAAACTGGGTCACAGAGTGGCAAAATTCTAAAAGTTGCATGTCTACAATAGTGACATTCAATTTGACTTGGCCATCAAGTAGGGTTTAGGTTTAATGTCACAGTTAATTTGATACCTTACAGTATCCATCTCAGCTGGTAACTGTGTTAGCCAATGGGGCTCTACCTCTCCCACTCAAAAAATGGCAAACTGGAAGTGCTGCTGTCAGGACATATATAAAATCACACCTCCTACCTAATAATATACAACTCACTGTATTAGAGCTCAATAGGCCTTCCTTAGGGGAGATTTACATACATTGTCAAGGGAAGTGAGGGCTTTACCATTCGCTTGAATGACAAAGTCGAACTAACCATGTTACCACAACCATTCCACTGTGCAGTGGCAGACTGGGATCCATTTTGCACATAGTCACACACAGGATGACTTCAGCCCTGCATGGACACTCCTCTTTACATGCTCTGGGTATCATATATTAAGGACTTAAAAGTAAGTCAGCCTCTGTCATTTAGGGGATAGCCAATTTAAATTTAACATGCACTTTGCAAGGTGTTGGAACACTGCCACTGAGGTCTGCTTATCAGGACTCAGTTAACTCTCAGAGTCGAGTAACCAACAGCATCAGTCCAAAAATGTGGGAGGTGAACATTCAAAAAGAGGCATTCCCCTACATACCCCCATCCAGATGAAAGGCGATGAGTAACTAACCATTATCCTGGTAGTTGTCATCATCTATTTGGAAGAACCTAGAAAGGACATCTGCATTGACATGGTCAGTCCCAGGTCTATGTTCCACTGTAAAGTCTGAACCCTATTAGGAAATGGATCATCTTAACAGTTCAGGGTCCTCTCCTTTCATCTGCATGCATCAGCCATCTGAGAGGTCTGTGGTCAGTTTGGACTCAGAAGTGTGACTCAAACAGGTATTGTCTCAGATTCTTGAGGAACCACACCACAGCAAAAGCTTACTTCTCAATGGCACTCCAAAGATGCTGTTTGTGGAAGGGTCACCTGTTGTTAAAGGCAACTGGTTGATCTTGACCCTAGCCATTCAGCTGGGATAGTATTGCCCCAATTCTATGTTTTGAAGCATTAGTTTGGACAACAAATATCTTGATAAATACAGATACCTCCAGGACAGATGCTAAGCACCAAGCTTCCTTAAAGGTGTCAAATGGATTTTGACATTTGTCAGTGCAGATGGATTTACTCGGCTGCTTTTTAGAGGCAGAGGGGCACCGATTGCAGTGCCACTTTGCCTGCGCCCCTTAGCACACCCCTACCTCCACCATGTGTTTGCCATATTTAAAACACAGCACACCATGGCGCAGGGTAGGGGGCAATAGCTATTGATCTACGCTGCAGGAATATCGCCAAAACCTGTCCTTGAGCAGGAGTTAAAAGTGCCATAAAAAATGGCACAAGTAAAACTCCTAGATTTCCTTATGCCATTTTTCCCGCTCCCGTAATGTGGGAACACCCTCTTTGCATACATAATGCCTGGCACAGGCTTAATGTAGCACAAAGGGTTACAGAGTGGTGCAATGCATGCTTTGCACCACTGTAAATACGATGCAGGGATTTCAGCCTTGTTGGGCCACATTAACGTAAAAAATAATTACGTTAATGTGGTGCAAGGTGGCGCTAGGGCATTAGAAATATGCCCCAGTGTCTGTTATAGGTGCCACTATGGGCCCATAGCCTTTGACAAATTGTCTGTAGTACCTAGTCAGGCCAAAAAAGCCTCTGACTTGGGTTTGTGTTTTAGGAGCTTCCCAGGTCAGTATTGTCTAGAATTTAAGCTGAAGAGGTTGTACAATGCCTCCACCCACTAAGTGGCCCAAGTACACTACTGAACCCTGCCATATTTGGCACTTGCTTGCCTTGATAGTCAGCCCTTCTTGGTGAACGACTTGTAAGCACTTTCTTGAGCAGAACAGGTGATCCTCCCTAGTGGAACTAAAGACAAAAATGCCATGTACCTCAGGGGTCTTCAACGTATTCTGTAATAGGAGCTACTTATATGAAATGAAAATCATCTTAAGCTACTAATATCAGTGTCATGATCTTTACCACGTCAGGCAAGAGAACATTAATGGCCACCCTTTGTCGTTTACCACTAGCAATTACATCAGTGCTTCAGGCAAGGTTTCCAGGAGTAATAGAAAAAAAATCCTTGGCAATTTGAAATGCCTTTACATAGGTAACATATAACAGCCATAGCTGCATTTCCCATGAATAAAGTTAGTAATACACTCCAATAAACCACATGAACCCACACACATACTCAACTGGTTCCAGCCGCAGAGACAGTGCTGGACCGTTAAGCCCCCTGGGGCAGCAAATGAAACAAGTAACTACAAACATAATTTACTCACTGTGACGTAGGGAAAGGTGAGTTAGGATAAAACAAGAAAAAATAGACTTACTTCACATGGTCTGCTCTGCTGACCCGCGACACAGTGGTTGCAAATGGAGTTTCAGCCTGTTTCCTACCGCTAAAATGGCCTCTGGCATATACAAATCCTATTTTGCAAGTCAGCAATCTATTACCAACTCTCAAAATAGGGTTTGCAAGTCACTATTAGGAAGTGGTATGCCAAGGGCGTCTATTTCAAATAGTGAGTCACAGGGTGATGCACAATTGTTTTGTGACCAGAATGCTTTTGCAAAACAATTGCAGTTTACTGCCTACTTCAAGTAGGTGGTAAACCAGATGCAAGCAGGAAGGGGTCCCCTGGGGACCTCTTCCCCTTTTTGAATAGTAGTAAAAATGTTTTTTAGGCCCAGGCGGCATTACCTACCCTTAAAACACTAGACAATGCCTGCTCTTCGTTTTTCTTTTGAAACACTTAAAAAAAGCTGCTTTATTTAAAAACAAACACAGACATGGTGGTCTGCTGTTCCCAGCAGGCCACCATCCCTGTGTTATTGTTCATTCCCAATGGGTCACAAATTCCAACCTGCCTCATGAATATTGATGAGGCAGGTCAATTCCGACCCCACTGGGAATCACTAGATATGTCTATGACACATGATTGCATTTCATTTTGTGACTCGCAAATTTCAAGTCAGAAAAATGTGCAATTTGAAAATCAGAAAAGGAAATGTTCATATATATGGCCCATAATTTTTTAAGCAGTTATTTACATCAATTTACACTTACAGGTATCATCACAAATTCTGCTTGTGAGCAGGTACAATTCAAATGTTTACTGGAGTTTCTGTCACTCCTAACAATATCTTAACACGCAATGGGCCAAATTGAAGAAAAGTAGTGCTGCATCCAATGCAGCGCCACTTTTCTTGTAACCCCTAACCCCACTATGTCTGCACCGTATTTATGATTCAGCACATTATGGTGGTATTAGCAACAACAGCGTCAAAACATTTATGCTATTGTGGCGCTTTGCTCCACTAGCATCAAAAATTTTGACGCAAGTGTAGCAAAGTGCAAGGAGACAAATTGATTACGATGGGTGCTGCCTTAATGCAAGGTTTTCTGCAAGCATTAAAACTGATGCCTGCATAATTTGGCACAAAGGGTTACAGAATGGCGCAATGCATGCATTGTGCCACTTTGTTAATATAAAGAAGGGAAAAGGCCACCTTAGCATAAAAAAATGGCGCTAAGGTGACATTGGCAACGTTCAGTTCAAACTTGAATGCATAGATTGTGTGCTCTAAAGGCTTTCCATATACTTGATAAAAAACTTGTCAAGCAATACTGACAGAAAAACTTTAGTTCTGATGCAATCAAGTTCAAAGCACCCACTTGTAAAAGAATCTGTGGCACTAAGACTTTCAGAAACAGAGAACAAAATAATGCCCGATTTCTAGAAATAGGTTATCACTTTTGAAGAACTCAGTCTTGCTTTATCTTAAACCTACCTATTGGTTAATGTGCATTAACACGAGGATCAATTACTTGTCTTTGAGGAAGACTGAAGGCTGTGGTGCATGAAGCCCAAAACAAGGTACAATCATAGCTCTGGGCAGGAAGACACTGAAAACATCAACGAAGTCAGGATCATTGGATCAACAGGAAGGCTTTGAAAGACTGAGCACTGGAGAGTTCCGGGCAACTCAGAAGGGGAGTACAGGAACGATCCTTGCACAGGACTGGAACGAGGCCAAGCCACAACTCTGATTAGACGCGGTATTTGTAGTTAATAGGAGAGACTGTTCCAGAAAGGTATGTGGACAGAATGGTGCGAAGGAAACTTGGGAGAAAGCACTTTTGGATACAACCTTTACTGATGGCAGGTGCATGTGAAGTTTTGAATCAATTAACCATGGCAGGAAGAACCAAAAAGCATTAGCAGTTGGAGTCAACAGATCATGGCAGTTTGTGCCAATAAACCATTGCAGTTTGACCAAATAAACATGAATGGTTTCAGTCAATAGGTCATGGTGGATGGAGCTAATTAAACAGGAAACACTTCGTTCTTTTACAAGAGTGCACACTGAATGAACAATGCCACAGGAGGTTAACAGGGTCATAAGCTCTGGGAGGGGTCCCATGTGTTGCAGGAGGACATGAGGTGCCACAGGGGAAGGACAACATGAGTCCTGTACTTCAAACCCATTGTACAGAGCGCACAAGAGGAGGTCATGACAGGTCCCCCACAAGGAACGACCTACAGGGTGTGTTTTTTCTGGGTGCCAAACATGAATGGAACATACCAGGTGAGGGGCATGAACTTTGCTGGCTGGTTCCCAAGACTGTTCTTCAGGAGCATACCCTTTCAAATTAATTAAATAAAATGAACAACCATTAACATTCTTTCAGTCAAGGTTTCTCGGTACCTCACATTCCGGATGACCATTCAGTGTTATAGGTGGTGGAGTAGGAGTGGGATGGGTTTGGGCACAATATAGTTTTAGGAGAGATACATGAAATACTGGGTGAATGGGTAAATCGCCTGGCAGTTGGACATTACCTGCTACTGTGTTAATGACCTTTTCTATAGGGAAGGGACCCACATATAGGGTTGGCATTTAAGGGGATCCTGTAACACAGGTTTTTAGTGGCAACCAAAACTGATCTCTGTTGTTGGTGTTTATTAGCCTTTTTCTCCATCCTTGATTTAGCCTGCTATCAGTGTGTTAACTTCTCTTGTTGTACGTTTGATAGATGTCGAACAAAGTCTTGTATGGTAGGTACATTTTCAAAAGGTATGAGAATATTTTCAAGTAACATAAGTGGAAGGGTGCCTGTTAAACAATGGAAGGGGCTAGCACAGTGGCAGAATGCTGTCAGCTGTTGTATGCAAATTCAACAAACGGTAACACGGATTTCCACCCTTTAGCAATTAATGTTAGAAGACAGCGCAGTATCTGTTCTAGTACCTTATTCGAGGATTCTGTATATCCATTGGTTTATGGGTGGTAAGCAGAAAAGTGTTGAGCATTGATGTCCAAGGATGTGCAAAGAATGTGCCAAAAAAGGGAAAGGAATGTCGTCTGTCATAAATGATGACGGAAGAGAGACCATGGTGGTCATTACAACCCTGGCGGACGGTGTTAAAGTGGCGGTAAGACCGCCAACAGGCCGGCGGTAAAAAATGTGCAATTACGACCGTGGCGGAAACCGCCAACAAAGACAGCCACTTTAACACTCCGACTGCCACGGCGGTACAAACAAACAGCACGGCGGTCACCGCCAACAGACAGGCGGGAGACAATGTACTGCCCACAGTATCACAACAGGCCAATCCACCACCTTTTCCGGGGCAGATTCACCATGGATAAAAACACGGCAGAAACAGGAATTCCGAAGAGAAAACGGTCACTTCTACACACCCCACGAGGAACGAGGACACCATGGACCCGGAACTCCAAATTCTCCCTGCGATAGTCTTCCTGCTCTTCTACCAGGAGCACGAATGCCAGCAGCGAAGACCACAGTGAGTATTGCACCTACGACACAGGGGAGGAGGGAGGGAAAAAACAAGGACATACACACGCAACACCCCCACCCACTACAACACACACACTAATGCATATTAATACATCACAGTTACACCCCCCAACCCCCCTGGAAGAATGCAAAGAAAATAGAAAATGAGTGTAAACATTGTAATATATGAAAATCAAGTAGGCAAAAATATATATATACACCATTTACAAAATATATACCAAGCATAGTAGTCCAGTTAGTGCTCCAATTAAGTCTGTGGAACACTGGGCCCACACGGTATGGGCGAGGCCCACACAAGATCCCCGACAATAACGGAGAGAACACTGCAGGGGCATCAGACAGCAACTAAACAGGCACCTCAGGGGTAGGGAAAGGGGGGGCACCTCAGCCGCTTGAGTGCACGACGCCAAATCCACGAGGGGGCAACATGCCCACTGTTCCATCCTGGGGAGTGCAAAGCCACAGTCTCTCAAGTCTCTACAGTGGGTGGCTTGCCCACTGTTCCATCCTGGGGAGTGCAAAGCAACAGTCTCCAAAGTCTCTACAGTGGGTGGCTTGCCCACTGTTCCATCCTGGGGAGTGCAAAGCCACAGTCTCTCAAGTCTCTACAGTGGGTGGGTTGCCCACTGTTCCATCCTGGGGAGTGCAAAGCCACAGTCTCTCAAGTCTCTACAGTGGGTGGCTTGCCCACTGTTCCATCCTGGGGAGTGCAAAGCCACAGTCTCTCAAGTGGATAACAGTCTCTACTGGTTCTGGAGGGGGTCTTGTGCCCAGAGTGCTTCATCCTGCTAAGGACAGAGATAGTGGATGGATCTCTCCACTGGTTCTGGAGGGGGCATGGTGCCCAGAGTGCCTCATCCTGCTAAGGACAGAGGTAGTGGATGGATCTCTCCACTGGTTCTGGAGGGGGCATGGTGCCTAGAGTGCTTCATCCTGCTAAGGACAGAGGTAGTGGATGGATCTCTCCACTGGTTCTGGAGGGGGCATGGTGCCCAGAGTGCTTCATTCTGCCCGTGACAGACTCAGTAGTGTCAGTACCCTTGGCGCTCATGGGCCAGCGGTGCTTGAGGTGGCGGTGTCCTGTTCAGCGGTGCTTGAGACGGCGGTGCCCTGTTCAGCCGTGCTTGAGACGGTGGTGCTCTGTTCAGCGGTGCTTGAGGCGGCAGTGCCCTGTTCAGAGGTGCTTGAGACGGCGGTGCCCTATTCAGCGGTGCTTGAGACGGCGGTGCCCTGTTCAGCGGTGCTTGAGGCGGCGGTGCCTTGTTCAGCGGTGCTTGAGATGGCGGTGCCCTGTTCAGCGGTGCTTGAGGAGGCGGTGCCCTGTTCAGCGGTGCTTGAGAGGGCGGTGCCCTGGTCAGCGGTGCTTGAGACGGCGGTCTCCATTGCAGGGACTCAGCTGCCGGCGGTCCTTCATGGCCCAGCGGGGCTTTTGCTGGTGGTCCTTCATGGCCCAGCGGGGATTTTGCTGGCGGTCCTTCATGGCCCAGCGGGGCTTGTGCTGGCGGTCCATCATGGCCCAGCGGGGCTTGTGCTGGCGGTCCTTCATGGCCCAGCGGGGCTTGTGCTGGCGGTCCTTCATGGCCCAGCGGGGCTTTTGCTGGCGGTCCTTCATGGCCCAGCAGGGCTTGTGCTGTCGGTCCTTCATGGCCCAGCTGGGCTTGTGCTGGTGGTCCTTCATGGCCCAGCGGGGCTTGTGCTGGCGGTGGCCTCCTGGGCATCTGGGCTTGTGCTGGCAGTGGCCTCCTGGGCAGCTGGGCTGGTGCTGGCGGTGTCCTCCTGGGCAGCTGGGCTTGTGCTGGCGGTGGCCTGGGCTTGTGCTGGCGGTGGCTTCCTGGACAGCTGGGCTTGTGCTGGCCTCCTGGGCAGCGGGGATGATGGCGGTCTTCTCCGCTGTACTGCTCTTCCCAGATTTGAAGGGTTTCTCGTGGCCCTTCCCCACCTTGGAAGGTGGCACAGCTGACTCCACACTCCCACGGGGACCCCTGGGAGCGGCTTTGGTGGCTGGAGTCTTCCCCCTCTCCAGCCGGGCACTGGCCAACTTCTGATGCTTCACAGGTGGGGGACTGTCTGAGCTGTGGCTCCGTGCCACACTGGCTGCCCTTGTGGCCGGTGCACTCCAGATTCCGGTGACTACAGGCACCACTGGTCCCGGAGATGATGTGGCTGAGGTGCTAGTTTGGCACCTATGAGACGGACGGGGTGGGGGAGGTGTGGGAAAGAGGTCAAGGTTGGAGAGGAAAAGTTTTTTTGACACACTGGGACGGGTAGCTGGAGGGGGTTTGGGAGTGGAGATAGAGGTGGTGGTTGTAGGAGGTGTACGTTTGGTGACTATGGGTGAAGGTGCATGCGCTGGAGGCTGTCGTGAGGTGGATGACTGTTGGGTGGGTGTGTGCCTGCGTTTGTGTATCTTGGGAGGGGGCGTCACAGACACACTGGGAGAGGACACAGGGGACGTGTGAATGGTAGTGGGGGTGGTGACTGCACGTGAGTGGGGTGTGGTGGTAGGTGTGCTGGAGAGGGACGTAGTGGCTGTAGAGGTAGTGCATGCAGGTGTGAGTGTAGACGAGAAAGGGAGGGAGACTGGGAGGAGGGGGACACAGTGGAGGCAGTGGATGTTGGTGTGTCTGCATGTGTGTGATGCTTGCGTGAGTGCCTGTGGGATGTGTGGTGCTTATGTTTGCCTGAGCTTCCCTTGTGTGTTGAGGTGTGTGCATGCTGGTCTGTAGGTGTGCTTGGGATAGGCTGAGGTACAGGGGATTGGGTCGGGTGGAGGAAGTTGGAGGGGGAGGCTAGACACAGGGACAATGGCTGCCATCGGTGCTGAGGCCAGAGACTGAAAAGCTCGCTGAAGGGCCGCCTGACCAGAATGAAAGCCCTCCAGGAATGCATTTGTTTGTTGCAACTGCCTTTCTACACCCTGGATGGCATTCAAAATGGTAGACTGCCCAACAGTGAGGGACCTGAGGAGGTCAATGGCCTCCTCACTGAGGGCAGCAGGGGTGACTGGGGCAAGGCCTGAGGTGCCTGGGGTGAAGGTGATGCCCACCCTCCCGGATGAGCCGGCACGGGGCGAAGGCTGAGGGGCTGCTGGGAGGGCAGTGCTGGAAGGGGGGTGGCGGTGTACCTGTAAATGGGGGGCACAGATGTTGCCGCCACCACAAGGCAGCTCCCATCAGAGGACGAGTCCGTGTCACTGGTCTCAGCTCCTGTCCCCGCCGTGGAGCTCTCCTCACCCTCTGTCCCACTGGTGAACTCCGAGTCCGTAGTGTGGCCCTCCATGGCCATGTGGGATGCAGCTCCATCCTGTTCCGGTGCCACTGCTCCTCCGCCTGTTGATGCTAATGCACACAAGAGCAGGGAGACCACAAAAAGGAGGGATGACAGAAGAAAGACATGGTAGGTGCATGCATTACTGCTACCGTTGGCGGACACGACAGACACAGAAGCCCCCTGCACTACGCTGCGCTCTTGGGCTCCACTGTTCAATTCCTGGGAAATGACCTACAAGGCTATGGACGACATCTGCACACATAGATGACACAGGGGCATGACTAGGTGTAGTTGGCACCTTACGGAGGGACCTTGCCTACGGAACTCGCCCTGGCCTAGGGAAACCCACAGCCCACCTCCCTCACCCTGACCCCTCCACTGCGCGCAAAGTAAGCAGAATGCGAGTGTACTCACCCCCTTGTGGCTGCTGTTATGCCCTCAAGCGCCCATCCAACTCCGGGTACGCCACCACCAGGATCCTGAACATCAGGGGGGTCATGGTGCGACGGGCACCCCTCCCACGTTGGGAGGCCATCCCCAACTGAGCCTCCACTGTCTTCTTGCTCCAGCGGCGAATGTCCTCCCATCTTTTCTGGCAGTGGGTGCTCCGTCTGTGGTGACCCCCAGGCATGCCAAATGTGTTTTTTCTGGTGGGCGCTGACCTACATGATTTGTACAGGGGGAAGAGAAAGTTATTACCAACTGCACCGTCAAAGTGATTGGCCCCCATCCCTACCCTTGCCATGTGGCACATGCACTCACCGTCGTTTCATGCACACCTCACTCTCCCCCCTTCCTTCTTACATCCACCCCTCTCCACACACGCATAGCCCATACATCATGCTCCTAGTGTACTTACCTGTTTGTCTTGAGGACCTTAGAGTAGCGTGTACTGGGGGAGGACCCCATCCACGAGTTTCTCCAACTCCTCCGATGTGAAGGCAGGGGCCCTTTCCCCAGACACTCGAGCCATTGTCTCTTCCAGACCGAGGTCAAAGCATCACTTGCAGTGTAGGTCCTTTCCTGTCGAAGATCAGGTATCGATTGATTGAACAGATAGAAAATGGAGGTCATGTCCGCGGCGGTGCGTACCGTCACCGCCGTCGTACATCGTCATTGGCTCCTGGGACCCATAGGGTCCAATGTTAACCAATGCAGCATTGCGCCGCGGTCTTCGACCGCCTACCGCGACGGTGTACAACGCCAGCGCAGTTACCTCACATCCCATTGTCCCACTTTAGAGGTCAGGCATCCGCCATTTCAGGGGCCCACATGGCTTCATTTTCAACTGGGTCACACATACCTAGGCCTAGACTCAACACACATACAAGCCACTTTTTGAGTATGAATGGTGTTCTGTGTAAGCTGTGGGTACGTACCTCTGAGTTGTTTGACTCTGTGCTCGCTATTGTCCTTCATAGGGACCGTCCGCTGGGATATGTGAGGAGATGGCGGCATCCTCTGGTTTACCGACCGTTGGTGGACCTGTCGACAATGGAGGAAAGACATGTGATAATCAGATACAGGCTTGACCGTGCCACAATCCAGGAACTGTGTACCCAGCTGGAGCCAGACCTGATGTCAGCTATCCGCCATCCCACAGGAATCCCCCCTCAAGTGCAGGTTCTGTCAGTGTTCCATTTCCTTGCAAGTGGATCATTTCAAACAACAGTGGCCATAGCATCAGGGATGTCCCAGCCTATGTTTTCCAATGTGTTGTCCAGCGTGTTGTCTGCCCTGCTGAAACACATGCGGAGCTACATCGTTTTCCCTCAGGTGGAGGATTTGCCTACAGTGAAAGGTGATTTCTATGCCCTAGGACATATCCCAAACATCATAGGTGCCACTGATGGGACAAATGTGGCTTTGGTTCCCCCCTCCCCCCCCACAGGAGTGAACAGGTGTACAGAAACCGGAAGAGTTATCATTCAATGAATGTACAGATGGTATGTTTGGCATACCAGTACATCTCCCATGTCAATGCCATGTTCCCTGGCTCAGTGCATGACGCTTACATCCTGCAGAATAGCAGCATCCCTTATGTGATGGGTCACCTCCAGAGGCACTGTGTGTGGCTATTAGGTGAGCACCTGGAAGCTAGTCAGTGGAAATGGCTGTCTGGGTCTGGGGATATCCCTCCAGGTTAGTGTGTGGCTAACAGTTGTCCCTCGCCATTTGCAGGTGACTCTGGTTACCCCAACCTGTCATGGCTACTGACCCCAGTGAGGAATCCCAGGACAAGGGCAGAGGAACGCTACAATGAGGCACATGGGCGAACTAGGAGGGTGATCGAACGCACCTTCGGCCTCCTGAAGGCGAGGTTCAGGTGCCTCCATATGACAGGTGGATCCCTATTCTACTCACCAAAGAAGGTGTACCAGATCATCATGTCCTGTTGTATGCTTCACAACTTGGCTTTGCGACGTTTCTGCAGGAGGATGGTCCAGATGGTGGTGTTGTTGTAGCTGTGGAGCCTGTGGACAGTGAAGACGAGGAAGCAGAGAAAGAAGACATGGACAACAGGGACTCAGTGATCCAGCAATATTTCCAGTGAAACACAGGTAAGAATACAAACCTGCCTACTACATGTACTTATACACTACTACCTCTCTACTGTCTGTCTTTTTCACCCAGTGTATGGTCACTGAGTTGTCATTTTTCCTTACGATTTCACAGATCTGGGTCCCACAGTGTGACATCTGCTTTGATTCCTCATGGACTAGAGCTGTGTGGCATAGGTATGTTGACTTTACAGATGAAAGAGATTTTTGCCACAGTTATTGCTAATACAGTATTCCGAAATCACAGACAGACTCCAGATTGTTTTTTGCTTTAAGGGTGTTTATTTTAGTGCTCACAATTGGAGGGGGTAGCAAAATGGTGAGGGGTGATGGCGGAGGAATGTCCATGGCAGAGTCCAGTCTATTAGTCTCACAGGTGCATTGCCCAAATGGGCATAGGAAGTGGAGCTGGGGCAGTTTAAGGATGGACAGGGTGACAAAGTGGGACAGTAGGATGATAATCAGGGTGGTCACATTTCTTGGCTGGGGTCTTGGCATCGTTCTCTGTCTTGTTCCTGGATCTCAGGAACCGTTTGCGAGGTGGTTCTCCCTCTGCAGGGGGTGGGGTGCTGGTGTGGTGGTCCTGTGGCGATGCCTCCTGTCCACTAGCGCCGGCGGAGGTGGTGGGCAGTTTATCGTCCAGGCTAGTGTCAGGGGCCCCTTGTAGTGCCACACTGTTTCTCCTGGTGTTGAGTACTTCCTTCAGCACCCCTACGATGGTGCCCAGGGTGGATTTGATAGTTCTGAGTTCCTCCCTGAAGCCCACATACTGTTCCTCCTGCAGTCGCTGGGTTTCCTGAAACTTGGCCAGTACCATTGCCATCGTCTCCTGGGAGTGGTGGTAGGCTCCCATAATGGAGGAGAGGGCCTCGTGGAGAGTGGGTTCCCTGGGCCTGTCTGCCCCCTGTTGCACAGCAGCCTTCCCAGTTCCCCTGTGTTCCTGGGCCTCCGTCCCCTGGACCGTGTGCCAACTACCACTGCCCCCAGGTCCCTGTTGTTGTTGGGGTGGTGGGTTAGCCTGGGTTCCCTGTAGTGGTGGACACACTGCTGCTTGACGTGTCCTGGGGACGGAGGTATGGGCCCGCTGGGTGGGTTCCAGAGGGGGGAAGGTCTGTAGTGGCCTGTGACTGGGTGTGGGGAACCGACTGTCCCGAGGTCCCCGATGGGCTTGGCTGGTCATCTAGATCCAGTTGCACAGAGGTGCTGTCATCACTGTGGGCCTCTCCTGTTGGTGGTGTGGACATGTGTGGACCCTCCTGTCCGGTGACGTTGGGTAGGGGTAGTGCAGGAGTATAAAGGCATGATTATTGCATCTGTTTGTGTCAAGGTGTGCAATGGGTGGGTGACCGTGTACCCCAGTGCTAGCATTCCTGTGGGGGGCCTTGTGTGATGATGGTTTAGGGGGGTGTATGGGTATGTGCAGTGGGCATGCTTTAGTGATGGATGTCCATGTTTTGGTATTGCATGCAGGGCTTGGTGTTGAGATGGGTGGTTTGTGATGTTGGGACATTTGTGAGGTGTTGGAGTGATGGGGGTGAGGGTGGGGTATGTGATAGCATGCAGGTATGGTGGGGGATGTTATGTTATGTTATGCTATTGAGTTTTATATAGCGCCAACTACCTGGAGGCCTCGTAGCGCTGATGTAATAGGGTAGCGTAGGATGTAATAGTTAAGATTTGACTTACCAGAGTCCATTCCTCCACCTACTCCTGCGAGGCCCTCAGGATGCAGACTCGCCAAGACCTGCTCCTCCCATGTTGTTATTTGTGGGGGAGGAGGTGGGGGTCCGCTGCCAGTCCGCTGAACCGCCGGGTAGTGTCTTGAGACCATGGAACGCACCTTCCCCCGTAGGTCGTTCCACCTCTTCCTGATGTCCTCCCGATTTCTTGGGTGCTGTCCCACTGTGTTGACTCTGTCCACTATTCTTCGCCATAGCTCCATCTTCCTTGCAATGGAGGTGTGCTGCACCTGTGATCCAAATAGCTGTGGTTCTACCCAGACGATTTCCTCCACCATGACCCTGAGCTCCTCCTCCGAGAACCCGGGGTGTCTTTGCTGTGCCATGGGGTGGTGTAGGTGATGTGTGGGGTGGTGTGTGGGGTGACATGTGTGCTGATATGTAGTAGGGTGTTGTGTGAGGTGCATGGAAGTTTTGTGGGTGATGGTGTTGTGTGCCTGTGGATGCTAGTGTTGTTGATGGTGGTGTCTCTCTCTGGCTTTCGTTCGTGATTTGTGGTCGTAAGGGTTTGTGGGTGATGTGTGTGTGTGTTTTATAGTGTATTGAGTGTGTGGAAGTGGTGTGTGTATGTGTATTAGGTGTGTGTATTTTGAATTGTCCAATGTGGCTGTGTTTTGTAAGAGTGTGTGTATTTTGAGCGCCGCAGTGTGTACCGCCAATGGAATACTGTAGTTGAAAGACCGCCGTGTGGATTCGTGTGTCGTGATAGTGTGGGCATATTTCTGTTGGCGTGACGGTGGAGGTTTTGTTTTCGCCAGTTTATCACTGACCTTTGGTGCGGCAGACTTGTGTGGGTGTCTGAATTTTGGCAGATTCCGAACTGTGGGTCATAATAGCTGTGAAGGAATTCCGCGGCTGCGGCGGTGTGTTGGCGGTCTTCTGCACGGCGGTAAGCGGCTTTTACCGCCAATGTCATAATGAGGGCCCATGTAATCACAATTTGCTGAACAAATAACATGGAGAGAGTCTTGGCATTGGGTATCTGTTTTAGGGCAATTATATGTACCATCTTAAAAACGAGGTCAACTACTACCCAAATAGTATTATACCAATTGGAGTTTGGTAAGTATGTGATAAAGTCCATAATGATAGTATGACAGGGATGAGAGGGTACCGGAAATCTTTGTAAGAAACCTACAGGGCCAGAGTGCAACAGCTTGTTCTATGAACAAATGGGGCAGGCCTGGACATGCTCATGCTCATCCTGGACAGTGTTGGCCACCCAAAACTATTTCTGACAGTTAGCCAGAGTCTTGTGAATTCCAGGGTGTCCAGCTAGTTAGGTGTCATGAAACCAAGTCAGTGCTTCTTGTGTAAATTCCTTAATAAACCATGGTAGGTGGAAAAAATAAGCATTAATGGTTACAGTCAATTGGTCATGGCTGATGGAGCTAAATAACCAGGAAACATATGGGCCCATATTTACACTTTTTGACGCAAAACTGAGCAAATACAGTTTTGCGTCAAAAAGTTTAGCGCCGGCTTAAGTCATTCCAGAGTGCCAGTCGGGCGCAAAACTTATGCAATCCCACAAGCCGGCGCAGAGTGGGCTAGCGTGAAAAAGAAAAAAAGCGTTAGCCGGGTTGGGATGGTGGTATGGGAGAAGGGGTTTTACACCAAAAAAGTACAATGGCTAGTTAGAGGCAAAAAAAATGCCTTTAACCAGCCTAGTGTCATTTTCTGGTGCAAAGCCATCCATACCACATGACTCCTGTCTTATAAAAGACAGGAGTCATGCCCACCACCCCAATGGCCAGCACAGGGGACAAGGGACTTGGGCATGGGCATTGCACTCAGTGCCATATGAGCGGGCTCATTTCAGGGCCCCCATGGCACTTAAAAAAGTTTAAAAATACTTAACGCTACCTACCCTACTTACCCGGGATGGGGTCCCCAAGCCTCCGTGCCCCTCTGGTGTTGGTGTGGGTGTTCCGGGGGCTTGGGGAGGGCACCTGTGGACCCATTCCATGGTGTCTGACCATGGAAATGGGCCCAGAGGTCCCCTAATGCCTGGTCTGACCCAAGTATTAAATAATAGTGCAAAGCAAGCTTTGCACCATTATTTGGCCCCTCTCCCACCCATGCATCATTTTAGCACAGGGGGATTAATATGGGGCTATTGGGATAGCACAATTTGTTTTAGATGGGAACACCTACCATGCATCTCATTTACACAAGGTAGGTTCACGAATCAAAAAATGGTGCAAACTCCAATATTTGGCCGTTAGACATGTCTTATGTCAAAATATGAATATGGATTTAGGTTTGCACCACATTTGGATTAAAGAAAATTATGCAAATGAGGCACAAAAAAAGTATAAATATGAACCGTGGTTCTCTTACAAGAGTGCAAATTGAGTGAACAGTTCAAGGGGTTCAAGAGCTCTGGGAAGGGGACCATGGGATGCAGAAGGCCGTGAGGTACCACAGCAGAAAGACAACATGAGGCCTGTGTGCCAACCCCACAGTACAGAGGGAACAAGAGGGGGTTGTGACAACATGATTTAATATCCAAATAGCTTTAAAGATATTCAGGAAATTCAACCATTTTTCGCCAAACATCAGTGTATCAGTTCTGTAAAGACACACATTTTCATCTCAAATAGACACTTTTTAGTTTTAGTATACATATATTAATTTAGCCAAGCAAAATCTTCTTAGTCTGGACTGTACATAGGAGAGCTACATACAGGTAGCTGGAGAGCTACCAGCAGCTCATGGGCTACTTGTTGGAAAAGTCTTCTGTGGTTGAAAAGGAAGACCTCTCCTAATATCCTGGTGTGAGGGCTATCTGCCAATAACAGGAAGTCAGGTCAAAGGTGTTCCATACTTTGCAGTCCCCAACCCATCCATGAGCTGATCTGCTCTTGGAACGGGGTGAGCATCAGTCTTGGTTACTTTAATTCAGCCTCTATAGTCCACACACAATCTCATTTCTGTGTTTATTGCCATGAAACTTGGCTTTAGCACCAGCACTACTGGGCTAGCCCATGAACTAATAGGGAGCTCAGTCATTTCCAACTTAAGTATTTTTGCAACTTCAGATTTGATGCAAGCTTTGACCTGGTATGAAATTCTGGGCATTTTATTTTTGACGTGCATGCTGTTGCCACTGTCCTCATCATAGGAATGACATATTGTCAAACCTGGGGTTAATGAAAAGAGAAAAGCAAACAGACTGAGCAGGTGGTAACAGTCTATTTGCTGCTGTTCTGTCAAAGTAGAAGAGCAAACTACTCATTTCAATAAGCCATCTTTGACATTGATAGACAGTAGGTCAGGGAGAAATTCACTCTCCTATTCATCTCCATCTGTCACCATGAACACAGTGATGTCTGCTCTGTCACGATGGTGCTTGAACCTATTCACATGTATCACCCTATTGCGGTGTCTGGGGGTTCCCAAATATGCCCAATTTGTGATATCATCTTACTTCACTAGGCTAGGGCAAGGCCCAGTCCACTTGTCTTGGAGGGCTATGGGGGGTCACAGGCTCTATGACCCACCCCAGTTGTCCAGGTTAATGCTCAGCCATAGAGGATTACTGCCCATACCAGTGGTTGACAAACTCCTGGCTGGCCCGAAGTCTCTGTTTGCTTTCTTCGTGTATTCAGGGATTCTGGAGTGAAGGTCAAGTATATAGTTCAAAATGTATACTTTGGGTTCCTTGAGAGTTTGCATCCAACCTTCTCTCATCAAACTCTAAGGAACTCTTGTAGAGTGTCCAAAGAGTAGTTCAAATGGACTGAAACCTACTTGTTTCTGAGGGACCTCCCAGTATGAAACCAGTAGGCATTGTAGAAAAACATTCAATCTTTCTCAGGCAAACCCATAATCATGTCTTGAATAATGTTGTTGAACTTTTTTAAAAGAACATTTACTTGGAGATGGTAGATTTATTTATACATACATACATTCATTTATGTCACTCCACACTTATCGCTCATTCCTTTCAGATAGGTATACATGACATTTTTGTCTCTATAGGAAAAGACCTCCTAAGGAAACCCAGTTTGGTGAAGATGCCAAGTAGGGCTGTAACTCCTGCAGCAGCAGTAGCTGTTCTAAGGGAAATAGCTTTAGGGTAAATGGTGGCATGGGTCACCACCACCAGGATTAGCCTATTGCTGCAGTTGGGGAGGTCTAGGGGACCAACAATTTGATTTTGCCCTCTCAAAGGGAGCACCCACCACAGGTATGAGGGGATCTTCTGGCTTGTCAGATGCCTTGCCACTGGCTTGACAGGTGACACAGGAGCAACAAAGCTCCTTCACGTTTTCTGACATTTGAGGCTAGTAGAAGTGAGTGTTAAGCCTTTCTCAGGTCTTTGTCTGCATCAGATGTCCAATTATTAGAATGTCATGGGCCAGGTTAGTGAGGAATTCTCTGTACTGTTAGGAGGGGCACCACCCACCTGGTCGCCCCTACTTTGGGATCCATTGCCTTACTGTACATGATTCCTGCCTCTTGGTACACTCTATGGCCTCCAGTGACATCACTCTCCTCTTGTTTTACAGCCAGCTGTCTCAGACCTTCAAGGTATTTTGCCCCTAGCTCAAGTAATCTATGGAGCATCCACCTGTTCCTTGGAGCTCTGCCAGGTCTCGCAAATCTCCCAAGGAAGCAACCTCCTGCTCCGACACCAGGACCTCTCTATGAGAGTTAGGCTCCTCCTGGGTCTGTAGCCACTGGGAAGTGGTCTTTCCACCAGGCTTCCTACCTTTCCTCTTTGAACTAGGGCCTTGGGCCATTTTTGCAGGCTCCAAAGTCTCTTGACTTTCTCTTAAGGACATTTGTGCTCTAGTGGAGACACACACCCATTCAGGGAGACCCAGCATCGCTGCTTCAGTCCTTCTTTCTACCTCTGCCTAGACAGAAGTTTCAAGGTTGTTGCCCAACAGACAGTCCACTGGGATGATGGGACAAAAGTACTTTCCTTGGGCCCCCCACTCAAAGTCTACTACAGCCATGGTATGTGACTTTGTAACATTGTCATAGTTTACTATCTGGGGTACCTACATCCATAAACTGGCAACCCCCCTGATTGTCATCCTACTGTCCCACTTTGTAACCCTGTCCATATTGGAACTGCCCCAGCTCCACTTCCTATGCCCATATGGGCAATGCACCTGTGAGACTAATAGACAGGACTCTGCCATGGACATTCCTCCACCATCACCCCTCACCATTTTACAACCCCCCTCTAATATTTAGCACTGCAATAAACACCCTTGAAGCACAAAACAACCTGGAGTCAGTCTGTGATTTAGAAAATGTATATTAGCAATGACAGTGACAAAATGCATTCTCAACTGTAATGTCAACATACCTATGTCACACATCTCAAGTCCATGAGGAATCTAAGCAGATGACACACGTTGGAAACCACACCTGTGAAACCGTAATGGAAATGTACAACTCAGTTACCATATACTGGTTGAAATCGACAGACAGGATAGAGGTAGAAGTGTGAAAGTACTTGTAGTAGGCATGAATGTTTTCTCACCTGTGTGTCACTAGAAATATTGCTGGATAACTGAGTCCCTGTTGTCAATGTCTTCTTCCTCTGCTTCCTCCTCATCACTGTCCACAGGCTCCACAGCTGCCACAACACCTCATCTGGACCATCCTCCTGCAGAAAAGGCACCTGGGGTCGCAAAGCCAAATTGTGAAGCATACAGCAGGCCACAATGATCTGGCACACCTTCCTTGGTGAGTAGAATAGGGAACCCCCAGTCATATGGAGGCACCTGAACCTGGCCTTCAGGAGGCCGAAGCTGCGTTCGATCACCCTCCTAGTCCGCCAATGGGCCTCATTGTAGCATTCCTCTGCCCTGGTCCTGGGATTCCTCACTGGGGTCAGTAGCCATGACAGGTTGGGGTAACCAGAGTCCCCTAATAGCCACACCCGGTGCCTCTGGAGTTGACCCATCACATAAAGGATGCTGCTATTCCACAGGATGTAGGCGTCATGCACTGAGCCAGGGAACACAGCATTTACCTGGGAGATGTACTGGTCTGCCAAACATACCATCTGTACATTCATCGAATGATAACTCTTCCGGTTCCTGTACACCTGTTCACTCCTGTGGGGGGGGACCAGAGCTACATGGGTCGCATCAATGGCACCTATGATGTTAGGGATATGTCCAAGGGCATAGAAGTCACCTTTCACTGTAGGCAAATCCTCCACCTGAGGGAAAACGATGTAGCTCCGCATGTGTTTCAGAAGGGCATACAACACTCTGGACAACACGTTGGAAAACATAGGCTGGGACATCCCTGATGCTATGGCCACTGTTGTTTGAAATGACCCACTTGCAAGGAAATGGAGCACTGATAGCACCTGCACTTGAGGGGGGATTCCTGTGGGATGGCGGAT
This sequence comes from Pleurodeles waltl, assembly GCF_031143425.1. Taxonomy (NCBI): domain Eukaryota; kingdom Metazoa; phylum Chordata; class Amphibia; order Caudata; family Salamandridae; genus Pleurodeles; species Pleurodeles waltl. The sequence continues at coordinate 1,073,061,010 of NC_090437.1, forward strand.
TGCTGACATCAGGTCAGGCTCCAACTGGGTACACAGTTCCTGGATTGTGGCACGGTCAAACCTGTAGGTGATGATTAAATGTCGCTCCTCCATTGTCAACAGGTCCACCAGCGGTCGGTACACCGGAGGATTCCGCCATCTCCTCACATGTCCCAGCGGACGGTGCCTAGGAAGGACAACAGCGACCACAGAGTCAAACAACTCAGAGGTAGGTACCCACAGTCTACACAGAACACAAAACATAATCCAAAAAGTTGCTTGTATGTGTGTTGAGTCTAGGCCCAGGTATGTGTGACGCAGTTGAAAATGAAGCCATGTGGGACCCTAAAATGGCGGCTGCCTGACCTCTAAAGTGGGACAATGGGATGTGAGGTAACTGCGCTGGTGTTGTACACCGTCGCGGTAGGCGGTCGAAGAGTACGGCGCAATGCTGCATTGGTTAACATTGGACCCTATGGGTCCCAGGAGCCAATGACGAAGTGCGCCGGTGGTGATGGTACGCACCGCTGCGGACATCACCGCGCGGACGTGACCGCCATTTTCTATCTGTTCAATCACTCGATACCTGATCTTCGACAGGAGAGGACCTACACTGCAAGTGCTGCTGTGACCTCGGTCTGGAAGAGACAATGGCTCGTGCATCTGGGGAAAGGGCCCTGCCTTCACTGCACAGGAGTTGGAGAAGCTCGTGGACGGGGTCCTCCCCCAGTACACGCTACTCTACGGTCCTCCAGACCAACAGGTAAGTACACAGGGAGCACGTTGTATGGCCTATGCCTGAGTGGAGAGGGCTGGTTGTAAGAAGGAAGGGGCCACGGTTCTGCGTGCATGATGGACGGTGAATGCATGTGCCACATGGCAAGGGTAGGGATGTGGGCCACTCACTTCGACGGTGCAGTTGCTAATGACTTCTCTTCTTCCCCTGTACATTTCATTTAGGTCAGCGCCCACCAGAAGAAGGATATTTGGCGTGCCATCGCCAAGGACGTCCGGACCCTGGGGGTCCACCACAGACGGAGCACCTACTGCCGTAAAAGATGGGAGGAAATTTGCCGCTGGAGCAAGAAGACGGAGGAGGCTCAGCTGGGGATGGCCTCCCAACGTGGGAGGGGTGTCCGTTGCACCATGACCCCCCGATGTTCCGGATCCTGGCGGTGGCCTACCCGGAGTTGGATGGGTGCTTGAGGGCATCACAGCAGACACAAGGGGGTGAGTACAACATCATTCTGCGGACTTTGCGCACAGTGAAGGTGTCTGGGTGGGAGAGGAGGGCTGTGGGTTCCCCTAGGCCAGGGCGAGTTCCGTAGGCTGGGCCCCTCCGTAATGCAGGCCATGTGCCACTCCACCCCACCTCTGTAGAGTGCCAAGTACAGGTATACATGCCCCTGTGTCATCTGTGTGTGCAGATGTCGACCATAGCCATGTAGGCCATATCCCAGGAACTGCATCTGTAGAGCCCAACAGCGCCGCGTAGTGCAGGGGGCTGCTGTGTCTGTATTGTCCGCCAACGGTAGCGGTAAGCCATGCACTCAACCTGTCTTTCTTCTGTCGTCCCCCCTTTTTGTGGTCTCCCTGTTCTTGTGTGCATCAGCATCATCAGGCGGAGGTACAGTGGCACCGAAGCACGAGGGAGCTGCATCCCACATGGCCATGGAGGGCCACACCACGGACTCAGAATACACCAAGGAACGGAAGGCGAGGGGAGCTTCACGGCGGGGACAGGATCAGCAACCAGCGACACGGACTCGTCCTCCGATGGGAGCTACCTTGTGATAGCGGCAAAATCTGTGCCCCCCACTTCTACAGGTACAGCTGCCACCCCCCCTACCAGCACCACCCTCCCAGCAGCCCCTCAGCCTTCGCCCCATGCCCGCTCACCCAGGAGGGTGGGCATCACCTTCGCCCCAGGCACCTCAGCCCCTGCCCCTGTCACCTCTGCTGCCCTCAATGAGGAGGCCATTGACCTCCTCAGGTCACTCACTGTTGGGCAGTCTACCATTTTGAATGCCATCCAGGGTGTAGAAAGGGAATTGCAACACACTAATGCATTCCTGGAGGGCATTCATTCTGGTCAGGCTGCCCTTCATCGAACCCTGCAAACTCTGGCCTCAGCACTGATGGTAGCCATTGTCCCTGTGTCTAGCCTCCCCCTTCCAACTTCCTCCACCCAGACCCAATCCCCTGTACCCTTGCCTATCCCAAGCACACCATCAGACCAGCATGCACACACCTCACCACACAAGGGAAGCTCAGGCAAACATAAGCACCACACATCCCACAGGCACTCACGCAAGCATCACACACATACAGACACACCAACATCCACTGCCTCCACTGTGTCCCCCTCATCGTCATCTCCCTCCTCCCTCCCAGTCTCGTCTACACTCTCAGCTGCATGCACTACCACTACAGCCACTAGGTCCCGCACCCGCACACCCACCACCACACCCCGCTCACGTACACTCACCACCCCCACTACCATTTAAACGTCCCCTGTATCCTATCCCAGTGTGTCTGTGACGCCCCCTCCCAAAGTACACAAACGCAGGCACACACCGACCCAACATACATCCACCTCACGACAGCCTCCAGCGCATGCACCTGCACCCAAAGCCACAAAAGTTACACCTCCTACAACCACCTCCTCTTCCTCCACTCCCAGACCCCCTCCAGCTACCCGTCCCAGTGTTCCTAAGAAACTTTTCCTGACCAAGCTTGACCTCTTTCCGACCCCCCCTCAATTCATAGGTCCCGTACTAGCACCTCAGCCAAAAAATCTCCGGGACCAGTGGTGCGTGTTGTTAGAGGTATGTGGAGTGCACCGGGTACCAGGGCAGCCAGTGTGACACGGAGCCACAGCACAGCCAGTCCCCCCCTGTGAAGCACCAGAAGTTGGACGGTGCCCGGCGGGAGTGGGGGAAGACTCCAGCCAGCCAAGCCGCTCACAAGGGTCCCGGGGGGAGTGTCCACTCAGCTGTGACTCCTCCCAAGGTGGGGAAGGGGCAGAAGAAATCGCCAAAGTCTGGGAGGAGCAGCACGGCGGAGAAGACCGCCATCATCCCGCTGCCCAGGAGGCCACCGCCAGCCCAATCGTCACTGGCCAGGAGGCCACCGCCAGAGTCAGTGCCCAGGAGGGCAGCCCGATCGTCAGTGGCTAGGAGGCCACCACCAGAGTCACTGCCCAGGAGGGCAGCCCGATCGTCACTGGCCAGGAGGCCACCGCCAGCCACAGCCCAGCTGCCCAGGAGGGCCTCGGCAGCCACAGCCCAGCTGCCCAATGAAGGACCGCCAGCCCCAGCCCAGCTGGGCAATGAAGGCCCGCCATGGCAAGCACCGCTGAACAGGGCAAAGACCGCCATGGCAAGCACCGCTGAACAGGGCAAGCACCGCTGAACAGGGCAAAGACCGCCATGGCAAGCATCGCTGAACAGGGCAAGCACCGCTGAACAGGGCAAAGACCGCCATGGCAAGCACTGCTGAACAGGGCAAGCACCGCTGAACAGGGCAAGCACCGCTGAACAGGGCAAAGACCGCCATGGCTAGCACCGCTGAACAGGGCAAAGACCGCCAAGTCAAGCACCGCTAGCCCATGAGCGGCAGGGGCAGTGACGCAACTGGGACCGTCACGGGGAGAGTGATGCACTCTGGGCACCAGTCCCCCTCCAGAACCAGTGGAGACATGCATCCACTCAGTCTGTCCTGCACAGGATGAAGCACTCTGGGCACCAGTCCCCCTCCAGAACCAGTGGAGACATGCATCCACTCAGTCTGTCCTGCACATGATGAAGCACTCTGGGCACCAGTCCCCCTCCAGAACCAGTGGAGACATGCATCCACTCAGTCTGTCCTGCACAGGATGAAGCACTCTGGGCACCAGTCCCCGTCAAGAACCAGTGGAGAAAGGCATCCACTCAGTCTGTCCTGCACAGGATGAAGCACTCTGGGCACCAGTCCCCCTCCAGAACCAGTGGAGACTGTTCTCCACTTGAGAGACTGTGGCTTTGCACTCCCCAGGATGGAAATGTGGGCAAACCACCCACTGTAGAGACTTGAGAGACTGTGGCTTTGCACTCCCCAGGATGTAACAGTGGGCAACCCACCCAATGTAGAGACTTGTGAGACTGTGGCTTTGCACTCCCCAGGATGTAACAGTGGGCAACCCACCCACTGTAGAGACGTGTGAGACTGTGGCTTTGCACTCCTCAGGATACATCAATGGGCATGGAGCCCCCTTGTGGATCTGGCGTGGTGCACTCATCCGGCTGAGGTGCCCCCCCTTCCCTTCCCCCTGAGGTGCCTGTTGTATTTCTATCTGACGCCCCAGTAGTGTTCTCCCTGGTCAGGTATCTTGTGTGGGCCTCGCCCATGCATTTTGGACCCAGTGGTCCACGGACAATGACTTGTGCATTACCTGCACTAATATTCGTGGTGTATATATTTTTGTATGTATATATATATATATATGTATATCTTGGTTACTGTATTTTGATATATTACAATGGTTCCACTCATTTCCTTTGGTCTTTGCATTCTTCCGGGGGGGGTGTTGGGGGTTGTTACTGTAATGTTTGGATATGCATTGGTGTGTGTGTTGTAGTGGGTGAGGGTGGGGGTGGGGGTGTTGCGTGTGTGTGTCCCTGTCTTTTGCCTCCCCCTCTCCTATGTTGTAGGTACAGTACTCACCGTTGTCTTCTCCGCCGGCGTTGATGATCGTCGTACAGGAGCAGGAAGACTAGTGCAGGAAGTATTTGGAGTTCCAGCTCCATGGTGTCCTCCTTCCTCGTGGAGTGTGTAGAGGTGAACATTTTCCCTTTGAAATGGCTGTTTCCGCCGTGTTTTTATCCACGGTCAATCCGCCCCGGAAAAGGTGGCGGATTGGTAGGTTGTGATACTGTGGGTACATTGTCTCCCGCCTGTCTGTTGGCGGTGACCGCCGCGCTGTTTTTTTGTACCGCCGTGGCGGTCGGAGTGTTAAAGTGGCTGTCTTTGTTGGCGGTTTCCGCCATGGTCATAATTCCAATTTTTTTAGCGCTGGTCTGTTTGCGGTCTTTCCGCTGCTTTAACACCGTCCGCCAGGGTTGTAATTACCCCCTAAAGGTCCTATGGGAATTAACATGAGAAACGCAACTCCCACCCCTATCTTTTTCACACCCGCACATAACAAGAATCACCACAATACTTTTTTGTGAAAATTGTCGGAAGATTTGTCAAACAGTACCAAATATATAAATAAGGCAAAACATGCTGTTTCTATGGAAACATGGTCCTAAATCTAACTACCGCCAGTAGGTAACACAAACACACACACACAAATATATATATATATATACATGTAGATGTAGCTATATATATATATATATATATATATATATGTATATATATATATGATCGCCAAAAGCAACTGTCACTGCTGAACTCCTTAAAGACAGGTGCTACCTCTCATGCAAGTGGCATATATATATTTTATACTGGCTCTCCCATGAACAACAGCAGCACTCACAGGTTAACTTATTTTAATATCCTCAAGCATGGCGCGTTTCAGCTGCCGCCTTTTTCAAATGCTCGGTGAAAATGCACACTCCTCATTACACTTTAAATAAGTTATCCTCATTAGTAGAATAATTTGCATAGAGAATGGGGGTTGGGATACGAGAGAAAGAGATAAATCCCAGGACTTCTGTGAATTCAAATGTATCTTCTCCGGGCACTGCTAGGCTCAGGGATATCTGGGTTCTGGTTCTGGATTCAGAATACAGGCAATCAGAGTTATTCAGCTATAAGGGTCTGGACTCGGATTTCCCTGTAATAAAACTACACTTTAAAAAGGGAAAAACTAAACAGATCTTTGGCATTAACTAACGTCAATTCAACATGCCAATATTTTACACTAGAAACATTCCCCAGCGTGTTTGAAGAATGATCCAGGAAATATAATGAGCTGGAGTTATCATCTACAAGGATTTCCACTGAAAGAAAATAACTGGGTTAATCACAACAAAGCTGCTTCAAATTCTTCAGTAGTTCAAGAGTCTCAAGAGGTCAAGTTTTATATGCAAAGTTGAGTTGGCAATCAGATTACAGTTCTCAATTGTCCCAAGAGTCTTTGGAACACCAACATACTGATTGCAAAAAAAACGATTGAAATCAACTATGAGCAGAAGAGACAGGAAGGCACAGCTATTACAAGAAATACGACTTTTCTTTAATGTCTTTTCATTCACGAGATTGATCCAAATATTATTGCTGGCTTTACATAAGTTTAATTAGTCAGCGCTGATCAAGATCACAACTTAAATAGAAAAACGTGTGTTACTTTATTTGGGATGACTCGTCTTTTTGCCAGCACAAGAAAGAGGAATGCGAGATTTGAATTGCAAGCTGCTCGCCTTTTACACATACTTTGGTAACTGCGGAGAAGATCCGAAATACCAGATCGGAACTCAGGAAGCGCATTGCTGCGAGGAGAAGCCTGGTGCTATGAAAATATGGATGCCGCTGTGAAGAGAGTACTGGCACTGCAAAGGGAAGGCTGCGGAAGCCTGGAGACAGGTGAACATCACTTCCAATTTAAACAAGACTAAGCAGGATTTCGTCTGAAACGCTAGATTTTTTTGCCGGCCCAAACCAGGTGCAAGGAAACACATGGGGAAAATAGAGGAGTTTGTTATTCATTATTGTAATTGCACATGTTTCACAAATGTCTTTATTCCATTAGGAGGATCAGTTAAAGAACCAGCAGTTGTCGACAGTTGACATTTGCTTCCTGGATTTACTGGATGAGGCACAGGTGGCTGTAGACAGTTGACATGTGCTTCCCAGATTACATGGGTGAGTCCCAGGTGTTTAGGAGTTATCTTGACAATAAGCATTGGTCTAGATCTATTTCAAACATTGCCATTATGTTAATAACTGAGTTACCAAGTTACACAAGGTTTCAAAGGCATAACATGATTCAAGCTGGTACTGTGATGAAAAGAAATCACTCTAAGGGGGAGAATAAGGCATGATTAAGGTGTGACTAGCCCTGCTTACACCTGGTATCATGACACCTGGTACCATGACACCTGGTTCCATGACACCAAGGCAGCCCCATTAGAAGGGTGCAGTGTATTTAAAAAGTAGGACATGTTCTGGTGTGTTGTGTGTGTCCTGATAGTGAAATACTGATAGATTCACTTTTCAATATTGCAAGGCCTTATTCTCCCATAGATTAACATGAGTATTGCCTTGAAATACCTTTTAAGTGTAATTTCCCATTGGGAACAGATAGAGATGTGGAGTTTGGGGTCTCTGAACTCACAATTTAAAAATACATCTTTTGTTAAACTTGTTTTTAAATTGTGAGTTTGAAAATGCCACTTTTATAAATTGGGCGTTTTTTTGCTTCACCATTCTGTACTTCTGCCTGGCTGTGGAATACACATCTGGGTCAGGATGACAGTTGGGCTGTTTGTGAATTCACTCTAGATAGTCACACAAAGGAAGCTGAGGTGTACAGGCAGTGGCAAACGCACAGTGCATATAGTTTGTAGATTCCATCAAGGTCATGACATGTGACTCAGCAGCTTGGTCACATGCCAAAAAATAGACCAAACATCCCTTTGTATGTTGAATGCTATCCCTGTAGGTGTCCCACAAATGGTTTAAAGTGTGTTCTGTGGCACACGTACATACCACAGAAACCCACCCTGAAGTGGCATGAGTCTACATTGTGTGTACCACATGTCCACACATGCACAGGGAAGAGACTTCCATGCCGACCATGGCAGCACTTTAAATGATACTCAAGTCTTTGGCTGAGGTCTGCACTATGGTAGTTGAATGTAGTGACTGCATGTAGTGAGTCAATGTTGCAGAGTGTAAATGTGTTTGTCCAGTCAGGCCCAAGAAGTTTACCCTTCAGAAGGCCACAACGTGGCTCACATCACAGTACATGTGGCTCACATCACAGTACATGTTGCTTAAGCCTGGGCTAACTGATATCAGTTGGCTTGCTTGCTTAGTTAGTGTAGTCTATGAGCAGGGTAATGAGTTAATCTACAGATGAATCCAAAATATTGTGTAGTCATGGTCCTGCATGTATCAGCATGTGTACTTTACACGTGTGGTATGTTGACCAGTTAATTTTGTGCTTGGTGTTTCTGTCATGTGTGTGACATAACCATTTGGGCAAAAACGTGTGTTTGTAACTTTTTCATTTGTCTCTTGCATCCATACAGGTCAGCACACATCAAAAGAAGGGGATTTGGAGAGCCATTGCCTGGAAGGTGTGGAGCCTAGGGACCCATGGCCAGCAGAGTGCCCACTGTCACAAGAGGTAGGAGGACCTGAGATGGTGGGCCCAGAAGATCACTGAGGTCCAGCTGGAGCTGTCCTCCCTAGGTGATAGGGTGCACGTTGGAGCCCCTGAATGGTCCACATTATGGTGGTGGCCTACCCAAGCTTGAGGGACATTTGAGAGGAGCACAGCAGCTACAAGGGGGTGAGTACAAGGAATATTCCTGCCTGTACTATTGCCAAGTTGATGTGTTAGGTGCTTCCATCTCCCCTGAAATTTGGGATGGGCCAAGTGCGACACATAAGATGAGGAACTGTTTGAGTAGGAATGGACGTTGGTGCATGCTGGTGTGCCTTGCCCATTAGCCCAGTGACCTAGAACACAAAACAGTACATTGAACAACCAATTTACTCTCCAGGGCCAACACATGGCTTAGTACAGTGATCAATCAGATCGTTTTGTTTGTTATTGTGGGTGTAATTTGTACACAACAGTGCACTACTCTTCAGTGTGACAGCACATACAACATGAAATAATAGATCACTGTCCTTAGCCATGTGTTTGCTCAAGGAAGTATATTGCCATCTGTCCTCCAGAGGTGACTTGTCTTCAGTGTGTCATTAGTGCTGATGCCATACTACTGTCTGTCATGTGAAGGTGGTCATCATACATATGACAGAGCATACATTGCTATTTGGGTGCAGTCATTGAGCAATGCCTTCCATTGGTAAGCGGAGAATGTCCATTGACATGATTTTGTTGACATAGGTGTTGTCATAATTCCTCATGCCTACATGTTCACTTCGACAAATCATTTTCACTGCTGTTTCATGCATGGTCTACCTGTCTTCATGGGATGACATTTGAATTCCCTCACATGTGTTTGCATACCAACATGTGTTTGGAACTGGACACATGTCACAGGGCTACAGTTCATGTGGTGCCACAGACAGGAGTGTGTCACCATTGATTGGTGGGCCACACATACCATCACCCGTCAGTGCATGTAATGTGGCAGGTAAAACTGAAGTAGCAATGAAGGACATGACAGGCAGGACTATAGTTTTCACCCACAATGTGCATCTGGATGCCACTGATGTAGAATCATGTAGCAAAGGGGAAGGTGTGTTACCCATGTGTTGACATGCATCATGGAGTGACTTGCAGTTATATGGGAATCATATGTGGCTGTGTACAACCATTCATCCAAGGGAATCTGTGCTTGCATGACAGGGATATGGCTCTCCATTGGGTACCATGTTAAGTGCCCTCTACGAGTATTTGAGAATCACTGGGCCTCTGCAACATTCGAAAGACTATTGGCTTCTACTGATGCAATCAGAGTGTGATATTGTCAGGAGTACCAATCAAGAGAGGTGTTATCCCTGGGGCTAGCTGATTCATTGTGTTGTGTATTTTGTAGACATTTACCCCTGACATTTTTCCCAACTTGTCTTCAGTGTACATTTCCATGCAAGATGTGTTACCTATCTGAGCAACATTAGTACAACCTTAATGAGTCCATTTAGGCAATGTACACATAATGAAGTGACCATTGTTGCTTTGTTTCCAGTGTTACATGGGTGATTCCATGTCACCTTCTTCAGGCTACTGTACTTCTGTCAGCAACATGGTTGGATTGTTTTGCCATCATTTGTTCATGATGTGGCATTGGGTAAAAGAAGATTAGCTGGATGCATGACCTTTTGTGGGATCTGTGTAAATGAACAGGTAACTGAGGAGAGATGCTACATGAGGCAAACAATTGAAGATGATAAGGTCTCCTACTTGTTCAATGGCTACTGTGATCGAACAATTTCACACATGCAATTGGAGTTGTCTGTGATTAAGAATTTATTGTGGGCAACTGTTGACAGTTCATGTAGCAAGCATGCTATAGTGTGGAAAATGTTGGAGCTTGTGGCTGGGGGCTACTGTATATCATGTTAACGTTTGCCAGATCACAACTGTTGTTCAAGTGTGATCAGGACTGTGCAGTGACCCTATTTGTCTTTGTACTTTTCAGCCTCATTCCATGCAAGTGGAGGAGACAGGGCAAAACCAAGTGGGGAAACACCTGGCCACAGTACCTCAAGTCATGAGACGACGGACACGGAGGGACCAGGTGGCCCGAAGGGTGAGGGGAGTACCATAGAGGACACAGGATCGACCTCATCATCTTCTGATGCTTCTTCTAGGGGCCACTCTCAAGTGGCGGCAGACCCATCAGGAACTACTCCTGTTCCACCTAGTACACCAATTTCATCTCTTCCCTCCATGTTGCCCCCCACTCAGTTGGCTGTGCCTGTTCACCGAATAGGGTGGGTGTCTCCTTCACACAAGGCTCCTTAACCTCTGCCCCTGTTACACTTTCTGCCCTGAGAGAAGAGGCTATTGGCCTCCTGAGGTATACGTCTGTTGGCCAGACTGCCATTCTGAATGCCATCCAGGTGCAGTGCAGCCAACTCCAGCAGATGGTTGCATACCTAGAAGGCATTCATAGTGTAATGTCTGGCCCATAGAGATCTTTTCATGCTATGGCCTCCTTACGGTCAGCAGCCATCTACCCCCCACACTGCCACTCCACCACCTTCTTCTTACAAGTCTGAATTCCTTATTCCCCTACCTGTCCCAAGCACACAGACACATATGCACCCACCCACCTCAAAACACAGAACATCATACATAAACTGAAGCACCAGAAGACACACTGGCACACAAGCACTCAACAGTCACTGAGTAATTTGTGTTGCATGCGTACAGTTGTATCACTTTCACCCTGATTGCTGATCCATTTGCTGTGGTTGACAAGATCTGACTTTTGGGCACAGCTGGTGTCGTCAAGGACAAAGGTAGATGTTCACTGTATGGATATGTGGGTTGTAATCTAATTGGAGTATCATTGCATTTTGTTTTGTTTGATATGGTAAGTATTTCATTGTAAGTAGGCCAATGTAAGCATGTATTGTGTTGAATTTTGTCCCTTGATGTAGACTGGATATTCATCTCATGTCTGCAAGCTGGAGTTTTGTTTGTCCACACATGTGGGGTATTCAATTGTGCTACCTTCCTTTATATTTGACTGACCATGTGCATATTTTGATGTGCGTACCTTCCAGGTACTTCATCTAAATGTGTGCCCCATGCTGTTGCTCTTCATTTGCTTTCTTGACATCCACTTACACATTTTGCAGATTGACATGTCACTTGACTTTACTATTGGTTGTCGCTGAAATGCTTGAAGGGGCAGTTCCTGTGCAAATGTGGTTTTAGTGACAAGTGCAAAGTGAAATGTGTCCCAGGGCAGTATTCTTCCTAGAGTGCCCCTGGCGCCCCCATTCCTATTGGACAGGTATTGTTTATATTGTCAGTTTTGGATATTTGCCTCACAAAATATTGTGCATCCCATTGACCTTCCATTGAGTTGCAATGTGGGTTATATATGTGTGTGTGTCCATCACAAGGATATTTCATGAAAAGTATGTTTGGGTTAAATGAGACATCCATATTTATGTCTCTTTCATATCAGAACAATCTATGTCATGTGAGCAATGTGAGGGTGTCAGTTTAATTATGTGTGATGTTGATGTGGTATTGCTGTTGTATGACACATTGTTATGTACATTTCACTGTCTCTGAAACTGGGATGAGCAGATGTGTGTTTTTGTGGAGTGTGGCGCTGCAGTGTCAGTGACCTGCCCAAAGGGGGCATCTTAGGGCTGGGTATGGGTCATTCTTTGTGATCGATTCCAACTAGGGACACATAAAAAGTGTACTTTGTCCATGTAGCACAACCCACATACCAGTTGGATGACGGTACGACAATCTGTTGTGGAGTTGCTGAACATGGGTAGGTGTGTCATCTCACCATCAGTTGTGTCCACAGTGGTGTGAATTTTGCGCTTCATCATTAAGCAGCTGCAAGAGGTGTGTGATCGGCTCCATGGCAGCACAGGACGTGTGGCGCTGCCTGCAGGTGAGTTCTTGTCCTTTATGCCTGAGTTTCTACCAACTACAACATGGTGGTGTTGTGTAGCCATTTTAACTGTAGTTTTACACACATTATCTTAGCAAACTAGGCCTGCCGCTGTGCACTTTAACCTAGATATATGTTATTCAGCTTTATATTTATTATTTTAACAATAGCCACATTTGAGGTCTTGTTTTATTTTCTCTGTCTAGCTGTTCTTCGCCTAGGCCAGCACTGCGTTCTTAAACAAGACTTTTCTTTCACTTTGTGCTTTTCTCAAAGCTGCAGTAAGATAGGTTGCCGGCAAATGTGGTACGCTTTGTCTCTAATGTTCACAGAAACATACACACTCCCACGTGGGGATCCTTTCTTGGAACATCAGCTGTTTTATTATAAAAACACTACTTTGACCCATGTACGTTTGTAGTGAAATGTGTGTTTTGACCACTGACTTTGTGTTGCACCACTTTGACCTGGATTAGCTGTCCAGTGTTTACCAGTTGCAGACTACATTTTGTATTCAGTTTACCTTTAGATTCATTCTGCCTATTGACTTTATCATATCATTAGACACTGCCATGTTAAAGCTGCTCGTATTTTTCCAAATTGTAAACTGTGCTGGTTTTCGTGCTCTTTCTCACTGAAGAGCTAGTACATAATATGGATGAGTTAGTCAGTCAGCATGATAAACATGTACTAGACTGATGTTTACGGTACAGAAGGGAACGGTTTCACTTTGGGAGGGACGCCTTGGGATTTTGGCCAATTCCCAACGTGTTTCTTTCAAGGCTTACCTAAACCAGCCAACATTTTGAATATTTCTTCTTAATGGGAGGGGTTTTTCCAGAAAGCCCCTTCTCCGATTCCTTAAGATATAAAAAGAACAAGTGCGACGGTGAGAGGGTGTGTGAGTGGCCTCAATCAGGATTTTAGACATCGGATGCCTGATATCTGTCCAGTGAGGGTGGAGATCTCTTTCTTGCAGTTGAACAGGGTCATCGTCTTGCTGGCATGAGAAAGATGAAGAGCTTGGCAGGCCCTACAGTGATGCATGTTTACTTCATTATTTGCTTTGCAGTATAATATAAATACATATATTCGCTGTGTACATTGCAGTGGAAAATTATTTTGGTATATTTTTCTTTCATTGCTGTGACTATTTTTAAAAATATGCGTTCAACATGCTAATCTCCTTTTAGGAACCTCAGAGATTTGTGTCAGCTCAGACATTAGTGAAAGCAAAACAATGTTAGAGGGAGATTCCCACCAGATGGCCACCACTGTATGCTGATTGCTGAGTGCTTCACTACAGATGCTTATGTAGACTACAGGCCTCTTGCTCAGGTATGAGGGATGATGTCTTCCCAGGGGAACCTGAAGGGCAGAATTAGAGCTTAACATGCTGTGTTCTAACATAACTGAGACGGGCCAACGCTATCTCAGTTGGACCTGTCGTACCCCGGGGGCATTAATACACAGATCTCTTCCGACCTGGAAGTCCTCTGGGCGGAGACCACTCCAATTCTGCTTCCGTGTGAGGGCAGGCAGAAATACCCACTTTGCACCATCACCTGGATACAAAAGGAGGAGCAGGATGGATCGGAAAAAGGCAACGTGGGCACCGGAGTACAAATCCTTGGCTAGGCGGCAGACGGAGGAAGAAACAAGGACTACGATGGAGGCGCTCCAGACGATGGCCGTGGAGAGGACCTCAGAAACAGTGCCAGGACGGCAGGACAGCGCAGAGGCACGGGAAGCACGGAACTCAATCTCCGACCAGGCTAAGGGAAGAGCGTGGGACACACATACCAGGAGTGGGGAGGTGGAGGGGATAATGGGAGGAGGGGAATAAGGACCGTTACATAAAAGGTCCAGCTACGTTTATTTTGGGGTTTTTTACATTTTATTTTTGATTTATTTTGTTGTTCTGTGTTTCCATTATAGCATGCATCTCTAGTTTTATATATATATATATATATATATATATATATATATATATATATATATATATATATATATATATTGAGGTCCCAGGTTTGCAGCTTTGAGGTTTAATTCATTAAAGCGTACATTAAAGAATCCAGTGACAATAAGACCCAGGGAAGGTTGCTTAAAAGACAGGGTAGGACCTCACCGAGAGGGCGCAACAATAACAAAGTCATAGGGGAAACAGAGGGAGAGCAATAAAAATGTGTCTTCAGCCGAGATACTGAAGAGAAAGGCACAATCAAGTGAGATAGGTCAAGAGAAAGACGGCAACACATACAGTAGACAGAAAGAGAAGGAAAAGAAACGCCCTACAGAGAAGGCTGCGATCTCCATGGGAAAACAAGAAAAAGGAGAGAGCAAGTAAGATAGAGAAAAGTCAAAATACGAAAAAAGGTGCAGCAAGGGAAAAAAAAACAGGAAAAAAGGAAAAGAAAAGAGGAGGACAGGACTCAAACCAGACGGAAATCATATAGAAAAGAAAGAGACAGAACAGGAAACAGAACTAAGGATAGGGAGGCAAAAGAGTAGTCAATAATACACCACTTACCGTTGTCTGTTTCCGTTCTCTTTCCACATGCGCCTCCTGTGAGCTCTGCGAAGAGAAGAAGACGAGAAGAGGATCAGAAGAGTAGCGACCACCTACACTCATAAATCTAAAAATCACCTTAAAAACTCTTAACAAAAATAAACTCTGCATATCATTTAACCACTGGCTACTTGTCTTCATTGTGCTACCCTACTACAATAGCCTAGGTAGGAACTATGCTTCTTAACCTTAGTATCAATATGGTAGTGTTATTTTTGTGTTTTACTCACCTTGTCACAATTTGAATCCTGTCATGCTGCATCGTCCTAGTTATTGCAATATATGCTTTATTATCTAAGATGCAGTTACTTCAATAAAACCTTATTGAACTATACTCTGCCTCTGATTGTCCTTGCATATGTGAGACTAATGTAACTGAGAGACATAAATGAGATCTGAGTGACCACGATTTCCCTGAGAAGTCATTTGTGTCACGCTCTTAGTTGCCCGATCATCCCTGCTCTTGGATGGAGATGAGGCACTGTTAGTTAGCGAGAAGAAAACCTGGATTAGACTGACAGGTGTCACCTGTTGTGGGTTCAGACTCAGTCTCCTGCAGTACAAGTGATTCTGTCACCCAAATCCAGTAGTCTCATTAGGATAATGAGAACCTATGCAACATGGCGCAGTCAACGTTTGGTCAGGCACTAATTTTCGGGTCCTTCTGAGTATCTCTGTCTCACTACATGCAAAGACACCTCAGTACTATATACGGAGACGTCTGAGGTATTGAGGATTTTCCTCCTCAGCGAAGTAGGGTGTGCCTAACTAACACTGTATGTTGTTCAAGCTTGAACACTAAATGGTTAATCCCATTTGGTGTACTTATCTCTGAACAAAATTAAAAATTAATCATGGTGAACCCGCAACAGGTAGCAATTGCAGTCAATATGCAATCACCCCTTACTGCACATTTATTGGCAAATGGCCTAACGGCTCAGGGGGCTCCTCTTACATATGTTGTTGAGGCTCATCCAGCCCATAGAACAGAGATTTTCTATTTGTGGGTCACATTTCCAGCAGCTGATGGTAACACAAAAACATTTCATCATTATACACCTGCAAACATACCTGCACAATATAGAGCATATGCATATCTAGAAATACCTATATCTTATCGAGAACATATTAAGTGGCTTGATGGCACCCTACCATATACAATTCTACACGTTAGGTTAGGTCCTCTAAATAATGATGGTCCTACCTGGCCTTTATTGGCCACATATACACTACACCCTCATGCTGCAACCTTGACAGTAGCTGAAGTCTGCAGCTTATATACTGAGCTAATGGCAATATACAGACAGTTAGTACAATTTGTACTGCAAAAATGAAATACAAACCCAGTACGTACTGCCCCGGCACAACCACATGCAGTAACGTCAGGCATTAATACTGTGACTGTATATTCGATCATGGGTACAGTACCCGCCAAACAAGAAGAGATTCTGTTTTGGTTATCTAAAAAAATAAATGCACTGGAAGCAGTATTTCCCCATACAAGACCTCAGGATAAGCTAATTATGTGCTTGCCATTTGGGATGGTTCCCACAGTAGATAACTGCAATACTTGGGGCACAGTATTTGCCACGCTCTATACTACTGCATACAGTACACAGACACTTGGCAATCTACCGGAAGGGTTAAAACAAATTCAAGATAAATATGGGGCTGCCCCGGCCCTGGACTTGGGGATGCAACTTATGGGCAATTTCACTATATCTTCAATCATATTAAGTAGCCTTAAAAGGGAAGCAGATGCACTAGCAGGGCGTATGTGGCTCCGAGACATTCCTCCACAGGATCAAGAACGTGAGCTGCCAAAGATTATTGCTGAGACCTATTCTAGAATCGGTCGAGATAGTCTGGGGGCCATACCCACAAAACCACAGTTTCAGGGTAAATTTAATAAAGATTCTACCAAGCAAGCTACTGAGGGTTCTAAACATCGCTGGGATAAAAATCAACAAACACCTGAAAAAGAAAGGGGAGAATCTCCTCATATGGAGACCCCACAGATTAGATATAATCTCAGAAATAGAGATGATATAAAAATGCCTGACAGATATCAATATACTGATACACGCCAGTCGTGTACCTTTGAAGACTCACATGAAAAATACAGTGAGAGAGGTGGGCTGTCAGAGTGAAGAACTGAGTATGTGAAACAGAGACAGGAATCACAACGCTCAACAGAGGTTTCTGTCAAAAAAGAAGAGAAACTTCCCGAACAAAAATCACAATTTAAAAAGAAGAAATTGGCAGCAGTTGGGATTCGTCATGCCACTCAAGAAGTGGACTCTATTGAAGAACAAGAAGTAGGCAGTAGCTCTGCTAGACAGCGCAGCAGAGGTCACAATAGTTTGCCAGAATCTTCAAGAGCATCTGGAGGTGAAAGCAACTGATGACTTCTTAAAATTTGAAACTGTGGACATGCATGTCTCCACACCTGAGAGGGTGTACAAAGTAACGTTACAGTAAGAAAGAGACAATGAACAAACAATCAATGCAATCTTTTGGGACCGTGTTGTGAACATAAATGATATTATACTGGGCGAAAGGGATTGGCCACCTGAATTTGTCTGTATTTGCTCATATGGGGAAGAGGTTATCAAACCTTCTTTCTCGTCCCTTGTTCCAGATGAGCTTGCAGAATCCTATGCCAGTGATTGGGCATTGGCACATGCACCTGCGATATATCGCTACCACGTAGGGTGGGATAAATATTCCCCCATCATGTAATTCCAATTAAGAATAAACCCCAAACTCAACCACAATCGCCAATAAAACATGATGCTAAAGCACCCGTGAGAGAAATCCTCACACAACTAGAGTACCAGGTTGTAATTGAACCCTGTGTCTCAACAATGGATAACCCTTTATTCCCAGTAGCTAAACTGAATCATTTGTACAGAGTAGTCTTAGACTATAGACATTTAAATAGTCATACACGCACGTGCTCTATACAGGACTCTCACAGCACAGCTCTCATGAACAATATAGTGCGCAAAGAATACAAAACAACATTGGATATTTCAAATGGTTTCTTTGCCAAAATATAGCGCCTGAGATTAGAGACTTAACAAGTTTCAGTGATGTAGACTCCCAAAAAATAAATTCTGACGTTTACCACAGGGGTATAAGAACAGTCCAAGACTGTTTGCGGCTCGTGTAATTTTAATATTGCATGACATTGACCCTGAGGCATTGTCCCTTGTCGAATAAATCTACCTTAGAGATCATGAATTACTGCAACATCTAAGACGGGTAGCCCGCATTGTTGTGGGATTTGCAGAATTTGGCTATAAATTCAATTTTGAAAAAACAAAAATAGCCTTCTTTAGAGTCCTATTTCTGGGATACGAGCTGTCAAGTGAAAGAAAGAGCCTAGCTCCACAATCTGATCAATTTGATTTGACTTCTACACAAACGGATAGCATCATTTACAGTGAACAACCGCGCAAGACCTCTAATTGTTCTACTCCTTCAAATACGGCTCCAGTTTTTGCACAAACTACTTATGGATACTTTGCTGACATCAATGACACCTTTTCTGATTCATTTGCCTCTTTTACACCTGAACTGCCAAAAACATGTAAGCTGATAAACTGGCTTAAAACAAATTACTTTATATTCCCATGTAACTATCTGTGGCTTTCCTTGACTATTTCAGCTGTCCTTCTTTGGATTGGCTTTGTTATTACTTTGTTTCGATTAATACATGGTCATTACCTTCCTGAAAAATCATCATTTGAGCTGGTGGATGATGTCCTATATCCCCATTTTTCTTCTCACAAGGTCCGCAGAGACTTGTCTTTCAAGAACATTTCGCTATACTAATTCCTAATGGGATTGTTTGGGATAAAGTCACAATTGATATATATGGCCCTACGGAGGTCATTCAAATACCAAATGTGTTTAAACTTTCTATGAACAATGTAATAATACACAGAGTTGCTTCTGATGACTGGGATGAAATTCCATGATGACTGAAATGCAGTATGTTACTGTATTTGAAAGTTAGTATGTTGATCAATCCAAAGAGGATTATGGTGACATGTTTTGCTATAATAATTATGGACACTATTTTATTAACAGAGCAAATACCCCAAAGATTATTTTTAATTACACACAAAGCGAACATTCTCCAACTCCACCACAAGGGAGTTCTAAAACATATTCAGAAACATTTGCATATTTTTCTGGGCACAATGTTAAAAATGCTGTGTGATATTATTTTAAATTGCCATTGATGGAAAATGGACAGATACAAAATTCATTTTTCGGATTCCTTTGTTTCCCAGTTGGCTACAGAAGGCTATGAATATTGGTTGAAGTCGATTGACTTAAAAAGTGTGTGGGGAACAAAAAATTGGCAAATAAGGGGAAAGGAAGCTTTGTTTAGAGCATGCCCGATACCTGTTCAAATTATATCTTTAAATGAAACTGTACAATAGACAAGCTGTTTAGGCTTAGCAAAAATGAAGGATCTGATTGTGCCCAGTATTCCTACCTTTGCAAAATTTAACAACTGGCAAAAGTATATAAATGCAGCTAAAGATCAGCTCAATGAATGGGTTCAGAATGGCACGTTTAATGCTTCACTTTCACGTCCTGGTGGGTGGTTATTGTGGCCAATGGATACCAATGGGTGTCATAAACTTTTTATAAACTCCTTTGAGGGTTTTAGAACAAGTAGGCCTGACCCTCGCTATGTGTCATCTGAACATGTGGGTTTAGTAACAACATACAATGTAGGGAAACTATGCCAGCAATGGTTGAAGAGTTCCTCACTAGAAGCTGTTAGAGAACACCTCAGTCTCCTGTCTAATAACACTGACGTGCACGATTTCCTGTTAGGCCTAAGAAAATGCAAAAAGTGCCTATTGTATGCTGTCTATAATGAAATTTGGAAGCTTTCTCAACAAGAAGCTGCTGCCAGGTTAAGGCAAATAGATAAGGAAAACTCACAGAAGGCATTAGCTGTTATAGATAATGGTATTAATACCCTGTCCGACCGGATATACACCTTAAACAACACTGTTTCTTCTGCAATAGACAAAATAAAAAGTGACATGTCCTCTTTACACCATGGACAGAATAAGCTAAGGTTATTTTCTACATTAAATTTTATGTGACAACAACAACTAATGGCTAAGAAAGAAGCAACTTATGTCATGTTAAATATTGAGAAATGAGAAAAAGTTGCCTTTTACTGTGGCTGAAATACCATCTGCTGAGTGGCTAACACACAAGGTCCTTAAACTGCCTATTTCAACATTTCAGTTCACGTCCTGCTTAAAGCACACTCCAGTGGGCAGATATGAAAGGCTAGGGGATAGTTAATATCCATGAGGTGTGAGAGCTACCATTCTCGTACAAATGTCTCAGTTGCATGAAAGAGGTTTTTCTTAGTGGTAGTGAATGCTAAACTTCTGTCTATCAGCCATTCAATGGTTTGTAAACAGCTGTCCTTGCATGGGTCGTGCAACGCTTAGGCAGCGAACTTTGCTTGTTATCTGTAGGGAGTCTCAGTCCCCTTGATTAGACCTGCATTCCAGGTGTTCTCGAATGGCAGCTATGTCCTCCTCAATAGTGAAAACTGTTGTGGGATGCGAGCCGGAATAGTTTATGTCGTTTTGGTCTCTAAGATCGTTACATGCTGTGGGAATGTACTTATTCCTTCTACACGAAAGAGGGAAGTAGCTGAGATTTGGCCCCATATCGCTACTTCAAATGTAAATTTGAACAAGCTGAGCAGACTCAAAGCTTTATTATTTCTAAAACATGTGGCATTTACATCTGCACGCGAGACCTATGCTCTTCAAGTTGCAAGGTCATCAGCAGAGATATTGACCCTCATTACAACTGACGCACTCCCGCGATGGCCATTTCGACATCCCCGCTGGGCCGGCGGGGATGACGGCCGCAACATGGGATCCGGCTCCAAATTGAGCTGGCGGTGTTGCGGCGGTGCGACAGGTGCAGTTGCACCCATCGCGCTTTTCATAGCAGACAGTGAAAAGCTTCATAGGGCAGTGCCAGGGGGCCCCTGCACTACCCATGCTTAAGGCATGGGCAGTGCAGGGGCCCCCAGGGGATCTGCGACTCCCCTTTCCGCCATCTTTTCCATGCCGGTTCCTACCGCCATGAAAAGGCTGGCAGGAAGGGGACTCGTAATCCCCTGGGCAGCGCTGCAAGCAGTGCTTCCCTGGATGATTAAATCTGCCGGGACCACTGTGGCAGAAAACCACCGGTCCCGGCGGTACGACCGCAGCACTTCCGCCGCGGTCGTAATACCCGAGATTGCACCACCAGCCTGTTGGTTGTGCAACCTCCAAAACAGCCCTGGCGGTCTTTGACCGCCAGGGTTGTAATGAGGGCCATAGTCCCTTTTAAGTACTAACTTTCTGAGACACCCTGGCGCGCTCGTGGGACGAATATTTACTGCGTCCATTACTACTGGAATTGCAAATTTCTTTAAGGCTGTTGGTTCTGGTTTCATTCACACCTTCTCTATATTCGGTTTAGTACCTTCAGCCATCCACTCAATATTCTCCGATATTTTCGGGGGATTTCCGATAACTTTGGCAATAACATGTGGCATTTTGCTATTGCTACTTTTTCCGCACAATGGCTGTCCACCAGCGCACCTGTGCTGTGAATGCATGATGCAGTACTTTGGAGCAACACTCCTGGAGCAATTGGAGTGTGACTGGTCTCTGTCATTCAGACCAGTTTTGCATAGAGTGCAGCCCGTATTTCGGTGCGTCTGGTGCTCGTTTGAGCATGCACTGAAAGTTTGTCTTTCTACGCAGCGCTTGCTTTCATTGGACGCTGAGGGCTTATTACCAAACATGCGCATTGAGGGTGCACTTGCTACGGGAAGCTGCTTATGAGTTGTCCTTCATGGATTATGCAGCTCTAAACTCATTGTTGGGCACATCACGGAATTCTGCTGCCTTGGCATGAGCTCAGGCTTTTGAGCACAAATTCTCCTTGGTTTTCCTTGGCGATGAACTTTCTACGTTACCACTTGCCAAAGTAGAAGATTTCCTGTCTTTAGTTATCCCGGATTTAAGTGGCAACTTCCAAAATGACTCTGACTTTTGAAATTCAGCTTTTTTTTTTTACGCCACACTTAAACATTTTTAAATTGTCCTTCTAACACATGCAACAGTGAATATACTGCCAATGTCATGTTGGCGAAAGTTCACATCGCATTATGTCTGGCAGAAACACTGGCTCTGACAGTGTCATTGGCCTATCTCACCACTGCGGTGGTCTGCGCTGCCTGGCGGTGCCAGTGGGACAGCAGCAGTCTTTGGTCTATGGAACCGACATGCCCAAGGCGGTTGGATTGCCCAATGGCAGGTCACGAGCCACCAAACTTGCAATCAGGTCCTTTTTTTTCTCTTGCATGCAGCTACAGCCATATTCAATGTAAACAGCTTTTGGGGATTAGTCCCTGCAGGAACATGCTAACATGAAATTCTTGAAAGTTCCTCTAGTAATTACTGTTCCTGCTTCCTTGTTGACTACTAGCCCTACTTAGGGTAGGCATTTAGGCCCTCATTACAATCCTGGCAGTCGGTGATAAAGCAGTGGTAATACTGCCAACAGGCCGGTGGCACAAAAAATGGAATTTCGACCATGGCGGAAACTGCCAACACAGACACCCACTTCAACACACCGACCACCATGGCGGTAGAAACAAACACTGCGGCTGTAACCGCCAACAGACAGGCGGAAGACAGTGTATCGCCCACACTATTACAAGGCATCAATCCGTCAGCTTTTCCAGGGCGGTACCAATGCCAAACTACGGTGAAAACAGTCTTTGAAAGGGAAACCACTCACCTCTCGACACCAATGAGGAGCCAGGACGCCATGGAGCCCGAACTACAGGAGTTACCAATGTTGGTGTATCTTCTCATCTACCAGTAGTACGAAGGACGGCGGCGACGACTGCGGTGAGTACTGCACCTAGCACACAGGAGAGGGGAGGAGGGAAAAAAGAGTGACACACATACACAACACCCCCATCCTCTACCCACAACAACACACACACACACATATCCAATCACATCACAGATACACCCCGTCACCCCCTGGAAGAACGCAAGGACCAAACGGAATGAGTTTAACAAGTGTAATATTTGAACAATCAGATAGCCCAAAATAACAGTAAATAATCAGTATATACAAATATTTACAGCAAGTACACAAGTCCGTACACTGTCCCATTAAATGTCCGTGGACCAGTGGCCCCAAAAAGCATGGGCAAAGCCCACACATGACACCTGCCTCAAAACGGAGAGAACACTACAGGGGCATCAGGTAAAAAAATAAACAGGCACCTCAGGGGGAAGGGGAGGTGGGAACTTCAGCCGGATGATGGGACGACGCCACTGCTCCTCGAGGGGGCTCCATGCCCACTGCTTACTCCTGGGGAGTACAAAGCCACAGTCTCTCAAGTCCCTCAAGTGGGTGGTTTGCCCACTGCTTGGTCCTGGGGAGTACAAAGCCACAGTCTCTCAAGTGGGTGGTTTGCCTACTGCTTGCTCCTGGGGAGTACAAAGCCACAGTCTCTCAAGTCTCTCAAGTGGGTGGTTTACCCACTTCTTGGTCCTGGGGAGTACAAAGCCACAGTTGCTCAAGTGGGTGGTTTTCCCACTGCTTGCTCCTGCGGAGTACAAAGCCACAGTCTCTCAAGTCGGTGACATGTTCCTCTGGTTCTGGAGGGGGCTTAGTGCCCAGAGAGCTTCATCCTGCCAAGAATTGTGTTAGTGGATGCTTTTCTCCACTGGTTCTGGAGTGGGCTTGGTGCCCAGAGTGCTTCATCCTGCCAAGGACTGTGTTAGTGGATGCTTTTCTCCCCTGGTTCTGGAGGGGGCTTGGTGGCCAGAGTGCTTCATCCTGCCAAGGACTGTGTTAGTGGATGCTTTTCTCCACTGTTTCTGGAGGGGACTTGGTGCCCAGAGTGCTTCATCCTGCCAAGGACTGTGCTAGTGGATTCTTTTCTCCACTGGTTCTGGAGGGGGCTTGGTGTCCAGTGATGCTGCACCTGGGGTGTGGCAGCTCCCATTCCCTCACCTGGTTGTCTGAGCCACGAGATTTTCAGGGAACAGGTAGCATGATACTCCATGGAGGCAGAGCCACACTCTACCTTGCGACGACTTAGACTGCAAACTGCTGGTAGTACCAGTGCTGGAGGTGGTGCCTCATATAGTGTGTGCAGGGTCCAGGACGTCTCCTGCAGCCTCTGACGGATGCCTACTGGGGATTCTGCTGATGTCTGCTGTAGTGGCACTGGCTGGGCACGTCGCAGGGCAGGTGGCGGTGAGTGTGGCGATGTTGGCGGCGGAAATACTGGCGGTGCTACCTGTGGTGCAGGTGTCTGTAGTAGTGGAGGGAGACACCAGGAAGTCTCCTGCAGCCTCGGACAGCTGCCCACTGGGGATGATGGTGGTGACTGTAATTGTGGAAGCTGCCGTGCAGGTGGTGGTGCAGATAGCGGTGCAAGTGGTGGTGCAGGTGGCAGCAGTGCTCACCGTGGTACAGGTTGCTGGCCTGTCCTGAGGAATGGGGATCACCAGTCCCTCACCACGAGGTTTCGTGCCCTGAGGTGACTTTCCTTTGCTTTTGTGTCCCTTCCCCACCTTGGTAGTCGATGCTGTGACCTTGGCACTGTCCTCTTTGGTTCTGGATGAGGCCATTCTGGGTGGGTGGTGCGGCTTTTCTCTTCCGCATGTTGGCCCCTTCTTTACCTTGGCAGGTGGCGGAATCAGGTGGTCCTTGGCTTCAGTAGGTGGCACACTGGCAGCCCTGATGGGTACCCCCTTCGATCATACCGGACTTGCAGGGACCACAGTGGACGACGATTTGGTGGCTGAGGTGCTGGTCTGGGCTCCAGACATCCTGGCCCTAGGGGAAGGATGGTGGGAGGTGTAGGGAAGAGGTCAATGTTAGCGAAGAAAAGTGTTTTAGACACACTGGGACGGGAAGATGGACGGAGTTTGGGAGTGGAGGAAGAAGTAGTGGTTGTAGGAGGTGTATGTCTGCTGAGTTTGTGTGAAGGTGCATGGGTTGGAGGCTGTTGTGAGGTGGATGACTGTTGAGTGGGTGTGTGCCTGCGTTTTTGTACTTTGGGAGGAGGGATCACAGACACACTGGGAGAGGACAGAAAGGACGTGTGAATGGTAGTAGGGGTGGTGATTGCACGTGAGCGGTGTGTAGTGATTGGCATTCTGGTGATGGAGGTAGTAGATGAGGATGTAGTGCATGCAGGTGTGAGTGGAGACGCGGAGCAGGGGTAGGTTATCCACCCGGTGGCCACACAAGCGGGTTGACTATACAAGCCTGGACCACTGATGCTCATTGCTATCCCGATGGGGCCCATCCTTTAATACAAGGAGGGTTTTTGTGGTACGAAGAAATCCCATATTGGGTTACAAAATGTGGATTAGGTACGTTTTTTGGTCCTGACAAATCGCACCGATCTTAACAGACATTGTTTGCGAGAAACATGTTGACCCCGATGATAGAAGTATAGTTAGTTCTGTACTCTAACTCTCCACATTCCCCCAATTCAGGGACAGACAGTTTTTTTGTTTCTAAGGGTGGACTAGACATTACTTCTAATCCTTGCCCACACTTTGTTTTTAATCATGACAGGGGTCTGGTTTGATTAAATACGATATTTCCAGACCTCTAGCCATTATTATTTTCATATACCAATCCCACATACTAGCACTCAGCTACCGGCATTCTTTACACTTAAAGAATCTCTGGCAAAGAGCCCCTAAGAGGGGCCCATCAGGCATTGCAGTGCCGGCCTGACGAGGAGCAAAAGCCCGATGATGAAGCATGTAACCATTTGGTGAGTGAGGGTTCTTGTTCTAATAAGAGCAGACTTATAGACTCTATTACTTACTGTATACATTTGTAGTAGTCTATTGGCTGGAACTGTGTACTTTTGTTTTTTTGGTGAGTGGAGACGAGACAGAGAGGGAGGTGGAGGACGTGGAGGAGAGAGACACAGTGGAGGCAGTGGATGTTGGTGTGTCTGCATGGGGATGGTGCTTGTGTGAGTGCCTGTGGGATGTGTGGTGCTTATGTTTGCCTGAGCCACTTTTGTGTGTTGATGTGTGTGCATGCTGGTCTGATGGTGTGCTTGGGATAGGTTGAGGTAGAGGAGATTGGGTCTGAGTATTGGAAGTTGGAGGGGGGAGGCTGGACACAGGGACAATGGCTGCCATCAGTGCTGAGGCCAGAACCTGAAATGCTCTCTGTTGGGCCGCCACGCCAGAATGAATGCCCTCCAGGTATGCATTTGTTTGCTGCAAATGCCTCTCAACACCCTTGATGGCATTCAGAATGGTTGACTGCCCAACAGTGAGGGATCTCAGGAGGTCAATAGCCTCCTCACTGCCTCCTGACTGAGGGCAGCAGGGATGACTGGGGCAGGGCCTGAGGTGCCTGGGGCGAAGAAGATGCCCACCCTCCTGGGTGAGCGGGCACGGAAACACGCTGAGGGGCTGCTGTGAGGGCAGTGCTGGTAGGGGGGTGGCGGTTGTACCTGTTGTTGCGGTGGGCACAGAGGTGCCCTCCACTGCAAGGGAGCTCCCATCAGAGGAAGAGTCGCTGTCGCTGGTGTCTCCTCCTGTCCCGTCGTGGAGCTCCCGTCGCCCTCCGTCCCACTGGTGCCTTCAGACGCCGTACATTCAACCTTCTGGGCCATGTGGGATACAGCTCCCTCTGTCTCCGGTGCCTCTGCTTCTCCGCCAGATGATGCTAATGCATACAAGGACAGGGTGACAAAACAAAAAGGGGGGGGGAAGACAGAGGAGACACATGGTGAATGCCAGCAACACCACTACCGTTGGCGGACACAGCACACAGGGAACAGCCCTATGCACTAGGCTATGCACTAGCAGTTAGGAGGAAAATCACCTGCCCATCTGGGACTATGTCTCACCCACATTGGTGCACACCTGGAACCCAAAGGAGGCTGACTAGTTGTAGATGGCCATTACCACTACTGTGGAGTGCCACAGAGCCTGCCCAACAAGGGAACTACCCTACCAAGTTCGCCCTGGCGTAGGGGAACCCACAGCCCATAACCCCCACCCAGACACCTCGTAAAGCACGCTGAGTCAGCTGAATGGAACTGTACTCACCCCCTTGTGGCTGCTGTGATGCCCTCAAGCACATCCCACTCCGGATATGCCACCGCTAGGATCCGGAACATCAGGGGGGTCATGGTGCGATGGGCACCCCTTCCATGTTGGGGGCCATCCCCAGTTGGGCCTCCGCTGTCCTCTTGCTTCAGCGGTGCAGGTCCTCCCATCTCTTGCGGCAATGGGTGCTCCGTCTATGATAGACCCCAGGGTCCGCACTTCCTTGGCGATGGCATGCCAAATACCCTTCTTCTGGTGTGCGCTGACCTAGAGGAAAGGTACAGGATGAAAGAAAATTACTCCCCAGTCCAGTTCGTCATACTCATTGCACACCAATTCCCACCCATGCCCTGACACACATTCACTCGCCATCCTCACATGCAGGCCTCTGCCACCCCCACATGTATCTTCCATCCACACCACTCCATACATTCATGTCCCATGCATCATGCTCACAGTTTACTCACCTGTTTGTCTGGAGGACAGTAGAGTAGCGTGTACTGGGGAAGACCCCATCCACTAATCTCTCCAACTCCTCCAAAGTGAAGGCAGGGGCCCTTTCCCCAGACACTCGAGCCATTGTCTCTTCCAGACTGAAGTCACAGCAGCACTTGCAGTGTAGGTCCTCTCCTGTCGAAGATCATGTATCGAGTGATTGAACAGATAGAAGATGGCAGTCACGTCCGTGGCGGTGCGTACCATCACCGCCGGCGTACATCGTCATTGGCTTCTGGGACCCATAGGGTCCAATGTTAACCAATGCAGCATTGCGCCGCAGTCTTCGACCGCCTACCGCGACGGTGTACAAGGCCAGCGCAGTTACCTCACATCCCATTGTCCCACTTTAGTGGTCAGGCAGCCGCCATTTCAGGGACCCACATGGCTTAATTGTTAACTGCGTCACACATACCTAGGCCTAGCCTCAACACACATACAGGCCACTTTTTGGATTATGATTCGTGTTCTGTGTAAGCTGTGGGTACGTACCTCTGAGTTTGGTGACTCTGTGCTCGCTGTTGTCCTTCATAGGCACCGTCCGCTGTGACATGTGAGGAGATGGCGGCATCCCCTGGTGTACAGACCACTGGTGGACCTGTCGACAATGGAGGAAAGACATGTAATCATCACCTAGAGGCTTCACCGTGCCACAATCCAGGAACTGTGTACCCAGCTGGAGCCAGACCTGATGTCAGATATCCGCTATCCCACAGGAATACCCCCTCAAGTGCAGGTGCTGTCAGTGCTCCATTTCCTTGCAAGTGGGTCATTTCAAAGAACAGTGGCCATAGCATCAGGGATGTCCCAGTCTATGTTTTCCAACGTGTTGTTCAGAGTGTTGTCTGCCCTACTGAAACTCATGCGGAGCTACACCGTTTTCCCTCAGGTGAAGGATTTGCCTACAGTGCAAGGTGATTTCTATGTCCTGGGACATATCCCCCACATCATAGGTGCCATTGATGGGACACATGTGGCTTTGGTACCCCCCCACAGGAGTGAACAGGTGTACAGAAACCGGAAGAGTTATCATTCCATGAATGTGCAGATGGTGTGTTTGGCAGACCAGTACATCTCCCATGTGAATGCCAAGTTCCCTGGCACAGTGCATGACGCCCACATCCTGCGGAATAGCAGCATCCCTTATGTGATGGGTCAACTCCAGAGGCACCGTGTGTGGCTATTAGGTGAGCACCTGGAAGCAAGAAAGTGGGAATGGTTGTCTGGGTCTGGGGATATCCCTACAGGTTAGTGTGTGTCAAACAATTGTCCCTCGCCATTTGCAGGTGACTCTGGTTACCCCAACCTGTCATGGCTACTGACCCCAGTGAGGAATCCCAGGACAAGGGCAGAGGAACGCTACAATGAGGCCCATGGGCGAACTCAGCGGATTATAGAACGGACCTTCGGCCTCCTGAAGGCCAGGTTCAGGTGCCTCCATATGACAGGTGGATCCCTATTCTACTCACCAAAGAAGGTGTGCCAGATCATCGTGGCCTGCTGTTTGCTTCACAACTTAGCTTTGCGACGACAGGTGCCTTTTCTGCAGGAGGATGGTCCAGATGGGGGTGTTGTTGCAGCTGTGGAGCCTGTGGACAGTGAAGACGAGGAAGCAGAAGAAGAGGACATGGACAACAGGAACTCGGTGATCCTGCAATATTTCCAGTGAGACACAGGTAAGAGTACAGACCTGCCTACTACATGTACTTTAACACTACTACCTCTCTACTGTCTGTCGTTTTCACCCAGTGTATGATCACTGAGTTGTCACTTTCCCTTACGATTTCACAGATGTGGGTCCCACAGTGTGTCATCTGCTTTGTTTCCTCATGGACTAGAGCTGTGTGACATAGGTATGTTGACATTACAATTGAAAGAGCATTTTGTCACTGTAATTGCTAATACACTATTTCGAAATCACAGACTGACTCCAGATTGATTTGTGCTTCAAGGGTGTTTATTTAAGTGCTCAATATTAATGGGGGTTGTGAAATGCTGAGGGGTGATGATGGAGGAATGTCCATGGCAGAGTCCAGTCTATTAGTCTCACAGGTGCATTGCCCTGATGGGCATAGGAAGTGGAGCTGGGGCACTTTGAGGATGGACAGGGTGACAAAGTGGGACAGAAAGATGACATTTACGGCAGTCTCATATCTTGGCGGGGGTCTTGGCATCGTTCTCTGTCTTTGTCCTGGATCACTGTTTGCGGGGTGGTTCTCCCTCTGCAGGGGGTGGGGAGCTGGTGTGGTGGTCCTGAGGCGGGACGTCCTGTCCACTAGCGCCGGTGGAGGTGGTGGGCAGTTCATCGTCCATGCTAGTGTCAGGGGCCCCTTGTTGTGCCACAGTGTCCCTCCTGGTGTTGAGTACTTCCTTCAGCACCCCTACAATTGTGCCCAGGGTTGAATTGATGGTTCTGAGTTCCTCCCTGATGCCCAAATACAGTTCCTCCGGCAGGCGCTGGGTCTCCTGAAACTTCGCCAGTTCCGTTGCCATTGTCTCCTGGGAGTGGTGGTAGGCTCCCATGATGGAGGAGAGGGCCTTGTGGAGAGTGGGTTCCCTTGGCTTGTCCTCCCCCTGTTGCACAGCAGCCCTCCCAGTTCCCCTGTGTTCCTGGGCCTCCGTCCCCTAGACCGTGTGCCCACTACCACTGCCCCCAGGTCCCTGTTGTTGTTGGGGTGGTGGGTTAGCCTGGGTTCCTTGTAGTGGAGGACACACTGCTGCTTGACGTGTCCTGGGGACAGAGGTATGGGCCCGCTGGGTGGGTGCTGTGCTGGGATTTCCAGAGGGAGGCAGCTCTGTAGTGGCCTGTGACTGTGTGAGGGGAACCGACTGTCCAGAGGTCCCCGATGGGCCAGGCTGGTCATCTAGATCCAGTTGGACAGAGGTGCTGTCATCACTGTGGGCCTCTTCTGTTGGTGGTGTGGACACGTCTGGAACCTCCTGTCTGGTGACGTTGGGTATGGGTTCTGCAGGGGTATAAAAGGATGTTTATTAAATCTGTGTGTGGCATGGTGTGCAATGGGTGGGTGACCGTGTACTCCAGTGCTTGCATTCCTGTGTGGGACCTTGTGTGATGGTGGTTTAGGGGGGTGTATGGGTATGTGCAGTGGCCATGCTTTGGTGTTGCATGCAGGGCTTGGTGTTGGGATGTGTGGTTTGTGATATTGGGACATTTGTGAGGAGTTGGAGTGATGGGGTGTGAGGGTGAGGGTGGGGGTATGTGATGGCATGCAGGTAGGGTGGGGGATGTAATAGTAAAGCTTTGAGTCAATTCCTCCATCTACTCCTGCGAGGCCCTCAGGATGCAGAATCGTCAAGACCTGCTCCTCCCATGTTGTTAGTTGTGGGGGAGGAGGTGGGGGTCCGCCGCCAGTCCGCTGAACCGCAAGGTGGTGTCTTGAGACCACGGATGGCACCTTCCCCCGTAGGTCGTTCCACCTCTTCCTGATGTCATCCCGATTTCTTGGGTGCTGTCCCACTGCATTGACCCTGTCCACTATTCTTCGCCATAGCTCCGTCTTCCTAGCTATGGAGGTGTGCTGCACCTGTGATCTGAATAGTTGTGGCTCTACCCGGACGATTTCCTCCACCATGACCCTGAGTTCCTCCTCAGAGAACCTGGGGTGTCTTTGCCGTGCCAAAGGGGTGGTGTGGGTGATGTGTGGGGTGGTGTATGTGGTGATGAGTGTGCTGATATGTTGTGGTGTGTTGTGTGAGGTGCGTGGAAGTTCTGTGTGTGATGGTATTTTGTGCCTGTGGATGCTTGGTAGTAGTTTGTAGTGTCTCTCTCGGTAATATTTTCATAGGGGTTTGTGGGTGATGTGGGTGTGTGTCTTATATTGTATTGGGTGTGTGGGAGTGGTGTGTGTATGTGTATCATGTGTGTGTATTTTGAATTGTCCAATGTGGCTGTGTTTTGTAAATGTGTGTGTATTTTGAGCGCAGCGGTGTGTACCACCAATGGAATACCGCGGTTGAAAGACTGCCGCATGGATTCGTGTGTCGTGATAGTGTGGGCGTATTTCTGTTGGCATGACAGTGGAGGATTTGTTTTCGCCAGTTTATCACTGACCTTTGGTGTGGCGGACTTATGTGGGTGTCTGAATTTTGGCGGATTCCGTGCTGTGGGTCATAATAGCTGTGGCGGATTTCCGCGGCCGCGCTTGTGTGTTGGCGGTCTTCTGCACGGCGGTATGCGGTTTTTACCGCCAATGTTGTAATGACCGCCAAAGTCACCTTGGCACAGCCTAGAGAGTATTAAGGTCATATAAGGCAAATCTATGATGCCTTTCAGTCCTTCATATTATAATGTATTGAACTATTTCTAAATAGGAATATTTTCTAGTTTGAATGAGAACTGCAATAAGAAATATCAGTCAGTTCAATACACGCCAACCTTTACATATGACAGTTTGAGAATAGCATGATCTACCACACCTCTATTTCATTGAGGGACCAGATACTAGAATGTAAACTCTATATAGATGGTGTTTTTGCACCTGATGACAAATGGAGCAGGATCTCTAAACATTTATGACAGGGCTCAGCAGGCAGGATCTCTGTTTTTAATTTAAATGGAGATATTAAAGATCCATCCATACCAGGACCTTAATAGATATTCTCCCCATGAGACAATTCATTTTCTACGGGCATTACTGTAGTCATGCCTTAGCATTTATTACAAATGTTACAAACTTCCAACAACCTCTAACAGAAAGGGTGTACCCCTGCAGAATTATAAAACAGAAACACACAAGGGTTTTAAATACCCCATGCTTCACATTATTGGATATGACAACAAAAGTGTCAAGTTCAAGGCTGGGCAACTCACCTGAATTCCAGGTGGTTCCGATGGGGCACTGCTAGACCCCCTCTCTGTCTGAGCACTAACCTCAGCGTTAGATGACAGAATCACCACTGACACCAGTACCCGAAGGGAAAGGGGGAATGGGCTGACACGAAATAAAGACTATGGTGGTCATTATGACCCTGGCAGTATTACAACCACAGGGCCAAAACGACGGTAGCACCGCCAACAGGCTGGCGGTGCCTCCCGGCGTATTTTGACCGCGGCGGTAGCGCCGCGGTCGCACAGCCGGGGCTAGCGGTTTACCCCCACAATGGCCCCGGCGGATGTAATCCGCCAGGGCAGCGCTGCCCAGGGGAATATGAGTCCCCGACCGACCGACAGCCTTTTTCTGGCGGTCTGAACCGCCAGGAAAAGGCTGGCGGTATGGGGAGTCGTGGGGCCCCTGGCATGGGCAGTGCAGGAGAAGTGCAGACTGTGCAGACAGTGAAAAGCGTGACGGGTGCAACTGCACCTGTCGCACGGCCGCAACACCGCCGGCTCCATTTGGAGCCGGCTCCCATGTTGCGGCCCACATCCCTTCTGGGCCGGCGGGCGGAAACTTGGTTTGGACAGCGGGGATGTCCAAATGGGCACCGCGGAGTGCGGCCTCATTGGCGGCCGCACAGCGGTTACAGCTTGGCGGGCGGCGGTAGGATAGTGACTAGTAACTACAACCTGTTCTTCTCAAAGTTCTTCTCAAGGTTCACATTTGTGGGAGATTCAGGGGCCAGTGGTTGTTTCTGAGGTGGGGGTGATGTGGGTGCATCTGGAATGGCCAAGGACAAGTCTGGCTGAAGAGTTCGGTATCGTCTGAAGTCTTTTGAGGAGCTAGGAAGAGATGCCAACATAGAGTGCATTGCTGTGTTCAATTCAGCTGGTGATGAGGGCCTAGATGACGATCTTCCTGGTGCTTATTGGGATCCAGCTGAAGATTCTGGGCAGCATGTGGAAGGTATGGAGGCAGGCGCAGATGACTGAGTTGATCTGCCAAGTGGTGCGGTTATATTGGAGATGGCACGGCAGACGGTTGGACGAGACCCAGGGGGGTCTATGAGGGCACCTCTAGCAGCTTTCTTGGCATTGGTTTGCAGCTGGAAATTGAGGTGTTCCATGACGGGTGTAGGGTTGTCATTGGTTAGTGTTTGAAGATTAATTCAATGTCTGCTGTTTGTTGGTGTGGTCTAGGTGTATCATTTTGTAGCTGTCGGGTGTTGCTGTGGTGATGTCAGGGTTGAATGAGGTGATTTAGCCAGGTTTTTAATTATGAAGGTCGCATCGGGGAGAGGGAGGTGCTGGTGTCCAATATTTCTGTGGCAAATTTGTACAGGGATGGGGCATTAATCAGGATGCAGTGGAGCTGTTGCAGGTTGTTCGGGGTCTTGCCTCTCGGGGAGGTGCAGGGTCCGTTGCAGGCTGGCGTCTCTGTATTGCTGGAGAAGTGGCAGAATGCGCAGGTGAAGGATCCCTTGGTTGCTCAATGGGAGGAGATGTAGCAGTTGCTGTTGTGACATCCAGGATCTAGGGCTTTGAGCTCCTCAGAGTTGTAGCGGTGAGTGGATGGAAGACATTGGGTTTCTGGTTCTGGGCACAGTCCAGGCGTGGACTGGCGCAGATGGACTTGCCTTAGGCATGCTTTCGGTACACTAGCAGCATGCCTGCTGCAAGATTTTCCTGTGTGGCCACACCTTGGCCTCCATTAAGTACGTCCTGGGGTTGTGGGGCACAATGGTCAGTGGGTGGGGCTGTAAGCAGTGAACGTGGGTGGGAAAAGAACAGTGGGAAAAAGGCAGGAATGAGAAAAAGGCACAGCGCAAAGGAGCATGATCAGGGGAACAAAATGGGGAGACAGAAAAGCACATCCAAAAGTGCATAAGAAAATGCAGCACTAACAGAGGACACAACCAGAAATGAACAAAATAAAATGGAGACACTTACAGAGGACACAACCTGAAATGCACAAAGCAAAATGGAGCACTAATAGAGGACACAATCAGCAATGCACAAAATAAAACAGAGACAGACAGCCAAAGAAAACCCAAGAAAGAGGACACAGAGACAGACAATGGCACTCGGGCTGTGAGTGGAGCGGTGTAAGCAGGAAGAGAGGCAGCATAGCACTGGCAGTTAGGACAAGGACAGTGAAGGGGAGCTGGCACAGGACCTGTTCAAAGGGTTCTGACTGCGGCCTCTATTAAGTCGGTCGTGTGGAGGGTGGGGCATGGCAGACAGTGGGCAGGGCTGGAGGGGAAGAGAAAGGTTGGGAAGAAAAGGCGGGAATGGGAAAAAGGCACGGCACAAAGGAGCATGATCGGGGGAACGAAACAGAGAGACACATAAATGCACAAGCAAACATGCACAAAAAAGGGAGCACTAACAGAGAGCACAACCTGAAATGCACATAACACAATAGAGCACTAACTGAGTACACAGCCAGAAATGCACAACACAGAACAGAGCCAATGAAAGCCCAAGCTAGATGCAAGAGAGACAGACAATGGCACACAGGGTGTGAGCGGAGAGGTGCAAGTCAGAGGAAAGATGGCAGAGCACTCACAGCTAGGCCAGATACAGTGCAGGGGGGCTGTCACAGCCTGTATCGCCAGCATTGGACATCAGCTTTAAGGTAACCTTGGTATGCTTTATTCTTCAACCTACACTGGAGCAGCATAGTGTATAACTTGGATAAAAAGGCCCAATACAGATTATAGGAACTAAAGTGGTATTGCAAAGGTTTTTGTATAATGTTTGAAGACATTGACCTAGCTACCATGGTTCTCAGGTCCTGAAGAATCAGCAGTAAATACAAAGGCAGTGAAATGTGTCAAACCCACCATACAACGGTCAATGCATATCCAATGATTTTAGTATGGATAGTCACCACAGCAAATAAAACTGGCTAGTGTTCCCTAGACATGTTTCTGAGGAAAGAGCTACATGCACTTTATTCAAAGTTACACATATTCAATTTCACTAAGCTACACACACAATGCCATGAAGTTTGCTTGCAATGGGAAGTTACAGAAATCCATCTACAATTATTTGTTAGGATACCCGGTTGAGCGCAACAACAAGAACCCAGCTGGGCACAAAGTACGACCCTTCCCTCATAGATGGAATGCACCATTAATGAGAATCCCAGGACACAGCAATGTGCCTTCTGTATACCTCTTGGTTGCTCCTTGAAGGTTTCTTCTTCACTGCTAAATAAACAGCATTTTTCAGACAAGAGGATACAGCATTACAACATACACACAGCTGCATAATCGGGGTATTATGAACTTCAAAGTTAATGAACTTACAGTCTTATAGAAACAAAAATGTTCATCATTCTAGTATCAAAAAGGAAATTACTGATCTTGACTAGAGTGATACATCTCAAATCAAGTGTGGGGGGATGAGTAGTATCCCTAACGGAAAGGCATCACTTCTTCCTAAAACAGGTAATCTACTTTTTCTAGTGGAGAGCTCCCTTTGGTAAAACCTGGGATCCCTATTTTCACTCTAACATAAAGAGTAATCCCTTTCATTTTACTAGAAATCTCACCACACAACCTTATATGGCATTCGTCATCCTTGAGTTCTTGTGTGTTTGTCTGCTACTAGCAGACAGGCTCAACCCGTGACCTCTACAAGGTGAATGGGTATCTCTTTGGTTTTTATTTTTTAGGATTGATTTTTACTTAATATAACTCATTAAAATAGACATCTCTAAAAAGTAGGTGGCATCAGTTATTGATTCTAAAATTTGTTTAGTTTCAGTCTTCACAAGACAAAGCAGATATTAAAGACATCAGTTCACATAATGGGCTTCATATCGAGTTTCGGAAACCTCACAGGTCAAGGCACCAGAAATCAGAGTGAATTGTCAAGCAGCATAGGACCAAAGGCCTGACAAAGAGTACAATATGATTTATGGATATTGGTCGCTGAGTAATGTTGTGAGGTAAAAGAATGTTGCATATTGCTTAGTAAGTGAATGTGTAATGTTATGAATTATGTTATGAGATTAGTGTGGGAAGTGAAGGGAGTTCTTAAAATGCATAATTGAGTGAAAGGTGGGAGAAATAATTTTTTCAATCATTTGTGACCCCAGAATAGCCGGGGCTAGGGCAGGAAAGAAGGGGATACCTGACAACTCAGAAGAGTGAAAAACTCTTGAAGCTTCCTCTACTTCAAAATCAGCACAAGATATAAATATTGGACCTCAGACCCCAACTCCTCAGATCACTACTAGACCAGTAGACTTTGCCAGGAAAAAGGACTGCCCAGCTGTGGCGTCTGCCCTGTTGATCTGCTTTTCTGCCCAAGGACTGCTGCTCCTGCACCAGAACTCTTCAGCTGTGAGCTGCCCTGCTGAAAGTAGCCTGCCTATGTTTCATAGTACTCCAAGATCTCCCTGAGTCAGTTGCCTGATCTCCTATTCTAAAACCACAGGGACACAACAGGGTTCTCTGCGTCATGCATGTTTGCTGCATGACAGTGCATCCCCTCAGCAGCTCCACAAGCTTGAGTGTCAAGCATCTTGATGCCAGCAATGGACCAAGTGCCCAGCTTCTCTCCACAGATCTGATGCGGGCCTGCACATTGCCTCTGCAGCTCTGCTAGAGTAATCTAGCATGATACACCCCAATGCTTTCAACTGGTTCAGTTTGACGCAGGCAAGTGAAATGTTGCATCCCCATCACAGGACATATGGTCTCTTTACTGATGTCCTGAAAATTACCCTGACCAATTGGCCTTGTGGGGTGGTTCCTTAGCGATCCCACAAAGCCAAATTCTTAAAAAACAAATTGTGTTTCTGTGATCCCACAGGACCCTCACATGAGTCTTTGAGATCCCCCCTTCTATTGCAAGAGACTCCTGTGAGATTAAAAAATAATTACAAAAAACAATGGGGCGAGTGTCACTTTGGGCAGACCAGGTCCTGTGAACAACACCATGCTGTGCATGGTGGAGGGTCGGTTGCCCACAGGGGGTTGGGCACAGGAATTGTCCACAGGACCTGGCCTCAGGCAGTGCCCTACGGGCAATACCACACTGCACAGATCTGGATGGGCCACCCCCCCATAGGGATTTGGATGCAGGACCTGACTGCAGGCCAGGCACAGCACCCAAACCCATGCCATGCACCGCCAAAGGCCACGTGAAGCTGGGAAGGGTTAGCCACCCACGAGTATTTCTATATTTCTGTATTTCTATATGTTAAAAAATTCTAGAAATCTAGTGAACTAAGCAAAGGTTAATATGATGTTATATTTAGGTATACTAAAAATATCGTACTTTACATTTTTTTTTTAACTCATAAATTCACTGAAACAAAGGGTAACATAATGTTACATTTAAATGAAAAAGTAAATCAAAACACAAAACTTTAAACTACAAAATTTACTGATATTCACCAGTTATACTTATAGGAAATAAAACTGACTCAACTTGCTTGCTCGTACATATATATATTTTCACATATATATTTAACATGTCATCATTAAACTTGATTTGAAAATGAATTATACTGTCAAGCTATTTTGATTAAATTAATGTATTTAAAATAATTACATATATCCATTTGACCAACAGTTACTATTGATTGAATAAAAATTAGAATGCTAATGAGGTCGGGGTTTTGCATAATTAATGTTTAACAATTGCTATTTGGATCTTTAATTTATGTAAATTAATTATTTAAAACATATTTAGTTGTATCCTTTAGTGTGCAGTAACATTTCACTAAGGCAATGTTAAAAATAAATATTTAAAATTCTTATCACTGTTTCCAAACAGTGTGTTATATAGAGAACTATCTCCATAGAGTAAACACTGTTCACAATATTCAGTTCTCTACTGATCCCATCTTCATTTCTTAATGTCGGCTCAGTGATACAGATGTTTGTTACCGATAGTAGGGCATTGTTTTGTAACTGTATTCACTATTTTGGCTTTCTCTGAACAGCTGTATACAGATTGAACACCATACTCAGTGAGGGTTTCCCTTTTCTTTGTGGATGATTAAGAATGTCAACTATAGTACATGTTTAGCCACAGTAATTTATACAACATTATGCAGATAAACAAAGCCTGGATGATATAATCAGTGATGTCATCACCAATGTCATAAATGATGTCATAAAAAATGTCATGAGTTGTGTCATATGTGAGCTCAAAAGCAGAGCATGGCGGGGGGACAAGATATAGTTAGAACGTAGAATATTATTGTTAGCCTGGAGATTAATAAAATATGTAGTCCTCACTAGAGCCGTCTCTCATCATTGTGAATACCAACAGTACAATAAACTAAAGGCCATTAATTATCGATCTCATTGATTTGGTACCTCGTATACAACCCCCAGCAAAAAGATGTATCTGTATAAGCTCAATGTCATATCATGGTTAACACATCTAAAACATATATAAATATATATAGTTAGGACCATGTTTACCTAAAAAAGGCTTTTTTGACTTGCCTATATCTTTAGCACCGTTTGATGAATCCTCAAATCCTCAGAAGTATTTTGCAAAAAAGTGCCCCAGTGATTTGTGTTGCAAATGGAAAGTTTCAGGGTGATCTGTTAAGAGGTGGCCAAGATAAAGGGCGGGTCAAAAAAGTTGTGTTTCCCATGTTAAGTCCGATAGGACCTTGAAACAAGACGGAAGCCCAAACCACCGGATAGAAATTCCCCAAGTTAGCAGAATGGAAGGTTTCGCTGTGCAGATTGCACTTTTACATGTTTGGTGTAAATCTGTACAGTAGAATTTGAGAAATTTCAGATTATCCAAATTTGTATATCTGTGGTTGCGATTAATTAGCGAATATTTGCAAATGTTTGCAAATGCATGCACAGATAGAAGTGCTGTATTGACTGGCTACAACCTGAACAGAAAGTTGCATCGGCCATTTTAAGGTCTTAGGCCATGGTCTGTGGTGCTGAAAAACAAAACGAATAGTAGGATGGTCTGTGGTGCTGAAAAACAAAATGAATAGTAGGATAAGGGGATAGGGTG
This sequence comes from Pleurodeles waltl, assembly GCF_031143425.1. Taxonomy (NCBI): domain Eukaryota; kingdom Metazoa; phylum Chordata; class Amphibia; order Caudata; family Salamandridae; genus Pleurodeles; species Pleurodeles waltl. Next base: position 1,073,100,358 of record NC_090437.1, read on the forward strand.
GAGGTATCCTGACCCCAGAAGTGTGATACAGGGATGTTTGAGGGTCAAATTATGGGTTTAAAAGGATTTTTCTTCACTATGCAGATATTCACGAATAATCAAGATTAATCAAGATTAACCAAGATTGAGATTAATCATGGATAAGCAAAAACATTTTTTTAATTCACAGACTCATTTATATACTAATTCATTCGTTCATACATGTACTCAGAGACTCATACGCCCACTCGTACACCCAGTCAGACACTTATGCGCCCACTCAGACCCACTCACATACTACCACACCCACTTTCAGAACCAGTCAGTGCACCCATATACAAATCCACTCAGACCCTCAGCATCCACTCAAAGACCCACTCAGACACTGATGCACCCACTCACAGACCCACTCAGCCACTGACACACCCACTCACAGCCCCACCTAGACCCTCACACACCCACTCTCAGACCCACTCAGACACTGACGCATCCACTCACAATCTATGAGAAAACAGAGCTGATTGCAGAGGTCCACTAACTTTGTTCCCCCATTGTTCACTCTTTGCTGGTGTTTGTCAGACTGTGATTGTGCACTGGGTACTGCTAACCAGTCCCTGGGCCTCTGCTCTGTGTAAAATGAATATGCAATTTGGGCTAATTATAATTGCCTATGTCAATCTACCTATAAGTCCCTGGTACATGATAGGGCATGTAGGTCTAGGGAACACCAGCATAGTTAGTGCACCCATATGTGCACTACTGAAGTGCCCAGGGACATTTTAAAGGCAGGCCTGTGTTGCTGGCTGCTTTTAAATTAAAGTTATATACAAATTCAACTTTGGAATTAAAAGTACTTCCAAAGTTTTAAACTACCTTATTTCTACATGGAAGTCACCCCTAAGGTGTACCCTGTGTGCCCCTAGGGTTGGGTGCCATGTAACTATAAGCATGGACCTTATATACATTGTTTTATAAGCCCTGGTGAGGTAGAATAGCCAAACACATTTTTCCCCTCAGAGTAGTGAATGGCCTCCTTAAGTTAAAATGGGGAGACCTTATTTTAATTAATAAAGTCCCCGTAAGTGCCAGATACCTTCAGTTTGGTATCAAATTAATTGTTTGAATAAATCCCACAAGTTACAATTGGTGGACTTAATATAATTAGTTCAGGTAAAGAGTTTTAAAACTCTACCTGAAAGTGACCAACTTCAGCTCTGTAGTGCTCTTCTCTGATTGGCCAGCCTCTGGCAGCCTGCCCAGGCTGCCTTGATGAGGTGTGAAGTGGCCTGTGCTGAACATAAAGGATGTGCCTGGGGGAGGAGATCTGCCTCAGCCGATGGTGAAGCAGGAAGGAGGGAGAGAGGCCAAACTTGGCTTCAAAGACAGGGAAGGGCATATGGAGCAGCTCATCAACCCCCCTCACATCCTGCAACCCTAGACAATTAGGTGTCCTCTTGATTAGAATAGGAGAGGGCATGAGAGGGGTGTGTTTAGGATTTTTAGCCATACTAGTAGGTGGGCTCAGCCAGATCTAACTTCGAAAAATCACTTTCAGCCATGTTGGATTGTTGAAGAATGTTGCTTCCTGGGATTGACTTTTGCCACACTACCCAGGAAGTGGTCATCAAAGAGGGAAGGAGCCTACCTGTGATTGGATACCCAGGACTCTCTGCTTTCCTCCCAAGAGCAAGGATAAATATGGCAGAGCTCACCCACACCTCTGATCCCCACAAGGAACAAGACAAAGAAGAAGGACTGCCCTGCTGGACCCCTTACCTGCACCTGGAAACTGCACTCTGAAGGACTGCACCAGCTGCACACGTGGATTTCACCACTAAAAGGAATTTGCCTGTGTTCTACTGCTTCAAGAAGGGACTCCCTGATTTCTACAGATACAAAGGAGCTGCCCAGAGTCCCCTGCATCACGTCCTGCAAGCAGAGCCCAACTGACCAGTGTCCAGTGGCCATTTGGGGATTCTGACCAGGTGCATTCTGGGAATTGTAGTCCCAAATCCCAAGGAGCAACTCAGAGCTTCTGGAACCTTGGATCAAGTTGTGGACACACCAAGGACGCAAAAGTACCTCCAGAAAAAGATTCAGAAGTATGGAGGCATTTGGAGCAACTCTATGAGTTGAAGGGGTGCATTGTGGGAGTTGTAGTCCCAGGTTTCAAGAGGCAAACCAGAGCCTCTGAACCCTTGGCTAGTGCTGTGAACCACTTTCCTGAATCAAGAAACACTTCTAAAAGTAAGTTCGACAGTGTTACTTCGTGGGTGGCCTGAACTCTGGACTTTGTCCCTTTCCAGTGTGACCTTTTTTAACCATTTGAGCGCTAGTTGCTTCTCCATATCTCTAGTTCTCACTAATCGATTTTAATCATCTTGGTGTCATTTTAAAGATACAAATATAATCTATGTTTATGAATTGGTGTTGGATTTCTATTGCATTTTGTGGTTTACTTATTTACTGTTTTGCGATTGTTAATTGCTTTACACACTTGTCTTCTAAGTTAAGCCTTGTCGCTCATTGCCAAGCTACCAAGGATTGAGCTGGGTTTAATTTATTGAGACCTAACTGGAACTAAGTGGAGGTTAGTGTCCTATTGCTAAGTGTAGGTATTTAGCTGCCCTTACTAATAATCCACTTTTTAACACAGTCCCACTCAGACCCTCATGTACTCAGTCACAGACCCACTTAAACACTCACGCACACACCCATAGACCCACTCACACCCTCATGCACCTACTCATAGACCCACTCAGACACTGATGCACCCACTCTCAGACCTAATCAGACACTGACACACCCACTTACAGACCCACTCAGACCCTCACGCACCCACTCAGACACTCATACACCCACTCACCGACCCACTCAGACCCTAATGCACACATTTAGACGCTGACACACCCACTCACAGACCCACTCAGACATTGACACACTCAGTCACAGACCCACTCAGACTCTCATGCACCTCCTCACAGAACCCCTCAGACCCGCTGGCACCCACTTTCACACTCAGACAAACACTCTCATACCTAAAGATACCCTCTTTTACCTTTTTTCACATGAAGAGAGAAGGACTGTTCGGCTGTGCATGGTGCAGAGTTGGGTGGTTTAGAGGGTTTGGCTGCAGGGCCTGGCCACTAGCCAGGCCCTCTGGAGCAAACCCCGCTGCACTTGGCCAAAGCCCATGCATGGCACACGTTTGGGTGGTTATCAGGGTTTGGCTGCAGTGCCTGGCCACAGGGCAGGCCTTGTGGCTAACCCTCACTGTGGATGGCTGAAGGCTGTGCGCAGCATGGGTTTGGGTGGTTATAAGGGTTGGCCTGCTTGGGCCTGGCCAAAGGTCGTGTGCAGGTTGGGTTGTTGTAGGGGTTGGCTGCAGGATCTGGCTGCAGGCTAGGCCCTGCGGCCACCCACCACCAAGCACAGCCAAAGGCCATATGCAGCAGTGTTTGGAATCATGTATTGTAATAAAAATTACTTTACATAAAAAAAAAAAAAAGCATTGACATTTACTGAAAAAACAAAGGTTACAGGGACGTTATAGTTAGTCACACAGGTTAAACGTGCAAAACAATGGAAATTAACCTGTTATAGTTAACGTTATCTCAGGTACCTATAACTTATCCTCTAAGGTAACTATACCTCGCTCCCTCGCCATACACTGATAATTACCCCACAAATTACAGCACTCATTAAATCTTTGATAACATCATTGATAATATCAATGTAACATTTGCAGTAAAATTATTTAGATGAAAACTGTGCATGGTGGGGGCACGAGTTCTACTTACCTCAGGGCATGAGTTATAGCTAACTTGAGATAACTCTAACTATAACAGGTGAATTTCTATGCCTTTGTAAGTTTAAATTGTGTGCCTAACTATAACGTCCCTGCAACATGTTTAGTATACATTTACATATAAATATGTATTTATATATATATATATATATGTGTGTGTATGTGTAGATATATATATATATATACACATATATATATATATATATATATATATATATATATATATATATATATATATATATATATATATATATTGTACATACATATGTGTGTATACATGCGTAGAAAGACAAAATATGGTCATCAAATACTGTTTGCAAAAAACAGAGTTGCTCATCCAGAGAGACAAATCATTCTGCACAGTATTTAAATAATTAATAACACTCTCTTGATAATCCATAATTATTAGTGAGGTTAGATAATGCACATAGCTCCTTATTTAATCATAATTGCCATATATTTTTGTATGTGCATGCAGCTAAAGATGAACTGTTCCTTATTATAATAAAAGACAGAAAATTGCCATCAAATGCAGAAAACAGACAGGTTGGTATATAAAACACATTCTGTTTAGTATATAAATAATACTGAAATAATCTATAGGACTCCTTCAGTGATCCACAATGATATACTAGTAATACTAGATGATTAAACACTCATGGCAGCTTGCTCATTTTATCAGCATTCTGATATATGTGTGTATGCACCTGTAGATAAAGAAAATGGAAAGTGATGTGTGCTTGTTTTCTATAGAGTACATCACTGAATCAAAATGAACATTTTAAGGTTTTATCCGCAAAATCAGTGTGCATTATTTCTACACAAATAACATATGTCACAGCAAATTTGACACTTATATTCTCATTGCTGATGTAATGGATGTCATAAAAAATAACATAAATAAGCATACTATTATCATAACACAGTAATTTGCAAAACATATTATGAATGGCACAACTATTTATTCAGTACGATCTCTACCTAAATGTATTATAATTGAAAGAAATTAAAGATGCGGTGTGAAGCTCTTTTATTTACTGCTGTAAAGCAGTCATTAAACATTTAATATGTGAGGAATGGTTAGTGAATCAACCTAACCATTCCTGAGTAATTTTTTGCTTTTCGTTTTTATTTCATAACTTCACTCTAACTGCTGTTGTTTAAGTGAATTTCAGAGTTTTGTTACACATACAATAAGGTGCTATGACCAAAACTAACTGAAACTTCATTATATCTGCCATTTGTTTCAGGCAATTTTCTATTTTTTTAGTGATATACAACATCCAACATCATTAAATAGACTGCCAAGCCCCACTGCAAAAGGCCTTCACACAATCACTCCAGGGTATGACTGCCCACCTTAGCATTTTACCAGACATTGCTGCCAGTCTTCTGTGGACAGACAGTCCTCCCAGCAGATGTCCTTCAGCTCTGTATAGCAGGAGCTGTCTGCACTATCTAGGCATTGTCTGTTAAGAGCCTGTAGCCAGTCCTCTATTGCCTATCATCCCTGACTGCACATGGTTGAAGGCTGTGCAGATTGTGTTTCAGTTGCTGGGCATCTCCGATGAATGGGCTGGGGCACAGTGTCTGTGAATGAGAAATTCACACTGTGGGTGGCCTTCAATCAAGCACAGCTGAGATACACAAAATAGATTTATTTATTTTTTCAGGATTTTCAGATGCTGAGTTCTTCATGAGTATCTGCAAGGTCCGGGGAGGGTCCAGGATCTGCAAAAACCACAAAAAAATATTATTTTTATAAATTAATTTTATTGCCAGAGTTTCCCTTTTGGGGCCTTCTACATGAACCTGTCGGTCATGGTATGTTCTCTTGCCTACTTGTGCGCTGTTTTTCAACCAGATGGTCTTTGCGTCACCACATTGGGTTTTGCCAGCCACAACAGTATTGATTCTTGGATGACCAAGCAATCATAGCTTGAAGATTCACTGATCCGGATCTGCAAATCTGCAAATTTCATTGGGCCAAAAAGCTTCTCTGACTATGTCATATTTAAACAAATTCAAATTTTCTGAATCCCTAAATGATTTGTAAATTAACCGTCAAAACATCTCTACAATTTACCCCTATGAGACCTGCCCAACTTTTCTTGTATTGCTAATTTCTCAAAAACTCACTAACCAGATTTACACCGGACCAAGGAAAGCCACACCTCTAAGAAAAATGGTAGTTTCATGACAGGTTTGATATCACTTAGTTCAGTGTTCTTTCTCGTAGCGGAAAGCAATGATTCTTGTTAAAAGGAAAAACACAATTTTTTACGCCTTTTTATTTTCTCCATTTATTATTATTTTTTGGTTTTGATAGGATCTGGACAAAACGTTCACTGTGTGACTGAAAAGCATCGTGCAGATTCATCAAAGAGTGTCAACGTTGTAGCGGTTAGCAAGTTTCATTTAGAGTCTCTATGACCAACCATTGCCGATTGTGTGTTAGATGCATCGGATCTTTAAATGATCTTTCGTTCCAATTAATCGTGAAAAGCCATTAATTAATGATAATAAATGTAAACACCAATCCTAAGTCTGTTTTACTTTCAGAGAATGTGTATTTTACTGAAAACATCTGCTCATAGACACCTACAGTATATTACACAAGTGCATCTAATGTGAGCTCTGCACTGCAGCATTAACAATCATTTGAGCACTTTATTTTCTCACCACGAGGGAAGATGTTTATAATGGAAACTGGGATTCGTTTGACAGCAGCCTGGGAATTGAACATCTATTACTTCATTGATTTTTCAATCCATCCCTGTCATTTGTATAGCGAACATTTTGACTTATTACAGTTGCAATGACTTGTATTGATGTTGGTGTTTTTTTCAAAGGAAGATGCAGACATTTCTTGATCTAAGTTATACTTCTGGAGATAGTTTCAAAGATACAAATTGACAATTTAAACATACTATCATAATTATAACGTCAAGGTCAAGCAGACTATCTGGAGTTATGCAAATCAGTGGATTGAGTGACAAGTTACAGAATCTGTATTTTTAACTCTTCCTCTTAATATTTTATCTTTGATTGGGCTTGAGATATCTTGCAAGACATGTGAATTTACAATGAAAGGTTTTTTTTGAATATCGATATGCAAACAGCTCCTAGATAGATTTGCTCTGGGGTTATGATTGAGATAGCTTTATGTAGTTGCCAAAGAAAGCTTCAGTTGTCAGGATCTGCAAAATACATCTAAACTGCAGCTTATGAACATACTCTGTACTGCATCTTTCGGGCATAAATCATCCTAACTGCGCACCGTCTTTGGAACATTAACCTACCACCACGCACATCATTCAAGGAGCAATAACCAACCACCTTATAGTGCGTGCTAAAATATTTAAAAAAGTACACACACTCTAAATTATAGAGAATTACGCTACCTACTCGACTGCACTGTATAGTAACTACACTAATCCTCAAAAGGTCACTAAGGACAGTAATCTACCACATCTAAAACATACCAGCCCACCACACTGCACTACATTTTAGGGCAAGCGATCAGTAGATTCCACAAACTGTCAACAATAATTATAATCACCTCTAAGCCAACAAATGATGATACACATTCTACAGGACTGTGTCCCAAGGTTCTGCAGTATTAAAGGGTTTTACTCACTGTGGGCCTCATCTACAAGGGTCCTGCGCTACCGGAGCCTCATTCTTTAGACATTCTGGTGGTGGACGGCGCTCACCCATATCTATGTGGCAATGAGAAGTCACCCTGTGTGACTTTGCATGACTTCATAGATAGGGAGTAAGGAAAGGCAGTGCAAAGGGCTGAGTTGCCTTATTCTGGGTCAAGGAGGAGTTCCATGGGCATTGCTGTGACCCAGATTTACAAAATTATGTAAACCAGGGGCAGCGCCAAAACCATACTCCTCCCCTGAGCAGGTGTAACAAAGAGAAATGTTTTCATTTCTCTTCGTGTTTTCCTCTTTCAATGTATGCTGCATTGTGCAGCACACATAGAATGAGGAAAATAGCTCCACGGATTGTTTCTGTGCAGGAAGGTATCCCTTCCTGCACAAAAGCAATCCTGCCAACAACGCAGACAGCCTTGCTCCATGGTGCAACAGTGCTTGCGTTCGTGTTAGGCCTGCACTGGCTGAAAGGATAGGAATGCACTATATCGCAAAGATATATTCCTGCTCTTTCAATTTGGAATAGTGCAGCACAGCTAAAGGACCTGCAGTGCTGCTCTACACCAAATCTTTCTAAATGAGGCCCTGAGTGTCTATGGGGAAATGTGTTGATACATAAGGACCTAGATCACAACACTGAATCTTAAGGCTGCTAGCCCACCACACTGTAGTGCATCCACTGGGCAATCTTAAAGCCCACTGGTCACCATCTGAGCAACAAATCATCCACAGACCAAATTCACCATCCTTAACCATAGCATAATGACACTAGCTTGGCATACTGCACATCCTTGGAGAGAAAATAAGCTACCATACTACATCGCCTTCTCTGGGCACTAACCAACTGCACAGCACTCTATTTTAAGGACTATAGGGAAATAATTTCTAATATTATTATTAGGAGTCTATCAAAAATTACAACAGTACCATCTACCCCTGTGGACTGTTGCATAGCAGTGTCAGAAGATAGAAGGAAAACTGGTAAATACAATTCAAGCTTCTCCATAAAAAGTTAGCACAATGAGAAATGTTAGCAGTCCACTTGCATTTGTGCCTGGCAAAGATTGTAATGCAAGCAATGGGATTCTTTCAGCAAGCAAATCTCTGAAATGTTGGAAATCACACCCCAGCTTAACGGCAACACTTAAAATGTGTAAATTGACAGGGGACCATCGTAGCAAATTCATGATTTCTGCATTGTTACCCTTGGTTTTCTACCTTTGTGTGGGCTCACTTTTCTTAGGGCATGTACTCTGGCCCAAAAAATGGTTTCAACCAATTGGTCTATTTAACTTGCCTGCAAAGCTATAGCAGATGGTGTAGAAAATGCACAAACGGAATAGGATTAATTGTAATTTGTGTGTTTTTTTTTTTTTAATGTATCTGCACCACTCACATATATGATGATAATACATGTTTGCCAGGAGCACCGGTGTACTCTTGCTGGGCTGCAGTTGCAATACATGGGTAACATGCAGAAATAAAAAATGCTTTATCCAATAGGAAAAACTATGTTTGTATATTTATAAATACAACATAAAGTGTGCTTTGCAAGCCCACAGGGCAAAGTGCTACATGTTAGGATTAATGTATTATCACAGTAAAATCAATCTTCAAAGCTATTTCACTTCATAATCTTGGTTAGACCTTCCCCTGCACAAACCTAAATGGGATTAAAATCTATTTTTCATATCTCCGCCTAGGAAAATGATAGAAAACAGCTTTAAAGTTTCCAAACCTGCTGTAATGATGAAATCATATTTTGATAATTTGAATGGAACTTGAACACATACTTTGATCTGTCTGAGCCACAATTCTCCAAAACTAGTTTTGCCACTCAGTCCCATCCAGAAGGGAATGCACATTCTTGCTGTGGAGAACTAACAACTCTGGTTCAGAGAACATTACCTGCCTCTGAGCCCAGGAACTGCACATGGGTGTCTGATACTGACCACTTAGCACTGATTAACTAACTTGGAATGGACAGACATAATTAGGAAGACAATAGGCAGCTTTAACACTCCCTCTTTCGACTTGACTATTGCAGGTAGGGTTTTTCCTATTCATTCTCTTGACCCTCCAAGACCGACAGGCTGCAGTCATAGTGGGGAGAAAACCAGTTTAATATCTGTCAAGTATCTAAGCAGGGATGTGCCTGAGGAGCAGGCCTCACTGATTGCAGATGAGTTCTATCATATTGAAACCATGACTGTTGGCAAATCTTCTATAAGGCAAAAAAGGAAAAGCCGCTAAAGGAGGTAGGGAGCTGCAAACAATTGCTAGGATTGGCTATCAGAATTTCTCTCTGCACTGTCTAGTGCACTGGAATAATTTGGCACCTCAATCATTACCTTCTCAGAACATCCGTGCTCCAAGGAAGACTCTACCTGAAGAAGAAGGCCCTTTTGGAAGAAAGAAGTCTCCTGGCTCCTCACAGAGGAACTCATAGACTTCTCAATCTTGCTGGAACTCCGCACTGTAACTGCTGCATGCCAAGTTCTTGGCTGCCTGTTTACCTGTTGCAAGGAACCTAAAGGCAATAGATTTCTGACTGCATGAGGGCCCATCTGACCACAGATGAATGGAACCTGCAAAAGGATCTAGGCTGGGATTTAAGAAAAGTGGCGCTGCATCTAATGCAGCACCACTTTTCTTGTGCCCCTCAGCGTCTCTCTACAGTTACCATGTGTTCACCATATTTAATATATGGCACACCATGGAGCAGGGTAGGGTAATAGCATCAGGCTTTTTGAGGCTATTGATGTACTGTGCAGGATTAGCTTCAAAATTATGGTGCTAATCCAGCAGAGTACATAGGGGCCCACTGAAAACAATGGGATGCCCCACTAAAAATGGCACAGTAGTATCTCTTAGATTTCACTGCCCCATTTATTAGGTCCCCCTGGTCACCTGGCACAGGCATAATGTGGCCAAGGAGTTACAAAGTGGCGCAATGCATGCATTGCACCACTTTGTAAATATGGCACAGCAAATTTGGCCTTGTTGGGCCACATCAAAAATTATGCTAATGCGGTGTAAGGAGGCCCTCTTAAATCTGGGCCCTAATTTCTAGAAAACTGCTATGTGGAGTTAGAGGTTGCAGGACTTACCAGTAGGAAACCATATTTGGAGAAGAAAATTAGGTTTGTCAAAAATAACAATCTCTGAGGTTGCAGAAGAACTTCAGAAATGCCTAATGCAAAAGCATGTGGGAATAATGGCTTCCCATCGGAATACTAAAAGGCCTTTGCAAAGAAGCTTATAAGATTTTTAGTAGATTTGTTTAATTGTATATTGTAAGGTGAGGAGACTCCTACTTTTAAAGAATCCACCATAGTTAGTTTTTTGAAGAAGCACAAATCCCAGACTAATGCCAGCTCATATCTCGCGATAAACTTGCCTAATGCAGATTATGAATTATGAACAAAGTTTGGTCTGCACAAATGACCACTGCTGCTCAATTGTTAATCTGCAGGTATCAAAGCAGATTTGTAGCCAATAGACTAATGGCAGCAAATGCTTATTTTTTAATCATTGCCATTGATTACTTTTTGCATACTTACGCAGCAAAAAAAATAATAATGATGGGCACCAACAAGGCATTTCATTTAGTTAATTTGGATGCTCTGTTTTATAACTTGGGTCAATTTGGGTTCCCCGTTCAGTTTTTAAGGAGAATTAGGAATTTATACCAAGGAGTACAGGTCAAACAAATCATTAATTCCAAGGTTGTTGGCTCCCTGATGATTAAAAGAGGCACCTGGCAGGGAAGCCCCTTATCTCCTATTTTTTATTTGTTACTTTTTATTGAGCCACTTACCGTAAAGATCCACAGCATGGAGGGTATCTGCTCACCCATTGTAGGAAAACTCAAAATAAAGTTATTCACAGACTATATTATTTTCTATTTACAGCCAAGTGAGATAATTATACAAGGGGTATTCAGTTTGATGAAATAATTTACTATTGCTGCTAGATATGAGACTAATCAAAGTAAAATGGAGCTGTTTCTGTTTAACATTTCAGGTAGAGATCTTCCCGTTTTTTTTTTAGACATCCAGCTAGCTCACAGTGACCTATTTGTTACGCTGGTATATTTGAGGTAAAACGTTATGATAAGTTATTTCAATTAAATTATACAATCATGTTAAAAAAGACCAAACACTTTCGGAAAGATGGTCAGTTCTTCCATTGATATTGATAGGGAGGATCTCTTTTATCAAGATCTCTATTTTAAAGCTATTTCTTTTCCTATTTAGCAATGTACCTATCAATATTAGTAACTCTTATTTTCAGGAACTAGATAAGCCTGTTAGAAGATTTGTATGGAATAGGAAAGCCCCTACGGTGAAGTACTGATTAGTGCAAGGGGGCCTAGCACCTTCCCATTTTCAGACATACTATCAGGCAGCATTGCTCGTTAATATGGCATGATTAATTGAAGACAAGGAAGTTTTAGAAGTTTTTTGTTAAAAAAAGATGGTCCAAGTATCTGGAATAAATCTCCCAGTTATACGTTCATCCAGGAGCTATGCAGCTAACTTGACGTTCTCTTTAGTTCTCATCATATTATAGTTGGCTATAGCTATCCTAAGTTGCAGGAGTGTAGTTATCTTGGTTAAAATCTTTCTAGGGCTGTGGTAGGATTTTGGAATCCAAACGGTTTTAAGGAGCTGGGTGAGTTTGCAGTCAGGGGCAATTATAATAAATGGAATGAGATCATACTGTGGCCTGGGGTACAGTGTAGCCAGTTTCTCTTAAGCTATGGACAGATCATTCATTGGAAATTGATCCAGGCTGCTTCCTAAGCATCTGGCCCAGAAACTGACTTCAGACTTCCTGGAAAAGGTTTTTGAAAAAAACTCTATGTAGGTTGTCAGAGGGAGATTGGCAGCTAGTTGCTGAGGTTGGGCACACATCCCTTAGGGGAGTAAACTATAGACAAATTATTTCTTGTCCACTGGATGGCATACTACACTCTCTAATTTTTCCATAAAATGTTCCCCTCATTTCCTGATCAGTGTTTTCACTGCCATCAGGAAGGAAGGAGGGAAAGGTTGCATATATTCTAAGCATGCCCAAAACTCTCTCATTTTTGGAAGGAATTATTTGCAGGCATCAATAAAGTTGTGCAGTTAAAGGTGGTCCCAGAGGAAAGTGTAGTCATGTTTGGGACATCTAAAGATACTGCTAACATACACAAACATAGTCATATTTTATTTTGGTTGCATTAATGATAGCCCGCTCCTTAATTTTGCAACATTGGAGGACAAGGCAGGTCCTAACCCTTCACGAGTAGTGGGCAAAAATGCTTGGGACTGAACAGTTTGCAGAAGCATATGCAAAGGGAGCTTGGAGTGTTAAGAGGTTTACGGCTATTTGGCAGCAATTTAAATCTCTTGAAAGTGTGAATGAGGAAAATGAATAATCTAATGTTCTTTGTTCTCAAGGGGCTTAATGGGTTATAGTGGACCATAGAAAACACAAAGCACTACCACTCTTTTTCCTTTCTCTGTGTTGTTTTACTACAAATAAGATTGAATGTTATTAATATCATATTTTCTTATTTACAGCTTGCAAGCATGAAGTTTCAGCACTTGTTCATGCTGTATATCTCAATTTATGGATTCCACTTTTCATATCCATTTGTATTATCTATTAATCTCTTTTGAATTATTGATGTCATAAGAATATATGGTTTTATTTGTTCAAAATTTAGGATGACATATATTGATAAGAGTATGAGCTAGCACTTTATTTCTTGTTTACAGTCTCAAACAAGATTCAAGTTTGTTATATAGGTGTCTATTTACACCTAGGTAGCACAAAGCACTAGCTCCTTTTCATGTATCATATTTTAACTGTTAAAAAACGTCATGAAAAAATATTTGTAGGTGGAAGATAATGGTTGGGGATTATTGCGGTTACAAGTTTTGGAATCTCCAATTAACACTAAGCACTTACACTTTATTCTGCTTTGCTTTTATCTTATTGGTTATTACATAAATTTGTGTAATGATGTAATGCTGATCATGTTTGATGTAAAGTCACTCCAATTTATTTAATGAGTTTTTTTGTTCAAAGGAATATTGTAACATGATGCTCATAACTTCTCAATATAAAAGAATAAGAAAATAATATATTTTTGGGTAAGTAATACTGTTTTCAAGAGTATTGTTGTTGTTAAAATCATTTTCAATAATATAGTTGTAAAGAATATTGTTTATTAAATGTTTGAATGTGTTTTGCTATACATATTGATTTTACGCGTTATTATTGTTTGTATAATTGTTATTAATGTTTTAAATATAGTTTGTAATTAAAAGTGATTTAGAGTTTTTAACTTGATTGTTAATAGTTATTTATACTGTGTTTATGTAAAGTATATCTTATTTATTTTAGTTAAAGTTTAGGGGCAGGTCGCAGGATTACTAGGGGTATAAGGTGGGAAGTTAATTAAGAGATACATAATTAACACAATTAGTTTGTGATACATTATAAATATATATATATTTTTTTTAATGTGATACAGTGTGAAATTTGGTTTTATTTTATGTTATGTTAGTATTCACAATTGAATAGAGATTTTCAATCACAGTTGTGTAAATTATTATATAATAGTCAATTTTAGGTGCAGGTTGCGTTTTTAGAGCTATGGTTTGGGCTATGATTATTAGTAAGTCTGTTATTATTGGAGTAATTATTATTGATGTGCATAATGTAATTCTGAATTATTTGAGTTATATCTGAGTTGCCTGTTGCTACCTTTGTAGGATAGGAAGGCAATTAAGCAATATTTGTATTTTCAAGCCATACTAGCTTGAATCCGATGACATAGTGGACATGGGCTGATGAGGGGTGATACCCTGAAACTGGTCCCAGGATGATTTTTGGTCCAGGGAAGACCTGGCCTGGCAGTTCAGGCTGGACCGTTCCCATGGGGAGCAGGGTCAAGACTGATTTGCATATGGTTGGATCCAATCGGGATGTCACAATGGGCAAATATAGGATGGATTGAGATGCATCTCCAAGCGATTGCCAGTGGCTGAGATTAATTTGTGGATTCCACCCATCACCTTGCTTTTTTTGCATTTGCCACAGCAAGCAGCAGGGCAACACAGTAGGGCAGTGGTTCCTTCTGAGAAACAGTCCAGCAGATTGGCAGTCCTTTCAGCAACCTAGCACTTCTTCTTCCACATGTCCAAATGTGTACTGAAACGTTGGTGCCTGAGGTTCAATATTTATACATGATACCCTTCCCCTGGAAAGTGGGAGACATTTCTAGAGGTTTCCTTATGAGGTTCCCAGGCATCCTGCCTCCCCTGTGCTGCCTCTACACTAAATAGAGAGGTTATGCAGCCCTTTGTGTGGATGCAGGACACAGACTTTTCAAGTGTAAGTAGGCCTGCTCCTCCCTTCCTCCCATCCTGCCAGTGATGGCCCATCCAGGCTCATCTATGCTCTTTATTGTGTGTGGCTGTCTTAATGGAATACACAAACCCTAACTGTCAGATACACTAGGTCATGTGACCCAGAGACAGGTTACAGGCATTAAATGGATAAGGCAGATAAAAGCCAACTTTTTAAAAGTGGCATTTTAGAAACTGCATTTTAAAATCTGACTTCACCACGAGTTGGGATGTCTCATTATAATTTCAAAGAAACCACACATGAAGGGAGACAACTTATTAAATTTAATAATGTAACTCCAGTGTTTTTCTATAGGAGAGGTAGGCCTTGCAGTAGTAAAAAATTAACTTTTTCACTACCAGGACTTGTAAAACATGGACATGTATGTCCAACACTTTAAATACACTTAAAAATGAAGGATTATGAAGGCTTGAACCTGGCAAATGGTTTAATTTGCCAGGCCATAATGACAGTTTTAAAACTGCACACACAGGCTGCAATAGCCCTTTAAACATGACTTGAGGCATGTTATAAAGTCTACTTAAGTGGGAGGCCCATCAGTAGGGGGAGGAAGGCAAAATGTTTGTGGGTGACCCTGCAGAGAGAGTCAGGCCAAACAAAGAATCTGGATGAAGTAGTCCACCACTAGTAATAAATACACTAACCTGTTAGGTCCAGTCAAAGATGTCAGTACTTTAAACATGAGCTCAACCCAAATTAGGTCTCTATGACACACAGCCATAACTGAATCTTCTCTTAGAGAAAATGTTCAAAGCATTTAGAAGTGTCAACATAGGTAAGAAGTCAAATACACATCACAATAAAATCCTTCTCTAATGTATAAAAATAGAGAAATGTAGCTAGCAAAATGGCACTAAAATGACAAAACTCCAAAAAGGAAAACTGGATATATGATTCTTATGTGAAAAAGCACAAAGAAAGAGTAAAGCACCAATATAATTGAATGATTGCAGTGGACCGGAACCAAGATGCAAATTCAGTCCAACTGCGATCAAGCATGGGCCAGATACAGGGAAGTCTGAAAATCAAAATCACACTTCAGGAAGGGACTCTGTCATTGAAACAAAGGGCCATATTTATACTATTTAACTCGAAACTGCGCCGCCGCAGTTTTGCGTCAAAAAATTTACCACCGGCTAACGCCATATCGTAGCACCGTGCGGGTGTCAAATTTATACTTTGACACACGGCGGCGCAATCAACAGGTGGGAGTCATTATTTTTGACGCACACCGCGGCGTCAAGTCGTAAAGGAAAACGACGTTAATGCAGCTGAAATGACTGTGGGTCGATTTACGACACCGCAACCCGGATATGCGCTGTTTTTTGACGCAATAGCGTAAAAAAAAAACACGAACACTACAAGTGCACCAGAGGAGAGCCAAAATGGATCCCAGATGCCACTACAGACCCCAGGAAGATGATAGCAGACCAGGAACCAGCCAGGACGATCCATACAAGAGCCAGGACATTTATAGAAACAAAAGAAAGTGTCGCTTCAGTGCAGAGGAGCAGGAAATCCTGGTTAAAGAGGTGACGGAACACCAGCACCAACTGTTTATCACCTCTAAGTTGCCAATCAGTAGGAGAGAGGCAATATGGCAACAAATTGTTGACAAGATCAACAGTGTGGCTGAAGTACTCAGGACAGTCACCGAGTGTAAGAAACACTGGCATGACTGCAAACGCAGGACCAAGGAAAAAATGGCCAGGAACAGGAAGGCAGCACTGCAGACTGGAGGTGGGAGTCCAGCACACCAGGAGGCCCTGGACCACATGGAGGAGATGGTCGCAGCCGTCATCCCCGAGGAGATTGTCACAGGGATTCAAGGACAGGACAGTGCAGACTACCACGAGACAACACACATGCAGGGTAAGTTGCATGGGGAATTAAAATACAATAATGTTGACTGTAAGCAGGGGGGGAAATACCTACTACACATTGCATGTAAGTCAGCATATACATGGAGTGACATGGGTAAAGGGGTACTGCAGGGGGGCATGGCCTGCACAAACAGAAGCTGGGGCACAACATTACACTACACCAACAACAGTCCTTTGGGGGCATGCTGTCATGCCAACAATGGAGCAAAGGGAAAGCCTCGACAGGAGGGAAGGCCACTACGTCAAACTTACATCCTGGCACTCGTCAGCCAACATATCTCCTACATTAACTAGGGCCCTATTAGAAATCCTCTAGCCAAAACGACAACTGCAATGTAACTGCCACAACAGTTAACACTACCACCTATGATCTGTGTGCAGCTATAGTAGCCAATGGCAGTAACCTCCCCATCGAACATACATACCTAAATTAGGGGGTGAGGATGACATCTGCAACAATCTCCTGAAACAAGACAAAGGCCCCAGCACACGCAAATGTCAATGCCCATAGGTGTCACACACATCAGCCAAGTTCAACAACAATAGGAGTGACACAGCACTAAGGACACACCCATGCTGCATATGTCAGGGTCCTTCCCGTGCCTGGCAAACAAGGCAACATCACAAAAGTCATACTGCTCAGACAACAGCATTGAGGAGGGGACACATGGAACTGGTCACTGAAATACACCTGCACAGTCAGAGGGGGAAATAGGACACTGATACGACTATCAGGGCAATCCAATGTAACACACATTACCCAACATCAGCAGGACACATTAACAATATCAACATCCATATCACATCATAACATTGCCATGCATAGGATATGCTATATGTCAATTACAATTAAGTCAATGTGAACGATCAGGGATTGGGGTAGGTCCTGAGAGTCAAGTGTGCTGCCAGGACCATCAGAACACCCAAAGCCAGTGAAAGGTCTCACCATGAGAATGGATATACACGGAGGGTCGAGTAGGACAAAAAGGTGGCTATTCTCTATTTGGCATAAAGCAACACGTAGAGGCAATGAGGCTGACAAGTCTGATAACTCAATAACATACATGTGACACACAGGTGGGCCATAGGCCTATAACAATGCCCATCTGAAGGACAGCAGATATCAATACAAAACAAGATCACAAAGTGAATTCATCAAAAGGCAGGCACGTAACGTCAAAATTGTCACAACACAGACACACTAATTGTACCCTGTTTCATTGCAGAGGAAGATGGATCACCTGCCGATATGCCTGTCCCAGATTTTCCTGATGACATGGATGACGAGCCCCAGGAGACCATCCAAAATGTCCTTGAAACCCTCCAGACCCCACCTTCAGTCACAAGGAGGAGCACAGAACAAGCAGCCAGCGCAGAGGATCCACCCACCATCCCAATTGCAAGACCTGCCAGCTCCAATACAGCTGAGGACTCAGACGACACTGGCACCAGCTTTGAAAGAACTGTAGTTGGAGTACAGCGGGAGCTGGCCAAGGAGGTGCGGGTGGGGATGCAAAATATGGCAGCCAGCCTTGAGGGGGTGCGTTTGTGCATGATGTCATCCTCAGATCAGGCAGCAGCTATGCAAGCCCTAACATCCATACTGCAAGGACAACAAGAAACTGTAAAGGAATTCACCACTGCAGTAAGGGAGTTGCCACAACACCTCGCACCCCAAACCTTCCACTGCATGCACGAATGCAATCATGACTCCCTCAGGGCCGACCTGGCTGCCTACCATCGTGATGTGGCTGCTATTCTCAAAAAACCAGCAGACCCTCCTTGCTGCAGTACTGCCCTTAAGACCTTCACAGGGAGCAGCGACCGGGATGTCTGACTCCACGTCTTCTAACACTGAGATGTGCGTTGCCCCTTCACAACCAACAACAACAAGGACGAAGCAGGCAACACACACATCAGAAGAAGAAGACATGAAACAGATCACATTCACACGGAAGAGTACCCGGAAGCACTAGTCCCTGCACCATGGCCTACTTTGACCAAGGTCCTACGTTTTGTCAAATGCCAGTCTTACAACAACTATACTCAATGACTGTTCTGCTAACCACTGTATAACTTGTCAGCATGCCCAGTGAATGTCTCTCTCCTACTAATCGGCAAATCCTGTCCCTCTACACTGTCTGTAACATCACCCCAGCATGTCAGGAGCATGATCCACACCCCTTCCGTTGGATCACCATGTAAGATTGCACTAGAACGGACTCAGCAAACATGGACAATGTACATATAGCACTACAGCACCTATCAATAAATTGCACTTGCACACCAAATATGTCTCTGTGTAATTTGACACATCAACTGTGCAGTAGATAACACAAATGTGCCTGTGTGACAACCATGTAGCTTGTCAATACAACTGTCCTGACATCATGTAGTCAGATACATCTGTGCAGTGGCCAGGATTGCACCATAGCCTGCCCATCCTGAGGAGAATAACTGATGAAGGGAGAAACCACACACCATCATGCTGTGTTGGACAGAATAATGCTTCATCAAGAGAAATCAAAGTCAGCTAATAGTGGCTGATAAATGTTGTCACCATGCAATACTAACACATTGAACTATGCAGTCTAATCTAAGCAAACACTACAAAACACAGCATCAATCAACCTTTCTGAGTAAACAACCACATAGGTAATCATGCTGAATTTTATCACAAATGATCAATGTCAGTAATGAAGACAAGAAGACAAGAGTGTTAACAAGACCTCATCTTCAAAGATGTCCCTGAACATCACACTGCAGTCCGACCTAAAACTGTCCCCACAATACCAAGTCTGGAAGCACACTTTGTGACGTAGAAAACATACTCATCGACACAAATCCTTTGTGATCCATGTCAACTCCGATTGGTGGTTCTAACAAATGGTGGATACTTACCAAGGTAGCACAGGGGTAGCTGCCATTTTACACCTCAGTTTGTTTTTGTTTGTAGCATAGGACACAAATGTCATAGAACAACAATCATCTACACTGATGGCAAGGCCATGAACAAGTAGCAGTTTACACGTAATGCAAAGGGTTATCTATATATTGATTCATAACTAATCACACCAGAGGCAACTAAGGGAAAAGTCATACCTACACTAATCTAACCTGACTACTCATTACCCACAACTGTCCCTAACTAACCTAAGCTAAACTTACTCTTCACATATAACGAATCGATCTAAACATCAACCCCCACCCACCATTATGAGACAGGACACATGCAGGACAACACATACTAACCTACACACATACTATACTATCCTAAACAATCATATATTTTTGTGTTTATATTTTTTAATATATATATATTTTTTTTCAAACACACAGGAACCCCAACATTGACCCCCACCCACCCACACACTTAATAAGGAAAAGTAGAAAGAATCAGGACCCCCCACCCTCCTCCCTAACACTAACTAAACTAACAACCTATACTAACCCAACACTAATCCCCCAAGCCCACTAATCATAAGAACAAGGAAAGAGGAGGGAGGGGAGGGAATTATGTCCATTGAATATATCAGTCCTAGAGGTTGGCCCTCCGGAGGGTCTGCCTGATAGACCTGACCCGCTTGGTGATGTAGGCGACATCCTGGCTGAGATTGTCCACCTTCCTTATTACTTTGTCCATTTTGCGTTCCAAAGCCAGGAATGCCGCAGGGTCGATTGGAGGTGCTGCTGCTGTTTGGGTCCCAGCAGAGGTGCTCTGTGTGCGTGTTGAGCCTAGCCCACTGGACTGTCCTGCAGCTGTCACACTGCTGGGGCCTGGGTGTGCTGCAGAGGCAGGGACAACTGTCCCCGCTGTGGCTGGGGCCACTTGGGGAGAACCGGTGGTTGTGGTGGTTGTGGCTGTAGTGGGCAACCTTGGGCCACCCTGTGGTGAAGCCCACCATGCTCTGGAGGCCCGATCCGACTGGTATTTACGGGCCATCCGTCGGAACCCCGACTGCACCTGCAGGATGTGTTGGTACCTCATGGCCCGCCTCTCAAATTCATGCCTCTGTGCGGCACTCATGTTTGCAGCTGTGAAGACAAAGGGCAACTATTTACCATAGGAACTGCATTGTGTGGAATAGCACAAGTGGTCAATCTGACAATACATGTACTGTACTTGTAACAGCTCATATCACCATACAGATCATTGAAACTCTCAGAGGAAGTACATGGAAAGCCTGCCTACAAAGGTCATCTCACACATAGCACATACAATAATCTACATGATAGGTAACAACTGGCAATAACTTGTCATCAAAGTACTTACAGTTGCAGCTAACAATCATGCTGCACCTCCTCCGCCTATTGCCTGGACTACATATGTCAGTGTATGTGATAAAAATCACAAACTTCAAGGTCTGCAATTTGTAATGGGATTTGCTAGTATAGAACTCATGTGCCATAACTGAGTGTGTACACTAGGTTCAAAACCACATTTCATATAATCACGAGTATGTGTAACATACTGGTTGCTTCAGTCCTAGGTACCCTATTCACAAACCCATGCCTGTCTTTGAGGGGGGGGGGAGAACAACAAACAATCCCAAAATAGATGCACACCCAGGAGTGTATAGAAAGCTCACCATGTGTTTGGCTCCACATACACACCACCAGTAAGGGCTATCAACAAATTGGAGTCAGCTAAACCTTGTCCTATCCAAGGTCCACACATGTCAAAATGTACTGACCTAGGGCAACATCACATACTTCCAGTGAGGCATATTTTTCAACAGACACAGAGGAGTAAGAACACCCATGATCATGAATAGCATGCACACCTAGGGGGTTATTCTAACTTTGGAGGAGGTGTTAATCCGTCCCAAAAGTGACGGAAAAGTGACGGATTTACCACCAGCCGTATTACGAGTCCATTATATCCTATGGAACTCGTAATACGGCTGGTGGTATATCCGTCACTTTACCGTCACTTTTGGGACGGATTAACACTCCTCCAAAGTTAGAATAACCCCCCTAGTCTGTTGCACTCTAGTCCCACACACTTCTAGTACAACTTGTGGAAGTACATGCTCCCGGAAAATCCAACCTACAGTGTACTCAGTACATCGGTTAATAGGGAAGCAGCAGTTTTCAGACAAGCCATTTGCAGAAGCTATCTGGGAGAATGTCAGTCTGACATGCAGACTCAGTCCGAGACGAGTCCAAGTGCAACTCTTATTGTAACTAGTGTATTCCACATGACTCACCCCAGTTCCCATAGCGGGCCCTACAGGAATGGCCTACAAACCCAAGATCAGACAAATGGATAAGCATTGGTCAACTCAAAATAATGTGATAACTGAAATCCCACTAATGGAACAAGACTAATGATTGGGCAGCGCATCACACCTTTCAATGTGTTCAACACACAGTAGTCCATCACACATCACCAGCAAACACAAAACATACCACACATGTCAAAACTCACTGTAGGTGTGAGGGTCCTCAAAACTAGCCACCTCTCCCACTGTGTACGGTGCAGGTCCACCTGTAAAGCATGGAAGGAAGAATATGCTCAGAATCCGTGCACTGACAAACAATTTCAAATACAAATAAAATGTGATAATCTGATATGAGTAATGAAACACTTTCAGACATGCTCATACTGCATGGAATAATTCCTGTGCAACATTTACATAGGATGGGTCTCCTGCTACAGTTACACACACTTCTACACACATGCAGTGGCCCGGACTGTCATGTGGTGGCAAACATGCACCTCCATTAGTGTGCAGCAACAATATAGGTGTGTATTCATCTCATCATGTTCATCCAAGAGAGACATCCAAAAGCTGGTTACTTGAGGACTGCATGACCTGTCAAACAGCCTATGTGGCCATGACACATTTGTGACAGTTAGGTACATGGTACAGAGGGCCAGGTACTTTGGCAATACCTCATGTTGTTACAGTTTCATAAATTGATGTGTCCAAACAATGGTGATTGGCACCAAACATAGATGTTTGTACCCCAGTCCATACCTTTGGACTGCCATCCCTAATTGGATTTTGCCACAAGTGACAATAAATACCTGTCTAATATGTTAGCTGAGGGCACCTGAGTCCTTTACAAATATGGTTCATGTTCAGATCTGGCATGTATCAATAAAATGTGAAGGAGCACATTTATCCCGAACAGGCATAGCACTTCCGTGAACACTTTCCCTACACACTAACCAGACACACATGAGACATATGTCTGGGCCACATTGCTATCATCAATTGACGTGAAGGCAGCACTCATTTTCAGCATCATGTAGAGTTTCCAATGTCAGTCTAGCTATAGCGTCAACATATGTAGGTATGATGTTACTACATCCATACTTCACTGGCAATTGTGACCTGTAGAGTCCTGATTGCGTCATTAATGTGTCGCTTGTCTGACACAAAGGCGGCACTACATTACATTCTGCTACAAGCAACCTGTATGTGTGGAAAACATGAGCTGCCTGACTGCTAGCATTTGTCATCCTTCACATAGTGCATCAATTACCCTGTATGTTTCCTCAGCATTACACACAGTCAGCTACTTATCTGGCAGATTGGGTACCAATCATCTCATGTCAGTACACTGCTTTTAATTGTGCACATTTACATGATCTGTACTCACCAACATGGCCACCAATCATGATTCCCAGGTGGTCCAGCAGATCTTGCTCCCTGGAGATCAGGTCAGCCCAGCGGTGCTTCAATTGATGGTCATTCCATTGGCTCCCATACAGACGCGCCAAGTGATGGCGCACCTTCCCCCACCGGACTTTTCGGGCCTCCGTGTGATACCCCTGTATCACCCTACCCCCAGCCTCCAGCATCAGTGGGAGGAAATGGCAAACCAGCCATATGAAACCCCCCCAATTCCTCCTCACCCATCCTGGAAAGCCATGGCCTACCAGACATTTAGGCACAGAAAAAGAGGAAAAAGTAGTAGAAAAAAAGAAAAGGGGGAAATGGGGAAAGTTTGAGTGAGGAAATACAAAGAAAACTTAACAAATAGAAGAGCCCAACTATCCCCTATATTACAGTACCCACAACAGACTCCCACAGACAATAAATACAACACTGGACTGAACAAATTTATACAACACACACTCAGACAGTATTCTACAACAATATATTGATGACAAAACAACAAGTAAGATGGTACTCTGGACACAAAAGCACAAATTCACAGGACATCAGTTTGCTCACAGCCACACAGTCTAGAATAATCAGAGACTGCAAAGTGAAAGTGAAAGTACACCCACTGTACAGAATCTGTGAACAGGATATCCTATTACATCACATTCTGCATAACGTGACCGCCGTTTTTTTGCATTATGCGTCATATTTTCACGCATACAGGTTGTGCGTCATATTTTTTAACGCACAGGAGTGCAGATAATGCAGAGTCAAAATATTTTTTATAATTGGTAAATAATATTTGTTTGCGGCATAATTTACAGTTCCAGAGGTGAAAATTAAGCAGCAGCCAAATATGATATCTATTTATAAAAAAAAAATTGGACTCTGCATTATTTGCACTCCTGTGCATGAAAAATTATGACTCACAAACTGTATGCGTGAAAATATGACGCATTATGACAAATATGTATTTCATGTGTCCAAATGAGTAATGGAATTTTGCATGACCAAAAGGTGCGAAGTGATAAACTTTGGGGTTAGCTATAGCAAATGTCCCTTATAGGATGTATAGAAGGTATTCACAGTGCAATAGTAATGATTGGCCTGAATGGATATTACTCATAATTGTGCACATATGTAGGTAATTGCTGATTGCAACTTTCAAAATATGAAAGAGATACCAGGCTGTATTCCTTAGCAAATTTGTGAGCACATGTATCAAGCTATTCCAAATAGCATAAAGGCCAATTAGGTAATGCAATTGTCACCTAAACCTTTTTTGGGGGTAACCATGTGCTAATTACGAGTTAATGTAGCTAAAATATGTTTCACTATTGACATGTATGGCACACATGCCCCTTATGCATGTGTGTGTTTCACATATGCATGAAAAATGTATATTTGTGGTGCAGCAGAGGGGGACTTAGGCCCCCAGCACCCTGGGGTTTGCTGTTCCTGACTTGCAACTTTATCAAAGGTTTTCCCAAATTCAGTAATGCTAAACCATTGGCAGCAGGCCCATAGATGCAAATTGAGTATGATTCTCTGTTTGATAATCTGTAATACCATTTGCCCATTTGAAGTTTGCCCTATTACTTCTTTGGAGAATTCTGACATACCATTTAGCATTGATTTAATAGCAAATTCTCAACGTTCCTTATGTCATGATAGCAAATAGGTTGTTGATGTATGTGGCCCTTTATGCATTACCTGGTTTAGTGGCATGTTTCATTCTTACTGCTAGGTTACAACTGGGACACTACTGTGATAGGCTGCTTGCAACCATTTTGTTGATTGGATGGTACATGTACATGTGTGTGGTCCAATGTTGATCCAGTATCAACTGTTAAGGTGTATGTTGTCACTGTAACGTCCAGGTCTCATCATGAGTTATTGGCAGCTAATCGTGTATCTAATGAGTATCGTTTGTAGCTAAATGTGACTAAAGTCATTGAGGACATGGTAACCTACACATGGATGGTCCCACCCTGTCACTGAAGACGTGTAATGAGACTTTCAACTGGGCAACCTTGGTGTGCTGAGTGAGAGAATGTCTCAGGTGTCAGGATCCGGCATGTGTCATTGCAACATTTGTACTCAAGTTGGCCTCTGTGGATGGAAATGCATCAGGGAACATCATAGCCTCTGTGTAGAAGTAAATGGCTGGTATTCACCACACACGAGCCATCTCTATTATTTGAACTATGTTACTCAGCGTGTGAACTGTCAGGGTCCTCATATGTGTCGACTTTTCATGGACATTATCTGAGGTTGCTGGTTCTGCTGGAGGCCACGTACGCCATCAAAGGCTATGGCCCAGGTACACTGTCACACTTTGTACTTTAGGCATTAATGAGGCCCAGACAACGGATGGGCCATGATTTAGCTATTCAAGGGCACTGTCACAAATATGATACAAAGAAAAGTCAGATGATGCAATACAATGTATTTGAGTATACATTGATGAGGCAAATGACAAATTAGCCTCTGAGGAAAGAGAGGATTTGGACAGCAAGTGTGGTCCATAGGTGGCCAACGGGTATCTTTAGGGTGACCCATGGACAGGTACCAGTCAGGCTGACAGGATGCTGGGTCAATCAGGAGCCAGCTCTTTCACAAATGACATGATAGATGGTCTGACTAGGACTGGTCAGAGGGAGCAGTAGACAGTTGACATGTCACACTGTGTATGTCCTGTGTTGTTTTGAAGGTGACACATGAACCCTGATAAAGTGTTACACGGCAACATTAGTAGCAATGCTTAATGGTGTAATTGCCCAAATGTCTACATCTATGCTGAAGGAGGCATCAGCAGGGACGGGGCATGTAAATTTGGGTGGTGTGCATGGAGGGGATCACTGGTGTGGCCTCCATCAGTGTCTCACAAGTCCTGTCGGATGAGATTTGCTTTAAAATGGCCTACAGTACCTTTCACACGAGAATCAATCTACAGGTGATACCAGGCCTTATAAACTCCAAGCCAGTGTATTATTTGAGCTGACTTCCATGCAGTGAGATGGTACTATGACAATGGTAGGCATAGGAAAGGGTGATGACTCTTGTGAGTGTGTGTATGTAGATGAGGGAATCTCAGGGTACACATATCGGCATTCCAGGGACCTCTTCAGACAGGTGGGGTGTGACGAGGCGCATGGGTGTGTAAGGTTTTTAGAAAAGGGCTGACATGTAGATGGGATGTGATGTGCTGGATGCTTGTCATATGTGTGGCACTAGTGCTGTGCATATTCTGCTTATGTGTAACTCTAGTGACAGATAGTCATTGCAAAGATTGTCTGTAGTTGGAATTACTGCTGCCAAGAGTCTGGTCACACATTCCTGTTCCTGCAGCAAAAGCATGTCAACTGCCTGATGTATGAGGCCTGTTTTCCCCTAGTTGAGTGATGGTGTTTTAGTTGTGTGACATCTGCTGCGATGAACCATGATTCCTACATGTATGTGTGTAATAGGTGTGGTCCTCAGCTATTGCCCTTCAAAGGTGAACTGTACAGGATGTCAGTCATTTACATTGTGTGTGTATGTGACCGTTGTATGATAGGCATCACATTTGTAGTGTATTTTTCTGTGTCCTGATTGTTATATCATTAATGCTCCATGAGGCGACATTCTTCTTCTGATATTTAGAGCTAAAGGTGTGCAGAAATGAATAGCCAGACCATGATGTGGTGTTTATTTACAATAGTTCATTAAGTGTTGATGGTGATAATAATTAAAAAAAATTGTTCACAATGTGTTGGCGCCTATGCACTCCAGCAGCCGTGTTTGGTTGTTCCCCCTCCTGTTGCAGGGCAGCATCCTCCTCTTCCTCGTCTTCAGGCATGTATGGGCCCTGGTTCAAGGAGGGGAATGTTCCTTTTGACACAAATGTTGTGCAATATTGCACATGTGAGGATGATCCTACAGACCATCTCTGGGGAATATAGTAGGCAACCACCAGTGATGTCGAGGCAGCGGAACCTTGACTTGAGGATGCCGAAGGTCCGCTCGACAATGCTGCATGTCCTCTTATGGGCCTCGTTGTATGCCCGCTCTGCAGCAGTACTCGGGTTGCCAAATGGTATCCTTATCCATGGCTGGATGCCATACCCCTGATCAGCTGAAAGAGAAAAAGAATGGGATCATGTTGATGTAGCTGGCACTATTGAAAAGACCTATAATGGCAGTAGTTGTCTTGTGTTGTCTGTGACTCTTTTATGTACTGATGTGACATCCTATACTTGTAGGCTATACCATCTGCATTGTGTTGTTTCCTTGGCTGAGCAAGTGTTTGTCTGCTAACCGTTTGTCATCTGTATGTTTTTGGATTTTCCATTCAGTGTGCCCACCCTAGCATTGTGACTTCTGATACAGGTGTCCTTGTGTCTTGGGGTGAGTTGATAGTTCAATGTAGAGTTAAATTTATAAGTGTTGTTAACACGTCCATATCAAAGTACCCTGGACATCCCATACCTTTAGGCTTATGCAATGTATTAATGTAAAGGTCATTGGGACACTTACAATTTGCAAGGTGACTTTTCGGCAACCACACTCATTAATGTCTTCACATTAGGCTGTACAGTAAATTCCGATGTGTGACAGGTTCAATGGTGACTTAAGAAACATGGCTAGTGATGTCAGGACCTCAGTGTGTTCCTGTCTAGATGTTGCTATTGTGGTGTATGTGTTGTGTGTCCAAGAGGCTTGCTGTGCAGTGTGTATATAAGTAGGTTTTTGTACTTACCAACAAGTAGTCCATTGCCATACCGTCCATCCTGGAAGTGTTGGTTGATGGTGCAGTGACGGAAGATGAATGAGTCATGTACACTCCCAGGATATTTAGCCACGATGTTGGTGATCAATCCTTGGTGATCGACTATGGCCTGCACGTTGATGGAATGTGTGTGCTTCCTGTTGCGGTAGAGGTGTTCAGTTGCAGCAGGTGGCACAAGGCGTACATGTGTGCAGTCGATTGTACAAAGGACGTGTGGGAAGCCACTGATTGCGTAGAACCCCTGTTTAGTTTCCTGCTGCTTCTGCAGTGTGTTAGGGAAGCAGATGTGGCGGGGTGTCAGGCGAATGATGGCATCCAGTACTTTGGGCAGAAATGCGGAGAATGATGGTTGTGAAATTCCGCCTACCAGGGCACCAGTTGTTTGAAAAGAGCCACTTGCCAGCATGTGGAGTTCGGCAAGCAGCTTTGTTTCTGTTGGTATGGTGTGGGGTGTCACCAAAGTGGGGGCCAACTGCTGTTCAATGTTGCGCAGCAGCTGCTAAATGGCCTGCCAGTTCAACCGGTACCTCTGTATGATGTTGTGTTCCCTGAGGCCCTGAAGGGTTGTTCTTGGGTGGAATATCCTCTCCTGCCTTCTGCGCTGCCTTTGGGGTCCCTGCTGGTGTTGTTGTAGCTGCTGTTGTTGCTGCTGGGCTCTGCGTCTGCGTACACGCTGGATTAGAATCACCTCCATGGCTCCCTGTTGCTGCTCTGCTGCTCTGCTGTTTGTTCTGATTAAATACAGGTGTGTTTGCCCCATTTTAACGCCTGCCCTGACCCAGGCGTTAAATTTTGACGCAAATCGGGCTGTGCGTCATTTTCTGGCTCCGCCTCCCGGCCGTGCATCATTTTTGCCCGAAAGCATAAATACGACGCACAGACGTTTAAGTCATTTTTGGGACAGGAACGCCTACCCTGCATATCATTAACGCAGGGCAGGTTGCCGCATCCAAAAAATGGCGCACATGGTGGAATTTTTTCGTCCTCGGGCGTCAAGGTTTAAATACGGGGCAACGTTTGCGCTGATTGTGCGTCAAAATATTTGACGCGCAAACGGAGAATAAATATGCCCCAAAATGTTTACATTTTTCCTGAGCTCCAATCTGATAGGTCTTTATCACATTTTGAGAAGATGAGCACCCCTTTGGTTCTGGAACATTTGATAGCTTTGTGCAGTGGCCTTGTTAAAAATCTCACTGGAGTACATATAATCGACCCTGGATTTTGCCACCTGTATTCATTGATGATACAGTATGCATGTAAGTCTCAACCTTGCATGGACATAGTGGGGACTAGTAGGTAATATTTCCATAATTCTGACCTGAGGAGCATGTGATCACTGTGTGTAGTGTGTGTGCTGTATTCTGATTAGCTGTATGTTCTTACTCTTATGTGGCATCTAACTTTATGGTGCGTTGGGAACGTGTATTCCTCTGGCCAAATGTGTTTTATGGGGGTAATTTCCTAGGAGCTTATAGGTGTTACTTCCTATCTGGGGAATCAATCTGGCTCTTTCCTGTTTCGTTCATTTTTCTATGTGCTATGTGTCACCCTACCTGTGATCTGTCAATCAGTTGCTTCAGGCCCAGGTCACAGGGTCTGCTTGACCACACACTTCTGGCTCATGGTTGACCAGCAGGTCATGTTGGGTGGAATCAACAATAGCAAAGTAAGTTCATTGTTATGCTGGCACACATCATGGCATACACTGAAATTGTTTTTATAACTATCAACATTCCCCCCTCTAACTGAATTTTATCCACCGCATATTTCATAACATCCATATTACTCGAAGTTTGATATGTTTCTGTTCAATACCATTTCCCTATCTACTTGAACACTATTGAAGGCTGCATTTTGACAGCAGAAATCCCCCATTTGTAGGAAACAACACAAAAACACAAAAACAGCACAGAAATGAGAATCGACAGCAATGACATGCACAGTCTGACTGCTCACAGGAGAAGCCAGGAAAACCAATCAAACAGCCAGTCTTGCTCAGGGGCATCTCCCTCCTTCTTCATGAAAGCTCCCAGACTATGCAGTGTTTGGATAGGGAAAGTCATTTTCCCTTTGATTAGGTTGTTACCAGATATAAATGTGCATCAGAATGCACCAATCTTGGCGCACAACCCACCCTCCTTTCATCAAATCCAACACATACTGATGTTGCATCACCATGAGGCGGATGGCTTAGTTCTTCCTTCATAGTGTTTAGACTGAGTTCAGTACTGTTGACATCTAAAGCATTTCCCACTTGGTTATTTGCAACCAGTGGGCTTCGCTTTTGTCTGTAGTGTGAAGAAGGGTATGGACCCGCCCGGATTCACTTGAGTATTAATGAACAGTCAGAATTCTTCTGGAATGTGCTGCACTGAGCCCAACCAAAATAATCAGCAGTTCTTTTCTATTAAGCTTGATGCAACAGAGTTGTTTTCTTCTGTAGCAGATGTTGGAAGAAGTCAGACTGGTCTTCTCTAGGGAAGACCAGGGTTGGAATGTGCACAGTCATGAGGGAGCAGAGGCCATGCCATCTGGGGATGAGCCTGAGAGTAAGAGAATTGTCCACACTGTCAGTAGTAGTCCATCAGCATGGAGGTGCCCCAGTCCATGTCTGGGATTAATATTTATAATTCCTTTGTGCTGAGAGGGATTGTTCCTTTGCCTCTGAAACATAATGATTTCAGTGTAAGTTTCCATACAATTAGGGGTTTCCCCTTCCCTTCTAACCATGCGTATCTATCTATTTCGGTTTCCCATATTTCTTGGCATGGGTATCTATGATGGTGAGAGTCATTTCCCCTTGCATCATCGCAGTAGATGGCCCTACACAGGAACTTCATGTCTGGGGCGAAATCGTTATTAAAGAAGGTATGCTAAGGGCCATTCAGGAGCACAGATGGAGGCAGGAGTGGATGTGTTAATTTTCTGGTGCTATTTTCAAGAACCTCGTTTCTGAAAAGTCTCAGGGCCAAATAGTGTTCTCCTTTACATTGCCCTGCCTGAGCATCCTTTATAGCTTAGTATGAATGTTACTAGGCTTGGTATAAAGATACAGCAAGGTGTAATTAGTCTCATATTAAATTATATTTACTACTGTTCTGTGGGGTTCTACTCTGTTGGGTTGACTCTTGGCCCTGATTCTACCAAGGTACAGGTGGATGAGATATTTTGCTTTCTTGGGGGCTATCTTCTGAGATAGATAAAGTCTGTTTGCACCCACAGCGTGTGGTATCAACAAACAGATGTAGCATTGACTGGTCGATGTCTGGGTACCAACAACAGTCATGTACGTTTTCCTGATCAACAAAACAGACAGCAGCCCTGGGTTGTTCCTAAATGCAAGTCAAGGCGTGAGTTCTCTTGGAATGTTGTGTCACTGGTTTTTATTGTTGAAATTAGTTTTGCAGTGGGTCAATACCATTTCCCTATCTACTTGAACACTATTGAAGACTGCATTTTGACAGCAGAAATCCCCCATTTGTAGGAAACAACACAAAAACAGCACAGAAATGGGAATCAGCAGCAATGACATGCACAGTCTGACTGCTCACAGAGGAAGCCAGGAAAACCAATCAACCAGCCAGTCTTGCTCAGGGGCATCTCCCTCCTTCTTCATGAAAGCTCCCAGACTATGCAGTGTTTGGATAGGGAAAGTAATTTTCCCTTTGATTAGGTTATTACCAGATATAAATGTGCAACAGAATGCACCAATCTTGGCGCACAACCCACCCTCCTTTGCAGTCATCAAATCCAACACATACTGATGTTGCATCACCATGAGGCGGATGGCTTAGTTCTTCCTTCATAGTGTTTAGACTGAGTTTAGTACTGTTGCATCTAAAGCATTTCCCACTTGGTTATTTGCAACCAGTGGGGGTTCGCTTTTGTCTGTAGTGTGAAGAAAGGTATGGACTTGAGTATTAATGAACAGTCTGAATTCTTCTGGAATGTGCTGCACTGAGCCCAACCAAAATAATCAGCAGTTCTTTTCTATTAAGCTTGATGCAACAGAGTTGTTTTCTTCTGTAGCAGATGTTGGAACAAGTCAGACTGGTCTTCTCTAGGGAAGACCAGGGTTGGAATGTGCACAGTCATGAGGGAGCAGAGGCCATGCCATCTGGGGATGAGCCTGAGAGTAAGAGAATTGTCCACACTGCCAGTAGTAGTCCATCAGCATGGAGGTGCCCCAGTCCGTTTCTGGGATGAATATTTATAATTCCTTTGTGCTGAGAGGGATTGTTCCTTTGCCTCTGAAACATAATGATTTCAGTGTAAGTTTCCATACAATTAGGGGTTTCCCCTTCCCTTCTAACCATGCGTATCTATCTATTTCAGTTTCCCATAATTCTTGGCATGGGTATCTATGCTGGGGAGAGTCATTTCCCCTTGTATCATCGCAGTAGATGGCCCTACACAGGAACTTCATGTCTGGGGTAAAATCGTTATTAAAGAAGGTATGCTAAGGGCCATTCAGGAGCACAGATGGAGGCAGGAGTGGATGTGTTAATTTTCTGGTGCTTTTTTCAAGAACCTTGTTTCTGAAAAGTCTCAGGGCCAAATAGTGTTCTCCTTTACATTGCCCTGCCTGAGCATCCTTTAAAGCTTAGTATGAATGTTACTAGGCTTGGTATAAAGATACAGCAAGGTGTAATTAGTCTCATATTAAATTATATTTACTACTGTTCTGTGGGGTTCTACCCTGTTGGGTTGACTCTTGGCCCTGATTCTACCAAGGTACAGGTGGATGAGACATTTTGCTTTCTTGGGGGCTATCTTCTGAGATAGATAAAGTCTGTTTGCACCCACAGCGTGTGGTATCAACAAACAGATGTAGCATGGTCTGGTCGATGTCTGGGCACCCACAACAGTCATGTACGTATTCCTGATCAACAAAACAGACAGCAGCCCTGGGTTGTTCCTAAATGCAAGTCAAGGCGTGAGTTCTCTTGGAATGTTGTGTCACTGGTTTTTATTGTTGAAATGAGTTTTGCAGTGGGTATGAGGTGAATGTTAACTCATTGGGAGTTTGACTTACTGCATAATTGTGCTTTGTGACTGTGCAAATGTATTGCTTCCCAGACAATTACACCTCCCTGTCATGGCTGTGGGCCTGGCCCTTGCTCGGATGGGTTACCTGTCTGCTGAATGAGGAATGCATTTGGGTTGACCTGGGTTTGGTTTTGCAGATTGAGATTTTGCAGGCACTTGCCTAGGCATATCCCTCTCTGTTCATGGTATGCCTTTAAGCAGCAATGGTCGGCCATATGGCCTATTCTATGACAATAATGACACTCTAAGCGGTTTGGCGGTTGCCACCTTCCCTGGCCTGTGCCATTAGGACTGGGCAGAAACTTTTTGGGTGTCTGAGGTGAAGCTCCCTTCAAGACTGGTTCCATATGCACACTTGTGGCCAACGCAGCTCCCTCAATGGCGATCTTTTTCAATTAATGTTGGACTACTTTTGTGGAGTCTCTCTGGGTTTGCTCCTATTTCCTTTTACTATTCCTGTTTCTTTCTATAATAATGCAGTATGAGGGCCTGGGTGTCTCAACAAGCTTTAGTGTTTAGTGTTTAATTCTACTAAGCTTTATAGTCCACTCTGCATCTCTGTGGGCAGCCCCTTTTTGAGGATGTTGTAGAAGAATCGAACCTGGGGGCCCATGTCGGTCAATGGTTGTCCTATTCATCAATACCTCATTCTGTATGGAGAGTCAGGCATGGTGTCCCCAAGCTTCATACTCTCTTCCATCAATCTTCCTATACCTGGGCATTTAGGGTACATTTCTCTCAGAGCCGTTCATATCATGTGTCTGAATGAATTGAATGTGGCTCCATCGTGCGCAGTGTTAGTCAGCATGACGGTTGAGACCGTATTGGTCTGCGCTCTGATGATGCTGCGAAGCAGACTCTTCACATCACCTATTTCAAGGTTTATTCCTGCTGTGTTTTTCATAAAACATGAGATCCATTTTCCTGCCCTGTTCATCAATGGGGGTGGTGTGGTCCTGAGCCCTTCTTTGTCCATCTGCTCCCATGGCACATAGATGATCCCTGAGGTGCTCTTCTTTAACAACTGGCATATTTTGGCTCAGAGCGGCTCTGCAGGATTTCCCCCAACGTAGCCCTCCCATCTTCCCAGGCATTCCTGCATATAGATGAAACTCCCACCTTGGCTGCCTCCTTTGCTCAGTGCTGCATGTGCTTCTCCTTGGTGGGAACATACCCTCAAGCTCATTTTCTGTGGTCTCTTTTGCTGCCTGGGAATGCTCTAGGAGAGTCTACCCTGTGGCTTCCTCCCCGACGTCAGATCCTGGAAGGCTGGAACCTTTTTTCTCTCCTCCACTTGTAATGTCGCATTCCTGGACCACTATGAACCTCCCAGTCACCCGAGAGCACTTCACTGGATCGGTTAGAATGTATGCTCTCTGCGCTGCTGGGATTTGAATGAGAGTGTGTGTCAGACAGGCAGTCAAGCTTGGGGGCACTCCAGCCCCAACAAGGGTTGGCATCCCTTCAGCCACCGATCGTTGCCTGGTGGGGAGCCCTCTGGGCCCCATAACCAGTAGATTGGTGTAATCAAGGGTCAGGATGACTGAGATGGCAGGCATCAGAGAGAGCACGTATGGTGAGGGAGGTGTGGAAACCTTGCTTGTGGGTTCTGGATGGTTTCAGGTCAGAGCCACCTCAAAGATGGTCCATAGTTTTAACAGTGTCTCTCTTCTAGCCTTTTTCCACCCTACAAGTTTTGTGTCAATTTGTGTCCTTTTGTGTTCTAATGTGTTGGTGTTGAAGGTTCACCCTTCTTGCCAAGTGAATGCATGTGCTAGCTTTTTAACCTGCAAGGGAATCTAGTCTGCATGTGGCCTAACGGTGACTCCATGATGAGTTGGGAACCTTCTTAGGGGACTGGATGGTATGTTGCAAGGATGAAAAGTGGTAACAAGAGAATATGAAGATGAATTTCCCTCTGAGCTCCTGGACATGAGAGGCTCCAAAGGTTGTCCTGATGTTTGGTTTATGAGATGAAAGCCTAATTGGAGTTTAAGACTCTAACCTGTGTGGAAAAGGTAAAATGTTACTGTCAATGATGACATCAACTCTATTCTGCAAGGTCTAAAGTTGTGTTTAGTTGGCTAGGTGAAGGAGACTCCCTCTACCCCTTACCTAGATTGGACCAATCGCGAGGTACAGATCTTTCTATTTTACTTTGGTTGAAGTGCCTTTATGATGTTGCTCAAATGAGAATTTACCTTAAGAAACAAAAGAAAAGAGGTGTCTGGCAAAATAGGAAATTGTTCATTTAATTAAACATTATGGACAGGAGAACAGTTAGAGCACTGGGGTCTGAGTACTGTCTCTTCTAGGACATTGAAATGAAGCACGTTTTATACATTTCTCTGGAAGCAATAACGTCATAAACCATATCTTCCCTGGTAAAAAATACTATCAACTGACAAGGAGTCGTAAATACAATTCAAGATAGGGAATGCAGAAGGACCTTGACCATGTGTGGTCATTATTTTTGAATTTTCAACTACATTATCAAATCCATTAGTCATGACAGTCACAGTGTTGGCACTTTGTTGTCCCACCTCACTCACTACTTGTACCCTACCCAATTTGGGTGCTGCATTTTTACAGCAGGAAACCACCAATTGTATGAAACCACACAAAAACAGTAACAAATCGTAAATAGGCATCAATGACAAACACAAACTGGTCAGCCACTGGGGAGCCAGGAGAACCAGTTTGTGTACCATTCCTGCTCTTCATGCACATCCTTCCATAGTTTGTGCAACACTTGAATGGCAAGTGTCAAAGTTCTATTACCCATGTCATTGCCAGGTATGAAAGTACAGCAGGATGCATTGATCTTGGTGCACACCCCACCCTCCATTGGGGTAATCAAGTCCCAGACATACCAATGTTGCATCACCATGAGGTGGATGGCTTTCAGGTGTTCCCTGATTGCGCTAAAAAACGAGCTCACTATTGTTCATCATTTTGAGCATTTCACACCTTGGTATTTTCAACCAGTGGGCATTTCCTTTTGTCTGCAAGATGAAGAAGGGTATGAACTCTTCCATCAGTACTTGGGCACCAGTGAACAGTCTAAGTCCTCGGGAATGTCCTTGTATTGAGCCTAGCCCAAACAATCAGCAGATCTTGTCCTTCGAGCCTGATGCAACAGTGTTATTTTTTTTCCTCAGGGAGTGTGGGTACAGTTCAGACAGATCCTCTCCAGGGATGACCAGGGTTTGGGTGTGAATGTTAACAAGAGAGCAGAGGCCACGCCATCCAGGGACAAGCTGGGTGTAGACAAACTTGATGCAGTGCCAGTAAGTGTCCACCAGTATGGACGTGCCCCATTCCATGTCCAGAATGTGCAGTATTGTGCTACAATTCTCATTTGTGCCCAGCAGAATGGTTCCTTTGCCTCTGAAACATAAGGAATACAATGTGAGTTTTGATACAATTAAGGGTTTCCCCTTCCCTTCTATCAACATTTACCTGTCTATCTCATTATCCCTGATCTCCTGACATGGGGTATTTATGCTGTTATGATTTCCCTTCATGTATTTGAGGTGCATGGCCCTGCACTCAAACTCCATGTCTGGGGTGCATTTGTTGTGAACAAATACAGCCTCAGACACTCTAAGGGCCACTCGGGGACCACAGATGGAATCAGGGGTGGACGCGTTTGTGCCAAGGTAAGGTGGTTTAGCTAAATCCAAAAATCACTTTCATGAAACTCTCAGGGTCAAACAGTGTCCCTATAGCTCCCTTCCTGCACATTCTGTGGAGCTCAGTTTGGCTGTCACTAGGCTCAGTAAGAAGGGACAGTGCTGTAGGATTTGTCTCATAGAGGATCGTATTTACTATTACCCTATGGGGCTCCAATTTGTTAGGTTGTAGTTTGGCCCTAATTCTACACAGATAAAATGGGGAAGGCATTTCACTTTCTCAGGGACTACCTCTTGAGATAAGTATAATCTATCTGTGCCTACTGTGTGTAGTATCAGCAAACATACATAACATGATCCTGCTGATGTTTTAGATCCCACTGTGGTCATGTGTTGATACCACGTGTTGTGTAAAATAGTGCTGTGTAGTGTGTGTGGTTGGTAGTGTTGGGTGCCCTGTAATTAAATGTGACATGTGTAAGGTTCCTATGCAAACATGGTGATATAGACTCCATTAGATCAATGCATAGATGAAGTAGCATCCCTAGCAACCAAAGCATGTATAAATGCATAAAAAAACATAACTTAGGCATCATTGTAGATCTTGTGATTTTTGCTGAGGAATAAACTATTTTCTTGGTGATAGGAGTTTCTGAATCAAGAAAAACAGGTCAGAAACGCTTTGGGGCAACGTGTGGTACGGGATCCCACAAAGGGTAGGCATGTGAAAAGGTCCTTAAGGTGAGTTGTGGGTCTTGATCCTGTTATACGTGAGAGTTTTTTGGAATAGTCTATGGCTGTTGATCTCACTGGGGATTCAGGTGAACCAACTGAGACGGTGATGGTTCACTGTAGAAGTGGTGCACTTAACGGCTCAACTGTAGACCTGTTGGGCAAGAGCTAGGTTTGGTTATTAAAAAGGAAAAAAAATGCATATCTGTATGTCGCCAATTAATCTTTAAGAATTTCTGAGTTTTTCATGAATTTTGATGAGGCACTGGAGGATGGCCCCCAATCGTTCTGGAAGAAAAAGGTTATTTTTATAAACATTTCATTTTTATACATTTTCTGGTTCTCCCCACCCCTTCTTCTCAGGTCTCCCTCCTCTCCATGCTTTCCAAAGTATATGTTTGAATGGTGTGATTCCCATTTATACATATATATATAAATAAATGTAACTTTATTTTTGTATTTTGTATTTTGTGCATACAACCCATACACAACATACAGTGCAAGGCAGTAAATACAGGCACAAGCCATATTCCCAGAGAAAAGTCACTTAGGGAGTCTTTGAGATGAAGAACATTATATACACCAATTCAGTAATCATAATATAAGTACACATATCTCAGACTTTCACTTGGGTATCACATGTATGATACACTATAATACCCTGTACATCAGTCTGTCCCCAGGTTCTCTGGAGCTGAGTCCTCCTTCTAGCTTTCTCTGGTCATTAAACGAATACAACATTGCCCTCCAGGCAGCCAGGTCCCCTGCAGCCCTGAAAAAGCAACCTGTTCATCAGTAGAAGCAAGTTGCCTATGTTTTTCCTTGGCCACACCACATTCAAGTACATCCTTGAGACATAACATATCAATAGGGTCTCTGGACCCCATCCAACCAATAGTCTCTCCGTTTTGCCAAGAGCAAGGCCAGCTGCAGGAGTCTGTATGAAATCTTGCGACCCCTAAGTCTCACCACCATACCTAATAAGCATGCTCTGGGCATCATGAGGACTGTAATCCCTACAGAATCTTTGATAAGGGAAACAAACTCTTCTGACAGCAAATGAAAGAAAGACGTTTTGATCCAGTTGTGGAGGTTGTTGATGTCCTTATTGAGGTTGTCTGTTGGACCTGGTTGATCCATGCTGAGGGTACTGAGCCAGCCTGCTTCTGTGATTTTTCCCTAGCTAAGGCTTGGAATGCAGAACCTGGTAGGGGTGTTGAATTAAGGTGTGTTGACTTAGAAGTGGAAGAAGAAGTGGTAGGTCCATGTGAGTGGTGTTGTGGAGCTGTAATTGATACTGTCACTTGTGGTGCGGATGAGAGACCAATGTGTGTCCTGTAATGTGAGTTGGTTCTGAGACGAGCTAGGTGAGTTCAATTTTGCTCAAGCTTTTGAGGAGTGCTGTGGAACAGGGGTTGTTTTGTATCTTTCAAGTGAAAATTAAGGTAACCGAGGAGTAGGCTCTGGAGTCAAAGATGAGAGGTCCACTAAAGTCAATGATGAGGTTAGTAAAGGTGGCTCATGGTCCAGGTGGTCAGTAGCAAGAGTCTCCTTTAGGGTGAAGTTTTCAAAGATTTGCAGCTTGAAGTACAGGTGTTTCATGAATAGGGTGGCATTTTCTGTTGGGGTTGTGATACTTATGATTTTTTGTAGATGATAGTGAGTCCTTCTCCTGGATTGTGAAGGCAGTCTGTCAGAAACTGGAGTATTATGTGGTGTTGGAAGTAGCCCTCATCAGGTAATACTCTCACAGTACCCCAGAGATGGTTCTTGGACTCTCACTAGTAAATCATTAGTGCAGTCCTGGTGGTGTGGCAAACAGAAGTCAGGATTTACTTAGAGGAACTTGTGTTAAGCATTTCACAGCACACACTTAATGATAAGTAATTGACACAACTCGAAAGAAATCCAACACCAATTTATAAAAATAGAGGCTATTTTTAATACATTTAGATACCAAAACAAACAGGATTGGATAGGTGT
Organism: Pleurodeles waltl; assembly: GCF_031143425.1. NCBI lineage: Eukaryota > Metazoa > Chordata > Amphibia > Caudata > Salamandridae > Pleurodeles > Pleurodeles waltl. The sequence continues at coordinate 1,073,139,917 of NC_090437.1, forward strand.
AACCAGAGTTATATATTTTAGACACAATATAAAATCACAGAAGAACTGGCATTTAAATGTTGCATTGAAGTCCATGAGAGAAATATCAGTGGCTACAAAAATGCATTTGAAAAGCCTGTCGCGCGGAACCCTTTCGGGGTTAAAGTTGTGCAGTCCCTAGGACCAGTTCATGACAATCAGTGCAGTTTTACCTGACCCATGGTATCTGGGAGAAGAGTTATCCTGGCTGCCTGTGGTGCTGAATGGGACTTGCTTTGAAATCAGTGTCAGGAAGCCACTAGTGACAAACAACCAGTTAGAGGTCGAGCTGTGGTGAACTCTTGTAGAGTTAATGTTGTGAAGGTCCTAGTACTAAGCCACAGCAGTCAATTTACTTCTACATGGTCAATGGGATCTGGGTGCAGAGTTGTCCGTGGTGTTGAACGGGACTCTCACTGTTGCTGATTTTATTCCTTACACTATCTCGCTGACAAAGGGTTGCAAAATCCAAGCTGGGGCTGGGTTGCAGATGTCAGATGCAGGTTGCACACTATGCCCTGCACCTGCAGTGTCGCGTGAAGGGGTTAGTTCCTGGACTGCCAGCTAACAAGCCCTGACAGCGATAAGAGTGCAGATATCATTTAGGAACTTCCCAGGGTCCTAAAGAGCATTGTAACTGCCTAAGACTTGGAAGAAGGCTGGATTACAACTCTAAGAAGATACTGGACCACCTGGTTTTCGACAATCCCATGGTGGGCCTGATAGCTGACAAAGTTTCTTTGGGTGGTTTTACCTGTAGATTGCAGGGGAGTAGTGCCACTAGTCCAAGGCTGACTGAAGGTGCTTCTGGCTTCCACAGAGATCAATCTGGTCGTGAGTGTCGAGGTTCAGCCAAAGACGAGGGTCCATCATGCAGTTCCCAGTCTGTTGCTTCAGGGATGACAGAGTATCCCGTTTTTGCCTTATTGCAGTGGGCAGAGTCTGGTTGTCGGTGATGCAGAGCTCCTCTTGATCCTTCTTTGAGGTTGGTCGATTTGTGGTTCTGATTGAGGGGTGTCCCTTAAATCCGGGATTTAGGGGAGTTAAGTGTGTGGAGACTAGTGACCAATGGGCAGCTAGCTCCTATAACTAATCTGCACCTGAGGGCACCACATGCAGCGGGGCAGGTCAACTTTAGATTCCCAGAACCCTCTATTCTGCCTCTCCTAAAATAGCAGAAATCAAATTATATTACATTGACCAGGCTGCATACCCTAGTGGTGTGGATAGCCTCCTGGGGGTGTGCACAGCCCTGCATCCCTAATTTAACACCTGTCTACAAGCAAATGTACATGGGGGAAGGCAGAGGACTGTTTCCTCCATTGGAGGACAGTGCAGATGGCTATCAGGGACAGTGAAGCATTTGAAGCTCATTGCCCTGATGGCTCTATTCATTAGCCTGGCTGGGGGTGTGGGAGGTGTGACCTCCTTTCTGCCTCAGCTTTTGGGAGCACCCAGGCTGTCCAGCAGGTGGCAGAAACCTATCTTGGTGGCAGCAAGCACATGAAAAAGTGTGGGCTGCTCAACCAGAGTACAAAGGGGGTACCGAACTGGTGGGCAACCTGTAGTATGCCAGCCATTTCTCATCACAACATTTGTGTTGGGGGAGAGAAAGAAAGTTTTTTGTCACAAAAACTCAACATATCTAGGGGTATCATAATGGAGCCAGCAGCCCTGGTCTGCCGGGCCTTAAGTCCTATGTTATCCTATAGACCACCCTGCACTTATATTGTACCTTAATGGAAAGGACATTATAAAGATATATATGTCTGCATCTTAAATATAATGCACCCTGCCTTGTGGGTTGTACAGGCCGTTCTTAGGGTGTCTGATATATATGCAATGCAAGGCATGGGACAGTGACATGCTTGGTGAAGGCACAGTCAAACTCAAGGAGTTTGAACTGCACTGACAGTCTGCAATAGCAGGCTTCCCACCAGCGATTTGGGAGGGTCACCCAGAGTGGCACAAACTCATGCTGAATCCCTAGGGACCCCTTCACCACCTATGCCCTGGGTACCCTAGTATTAGAAATTGGGTCTCTAGTTGGCAGAACTATGCAGCCTGACTAAGTAGGGACCACAATCCTAGTCAGGTTAAGTCAATTACAGTCCCTAAATTAATCCATACTCACCCCAGTGGTAGCTAGGCTCAGGCTTAACTTAAGAGGCAATGTGTAGATTTTGTGCAGCACTTAAATACAGTAACACAGTGAAAAACATCATAAAATACTCTACAACAGGTTAGAATATTAAAGAATATTTATCAGAGTATAACACAACCAAAATGCCAAAAATCCAATAAGTAGACCCTGAGATATGCAAGTTTATAGATTCAGGTGAAAATAGTGCATAGAAGTGCTGAACTGGGACAAAGTCACAAGTTCAAGCCGACCGCGATGGAATGCAGACCGGCTATAGAGACCCACTTCGGCCAGCTGAACACAGTGGGAGTCATTCCAACCCTGGCGGTCGGTGTTAAACCTGCGGCCAAACCGCAAACAGGCTGGCGGGGTAAAAAATGGAATTCCGACCCTGGCGGAAAACGCCAACAGAGACCGCCACATTACCACACCGCCCGCCACGGCGGCACAAACAAACAGCGCGGCGGTCACCGCCAACAGACTGGCGGGAGACAATGTACCCCCCACTGTATCACAAGCTACCAATCCGCCACCTTTTCCGGGGCAGTAGCCCCGCCGATAAAAACACGGCGGAAACAGCCATTTCAAAGGGAAAACGCCCACCTCCATATACCCCACGAGGAATTAGGACAGCATGGAACCTGAACTCCACATACTCCCAGCGATAGTGTTCCTACTCCTCTACCAGGAGCACAAACGCCGGCGCAGAAGACAATGGTGAGTACAGCACCTACGACACAGGGGAGGGGGGAGAAGAACATATTACGGGTACACACATACGCGACACACCCACCCTCACCCACACCCACTACAACACACACATCAATGCATAGCAACACATCAGAGTGACACCCCCCAAACCCTCTGGAAGAATGCAAATACAAAAGGAAATTATTCTAAACATTGGAATATATTGTATAACTGGCTTAAAAATATATCTACACATCAAAAAATCTTATATACATAAATGTACAAGTCCGAGCATTGTAGCATGCATTGTCCGTGGACCACTGGGCCCAAATCACATGGGAAAAGCCCACACAAGATACCTGACTCCAACGGAGAGAACACTGCAGGGGCATCAGATAGCAAAACTACAGGCACCTCAGGGGGAAGGGAAGGGGGGGCACCTCAGCCAGATGAGTGAACCAGGCCAGATCCACGAGGGGCCTCCATGGCCACTGTTCAATCCTGGGGAGTGCAAAGCCACAGTCTCACAAGTCTCTGCAGTGGGTGGTTTGCCCACTGGACCATCCTGGGGAGTGCAAAGACACAGTCTCACAAGTCTCTGCAGTGGGTGGTTTGCCCACTGGACCATCCTGGGGAGTGCAAAGCCACAGTCTCACAAGTGGATAACAGTCTCCACTGGTTCTGGAGGGGGCTTTGTGCTCAGAGTGCTTCGTGCAGCCCTGTCCAACACAGATGCGGGCCAGCCCCTGCCGCTCATGGGGCAGCGGTGCTTGAGACGGCGGTGCCCAGTGCAGCGGTACTTGAGACAGCGGTGCCCTGTTCAGCGGTGCTTGAGATGAAGGGCCCAGTTCAGGGGTGCTTGAGACGAAGGGCCCAGTTCAGCGGTGCTTGAGACGGCGGTGCCCAGTGCAGCGGTACTTGAGACGGCGGTGCCCAGTTCAGCGGTGCTTGAGACGGCGGTGCCCTGTTCAGTCGTACTTGAGATGAAGGGCCCAGTTCAGCGGTGCTTGAGATGGCGGTGCCCAGTTCAGCAGTGCTTGAGATGGCGGTGCCCAGTGCAGCGGTACTTGAGACGGCGGTGCCCAGTGCAGCAGTGCTTGAGACGGCGGTGCCCAGTGGAGCGGTACTTGAGATGAAGGGCCCAGTGCAGCGGTACTTGAGACGGCGGTGCCCAGTGCAGCGGTACTTGAGATGAAGGGCCCAGTGCAGCGGTACTTGAGATGGCAGTGCCCAGTTCAGCGGTGCTTGAGACGGCGGTGCCCAGTGCAGCGGTACTTGAGATGAAGGGCCCAGTGCAGCGGTACTTGAGACGGCGGTGCCCAGTGCAGCGGTACTTGAGATGAAGGGCCCAGTGCAGCGGTACTTGAGACGGCGGTGCCCAGTGCAGCGGATCTGGCCATGGCGTGGAGGTCATTTGCCACCTGTCCTGTGGCTGGCGGAGCCTTCCTGCCCATCTGTCCTGTGGCTGGCGGGGCCCTCCTTGGCTGCAGTGCCGGGCCTGTTGGTGGCCTCCTGCCCACCTGTGATGGGGTTGGCGGGGCCCTCCTGCCCACCTGGGACGGGGCTGGCGGGGCCCTCCTGGCCAGCTGGGCTGATGGCGGTGTTGTCGGGCGTGCTGCCCTTCCCAGCCTTCCCTGATCGCCTGTGTCCCTTCCCCACCTTGGGCGGTGTGTCAGCTGTCTCCACACTTCCTGCCGGAGCCATGGTAGGGGTTTTAGTCCCTGCTGTTTTCACCCTCTCGCGCCGGCCACTGCCTATCTTTGGATGTTTCTCCGGGGGTGGGCTGCCCGTGCCTTGGCTCCGTACTGAACTTGCTGCCCTGGAGAGTGGGGGACTCCACAGTCCATGGCAGACTGTCATGACAGGGCATGGTTTTGTCGTGGCTGAGGTGCTGACTATAGTCCTATGACATGGACGGGGTGAGGGAGTTGGTGGAAAGAGGTTGAGTTTGGACAGGAAAAACTTCTTAGGAGCAGTGGGACGGGTAGGTGTAGTGGGTATGGGAGTGGAGGAAGAGGTTGTGGTTGTAGGAGTATGAAGTCTGGTGTCTTTGGGTGCAGGTGCTTGGGCTGGAGGCTGTCGTGAGGTGGATGGCTGTTGGGTGGGTGGCTGCCTGCATTTGTGTATCTTGGAAGAGGGGGTCACAGACACACTGGGAGAGGACACAGGGGACGTGTAAATGGTAGTGGGGGTGGTGACTGCATGTGTGCGGGGGGTTCTGGTGTGTGTGCTGGTGATGGACGTAGTGGCTGAAGATGTTGTGCATGCAGGTGTGAGTGGAGACGTGACAGGGAGGGAGGAGGGAGATGAGGAGGAGGGGGACACAGTGGAGGCAGTGGGTGTTGGTATGTCTGTATGAGGATGTTGCTTGGGTGAATGCCTGTGTGATCTGTTGTGCTTATGTCTGCCTGAGCTTCTCTTGGGTGTTGAGGTGTGTGCAGGCTGGTCTGATGGTGTGTCAGGGATAGGCAGAGGTACAGGTGATAGGGTCTGGGTGGAGGAAGTTGGAGGGGGGAGGCTAGAGACAGAGACAATGGCTGCCATCAGTGCTGAGGCCAGAGTGTTGAACGATCGCTGTAGGGCAGCCTGACCAGAATGAATGCCCTCCAGGTATGCATTACTCTGGTGCACCTCTCTTTCTACACCCTGGATGGCATTCAAAATGGTAGACTGCCCAACAGTGAGCGTCCTCAGGAGGTCAATGACCTCCTCACTGAGGGCAGCAGGGGTGTCTGGGGCAGGGCCTGAGGTGCCTGGGGCGAAGGAGATGCCCACCTTCCTGGGTGAGCGGGCACGGGGCAAACGCTGAGAGGCTGCTGGGAGGGCGGTGCTGGTGCGGTCGGTGGCGGCTGTACCTGTTGTTGCGGGGGCACAGATGTTGCCGCCACCACAAGGGAGCTCCCTTCAGAGGACGAGTCGTGTCGCTGATGTCTGCCCGAGTCCCTGCTGTGGAGCTCCCCTCACCCTCCGTCCCACTGGTGAATTCGGAGTCCGTTGCATGGCCCTCCATGGCCATGTGGGATGCAGCTCCCTCGTGCTCCGATGCCACTTCTCCTCCGCCTGATGATGCTAATGCACACATGAACAGGAAGACCACAAAAAAGGGAGGGGGGAGAAAATAAAGACATGTTGAGTGCATGCATTGGCGACACCGTTGGCGGACAGGACAGACACAGAAGCCCCCTGCACTACACCGCGCACTTGGGGTCGACTACTCAATCCGTGGAACATGGCCTGCAAGCCTATGGACGACATCTGCACACATAGATGACACAGGGCCTTGATAAGCTGTACTTGGCACCCTACAGAGGTGGGGGGCGGGGGCACAGGGCCATGCCTTATGGAGGGGCCTAGCCTACAGAAATCGCCCTGGCCTAGGTATACCCACAGCCCTCCTCCCCCACCCAGCCACCTCCACTGCGCGCAAAGTCAACAGAATGAGAGTGTACTCACCCCCTTGTGTCTGCTGTGATGTTGTCACGCGCCCATCCAAATCGGGGTAGGCCACCGCCAGGATCCGGGACATCAGGGGCGTCAAAGTCCGACTGGCACCCCTCCCACGTTGGGAGGCCATCCCCAGCTGAGCCTCCGCCGTCTTCCTGCTCCAGCGTCGGATGTCCTCCCATCTCTTCCGGCAGTGGGTGCCCCGTCTCTGGTGGACCCCCAGGGTCCGGACGTCCTTGGCGATGGCACGCCAAATATCGATCTTCTGGTGGGTGCTGACCTATGTGAAATGCACAGGGGGGGAAAAATAGTCATCACCATCTGCATGCTCAATGTGAGTGGCCCCCCATCCCTACCCTTGCCATGTGGAACATGCTCTCACCGTCGTTTGATGCATGCCTCAATCGCTCCCCTCCCCACCATCATTCATCCACCCCACTCAACACAGGCAGTGCCCACAAAGAATGGTCCCAGTGTACTTACCTGTTGGTCTGGAGGACCGTAGAGTAGCGCATACTGGGGGAGGACCCCATCCACAAGTTTCTCCAATTCCTGAGCAGTGAAGGCAGGGGCCCTTTCCCCAGTCGCATGAGCCATTGTCTCTTCCAGACAGAGGTCACAGCAGCACTTGCAGTGTAGGTCCTCTCCTGTCGAAGATCAGGTATCGAGTGATTAAGCTGATAGAAAATGGCGGTCACGCCCACGGCGGTGCGTACCACGGCGGTGCGTACAGCGACCGCTGGCGCACATCTTCATTGGCTTCTGAGACCCATAGGGTTCAATGTTAACCAATGGTGCTTAGCGCCGCGGTCTTCGACCGCCTACCGCCACGGTGTGCCACGCCAGTGCATTTACCTCACATCCCATGGTCGCACTTCACAGGTCAGGCAGCCGCCATTTCAGGGGCCCACATGGCTTTCTTTCTACTGCGTCACACATACCTAGGCCTTGCATCAACACTCATACAAGCCATTCAATGCATTGGGAATCGTGTTATGTGCAAGCTATGGTTACGTACCTGTGGGTTGATTGACTCTGTGCTCGCTGTTGTCCTTCATAGGCACCGTCCACTGGGACATGTGAGGAGATGGAGGAATCTTCCCATGTATAGACCGCTGGTGGACCTGTCGACAATGGAGGAAAGACATGTCATACTGACATACAGGCTTGACCGAGCCACTATCCATGAACTGTGTGCCCAGCTGGAGCCAGACCTGATGTCACCAATACACCAACCCACAGGGATCCCCCCTCTGGTGCAGGTGCTGTCAGTGCTCCATTTCTTTGCAAGTGGGTCATTTCAAACAACAGTGGCCATATCATCAGGGATGTCTCAGCCTATGTTTTCCAAGGTGTTGTCCAGAGTGTTGTCTGCCCTGTTGAAACACATGCGCAGCTACATCGTTTTCCCTGAGGTGGGGATTTGCCTACAGTGAAAGGTGACTTCTATGCCCTTGGATATATCCCCAACATCATAGGTGCCATTGATGGGACACATGTGGCTTTGGTACCCCCCAGCAGGAGTGAACAGGTGTACAGAAACAGGAAGAGTTATCATTCGATGAATGTACAGATGGTGTGTTTGGCAGACTAGTACATCTCCCATGTGAATGCCAAGTTCCCTGGCTCAGTGCATGACGCGTACATCATGCGGAATAGCAGCATCCCTTACCTGATGGGTCAACTCCAGAGGCACCGTGTGTGGCTAATTGGTGACTCTGGTTACCCCAACCTGTCATGGCTACTGACCCCAGTGAGGAATCCCAGGACAAGGGCAGAGGAACGCTACAATGAGGCCCATGGGCGTACTAGAAGGGTGATCGAGCGGACCTTCGGCCTCCTGAAGGCCAGGTTCCGGTGCCTCCATATGACAGGTGGTTCTCTCTACTACTCACCAAAGAAGGTGTGCCAGATCATCGTGGCCTGCTATATGCTTCACAACCTGGCTTTGCGACGCCAGGTGCCTTTTCTGCAGGAGGATGGTCCAGATGGTGGTATTGTAGCAGCTGTGGAGCCTGTGGAGAGTGAAGACGAGGAAGCCGAAGAGGACGACATAGACAACAGGAACACAGTAATACAGCAGTATTTTCAGTGACACACAGGTAAGAATCCACACCGGCATATTACATATACTTAACCACTACTACGTCTCTACTGTCTGTCCTTTTCCCCCAGTGTATGGTAACTGAGTTGTGACTTTCCCTTCCGATTTCAGAGATGTGGGCCCCACTGCCTGACATCTGCTTTGTTTCCACATGGACTACAGCTGTGTGACAGTGGTATGTTGGCATCACAATGTAAATGTGCATTTTGGCACAGTAATCTCTAATACATTTGTACTAAATCACAGCCAGACTCCAGAATGTTTTGTGCAATAACTGTGTTTATTTCTGTGCTCTATATTGGTGGGTGGTTGTAAATCGGTGAGGGGTGATGGTGGAGGATTGTCCGTGGCAGAGTCCAGACTAGTATTATCACAGGTGCATTGTCCAAATGGCTGTGGGAAGTGGAGCAGGGGCAGTTTAAGGATGGACAGGGTGACAATGTGGGTCAGTGGGATGACAATCAGGGAGGTATCCTTTGCTGGCGGGGGTCTTGGCATCTTACTCTGTCTTCTTCCTGGATCTCAGGGCCCGCTTGCGGGGTGGTTCTCCTTCTGCAGGGGGTGGGGTGCTGGTGGCCTGTTGGTCCTGTGGCGGGGCCTCCTGTCCACTAGCGCCGGCAGAGGTGGTAGGCAGTTCTTGGTCCATGCTAGTGTCAGGGGCCCTTTGTGGTGCCACAGTGTCCCGCAATGTGGTGACTACCTGATTCAGCGCCCCTACAATGGTGCCCAGGGCGGAACTGATGGTTCGTAGTTCCTCCCTGAACCCCAAATACTGTTCCTCCTGCAGGAGCTGGATCTCCTGACACCTGGCCAGGACAGTCGCCATCGTCTCCTGGGAATGATGGTAGGCTCCCATGATGGAGGAGAGGGCCTCGTGGAGAGTGGGTTCCCTGGGCCTGTCCGCCCCCTGTCACACAGCAGCCCTCCCAGTTCCCCTGTTTCCCTGGGGCTCTGTCCCCTGGACCGTGTGCCCACTACCACTGCCCCCAGGTCCCTGTTGTTGTTGGGGTGGTGGGTTAATCTGGGTGCCCTGTAGTGGTGGACACACCGCTGATTGACGTGTCCTGGGGACAGAGGTATGGGCCCCCTGGGTGGGTGCTGTGCTGGTGTTCCCAGAGGGGGGAAGGTCTGCTGTGGCCTGTGGCTGTCTGAGGGGAACCGACTCTCCCGAGGTCCCCGATGGGCCGGGCTGGTCATCTAGATCCAGGTCGACAGAGGTGCTGTCATCACTGTGGGCCTCTTCTGGGGGTGGAGTGGACATTTGTGGACCCTCCTGCGTGGTGACGTGGCGTTCCGGTCCTGCAGGGGTATAAATGGATGGTTATTGCATCTGTGTGTGCCATAGTGTGCAATGGGTGGGTGCCTGTGTACCCCAGTGCTGGCATTCCTGTGTGGGGGCTGTTGTGACGGTGGTTTGGGGGGGGTATGGGTATGTGAAGTGGGCATGCTTTGGTGATGGGTGTCCATGCTTTGTGGTCGCATGCAGGGCTTGGGGTTGGGATGGGTGGGTTGTGATGGTGAGACATTTGCAAGGAGTAGGTGTGATGGGGGTGAGGGTGAGGGTGGGGGTATGAGTTGGCATGCTGGTGGGGTGGGGGGGATGAAGTTGTGAAGATGAGACTTACCAGAGTCCATTCCTCCAGATACTCCGCCGAGGCCCTCAGGATGCAGGATCGCCAAGACCTGCTCCTCCCATGTTGTAAATTCTGGGGGAGGAGGTGGGGGTCTGCCGCCAGTCCGCTGCACCGCGATGTTGTGCCTGGATACCATTGAACGCACCTTCCCCCGTAGGTCGTTCCGCCGCTTCCTGATGTCGTCCCTATTTCTTGGGTGCTGTCCCACTGCATTTACCCTGTCGACTATTCTGCTCCATAGCTCCATCTTCCTGGCAATGGACGTCTGCTGCACCTGTGTTCCGAAGAGCTGTGGCTCTACCCGTGCGATTTCCTCCACCATGACCCTGAGTTCATCCTCAGAAAACCTGGGGTGTCTTTGCGGTGCCATGGGGTGGTGTGGGTGATGTGTGGGGTGGATTGTGTGGTGCTAAGTGTGGTGATGTGTATTGGTGTGTTGTGTGAAGTGCGTGGTAATATTGCTGGGTGAAAGTAAAATGCGCGACTGGGTGCTCGGATCTCTATTTCTCTGTGCGTGGTCCCGATTCTGGAGGAGTGGGGGTTTGAGGGTGATGTGGGTGTGTGTTTTATATTGTGTTGGGTGTGTGGGAGTGGTGTCTGTATGTGTATCAGGTGTGTGTATTTTGATTTGTCCAATGTGGTTGTATTTTGTAAGTGTGTGTGTATTTTGAGCGCGGCGCTGTGTACCGCCAATAGAATACCGCGGTTGAAAGACCGCCGCGTGGATTCGTGTGTCGTGATAGTGTGGGCGTATTTCTGTTGGCGTGACGGTGGAGGTTTGGTCATCGCCAGTTTCTCGCTGGCTTTTGGTGTGGCGGACTTTTGTGGATGTCTGTATTTTGGCGGTTTGTCTGTTGTGGGTCAGAATGATCGTGGCGGTTTACCGCGGCCACGGCGGTATGTTGGCGGTCTTCCGACAGCGGTAAGCTGATTTTACCGCCAAGGTTGGAATGACCACCAGTATCTTAAATTATAGTGTGAGTACCTTGTTCCGTTGTTTTGCAAGTCTTTGCATCATCTGGCAGAAGTTCCAAGAGACTTTGTAAGGCTTGGCCTCGCTTTGCATTTCTTTGCAGTAGTTCTGATGATAACCGCAGAGAGCAGAGCACTTTAGATACACTTCTTGGCAGGGTAGACCCACAGATGACAGGTGCTATATCAGGTGAGTTGAAGTCAGTCTTTAATGTCCCTGAGACTACTGAAGAACAGGGGGCAGGGATGTAGAGACAAGTCCAGTACTTCTCTCTTTTGGACAGAAGTAGAAGGCAGCAGGCCAACAAAGCAGAGCAATCGTCAAAGTGGCAGTCTCTCCTTCAGCAGCAGTGGTATGCCAACACAGCAGAGCAAGTAACAAAGTGGCAGTCCCTCCTACAACAGCAGCAGGTCAACACAACTATGCAGTTCCAGAGTGACAGTCCCTCCTTCTTTCTGCCAGAGTGTCCTTGGTTCCAGTAGAATCTGATTTGGTGGGGCTTGGGGTCCAGTATTTATACTTTGGTGCCTTGGTTCTGGAAGGTGGGAGACACTTCAAAGCTTTCCTTTGAAGTCCACAAAGTTCCTATCCTGCCGTCCCTGGCTTCAGTCACTTTACAGGGGGCTATGCAACCCTTTGTGTGGATAGTGGAACAGCCCTTTTCAGGTGTACATGAGGCTGTGCTAAGATTCATCCCCATCCAGCCAGTTAATATGACCTTGAGGCCCATTAAGCCACACATACACTTCCATTGTGTGACTGCCTACAAGGGGCACTTTCCTACACAGTCTTTTTGAGTGATCTTCTAGCCCTTTTAAATTGATATAACAATGTTGGGAGATAATGAGGGATTGGGACAGGTCTCTGTGATGAACAGGATGTCTGGTACATGGCTGTTTAGCAGGTCCCATATTTACGAAGTGTGTTTGTTGAGTGATTGTGTGTTGAGAATCATGCAAGCCAGTGACTGTTGGCATGCAGCTTTGGTATGCTGGGTTGTGTAGGGGGGAGTGTAAGCATTTTTGGCGCTTGTGTGGCCTGTTTATTGGGAGTGGGTGTTGAGGGTATTGTTAGTATTTGCTTGAAGGGTGTGAGTGGGTGGCTGCTAGAAAAGGGGCAGTGGGTGCAGGTGAAAGCTCCTTCTCCAGTGTTACGCATGGCACAGCAGCAGTTAGGGGAATGGCGTCTGGGTTCTAATGACCTAAGCAGTGCTGCAAACTATCACTGAGAAGTGAACTGACCAGGGTCACTCATGCTAGGCACAATCCAAGCATGGACTGATGCAGAAGAGCTGGCCTTTGGTGGCCCCATTGGTGTGCCTGCTGCGCACCTGTTGCATGCGTCCACTACATGTCCGTGTTGCAACTGCCATTAAGTGAGTTCTGGGAGGGAGGATTAGGATGTCATGAGGTCATTTCCTATGCTGTTGCTTGATGCTTGGCTTCTACTTTTAAAGGTGGTTCTGGCAGGAAAACAAGTGTCAATAATGTAGACCTGTGATTCGCCTCGTGCCAGGATGATTAGATTGTGGATGATGAGAACTTCAGTGATTTCATTTCCAGTGCAGCTGGATGATGTTCTTAAGATTTGAATTATTTAATGTTAATGCACACAGCGATGCCTTTAAATACATAGATGAATTTGCATCTCCATTGTTAGATTCCTCAGTTGTGAGCTGTCCATCAACCCCGCCACATGGATATCTGGTCAGGCAGGCTTTGAGACCTGGCCTGAGGTTAATGACTGACAGGTCACAGGCTTGCAGCCCAACACACAAAACAGGAAAACCTAGATCAGATTCCACAGATAGGCAGCAAGACTACAATGGTCTTTGGAGAATGGCCCCAATAAAACACACATGGCCAGAGGGATGCGCACATTCCCAAAAACACCATGAAGTTAGATGTCACATTTAGATAGGTACATTCAGTCAATCACGACACAGCACATGCAGTTACCGCACACCCCTCAGACCGGACATCTGGACACGTACTCACCCACCTGCATCCACTATCTTAAAGTGAATTTACAACTCATTGACAACTGTTCACATTTTTGTACCAAGAAAAGAATGTCTTTTATGGTTTTATTGCACTTAGATGCATAAGAACTTGCTTCATTCCGATTTACAATGAGAGACAGTCCTCAGACCCCGGTTCAGTAACTTTTTTCCCGGAGGTAATGTTTAATTAAATTAACCGTTCCCATTTTTCCAGAGCAGCAATGGGAGATCCAGGGATGTGACTTCCTTTTGCTGATGAGTGATAGGAAATTAAGTCCTCTTGTTTAGCTTCTTCTTTTAAAGGTGGTTTTGGGAGGACAAACAGTAATGTCGCTTCCTGTCAAGATGAATGATGGGAAATTCAGTGATATCACTTCCTGTGCAAGTGGATGATGGCAGATCCAATAGTGTCACTTTCTGAAATGAAGTCCTCCTGGCTGCTATGTCTTATAAAGATAGTTTTCTTGGGAAAAATTAAGTCCAGCTCGTGTATCAAAATGTGAGATATATTTGCATATTTCATTTATTATTATTACAACCACAGCTAAATAACAAAAATACACAGAAACAAGTGACTATCTATTTCAGGGAATGTTAAGTTTGACCCTATTGTTTATCATGTGTTTTCATGCTACCTTTTCCTATGAGAATTATAATTAGGAAAATAACTTTGGGCCTCCTATAACTTTTCGCTCCATGACCAAAATGCACAAAAGATATGTTTCATTCATGATTCTGTTTTTTAGGGAACTTTTGCAGTGATAATTCTAATGCAGCCACAGTTACTATCAATAACAATAAAACAACTTCTATTTATTATTAAGATTATTTTATTATTAAGATAAATGGCAAATAGAAAATCATAATTACCTACTGTTTCATGCATAATGTTAAATAAGAATGGTCTACTGACAGGGTTGTGGAACACAAATTGATTGCATTCATATGTTGTGTTGGATGGTCAATTTCATGAGTGCTAATTATAATGCTTTTGTAGCAGTGAGGTGACAAACAGTTTTGAACTATCTGTGAGAAATTAGATTGTTCGTTGACTCGGTTGTAAGCCCTGGTCAAGCAACAGCCATGAACCCTTGCAGAGTGAACCACAAAAAGTAACTAAATTAACTATGCTTAACCGTGGGTAGCATGTCACAAAAAGCAGTCAGGTTTAACTTAGAAGCGATGTGTATAGTATTAATGAAGCACACAAACAATAATTAAGTGAAAACACAACACAAGAAAAATCACAAACTAATTTAGAAAAATAAAGTAAACTTTAATAAAAAAAATTGACACCAAAACAACAAACATCCAATCATTAGAACAGGAATTTTTAATTGTTCTCAGTAAAAACTAACAACTAAATGCTCAAGCACCAACCACTAACATCTAGTTGTGGAGGCTCAGTCAAAGTAAAAAAAATATGTCCGGCCCCAATGAAGCGTGGCTCTGATACAAGAAGTGGATTGGGCCCTCTCAGCCCTTACTTTCGGACTTAGAAGATTTTCTGAGAAAAAGTATCTGAGAAGGTAATGTTCAGCAGGGCAAGGCTGTATGAGGTATCTGAGGTGGGAGTATCATCATTGGATTGCCTTAGGTTATAGTTGCAGTGAAAAGTTCTATGTAAGGACTTATGCGCCAAAACTGAATTTGAAAATTTCCTGTGTACAAGGCTGAGGAATGTAGCTGAAGACAGTTCCAAGGAGTCAGATACCCCTTTGGTGAAGAGCAACTGAAAATATTTTGCTGCTGCAGAGAACAACATAGCAGGAGAAGCTGCAAAGTGAATGTGACCAGTGATGTACCTCAAGTGGTTAGACAAGCAGGTTGGTCCCGGGCTCCTCCTGGTTCTTAGAGCAGTTTTTGGTCAGAATTCCCCAATATTGGGATTTGGACATCTGGGCACCATCAGCACCACAGAGAAATGGTTCAGAATTGGTTTGAGTTCAAAATGGTATGAGCTTTTTGTGCCCCTGTGTCTTTGAACAGCATCTCCAGGTAGCAAAGCAGTCCTTCCAGGTACATCAGCAGTCTTACAGAGTGCACAGAAGTTCACCTGAAGCAGTCATTCCTCTGACAGTCCTTTTGCAGGTATAGTAGTGAACTGAAGAGAGGGTCTGAAAGTCCTATTGTTATATCTTCTGTGAACTGAAAAGCAGATCTGAAGTTCCTACTTTTAGATCCTTGTACCCTTCTTCTGGAAGGTGGGAGAAGCATCTGAAAAGTTTATTTGAAGTGCATTGAATTTCCTGAATCCCTCAGCCTGGCTTCAAGCTAACTGTAATGACAATGCAGGGTCATTAGGCCCTTTGTGACAGAGCACTGACTATTCAATTGCAAGTGGGGCTGTGCTCAGCTCCGCCCCCATCCTGCCTGCAGACAGCCCATTGAGACACAACTAATCCCTCTATTGTGTGACCGTCTGGGAAGAATTCCCAAAGTCTTTCAGCTACACATAGTCATGTTATCCAAGGGAGGATTCCGGCACAACGGCCTAAAGGCAAGAACATGTCAACTTTCTTAAAGTAGCATTTTCAAATTTATAATGAAAAATCCACCTTTACCATTAAAGAATGTTTATCATTAAAATTTCATAGATACCAAAAAAGATAAGGTACCTGCTCCCAACTAGAAGCTACAAATATCAACTGTGATTAGGAATCTCCATTGTTATCCTATGGAAGGGGGAGGACTCACAGTAGTGAAAAAGGAACTTAGGAGTTTTTTTTACTACCAGGACATGTAAAACTTAAAGTTACATGTCCAACCTTTTAATTACACAGAACCCTGACTTATGGGCTACCTAAGGCCTACCTTAGGGGTGAATTATATGTAATAAAAGTGGAGTTCAAGGCTAGGTAACAGGGTTTGATTTCCAAGTCAACCTGGCAGTTTAAAACTCTATTTGGGCTTCATTGGCAAGGTTTGTGCATATTTTAAAGTGCTAATACAGAGGCTGGCACAATAAGTGGTGCATGACCATTGGTAGCATTTAATTTACAGGCACTCGATATATGGCATAGCACTTTACAATCCCAATTAGGTGTAAGTCAATTAAACCATGTGTCGGAGAGTAAGCCCAAACACATTGGCGCTTTTCAGCAGTGGTAAAGTTCAGAGAGTCCTAAGGTCAACAAAAATTAATTTCAGTGTTAAAAATGGAGGTAAGTATGTAAAATATTTGGAGGAAGACCACCGTAAGGCTGACAAGTCTAATACTATGATTTCAGGTAGAAGATACATATTTGTCAATTGGTTCAATATTATGTATATTTCTAATTTGAGGCAGCTGGGTATATATCTATTTTGGGTTAACTGAATATGGTCTACTTCATTGAAAGACTTTAGTAAACACTTTCAGACACTGAAGCACAGAACAGCATTGTGCTATTATTTTAGATGATAGAGATGCACTTGCCATTTTGTCCACTACTATGTACGTTGTTTTTCAGGTAGTCAATCATAAAACATACTATATACATTAATGAAGCTACAAACTGGTCATAAACAGAGTCAAGAGGATATTTTCACTTCACTTGCTCCTGTGTGCATGATAGCATGGATTTTATAAGGGTGATAGAGGGCAAGCTATTTCATTGGTCGTCCCAAATCCTAGTAACCATGTTTATCCAGGCACTATATACTAACATTCCACAAAGGGAAGTTCTGTTAGTTCTGAAAAAAGTCTTGGATACCAGGGATCACCACTGGATATACAACTTAATTTTTGCTTTAATTGTCTGAGATTGCTATTGCAAGGAACATTTTAGAATTCCTTAATGATTACTATTATCAAAAGAAGGGTGTGGCAATGGGAGAAGGGTTTGCACCTGACCTACCAAACCCTTTCATGGGCGATTTTGAGAACATGTACCTGTTCAATGATACAAACACTTTTGAATCCAAAATCATTCAATGGTATTGGTACACTGATGATATGTTCCTCATATGTGATGGTTCTAAATTGAGATTACATGAGTTCCTCACTTGGATCAATATGTGTTCCCCAGATATTCAATTCACCTCAGCCCAAAGTACATTTAAAATCTGCTTCCTTAACCTTACTGTGAAAATTGACAATTGTGTTTTATAGACTACACTCTTTAAAAAACCTACAGAGAAAAACCTTCCTCTGATGTACTCCAGCCATCATCTCCGGGGACTCTGTGATAATCTTCCTTATGGGCAGTTCCTTAGGGTACATCGTAATTGCTAAAAAAAAGTCGATTATTTCAAGGAACCTGACTTACACATCTTTCATCTGGAAGAAAGGGTATACCCAAATCAGGCTACTTAAAAGATTTAGAGAAGGAGCTTGGTACGTATACAGCAAACATATTTAGACTTCTAAATTTCAAAAGAGCACACAAGACCTTATGATCGTTAAAACTTTGAACACTAGCAGCGATGCCACACATAGTATCATTTTTAAATACTGGCACATAATAGGCAACATCATACAACATGAGGAACCACCACTATGTTAATTTAAGAGGGGTCCCAATATAAAGGACAGACTAATCAAAGAGGCAGTACTATCCCCATTCCACCCCCATAATACAATCACAATGGATTCTCCCACCCACCAAGGGACATTTTAAATGTGGACACTGGCATGTCAAATGTGTATGGAAACAATTGTTTCTCCATAAAAATGTGTCACATGCTCAAGATGCATTTTCCAACTGTAACACAAAAAATGTTGCATATGCTATTTGGTGTCCTTGTAAAAAACATCTATATATTGAACAGACAACTCAGAAAGTGAAGACACACATCCTGCAACATAGAAATCATATTAATTACAGGACCATTGCAGCGCCATTGGTAGATCATTACAAGAAATATGGACATACTGTGAATCAGATCCTTTGGCAGATGGTGGAAATATCTAAACAAGACATGAGGGGTGGTGACCCCAAAAAGAGACTTCTAGAATTGGAATGTCACTGGATCCAGAAAGTAAGTGAGATCAATGGAGGATGGCTTCAATAGTCATGAGGAACTGAGCCTCTTTGTAACACATGCATATTGATTGTATGAACCTGGTGACCAGTGATATTGTCATGTCTTTGGTCTGTTCTTCTGTTTGTGCGTGGACAGTGCAGATTGTTTGTATCACTGTCTCTTCTTAGTTTTTCTTATGCTATCTTTTGCCTAAGCATATATAACCACAAGTAGACTGGATTCCAATTGGGTTACAATGCAATTGTTTATGAACGGGAGATTAGACATACAACTGTTTTTTCTTCTACCTTCTTGGATATGGTTCTACACACACAATCTGTTTTCAGCTATCGAAACATCAGCCTATCAGTTCTGAAAATGAACATTTGGGTCTTGAATACACATTTCAATTATGGTATACATACATTAATTTAATCAAGCAGAAACTTCAAATTTAGTAGGCTGTGCTGCACACAAAGAGCTACTTAGAGGTAGTTGGAGAAGCTTGGTTTAGGGAGAGAACAAAAGTACTTCAGCACTGCTTAGCAGTGGTAAAGGGCAAAGAGTCCTAGTGCCAACAAAAACAAATACAGAAAACAGGATGAGAAAATAAAAGGTTTGGATTGAGACCACACCAAGGATATCAGGTCTAACACCTCATTTAAGTTAATCAAGTTCCAGGGCACATCCTACAAGGTCAGCCGTAGAGAGGAACAGAAATTGCTCACATCTCATCAGGGGTGTAATTCAGCTGCCAGGTGACAGTTGAAGCCCATCCAAATGGGCCTCCAGAGACTTTATGTGTGGATAATGTAACTTTCCAAACTGACCTTTTTCCAACATATTAATTACAGGTCCAGCTTCATCAGTGAATTTAGTCTGTAATAAATATGTTAAAAAGTCTAAGAATGAGGTTTGTAGCTTTTTCCCTAACAAAGATAATATCATTAAATGTAATACTGTATCCCAGTGCGTTCCTATTCATAAGCTATCCCGCTACAGTGAAAATAGTGTTTTGGCTCTTTTTACTGTAAGGACATGTTTAACATTAACCATTCACATGTCCTACTTGTAAATACTATGTCCCATGTCATATGGGCAGTAAGACATACTTAGGGATGACCTTCTCTCATTAATATTCAACTGAAAGAGTTAAGCCTGTCAAAAATAGTTATTTTGACGGGTCGAATTTGCAGTTTAAAACTACATAGCTAGGCTACAAAAATAGGTCCGCAGTCATTTCTTCACTGTCACTGCAGTAGAAGTAACAATAGGTGCTGCAGTCTAGTGGTGACATTTAAACCACAGGCCCTGGGTACACTTTACACCATCTACTAGGGAAAGATACATAAGTTAAATATGAAAGATAGGTAAACGCCAATAACTTTACGGCTTGTTAGCAGGAATAAGGGGCACAGAGTTCTACTGCCTGCAAAACTATAAGGTTCAGCAAAAGGTGGAAAGTCCAGGTAATCCAGCAGAAAAGGCAACTTTTCTAAAAATCACAATGTTATTTAGATGGAGAACTTGTGGAGCCAATGATGAGAGTGTGATAACTACTAACCATAACCAAATGTGCTCACTCTTCTGATGACTTCTTCATTCACTATGCTGCCATCTGAAAAGCTGAACAGTTAACAAATGTTCTGCCAGGAACTCCTCCTAAAAAAGAGAGGGAAAAAAACAATGTAATTGTTTCTGGATTCCAAGCAAGATATAGCAATAAAAGTTCTGTTTTTTTAAGCAAAAAAGTAAAAATAATGTTAAAGTGTTTCAGAGTTAATGTATTTCTCATATATAAGAAGATATAATGAAACTGATTCAACAAATGAGGAAGGTGCTCCAAGTGACGGTCCAGTGAAAAGTGAAAAATGATGTGCCAACCCAAATTAAGTGAAAACAAATATAGAAAACAATATTGACAAAGAGATATGTTCAATATATACAAGAGAATTTAACCCATGTATCAACATTTACAAACACAATGAGCGAATCCATTGTGTTTTTAGTGTCCAACATCAAATGAATTTTGGTTGCCTCAATGTTAGTCGACGTTTCCACCCCTAATGGAATAACTAGTTGAGAGACTTTATCAGGACAAATGTAAATGGTAGTCACCTACAAATTTAAATGTATGTGAAAATCAGAATGCAGTCAACAAATCGAGAAACCTAAATGATAAGCTAAACAATTGATATCTCACCAAACCTGAAATACTTTGGGTAAATGCACTGATCAATCCCTGCAACTGAAAAAAAATGCACTGATCAATCCCTGAAACTATAAAAAAAGAAAGAACCCATACCATTCATGTCTGGGAATGAATCCCACATACAGTCGAATGAAAAGAATAAATGGAAGGGCGAAGAGAATGAAGAGTCACACTGTGGTTGAACCAGAGAGAAAGCAAGGCAGAGAGAAGTATCTCTGCAGTCCAGCTAAATAAGAACATTGGACATGTTTATTGTTGAGAAAGTGAATACACATGCCCAGATGTATAAACAACAAGTGGATAATGTGGTGCAATGCCATGCTGCCCCAAATCGGATGTGTGCACAAATAGACTAATTAGGTGCTGATCATGCCACCAAAAAGTAGGATAACTGATATGGGTAAAATACAATGATGCTCATCCTATCCAAAGGTTTTCAAAAGACAAGTGCACACAGAAGAATGGATGATAACCTAACCCTGGGGTCTGAACTTGACATACCCCATATATACAAGAGATACCATCAAACTAGCACCAAACAATTTCAAAATCTCATACAGCTACCTTGAGAAATACGTTGGTCCGATAAAGACAGGCCACTAATGTGAGCTATGTAAGGAAAAAAAATAGAAAAAAGGGGATTGTCCACAGACCCACAAAACAAGGTAGGCTGTCCCACCCATGATAACCCCAATGATCGGGTGAAACAAGAGTCAGTCCTCATTGTAATAAACATTTTGATATTATAACTAGTCTCCCTCACAACCCCACAGAACATTAATGATCACTGTGTCACTATGAAACTGGGAGTCAGGCATTAGGAAGTGTGGACAGAAATTAAATTACTGGGAACCACTTCTAAAGTGGGATATTTTACAGCTGTGCTGAAGAGTAAAAACAATAAACAGCCAAAATGGGAGCTGGGGATGACTGTGCTTACCTTCAGTCTCCTTTGATAGCTACCCACTTTCCTGTGTGTCTCTAGGATCTGGTATGCTACTTAAGACACTTCCTTTTGAAACACTGTTAGCAGGGCTACATCAGTTTATGTAGGCATGAGATCATCATACGTCAGCCAATGAGACACGTCAAGACTGCATTGATTAATGTGTTGTCGTATCAGAGCGTTCTGTTAAACAAGCCACACCATTAAAAGACTAAAGTGCACCTAACATTCTCTTGGGTCAGTCAATGAAACATGTCCGTTAGTCACTCATTACAGCCTGTCACCTTGAATTAAAAAGTCTGGACCTTATAGTTAAGGTGAAATGGAACACCCCATATTCACCCAAACCTGGAAAGCACTATAGTAAATAAATTGTGTAAGCCCCCTTTTGTGAAGAAAAAACACTGGTGCATGTAACCATGTCAGTGCCCATACAAATCCGTTATGGGAGAAACCCCTGTGCTGTGTGAGAGGGAGTTGGTCATGCTAAGTGCATATAATAGAATGGAGTAAAAGAAAGGCCTTAGAATTCTATTCTGGAAATGCCACTTTTAGAAAGTTTCCATTTTCTTGTCCTAACCATTTGATACCTGTTACCAGTTGTAGGAGGCTGGCCTGCTTAATAGTGGGTACCTTGTGGTACTTACACCTTGTGCCAGGTCCAGTGATCCCTTATTAGTAGATTAGAAGTGTTCTAGCAGCTTAGGCTGATAGAGGTAGCTATAGCAGAGCAGCTTAGGCTGAACTAGGAGACATGTAAAGCTCCTACTATACCACTTATATCACTTAGCACTATATCATAAGAAGTTACTAAAAATAAAGGTACTTTATTTTAGTGACAATATGCCAAAAGTATATCAGAGGATATACTCCCTTAGGAGGTAAGTAATATACACAAAATATACACACAAGCCAAAAATCAAGTAAGTAAAACACTTACAAAATTAGTGCAAACACTGTTGAACACAATAGAATGCAATAAGAGACAATAGGCCTAGGGGCAACACAACCCATATACTCCAAAAGTGGAATGCGAACCACTTAGGGACCCCAGGCCTAGTGTAGTGTGTAGAGGGTCGCTGGGAGTGTAAGAAAACACTAAGGGTGTCCAAGATACCCCACCCCAAGACCCTGAAAAGTAGGAGTAAAGTTACCCTACTACCCCAGAAAGACAGTAAAGTCAAGATAGGGGATTCTGCAAGGACAACAACTGACTGCAAAGCACTGAAGACAGATTCCTGGACCTGAGGACCTGCAAAGGAAGGGGACCAAGTCCAAGATTCATGCAAGTGTCCAGGGGGGGCAGGAGCCCACAAAACCTCGGATGAAGGTGCAAAAGGGCTGCCTCCGGTTGGAAGAAGCCAAAGATTCTGCAACAACGGAAGTTGCCAGGAACTTCTCTTTTGGTCAGAAGATGTCCCATGGCGTGCTGGAGGATACAGAGTTGTTTCCACGCAGACATAATGCAAACAAGCCTTGCTAGCTGCAAGAGTCATGGTTTAAGGCCCAGGAAGGCCCAGGAGGACGCTCCTTGGTGGAGGAGACAGAGGGGGTACTCAGCAATGCAGAGAGTCCATGCAAAAGCAGGCAGCACCCGCAGAGGTACCTGAACAGGCGTTCAGGAGATCTGAGCATGATGGCCGACTCAGCACAACAAAAGAGGGTCCCACGGAGTCGGAGTCTAACTCAATGAGTTGGGCAATGCAGGACAGAGTGCTGGGGACCTGGGCTAGGCTGTGCATGAAAGAAGTCTTGCAAAAGTGCACAGAAGCCCCAGCAGCTGGAGTTCACACAGTACACACAATTACTGTCTGGCGTGGGGTGGCAAGGACTTACCTCCACCAAATTTGGACAGAAGGGCCACTGGACTGTTGGGGACACTTGGACCCAGCTCCTGTGTTCCAGGGACCATGCTCGTCAGGATGAGAGGGGACCCAGAGGACCCGTGATTGAGAAGTTTGGTGCCTGCATAGGCAGGGGGAAGATTCCATCGACCCACGGGAGATTTCTTCTTAGCTTCCAGTGCAGGGTGAAGGCAGACAGCCCTCAGAGCATGCACCACCAGGAAACAGTTAAAAAGCCGGCAGGATGAGGCGCTACAATGTTGCTGGTAGTCTTCTTGCTACTTTGTTGCGGTTTCGCAGGCGTCCTGGAGCAGTCAATAGTCGATCCTTGGCAGAAGTCAAAGAGGGAAGTGCAGAGGAACTCTGGTGAGCTCTTGCATTCGTTATCTGGTGAGATACCCACAGGAGAGACTCTAAATATCCCTCATAGGAGGATTGGCTACAGAGAAAGGTAAGCATCTATCAGGAGGGTTCTCTGAGGTCACCTGCTGTCACTGGCCACTCAGAGCTGTCCATTGTGCCCTCACATCTCTGCATCCAAGATGGCAGAGGTCTGGGACACACTGGAGGAGCTCTTGGCACGTCCCCTGGGAGGTGCTGGTCAGGGAAGTGATCACCCCCCTTTCCTTTGTCCAGTGTCGCGCCAGGGCTGGGGGGGATCTCTGAACCGGTGTAGATTGGCTTATGCAAGGAGGGCACCATCTGTGCCCTTCAAAGCATTTCCAGAGGCCAGGAGAGGCTACTCCTCTCAGGCCCTTCACACCTATTTCCAAAGGCTGGGCTGCCCAGGCCCCAGGGGGGCAGAAACCTGTCTGAGGGTTGGCAGAAGCGGTAGCTGCAGAGAAAACCCCCGGAAAGTCAGTTTGGCAGTACCTGGGCTCTATGCTGGAGACCCAGGGATGCATTGAATTGTGCCCCCAATACCAGAATGGTATTTGGGGTGACAATTCCATGATCCTAGACATGTTACATGGCCATGTTCGGAGTTATCATGGTGACGCTACATGTAGGTATAGACCTATATGTAGTGCACACGTGTTATGGGGTCCCCGCACTCACAAAGTCCGGGGAATTTGCCCTGAACAATGTGGGGGAACCTTGGCCAGGGCCAGAGTGCCCTCACACTAAGTAACTTTGCACCTAACCTTCACTAAGTGAGTGTTAGACATATAGGTGACTTATAAGTTACTTAAGTGCAGTGTAAAATGTCTGTGAAATAACGTTGACGTTATTTCACTCAGGCTGCAGTTGCAGTCCTGTGTAAGAATAGTCTGAGCTACCTATGGGTAGCAAAAGAAATGCTGCAGCCCATAAGGACCTCCTGGAACCCCAATACCCTGGGTACCTAGGTACCATACCATATAAAAGGAATTATAAGGGTGTTCCAGTGTGTCAATCAGAATTGGTAAAATTAGTCACTAGCCTGCAGTGACAATTTTAAAAGCAGAGAGAGCATAAACACAGATGTTCTGGTGCCTCAGTGATACAGTTAGGCACCACACAGGGAACACATACAGGGCACAGTTTATGAGCACTGGGGTCCTGGCTAGCAGGATCCCAGTGACACAGGCAAAAACAAACATATATACAGTAAAAGTGGGGGTAACATGCCAGGCAAGATGGTACTTTCCTACACCAGTGTCCCGGTGCATATGACTATGAATTGCTCTGCTGTCTGTATTTGCGTATTCCCTCCAGATAGTAAGTCAAATGGGACTAGTTATTGACAGGATGAACTATCCTCTCAGGATTGCAAGAGGTGGGGGTATTCCCTTCTGCACACACAAAGGAACTTGATACTATTTTGTCACCCCTGACTTCATGGAGCCTTGGCAAGGGATGGGAAGTACTTTCCAGAACCAGATGTAGTGGTAGCATAGGAAATCCCCCACTTGAAAGGATGCCACCAGGTAAATATTGGTCTCACAGAACACCTTTTCAGTACAGTCTTGGACCTGTGGAAGACATCAGAAGAGATGTCTAGACACCCAGGGAACTACCCTTCTGCTGCTACATGACTGCCCTGCTGCTTGAATGCATGCCTTGCTGCGTGAAGGATGACTGGACCATCACCTTGATACCAGCACCACCAGAAGTGACTCCAAGGACTAATTGGCTGGCCTCCTGTGTGAGCTATGGAAACATCACAAGCTCAAAAGACCTTCAGCCCTTAATCTGGCTTTTGCTGGACTGAGTCCTAACCTCCCACGTGGTGCCTCCCAGGTCCTGGACACTTAGAACTGGTATAAGAGGTGCTGCTCCTGACTGTCCCTAACATTTCAACCCTAGAAAATATTTTCCCAAAAAGAAGATCAGAAGATCCTACAGAAGACTAGGACCTACCTACCAGTTGATACACCCAAGGTGCATTACAGAGTGGCATGACTGTGAGTTAGCTCTAGCTATGTGTGTCTCTGCAGCTACAAATCCTGTTCAGTGGAACCTCTTGACAAAGATGTCCGGCCTTCTGGAGCCTTAGTTGGCTATAGCCTGCAGCTTTGTCCTGCTGGAGGTTTTCAACTTCCAAAAAACATAACAAATTTTCAAGGTAAACATCTTCACACCAACTCCATACAGCAGCTCCCCGACAATGACACCCTCACCTCAGACACCTCCTGCTACCTTGTCCAGCTGATCTCTTGACAAACATGGGAAGAACACAGTGAAACAAGAGCTGGCTGTTGAAGTTTGGTGTTAAAGGATAATTAACTGGATATAACAAAGTTATCTTGAGGAGTAAACTGCATTAATTGAAAACAAGATCAAGTATTTGAAGAATTATGGATTGATAATTATGAAGTTTAATACATGTGTATTTTTGTAATAAGGTAATTATCTATGACAATGAATATAAAATAGTTTTGAATTAATTTATGAGTGTATATCCATTTATTGTATCATACTGAGGAAAATTCTACTTGTAGTATTATTAAACATACAGACAACCCCAGTACCTTCCTCAGTACACTTTCTGGACCCGTGGAAGAACATAACAGAACTAGAACTCTTCTACTGTGAACTAAGGTGTTATAAATTGACAAAGAAGTGGGCTCAAAGGGTGAGAAAGATGATGTCCTGCTCAGGCTACAAGGACACAGCCAACTACAATAGGTATTTTTCTGTAACTGCCTATTGAGACCTACTCTAGACCCTGATAGTGGTCTCTGCTGTAGTGATTATTGACCACCACCTGAAATACCCATGGTCATTGACCCTTGGCTGGTGCTGAAGTGTACTTCTCCTAACATTTACTGAAACCTGGGCATTAGACACTTTTTAGCTTCATGAACCTCTGAAGGACCTGGGCCAACCTCTAACACTCATCCAACAAAGGTACATTGAGGCTGCAGCCAAAGAGTCAAGCTGCTCCCGCTTTGAGTTTTCCGTAAGCGACAAATCTGAATAAGCAGGATGCTGTAGTGAAGGCAACTGGCAGTGTTGAGTCTTCTTTGGTTACAGCCTGCAGCCTTGCCCCACTGAAAAAATCCAAGTCCAAAGGTAAAACTCTTTACTTAGCAAATGCTCTAAAAGTATCTGACCAGCAAGGGATCTTCTATGGGAGTGAAATTAAAATTTCTCCTGCTCTGAGCTTTCCATCCAAACATCAACAGTTTCACTGAGACTTTGCCCTGTGGCTATCCAACAATGTGCAGCCCTTTTTGCCACAGCCTGCAGCCTTGACCCACATAGGATTTTTGACTTCCATATTAGAGTCTGAGGGCCTGATTTCTATTTTGGCTGTTACTGCCAATTTTATGCAGTGGTGGACCCGAGAACACCATCACGCTGACAGTGTTCCCCCTGACGTATTTAGATGTTACAGTGATGCAGGCAGTATACTGGCAGCAGTTTGCTGATGGAGGAAGCCCTTCCCTGGATCCAATGGACATTGTACAATTGAGTGGCTATGGAATAAAGGTAAGTCAGACACACACATTGTACCACACTGTATCATAGCCATATGTGTCCACTTGCACAACGCATGACACAACACACCACATGCACATAATTGTCCATTGCCAATCCAAAACCACACAACACAAACATGCCGAAACACATTGACATACATCCATAACACAACATACACTCAATATTTATACTACACCCACACACGACAAAACCACAATAACCAATTCAACTACATACTCATATACACAAACACAAAAGTACAACTACGCACATCACAACAACCACCACACAACACTCACCTGAATGTTGCACACAGCACCCCCAAAACACAACTTACACGACAACATGAGACCCATATGCAAGTGGCACAAATACTGATAAAACCACACCACCCACTCCAGCTCCATCCACCTCAACCAGCCAATTCCACCTCACATACACAAACATGTACTGACTCACATACACAACTGACAGTTGGCAATGAATCCTGACACCAGAATGACAGTTGTATATGTGTGCGATGTATGTCCCCATCCATGTTGGACACAGTTGTTTCCCTGACATATGCATGTCAATATTTTTTTTAATTACTCTGATTTATGACTCCAGTGGTCTGGAGCTCATGAGCACTGACTACACAACAGACACATGTAATGCAGGTTCCCTACCTTCAAGCCTAACAATGGGGGGGTTGTGTTTTCTCCGTGGTCCAGTGGCAGCAACGATGTATGGTATTTTCTACTCGTGTCCAGTCAAAAACAGAAGTGAAATCTAGTAGGTTTTTCCCTAATTTCTCCCAAATCCATCAACTCGAGCGAGGAGGTCAGACAACCCCAGTTGGCTTTGTGGTAAGGCACCTCCAAATCTGCACGGCGTTGAGGGTTGCTGGAGTCCCACCGACAGCCACTATTTCCAATGCTGCCGTCGAAGCAGATGGGAATTATTGGCAGAGTCAGCAAGACTCTGCGGTTTTTCATCTATGGACTGCAAACATCTAAATTTGGTGGGTGGACCGCCAAACCGGCACATGGGTTTTCCATTGAAAAAGTTGTAGCAGACCTGTTATAGCCAAGATCTAAAACAGGCTCAGAGTCAGAAGTTAAAACTTTCAACCTGGTCAAAATGTCCACTCCATTGCGGTTGGCCTTAAGTTGCACCTAGGTACCCATCAAGTGCAACCAGATGACCTCAGGTGGTACTTAACATTTTTTGGCACTGTTTTCCCTCTTTGGATTTTTGTCGTTTTGGTATCCTTTTTATGTATTATACATTGCCTCAGGGCTAAGCCTGGCTGCTCTGTGCTAAAGCTGTGAAGGAGCTCAGGTTTATTTAGTGACTGAAGTGGTTCATCCTGACATAAATTGTGGCTATTCCTTTAGGTGGGTACCCACCCTCTCAACTAATACCGCAATTAATTTTTACATTGATCAACTAATGCAATTCTCCTGTAACAAGACCACTTTGCTGTCAGTTTTCTTCATGTCAGCAAACACAGCTTGCCCCAGGTCACCTCTGTATCTAAAGGCACTCTAATGATATTCATCATCCACCTAAATTTCTTGACCACCCTTGTGGATTTCCCCCATCACAGAAATCAGCATCCCTTTACTGGTTGTCATCACCTTGATTATTACAAAACGTAACAATACTTTTGTAACCTAATGAATGATTCCGCAAAACCTAAAGCATCCCACCATTTCAGGGTTGTAAGGTCAACAACGATTCAGAAACCCTAGCAATCTTCAGAACGATCTTCAGGCTATCATAAATCACTAGACTTCTTGAAACTGTGATTACTGTGATGATGTTCTGCCCACTGTAACATAAATCCTCTTGCCAGAGATTTTCAGCCTGGCTTTAGACCTCACAGAAGTACAAACTCCAATTTATTGAGCTTCAGGGAAGGGTTTATCTCCAAGAGAGACCTATGATAATATTTCACTCTGGACCTACAGGCTTTGTCACAGTGAATGATGGCATCACCATGGCATAGAAACATATGTAACCAAAAGTCGAAGTTTAGTCCAAAAATTCAATCTTAGACCAATGGTCTAACTTTACTCATAGCAAAGTCATACTTTTGGTCTAAGTTTACACTTTTTGCCTAAACTCAGACCAAAAGTGTAAACTTAGACCAAATGTCTCACTTTATTATGAGTAAAGTTAGACTTTCGGTCTAAACTTACACTTTTGGTCTAAGTTAAAATTTTTGGTTTTGGTCTAAGTTTACCTTTGTTACTCGGGCCCAGTGTGTTTAAACTTGTTGTGGCTATTTCTTGCTTTACCTCTCACAATGCTGTCTAGGCTAGTCCTTTCGCCAAAGAGAGTACAAATGTAGTAGCATGGCTATTTTCACTGGATATTATGTATAAATGGGTTACCGAGCAGACAGTGTGTCAAATTCAACATTATTTAGTTTGTGCTGAAGGTCCTGCACTGTGTTGTCCTTGTTCAGCTGTTGAAGTTGGTACTCTTCTACCACTGGAATAGACACACCTCCCACAGTTGCTTATGGTACCTCGCATCAAGGCGCCACTCTCTTGATCTATATATCTATCTCACTCTAGAATTACCTTTTTAGTCATCGTGAGGGCTGGAGCTTATCAGAAAGTTAGATCAAATGTTTATTGGAGCCACAAATGTTTCACTGGAAGCTACCCCTCCCCCACATGTACCCCCAGGTGACTCTGATACATCCATTGAGGTTGAGATAAGAAAACTACAGAAATAAAAAACAAGCATATTCAATGCAACGGGTCTCATATTTCTCCAAGTTAGAGCTATTAGCAGTTGTAAACTCCCAACCGGACTTTTCTTGCCATATTAACTGGAAAAAAGAGCGCGATTGCGCTGCTACAGTTCCCTCATAGTGAAACCTATCTTCAAAAGTGGAATTATCTACATAACCGACAAAAGTGCAATTAACTATGTAACAGGGTCGATGTAATGGAAAACGCTTGACGTCTGTCAAGCGAGATCGCGCTGTGAAAATAAGATAAAAAGTAGTCCACAAATCGTCGGAAAACAGCGAGCCTCGCATTTTTTTCGTACTTGGTCGCTGCCCTCGAGGAGGGCTAACCCCCGGAAAAGGCATGACGTATGGATGCCTTCCACTAATGTAAGCAAGCAGATTTTAACAGGCAAGCCCACGAACCAATAAAAGACACTGACGTGACATGGACGGGGCTCCGAGCCCTTTTCTAACTACTAAAGCGTCTCGCAAGTGAAACGCATGCGCAATCGCATGCAACGCAGGCTCAACCCTTAAAAAACACAAAAAGCTTCCTCACTCCCTTGTAATTCGATGTTCTTAGGTGAACGAGCAAAGTAAAGCACTGAAACATACACTGGAATATTAAAAGCGAAAAAGAAACCTACGTACGTAGAATTTTTGTATTTTTCCATGAACAACGTGTATCGCTTGGTGTTAACAAATAAACTAATGACGAAAATAATTTCCAAAGCCTCGACTGTAATGAGAATTAGTTATTGCTTTATTAATGTCTTATGTTTGTCGTGGGCTGCAAGCTGGCTGCATTGTAAGACTTGGATCATTTCAACACTTGGGAGAGTGACGGTGCATGTTATGAGCGATTCAGCGTGCGTCGGCGCCTGGCACCGGCTTCTTTATCTGTTTCAGGATTCTTTCAATGTGCTGCTCCTCTTCACAGAAACTGTCAAGCTGCACAGCTGGAGTTAATAAACTGAAGAAGTATACCTATTACCAGCTACAGGCATTCCCACAGTGTGATCTTTTCAGCATTTCATTATCTCTGCATCAGCACTGCTAGTCCTGCTACCAAATAACACAGCTTGAAATGATAAATGAAAGCATAAGAGCAACAGCTTCACAATCATTTCAAGTCTGTGGGATTTCTGAGCTGAGCACGTAGTGTATTTATGCTGAGGTGGTTTCATAGTACAGCAAAAAAGACTTCCCTAGACACGCTCGTTGGCACATTCTGCACATTACAATAGCATGCACCAATGTTATATTTGTCATAAGATTAAAATATATATTTGCATTTTCAAAACATAAGTGAATAATTGTGACTGAGATTGCAGTGTCAACAGGATCGTTTAATTTGTCATTTATATCTGGATGGTTATACCACTTTGCGAATCTCTTTCTGCAAACAACGTCCCATATACTCTATGTAAACATATATGTGTTTGACATATGTTACACTCTATGTAAATATACCTTTGGTTGAGTTTATTTAGGTGTGTAATTATAGATGGAAAACCCATCGAAATATTTGTGAATGCTCAGGAGCTTATAGCTGACACATTTTGACACATTTGTAATGGCCATTCAACTTTCTCTTCCACGGGAGTCACCCGGTTATATTGTTACATTTATTACCGAGAAACGTACACCACATCTGCATCTTTTCTTGCTGATGTGTTAAATGTGTGCAAACTTACATTGACATTGATATGTGTGACTCGCGTGATGCGGCATTCTCTTTTAGTGCCTATGCACCTTGGTGGCACTTTATTCAAAAGCGTGTGGATCTACCCCTAAAGTAAAAAAAAATCAGAAATTCTACCTTGCAATTGCCCTGAAAGTTTCCTGCCATTATTGTCGTGTTCTAAAATGAGATGAAATACACATTCATGTACTTTTGCTTTCATCTTAAACTGCAGCAGAGAGTAAACGAATCGTGGGCTGGATCCAGTGCCAAAAATGTTACAGTGAGCTCTGTTGGAAACTTTAGTCACTGGGCCTCATCATATGGGACATAATGAGTATTTGATCCTGAAATAAAACATCGTATCTAGTATTTTGTGACTGCAGCTATATCATATGAATAATCCGCATTTGGTGATCTGTTACATAGATTCTGCGCTGATTAAAATTAGTTTACTAGGGGGATTTGAGCCTGAGAGGAGGGAAACCCTCAACTTTAGTGGTCAACTTAGAAGCTGAGCAACCCCTCAATGTGAATGGCCCAAAGACTCATAAGATTGTTCTCAGCCCAAGTGCAGATCAAGAGTGCCTACCTGTTGGGAGAAGAGGACCCTGTGCTGAACTGGAAATTCACATAAGTCATTACCACACTTGTTGACATGAACCAATACCGCTTGAACCCTTAGGAAAGTTGAAAAGACGAGAAGCATTCAAAACCGCCCTCAACTCTTTCTAGTTTGAGGAGTGTTTGCTGTCTGCTACAGTACCAGCACCTTTAGCTAATTGAATCTCTAGCACAGCACTCCACCCCATACTACTGGTATCGTTAGTCAATATCATGGGTTGTGACTGAAAAAGAAGAGTCTCCCTCTCCAGAGCTGGAGTCAACCACCAGAAAAGCTCCTGGAGGATTATCATAGCGACCGGAATCATTCCTGCATAGTTTTCTTGAGCTGGCTGCCAACGGGGCAGTACGTGGTGAACCCCATTCCCCAAGTGAAATCAAGACAATGGGATAATGGCCACAGTTTCGGTCTAAATAAGAAAATAAACAACAAAGAAATTGCACAGAGGAAAAGGGCGTTAAATACTCCCCTTCTTATCTGCCCTTGGAGTCGTAAACAGTCTCTCACCAAAGCCTCCCATTTCTGTAGATGGAAGTGGTTGAGGTTTCACAACAACCCAGAAGGAAGACCATCCCCTGGAGAGTGTTGAAGACAGGCCCAATAAATTCTCCTCTCAGAGAAGGGTGAAGAATGGACATTGCGTGGGTCACCAGGAAACCAAACTTCACCTGGGTTTCCAGAGTCCCTGACATGGCTTACAGGGTTATCTAAATAAATGTGGGAAAGTCATACTTTTGGCCCTGATCACTCTCATTTTCTTTTATTGATACTGGTGCTTACTGACTCTGTCTGGGCCCTGGGCACTTCTAACAAGTCCCAGGGCTAGTGATCTGTTTAGTAGGTGTATGCAAATCACACATAATTATAATTGGGTCTGAAAGCCTACCTGTAAGTCCCTAGCATATGGTAGGGAATGTAGGTTTAGGGACCCTAGTGGAGTTAGGGCACCTATGAGTGAACTGCTGTGGTGTCTGGTGTAAGGCGGGCCTGCCTTGCTGGCTGCATGCAAATTAAAATAAATCCCAAATTCGACTTTGGAATTAAAAGTGCTTCCAAAGTCTTCAGCTATCTTATGTTTACATATAAGTCACACGTAAGGGCTGCCCTAGGTGCCCCAATGGTTGGGTGCACTGTAGAAATAAGCAGGGAAAATTATAAAATATGTTTTATAAGCCCTGGAGAGGGAGAAGCTGGCAAACTCGTTTCCACAATATAGTATATTAGCTCCATAGGCTAACATTGGGAGGCTTTATTTAAAAATAATAAAGTCTCATTTCTGCTAAGAAAGAGCTAAATACATCATGTTTGGTATCAAATTACTAGTGAGAATAAATCTAACAACTTTCCAATGTTAGATTTATAATAACGAGTACAGGGAAAGAGTTTTAGAACTCTCTCTGAAAGTTACCACAATCAGACCTGTAGTTCCCTTTCCTGATTGGTCAGCCTCTGGCAGCCTGAGCCAAGCTACCTTAATGAGGTGTGAAGTGACCTGGGCTGAAACAAAAGAAGCATCTGGTGGGAGGAGAACTGCAGCAGATGGCAGAGCAGGAAGGTAGAAGGGTGGCCAAACTAGTTTTCTAACGAGGGAAACCACCTGGGACAGAATCCAGACCTCCCTCATTCCCTGCTCCCCAACAAGATGGTGGCCCCATAATTAAATTAGGAGAGGGACTGAAGGGAGGGTGTGTTAGGAAAACGTAGCCACACCAGTCGGTGGGCTCAGCCAGATGTAACCTCCTAGGAGAGATTTTCTTCACCTTGATTTTTTAAAGAATGTTGCTTTCTGGGATTATTTTTTGCCATACTTCACATAAAGTGGTCACTCTATACAGTGGCACCCTGCGCCCCATTGGTAAGGGGTCTCACCCTGCTTGCTGATCCAGGAGCAGGGATAAATATTAAAGAGCTGTCCAGCACCTCTGGTCCCTGCTGGCAGAAGATCAGAAGAAGAAGGACTACCCTGCTGAACCCCTAGTCTTCCCCTGAAGGACTGCACCCACAAAGACTGCACCAGCTCCACACTCTGGGCCTCACCACTGTAAGGACTTTGCCTTGCTTCTAAAAATCCTGGAATGGACATCCTGTAATCAACAGGTACAATGGAGATACCAAGAGTCCCCTGTGTCAAGTCCTTCAAGCAGAGCCTGGCTGACCAGCATCCAGTGGCCTTTTGAGGATTCTGACCAGCTGCATCCTGGTCATTTTAGTCCCATGTCCCAAGGAGCAACTTAGAGCTTCTGGAAACTTGGGCCAAGTTTGTGTACACTGCAAGACCCCAAAAAGGACTTTTGAAAGACGTTTGGAAAAAAGCTCAATTCGTTGACCAACTCATTGATGACAGCTAAGCCAGTGACATCAAACCGCAACCCGGTCTGAATTTCAGTTTCGTCCAACTGAAGCTCTGGAGCTTTTCCCCATTAATGAGACTTTCAGGAACTGACTAGGACCGTGCACAGAGTCAAGCCAACTATGCTGCATCTCAAACTGGCCTGAAGAGGAGCCTCGATCCACGATGAGAGAAAAAGCTCCAGAAAAAGACTAAGGGCCAATTACGAGGACAGCCAGCCTGGTAATGGCAGTTGGACCACCGCGGCTGTGGCGGTCCGACAGCAACATTACAAGGTTGGCGGGAAGACCTACCTACCTACCGACTGCTGTCTCTGCCAGGATCTCACATCCCGATGGGCAGACGGGGGTCTTGGTTGTAATGAGTCAGGGCGACACAGAAGTCAGAGCTGCCCTGCTGATTACAACCTTCTTCTCCGCCAGGCTTTACATGATGGCCTGATTGCCATGAAAAGGCTGGCAGAGAACAAGTGAAAGGAGTCACAGGGGGACCTCTACACTCCCCATGCCATGGGCCCACCTGCCCAGCACCCTTGAAATGCGCACTCTTTGCTGTGCAGACAGTGCGCACTTCAAGGGGGCTGGTGCACCGTCAGTGCAGCAGTATTGCCGCCACTCAATTATGAGCAGGGAACAATGCTGCCACACCTTTCCCACTGGGCTGACCAGTGGGAACCTTGGTTCCCACCCGTTAGCCCAGTGGGAAAGTTGTAATAGGGCAAGCTGGTAGACTACCAGGTCCGCGGTGGTCTCCATACCACGAGTCTGGCGGTCAGGCCCTATGTCCGAAGGTTATATTTTGACCTAGGCCTACCGCTCAGTGTATCTGATTTGGGCTCCAGTGCAGTCAGCCCCAAATATGATGCTTGTTATCAGATACACTACGTGATGGTGTTGGTGACCACTCTTTTAGGAGAAACAAGCCTTCATGAACCCTAACCTAAATCAAGGTGAAACATGTCTTGACCTGTCCACTTACCTTGGGTCACTTTCATTCATCCGAGGGGTGATCGCTAAACCAGTGGATAAGACCTCCAGGTATCTGGGAAAGAAGAAGACCCCATTAAAAAATTGTTCACTTAACTTGCCTTACGAAACCTATCAAAATAAAAAGACATAATCAATTAAAAGACTTTTGTCTGAGTCTATACCACCATATGCCCAAACAGCTATAAAAAGTTCTCTACCTCTTCGACGGCTAAAGAGAGTCTTAAAGTCCTTAAACAATGACTGGGTGGTGTATACTGTAGAATGCTGACCCTCTATGTAGTGTGCAAATCTAGGCACAATGTGCAGAGGGTCCAGGCAACCACAAGTTGGTTTACAAGGAGAAAAACTAGATCACTTAATTAGCTAAATTTTGAGGTAGCTTGGCCAAGCAGTTAGGCCAACCTTAGAGACGTGCAAAGCATTTGTTGTAATCACAGCATCAATCTTGCAACTCATACACTCAAAGGAATAACTCAAGATCAAATGAAAAAAACTACTTCAAGTTTTTCTATACATTTTAAGACCAAGTTCATCGGAATTGGGTAAGGACTTTTCGAAATATGAATTTTTGAAGTTTAATAAAAAATAGTCTTTTTATTCTTAAATACGCACCATAGGAACAAATGTAGTATCACCTTTAAAAATACATATAAAACTGCACAGTTGGTTTACAGAGTTCTTCTTTTGCAGGTTGGTCAAGGTCATCCGTGGGCACACTGTGCCAGCTGGAGATGTTCGGGCAGCTCCCTGTTCTGGTAGAAGCAGCGGGAGAAGGTCTCTTGAGCTGGTGCAGGGCCATTGCGGGGACCACTTGCAAAAGCAATGGACATATAAGTTTAAAGATGGTTCCTTGGGGTCCCCTTGGAGTGTCAAGGTCACAAGGGGTGGAGGACCCTTAGGGCACAGCAGGTTCTTCAGAGCCACGAGCTCTGGGCAAGAATGCCCTCAGCAGCAGGAGGTTCACGGGTCATATGCAGGACAGCGGGGCACTCTAGCGGGAGGTGCAGGGTGTTCCCGAAGTCCCTTGACTGGGGCTTCCTCCTGGTCCTGTTGCAGCCCGAGGCTGGCTGTTTATCGGGATGTCTGATGTCAGCTGACCAATACTCAGGGTGGTGCATGCCAGGTGGGTCCATTCCTCCAACCATTTGTGTATTTTCCCACTATTGCTCCCATCAAAAGTGGGGGTTTGCAATGGGGGCAGCCATCTGTTGCTAGCAGCACATCTGGCAGTCAAGTTTCAAAGGCGGTAAGTAGTTTGAGGCTTGCCGCCAGGGCAGTGCACATTTCTGAGGGAGGGTGTGTTAGCACCACTACCGAGGAAGGGCTTTGCCTGCAACCCAGAGAAAAGAATCTCTCACCCCAAGGTTGTAGAATGGCTGTCTGGTGGTGGCAGGATGGTTAAAACCAGTCCGCTACCATGCCAGCGTAGTTAGCTTTTGCCGGGGGCTCCTCTAAGGAGACCGATGGGAACATTTAGGCCCTCATTACAACCCTGGCGGTAAATCCCGCTTTCCGCCGTGCGGAAGACCGCCAACATACTGTTGCGGCAGCGAATACCGCTACAGGTATTACGACACACAGCTCACAATCCGCCACAATACAGACACACACACAAGTCCGCTATACCAAAGGTCAGTGATAAACTGGTGATACCAAAACCCACACCGTCACACCAACAAGAATATGCCTACACTATCAGGACCCACGAATCCAAGCGGGGGTCATTCAACCACAGTAATCCATTGGCGGTACACACCGCCGCCGCTCAAAATACACATATATTTACAAAACGACATTGGACAATTCGAAATACACACACCTGATACACATACACACACCACACCAACACACCCAATCCAATATAAAGCACACACCCATATCACCCACAAACCCTTACAACCAAAAATTTGAAAGAAGGCCAGAGAGAGAGATTAGCTAACACAACACCAGCATCCACAGACGCACAACACCATCACTTATAAAATATCCATGCACCTCAAACAACACACACCAACACATCCCCTCACACATCACAACAGACAGCACCTCACACATCACCCACACCACATCATGGCACTTCAAAGACACCCCAGGTTTTCAGAGGAGGAGCCCAGGGTCATGGTGGAGGAAATCATCCGGGTAGAGCCACAGCTATTCAGATCACAGGTGCAGCAGACATCCATTGACAGGAAGATGGACTATGGCGGAGAATCGTCGACAGGGTCAATGCAGTGGGACAGCATCCAAAAACAGGGGATGACATCAGAAAGAGGTGGAACGACCTACGGGGAAGGTACGTTCCGTGGTATCCAGACACCAGATTGCTGTACAGAGGACTGGCGGTGGACCCCCACCTCCTCCCCCACAACTAGCAACATGGAAGGAGCAAGTCTTGGCAATCATGCATCCTGAGGGCCTCGCAGGAGTAGCAGGAGGACTGGACTCTGGTAAGGCAAATCTTTACTACTATATCCCCAACCCTACCTGCATACCATCACATACTCCCACCCTCACACCCATCACCCCAACACCCCACAGATACCCCACCAACACAACCCAAACATACCAAAACCAAGCCATGCATGTAACACCAATGCATGGACACCCATCACCAAAGCATGTCCAGTAGAGAGACTCACTCATGCCCCAAAATCACCAATCACACAAGGGCCATGGCAATAATGCAAGCACAGGAATAGAGGTTAACTCACCCATTGCACAAGATGGCACACACAGATACTAAGATTATGCTTTCACACCCCAACAGGACCCATACCCAGCGTCACCGGACAGGAGATGCCAGACATATCCAGTCCCCCCACAGAAGAGGCCCACAGTGATGACAGCAGCTCAGCACGCCTGGATCAAGATGACCAGCCCGGCCCATCAGAGACCTGGGGACAGTCGGCTCCCCTGACACAGTCACAAACCACCACAGAACCTCCCCCCTCAGGAAACACCACCACAGCACCCACCCAGCGGGCCCATCCCTCTGTCCCCAGGACACGTCAATCAGCAGTGTGTCCACCACCACAGGGAACCTAGGCAAATCCACAAACACAGGGCTATCAGGGACCTGGGGTCAGTGGCAGTGGGCACACGGCTCAGGGGACAGAGGCACAGGATAACAGGGAAGCTGGGAGGACTGCTGTGTGACAGGGGGAGGACAGGCCCCGAGAACCCACTCTCCACAAGGCACTCTCCAACATCATGGGAGCTTACCACCATTCCCAGGAGACCATGGCACGGTACTGGCCAAGTTTCAGGAGACCCAGCGGCTGCAGGAGGGACACTACCTGGGGATCAGGGAGAACTTGAGGTCTATTAACACCACCCTGGTCACCATTGCAGGGGTGCTGGCAGACCTTGTCAACACCAGGAGGGACACAGTGGCACACCAATGGGCCCCCAACACTAGCTTGGATGATGAACAGCCCTCCACCTCCGCCGGAGCTAGTGGACAGGAGGCACCGCCACAGGAACACCAGGCCACCAGCACCCCACCCCCTGCAGTAGGAGAACCAGCCCGCAAACGGTCCCTGAGATCCAGGAACAAAACAGAGAACATTGCCAAGACCCCTGCCAGGAAATAAGACCCCTCTGGACGTCACACTTCTGTCCCACTTTGTCACCCTGTCCACCTTAAACTACCATTGCTCCACTTCCTATGCCCCCTTGGACAATGCACCTGTGATACAAATAGATTGGACCCTGCCATGGACATTCCTCCACTATCCCCCCAGCCCATTTCACAACCCCCTCCACTTATTTGCACAGAAATATACACCTTTGAATCACAAAACAATCTGGAGTCTGTGCTTTCACAAATGTGTAATTGCAAAAGCTCTGGAATATAGCAATGTCAATGTACTTGTTCACATACCAATGTAACACAGCTTAAGGCCAGCAGTAAACATAGCAGAGGGCACAAATGGGACCCAGATCTGTGAAATGAAAAGGCAAAGTAACAAGTCAGGGCCCATACACTGAGTGAAAATGGCAGACTTATGCTAGCTCCAACAATAGTATGAGATGTGGGAAGCAGTTCCATCTTCTTACCTGTGTCTCCCTGGAAGTATTGCATGATGATGTTGTTTCGGTTGTCTACATCTTCTTCTTCTGCCTCCTCTTCTTCACTGTCCACAGGCTCCACAGCTGCCACAAGACCACCATCTGGCCCATCCTCCTGCTGAAAAGGCACCTGGCATCGCAAATCCAGGTTGTGTAACATACAACAGGCCACGATTATCTGGCACACCTTCTTCGGTGAGTAGTATGGGGAGCCACCTGTCATATGGAGGCATCGGAATCTGGCCTTCAGGAGGCCGAAGGTGCGTTCTATAATCCTCCTAGTTCGCCCATGTGCCTCATTGTAGCATTCCTCTGCCCTTGTCCTGGGATTCCTCACTGGGGTCAGTAGCCATGACAGGTTGGGGTAACCAGAGTCACCCGCAAATGTCGAGGGACAACTGTTAGACAGACACTAACCCTTAGGGACAACCCCATACCCAGACACCTATGTCAACTGTGTTGGAACCTTGGGCTCACCTATTAGCCACACACGGTGCCTCTGGAGTTGCCCCATCACATAAGGGATGCTGCTATTCCTCAAAATGTAAGCGTCATGCACTGAGCCAGGATACTTGGCATTTACATGGGAGATGTACTGATCTGCCAAACACACCATCTGGACATTCATTGAATGGTAGCTTTTCCGGCTTCTGTACACCTGTTCATTCCTGCTGGGGGGGGACAAATGCCACATGTGTACCATCAATGGCACCAATGATGTTGGGGATATGTCCCAGGGCATAGAAGTCACCTTTCACTGTTGGCAAATCCTCCATTTGAGGGAAAACGATGTAGCTGCACATGTGTTTCTGCAGGGCAGACAACACTCTGGACGTTAGAGAACATTGGCTGGGACATCCCTGATGCCATGGCCACTGTTGTTTGAAAAGACCCACTGGCCAGGAAATGGAGTACAGACAGAACCTGCACCAGAGGGGGGATTCCTGTGGTTGGCGGATAGCTGACATCAGATCAGGCTCCAACTGGGCACACAGATCCTGGATTGTTGCACGATCAAGTCTGTAAGTGATAATGATGTGTCTCTCTTCCATTGTCGACAGGTCCACCAGGGGTCTGTACACCGGAGGCTGCCGCCATCTCATCACCTGCCCCAGCAGACGTGCCTTGTGTAGGGGAACAGTGAGCAGAGGGTCATCCATCACTTAGGTATCACAATGTGTTATTTGATAAAACGTTGGAAATTCGCAATGTGCCTTTATCTGTCTGTATTCCAGGCATAAATAGGTGTGACGCAGTTTTTTTCCCTGCCATGTGGCACCCTGAAATGGCAGCTGCCTGACCTGTAAGGTGGGACAAGGGGAAATGAGGTAACTGCACTGGCATAGTACACCGTCGCGGTAGGCGGTGGAAAAACGCAGTGGAATTCAGCAGTGGTTAACATTGGGCCCGATGGGTCCCAGGAGCCAATGACCATGTACGCCGGCGGTGACGGTACGCATCGTCGCGTACGTGGCCGCCATTTCCTAACTGTTCCCTCACTTGATACCTGACCTTCAACAGGAGAGGACCTACACTGCAAGTGCTGCTTTGACCTGTGTCTGGAAGCGACGATGGCTACAGTATCTGGGGAAAGGGCCCCTACCTTCATTTCGGAGGAGTTGGAGAAACTGGTGGATGGGGTCCTCCCCCAGTATACGCAACTGTACGGTCCCCCAGACAAACAGTTGAGTACACAGTGAGCATGGTGGATGGCACATGATTGTATGGAGTGTCGTGGATGGAAGAGGGTGGGGAGGGGGACAGGCCAGCATTTCAGGATATTGTGTGTGTATGTTTGTCTGGCCCAGGGTGGGAGGTGCTTGGCAATGTGTGAGATGAAATGTAAAGGATAGTAACATCCATTCTAACTTTACTTTTCCTCTAGGTCAGCGCCCACCAGAAGAAGGGTATTTGGCGTGCCATCGCCAAGGACGCCCGGACCCTGGGGGTCTACCATAGACGGAGCACCCACTGCCGGAAAAGATGGGAGGACCTGCGCCACTGGAGCAAAAAGACGGTGGAGACCCAACTGGGGATGACCTCCCAACGTGGAAGGGGTGCCCGTCGCACCATGACCCCCATGATGTACCGGTTCCTGGTGGTGGCCTATCCGGAGTTGAATGGGCGCTTGAGGGCATCACAGCAGCCACAAGGGGGTGAGTACACTCTCATTCAGCTGACTCGGCATGCTTTACGAGGTGTCTGGG
Source organism: Pleurodeles waltl (assembly GCF_031143425.1). Lineage (NCBI taxonomy): Eukaryota > Metazoa > Chordata > Amphibia > Caudata > Salamandridae > Pleurodeles > Pleurodeles waltl. Next base: position 1,073,181,440 of record NC_090437.1, read on the forward strand.
TGGGGGAAGTAGGCTGTGGATTCCCCTAGGCCAGGGCGAACTTGGTAGGCTAGGTCCCTTGTTAGGCAGGCTCTGTGGCATCCCTACCACACTACTGGCAATAGCCATCTACACCTAGTCAAGCTCCTGTGGCTTCCAGGTGTGCAGCAATTGGTCTTAGGCATCGTCCCCCATGGGCATGTGAATTTCCTAAGAACTGTTAGTGCATGGCTAGTGCATAGGGCTGCTCCCTGTGTGTTGTGTCTGCCAACGGTAGTAGTGTTGCATGTACTGAACATGTGTTTCTTCTGTCTTCCCCCCCTTCTTTTTTTGTCACCCTGTTCTTGCGTGCATTAACATCATCTGGCTGAGGAGCAAGGGCACCGGAGCAGGAGGGAGCTGCATCCCACATGGCCCTGGAGGGTGAAGCAACGGAGTCTGAAGTCACCAGTGGGACGGAGGGTGAGGGGTGCTCCACAATGGGGACAGGAGCATACACCAGCAACAGTAACTCCTCCTCTGATGGGAGCTCCCTTGCGGTGGCGGGCACCTCTGTGCCCACCGCATCAATAGGTACAGCCACCACCCCCCCTACCAGCACCACCCTCCCAGCAGCCCCTCAGCGTGTGTCCCGTGCCCGCTCACCCAGGAGGGCGGGCATCTCCTTCGCCCCAGGCACCTCAACCCCTGCCCCAATCAGCCCTGCTGCCCTCAGTGAGGAGGCTATTGACCTCCTGAGATCCCTCACTGTTGGGAAATCTACCATTTTTAATGCCATCCAGGGTGTTGAGAGGCATTTGCAACAAACAAATGCATACCTGGAGGGCATTCATTCTGGGCAGGCGGCCCAACAGAGAGCATTTCAGGCTCTGGCCTCAGCACGGATGGCAGTCATTGTCCCTGTGTCCAGCCTCCCCCTTCCAACTTCCTCCACCCAGACCCATTCCCCTGTACCTCAGCCTATCCCAAGCACACCATCAGACCAGCATGCACACTCATCAACACACAAGAGTGGACATGGCAAGCATAAGGACCACACATCCCACAGGCACTCACACAAGCACCATCCCCATGCAGACACAGCAACATTCACTGCCTCCACTGTGTCCCCCTCCTCCATGTCCTCCTCCCTCCCTGTCTCGTCTCCACTCACACCTGCATGAACTACATCCTCAGCCACTACTTCCATCACCAGCACGCCCATCACCACACACTGCTCACGTGCAATCACCACCCCACTACCATTCACACATCCCCAGTGTCTTCTCCCATTGTGTCAGTGAGCCCTCCTCCCAACGTACACAAATGCAGGCACACACCCACCCAACAGCCTTCCACCTCACAACAGCCTCCGACCCATGCACCTTCACCCAAATTCAGAAAACGTATACCTCCTACAACCACTACCTCTTCCTCCACTCCCAAACTCCCTCCATCTTCCCGTCCCCGTGTGTCTAAAAAACTTTTCCTGGATAACATTGACCTCTTCCCTACGCTTCGTTCCCCCTGTCCTTCCCCTAGGGCCAGGCTTTCCAGGTCCCAGCCCAGCACCTCAGCCACCAAAACCCAAGGCACAGTGGTGCCAACAACTGTGGTCTCATCTAGAGCGCCACCCATCAGGGATGGCTGTGTGCCACCTAGCGAAGCCAAGGACATTCCACCACCTGCCAAGGTAAAGAAGGTGCCCACATCCTGGAGGGAGAAGCCATACCTACCAGCCACCAAGGACTCCTCCAAACCAAAAGGGGACAGTGGCAAGACACCTGTGGCAAAATCAAAGGTGGGGAAGGGACACAAGCCGAAGAGCAGGTCAGGACAGGGCATTGTGGCTCCGACTGAGGGACTGAAGTCACCCCTTCTGTGAACCACTACACCAACCTGTACGGCAGTGGACACCACCACCTGCACTGCCCCCAGTAGCGCCATCTACACCACCACCTACACTGCCACCTGCACCAACTCCTGCACGTCTGCTGCCTCAGCAACAGTCCCCAACATCATGCCCACTGGGCAGCCGTCCGAGGCTGCAGGAGATGTCCTGCTCTGTCCCTCAACAGGTGCTGACACATGCACCACCGCCAGCACCTCTGCCACAGACACCGCAGCAAGCCCCTCCACCAGCCCAGCGACGTGCTCAGACAGTGCCAACACATCTGACATGGCTACCATCCCCAGTGGGCAGCCGCCCGAGGCTGGAGGAGAGTTCCTGGACCCTGCCCAGCTTCCATGAGGCATGACTCTCATCACTGTTTGCACCTGCAGGTGGCAGGTGAAGCCGCAGCAGGGGGGGGTTTGTGTCTGCCTCCATGGCGTATCATGCTACCTGCTCCTAGGCAATCTCATGGCACACACACCCATGTGAGGTAATGGGACCAGCCACACTGCGGGCCTTATTTATACTTTTTGGTGCAAAACTGCACTAAGGCAGTTTTGCCCCAAAAAGTTTTGCACCGGCTTGCACCATTTTTTAGCACCAGCTGGGCACCATATTTATGGAATGGTGCAAGCCGGTGCAAAGGGTAGGCTAGCTTAAAAAAAAAATTACGTTAGGCAGTTTTGAGTCAAAATAAATGATTCTGACCAGATTAGCATCATTTTTTGACGCTAAGGGGCGTATTTATACTCTGTTTGCAATGAATTAGCGTAATTTTTTTTTAACTCTAATTCAGTGCAAAACTAACTCCATATTTATACTTTCGTGCTAGACCCGTCTAGCACCAAATTTATGGAGTTAAAGTCATTTTTTGGAAGTGGAAACCTACCTTGCCTTAATGAGATGCAAGGTAGGCGTTCCCGTGCAAAAAAATGACTCTATGGCCTTAACACCATATTTATACTCCCATGTAAAAATGGAGCAAAGGAGGGAGGAACGGTCAAAAAATGGGGCAAAGCTTGCTTTGCCCCATTTTTTAAGACCTGGGTCAGGGCAGGTCTTAGGGGACCTGTGGCCCTATTTCCATGGTGGAACACCATGGAATAAGCCCAGATGTGCCCTTCCTAGGCCCTAGGGGCACCCCCACCCACACTAGAGGGACTGCGAGGATGGGGGACCCCATCCCAGGTAAGTACAGGTAAGTGCATTTTATTTTTGAAAGTGCCATAGGGGGCCCTGAAATGGGCCCCCATATATGGCACCGGGTGCAATGGCCATGCCCAGGGGACCCCTGTCCTCTGTGCTGGCCACTGGGGTGGTGGGCATGACTCCTGCCTTTCCTAAGGCAGGAGTCATGTGGCATGGTAGGTTTAGCACCATAAAATGACGCTAATCTGGTTAGAGTCATTTATTTTTACTCTAACCTGCCTAAAGCCATTTTTTGGTGCTAAACCCTCTTCTTCATTACTGCCAGCCCCACCCGACTAAAGTCATTTTTTTAAACTCTAGCCTACCCTTTGCACCGGCTTGCACCATTCCATAAATATGGTGCCCGGCTGGTGCACAGAAATGGTGCAAGCCGGTGCTCAACTTTTTGGTGCAAAACTGAGTTAGTGCAGTTTTGCAGCAAAAAGTATAAATAAGGGCCAATATTTTGTAAGTTTGCGCCACTTTTGTGTCATAAAATGACGTTAATGCAGTGCAAAAAAAGTTTAAATCAGGGCCTTGGTGCTAGATGGGTCTAGCACCAAAGTATAAATATGGAGTTAGTTTTGCACCGAATTAGAGTTAAAAAAAATGACACTAATTCGGTGCAAACAGAGTATAAATACGCCGCAGAGTATAAATATGCCCCTAAATATGGTGTTAAGGCCATAGAGTCATTTTTTGCACGGGAACGCCTACCTTGCATCTCATTAAGGCAAAGTAGGACTCCACTTTCAAAAAATTACTTTAACTCCATAAATTTGGTGCTAGAGGGGTCTAGCACCAAAGTATAAATATGGAGTTAGTTTTGCACTGAATTAGAGTAAAAAAAAATGACACTAATTTGGTGCAAACAGAGTATAAATATGCCCCTGCATGTGAACCACTCTGGGCACCAAGCCCCCTCCAGAACCAGTGGAGAGATATATCCACTTCCTCAGTCCTTGGCAGGATGAAGCACTCTGGGTACCAAGCGCCCTCCACAACCAGTGGAGAGATACATCCACTACCTCACTCCTTAGCAGGATGAAGCACTCTAGGCACCAAGCCCCCTCCAGAACCAGTGGAGAGATACATCCACTCCCTCAGTCCTTGGCAGGATGAAGCCTTCTGAGCACAAAACCCCCTCCAGAACCAGTGGAGACTGTTATCCACTTGAGAGACTGTGGCTTTGCACTCCCCAGGATAAAGCAGTGGGCAAACCACCCACTGGAAGGACTTGAGAGACTGTGGCTTTGCACTCCCCAGGATTAAGCAGTGGGCAAACCACCCACTGGAAAGACTTGAGAGACTGTGGCTTTGCACTCCCCAGGATACAGCAATGGGCATGGAGTCGTGCATCAGTGGCGTTGTGCGTTTATCCGGCTGAGGTGTCCCCCCCCTCCCCCTGAGGTGCCTGTTTAATTTCGATCTGATGCCCCTGTAGTGTTCTATCCGTTTCGAGTCAGGTATCTTGTGTGGGCTTCGTCCATGCATTTTGGGACCACTGGTCCACAGACAATGATTGGAACACTATCCAGACTTGTGTAGTTGGTGTACATATTTGTATATACTGATTTTAGAAATTTCACCAAATTTTCTTGATTACACTTGTTACAATCATTTCCTTTTGTCCTTTTGTTCTTCCAGGGGGTGAGCCGGTGTATATGTAATGTTGCTGCATGTATTTGTGTGTATGGTGTTGTGGGTGAGGGTGGGGGTGGGGGTATTGTGTGTTGCGTGTTGCGTGTGTGTGTCACTCTCTTTTCCCTTCCCCCTTCCCTGTGTTGTAGGTGCAGTACTCACCATGGTCATCAACGGCGTCTGTCCTGCTCCTGATACAGAAGGAGGAAGACCAGCATGGGTAGGACCTGTAACTCCATGGCGTACTGATTCCTCGACGGGTGTCGAGAGGTGAGTGGGTTCCCTTCTGTGTACTGTTTCCGCCGTGCTTTTGATAGCGTTGGTTCCGCCCCAGAAAAGGTGGCGGATAGGTGCGTTGTAATACAGTGGGCAGAACCTTGTGTTCCACCTGTCTGTTGGCAGTTACAGCCACAGTGTTTGTTGCTACCGCTGTTGCGGTCGGAGTATTAAAGTGGCTGTCTATGTTGGCGGTTTCCGCCATGGTTGTGATTCCATTATTTTTTCCGCCGGCCTGTTGGCGGTATTACCGCTGCTTTAACACCGTCCGCCAGGGTTGTAATGAGGGCCTTAGTAATAAATCTAATATAGGGACCAGTTTGGATTTATCATTCTGTGTTGTTTGATACCAAACAACGCAGGGCTCAGAGTGGCCGTCATGTAGTTGTGAAACTCGTGTTGACCAGATATTTTAACCTTATATTAATGATGGGAAGAGACGTTTGCTGGGATAAAATGATTATAAGTGTGCCAATCATGGTGAAGTGTCCTTTGTTGCTCTACCCAAGCAAGTTACTTGGACTGATAGGTTCTCAGTCATGACAAATGAGATCTCCTACTGCCTGGAACATTATAATGACTATCCTTCAGTGAACAGATTAAACTATCACAATCCTTTGTCAGATCTTCAATGACCTAATTTATGCTGTCTTTGTCAGAGTATGTCTTTGTAAGGTGTGCCCCTCCATGGACTGCTTATGGCCTCACATAGGACATCACTCATGACATGATCAATGACATCATTTATGACATCACTGATGATATCCCAAATGCCTCACACTGAAATCTCAAATTAAATGATTGATGACATCATTGATAACACCAATGGGTGTGCTAGTTATTTTTACAGTTTACATAGTGGCAAGTAACTACCATAATAATTCTACGTAAGCCATGGTTAAACCATAACCAAGACTCTGACAAACAACACATTTACACTTCTGAAAATTGAAAATGCTATTATTAAGATGCAAGCTTTTTGACCCACAATATTCCTAAATGCTATAATCACTGTTCAGACTGCCCTGAGATAATTTAGTTAGAACCTCCCTAAGTAGAAGCCACCCCATAAAGTAAGAGGTTCACAACAACAATGGGACCCCCATACCACTTGACATACACCTAGTTTGTGATGTCAAAAATGTCTTCAAGGCTACATACCACTGTAGGTATTTAGGGGGTCATTACAACCTTGGCGGACGGCAACTCACAAAGGTCTGTACAGAAGTGAGATGTGTGTTTGCCCAACTGTTTATATTGCATGACCTATTGATAGTGATAGATAAATTATCCTTGTGAATTCTGGATAGTGCCAGCTGTTAGGACATCACGCCCTGTGCCAAAATGTATCATAGTGTTAGCACGTAATTATTCTGCTACCTGATTGGTCAGGGAACCATTGTTTGTGTAATCTGCGCATCCGCTGAGCACCATCACGCCATATATCTAATGAAAAAATCACCTTAGCATTACTGTGATTAGATAATGCATGTGCGTGTCATTATGGTTTTCATGCATAAAAGACCTAATGGAACTTCTTCAATTTGATCTTGTGTTCAAGGACACTTGGCCTCATGATCACGTCAATATACTGCGATTTGAATTAAACTGTGTCTGTGCTTCTTTATTTAAGGATGCTTCCATTTCTCTGGTGCAGAATGCGGCTCTAGGTCGGTCGATCAATCAATTATTTCTACAGTGGGCTACTCACCCATAGGTGTGGGGTATGTCCTCAGGGTTCAGTCAAAGAGCCAGGTCTTGAGGTCCTCCTGACCTGAGGTAGCTATAGCAACAATCTGAGGTGGAGAGGCAAGGCGTTCCAACCTTTAGCTGCCAGGTAGGTGAAAGATCTTCCTCCAGCTGAGGACTTTATGCGGCGTACATTGGTGAGTGACTGCTGGGAGGAGTGGAGAGGTCTGGAAAGGGAGTACCAGTTGAGGCAGTGGTTGAGGTAGTCGGATCCGATGTTGTTGAAGGCTCTGTAGGCATATACGAGGAGTTTGAAGTTGATCCTCTTCTCAACGGTGAGCCAGTGGAGATCTCTCAGGTGTCTTATAATGTGTTCTTAGCAGGGGATGTCTAGGACGAGTCTGGTGGCAGCGTTATGGATTTGTTGCAGCTTGCTCAGGTTCTTTTTGGAGGTTCTGGAATAGAGGGTATTGTCGTAGTCATGTGTCACGGTCTTTCAGCAGTCAATTGGTATCCACCTGAGGATCTTCCATAAGAGTGGGAGGGTGTGGAAGCAGGTGGATGTGACAGAGTTGACCTGTCTGGTCATGGTGAGCATTGAGTTAAGGATGACAACAAGGTTTTGTGCGTGGTCTGTCGGGGGGGACTGCCGAGTGTTGAAGGTCACCAGGAGTCATCCCAGGCTGTGAAGGAAGGTCCCAGGATGAGGTCATGCCAAAAATCGGCTTGAGGCAGCTCTCTTTCATCCAGGTGGCGACTGCTTCCATCCTGTATTTGAAATTCTTCTTGACTGTTGAGAGGTTTTCAGTCAGGGAGATAATCAGCTGGGTGTCTTCAGCATAGAAGCTGATGTTCATACCGTAGTTCCTGATGATTGGGGTGAGCGGGGTCATATAGATGTTGAACAGCATGGGGCTCAGTGAAGATCCTTGGGGTACTCCACAGCGGATTTCCATTGGTTCTGACAGGAATGGCAGAAGCCTGACTTTCAATGTTCTGTCTGTCAGGAAGAAGTGTATCCATCGAAAGGCCTTGCCACGTATGCCTGCTGTGTGGAGCCTGGCGCATAGGGTGCATTAGGACACTGTTTCGAAGTCAGCTGAAAGATCTAGTAGGATGAGGACTGCTGTTTGGCTGTGGTTGAGGAGGGAGCAGAAGTCATCTGTGGTGGTGAGCAGGATGGTCTTGTAGCTGCGGTTAGTTCTGAATTAGTTCTGGTGTCCATGGTGATGTTGTCCTCAAAGTGTTGGAGGAGCTGAATGTTGATTGCCTGCTTGGCAACCTTGGCTGGGGAGGTCAGCAGCAAGAGGGAGCAGTAGTTCTTGAGAACTGTTGGGTTGGCTGTATGTTTCTTCAAGAGTAGACAGATCTTGGCGTACTTCCAGTCCTCTGGTCTTGCGGAGCTCGGGTGTGATCGAGGCACTTGCCTTGTTGAAGATGTGGTAGGGGCAGGGTAGAGGCTCCGGAGTGGATGCTGCTCATTAAGGAGTGAGTTTCGTCTGTAGTGATGAGGGTCTAAGCATGCAGGATCTGTGGGTTTCAGTGAAACCTTTACGTTGTTGGTGTGTTCTGAGAGTGTTGGGGTCCAAAGCTGTCATAGACATCTTTGATTTTCCAATGGAAGAAGGTGGCTAGTCTGTCGCAGGTGTCCTGAGATGGAGGGACATTAGTGATCTCGGCTTTTGGTTTGGCAAATTATTTGATGACGTTGAAGAGTTCTTTTGTGTTGTGTGTGGTGGTGTTGATGCAGTCCTACAGGGCTGTTTTCCTCGTGGATCGGATGAGGCCATGGTGGGATCTTGTGGCGGATTTGAAGTCTGCAAGGTCTTCTGGGGATTTTCTACTCCTCCATTTCTTCTCCAACCTCCTGCAGGGGTACTTCTACTCCTGGAATGCAGAGGTGAAGCAACTGGCATTTTTGGTGGTGTATTTCCCTGTGGATGTTCGGAGAGGAGTTGGGGTGTTGGTGCAGTCAGTGATCCATTTGTGGAGGTTGCATGCTGAGGTGTTGGCATCTGTTGTGTTGGGGGTGGCGAGTTGCTGAGTGTGCTGACAAGTTGTTCCTCTGTAGTCTGGTTCCATCTCCGGGGGGACGAGTTGTGTGAGTGTATGATGTAGGTGTGGAGATGGAGAAGTGGATGCAGTGGTGGTCAGTCCAGTGGAGCGGGGTTGAGTCATCAATGGTGATGTTGCTGCTGGCAGTGAAGATGTGGGTGAGAGTGTGTCTGGAGGTGTGTTGGTTAGGTGACCAGTTGCTTGAGCCCGGTTGTGTCCAGGTTCTCGAGTAGTGTTGAGGTGTTGTGATCATTGAGCTCATTCAAGTGGAAGTTAAGGTGCCGTGGAGTATGTAGTTGCTAGAGGTGATTACGTAGGGGGCTATGATGTCGATGATGGAATTGCTGTGAGTGGTAGTCTTCGGGGTCATGTGCACTTGGAAGTGGAGGTGCTCCATAAGTGGGGAGACCCGGAAGCAGCAACAGAGTGAGAAAAGTAAAAAAAGGCAAAATACAGAACAAATAATGAAAAAGAAAAAGGCAGAAAGGACAGACCTGACAGATGCAGATGGTCACTAGGCCACCAGGGATGTGGCGCAGGTGGGTGCCTGTGGCTGGAGGTGGGTCTTGAACTAAGAGCTGGCAGACTCTGTCAGGAGACAGCAGCAGCATCAGTGACCACGTAGGAGGGAGCAACAGAAGCTGGGCAAAAGGTCAGTGAAGTCACCCCTCACTATTCAGTGGCCATACATAAGAAGGGGAGTGCGGGGGAGGGATTAGTCAGCTGGGATGCGGGAGGGCGGGAAGTGCTACGAGGGTGTGGGGCGGGCCATGGAGGCAACAGTGGCAGGGAGCAGGGAAGCACTACAGAAAAGCACACATTAACAGAGACTCAGAAAGCACCAGTGCCCACACAGGAGGGAGCGACGGATGCTGGCCAAAAGGTCACTGCGCAGCGGCCAACCTTAAGAAGGAGAGGGATGGGGAGGGATTGGTCAGGTTGGAGGGCGAGAAGCGCTACAAGGGCAGGGGTGGGCCTGCGGGGATAACAGTGGCAGGTGATGAGAAAAGCGCTATAGGAAAGCGCACACTAACAGAGACACAAAAAGCAGAAACAGAGTGAAAAAAGTGAATAAAAGCAGAATACAGAAACAATTATGAAAGTGAAAAAAGGCAGACAAACCTGACAGATGCAGATGACCACTAGGCCACCAGGGATGAGGTGCAGGCGGGTGCCTGCGGGTGGAGGGGAGCCACTTACACAGAGCTGACAGGCTCTGCCAGGAGACAGCGGCAGCAGCAGAAGCAGTGGCCATGAAGGAGGGAGCGGCAGACGCTGGCCAAAAGGTCATTGAAGTTGTCCCTCACTGCGCAGCGGGCTCCCTTAAGAAGGGGAGGAAGGGGGCAAGGGGGAGGAATTAGTCAGCTGGGAGACTGGAGGGCAGGAAGCACTACGCTGGCGAGACGCAGTGCCTTGGTGGCAGCAGCATCAGGAAGTAGGGAAAGCGCTACGGAAAAGGACGTGCTAACAGGGACGCAGAAAGCAGAAACAGAGTGAGAAAAGTGAAAAAATGCAAAATACTGAAAAAAGAATGAAAGAGAAAAAGACAGACAAACCTGACAGACACAGATGGCCACTAGGCCACCAGGGATGAAGGGCAGGCGAGTGCCTACAGTTGGAGGTGGGCCTTGAACACAGATCCCGCAGGCTCTATCAGGAGACAGCAGCAGCAGCATCTTTGGACATGCAGGAGGGAGCGACAGATGCTGGCCAAAAGGTCAGTGAAGTTGACTCACACTGCACAATGGCCAACCTTAAGAAGGGAAGGGGGGAGGGATTGGCCAGCCGGGAGGTGTGAGGGCAGGAAGTTCTATGAGCACAGGAGAAGTGGCCGTGGCGGCAGCAGCAGCAGGGAGCGGGAAAAGTACTACGGGAAAGCGCGTGCTAAAATAAATACAGAAAGCAGAAATAGAGTGTGAAAAGTGAAAAAAGGCAGAATACAGAAAAAAGAATGAAAGCGAAAAAAGCAGAGGGACCTGACAGATGCAGATGGCCACTAGGCCACCACGGATGAGTTTCAGACAGGTGCCTGCCGGTGGAGGCGGGCCTGCAACACAGAGCCAGCAGGGTCTGTCAGGAGACAGTAGTGGCAGCAGCAGTGGCCATGCATGAGGGAGCAAAGGACACTGGCCAAAAGGTCAGTGAAGTCGCCCGCTTGGACACCATGGACTTCGCTGTGGTGCTGCAGATGGTAGATGCCTGGGAAGTCCCTGCTTATCCATTTGTGGTTTTTTTTTACCTCTCTACCATGAGGCCTTGCCCCTGCATTACTGAATCAGAAAGTATTGGAAGGTGTCCTCTCTGTCCTGCCCTGGTGTATAGTACTAGTTCTTACCTTATATTCCTCTCCATTTTAATTTCGACTTTGTTCACTTTGGATTGCAATGTATTTTCGGATATCTTCTCTTCGTCATGGTTTACAGATTTTTATGTTTTGTGCTTCATCATTAGAGGACAATAAGTGATATAAAGGTGAAAGAATTGTTGGCATTGCAGAGGGACCCAGAAAAGGTGGCCCATGACCGGTATTATAGTGCACTTTAGAGGGAATGTCAGCTTGATGTCAATGGGGATCACTGCCCCTGGGCACGGGCCTCCCAAATGAAGTGTGTTCAAGCAGAATATTGAAGCTGTAGGGGTGCAGAGAGATTTGGAAGAAGGACTTGTAATTCTAGTCAATGATGTCCCTACCAAGAGGAAAAAGATATGTCAAGATCTGGCAACAGTTAGTAGCCAAGTAATACAAAATAACATTATCATTATATCTGGTACAAAATAAGATTAACTGTAAAAATGTAGATGTTCTCCAAGATATTACACATATGGGAGATGACTCATTACCATCAAGAGGTCAAATTGAAAAGACAGACCAATCCAGAACTGAAGAAATTTACTAATACTATACTATTCATCCTCTACATTCTAAACAGATTATTGGAGATGCTATTGGTCTGTCTCAAGTGAAAGAAGCAAAAGGATCTTCCTTACATGTGTGGGAGAAAAGCAGAGAAGCTCTCTGTTATCCACATCTGTTTCCTACAGGAGTAGATGGTAGGTGTGATGATCAGCCTGAACAAACACCAGCAACCGAGGACAGATCAACTAGACTTTATTCAGACAACCCTAGATTTTGCCAGTGTATTCCCTGTATAATTCATCTGCTATTTGAAAGTAACTTGTCTGGCTTATTTTATGCATTATCTTCCACATCCTCAAAACAGGAGTGAATCTGCATTACTTGGCAGCAAGGTAATTTGTTGACAAAGTTCATGGAAAATATGAAAATCTGGAATACCACCTGATTCATTGATGGCGTGTGAAATGTTGTACCAATGAGTGTTGGTATCATCATCATGGTGAGCTGAAATGCATGTTCAGAGACCAAGGAGCACCTTCTTGGTTTCTGGCACTCAGTTGTGATGAGTATGCGTGGGATAACTTGCTTGAAATCTTACAAGAAGCAAACTCAAACATGAAAGACACCCTGAAACTTTACAGATACTTTAGCCACAGGTTTCAAGCCTTGACAACTTTCACCTGCAAAAACATGAATCCTCCTCTTGGCAAAATGATAGATTTATTTTGCCGCAAAGTGTACCAGGCTAGAGGTTCTCCACATATTCACATGCTGTTATGGGTAAAAAATGCCCCGAAGTTTGGAACAGACACTGATGGGTCTGCCTGGTTTTTCATTGAACAGTATGTGACATGCATCATACCAAAAGAAACTGCTGGTGGGATTGAGATATGATTTCAAAATCATAGGTGTGGTAAATACTGTTGTCAAAAATACAGGTCAAAACCACAATTTTACACAAGATATAGTTTTGGATTCCCATGACCTGTGATGTGAGAAAGAAACATGTACAGCTTTTTGTCTGCAGTCAGACACACCTTGACATGGAAATCACTAAAAAAATACACACAACCTCAGAAGGACAGAAGACAGAGGACATACCAACCCTGTTATTCTGAAGATGTGGAATGCAAATATGGATGTACAATTTGTTGCAGATAACTTCATTGCTTTTCTTTGCTACCTGATTTCTTATATAGCAAAGTCAGAAAAAACAGAGTTGAAAGAAATGTGGGAGGAGATTTCTGTGGGAAAGAGTCTCACCAAGAAAGTGTACAGTTTTAGTTTGAAAATACATTCCCACAGGGAAATTAGATCTTATGAATGTGCAGATAGGTTGAGCTCAGCACCTTTGTTCTCCATGTCTAGAGAAATTATATGGGTGAACCTGTACCTTGCAAGCAGTCGTAGTAGAGTATTAAAGTTTTCCCCAGAAATACAATACCTTGCAGAATTTGATCCAGAGGGTACAGGCATTCTAAAGATAAACATGCTGGATATATACTACCTAAGAAGGACTCCCAATTTTCAAAACGTCTCTATGAAATACTTCAGCATTATACATAGACAACTAATGTAACTGAAAACATAGAGGAAAGAAGATTTGCAGTCCTTGGATGTAATGGTTGTTTGGTGAGACACAACAAAGGAAATCTAATTAACCATAGAAAGCTTAGTTTCCAAACTCCAAGTATTCTGCAACTATTCAAGCCTGGCATGCTGAATCAGATTTACTCAGTCACAATTACTATTATGAAGACTCAATTGGTGCTGTAAAAGACAGCATTCAGTGCTCTGTCTTTGCAACATATTTGCAAATGTTGAAAGATGAGATTGAACAGGAAGAAGCCATCACTACTGATTTAGCTAGGGAGCGTTCACAAAGCAGCGAAAGAGCTGCATCAGCAAGTTAAGATTCTCTTGGAGTAATTCAAAATGAAGCAGCTATAGCAATGAATGAGGTGGAGGCAACAATGCTGCTGGTAAGAGAGGAAACTAGGGATTTCGGACAGAGAGACATTTACAACAAAATTAAAAATAAAATAGAGTATGGCTATCTACAGAAGGCTACAGAATCAAATTTGTCATGTGTAGTAACAGCACCTACAGGATTAGCTGCACATTACATTAAAGCAATTACTTTACATCGACTACTAATGTTTTCTGTCGAACATTTCAATAAACTAGAATATCAGAAATTATCTGGTGAAGCTTGCTCTGAGGTATCGAGAATATTGTTTCCAAATATTTATGAAGTGAGCATGGTATCAAACATAATGTTTGCCTTTATACACTTAAGGATGAAGCACATTTAAGAACAAGCTATGATGTTCTTTTTGGAGGAAACATTTAATTGTGTTTGGTGACCTACTGCAACTTACCCCTGTAAAGGACAACTTTAAAAAAAAACACTTTTGCATAATGAAAGAAGAAATATTCTGGCAAGTATTGGCAACATGAATATTTGGTTAAACATTGAATACAAAGAATTTGTGAAAAACATGTGTCAAGTATCTCATATGGAATATGGAGATATACTGAAAAACATTAGACTGGAAGTGCTGACATAACAGGGGAAACATGCTTTGGAAAGTCACCTTATGAAGACTCTATTCCCAGCTAATATTACAGCAACAGAACAAATGTTCAAAGAAGAGAAATCTATAGTTTGTTTAATGCCAACACTACACAAGTGTTCCAACTTTAATGAAAAATTACTACAACTGGAGAAAGAAGATAGTTTGGAAATTGCAGCTATTGATAAAATGGAACATCAGGGAGTCACAATACTACTGACAGATAAACTACAAACAAAATTGGATACTTTAGAGAAATCTGTATCCAAGACAGTAGGATTAGAAAAGCATTTACTTGTCTGCAAAAACTGTTGAGTTATTTTGTGACATAATTTAAACATTGAGGAAGGGTTAGTAAATTGTTCAATGGGTACAGTTATTGATTTCATTATTTTTACTAATAGAGATGAAGTAGAATATCTGCCTCTAAAAGATGATCAGATATATTGCACATTTTTTGCTTGTAAAAGACATATCTGGCAGCAACAGTTGCCACTCTCTCTAGCATATGCTATAACCATCCATAAATCTCAAGGTTTAAGTGTCGATGCAGCTTGTGTCAACGTTCGAAGTTCTGAATTCAAAGAAGGAATGTCATATGTAGGATTGTCGAGAATTAGAAAATTGTCTGGTTTGTTTTTGATTGACTTTGATGAGAAGAAAGTTAGTGCTGATGGAAGCTGTGTAACAGAGTACTATTGGTTAAGATGTGTACATGGTCCTCATTTAGGCCAGTACCTTCTTTATGAGAAACATAAAATCTGTCTGAATAGGAAGATTACAAAACAGTCTACAGACCCTTAAGAAAAGAAAGCATAGAATGACAATACAGACAGTGCTGGGAAGAGAAAGTTGGAAAATGACAGAGAAACTCTAGGTTACCAGCTGGAAAACTGTTCAGATGTCAACTGCTATGCAAATATTGTTCTCAATGTACTGTTCCATTTGCTGCACGTAGTAAACTGAATTGAACAAAAAATCAGATAACAGAATGTTTTTCTGCACTATATAATTTGCAGCAATGTTTAATGACTGCCAGAAGTGTAATACATTCTGCTTCAGGGATCTGACATCTTTTAGCTCTATGTAGCAGATCAATAATGTTTACTCCCAACACTCAACAAGATGCGCAAAATATATTATGATCCTCCTTAGAGTTTTAAAACAAGAAGAAGTAAATATTGATGATTTTACACTCTAATCAATTCTGAACGATCTCTCTACTTAACATTACTGGATTATAAAACTATGCATTTTGACAAATTTTAAAGAAATGCTAACCAAAATATGAGCTGCCCAATCTGCAGTTCATATTGAATGTCTCTATTGTTTTTACAAAGAACTGGAAAATACCTTATAATAATGTTACAACAATGCAGAGCGGTTGATTCAACATTGGAATTCCAAATTACAAACTTCAAAGCTGGACAAATATAACTTTCAGGAAGAACCTTTAGGCCCGGATTTATACTTTTTGAAGCAAAAACTGCACAATTTTGCATCAAAAAGGCTAGCGCTGACTAGCGCCATTTTTTAACGCCACTTGGGCGTCAAATGTATACTTTGATGCTGGGTGGAGCTAAAAAATGTTTAGAGTCATTTTTCCCACGTTAATCATTGCACCTTGTCGTAAGGGAAAATGATGTTAACGGAGGAAAAATGACTCTAATCCAGTTTACGACATGGAAACACGACGCAAAGCGGAAATGCAGAATTTTTGCCTGCAATAGCATCAAAAAGAGCTGCAATCAGTGCAAAGGAGCCCCAACATGGATTCCAGAAGCCAGGAGAGACCCCACGGAGACTCCAATTCACCCAGGAACCAGCAAGCAGGAAACAGACAAGACCCAGGGGAGGAAGAAGAAAAAACTGAAGTGTCGTTACAGCACAGAGGAATACAAAATACTGGTGAGAGAGGTGACAGAGCATCAAAATCAACTCATCATCACCTCCAAATTGCCAATTGGAATGAGAGAGGCAAACTGGCAGCAGATTGTGGATAAGGTCAACAGTGTGGCAGAGAACAGTGACTGAGTGCAAGAAACACTGGCATGACTGCAAGAGAAGGACCGAGGAAAAAATGGCAAGGAACAGGAAGGCAGCACTGCAAACTGGAGGTGGGAGTCCAGCACCGTAAGAGGACACGGATGAGATAGAGGAGATGGTTGCAGCAGTCATCCCGGAAGAAGTCGTCACAGGGATACAAGAGCAAGACAGTGCAGAATACCAGGTAACACCACAAATGCAGAGTAAGTTGCATGGGGGAAATATATGCTTAAATGTCAAGTACAAGAATGGGGGAGGCACATAGGACTCACACAATGTATATTAAAGGAGCGCAGAGGGATACAATGCACATTAAGCAACTTGCACCATGCCAATGTAAGCTTACCCATCTACCTGTGCCTTGGGAGTACCATGCACCATTGAAACATACACAACCTGGACATATTAAGAACACCAGTGGCATATATAATCACTGTGCCACTGTCTGTGATATCACTAAATCCCTGGCATGTAGTCACATTAACACCACTAACATGACACAGACATCGGACACCAGGTAGTCAGTCAACACCATCCCTGGGGCAGCTACATAGTGGCGTCCCTTGCTGGAACATTTTCTAACAACCTTGCCTCACTGCCAAAACGCACTTGTGCTGTATCTCACAGCACACTAGTCATTGCAACGGTACCAACAGTCCACATGCATGTGCCAGTAGAACCACCACACTTAGACAACACATCCACATGAGGCAGCCATCGCTACATCACACAGTCAGGGTGTCCCGTGGGTGTATGGAACAATTCTCTCAACAGGTGCTGGCGGAATAGCAGGCTGGAGTGGAGTCATTGGTAACATGCCACTACCCAGACCTACTAAACAGAAGTTGTATTCAACCACACATATTGTTGCTGAACTGAAATGTTCCAGTACACAAAATATGTAGCACAGATAGCAAACAGTAAGTCTCAATAGTCACAGGCCGAGCCCACAATTATTTGGACATAACCATGTCAGACACATGGGAATTAGGAAATAAGCACGTTCATGCAACACCTGGATATGGCTTTCACATAATGGCAGTTAATTCCACAGCAGCGGGCAGGGGGTGGTGCATGGGCAAGCCCGGTGTTGGTAAGACTGCCAGTGCAGTTTTCCCACTACACTTGGCAGTATGAGTCACACGTTGGGATGGTGACTGGTAATATGTCTGCACATGGTAGCTCTGTGGGGCAAACACTAGACAATATAGATGGATCAAATAGAGTTAGTGCCAGTTGTGGCCTGCATTGGATGTAACAGGACACACTGCAAATCAGGCAGTGGAAAGGGCAAACAGCCAAGGTTTGGGACACCCTGCACTGCCCATGCCAAGTAATGGGCTGTGCGGGGCCACCCAGGGGCACACCACACCACTTAATCTACAACCATTTCATGGGGGTTACACTGCCATGCAAAGGCAGGAGGAAATGTGGAAATAAACCTAGCGGGTAGTGTTGAACGTATCACTGGTATGGTGTCATAGGACTGATGCCATAGCCAGTCTCTCAGCTTCTGGTAACCTGCCATGCACAGGCCATTGTCCCATGGGGCATTACACATTGACAACAGTTGCCAAGGTTTTGTTAAGACACTTTGTATGGCATTATGTCACCTTGTAAATATGTAGGCACCTGATCATGACAGTGCATGTAAGGTGGTGCAATGGGTGTTGCTGTGGGTATGCCACAGCAACTCACAATAAATTTCAATGCTGCCTCAATGCTGCCTCAGATAAATGCAATATTGTAAACTTGAGCTAGGGCCAAACCTATTATGCCAGCCCCAGGGGTGCCATTAGCAGGGTGCAATGAAGAGGAATACATTTGTACCTCCTTCATTTCTGAATTCCTATGTCTGCTGCAATCTGCAACATGCATAGGAAGAGTAAAAAGCCAGAAATTATTGTTTAAGACCGTGAAGGTGTAACACCATGCACATAATCAATCATATGTAAATGACGATTTGGCTCTTCCAGGTGTGCTACATTCTACAGCTCACACAGAAGTGCAAAAGTGCCATTGGTGATTGTTAATGTGCATGAAGGGACACTTGAACACACATTTACAGTCTCACCCCTCAACGCATACATCCTTGCACGATGGTGCAAGGATGCCTACAATTACTCTGGCAGCTGACTCTCACACCAGTATGGTAGACAGCACAGGGGTGCTCCATAATCACTTGCATACAGTGCAATCTTGTGTCACCAAAGTGAAGCAGTGCGGCACAGATTATTATTGCACAGCACTGTGCTAAACCACTTCTACATCAGCATGGGCCTATTATGACAATGAGCCTCAAATATCAAGTCAGTGAACTGACTTGTCAACTGACATAACAAATATAGACTGATTTTACACCATCTCATTGCAGAGGATGATGGCTCTCCTGCAGATCTGCCTGTTCTGGAGTACCTTGATGACCTGAATGACCAGCTGTCAACTATCCGCCAAGAGACCCTCCAAGAATTCCTTGTGAACATGCAAACACCACCTCCAGTCGCAAGGAGGAGTATTGAATTAACAGACATCCCCCAGGTCCCACTTAGTAACCCAAGAGTATGACCTGCCACCACAAACACAGCACAGGACTCAGAGGACACAGGCACCAGCTTCGAGAGGACAGTGGTGGGAGTCCAGCAGGAGCTGGCAAAGGAGGTGCAGGTGGGAATGCAAACAATGGTAGCCATCCTTGAGGGGATGTGTACGTGCATGGTCACGGCAACAGAACAGACTGCAGCCAGCCAATGCACACACTCCCCAATGCGTGGAGACCAGAAGTGTCTGAGGGACATAGCTGCTGCCATGAGGGAGAGGCCACAACAACTGCCCTCCAAAATGTGTAGCAGTGTGCCTGAAGACAGTAAGGACTCTATGCACCGGGGATTGGTCTCCTTCAGGGCAGACATGGCTGCCTACCACAGAGATGTTGCAGCTATACTTAAAAACCAGCAGCTCCTCCTTGCTGCAGTGATGCCATAGGTAGTGCCACAGATGGCAGCTGCTGGGAATTGGGAGTCCACATCTGCAACCACTGAGGTGTGTGTGACCTCCTCTACCTCCCCGCTACCGCCATCAAGGGTAGAGGAGGCACCACACACATCGGAGGTCAGTGTTTCCTTAGTCTTGTGCTTGAGATCATGTCAGTGTTGGCACTCTGACAGATATGCACTCCACTGCAACACAATGTTGACCTCTCTGGTATGGACTGCTATTGTCCCTAACTTTCCATTTGGCAATTTATGTACTCCTTTACTGAAAGACACTTTACCCATACATGTCCCATGACATGTCCCTCAACCCTGGACTTGTGTTGTGTCCCAATTGGACGGATTCCACAAATGGGGTCACAGACCTGGACATTGTATGTACTTTGCACTGTTGCACTTGTAAATAAACACCACCTACACAACCAGCATGTTTATGTGTGTTGTGACACTTCTTCTGTGCCTGGTGTTTGTGATGTGTGTAGTATGCCTCAAGTCACTGAGTGTCAGTACAAGAGTGCATGTATATGTGGGCATATATCTATGCACATGGTACCTACATGTTGTACGTTGATGTTGGCCTCATCCCCAACAATCAAATCACTGAATATATGATATATTTTGAAAACATGTATGCTACACCCACTACATACTGCAAGAATGGGTGTGAAACAGAGGGACTCAAACTCATCCATTATTGCCACTGGTCAGTTTAGCAGGATAGGAATTATATGTAGGCAGTTGTAACATGTAACACAGTGCCCAAAATCCCAAAACAGTACACACGCAATGTTAGCTGCATTCCCTCACCTCTCCTGTCCTATACATGGTCAACATAGTTAGCTTGAGTGGTGGGAACACTGCATGCAGGTGCACAGGTAAGTAGATGTGTTGTAGCTGCCAGTGTGACAGCTCAGTCATAAGGAGGTGTTAAAAATGTCAAGTGAGGGATTTGGATGCAGGACGGATCCACAGGACAACACACAATTTGCACTGTACACCTATGGGAAGACCCTAAGACCCAAGCATATGACACATGAAGTAAGGGAGTACCCAATAACATTTATTATGATAAATAAATCAATAAAATAAGAGTAATTAACACCTATCCTAATATAACCAATCCTAAGTATACATAACCCACAACAGACCCTAACTACTCTATGCTACACATACCTTACACATTTAACTACACACTCAAAACATTCACCCCCACGCCCTTTACATCATAGGACACATGCAGGACAACATACACTAAACTATGTATTTACTAGCTATGACCAAACAAATATATCTTTTTTTGTATTTTTCTTTTTTTATATGTAGACACAGTAAAATATAAAAAGTAGTAAACCTGCCCCCAAACCTACTTATTCTAACTAACCTACTAACCCTGTAATGCCCACAAAAAAGTAGAAAAAGAGGAGGGAGGGCACTCATTACAACCCAGGCGGTCGGTGTTAAAGTGGCAGTAATACCGCCAACAGGCCGGCGGTAAAAAAAATTGAATCACAAATATGGCGGAAACTGCCAACATAGACAGCCACTGTAACACTCCGTCCGCCACGGCGGTAGAAACAAACACCACGGCAGTAACCGCCAACAGACAGGCAGAAGACAAGTTTCTGCCCACTGTATTACAACACGCCTATCCGCCACCTTTTCCGGGGCGGTACCAACGACATCAAAAGCACGGCGGAAAAAGTACTTGGAACGGAAACCACTCACCTTTCAACACTTTACGAACAACCAGGACGCCATGGAGCCCGAGTTACAGGTCCTGCCGATGCTGGTCTATCTCCTCTTGTATCAGGAGTAGCAAAGACGCCAGCGACGAACACGGTGAGTCCTGCACCTAGCACACAGGGGAGGGGGGAGGGAAAAGAGAGTGAGACAAACATGCAACACGCAACACCCCACCCACCCTCACCCACAACACCATACACACAAATACATGCAGCAACATTACATATACACCCGGTCACCCCCTGGAAGAACGCAAGGACAAAAGTAAATGATTGTAACAAGTGTAGTCATTGAAATATCAGATAGGCCAAATTCAAATATCATTATATACAAATATGTACACCAACTACACAAGTCCGGATATGAATGAAATCATTGTCCCTTGATCAGTGTCCCAAAATGCATGGGTGAAGCCCACACAAGACACCTGACTTGAAACGGAGAGAACACTGCAGGGGCATTAGATGGAAAATAAACAGGCACCTCAGGGGGAGGGGGGCACCTCAGCCAGATGAATGGACGATGCCACTTCTCCTCGAGGGGGTTCCATGCCCACTGATTGGTCCTAGGGAGTGCAAAGCCACAGACTCGCAAGTGGATGTCAGTCTGGTTCTGGAAGGGGCATTGTGCCCAGGATGCTTCATGCTGCCAAGGACTGAGGTAGTGGATGTGAATCTCCACTGGTTCTGGAGGGGGCTTTGTGCCCAGAGTGCTTCATCCTGCCAAGGATTGAGGTAGTGGATGTGAATCTCCACTGGTTCTGGAGGGGGCATTGTGCCCAGAGTGCTTCACATACAGTGTGGCAGGTCCCATTCCCTCACCTGGGTGTGTGTGCCACGAGATTGCCTGGGAACAGGTAGTATGATACTCCATGGAAGCAGAGACACACTTCACCCTGCTGCGACTTCGCCTGCCACCTGCAGTACAAACAGTGCTGGGTGTCGTTCCTCATGTACGCTGTGCAGGGTCCAGGACGTCTCCTGCAGTCTCAGACGGCTGGCCACTGGAGATGATTGCCATGTCAGCTGTGGTGGCACTGTCTGAGCATGTCGCAGGGCTGGTGGCAGTGGTTGCAGCAGTGTCTGTGGCGGAGATGCTGGCGGTGGTGCATGTGTCTGCACCTGTGGAGGGACACAGCAGGACGTCTCCTGCAGCCTCGGACGGCTGCCCACTGGGGATGATGCTGGGGACTGTTGCTGAGGCAGCAGACGTGCAGGTGGCCGTGCAGGTGGTGGTGCAGGTGGCCGTGCAGGTGGCAGTGTCCACCCGAGTACAGGTTGATGTTCTGGTTGACAGAAGGGGTGACTCTGGTCCCTCAGCTGGAGCCTCCGTGCCCTGTCCTGACCTGCTCTTCGCCTTGTGTCCCTTCCCC
Organism: Pleurodeles waltl; assembly: GCF_031143425.1. Lineage (NCBI taxonomy): Eukaryota > Metazoa > Chordata > Amphibia > Caudata > Salamandridae > Pleurodeles > Pleurodeles waltl. Next base: position 1,073,203,725 of record NC_090437.1, read on the forward strand.
ACCTTTGATGTCGCTGCTGGTCCCTTGCCACTGTCCCCTTTTGGCTTGGAGGAGCCCTTGCTTGGTGGTAGGTGCGGCTTCTCCCTTCGGCATGTGGGCACCTTCTTCAGCTTGGCAGGTGGCAGAATGGCCTGCTCCTTGGCCTCGCTAGGTGGCACACTGGCAGCCCTCATGGGTGCCGGCCGCGATGTGACAGGATCTGCTGAGACCACTATGCTGGATGATTTGGTGGCTGAGGTGCTGGGCTGGGACCTGGACACCCTTGCCTTAGGGGAAAGACGGGGGGAGGTGTAGGGCAGAGGTCAATGATAGCCAGGAAGAGTTTCTTAGACACACTGAAAAGGGAAGATGGAGGGGGTTTGGGAGTGGAGGAAGAGGTAGTGGTTGTAGGAGGTGTACGTCTGCTGAATTTGGGTGAAGGTGCATGGGCTGAAGGGTGTTGTGTGGTGGATGGCTGTTGGGTGGGTGTGTGCCTGCTTTTGTGTACTTTGGGAGGAGGGCTCACAGACAAACTGGGAGAGGACGCAGGGGATGTGTGCATGGTAGTGGGTGTGGTGATTGCACGTGAGCGGTGTGTGGTGATGGGCGTGCTTGTGATGGAGGTAGTGGATGAAGATGTAGTGCATGCAGGTGTGAGTGGAGATGAGAAAGGGAGGGAGGAGGAGGACACAGTGGAGGCAGTGGATGTTGGTGTGTCTGCATGGGGATGGTGCTTGTGTGAGTGCCTGTGGTATGTGTGGTGCTTATGTTTGCCATGTCCAATCTTGTGTGTTGATGAGTGTGCATGCTGGTCTGATGGTGTGGTTGGGATAGGCTGAGTTACAGGGGATTGGGTCTGGGTAGAGGAAGTTGGAGGGGGGAGGCTGCACACAGGGGCAATGGCTGCCATCAGTGCTGAGGCCAGAGCCTGAAATGCTCTATGTTGGGCCGCCACACCAGAATGAATGCCCTCCAGATATGCATTTGTTTGCTGCAAATGCCTCTCAACACCCTGGAAGGCATTCAAAATGGTTGATTTCCCAACAGTGAGGGATCTCAGGAGGTCAATAGCCACCTCACTGAGGGTAGCAGGGCTGACTGGGGCAGTGCCTGAGGTGCCTGGGGCGCAGGAGGTGCCTACCCTCCTGGGTGAGCGGGCATGGGAAACTCGATGAGGGGCTGCTGGGAGGGCGGTGCTGGTAGGGGGGGTGGCGGCTGTACCTGACCTGACCACCGATCGGAGCTCCCATCAGAGGAGGAGTCGCTGTCGCTGGTGTCTCCTCCTGTCCCCGTCATGGAGCTCCCCTCGCCCTCCGTCCCACTGGTGCCTTCGGACTCCGTTACTTCACCCTCCAGGGCCAAGTGGGATACAGCTCCCTCCTGCTCTGGTGCCACTGCTCCTCTGCCAGATGATGCTAATGCATACAAGGACAGGGTGACAAAATAAAAAGGGGGGAAAGACACAAGAGACACATGGTCAATGCCTGCAACACCACTACCGTTGGTGGACACAACACACAGTGAGCAGCCCTATGCACTAAGCTATGCACTAACAGGGCAGGGGAAAAGCACATGCCCATGGGGGACTCTGTCGAGAACCATTTTATGCCCAGCTGGAACCCATAGGAGCCTGACTAGGTGTAAAAGGCAAATACCACCTTTGTGGTTGGACTGGGAATGAGGCTGCAAATCAATGGATCTACCTTTGTGCGTCTGTCCTGGCCTAGGGGAACCCACAGCCCACCTCCCCCACCCAGACACCTCGTCAAGCGTGCAGAGTCAGTTGAATGAGAGTGTACTCACCCCCTTGTGGCTGCTGTGATGCCCTCAAGCGCCCATCCAACTCAGGATATGCCACTGCCAGGATCCGGTACATCAGGGGGGTCTTAGTGGGACAGGCACCCCTTCCACGTTGGGAGGCCATCTGCAACTGGTCCAGCGGTGCAGGTCCTCCCATCTTTTCAGGCAGTGGGTGTGCCGTCTATGGTAGACCCCCAAGGTCCGCACTTCCTTGGCGATGGCACGCCAAATCCACTTCTTCTGGTGAGTGCTGACCTAGAGGAAAAGTGAAGTAAGAATGGATGTTACTCCCCCACCAGTTTTTCCAACTCCTCCACAGTGAAGGCAGGGGCCCTTTTCCCAGACACTGTAGCCTTTGTCGCTTCCAGACACAGGTCACAGCAGCACTTGCAGTGTAGGTCCTCTCCAGTTTAAGGTCAGGTATCAAGTGAGGGAACAGATAGAAAATGGCAGTCACGTCCACAGTGGTGTGTACCGTCACCGCCATCGTACATCGTCATTGGCTCCTGGAACACATAGGTCCTAATGATAACCAATGCTGAATTGCGCAGCGGTCTTCGACTGCCTACCCCGACGCTGCACAATGCCAGCGCAGTTACCTCATTTCCCCTTGTCCCACCTTACAGGTAGGCAGCCGCCATTTCAGGGAGCCACATGGCAGGCCAACTAACTGCATCACACCCTTTTAGGCGAGGAATACGGACAGACAAAGGCACATAGAGAAAATGTGTCCGCTGGGGCAGGTGATAATATGGCGGCATCCTCCGGTGTACAGACCCCTGGTGGACCTGTCAACAATGGAAGACAGACCCATCATTATCACTTACAGACTTGATCGTGCAACAATCCAGGAACTGTGTGCCCAGTTAGAGCCAGACCTGATGTCAGCTATCCGCCATCCCACAGGAATCCCCTAGTGCAGGTCCTGTCAGTGCTCCTTTTCCTGGCAAGTGGGTATTTTCAAACAACAGTAGCCATGGCATCAGGGATGTCACAGCCAATGTTCTCTAACGTGTTGTCCAGAGTGTTATCTGCCCTGCTGATACACATGTGCAGCTACATCGTTTTACCGTAGGTGGAGGATCTGCCCACATTGAAAGGTGACTTTTATGCCTTTGGACATATCCCCAACATAATTGGTGCCATTGATGGGACACCTGTGGCATTTGTCCCCCCCGCAGGAATGAACAGGTTTACAGAAACTGGAAAAGCTACCATTCAATGAATGTGCAGATGGTGCAGACCAGTACATCTCCCATGTGAATGCCACATGCAGCATCTCTTATGTGATGGGTCAACTGCAGAGGCACCGTATGTGGCTAATAGGTGAGCCCAAGGTCCCCACACAGTTTTATTTGCTATCTGGGTATGGGAGATTCCCTAATGTTTAGAGGATGTCTAACAGTTGTCCCTCGATATTTGCAGGTCACTCTGGTTACCTCAACCTGTCATGGCTACTGACGCCAGTGAGGAATACCAGGACAAGGGCAGAGGAACGCTACAATGAGGCACATGGGCGAACTAGGAGGATAATAGAGCGCACCTCTGGCCCCTGAAGGCCAGATTCCGGTGCCTCCATCTGACAGGTGGATTCCTATACTACTCACCAAAGAAGGTGTGCCAGATCATTGTGGCATGCTGTGTGTTGCACAACCTGGCTTTGCGACGCCAGGTGGTTTTTCTGCAGGAGGATTGGCCTGATGGTGGTCTTGTGGCAGCTGTGGAGTCTGTGAACAGTGAAGAAGAGGAGGCAGAAGAAGAAGATGTAGACAACCGTAACAACATCATCATGCAATACTTCCAGTGAGACACAGGGAAGAGGATGGCACTGCTTCCCTCATCTCATACTATTGTAGGACATAGCATACATCTGCCTTTTTACCTCTGTGTATGGACCCTGACTTGTCACTTTGGCTTTCCATTTCACAGATCTGGGTCCCACTTTGTGCCCTCTGCTATGCTTACTGCTGGCCAACAACTGTGTAACATTGGTATGTGAACAAGTACATTGACATTTCTATATTTCAGAGAGGTTGCAATTACACATTTGTGAAAGCACAGACTGACTCCAGATTGTTTTGTGATTCAAGGGTGTTTAATTTCTGTGCTAATAAGTGTAGGGGTGTGTGAAATGGGCTAGGGTGATGGTGGAGGAAGGTCCATGGTAGTGTCCAGTCTCTTGGTCTCACAGGTGCATTGTCCAATGGGGCAGAGGAAGGGGAGCAATGGCAGGTTAAGGTGGACAGGGTGACAAATTGGGACAGAATGGTGACATACAGGAGGGTATTATTTCCTGGTGGGGGTCTTGGCAATGTTCTCTTTCTTGTTCCTGGATCTCAGGGACCGTTTGCGGGGTGGTTCTCCTCCTGCAGGGGGTGGGGTGCTGGTGGCCTGTTGGTCCTGTGGCGGTGCCTCCTGTCCACTGGCGCCGGCAGAGGTGGAGGGCTGTTCATCGTTCAGGCTAGTGTCAGGGGCCCATTTGTATGCCACTGTGTCCCTCATGGTGTTGACAAGGTCTGCCAGCACCCCTGCAGTGGTGACCAGGGTGTTGTTAATGGACCTCAAGTCCTCCCTGATTCCAAGGTAATGTTCCTCCTGCAGCCGCTGAGTCTCCTGAAACTTGGCCAGTACCGTGCCCATGGTCTCATGGGAATAATGGTATGCTCACATGATATTGGAGAGTGCCTCGTGGAGTGTCGGTTCCCTGGGCCTGTCCTCCACCTCTCGCACAGCAGTCTTCCCAGCTTCCCTGTTATCCTGTGCCTCTGTCCCCTGGACCATGTGCCCAATGCCACTGACCCCAGGTCCCTGATTTTCTTGGGTTGGTGGGTTTGCCTGGGTTCCCTGTAGTGGTGGACACACTGCTGATTGACGTGTCCTGGGGACAGAGGGATGGGCTGCTGGGTGGGTGCTGTGCTGGTGTTTCCTGATGGGGGAGGTTCTGTGGTGGCTTGTGACAGTGGCAGGAGAACCAACCGTCCAGAGGTCCCTGATGGGCGAGGCTGGTCATATTGATCCAGGCGTGCAGAGCTGCTGTCATCTCTGTGGGCCTCTTCTGTGGGGGGACTGGATATGTCTGGCACCTCCTGTCCGGTGACGTTGGGTATGGGTCCTGTGGGGGTGTAAATGCATAGTTTGGGTATCTGTGTGTGCCATCATTTGTATTGGGTGAGGTACCCTCTACTCCTGTGCTTGCATAATTGTGATTGCCCTTTTGTAGGAGGCTGGCCTGGCTTGTAATGGGTACCAAGGGGTACTTACACTCTGTACCAGGTCCAGTTATCCCTTATTAGTGTAGAAGAGGTGTTTCTAGCAGCTTAGGCTGATAGAAGGTAGCTATAGCAGAGCAGCTTAGGCTGAACTAGGAGACATGCAAATCTCCTACTATACCACTGGTGTCATATGCACAATATCATAAGAAAACACAATACACAGATAAACTAAAAATAAAGGTACTTTATTTTTATGACAATATGCCAAAAGTATCTCAGTGAGTACCCTCAGTATGAGGATGCCAAATATACACAAGATATATGTACACAATACCAAAAATATGCAGTAATAGCAAAAGGAAGTAATGCAAGCAATGTAAAGTTACAGTAGATTGCAATAGGAGCACATAGGTATAGGGGCAACACAAACCATATACTCCAAAAGTGGAATGCGAACCACGAATGGACCCCAAACCTATGTGAGCTTGTAGAGGGTCGCTGGGGCTGTAAGAAAACAGTGAGGGTTAGAAAAATAGCCCACCCCAAGACCCTGTAAGGTAGGTGTAAAGTGCACCTATATTCCCCAGAGAGCACAGAAGTCGTGATAGGGGAATTCTGCAAGGAAGACCAACACCAGCAATGCAACCAAAGTGGATTTCCGGACGAGAGTACCTGTGGAACAAGGGGACCAAGTCCAAGAGTCGCGACAAAGTCGAGAGTTGGCAGATGCCCAGGAAATGCCAGCTGAAGGTGCAAAGAAGCTGCCACCGGATGGTAGAAGCTGTGGATTCTGCAAGAACAAAGAGGGCTAGAAACTTCCCCTTTGGTGGATGGATGTCCCACGTCGTGAAGAAGCTTGCAGAGGTGTTACCACGCAGAAATACCGCAAACAAGCCTTGCTAGCTGCAAGGGTTGCGGTTAGGGTTTTTGGATGCTGCTGTGGCCCAGGAGGGACCAGGAGGTTGCCATTTGGATGAGGAGACAGAGGGGGCGCCCAGCAAGTCAGAGAGCCCTCAAAGAAGCAAGCAGCACCCGCAGAAGTGCCAGAACAGGCACTAAGAAGAGGAGTGAACCGGAGCTCACCCGAAGACACAAAAGGGAGTCCCACGATGCCGGAGGACAACTCAGGAGGTTGTGCACTGCAGGTTAGAGTGTCGGGGACGCAGGCTTGGCTGTGCATGAAGGAAATCTTGGAAGAATACACAGGAGCCGGAGCAGCTGCAAATCACACGGTACCCAGCAATGCAGTCTAGCGTGGGGAGGCAAGGACTTACCGCCACCAAACTTGGACTGAAGAGTCACTGGACTGTGGGAGTCACTTGGACAGAGTTGCTGAGTTCCAGGGACCACGCTCGTTGTACTGAGAGGGGACCCAGAGGACCAGTGATGCAGTCTTTTGTTGCCTGCGGTTGCAGGGGGAAGATTCCGTTGACCCACGGGAGATTTCTTCAGAGCTCCTGGTGCAAGAAGGAGGTAGGCTACCCCCAGAGCATGCACCACCAGGAAAACAGTCGAGAAGGCGGCAGGATCAGCGTTACAAGGTTGCAGTAGTCGTCTTTGCTACTTTGTTGCGGTTTTGCAGGCGTCCTGAGCAGTCAGCGGTCGATCCTTTGGCAGAAGGTGAAGAGAGAGATGCAGAGGAACTCTGATGAGCACTTGCATTCGTTATTTAAAGAATTTCCCAAAGCAGAGACCCTAAATAGCCAGAAAAGGAGGTTTGGCTACCTAGGAAGGAGGATAGGCTAGCAACACAGGTAAGAGCCTATCAGAAGGAGTCTCTGACGTCACCTGCTGGCACTGGCCACTCAGAGCAGTCCAGTGTGCCAGCAGCACCTCTGTTTCCAAGATGGCAGAGGTCTGGAGCACACTGGAGGAGCTCTGGGCACCTCCCTTGGGAGGTGCAGGTCAGGGGAGTGGTCACTCCCCTTTCCTTTGTCCAGTTTCACACCGGAGCAGGGCTGGGAGATCCCTGAACCGGTGTAGACTGGCTTATGCAGAGATGGGCACCATCTGTGCCCATCAAAGCATTTCCAGAGGCTGGGGGAGGCTACTCCTCCCCAGCCCTGACACCTTTTTCCAAAGGGAGAGTGTGTAACACCCTCTCTCTGAGAAGGTCCTTTGTTCTGCCTTCCTGGGCCAGGCCTGGCTGGACCCCAGGAGGGCAGAAACCTGTCTGAGGGGTTGGCAGCAGCAGCAGCTGCAGTGAAACCCCGGGAAAGGCAGTTTGGCAGTACCCGGGTCTGTGCTAGAGACTCGGAGGATCATGGAATTGTCTCCCCAATGCCAGAATGGCATTGGGGTGACAATTCCATGATCTTAGACATGTTACATGGCCATGTTCGGAGTTACCATTGTAACGCTATACATAGGTAGTGACCTATGTATAGTGCACGCGTGTAATGGTGTCCCCGCACTCACAAAGTCCGGGGAATTTGCCCTGAACAATGTATGGGCACCTTGGCTAGTGCCAGGGTGCCCACACACTAAGTAACTTAGTACCCAAACTTTACCAGGTAAAGGTTAGAAATATAGGTGACTTATAAGTTACTTAAGTGCAGTGGTAAATGGCTGTGAAATAACGTGGACGTTATTTCACTCAGGCTGCAGTGGCAGGCCTGTGTAAGAATTGTCAGTGCTCCCTATGGGTGGCAAAAGAAATGCTGCAGCCCATAGGGATCTCCTGGAACCCCAATACCCTGGGTACCTCAGTACCATATACTAGGGAATTATAAGGGTGTTCCAATATGCCAATGTGAATTGGTAATATTGGTCACTAGCCTGTTAGTGACAATTTAGAAAGCAGAGAGAGCATAACCACTGAGTTTCTGATTAGCAGAGCCTCAGTGAGACAGTTAGTCATCACACAGGGAACACATACAGGGCACACTTATGAGCACTGGGGCCCTGGCTGGCAGGGTCCCAGTGACGCATACACTAAAACAACATATATACAGTGAAATATGGGGGTAACATGCCAGGCAAGATGGTACTTTCCTACACCTTTTGTGATAGTTGATTTGGGGTCTGTTTGGGTATCTGTACTGGACATGCTTTGGTGATGGTGGTCCATGCATAGGTGTTGCATGCAGGGCCTTGGTATTGGGATGTGTGGGTTGTGATAGTGGGACATATTTGAGGTGATGGAGTGATGGGGGTGAGGGTGGGGGTTTGTGATGGCATGCAGGTGTGGTGGGGGGATTTGGAAAATAAGATATGACTTACCAGAGTCCAGTCCTCCTGCTACTCCGGTCAGGCCCTCAGGATGCAGTATTGCCAAGACTTGCTCCTCCCATGTTGTTAGTTGTGGGGGAGGAGGTGGGGGTCCACCGCCAGTCCTCTGTACAGCAATCCGGTGTCTGGATGCTACTGAACGCACCTTACCCTGTAGGTCGTTCCACCTCTTCCTGATGTCATCCTGTGTTCTTGGATGCTGTCCCACTGCGTTGACCCTGTCGATGATTCTCCGCCATAGCTCCATCTTCGTAGCAATGGAGGTGTGCTGCACCTGTGATCCAAAAAGCTGTGGCTCTACCCGGATGATTTCCTCCACCATGACCCTGAGCTCCTCCTATGAAAACCTGGGGTGTCTTTGAGGTGCCATGATGTTGTGTGGGTGATGTTTGAGGTGCTGTTTATTGTGCTGTGTGATATGTTGTGTTGGTGTGTGTTGTTTGAGGTGAGTGGATGTTGTATGAGTGATGGTGTTGTGTGTCTGTGGATGCTGGTGTTCTGTTTGCTATTCTCTCTTTCACAGCTTTTTCCAAAAATGTTGTTTTAAGGGTTTGTTGGTAATGTGGGTGTGTGTTTTATAGTGGTGTGAGTGTGTGGGTGTGGTGTGTGTATGAGTATCAGGTGTGTGTATTTTGAATGGTCCAATGTGGTTGTTTTTGTAAATGTGTGTGTATTTTGAGCGCGGCTGTGTGTACCACCAATAGATTACCGCGGTTGTAAGCCCGCTGTGTTGATTTGTGGGTCGTGATAGTGTGGGCATATTCTTGTTGGCGTGATGGTGGAGGTTTTGGTATCGCCAGTTTATCACTGACCTTTGGTATGGCGGACTTGTGTGAGTGTCTGTATTGTGGCGAATTCCGAGATGTGGGTCGTAATACCTGTAACGGAATTCCGCCGCCGCAATGGTATGTTGGCGGTCTTCAGCACTGCGGAAAGCGGGATTTACCGCCAGGGTTGTAATGAGGGCCATAATGTCATTCAGAGGTTGGCCCTTTTGAGTCTTTTTTTCATATTCTTGAGGGCCTTGCTATTCTTGTCCACCTCATGCTCAATCAAGTCCAACCTTTGGACAACCACTTGTACATCCCTCTGAAGATCTTTTATGGCACTCATGTCAATGGCAGCTGATGGGGTTGGCTGTGTCATGGTATTTGTGGGTACAGCAGCTAGAGCAATGTTGATGTTGGCAACTGCCGGCCCCTGCACAGGAGTTGTGTTTGGTCTAGCCTATGTGGGCAGTGTGGGTCCCACTTGGGTGAATGCCCAAAACTCACCAGTGGATCCCTCCAAGCGATACCGGCATGCCATTCTCTTGAACCCAGATTCCACTGCCAAAATGTGCCTATGGCCACTGCCCTCTTCTAAAACGCATGGAGTTGGCCGTTGTTCATGTTGGCAGTTGTAAAAATGACTCCGGCAACCATCAGTGTCAGCATAGTGTGGAGTATATACAGTAAATCAGCTTATTATTAACATCGAATAGCACATGCACTCCTACTCAAAATCCAAATGATACAATGGCCCTGATGGATGAAACGACAACGCTGCCTTAGCGCCATTTCCCTTACACCACAGCCATCCACAACAAGATTAGGTAACAAACAAATTCAAATGTGCTTAGACTTTGCACCATGTGTGACACTGCTAAGGCAGCGTCAAATTCACATTGATCAGGGCCACTATTCCTCTTCTTAAGTGTCACATTTTCAAACATAGATCACCTGAAACTTGATGATGTTGTTTACCATAAGGGTTCAGTGTTGACAGGTACACATGCAAGCCTGATCAAAAGGACTGTCAGCTACACAGTGAGCATCACATCTACCTACACATTTGTGGATCCTGTGCCCCGGGGGTATGGCCAAGCAGATCAACATCTCAACTGTCCAGGCCATCCACCAATGCATGCCCACTCATACATGGAGTCAAGGAGTTGACTATATTTTAGGTGATGACAAAATATGAAGCTTCTATCCATAGGTCTCTCACTTCTACATTCATGCGTCCATGTGAATTCCTGATCCACCAGTACCATTCCTCACACACCCATAACCATGCCAGCACACAATTGTACTTGACCTGCATGCATGCCTATCACATTCCATTTAGTTGTCACGTAGGTGGACTACAAGATTATTGGCACCATGCTGGTGGACAAATGCCCACACATTCCTTCATGTACATCACAATACAGGGATGCCCCAATTTGTCAGGAAAATGGTTGTGTGTTCCAGTGCCATTACATACACAACGGTGCACATCTAAGTCACATAAGGAGCTACATGTGGCTTGTAATCACCTTGTTTACACAATGCTTTCCATTGAGCGCCAGAAGCCTCACTAGATATGACTCTCTGGTCATGCATGGGGAACCACTTAAATGTGATACATTGTCACCATCCATCCTACTTTGCTTTCTGATCATTTTACAGCTCATCACTCCTAGCATTGGATGCTGAATTCCTGACTCACTCACACTAAACACTTCAACACTACATACGACAGACAAAATCACACTTACTGAATATATCTGGGTCCTCAAATCTTGCCACTTCACCTATGGTTTAGGCGGGAGATCCACCCGAAATATTTGGATGGAAAACCATGGTTAGTATCCCATCACTGTCACTAGTAGTGGACAACATATGGCAGTATGTACTATTTCTTAAGAGTGAGGTATTCTTCCAGGATGTGGACAGTGCAATAGGCACACTACTGCATACTCACAATGATATTGTCACTCTGGTGTATGGCAGGCATACATCTGCACTCTTACACTAGGACTGAGACTCATGTAGTGCTACACCCTGCAACAACCATGTGTGGCCAATCTGTGGAAGATGGAAATCCACGTTAACAGGGGGAGTTGGGTGATAGATATATTACACAACCCTTGTGCTCTGCAAGACAATTGATTCAGGCTTGTCCTGCAAAGCACACAGAGGCACTTTGTGGAGTACAAATGGCTAAATAGTTAGTCTGCAATTCACATGCATTGATTAATCCATTACTGATGTGTCACAATTGGCTGATGGCATCAAATGGCCCTTTGCCAGTGCCCTTCAAGCGGGAATCCCCCCTTTGTAAACATAATGATAGGGCTGATGTATGTGTTTACTTAGTTATCACAATCTACTTACAAATGGTATGCTGGCAGTGTTTGACCTTACCATACATGACACAATGCTGGGGCACAGATGTTGCCATGGCCCATGAAATGTGTGACTTAGTGATGGATGTGCATGACTATCACATATCCTAACATTGGTTAAATGTTAGTATATATGAAGCCTATGTCTATACTGACACAGTGACACTTCATTCTGGTTGTATGCAACCTGTATGCCATAACCCATAACCGCTGCAAAAGATTACATGAGTAAATCATTGTGAGGGCTTGACAGATGTAGGTCATGTAGTATGGCAGTTGATATTAGCAGCTGGTTGCGGCTCATATGTTTTTCTGTTTTGGTGTGAGTTTATAAACTTCTGTCATATTTTCTCAGCACTTGGTTGTTGAACATGACAATCTTGTGTATGGGTCAAGGACCTAGAACAATGGTTTGGATTCCACACTCATTATGTATGTACCATGCTCTTTGTAGTGCACTTTTGTGTCAGTGTGCTATCAGTAGAGGGGACATGACACATCCTGACAACACAATGGGGTCAGATGTGGTGGCAACATGGTAGCACTACAGTGCCTGGACATCCCATCCCTTTTGACAGGTGTCATTGCAGATGAGGTGGGACACTTGGGGCCTATGAAAGTGGTTAGTGTGAATGCGCAACATGTCTCCTAAATTGGCTGATGTGTCCTGCAACATTTCAACAATGCAAGGATGTCCCATGTGTGGCCTGTTACTTGGCAACCCTTTGTTGTCCTCTGCGCTAGTTGCACATGTGTAGCTATGCACCAATGCTACCTACCCTACACCAGGGTACTTCGCTATCTGCATGTGAAGGTGGACGTATGTGTGCTGTCGGGTACACCACCCTGAACATATTCTTTTTTGATGGTCAATTGGTTCTTTCTGTGTGTGCAGCCGTTTGCAGCATGCATTTGTGCTACATTCATCTGAGTTCATAGAACCGTCTACCTCCTATTTGCAAACTGCATACTGCACCCTTGGGGTGGTCTTTTTTTGTTGGCACTTCCTCAGGTCTTAGGAGACAGCAACATGTGAGTCTGCACCTTCATGCTATGTATCTTGTAGTGACGGACCTGCAGCGAGAAACATTGCACATCTTTTCCATGCTACATGCAGCATGGGTGGGTGGTCAATTTAGAATGTGGCTTAAAGTAATGTGGAGATGGTCATTTGCCAAAATGAACACACAGTGCAGGGCATGACTATGTAACTGTGGGCTATTACATTGTTTCCTTCGTGTTCCAGAGTGGCAGCTAATGTTTGTGTCAGCCATGAGGTGTCCAAAGGTATGTATCCCAAAAATGTTTGAAAATGGGTTATTGGTGAGGTCAGGTAAGTATCTGGACTTAGTAAGAGGCCACTGACCTCCACTTCGGTCCAGTCAGGTCTCAGTAAATTAAACCCAGCTCAACCTTTGGTAGCCTGGCAATGAGCGACAAGGCTTAACTTAGGAGACAAAGCGTAAATCATTCAAATATCACAAAACAGTAATTAAATAAAACACAGGAAACAGTTTAAAAATCCAAAATCAATTTATGAAAATAGGAAATATTTTTAGCTTTAAAATGACACCAAAACGAATACAGTCAAAGAAGGGGAACCAGAGATACTAATTTTTAAAGAATTATTGCTTTCTAGGGCATGGAAACAAAAAGCGCCAATCTGGACATCTGGTCGCACCTCGACCAGGGCAAAGTCAAAGTTTAAGGCCGCTCGCGATGGAGCTTGGCTCGGCTACAGCCCGCGGGAGGCCTCGGTCAAAAGTTTACCTTAGGACTTAGTCGTTTTTCTGGAGATTTTCTTCAGCGGGACGAACCTGCCAATCTGACCTCCTGGAACTCTTCCTCGGATACGCATTGCAGGAGCCCTCGTGGAGACTTTTACCTTCGGACTTAGTTGTTTTTTCGAGGTGAAAATCCTTCAACCATGGCAAACCTGAAGCTTGATCCGACGTCCATGGAGTCCTCTCCGGATACGCTGGCTGGGAGGTCCCGGTTAACTTCCTACGTTCGGACTTAGGCCCTCATTATGACCTTGGCGGGCGGCTACAGCCGCCCGCCAAGATATGACCGCTGGGTGGCCGCCAATGCAGCCGCACCCCCGCCGCGATCATTAGGAGATCCCTGCTGGGCCGCAACATAGGAGCCGGCTCCAAAATGGAGCTGGCGGTGTTGCAGCCGCGGGATGGGTGCAGTTGCACCTGCCGCGATTTTCACTGTCTGAATAGCAGACGATGAAAAGCTGCATGGGGCCCTGTCAGGGGGCCCCTGCACTGCCCATGCCAGTGGACCCGCGACCCCCCGTACCGCCAGCCTTTTCCTGGTGGTTCAAACTGCTAGGAAAAGGCTGGCGGTCGGGGACTCGTAATCCCCTGGGCAGCGCTGCAAGCAGCGCTGCCCTGGCGAATTATCACCCCCGAGGCAAATTTGGCGGGAAACCGCCAGCCACGGCGGTGCGACCGCGGCGCTACCGCTGCGGTCGTAATCCCCTCTGAAGCACTGCCAGCCTGTTGGCGGTGCTTCAGCCAAAACCGCCCTGGCGGTCTTGGACCGCCAGGGTTGTAATGAGGGCCTTAGTCTCTTTTTTTTTTGCAGATTTTCTTCACCTGGACGAACCTGTAAGTCAGCCCAGGTTGCGATTGAGGCAAGACGGCTAGAGTTGCCACGGCGGGTCGGTCCATCTATGGAGCTTTTTTTTCCAAAACTTCTCCAAACTTCTGGATCTTCCTCCAGATGTTCTTTTAAGGTCCTTTTGAGGTCCACAGTTCACAGGTTCCAGAAGCTCTGAGATGCTCCTTGGGGGATGCGGACTACAACTCCCAGAATGCACCTGGCACAAACTCCTTTTTGGCCACTGGGCAGTGGTCAGCTGGTTGGTTTCTTCAGGAGTTGGTGCAGGGGAATCTGTTTAGCAAATTTTCACCTGTAGCAAACAGGGAGTCCCTACTTGAACCAGTTGAAGCCAGGCAAAGTCCTTCTTGTGGTGAAGCCCAAGTGTGCAGCTGGTGCAGTCCTCCAAAGTGCTGTGTCCAGTTGCAGGCCAGGGGTCCAGCAGGGCAGTCCTTCTTCTCCTGTAGTTCTTCCTTGTTGGAATCTGATAGGGATCGCAAGTGTGGGTGCAGGTCTGCCAGTTTTATCCTTGGTCCTGGGTGAAAAACAGGGGGGTCAGGTTCTCCAATCAGGGGCAGGGTCATTCCCCCTGGGATGACCACTTCCTGGGAAGTGTGGCAAAAATCAAACCCAGGGAGTAATATTCCTCAAAAATCCATCATGGCTGAAAGTGATTTTTGGAGGTTACATCTGGCTGAGCCCACCCACTGGTGTGGCTAAAAATCCTAAACACACCCTTCTCCTAATCTAATCAAGGGGGCACCTAATTGTCTGGGTTTGCAGGATGTGAGGGCATTGCTGGGTTGCTCTAAATGTCCTTCTCTGCCTTTGAAGACCAGTTTGGCAGCCCTCCCCTTCCTGCTTCCCCATCTGCTCCCCCAGGCACATCTCTTTGTGCTGAGCCAGGCCACTTCACGCCTCATCAAGGCAGCCTGGCCAGGCTGCCAGAGGCTGGCCAATCAGAGCACAGCAGCAAAAACACTGCAGGGCTGAAGTTGGCAACGTTTCAGGTAAAGTTTAAAACTCTTTACCTGAACAAGTTATATTAAATCCAACAACTGGATGTTGTGGGATTTAGTATAACAATTAATTTGATACCAAACGTCTGGTATCTGTTACTTAAGGGGATTTTAAAAATTAAAATAAGGTCTCCCCATTCTAGCCTATGGAGGCCATTCACTACAATGAGGGAAACACAAATGTGGCTGTTTTACCACACCAGAGCTTATACAACTATTTTCATAAGGTCCCTGCTTATAGTTACATGGCACCCAGCCCTAGGGGCACATAGGGAACACCTTTGGGGTGACTTGTATGTAAAAATAAGGTAGTTTAAGACTTTGGAACTACTTTTAATTCCAAAGTTGAATTTGCATGAAACTTTAATTTAAAAGCAGCCAGCAAGGCAGGCCTGCCTTTAAAAATACACTGGGCACCTCAGCAGTGCTCCTATGGGTGCACTACCTATGCTAGGGTCCCTAAACCTATATGCCCTACCATATACTAGGGCCTTATAGGTAGGTTGACTTAGCCAATTGTAATTAGCCTAATTTCCATACTGATTTTACACAGAGCACAGGCCCCGGGACTGGTTAGCAGTACCCAGGGCACCATCAGAGTCAGGAAAACACCAGCAAAAAGTGGAAAATGGGGGCAAAAAGTTAGGGGGCCTCTGCAATCAGCCTTATTCTCTCACAGTATCCCATTGTCACTGGATGATCAACATAACTAGCAGTGTCCCTCCTATCTTTCAAAACAATAATGTGCATTTCTACTGTCAAAGCATGCACAGTGCAGGCTATGGGGTGTAGCTCAGCTACTTAGCAAATGTATCCCTTGGCACTGTGCATGTGAGGCCTGTGATGTCCTGTTGTCTCCTACTGGGTCCCACTATGACATCCATGATCTGCACTGTCTGACTGTGTCTCTGCCCCCTGTTAGGCCATTTATTGTATCTGGTACATACAGGATGGTGTTGTGAGTCAGTGAGTGTTGCATGTGAGGTTACACTACAGTGAATGTGGTTCTACTTCTAACACATCTGGCACATGGTATATGTTGGTGATTGATGTTGTATTCCTATGTGTGTGAGCCACTGTGTCAGGCAGATGTCTCTGCACACTACAGGTAAGTTAGGTTTGTGTTGATGAGATGCAGTAGGTATTGGCGCAAGTTGTGCAGTGTTTGATATTTGTTCTGGCAGTGATTAGCATGACATGACTTGAGACATCTGTGCCTCTTTGGAAGTTACATGACATGGGCATGGTGTATGCCCTTGGGGTGTCTGTGCTATTGTTTGTTTGGTGTAGTGTGTGTGTGATGTGTACATAGTGGGCAATCTGAGGCCACTTGCAGTGGTCAGTGTAGTTCTGCTGTTTTCAAAGGGTACATGTCTGTACCTGTCCCTCCTATTATGTGCCTGTCAAGTTGTGGGTGTGTTACATACATGTGGGTGTGTGTATTGGTGTTGTGCTTTGATTGTGCTGTACTGCAGCATGTTGCATATGTGTTATCAACTGCACATTTGGTAACCCTGGCAATATGTTACTGTAGTGGTGTATGTCTTGTGTGTCCGACAGGGTTGGGGTGTTGTGTGTACATTACTAGATTTGTAGACTTACCCACAAGAATGCCATTTCCAAACTGTCCATCTTGGAACTGTTCATTGATCGTACTGTGCCCGAATATGTAGGCGTCATGGAGACTCCCAGGATACTTGGCCAAAATGTTTATGAACAATCCGCTGTGGCTCACTATGCCCTGCACATTAATGGAATGTGTGTGCTTGCGATTCCGGTATAAATGCTCGGTTGCTGATAGTGGTACGAGCCGGACATTGGGGTAGTCCATTGCACCAAGGACATGTGGGAAGCCATGGATTTGATGTAACCCCTGTTTGTTCTCCTGTTGCTTTTGCTGGGTGTTGGGGAATCTGATGTGGTTGGGTGTCAGGGAGATGATAGCATCTAAGACCTTTGGCAGGAATGCAGAGAATGATGGCTGTGAGACATCAGCCACCGGTGCACCCCTTGGTTTGGAATGAGCCACGTGCTACCATGTGCAGGACTGTGAGCGAGTGGTATGGTGTGGGGTCTGCAGGCTGGCTGCAATTTGAGGCTCAGTGTGGTGCAACAGGTGTAATATGGCTTGCTGGTTCAGTCTATAAGCCCTAATTATGTCCAGGTCCCTAAGGCCAGGGAGGGTTGTCCTGGTTCTGAAGAGCCTCTCCTGCCTTCTGCCTTGCCTTTGTGGGCAGCGTTGTAGTGGTGATGATTGCTGGAGTTGTTGCTGTCCTCTGCGCTGTCTAGCATGCTATATCAGTATCACCTCCATCTTGTCCTGTGGGTTGTAATGTTTCTTCTGTGTGTTTTCCTTAAGTAGTGGTGTGTTTGCCTCATTTTAAACCTGACCCAGGTGTTAGATTTTGACGCAAATCGGTGTTAATGTCATTTTTTCGGTCCGCCTCCCACCGTGTGTCTTTTTTGCCTGGGGTGGATAAATATAGCGCTAGGGTGTTTGAGTCACTTTTTTGACGGGAACGCCTACCCTGCATTTAATTGACGCAAAAAGGTTTCACACATCCGAAAATTTACTTTAACACCATTATTTTTACGCTAGACGGGTCTGCCGTCAAAATATAAATATGTTAAGTTTGAAACAAATTACACAAATCCAGCGCAAACAGAGTATAAATATGCCCCTTGGTACTTTGGCTATCATCATTAATGAAGGAGCTAATACAACCATTGGGCACTAGACTGTCTATTCAAGGAGCAAAACTGGATGGACAGAATGCAATGACATCAACCTAAAATGCAAACCAAAACTTCAATTTTTAACTACCATAAGGAATAATTCTGGTTAAAAAACTGATGTACGAAGTTTTCTCTATATGGTTCATCTCTCCTTTAGACACTATTCGGCCTAATATGAGTGATGTGTTTAAAAAACATCTTCAAAATTCAAGAGTCCTTTTAAACCCTTCATTGCTTAGCTTTTTCCCCCTGTGCTAGCCTTTTTTTCTCTATTTAGGGTAGTTCACACTTAGGCCCCCATACGTTTTTACCCACATAAGCTATCCATCCAAATTTGTTTCCCCTTTTATTCCAACATCTGGGGCACTCAAAAAGTACCCAGGGATTGTGGATTTCCTTTGGGAGGACTGAGAAATTAGCCAAATTACAATTATAGTTTGTGTTTTAGGAAAAATGGGAATAAAGTGCTGCAGAAAAAGTGTCTGTTTTTTTCCCCTGGAAATGGTATCAACAGAGGGTTTGTGGTGCTAAAATCACTACTTTCCCAGCTTTTAGGAACAGGAAAACTTCAATACAGTTCTGGCATTTTACTGGGACATACCCCATTTTCCTATTTCTTATGCTTTCAACCTCCTTCCAGTTAGAGACAGAAGACAGAAATGGATGTGAAACCAATGGTGGATGCTGGAAAGCTACACATTTCTGAAAAGCAGGAAAAATTCTGAATTTAGCAAGGGGCCAATTCTGTTGGTCCTTCATGGTTTTCCTATGGAAAATGACAGTTGAAATGAAAAATTAAACATTGAAATTGGGGAAAAAAACAACCATTTGTGTCTGTTTTCATCTTCACCATTTTCTAAGTATGGCAGAATTTTTAAAGCAATATACTGTTATGTCCAATGGAACCTTCTGGTGGCAGGGTTATATAGGGCTTGCACGTTGTCTGGGAACCCAAATCCAGTAACTGAGCTGCACCTTACAATGGTTTCTCATTGTGTACCAGGTATATAGCAATTCATTTGGTAAGATATACAAAGTAAAACATAGGTATAAAAGAAACCTGTGTATTTCCAAAACGGGCACAAGATATGGAGCTTAGAAGCAATGATTATTTGCACATCCCTCAATTTGGGGTACTCGCACGTGAATTAGAGGGCATTACTCAAAATTACTTCTTTCTTACACACAGTCTTACATTTGGAAGGTGCAAATGCAGAGTAAGACAATTGAAAATGAGACCTGTTGTGCTATTCTGTGTTCCCCCATGTCTCCCAATAAAAATGGTACCCCACTTGTGTGGGTAGGACTAGTGCCTGCAACAGGAAATGGCCCAAAACACAACATGGACACATCACATTTTTCCACTACAAATGACTGTTTTTTTAAATGTGCCAGACTGTGGATTTTGGGCCCTAGAAAAGCCGACAACTAGGGGAACCTAGATAACCTATACATTTTTTAAAACTAAAAACCTAGGAGAATTCAGGATGTGGTACATTGTGTGGAAGCTCTTGCCAGGTTATGTTACCCAGAATCCCTTACAAACCTTAAAAGATGCCTGAGAAAGCACATTTTCCTCACATTTCTGTGCTGGAAAGTTCTGGAATCTGAGGTTAGTCCAAATTTCCTCCCACCCAGCATTCCCCCAAGTCTCCCAATACAAACGGTACCTCACTTGTGTGGGTAGGCTTAGTGCCCTCACGAGGAAACAGCCCAAAATGCAATATGGACACATCACATTTTTCCACTGAACACTGACTTTTCTATTTGCAAGGTGTCTAGATGTGGATTTTCGGCCCTAGCAAAGTCGTCACCTGGGAACTCCAGGAAACCTGTATATTTTTTAAAACTAGACACCTATGGGAATCCAGGATGTGGTGACCCCGTGCAGCTTGCACTAGGTTCCTTTTCCCAGAATCCCTTGCAAAATTCAAAATGTGGCTAAAAAATGTATTTTCCTCACACTTCTGTGATGGAAAGTTCTGGAATCTGAGGGGATCCATAATCTTCCTTCTACTCAGCATTCCCCCAACTCTCCTGATAAAAATGGTACCTCACTTGTGTGGATAGGTCTAATACCTGCAACAGAGAATGGCCCAAAACACAACTTGGACACATCACATTTTTCTACTGAAAACTGCCTTCTATTTTACAATGTGCCTAGATGAAGATTGTGGGCCCTAGCCCAGTTGGCACCTTAGGAAACCTAGCAAACCTGTACATTTTTAGAAACTACACATCGGGCAATTCATGATGTGGTGACTTATGAGGCTCTCACCAGGGTCTGTTTCCAGGAATCCGTTGGAAATCGCAAAATGTGACTAAAAACACATTTTCCCCAATATTTTGTGATGGAAAGTTCTGGAAGATGAGGGTGGCCACAACTGTCCTTCCAACCAGCATTCCCCAAAGTCTCCCAAGAAAAATGGTACCTCACTTGTGTGGGCTTTGTGTTGGTGACAGGAACCGATCCAATATCCAACGTGGACATATCACGTTTTCCTACTGAAAACTGACTCTTTTTTTGCAACATCCCTAGCTGTGGATTTTGAGCCTTAGCGGAGCTGGCACCTAGGGAAACCTAGTATACTTGTAAAAAAGAATTAACTAGATACCTAGGGGAATCGAGGATGGTGTGACTTGTGTGACTCTCACCAAATTTTTCTCGCCAGAATCCATTGTACACCTTATAATTTGTCTAATAAAGCACACATTTTCCTCATATTGCCAGCATTCACACAAGTCCCTCGATAAAAATGGTACTGCACTTGAAACAGCCCACAATGCAACGTGAACCCATCAAATTTTTCCACTAAAAAAATACTAGTTTCTTGCAATTTGTGTAGCTGTGGAATTTGGGCTCTAGCTCAGCCAGCACCTAGGGAAACCTAGCAATCCTGTACGTTTTTGAAAACTAGACAACTAGGGGAATCCAGGATGGGGTGACTTGTGTGGCTCTTACCACATTTTTCTACCCAGATTCCCTTGCAAACCTCAAACCTTGACCAAAAAAGCACACATTTAAGTCATGTTTCTGTGACGAAAGTTTCTGGAGTCTAAGGGGACCCACAAACTTCTTTTCACCCAATGTTTCCATAAGTTTCTTGATAAAAATGTTACCTCACTTGTGTGGTAGGCATAATGTCTGCAACAGGAAACAGCCCAAAATGCAACATGGACCCATCACATTTTTCCACTACAAACTGAAAATTTTTTGCAATGTGCCCAGCTTCCGATTTTTGGCTCTATCTCAGCCAGCCCCTAGGGAAACCTAGCAAACCTGTAAAGTTTTGAAATTCCACAAATAGGTAAATTCAGGATGGTTCGACTTATGTGGCTTTCGCCAGGTTCTGTAATACAGAATCCCTTGCAAATCTCAAAATTTGTCTAAAAACACATTTTTCTCACATTTCTGCGGTGGAAAGTTCTGAAATCTAATGGGAGCCACAAGTTTCCTTCCACTCAGCATTTCCCTTTGGTCTCCCGATAAAAATTATACCTCACTTGTGTGGGTGGGCCAAGTGCCTGTGACAGGGGAGGGCCAAAAACGTATAGAGATTGAAGGGGCACCAAAGCGTGTTCATGAGCAGTTTTGTTTATATAATTTTATGCTGACTCTTCTTTGGGCATCCCCGCAAGTGAGGTATTATTTTTATTGGGAGACTGATGGTTATGCTGGGTGATAGGAAATGTGTGGTCTGTTTCTGTTTGTAGAAGAATATAGCACAGAAATGCAAGGAAAATGTGTGATTTTAGTCACATTTTCAGGTTTGCAGGGCACTGTTGATAATAAAACTAATTGGTATCCACAAGGGACACACCGCCCTGAACTCCTCTAGTTGTCTAGTTTTCCAACATATCTAGAGGTGGTACATTTTGCCGAGACAAGAAGTGAGCATGCTACCAAGCTGGATACTTAAGAGCCCATAGCGCCTCCTTGCGCCACATTAGCGTCATTAATCATATAATCCCTGCACCATATTTACAAAGTGGCACAATATATGCTTTGCACACTTTGTAACCCTTTGCACTACATTAGGCCTGCAGCAGGCATGATCTATGCAAAGGGGGCGTTTCCCCATAGGGGGGGGGTGAAAAATTGGTACAAGAAAATTTAACAGATTTCCCTGCTTCGTTTTTTTTCTGCACTTTTAATGCCTGCTTAAAGTAGGCATTCAAAGGGGGCACACCATTGTTTACAATGTGCCCCTATGTATTCTGTAGGAGTAGTGCCAAAATTTACATCAATAGTACATCAATAGTGTCATTAAAAATGATGTTATTGCCCATTACCCTGTGCCATGGTGCGCCGTATTTTAAACACTACACACCCATGGTGGTGGTAGGGAGGCCGTTAAAGGGCTCAAGAAAAGTGGTGCTGCACTTTGTGCAGCACCACTTTTCTTAAATATGTACCCAAGTATCTTACTTCTGTGATGTCCCAAACACACAAATTGTGAAAAAAGCACTCTTAGGTCCTAGGTTTTGTTAAAAAGTCCCCTAAACACAAACATAGTTGGTGGCATGCTTCATCACTGGGGCCCTACCCGAGATATCTAGCATGTTAGGGGTTTGCACCTGATTACAGCGGAGTAGGTTTTTTTGTGAGTTGAATTCCCAAATGAGAGGAGAAGTGTAAAAAATATGTCTTGCAGCAACCCACATTTCTTATAAAAAGCACATACTAGTTGGATTTGATACAAGGGTGAGTGATGGTTCAATGTATAACATGTTATTAGCAGTGTTGTAGGCGGCTGGCCTGGTTTGTAATGGGTACCTAAGGTATTTACACCTTATACCAGGTACAGGGAAGAACAAGAGACGCTGCCCACATGGAAGAAGGTGCAAAAATGGATTCTCCAGTTGGAAGAAAAGTACAGAAATGAACCAAAGAAGATAGCTGCTGGTTCCTGCTTGGTGCAAGAGATGTCCCAAGTCGAGTTGTTGGATGCAGGCTGTTTGCATCGCTGGATTCTGCCAACAAGCCTTGGGTCATGCAAATATGCAGTTTACATCAAAGAGGAGCTGCCTGGACCCAGGAGGGATCTATGGGTCTCAGCTCAGACTGAGGAGACAGAGGGGGTTCTCAGCACTTCAGAAAGCCCTCAGAAGACCAGGCAGCAGCCACAGGAGTCCCAGAACATGGAGACAAAGGAGTTGGTCATCTCAGCACTACACTGGAGGATCCCACGCTGCCGGAGAACAACTCAGACAGCTGCGCATTATGGAGTGCTGGGGACTTGGACTACTCTGTGCATGAAGAACATTTGGAAGAAGTGCACAGAAGCCCAAGGAGCTGCAGAAGACGCAGTGCACAGGGGTACTGTCGCTGCACGGGGAGGCAAGCTCTTACCTCCACCAAATTTGGACAGCTGAACCTTTGGACAGTCTGGGTCACTCCGGTATACCACCTGTGTTCCAGGGATCACGCTTGTCAACAGGAGAGGAGTCCCAGAGTACCGGTTGTTGTCACAGAGAGGTGCATGCTGAAGCAGGGAAGTTACTCCGTCACTCCTCTGGAGATTCCTTCACTTCTTCTGGTGCATGGTGAAGAAAGGCAGTTCTCAGAGTGAGAACACCTTGGAAACTCTCGCAATTGCTGGCTGGAGATGAAGTTGCAGGTCACAGGAGTCTTCCTGGATACTTTGTTGCAGTTACAGCTGTTCCTGGAGCAATCTGCGGTTGATCCGACAGTCAGAAGCTGAAGCAGAGGATGCAGAGGAGTCCCAGAGGAATCTTGCAAACTGAATCTAAGAAACACCCAGAGGAGAGACACTAAATATCCCTGAGAGGGGGATTGGCTACCTGCCCAGGTATGCACCTATCCGGAGGGGTCTCTGATGTCACCTGCTGGCACTGGCCACTCAGATGCACCCAGAGGGTCCCCACACCTTGGAATCCAAGATGGCTAACGCAAGGGACACTCTGGAGGAGCTCTGGGCACCACTGCTGGGGTGGTGATGGACAGGGGAGTGTTCACTCCCCTTTCCTTTGTCCAGTTTCATGCCAGAGCAGGGACTGGGGGTCCCTGAACCGGTGTAGACTGGATTATGCAAGGAGGTCACTGTTTGTGCCCTTCATAGCATCTCCAGAGGCTATTGGAGGATGCCCCTCCCATGCCTGTAACACGTATTTCCAATGGTAGCGGGTGTAACACCCCTCTCCTAAAGTAAATGCATTGTTCTGCCTTCATGGGATTGAGCTGCTCAATCCCCAGGAGGGCAGAAACCTGTCTGGGAGGTGGCAGGAGCTGGGGCTGCAGTGGAGACCTCATAGGGCTGCTTTGGCAGTACTGGGGGGTACCAAGGTGCATGGAATAGTCCCCGCAATAACAGATTTGGATTGGGGGTTCAATTTCACAATCTTAGACACCTCACATGGCCATGTTCGGAGTTACGATTGTGAAGCTAAAAATAGGTATGACCTATATGTAGCGCACGTGTGTAATGGTGTCCCGCACTCACAAAGTCCGGAGAGATGGCTCTGAACTATGTGGGGGCACCTTTGCTAGTACAAGGGTGCCCTCACACTTAGTAACTTTGCACCTAACCTTCAGTAAGTGAAGGTTAGACATTTAGGTGACTTATAAGCTACTTAAGTGCAGTGAAAATGGCTGTGAAATAACATGTGCGTTATTTCACTCAGGCTGCAGTGGCAGTCCTGTGTAAAGGTTTGTCTGAGCTCCCTAAGGGCAGCAAAAGAAATGCTGCAGCCCATAGGGATCTCCTGGAACCCCAATACCCTGGGTACCTAGGTACCATATACTAAAGAATTATAAGGGTGTTCCAGTGTGCCATTTGAAATTGGTAAAAGTGGTCACTAGCCTATAGTAAAATATATAAATTTAAAGGCAGAGAGAGCATAAGCACTGAGGTTCTGATTAGCAGAGCCTCAGTGACACAGTTAGGCACTTTACAGGCATACACATTTAGGCCACAAACTATGAGCACTGGGGTCCTGGCTAGCAGGATCTCAGTGATACAGGCAAAACACACTGTCAAATAGGGTTTTCACTATGAGCACTGGGGTCCTGGCTAGCAGGATCACAGTGAGACAGTAAAAACACACTGACATATACTCACAAACAGGCCAAAAGTGGGGGTAACAATGTTAGAAAGAGGCTACCTTCTCACAACACCCTGGCGGTTGGTGTGGTACATTGGCTATCTATGGAATTTATCATCACCATGGTCATAATTTGGCAGTAATTACCGCCAGCCTGTTGGCGATATTACTGCCACTTTAACAGTCACCACCATTGTCATAATGACCACCATAATCTATTTTGGCTCACATTCCACAACAGCTCTCACTGTTAAGGAGCACATAGCTTCTTTTCGAGAACACCTGGAATACAGGTCTAATCAAGGGATCCCTTCAGATAGCAAGCTAAGTTTGCTGCCAAAGCGTTACACACCCCATGCAAGGACAGCAGTTTACAAGCCATCGAATGACTCTCAGAAGTCTTGCATTCACTGCCGCTAAGAAAGACCTCTTTCATGCCATTGAAACATTTATACGAAAAGGGAAGCTTCCACACCTTGTGAATGTAACTATCTCCTAGTCTTTCATTTCTGCCTCCTGAAATGTGTTTCAAGCAGGATGTGAATGGGAGTATTGAAATAGGCAGATTAATAACCCCATTTATTAACCATTCAGCAGATGGTATTTCAGACACAGTAAAAGGTAACTTTTCTAATTTCTCGATGTTTAGCATGACTTAAGTCGCTTTCTTCTTAGCCATTATTTGTTGTTGTTGCACTAGATTAAATGTTGAAAATATATCTATTGCCCTAATGTGTTGCCAGGGAACGTGACCTGCTTTCAGTGATTGTAGTGTCTAACCTAACTGCATAATGGACCTTAACTGGCTTTGTCCATGTTGTAAAGATGACATGTCACTTTGCACTATGTCTATTGCTTAAGAAACAATGTTGTTTAAAGTGTGTATACGGTCGTACAAGGTGTTATTATCTAGAACAGCTAATGCTTTCATTAAGTTTTCCTGATCTATTTGCCTTAACCGGGCAGCAGCTTCTTTTTGGAAAGGTTTCCAAATTACATTATATACTGCATATAAGAAGCATTTTTTATGTTGGCTTCTGGGGCTTAACAGGAAATCCTGCAAATCTGTATTAATAGGTAGGATACTGAGGTGTTCTTTAACAGCATCTAGTGAGGAAATGTTCAACCATTGTTGGCATAATGCCCCTACACTGTATGTTGTTACTATACCAGAATGTTCTTATGACACATAGCGAGGGTCTGACCTATTTGTTCTAAAACCCCTGTGGAGTTTACAAAACAGGCAATACAATGACTGGTATTTACTGGCCACACTAACCACCCACCAGGATGTGAAAGTGTTGTGTTAAATGTTCCTTTTTGGACCCACTCATTGAGCTTATCTTCAGTTGCATTAGTGTATTTTTGCCATTTCTAAAATTTAGCAGGGGCAGGGTTACTGGGTGCTTTCAAGTCCTTAATTTTTCCAAAGCCTAAACATCTTGTGTGTTATACATTTTCATTAAAAAAAATATTTTGTACAGGTATCAGGCATGCTCTAAATAAAGCTTCCTTTCCCCTTATTTGCCAATGCTTAGTTCCCCATAGACTTTTTAGGTCAATCGACTTCAGTCAATATTCATAGCCCTCTATAGCCAACCGGGAAACAAAGGAATGAGAATACATCAATTTTGTATCAGTTAATAAAATATGTTGACTTTTCATCAATGGCAATTTAAAATAGTATGACTCACATTGTGCCCAGAAAAAACATACTAACTTTTCAGAATACATTTTGGATCTCCGCACTGGCTGAGTCGGACAGTGTTCCCATTGTGCATAATTAAAAAAAGTATTTGGGATACTTGCTCTGTAAATTAAATAATGTCCATAATAATTATAAAACAACATATCTCCATAATTTTCTCTTGACTGATAAACATTCTCACTTTCAAATACGGGGACATTTTACAAATCAGACATCATAGATTCGGCTGTTTTTACATACCAATCATCAGAAACAACTTTGTGTGTTATTACATCGTTCATGGAATTTGGATGACATCCTTTGGGCCATATATAGCAAACAATACTTTATTCCAAACAATCCCATTGGGAATTATTATAGTGGAAATGTTCACTAGGGACAAGTCTCTGTGGACCTTATGGGAAGAGAAATGTGGTTTTAGGACCTCAACCACCAGTTCGACTGTAGAGTGTTCAGGAAGTTAATAACCATGTATTAGTAAAGAGATGATGACAAACCCAATCCAAAGAAGAAAAGCAAGTTCAGTTAATAGGAGGCACAGATAGTTCCATGGAAGAATAAAATAGTTAATTTTGAGCCAAATTATCAGCTTACATGCTCTTGACAGTTCTGTTGCAGAAGAGGCAGATGAGTCTGTGAAAGTGTCATTCATGTCGTCAAAATATCCAGAAGAAGTTTGTTCAAAAACTGGAGCCGTGTTTGGAAGGGGAGAACTGGCAGAAGTCTCCCTCATGGTTCATAGTAGACCATGCCATCCATTTGTGTTGAATTTGAGTAGAATCACTCAACGATGTGGACATTACTTGTTGCAGAAGAAGTTAATGGTACTAATGAAAGATTGTTTTCCACCCTCCCCAGGCTTGGAGAGGCGTTAACGTTGCTACTTAAAACTTGTAGAGGAACATCCTGGTCTGTAGTGAGACGGATTTGGGTACTACCCAGGAGTCCTCTAGTCTGTTGTGCAGGATCAGCCATATGGTGTAGCTTGACATTGTCGAGGGAGAAAAAGCGACTTTAGAGCCAGGCAGCAGTGGTAGAATTACAGTTCTAGTACCATGTAATCCCAGGACTAGAACCGGTGCACGATAAGAAGGACCAAACTCCTTTTTCACAGCAATTTGTTCATGCACTAGATTCCCAACTTTAAGAATCAAATGGTAGGTGTTCTTGGTGCATCCTCATGTATTGTCACAGAACTGTTGTAAGTCCTGCAAGACAGTGACACATTCATTTATGTTAAAAAGGAGTATCTGTCGCCTCTGCGCCAGGACCATCAAGATCTGGAACATAAATTGGTGTTCCGTACAGGTATTCATATGAGTTATGCCAACCCGGGAACTTCTGGGCAGATTATTAAGTGCTCTCTGGACTCCATACAGATAACTAAGCCAACTACAACCCGTGACTAATACTCTAGCTGTTAAGGTTTGCTTTAAAAATCCTGGTTTCTTCGCTCCACAACACTGTTTCCCTCTGGATTAAACAGAGACGCATAATAGTCAGAACTCTAACAAAGCCATGGCATCCCTGAAAGCCTTTGAGGCAAAATCAGGGCCCTGGTTCGAGTGGAAAGGCGCAACTGCATATGTGACAATAGAGACTTGCAAATCTTCAGTAACAGTTCGAGCATCAGCCGAGAGTTGTGGCCAAACCCATTGAAATACGGAGCATTAGTCAACAGTGACTAAGATGTATTTTTATGCACTATCAGGTGTCAGGGGACGACAATGGTCCAAGTACACACAATGTAAAGATTTGTTGGAAATTAGGAGGGGTATCTGCAGTGGTTGTTTGATGGTGGACCCTTCTATTTGCTGGCATATTTCACAACAAAGGGCATATTGTTTGGTCTGTTTGTATAGACCTGGCCATCAATAGCGTGCTTATAACAATGATATTGTAACCGTCACACCAGCATGGGTGAAGCAACTCCCTCATGCACTGCTTCGATCAACTCCGTTTTCTTATTTTTGTTGGGACCATACGATCACCCACCCCTGTTATTATTACTAGGCCAGTATAGAGGCTTGATATGTGGTAGGAATATTTTGTAGGACATGTCTCTTGCCGTGAGCTGAAGCTTTCACAACAGCCAGTGTTTCTTCATCCAATTTTGTCCTAGAATGAGTTACTGCAGCAACAAAAGCTGTAGCTACTGCTGCCTTGGCCACTTCATCAGCCACGGTATTGCCAGCAATGTTTATTCCAACACGCTGATGTCCAAGTGTGTGTACAGCATGGATATTGGTTAGAGTTTGCTTCAGATCCGCTACTTTCCCCCAGAGTAGTCTATGGCCCTCATTATAACATTGGCGGTATTGACCACCTACTGCCGTGGCTATGGCCTCCAAAACACCATCGCCGCAGCTACCTACCGTTCACCATATTATGACCATAGCCGGAATTCGACCAGAAGGATGGTGGAATTCCACTGCGGCCATGGCGGTGGATGGAGGTAAGGTGGTGCTGCATGTGTATGATGGTGCGTGAATGTGCGTGTATGTCATGGGGGGTCTGGAGTGGGAGGGGTAGGGAAGGAATTTGGGGCAGAGGCAGGAGGCTGGGTAGACCTCTATCAGTGACAGGGAAGAAATCCTGACTTTTCAAGTAAATATTGGACAGTTGAACTCACACACATTCTCAGAACTTTGCAACACGATATGCTTGCAGCTAAACATTTAGACACATGGGACAACAAAACACACTTGGTCATCAGGGTAATTGCTCGTGCCATTGGTTTCACCTATCTAACAATCATTGAGGGTGAGACCATCCCAATTGCATACAAATCACATTTATTTTCCAAGGTACAGCAACGCTTTCATCCCACAGATACAATTCTCACTGCTGTTCAGATGGCTGTCATTAAAGAGAGACCTCTGGCCCAGGGGAAACGCATCATTGTCGTATCTCTGATCCCCGCCTTGATACTGTCACCAAAGCCAGGGTTCCTAATGCTAAAGCACTACATCCATGTTGGATTCAATGGGCAATATCTTTGACGGCCACTGATGTTGACTATATTTTTGACCCAAAGTTACAAACTCAATAATTTTTTGCAACATGAACTTGAATACCCTGTTTCAGCAAACACAATGCATATTGAACAGTATCAAATAATTATGTATACTGATGTCTCAGCCCAACCTGTAGTAGGCACAAAACATCAATACTCCGTTGCTTGCGTGGTCGTAAGTGGCTACATGAAAGAAGATAAATTCCATCCACAACACAAACACAGACCTTAAGGGACTGCACTACACAATTAGCAGAGCTCAAGGCTCTGGCAATGCCACTGGATCACACAATCCAGAATAGTTAACATTAATTGTCTGTAATTCATATTACTATGTCAAGTCCTCCTTCAATGAATATTTGCATTACTGGTGCCAGAATGGGTTCAGAGATTCAAAAGGTAACACCATCAAAGTCATTGGCCCTCATTATGACCCTGGAGGTGAGTGATAAAGTGGCAGTAATACCGCCAAAAGGCTGGCGGTAAGTACCGCAAATTATGACCATGGCGGTACTAACTCCCATAGACAGCCGATGTACCACACCAACCACCAGGGCGGACACAACACTCACCACGGCAGTAGCTGCCAACAGCCAGGCGGAAGACAAAGTACCGCCCACCATATTCTGACACAGCACACCGCCACCTTTTCCAGGGCGGTATCAACACCATCAAAAGCCTGGCAGAAACGCATCACAGAAGAGAAAGGACTCACCATCGGAGACACAGGGAAGAACAACACTGCTATGGAACCCGAACTGCAAGTTTTCCAGATTATATTCCACGTTATACTCCACCTGGAACACCAACGCCGAGGAAGATGATGACAGTGAGTACAGCCACCTAGCACACAAGGGAGGGAGGGAGGAAAACGAGAGTGACACACACACACGCACAACACACAGACACCATACACACAACCAGTTGCACATGAAAAACAATTTTCCCCCGATACACGGCAGACTAATACAAGGACAACAGGAATGGACGAAAGTGATTGTAATCAAGTCAACATCTAAAAAACTTAATTGATTTGTCAATGAAACAGATATGTACACATGTACTTGAAGGGACACTGCCCAGTCCAATGTTCAAAGGGTACACATGGCCACAGGGCACAGTCTAAGGCCCAACTTGAATCCTGACTTTATCCGGATAGTACTCTGCAGGGGCATCAGTTTGCAAATGGGCAGGCACCTCAGGGAGGGACAGCTCAGCCAGATGCGGGAACAAGCCCAGTGGTTCTGGATGGGGCTCCATGCCCATTGCTCTGTCCTGGGAGTGCAGGGCCACAGTCTCTCAGGTGGGTGACTTTCCCACTGGTTCTGGAGGGGACAACATGCCCATTGCTCTGTCCTGGGGAGTGCAAGGCCACAGTCTCTCAGGTGGGTGA
The DNA here is from genome assembly GCF_031143425.1 of Pleurodeles waltl. Classification (NCBI taxonomy): domain Eukaryota; kingdom Metazoa; phylum Chordata; class Amphibia; order Caudata; family Salamandridae; genus Pleurodeles; species Pleurodeles waltl. The sequence goes on from NC_090437.1 coordinate 1,073,234,645, forward strand.
CTTTCCCACTGGTTCTGGATGGTGCGACATGCCCATTTCTCTGTCCTGGGGTGTGCAAGGCCACGGTCTCTCAGGTGGGTGACTTTCACACTGCTTCTGGATGGGTCAAGTTGCCCATTGCTCTGTCCTGGGGAGGGCAAGGCCACAGTCTCTGGAGTGGGTGACTTTCCCACTGGTTCTATATGGGGCAACATGCCCATTGCTCTGTACTGGGGAGTGCAAGGCCACAGTCTCTCAGGTGGGTGACTTTCTCACTGGTTTTATATGGGGCAACATGCCCACTGCTCTGTCCTGGGGAGTACAAGGCCACAGTCTCTCAGGTGGGTGACTTTCCCACTGGTTCTGGATGGGGAAACTTGCCCATTGCTCTGTCCTGGGGAGTGCAAGGCCACAGTCTCTCAGGTGGGTGACCTCATTGGTTCTGGATGGGGAAACTTGCCCATTGCTCTCTCCTGGGGAGTGCAAGGCCACAGTCTCTGGAGTGGGTGACTTTCCCACTGGTTCTGGATGGGGCAACATGCCCATTGTTCTGTCCTGGGGAGTGCAAGGCCACAGTCTCTCAGGTGGGTGACCTCGCCACTGGTTCTGGAGGGAGCCCCTCGTACAGTAGCCCCTGGAGGGTGGCCTACATGGCGTCCACTGGCGGTGACGGCTGCAATGTGTTGGCGGATAGAGGTGCCTACTGGTCAGCCTCTGCAGTTGCTGATGTCTGCATTGTGGTACTGGATGGAGGTGCCTCCTGGGCAGCCTTTGCAGTTGCTGATGGCTGCAATATGGTGGTGGATGGAAGTGCCTCCTGGAAATCCTCTGGAGTTGCTGATGGCTGCAGTGTCATGGTGGATGTATGTGCCTCCTGAGCAAGTTCCTGCAGTTGGTGATGGCTTCACTTCATCAGCTGGCGGCGAGGGCCCTGTGATAGCTGGTGGTGGTGGAGGTGTCTCCCTGACAGCCTCCGCTGGAGTAGAGGGCTTTGTCGCCTCCATTACTTGGGGTGTAGATTCCTTACCCTTCCTGGCAGGGTTGGAAGGCTTCTTCCCCTTCTTGCATGGAGGTGCAGGCTCCTATCTCTTCTTCGATGGAGGTGCAGTCTACTTCCCCTTCTTCGATGGAGGTGTGGTATCCTTACAACCACGAGTAGGTGGTGCCACCAATGTCCCTGTGGACTGTTTCACTGAGGTGCTGGGCTGGGTGTTTGGTACCCTGCCCACATGGGCAGGACGGGGGGCGAGAGGTCAATTTGGGCAAGGAAAAGCTTTTTAGGGATGGTGGAACAGGAGGAGTGATGGGAGTGGAGGTGGAGGGAGTGGTTGTAGGAGGTGTATGTCTGCTGGATTTGGGTGCAGTCGCATGGGCTGTATGCTGATGGATTACTGTTGGGTGTGTGAGTTCTTGCGTTTGTGTCCTAAGGGGGCGGGACAGACAGGGTGGGCGAGGACATGGCTATGGATACGTTCATGGCTATTGTGGAGGTGTCTGCTAATGAGGTGTATGTGCTGCTCGGTGTGGTGATGCTGGTGGTGGATGTTGATGTAGTGCATTCAGGTATGAGTGTGGACGCGATGGGAGGGACGTGGAGGGGGAGGAGGAAGGGGAGACAGTGGAGGCAGCGGATGTTGTCGTGTCTGCAACTGTATGGTATTTGTTTGAGTGCTTGTGGGATGAAGTGTGGTGCCTGTGTTTGCCTGTGCCACTCTTGGGTGTTGCTTTGTGTGCATGCTCATCTGTATGTGTGCATGGATGGGTTGGGGTTGAGGAGAATGGGACTGGGAAGTGGTAGTTGGAGGGGGGACGGTAGAAACAGGGACAATGGCTGCCATCAGAGAGGAGGCTAGAGCCTGAATTGATCTCTGTTGGGCCGCCAATCCAGTGTGAATGCCCTCCAGGAATGCATTGCTGCATCTGGGATGCCAGCCCCTGGATGGCATTCACAATGGTTGACTGCCCTACAGAGATGGATCTCAGGAGGTCAATAGCCTCCTCATTCAGGGCAGCAGGGCTCACTGGGGCAGGGCCTGAGGTGCCTGGGGTGAAGGAGATGCCCACCTTCCTGGGTGAGCGGGTAGGGGCAGCTCACTGAGGGGCAGCTGGGGTGGTCACAGACGTGTCTGCCACCACCAGGGAGCCTCCTCGGAGGAGGTATCTGAGTCTGTGTTGTCTCCTCCAGTCTTCTTTGTGGTGCTCCCCTCACCCTTCGGCTCCCTGGTTCCCTTGGTGTCCATGGACACTGCCTCCTGGGTCCTAGGGAGAGAGACAATGGATACACTGTGTCAGTGACTGCACCAACACCACTATTGGCATACGCATCACCCTCATACACAGGAGCAGGCTTAAGCACTATGAATTGCACTACCAGTGATATGGCTAGTCACTAAGGCAAGATGAAGAGCACACACTGCCAACTGTAGTACTCCTGGGACCCACGATGTCCTGGCTGAAATGGACTGCTAACAAGCTAGGTTACCTGTATTACCCTTCAGATGACCCACACTGCAGTGTCTGGCCTGGCCTCAGGGGCACCCACTATCACACATCCACCACCCTGATGCCACACCACAAGCCAAAATCTGTAATGATATCCACTGTACTCACCCCCTTGCGGCTGCTGTGATTCCCTCAATCACCCATCCAGCTCAGGGTAGGCCACTGCCAGTATGCGGGCCATCAGGGGGGTCATGGTCCGACGGGCACCCCTTCCTCGTTGGGAGGTCATCCCCAGCTGGGCCTCTGCGGTCTTCCATGCCCAGTGTCTCAGGTCCTCAAACCGTTTCCTACAGTAGGTGATCAGCTTGCCATAGACCCCCTAGGTCCACGCGTCCTTGTCGATGGCACACCATATTCCCTTCTTTTGATGGGCGCTGACCTACAGAGGCAATACAGACAGGAGAACACCATTAACCAAACAGTCCAGCCTGTCACACAAATGGCCCACCATTCCCATTTTTATCACCATTGGCACCCCACTTACACAATGCTTCCACACACATCTCCATGCATCCTTCCCACTTGCATCTTGCCCAAAGTGTACTCACCTGTTGGTATGGAGGCCCATACACCTGTCTGTACTGGGGTACGACCCCATCCACTAGTCGCTCCAACTCCTCCGAAGTGAAGGCTGGGGCCTTTTCCCCAGTCACAGGGGCCATGGTAAGTTCCAGACACAGGCCACCGAAGCACACGCAGTGTATGTCTTCTCCTGTTGAAGGTCAGGAAACAAGTGAGGAATCAGATAGAAAATGGCGGTCACATCCGTGGCAATGTATACTGTCACCGCCAGCGCCATTGGCCACTGTGCTCCATAGAGCCACATATTATCCAATGAGGAATTGCATAGCAGTGCAAGACAGCCTTCCACCACAACGCCCAACATTGGCGGAATTACCTCACTTCCAACTGTCCCCACATACAGGACAGGCATTCACCATTTCAGGGGGAAACAGTCATATCGACAATTACTGCATCACAGATTAGATTGGCACATACTTTGCCATTAACACTGTCCCAATACATAAGTGCACCATGTTGACTGTAGTTGTGGTTTTGTTGTTTCAATTGTGAAAGCCTACATACTCTTGTGTCCCTTGGATACCTACCGCTGCGGATGAATAGGATGTGGAGACATACCCCCATGTGCAGACCACTTTTGGACTTAGCTACACTAGAGGACAGGCACAATATCCTCACCTATATACTGGACAGGGCCACAATCACAGAGCTGTGTGCCCAATTGGAGCCTGACCTGATTTCATCTATCCCGCATCCAACTGGGATCCCCCCTCTTGTACAAGTGCTAACAGTGCTCTATTTCTTGGCAACAGGTTCTTTCCAAGTGTCAGTGGGCTTGGCAGCAGGAATGTCACAGCCAATGTTCTCAATTGTGCTGGCAAAAGTGTTGTGTGCCCTGGTAAAACACATGTGCAGCTACATTGCTGTCCACAAGGTGGAAGATTTGGCCACTGTGAATACCGGATTCTGTGCAATGGAACATATTCTCAATAGTATTGGGCCGATTGACAGGACACATAATGCGTTTGTCCCCCCTGCCAGAATGAACAGGTGTACAGAAATCGTAAGAGTTTCCACTCACTGGATGTGCAGATGATGTGCCTAGCGGACCAGTACATCTCTCACGTCAATGCTAAGTATCCTGGGTTGGTGCATGCTGCCTTTGTTCTGAGGAATAGCAGCATCCCACATGTGATGGGCCAAATACAGAGGCACAGGGTGTGGCTAATAGATGAGCCTTGGTCCCCAACCACAGTATGTTAGTGTATGCCTCTGGTGTTAACCCCATAGGATTGTGTTTGGCTAAATGTGCTCCCTCAATACTTGCAGGTGACTCTGGCTACCCAAACCTATTGTGGCTGCTAACCCCTGTGAGGAATGCCAGAACACGGCAGAGCAGCATCGTAATGAGGCAAATGGGCAAACCAGACAGATCATCAAAAGGACCTTCAGCCTCCTGAACGCCAGGTTCAGGTGCCTCCATCTGGCAGATGGATCCAGGTGCTACACACCCAGGATGGTATGCCAGATAGTAGCGGCATGCAGCATGATGCACAACCTGGCCCTCAGATGCCATGTACCCTTTCTGCATGAGGAGGAGACAGGAGATGCCCCTGTGGCAGCAGTAGACCCTGATGACAGTGAGGATGAAGAGGCTGAGGATGGGGATGAGGACAACAGAACATCAGTTATCCGTCAGTACTTCCAATGACACACAGGTGAGACAGTGTGATTTCACATCTCTATGACTATTGGTGTATTCTGTGTGGCTGTTACATGATGCGATTAACTTCCTTTTACCTCTACTTACTGGTTTGTCATTTTACAGATGTTGGGGCTATAACAACTGTGTACTTACTATAGCATACAGTTCATTTGCAATGGATGTGACTGTTTCCATAAATACACATTTTCAACACATAAACTACTAGTAGTAGAGTTGTGTTCAAGGGTGTTTATTGTAGTGCTAAGGAATTTAAGGGAAAGTGTAATGGAATGGGGTGATGATGGAGGAAAGTCCAGGGTATTGTTCCAGTCTGTTTGTAGCACAGGAACAGTGTCCATGGGGCCATTGAAAGGGGAGTAACAGCATTTCAAAGTGGACAAGGTGATTGAGTGGGACACAAAGGGGGTCAATCAGGAGAGTCTCATTTCCTGGAGGGGTCTTAGCAAGTGTCTCTGGCTTCAGTCTGGGTTGCAGGCAATGTTTTGGGATGGTTCGCCTTCTGCAGGGGAGGGGTGGCCCATGGGTCTTGTGGTAGGGCCTCCTGCACACTAGCGGCAACGGAAGTGGAGGGCTGGCCAATGGACTGGCTAGTGGTATGGGCCTGCTGGTGTGCTGTTGCCTCCTTCCTGATGTTGGCCGTGTCTGCCAGCACCCCAGCTATTGAGATCAGAGTGGTGTTAAGGGCCAGCAAGTCCTCCCTGATCCCCTGATGCTGTCCCTCCTGCAGCCGCCTGCTCTCTGCACATTGTCAAGGTTCTGGCCCATCGTGTCCTGGGAATGTTGGTAGGCTCCCAGGATCTCGGAGAGTGCCTCCTGGAGAATCGGTTCCGTCGTTCTTTACTCCCCCTGGCGCACAGCAGACCTCCCAGTGTTCCTGTTGACCTGTGCCTCTGTTCCCTTAACGGTGTGCCCACTGCCACTGACCCCAGGTCCCTGATTGTCTTGGGGACGAGGTGTGGACAGGGGTCCCTGTACAGGTAGGCACACTGCTGATTGACTTGTCCTGGGAACAGAGGTGTAGGGATGCTGGGTGGGTGCTGCGGTGTTGGATACTGAAGGGGGAAGCTCTCTGGTGGTCTGTGAATGGGCTTGGGTGACCGGCTGTACAATGGTCCCTAATGGGCCAGGTACGTCATCCAGATCCTGAAGTCCATAGTTACTGTCATCACTGGGGGCATCTTCTGTTGGGGGAACTGGATAGTCATGGCACCTCCTCTCCACTGACATTGGCTAGGGTACCTGTGGGGATGTAAGTGATGTATTATGCTTCATGCATGTGGCATATTGTACATCCCTGGCTTCCCCTCTATCGTTGGTGTTGCCCTTCCACCTTTGATTGTGTATGGTGATGTCTTGTGGGATTGTTAGTTTCCCTATGCTGTGCATGCTTTGGTGATGGATGTACATGCAGGGCTGTGAGGGCTGTCCATGCATTGGTATTGCATACTGGGTCTGGCATTGGTGTTAGTCATATGTTTAGGTGCAGTATGTGGGATGGAGTGGAGTGGAGTGGTGGGAGTGAGGGTGAGGGGATGTGATGGCATGGAGGTATTGGGGTTGATAAGTGGTGAATGTTGACTTACCAGTATCTAGTCCTCCGGCTACTCATCCCATGCTGTGAGTTGTGGGGGAGGAGGTGGGGGTCCACTGCCAGTCCTCTGTATGGCGAGCTGATGACTTGCTGCTATGGAACGTACCTTTCCCCGTAGGTCGTTCCACCTCTTCCTGATGTTGTCCCTTGTTCTAGGGTGCTGTCCCATGGTGTACACCCTGTCAACGATTCTCCGCCATAGCTCCATCTTCATTGCAATGGATATCTGCTGTACCTGTGCTCCAAACAGCTGTGGCTCTACCCTGACAATTTCCACCACCATCACCCTTATCTCCTCATCAGTCAAGCGGAGGTGCCTTAGTCGGGACATGAGTGTTGTGTGGTGTGTGCTGGTGAGAGTATGTTGAGTAATGTGGTGAGGTGTTTGATGTGGGGTGTGTGAGGAATGTATGGGTGTAAGTGGTGTATGTGTCTAGTTGTCGCAATGGTCTTGGTGTCAGTCTGGTGGCAATGAATAATATTCATAAAGGGTTGTGGGTACTGTGGATGGGTGTTTTATAGTGGTGTGGGTGTGGTGTGTGTATGAGTGTCAGGTGTGTGTTTTTAGTATTGGCCAATGTGGTGTTGTTTTGTATGTGGTTGTCCATTCTGAGCGCAGCGGTAGGTACCGCCAATGGTTTACCGCCATTAAATGTCCGCTGTGGTGACTCGTGGGTCATAATGTGCTGGGCGTTGTTCTGTTGAAATAACGATATAAGTGTTGGGACCGCCACTTTAGCACTGACCTTTGGGCTGATGGATTTGTGTATGTGGCTGTATTCTGTCAGACTGGTGTGTGTGTGTCATAATATGGTGAACGGATATTCGCCACCGCGGCAGTATGTTGGCGGCCATGAGCTTGGCGGAAAGCGGCATTTACCACCAATGACATAATGAAGGCCTATATTTTTTTATAAGTGCTGTGTGTATTTTCTATGGCAAATGTGCGTGTATGATTGTTTAAAATGTCTGTAGTGTATGACTATTCTATATGAGTGGGCTGGTTTAGCCAGAGGGAACAATGGATTGTTCATTGGTGAGACACAGGTTTTTCTTACACACTGGTGCTCTAGCCGTGTGAGGATTTCCCTCACAGGTGCTTTAGCTTCATGCTTTATTGGATATTGGGGTTGAAGTTGGGGTTGGGATCTCATTGGTATTTCATGATAGGAAGAATATTTTTCCCACCATATGTGGTTGCGATATAACGTGGGTGTCTGAACCAATGCCCAATCAATCTCTGAGCTGTCTGGAAACAATGGGGGCTCGGAGGCTTAACCTACCTCTTACCCATAAGGGAGATCAAGGACAAATTCTGGTTGCCAATCCTTTTCTGTCAGCAAAATATAATAAATGGTAACAATGCAATCCCAAAAGATGGCGTCTATTGTGCGCTCAATGTCTCCTTCTAATTGTATAGACCCTGTCGGGCATGGAGATGCGTATGACCACAGGCTCGACTTGTAAGAAGTCATCAGTTGCTTTCACCTCCAGATGCTCTTGAAGATTCCGGTGAACTATTGTGATCTCTACCGTGCTGACTAGCAGTGCCTAACTTCCTGTTCTTCAATAAAGCTTTCTTCCTGAGTGGCATGTCTTATAGCAATCGCTGGCACTTTTTTTTTTTAGTTATTATTTTTTTGGGGGATGTTTCTCTTCTTTCTTAACAGACACTTCAGATGAGAATTGTGAGTCCTTTCTCTACTTTGTGTACTCAGTTCGCTGCTCTGCCTACCCACCTCTCTCACTGCGTTTATCCAGTGAGTCCTGAAAGGAACGAGAATAACATGTATCAGTATAGTGATATCTGTCAGACGTTTTTATATTATCTCTATTTCTAAGATTATAGCGATTTTCAGACGTCTCCGAATGTGGAGATGTTCCCCTTTGTTTTCAGGTGATTGTTTTTGTTTGTCCCGGAGTTTTTTAAAACCTCAAGGTGCTTGCTTGGTAGAATCTTTTTCGGATTTATGCTGTAAATGTGGTTTAATAGGTTTGGCCCCAGAGTATCTCGACCAATATAGAGAAGGTCTCAGTGATAATCTTTGGCAGCTTGTATTCTTGATCATGTATAGGATCGTAAAATTGCCCATGAATTACATCCCCATATCCAAGGCACTTCCAGAAGACTGGCAAGTGTCGGCATAACATGTCTGGTAGGATAGAGAGTGGCAAATACTGTGTCCCAAGTATTGCAGTTATCTACTGTGGGAACCACCCCAAATGGCAAGCACATAGTGAGAATTCTATGTTTATCCTGAGGTCCCTTATGGGTAAAGACTTGTTCCAGCGCATTCATTTGAGCTACCCAAAACGGAATCTCCTCCCGTTTGGTGGGTACCTCACCCATGATCGAATGTACAGTTGCAGGGTTAATGCCTGGCGTGACTGCATGTGGTTGCACTTGGGCAGCAGGTACTGTGTTAGTATTTAATGTCTGCATTACAAACTGTACTAACAGTTTGTATATTGCCGTAAGCTCAGCATATAAGTGATGAACATTAGCTACCGCCAAGGTTGCTACATCAGGATGTGGTGTATATGTGGCCAATAAAGGCCAGGTAGGGCCATCATTGCTCAGAGGACCTAACCTAACATGTAATATTGTATGTGGTAGTGCGCCAACAAGCCAGTTATTATGGTCTTGATAAGGCAAAGGTATCTCTAAGTATGCATGAGCTCTGTATTGTGCAGGTATGTTAGCAGGTGTGTAGTGATGAAATGCGCTCCGATCACCTACTGGAAAAGTGACCCAAGAATAAACTATTATTGTTCTGTAGGCTGGATGAGCCTCGACTACAAATGTTAACGGACTCCTATGGCCTGTTAGGTCATTTGCTAATAGATGAGCAGTGAGGGCTTATTGCATGTTTACTGCAATTGCTACCCATTGTGGGTTCGCCATGGTAATGGTAAAAGTATTTCTTCAGAGATAAGGACACCAACTGGGGATTGATCCTTTTAAGGTTCAAGCTTGAACAACCTGAAGTGTTGGATAGGTATGACCTACCTAGCTGAGGAGGAAATCCTCAATACCATCAAACATCTCCGTATGTAATATTGAGGTGCCTTTAGCACATAGTGAGACAGAGATAATCAGGAGGATCTGAAAATTAGTGCCTGACCAAACGTTGGGGGTGCCATGTCACATAGGCTCTCGTTATCCTAATAAGGCTAGTGAATTTAGGTGCAGAATCACCTGAATTGTGGGAAATTGAGTCCAATCCCACACCACGTGACAACTGTTGGCCTAATCTGGGCTTTCCGGTTAACTAGAAGTGTCTCATCTCTCAAGCGCATGAGAGAAGTGACTTCTCAGGGGAATCATGGTCAATCATTTCTCATCCTTTTCTCTCAGTTACTTTAGTCTCACATATGGAAAGACAAATAGAGGCAGAGAATAGTTCAATAAGGTTTGTTGAATTAACTGCATCTTAGATAAAATGGCATGAACTGCATTAACATGCAGAAGCAAAATGGTGACAAGAAGTGTAAAACACAAGAACAGTCCCACCATACTTTCACTAAGCATAATATATATGGTTCCTACCTAAGCTATGTAAGAGCACAGCCTGATAAGCCCTAATCCACCCTTCAGGTTTCCCCGATGGGAAGACATCCCCCCATTCCTGAGCAAGGAAACCTGTTGTTAGAAAGACACCATCCCCATGCAGGCCAGAGATTCCGGAAGTCTGGGCAAGCAGCTATAGCAAAGGCAATCAGCATGCAGTCCTGGTCATCTGTTTGGAATCTCCCTCTAATGTATATGGGACATGTAAGGATGTGTATGTTTCTGTGAATGTTAGAGACACAGCATACCACTTTGCCGGCAACTCTATCTGGCTGCAGCCTTGAGGAAAGCACAAAGTACAAAGGATGTCTTGCTAGGAACGTAATGCTTTCCTAGGCGAAAGAACATCTAGATAAAGAAAATAAAACAGCACTGCAAATGTGTTGTATGCTAAAAAAATAAAACAAAGCTGAATATTTATTTGGGCTTAAGTGCACAATGGGAGGCCTAGTTGCTAAAATAACATGTCTAAAAACATGGCTAAAATAGCTATGCAACACACTCATGCACCAACTAAAAGACTGACTCAGACAGTCAAGCACCCACTCACAGACTCCCTTAGACAGTCATACACCCACTCACAGACCTACTCAGAGACTCAAGCACTCACTCATAGACCCACGTAGACACTCATGCACCCACTCACAGACCAACTCACAGACTCATGACTCACTCACAGATCTACTTAGAGAATAATGCACCCCTTCATAGACCCACAAAACCTCTCACACAAACAATTACAGGCCACACACCCACCCATACACCCGATTACCAACCTAGACAGGCACTCACACACTCATTTTGAAATCATAGAGATTACAGTTATGAAATACAAGTTAAATTCACTCAAAAAATCGAATATTACAAGTGGGTTATAGTTACAAAATAGAATTTTAAAAAACCTTAGAAATTCATTGAATGAAACAAAGATTACAGTGATGTTTTAGTTAGAATCTAGAATTTTTAAAAAACATAGACATTCAGAGAAAAAATACAATGGTTGCAGGGACGCTATAGTTAGGAAATAAATTTGAAAAAACCTTAGAAATTTACCAAAATGTTATAGGGACATTGTAGTTAGGCTCACATTTCACTTGTGCAAAGCCATAGAAATTCAGCAGTTATAGTTACATAAGCTAACTAGAACTAAATAGTCAGAACATTTTTTGTTTTGCCTATAACTTTTATGGCACTTGATGAATCTTCACAAAATTTTAAAAATGTACAATTTGGTCAGTTCATCTGCTGTCTGAATGTTTTGGGGTGATCCATCAAGTGATGGCGCAGAACAATATGTCATTTTAAGTCAATTGTATTTTTCAAATTCTTAAACATTACTAAGCCCGAATCGCTGGGTGGAATTACACCAAATTTGTCAAAAAGCTAGCTCTTGGTCCAGAAAGCATGCTTTTTTTGTTTTGGTGTAAATCCTTTCAGTAGTTTCTGAACGGATTTGCACCAAATCACAGAAAGCTGGAATTGCTGGCAGGAAGCGTTGGCAGCTATCTTGGGACTCGGCTTCAGCCGTGTCCCAGAAAAAAAAAGTAAAAAAAAAAAAGAAAGGGGGCAAAGGTAGTGACACCCTGACCCCTTATCTCTGGTGTTGGGGTTGTAGAGGGACCACGCCAGGGCTTAAAAGCAGTATTTTGTAAAACATTGGAAAAAACAGTGGATCCAGATCTGTAGATTTTTCCAACATAAAAAAAATGAAATGGGTGGTTCCCACCCTTTTCATGAAGCCCCCAGTCAGACCAAGCCCGCGGGGCATACCAAAAATAAGTAGGGAGGATCCAGGTGCCCCCTAGATTTGCCAAATCCCGGGGACTTCCACCTCCCTGGGGTGAAGACTTATATGTGTGCTGTGGCTGCGTGGCCCTACTGCAGCCCTAGAGACTGCCACCTCCCCGGGGCTGAACTAAAAAGGAATTTGGGCAGGCCACCCAGCCCCCCCTGCAGCCCCAGGGACCACCACCTCCCTGGGGCAAACATTTAGATGTGTGTGGGGGGGACAGGTCTTCCTCCACAACCCCGGAACAACCTCCTCCTGGGCAAATGTAATATGTTATGCAGAGGGTCCACACAGCTCCCCTGCAGACCTGGGACCTCCACCTCCCTGCGGCAAAGATAGCTGTGAATGGAGGGGGGAATGCATCCCCGTGCAGCTCCGGGGACCTGCACATCCCCAAGGCTAAAATACAATAACAAGGGTAGTCTGTTGCAGACCCCTGGCCCCCTCCCTGTGGCAAAAGCCATTTGAGGGGGGCCACGTGGCATGCCTCGAGGAGCCAATGATGGCCCTGGGGACCACCACCCCCAGGGCCGGCTCCTGCTATGTCCCAGGCTTCCCATCCCTGGGACATAGCTGCTTGCTTTTGCTTCATGGGAGCAGACAGCTCTCCCAAACAAAAGCAAACAAAGTCTACTTTCCGACAGTGGGAGTTGTCAAACAGCTCCCGCTGGCAGAAAGAGGAGTTTTCATCTGTTTCACTACATGCAAATATATGTGCAGGGATACAGATGAAAGCATTACTCCCACAAGCTGGGAGCTGCTATTTAAAGCAGTTCTCTGCTTGTGGGAGCAATGCCAGCTCCTGTAGCAGACAGGGAGCTGGCTAGGATCACGGGCCTTGAGTGTCCCACCGCAGTCCTATCACTCTCTCTCTTTCTCTCTCTTCCATCCCATAATTGGATGGAACAGAGAGAGAGGGAGATTTTCATTGAAATGGTCTATCCATACAATGACTACAAAGAATAAGCCTAGCAAGATGTTTGGTACAAATGTCATAGTTATGCTTGGATGCAGCGCGGAGCAGAGTCCCTTCTGGGCTAATGGTCAAGGTTTTGTGTTGTCACTCAGTAGGCTGAGAGTTCAAATCCTAGTATAGCTTAGCAGTGAGTTTCTTTATTTACTAGTGTTTTGACTGTTAAACTTTCTTAGTGATAGAACATTCATATTTGTTTCCAATCACATGAATGATTAGACTGCCATAGGTATGTCTGGAAGCATCACTGTAAGGAGTCACCTATGGCCTAAAGATTAAGGTCACAGACCCACGCACTGAAAGTTGAGATTCTATTCCAGGTGTGCTCTTGGTCATTTTTCTTCTTTAATTTCCTTTTAACTTTGTTAGAAATGGGATCTGTGGTTTGCAGTCAGGTTACCCCCTGTCCTAACAAGGACCCTCACTGTAGTTAGGGTAAAGGAGATTCACCCTTTGTTAACCCCTGCTCGCCCCCTTGGTAGCTTGTCAGGTTTAACTTTAGAAGCAATGTGTAAGGTATTTGTACCAATACACACAGTAACTCAGTGAAAACACAACATAATGACACAACACAGGTTTCAAAACATAGGTGATATTTATCTAAACAAAACAAGACAAAAACAACAAAATTCCAACATACACAGTCAAGTTATGAATTTTCAAAGGAATAAGAGTCTTAGCGTCTGATTACGACCTTGGAGGAGGGGATTACTCCGTACCAAATGTGAAGGATATCCCATCCCCTGTTTTACAAGTACCATTTGCAAGTGGATAAGTGTGGCACAATGGTTAGAGTGGCAGACCCTGGTGCAGAGATCTGGCAGGGACCAGCGTTCAATTCCCACCTCGGCTGGTCTTGGGCTCAAATCCCTTAGACCAGATAATTCTCGCCTCAGTGCCTAATCTATTAATGTGTCCCACTCTGGGAAATAGCTTGCTCAATCTCCACAAGAGCCCTCACAGCGCTTGGATACCTGGCTTCACCCTGGGGCTGTCCAGGAGTGGGTGCCTCACAGGGAAAAGCCAGGAGGGGTTCCCCAGCAGTATGTGTACAGCGCCTTGAGACCCTAATGGGTGAGTAGTGTGCTATAAAAGTGCAAAGTTTATAGGCTATAATGGAACTTGTAATACGGCAAGTGGGATATCCGTCACATTTGGGATGGAGTAATCCCCTCTGCCAAACTTGTAATCAGGCCCTTAATCCTTGGAAAACAGTGAAAGTGCAGTTTTTTCACAAAAGTACCTGGGTGGTGTCAACATAAAGCTGCACGGGCGAGTCTGTGTCGAAAAAGGCCAGCGATGCATTCATTTCACACTGGCAAGCAAGACCGTGCATCGTTCCTCCTCCGGTAGGTTTGGCATGCATTGTTCCTTCTCTCCCGCAAGAGTGCGATGCGTTGATCTGGACAGTCACCTCAGGTCCTGGCAGGCTTTGTATTGATTTTTTGCACCCAGCGATGTTGCATTGAAAATTCGGTCACATGTATCACAAAACCGTGCTGTATGGGGTTTGTGCTGTTATCAGCCTCCGTTAGCGAGTGTTTAGTGTCATTTCACCATCCACGTTGCGTTGATCTTCCAGCCACGATGCAAGTTTTCAGCCGTGAAGCCGACGGTGCGTTGTTTATCAGCTGCGTCAAGGAAGGTGCATCAAAAGTTTCCCCACACAGTGGTCTGTGCGTGGATTTTCAGTTCTTGTCTGCCAACTTCACCTTCAAGGGCCCAGCAACTGGATAGGGCACCACTTGCCAGGGCAAGAGCCTCAGCAGAGAATCCAGGTGCTGGCAGGGTAAGTCGTTGATGGCCCTGAGACTTTAACAACAGGAGGCAAGCTCAGTACAAGCCCTTGGAGATTCTTCTCAACCAGGAATGCACAACAAAGTCCAGTCTTTGTCCCCTTTCACAGGCAGAAGCAGCAACTGCAGGATAGCCCAACAAAGCGCAGTCACAGACAGGGGCAGCACTTCTTTTTAGCTCTTCAGCTCTTCTCCTTGGCAGAGGTTCCTCTTTATTCCAGATGTGATCTAATTTTCATGGGGTTTGGGGATTCTTCTTATACCCCTTTCTGCCTTTGAAGTAGGCCTACTTCAAAGAAGAGTCTCTGTTGTTTTCATGATCCTGCCTTGCACAGGCCAGGCCCCAGACACACACCAGTTGGTTGGAGACTGCATTGTGTGAGGGCAGGCACAGCCCTCTCAGGTGTGAGTGACCACTCCTCACCTCCCTCCTAGCACAGATGGATCATCAGGATATGCAGGCTACATCCTAGCTCCCTTTGTGTCACTGTCTAGAGAGAGGTGCAAACAGCCCAACTGTCAAACTGACCCAGACAGGGAATCTACAAACAAGCAGAGTCACAGAATGGTTTAAGCAAGAAAATGTCTACTTTGAAACACACAATCTAAAAAACAACTTCAGTAAAAGATGTATTTTTAAATTGTGAGTTCAGAGACCCCAAACTCCAAATACCTATCTGCTCCCAAAGGGAATCAGAACGTTAATAATATTTAAAGGTGGCCCATATGTTAACCTATGAGAGAGATAGGCCTTGCAACAGTAAAAAACAAATTTGGCAGTATTTCACTGTCAGGACATGTAAAACACATAAGTACATGTCCCACCTTTAACACACATTGCACCCTGCCCATGGGACTACCTAGGGCCTAACTTAGGTGTGCCTTACATGTATAACAAGCATTTTCAATGCAACGGGTCTCGCATTTGCTCGAGTTAGAGCTATTAGCGTTGTAAAGCTATAAAAAAACGCAGCGTGATCGCGCTAAGTAAAATGCAGCATGATCACGCTGCGTGGAAAATAAACAGATAAAGTAGTCCGGACTCCAGGCTGAAAACATGGAGCCTCGTATGTTTTTGGTACTTTACCGGTGCTGTGTAGGTGGGCTAAACACAGGAAAAGGCATGACGGATGCATGCCTTTCACAAATGAAAGCAAGCGGATTTTAAAAGGCAAACCCACGAACCAATGTAAGTGACTGTCATGGCATAGGTGTGGTTTCAAGCCCAAAGAGAGATTACAGAATGGACGGAGCACTTTGTGCTCGCTGATAAAAAGGGACGGTTTAGACCTGGCAAGTGGGTACACTTGCCAAGTCGGATTGGCAGTTTAAAACTGCACATACAGACACTACAGTGGCAGGTCTGAGCCTTGTTTGTAGGGCTACTTATGTGGGTGGCACAACAAGTGCTGCAGGCCCACTAGTAGCATTTAATTTACAGGCCCTGGGCACCTCTAGTGCAATGTACAATGTACTTACTAGTACATCAAATATGCCAATCATGGAAAGTCAATTATACATACATTTTACATACTTTAGCACTGGATAGAAGTGGTAAAGTGCCCAGAGTAACAAAAACTGCAAAAATAGAGTCCAGTACACATCACCAAACTGGGAAACAGAGGCAAAAAGTTAGAGGAGACCACGCCAATGATGCCAAGTCTAACAAACTTCAAAAGTTTAAGGTTCATACTGAAAAGTGACCTCACTTTTTTTAATTGACAAATCCATTTTTCTTTTCAATTTCTCCAGAAATTTCTCATTCTAAGTCTATCACTCATCAATGCCTAAAAAACTCTCTCTCTCTTACTATCTCTTCCTCACAATTTCTCTCTTTCAATCTCTTTTTCCCACTCACACACCCACTCTGACCATTGCACACCTACTCACAGACCCACCCAGACATTCACATACCCACTCACAAACCCACTCATACCCTAGTAAACTCACTAATAGCCCCACTCAGACCCTCACACACCCATTCAGAGACCAACTCAGACACTCACAAATCCACTCACAGACTTACTCAGACTCTCACACATCCATTCACAGACCCACTAACATCCTCCTGCACTTACTCACAGACCCACACAGACACTGAGGCACCCACTCACAGACCCACTAAGACACTGATGCACCTACTCACTCACCTAGACTGACACTCTCACAGCTACTCCCTCACCCAAATACACCTTCTCACACATATTCTTATACCCAGAGAGACAAACTTGTGTCCAACTCCTGCAGCACATGGCCAAAGTCCAGGGTCAGCACCGGGTTGGGTCATTAGGGGGTTAGCCGCAGGGTCGAGCCACAGGCCAGGCCCTGTGGCCAACCCCTGCCATGCATGACCTTTGGTATGTACAGCAGTGGTTGGATTAATGACTAGTAATAGGGATGTTATAGTTAGGCTCACATTTCAGATGTGCAAAACTAGTGAAGTTCTGCAGTTATAGTTATCAGCTAACTATAACTTGCACCCCTGTAATACACTGCCTATGACCTCACATATTGCATTACTCATGACATTGACAATGACATCACTGATGACATAATTGCTGATATCTCAAATAACATCACTTATGACATCACTAATGACATCATCTACAAAAAAGCTCAGGTACCCACTCATACCCACATACAAACATTTGGATATCCACACACATTACCATTCACATACCCATTCATACACCGATAAGACTAATGACACACACACACACACTCACTCACACAGTCACTAACACAATGACTCACTCAACCATACATTACTATGTCAGCTATTCATATACTTACATGATTGCTCACACACCCACTCAGGCACCCATATAGCCACTCAGATACAAACTCTTACACCTGTAAACATACTCACTCACCCATTCAACAGTCACACATTAACACCCTCAGTTACTCACACACCCACTCAGACACCCATACAAACACTCAGACACAAACTCTTACACCAGTAAACCTACTCACTCACCCATACAAGCAGTCACTCATTATCACACTCAGTTATCTAGTCGCAGACACAGCCATTCACTTCCCGATTCAGATGCTTACACACAAAGTATCTCACCTGCACAACACCTACTAGACCCAGTTACTCACCCATACAATCACTGACACTCCCAGTCACTCACCCATGCATACACTAACACATCAACTCACTTACTGATGGAGCTGGAGCTGATCACATATCTACTTACTCTCCCATCTAGTCACTGATACAGGCTGTCACTTATTTATATAGTCACTCATACACTCGCTCAGTCAACCATACAGCCACTTACTCACCCACACACTCACTGATATAGTCACTAACACACCCACTCATTCATCCATGCAGCAACTCATACAACCAGTCACTTACCAATGCAGACACTGACACACCCAGTGACTAACTGATACAACTACTCGCACATCCACTCACTCTCCCATATAGTCACTGACACATCTACACACTTATGCATAAACCCACTAATATATCCACTCACTGACCTGTACACTCAGTGGTTCATCCACTCACTCACTGATAAAGTCACAAACACACTCTGTCACTCACCCATACAAGCACACATGCACCCACTCACACATCCATTCAACCACTCACACTCACTGGATGATGCCATCAGTGATGTCATCAGTGATGTCATTTAAGATGGCATAATGTCACTGACTATGTCATGAGTAATATAATATGTGAGGTCATAAGCAGTGCATAATGGGGACGCAAGTTAAAGTTAGCTGAGGTAACTATAACTGCTAAATTTCACTGGCTTTGTATGTTTGAAATGTGAGACTAACTATAACGTCCTTGTAACTTATACATATATAAAAAATGTATTCAACTTGAGTTCACAACAATGCTCATTTATTCCAAAATCAGAACTTGCCACCAATGCGTGTTTCAGCCACACAAATTGCCTTACACAGTGCCATATTTTGCATGTTTCAATATTCCCCACATGACAATGACCATAGACAAAAAAACTATCTGGTGTGTTAGTAACATTGTACATTTTGTTTCCCATCTTACTTTTTTACATTTAATACTGTGTTAAATATTCCAAATCCTTAAAATTGAAGCATAAATAATAAATGCACTTACAGGTTACGCGCTATTAATCACATTGTGTGAGTTGATTTGTCTCTTGATTAGTCGAGCACCAGTTCCGCTCGAATCTAAAAGCTTCAACATAAATACACTGGACAAGGCACAAAATCACAAGGAATACCAAAATTAACAATATAACAAAAAACAACAAAAACTGAATAATACAGAAAATCCATGTAGTAGACAGCCAAGAATACTACGTAATGGTTACAGGAAATATTAATTGTCAGTAATTACATGACTTACACGACTAGGGCTTTATTAGGTCTGCCCAACATATCCTTTGGTGCCATTTAGATTTTGCCAACTTCATAAATTACAAAACAGTGAACAGTTAATTCTCTATCCTGAGGCAACTCAGCAATTTGTAATCTAAGTTAATCATACATTTTCATTCAGTTTGCCTCAAAAGGCACTCTTGATTGACCACTCTGATCTGCAGATGGATTGCATTTATGATAAAATACTTCAGACTCTTTATATCATTTTTATGACAGTCATGTACATATCTAGCTACAGGATATGACCAATCTTTGGTGTTCATTGCATGCATGTGTTGTAAGATCCTTTTGTGGACCTGTAACATTGTACTCCCTGCATAGCGTAAGCCTCTTTCCCACTGCACAATATACATGGCATAGCTTGTTTCACAATTGCAAGAACCTGTTATAGCTATTTGTTTCCCAGCATAATTGTGGTGTATGCCTTCATATTGACACCAATGGTACAAGATTTGCACTTGTGACATTTCCTGAAACCATTGCCCTGGTGTAATCAATTTTTATTCACTCTCATTTTGGAACTACTACTAACCACGGCATCCCTCATACAGAATGAACTGCGGGAAGCGACTAGTGGGAGATTGGAAACAGTTTGTCCCAATACCGGGTCCCCCTTAATCAGGTGCCTGGGCTTTCTCAGGATTGCTCTCAGCTCTTTATCCTTGTTGCCAAATGTTGTTAGAAGTCTGATCATTGATTTGTCTTTCTACTGCGTTTTACGAGAAAAGGGTATAGATTTCCTACTTCTTTGTTCTACTAATCTTGCAGACTTTTCTAGTAACTCACTCGAATACCAACGGACCAAGACTAATCCCTACTAATGATCCAATCTTCTGTTGTGCTGCAAATACTTTTACATCTCAGAAATTCTCCTTAAGGGGATGCTGTATTTGGTATTTGCTGAATGAAAACTGGTGACATGAAGAATGGCGTTGCGCACAGTCGGCTTTCTGAACAGTCTAGTTTCCAGTCTGCTTTGAGACATAATCACTTGTAGATCTAAGATTTCTACCTGTTTATCACAAATGTGACTTGTAAAGTGTAAGTTTAGGTGATTGTTATTAATCTTTTGCACAAACAATTTTGCTGACTGCTGAGTACCCTTCCTTATCAAAAATAGGTCATTGATAAACCCCAGCCAACAAATTAAGGGCCATATTTATACTTTTTGACACAAAACTGCGCTAATGCCCATAGCGCACACAGCCCATATACACACAAACATAGCTGGGGGCAAAACAGATGCCCCTCACCATCCCACATATTTGCCTGAAGATTTCCTTATTAAAAAGAAAAAAGTTATCCTTCAAGTAGTATTTAATTATTCTAAGTGCCATTACAGTATGCTTATAAAAATTGAAAGGGCTGACACTCAAAAAAAGTTTCACTACAAGAAGGATGTCTTCATGGTGGAGACTAGTATATAAGGAAGACACATCTTATGTCATTAGAAGATACCCATTGCTTTAAGGTATGTCATAAATTCTTACTAGAAAATCCCGTGTGTCTTTGATGAATGATGGAAAGCTCGGCAGTGTTCCTGTAAGCAATAATCTACATAGTTAAATGTGTTTTCAAAGAGGCTGTCATTGACTGAAATAATCGGCCTCCCAGGTGATTGCACACTATGTTTATGTATATTCGGTATAAGATAAAGAACAGGTATTTTTGGATAATCGCTCCTCAAAATGAGACATTCGTCTTGTCTTGATTCAGTAAACCATGTTTCTCCAATCAATCAGCTCTGCATGATATCGAGTTTTGTTTTGGCTAATGGTCTCGTTATTACTTCTGACATAGCAACGAGTGTCCTTCAATTAGTCGTAGGCTTCATTCAAATGCATCTCCACAGGCCACAGCGCTATATTTCTGCCCTTGTAGGAATTTCTTATAATTACATGCTTGTTTGTAGATCATTTATTTATCAGCTCTTCGATGGTGACTACATTTTGTCTCTTTTACATTTAACTCCAGCATACTTAATCATTTCAAGTCTTCTACCAAACATTCACTGAATGTGTCAATGGTATCTTTGTTTGTGGCGGTGTAAATGTAGACGCTGGCTTGAAAGGAGTTGTTGATTTAGCACAAATATCAAGGTTGCATTGCTCAATACCTTCCTGTTCAGTAATCTCTTCCAATATACCCAACGTTCTGTTCTCCAATTCCTGTAAATCCATCATTAATTGTAAATGCGACACTAGTAGAATATCTGGGTATTTATTATCATCTATTCTTGATGGTGCTCTATGCCCCCCTATTTAAATATGATATTTGGCTAATTTAAGTTTCCTAATATATTTGAACATGTAACTTCTATGTGTCAGACAGTACAGTAATTTAGAGAGCATTTAGGACAGTATGTTAATCCCAATGACAAAATCTGTTCTTATTTAGTAAGAACTACTTCTGAGAGATTGACCACTTCCTCCATCTTCACTTTCTCTTTCATTTTGTGCTTTTGTTTTATTTTGTCTATATATAAAGATATGTATATATATATATATATATATATATATATATATATGTTTATATATATCTCAGCGACTGGCGGTTGCCAGTAGGTAGTTATAGTTAGGACCATGTTTCCACAGAAAAAGTGTTTTTTGACTTGCCTATATCCATGGTATCGTTTGACGAATCCTCATGAAGTTTTCCCCAAAAAGTGTATTGTGATCCTTGTTGCATACCGAAAGGGTGATTCATCAAGCGAGGGCTGAGAAAAAAAGGAGGGGGTAAAAAAAAAACATGTCTTTCCCATGTTAATTCCCATAAGAGTTTTGAACACAACTGTAGCCTGAAATGCTGGACAAAAATACACCAGATTTGGCAGAAAGGTACCTTTTGGTCCACAGATTATGTTATTTGGTGTAAATCCATTTAGTAGTTCCTCCCTGACGATTTCAAGAATAGCAAGAGTTCGTGCAGAGATCTGCAGAGCTCTGATTGGCTGCTGACACTTCTACCAGGAAGTGTTCGCTACCTTCTAGGGACTTGGCTTCTATGAGGCCTTGAAAAAAGAGAAAAACAAGGGGGTCACATAAGTGAAACCCTGACCCATTAGCTCTGGTACTGGGGCACCAGAGGTTCCCAGCCTGGGAAGTAAGCACTTTAAAAAAAATACATTGAAACACATTTGTGACAATGATGCAAATGTGCAACAAAAATGAAAACAAAAAAGCATTGAGGGTCTCCCACACTTATTTTTATGAAGCCCCTGGGTCGGCCAGATCTCATTAGCATGTACAAAATAAAGGAGGGTGTGCACAGGACCCACGTCCTGGGCTTATTTATGCCCCAAGGACCATCACCTCCCCAGGGTAAATAATTGAAAATAAGGGGGCCTCTCAAAGCCCTGGGGACCGTCACCTCCCTGGGCTGAATTGAAATAATGAAAGGGGTCCATTGTGGATCCCGATCCAGGAGACCACCACCTTCCTGGGGCAAATACAAATGTTGGAGGGGGCCGCACAGACCCCTTGAGGAGCTAATAATGGCCCGGGGACCACCCATAACCCCAGATCCCACTCCTGCTATGTACCTGCATGCCTAACCATGGGACATCACTGCTTGCTGTGACTGGGAGGGAGCTTCAACAGCTTTCGCTTGCTGGAAACAGAGTTTTCCTCTGTTGCAGTCCTTGCAGACATGCAGGCAGTGAAACAGAGGAAACTATTGCTCTCACCGACAAGGAGCTGCGTGTCCCAGGGGCTGAGATCATCCTAGAGAGGGAGCAGCCTGGCCCCCTCCCCCCAATTTTTTTTTTATAAGGGTGGGCCCTGGGGGATGAGTTCCCCAGGGCTGAACTAGGCTGGAGGAGGTGGGCCACATGACCCCCTCTGCCCCCAAAAATATTTCATAAGCTGAGGTGGCTAAAATTGGCCTGGAAGGGGGGCCACATGATGCTGCCCCCCTTTTAATATTGGCTGAGCCCCAAGGTATCAGACCAAAATTTACCCTGTGAGGGAAGCCGCTCAGCCCTCCTCCCCATCAAATAATTAGATGTTCCTGGAGGCCAAAACTGGCACATGGAGGGGGGCTGTGTGGCCCCCTCCCCTAATTATAATTGCCTGGTCCTGGGATGGGTTCCCCAGCCTAAATCAGCCCAGGTAGTGGGGGCCAATGTCCCTCACAATGGAGCCACCCTTACTGCAAGGGCAGCTAATTTAGTGCTGGTGCAGGAGGAAACACAAGGATGTGCTGATTTTTGTGAACATGGTGCTTCCCTGTGTTGCAGAACTGACACAGCGTGCCACAGCCAATGTTGGCTCAGCTCCGCGCTGTGCCAGTTCTTTGTAAATATGCTCCTAAGGGCTTGATTATGAAATTAGCAGTCTGTGGACTGCCATGGCAGAAGCAGCACCCCGACTAATGTTGGGTTGGCAGTCAGACCACCATATTACGATGCATGCAGTTCCATAGATGAAAGACCGCTGCTGTCCCACCAGCACTGCCAGGCAGTGCAGACCACCATGGTTGCAAAATAGGCCAATGAGACTGTTAGAGCCACTGTTTTCGCCAGACAGATTATGATGTTGCCTTCCGTCAACATGGCTGTGGCGGTCCAACCGTCATCCCAATTGGTGGAAAAAGAGGCATGTAAGGTAGGAACTCACCTGTAGGCAGGGTCACACATCCTGTGCTGCCATGGAGCCGATCCTTTATTTCCTGCCGCTGTTGTTGCTGATAGATGGAGCCCAAAATCTATGCCACTGTGAATGCAACCGATAGCAAGACAAAACACTTGTCCATGTCCCCAAACACCACTGCAAATCGATGCACCGCCATCAACCAGGAATGACGGCTGCGCTCTGTGGACCAAGTATAATCTTGTATGTTCCAGGTTGGAGTTGTACAGAGCATGCGACCCAATAGCAGACCCATGATGCCCCCTTTGGGTAGGTCACTGACATAGCACTGCCACACTCCACAAAACCACACATTTGCACATCCCGTTTCAGGACAGTGAAGTGTACATAACATTGTATCACACAACAGCAATACCATATCAACATCACACCTACTAAATGAACTGACACCCTCACATTTCTCACATGCCATCCCTGCTGTGATACTGAAAACACATATGTATGGATGTGTCATTTAACCCAAACATCCCTTCCCATGGAACATCCCTGTAATGGTCCCTCACATCTCACCCACATTGCATCTTACCCACATTGCAAGACAATTGAAGCACAATGTTTTGATAGACCAATACGCAAAGCTCACAATACAAATAGGGAATGGGGGCATCAGGAGCACTCAAGGAAGGATGCTGCTGTGGGACACATTTCAATTTGCACATGCCCCTACAATACTGTTTGTACTGGAGCTTGGCCTTCATGTATCTTAGGGACAACCAATAGTGTAACTAAGTGGCATGCCTATCTGTCAAATGTGTAAGTGCAAGTCAAAAAGCAATTACAGTAGCAACAGCATTGGTCACACATTTAGATGAAGTAGTTGGAAGCTACACACATGAAAATGGACATATAGTCAGTCAAATGTATCGCAAGGTAGCACATTTGAACACCTGCCATGTGCAAACAAACACAACTCTAGTTTGCACACATGATACGAATGTCCAATCTACATCAGGGGGACAAATCTAATCTAATGCATTTTGACATTGATCAAGCCAAGATAAGATACATACCATGTAAAACAACATACAATGCAATCACAGCACAATTGGACTATCGCCCACATATCCATCCATTGACCATATCCCCTTGTCCTGGTGACACCATCACTGTTCCCAAAGTCAGATTTTGCCAAACACAGCAAATGTATCTGCAATCATTGTGAATGAAACACACCTATAGGCATCCATCACAATTTACTCAGGAACAGCAAAAAGGTAGAAAAGTAATGGCAGGACAAATGTGTACCCCTAAAAACAGTGTGGGTTTGTTAACACAACTTTAAATATGTGTTAAGGCCAATGAAAAGTCCATTAATAGAAATCCATGTGTACTGCTGTTCACCACAACTTGACTCACTGACCACTGGCATTGGAACCTTTATAGGAAGGGGCATCACGTGGGCATGCCAGGCAAATCAGTATTGTAACTTGGGTAGGGTGGGGTCAGATTTAGGAATGGTGGGTTTGGTTTTGGGAGGGATGGGCTTCACTTTGGGAGGGATGGGCTTAACTTTTGGATGGGTGAGCTTCTTCTTGGGGGTGGAAGGTTAAGGCTGGTTTCAGGGTGGGTGGGGGCAGGTGTGACAGAGGAGGCCTTGGACGTGGAGGGGATGGAATGGGATGGAATGGGTTGGGATAGGGTCCTTTTGATTTTGGGAGGGGTTTTTCACAGGGCTAAGAGAAAGGTCAAAAAGAAGAAACTTTCTTTGGGAAAATAGATGGGTCTACAGAAGGGATTAGTGGTTGGGAGGTTGAAGAAGAGCTTGTCTTGGTTGCAAGTGTTGTTGCTTCTGCTGTTTGTATGTCTGAGATATGCTTGGGTTTGGGTGGTGTCTGTTGTGTCTATGAGTGTGGATGTTTGTTTCTCTTGAGAGGCTCTGAGGTGGAGGTCATGGCTAAGGTGGAAGTAGTGGCTGTGTCTGCAGGTGTTGGTGTGATATCTGGGGTATGGTGTGTCTGGTATGTTCGTCTGTGGCTGTTGATGTGGTATCTGGGGTATGATGTGTGTGGTGTGTGTCTATGGGTGTTGGGTTATTGTCTGGGGTATGGTGTGTGGTGTGTGTATGTGGGTGTTGGGTTGGTATCTGAGGATATGGTATGTGTGTCTATGGGTATTGGGGTGATGTCTGGGGGTATGGTGTGTGTGATATGTGTATGTGGGTGTTGGAATGGTGACTGTGGGTATGCTGGGTTGGTGTGTGGGTCAGTGGGGGTAGGATTGGTGTCTGCAGGAATGTAGTGGTCTGTGTGGGTGACTGTTGAGTGTTTGCATGCCAGTGTGTCTTGTGGTGCCTGAGCTTAACTGTGCTGCTTGTGTGTGTTGAGGTGGATGTGTGCAGATGTATGTGTGTGCTTGTGGCAGGCAGGGCAAGAGGGATATTGGATATGGAAGAGAAAGATTGTGGGGGTAGGACTGTGGGGGATGGAAGGCTACCGTCAGTGAGGAGGTCAGAACCTGAAGAGATCTCTGTAGGGTAGATATGGCACTACGAATGCTTTCAAGATATGCAACCAGCTGCTAAAACTGGATGCCCTGCACCTGGATGGCATTCAGAATGGCAGTCTGACCCACAGAGATACTCCACAGGAGGTCAATAGTCTCTTCACGCAGGGAAGCAGGGACAACAGAGGCAGGAGGAGAGAAGCCTGGTGTGAAGGGGATGCCACCCTCTTGGGTGATCAGCGCGGCCATCTGGGTAGGGAGCAATAGGGATGGTGGACATTGCACTGGGAGTGGTGGGCAAGGATGAAACAGGTACAGGCCTGATGGATCCACCACCACTAGGGAGTGGATACTGGAGAAAGAATCCAATGATGAAGATGTTGATCCTGTGTCCTCTGTGGCACTCCCCTCACCGTCTAGGCCACTGTGTCCAGCTGTGTCTAACATCTCTTGACTGGAGGTACCATGGCCAGCTGCTTCCTCATTGCTTTTTGCCCTGTCTTCTCCCCATTCTTGTGCTGATTGTACAAAGACAAATAGGGTCACTACACGTGCAAGAGCACACTTGAACAACTGCTTTGATTACCAAGCACTATGTAATGTGCACTAGTCCCCAGACAAAAATCTTTAGCAAAGTGGCCCCAACATTTGCAACACCATATGCATGCATTTTAAATGAACTGTGAGCAGTTGCCTAAAGGAAAATCAGGATCACAGACACGTCCAATTACATGGGTGATGTAGTACAATCACAATACCCATGGAGCAAGTAGGATGCCTTATCACCCTGAATGGTTTGGATTTTGTAGCATCCCTCAGTGACTTGTTGGCACAAAATAGAATGGCAATGCCAAGTTAAGTCTTAAAGATCTTAAACAAGATCATGCATCCAGCTAGTCTTTATATACCCATTACCAAATCATGATAAAATGTGGCAAAATAATATTTCAGCAATAAGTACAGTATCTAAAAGAAGGTGAGAGAGAAACACCTGTGTCACACTGTTAAAAATCCCCAGTGGTAACTTCACAAAATGTGCATCATCTAAATAGACTTGTGGAAGTTATTCCATTTTTGCACTGACAGGTAGCACATCTTGCACCGAAAAGTACACTGGAGACAATTTGTCAAAGATGACTGGGAGATTTGTCTTCACATATCCACAACACAATGAATCAGCTAGCCCCATAGCTGCCTTGGAAATCACCTGTCCTCATGGGTACTGCTGGGAATACCCAACCCAGATTGCATAGGTTAAAGTCAACAGTCCATTGAATGTTGTAGAGACTCAGGGATTCACCAGTACCTGTAGAAGGTTGTTAACATGTTGCTCAATCCCATGTTGTCCCATTTTATAATGCAAACACAGATTATCTTTGATGAATGAGTGTACACAACATATGATTGCCACATCACTTCAAGTCACTCCTTGATGCATCTCAACAGTTAGGTAAGGATCCTTCACCATTTAACATGTGCTAAGCACTTCACCAATTGATTCTACATGAATGGCATGGAAATGCATTGTGAGTAAGAACTGTAGTCCTACTTGTCATTTCCTTCAATGCTTCTGCAATTGTACAATGCCAAATTACATGAAGTGATGGGTGAAGGTATGTGAGAGCCACCAAGCATTTTAGTCGGTGGCACCACATGAACTTTAGGCCCATCACATACGTCCAATTCCTAAAACATGTTGGCATGCACACATATGTGAAGGAATCAGACATAATCCCATGAAGATAGGACGGCATGAAACAGCAGTGAAAATGGCATGGCAAAATTGAAAGGTACACATGTTAACATGTAGGCACAAGTAATGATGATAACAGTGATGTTAACAGAATTTTGCCAATAGACATTCTCTACTTACCAAGGGAAGGTATTCCTCTGTGACTGCACCCAAAGGGCAATGTATGCTCTGTCACATGTATGATGGCCACCTTCACTTAACGGACAGTAATGAGGAACCAGCACTTGTGATACACTGAAACATGTGGCCTGTGGGGACAGAAGCCATTGTACTCACTTGAACATGGCTGTGTACAGTGGTCTATTACCTCATGTTTTATGTTGCTGGGGCTCACACAGGGAAGACCATTGAACTGTTGGGTACAAATGACACTCACAACAACAAACAACATGACCTGATTCATGACTGTATCCAGCTATCTGTAGGCCCTGAAGAGTAAATTGGTTGTGGACTGTATACTGTTCTAGGTCACTAGGCCAATATGCAAGGCACGTCAGCATGCACCAACTTCCATACCTATACAAACAATTACTCATATTGTGTGTCACACATGTCCCCTCTCCAACCTTCAGGGGGAGATGGCAGACTCTAGCAAATAAAACTGGCAATGCAACAGGCAGGAATATGCACAGGACACACCCTTTGTAGCTGCCGTGCTCCCCTCAAAAGCCCAACAATCTCGGGGTAGGTCACTACAAAAATGCAGGTCATCGGGGGGGCAGGTTCCAGTGTACACCCTGCCCATGTTGGGAGGACTGCCCCAGCTGGACCTCCGCAATCTTCTGGTCCTAGCGTATCAGGTCCTCTTACCGCTTGCAATAGTGGGAGCCCCGCTGGCTATGGATCCTGAGGGTCCACACCTTCCGGGCAATGACTCTCCAAATTCCTCCCTTCTGAAGGGTGTTGACCTGTATGGAAGGAAAATACAAATACAAATGTTACAATTACAGTTTTGTGGCCAACTGGTTCTATCACACACATTTCAGAAGCAGCAAACACACACAAAAAAATTGTAATTGTCAATACACCTCAAGCATGAAGCGCACATGCTGATGGGTACAGGGACATAAATACACACTTTTAGAGTCATCTGCAGACTAATCCAGTACCCTGCTCATGACCCACACTGACTAAGCAAGACTACCGACATCAGGAAGCCTAGGCTCAAGCAACATATACTATGATGTGAGCCACAATGAAATACAACACACCATTGTAACCTTCTGAAAAGTCAAGTCCTTGGGCCTGACAGAACAGCCAGATTTACATCCAACCACATTGACTCACTGCATACATTCCCTACAGGCAACTACCATGGTACAGACCATACACTAAGTCTTAAGTGACAATGACAGGGCTGCCATGGATGGCTCATAAATTCTCTTCCCCGTGCATGTGTGGGCTACCAAAGGTAATCTCATACCACTTCAGAGTGGGTTTGTGTGGTATATACTTGAAGCATAGAACATACCTTTACCATAGATAGTAATCCAACAGAGATGGCATCCAACAGGCTAAGGTATGTTTGGTGTGATTGGCTGTATGTAACCAAACTAATGAGTCACATGTACTGCCTTCCCCTGAATCACCCAACTTTCTGCACTGTAGGTTTGTCACTTGTGCAATATACCTGTACTGTACAAATATGACTTATGGAAAGGTGATAACTGAGCTGTGGATGTAAGGGACCTGTCATAACTCAATGGCACACATTGACAATGAGGATCAATGTAAATATGTTTGAGGTCATTAAGTTATGTCAAGACCCATTCCTAATGTAGTCAATGCCTTTACGCCAGGTTTTTCAACTGAATACACATCAAAGGATCAGCAGGTCTACAGGGAGTGGGTCCGGTGCCACAGTTCCATAGCCACAGTACATCTACCACAGCCTGGTCTATGTCACAAACTGTGAGAAACAGTTGACAGGCTTTGGTCTCTGCAGATTGAGCATACAGAACCTACATGACACTCAAATATTTATCACTTCCGTGCATGACAGTACATCCTGTTCACATCCTCAATGAGGGTTCAGGGTTGTCTGGCACTCTGAATGGCACAGTGATTTTTACATGGTTCAAATACAACATTTTGGCAAGAGCAGATGTGGGCTGAATGATTTGTGGGGCTATACATATTGCTAACAAGATCCTCAAATGACTACAACAGAATACATACACAGCTCATGCTGTAATGCACATACATGTTGTTCTACATTTACAAACATCATATCCAAAGATATGTTATTGTATGGCAGCAAAGTTCCCTTGGTAGATATATGAATGCAACAGAAGGAGGATCTAGGGCTTATCATTCAACACGAATGGCAATATGAAATACATAGAGTACTTGTCTCCACTGCCACCACCATGTATATCCCATATATGGAATACAAAATATGACAACAGGCACCCGAATAGTCTCACTGGCAGTCAGAGGCACATTGTAGTGTTTGAGGAAGGAAAGGATGATGTTGAATAGAGTCAAATATGCCAATAAGGTTCATACTTGCTCCTTTAATGAACCATAAAGCTGACCATACAGGGAAATGACCTCCTCAATGAGCCTCTCCAACTCCTCAGGAGAGAAGGCAGGGGCCCTTTTACCTGCTTGTCCTGGCATGATTGTTCCCAGAGGGGGCACAAAGCAGCTGAAGAGGTGGAGGTGTTAAAGGCAGCTGTGTCAGGAGTCAAGTGAGTGATTTAGCAAAACGTGATGTACACGTATGCCATGTGCATGGTCATCACTGCTGAGGGACAAAGCCATTGGCCTGTGACATCATGGTCACCAACTTTACCCTATGGCTGTGTCTGCCTTGGTTGAGACTGCCCAGTGTGCGGTCAACTTCTGCCAGCAGTCACGGGTTGCTCCTAATGTCCAGTGAACTAGGTCAGGCATCTACCATTTTGCATTTGTAAATACAGTATAGGACCCTGTTAAATGCATCACAACATCAATATATGTGTCTGATCATCAGAAAAAATCTAAAGCAGCCTTGTTGTGTAGGTTCTCCCACACAATCACCAGTGTAGTGTTTGATGGTCACTGGTCACGGATAGCATATTACAGTGGTGCACTGTCCACTGCCCATGACTGTAATTTTGAGGGAAACATGAGGAGCAGGTAGTTGAGTGATCCCTAAATCCGCATTGTTGACACATGTGTACTCAAGCATGGGGCTCACATTTGGCCCTTGCGTAGTAGACAGCTTTGATGTGTAATGGGTGTACTGTTTTTTCAGTAATGCTTTATCACATGATTTTGGTCCTCTTCATCATGTATGTTGGTGTGGACCCAGTGACTAATGTTTCAATTCATTTAATTACACACATAAGCACCACAGGAGAGGGAAGGGGGCGACACGCTCCAATATACCACCCATTGCCAGACCTTCAAACAATGGAAGAACATCACATCATCAAACAGTTCTGTCTCAATAGGCAAACTATTGTGGATTTATGTCATCAGTTGGAGCCAAATCTCATTTCCTGGGAACATCAAATCAACATGTGTACAACCCATTCTTAAAGTCATGGCAATATTACACTTCCTGGCCACAGGGTCCTTCCAATTTGCAGTGTTTATATGTGGAGGTTTGTCCAAACCAATGTTCAGTGGTGTGTTTAGAGATGAGCTATCAGCAATGATTAAACACAATGACAGCTATCTCATGTTCCCCAGATGTGAGGATTTAGCCAATGTGAAGGCTGATTTCTATGCTTTTAATCGACTCCCACATGTGGTGGGAGCCATTGTTGCCTTAGTGCACCACAGGCCAGCGAAAAAGTCTATTCCAACAGGAAAAACTTTCATTCTATCAACATGCAAGTTGTCTGCTTGTCGGATCACTACATCTCAAATATCTGTGCCCAAGTTCCCTGTCATGTTTTTTCATTGTTATTGCAAAACATTAATGTTCAGGAAGCTACTTTGTGCCAATGTAAACAAAGCGTTGACTAACGGCAAAACATTTTAGAAGCACACATTATTGCAGTACTCTGGCACTGAAGGGAACTATTTTGCACGTGAATGTGCTCATTGTGAAAGGACAGCATATCATGATCCATAGTGAAGTCAGTTAATAGCTCAAATGGGCAGATGCATTGTCCCTTGATTCATGCTTGAATGTGCTGGAGAAAATTTTGAATGACACAATCAAAGACAAATGGATGAACTGTAGCCAAAACCCCAAAAGGTATTTAGGAAAATCAGAACATTTTAGCTAACACAAATCTAATAAAGCCAATCAGTCTTCCTTTGGCTGCCAGCCTCTTGAATTTGAGGAAGAAGGAAAGAAAGAAAACGGAAAGAAAGAAAAAAGAAAGAAAGAAAGAAAGAAAGAAAGAAAGAAAGAAAGAAAGAAAAAAAGAAAGAAAAAAAGAAAGAACAAAGGAAATCAGGAAGTAGTGAAAGAAACAGGAAAGAAAGATGAAAGAAAGAAAGAAAGAAAGAAAGAAAGAAAGAAAGAAAGAAAGAAAGAAAGAAAGAAAGAACACATATGGAAAGAAAAAAAACGGAAAAAGACAGTAAAAAGAAAGGAGAGCAAGAAAGAAAGAATAAAAGAAACAATGAAAATAGAAGGGACAGAATAAAAGAAAGCGAGTCGAAAAGAAAGAATGAATGAAGAAAGCAAGAAAGAGATAAAAGGGGACGAGAGAAAGCAAGCAAGAAAGAAAGAAAGAAAGAAACAAAGAAACAAAGAAACAAAGAAAATGAAAGCGAAGAAGGAAAGAATGCAAGAACGAAGGAAACAAAGAAACAAAAACATACTAAAAGGAATAAGGAACGAAATAAGGAATGAAGGAAACAAGGAATTCATGTTAAATAGTATTACAAGCCCTGCAAATTAAATACAAAAAATGCTGACATTTTTCCTGGTAAAAGTGTATTAAAGAACATTGGTGAAATTGTCTCCACAGTAAACATGTCCTGAAGAATTGTCCAGTCACATGTATATTATTGAAGCTTTCATTTGAGTAATGAATGTATAGTAAAAAAAGGAACTAGCCAGATAAAACAAATATACTCCAAAAGGAATTTACAACAACATTGGCCGGAACTGACAAGTTGTGGAATATGGCCCCTGCTCAATCCCTGTAAAAAAGTTCTGCTTTCACTTCAGGCTCTAAACATAAAGTCAACACCAAAGTAATTATAAAATAAAAACAAAAACACTGGCACTGGCACTGAAAGGAACCAACTTATATGAGGATGTGGTCAATAGGAAAGAGAAACATGCAGTCACCCAAAGTGAACCTAACCAGTGGCTTAAGTAGTCTGACCTATTGCCCTATGCTTTATTCTGTAATGGCCAGAAGCAAAATGTGATTGACACAACAGACCACGGGATGAAGAGAGGAGGCTGAAAGCCCCATTTAAATAAGCATAGTATACATATAATTTTAGTAAAATCAAAAGGTCTTGACTTGTGACTGACCAAAAAGAACTTAGGGGCATATTTACAAGAAGTGGCGCATCACTGAGTTGCGGTAGTGATGCGTCACAATAACCTGCGATGCGTATGACAATTTATTTTACCGTGGATGTATCATATTTACAACACAGCACACCATGGTGTGTCAAAATAACAACACGCCCATGGGAGTGGTGTCTTAACAAAACTGACACACGTGCTGCAAAAGTGATGCATGGCTGATTTGTGGCACATAAAGCAAGACAAATCCGCCTTGAGTCACTTTTGAGTGCATAATACTTCAGAAAACATTCAAAAAAGTGACGCATTAAAAAGAATCCCCATTTATAGAAAGGAAAACATGGAGCAGGCAGCCAGGGTAACAACCCCAACAACCCTACCCCCAGCCAGAATGTCCATGAATAGTCCCTGGTGAATGCATGAACATCAACTTTTTTTCACCTCAAAATTGCAATTAGTTAAGAAAAAGAGGCCATAATAAAGTCCATAATGGATAAAATCAACCGTGTAGGGAAAGTCAAAAGGACAGTGGCAGACTGCAAGAAGTGCTGCCATGACTGCAAGTGCAGGACCAAGGAGAACCTGGCCAGCAACTTAAAGGCAGCCATGCAGACCAGAGGAGGAGGATCTGAGGTCCAGAAGGAGCTGGCATTCTTGAAGCAGCAGGTGGCATCAGTCACCCCAGCCGAGTTGGTGGCAGGAGTGAAAGGACATGAAGTGTAGCCTATATGGACCAACAAGACATACAGGGTAAGTAGCAACAAGGGGTCATTTTTGGATCTTGGGATTTTTCGGGCAATGTATAGCATCAGTGCCCAGCACTACAAGTCCCACAATACCAAGAAAAAAAGATCTGGACAGGAACACCACAACATAGCGGGACACTGGAAACCTCACCACTCTGACTTGGACAATGCATGCCCTCTTGCACCATGAGGCTAGTGGGTTTCTCATGAGGCCATGCAGCCAAAGCTGGACTGCAAAGCAATGGGATGGAATGTGGGTGCCAGAGGATCAATTCCTCACCCAAGAGGGGTAGCCAGGTGTTGGGCATGTGAAGTACCACCTCAGAGGACCATGTGTAGAGCCAAACCCAGAGGGGCATTAGTACAACAATAGTGGATTAGGCAGCACAACAAGTGACCATGATGTGCTGTCCTGCACCATAGTAATGGGCAGAAATGCAATGTATTAAAAAGAACAGTGCATTCCTGTTGCTTACCCCAGCACTGGCAACCTTGTGGCTGCCTAGTGCCAATGCAGGCACACTTGCAAACATGGTGCCTGTGTTGCATGCAGGATTGTTTTTGTGCAGGAGGACACAATATCCTGCACAATAACAAACCACGGAGGCATGTACCTATTCCCATCTGTGCGGTAGAATGCAGCACACAAGGAAAGAGGCAAAAAGAAAGAGAAATAAAGCTATTTCCCCTTGTTATGTCTGCTCTGGGTAGGCATATGTTTTTTTACACATTTCCAGGTTTACCCATCCTTGTAAATAAAAAATCAAAAGTCATGGGAGTTTTGTTGGAAAACCCACCATAACGCCTATGGAATGCCCCTCTGATGCAGACTATGGCAACACAGTGATTTTTCACTGCCTTGCTATGCTCCATATATATGAGGCCAATCAAAGGCACACAAATAGTCTTTGTGTGGCCTCAAACATATGGGTCTATGATCTGCGCTACTGGTGCATCTACATGTGTTGCACTGATGGCACATTGGGCACATACATATACCCCCTAGTCCACAGCACTAAACAACATTGGACTGATGTGTGGGGTGTACGCACACTGGTGTAGTCTACCATTGTAGCCAACACCCTAAACCCTGACATGTAAAATATAAAAGGGGAGTGAAGCAAGTAATGCATAAAACAGTGAGCTTTGTTTTTTTAATCAAACAATAAATGGTGTGTAAGACAGGTCGAACCCTGGTAGTGCGGTTTAAGGTAAGTGTGGCTAAGCACATTGAACTGTCACTGTGCTTGAATGTGGGCACATTTCATAGCAAGGAGGTGAGAAGTGGCATGTATACTGCAAGGTAGCCACAACTATACACACACATTGCTGTGTTTGACAGTGTCACACATCTGTCGCGCCTGGGAAGGATAACATAGAAGAGTTCATAAGTGTACTACAAGCCACATGTGATGTGCACCAGGGGGACGATGTAGGGTTTAACCTGAGGGAGATGGAAGAAGAAAACTCATAGTAGGCTAGATAATTAAAAGTAGAAGGATGACAAACAGGGAATACATAAGTCACATGATGCACTAGGTTGCCAGAACTATGGCCAGGAATCTGTGATGGTATGAGGCTGAGAAGTATGGGTAAAGTTGTATGGCAAACCAAATTAGGCACATGTCGTGTCCAAACTGCTAGCATGTGTGAGTACACTATTTTACATAGCTTACAAATACAGGCAGGCATGCTAGGTAATTGTAATTGGTCAATGTAATTATAGGCTTTGGTGTCACATGTGAGTAACTGTATGATCAGGCTTCCATCTGTGTGTGACAGTAAGTGGAGTCACTGATCCTAAATGAAGATTGACAGATGAGTCATGTAGAAGTTCAATTGAATGGGACTGAGTGTGATACACTGCAGTTAACTACCTTGGCCAATGTTTAAATGAGATGAGGGTGTGGGTCAGTGCTACCTATGTACTTAGTTTGACTGGGCATATCCACTCAGAGTTAGCACACACTGGCCACTGTTTTAGCAGAGCGCAAACCATTGGTAAATACATGCATTTACACATTCCTGCAGGTTGTGTAGAGTAGTGTGAATGGTAGCTTGCTATGATAAAGCATGTAAGGCCAACAGCACGATCAATTTGAGAACATCAACATGCCCAGTTCACTTTCACAGGAGCTGTGGCCTGACTAGTAGCCACAGGGAATGCATGGCACCCTGGTGACGTGGGATAATGTTGGAGCTATGTCCACAGTAATGCTGTTAATACATGGAAAGATATGAAGCATAGCCAGCATGAAAAGAAAGACTAATCCCCCTGCTGTATGTGTACCTTACCTTAACATATCCCCACTTGCAAGGCAGGCCAGCAAGCTGTGTAACTGTGTTGCAATGTGTGGTATTACACAAACAAACACCCATGTCATATAGTGGCATGTGAAGAATGCGCAGATACTGCCATCTGAAAAACAACTACAGTGCCACTTCCCCTCAATATATACTAGTCACATAGGTACAACATATCAATGTTTAAATGAAAGTGAATGAGGATAAATACTGTATGTCAGCCATATTAGTTATGTCGACATCTAGCATTGATAAACATTGACCTATATTCATTGTATTGCAGAGGGAGAAACAACTCCTCCTGACCAGCTGCCTGTCCAGGAAGACCAACCTCCTGTCAATGACATCCTATCCCCATTGGACGGAGACACCTTTCAGCAACTCCTGATTACATTGTCTCACCTTTTCTGGGTGTGGGAGAGACTGACAGCTTCATTGGGTCTCCAGAGTAACTGCCAATAATTTAACATATCCCATCTGCAAGTCCCAGCCCAGCTCTGGACTTTGAGGACCCACAGGTTGTAGTTTAATGCCAAGCGGTGGTAGTCCAGTGTCAGATGTTCAATAAAGTGTGGCCAGGGATGGAGACCACAGAAAACATTCAGGCGAGACTCACTGGTATCACTTGGATCCCTGAAGGTGTTCACCTCAGTGTTAGTGTACGGAGAAAGTCCACCTACAGGACAAATACATGGTAACTTATTCTGTGAATATTGAACATGTACAGTGTGAGAAAACAGGGCTGATTGCAGAGGTCCCCTAACTTTTTGCCCCCATTTTTCACTTCTTGCTTGTGTTTTCCTGATTATGATGGTGCCCTGGGCACTGCTAACCAGTCACATGGCCTGAGCTCTGTGTAAAGTGGATATGCAAATTAGGATAATTATAATTGGCAGTATCAATCTACCTAAAAGTCCCTCGTATAGGTAGTGCACCCATAGGTGCGTTGCTGAGGTGCCCAGCATCATTTTAACCACTTGGGTGCCCTGGACGTAGCGGTTATGTCCTCGGCAGCACCGTTCGGGTGCCGAGGACGTAACTGTTACGTCCAGCTACCGGCCCTCAGGTGAATCGCTAGTGCTCCCACAGGGCCTGGCCCCTCCTCCCCAGGGCAGGGATGGAAGGGGAATCACTTCCCCTTCTACCACTGCCCCCGTCCTCAGAGGCCGCCTCCACCACACTGGAAGCTCAGCTTCCAGCGTGGATCGGAGGAGAAATGCTTTTGCATTTCTCCTCTTACCAAATGAAGGGGGTGAGAGAGGCATGAAAGGAAAGGAAAGGCCTTTCCTTCCATGTCTCTCTCAAAATTTCTGCTGCCCAATCGCATGCCCACTAGACACCAGGGAAATTGTTTTTTTTTGTTTTAATTTCCTACATAAGGAGAGCGTCTGCTTGGGCAAGGGCCGCTCCCCAGGGGGGCAAAATATTTTTAGGTCTTTTCTGCAGCAAAATATTTTTAGGCCTTTTCTGCCCACGCCCCGGGGAGAAATCCTAGACACTAGGGATCTTTTTTTTGTGTGTGTTTTACACGTAGGGAGTGACCCCCTTAGGCCAGGGTCGCTCCCCTGGGTGGGGGATAAATTGTTTCTATGCCATTTCCGTCCCATCCTTGGGGGCAGATTGGCCTATTTTTCTTAGGCCAATCTGCCTCCAAGGGGGGCAGAAACCACTAGACACCAGGTATTTTTATATGGCAGTTTCCCTTAGGCAAGGGTCGTTCCCCTTGGGGCAAATTTATTTTAGGCCATTTCTGCTCCCCTTGAGGGCAGATCAGCCTATTTCTATTTGGCCAATCTGACCCCCAGGGGGTAGATACCACTTAGGCACCAGGGATTGGTGTATGTGTATGTGGGTGTTTTTGTTTGGGGGGCAGCCCCGTGGGCAAGGGTCACTCCTCATGGGGGCACATTACTCTTGGCCATATCTACCCCCTTTGGGGCAGATCAGCCTATTATTGGAAGGCCCATCTGCCGCCACCAAGGAGGGCAGCAAGCCCACCAGAGACCAGGGAAGATTTTTTGGGGGCAGAAAACCTTCTAGATGCCAGGTAATTCAAAAAAATAAAAATAGTGGGTTGATGGCTATCAACCAGCATGGGCATGGTTATGCCCCCCACCCCAACTGAAGGGGGTAACAGTCTTTCAGCTCTCCCCCCGCACACTAAAACATCTTATCCCACGACAAGCAAGAGAACATTTGAATATTTTGGCTTTTGGTTTTACATTTGGGCCATGAGAGCTTCGCTAACTCTCAAAATCGTCCCACTTGGAATGGTGAGGGCTGCACTTTTTGGACTTTGGGACGCTGCCATGTAGCAAAATCCACAAGACCTATACACATCTGAAAACTGAACATCTGGGTTAGTCCAGGGTGGTGTGCTTCACATGCACCCGCAACATTTTCTTGCCCACAATGCCCTGCAAACCTCCAACTTAGTTGGAAATCACACATTTTTCCACCATTTTTTAGATGGAACCTTCCGGGATCTGTAGGAATTTACAAAACTCCTACCACCCAGTATTGTCTCATCTATATCAATAAAAATTCTGCCCCACTTGTCAGCCTACAAATGTTTTTTTTCAAACTGCCCTTTTCGACCCGCTTTGGTTCCCCCTCATGTTTTTGGCTCTTCCTTCTCACAGGCACTTTGCCCACCTACACAAGTGAGGTATAATTTTTACCGGGAGACTGGGGGGGAATGTTGTGTGATAGAAAAGTTGTCTCGCTGAAGTGATCCCACACAGAAATGTGGGAAAATTGTAATTTTTTATCTAAATTTGAGGTTTGCTGAGGATTCGTGGTAAGAAATCCCTGGGGGATCCACGCAAGTCACACCTCCCTGGACTCCCTTGGGTGCCTAGTTTTCAGGAATGTATGGGTTTAGTAGGTTTCCCTGTATGGCTTCTGAGCCCAGGACCAAAAACGCAGGTGCCCCCCAAACCCTGCAAAAACAGGTATTTTGTATTTGATAATTTTGATGGGTCCATATAATGTTTTGGGGCATTTCTTGTCACGGGCACTAGGCCTACCCACCCAAGTGAGGTACCATTTTTATTGGGAGATTTGGAGGAACGCTGGGTTGAAGGAAATTTGTGGCTCCTCTCAGATTCCAGAACTTGCTGTCACTGAAATTTGAGGAAAAAGTATTTCTTTGGCCAAAGTTTGCGGTTTGCAAAGGATTCTGGGTAACAGAACCTGGTGAAAGCCCCACAAGTCACCCTGTCCTGGATTCCTCTAGGTGTCTAGTTTAAAAAAATGCACAGGTTTTGTAGGTTTTCCTAGGTGCCAGCTGAGCTAGAGATAAAAATCCACAACTAGGCACTTTCCAAAAAACACATCTGTTTTCAATGTAGAAATGTGAAGTGTCTATGTTGCGCTTCCTGTCACGGGCATTAGGCCTACCCATGCAAATGCGGTATGTCCCAGTAAAATGCCAAAATTGTGCTGAAAAATGTGATTCAGGTCTGCCTGTTCCTAAGCTGTGAAGGTGGTGATTTTAGCACTGCAAACGCTTTGTTGATGTCATTTTCAGGAGAAAAAAAACGCAAGCCTTCTTCTGCAGCCCTTTTTTCCAATTTAAAAAAAGAAATAAATTCACTGCATTTTGGCTAATTTTTTGGTCTCCTCCAGCGGAAACCACAAACTCTGGGTACCTCTAGAATCCCTAGAATGTTGGAAAAAAAAGGACGCACTTTTTGCGTGGTTAGCTTACGTGGACAAAAAGTTACGAGGACCTAAGCAGAAACTGCACCAAATAGCCAAAAAAAGGCCTGGCACCTGAGGCTGAAAAGGCCCGGCAGCGAAGGGGTTACAGACAGGCCTGCCTTGCTGTCTGCTTTTAAACTAAAGTTATATGCAAATTCGACTTTGGAATTAAAAGTACTTCTAAAGTCTTAAACTACCTCATTTTTACATTTAAGTCACCCTTAAGGTGTGCCCTAAGGGCACCTAGAATTGGATGTCAAGTATTTATAAGCGAGGACATTATAAAATTGTTTATAAGCCCTGTTGAGGTAAAATAGCCAAATTTGTTTTTCCTCACTGTAGTGAATGGCCACCACAGCTTAAATGGGTAGTGTTAGAACTGGGGTCTTTAGTTGGCAGAGGTATACACCCTAGTCCAAATAGGGACCACAGTCCTAGTCAGAGTAAGTCACACACAATCCAAATTATCCTGTGCCCACCTTCTGGTAGCTTGCCACTGAGCAGTCAGGTTTAACTTAGAAGGCAATGTGTGAAGTATTTGTGAAAT
This sequence comes from Pleurodeles waltl, assembly GCF_031143425.1. NCBI lineage: Eukaryota > Metazoa > Chordata > Amphibia > Caudata > Salamandridae > Pleurodeles > Pleurodeles waltl. The sequence goes on from NC_090437.1 coordinate 1,073,275,069, forward strand.
ACATCATACAGTATCACAGTAAAAACACCACAAAAATACACCAAACAGGTTTATAAAAATATAAAATTCAATAAGCACAAGTTAAAATACCACTTTTGCAGGAGTAAGAAGAGTCTTAACTCTTAGAAATCAACAGTTGTCTCTTGTTTGCACAAAGTACCTTGGTTGTGCCAAAATTAACATGCACGGAGACTGCAGAGGAGGAGATACATGGAAAAATAAGGTTGCGCCGCATACTGACGATGCGTTGTTTCTTTCCTCGGTGCGAGGGGCTTTGCATGGATTTCCAGCACGCAGTCTTAGTTCTTCACTGCGATGCAGGGATCTTTTCACACCTAGGGACGATGGCGGAAAATCCTGGGCATGCAAGAAGAAGTCACAGGTGTTGCTTCGATCCAGTAGATAATGCGTCAAATTTTCTGTCAGACAGCAGGTGCTGCGTCTATACTTCGCTCACGAGATCGGGCTGCATCGTTCCGGCTCAGTAGTGCAGTGCATTGCATTTCTAGTCACAACGCAGGTGCTGCTTCGATCTTTGCTTGGGAAGTCAGGCTACATCGTTCTGGTTCGACTACGCAGCAATTTTCTCAATGCAGGGCAGGCTGTGCACCGTTTATGGCAGGCCGGCATCGATTTTCAGCGCACAAGGAGTTTCCTTGAAGAGATAAAATATTTGTGACCCTGAGACTTCAGAAAACAGGAGGCAAGCTTAATCCAAGCACTTCTCAGCAAAGGCAGAGGGCAGCAGGGCAACAGTAGGGCAGCAGACATTCACAGTAAAGCAGTCCAGATGAGTTCTTTGGGCAGACAGGCAGTTCCTTTTGATAGGTTGCAGGTTCAGGTCCAGTAGTGTCTGATTTGGTGGGATCAGGAACCCAGTTTAAATACCCAAAAATGCTGTTGAAGTGGGGAAGACTTCAAAGAGTTATTTTGAAGTGCACAGGTTCCCCTTTCAGTACAGGTCTGTCTGCCGGGGTCACAGTGGGGGTTTAGCAGTCCATTGTGTGGTGGCAGGCCACAAGCCTTTGAAATGTAACTGTCAGGCCATCCACCCTTCCAGCCCAAGAAGACCCATTCAGTATGCAGATGAGTGCAGGTGTGAATAAGCGTCCTGTGTTTGGGGGTTGTCTGGTTGAAATGTACAAGGGAGCTGTACCCCTTGTTTTGCCAAGTGTGTTGTTTTATGTGCGCTCTGCCTTAATCTTGGGATTTGAAAATGGGGTCAGGACCCATGGCTGCAGACCATATCATTGGTCAGTTGATAAGACAAAGAAAGAAAAGTCATTCAATGATCATGATGATTGATCAACCCATATTCAAGTACATGTCAATTATGTGTATTAAATGACTCATACACTTTTCTATTAGTTTTGGCCACTATTTGCTACATTCCTGTTCTCTATGCCACATTGAAACATGTACATGGCTTGCTACTTTTGACAGTGCCACAATTAGACAATCACATTTGGGCTGTACCTTTGTGTGATAGATGTTTTGTAGGTCCATTGCCACTGTAAGTGACAGTATGTTCTTCAGAAAATGGGGATTGTCTTCATCCCAAGGTAGGTTCTACCAGTACTAAGCAGTTTCACACTTACACATGCAGATGTTTCTGTGGAACCGCTGATGTTATTGCTGTACTATTTGCCAATGATGGAGACTTTGAATTGTTCATTCCTTTGGTGTGTGATATCTGGTTAGTACATCTGGTCCATTCTACACAGGTTCCCTAATAGATGTATGATTTATTGTCATCCTTCAGATGCTGCTTTTTTCATCAGTCAATAGGTCGTATTGGAACTTGATTTGAGGTATGTGCCTATTTGCAATGGTTCTACCATTATCATTGTGCCAAGTTAATGATGGGATTAGTATCCAAAGCGCACTGTGTACCTGTGATAGATTGCACTACACTCTAAGTTGATAATTGTTGAATGGCATATTTGGATAGATTGTTTTAGTGTTTGTGATTTGCACATTGCTGATTAACTATAGTTTTCCTTTGATCAATTTACCACCAGAACAGGTGTACCAACACATTGTTTGGATCGGTAGTGGTGGCTCTATACCTGAGTGTATGTCTGTATGTGTGTTGTCAGCATGGCTGAGAGATATGTTGTTTTTGGTTTGTTGATGTCATTTTGTGAACCTGTATAGACATTTACTTATGTCTGGGGCCTACACTGACATTGAATGGCACATATAGGCTTTTTTTAATTATTATCCCTGACAATTTGAAAAAATACATGTATACTGGCATGTGTGACACACTGATTTACAAAAACAGATTTTTCACACTACTAAGAAAATGATGAGTCTTGACTGACAGAAAGAACAGGTATGCCAATGAGGAGCCACAACTCATACTTCTGTATTGTGCTATTATTGAACTCATATTGGCTTTTCGGTCCTACAACATGTCTTACTTTACACCTGTTACCCAGTGCTGATGATATGATTACATTCTTTCACAGAGATTGAAATGTGACAATAGTAGTCACTGATGTTCAGTAGCTACTGTCATTGATAAAGTAGTGAGTAGATTACAATTTGGAACATTATTGTCCACATGTTGCAGTGGGCTGGGGCATTTATGTGGACATGAGACGAGGGCACAGAACTATAGAAATGTGGCACTGTACAATGCATCAAGTAAATTAGCAGCATTGCACTGTCTCACTGAGAAAGGACAATTAGAGACATAGGAGTATGCCATATAACACATTACAGAGTTTTCAAGTAGGTCTGGCGCACAATGGGCTGCGTAGCAATAAGAGAGGGACAATTGCAACACAGGGATTGAGTGGCTGCATTTCATGTGAGATTATATATATAGTGTATTGGAAACTTTATTTGCATGATTAATTAAAACATTTGCAAAACAAGTTACATAAACAAATTTGCGTTTTTAGGAGCCATTGGACTTCACGTCATCTATTGTCGCACAGTTACCTAAAACTCTCTTAAGCAAAATTAATAATAAAGCAGAGAGCATGCCTAAAATTCCTAGTCTGCAAAGATTATCAATTCACAGCAGGATGCTTATTGAAAGCGGTTGAGTGGCTAAATACTGCTTAAGTATGTAAAGTGCAGACTACCTGCGGAATATAGGTGCAAACTGTTAGTTGCATGAGCGGAACCTTTTTGCCTAAAGGAAGTGTAATTAAGTACACAAAGAGTTAAAAGAAGGTATCTAAAAATGCCTAAAACATTAAGAGTGAGAATGCAGGGACATCTGGAGCATAGCCGTAATCAATAGACGCTTCACCTCCATTAAGCCTAATCGAGATCAACATTTCGGGGGGTGCATCAGCCACCTTGTTAGTAACGTAACCTTTGGAGCTGCCACCTTTTTACTTTCCAAGCCATTGTAGAAAAAATGTTCCCTAAGCTAGCCAGCGCCATAGGTGTCTCAGCAGTGAATATGTATTTGACCGCTTCTTTGCATGTCTGTAGGCCATGCTTCAGAAAAAGTGGTTTTAATAGTCAACATCTCTGGCGCCAATCCCAAGCAACAGCATATTAAATGTCTGATGGATTCAATGTGATAGGTACAAGGAGAGCATTCCAGAGCGAGACCCCCCCTTCGACTTTCAACTGCGTCTAAAATCCCAAACAGGTAAGGTTAATAGCTGCATAAGTAAGATGCCCTGAAAGGTTTGTATACCCAGGGCTGCTTTCATATACAGCTAGAGGTTAGCCGAGTTGTACGACTCGGCCAAGCCCTCTGCCCCACTGATTTCCCTGATTGCAGCAGTGTCCTTTTCTCTGGAGATTTGTGTGCCAAGTTCATTCAGTGTCTTTTTCAGATGGGCCTTCAAGATCCGGGGAGCCAATAAATGCGTAAGGTCTAGTCAAAAAGAGCCACGGCTTGCCTCAAGTAGTTGGCCCAGAAACTAGCGGCATCCTCAAAAATTTCTTTCAGCGAGCCCCTCAAGGTATCGGCATTGGCCCTAGAAAGATCAGAGAATAGCTTAATTATGTCCTTTTTACAGTTTATATCCATACTAGCTGTGTTAAATTTGAGGCGGATCCCAACGTGTCTGGTGAATTTGGGAGCTTGGAATATCCTTTTGTAAGCACTCATTTGCCATTTCTCTAGGGAGCTTGTTAATCTTCTGGGATATGCATGTGATCATGGGTAATAGTTTTGCTTTTATGATCCTCCTTATTGGTTTAGTTATAGGCGCCTGAAACCAGTGATGTAGCTTTGCTAGAGCATAAGTGGATCTCTCTACCTTACTGCTAAGAGCCGTTACCTGGTGGGCTATTTTGCCGTTATTAGATAGCCATACGCCCAGGTACTGGTACTTGTCTTCTATGTCTATACCCAATACACCGAGCTTCCATATTCTTGGATATCTGCGCGTCTGACGTCCAAAGACCAATCCCTTAGTTTTTGTTGTGTTAACCTTCAAGACGTTTGTTTCGTTGAATTCATGCAGAATGGCCAAGCTCCTTTTCAAGCCTAATTGAGTCTGGGAAAGTAGAACTATGCCATCAGCATATTGGATTATAGGGAGCATTGTCTTTCCCAATTTCAGGGGGAATGTGTTTCCTCTAAGTAAAGCTTTGCCGAGATCGGCCGTGTACAGGTTAAACAAAGTTGGGGCAATGACTCATCCTTGCTTTAGGCCTTTATTGGTATATATCCTTTTGGTCACATGCGTAGGTGAGACCTTAACTCTCACCCATGTGTCAGAATAGAGGGCCCTTATGGCTGCTAGTAAGTTCCCTGGTATCCCCTAGGTTGGCAATTTTTTCCAGAGTATGTGCCAATCTACGCCATCAAAGGCGGTGCAGTAGTCAATAAAACACGCAAAGAGAGGTATGGTGGCTGGTTTCAAGGTTTTCTGGCCCAAATATGTGAGCCAGGACGTCGTCCAGAGTGGATGAGCCTGGTCTGAATCCTGTTTGGTACGATGGAATAATATTATTTTCAGTGATCCAATGTTTCAATTCTCTAAGCAGAACCCTTGCATAGGCCTTACCATCCACATCCAAAAGAGCTATTAGCCTGTAGTTTCCCAGGAGAGTGGGTCTCCTTTTTTGTAAACTGGGTGCAATATTGAGCCTTTCCAGGCTGTATGGATCAGTGTACGTCACAGACAGTTATTAAAAAGCCTAGTCAAGGGGATGGCCCAGAAATCTTGGTCGTCCTTAAATATGCTCCCGGGTAAACCGTTTAGGCCTGGGGCCCGGTCCCACCTGATGTTACTAACGATCATTTTGGTTGATTTAACTGTGACCTGTGACCTGTAATGTGGTGTTTTCTAGGTCATCGTACTCCAATTGCCTCTCCCTGGGACCCTGTGCTTCCATATAGCTTTCAAACTTCTTACCCATGCTCACAAAGCGCTCCACAATACCGGACCAGCCTACCTGAACAACAGACTCAGCTTCTACACCCCCACCCGTCAGCACCGCTCCGTTCCCCGCATCCGAAGAAAGACCTCTGGCGGCAGATCCTTCTCATACCTCGCCACCAAAACTTGTAACACCCTCCCCACCAACCTACGACAGACCCAAGACCTACTCACCTTCAGAAGACTCCGCAAGACCTGGCTCTTCAATCAGTAACAGCACCCCCCCCAGCACCTTGAAACCCTCACGGGTACATAGAGCGCTCTATAAATCCAATGACTGATTGATTGATAGCCAGAGTCCACAAAAAGGGAGCACACGTGTTTCCCATGCACTGGAGGAGATCGCGTTGGCCTTGTTTGCTGTTCCATTTTTGCATGAATTAATGTAGTCCCAAAACTCTCGGCTTTTATTCAGGGGTAGCAAGGCTTGTGAGTGGATCCAGCATTCTTCAATCTCCTTCTGCTTCAATTTCCATGCGTTGCCCTTAAGATCTTTTCTTGCCTGTCTCCTAAGGGTTTCTACTGCCAGAGATTTGTTTCTTCTATATCTTGTTTCTAGCTGCCTGCACTTTCATTTGTTTTGTGTGTATTCTCTAATTGCGATTGGCGGCCTGGATCCTTTGGCTTTTAATATTTGAAAGCTCTTGTTGTGCTTGGCGGCTTAAAGAAGTATGTAAGTTCTTTATCATGTGTGTCCACTGTGAGCAAACGTCGCTAGATTCTCCATCTAATATTGGGGGCCATGATCCTGCTTCCAATGGTTGTATTTTGCATTGTCCATTTAGCTCCATTTATTATCTTTGTCAATGGGCATAGATTAGTTTCAAGGTGTTGGCCTCTGGTCATATAGGACGGCAGTCTCTCACCCTCAAGGACTATTTCTATTGTAACTGGGTTGTGATCACTCTCCGTTCTTTGAGTCACCTCATGATTTAGGCATCTGGCTATAGTTCTTGGCTTAGGAAAATGTAGTCTAATGTAGAAGTGTTTCTGAAAGTGGGAATAGTTGATTTAGGGCTCATAATCTTTACGTGTGTTGATCTCAGTTGATGTTCTATAAAGAAAGTTTCTAGTGTAGATCTAGAGATTTCACTGGGGGGGAACTCGATACCTGCCCAAGATATCGGGTGTTGAAGTCTCCTGCACTTAGAAGTTCATGATCCGGATACTCGTATATATTCCTTTAGTATAGACAAAACTGACTTAAGTTTTTTCTGTTTAGTTTCGCATTTAGGGTTGATATACAGGTTTATAATCGCTATCGGTGTAACTTTGTTGGTCAGTGTAAGACCATATATGGTTATTACATGTACATCGCTGGTTGATTTATCCCAGGGGACTAGTTTCACGCCTGATCTAATTTAACGGATGTAGCAAGACCATCCATATGGCTCAGAACAGATCTTTCTTTTTTGCGGGAAGAAACGTAGTTGCAAAACCAGGTATGGATTGTGATTCTTTCATCAAGGTTTCCTGAAAGCATAGAATATCTGCTTTTTTGAAAAAATCCTCAATATTCGGGCTCGTAGTAAGCGAGGCCAGCCCTGCCACATTCCAACATATGACCTTAATTTCTTTCTCTGACTTAGTGCTTAGTGACCCAAAGTTATTAAAGATGCGTATTCGCTTCAGGGTTCAAAGGTGTGGTGTGCCAATCCCAGGTCGGTCTTCCCCCAGTTCGATGGGTCGTAGTAGCATTCTCCGATTGGAGCAATCCACCCTTTCTTTATTAACTGTACTATAATGTTTTTGTCTATTTTTGGAGGTATTACCGCAGGGGAACCCCTCAGAGTACTGAAGGTTTTTTTTCCTCAGGCTTGTGGCTTGGGGTTCTCTTGTCAATACTTGCGGGTAGAGCTCTTTTCTTGGTGTACTGATTTTTATGCCCCATTTTTCCAGGAGGCCCTCAAATTCAAAGATTCTATCTACCAGGCCCTGGGTGGACCAAGATGTTAATGTTGACTGTCCTGGGCAGATCCATGGATATTTGTTGAAATTTACTGTTTGCAAATCCCCTGAAGTGAGGGTCGATAACGATGGTATATGCTGCAATAATTTCACAATATTTGTTCTGTTAAGTATGTCCCAGGGACCCGTGATGTATAGAGGGGAGAAAATATTATTGTCAGTTGTTCATTGATTTCATTCCTGTTTATGCTGTTTGACTTAGTGGTACCCTGATTCTCCCCCACCTTTTCTGGCCTATATGTTGTGACATGTTGTAATGGTAGTTTGGTGATGTGAGCAGGTGTTTGCTGTCTGTATTCTCTGCTCCATACACCCTCCTGTGCAGAGTCCGTGGCTTCCGTGTATGCTAAGATTTCTTCGATGACCTCGTAGGTGTCTTTTTTTTTTTGGATTGAGTCCATGGGTGGTGCGGAGATGGACCTCCTGTCTCCCTTCCTGTTCAGTTCTATTAAGTTGGGTACTAGATCCTTGGAATAGCGTTTCCTTGAGTTGATTTCGCTTTTCAGGTCTCTCCGTGACCTTTCTTTTGTAAGATTTGTTTCATTTGGGGGCATCCTTATTTTCATGTGCTTGGGTCACTACTCCCTTGGACCATAAGAAACTCCTCCTCTCCTCTAGTGCCGGCTGGTGAATCGGGGGAGGCAGCTTCCAATTGAGATCTCTTTCTGTAGCGACCTCATCTTCCTCACCTCCTTCGGCCATGTCCCATATCTCTGGGCCCTTGGGGTCCTCTGCCTCTTCGATCGATGGAATTGCTTGTTCTCCTATTTCATTTGGGTAGACCGTTACTATTTCATGTCTCTGGCCTTTGGGGAACAATTGATCTGGGGCCACCTTATATTTTTCCACCCCTGTGTTTGAGCGATCTTCCATATTTGAGCCCCGAGGTGACATTTCCTTCCCTACCCCAGCCTGCTTGTTTTCTGTGCTTGACAAAGTCTGAGTACAGGTTTTGTGTTTCACCTTTGTTTGCACTTTCTGGATGGAAATTGGATACGTCTCAGCCTGACCAGGTACCTGCTGAAGTTTCCATGTCCCATTCTGTCTGTTGTTTCTTTTTTGTTTTATAGCTTTAGATGTTTTTTCAACTTCTTTTTTTGTTTTGTGTTAATTGTGGATATTGCGCTATCCTTGGGTCATTCTCACACGATGGCTTGTGTTTTGCATAGTCAGCTTGCTCTGCCGTGCTAAGGCGGGGCTTCTAGGAATTTCTCTCTTTGTTGCGTGTTATTGGATTTCATCCTACTACTTCCACCTTCCCCTTTTATGTTCACTATTTGGCCTTTAGCTGGTTCAAGAGGTCCAGGCTCTTGTAGGTATCATTCTAACCCCTTGCTAGATATATAGTTTCCGGTGGGGTTTTGCAGTAATGAATGATATTAGTTAGTAAGTCTGGCAAGGTCGCTAGTTTGTCGATTATTTCATCGTTCCCCAACCTCCCCAACCACCTCATCCTTCATCGAGCTATGATCCCAATTGTCTAGTTTTCCACAGAGGGCATTCATTTTATTGTCTAGGGCTATTACACTTTGGACAAGCAAGTGGGTTAGTTCTAGATGGCTCTCCATTTTCTGAGATTGCCAAGTTAAAACTTTCACTGCAGCTAGTAGGGAGGCATTGATGGCATCTACAATCTGGTCTGGTCTTGCCGCCTCTCCACTTTCCTTGTTGGGGGGGGGGCTTTGGGGTGAGTAACCCTCCTGGGGGCTTTTAGGACCTTTCCCAGAACCAGATGCTCTTGTGTTAGTTTTTCGTATTGGCCAATTTTCTTGCCGATCATCTTGTCCCTCTTGCCCTGCTATGACTGGCCATTCCCTTGAGGCATTCAATAGGCAATGTAGTGGAATGGAGCAGACTTGTCCATTGTCCATGAATTCATTTGCCTGGACCACCTCACTCTGAGAATGGTTCTGCTGGTGAACCTCGACCTCCACTACCCTTAACCGATTATTTTCACTTGGGGGTTCCATCTTCCCTTGTCCCGTTTCTAGCTCTTCTCTCCCTCCTGTAGATGTCAGTCCTAGTATCTCCAGCTCGTGCTTGTGCTCATGCTATGGACTCGTCGAGTGCGAATTGTGTCTTCTGTCTCCTTCACAGGTGGTGTTTTTGTCCTTGGTTTTGATGTTGATACTCCCGTTGAGACTATCCCAGCCCTCTTCCAAGGCAGTGTCTGCCAGCTCGATCAACTCTCCAATTATTGAGGAACCCATGCAAAAGCTACCGCTACAGGCCTGTTCTTGCTCTTGCTCCTGCTTTGGCTTTTGTCCTTGTTCTTCTTCTTGCTCTTGTTTATACTCAGCTCATATTGCCCCTGATGCTGAGTTAATCTCCGCTGATGGGGCTGGGAGAATAGTTGGTGCCTGTAAAGCGCGGGCATCCGTAGATATTGTAGGTTCTACCTGTTCGTCTCCCTCTTCCTTTCCATTTCCTGCTCCACTTCTTGCTCTTGTAAAACAATTATGGATGAAAAGTTTCTTAGAGCCTGTAACTTTTTGTATGGGGGCTGTCCTGTGGACCATCAAACTTTGGTTCTCCCCAACTGGCAGCTGGCCAACTGAATTACTTAATTCGGCGTCTTCGTCTTCTTGGTGCTTCATACCTAATCGTGTGGCCATGATCACCTGGAGGGTCCCCGGGACTGGAGTGGGGCAGCCTCTTTTTCAAGCTGTTCAAGCAGTTCAAGCTGAGCGAGTTACTCTGGCCTTGTGGTGGAATGTATTCAGTGCCGCCACACCCTCCCCAGGAGGGGGCACGAGCACGCTTCTCGCCTTATCACCTGCTGTTATTTGCTGTCAGTCTGGGCAAGTCTGTTCTATTCTAGTTAACGTGCTTTTGGCTTTAAATTCGACTTGTCAGCCTGTCTTGTGCTCGAGGTTTAGTCCCTGCGACTCGCAAATTGCAAGTCGCAATTTGGGATGCAGAAAGGTGTCTCAGACACCTTCTGCGAGTCGCTATGTGGTCGCAAAGACCCACCTCATTAATATTAATGAGGTGGGTCGCAATTTGCGACCCCATAGCGATTCAGGGCACTCACGGGGATGGAGGCCTGCTGTAGTCAGCAGACCTCCATGCCCGTGACTGCTTTTAAATAAAGCAGGTTTTTTTTTTCAAAGTGCAACCTGTTTTCCTTAAAGGAAAACTAGCTGCACTTTGAAAAATAAACCGAAACCTTTTGTTTCGGTATTTTTCAGGGCAGGTAGTGGTCCATTGGACCAATGCCTGCTCTGAAAAATTATTTTTTATGCCAGACACAAAGGGGAAGGGGTCCCATGGGGACCCCTTCCCGTTTGCGACTGGGTTACCATCCACTTCAAGTGGATGGTAACTGCGAGTCCATTTGCGACCGCATTCGCAAATGGAATTACATCGCAAAATGCATTTATACATCTCAAAGTGGCTTTAGCGACTCGCAAACTGCGATTTTCGCCGTTTGCGACTCGCTAAAGCTTTCCTACATCTGGCCCTAAGTCACTTTTTGGTGCTTCAAGGGACCAAAATTATTTATAGCTGTTGTAGTCTTTTGTTGACAAACAAGTACAAGGCAACAGGAAGAGGCAAAGTGGGCGCAGAGCAGATGCAAAAGTCTTTGGAAAAGGCAGTGAGAATTGAGAAGTGGAGCAAACCAACAAGCTTAAAGGAGCCCAGAGAAACTCACCGCTCCAAGTCGGGAGTTCCCTTTCCGTTCCGTCTGTCCTCAGGAACCACGGGGGTCTTTTTGGGGGGCTGCCCTGGAATGTCAACTGCCATTGCAGTGCTGCTGAAGTTCCTTCATCTGCTGGACCTGTCTCTGGCCTCTCTCTCCGTTCCCTGGCCCGGTCCACTCTGGCTGCCCAGAACGTTTGACATTTGCTGGGGAGTGACCTGGCTGGCGGTAGCTGTAGATACGGGTACAGGCGCGGGTGGTGAGCATCCCCCCAAACATCCCAATGCTGCCGGGTGCTGCTCTGTTCTCCGTGCTCCGTTACGGAGCACCACTGCTGCCTGCCACCGCTGTTGCTACTCTGCCTCCTGGGTTGTGTAGGCAAAAGTGCATAGAGCGTCGTCGTCAGTCTCTAACCAAACAGACTTCCCACAATAACATTCAATGCCTCATCAGAGAACCACTTTGCAGAAGTGTGAATCTTTTACAGAGGGTAATAGCTTTGCTGCGTCCTTCTCTGTTGAAACTCGTTGGCTTGAAGGTTTTACTTATCTTTCACCCCTCTCTGAATCCGCAAAGTGGCCTGCTCCAGGGTTTTCACTAAAATCTTCATGTACAGATCAGAGATCTCCAGCGAGAGTGAGATTATATATATATATATAGATATATAGATATATTTAGATATGTATATATAGACAGATATATAGATTTAGAGATAGATGTATGTAGATCTATCTATCTATCTATCTATCTATATATATATATATATATATACATACATATATATGTATACATATATATATATATATATATATATATATATATATATATATATATATATATAAAACCTAGGTGCAATAAAAACTTATATAAATTCACTGAAATAGACATTTCAAGTAACTATAACTTGTGCTGTAAGGTCACTGTAACTCGGGCCTTCACTATACACAGCTAGTTACTCCACATATATCATTGATAGAATCTTCTTTGGCATCTTTAATTTTATCACTGAAACATTTGGAATAAAGTTATTGATAAGAAAACGGTGCCCGTGTTATAGTTACCTTAGGACATGAGATACATTTACTTGAAATAACTCTAACTCTAACTGGTGAATTTCTATGGCTTTGTACAAGCAAATTCAAATCCTAACCATAACATCCCTGTGACCTTTGTTTTTTCATTTAATATCTATATCTATATATATATATATATATTTTTATATATATATATATATATTTACCTCGTGACGGTCTTCACTAGATAGTTATAGAGATCATTTTTACCATAGACAGGACGTTATTTGTATTGCAAATAACTTTAACACCGTTTGATGAACCTTCACAAAATTTTCAAAACATGTACTTTGGTCAGTTCACAAGATTTCTAGAAAGCTTCATGTTGATCTGTCAAGCAGGGGCTGAGAAAAAGGGAAGTCCCAAAACACTATTTCCCCATTCTATGTCAATGGGATTTTCCAAACTTTTGAGCATGACTTCAGCTCGAACTGCTGTATGGAATTACAACAAATTTGGCAGAATACTAGGCCTCGGTCCCAAAAGCACAGTTTTTGTGATTTTGTGTGAATCCGTTCAGTAGTTGTGGACATATATTTGGATCCACAAGCCATAGGAAGCTTCTGATTGGCTGGCCGCAACCTGACAGGGAAGTTGTAGCTGCCATTATGTTTTATCAGGGAACAGTCCCCGGTGCTGAAATATAGGCTGTAATTCATATGAAGGGAGGGATCATGTAAATGTGCCTGCAGAATACATTTTTTTTAAATAAATACATAAAACGCTTTTTTACAAATGTTTTCCAAGATCTGCAGATACACCTGTGGATTCACACAATGGGGAGGGGCGCAGATGGATCCTCAGATTTCAGAAAACATCAAAAAAGACTTTTTACTTTTTACACATTTTTTTTTACAAATTATTCATTCCTCAGGCACACTTAAATGATCCCTCTGGGGTCAGGGAAGCTATACATATAAAATATTAGCACACACACACAGGCATTCATACAGATATTCTCACACTAAGATACACTCTATTACACCCAATTGCACATTTACACACACTCTCACACCAAAAGAGAAACTCTCACATCCAGGCATACATTCTCAGACCCACTCTCACATCAACACTGTCATGCCCATTTTCTTAGCAAGACATGCCCTCCCACTTTCACTCTCACACCCAGACAATTTCACATTCACTCTCACACATATACACTCTCACACCCTCTCTGACACCAAGACAGACACACTCACTCACATCCAGACAGATACTCTCACACCCACTTGCACATCAACAGAGATACTCTCACACCCACTCTCACAGCAAGACATAAACTCACACATCAACTGACACACCTTGACACTCTTACTTCCCCTCTCATACTCAGACACACTCACATCCACTCTCACACCCAAACACTCTTGCACCTGCTGTCACACTAAGACAGCCTCTCTCACACCCATTCTCAGAACCAGACACTCTCACACCTACTGTCACACCAACAGATATACTCTCACACCCTCTCTCACAGAAGACATACCCTCTCAAATCCACTATCACACCCATACAGAGACTGTCACACTCACTCTCTCACACTCTCACATCCACTTTCAAACCAAGACAGACATTTTCACACCAGCTTTCACATCCAGACAGACATTCTCATCCCCACTTGCATACCAACAGGGATACTCTCACACCCACTCTAAAAGCAATACATACCCTCTCATATTCACTCTCACACTTAGATACTCTTACATCCACTCTCACACTCAGAAATATACTCTCACATCCACTCATACCCATACAGACACTCTCACACGCAGTCTCATACCAAGAGAGGCACCCTTATAGCCACTCACATCAAGATAGTCTTACACTCACTCACATACCAAGAAATACACTCCCATGCCTGCTTGCACACCCAGACAGATGCTCTCACACCCACCCACACACTCAGAGAACTCTCTCACACACATTTACACACCCAGAATGACACTCTCACACCCACTCCCTTACCCTGGGACACCCTCTCATACCCACTTTCACAGACATACTCTCTCACACTTACTCTCCCCCCGGGACCACTCTGACCCACAGACAGACACTCTCAGACCCACTCCCACACCCAGAGACACCCTTTCACACATACTTTCATACCCAGACACACTCACACCTACTCTCATACCCAGGCAAACACTCTCACACCAACTCTCACACACGGGAACACACTCACACTCACTCGCACTCTCTAGACACCCTCTCACACTCACTCTCACACCCAGGCATACACTCTTACGCTCACTTTCACACTCAGAAACACTCTCTCACACACACTGTCACACCCAGATAGACACCCTTAAACATACTCTCACACCCAGAGAAACTTTCTCACACGCGCCCTCACACCCAGACACATGCTCCCACACCCATTCTTACACCCAGACAGACACTCTCACACCCACTCTCACACTTAGATCAACACTCTTACACCCATTCACTCACCCATGCAGATACTCTTACAGCCACTCTCATATCCACTCACTCAAATATTCATACAGTCTTTTGTGACTAGGTCAGGTCACAACCAATGTACAGCGTCACAATGGTAACTCCGAACATGGCCATGTAACATGTCTAAGATCATGGAATTGTCACCCCAATGACATTCTGGCATTGGGGGGACAATTCCATGATCCCCCCGGTTTGTAGCACAGGTCCCGGGTACTGCCAAACTGCCTTTCCGGGGTCTCCACTGCAGCTGCTGCTGCTGCCAACCCCTCAGACGGGTTTCTGCCCTCCTGGGGTCCAGGCAGCCCTGGCAAAGGAAGGCAGAACAAAGGACTTCCTCTGAGAGGACTTCCTCTCCCTTTGGAAATAGGTGTGAGGGCTGGGGAGGAGTAGCCTCCCCAGCCTCTGGAAATGCTTTGATGAGCACAGATGGTGCCCATCTCTGCATAAGCCAGTCTACACTGGTTCAGGGATCCCCCAGCCCTGCTCTGCCATGAAACTGGACAAAAGAAAGGGGAGTGACCACTCCCCTGAACTGCACCTCCCAGAGGAGGTGCCCAGAGCTCCTCCAGTGTGTCCTAGACCTCTGCCATCTTGGAAACAGAGATGTTTGTGGCACACTGGACTGCTCTGAGTGGCCAGTGCCAGCAGGTGACGTCAGAGGCTCCTTCTGATAGGCTCTTACCTCTCTTGGTAGCCAATCCTCCTTCCTAGGTAGCAAAACCTCCGTTTCTGGCTATTTAGTGTCTCTGCTTTGGGGAATTCGTCAGATAACGAATGCAAGAGCTCATCAGAGTTTCTCTGCATCTCCCTCTTCACATTCTGCCAAAGGATCAACCGCTGACTGCTCAGGACGCCTGCAAAACTGGTACAAAGTAGCAAGACGACTACTAGCAACCTTGTATCGCTTCATCCTGCCGGCTTTCTCGACTGTTTCAAGGTGGTGCATGCTCTGGGAGTAGCCTGCCTCCTCTCTGCACCAGGAGCTCTGAAGAAATCTCTCGTGGGTTGACGGAATCTTCCCCCTGCTACCGCAGGCACCAAAAGACTGCATCACTGGTCCTCTGGGTCCCCTCTCAGCATGACGAGCGTGGTCCCTGGATCTTACCAACTCTGTCCAAGTGACTCCCACAGTCCAGTAACTCTTCAGTCCAAGTTTGGTGGAGGTAAGTCCTTGCCTCCCCAAGCTACACTGCATTGCTGTGTACCTCATGATTTGCAGCTGCTCCGGCTCCTGTGCACTCTTCCACAATTTCCTTCATGCACAGCCAAGCCTGGGTCCCCGACACTCCTTCCTGCAGTGCACAACCTTCTGAGTTGTCCTCCGGCGTCGTGGGACTCCCTTTTGTGACTTTGGGTGGACTCCAGTTCACTTTTCTTCTAAGTGCCTGTTCAGGTACTTCTGCGGGTGCTGCCTGCTTTTGTGAGGGCTCCCTGACTTGCTGGGCACCCCCTCTGTCTCCTCCTCTAGATGGCGACATCCTGGTCCCTCCTGGGCTACAGCAGCACCCAAAAACCTCTATCGCAACCCTTACAGCTAGCAAGGCTTGTTTGCAGTCTTTCTGCGTGGGAACACCCCTGCAAGCTTCATCGCAAAGTGGGACATCCATCATCCAAAGGAGAAGTTGCTAGCTCTCTTCTTTGTTGCAGTACTCTAAGCTTCTTCCAACAGGTGGCACCTTCCTTGCACCCTCAGCTGGCATTTCCTGGGCTCCTGCCCACTCTCGACACTGTCGCGACTATTGGACTTGGTCCCCTTATCTTACAGATACTCAGGTCTGGAAATCCACTGTTTTTGAATTGCTGGTGTTTGTTCTTCCTGCAGAATCCCCCTATCACGACTTTTGTGTTCTCTGGTGGTAGTAGGTGCACTTTCCACCTACCTTTCAATGTCTTGGGGTGGGCTATTTTTCTAACCCTCACTGTTTTCTTACAGTCCCAGCAACCCTCTACAAGCTCACATAGGTTTGGGGTCCATTCGTGGTTCGCATTCCACTTTTGGAGTATATGGTTTGTGTTGCCCCTACTCCTATGTGCTCCTATTGCAATCTATTGTAACTTTACACTGCTTGCATTACTTTTCTTGCTATTACCTGCATAATTTTGGTTTGTGTACATATATCTTGTGTATATATCTTATCCTCATACTGAGGGTACTCACTGAGATACTTTTGGCATATTGTCATAAAAATAAAGTACCTTTATTTTTAGTACTTCTGTATATTGTGTTTTCTTATGATATTGTGCATATGACACCAGTGGTATAGAAGGAGCTTTACATATCTCCTAGTTCAGCCTAAGCTGCTTTGCCATAGCTACTTTCTATCTGCCTAAGCCACTAGAAATCCCTCTAACTCATAACTGGACCTTTCACAAGGTGTAAGTACCTCTGGTACCCACTGCAAGCCAGGCCAGCCTCCTACATTGGTTGTGCAGCGGTGGGATAAGTACTTGTAACTACTTACCACTTTGTCATGCTGTACTTTTCATAAGAGAATAATGTACAAAACAAGTTCAGTGTATGTACACCTAACCAAAAAGTTTTGCTTTTCTCCTCTTAAACTTTTTAATAAGTTCTGAAAAGTACTCTAAAACTTCTAAAAGTTTCTAAAAAGTTAGAAAAAGGTTTTTTTCTCTGTTCTTTAAAAAGTTCTGAAACTTTTTCTTCCTTCTCACTGTCTCTAAACCTTCTTCTATTATGTGTGATGTAGAGTCTGCTCCTAAAATGGTCAATACTACCTATGACAATTTGAATTACAAGAGCCTAAGGAGTCTCTTCTTAGATACTGTAGAGGTTTAGTGATAGGAAAGAACCCTACAAAAGAGTTTCTATATAACATGCTTATTGTGAATGATAAGTCCCTAGGAGGCACTTCAAATGAGAGGTTAATAGAAGGCTCCCATTCTGACTCAGGGGATCTCCTTGAGGGAGGTGGGGAGGGTTCTGTTCCAAATCTGCCCCCTAGCAGGCCACCTAGTAATGCTGGTAGTAATGGAGGTTCCCATCATAGTAGGGGTATCTTTATTCCTGGAGGCCAGGTTATTAGGGTTCAGTCAGTTAAGGACAGATCTCCCTCTGTTGTTTCCAATTTATCTTCTGTGTCCAAGCATTCCCAACTCACCCACCCTGAAGACAACATGTTAGAAAGGGAACTCAAAAAGTTGAGAGTGGAAGAGACCAGACTGAAGCTTAAACAGCAACAGCTGGCCTTAGATCGGGAATCCCTAGACCTGGAGAAGGAGAGACAGAGATTGGGGTTTGGACCCCATGGTGGCATCAGCAGTATTCCTGATAGTAATCCTGTTAGAGAGCATGATTCCAGGAATCGGCACAAGATAATCCCTCCTTACAAGGAGGGGGGTGACATCAACAAGTGGTTTGCTGCACTTGAGAGGGCCTGTATGGTACAGGGGATCCCTCAAAGGCAGTGGGCTGCTATATTGTGGCTATCTTTCAATGGAAAGGGTAAGGAGAGGCTCCTTACTGTTAGAGAAAGTGATGCTAACAATTTTGCAGTTTTGAAGGATGCACTCTTGGATGGATTTGTCTGAACCACTGAACAATACAGGATTAAGTTCAGAGACACCAGAAAAGAGTCTTCATAAGACTGGATAGACTTTGTTGACTGTTCAGTGAAGGCCTTGGAGGAGTGGTTGCATGGCAGTAAAGTTTCTGACTATGAAAGCCTGTATAATCTTATTCTGAGATAGCATATTCAGAATAACTGTGTGTCTGACTTGTTACACCAATATCTAGTGGACTCAGATCTGACCTCTCCCAAAGAATTGGGAAAGAAGGCAGACAAATGGGTCAGAACAAGAGTGAACAGAAAAGTTAATACAGGGGGTGACAAGGATGACAAGAAGAAGGATGGTAAGTCTTCTGACAAGGGTGGGGACAAAAGTAAATCTGAGTCTTCATCAGGCCCACAAAACTCTGGTGGGGGTGGTGGGTCCAAATCCTCTTCCAATAATCAAGTTAAAAAGCCTTGGTGTTATTTGTGTAAAGTCAAAGGCCATTGGACAACTGGTGCCAGTTGTCCAAAGAAAAACACCAAACCTCCCACTACCACAACCCCTGCTGCAAATTCTATTGCCCCTAGTAATAGCGGTGGTGGTGGGAGCAACCCTACAAATAGCCAATCCAAGGGAGTAGCTGGGCTCACTATTGGGAATGTAGTTAGGGTTGGTCTTGTTAGGGAGACCACGGAGGCTGTGTTAGTCTCTGAAGGTGCCATTGATTTGACCACCTTGGTTGTTTGTCCCCTTAATGTGGATAAGTACAAGCAACTTCCCCTAATAAATGGTGTTGAGGTTCAGGCCTACAGGGACACAGGTGCCAGTGTTACCATGGTAATAGAGAAACTGGTGCACCCTGAACAACACCTACTTGGTCAGCCTTACCAAGTGACAGACGCTCATAACAGCACTCTTAGCCACCCCATGGCTGTTGTGAATCTCAACTTGGGGGGGGTTACTGGTCCAAAGAAAGTTGTGGTTGCCTCAGATTTACCTGTAGACTGTCTACTAGGGAACGATTTAGAGACATCAGTTTGGGCAGAAGTGTTGTTGGAGGCTCATGCAGCAATGCAGGGCATTCCTGGGCATATTTTTGCTTTGACAAGGGCTCAGGCCAAAAAGCAAAAAAGACAGGGTAACTTGGATCCTGGAACAATGGACCAAGTGTTCCCTAAAGCTAGGGGTAGCAAGGGTAAATCCCTACCCACTATCCCTCCCTCTACAGATGATTCTCCTTCTGAGGAAGAAGAATTTCCTCCCTGCGCAGAACCTTCAACAGTTGAGCAGGCAGCAGACACTGCTGAGCTTTTGGGTGGAGGGGGGCCTGCCAGGGAAGAGCTGAGTGTGGCACAGCAATCCTGTCCCACATTAGAGTGTCTCAGACAGCAAGCTGTCAAGCAGCAAAATGGGGATGTCAGTGACTCACATAGAGTTTACTGGGAGGACAACCTCTTGTACACAGAGGCAAGGGACCCAAAACCTGGAGCAGCCAGGAGATTGGTCATTTTCCTGCAGTACAGATAGTTCCTCCTAACTCTTGCACATGACATTCCTTTGGCTGGGCATTTGGGACAGATCAAAACATGGGAAAGGCTTGTCCCCCTGTTTCACTGGCTTAGGATGTCAGAGAACACTAAAGATTTTTGCAAGTCTTGTGTGACCTGCCAAGCCAGTGGCAAGACTGGTGGCACACCAAAGGCTCCTCTTATTCCACTACCTGTGGTTGGGGTCCCCTTTGAAAGGGTAGGGGTTGACATAGTTGGCCCCCTTGACCCTCCTACTGCTTCAGGCAATAGGTTTATCTTGGTGGCTGTGGACCATGCCACAAGATATCCTGAAGCAATTCCTCTAAGGACCACTACAGCTCCTGCAGTGGCAAAAGCCCTCTTGGGAATCTTTTCCAGAGTGGGTTTCCCTAATGAGGTTGTATCAGACAGGGGTAGCAACTTTATGTCTGCATACTTGAAAGCTATGTGGAAGGAATGTGGTGTAACCTACAAATTCACCACTCCTTATCATCCACAGACTAATGGACTAGTAGAGAGGTTTAATAAAACTCTCAAAGGTATGATAATGGGACTCCCTGAAAAACTCAGGAGGAGATTGGATGTCCTGTTACCTTGCCTCCTTTTTGCTTACAGGGATGTACCCAAGAAAGGAGTGGGCTTCAGCCCCTTTAAACTCCTCTTTGGACACCCTGTAAGAGGTCCACTAACACTTGTGAAGGAGGGTTGGGAACAACCTTTAAAAGCTCCCAAACAGGACATAGTGGACTATGTACTTGGCCTAAGATCCAGAATGGCTGAGTACATGAAAAAGGCCAGTAAAAACCTTCAGGCCAGCCAAGAGCTCCAGAAGCAATGGCATGACCAGAAGGCTGTTCTGATCCAGTACCAAACAGGACAGAAGGTGTGGGTATTGGAGCCTGTGGCCCCAAGAGCACTCTAGGACAAATAGAGTGGACCCCATCTAATTGTTGAGAAAAAGGGTGAGGTTACCTATCTGGTAGACTTGGTCACTGCCAGGAGTCCCCTTATACTGATTCATGTCAACCGCCTAAAACCCTACTATGACAGGGCTGATATCACCCTGCTCATGGCAACAGATGAGGGACATCAAGAAGAGAGTGACCCTCTCCCTGATCTCTTCTCCTCCACTGAAGAGGATGCTTTAGTGGAGGGGTAGTTTTAGCAGATTGTCTGACTTCAGAACAGAAAGATAACTGCATAAATCTCCTTGGACAATTTTCTGAACTCTTTTCAACTGTGCCAGGCACCACATCTTGTTGTTAACACACAATTGATACTGGAGACAGCTTGCCTGTCAAAAGTCAAATCTATAGGCTTGGAGTAACATGGGCTTTTTAGGACAGGTGCAGAGCACATGGCCTGCTTCAGCTCCTCAAAAGCTTTCTGACAGTTAGCTGTCCACACTACCTTTTTAGGCATTTTCTTTGAAGTGAGGTCATTAAGAGGGGCTGCTATGGAGCCATAGTTCTTTATGAACCTCCTGTAATACCCAGTGAGGCCTAAGAAGGCTCTCACCTGGGTCTGAGTTGTAGGGGGAACCCAATCTATGATAGTTTGGATTTTCCCCTGAAGTGGTGCAATCTGTTCTCCACCTACAAGGTGTCCCAGATAAACCACTTTCCCCTGCCCTATCTGGCACTTTGAGGCCTTGATAGTGAGGCCTGCCTTTTGCAGGGCCTCCAAAACTTTCCACAGGTGGACCAGGTGATCATCCCAGGTGGAGCTAAAGACAGCTATATCATCTAGATATGCGGCACTAAAAGCCTCCAACCCTTGCAGGACTGTACTCACCAACCTCTGAAAAGTGGCAGGTGCATTTTTCAAACCAAAGGGCATTACTGTGAATTAGTAGTGCCCTCCAATAGTCGAAAATGCAGTTTTTGCTTTAGCATCCTCTGATAACTTGATCTGCCAATACCCTGCAGTCAAATCAAAGGACTTAGATACTTGGCAGATGCCAGTGTATCTATGAGCTCATCTGCCCTGGGTATAGGGTGAGCATCAGTTTTAGTTACCTGGTTGAGACCTCTGTAATCCACACAAAATCTAATTTCCCTTTTCCCATCTTTGGAATGAGGTTTTGATACAAGTACCACAGGAGAGGCCCATGGACTTTCAGAGTGCTCAACCACTCCCAGTTCAAGCATTTTCTGAACTTCTTGTTTTATGCAGTCCCTGACATGGTCAGGCTGCCTATAGATCTTACTTTTGACAGGCAAGATGTCTCCAGTATCTAAAGTGTGCTCACACCAAGAAGTGGTGCCTGGCACAGTAGAAAAGAGTTCAGAAAACTGACCCAGGAGATGTATGCAGTGGTCTTTCTGCTCAGCAGTAAGACAGTCTGCCAAAACTACACCTTCCACTAGAGCATCTTGTTCTGTGGAAGAGAAGAGATCAGGGAGAGGGTCACTCTCTTCTTCCTGTCCTTCATCTGTTACCATGAGCAGGGTGAGATCAGCCCTGTCATAGTAGGGTTTTAGGCGATTGACATGGAGCACCCTAAGGGGACTCCTGGCAGTGCCTAAGTCAACCAAGTAGGTGACTTCTCCCTTCTTTTCAACAATAATGTGGGGTCCACTCCATTTGTCTTGGAGTGGTCTTGGGGCCACAGGCTCCAAGACTCACACTTTCTGCCCTGGTTGGTACTGAATCAGAACAGCCTTCTGGTCATGCCATTGCTTTTGGAGCTCTTGGCTGGCCTGAAGGATTTTGCTGGCCTTTTTCATATACACAGCCATTCTGGATCTTAGGCCAAGTACATAGTCCACTATGTCTTGCTTAGGAGCTTTAAAGGTTGTTCCCAACCCTCCTTTACAAGTGTTAGAGGACCTCTTACAGGGTGTCCAAATAGGAGTTCAAAGGGGCTGAAGCCCACTCCTTTTTGGGGTACCTCCCTGTAAGCAAAAAGGAGGCAAGGTAACAGGACATCCCATCTCCTCCTTGAGTTTTTCAGGGAGTCCCATTATCATTCCTTTGAGAGTTTTGTTAAACCTCTCAACCAGTCCATTTGTTTGTGGATGATAAGGTGTGATGAATTTGTATGTTACACCACATTCCTTCCACATGGCCTTTAAGTATGCAGACATAAAGTTGCTACCCCTGTCTGATACCACCTCTTTTGATTCCCAGGAGGGCCTTTGCCACTGCAGGAGCTGTAGTGGACCTTAGAGGAATTGCTTCAGGATATCTTGTGGCATGGTCCACTACCACCAAGATAAACCTATTGCCTGAAGCAGTAGGAGGGTCAAGGGGGGTAACTATGTCAACCCCTTCCCTTTCAAAGGGAACCCCAACCACAGGCAGTGGAATAAGGGGGAGCCTTTGGGGTGCCACCTGTTTTGCCACTGGCTTGACAGGTGACACAGGACTTACAAAATTCCTTTGTGTCCTCTGACATTCTAGGCCAATGAAACAGGGGGACAAGCCTATCCCATGTTTTCATCTGCCCCAAATGTCCAGCCAAGGGAATGTCGTGGGCTAGAGTTAGGAGGAACTCTCTGTATTGCAGGGGAATAACCAATCTCCTGGCAGCTCCAGGTTTTGGGTCCCTTGCCTCTGTATACAAGGTGTTGTCCTCCCAGTAAACTCTGTGAGAGTCACTGACATCCCCATTTTTCTGTTTGACAGCTTGCTGTCTTAGACCCTCTAGTGTGGGACAGGTCTGCTGTGCCACACTCAGCTCCTCCCTGGCAGGCCCCCCTCCACCCAAAAGCTCAGCAGTGTCTGCTTCCAGATCCTCTGGTGAAGGTTCTGCACAGGGGGGGGATTCTTCTTCCTCAGAAGTAGAATCATCTGTAGAGGGAGGGATAGTAGGTAGTGATTTACCTTTACTAACCCTAGCTTTATGGAGCACTTGGTCCATTGTTCCAGGATCCAAGTCACCCTGTCCTTTTTGCTTTTTGGCCTGAGCCCTTGTCAAAGCAAAAATATGCCCAGGAATGCCCAGCATTGCTGCATGAGCCTCCAACTCCACTTCTGCCCAAGCTGATGTCTCTAAATCGTTCCCTAGTAGACAGTCTACAGGTAAATCTGAGGCAACCACAACTTTCTTTGGACCAGCAACCCCCCCCCCCCCCAGTTAAGATTCACAACAGCCATGGGGTGGCTAAGAGTGTTGTTATGAGCATCAGTCACTTGGTACTGGTGACCAAGTAGGTGTTGTTCAGAGTGGACCAGTTTCTCTATTACCATGGTAACACTGGCACCTGTGTCCCTGTAGGCCTGAACCTCAACACCATTTATTCGGGGAAGTTGCTTGTACTTATCCACATTAAGGGGACAAGCAACCAAGGTGGCCAAATCAATGGCACCTTCAGAGACTAACACAGCCTCTGTGGTCTCCCTAACAAGACCAACCCCAACTAAATTACCAAAAGTGAGCCCAGCTACTCCCTTGGATTGGCTATTAGTAGGTTTGCTCCCACCACCACTGCTATTACTAGGGGCACTAGGTGTAGCAGCAGGGGTTGTGGTAGTGGATGCTTGGTGCTTTTCTTTGGACAACTGGCATCAGTTGTCCAATGGCCTTTTACTTTACATAAATAGCACCATGGTTTCTTTACTTGATTAGTAGAGGATTTGGACCCACCACCCCCACCAGAGTGTTTTTGTGGGCCTGATGAAGGCTCATTTTTAGATTTGCCCCCACCCTTGTCTGAAGACTTACCATCCTTCTTCTTGCCATCCTTGTCACCCCCTGTATGAACTTTTCTGTTCACTCTTGTTCTGACCCATTTGTCTGCCTTCTTTCCCAATTCTTGGGGAGAGGTCAGATCTGAGTCCACTAGATATTGGTGTAACAAATCAGACACACAGTTATTAAGAATATGCTCTCTCAGGATCAAGTTATACAGGCTTTCATAGTCAGAAACTTTACTGCCATGTAACCACCCCTCCAAGGCCTTTACTGAATGGTCAACAAAGTCTACCCAGTCTTCTGAAGACTCCTTTTTGGTTTCTCTAAACTTAATCCTGTACTGTTCAGTGGTTAAGCCATAACCATCCAGGAGTGCATTCTTTAAAACTGTAAAATTATTGGCATCACTTTCCTTCACAGTAAGGAGCCTATCCCTACCCTTTCCACTGAAAGATAGCCATAGGATAGCAGCCCACTGCCTTTGAGGGACCCCCTGTACAACACAGGCCCTCTCAAGTGCAGCAAACCACTTGTTAATGTCATCCCTCTCCTTATAAGGGGGAACTATCTTGTGCAGATTCCTAGAATCATGCTCTTTCACAGGATTACTATCTGTAATACTGCTGCTGCCACCATGGGGTCCAAACCCCAACCTCTGCCTTTCTTTTTCTAAGTCTAAAGTTTCCCTGTCTAGAGCCAGCTGTTGCTGTTTAAGCTCCAGCCTGGTCTCTTCCACTCTCGATCTATTGAGCTCCCTTTCTAACATTCTGTCATCAGGGTGGGTGGGTTGGGCATGCTTAGACACAGTAGAATGGTGTGAATGAACAGAGGAAGACCTGTCCCTAATAGTTGGCACTCTAACAACCTGGCCTGCAGGAGTGAAACCCCTACTGTGATGAGAGCTCACATTAGTACCAGTGATGCTAGGTGGACTGCTAAGGGGCAAGTTGGGAAGAATACCATCTAACATTCTTACAGGGGCTACCCCAGAATCAGAGTGTGAACCATATGCTAATTTCTCACCTGATGTGCCACCTAAGGCCTTATCATTTTTAATGAGCATATTAATCAACAATTCTCTAGAGGGATTCTTCCCTACCCCTAAACCTCTATCAATGCAGAGACTCCTTGCACCTTTCCAGCTAAGGTGGTCATAAGCAGTGCTGGCCAGATCAAGAGTAAGACCTGTACCAGACATGATAGAAAAAGGTTTTAGGGACAGAAAAAGAAAGAAAAAGTTTCAGAACTTTTTAAGGAAACAGAAAAAACTTGTTCAACTTTTGAGAAACTTTTTGAAAGTTTAGAGGTACTTTTCAGCACTTAGCAATAGAGTAAGAGAAGAAAAGCAAAACTTTTTGGTTAGGTGTACATACACTGAACTTGTTTTGTATATTTTTCTCTTATGAAAAGTACAAAATGACAAAGTGGTAAGTAGTTGCAAGTACTTATCCCACCGCTGCACAACCAATGTAGGAGGCTGGCCTGGTTTGTAGTGGTACCAAGGGGTACTTACACTCTGCACCAGGTCCAGTTATCCCTTATTAGTGTAGAAGAGGTGTTCTAGCAGCTTAGGCTGATAGAAAAGGGTAGTTTAGCAGAGCAGCTTAGGCTGAACTAGGAGACATGCAAAGCTCCCACTATACAACTGGTGCCATATGCACAATATCATAAGAAAACACAATACACAGATATACTAAAAATAAAGGTACTTTATTTTTATGACAATATGCCAAAAGTGTCTCAGTGAGTACCCTCAGTATGAGGATAGCAAATATACACAAGATATATGTACACAATACCAAAAATATGCAGTAATAGCAATAGAAAGCAATGCAAGCAATGTACAGTCACAATAGATTGCAATGAGAACACATAGGTATAGGGGCAACACAAACCATATACTCCAAAAGTGGAATGCGAACCACGAATGGACCCCAAACCTATGTGAGCTTGTAGAGGGTCGCTGGGACTGTAAGAAAACAGTGAGGGTTAGAAAAATAGCCCACCCCAAGACCCTAAAAAGTAGGTGTAAAGTGCACCTAAGTTCCCCGGAGAGCACAGAAGTCGTGATAGGGGAATTCTGCAAGGAAGACCAACACCAGCAATGCAACAATGATGGATTTCCAGATGATAGTACCTGTGGAACAAGGAGACCAAGTCCAAGAGTCGCGACAAAGTCGAGATTGGGCAGATGCCCAGGAAATGCCAGCTGAGGGTGCAAAGAAGCTGCCACCTGATGGTAGAAGCTGTGGATTCTGCAAGAACGAAGAGGACTAAGAACTTCCCCTTTGGAGGATGGATGTGCCACGTCGTGGTAAAGCTTGCAGAGGTGTTCCCACGCAGAAAGACAGCTAACAAGCCTTGGTAGCTGCAAGGGTCGCGGTTAGGGTTTTTGGATGCTGCTGTGGCCCAGGAGGAACCAGGATGTCGCCAATTGTGTGAGGAGACAGAGGGGGCGCCCAGCAAGATAGGGAGCCCTCACAGAAGCAGGCAGCACCCGCAGAAGTGCCAGAACAGGCAATACAAAGAAGAGTGAACCGGAGCTCACCCAAAGTCACAAAAGGAGGTCCCACGACACCGGAGGACAACTCAGGAGGTTGTGCACTGCAGGTTAGAGTGTCGGGGACCCAGGCTTGGCTGAGCATAAAGGAAATCCTGGAAGAGTGCACAGGAGCCAGAGCAGCTGCAAATCACGCGGTACCCAGCAATGCAGTCTAGCGTGGGGAGGCAAGGACTTACCTCCACCAAACTTGGACTGAAGAGTCACTGGACTGTGGGAGTCACTTGGACAGAGTTGCTGAGTTCCAGGGACCACGCTCGTTGTGCTGAGAGGGGACCCAGAGGACGGGTGATGCAGTTCTTTTGGTGCCTGCGGTTGCAGGGGAGGATTCCGTCATCCCACTGGAGATTTCTTCGGAGCTTCTACTGCAGAGAGGAGGCAGGCTACCCCCACAGCATGCACCACCAGGAAAACAGTTGAGAAGGCGGCAGGATCAGCGATACAGGGTTGCAGTAGACGTCTTTGCTACTTTGTTGCGGTTTTGCAGGCTTCCTGAGCAGTCAGCGGTCGATTCCGTGGCAGAAGGTGAAGAGAGAGATGCAGAGGAACTCTGATGAGCTCTTGCATTCGTTATCTAAAGAATTCCCCAAAGCAGAGACCCTAAATAGCCAGAAAAGGAGATTTGGCTACTTAGGAAGGAGGATAGGCTAGCAAGACAGGTAAGAGCCTATCAGAAGGAGTCTCTGACGTCACCTGCTGGCACTGGCCACTCAGAGCAGTCCAGTGTGCCAGCAGCACCTCTGTTTCCAAGATGGCAGAGGTCTGGAGCACACTGGAGGAGCTCTGGGCACCTCCCCTGGGAGGTGCAGGTCAGGGGAGTGGTCACTCCCCTTTCCTTTGTCCAGTTTTGCGCCAGAGCAGGGCTGGGGGATCCCTGAACCGGTGTAGCTGGCTTATGCAGAGATGGGCACCATCTGTGCCCATCAAAGCATTTCCAGAAGCTGGGGGAGGCTACTCCTCCCCAGCCCTGACACCTTTTTCTAAAGGGAGAGGGTGTAACACCCTCTCTCTGAGGAAGTCCTTTGTTCTGCCTTCCTGTGCCAAGCCTGGCTGGACCCCAGGAGGGCAGAAACCTGTCTGAGGGGTTGGCAGCAGCAGCAGCTGCAGTGAAACCCCTGGAAATGCAGTTTGGCAGTACCCAGGTCTGTGCTAGAGACTCAGGGGATCATGGAATTGTCTCCCCAATGCCAGAATGGCCTTGGGGTGACAATTCCATGATCTTAGACATGTTACATGGCCATGTTCGGAGTTACCATTGTGCCGCTGAACATAGGTAGTGACCTATGTACAGTGCACACGTGTAATGGTTTCCCAGCACTCACAAAGTCCGGGGAATTTGCCCTGAACGATGTGGGGGCACCTTGGCTAGTGCCAGGGTGCCCACACACTAAGTAACTTAGCACCCAACCTTTACCAGGTAAAGGTTAGACATATAGGTGACTTATAAGTTACTTAAGTGCAGTGGTAAATAGCTGTGAAATAACGTGGACGTTATTTCACTCAGGCTGCAGTGGCAGGTCTGTGTAAGAATTGTCAGAGCTCCCTATGGGTGGCAAAAGAAATGCTGCAGCCCATAGGGATCTCCTGGAACCCCAATACCCTGGATACCTCAGTACCATATACTAGGGAATTATAAGGGTGTTCCAGTATGCCAATGTGAATTGGTGAAATTGATCACTAGCCTGTTAGTGACAATTTAGAAAGCAAAGAGAGAGCATAACCACTGAGGTTCTGGTTAGCAGAGCCTCAGTGAGACAGTTAGTCATCACACAGGTAACACATACAGAGCACACTTATGAGCACTGCGGCCCTGGCTGGCAGGGTCCCAGTGACACCTACAACTAAAACAACATATATACAGTGAAATATGGGGGTTACATGCCAGGCAAGATGGTACTTTCCTACACCCATACACACAGTCATATACTCATTCAGTCACTTATATACCACTCATGCACTCACTCACCCATACATCACTCATACATTCACTCACCTATAGATTCATTCATTTACTCAGACAATCATTTATACACAATTCATCTACTAAGTCACTCATCCACACACCACTTATGGACTCATTTACACACCCATACATGCACTCATACACTCAATCAGTCCCACATACACCACTCATGGACTCCGTTAGTCAGTTAAGCACTTCCTCACTTAGTTGCACTTATATACTTAGGCAATCACCCATACGTGGGGTTGGGTGGCTAGGGGGGGAGTTGGCCACAGGACCTGGCTGTGGTGGCTGGATTAACATATAGTAAGTAAAATTATTTTATGTTAAAAAAAAACATAGATATTCACTAAAAACAACTAAGGTTACAGGGACATTATAGGTAGGAAATACATTGTTTTTAAACATTGAAATTCACTGAAAAAACAAAATCTTCAGGGGCATTATAATTAGGAAATAGAATCCTATCCACTCACAAAAGCAGTGAAATTTACTGAAAAAACAAAGGTTACAGGGTTGTTATAGTTAAGTGGACATTTCACATGTACAAAACCATAGAAATGTAGCTGTTATAGTTACTTCAGCTAGCTATAACTTACACCCTCGTAATGCACTGCTTATGACCTCACATATCACATCACTCATGACATGCTCAGTGTCATCAGCGATGACACATCCCCTACTCAGATCCCCATGCATCTACTCATGCTTCCACTACCAGATCCACTCAGATACTCATGCACCCACTCATAGACCCACACAGGCACCCACATACCCACTCACACACCCACCCAGACCCTCATGTACCCACACACAGACTCACTCAGACACTCACAGACCCACTCACAGACCCACTCTAACTCTGATGCACCCACTCAGAGACCTACTCAGACACTGACACACCCACTCACAGACCCATTCAAACACTGAAGCACCCACACAGAGACCCCCTCAGACATTACATATCCATTCACAGACCCACTCAGACCCTCACACATCTATTCACAGACACAATCAAACACTCATGCACCCATTTACAGAGCCACTCAGGCACTCAAACGCCCACTCACAGACCCACGCAGATACTCACATATCCACTCAAAAACCCACCCAGACCCTCATGTATCTACTTACAGACCCACTCAGACCCTTGCACATCCACTCACAGACCCACTCAGACACTGACGCACCCACTCACAAACCCACTCAGACACTCTCTCACCCAGAAGCACCCTCTCATGCCTATTCTCACACCCAGAAAGATAGACACTTCGGCCATGCATGGACTCCGTTAGTCACTTATGCACTTCCTCACTTAGCTGCACTTATATACTTAGGCAATCACCCATACGTGGGGTTGGGTGGCTAGGGGGGCAGTTGGCCCCAGGACCTGACTCACCCACTCACAGACCCATTCAAACACTGAAGCACCCACTCAGAGTCCCCCTCAGACCATTACACATCCATTCACAGACCCACTCAGACCCTCACACATCTATTCACAGACACACTCAAACCTGCATGCACCCATTCACAGAGCCACTCAGGCACTCATACGCCCACTCACAGACCCATGCAGATACTCACATACCCACTCACAAACCCACCCAGACCCTCATGTACCTACTTACAGACCCACTCAGACCCTCACACATCCACTCACAGACCCACTCAAACACTGACGCACCCACTCACAAACCCACTCAGGCACTGATGCACCCATTCACAGATCCACTCAGAACATCACACATCCTTTCACAGAGCCACTCAGACCTTCATGCACCCACTCACACACCCAGACAGACACTCTCACATCCAGAAACACCCTCTCATGCCTATTCTCACACCCAGAAAGATAGACACTTCGGCCAAAGGCCTTGCATGGTTGGGTAACAATAACTCACATCATCATCATGCACTGCTAATTAACCCAGATAGTACAGCAATCATGACTACTTTTATAACGTCATAAAAAATATCAATGAAACATGAGCAGTCAAATTATGAAGAAAACACTGTGCATGGTGGGGGCGTGATTTATAGTTATTTTAGGGTGTGAGTTATAGTTACTTGAAATAACTCTAACTATAACTGCTGAATTTCTAGGAGTAAATTCAGAACCCAACTGTAACATCCCTATAACCATTGGTCTTTTAAGTGATATATATATTTATATATATATATATATAGTTAGAAGTGGGGTTTCTGGTTCGCAAGGGTATGCACCTAAGCCAGGCATAACCAACCCACTCTACTCAGGGCGAGGGAATTGCACACCCAAGATAATACCTGGTCACCCACTTGGTAGCTTGGCACAAGCAGTCAGGCTTATCCAAGAGGCAATGTGTAAAGCGTTTCCACAACACACACATGTGACATAATGAATACACCACAAAAGAAACACAACACCAAATTATATCAAAATAATTGGTATTGCATAAATCATCATTAGAATAAACACAACATGTATAAGTAATACCCTGCTACACAAGCAGTTGTCAGAACATTACACAGGCTACTAGTACTCTGCAACCATCAGCAGTAGTTAGGTAAACATATAGGTTACTGGGTATTTGGCAACACAAGCATGATTCAGGTTGTCATTACCAAAACACCCATGTCATCATGATCACATCTCATCAAAAATGCCAGAACATTTCCATGAATACACCATCACCAATGCACATGTCATAATAAACAGATGACTTAAAATACCAGGGCATGATCATGAATGTACCTATATTATACAAGTGGCGGTAAACCCCTGCCTCATAGATGAAATGCTTGAGTGCCTGAGCTCCTACTAGTGAGAATGCGGTAGGGAGGCGAACCTATACACTGTCCCAATCCGATTATTGTACAGGTGGCAATGCAGGGTTATTGTCAAGGATCACCACCCCGGCCTGCTATGTGTGTCACTAAAAGAATGAGGGTCCCACAGCGGATGGCGACAGTCACTCTAAGCCAGGAGGGGTCTATATCGAGGCTTCCCTCCCATCTGGCTAGGCACAGAGGAGCACACAGCCTCCTGCACCTAGGGAGACCACACGTCTCCCGCCACTGAAATGCTTCCACCTTCCTGGGGCCCCTGGAAGGCCCAGTCCCTCCCTCCCTCAACAGGGCCGGGGCTGCTCGATCTAGACGCGATCAGCAGTGGCTTGACTCCTTTGGTTAGATGGGCAGGGACGGCCTGCCCAGGAGAAGCTGCAGCTCAAGCGACACCCGGCTTGAACTCCATCTCCTGTGGGCCATAGCAGTGAACGCACTAGAGGCAGGTGCCTGCCTGTGCCCCAGGAGCATGAATCCAAGCGCACTTGGGGCACACTAGTGTTCCAGATCTTCGTATTCTCTCCACGTCAGGAAAGCGGGGTGCAGCCAGAAAGACACGTGCACATTCCTGTGCCCCATGTGAGCAGAACTCAAAGGCAACCAACTGGAGCACTCAACAACCAGCACCAGGAACCCACAATGAGACGCTCCTGCTGTGTTGAACCTAACGCACCAAGCAAGGAAAACAGAGCCCTCTCCAGGCGCTCGCTTACAAAACAAAGCACTCCTCTAGTACTCGGGCACCAGAGGCAAAGCGTCCTTCCAGCACTTGAGGACAGAAGAAAATGCAGGGGGACAGAGGACACACCACCCAGCCCCTGGAGACAACAGAAGGGGCACAGGGCTGCAGGGCCCAAGCAAACAGGGCAGCACAAAGGTTTACAGGCAGTGGCAGTTCCTCTTAGTGACCCAGCAGGTCACAGATCAGCACAACAGCAGCAGTCCAAAGGCGGTTCCTGGCGAGTCCTTCCAGCAGCATCCTGTGTTCAGTTCAGTAGTCCATTCCTGTGTTTTAAAATGTGGGGGAAAACCCCCTGTACCTATTCTCATTTTGTGCAGTCTCCACAAAAAGTGGAGAATGGGTTCCCACCAGTACTGACAGGTTCCAGGAGTGTCCTATTTCTCCTCCAGCACAGGCTCCAGACATCAGTGGGTGGTAAACAAGTGCTTTGGGTGAGGCCAGGGCACAGCCTTCACAGATGCAGGTGGGCCCCACCTCTCCTTCTCTCAGCCCAAGAAGACAATTCAATACGCAGATGCACCTCTGTGACACCCCCACCCTCCCTGTATACAGTCTGTCTCAAAAGTATGCACAAAGCCCAGCTGTCACACTGCCCCAGACGTTGGTTGCAGATAAGCTGCAAAATACCAGAATCATAAGTACATAGAAATGCCCACTTTCTAAAAGTGGCATTTCTATAATGGCAATAAATAATCCACTTACACCAGTAAGCAACATTCCTCACTACCATTACAACCATACCAAACATGCCTACGCTACCCCTCATAGATTAGACAATACCACCTAGACATAAGGTAGGGCATTTCCAATGCAATCGTATAAGAAAAGCAGCACTCACAGCAGTGTGAAAGTAGATAAGCTGTTTATCACTACCAGGACTGGCCACGCTACCAGGCGCATGTCCTGCATCTTCCCCACACAACACCCTGCACATACGGCTAGCTAGGACCTACCTTGGGGATGAGTTATATTTAGCAAAAGGGGAGTTCCAGGCCTGGCAAGTAAATTGAGATGCCAGGCCCCTGTTACAGTAAACTGCGTACGAATGCCATGCAGCAGCAGGCCGGAGACAGGTTTGAAAGGCTACTTCGGTGGGTAGCACAAGCTGCACTGCAGGCCTACTAGTAGCTCTTAATTTACAGGCCCTGTGTATAGGGATACCACTGTACAAGGGACTTACAGGTAAATTAAATGTGCTAATTAGGTGTAAGCAAATCATATCAATCATATCAAATTTAGAAGGGCGAGCACATGCACTTTAGCCCTGATCAGCAGTGATAAAGTGCTCAGAGCCCTAGAGCTAACAACAAGAGGTCAGAAAAATCAGGAGTAGGAAGGCAAAAAGTTTGGGAATGACCCTGTAAAAAGGGCTAGGTCCTAGTCACAGTACATATATGTGTAGTTATATATAGTAAAACTGTGCTTACCTATAGAGACTTACTTTCACATTATTTTTGTTCTTGATATTCTTGACACAATACTTTGTTCACACAATATTTTTTTCTCTGATAATTTGTCTAACTATCATTGATACTGGAAGAATGAATGCAGTGTTTCTATGGTTTAGCCCTGTGTGCTCATACAGGGCATGATTCATGTAGGAAAACTTGAAATTTTGTGTAAATGGACAATTTTTCAGTATTCACACACTAAAGGCCTAATTTAAGGAAAGTGGGGCGGCACCCAGTGCAGCGTCACTTTTCTTGCGCCCCTTAGCGCCCCCCCCAATGCCACTATGGTGGTAGTTAGGGAAGTAGCATCAGAATTTTTGGTACTCTTTCGGATTTTCAAAAATGTTGTCGCTAATCCTGCAAAGCCCGTTGAGAGCCATTGTAAACAATGGTGTGCCTCCTTTTAACACCTGCTCTGAACAGACATTAAAGGTGCTGGAACAAATGGTGCAAAGAAATCACTTGGGGCCAGATGTATCAAGCGTTTTTGCATTCGCAAACGGTGTGAATGGCCGTTTGCGAATGCAAAAATGCCTTTCAGTATGTATGAAAGGCATTCGCTATGCAATTTTAAGGAATTGCTAAAATAGCGATTCCTTAAAATTGCGAGCCCATTTAGAGAATCGCAAATTGTGATTCTCTAGATAAGAAATCGCAAATAAGGAATCCTTTTTTCCGATTTCTAAAGCACATGTATCAAGCTTTTCCTTAATGCGAATTGGGGTTTAAGGAATCGCAATTACCACCATGTGAACATTTTAAAAATGCATTAAAAATGTATTTTTAAAATTGACATGTAACGCACACATGCCCCTTTGGCATGTGTGCACCTTACATGTCCAAAAATGTTTTTTTTGGGTGCAGCAGAGAGGGCCTCAGGCCCCCAGCACCCTGGGGTTTGCATTTCCCAAATTGCAAATTTCAGTTAGGAATTGGCTATTTGGGAAATGCAAAAAATATGCAAATATGGGCCTACAGGCCCATAGGTGAGAATGGGGGCAGTATCACTATTTGCAGTTCGGTAATAGCATTTGCGATTTTTAAGAAATCGCTATTACCGAAGTGCAAATGTGATACATACCATTTTGCGATTCTGAAATAGCGATTTCTTAAAAATCGCTATTAGAGAATCGCAAAATGGATTCTTGATACATCTGGCCCTTAGATTTCTTTGCATGATTTTTTAGGGCCACCCTTCCTAACGGGGGAACTCCCCCCTTGCATACATTATGCCGCGTGCAGGCATGACATAGCTCAAATGGTTACAAAGTGGTGCAATTCATGCATTGCGCCACTTTGTAAGTTTTGCACAGTGATTATGGAGTCTTTGGGCCACATTAGCATAACAAAATGATACTAATGTGGTGCAAGGAGTCACGAGGGACTCTTAAATCTGCCCCCAACATTTAATGGTAAGTTTATGACTGAAGAGATTCCGCAGTTGGAGCAGAAATATCTGTAGTGTGGTTAGTTTACGTATTCATTGCGCTTTAGCTTCAGGCTTTAGGCCTTTGTGCACTTTGCCCTGAATATATTTTATTCATTAGCCAGTTCTACAGTGTTGTTTTTTATTCATATCACACTGTTATGGAGAACTCCAGTGCTGAAGTAGGCAAAACAGTGTGATATGAATAAAAAACAACACCGTAGAACTGGCTATTTGAAAAATAACAGTACGAAGCCTAATAAAAAGCATGTAAAGCAAAGTGCACAGAGGCTCTAAGCTGTCAGCAAATGAATAAAATATATTCAGAGCAAAGTGCACAAAGGCCTAAAGCCTGAAGCTAAAGCGCAATGAATACGTAAACTAACCACACTACATATCCACTCATAAAAGTTAGATTGGGAATACAGAAAAAGTGTTTAACTTTGTAAATCAGACCCACAGTCTTTGGCCAGATGACAGTTTGGTTGGTTGTCTGAAGAGAACTTTTGAAAGGTTGGAGGTATATGATTCTGCGTGTGTGTGTGCACATGTGTGTGTGTCTGTCTGTGCATGCAGGTGAATGCTCAATAACTAGACTGAGTGAGATAATTTTAGTGAGTGTTTTGTCTGAACTGGGTCCAGAGACAGAATGAATGACACTGACTCTTGGGGGTTTAAATATAAATCTTGGTATATTCAAGTAAGGACCTAAAACATACCTATAAATTATGGGGCCTATTTAAACTTTTTGGTGCGAAACTGTCCTAACGCAGTTTTTCCCCAAAAAGTTTACTGCAAGCTTGGGCTAGTGTCGACAAAAATGACAGTAGCCGGGTGGGTGTGCCAGTATGGGAATAGGAGGTTGTGCGTCAAAAAATTAGGTTAGGCTCGTTAGCGGAAACAAAAATGCCTCTAACTAGCCTTGCGCCATTTCCAGGCACACAACCATCCTAAAACATGACTCCTGTCTTAGAAAAGACAGGAGTCATGTCCACCACCCCAATGGCCAGCACAGTCATTGTGCTCTCTGCTTCAAACATGGTGAAATCAGCTTACAACAAATTGGCACAATTAATTTACTTGTAAGTCCACAGTGAAGCTGTACTATGCATACCCAGGTCCTGTAAATTAAAATCCTACTAGTTGGCCTGCAGCACTGATTGCGCTACCCACCTAAATAGCCTTTTAAACATTTCTGAGGGTTGCCATTGCACACTATGTGTGCAGTTTTACACTACCACGTTGATTTGGCAAAATAAACCTCTTGCCAGGCCTGAACCTTCCTTTTTGATACTTAAAATTCACCTCTGGGGTATGCCATAAACAGCCTGGAGGGCAGGGTGTAGTCTATTGAAAAAAGCTGGACATGTTCTTTTAAGTTTAACATATCCTGGTTTTGAAAATCTCTTACATTTCTTTTTCACTACGGCAAGGCCTGACACTCTCATAGGGTAGTATTGAGCTACCTAATTGCATTTAATAATTGATAACTTTAAATTGAGAGTGGTTGGAAATATTGAGATTGGTGTCAAAAGAATTGTAAGTTAAAGCCCTCTTTCATGGTCAGATTTTAAGCCACAATTCTGAAAATACCCCTTTTAAGAAGTTGGCATTTTCTTGTCCCCATCATTTTGTGCCTGAAGTCTTATTCTGGATCACACGACTAGGTGTAGCTGGCAGTTGCTCTTTGTATATTGCTCCCAAACAGCAAGACAAAAGGGGAATAGTTGTTGGCAAGATGGGCTATCTCTGACTTGGTGGGGGTGGAGCTGTCACCTACTACACATGCACACCACAAAGCGTCTGCCTCAGAAAGACTGGTGCATTGTGCTCCAGACAAACTGGATCTCGTGCAGGGAGGCAAGAAATTCCAAGCACTTGCAGGGGATAGAACCTTCTAGAAACTTCTCCTACTTCACAATTGGCTCCAGGGATAAACAATGGACCTCAGGCCCAACTCTTCAGTATACCTCTTGACCTGTGGAAGACTCAGAATGGTTTCTGTTCTACTCTGCTGCAAGAAGGACTGCTCCTCTGCTTCCCTCCTACCCTACTCTGCTGCTGCCTGAGTGAAAAGGATGGAACCTGTATCTCGAATCCAGGACCACTACATTGACTCAACAGGCTAGTTGACTCGCCTCCTGATCAGTGCCTCATGGACAGAAAAGGTTCCAAAACATGAAAACTGCACCGACTCAGTCTACTGCCAGTCCAATGCCTCCTCCCTCCCCCCAAGCCGTGTCCCTTCAGTCCTGGACCCTTGGAAGTGGTAACAAAGGTGCCTTGTCAACTCAGCTATTGTCTTCACCAAGTTTGGGCAAAGCAATGTGAAGCCCTGCAAAGGCTTGCTTTAGAGTTACAAGCTTCATCTGCACCAATAACATGTGATGCAGAGCCCTGCAGAGGATCCTTGCACCACCACCACCACCCTCAACAGAACTAATAGCAAGCAAAGCAAAGCCTCTCCGCTCAGCTGCTAGCTCACAGAATCAATGTGACTCGATCTGAAGCCTCCTAAAGCCTTGCCACACAGCTTCATCAGAACTGAGTCAGTGAAGCAAATCAATATGGGACTTCACATTGTGGTCTTAAGAGCCTCTTGGAACAAACGCTGGATGATTTGAAGCCTTGAAAAGCAATGCTGTGCAGACCTCAGAGCTGAATTTAAGATACTTTGTTCAGTGGGTCTAACTCAGTCCCCGTATCTGGCCAGTGCTCCTTCACAATCAGCCTGAAATACTGACTTTGCCCTAGTTCACCGCAACCAAAAAGCCACAGTTGGCACTTTTTCTTTTATGCCCTATTTTCACTCAAGTCTCTAAAATTTCACATCTCTGGTTTTACTGATTGAATATGTGTTGTTTTGGTCTCAGATGATTTTTTAAATGTTATTCTGTTTTTCAAAATAGGTGAGATTGTGTGGTGTTTTGTTGGCTCTGTGCCAAACATTGTTTAGTTTGAGGTTTGCTTGTATTTCATCCTGACAAAGATTGTGAATACTTCTTCAGTAGAGTTCCCCCCCTTAACTAGTAACCCAGTTTCCTACAGAGGGAATCTTATCATGCTAGACCAAATCAAAGACACAGACTCAGGCCATCCATGATGGAGCATGGGTTATATACAGGATCAGGATCATCCCAGTTAGGCGTTTACTCTTTTTGAGTCCTTGTCCAGGTGAATAGCCTTAGCTGGAGCTTTGCATTGGCAAGGGCCACAAAGAGTTCATTTTTGGCATTAAGAGCAGCTGTTGCTGGAGCTTCATGTTGGTGGGAGACACAGAAAGTTGCTGCTTGGTATGAAAAGAAAGTAGCCTTCAGAACTTCACATTGGTGGGGAATGCAGTGACCATGCCCCACACAATGAGCCTGCTCACAAAAAACCCTAAAACTTCTCAATTTGTGCAGAGTTTGCATGTCTGAAGCAGGAGGATTAACCTCTGATGCCAGCTGAGTGTCAAGCATCTAGGGGGCACATCTTGGGGATCAGGACTCACTCCACCAGGGGCCAGCAGCATGACTCAGATAAGTCTAGGTGAAGCCATATGAGCCTTTAGGGCCTACCTTAAGGGGGACTTATAATAAGGATTAAAGAGGAAAGTTTAGATCTGACAAAATGTTTTCTGCCATGTTAAAACTGCAATTTAAAGCAATATGACAGGTTGCAGTGGCAGGTAGCAGGCATGTTTTGCAGTACCACTTAGGTGTGTGGCACATTGAATCCCGCAGCCCACTTCTAGAATGCAATGTAGAGGCCCTTGCCACAGTTAGTACCATATTCTAGGGACTTATAAGTAAATTACATGTGTCAATTAGGGTTATGTCAGTTGTGTCATGTGCAAGAGGGAGAGTACAAGCACCTAACCACTGTTTAGCAGGGGGTAAAGTTCTAAAGGCAAAATAAACAAATTCAGTAGAAATAGGGGAGTGAATGCTAAAGGCACGAGAGAATATTCCATCAACTACATCAAGGATGTCAGGGCTAACATCTTGCATAAAATGTCCTCAAATATATTACGTAAATGGCATCATGAGAATTAAAATATTAAACTTGACATTTTGCAGGTTACACAGACACGAATACATATCCACCAAATAGTTTCCAGTCATGATTATGCCTTAATAAGCTTAAAATAATGAGCAGTGACAAATCAACGCTTCTGGGCATGCTGACTTGAGTGTTAGGATGTGTATTTTTGATCTGCGTCGAAGAAATCTCGGGAAAAACACATTTTGAAAAATATAATCGTGCAGACAAATCAGATTCGCATTGGGAAATAGAAGTGAATGCATATGGATCAGTATTCTTCGAGAGTGAATGTGAGTGGATGTTAATTTCAGTTTCAAGTAATGGCCTTGCTGCTGCTCTGCAGTGAAGAGCTAGGGCATTTACTACAAAGAGAAACACATTTTTCATCTAATAACAGAGGAAAAACTAGGTAATAAAAGCATTAAGCAGATAGCTGATCCTTTTGTCATGCTAAGAGAGCAGCCTGGAGTGGAACATTTAGGAAATATTCATCCATTCTATTCCATGCAATGCGCACATTCGATTTTCATTTTCTTGCACGGTTTTAAACTTAACATCTATGCCTGAATATCGAATAAATTAAAGATCATTTCAATTGAGCTGCACAATTTAATAACCATGTTCAAATTAAATAAATCTTTAGTCCTGGGCTGATTTATTCAGAGAACGAGGCAGAAAAGAGGAAAAATGCTTCCTTACACAGTCTTCACAGTCCCTTTTTCAGGACTGTGGTTTGTAAGTTAAAGTGCTCCACACCTCTAGATAGATAGATAGATAGATAGATAGATAGATAGATAGATGGCACACCATGGTGGTAGTTAGGGAACTAGCATCAGACTTTTTGATGCTAGTTCGGCACTTAGCAGGATTAGGGCACTTTGTAGGATTAGCGTAAAAAATGTTGACACTAATCCTGCAAAGCACCCTTTGGCCCATTGAAACCAATGAGAGTCTCCTTTTAATGCCTGCTCTGAGAAGGCATTAAAAATCACGGAAAAAATTACACAAAGAAATCTTTTAGATTTCTTTGTGACATTTTTTCAGCCCCCTAATGGGGGAACACCCCTTTTTCATATATCATGCCTGGCACAGAAATAATGTAGGGTTACAAAGTGTCACAATGCATGCATTGTGCCACTTTGTAAATATGGAGCTGCGATTTTGTCCTTGTTGGACCACATTAACTTAAAAAAATGAAACTAACGCTAGGGGTTCTTAAATATGCCCCATGATCAATGTGGATGCCTTGTGAGTTACAAGTGGCTTATAGCCTAAAATACTTGAAAAACAGCACACAAGATTAGTAGCAGCTAATGTCAGGGAAGGGTGGCGGGGTGGGGCGGAGGATTAGAAGGGGGCTTTGACGGGTGGGGGCCACAAAAATAAGAAAATCTATAAAAAAAAAATTAAAACTTACCTGCCTCTTGATGGATCACCGCTCTTTTGCTCCTCTGCCTCCACGTCAGGCTCCCAGCTGCCCTGTAGCCAATCCTAATGCTGCTCTCATGCTGCTGGATTGGCTTGAGTGCCCTCAATTTGCACTCCCAGGCAGACTGGGAGCCTGTGTCTGCTGTCTCCAACCAGGGAACACTGCTCGGGTTGGAGACAGCTCAGTGCGCATGCTGGCTTGGCAGCCCTGAGACGGCCGGCCAAACCCACATGCACACTGAGGGGAGTGCATTCCACTCCCCCTTCATAGCTGTTATCGCGATGATGACCCCGCCCCCAAAACCCAGCCGGTGACAAAAAATAAAATGAAAATAAAGCTGGTTTATTATCATTTTAGTTTTTAAGTTTTGCCTCTGCTGGCAGGACTACTATAACAGAGGAGCTGCCCCTGCCTTAGATATCCATAGAATTTTTGATGGGGTATGTCAGCCACCAAACTTTAAAGAAGAACCTTTAATTAAACATGTAGAAAGAACACAATTGTTACACATTCAATCCATGTAAGCAATTCACAGCTTACCATGAAAATATTTAATGATGCAGTACAGAATTAACCCAGCCACAAGGGTAAAATATGTAAATAATAATGACATGTAGACTGTAAGGAAAACAAGACAGCTTGTAGGAAAGTGGATTATTGGTAAGGGCAGGTAAGTATCTACACTTAGCAATAGGCCACTAATCCCCACTAGGTCCAACCAGGTATCAATAAATTAATCCTAGCTCAACCCTTGGTAGCTTGGCAATGAGCGACAAGGCTTAGCTTAGGAAACAAAGGTGGTCATTATGAACATGGCCGTAAATGCCACCCCACCGGCGGTGGCAGTAACTACCGCCAACAAGCTGGTGGTCTGGTCCGACCCGCCAAATAAAGAAGCACATGAGAAACAAGTAGCGGTCCATCCACACACCACCATCATTGTAGTGCCGACGAGGACGGAGGAGGCCACACACAGGCCGGTAGAAAGGAACTACCTGCCCATCAAATAATGAAGTACAAGACCGCCGTCAGTTCTGGGTCGGGAACCACTGCCACACAAAGCGTGTCAGAAACAAACAAAATAAAAGTAAACACTCACCGGAGGCTCACACAACACGCTGATGCAGACATGGAGAGAGAGTTTGAAATAATGTCAGTGCTGCTTCTTGACATATACCTCCACGACCGTGACCACCGACGAAGACGACGACGAAGACGGTAAGTACCACAACCTAGTACACATGGGAAGAAAGGGCACAGTTACACACCCACCCTACCCACCCTGCTACGCACTCCCAACCCCTCCCGCCATACCACACCATACACACCAGAACAAGATGTACTTACCCGACACAAGGCAACAAAGACCTGCACCAAAGTACACACATGTGCACACCACACCCCCACAGTGAAACGATGAACAACGTCACCATGTTGTGCCAAAAGAACTACTGGGCACTCAAAGTTTATTAAAATGAGAAATAGTATTGTCCAAATGAGGCCATTGGCCAGTCCATTCTAAATGCCCTGAAGGGCCAAAATAGGCAAGACTTGACTCCCACATGTGGGGCACTCCACTGTAAAGGGACATCAGTGCGGCAGCCAGGCACCTCAGGGAAGAGGGGCAGGGGGTGGCGAGGGTGGTGATTTATGTCTGAAAGGGGGGGCTTGGTCTTAAGTTTGGGAAGCGGAGAGGGTTTGGGCTTGTCTCTAAATGAAGTTTTGGTGAGTGCAGTTGTGGTGTCTGGGGTGCATGTCGGGATGTCAGATGTTGTGGTGACTGCAAGAATGGGGCCAGCAGCAGTGACTGAGGGTGCAATGCATGTGGGTGTGACTGGTGCGGTGACAGACAGGGTGGCGGGAAGGTTGACACACTGGGGGAAGTGGATGTTTTTGTCTGTGCTCTGTAATGTTGGGTGTGTGCACGCCTGTGGTAGAAAGTGTTGCGCTTGTGTTTCTTTGTGTGTATCTTGTGTGTTGATCTGTGTGCATGGCTGTCTGAACATGTGCTTGGGATGGGTGAAGGGAGTGGGGTGCTGGAAGGGGTAGAGGTGGTGGGAGACCCTGTCCACGATTCTGCGCCATAGCTCCATCTTCCTAGCTATGGAGGTGTGCTGCACCTGTGATCCGAATAGCTGTGGCTGTACCCGGATGATTTCCTCCATCATGACCCTGAGCTCCTCCTCAGAGAACCTGGGGTGTCTTTGCGGTGCCATGGGGTGGTGTGGGTGATGTGTGAGGTGGTGTGTGTTGTGATGTGTGAGGGGATGTGTTTGTGTATGTTGTGTGGGGTGTGTGGATGTTGTGTGAGTGATGGTGGTGTGTGCCTGTGGATGCTAGTTTGTTGATAGTGGTATCTCTCTCTGGCCTTCTATCGCAATTCTGGTCAAAA
Organism: Pleurodeles waltl; assembly: GCF_031143425.1. Taxonomy (NCBI): domain Eukaryota; kingdom Metazoa; phylum Chordata; class Amphibia; order Caudata; family Salamandridae; genus Pleurodeles; species Pleurodeles waltl. The sequence goes on from NC_090437.1 coordinate 1,073,318,078, forward strand.
GGGTTTGTGGGTGATGTGGGTGTGTGTTTTATATTGTATTGGGTGTGTGGGTGTGGTGTGTGTATGTGTATCAGGCATGGATTCGTGGGTCGCGATAGTGTGGGCGTATTCCTGTTGGCGTGACGGTGTCGGTTTTGTTATCGCCAGTTTATCACTGACCTTTGGTGTGGCGGACTTGTGTGGGTGTCTAGATTTTGCCGAATTCCGAGATGTGGGTATGTAATAGCTGTAGCGGAATTCCGCTGCCGCAGCGGTGTGTTGGTGGTCTTCTGCACGGCGGTAAGCGTGATTTAACATCAATGTTGTAATGTTGTGCTATCATCCATGACCTCTGTGCTTTACTGGATCTTGTACTGAGACTGGCTATTCGGAATCAGCACGCCATCCCTATTGAAGTGCACGTGCTATCTGTAATCCATTTTTTGGCTACGGGCTCATTTGAGGTGACAGTGGGCATGGGTGCAGGGGTCTCACAGCCAATGTTTAGCCTCATCCTGTCAAAATTACTGGATGCATTCGTCCAACACCTGCAGACATATGTCCAGTTCCCCCACAAGGCTGAACTTCCTGCCATCAAGTCTGGATTTTATGCGTTTGCTAACATCCCACATGTGATAGGTGCCATTGATGGAACCCACATAGCTCTCATACCCCCAAGATTGAATGAACAGGTGTGCAGGAACCAAAAGAGATTCCACTCCATGAATATACAATTGGTGTGTGCTGCTGACCAGTACATATCACATGTAAATGCCAGGTTCTCAGGCTCAGTCCATGATTCCTTTGTCCTGAGAAACAACAGTGTACCACACTTGATGGGACAACTACAAAGGGACAGAGGATGGTTCATAGGTGAGTGTGCATGACAATGGTTCTGTACATAGGTGACAGCCAACCAAAATGTATGTGCAGTCAGTTCATTGTGGTCCTGTTTACGTCCACTTTTGCAAGTGATTCTGGCTACCCCAACTTGCAATGGCTCCTGTCACCAGTGAGGAATCCCAGGACAGATGCAGAGAGGAATTATAATGAGGCCCAGGGACGTACTGGAAGGGTGATTGAGCGCACTATAGGTCTCCTGAAGGCTAGATTTTCTTTGCCTCCATCTCTCTGGGGGATCCCTGTGCTATGTCCCTCACAAGTGTGAAAGATAGTGGTCGCCTGCTGCATGCTGCACAACATGGCTGTGAGGAAAGCTACCCCCCTTCTATAAGAGGAGGGTGCTGTCCAACCAGCCCAGCAACCTCAGAGAGGGGATGAGAATGATGGTGAGGAAGAAGAGGGGGAAGATCTTCTTCCTCACCAGGACCCAGCTGATCTGCCTATACTTCCAGTGACCCTAAGGTACTGTTTAATGATGCTGCTGTCTTCATTGCATAGTTTCAGCCTGACTCATGTAATTGGTAATGTGGTGTCTATAGTCATTGATACTGTTAACTGAGTACCGATATTGTGTACATTGTGACTTACTTCAGAGACTACAGTGCATGGGATCCCCTCCTGCAATAAAGGTATAAATATGAGATTGACTGACTAATGCATACATAGTCACATTTTTTAACTCATAATTATGAGGGACATATGATTTGAGTGCATATGTGTTTTTATTAAGTGACACAAATTTGGTATATCGTTGTACATTGATAGGGAGTGGGCTCATGATGCATATCTATACTCTGGTGCATGTACTCAGCTGTTGGTCGCACTGGGTTTTGGTCCATGTGTCCATTGGTAGATGGTGTGTTGGTAGTAGCAAGTCAATAAGGTGGCATAGTGGAACATAAGGGAGACAGTTCAGGGCAGGGTCACTTCTTAGTGGGGGCCTTTGCTTTGGCTGGTGTTCCAGTGCCATGTCTGTGTCTGAGGGCACGTTTGAGTGACTGGAGCTGGGCTACAGGGCTAGGGGTGCCTGTCTCCTGTGTGTCCTCTGGCAGTGCCACCAGTCCAGTAGCTGCTGCTGACGTAGATGACAGGGCAGTGTCCTGTCTAGTGGTAGGGGCTTGCAGATGGGGGGAGGTCTCAGGCTGACTAGAGTAGTGGTGCTGCAGCACCCTTGCAATGGTGGCCATGGTGCCATTGAGCTGCTTCCTTTACTCCATGACTTCTTGGTGGTGTGCTATCTGCAGCCTTTGATTCAGCTCCAAAGTGGCCAGGATCTGGCCCATCCTGTCCTGGGTATGGTGATATGCTCCCAGGAACTCAGAAATCACCACCTGGGTTGCATCATCCATCCTTTGGCTTCCCCCTTGGGCCACTGATGCCCTCCCACTGGCCCTTGCCTCCTGTGCCTGTGTCCCATGCACAGGTCTGGCAGTCCCACTTCCACTGGGGCCTTCATCATCCTGCCTGTTGGTGGGTGGAGACTCTGGCCTCTGTACATGTGGGCCGCCAGTCTGTGGCTGGGAGACACTGGTGTAGGTCATTTGGTCAGCGCTGATGTTGGTAGCTGGGTGGTAGGGCTGTCAGTGGTATTTTGGGTGGGGCTGCTGGAGGGTGACAGTCCAGGACTGAGTGACAGGCCAGGATATTCCTCACTTTCCATACATCCCTCTCCAGTCTCCTGAGTGGGGCCGCTGTCTCCGTGTGAGGCGCTGGTACTCCTTGGCCTTTCCATCCAGGTGGCATGGGTGGTGGTGCCAGTGGGGGGGAATGGACATGTATATATCATGTACTATTTTGGAAATTGATGCACAGCTCTGCATTATTTTGTGCTTTTATTCCCAGTCGTGGCATGCAGGGTCCTTTTGTGTACTTATCTTTGCATTTTGTGTGGTGGGTGGAGGTGCATTGTGGGTGCTGTAGTGCCACTGTGAATCCTTGCAGGGGTAGGCGACTGTGTACGGGGGCAGGATGGGGGCCCATTTGTGGGATTGTAGGCAGGTTAACTGGATGTGGGTGTTGTGGACTGGGTGGGGATGGGATCCTGGTGGTGGTGAGAGGGGTGGGGTGATGCATGCATTATGAGTGGGGTGACTGTTAAGGTATTGTAGTTGACTTACCCGAGTCCAGTCCTCCAGTGAGTTCAGTGAGGCCCTCCGGGGGCAGGATAGCCAGTACATTATCCTCCCAGTCGGTGTAGTCGGGGTGTTGAAGTAAGCCTCAGCAAGGCCTACTAGTGCAAGGGGTTCACCTTTCTCTGCACAAAGTCCTCAGACCATGTAGGAAGAAGTTGGCACGGAAACTGGAATAAAAGACATACGTTTATTAACCTCATGAGGTGGTACTACAATTCAGACAGCACCCTTTGGTAATGTCTGAAGTAGCACCCTGAACTGAGAGAGCATGGTCCTTTTATACCCACGCAGGGGCCAAAAGGAGATGGTACAATTATGGAAACAAGACTTGTATACATGTAAGGTAATGTGGAAAATGCACAGTCGACAGGTAGGAGGAGCTAACAGTTTCCAAGGACTAACAGCTGCAGACCCTACTGAGCATGTGCGAAAGTAAGAGATGCTAAATATAACTCGTCACTAGGCAGATTTCAAGAGCAGTTAAAAGAAAGGTAGGACAGAGCACATGGTGAGCACATGGCAGCATGTAGCAAAGAAAATGGCTGCCGTGAATACAAAATGGATTCCGCAAAATGTTTACAATAGTTACTAAATACAAGATGTCTTCTGCTAATGCTTAATCTAATCACTGCTAAATTACAACAGACGACCCTTTCAGCATTAGCTGAAGACATTCGTCTTTCTGGGATAATCTAAATATTCATCCTGTATATTTATGCTCATCATTTCAGCTATTTCCTTATCTAACATATGTTGTGCTTTCATTTCTGTAATATTTCTTTTGGTAGGCATACAATCAGTAATACACATGGAGCAGAAAATTGGACCACACTGAATACAGATACAGCATGTAAAAAATATTGCAATTATTACACACAGGATAGTCAATAGTTTCCAGCCCCAGACGGAAGCAAGAGCCCAAAACCATTCAGAAAAAGTCCAAGTACCAGTCTCTGTATGGATTTCTGCAGCAATTTTATGCAATTTAGATATTGCATCATAGACCGAAGGTGAGTGATCTGGGATAAAAACACAACAACTACTACTGATGATTCGACATGCACCACCTCAATCAGCTAATATCACATCTAATACCATACGATTTTGGAGCACTACAATTCTTGCAATTTGGAGCTCTTCAGTAATATTCCCAAGTGCCAGAGCTGCCTGATTGGTAACAGTTTCCACAACCCTAGTCAATTGTCTCACCTTCCTACTGTTTAATACAACACCTACAAAGGGGAACAATCCTAAATTAAAATCAACATATTGTTGCAGGCTAGTATCAGTTTGGTCTACCTCATTTGTACTTATTTCCCTTTTATATCTATTGTTAATGATGTCATTGAACAGTTTTAAATCTCGGTGATATGATGCAGGAGCCAAAAACACAGGAGGTAATAGAAAAGATACATAACACACACCTGACCACCCAACAGGTAGTTGGTAATATCCATAGTTACCACAAACAAAATATGTATTATGTGAAGCTGTAAAACTACTATTATTTAGACCCTCAATAATTAAAATCAAGGTACAATCGCTTATCCCTAATGGAATTCGTCCAATGCTTCGTATACATAAATCTGCTTTAGTTTTTGTAATAGAAATCACAAATTGTTCTTTCTTGTCAGAGTCTCGTATATTTGTGAAGACATATGGTATTGAAACATTGTCCGGCTGATACTCTTCCGATTCCCATTTAGTTCCTTTAGCTTGGGGATACCCATCTTTGTCTTGGTAGCATACTTTATTAAGGCGAAAAAGAAGTCCGCCCTCCGTACTTTTTCCAGATGCAAACAAAAGCATGTACCAAGCTTGGCAAGAACCATTGTGTGAAAAAGGAAGAGGAATGAAAGGTGTTCCTCCTTTCTTTTGATGCGCAGGTATCATTCCACATACCCAACAGTTAGTAGTATTTGTAGCATTATGAGTATGATGCAACATCTGAATGAAAGTATTATTGAAGTACGATTGACGGTGCTTCTGCTCCTGATAGGGAAGCGTAAAGTAATAGTGATCCTCTGGTACTGGAGTAGTGGCAACAAAGAACTCACGAGCAGGAGACTTCTTTTCAATAAACCAGGTGATCGTTGCTGTAACCACCAAAACAACAACAAACCCCATAATACTAATGATCAATTTGTTATTCATTTTAGCAACAGTGATAATCGACCCTTTCAGAAATTAATTCAAAATAATCGTTGGAGCTCTTATCCCTGGGCAGACGCTGATTTCTTCACCACGGGCCAAGACGGGTGTCACTACTCTAATGCACGGCTGATCCACCCCCCTTGCCACATTGGCTCTCCGTTTCACTAACCCAGGGCGGTAGCTCAACCAGTCTTTTCAAAACAATTTTCAGATTCTTTCCTTGGTCTCAAATTATATCGCGATACTCCAGAAGTCGTATGGTCCGGGAAGACCTTTGCAGATTCGTCAGGTGATATAGCACGGCCTTTCTCCGTAGTCAAATTCTCTCGATGATCGGTCAGCACAGCAGGTTCCACCAAGGTAGGTAGCACTCTCTTGCAGTGAGTACTATGGACCCAATTCTTTCGATTCGTCACTCGAACTGCTGTCCTTGTTGCAAGGAGCACCTGTTCTGGGCCTTGCCACCTTGGTTCCAAGCTGTTTGATCTTTCAAAAGACTTAATCATCACCTGGTCACCAGGTCGGAGTTCATGGCCTTAACCTGTGGATCTGTCAGGAAGTGCTTCTCGAACCTGTTGATGAATAGAAACCAAATTGTCGGTTAACTGTGCCAAATGATCATTCATCAGGACACAAGGTACATCATATACAGATTTTGGTTTAGGAACTCCCCAAATGTTCATTGGCCTCCCGAACACTACTTCATAGGGGCTAAGGCCAAGTCGGGAGTGTGGTACTGACCTAATAGACAATAATGCCAATGGTAATGCATCCGGCCAAGTTAAGGATGTGGAGGCCTGTATCTTCGCTAATTTCAGTTTCAATGTAGCGTTATACCTTTCCACCAACCCTGCTGATTGTGGGTGGAAAACCGCATGGAACTTCTGTTTGATCCCTAATCCTTTCAGGACATACTTAATAACTTCCCCAACAAAATGAGGTCCGTTATCACTCCATAAAAGTCTGCAAACACCAAACCTAGGGAAAAATTCTTTCAAAAGCACCTTCACTGTGGTAATGGCAGTATTATCCTTTGTGGGGTACGCCTCTATCCATTTACTGAAGGCACAAACCACCACCAAGACATACTTTAAATTGTTGCAGCGTTCAAGCTGAATATAATCCATTTGTAAAACTTCAAAAGGTGCAGTTGGTGTAGCAAACCCTCCCGCAGGAGTACGTGTCCCTTTTCCAGGATTGTATTGTAAGCAGATCAAACAAGACTGTACTACTCTCTTAGCTGTACTGGAAATTTCTGGATGCTCCCAAACTTGCGTAAGCAACTTCGTTATTGTTGAAGCTCCAACATGTGCCAGTCCATGTGCCATCTGAACCATAGGTTGTACAAAAGCTATAGGCAATTTCCATTTATCCATCTGCTTATTCCGCCAACAGCCCTCATCATCCAATTCTCCATCTTTAGACCATTGCTCACGTTTTTTCACTGAAGCAGATTTCTGTATATCTAATACGTCTTGTCTTGCATTATGCCAGCGTTCAACTTGTGACTTCACTACATACATAGAAGTAGTACTTCATTGCATCGCAGTCTCAAGTGCTACACGGTCTGCAAGAGCATTACCTTGCCCTATCTTATCGGTCACTTTCTTATGTTCACTACATTTCACAATAGCTAGTTTCTTTGGATGCAGTCAAGAGGTTATGCACTAATTCTCCGTGCATTATCTGCATCCCGTGGGATGTAAGAAAACCTCTCTCCTTCCAAAGCAAACCAAAATCATGAGCCACTCCAAAAGCATAGCGGCTGTCTGTGTAAATGCTCACACTTAAATCAGTACTAAGCTCACATGCTCGTGTCAAAGCTATTAGTTCAGCTGCTTGAGCTGACTTCTGTGGTATACGAGCTGTCTCCACTACCGTGTGTATTGTGGTGATTGCATATGCAGCTGAGGTCGTACCATCTGGCAACTTCAAACAAGACCCATCAACCCACAGTTCCTCGTCTACATTTAAAAGGGGCGTATCTTGTAAATCAACACGACCCTTTGTCTGTTCTTCGGTAAGGAATATACAATCATGTGTTTCTTGTGACTGAGGCTGAGTCACTGGATATGGCAACAAAGTAGCTGGATTTAGTGTCGCACATCTCTTCAGTGTAATGTGAGGAGCCAACAATGTTAACTCATAACCTGTCATGCGGGCACTAGTTAAATGTTGTGTCTTTGTTTGATTTAAAAGAGCATCAACCGCATGGGGTACTAGCACCAACAGCTTATGTGACAAAACTATCCCTTCACTCTGACGTATTGAGACAGCTGTTGCGGCAACTGAACGAAAACACCCGGGCAACGCTCGAGCGACAGGATCAAGTACTGCTGAAAAAAATGCACAAGGACGCTGCTTATCGCCATGTGTCTGTACTAAAACTGATAATGCACATCCATCTTTCTCATGTACGTAAAGTACAAAAGGCTTCATGTAATCTGGAGTACCTAACACTGGTGCAGAACAAAGGGCTTGTCGCAGCTGTCGGAAAGCAGTCTCACATTCATCTGTCCATGGGAGGGGCATTGGAGTATTTTTAGTCAGAAGTGCTAGTAAAGGTTTGGCAATGTGAGAAAACCCTAATATCCATTGCCTACAAAAAGAAGTAAGGCCAAGGAATGCACGAACATCTTTCTGAGTAGAGGGTACTGGTGTGTCTAAAATTGCTTGAATACGATCTGATGTAAGTGCACGGCCCTCCTTAGACAAAAGGTGACCTAAATAGGTTAAATTTGGTCTACAATATTGCAATTTCTTTCGTGACACTTTGTGATTGTGTGAAGCAAGAAAAGAAAGTAAGGACAAAGTGCACTTTTCACATTGCTCCGGGGTATCAGCTGCCAACAAAATATCATCGACATATTGTATGAGGGCCACACCTTCAGGCAAAACAAAAGAATCAAGTTGTCGTTTTAACGCCTGACTATAAATGCTTGGGCTCTCCGTGTAGCCTTGAGGAACTCTGCAAAATCTATATGATCGTTTATTCAAAGTAAAACCAAACAAATATCGGCTGTCAGGATGAATAGGGATCGAAAAGAAAGCATTCTTCAAGTCTATTACAGAGAACGTAGTTGCTGTCAGGGGAACCATAGTAAGGAGTGTTGTGATGTCAGATACCACAGGATATTGAGGTATCACAATCTTATTGACTTCTCGTAAATCAATAATGAATCGGTAAATCCTAGTATCAGTATCCTTTTTCAGAATAGGAAGAATCGGACTGTTACAAACATTATACAGAACTTCCTCGACAACTCCGACTGCAATAAGATCATGCACAATTCGTGTGAGTGCTTCTTCGCCCTCCTGTGAAATTTTGTATTGAGGCAAACGTGGCAATACAGCTCCCTCCTTGACACTAATATGTACCGGTGGAATAATGATTTGTCCCACATCAGTATCTGAAGTAGCCCACAAAGTACTAGGGAGTGAGGCTAATGCAATATCCTCTTTAACAAGACAAACTCTTTCCATCACAGGATGATTATCATTTAAAATAACACTCACCCCTTCAGGAGAACATCGTATTGTAGCCCTGAAATACTTGAGCATATCAAGACCCACAATATTGTCTGGTGTATTTGGAGAAAGCAAAAATGGACATGGAGCAGTAAATTTATCAACATGGAATGCAAGTGGTTGTGACAATGGGCTAGGGGAAGGTGTTCCATCGAAACCTATCGATGTAATGGTTAAGCCAGACAGGGGAGCCCTTGGAATCAATTGTTTAGACAAGGCGCTACGAGTAGCTCCTGTGTCAACCAGAAACTGATCAGTAAGACCCAAAACATGTGCTGTAACATAGGGACCCCTCTGATCTACTGGAACTTCAACTGATTCCTTACCCCATCCTAGGCAATCCTATGCATAAGCAGAATCTTGGAAATCAGGCTGCACATGATCAGACATCTGGTATTGGTTCCGTCTATCAAAAGTGTTAAACCCATCCTGCCCTCGTGTATTAGCATCAACCCTAGCATGATCATTCGTACTTCTTCTAGGTCCTGAATATCCTGAGCGATTTCTCATTTGTCCCCGACCACGTGGACACTGCTGAACACGTAGTGCTGGACAATCGGCAGCCCAATGCCCACATTTCTTACAATACGCACACTGATCATCAGACAAATTCGAACGAGTGTAAGAAGAACCATAAGATCCACGTCCACCTCTATCACTGCCTCTAAAAGGCGGACCATAAGCTTGAGCCAACATAACCTTCGTCTTTAATTCTTTAATCTTTTTCTCCTCGCTACCTTTTGCTTCTAATTCCTGTTGTTCATAATACTGAGCCATAGTCAAAAGAGAAACCGGAGTAGAGGTAGTCCATGAACTTTCACTAGCTTTTAGGCGACTAGCTATTCCTGGTAACAGATTTGCAACATATTTATCGATGAACAAATGTCTGCCCGTATCATCTGACAATGACTGACCGCTAAAATCATGAAATGCTTCTTCAAAGCGTGTAAAGATATCAGAGACCGATTCATCTGCCTTTTGTTTACAAGACGCTAAAACCGTCCAATCTATCTTTTTAGGGGGAATAATCGTTTTCAACTTAACTAATATGGCTGCAGGAAGATCTAGGATAAACTGGTATGGCTTTTTCGCAGGTTCCCTATCCCTGTCCATCTGTTCTATTTCTTTCCATGATGCCCCGAAAACTGTACGATCATCAATTTTACGAACAGTTCTCCACATATCTGGCGGTAATATCAATCCGAAAAATAAATCAATGTCAGCCAAAGTCATAGTACAAGAACTAATTGCTCCCTCAACTTCCTCATAAAAGGCGGCTGGATTTTTCCGCTGGTCAGGTAATGCTGTTTTAAGTGCCATTACATCTGCCCTATTCCAAGGAGTATACACCCAATTATAAATAAAATAACCCTTAGCATCAACAGAAGTTTTATCATCATTTGTACCCAATCCTTTAGGAGGAACATACAAAGGCGCAGCCTCCCGCATTGGTTTCGCGTGAACTATCATAGTCTTATCTGTTTCAAAGATGGAAGCTTGCGCCCCTTCAGTCTGAGATGCTCGTGCAACTGCGTCCGCAGCCCTTTTCTCTTCTTGCAAACGGACTGCCTCAATACATAATTTCATTAAGCGCCTGATTGCATCAGCCACCTGGGAGAAAACAAAAAGACCATCACGCATTTGCTTATAATCAGCTGCTACATCATCGGGCTCTAACTCATCAGAATATTTTCGGTATAGTTCAATCACTTCTGAGCCAAATGCCTCAGTAAAATATAGCTGCTCTTTTTCCGTCCACCCTTTCATGTTGTCTAAAAGTTCAGAAGCAGAAACAGCGCTACGAATTGTTTTATGAGCAATAGATCTAAGCTCAGCCGCACGGTCAGCAGGCAGCATAGAGCGACTGTCCCGCATCTTCTGTTGCTCCGAACTGGAGACTTTAGATAACTCATGAGGGGCAGAAGGGACGACATACGGAGGTGGAGGTCGATCCAGTAACAATAAATCATCATGTGGTTTATTAAGGATAGGATAGAGGGGTTGCCTAACAGTGTATTGGCCAGTTACCTGTAGCTTACGTTCTTTCTCCTCTAGCTCCTTTAAGTCATTTATTTCTTTCTTTCTCATTTCCAATGCTTTCACATATACATTTTTCCGCTGCTCTTTCTCAAGCAAGACTTGCTCACGCTTCATTCGTCCACGCGCTTCTTTCTCCCACATTCGTACACAGTCAAACATATCTTGCCTAGACTTTCGCTTACACATACATTGTTCCACATACTCAATCTTTCGCAAATCATATGACCCATGCATAGGCCAACGTAACTCAGGATCCGCGCGGGTGTATTTATTCCATAATGTGCTGTACATTATAGAAGAAAGACCATGTTTAACATACATATCTCTATTTGGCGTCCCCTCTGGGGGTGCCGGTTGCGATTCTTCCAGTTTCAAATTGGTACCTTTACAAAAGCAACACATCCTACGAAGTGCGCTAAAAACAGGCATGCCAAAAATAGTGCAGAATATGCAATATTATAATCAAAGTAGCACTTAAGGTGCCGTTCAAATCAAAATCAAATTGGAGAGAATTCTCCTCATTACCTGCCTATATAAATTGCAATTTATATATCAAATCCAAAGAATACAAATTGACTAGTCACCCAAATCACAAAAGCCACAGTAAGTAGTACTAACTACATTACCAAACACAGGCATCAAAACCCACAGCAAGTGCCGTAAAACGTCTCTTACCAATCACAGGGTGTCCAGGTTCCAACTGCCAAGTTCAAAAATCGACCAAATGGTCACTGCATGACGAATGAACAAAAAAAGGATCTCAGTCGAGGACCGGTGCCACCTGGATGGTCAAATCAGAAAGAAGGGAAAAACGCTGTGGTTGCCAAGACTCGGGTCTCCTCAGGCATTGATCGTCCGCAGCGAGATTCCAATCCTTCATCGCGACCAATCCATTGGGCATCCGAGTCGCCGATGAGTCCCTGTTCGGGCGCCAATTTGTTGAAGTAAGCCTCAGCAAGGCCTACTAGTGCAAGGGGTTCACCTTTCTCTGCACAAAGTCCTCAGACCATGTAGGAAGAAGTTGGCACGGAAACTGGAATAAAAGACATAAGTTTATTAACCTCATGAGGTGGTACTACAATTCAGACAGCACCCTTTGGTAATGTCTGAAGTAGCACCCTGAACTGAGAGAACATGGTCCTTTTATACCCACGCAGGGGCCAAAAGGAGATGGTACAATTATGGAAACAAGACTTGTATACATGTAAGGTCATGTGGAAAATGCACAGTCGACAGGTAGGAGGAGCTAACAGTTTCCAAGGACTAACAGCTGCAGACCTTACTGAGCATGTGCGAAAGTAAGAGATGCTAAATATAACTCGTCACTAGGCAGATTTCAAGAGCAGTTAAAAGAAAGGTAGGACAGAGCACATGGTGAGCACATGGCAGCATGTAGCAAAGAAAATGGCTGCCGTGAATACAAAATGGATTCCGCAAAATGTTTACAATAGTTACTAAATACAAGATGTCTTCTGCTAATGCTTAATGTAATCACTGCTAAATTACAACAGGGGGGTGTAGGTGGGAGTCCTCCACCAGTCTTCTGTACCGCTATGTTGTGCCTGGATGCCATTCACCTCACCTTCCCGTGCAAGTCGTTCCATCTCTTCCAGATGTCCTCCCTTGTTCGTGGATAGTTTCCCACTTCAGTGACCTTGTTAACCATCGTCTTCCATAGCTCCATCTTCCTGGCGATGGGTGTCTGCTGCACCTGTGCCCCGAATAGTTGTGGCTCGACCTTGAGTATTTTTTCCACCATGGTCCTTAGCTCCCTATCTGTGAAGCAGGGGTGCTTAGGGGGTGCCATGGTGTGTGTTGTGGGTGTATTGTTGAGGGTGCTGTTGTGTGGTTATGTGTGTGGCTTATCAGGGTGTTTGGGGTTAGTATGTGTTTTGGTGGTGTACTTGTGTGTGTGAATTTTGTTATGTTGTGTTCAGTGTATGCCTATTGTGTTGCCAGTCTCATTTGTGCTATTGGTAATGCAAAGGATTGTGGGGTGTATATGTGAGTGTTTTATAGTGGAGTGAATGTGTGTCAGATGTGTGGGTTTTAAAAGTTGCCAATGTGTACATTTGTTGATGTTGAGTCCCATTGCTGGCCGTGGCGGTCCTGTAGGAGGCTGGCCTGGCTTACAGGGGGTACCTGATGGTACTTTCACCTTGTGTCAGGTCCAGTTATCCCTTATTAGTAGATTAGTAGTGTTCTAGCAGATTAGGCTGATAGAGGTAGCTGTAGCAGAGCAGCTTAGGCTGAACTAGAAGACATGCAAAGTTCCTACTATACCACTGATATCATTTAGCACTATATCACAAGAAACACAATACTCAGAGTTACTAAAAATAAAGGTACTTTATTTTAGTGACAATGTGCCAAAAATATCTCAGAGAATATACCCCCTTAGGGGGTAAGTAAGATACACAAAGTATACACCCACAAACCAAAATTAGGTGAGTAAAACAGTTAGAAAGTAGTACAAACACTGTAGAATACATTTGGATGCAATAGGCCTAGGGACAACACAAACCATATACTAAGAAAGTGGAATGTGAAACACGAATGGACCCCAAGGCTAGTGTAGTGTGTAGAGGGTCGCTGCGAGTGTAAGAAAACACTAAGGGTGTCCAGATACCCCACCCCAAGACCCTGAAAAGTAGGAGTAAAGTGGTACTACTTCCCTAGAAACACACTAAAGTCATGATAGAGGATTCTGCAAAGACCACAACAGGCTGCAAAGCACTGAAGATGGATTCCTGGACCTGAGGACCTATAAAGGAAGGGGACCAAGTCCTAGAGTCACGCAAGTGTCCAGGGGGGTCAGGAGCCCACTAAACCCCAGTTGAAGGTGCAAAAGGGCTGCCTTTGGATGAAAGAAGCTGAAGATTCTGCAACAATGGAAGGTTCCAGGAACTTCTCCTTTGGTCAGAGGATGTCCCATGGCATGCTGGGGGATGCAGAGTTGGTTCCATGCAGTAAGCCTGCAAACACGCCTTTCTAGCTGCAAATGTCACGGTTAAAGATAATGGATGCGTCCCCTTGGAGGAGGAGACAGAGGGGACACTCAGCCATAGAGAGAGCCCATGCAGAAGCAGGCATTACCCGCAGAAGCACCTGAACAGGCGTTCAAGAAATCTGAGCACAGCAGTAGTCTCAACACAACAAAAGAGGGTCCCACGAAGACGGTGGTCAACTCAGCGAGTTGAGCAATGCAGGACGGAGTGCTGGGGACCTGGGCTAGGCTGTGCATGAAGGAATCCTTGCAAGAAAGCACAGAAGCCCTAGCAGCTGCAGCTCACGCAGTACACAGGATTACTGTCTGGCGTGGGGAGGCAAGGACTTGCCTCCACTAAATTTGGGCAGAAGGACCACTGGACTGTCGGAGTCACTTGGATCTAGCTCCTGTGTTCCAGAGACCATGCTCGTCAAAATGAGAGGGGACCCAGAGGACCAGTGATACAGAAGTTTGGTGCCTGCGTTAGCAGGGGGAAGATTCCATCGACCCACGGGAGATTTCTTCTTGGCTTCCAGTGCAGGGTGAAGTCCGACAGCCCTCAGAGCATGCACCACCAGGAAACAGTTGAGAAAGCCGGCAGGATTAGGCGCTACATCGTTGCTGGTAGTTGTCTTGCTACTTTGTTGCAGTTTTGCAGGCGTCCTGGAGCAGTCAGCCGTCGATCCTTGGCAGAAGTCGAAGAGGGAGGTGCATAGGAACTCTGGTGAATTCTTGCAAGTCATTATCTGAGTAAAAGCCCACTGGAGAGACCCTAAATAGCCCTCAGAGGAGGATTGGCCACCTAGTCAGGTAAGCACCTATCAGGAGGGGTCCCTGATGTCACCTGCTGGCACTGGCCACTCAGAGGCCTCCAGAGTGCCCTCACACCTCTGAATTCAAGATGGCAGAGGTCTGGGACACACTGGAAGAGCTCTGGACACCACCCCCGGGGTGGTGATGGACAGGGGAGTGGTCCCTCCCCTTTCCTTTGTCCAATTTCGCACCAGAGCAGGGACTGGGGGTTCCCTAAACTGGTGTAGACTGGCTTATGCAAGGAGGGCACCATATGTGCTCTTCAAAGCGTTTCCATAGGCTGGGAGAGGCTACCCTTTCCCAGCCCTTGACACCTATTTCCAAAGGGAGAGTCAGAGGAAATCCTTTGTTCTGCTTTCCTGGGACTGGGCCGCCCAGACCCCATGAGGGCAGAACCCTGTCTGTGGGGTGGCAGTACCGGTAGCTGAAGAGAAAACCCCAGAGAGCTGGTTTGGCAGTACCCGGGGTCCATAGTGGAGCCCCAGAGATGCATGGCATTGGCACCCCAATACCAGATTTGGCATGGGGGGACACTTCTATGATCCTAGACATGTTACATGGCCATATTCGGGGTTACCATTGGGAAGCTACATATAGGTATTGACTTATATGTAGTGCAGGCGTGTAATGGTGTCCCCGCACTCACAAAGCCTGGGGAAAGTGCCCTGAACTATGTGGGGGCACCTTTGCTAGTGCAAGGGTGCCCTCACACTTAGTAAATTTGCACCTAACCTACACTAAGTGAAGGTTAGACATATAGATGACTTATAAGTTACTTAAGTGCAGTGAAAAATGGCTCTGAAATAACGTGCATTATTTCACTCAAGCTGCAGTGGCAGTCCTGTGTAAGATTTGTCTGAGCTCCCTATGGGTAGCAAAAGCAATGCTGCAGCCCATAGGGAGCTCCTGGAACCCCAATAACCTGTGTACCTAGGTACCATATACTTGGGAATTATAAGGGTTTTCCAGTGTGCCAATTAGAATTGGTGAAAATGGTCACTAGGCTGTAGTGAAAATTTTAAAGGCAGAAAGAGCATAAGCACTTCTGGTTAGCAGAGCCTCAGTGACACAGTCAGTCGCTACACAGATACATACATTCAGGCCACAAACTATGAGCACTGAGGTCCTGGCTACCAGGATCCCAGTGAGACAGGCAAACACAAACTGACATATATGTAAAAATGGGGGTAACATTCTAGGCAAGATGGTACTTTCCTACAGGTCCGTACCGCCAATGGTCGTTCCGCATCCACCATCCACCACGCTGATTTGTGCATCATTATTTGGTGGGCGAAGGATTTGTCTGCATGGCGGTGGCGGGGTAGGGTGTACTGCCTTTCCACCATCATAGGCCCTGGTGGTGGGTGGAGGTTGCAAGATTTGTGGAGGTTTGGCTTTTTGGCATCATAATACGGCGGTGTCCAGTCTTCCGCCACTGGTGATCTTCTGTCCAACGTCACCACGGCAGTCGGCGGTGATTGCCGCCAAGCTCATAAGGAGGGCCAAAGTGTATAAAGCATTCAAGTGTCACAAAACAATAATTAAATAAAACACAGGAAACAGTTTAAAAATCCAAAACCACTTTATCAAAATAAACAATATTTTTATCTTTAATTTGACAACAAAGTGATTTAAATCAGATAAGGAGAACCCGAGATATACATTTTTAAAGATTAAGGCCCTCATTACAACCCTGGCGGTCAGTGATAATGCAGCAGTAATACCGCCAACAGGCCGGCGGTAAAAAAATTGAATTATGACCATGGCGGAAACCTCCCCACACAGACAGCCACTTTAACACACCGACCGCCACAGCGATAGCAACAAGCACCGTGGCTGTAACCACCAACAGCTAGGTGGAAGACAATGTACCGCCCACTCTATTACAACAGGCCTATCCATCACCTTTTCTGAGGCGGTACTAATGACATCAAAAGCACAGAGGAAACAGAACACAGAAGGTAAAGGAATAATCTCTGGAGACTCAAGGAAGAACCACAATGCCATGGAGCCCGAGTTGCACATGTTTCCCATGATTGTATACTTTCTCATTCACTATGAACATCAACGCCGGCGAAGACGACCATGGTGAGTACTGCGCCTAGCACACATGGCAGGGGGAGATAAAAGAGAGTGACACACGCAACACGCAACACCCCTGCCCAAACACCATATATACAAACAGATGCAGTAACATTACATATACACCCCATACCCATCTGGAATAATGCAAGGACAAAAGGAATTGATTACAGTGAGTGTAATATGATAAAATACTAGAAATTTGTGATTGAAAATCAAAACA
The DNA here is from genome assembly GCF_031143425.1 of Pleurodeles waltl. Classification (NCBI taxonomy): domain Eukaryota; kingdom Metazoa; phylum Chordata; class Amphibia; order Caudata; family Salamandridae; genus Pleurodeles; species Pleurodeles waltl. The sequence goes on from NC_090437.1 coordinate 1,073,334,921, forward strand.
GTATATACATATATACAACTGGAGGGACACTGCCCAGTCCTCAATGTCCGCGGGCCACAGGGCCACATCACATAGGCCAAGGCCCCACTTGAATCCTGCAACAACACAGAGAGAATAAAGGAGGGAAATCAGGTTGAAAATACACAGGCACCTCAGGGGGACGGGGAATGGGGGGGCACCTCAGCCGGAAGATAGTATAACACCACTGGTCCTGGAGGGGGCTACATGCCCTGTGCGATGTCCTGGGCAGTGCAAGGCCACAGTCTCTCTAGTGGGTGGTTTGCCCACTGTTTGGTCTTTGGGAGTACAAGGCCACAGTCGTTCAAGTGGGTGGTTTGCCCACTGCTTGGTCCTGGGGAGTGCAAAGCCACAGTCGCTCAAGTGGGTGGTTTGCCCACTGCTTGGTCCTGGGGAGTGCAAAGCCACAGTCTCTCAAGTGGGTGGTTTGCCCACTGCTTGGTCCTGGAGAGTGCAAGGCCACAGTCTCTCAAGTGGGTGGTTTGCCCACTGCTTGGTCCTGGGGAGTGCAAAGCCACAGTCTCTCAAGTGGGTGGTTTTCCCACTGTTTGGTCCTGGGGAGTGCAAGGCCACAGTCTCTCAGGTGGGTGGTTTTCCCACTGCTTGGTCCAGGGAAGTGCAAGGTCACAGTCTCTCAAGTGGGTGGTTTGCCCACTGCTTGGTCCTGGGGAGTGCAAAGCCACCATCTCTCAAGTGGGTGGTTTGCTCACTGCTTGGCCCTGGGGAGTGCAAAGCCAGAGTCTCTCAAGTGGATGGCTTCTCCACTGGTTCTGGAGGGGGCATTGTGCCCTGTGTGCTTCTTCTTGGCAAGGATGGGATGAGTGGATGGCTTCTTCCACTGGTTCTGGAGGGGGCCTTGTGCACAGTGTGCTTCATCCTGGCAAGGAGGGGGTGAGCCGATGGCTTCTTCACTGGTTCTGCTGGGGGCCTTGTGCCCTGTGTGCTTCATCCTGGCAAGGAGGGGGTGAGTGGATGGCTTCTCCAATGGTTCTGAAGGGGGCATTGAGCCCTGTGTGCTTCTTCCTGGCAAGGAGGGAGTGAGTGGATGGCTTCTTCCACTGGTTCAGGAGGGGGCCTTGTGCCCTGTGTGCTTCATCTTGGCAAGTAGGAGATGAGTGGATGGCTTCTCCACTGGATCTGGAGGGGGAATTGTGCCCTGTGATGCAGATCTTGGGGAGTGCAAGGTCACCGTCTCTCACCTGGGTGTCAGACCCACAGGATTTGCAGGGTCCAGCACGCAGTACAGCCCATGGAGTTAGGACGACACACTGCCCGCTGGCCATGATGGCTGCTCAGTGGTGGCAGTGGCGGTGCTGGTGTCAGGGCTGGCAGTGGGGGGGGAGGCTCCAGCCCATTCCCTGCAGCTGCGGATGGCTGCCCACTGGGGCTGCTGCTGCTCGCAGTGGTGCTGGTGGCAGTGCAGGCAGTGGTGGGGGGAGGCTCCAGCCCTTCCCCTACAGCCGCGGATGGCTGAACCGCCATGGTTGGTGGTGGGGGCTCAGAATCAGTCCCATCACCAGACCTCCTGTCCATCCTGCCTGCAGGTGCAGGCCCTTTGCCCTTCCCCTTGGCAGCTGGTGGTGCCTCCTTGCCCTTCCCTTTGGCAGCTGGTGGTGCCTCTTTGCCCTTCCCCGTGGCAGCTCGTGGTGCCTCCTTGCCTTTCCCTTTGGCAGCTGGTGGTGCCTACTTGCCCTTCCCCTTGGAAGCTGGTGGTGCCTCCTTGCCCTTCCCCTTTAGCAGCTGGTGGTGCCTCCTTGCCCTTCCATTTGGCAGCTGGTTCTGCCTCCTTGTCCTTCCCCTCGGCAGCTGGTGAAGGCACACTGTCTTTGCTGATGGTTGGTTCTCTGGAGCCTCTCCCACCTGCAGTAGCTTCCGACACTACTGTGGCTGTGGACTGGGTGGCTGAGGTGCTAGCCTGGATTCTGACCACCCTAGCCTGCCGTAAAGGACGGGGGAGGGGTAGCGAAGAGGTCAACGGCAGAGAGGAAAAGCTTCTTAGGGACACTGGGGCGGGAAGATGGTGAAGATTTGGGAGTGGAGGAAGAAGGAGTGGTTGTTGGAGGTGTCTGTTTGCTATGTTTGGGTGCAGGTGCATGGGCTGCATGCTGTTGTGAGGTGGATGACTGTTGGGTGTCTGAGTGCTTGTGTTTGTGTACCTTAGGAGGGAGGGGCACAGACACAGTGGGAGAGGACACAGGAGACGTGTGCATGGATGTATGGGTGGTGACTGCCAGTGAGGGGTGTGTACTGATAGGCGGAATGGTGATGGGAGCAGTGGATGTAGTGCACGCAGGTGTAAGTGGAGATGCTACTGGGAGGGTGGTGGACGAGGAGGAGGGGGACACAGTGGAGGCAGTGGGTGTTATGTCTGCATCTGGATGGTGTTTGTGTGAGTGCCTGTGGGATGATGTGGGGTGCTTGTGGTTGCCTGAGCCACTCCTGTGTGTTGTCTTGGTTCCATGATGGTCTGAATACGTGCTTGGGATAGGTTGGGGTTGAGGGGATTTGGACTGGGACTGGGCAGAGGAAGTTGGAGGGGGAGTCTAGAGACAGGGACAATGGCTGCCATCAGGGAGGAGGCCAGAGCCTGGATTGATCTCTGTTGGGCCACCATGCCAGAATGAATGCCCTCCAGGAATGCATTTGTTTGTTGCAAATGGCCTGCCAGCCCCTGGATGGCATTCACTATGATTGACTGCCCAACATAGATGGATCGCAGGAGGTCAATAGCCTCCTCACTCAGGGCAGCAGGGCTACCTGGGGCAGGGCCTTAGGTGCCTGGGGAGAAGGAGGTGCCTACCCTCCTGGGTGAACGGGCACGGGAAACTTGCTGAGGGGCTGCTGTGAGGGTAGTCCTGGTATGGGGGTGGCGACTGTACCTGTAGTTGGGGTGGACCCAGAGGTGTCCACCACCAGCAGGGAGCTTCCATCAGAGGAGGTTTCACTGTCTGAACTGTCCCCTCCTGTCTCTGCCGTGGTGCTCCCCTCACCCTCCATCCAAATGGTGCCCTCACTGTCAGTGGATTCGGCCTAATGGCCCCTGTGTGATATAGCTTCCTCTGTTGCCGGTGCCTCTGCTCCTCTGCCAGATGATGCTAATGCACATAAGGACAGGGTGACTAAACAAAAAGTGGGGTAAGAGACAAAGGATACACTTGGTCAATGGTAGCAACAACACCATTGTTGGCATACTTGACACACACACACAGGGAACAGCCCTACGCACTAGTCAATGCATTACCAGTCCCAATGCTAGTCACCACCCCATGGACAGGAATACCTAACGCCAATAGCAGCATACCTGAGACCCACAGACCCCTGCCCAGTAGTGGATGCCAACTAGCATGGTTTCAGGTGGTGTTCATCAGCCCCTGCCCAACATGGACCCTATCCTGCAATGTCCAGCCTGGCCTAGGGGCACCGACAGGCCCACATCCCCCACCCGGATACCAACCCACAACACGCAAGTAGTATATTTGGAAACTGTACTCACCCCCTTGTGGCTGCTGTTATGCCCTCAAGCGCCCATCAGTCTCCCGATAGACCACCACCAGTATGCGGGCCATCAGGGGGTCAGGGTTCAACAGGCACCCCTTCCTCGTTGGGAGGCCATCCCCAACTGGCCCTCCGCCAACTTCCTTGCCCAGCGTCCCAGGTCCTCCCACAGTTTGTGACAGTGGGTGCTCCGCCTGTCATAGACCCCTAGGGTCCGCATGTCCTTGGCGATCGCTCACCATATACCCTTTTTCTGATGGGCGCTGACATGCAGAAAAATACACATAAAAAAAGGTATCAGTCATACTGTCCGGCATGTTACACTCATGGCCCACCATGGCCCTCACATCCCCTTACACACACACTTTGCCCACCATACATGCATCACGCTGCCCAGAACCCTTCCAACAACACCCCCCTACATGAGGCCTTCACATACACCACTCCATGCATTCATGACCCATGCATCGTGCTCACAGTGTACTTACCTGTTGGTCTGGAGGCCCCTACAACATTCGGTACTGGGGTAGGGCCCCATCCACCAATCTCTTCAACTCCACAGCGGTGAATCCAGGGGCCCTTTCCTCAGTGACACGAACAATGGTCGATTTCAGACACAGGTCACGGAAGCACTTGCAGTGCAGGTCCTCTCCTGTTAAAGGTCAGGTAGCAAGTGAGTGAAAAGATAGAAAATGGTGGTCACGTCCGTGGCAGTGATTACCGTCACCACCGGCGTACATCACCATTGACCACTGTAACCCATAGGGCCCATAGACAACCAATGAGGTGTTGCACGGCAGTACTCGACCGCATCCCGCAACGGCACCAACGTCAGCGGAATTACCTCATTTCCACCTGTCCCTCCAAAAAGGACAGGAGGACACCATTTCAGGGTGGGAGGCAGGCCATGGCACCTAACCACATCACTGTACACATAGGCACCATTTGGGCCTATCCAAGGACATACTATTACAGTCATAACATGCAATACAATGTAGTGTTTGGAAATGTGGAATACTGACCAGCTGCTCCAAGTTTTGCCCCCTAGATTACAACCGCTGCGGATGAACAGGAGATGGAGACATTCCACTGTGTACAGACCACTAGTGGACTTGTCAACGATGGAGGACAGGCACATTATCCTCACCTATAGACTTGGCAGGGCCACAATCACAGAGCTGTGTGCCCAACTGGAGCATGACCTGATATCTGCTATCTGTCACACCACCGGAATCCCCCCTCTTGTGCAAGTCCTATCTGTGTTCCATTTCTTGCCAACTGGCTCCTTCCAAGTGACAGTGGGCTTGGCAGCAGGAATGTCACAGCCAAAGTTCTCAATAGTGGTGACCACAGTGTTGTCTGCCCTGATTAAACACATACGTAGCTACATCGTTTTCCCCCAGGTGGAGGATTTGGCCACAGTGAAATCTGACTTCTATGCAATGGGACAAATCCCCACCATTATTGGGGCAATTGATGGTACACATATTGCATTTGCCCCCCCCGGACAAATGAACAGGTGTTCAAAAATCAAAAGAGCTTTCACTTGATGAATGTGCAGGTAGTGTGCCTGGCAGACCAGTACATCTCCCATATCAATGCAAAGTATTCTTGCTCTGTTCATGATGCCTATATCCTGAGGAATAGGAGCATCCTATATATGTTACAATGAGGCACATGGGTGAACAAGGAGAATAATTGAGAGGACATTCGGCCTCCTGAAAGCAGGTTTCGGTGCCTGCATCTAACTTGTGGATCCCTGTTCTACTCACCCAAGAAGGTGTGCCAGATAATCGTGGCATGCTGCATGTTGCATAATCTTGCCTTGAGACACCAGGTGCCTTTTCTGCAGGAGGATGAGGCTGGAGATGGGCATGTGGCAGAAGTGGACCCTGTGGACAATGAAGATGAGGAGGCAAAGGATGAGTATGAGGACAACAGAACAGCTATTATACGACAGTAGTTCCAGTATCACACAGGTAAGACACTGTAACTTCACTTTGCATAGACAGTTTTGTATTTGACATTGTATATGGCAGGCAGATTCTCCCACTTCTATGGCCACTTACTATACCCTTTGGCATCTCTATATTCAGATATCTGTGCCCCACTCTGGCACCTGGTGTGTTGACTGCAAACAACTACAGGTCATTCCTATGTATACACTACTGCACAGTTCTACTCCAGTGTTTAAACCTTGTTAATCAAATACATAGTTAAATCATTTGACATACTCCATACTCATATTTTTTCAAAGGGTGTTTATTTAAGTGCTAAGAGGTAGAAGGGGATGTGCAATGGGCTGGGGGATGATGGAGGAATGATGTCCAGGATAAATTCCAGTCTATTTGTATCACAGGTGCATTGTCCAAGTGGGCATAGGAAGGGGAGCAATGGCATTTCAAGGTGGACAGGGTGACAGAGTGGGACACAAGGGCAACAATCAGGAGAGTCTTATTTCAGGGCGGGGGTATTGGCAATGTTCTCTGGCTTCTGCCTGTATCGCAGGGACCGTTTGCGGGGTGGTTCTCCTTCTGTATGGGGAGGGGTTGTTGGTGGGCTGTTGTTCCTGTGGTGGGTCCTCCTGTCCACTAGCTGCAGAGGAGGTGGAGGGCTATTCATCAGTTTGACTAGTGTCAGGGGCCCGGTGGTGTGCCACTGCCTCCATCATGGTGTTGGCCATGTCAGCCAGCAGCCCTGCAATGATGACCAGGGTGGTGTGGATGTCCTTCAGGTCCTCCCTGATCCCCAGGTATTGTCCCTCCTGCAGCCATTGGGTCTTCTGCAACTTGTCCACTATCTGGCCCATCATCTCCTGGGAATGGTGGGATTCTCCCAGGATGTTGGTGAGTGTCTCATGGAGAGTCAGTTCCCTGGGCCTGTCCTCCCCCTGTTGCACAGCAGTCCTCCAAGCTTCCCTGTTATCCTGTGCCTCTGCACTCTAAACCGTGTGCCCACTGCCACTGACCCCAGGTCCCTGATTGTCCTGTGTTTGTGGGGTTGCCTGGGGTCCCTGTACTAGTGGAAACACTGCTGATTGACGTGTCCTGGGTACAGAGGTATGGGCCCGCTGGGTGGGTGCTGTGGTGGTGTTTCCTGAGGGGGGAGCCTCTGTGGTGGTATGGGACTGTGCCTGGGTAACCGACTGTCCGGAGATCCCTGATAGGCCTGGTTGGTCATCCTGATCCAGACGAGCAGAGCTGCTGTCATCACTGTGGGCCTCTTCTGGGGGGACTGGATGTTGCTGGCACCTCCTCTCCGGTGACGTTGGGTGGGGGACCTGTGGGGATGTAAATGCAGTGTTATAGTTTCTGTGTGTTACATTTTGTGCATGGGTGTGTTGCCCTGTATGGTTGCAATTGCCATGTCAGCTTTGCCTTCTGTGAGTAGTGATTTTGTGGGCTAGGTGATTCTCTCTAATGTGCATGCTTTAGTGATAGGTGTCCATGCAGGTCTGTGATGGGAGTCCATGCATTGATGTTGCATGCAGGGTTTGGTATTGGGATGGGTGAGTTGTGATGGTGGGGTATATATGAGGTGGTGGAGTGATTGGGGTGAGGGTAGAGGTGGGAGTTTGTGATGGCATAGAGGTATGGGGGTGAAAGTAGCAAAGAGTTGACTTACCAGAGTCCAGTCCTGCTGCTACTCCTGCCAGGCCCACAGGATGCAGTATTGCCAAGACTTGTTCCTCCCATGTTGCTAAGTTGTGGGGGAGGAGGTGGGGGTCCACCGCCAGTCCTCTGTACAGCTATCTGGTGTCTTGCAACCACGGAATGTACCTTCCCCATAGGTCATTCCACCTCTTTCTGATGTCATCACTTGTTCTAGGGTGCTGTCCTACGGCGTTGACCCTGTCCACGACTCTCTGCCATAGCTCCATCTTCCTGCCAAGGGATGTCTGCTGCACCTGTGATTCAAATAGCTGTTGCTCTACCCGGATGATTTCCTCCACCATGACCCTTAGCTCCTCCTCTGAGAACCTGGGGTGTCTTAGTAGTGCCATGGGTGTAGTGTGTGTGGTTTGTGTGAGAGTGTTTGGGGTGATGTGTTGGGGGTGTGTGCTATGAGGTGCGTAGATGGTGTATGGGTGATGGTGTTCTGTGGCTGTGGTTCTGTGGGTGCTCTTGGTGTCTCTCTCTCTCAGTTGTCAATTGTTTTTAGTTGTAAAAGGTTGTGGGTAATGTGTGTGTGTGTTTTATAGTGGTGTGGGTGTGTGGGTGTGGTGTGGGTGTGGTGTGTGTATGTGTGACAGGTGTATGTAGCTTGAATTGTCCAATGTAGTGTTGTTTTGTATGTGTGTGTGTATTTTGAGGGTGGCGGTATGTACTGTCAATGGTTTACCGCCGGTGAATGTCCGCTGTGTTGATTCGTAGGCCATAATGCTGTGGGCGTAGTTCTGTTGGCGTAACGGTGTGGGTTTTGGCAGTTTATCACTAACCTTTGGGCTGGTGGACTTTTGTGGGTGTCTGTATAGTGACAGATTGCTGTGTGTGGGTCATAATATGGGGAGCGGTAAACTGCCGCTGCGTTGGTATGTTGGCAGCAGTCGGCATGGCGGTAAGCGGTACTTACTGCCAATGTCATAATGAGGGCATCAATGTCATTTAGCACATAGAAACTAAAAGCACCAATCTGGACACCTGGTCGCACCAGACCAGGGCAAAGTCAAGATTTGAGGCCAACCTCGATGGAGCCCTGCTCAATTACAGTGAGCCGGAGGCCTTGGTTAAAATTTTACCTCTGGACTTAGGTGGTCATTATGGCGGTAAACACCGGACCACCGGTGGTGGGTGTAACTACTGCCAACAGGCTGGCGGTTCGGACTCCTAAATAATGAAGCCCATGAGAAACAAGAAGCGGTCCATCCACACACCGCCATTTTTGTAGTCCTGACGACGACAGAGGAGGCCGCCCTCAGGCCGGTGGAAAGGCCGTACTCGTCCACCAAATAATGAAACACCATACCACCATCAGTTCCGGGGTGGGAACAACCACCAGGCAAAGTGTGGCTGAAACAAACAATATAAAAGGAAACATTCACCAGAGCTACACAGAACACATTGACGCAGACATGGAGCGACAGTTGGAAATAATGCCAGTGCTTATCCTTGCCATATTCCTCCAGGACCGTGACCGACGACGAAGATAATGACGGTAAGTACCGCAGCCTAGTACACATGGGAAAAAAGGGCACAGTTACACATCCACCCCACCCACCGCGCAAAGCACTCCCAACCCCTCCCACCATCCCAAACCATACATACCATAACAAAATGTACTTACCAGACACAAGTCAACAAATACTTGCACGAATGTACACACCTGTACACACCACCCCCCCACAGTGAAACACTGATTAACATCACTATATTGTGCCAACAGCACTGCTGGGCACTTAAAATGTATTTTAATTATCAAAAGAAATGTCCAAATAAAGCCATTGGTCAGTCCATCGTAAAGTCCCTGAATTGCAAATGTAGCCCAAACTTGACTCCCACATGTGCAAAGGGAACTCCACTGGAAAGGGGCATCAATGGGGCAGCCAGGCACCTCAGGGAACAGGGCAGCAGGTGGGGACTTCGGTCTGTAAGGGGGGGTCTTGGGCTTAGGATTGGGATGCGGAGGGGGTTTGGGCTTGTCCTTGGAAGGAGGGGGAGTGGGCCTGGACTGGGGGGTGGCAGAGGGACCTGGGGCAACACAGGGCTTGTTTCTCCCTGGGGAAGGGTCATGGGAATGGGAAGGGCTGACGGGGCGCACTTAGACGTGGAAGGAGTGGAGTGGGCAAGGACATTGGAACATTTAGGGACAAGACAGGGTGGGCCAGTGGGTTCAAACAGGTCAGCACGGGATAGGAAAATCTTCTTACGTGTAGTTGGAGGGGATTTTGAGGCAGGTCTGAGAGTGGAGGTTGAGGGAATGCTCGTACCAGGTGTAGTAGGCATGCCAGATGTGGATACAAGTGCCTGTATAGTGTGCTTATGTGTGGTGGATGTGTGTGGTGTGGATGTGTGCGAACATTTGAGTGTTTTGGGAGAAGGGGGTGGACACAGTGTGAGAAGACATGCTGTCAGAGTATATGGATGTTGTCTGGGTTTCTGCAGGTCTGGTGAGTGTGCTGTAAGTGTCTGTAAATGTAGTCATGGTGAGTGCAGGTGTGGTGTTTGGGGTGCATGTCTGGATGTCAGATGTTGTGGTGACTGCATGAATGGCGCAGCAGCAGTGACTGAGGGTGCACTGCGTGTGGGTGTGCATGGTGAGGTGACAAACAGAGTGACACACTGGGGGAAGTGGATGTTGTTGTGTGTGCTTCAGTATGTTGGGTGTGTGCCTGCCTGTGGTGGGGAGTGTGGTGGTTGTGTTTGTCTGTGTGCTTTTATGTGTTGATTTGTGTGCATGGCTATCTGTATGTGTGCTTGGGATGGGTGAACGAAGTGGGGTGCTGGAAGGGGTAGAGGTGGTGGGAGGGGGGTCAGAAAAAACAGGGACACTGGCTGCCGTCGAAGAGGAGGCCAGAGCCCGAAAAGTTCTCAGTAGGCCAGACATGGCACTGTGAATGCCTTCCAGGTATGCATTGCATTGCTGCATCTGGGATGCTAGCCCCTGAATGGCATTAACAATGGTTGTCTGGGGCAGGAGATGAGGTGCCCGGGGCAAGGAGACACCCACCCTCCTGGGTGAGCAGGCACAGGCAACTCGGTGGGGAGCAACTAGGGGGGTGGTGATGGTATGGGGAGTTGTGGAAGATGATAAAGAATGGGTGGGCCCAGTAGGGTCTGCAAACACCAGGGAGCTGCCATCGGAGGAGGTATCAGAGTCACTACCTCAAGTGGTAGTTGCCTCCTCCGTGGTACTCCCCTCACCCTCCAACTCCCCTTGGCATCGGTCAACTCTGCCTCCTTGGAACCGTGGGCAGCTGCATCCCCACTCACTGGTGCCTCAGATCCCTTGCCAGATGATGCTAATGTACACAGGAACACAAGAGCACAGGGGTGGGGAAACAAATCAAGAAAGAAGTATGTAAAATCCTAACAATATGTACATTTTGGGTCACAGACACTCCCACCCAGGTCAGGCACGAACCCTCAGCAGACACAACATACATTATGAATGTGCCCCTGACTAGTAGGCATGACACCAGAATACACCACATAACCCTCATGAAACACGACTCTGATAAACTGTGTGAAGTACACCCATGAGAGACCATGCCAAGCCAATGCACTTACAAGTCCATAAGGCCACAATTAATACCATATGACAAAAAGGGGACCCCCTCATAGCCCTAAAGACACTGCCAAAGCTAGCTATGACAATATCCACCACAATCACACATATCTAAGGATGACAGATGGCAACTCACCTGCTCCTCTGGTCGCCCATACAACTTCGCATACAGGGGTAGGACCCTATCCACCAGCTTTTCCAGCTCCTCCGCGATGAAGGCCGGGGCCTGTTCCCCTGTGACACGTGCCATCTCAGGGACCAGAGTCAGGACACAGAAGGACACGCAGTCAACTACTACCCTTCACGTGATGCAGGAGACAAGTGTCAACAGTCTGCCAAAATGGCGGTAGATACCGCAGCAGTGTGCACCGTCACCGCCAGTGGCGATAATGATTGGCCCACATTCCCCACTATCAACCATGTAATCCAATGATCAGCTGCACGGCGGTGAACACCGCCTTCTGCCATGGCGACTAATGCCAGGGGAATGAAGTCACTTCCGCACTACCATACCTGATGCCTTTTTGTTTTTACCACATCTCAACAGCCTTGCCAGGGGCCTCATCCATGGCCCCATTGTCTCTCCCATTTGTCTATTACTGACATGATTCCTTGATTCACACATTTAGTCACGGTTGGAAGTGGGTATACAATGTGATGCAATTATGACAGAGAAACCTAAGCACACATTAGCCTGATGGTACACCAAATTCTTTCTGCTTTTGTGCATTACCTATGTGGCGCATTTTGAAAAGTACACTGACATCATGTGATGCAAGTGTATGTTGACACTCAAAATGTGTTCTTTCATCCCCCATAGGTACAGACCCATATGGCGAGGGAGGGCCCCATCTGTTTACAAACCCCTGGTAGATCTGGCCACTATGGAGGAACGTCACATCATCATTATAACCTACAGACTCCATAGAGCTACAATCCATGACCTCTGTGCATTAGTGGATCCTGTTCTGAAGCCTCCCAATCAGAATCAGCATGCCATCCCTTCAACTGTGCAAGTGCTATCTGTGCTCTAATTTTTGGCCATGGGCTCATTTCAGGTGATAGTGTGCATGGCTTCGGGGGTCTCACAGCCAATGTTCAGCCACATCCTGTCCAATTTCTTAGATGCAATTGTTCAACACCTGCAAACTTATGTCCTGTTTCCCCCAAAGGGCTGAACTCACCGCCATCAAATCTGGATTTTATGCCTTCCCTAATATCCCCCATGTGATATGTGTCATTGATGGAACCTACATAGCTCTCATACCCCCAAGAGTGAATAAACAGGTGTATAGGAACCATAAGAACTATCACTCCATGAATGTACAATTGGTGTGTACTGCTGATCAGTACATATCATGGAGGTTCCCAGGATCAGTCCATGATTAATTTGGCCTGCAAAACAGCAGTGTGCCACACGTGGTGGGACAACTACAAGGGGACAGAGCTTGGCTCATAAGTGAGTGTGTATGACACTGGGTCAGTTACATAGCTGACAGCCAGGCTGTATGCAAGTAAAGGCAGTTTGTTCAAGTTCTCTTTCGCCCACTTTTGCAGGTGATTCTGGCTACCCCAACCTGCAATGGCTCCTGACACCCGAGAGGAATCCCAGAACAGATGCAGAGAGGAACTATATTGAGGCCCATGGTCCTACTAGGTGGTTGATAGAGCACACTATAGGACTCCTGAAGGCAAGATTGAATTGCCTCCATCTCTCTGGGGGATCCCTGTGCTATGTTCCTGACAAGGTGTATAAGATAGTGGTGGCCTGCTGTATGCTGCACAACTTGGCTGTGAGGAAAGCTATCCCTTTATTGGAAGAGGATGGTGCTGTCCACCCAGCCCTGCAACCTCAGAGAGGGGAAAAGAGTGACGGCGAGGAAGAAGAGGCGGAAGATCTCAACTCCAACACCCAGCTAATCCAGCTATACTTCCAGTGACTCTGAGGCACTGTACAATGATGCTGATGCCTTCACTGCATAGTTACAGTATGATTCATGTAATAAGTGCTGTGGTGTCTTTTGTCAGTGACAATGCTAAATCATGACAGAAGAGGCATGTGTCAGGGAGTGCAATTTTACGTACAGTGTGACATAGTTCAGACTCTAAACTGTGTTGGTTCCACTCCTGCAATAAAAGTGTTATTATGATAGTAGCTGGCTAATGCATTCACATTTACAATTGATTTCTCATATTGATGAAGGACATATCATTTGAGTGCATAGGTTGTATTTATTCAATGACAATATATACATAAGTGTTGGGACAGTGAAAGGGAGTGGGCACATGGTGAAAAACATACTCAGGTATATATGTTCAGCTGTTGGTTGCACTAGGGTATAGTCCATATGGCCATTGGAAGATGGTGTGATAGCAGTGGCATTGCAACAAGGTAGCTCAGTGGCACACAAGGGAGACAGTTCAGGGCAGAGTCACTTCCTGACGCTGGGCTTGGTCTTGGCTGTTGTTTCAGTGGCATATCTGGGTCTGAGGCCACATTTGCAAAGGTGCAGCTGTGCTGCAGGGGTAGTGGTGCTAATGTCCTGTGAGTCCGCTGGCAGTGCCACCAGTCCAGTGGAGTCTGCAGATGTAGATGGCAGGGCAGGTTCCTGGCTAGTGGTAGGGGCTTACAAGTGGGTGGAGGACTCAGACTGGCTGTGGTACTGGTGCTGCAGCAACCCTGCAATGGAGGCCATGGTGGCATTGAGTTGTTTCCAGCACTCCAGTGCTCCATGCCCTCCTGATGGTGTGCTATCTGCAGCCTCTGATTCTGCTCCAGGGTGGTCAGGATCTGGCCCATCCTGTCCTAGGTATGGTGGTATGCTCCTAGGACCTCAGAAATCATCTCCTGGGCTGCAGCATGCATCCTTTGGCCAGCCCCCTGGGCCACGGATGCCCTCCCACTGGCCCTAGCCCCACTGCCTGTGTCCCCTGCACAGGTCTGGCAGTCCCACTTTCACTGGGCCCTTCATCATCCTGCCTGGTGGCGGGTGGAGACTCTGGCCTCTGTACATGTTGGCAGCAGTCCGTGGCAGGGAAACACTGGTGTGGGGTCGTTTGGCCAGAGGTGGTGATGGTGGTAGGGGTGTCAGTGGTGTCCTGGATGAGGCTTATGGAGGGTGACAGTCCAGGACTGTGGGATGGGTCAGGGATTTCCTCTGTGTCCAGACATCCCTCTGCATTCACCTGAGTGGGGCCTCTGTCTTCAGGAGGAAGACTGGCACTCCTTGACATCTCCGTCCGGGTGGCATGGGTGGTGGTGCCTGTGTGTGGGAGAATAGACATGTGGGTGTCCAGTACTTTTTTTGCAATTGCTGCACTAATCTGCACTATTTTATGTGTATATTCCCCTGTAGTGGCATTCAAGGAACCTTTGTGTACATTTTGGTGCATTTTTTGTGGGTGGGTAGAGGTGCATTGTGGGAGCTGTAGTGCCACTGGGATTCCATGCAGGGGTAGGGGACTGTGCACAGGGGGCTGGATGGAGATTTGTTTGTGGGATTCTGGGCATTTAGGGGACTTGGCTGTGGTTGTTGTGGACTGGGTAGTGGATAGGGTCCTGGTGGTAGTGAGGTGATTGTATGATACATGTATTACAGGTGTGGTGACTATTAAGATATTGTAGTTGACTTACCCAGTCCTCCAGTCCGTTGAGGCCCTCCGAGTGCCAGATGGCCAGGACCTTCTCATCCCAATCGGGGGAGGAAGTGGGGGACCACCAACAGTCTTCTGTACAGCGATGTTGTGCCTGGATGCCATGGACCAAACCTTCCTGGGCAGGTCGTTCCATCTCTTCCGCATGTCATCCCTTGTGTGTGGATAGTTTCTCACTGCGTTGATCTTGTTGACTATCCTCTGCCATAGCTCCATCTTCCTGGCCACGGGTGTCTGCTGCACCTGTGCCCTAAATAGTTGTGGCTCAACTCTGAGTATTTCATCCACCATGGTTCTTAGCTCCCTGTCTGTGAAGCGGGGGTGCTTAGGGGGTGCCATGGTGTGTGTTGTGGGTGGCGTGTTGTAGGTGTATTGTTGAGGGTGCTGTTGTGTGGTACAGTGTGTTGCTTGTGATGGTGTTTGGGGTATGTATGGGTTAGGGTGGTGTATTTGTTTGTGTGTGACTTGTGTGATGTTGAGTTCAGTGTATGCTTGTTGTGTTGTCAATATCTCTTGTGCTACTGATGTTACAAAGGATTGTGAGGTGTGTATGTGTGTGTTTTATAGTGTTGTGGATGTCTGTCAGGTGTGTGGGTTTCAAACTTGCCTATGTGTGCATTTGTTGTTAGTGGGTCCCATTGCTGGCCGTGGCGGTCCGTACCACCAATGGTCTTTCAACATTCACTGCCCGCCAAGCTGATTTGTGCATCATTATTTGGTGGGCGGCGGATTTGTCTGCATGGCGGTGGAGGGGTGAGGTGTACTGCCTTTCTGCCATCATTGCCCTGGCTGTGGGTGGAGGTTACAGGATTTTTGGAGGTTTATCTTTTTGGCATCATTATTCGGCGGTGTGCAGTTCACCGCCACTGGCGGTCTTTTGTTCACCGTCAGCACAGTGGTTGGCAGTGATTACCGGCAAGTTCATAATGAGGGCCTTAGTCATTTTCACAAGTTAGATCTGACCTCCCTGGAGCCCTCTACAGATACGCGTTGAGAATTCTACATTAGGACTTAGTTGATTTTGCAGGACGGAAATCTTTATCCAGGCCGAACTTGAAACTGAACCCAATGACTCTGGAGCCCTCCTCAGATATGATGTGCAGGAAACCTCAGCCAACTTCTTACATATGGACTTTGTCACTTTTTTGGAGCTTTTTCTCTCCGATATCCGATAACCCTCCACAGCTAGCCAATTTCGAGTCCACATCCGATTGCCTTTCTAGCAGCCCCCCAGTGAAATTCTAGATGTCTGGGGCTCCCGAGTTTTTTAGCAGGATTAATCTGCAAGTCGGGCTGGGTCCTGGTCTACATAAGCCAGCTTGTCTCACGAGGTTGGGCCGGTCCACTTATTGAGCTTTTTTCCAAAAGTTCTTCTTGCCTTTGTTCCTGGTAGGGATCTGAGGTGTGGGTTCAGCTCTGCAATATTTATCCTTGCTCCTTGGTTGGAACGTAGAGGGGGGCTCTTGACCAATCACATGCAGAACACCACCCTCTTGGATGACCACTTCCTAGGAAGCGTGGCAAAAAAAAAATCCCAGGGAGCAACATTCCTCAAAAATCCAAAATGACAGAAATTCAATTTTGGAGGTTAGATCTGGCTCAGCCCACCCATTGGTGTGGCTATGTTCCCTTAACAAACCCCTCTCCAGCCCTCTCCTAATCCAAACAGGAAGGCACCTGGATGTCTGGGTTTGCAGAAAATGGGGGACGGCCCAGAGCTGCCCTAAATGTCTTTCCATCCTTTGAAGTCCAGTTTGGCTGCTCTCCTCCCATCATGTTTCACCATCTGCTGAGGCAGATCTCCTCCTCCAATCACTTCCTTTGTGTTCAGCCCGGGCCACTTCACCCCTCCTCAAGGCAGCCAAGCCAGGTTCCCATAGTTTTGCAGAAAAAAGTATAAATAAGAAGCAATATTTTGTAAGTTTGCGACACTTTTGTGTCAAAAAATTATGTTAATGCAGCCCAAAAAAAGTATAAATCAGGGCCTTGGTGCTAGACGGGTCTAGCACCAAAGTATAAATATGGAGTTAGTTTTGCTCCAAATTAGAGTAAAACAAATGACGCTAATTTGGTTCAGAGTATAAATATGCCACAGAGTATAAATATGCCCCTAAATATGGCGTTAAGGCCATAGAGTCATTTTTTGCACAGGAACGCCTACTTTGCATCTCATTAAGGCAAGGTAGGTCTCCACTTCCCAAAAATGACTTTAATTCCATAAATTTGTCACTAGACGGGTCTAGCACCAAACTATAAATATGGAGTTAGTTTTGCACTGAATTAGAGTAAAAAAAAAAATGACTCTAATTTGGTGCACACAGAGTATAAATATGCCCCTAAATGTTTCCCAAATTTCATGTGGTCAGCCTGATTGTCCCTGGATGATGTTATCAGGTCAAAATATTTTATCACGGATGAACAAGTTCCTCTGCACACAACTTATAATACTCTCTAAAACATCAAAGGGGGCTAACAAACAGTACCTTTGCCGTACTGCCATTCATACATCTGACTTAATAATATATTAAGTGGATATGTCATTCATGCACAGTGAGCTGCCACAAGTACACGTTGTGCCATGGTGCACCAATTGTCCTTAAGTATTTCCAATAGATCCTTATCCATCCAAGTTTACCTATTATGCCCAGGTGGGTTACGTCTCAACCAATCTTTCGTGCACCACACCTCCTGCTAAATAGCTTGGTTCCCCAGCAAAATTCCAAATTGTGCATTTATCTTACTTCAGTGGATGGGAAACTGTCATGCCCTCAAGTTGTCTAACGACTTTTCTTATAGCATACTCAAATGGTTGTGAGTGCCTCCCAGAGAGATTGATATGCCCCATTCTTACATGCAGATGCAACGAGCACTGCGGTGCCCTACAAACCATGCATGCCAATCACCAAGAGTTGACCTATAAAACAAAACAGATAATATAAATGTTAAAATATGACAGCAATAGCCACACAAATAGAGAGATACAAGGAGTTAAAACATTGTTTTGCTCTACAGTTATCCAGTTTTGGGGTATATTTATACTCTGTTTGCGCCGAATGTGCATCAAAAATTTTGACGCACATTCAGCGCAAACCTTGCCCCAAATCTAAACACTGACGCCCGAGTCAAAACTGGCTTGCGTTATTGATATGCAAGGTAGGCGTTTCCACCCAAAAAATGACTTTAAGGCCTGTGCGCCTTATTTATACCCCAGCCGAATTTTGACGCACAGGAGGGGGTGGGCCTTAAAAAACGGTGCACAGCCTGTTGTGCGTCGTTTTTTAATGCCTGGGTCAGGGCAGGCGTTAAGGGATCTGTGGGCTCGGAAAGAGTCCAGAGGTGCCCTCCCCTGCCCCCAGGGACACCCCCTGCCACCCTCGCCCACCCCTGGAGGACACCCATGGATTGGGGGACCCATCCTAGGTAAGTAAAGGTAAGTTCAGGTAAGTATTTTTGAAAGTTTTTTTAAAGTGGCATGGGGGGGCCTAATTTGGGCCCCCCTACATGCCACTATGCCCAATGACCATGCCCAAGTGACAGAGGTCCCCGGGGCATGGCCATTGGGCAAGGGGGCATGACTCCTGACTTTGCTAAGACAGGAGTCATGTCAATGGGGACTGTGCGTCAAAACAAATGGCACAAGTCCGGTTTGAGGCCTGAGTTTTGCCTCAGACTTGACTTGCACCATTTTTTGACGCTCAAGCCCCATTTTCCCCTATGCCGGCGCTGCCTGGTGTGTGTCATTTTTTTTTACTCAGACCATTCCGCATCGCCGGCTAACGTCATTCCTTAAATAAGGCGCCCTCATGGTGCGTTGGAATGGCGTTAGCCGGCGGTTAAAGTTTTGACGCACAACTGCGTTGGCGCAGTTGTGAGTCAAAAAGTATAAATATGGCCCTTAGTTCTTTGCTTGAATTCAAACCCACAAGGAGGGCTCAAAGAGCCCATTGTGGACACTACCCAGGATCGGGTGAGTACAGCTGACTTAGCTATGTTATTACCGTGTTCGAGAATGCTAGTGCGACCATTTGACACCAACTCGGGGAAATGGAGATGCCTATGATTGAGAGATTGTTTGCACTATAGACGGGTCTAGCACCAAAGTATAAATATGTAGTTAATTTTGCACTGAATGAGAGTAAAACAGAAAATTACGCTAATTCAGTGCAAACAGAGTATAAATATGCCCCTTAGTGTAAAAAAATGACACTAATCTGGTTAGAGTCATTTATTTCGACTTCAACCTGCCTAACGTCATTTTTTTTTATGCTAGCCTACCCTTCGCACCAGCTTGCACCATTCCATAAATATGGTGCCCAGCTGGTGCTAAAAAATGGTGCAAGCCGGTGCAAAACTTTTCGGTGCAAAACTTTGTTAGTGCAGTTTTGCCCCAAAAAGTATAAATAAGGCCCTTAATTTTTCATAAAAAGATTGGTTTGTTTTATTACAACCAAAAATGATGTCTATGTTACAGAATCCACTGTTACAAGAACGTTTACCAAAGGTCTGTTAAGGAATAGTTCTATATAGGAGGTTTTCTCCTTGGGAAAATCTATGAACAATTTAGTTGTTAGGGTTCATTTTACAACTGGATGTCCAAATTACATAGCTTAAGTTGTTCACAGAAAGACAGGTTAGTTTGTTTCATTACAACAAAAAGAGAGATCTACGTTTGTCAATTATTGTATCGTAATGAGAATTTCACCGACTTTGGAACACTAGAGGGCGGTCTTAGCCATCTCATGTTCATTACTTACGTTGGAACCCATATTTAAATAACCCCATGGAGAAGGTCCCTTGCTTCTCACAAGCTAGAAAGCGTATTACATTTAAAGAGTGGAAGACTTTATTAATTTGTAGGAAACATACGAGGAGAAATGTACGATTTTCTATGATCATTAAATTTAGTCCAGCAAGCTCAGTGGTATACCATATTCTCAAACGTCACTGGCACTTGTTATTACTGGGTACTAATCTTGGCAAGGTACTCAGCAAACGACCTTCTATTACCCATAGTAGGGGATCTACCTTAAGAGAGAGACTTTGTCCTAGTTACAATGCTCCTACTGTACAGGTCAAACCCAGGATATGGCTGCCCACTAGACCCATGTTTTTTTTTAAATGTGGGGCTCTATTACTTGTCGGTTTACACTTGATAAAACCATGCCTTTCTCATATAGCACAAACGAAGTTCACCATGTAAAACAATTTATCAACTGTAATTCCAAGTTCACTGTTTACTGCATTGTCTGCGCATGTGAAAAAATATATGTTGGCAATACTATCCGTCCACTCACGGAGCGGATTCAGGAACACATAAGAGCTATCTCGAATGATAATATCAATTATCCGATAGCTGTTCATTATAACACCATGCATAAAAATTCAGAAGTCTTCAATATTAGATTTCATGGTGTTACTCATATTGCTAGTCACCCAAGAGCAGGCGACAGAAATAGGGAACCTAGGAAGTGTAAAGTGTGGATTATTAAATTGCGGGCTGTGGACAGGGGTTTGAATTCTGATAGAGAACTACATGCATTGTTTGGAATAAGGGTGTCTATATTTGATAAATGATTTCATTATATATGTACATCTTTCTGAGTGACTGACTTGAAAATAATTGTTTTTTTACAAGAGTCATGCTTTCCATCTATTTTTGTATGGTCAATATTTATTTTGTTAATTTTGTGATCTTGTTTCTACTGGAGTTTGTATAGTCAGCTTTTTCTCGTTTTGTACTTCTTTAAGGCACATGTTGGAATTATAATACCGTTTTACACCCTACTGTATGCTGGAGAAATGGTGTTCTTATATATGACTTATTCTAATGATTTTGTGATATATTTATTGACTGTTCTCATGAGAATTACACAACTTTCTGAAACACTTTTAACATATCTTTGCATGAACCAGCATGGTATAGCTATACTTACATCAAAGGTGATTGGCTTGTCTTTCTTTGTTTTTATTTTAATTTTTTATTCATTAGTTTAGGTAAGGTTTCTAATACATATAGGTGACAACAGTTTTATTCTTAATTAGGTGACGTTACAACGGGTATACAATATGACTACCAGTTGTATGCATGAGTATATAATATAGCTATACAGCTTGATATGATGGATTATGAACAATAATGCATTGGTGATAACATGGAGGTTTGATTTTTTTATAAGGTAGAAGTAATGATGGGTACTCAATGTAAGTACTGGGTCTATGCATTGGTATGCATTACAGTTATATAGCTTGATATGATGGGTTACGTCAATATGTAATATTTACATATAGCAACAATAATAATACTATTGTGTAGCTTTATGGGATGGATGCAATATACAGCACCAGTTGGGTTTATATATCATGAGCTGTTTATTCCAAGATGACCGCCACCACTTTGTATTGTTACGAGGTTCTATTTACCCTAGTTCTCTTTTGATTATCTGAGACATGCTTATTTATGCATGCACGAAGGACGCAATCTATGATGTAGACATTGATACGTGGAGACTCGACTCACAGATTTTCTTTATGGTAACTTTACATTAACATATAGAGTATTTTTTAATTATGCCAAGGATATGTATAGTGTGTTTGAAGACGGGCTCTATCATACATGCCTAATGGATGTAACTTGTGACTTGAGTTGTGTGACGGGATTAGATGACATACCCATGCTGGTCTATATGCATTCTACTTTCTTAGTATGTTTTGACCTATAGTGAACATCTGGCCTTACCATGTATACGTTTCTATAGTTTTATATGATTTACATACAATACTTGTCAGTCTGAATATGTACTATTTTTTTGTTGTATATTTGATTTATGGAACATGCATGTGCTTTTTAATGCGACTGATGTCTCCAGTGCACTTTTACAGAATAGCACTTGCTTGATGTACAAACAGTGTTGGGTATATATGGCCCTTTAGTCACCACAATATGAAATACTTCTTGCCTAGTCTTGCACACAGTGCTGGGTATATAAGGCCCTTTAGTTACTACACTTTGCCCAGCTCATTTTAGGGATGATGTTGGTGTTAAAGAAAAACTTTTTGTTTCTGTTGACAGGTTTGAGACTTATTATGGTCCCCTAAATTGTTACTACTAATGCAACCACAAACTTTTTCCTAAAACTGAACAAGCTGCATTACAGATGGGTACATCATACTACATTTTCCCGGTAGTTGAAATGGGTCTAGCTAGTGACTCGGATTAAACTCTTTATGATAACACTCTTTTTTTTTTCATATGGTGACTTTCATGTCAACACAACTGGGTGTTTTCATTCTTTCTTCACTGTGTCTTTTGTCAATAAATGTTTGAATTTTTTTTTCTTATATACATGGTGTAGGCATCCCTCTATCTGCACAGGATCATGAAGTCATCTTATGTTTTTAGCTTTATAATATATCTGGAATATGAATGTATGTCCATTCGTGTACTCTACAGCCTTGAGAAAGTCACAATAGTGATGTGACACGTTTTGACTTTCGCTGAGCAAATTGATATGAAGGACTGTTTTAAAATAAATGAAATTGCGAGTTCAATATAAAGAAGAATTTAATTTTCGAAAAGGAGTAGATTGGAATTTCACGATTTCAAAAGTATCTAATATTCCATTTATTGTGATTATAATTGAGTGCTGGGGTTTCATTTTTATAAAAATAATGTTTGGTAGTATACTTTTTGATGCAGACTAACACCATTATTTTTAAGCTTCGGTAAGAAGGGATTATTTAATTATGTTCTTATGGAGGCAGGCAGCCACCAGATTTCGATGAAAAAGTTGGTGCACATTACGAATGTCATGTTTCTTCAGATTCATTTCAGTAAGTGAGCATGGGGGCATTCTCCGCTTCACGTAGATGGTTTAGGTGCCGTTAATTATTATATTCGGTGGCTTTAATTTAATAATTTGACACAACTTTAGTTATCTGGCGTTATGGTTATTCTGTATTGTTTATGCCTATGATTGTGCTCATTGGCACAATGAAGCAGTAAGTAACCATTCAAGAGCAATAGGAGGGAGGCAGGTTAGCGTCCTCCACCTCTCCCTTGCAAGCAATTTTTTATTATTATGCCTACGTTCATATATTAGATAGAATATCTTAATGACACCGATTAATTCTTAGGACCTTTTTCAGACTTGGTAATTGAAATAAATATCAAATAGATAGTTTTTGTGTTCTAGGATAACTCTAAAAAGGTTGTTGGACCTCTATTTGTAGATTTTCTGAAAGAGTAACTCCTAATCAGAGAAACAATTCCTAATGAATGTGAGAAGAAACAAATCACACAGCGGGTAGGCACATTATCAGTCATTGAAGTTAAAGCAGACATGATAATTGACTCATGATGAGTGCCTACGGAAAAGTCTGTTTCCTACATTTTCCTGTGACTATGAAAAGAACAAGGGCTTAACACCTATAGAGACTTAAAGGTTTTTCTTTTTTTAAAGGAGATACACTAATTGTTAACTGTGAATCGTATACAGGGAAAGAAAGTCACATTAGACATCTTACTACCTTGTGTTCTGAGGGCAAGTAGCTAAGAGTTGGAAAGTTATTAATCTTTATTAAAACATTGTTTCCATAAATGAGAAGGCTGATACAATTTTTTTCGGTTCATTTTAGGCGCATTATACAAAAAAAGACTTCTGTCCTGATGATGACCCCCTAATAATTGGTTCTTGTATGTGAGGTCAGAACGTCAACATAATTTATTGTGGATTACTACTTGCCATGAATAGTGACTTCTGGACACCTGGATTGACGGGGTTGTTTTGAAGATTAATGATTTTTTAACCACAATCTTGTATATATTGTATATAACACTTTGGCACTTTTTTTTATCATGCAAATCACATTTACTGCTCCATCACTTTAGGAGCACATAAATAGATTGATTCCTGATTTTATTAATACGAAATGTTATTTGAATAAAAGGTCACATAATAGACTATCCTTATTCGTGTATAAGGATCACAGGTTTATTTGCCATGAAAATTAAAGGCTACACTTCCCGATTGGGGCCCAAACATATTTTTTGCTATATTTATATACCCGGGTCCAGGGGTTACTGGGTTTAGCCTCATTTTTTCTAAACATTCTCTCCGAGAGTCAGGCAGAGCAGAAGGAGACTTCAGGAAGACACTCCCCCTCGCTCTACTTCTGAAGAAGCAGAAACATGGAGATGTCACAGAGTTGGATATGTAAGCTGCAGAATAAGGAGAGCAGCCCCTTTAAAGATATAAAGGAGGCTGAAGTCAGGGAAGGCGATGGAGGAGATGTAGAAAGCACCAAATGAACAGGACAGGAAAGCGTGCAGTGCACCGAGTGAGATATCCAGGAAGACGCAGAGACACCAGAACAGGAACAAGTGAAGGACACTGAGCAAAGACACATGAAAGAAGAGACCAGGATACCAGGAGGTCACCATCATTGCGAGCCATCCCACCATGTTGCTGGAGGAGCGTGGCTCATTCAAGTAAACGATCTGCTCCTGGGTAGGTGTGGGAGAGTGGAATGGAGATCTGAAGTGGGACAAGAGTAGCAAACCACTTTTTAAAACAAAGGCTTGGTTTTGGGACATGATTGATTGACATCCGAATTAAAGCAGCATTGCAGTGCACCCAATGTATATTTTTGTTCTTGTGTGAATACTTTTGTTTTGTGTATACGTATTAGACATTGCTACTCTAGTGAGTAGTAATTGGAGTATGAGCAAAATTCCCCTACACCAACTAAATGGTTTTTGTACACATGGGGTTAGAAGCACTAGCAAGTCAAGCATGGGTGAATATTCCTCACCTGGGCACGAATCCTATACCTGGCAAGATTTCAACCATACACCTACCTGAGGTCGTTCCCATCCTTGAGGGGCACGAACCAGAATGGTGATACCGACAACCAGAGAGGCTGAAAGGAAAAGAAAAAAAGAACTACCAAGAGCTCTGAGTTTGCATCCTAGTATACCAAATTGAGAAATAAAAAGAACATAAACCTAAAAGACACTACTGATCACTGTGATACATACATACATACATGGACACAATACAAAAGTGACAACACAACATACATAAAATCACAAATCAGTTTAAAATAGCACTTTCTCCTAAATAAAAGGACACCAAAATAACAAACATCTAGACTGTAAAACAAAAGTTATGAACTTTTAAAGTTTTAAGCAAACAAAACACCAAGAAGCACAAGCGGACAATCATGGTTACCTGGTCTTCTTATACCAGGTCAAAGTCAAATGTTAAGGGCAACCACATTGAAGTGTGGGTTAGATACTGGGGTCAGGTTCATCTGGATGAAAAGCTTACATTCTAAGTTAGACCAGTTTCAAACTACGAGTACTCGTTGATGAGACCATCATTTTTTATCAGAGCCACAACTCCTTGGATCTTCTGTGGATCTACAACACCAACTTAAACATTTTTTGTCCCAGAGGGAGTCGCTCTGCAGCCCCTGTTGTAGGCCTAGAAGGGCCTGCTCCTGTTGCGTAGGTTCTCATTATCCTAACGGGCTACTGGATTTGGGTGGCAGAATCACCTGAATTGTGGGGTACTGAGTACAATTCCACACCATGTGATGCCTGTCAGCCTAATCCTGGTGTTCTGGCTAACTAGCAGTTCCTCAGCTCTACCCAAGAGCAGGGATGATTGTGGCAACTGTGCGCATGACAAGAAAGACTCCTCAGGGGAATCGTGGTAGATCAGATCTCATACCTTTCTCTCAGTTACAATAGTCTCACACAGGCAAAGACAAACAGAGGAAGAATATAGTTCAATAAAGGTTTATTGAAGTAACTGCATCATCGATAAAATTGAATGTATTGTAATAACTAGGATGATAAAACACAATAGAAGCAAAATTGTGACAAGGAGCGAGAAACACAAAACAGTCCCACCATACTGTCACCCTGAATGATACAATTGTTTCCTACCTAAGCTATGTTGGAGCACAGCGTGATAAGCCCTAGTCTGCCCTTCAGGTTCCCCCTGCCCCCAGGAAGACAAAATCCCCCAGACCTGAACAAGGAAGCCTGCTGTCTAAGGAAACACTGTCCCCATGTAGGCCAGGGGTTCGGCAATATAAGCAAGCAGCTGTAGCGAAAATGTTCAGCAATCTCTCTCTAAGAGGGGGACCCGTGGCCCGGAGGTCCACCACCCTTAAACGAACTGTGGGAAAAAAAAAAAAAAAAAGGCCCAACCCGCTTCAATGCAACGGTTTGTGCCCCCATTGGAGAAATGCACCCAATCTCTCTCTAATGTGTATGAGACAGACAAGTTTTTTTAAAATAATAAAACAACTGATGTTCTAGGAAAATGTCCCCAAGTAAGGATGTTTATGTTTCTGTGAATGTCGGAGACACAGGGTACCACTTTTGTCGGCAATCCTATCCTTGAGGAAAGCACAGACTGCAATGCTAAAAACATGATGCTTTCCTAGGCAAAGGAACAAATAGATAGAGAAAATAAAACAACAATGCAAATGTGGCTTTTGCTAGAAAAATAAAGTGATTTTGAATAAAATGTAACTGGGCTAAGTGCACAGCGGCATGCCTAGTTTGCTAAAATAACATGTCTAAAATATGGCTAAAATAGCTATACAAAAGTTCTATGTGTTTTTTTTCTTTTATCAAGGACAGGTGAATAATTCCCAGAGTCTTAAGATGACTGCTACCAGATCTACCTTGATATGGTGGCACCCAATCATATTTTATCCTAAAAATCCACTGAAAAAATAAACATAAAAGTGAAAAAACCTTTCGAAATTCAGTACAGGAAGCAAATGTTGAAGGGATGTTAACGTTAGGTGACATTTTCAGTAAACTAAACAACTCAAATTCACCAGTTATAGTTATATCAAGTAATTCATGCCCTAAAGTAACTATGACTCCTATTCCTTCCCGTGCTATCCTGGGAGGATAATAACACTGCATCTAAACCTTAGAGAATCAGCTTTTATCAAGGACAGAGGAATAAGTCTTATTTTATAATAAGATGACTGCTGCCACATCTTCCTTGATATGGTGGCAGCCAATCAGATTTAATTTAGAGCTTTTCAACTCTGCAGATTCTCAGGAGTGTGAGTATACTTTTTAAACCTTAATTTCTCAAACGCTATGGAAAATAACATCCTTTATATTTATTAATAAAATATTACTTCATGCCAACAAAATCCTAAAAATGCATTGGAAAAAAAAAGTTAAGGTATTATAGTTAGGTATGACAATATTATTATGTTTGCATTGGAGAAAAACATAGAAATTCACTACAGAAAGCAAATGTTGAACAGATGTTATAGTTAGGTGACTTGTTCAGTCAAAACACACCATTTTAAATAAACATAACTTCACCAGTTGTAGTTGTATCAAGTAATTGTAATTCTTACCCTAAAGTAACTATAACTCCTATTCCTTCCAGTTCTAGCCTGGGATGATAATGAAACACCATTTAAACCAAAGAGAATCTGCAAGTTATAAAAGTAATTTGGATGCAAAAAGTAATTTGGTGTATTTGTTTCTAATTATGTTACTGATAAACTTACTGCTCAGACTTTGCTGGGAGATTTAACCTTCATCCTGAAACAATATTTTGGCAGCAACATATTATCATTGCTCCTTACTAAATGAGGAAAAGGGTTTTATCCTGGACCTGATTTTCATAGCACTGTGTATAAATCTCAAAACTTGTCAGATTGTGTTGGTGAGACCAATTCTTCATTTCTTTCCAAACCCTAACACAAATACATGCAACTGGAAATTAAAATGTTAAAATCTAAGGACAACAATCTTATTGGCAACAACTATTGGCAAAAGCAAAAGGACTAGTTTGAATATGTTCATACATGCAAACACAGATATTCACCGCAAAACATTGTTTTTATTCCCTATGAGGTTTGAGAAAAATTGTTCAAAGCCATATGAGGCTCTGAAAAGTGATTCTTGTCAGAGACAGGGTGCAAATATTCTGTGCACATTTGTGACTGCCTCTGCTTGCCCCATTATGATATTGACACTAGGCCTGGGTGGAGCTCACAGAGTTCTGCTATCTGGAATTGCAAGGAGCAGGCCAAAACTTTGCAAACTTCCATTGATTGCTGCCAGTGGGTGGAGCTGTTCAACATTCCCCATTATGCTATGTTTTTGACATTTAAGAGCCCGACGCATATTCTCGCATTGAAAAAAGCAAGTGAACGGCATCATGCTGTTCACATGTGTGCAGCCATTTCGTTTTTTTCTGTTTCTGTGCATGGTATTAGGCGCTGTTTTAATCCACCCTTTATCTTCTTTTCAATCCTCCCCTATCTAATTCAATTAGTCCTCTTTCATTTTTCTTTATTACATCATTGTGTGTCTTTGTGTATTTTATGTTTTTGTAATTTGTGTGTGTTTTTCATGACTTTCAGTACTTTGTTTGGTCTTCCATTACTTATTTACTTTTCCCTTTTTTAATTTCTTCTATTGCTTCCTTTTTTTCCCCACCCAGTGCCATAGAAGAGCGGGACAGAAGAGGAAGTGGTGATGTCAGTGTGGCTGCAAGCTGCACACATTGAGGCCATTGGCACAGCCAAGGGGTGCAGCCCTGCCCTATTTTTCCTGAGGTGGGTGTGGCAGCACTTTTTTGTGCAGTGCCACCTGCCCTCCATTCTGGCAGGAGGTGACAGGCCTGGGAGTGGTTACGTCCCATGGGAACATCAAATTCTGTAGGGGAGGCTACAACGTTATGTATGTTGGCAAACTGGGATCCATCGCACCCAGTAGTATTTGAGGCACTGCTAGACAGGCATACTGGACCAAGAGTAGGACCTGCTTGGCTCAGTGAGTAATTATACATTTGTTGTGTGTGTTCTACAATGGAATTCTTTTCAACTAGCATACTGCTCACACTCAGAGGTAAGTTAAGTTTACTTTATGACGAAGATTTTGTGATCAAGTTCGAGCTAGGCAGGTGCTCTGCGCTACCTCATTGTACTTCTTGGTGCTCACATGGGCTGATTATTTAGGAAGCCTGTTAGAAATGGAGTATCCAGTTGGCAGTCAGTTTGCACTCTGTCCAAGCAGGGACCCTCACTCTAGTCAGTGTAAGAGAGATACACACTTAGGATAACCCCTGCTCACCCTCTTGGTAGTTTGGGACAAGAAATCAGACTTATCTCAAAGGCAATGTGAAAAGTATGTGTACCAAAGCACACAGTAATACAGTGAAAACACTGCAAACTGGACACCACACCAGTTTAGAAAAAAAGCCAATATTTATCTAAATCAAACAAGATCAGAATAACAAAAATTCAACATACACAAGTAAAGTTATGAATTTTTAAAGTAACAGAATCTTACTCCATAGAAAACAATGGAAACATTGTTACAAAAGGACCTGCTTTACGTAAAAAGTAAAGCTGCACGGGCGTGCATCAGAAAAGTCAGTGGTGCATTGATTCCTCACTAGCAAGTGAAGCTGTGCGTCACTTCTTCTCTGGCCGTGTGGGCGATGCAATGTTTTTCTCTATCGCAAGGGAGAGATGCATCAATTTCCAGACAAGGCACCTCGGAGCCACACAGATTCACATTGATTTTGATGCCCAGCGATGATGCATGTGAAGTCCGGCCTAACGGTTATGGAAAATTGCACTGTGTGGGGGTTCTGTTGTTTTCAGCAGCCACAAGAAGGTGTTGCAACATTTCTCCAGCTGTGATGTAGGTGATGCATCGATTTCCCAGTCACAATGCAGGTGGTCCATCAATATCTAAGCTGCGATGCAGGTGGTGAGTCAAAAAATTTCCAGCACGGCTCCTGTGCATGGATTTCCACCTTGGTTCTACCAGCTTAACCTTTCAAGGGAGGGCCCAGGGATTGGATAGTGCACCACTTGGCAGGGTAAGAGTCTCAGCAGAGAATCCAAGTGCTGGCAGAGGAAATCTTTGATGGCCCTGAGACTTGAAAACAGGAGGCAAGCTCAGTACAATCCCTTGGAGGCACTTTACAAGCAGAAATGTACAGCACAGTCTAGTCTTTGTCCTCTTTCGGGCAGAAGCAGCAACTGCAGACCAACCCAGAAAAGCACAGTTACAGGCAAAGAGGTCGTACTCCTCCTCCAGCTCTTCAGCTCTTCTCCTTTGCAGAGGTTCCTCTTGGTTCCAGAAGTAATTCAAAAATCTGGGGTTTGAGTCCACTACTTATACCCCTTTCTGTCTTTGAAGAAGGCAAACCTCAAAGGAAAGCCTCTATGGTTCACAAGATTCTGCCTTGCCCAGGCCTGAGTCCAGCCTGATAGCTGGTGGATGGAGACAGAATTGTGTGAGGGCAGGCACAGCCCTTTCAGGTGTTAGTGACCACTCCTCCCTCCACTCTAGCCCAGATGGCCCATCAGGATGTGCAGGCTACAGCCTAGCACCTTTTGTGTCACTGTCTAGTGGAGATTCACAAACAGTGCAACTGTCAGTCTGACCCAGACAGGGAATACACCAGCAGGTAGAGCCACAGAATGGTTTGAGTAATAAAATGCCCACTTTCTAAAAGTGGCATTTTCAAACTGACAATCTAAAAACCAACTTTAACAAAAGATGTATTTTTAAATTGTGGGTTCAAAGACCTAAAACTCCATATTTCTATCTGCTACCAAAGGGAAATTACACTTAAAAGATATTTAAAGGTAGTCCCTATGTTAACCTATGAGGGAGATAGGCCTTGCAACAGTGAACACTGAGTTTCGCAGTATTTCACTGTCAGTACATGCAAAACACATCAGTACATGCTCCTACATTTAATGTACACTGCACCCTGGCCATGGGGCTACCTAGGGCCTACCTTAGAGGTGCCTTACATGTATAAAAAGGGAAGGTTTAGGCCTGACAAGCAGGTACACTTGCCAGGTTGATTTGGCAGTTTAAAAACTGCACACACAGACACTGCAATGGCAGGTGTGAGCCATGTTTACAGGGCTACTTATGTGGGTGGCACACTCAGTGTTGCAGGCGCACTAGTAGCATATGATTTACAGGCCCTGGGCACCTCTAGTGAACTTTACTTCAGACTTACTAGTAAATCAAATATGCCAATCATGGAAAAGCCAATTACACATACAATTTACACAGGAAGCACTTGCCCTTTAGCACTGGTCAGCAGTGGTACCGTTTAGTGCCCAGAGCAGCAAAAACAGAGTATAGCACACATTCTAAACACAGGAAGCAAAGGCAAAAGTCAGGGGAGACTACGCCAATTATGTCAGTTCTAACAAAGCCTTTTAGACACCTTTGTCCTGTCACTAAGACAGTGGTAGTAGTAGTGAGTAATAGCAGTGAGTTACCTTTCTCTGTGTCTTTCTTTATGTAGCTCATACAGTCCCAATAGCAATCTCTCAGTGATATGTAGTATGCATTTATGCATTGAAAAGGGAGATTGAGTTGGCCCATCAAAGGTGGTTGGGAAGCAAAGATCATTCATTGCAATGCATTACTAGTTCCAAATGTAGTTTAGGTTTGGGAAATTTGGATTAGGGCTTAGGTTTTGGAAATTAATAGGTCAACTTGATACTAGTATTATAGGGGATTTAATTTAGAAAAGTTACAGTATTACTGTGTTTGCCTGTCAAAATACTTTTTGGGAGAATAACTGTACCACTAATCTATTTATTTATCATCTTTATAAGAAGCACACGAAAGCAAGAAGAGGGCTTCAGAGGCGGGTCAGGGAGACGGCGGTGCCACCACCAGTGCAAAAGCTGGAGGATCGGCTGGTCCAGTAAATCATCCTGTTATATTGTTATTATTTCCCTAACTTTTACCTCTCTACATTTAAAAGATGTTTTTCCATTTTGTTGTTTTACATGCCTGGCTCCTTCTTTCCAACTCATCTTTAGTCTACCTAAGGACCAATGTGTGCCAGCTGTGTTGTTTTTTAATTCATCAAATGTGCACTTGTCTGTTACTTTGCTGAACA
This sequence comes from Pleurodeles waltl, assembly GCF_031143425.1. Taxonomy (NCBI): domain Eukaryota; kingdom Metazoa; phylum Chordata; class Amphibia; order Caudata; family Salamandridae; genus Pleurodeles; species Pleurodeles waltl. The sequence goes on from NC_090437.1 coordinate 1,073,366,261, forward strand.
CAGACTGTGGTGGTCAACAGCCATTTGCTAACTGCCACCACAAAACCGACACACCAACTGTGTGTTTGTAATAAGCTCAGTGGTTGGCAGTGATGCAGATGGGGCTGGAGGTCGGACCACCAAGATGCGAACACATAAGCTGCTGGCGGTCTGTCTTTTTTGCTTGGCAAGCGGCGATCATGCCTGTTTGCATCATAATTAGGCAGTTTGGGAACTGACAGCACAGCGGTCTTTTTGGGACAGCCAATATGGCGGTCTGGCGGTCCAACCACCAAACTCGTAATCAGGCCCAAAGTCCTTAAAACCAATGGTATATATTCAGTAGACAAAGATAATGATCCTCCTACCTCGAAATCCAAGTGAAATGTGACCAGGAGATGGACAAAGCACTGGGAGGAGCCTGCTGGACAGGAAATGAAGTTTCAGTCTCTTGGACACTTCCTGATGGAAACAAATGTAGAAAAAAGGCTTCTTTAATAGATCTGCTCAAGATGCACTCGCAGTTCCCCGAGCTCAAAAGTGGCACTGTAAAGGTGCCATTGCAGCAAAACACCGTACAAGTATGTGCAAAATCTTTCTCACGAGCGGCCTGTGACTATCATCGCGCTCATGAGTGAGCACCAAAAACAATTCTTGTGAGCGCTAACAGTGAAAAATATTCTACCACATGCTAGTTGGTGGACTTTTGGGTACTCCACATTACTCCATGTAGCACGGAGTGCCTAAATCCCACAAAATCCATGAGTGGAGCAAATATTACTGCTCTGGTCTATCTAACACTCTGTTTTTAAAAGGTTGCATAAAATAAATTCAGTTATATAAATCATTTATGAGTATTTATAAAATGAAAATATGTGTGACTGAAATGTAATTCATGGTACAGAAAAGGAACCCTTCACTGAACAAGCCTTTGAAAACTTCCAGGAGAAAGCATCCCCTAATTTACAAACTCTCAAGCAACATAACTAGCCCCTATGAATATGGAGCCCAAATCACAAGGGCGGTTATTACAACATTGGCGGTAAAAGCCGCTTACCCCCGTGCAGAAGACCGCCAACACACCGCCGCAGCAGCGGAATTCCACCACGGTCATTATGACCCACAGCTCGGAATCCACCAAAATTTAGACACCCACACAAGTCCGCCACACCAAAGGTCAGTGATAAACTGGCGAAAACCTCCACCGTCACCCCAACAGGAATACGCCCGCACTATCACGACACACAAATCCACTCGGCAGTCTTTCAACCGCGGTATTCCATTGGCGGTACACAACGCCACGCTCAAAATACACACACTTTTACAACCACATTGGACAATTCAAAATACACACACCTGATACACATACACACACCACTCCCACACACTCTATACAGTATAAAACACACACCCACATCACCCACAAACCCCTACTACCAAAAATTCCGAAAGAAGGCCAGAGAGAGACACCACAATCTACAAACAAGCATCCACAGGCTCTCAACACCATCACCCACATAACATCCACGCACCTCACACAACACACCACTAAATATCACCCCACACATCACAACACACACCAACCCACACATCACCCACACCACCACATGGCAAGGCAAAGACACCCCAAGTTTTCTGAGGAGGAGCTCAGGGTCATGGTGGAGGAAATCATCCGGGTAGAGCCACAGCTATTCGGAGCACAGGTGCAGCACACCTCCATAGCTAGGAAGATGGAGCTATGGCGAAGAATAGTGGACAGGGTCAATGCAATGGGACAGCACCCAAGAAATAGGAATGACAGGCAGAGGAGCAGTGGCACCTGAGCACGAGGGAGCTGCATCCCACATGGCCCTGGAGGGCGAGACTAATGACTCTGAATTCACCAGTGGGACGGAGGGTGAGGGGAGCTCCACGGCGGGGACAGGAGCTGACACCAGCGATAAGGACTCCTCCTCTGATGGGAGGTCCCTTGCGGTGGCGGGCCCATCTGTGCCCCCTGCATCTACAGGTACAGCCGCCACCCCCCTCCAGCACTGCCCTCCCAGCAGCCCCTCAGCCTCTGCCCCGTGCCCACTCACCGAGGAGGGTGGGCATCACCTTTGCCCCAGGCACCTCAGCCCCTGCCCCTGTCACCCCTGCTGCCCTCCGTGAGGAGGCCATTGACCTCCTCAGGTCCCTCACTTTTGGGCAATCTACCATTTTGAATGCCATCCAGGGTGTAGAGAGGCAGTTGCAACAAACCAATGCATTCCTGGAGGGCATTCATTCTGGTCAGGCAGCACTTCAGCGAGCTTTTCAGACTCTGGCCTCAGCACAGATGGCAGCCATTGTCCCTGTCTCTAGCCTCCCCCTCCAACTTCCTCCACCCAGACCCACACCCCTGTACCTCAGCCTATCCCAAGCACACTATCAGACCAGGATGCACACACTTCAACACACAAAGGAAGCTCAGGCAAACATAAGCACCACACATCCCACAGGCACTCACGCAAGCATCCAACACATGTAGACATACCAACATCCACTGCCTCCACTGTGTACCCCTCCTCCTCGTCTCCCTCATCCCTCCCTGTCTCGTCTCCACTCACACCTGCATGCACTACATCTTCAGCCACTACGTCCATCACCAGCACACCCACCACCACACCCCGCTCACGTGCAGTCACCACCCCCACTACCATTCACACATCCCCTGTGTCCTCTCCCAGTATGTCTGTGAGGCCACCTCCCAAGGTACACAAACGCAACCACACACTCACCCAACAGCCATCCAGCTCACGACAGCCTCCAGCCCATGCACCTTCACCCAAAGTCAGCAAACGTACACCTCCTACGACCACTACCTCTTCCTCTACTCCCAAACCCCCTCCATCTACCCATCCCAGTGTTCCTAAGAAACTTTTCCTGTCTAACCTTGACCTCTTTCCCTCACCTCCCCCACTCCATATGTCTCCCAGGGCCCAACTCTTCAGGTCCCCACCTAGCACCTCAGCCACATCGGCGGGACCAGTGGTGCCAGTAGTCACCGGATTATGGAGTGCACCAGGGAGCAGGGCAGGCAGTGTGGCAAGGAGACACAGCACGGACAGTCCCCCACATGTCAAGCATCAAAAGTCGGACAGTGCCCTGCGGGAGAGGGGGAAGACACCAGCCACCAAAGCCGCTCACATGGGTACAGTTGGGATTGTGGAGTCAGCTGCGACACCTTCGAAGGTGGGGAAGGGGCAGAAGAAAACCAGCAAGTCTGGGAAGATCAGCACGGTGGAGAAGACCGCCATCAGCCCAGCTGCCCAGGAGGCGACCACCATCAGCCCGCTGCCCAGGAGGCGACCGCCATCAGCAGCCCCGCTGCCCAGGAGGTGACCGCCAGCAGCCACACTGCCCCAGACAGGACCGCCAGCAGCAGCCCCGCTGCCCAGGAGGCGACCTCCAGCAGCCACACTGCCCCAGATAGGACCTCCAGCAGCAGCCCCCCTGCCCAGGAGGCAACCGCCAGCAGCCCCACTGCCCCAGACAGGACCGCCAGCAGCTGAACCGCTGCCAAGGACACCGCTGCACAAGCACCGCTGCCAAGGACACCGCTGCCACAAGCACCGCTGCCAAAGACACTGGCGCTACAAGCACCACTGCCAAGGACACCGCCGCCACAAGCACCGCTGCCAAGGACACTGCCGCCACAAGCACCGCAGGCCCATGAGCGCCAAAAGCTCTGACACTACTGAGGCCACCACGAGCAGGATGAAGCACTCTGGGCACAAAGCCCCCTCCAGAACCAGTGGAGTTTCACATCCACTACCTCAGTCCTTGGCAGGATGAAGCACTCTGGGCACAAAGCCCCCTCCAGAACCAGTGGAGTATCACATCCACTACCTCAGTCCTTGGCAGGATGAAGCACTCTGGGCACAAGACCCCCTCCAGAACCAGTGGAGAATCTCATCCACTACCTCTGTCCTTGGCAGGATTAAGCACTCTGGGCACAAAGCCCCCTCCAGAACCAGTGGAGATTGACATCCACTACCTCAGTCCTTGGCAGGATGAAGCACTCTGGGCACCAGGCCCCCTCCAGAACCAGTGGAGTATCACATCCACTACCTCAGTCCTTGACAGGATGAATCACTCTGGGCACAAAGCCCCCTCCAGAACCAGTGAAGACTGTTATCCACTACCTCAGTCCTTGGCAGGATGAAGCACTTTGGGCACAAAGCCCCCTCCAGAACCAGTGGAGACTGTTATCCACTACCTCAGTCCTTGGCAGGATGAAGCACTCTGGGCACAAGGCCCCCTCCAGAACCAGTGGAGATTGACATCCACTTGAGATACTGTGGCTTTGCACTCCCCAGGATAAAGCAGTGGACAAACCACCCACTGTAGAGACTTGAGAGACTGTGGTTTTGCACTCCCCAGGATTGAACAGTGGGCAACCCACCCACTGTAGAGACTTGTGAGACTGTGGCTTTGCACTCCCCAGGATTGAACAGTGGGCAACCCACCCACTGTAGAGACTTGTGAGACTGTGGCTTTTGCGCTCCCCAGGTTGCAGCAATGGACAAACCACCCACTGTAGAGACTTGAGAGACTGTGGCTTTGCACTCCCCATGATATAGCAGTGGGCAAACCACCCACTGTAGAGACTTGAGAGACTGCGGCTTTGCACTCCCCAGGATGTGGCAGTGGGCAAACCACCCACTGTAGAAACTTGAGAGGCTGTGGCTTTGCACTCCCCAGGATTGAACAGTGGGCATGGGACCCCCTCGTGGATTTGGCGTCATGCAGTCAACCGGCTGAGGTGCCCACCCTTTCCCTTCCCCCTGAGGTACCTGTTTTATTTCTATCTGATGTCCCTGCAGTGTTCTCTCCGTCTTGTTCGGGTATCTTGTGTGGGCTTCGCCCATGCCTTTTGGGCCCAGTGATCCATGGACTATGATGGTGGAATCCCTTTGACTTTTGTTCTTGGTGTATATAATTGTATATAGTATAAATGTATATATTTGTAATTATTTTTGATGTATGTAATTGAATATATCACAATTTTTTGACTCATTTCCTTTTGTCCTTGCATTCTTCCAGGAGGGGTTGGGGGGTGTAACTGTGATGTATCATGATGTATTAGCGTGTGTTGTAGTGGGTGAGGGTGGGGGTGGGGGTGTTGCGTGTTGCATGTTTGTCACTGTTTTTTTCCTCCCCCTCCCCTGTGTCGTAGGTGCAGTACTACCGTGGTCTTCGCCGCCGGCTTTCGTGCTCCTGGTAGAGAAGCAGGAAGATAAAGGCTGGAAAAATCTGGAGCTCTGGTTCCATGGCGGCCTGGTTCCTCGTGGGGTGTGCAGAGGTGAGCGTTTTCCCTTTGAAGTCCTGTTTCCGTCGTGTTTTTGTTCGCAGTGAATCCACCCCGGAAAAGGTGGCGGATTGGTGGGTTGTAATTCTGTGGGTGGTACATTGTCCTCCGCCTGTCTCTTGGCTGTGACCGCCGCTGTGTTTGTTTGTACCTCCGTGGCGGTCGGAGTGTTAAAGTGGCTGTCTATGTTGGCGGTTTCCGCCATGGTCGTAATTGCATTTTTTTTTCTGCCAGCCTGTTGGCGGTCTTACCGCCGCTTTAACATCGACCGCCAGGGTTGTAATGAGCACCAAGGTGTTTTTGCACATATAAATTTAATTCCATGCACATAAATCAGATGTACCCTTTTCTGTGGTTATTCCTCAAAGTTGGTGCACTGTTAGCTGGCGATTTAAAACCAAGACAGAGACATAGAAACCACTGAAAAGGTAGATTGCATAAAAGCATAGCACAAATTCCCTAGGCCCACTTGTGTATGCATGGGCTTGAATGCATTAGGCTGCTGGTTGTCAATCTGTGGTCTGCAGACCCCTGGTGTTCCATGATGCCTACTAAGCAGGTCCACAACATTTTTAAAAATTAGATAACATATATATAAAAAGTGAAATTGAAGATTGAAAGTCTTAAAACCCTCTGCAAAGGTGAAGGTATCTGAAATTGGCAGCTAAAAATTAAGTTGGTATCCTCATATTGGTTTGTGTGAGCGGTGCAAGTACAGCAAAAATAATCTAGTATAGACGATTAGTGGCCTTAGGGGAATTAACGCTCATATGAGCCGACCAAAAGAATACATGCATCAAGAGCAAAAAACAACAAAGCTAAATGCTGCAGTCTAGTATGTTGATTTCTCTTTTAGGAATAAAACTAAGGGCTGGACATACAGTTTGGCACACAGGATACTCTATCACAAACATTTGGTCCACCTGCCTTATTTAGATTCAGATGATCATCAGCTCTACTGTGGCAGATCCCCTGCTGACTCCATCAACTGAAAGCTTCCTCCAGCATGAAACAGGTGTGATCAAAGAAAGCATGTTACATCACCCACCGTACTTAGGGTAAATTGGGTTATGTACTTTTTTATGTCCATCATAAAATTCCCCAAACCCAAGGGGGGAAAAACACTAGACATGAGAATCATTAATTATTTTTGAGAGGTTGTTTTTGAAAAACAAAAACTTTGTTAAAATGTGGTGAATGGCAATCAAAAATGATGATGCAATCCACTAAACATTTTACACCTTGACAGGAATCACTATGATGGTGGTTCCAAACAAGGTATAGAGATCACTGGTGGGCAAGTGGTCATCTCTTTTATTGTTTTAGTATTCTTGACAGGGAGCACTTTGATGGTGGTTCTAATCAAGGTACAGAGACCACTGGTGGGCCAGTGGTGATCTCTTTTGTTGTTTTAGTATCATCAGGCCGATAGTCGATGTAATGTCTTCAGCCACTCTGAGCGACGGTACTCCATTCACCAAACTTTATGTCTGGTCCTAAATTTTAAGCCTTCACTTTAAAATTAGGATTTTGATTGCCACTTTTTTTGTTTGCCAGTTATATAACACATTTCAGAATTTGTGTGTTAGTTTGATGTGCACATGTGTCTATAATTTTGAGTATTACTTTGAGGTTCAAATCGAAGAAATTGGTTTGGTGGGAGTAACCAACTTTCATTAGGGATTCAGTGCAGGCCCACCGATGCAGAAATGTTCTGAATCTCTGCATTAGCACACTAAAGTCTGTCATATTGAAATTGCCTCCACACTAAATAAGCCACCACCTCCCCTCAGAAAATGTGTGTTTTCCTCATTTGCATTAATTAAATATTTCTGCAACGCACCTGAAGTCATGTTTAGCAGGATTAAATGTGATACTATGGAGCCATTTGCTTAGTCTCATATTACTGAAACCTATTACATGTAAGACATAACTTTAGGGCTACTTTGGGAACACATACTTACATATTGTGCACAAGTTGTTTGGCATGTGTAATGTAGCTACTTCTTACCATATATAAAACTTACACTAGGTAAGACTCTGTTCTCTCATCCATGAAGTCTTCCTAAAGCTCAACCCCCAAGCCTGGTGCTAAACATTTTCCTAGTTGTACTCACTCTGTCCAGTTCTCTCCATATACAGCACAGTTCATAAAGCAACACTTAGGTCCTAACTCTGTGGCCAAGGTCTTGTGAGATTTATCCTCCTCTCTGTCCTCATCCCAATTTCATTGTCCACCCCTTGATCTACGCTGTATAACAGTCTCCCTTTTTCTCCCAGCCATCTCTCCAGGGAACATAGACTGAGGTACCACTGATAAATCTGAACCACAGAAGCTACTGAGAGTACATGATAGTAACACTCTTGGGCCAATGGATCTATTGGTCTAGTGGTAAGAATGAAACAAGGAGACAACAGACGTGAACTGTAACAAAGCTAGGTGTACTGTACAATAGATTTATGATCTTTTTGCACTGTCAAAGAAACCTTGAGGTCACACTTCAACCTGTGAATATTTGTAGTGCCTCTGGCAAGCTTCTTGTATTTTGTCAAAAATTGTAGCCGCGCATTCCATAGGAGCAGCAGTTTTTCCAACATGACATTATCAGGCCAACCAAAGGTTCCCCAGTGCCAGTGTTTGGCCAAATAAGCACCATAGAAACATGGGAACTGGCAAGTAAAGAGTAGGAACAAAGGAAAAATGAAGAAAGTGATGGGAGAACATGGAACATTGATGGCTGCATAAAATAAAAATAAAACTCTGATAAAGAAAATTGAGAAAATGGAGAGTGTAATAATGTCTGACAAAATAGTTATAACAGAATGATGTCATGGCATGTCATAGATGCTCTTCCTTAATCCCATCTGTAGGAAATGATCATTTTTTGTGTGATGTACTCCAAGATATTTGACTTGACTGAGGGCTGTAGAGCTCTGTGCACTTCACCCAAGCTAAACAGATTTAAAATGCCTGTATGTCCCCTTTTAACATGAGGTATACATAAAGTTGCAATATTTAACTTACCTTAAAGTACCTAGTATATGGTGCAAAGTGTACCAAGGGCCTATAGGTTAAATATCACCAGTGAACTGCAGAACTGCTTGTGCCATCCACTACAATCACAGTGCAAAGCTGACAGCATGCCTACCATACGAAGTCTGGCTCGTGCAGTTTTAAACAACAAATTTGACATGTTAAAATAACCCCTTTTCTCATAGGCTTAACCCTTTCTTTTAAATACTAATCAGTCACCACTAAGAAGCATTGACTGATGATTAGGGTTATTCTCAGGACTCTAAATAGATCTACATTGTTAAAGGCAAGTGTTAGCTGACAACTGAGCAAGGCCCACACCTTTTGGGTGGGCACACCGCCTCAGCACAGGTGAAAAAAGGTTTTGCCATTTTGGATGTAGGCAAAGAGGCACACTAAAGGATTGGTTGCTGTAAGGAACACAGGAAGTTCTTTAAAAATTGGTAGGTGTTCCCCTATAGATTCTGTGCCCTATTTGTTGGTGAAGGGCCAGGAGTCACCTTGACCCACTGACTGGTGCCAAGCATATATGTGAGACCTCCAGTACCATTCTCACAACACTACAGAATGTGTGAAAGATTAGAAAATGATTTACCCTGCTGACAAAGATGACACCAACCGCCATAAGACTGGCATCTTTTTCAAACTGCAGTGGCACAACAAGCTACAAGAGGCCCTTCTTGCAACTGCACAGCTGACCAGGTTTAACTAAACATACCGTGGACCCTGCTAAAGGCTTCTGCTGATGTGAGTTGTGATCAACAGGTGCTGTGTCCAAGGTCCCCATGACTGTGCCAAAATGTACTCCTTCTAACATATCCTGAAACATGGGGCTTAGAACCTTTTTGGCTACAATGGCCAACCTGTCAATACGTCTGACAAAGGTGAATTGCCTTCTGGCTAAAATTTCAGGTTAGCAACACAAAAAAATATTATTTTATGATCTTGCTATGTGCATCCTCAGTGGCTAGTTTATGCCCAGATGTGCACCTTTGCTCACTGTGCCTTTGAATTCAAGCTAGCCAGGCTGGTGAGGGGTGATACCCTGAAACTGGTCCCAGGATGCTTGTTTCCGGTCCAGGGAAGATCTGGCTTGGCAATTCGGGCTGGACTGTTCCCATTGGGGACATTGTCAAGACTGATTTGCATATGGCTGGGTCCAAACTGTTGTTACTTGGTGAGCAAAATACCTATGGATTAAACCAAAATCCGTGACTGTGTCTATGTTTGGGAAGGGTAGTTTGGGATGTGAAAGGTGTCAGGGCTAGGGAAAAAAGAAGGTCTTCTTGGGAAAATGGGTAGGGTGGTTGGCAGGGAGTATGCATTGGGAGACAGAGGAAGTGGAAGTGTCTGCTGTACATGTGTCTGTTGAAGGTGTGGGTGTCTGAGGGTGTGGTGTATGAGCTGCATGTTTTTGTTTGTGTTTCTTACTGGGTGTGTATTGGGTGGGCATTTTTGTTCAGTGCATGTGTGTGGATATGCCTGTTGTGGAGGTGGTGTGTGTTGTTCTGGTATCTGTGGGTGTGCTGGTAGTGTGTCGGTGTTAGTGTAGTGGTGGGGGTGGTGTCTGTGGGTGTGATGGTGGACTGTGTGGGTGTTGGTGTAGTGGTGGCTGTGATGTCTGCGAGTTTGCTGGTGATGAGTGTGGATGTCTGTGTCAGGTTGGGTGTGGTGTCTGTAGGTGTGCTGGTGGTGAGTGTGTGTGCTTGTGGTGTGGTGGGTGTGGTGCCTGTAGATATGTTTGTGTTGGTGGTGGTGGGGTATGTGGTGTCTGCATATGTTTGTCAGTGTTTTTTTGCATGTCAGTGTGAGGATGTGATGCTTGTGGTTGCTGTACTGGTGCATGCAAATGTTTGAGTGTACTTGGGATTGGGCTAGATTGAGTGATTTTGCATAGGTAATGGGTGGAAGTCTGGGCATGAGGTTGGGTGGCTTCTCCTAAGAAGAGGCCACACCCAGGAGTAACCACCGTAGGCCAGACAGGGCACTGTGAATGCCATGCAGGTAAGCCAGCATCTGGGTACTCTGGTCGTAAAGGACCGGGATGGCATTCAGTAATGTGGTCTAGCCTACAGCGATAGTGATTAAAAGACCTGCAGCCTCCTGAATGAGTGCAGCCTGGGAAACCTGGGTGGGGGAGGTGCCTGCAGCTAAGGTGCATCACCTCTTTTAGAGCCACTGGCTCCCTCTGTGTCCATTGTCTCCACACTCGAGCCACAATGGCCAGTTTCTTCACCACAGGCATTGCTGAAAAGACAGATATAACATTTGAGGGTATCTGTACAAATGCAATTGGACATGAAATTTGATCTCATAACATTTGCTCAAAGTCTAGAAATTCTACATGCTAACTCCTATATCATGTATGCCTTTGTCTCTTATTCAGTTGTAGTCCCATCCATGACAAAGGGCTTTAGAAGCATGAGTAAACACATAGGTATTGTGACATTTCTAACCCACTGCAGTACAGAACTAAAATATGTTCACAATTGCCGAAAGAGCCACGTGTTGGGCTGGAAATTGATTTCTCAAGAAGGAATGCCACAACATCCTAACCTGCCACCTGCAAATGTCCCTTTAAGTATCACATTTCTCATCATCATTGATTTCTCATCTGGACAGAAATAAAGACAACAAAATGTTGTTTGAGGGACGTGTAACTCTCTCACCAATGTGGACACATTCCCGTCTGTCTCAATCAATACATATTTGTCAAAAGATTTCACTTTGTTTCACAGACTGGCTAACATGCACATTTTTTAAGTACTGAGGCATCATGCCAACCTGCTACTGTCCACATGAACTGAGCAAAAATTTGCTGTACAAACAGGTTTCAAACAGGTTCCTGATCAGCAACGATGCCACTGTACACGCTTCCCGTCCTTTTGGAGCAGATGCTCATTATCATATTGTCATAATACCAACTTACCATTGTCAAGTCTGATACATCAACTGCATCATAAGTGCTCAGTTTGTCATGTCAACAGTAATACAGCCTACATTACTGTAGGAAGGTAGCCTCTTTCTAGCCTTGTTACCCCCACTTTTGGCCTGTTTGTGAGTATATGTAAGGGTGTTTTTACTGTCTCACTGGGATCCTGCTAGCCAGGGCCCCAGTGCTCATAGTGGAAAACCTATGTTGTCAGTGTGTTTGATATGTGTCACTGGGATCCTGCTAGCCAGGACCCCAGTGCTCATAGGTTTGTGGCCTATATGTATTCCCTGTGTGGTGCCTAACTGAATCACTGAGATTCTGCTAACAAGAACCTCAGTGTTTATGCTCTCCCTGCTTTTAAAATTGTCACTGCAGGCTAGTGACTATTTTCACTAATTTTGATTGGCACACTGGAACACCCTTATAATTCCCTAGTATATGGTACCTAGGTACCTAGGGTATTGGGGTTCCAGGAGATCCCATAGGGAGCTCAGACAATTCTTACACAGGACTGCCACTGTAGTCTGAGTGAAATAACGTCCACGTTAATTCACAGCCATTTTACACTGCACTTAAGTAACTTATAAGTCATCTATATGTCTAACCCTCACTCCGTAAAGGTTAGGTGCAAAGGTACTAAGTGTGAGGGCACCCTGGCACTAGCCAAGGTGCCCCCATATTGTTCGGGGGAATTTCTCCGGACTTTGTGTGGGGACACTATTACACGTGTGAACTACATATAGGTCAATACCTATGTGTAGCGTCACAAAGGTAACTCCGAATAATGGGCATGTAACATGTCTAAGATCATGGAATTGTCCCCCCAAGCCAAATCTGGCATTGGGGTGACAATCCCATGCATCCGCGGGGCTCCAGCATGGACCCCGGGTACTGCCAAACTAGCTCGCTGGGGTTTTCTCTGCAGCTACCGCTGCTGCCAACCCTCAGACAAGTTTTGCCCTCCTGGGGACTGGGCAGCCCAGTCCCAGGAAGGCAGGACAAAGGATTTCCTCTGAGAAAGGGTGTTACACCTTCTCCCTTTGGAAATAGGTGTTAAGGGCTGGGGAGGAGTAGCCTCCTCCAGCCTCTGGAAATGCTTTGAAGGGCACAGATGGTGCCCTCCTTGCATAAGCCAGTCTACACTGGTTCAGGGATCCCCAGCTCCTGCTCTGGGGTGAAACTGGACACAGGAAAGGGGAGTGACCACTCCCCTGTCCATCACCACCCCACAGGTGGTGCCCACAGCTCCTCCAGTGTGTCCCAGACCTCTGCCATCTTGAATGCTGAGGTGTGAGAGCACCATGGAGACCTCGGAGTGGCCAGTGCCAGCAGGTGACGTCAGAGACCCCTCCTGATAGGCTCTTACCTGGTTAGGTAGCCAATCCTCCTCTGAGGGCTGTCTGCCTTCACCCTGCACTGGAAGCCAAGAAGAAATCTCCTGTGGGTCGACGGAATCTTCCCCCTGCTAACGCACCAAACTTTTGCATCACCGGTCCTCTGGGTCCCCTCTCATCTTGACAAGCATGGTCCCTGGAACACAGGAGCTGGATCAAAGTGACCCGACAGTCCAGTGGTCCTTCTGTCCAAATTTGGTGGAGGTAAGTCCTTACCTCCCCACGCCAGACAGTAATCCTCTGTACTGCGTGAACTACAGCTGCTAGGGCTTCTTTGCACTCTTGCAAGGATTCCTTCATGAACAGCACAGCCCAGCTCCCCAGCACTCTGTCCTGCATTGCTCAACTCGCTGAGTTGACCACTGACTTCGTGGGACCGTCTTTTGTTGTGTTGAGACGACCACCATGCTCAGATTTCTTGAACACCTGTTCACGTGCTTCCACGGGTGCTACCTGCCTCTGCATGGGCTCTCTCTGTTGCTGAGTGCCCCCTCTGTCTCCTCTTCCAAGGGGCGACCTCCTGGTCCTTCCTGGCCCCTGGCAACATCCATTATCTTCAATCACAACTCTTGCAGCTAGCAAGGCTTGTTTGTGGTCTTTCTGTGTGGAAATAACTCTGCATCGTACAGCACACCGTGGGACATCTTCTGACCAAAAGAGAAGTTCCTGGCACCTTCTGTCGTTGCAGAATCTTTGGCTTCTTCCACCCGGTGGTAGCCCTTTTGCACCTTCATCTGGGGTTTAGTGGGCTCCTGCCCCCCCCCCCCGGACACTTGCATGACTCTTGGACTTGGTCCCCTTCCTTTACAAGTCCTCAGATCCAAGAATCCATCTTCAGTGCTTTGCAGTCAGTTGTTGTCTTTGCAGAATCTCCCATCTTGACCTTACACTCTTTCTGGGGGTAACTTTACTCCTACTTTTCAGGGTCTTGGGGTGGGGTAGCTTGGACACCCTTCGTGTTTTCTTACACTCTCAGCGACCCTCTACACACTACACTAGGCCTGGGGTCCATTTGTGGTTCACATTCCACTTTGGAGTATTTGGTTTGTGTTTCCCCTAGGCATATTGCATCCTATTGTGTTCTATAGTGTTTGCACTATTTTCCTAACTGTTTACTTACCTGATTTGGTTCGTGTGTATATTTTGTGTATTTTACTTACCTCCTAATGGAGTATATCCTCTGAGATACTTTTGGCATATTGTCACTAAAATAAAGTACCTTTATTTTTAGTACCTCTGAGTATTGTGTTTTCTTGTGATATAGTGCTATATGATATAAGTGGTATAGTAGGAGCTTTGCTAAACCTAAACAGTTTTAACTTTCCTTCTGTAAAACTTTCTAAAAAGTTTCTGAGAAGTTTTAAAAGTTTGAAAAAGTTTGAAAAAGTTTTCTCTGTTCTTTAAAAAGTTCAATAACGTTTTTCTCTCTCTGTCCTAAACTCTTTCTATCATGTCTGCAGTAGAATTTAATCCCACAGTTGTCCAGTCAACATATGGGAATCTAAACTTTAAAGGTTTGAGGGGTCTCTGCATTGAAAAAGGTTTAGAAATTGGTAAGAATCCTACCAAAGATCTTTTCCTTAGCCTTCTCCTAGAAAGTGACCAGAACCAGTCTGGCCCATCTCAGAATCAGGATGTAGGAGAGGAGGGTACCCAGCAAGACTCAGAGGAGTCCCTTGACGATGTTGCGGAGGGTTCATCCAGGGACCTGCCAGCTAACAGGTCACCTAGTGACACTGGTAGTGGGAGGGGGTCGCACACTAGTAGGGTACTTTTTACTCCTAAAGGCCAGATCACTAGGGTCCAGCCAGTTAGGGACAGGTCTAACTCTGCCAATTCCCACATTTCTTCTGTGTCTCACAATTCCCAAGCCTCCCACCCTGAGGATAACTTAATGGAAAGGGAACTCAGAAAGCTGAGGTTGGAAGAGGCCTGGCTGAAGCTTAAACAGCAGCAGCTGTCCTTAGACAGGGAATCTCTGGATGTGGAAAGGGAAAGGCAGAGGTTGGGGTTAGTTCCCCATGGTGGCAGCAGCAGTGTTTTTTATAGCAATCCTGTTAGAGAGCAAGATTCCAGAAACCTGCATAAAATTGCCCCCCCCTTACAAGGAGGGGGATGACATTAACAAGTGGTTTGCTGCACTTGAGAGGGCCTGTATGGTACAGTTGGTCCCTCAAAGGCAGTGGGCTGCTACCTTGTGGCTATCATTCACTGATAAGAGTAGGGATAGGCTCATTACTGTCAGAGAAAGTGATGCTAACAATTACAAAGTTTTGAAGGATGCCCTCTTGGATGGAATTGGCTTAACCACTGAACAATACAGGATTAAGTTCAGAGACACCAGAAAAGAGTCCTCTCAAGACTAGACAGACTTTGTAGACTGTTCAGTGAAGGCCTTGGAGGGTTGGTTAAATGACAGTACGGTGACTATGAAAGCCTGTATGATCTAATCCTGAGAGAGCATATTTTGAACAATTGTGGGTCCGATTTGTTGCACCAGTACTTGGTAGACTCAGATCTGACCTCTCCCCAAGAATTGGGAAAGAAGACAGACAAATGGGTCAGAACAAGAGTGAACAGAAAAGTTCATACAGGGGGTGACACAGACGGCAAGAAGAAGGATGGTAAGTCTCTGACAAGGGTGGGGACAAAGATAAAAAACATTCTGAGTCTTCATCAGGCCCACAAAAATCCTCTTGGGGTGGTGGGTCCAAATCTTCTTCTCACAATCAGGAAAAGCCATGGTGTTATTTATGTAAAGTAAAAGGCCATTGAGCAAGTGATGCCACTTGTCCAAAGAACAACACCAAGGCTCCCACTACCACAACCCCAACTACAACCTCTAGTGCCCCTGGTAATAGCAGTGGTGGTGGGAAGTCTACTACAAATAGCCAATACAAGGGTGCAGCTGGGCTCAATATTGGCAATGTAGTTGGGGTTGGTCTTGTTAGGGAGACCACAGAGGCTGTTTTAGTCTCTGATGGTGACATTGCCTTTGCCACCTTGGTTGCTTGTCCCCTTAATATGGGCAAGTACGAGCAACTTCCCCTAATCAATGGTGTTGAGGTTGAGGCCTACAGGGACACAGGAACCAGTGTAACTATGGTTATAGAGAAACTGGTTAACCCTGATCAACACCTACTTGGTCAGCAGCATCAAGTGACTGATGCTCACAATAACACACTTAGCCACCCCATGGCTGTTGTGAATCTCAACTGGGGGGGGGGAGTTACTGGTCCAAAGAAAGTTGTGGTAGCCACTGAATTACCTGTAGATTACTTACTAGGCAATGATTTGGAGACATCAGCTTGGGCTGAAGTGGAGTTGGAGGCTCATGCAGCAATGCTGGGCATTCCTGGGCATATTTTTGCTTTGACAAAGGCTCAGGCCAAAAAGCAAAAAGGACAGGGAACTTGTATCCTGGAACAATGGACCAAGTGCTCCCAAAAGCTAGGGGTAGTAAGGGTAAATCCTTGCCCAGTATCTTTCCCTCTCTGGAAGATTCCCCTTTTGAGGAAGAGGAATCCTCTCCCTGTGCAGAACCTACACCAGGTGGGCTGGCAGCAGACACTGCTGAACTTTTGGGTGCAGGGGGCCCTGCTAGGGAAGAGCTGAGTGTGGCATAGCAGACCTGTCCCATACTAGAGGATCTGAGACAGCAAGTTGTCAAACATCAGAATTGGGATGTCAGTGATAGCCATAAGGTGTATTGGGAAGACAACCTCCTGTTTACTGAGTCAAGGGACCCTAAACCTGGAGCTGCCAGGAGACTGGTCATCGATTTGCAGTACAGGGAGTACCTTCTTACCTTGGCACATGACATTCCTTTGGCTGGGCATTTGGGCCAAAGTAAGACTTGGGACAGAATTGTTCCCTTGTTTCACTGGCCTCATATGTCAGAGGACACTAAAGAGTTTTGTCGCTCTTGTGTGACCTGCCAAGCCAGTGGCAAGACTGGTGGCACACCAAAGGCCCCATTAATTCAACTTCCTGTGGTTGGGGTGCCCTTTTAAATGGTAGGGGTGGATATAGTTGGCCCCCTTAACCCCCCACCAGCTTCAGGCAATAGGCTTATGCTGGTGGTAGTGGACCATGCCACTAGGTACACTGAAGCAATTCCCTTAAGGACCACTACAGCTCCTGCAGTGGCAAAGGCCCTCCTGGGAATCTTTTCCAGAGTAGGCTTCCCTAAGAAAGTGGTGTCAGACAGAAAAAATGGTCTGGTTGAGAGGTTTAATACAACTCTCAAAGGTATGATAATGGGACTCCCTGAAGGAGATGGGATGTCCTGTTACCTTGCCTCCTTTTTGTTTAGAGGGAGGTACCCCAAAAAGGAGCAGGCTTTAGCCCCTTTGAACTCCTCTTTGATCACCGTGTGAGAGGTCCCCTTGCACTTGTTAAGGAGGGTTGGGAACAACCTTTAAAAGCTCCTAAACAGGACATTGTGGATTATGTACTTGGCCTAAGATCAAGAATGGCTGAGTACATGAAAAAGGCCAGTAAAAACCTTCAGGCCAGCCAGGAGCTGCAAAAGCAATGGCATGACCAGAAGGCTGACCTGACTCAGTACCACCCAGGACAGAAGGTATGGATATTGGAGCCTGTGGTCCCAAGAGCACTCCAGGACAAATGGAATGGACCCCATCTAATTTTTTAGAAAAAGGGTGAGGTTACCTACTTGATAGACCTGGGCACTGCCAGGAGTCCCCTTAGGGTGCTCCATGTCAACCGCCTAAAACCCTACTATGACAGGGCTGATCTCACCCTGCTCATGACAACTGATGAGGGACAGGAAGAAGAGAGGGACCCTCTCCCTGATCTCTTTTCCACCACTGAAGCTGATGGCTTAGTGGAGGGAGCAGTACTTGCAGATTGTCTTACTGCTGAGCAGAAAGACAACTGTGTAAATCGTTTAAGTCAGTTTTCTGAACTCTTCTCACTGATACTAGGTACCACTACTTGGTGTGAGCACACAATCAATACGGGAGACAGTTTACCTGTCAAAAGTAAGATTTATAGGCAGCCTGACCATGTCAGGGACTGCATAAAACAAGAGGTTCAGAAAATGTTAGACTTAGGAGTGATTGAGCCTTCAGAAAGCCTATGGGCCAGCCCAGTGGTGCTTGTCCCAAAACCTCACAGTAAGGATGGAAAAAGAGAGATGAGGTTTTTTACTGACTATAGGGGGCTTAACCAAGTAACCAAGACATATGCTTACCCTATACCCAGGGCAGATGAGCTGATAGATACACTGGCTTCTGCCAAGTATATAAGCACTTTTGATTTAACTGCAGGGTATTGGCAGATTAAGTTATGAGAAGATGCTAAACCCAAAACTGCATTTTCAACTATTGGAGGGCACTATCAATTCACTGTAATGCCCTTTGGTCCGAAGAATGCACCTGCCACTTTTCAAAGGTTGGTGAACACAGTCCTACAAGGGTTGGAAGCTTTTAGTGCAGCATATCTGAATGATATAGCTGTCTTTAGCTCCACCTGGGATGAGCACTTAGTCCACCTGTGGAAAGTTTTGGAGGCCCTGCAAAAGGCAGGCCTCACTATCAAGGCCTCAAAGTGCCAGATAGGGCAGGGGAAACTGGTTTATCTTGGCCACCTTGTAGATGGGGAACAGATTGCACCACTGCAGGGGAAGATCCAGACCATTATGGCATGGGCTCCCCCTACAACTCAAACCCAGGTGAGAGCCTTTTCTAGGCCTCACATGGTACTAAAGGAGGTTCATTAAGAATTATGGCTCCATTGCAGCTCCTCTTAATGACATCACTAGTAAGAAGATGCCTAAAAAGCTTTTGATGAGCTCAAACAGGCCATGTGCTCTGCACCTGTCCTAAAAAGCCCTTGCTACTCCAGAAAGTTCATAGTCCAGACTGATGCTTTTGAATTAGGGGTTGGGGCAGTGCTATCACCGCTTAATATTGAGGGCCAGGATCAACCTGTTGTTTTTAGCAGGTAGTAATGGGCCTGCAGTACTTCTTATGAAACTGGAATTGAGTTACACAGACATAAATTACAGCTTCTTATTTCAGGTGGCTTTACATTGCCATGCAAAGACATTTCTAACAGTGGCAAACAGCATTATGGTGGTCATTATGATGACACTATCAACGCCAACAGGCTGGCAGTAATGACCATCAAATTATGACCATGGTGGTGATCCCTCCCATAGACAGCCAATGTAGCCACACACAAGCAGGCGGAAGACAAGAATCCGCCCACCATATTATGACATAGCACACCACCACGATTTCCTTGTGGAAACACATCATTTAAAAGGAGAAACTCACCTCCAGGGACACACAGGAGTCTGCAGCCGCCAGGGAACCAGAACTGCAAGTCTTCTCAACACTGTACCACGCCATGGCCGTCCTGGAGCTCCAACACCGATGACGACAGTGATTACAGCCGCCTAGCACACAAGGGAGGGATAATGTGGACAGTGACACACGCACGCACAACACACACCATACACATACCGCTCACCCAGAATGAGATGCACAGGAAAATAACAGTAACAGAACCCCGGAGTAAAGAAACCCAGGACACATACACAGTTCCAACCACTGCATTCCTTTTGTATGAATATGTAAAATGCAAAAACATGCACAACTGCAGAAATAAATACATGCAGGCCCAAAGGTCAGTCCAAAGTCACAAATGCCCACAGGGCAAAGTCAAAGCCCCAACCTGACTCCTGACAACAACAGGACTCCACTGTTCTGGGGCGTCATGTTGGAAATGGGCAGGCACCTCAGGGGGTGGGAGGGTTAGAGGGCACCCATTGGGAGGGGGCTTCCTGCCCACTGGTTTTGGAGGGGGCTGTCTGCTAACTGGTTCTGGAAGGGGCTTCCTGCCCACTGGTTTTGAGGGGGGCTGTCTGCCCACTGGTTCTGGAGAGGGGTGCCTGCCCACTGGTTCTGTGGGGGGTTTCCTGCCCACTGGTTTTGGAGGGGGCTGCCTGCACACTGGTTCTGGAGGGGGCAACCTGCCCACTGATTATTGATGGTGCCCCATGGCCTCTATTTCCAGATGCTGCTCCTTGGCCTCTGGTTTGGATGCTTCTCCATGGCCTCTGGTATAGGAAGCTGCTCCAAGGATTTTGTTGGGGCCTCCTTGGCCAGGGTTTTCTGTGGGGCCTCCTTGGCCTTGGATTTCTATGGGACCTCATTGGCCTTGGATTTCTTTTGGGCCTACTTGTCCTTGGATTTGTGTGGGGCCTCCTTGGCCTTGGATTTTTGTGGGGCCTTCTTGGCCAGGGATTTTGTTGGGGACTCCTTTGCCTTGGACGTTTGTGGGGCCTCCTTGGCCTTGGATGTTTGTGGGGCCTCCTTGTCCTGGAATTTGGGTGGGCCTCCTTCACCCTAGGTTTTGGAGGTGGCCCCATGGTCTTGCCAGTTTGTTTGGGATGGGGTGGCACTTTTACCCTCCATTTTGGGGGGAGTGTCCCTGATGCGGGGACTGGCTTTGCACACATGTGCCCCTTAGTGGCAGCTGGAGACTTTGGGGGTGGAGCTGTGTCAGACTGGGTGCTTGAGGTACTGGGCTGGGGTGCTGTGACCTTCCGCTTATGGGCAGGACAAGGGGAGGGAAGAGGTCAATGCGGGCAAGTAAAAGCTTCTTAGGGACAATGGGACGGGATGGGTGTGGAGGTAGAGGGAGTGGTTGTAGGAGGAGGAGGTGTGATGGATGTGGTTGAAGGTGCATGGACATTGTGCGCGTGTGAGGTGGATGTCTGTTGGGGGTCTGAATGCGAGCATGTGTGTGCCACTGGGGGCAAACATGGATGATGTGGTGGTGTCTGCAAGTGAGGTGGTTGTGCTGCATGAGGTGGTGGTGGTGGTGGTGACTGCACATGTGGTGTGTGGGGTGCATGTCTGCGGGTCTGCTGTTGTGGTGAATGTGTGCAAGGCTGTGCAGGTGGCCAGTTTAGGGACTGTTGATGCACTGCATGCAGGTGTGAGTGTAGATGTGACTGTGAGGGAGGAGGAGAAGAGGGAGACAGTGGAGGCAGTGGATGCTGTTGTGTGTGCATCTGTGTGTTAGCTGTGTGTGTGCTTGTGGTCCGAAGTGTGCTGCTTGTGTTTGTGCAAGTGTTGTGTGTTGCTTTGTGTGATTGCTTGTCAGAATGTGTTCATGGGATGGGTTGGGGGTGAGGAGACTGGGACTGGGTAGTGGTACTTGGAGGGGGGATGGATGAAGCAGGGATACTGGCTGCCATCATTGAAGAGGCCAGAGCCTGAAACAATCTCTGTAGGGCTGCCAACCCACCCTGGATACCCTTCAGGAAAGCATTGCATTGCTGCATCTGGGATGCCAGCCCCTGGTTGGCATTCACTATGGTTGACTGCCCTACAGAGATAGATCTCAGGAGGTCAATAGCCTCCTCACTGAGGGCAGCAGGGCTGACTGGGGCAGGGCCTGAGGTGCCTGGGGAGAAGGAGATGCCACCCTCCTGGGCGAGCAGGCATGGACAACTCGGTAAAGGGCAACTGGGAGAGCGGTGCTGGTATTGGGGGTGGAGGTAGAACCTGTAGCTGTGGTGGTCCCGGAGGGGTCCACCCCCGCTAGGAAGCTCCCATCAGAGGACGAATCAGAGTCAATGGTGTCACCTCCCATCCCCGCTGTGGTGCTTCCCTCGCCCTCTGTCCCACTGGTCCCCTCAGCGTCGGTGGACTCTGTCTTCTGAGTCCCATGGGCTGCAGCCCCCTCACTTACTGGTGCCCCTGCTCCTTCACCAGATGATGCTAATGCACACATGGAAGAGATGATAAAAGGAGAGAGAAAGGGAGCACAGGGTCAACCTCAGCAACAACAGCACAGATGGCAGGGACATCACTGTCACACAGTGAGACTGAGAATGGGCAGCAGTATGGACCACACTGGCAGTCTACTGGCTAAGTACCACAGCAGGTAGGAGCCAAACACTGCCAGCTACACAACAACTGGGACCGGCTAAGCCCTGTCTGAGATGGAAGGCCACCTACCTAGCTATCAAATAGATGCTTTCCACCCTGTTAACCTGAGCTGGACCACGCAGCAATGTCTGAACTGGCACATTGGGGCATCCACTGACTAGTACCCTGTACCGAAATCCCATGCCAGGCAAGAGAGATGGTTGACAAACACACTGTATTTAACCCCTTGTGGCTCCTGTGATGCCCTCAAGCACCCATCCAGCTCTGGGTAGGCCACCGCCAGTACACGGGGCTTCAGGGGTGTCATGGGCACCCCTCCCTCATTGTGAGGTCATCCCCAGTTGGGCCTCCGTGGTCTTCCTGGCTCAGCTTCTCAGGTCCTCCCACCATTTCCTGCAGAGGGTGCTCCGCCTGCTATGGACCCCAAGGGTCCACATATCCTTGGTGATGGCATGCCACAACCCTTTCTTCTGATGGGCGCTGACCTGCAGAGAAAACACAGAAGGTAGGACACAATGAACCTGATAATCCAGCCTGTCACACATATGGCCCACAAAAAACACTACCCCTCATCAGGCACACACATGACCCGTTTCCCTGCATTAACGCTCCCCCATCTGACACACTGCCAGCACACACACACATCTCCATGCAGTCATGTCACATGCAACATACCCATGGTGACTCACCTGTTGATCTGGAGGCCCATACAACTGGTCATACTGGGGCACTCCAACTCCTCTGATGTGAAGGCTGGGGCCCTTTCCCCTGTTGCATGAGCCATGGCAGGTTCCAGATACAGGTCACAGCAGCACAAGCAGTGGAGATGTCGTCCTGTGGAGAGTCAGGAATCAAGTGAGGTAGAAAGGAGATGGCGATAACGTCCACAACGGTGAACACCGTCACCGCCAGCGTTGATCATCATTGGTTCCCACTATCCATAGAGGCCCACGTTAGCCAATGAGGAATTGCACGGTGGTGCAGACCGCCTTCTGCCATGACGCGATCGTTAGTGGAGTGAGGTCAATTCCAACTATCCATGAATACAGGACAGGCGGGTGCCATTTTCTAATACTGGTACACATGTACAGATTTATTAGTGTGTCATTGTAGTCAAATGTACTCACCTACATAATTTCAGTGTCCAGCATACAAGCATACTCTGTACACCGCTGTAGTGTGTTCATGGATCCTGTTGTCACTCCTTTCTTACATTTGGTTTCCACTGGAGGACCGGCACAACATACTCACCTATTGTCTGGACAGGGACTCAATCACAGAGCTGTGTGAATAATTAGAGACTGATCTGATACCTGCTATCTGTAGCACCACAGTAATCCCCCCTCTTGTGCAGGTACTCTCAGTGCTCCATTTCCTGGCAACAGGCTCTTTCCAGGTGACAGTGGGCTTGGCTGCAGGGATGTCAAAGCCAATGTTCTCTATTGTGTGTGCAAGGATTTTGTCTGCCTTGCTCAAACACATGTGCAGCTACATCACATTCCCCCAGGTAGATGGTTTACCCACTGTAAAAGTTGGATTCTATGCAATGGGACATATACCTCATTTTATTGGGGCCATCGATGGGACCCATATTGTCTTAGTCCCCCCTCAGGGCCAATGAACAAGATCAGATGAATTTCCACTCACTCAATGTCCAGATGGTGTGCCTTGCTGACCAGTACATCTCCCATGTCACTGCCAAGTATCCAGGGTCAGTGCATGATTCATTTGTCCTGAGGAATAGCAGTGTCCCACAGCTGATGGCACAACAACAGAGGCATAGAGTGTGGTTAATAGGTGAGCCTGTGTCCCCACCCAATGTTTGTGAGTGTATGCCTTCAGAAGTCATAGCCTGTCCCATTGTGCAGGGCTAATGTGTGTCCCTTACTTTTTGCAGTTGATTCCGGCTACCCAAACCTCTCATGGCTCATGACACTTGTTAGGAATCCGAGAACAGGGGCTGAAAATAGGGACAATGATGCTCATGGGCGTACTAGGAGGATTATAGAAAGGACCTTCGGGCTCCTGAAGGCTAGGTTCAGGTGCCTCTATCTGACAGGTGGATCCCTGTGATACTCCCATGAGACGTTCTGCAGATTTGTTGTTGTGTGCTGCATGTTGCACAATTTGGCCCTCAGATGACATGTACCCTCTCTGCAGGAGGAGGGGGTGACAACGCAGCTGTGGCAGCCGTGGACACTGAGGACAGTTTGGAGGAGGAAGACAAGGAGGATGTGGACAACAGGTCACATTTGATCCAGCAATACTTCCAATGACACTCAGGTAAGACTGTTGAACTAAACATTTCTAAATTTTAGTGTTGTACTATGTGACTGCAGCATAATACCAGTCATTCTCTTTGCATCCCACCTGACTGTCACCTATGCCTTCCCTTATTGACGATGTTAGTGTTGTTCCAACTGTGCACTGCCTTGATGTGTACAGACTGCTGAGACACATTTGTTGGATGGATCAACATGCTATGCAGGATCATGCAGGGCATTACAGTTCATTACATTGCACATTACCTGTAGAGAAAGCACTATTACTCAACTTGTGTCCAAGGGTGTTTATTGAAAATTGTTCTACAATGGGAAATGCAATAGATTGGGGTGATGATTTGGAATAGTCCAGTGTAGTAGGCCAATCTGTTTGTAGCACAGGTCCAGTGTCCAAGGCACCATAGGAAGGGGAACAATGGCAGTTCAAAGTTGACAAGGTGACATAGTGGAGCACAAGGGGGGCCTTCAGGAGGGACTCATTTCCTGGTGGTAGTCTTGGTCTTGGCAAATGTCTGTGGTGTCTGTCTGGGTCGCAGGGAAAGTTTGTGGGGTGGTTCACTTTCTGCAGGGGGAGGGATGCTGGTAGCCTGTGGGTCCTGTTGCAGAGCCTTCTGACCACTATCTGCAGCAGATATGGAGGGCTGGTCAGTTGACTGGCTAACAGAAGGGGTCCGTTGGTGTGATATGTACTCCCTCATGATGTTGGCCATATCACCCAACACCCCTGCAATGGAGACCATTGTGGTGTTCAGGGCTTGCAATTTCTTTCTTGATTTCCTGGGGGTGTTCCTCCTGCAGCCACTGGTTCTCTTGTCTGATGTCTCTTACCTGACCCATCTTGTCCTGGGATTGTTGGTAAGCCCCCAGGACATTAGTGAGTGCATCCTGGACAGTCGGTTACCTGGGTCTGTCCTTCCCCTGGCCCACAGCTGTCCTCTGAGTGCCCCTGGCCCCCTGTGCCTGTGTCCCGTGAACCACTGACCCTAGGACCCTCAATGTCTTGCTTGTGAGGTGTGGACTGGGGGCCCTGTACAGGTGGGCACACTGCTGATTGACGTGTCCTGGGGACAGAGGTCTTCAGACGTTGAATGGCTGCTGTGGTGTTGGATACCGAGGAGGGAGGCTCTGTGGTAGACTGGGTGTGGGCTGGGGTAGCGGAGTGATGTGTGTCAGGGTGAGGGGAGTGATGGCATGCAGGTATAGGGAGTGATAGTTAGTTAATGTTGATTCACCAGTGTCCAGTCCTCCTGCAACTCCAGTGAGTCCCTCAGGATGCAGGATTGTCAAGACTTGCTCCCCCATACTGTCAGCTGTGGGGGAGGAGGTAGGGGTCCACCACCAGTCCTCCTGATTGCGAGCTGGTGTCTTGCGCTATGGAACGCACCTTCCCCGTAGGTTGTTCCACCTCTTCTTGATGTTGTCCCTTGTTCGTGGATGCTGTCCCGCGTCATTCACCCTGTCCATGATCCTCTGCCATAGCTCCATCTTCCTGGCAATGGATATCTGCTGGATGTGTGCTCCAAACAGCTGTGGCTCTACCCTGACTATTTCCTCAACCATGACCCGCAACTCCTCATCCGTGAAACGGGGGTGTCTTTGTGGGGACATAGGTGTTGTGTGTTTTGCATTGGGTGTTGAGTAATGTGGTGGGGTGTGGGGTGTGTGGTGTGTGGTGCGTGACGGATGAATTGGTGGTTGTGGTGTGTGTGTGAAGTTGTCTCTGTGATTTGCATGGCTAGCTATTGCAGTCTTTTCGTGTTAACAAAGGATTGTTGGTGTGTGTTTTATAGTGCTGCTGTGGAGTGTGTGTATTTGTGTCAGGTGTGGGTTTTTTGTTCTGGCCAATGTTGTCTTGTTTTGTCTTTGGGTAGCCTTATCCACCGCAGTGGTCTTCATTGCCAATGGTTTACCATCGTTCAATGTCCACTGTGGTGATTGGTGGGTCATTATTTGGAGGGTGTAGTATTGGCGGTGTAACGGTATGGGAGGTTGTACCGACAGTTTATCATGTTGGTTGGGTCTGGTGGATTTGTGGTTGTGGCTGTTTTCTGTCGATTTTGTATGTATGTGTCATAATGTGGCTGACAGATGTCTGCCTCCGCTGTGGTATGCTGGCGGCAGTCAGCACAGCGGTATTCGGTATTTACCGCCAAGGTCATAATGAGGGCCTATGTCCCCAGCTAAAACATTCAGTTTAAGGGAAGTGGCGCTGCACCCAGTGCAGCACCACTTTCCTTGTGCCCTTTAGCACCCCCCTAACACCACCATGTGTGCACCATATCTGAGATATGGCACACCATGTTTGTAGTTAGGGAAACTAGTGTTAACTTTTTTGACACTAGTTCAGAGCTTTGGAAGATTAGCGTCAAAAATGTTGATGCTAATCCTGCAAAGCCCATTGAGGCCCATTGAAAACAATAGGGTGTGCCTCCTTTTAAACCCTGCTCTGAGCAGGTGTTAAAAGTGGCAAAAAAAAGATGTTAAAAAAATCTCTTAGATTTCTTTGCCCCATTTTTTTGGCCTCCCTAACTGGAGCAGGCATAATGTAGTGCAAAGGGTTACAAAGTGGCGCAATCCATCTATAGATTTGGTGTGGTGATTTGGCCTTTTTGGGCCACATTAATGTAAAAAAAAAAATTATAATGTGGCGCAAGGAGGCGCTAGGGGCTCTTAAATCTGCTCCTCAGTTCACTATACTCCAATGACAACACTTCTCCCATCAACAAATAGGGTCAAGTTAGGCTGTGGACGAAAATTAACCAGTTACTTAGTCAAGAATTTCTTAATCAGACATGTACCTGTTCCACCGGTGTCCCATAGAGCCAGTTGTACAGGGACAGAACTTCCCAAGCAAGGAGCTCCAGCTCCTCCTTTCTGAAGGCGGGAGCTCTGTCACCTGCTTTGCCCAGCATCCTGGCTCCCAGAGGTTAGTAACAGCAGCAACAAACAAGGCAGTCCTGTTGGCTGCATTGTTAGAAGGCAATAGAGGTTTTTTCAGTATACTACGTACAAGAACACAGTGGAAACGATCTGTGACAAGGATGGACACAGCCATTGGCCTTCATGCATATCTGTCACATGTTGGTCTGTGGTAGGGCCTGTCATGGAGAGTACCAACTACTACGGGTTCAACTTCTGCTGACGGCCATTGGGTCATCAATGTCATGTCAGGAAGGTCAGGCATGTTACTGTGTCACCATCATTCAAAATGAAGGCTTGTGTATTTTCAAACATTAGTTATGAACAACACTGTTTTTGGGAGGATTTGACACATAAAAAGTGAACTGGGACTGTGTTTGACATCAATTAAGCCGCAGGGGACTACCTCGTTGACGTCATTTTGAAGAAAATATATTTTTAAAACAAAATATGTGCAAATGATAGATTTCAAATGTATTATTTGCAAAAAATATAAACAAATAGACAGGGATGTTTTTTAAATTTAAAATATATAGGGAAAACATTGAGTGTACATATATGTCACAATGAGATTCAGAATGTTGCAAATATATCAGCTGTGTCTTGATTATCAAGGTATGGTGTGACCAGTTAAGATCACATTTTTGTTTCCATACCCAGGCATGTGTAGGAGATGATGGCTACAGGTCTTCAGGTCATTTCCAGACCTTACCACCATGGAGGAAAGGGACATGATAAAACATTTTGGCTAAAAAGGCCAACTGTCCTGGATTTGTGTCACCAGCTGGAGACTGATCTCCTGCCTCACAATAGCAATACAACAGCAATATTACCAACAGTGAAATTCATAGCAGTACTTCATTTTGTGGCTACTGGCTCTTTTCAGTACACTGTGAGAGTATATGGGAGCATGTCTCAACCAACTTTCAGTGGTGTGCTACAAGACGTTTTTTCTTCAGTGCTGAGAGACATCAACTGCTACATCCATTTCACATGACAAAAGGATTTGGCCACTGTGAAGGGAGAATTTTATGCTTTGAGTGGACTACCACATGTGGTTGGAGCAATAGGTGACACGCATGTTGCCTTGGGACCACCACACACGACTACCACAATCTGAAGAACTTCCAGTCCATCAATGTGTAAGTTGTCTGCTGACCCGATTTGTACATCTCAAGTGTTTGTGCCCACTTTCCAAGGGCAACACATGATTCCTTTGTTCTAGGGAATAGCACCATACCCCTGCAAATATCATACCTTGGACCTGAGAGGGCCTGGCTTGTTGGTAAGTACAATATTACTTGAGGATCTTTTTCCTGAATCCTAATTTAGGAAAGGACAATTGTTAGCTTTGATATCATTCTGTTGACATGTTGCTTCCATGTAGGAGACTCAGCTTATCCCAACTGACCATGGTTGTTGGCACCACTGAGGAATCCAACAAAGCCAAGGGAATTCCACTTCAATGAGGTCCTTTGAAGGACATGGAGGGCAGTAGAGTAGATGTTTGGGCTCCTCAAGACCAGGTTTAGTTGCCTGAACAAGAGCAATGGAGACTTCCTCTACTTAACCGATAAAGTATGCCAAATCATGGTTGCCTGCTGCATGATCCACAACATGTCCCTGTGATGGAACATCCCAATAATCACAGAGGACAGAGAACGTGAAGATATTGAATGCCCAATGAAGATGACAGTGGTGAAGAAAAAGAAATTGACCTGTGTCACGATGTTATTGACCACTTCTTCACCTGAGTATAAGTGTACATTTACATAGTGTAATCTCTAATTTCAGTACAGCTTTTGACATAGGGAACATATCAGTCTGCAATGGTAATTTGATAGGAATGTTCAGTTCAGGAAAGTACAAGGATCAGAGTTTCTAGACATTGACTACTGTGTCCATTGCCATAGATTAACTTTGCTTGTGCTAAGTATATGTATCGTCCTAAGTTGTTATTTGAGTAAAATCTATTATGTGTACTCATTAATTATCCCTTGTTATTTGGTTTCAGGATCCTTCACCATGTCATCTTTATTTTCAAAGTTGTAACATTTGCAAAGATATGTTGCTGTTGGAAAGTACAAAGTAAACATGTGTTGATCCTGGAACAGACACCCACTTGGGATGGACAGATCTTGTACAGAGTCAACTTACACTGTGAATGAATGGAAGTTTCAGTGAATGGATCAGACCTGTTTTTTGTGTGTTGTTGCCATCAAGGCAATACGTGCCTCTTAACATTCTCAAACCACATGTGCGTGACAAGCCAGAGCACACTGTTGTTCCTTCTCAATAACGAAATCTTCAGTTTGTGTTCAGTGGATGTAGTTGTTGATGTGCCTAAACTTAGTTGATTGGATTTTTTTAAGCACACCACTGAATAGCGGTTGTGACATTAAACCAGATACTGCTATGTAATGTTTATATGGTCAAGTGGCCTCAAATCGTTATACTGCCATGATGCAGCCTATTGGTGCTATTCATGTAGGATTCCTAAGGTGAGGGCAGAATGTATGGCTCCAGCTGAGGTTGTACATCAATGATAGTTTACCTATTTAATTTGATCACATGCAATATTCTCTTTCTTCCATAGTGTCAAGGTTGTGGTATATCCACCTCTACATGGCACAGTCTTTTGGGATTATGCATGGTTTGTGAATCTCAGCTCTGATTTCTTCAATGACTTGCTACCTTTATATGTTTGTCACTAATACATTTGAATTTTTTTTGTTTTGTTTTGTTTTGTTTGAATGATATGTGAAACACATTACCTCTTTATCATTTCTAATTTTTCCTTTGCAAATAAATTATCAAAAGTTTAGACAACATGATGGTGGAAGACCGACTTGACAAATTAAATGCCACAATATATCCAATAGGAGTCTTGTAGTTGGTGTCCATATCATTTATTTGCATGACAGAAAAGAACAGAAAGGTGAATCAAAAAATGGGAAAATGAACAAAATAAGTCTCTCATGGTGGATGAAAGTATAGTAGTATAGCCACAAGCAGTTTGGAATACATTGTACAAAATACAACTGTCTTCAAAAAATTTAAATGTGTTCCTGAAATAGTGCACAGAGTGAATAGTAGACATGCACTGGAGGAAATTAGAATCTGCACCTCTTGGAGGTGGTGGTGGAGATCCTGCCATCCTCTGGGGAGGAGGGGACCAATGGTAACAGTGACTGGGTGGGAGAAGCAGACTTCTCATTTGGCAGGGTCTCGCTGTACATGTCTGGCAGTGGTGTACGTGGGCCAGATGTAGAGGTAAAACAGACAGGGGCAGATGATATGGGAAAAGCCCTACTCACATGGTGGTAGATGTCATAAAGCACGCCAGTCAGAGAGCTCATATTTTCATTGTGGCTGTGTATTTCCAACATGAGCTCCCTCTGCACCTTCTTGATCTCCCGGAACTCAGTTACAACTTGACCCATCATGTCTTGGAACTGTTGTTCTGCTCCCAAGGCTCAGTCAATATTGATCTGTCTGACAAAGATCCTAGTGGCCTCACATGGCTGGCCCACATATTCCCTCCCATGAACCCTGCATCCTCTACCCTGTGTCCTTGAAGCAGTGTGGCCCATCACACTGGGTCCTGACATAAATGGAGGCAGTGTTGATGTTGGCTCAACAGTATCCATGACTGTGGGCACAGGATTGGTGTGTAGCTCCTTGGTACATAGGAAGTGGAGGTCTGCTCATGCTGAGATGGATTTTCGCTGGTGTGGGAGGTGTGGGCTAAGTGTGGGCTAAGTGTGACTCACTGGAGCTATCTGGCCAGACAGACCTGATGGGCCAGCTGAGTCCCAATCATCCAGACCTGCAGGAGTAGAGTCCTCAATGAAGACTTGCTCCTGGTCTGGAGTGGAGGTGTCTTGGGTGGCAGACTGTGGTTCATTGACCCTGGAGGGGTTGGACCTGAGAAAAGTGCAGAGAATATGTAATTAATATCTAGTTTGTGGATCATATGTGTCTTTATCTATATAGGACAACCTAAAAAAAGTAAAAGCAGACTTATTAGACCTTTGTATGATTTTCATAGCTTTACATATGCAGTCTTATTTACGCAGATGCCAACTCCAGTGATGACATTGTAACGATGTCCTCAAATGCAAAAATGTAATTTCTGAATTGTACATTACATGTAGCAGACATTCAACCCAACACAGTGGTGAGTAGATTGGGGCACAGGACCATTCCAAGGCCTAGCAAGGTACAAAACGTAAGAGAAACTGTGGTTCAACTTAATATTGAAACTGTCATTGGTCATCATATAGACAGTGCAAAGTAAATTGTGTGTGGCTACTACTTCTATTCAGCATGCTACATGACATTGTAGGAAATCTTGGATTCAAAAGACTTTAAATTATGTGTGCATTTAAATCACTTCAATGGAGCTATAAGAAGGATTCCACATGCTTGAAATTCACAAGTGATATTCTAATCCATAGCATGACATGATATGTGTGCACATATGGAAGTAAAGGAAGGTGGGGCAACATTACATTCCACTATTGGTTTGCAAATCCAAGAAAGGGCATCATGGTTGTTGTAGTCATCTATTAACAAAGTAGACAATACTTGTTTAAAAAATGTGTTACAGATATTTATCTCAATGACTATGGTGGAGATGAACACAGATTTATAACATGTACACACATATGGATATGATATGAATAGGTGAAATACTATGCCTTCATGTGCGACTGAATGGAAATTTGGACCTGTTTTGAGATAACAACAACATACATTGATAGAAAGCAAGGGCATGAGCAAATGCAAGGGGTGATCCACGAGGAATAACATACAATCTCATAAAACATATTGCACTTTGTTAAAAAGAGAGATACAACGATGATGCTAGTAATTGCTATGAATCAAAATAGTTTGTGGAGTCAAGTTTAGATATATCTGTTTTGCTAAGGGTGTTGTACCATTCTAAAAGTCAAAGATAAGTACAGACCCCTATTTGTGATTTCTGAGACATTGCTAAGTGCAAGAATCCACTTCACCAGGGATTCCAGGCAAGCCTTCAGGATGTAGGATCCTGAAAAACTTCTCCGCCCAAGAAAGAGTTAGAAAGAGCGGTTAGAGAACCACCACGAGTCCTCTGAGCCTACAGGTGATATTTGGAGGCCAGTGAGCGCACTCTCCCCCACAGGTCATTCCACATCTTCCTAATCTCCTCATGTGTGTGCAGATTGCTAGATATAGCATTCACTCTGTCAGTTGTTCTGGACCACGTTTGCCTTTTCTGAGATATGGTTGCATTTTGTACTTGTTGCTCTACTCTAATGATTTTGTTCATGACATGCAGCTCTCCCTCTGTGAATTGGGGATTTCTCCTCTCTAACATTGTGAATTTGTTTTAAACACATCTAGTGTCCAAAAAATTAAAGACAATGAGAAAAAGTAAAATTAATACTGAAAACACAGAGGGAGAGGAACATGGAAAAAAACTGTCTCCTGTGTTGAGAATTTGGCTGGCTATCATGGTCTGAAATGGAGTGTGTTTTATAGTGTGTTTTGCAGGTGTTCACAGTTGTCCAATGTACATCAGTTGTGGGCTACTAGAACCCAACCAATGGCCACAGCCGTAGTACAATAATGAACGTGTCCCACGACGGGCTCCCATCTTCATGGGCTCACTGCTGATAAACTGCCAACACCACTGTGCGATCTAAATAGGCTCTGCAGGATCCTGCCATCAAGACAGCGATGGAGGGCCTACTCTTCCTGCATTGTAGTCTGCTGAGTCATCTGCGGGATGCAGCTTGCACAACAGAGTGCACTCCGTCGTGGTGGTCGTCTTCAGCTCAGCTGCAATACATCTAAATGCGGCAGGTGGAACACCGTCGATTTGACAGTCTTTTCAGACCTGCCGCTGACGCAGCTTAGTGATAACACCATCAAGATCTAAATCCGTCCTAAGAGATTTTCTCAGAATCCTAGAATGTTGAGCTGATGTCAAAACTCGAAACTGGTTCAACAGCTCCTAAGTCAGCAGCTTTAGCAAGTATGTCATATCCTATCCCCTTAAAGCATTTTTCTTGCCTGCCTTAGGACTAGGGTGTAGCGATGCTCCCAGGCTTTGTAGAGGATATACTCATGGATGGTGATCCAAAAATAGCATAAGTGGGCAATGACTAAAAACCACTGAGTCAAAGCAACTCAAAGTAAGTGTATAATCCAAAGCCGTGTTCTATGTTTTTCATCTTTATGACAGAAGCTTGCCATGGGAGACAGCTTAAGTTGTCCCTAGTCAGAATGAAAATTGTTTTTGTTGCCCTATGTAGGACAGCAATACATATTATTGTATGAACATAACTATGCACCCTAAACTGAAGGAATTAGCCAAGGTCTATAAGAAATATTCCTAGCAAACCACAATAAACTTTGTGACACGGGTTAAGAAGGATACACTTGTCCTGAGAAACAAATATCATCTCTGCTCCAGAGATTAAACGCACCCTGGGACAGACAGTCAAGTGGTTTCAGTCTAACAGTGTATTGAAAAACTCACCAAGCATTCCAGGGGAAGCAAGAGCCCCTGGGAAGGAAAGGAATTGATATACTGCACCTCTCTAAATGGCATCTGAAATCCTCCAACACAGGTTATTCACCATTCAATCAATCTGTTTTTGTAAAGCACAGCTACTCACCCGTGAGGGTCTCAAGGCGCTGAGGGGGAGGTGCCTCATCCTAGGAGCCACATCTTGAGGTTCTTGCTGAAGTTGGTGAGCGACAGGATTTGTCTGAGGTGCAGGGTGAGGCTGCCTCAGCTCTTTGCTGCAATGTAGCTGAAGGATAGTCCTCTGGTGGTGGTTTTTCGGATGCGATGGATGGTGGCCAGGGCCATCTGGGAGGAGCTTAGGGATCTTACGGAGGTGCGGAAGGAGACATGATGGTTCAGGTAGGCTAGTCCTGCGTTGTGTATGGCCTTGAAAGTGTGGGTGAGTAGTTTGAAGGTGATTTGTTTCTCGCCTGGGAGCCAGTGGAGGGGATCCTCAGGTATTGGGAGATGTGTTCTTGGTGTGGGAGGTCCAGAATGAGTCTGGCTGTGGCATTCTGGATGAGTTGTAGTTGTTTGATGTTTCTAGTCAAGGTGCCGGCGTAGAACGCGTTGCCGTAACTGAGCTTCCTTGTGACTTCCTCTCAAGCACCTTGCAACAGTCTTCTGGGATCATCTGAATATCTTCAGAAGTCTACAGAGTATGTGCCTTGCGGGTCATAGATAGGGAGGAGTTGAGGATGATGCCTAGGTTGCGGGTGTGCTCAGTCAGTGCAGGGGGGGTGCTGAGGGATGTGAGCCACCAGGAGTTGCCCCAAGTTGACTCCTGTCTTCTTTGGAAGAGGTGCACTTATTTTATCTTCTTTCAATTCCCTTTAAGAATGAATGGACCACATTTGATACACTGTGGTGCACCCAAATACATTGAGGAAGCACTCATTCCTAACAGCATAACATTTTTGTTTTACAATAGAAGGACAAAGCATTTTAATCGGATGGATGAACATACCTGAATGAAGGTTTTTGAGGCTATGAGCATCAAATGCAGACAGAAATGTGAACGTACAAATGGAGTCTACATATATAGACAGCAAATACAGAGAAATAAAAGAATGAAAAGAAGGGACGCAACATAAAAAATAAATAATCTCTGGGGGTTGTGAGAGTGTGCATTCAACATTTGCCTACAAATGGCAGACTATGGGTTTCATTCAAGTTTGGCAGTGCGACCACTAAACCGCCATATTGGCAGCTGCCAAAAGGCCACCCCATTGACCGTCATACAGACCTCTGTATTACAAGATACACAGGCAAGACAACCAAAAGCCAGCCAAAAAATCCAGATCGCCTGTACCATGGAGGGTAGGAAACAGGCGGTACAACCACCAGCACCGACAGCATGTTGAACAACCACAGAACATATTACAAGTCAAAATTTGAAGTGACGGTCACCCATGGCGGTCCTCCAAAGGCAGTCCGAACCACAGCGGTTCACGGACACCAAAGTAATATAAAACACCACATTAGATGGATTTGAAAACAACACAGCTGGCTCACATTGCCACACCTAACACACTTGCAAAGGACACTATAAAACACAACCCCTCATAGACCACAAAATCCTTGGCATCTCCAACGTTAAACACAGAAGCCAGAGCACCTCAAAAAAATCCAAAACTATAGAATAGGCACCCTTCAACTTTCTCAAAGCACAGATCTCACACCATCAACACACTTCCATTTCCAATCACTTCAGTTTGCACTATCCAACTCCATAAACTTAGAGTCACCTGTTAATTTCCTACTTTTCATTTAACACCACCATGTCACCCTAGAAAAATCTCTGTTTCCCTGAAGATGAGTTAAAAGTCATGGTAAATAAAATCATAAGAATAGAGACACATTAATTTGGAGTCCAAGTCCAGAACACTACTATTGCCAGGAAAATAGAAATTTGAGAAAGAATAGTTGACAGAGTGAATGCTGTAGTCCCCACCCTGTGCAGAAGGGACAACATCAGGAAGAGGTGGAGCTCAGGGGGAAAGTCCATTCCATGGCATCCAGGCACCAGCTGCAGGTCCAGAAGACTGGTTGTGGTGCCCCCTCCCTTACAACTCACATACTGGGAGGAGAATGTCTTGGCCATCCTACATCCTGAGGTATTGACAGGAATACCTGGGGGAGTGGAGTCTGGCATGTCACAACACAAAAATATCTCACCAAAATGTATTGTCATGCTCACTGCTCACCTTTTGGCACCTTCACTGTCACCCCACTCACCAGCCCACTGTTCAATTGTCCATAGATCCCGGTCTGGCATCTCACAGGTTGAGTAGAATCACCTGGGAGAACAACATCTGTGTACATCATGTGTAGTATAGGAGTTAACAGCACTACAATTTCCAGCAGGCACTGTCCTACAATTTCAAAAACCAGAACACTGTATCATACTAAAAATTACCTTGTTTGTCAATTCCCCATTGAAGTGTACCCACATGAGAGGATGACATCTGTACACTGTGTGCGTATTAAAGGCACTGACAGGACTGTTAAGGTTAGCAGACACTGCTTCTGTCACTCCACTCAGTCACCACAGTGTCCGCTGATGAAATGACCCTTGTTCCTGAACTCCCCATCAAAGTGTACCCATCTGAGAGGATGACAGCTGTATAGTGTGTGTATGGTACAGGTACTTACAGGACTGCTAAGGCCAGGAAGCACTGCTTCTGTCACTGCAGACACCAGAACAGTGTCCTCTACTCTGAAGTCCAAAGTACTTTAAAATCGCATATGATGTAGAGTCACTGGAGGAGTTGGCATCTGTCAAGAACTGGGGAGCAGTGAGAGTGACAGGACTGCAACTCAGAGCAGGCACTGTTTCCCCAAACCCAAACCCTAAAACAATGTTCTCCCCAGAATGCCCCTTTGTACCAAACCATCATTGAAATGTACTCAGCTGGGAGGAACCCACTAGTACGGTGTGTATAATACATGGAGTAACATAGCTGAAACTCACAGGAGGCTCCCTTATTGTCACTCCAACTACCAGTCCTGTGTGCACTTGCAAATATACCCTTCTTTGGGAATCCACACATAAAGTACACTCACCCGGGGGATGACATAGAACAAGTGCATGAAGTACAGGGAATGACATGACTGCCAGACCAGGAGGCTCTGGCTCACCTAATCCAAACACAAGGTCAGTGTGCATCTGTCCAAATATCTTTTTTCGTCTACGCGCGGAAATGTACTCATAAATTAAGTTTATTCACCTGGGCGGGAGCAATAGACAGATCATGGTAAACACTGTGATGTGGCAAACCATCTACATCTATCTTGAAAAGCTAATCCAAGATGAAAATATTTGGGACAGGAAGGAAGCTCAACCTGTGTGCAACTAAACAAATAACCTAAGGCCTCAAAATACATCACATGAATATTATTGGCAGCAGACACATTCACAATGCACTGACCACATGATGACTATAATCACACATACAACAAAGTGCAGGGTCTGCTTGCATAACAGTCAGCTGGACCTTAAAAGGAACAAAGCCCCATTCTGCCTAGCCACAGTTTTGCCTGCACTGGTGCAAGATTTAAGTCTATGCTCTTTCTCTCAGCTGGTTGGCTGAAATTTAATTGGTATGTTTCACAAATGTCAGGTCAAAACAAATTATAGCATGTGTACCCATCACATAAGGAAAACCTGCCAACTCAATAAGTACACAGAGGGGGTCATTCTGACCTCGGCGGTAAAAGGCGCTTACCGCCGGTCAGAAGACCGCCATAACACCGCCGCGGCCGCGGAAAGCCGCCACGGTCATTCTGACCCACAACGGCCAAACCTCCAAAAATCCGACCTCCACTGCAGGCCGCCACATCAGCGGGCAGCGATAAACTGGAGATGACCAAACCTCCACCGTCACTCCAACAGAAAAACGCCCATGCCATTACGACCCACGAATCAACGCGGCGGGCTTTCCAACGTGGTATTCCATTGGGGGTACACACCGCCGCGGTCAAAATACACACACAGCACCAAAACACAGGCACATTGGACAATTACAAATACACACACCTGATACACGTACACAACCCACTCCCACACAATCAATCAACTATAAAACACACCCCCACATCACCCACAAACCCCTACGACCACAGTTACTGAGAGAAGGAGAGAGAGACACAGCAGACAATCCATAGCAATACACACTGAGGCACACTACACCATTACACACACCACATAGTAGCACAAAGCACCACACACCAACATACTCATCATCACATACACCACCCCACACCTCACCCGCACCACCCCATGGCACCCCAAAGGCACCCACGCTTTTCGGACCAAGAACTCCGGGTCATGGTGGAGGAAATCCTAAGAGTGGAACCCCAGCTCTTCGGCTCACAGGTGCAGCACACCAGTATAGCTAGGAAGGCGGAGCTATGGCAGCGGATCGTGGACAGGGTCAACGCAGTGGGACAGCATCCCAGGAATAGGGAGGACATCCGCAAACGATGGAACGACCTACGGGGGAAGGTCCGATCGATGGTCTCCAGGCACAACATCGCGGTCCAGAAGACTGGCGGCGGACCCCCACCCACCCCTCCCGAATTTACATCATGGGAGCAAGAGGTCTTCAACATCCTGCATCCTCAGGGCCTCGCAGGAGTAGCCGGAGGAATGGACTCTGGTAAGTCCAATCTCAACTACTAGATCCCCCCCACCCCACCAGCATGCCAACCCACACCCCCACCCTCACCCCCAACCCCCCAGCACACATCCTCCCTGACAATGTCTCACCAGCACAACCCACCCATCCCAACACCAACTCCTGCATGCCAACACAATCCATGGACACCCATCACCCAAGCATGACCACCGCACTTACCCCCCCCACTAACTACCCTCACAACACGTCCCTCAAGGGAATGCCTGCACTGGGGGACGAGGACACCCATAACACGCACGCTATTGCACACACAGAAACAATAACCGAACTCTCTTACCCGATGCAGGACCCGAACGCCAAAACACCAGCCAGGAGGGTCCAGAAATGTCCATCCCACCCCCGGAACAGGCCCACAGTGAGGACAGCAGCTCTGTCGACACTGAACCTGATGACCAGCCCGGACCATCGGGGACCTCTGGGCAGTCGGTTCCCCTCACCCAGACACAGGCCACACCAGACCCGACCCCCTCTGCCAACACCAGCACAGCTCCCACCCAGCGGGCCCATGCCTCTGTCTCTAGGACACGTCAATCAGCGGTGTGTCTGCCACTACAGGGCACCCAGGCTAACCCAACACCCCAACAACAACAGGGACCTGGGGGCAGTGGGAGCGGGCACACCGTCCAGGAGACAGAGGCCGGGGGAAACCGGCCAGCTCGGAGGGCTGCTGTGCGACAGGGGGGGGAGGAGAGGCCCAGGGAACCCACTCTCCAAGAGGCCCTCACCACCATCATGGGGGCCTACCACCACTCCCAAGAGACGATGGCGACGGTACTGGCCAGGTTCACGGAGATCCAGGCACAGCAGGAGGAACGCTACATGGGGTTCAGGGAGGAGCTGAGAATCATCGGGACCGCAATGGGGACCATCGTCCTGGCCCTCAACAGGATAGAAGACGCGTTGCGGGACCATGTGGCACCACACAGGGCCCCTGTCACTAGCCCGGACCAGGAACAGCCTACCACCTCCGCCGGCGCTAGTGGACAGGAGGCCCCAACACCACGGCAGGCCACCAGAACCCCACCTCCTGCTGAAGAACAACCACCCTGTAAGAGGAGCCTGAGATCCAAAAAAAAGACAGAGTAGGATGTCAAGACCCCTGCCAGCAGGACATACCCCCTGAACTCTTCCCACTGTCCCACATTGCCACCCTGTCCAACCATGAACTGCCTCTGCTCCATCCTTCCACAGGCAAAAGGACAATGCACCTGTGAGACTGAGAACTGGACTCTGCCACTCCACCCCCACCCATCACCCTTATAATCACATGTACCAATATCTAGCCCTGTAAATAAATCACATATTGCACACAAATCAGTTTGGAGTCATGCTGTATTATTAGCAAATGTATTACATATTACTGTTCAATATCTGTTCTGTCAATTAGTGATGACAACATACCAATGTCAATACGCTGTAGTTCATGGGCAAACCAAGCAGAAGTCAGGCACTGCGTCATACAGCACTGAGAAGGGAAGGGAAAATAAAAAATTACCCAAAAAGATCTGGTGGGAACTACAGAAAGTACAGATGCAGGAGGCTAGAAGCAATTGTGAAATGGCGTGGGTGATTCTTACCTGGGTGTTACTGGAAATACTGTTGTATCACTCTGTCCCTATTGTCTGTGTCGTCCTCTGAGTCTTCCTCCTCTTCACTCTCCACAGGCTCCACGGCTTCTACAACACCACCATCTGGACCATCCTCCTGCAGGAAAGGCACCTGGCGTCGCAAAGCCAGGTTGTGAAGCATACAGCACGCCACAATGATATGGCACACCTTCTTTGGTGAGTACATTAGGGATCCACCTGTCATATGCAGGCACCTAAACCTGGCCTTCAGGAGGCCAAAGGTTCGCTCAATCACCCTCCTAGTACGCCCATGGGCCTCA
Source organism: Pleurodeles waltl (assembly GCF_031143425.1). Lineage (NCBI taxonomy): Eukaryota > Metazoa > Chordata > Amphibia > Caudata > Salamandridae > Pleurodeles > Pleurodeles waltl. Next base: position 1,073,406,219 of record NC_090437.1, read on the forward strand.
TTGTAGCATTCCTCTGCCCTTGTCCGGGGATTCCTCACTGGGGTCAGTAGCCACGGCAGGTTGGGGTAACCAGAGTCACCTATTAGCCACACACGTTGTCTCTGTAGCTGCTCCATCACATAGGGGATGCTGCTATTTTGCATCACATACGCGTCATGCAGTGACCCTGGGAACTTGGCATTTACATGGGAGATGTACTGGTCAGCCAAACAGACCACCTGGACATTCATCGAATGATAATTTTGTCTGTTTCGGTACACCTGCTCATCGTCTTTTGGGGGTACCAAAGCCACATGGGTCCCATCAATGGCACCAATGATGTTGGGGATATGTCCAAGGGCATAGAAATCACCCTTCACTGTAGGCAAGTCACCCTCCTCTGGGAAAATGATGTAGCTCCGCATGAGTTTCATCAGGCCAGACAACACTCTGCTCAAAATCTTAGAAAACATAGGCTGAGACATTCCAGATGACATGGCCACTGTGGTCTGGAATGACCCACTGGCCAAAAAATGGAGGACTGACAAAACCTGCACCAGAGGGGGAATCCCTGTGGGTTGGCGGATGGGGGACATCAGGGCTGGCTCCAGCTGGGCACACAGTTCATGGATAGTGGCACGGTCAAGTCTGTATCGAAGTATTATATGGCGTTCTTCCATTGTCGACAGGTCCACCAGCGGTCGGTACACACGAGGATTCCTCCTTCTCATCGCAAGTCCCAGCGGACGGTGCCTAGGAAGGACAACATGGAGCACAGAGTCAGCCAAACCACAGGTACGTACAGACAGCTTGCACAGTTAAAGAATGGCAATGGGTTGAAAGGCGTGTATGTGTGGCAATGCAAGGCCTAGGCCTGTGTGTCGCAGTCAAAATTAAGCCATGTAGGCCGTTGAAATGGCGGCTGCCTGACCTGTGAAGTGGGACAATGGGATGTGAGGTCAATGCGCTGGCGGGGCACACCGTGGCGGTAGGCGGTCGAAGACCGCGGCGCAAAGCCGCATTGGTTAACATTGAAGCCTATGGGTTTCAGGAGCCAATGACGAAGTGTGCCGGCGGTCGCGGTACGCCCCGCCGCGGTACGCACCGCCGCGGGCGTGACCGCCATTTTCTATCTGCTTAATCACTCGAGACCTGATCATCCACAGGAGAGGACCTATACTGCAAGTGCTGCTGTGACCTCGGTCTGGAAGATACAATGGCTGCTGCGACTGGGGAAAGGGCCCCTGCCTTCACGTCTGAAGAGTTGGAGAAGCTCGTGGATGGGGTCCTCCCCCAGTATGCGCTACTCTACGGTCCTCCAGACCAACAAGTGAGTACACCGGGTGCACATGGAATGGGCTATGCCTGTGTGGATTGGGGTGGATGTAAGTTGGTGGGGTGGGGGGCGAATGAGGAGTGCAACGCCCGACAGATGAGAGCATGTGCCATATGGCAAAGTTGGTGGGGGGGGCCAATCACATCTAACATGCAGGTCATTCATGATTTCCTCCTTTCCACCCTGTACATGTCAAATAGGTCAGCGCCCATCAGAAGATCGAGATTTGGCGTGCCATCGCCATGGAAGTCCGGAACTTGGGGGTCCACAACAGACGGGGCACCCACTGCCGCCAGAGGTGGGAGGACATCCGCCGCGGAACAAGGAAGACCGCAGAAACACTGCTGGGGATGGCCTCCCAACCTAGGAGGGGTGCCAGTCGCACCATGACCCCCCTGATGTCGTGGATCCTGGCGGTGGCCTACCCTGAATTGGATGGGCGCTTTAAGACATCACAGCAGACACAAGGGGGTGAGTATCAGCACATTCTCCTATCTTTCTGCGCAGTGGAGGCGTCTGGGTGGGGGAGGAGGGCTGTGGGTGACATTAGGCCAGGGCGCTTTCTGTAGTGTAGTCCTCTCCCTTAGGCATGGCCCTGTGCCCCCGGCCCCCACCTCGGTAGGGTGACAAGTACAGCCATTGAAGGTCCAGCATCTCCCATGTGCGCGTTTGACGTCTCTTGGCCTGTTGTCTTAGTCAGTAGTACTGAGTAGTGTACCCCGAATGCGCGGCTTAGTGCATTAGGCACCTGTGTCTGTCCTCTCCGCCAACGGTGTTGACATTGCATGCACTCAACCTGGTCTTCTTTTTTCTCCCCCCACCCTTTCTCTTCATCTTCTTGTGCATGTGTGCATTAGCATCATCAGGCGGAGGAGATTTGGCATCGGAGCACGAGGGAGCTGCAGGACACAAGGCCCCGGTGGGCCCAGGAACAGACACCGAGGGCACCAGTGATCCGGAGGGCGAGGGGAGCACCATGGCGGGGACCGCTGGTGAGAGCAGCGAAAGCGACACGTCCTCGGATGGGAGCTCCCTAGGGGTGGCGGCAACATCCGTACCCCCCGCCTCTACAGGTACAGCCGCCACCCAGCGCACCAGCCCCGCCCTCCCAGCAGCCCCTCAGTCTTCGCTCCGTGCCAGTTCGCCCAGGAAGGCGCGCGTCTCCTTCGCCCCAGGCACCTCAGCCCCTGCCCCTGTTGCCCCTGCTGCTCTCAGTGCGGAGCTCATTGACCTGGTAAGGACGCTCATTGTTGGGCAGACGACCCTTTTGAATGCCATCCAGGGTGTGCAAAGGGAGGTGCAACAGAGCAATGCGTACCTGGAGGGCATTCATTCGGGTCAGGCTGCCCATCAACGAGCGTTCACTGCTCTGGCCTCAGCACTGACGGCAGCCATTGTCCCTGTTTCCAGCCTCCCTCTTCTTACTGCCTCCAGCCTTTCTCTGTCTCCTGTTCCTCAGCCTATCCCATCCACACCATCAGACCAGCCTGCACACACCTCAACACCCAAGAGCAGCTCATCCAAACACAAGCACCACAGATCCCACAAACACTCACCCAAGCAACACCCAGATGCAGACATGCCAACAGCCACTGCCACCCCTGTGTCCCCCTCCTCCTCGTCTCCCTCCTCCCTCCCTGTGACGTCTACACTCACACCTGCATGCACCCCAACATCAGCCAGTGCTTCCATCACCACCTCACCCTCCAGTACAGTCCACACTCGTGCAGTCACCACCCCCACTGCCATTTACACGTCCCCTGTGTCCTCTCCCACTGTGTCTGTCACCCCCTCTTCCAAGACACACAAACGCAGGCAGACACCCACCCAACAGCCATCCACCTCACGACAGCCTACAGCACCAGCACCTTCACCCAATGACAGCACACCTGACTCTCCTACAACCACCTCCTCTACCTCCACTTCCATCTCCACTTCTCCTACCCTTTACCTTGGCCCTAAAAAACTTTTCCTGGCTAACCTTAACCTCTTTCCCCCCGATGAGCTCCCCCATCCATCTTCAAAGAGTCCCAAGAGCACCGCAGCCACCACCAGCCCAGCTTTGGGTGTCACTGTTGTGCCTGGGTTCTGGAGCCCACCCTTTGCCAGCAGTGACACATCGATCAGCAGCAAGGACACGTCCAGCCCCCCCCCCCGGCAAGAGGACCCGCAAAAACAAGGGCCGCCGTGCGAGGACCGACAGGGCTGCCCCCAAGGAGCAATGTGCGGCCACTTCACCACCCACACCATCTAGGGGAGGCAAGGGCCCGAGAGCCCCATCAAAGGAGCGGAAGGGCAGCAGGAGCGCGGAGAAGGTGGACCCCACATGCCACATCCCAGCTGGGAAGGAGGACACTATGGAGGCCAGGAGTCCGTCCCCGAAGGGTCCAGAAACGTCACGGTCCGAGTGAGACTGAGCAGGGAGTCCAGGCCAGGTCTGGCTCCCTTGACCTGCTGGATGAGCACCGCTGAACAGGGCCCGCGGTGCAGAAGAGCACCGCTGAACAGGGCCCGCCGTGGAGATAGGCACCGCTGAACAGGGCCCGCCGTGGAGATAGGCACCGCTGAACAGGGCCCCGCCGTGGAGAAGAGCACCGCTGAACAGGGCCCCGCCGTGGAGAAGAGCACCGCTGAACAGGGCCCCGCCGTGGAGAAGAGCACCGCTGAACAGGGCCTGCGGTGCAGAAGAGCACCGCTGAACAGGGCCCCCCGTGGAGATAGGCACCGCTGAACAGGGCCCGCGGTGCAGAAGAGCACCGCTGAACAGGGCCCGCCGTGGAGAAGAGCACCGCTGAACAGGGCCCCGCCGTGGAGAAGAGCACCGCTGAACAGGGCCCCGCCATCTCAAGCACCGTTCCGCTGGGCCCTTCCTCTCAAGCACCGCTCCGCTGGGCCCTTCCTCTCAAGCACCGCTACGCTGGGCACCGCCGTCTCAAGCACCGCTCCGCTGGGCACCGCCGTCTCAAGCACCGCTCCGCTGGGCCCTTCCTCTCAAGCACCGCTACGCTGGGCACCGCCGTCTCAAGCACCGCTCCGCTGGGCACCGCCGTCTCAAGCACCGCTTCGCTGGGCCCTTCCTCTCAAGCACCGCTACGCTGGGCACCGCCGTCTCAAGCACCACTCTGTTGGGCACCGCCGTCTCAAACACCGCTCTGCTGGGCACCGCCGTCTCAAGCACTGCTCCGATGGGCCCTTCCTCTCAAGCACCGCTCCGTTGGACACCGCCGTCTCAAGCACCGCTCCGCTGGGCCCTTCATCTCAAGCACCGCTCCGCTGGGCCCTTCCTCTCAAGCACCGCTCCGCTGGGCCCTTCCTCTCAAGCACCGCTCCGCTGGCCACCGCCGTCTCAAGCACCGCTCCGCTGGGCCCTTCCTCTCAAGCACCGCTCTGCTGGGCCCTTCCTCTCAAGCACCGCTCCGCTGGGCACCGCCGTCTCAAGCACCGCTCCGCTGGGCCCTTCATCTCAAGCACCGCTCCGCTGGGCACCGCCGTCTCAAGCACCGCTCCCCTGGGCCCTTCTTCTCAAGCACCGCTCTGCTGGGCACCGCCGTCTCAAGCACGGCTCCGCTGGGCCCTTCATCTCAAGCACCGCTCCGCTGGGCACCGCCGTCTCAAGCACCGCTCCGCTGGGCCTTTCTTCTCAAGCACCGCTCCGCTGGGCACCGCCGTCTCAAGCACCGCTCCGCTGGGCCCTTCATCTCAAGCACCGCTCCGCTGGGCCCTTCATCTCAAGCACCGCTCTGCTGGGCCCTTCATCTCAAGCACCGCTCCGCTGGGCCCTTCTTCTCAAGCACCGCTCCGCTGGGCCCTTCCTCTCAAGCTCCGCTCCGCTGGGCCCTTCCTCTCAAGCACCGCTCCGCTGGGCCCCGCCGTCTCAATCACTGTTTATGGTTCACTGTGCCCACCATGCCTCCTCCTTGACCAGTGGAGACTGTCATCCACCTGATGGACTGTGGCTTTGCACTCCCCAGGATGGTACAGTGGGCAGCCCACCCACTGTAGAGACATTGAGAGACTGTGGCTTTGCACTCCCCAGGATGGTCCAGTGGGCAGCCCACCCACTGTAGAGACATTGAGAGACTGTGGCTTTGCACTCCCCAGGATGGTCCAGTGGGCAGCCCACCCACTGTAGAGACATTGAGAGACTGTGGCTTTGCACTCCCCAGGATGGTACAGTGGGCATGGTGGCTCCTCGTGGATCTGGCGTCGTGGACTCATGTGGCTGTGGTGCCCCCCCCTTCCCTTCCCCCTGAGGTGCCTGTAGTTTTTACATCTGATGCCCCTGCAGTGTTCTCTCCAAAGGACTCAGGTCTCCTGTGTGGGCTTTGCCCTTATTTCTCAAGACTTTGGCCCACGGACATGCTGAATTCGTAGGATGTGCAGGACTTGGTACTTCAGTTATACACTGATGTGTATGTCATTAGTTTTGTTGTGAATATCTTTCATGGTTGTACGATAATTTTCTGGAGCTTTTTGGTACATAAATATTTATTCCAAATATTATTATGTCCTAGCATTTTTCAGGGGTGTTTGGGTGGTGTCACTGTGACTTGGTGCTCTGCATTGGTGAGTACATAGTTGGGGGGGGTCGCATATGTGTGTGCCCGTAACCTTTCGTCCTCCCCCTCCCGTGTGTCGTAGGTGCAGTACTCACTGTTGTCGTCTGCGCCGGACTTCGTACTCGTGGTAGATGAGAAGGTAGACGAGAGCAGGTAGGATGTTTAATTCGGGTTCCATGCTGTCCTCCTTCCTCCTGGAGTGCGTAGTGGTGAGCGTTTTCCCGTCCGTAGTCTGTTTCCGCCATGTTTTTATCGGCGGTGCTCCCGCCCCAGAAAAGGTGGCGTATTGGTGAGTTGGAATAGTGTGGGCGGTACATTGTCTGCCGCCTGTCTGTTGGCGGTGACCGCCGCGCTGTTTGTTTGTACCGCCGTGGCGGTCGGAGTGTTAAGGTGGCTGTCTGTGTTGGCGGTTCCCGCCAGGCTCAGAATCCCATTTTTTTTACTGCCAGCCTGTTGGCGGGTTGGCCGCCGCTTTAACACCGACCGCCAGGGTTAGAATCACCCCCAGACTTTGCTAAATGTCACTGTCAACTATTGGAGGTAGATGTCAAAATACAACTTGTAACATTACATCTCTCATATCAACAGGTCGAACTGTCACTTGGAACACCTTGCCCCCTGAAGAGACTGTCACTACATCCATGAAGCCCTCAGTGAGGACAACACTATTGGACATCTGGACTTTGAGGATGGTTCCAACCCATCAGTGCAACCTGGTCAAATGACATGAGTGAGCCTCACTGTGACCACATCGCCTCCTCTCAGCTCAGTTGCATCAACATCGAAGGCAGCTATTCGCCCCCAACCTGTGTCCCTAGGACAGTCACAACCATCATGTGCCCCCAGTACAGGATCCTGAGTTACAGCAACACACCTCTGACAATGATGGTCCTTAAACCAGTGTAGGGGGAAATCTGTGGCAAGGGAACAGGCATGTGGGGCTAGGGTGCATGGAAGGGATGTTGTGGGCCAGTGGCATGAGGCCTCTAGCGATGGTCCTGGCCAGGACACCATCAGCCAAGTCTTAGGAAATCATCAAGAATCCCAAGGCCAGGTACTTACCAAACTCAGGGAAATCAAGCAGATGCAGAGGGACTTCCATCGTAAGTCACTAGAGAAGTGGGAGGCCACCAGCACCACCCTGGCCTCCCTATAAGGGGTGTTCAGGGAGATAATGAGTACCCTGATCAGGGACCGTGAACAACATCACAACCCTTCCTTTGGCTAGGTAACACCAGGCACTTCTACATCTGTGGCAACCACTGTAAGCAAAAGCCTGTCAGGGGAAGGACCCCCCTTAGACACCCCTGCCTCTGTAGCATCAAAAAACCCCTGCAAGCAAAGACGTCCATCCAAGAATCAAGGAGCAAAAGATGGCAAGACAATAACCACTGCCACATGTTCACTCTGTTGACTGCTCCTCAACCACCTTCCATTTACTATGGTAGTAGAACACCAGACTTTGGACTTTAAGGAGCATATTTATACTCCGTTTGCGCTGAATGTGCGTCAAAACATTTGATTAATCCGTGTGAGTTATTTTTGGGATGCGGGAAACTGCCTTGCGTTAATGACATGCAAGGTAGGCGTCCCAGCCCAAAAAATGACTTTAAGGCCTGTGTGCCTTATTTATACTCCTGCGTCATTTTGACGCACAGGAGGAGGCGGGCCATAAAAAACAGCACACAGCCTGATGTGTGCTGTTTTTTAATGCCTGGGTGAGGGCAGGTGTTAAGGGACCTGTAGGCTCACTTCCATGGTCTCTAACCATGGACGCAGCCCACTGGTGCCCTTCCCTGCCCCCAGGGACGCCACTCTCGCCCACCCCTAGAGGACACCCATGGATGGGGGGACCCATCCAGGTAAGTACAGGTAAGTTCAGGTAAGTATATATATATATTTTTTTAAAGTGGCATGGGGGGGCCTAATTTGCCCCCCCCCCTACATGCCACTGTGCCCAATGGCCATGCGCAGGGGACAAAAGTCTCCTGGGCATGGCCATTGGGCAAGGGGGCATGACTCCTATCTTTGACAGGAGTCATTTCAATGGGGGTTGTGCGCCAAAAAATTGCGCAAGTCCGGTTTGAGCCATGATTTTTGACTCAAACATGACTTGCACCTTTTTTTGACGCACAACCCCCATTTTCCCCTACGCCGGCGCTGCCTGGTTTGAGTCATTTTTTTTTACTCTGACCAGCCAGCAGTGCCGGCTAACGTCAATCCTTAAATGTGGCGCCCCCATGGTGTGTAGGAATGGCGTTAGCCGGCGGTAAATTTTTTGACGCAATCCAGCGCCAGTGCTGGTTTGCGTCAAAAAGTATAAATATGGGCCTAAACGTTGTGGCTTCTACTACAATAATTACATCCACCGTGACTGATCCCTTCACTTTCCCTTTGTTGTAATTTAGTAGCGATTAGATTAAGCATTAGCAGAAGACATCTGCAACTATTGTGAACATTTCACGGAATCCATTTTGTATTCATGCCAGCCATTTTCTCTGCCACATGCTGCCATGTGCTTGCCATGTGCTCTGTCCTACCTTCCTGTTAAATACTCTTGAAAATCTGTCTAGTGACAAGTTATATTTAGCATCTCGCACTTTGCACATGCCCAGTAAGGTCTGCAGCTGTTAGAAATTAGTAACCAACAGTAATGTGTCTACTAGTCCTTGAAAACTGTTAGCCCCTCCTACCTGTCGACTGTGCATTTCCATATGACCTTATATGTATATAAGTCTTGCTTCTATAATTGTACCATCTTCTTTTAGCCCCTGTGTGGGTATAAAAGGACCATGCTCTCTTAGTTCAGTGTGCTAGTTCAAACATTACCGAAGGGTGCTGTTTGAACTGTGGTACCACCTCATGAGGTTTAATAAACTTTGGGGGTCATTATGACCCTGGCGGAAGGCTGAGAACTAGCGGTAAGACCGCCAACAGGCTGGCGGTCTTACTTTGTGGAATTATGACCATGGCGGTTACCGCCATGGTCATCCGCCGGTTCTCCGTTCCGCCCACCAGGGCGGAGACGACTGCTGGGCTGGAGAGCTGGGTCTCCAGCCCGGCGGCAGTCACTAGACCGCCGGCGGTATTTTGACCCGGCTTACCGCTGTGGATTTCCAGTGGTTTGAAGCGCCATGAAATCCATGGCGGTAAGCACTATCAGTGCCAGGGAATTCCTTCCCTGGCACTGATAGTTTAGTTTAGTTTATAGATTTGTAGAGCACCTGGCTACCCGGGGGCATCCCAGCGCTGAAGTACACCATGAATGTCGGAAGAGCCAGGGGAAGCAGATTAACTGGGAAAGAGAATGGTTTTCAACTTCCTCCTAAAGAGAAGTTCAGAGGATTCCTGACGGCATTCAAAGGGCAGGGCATTCCAGAGCTGAGCAGCCCTGATGGAGAACGAATTACCTCCCCATGATCTCTTGACCGAAGGGATGTAAACCTGTCGAGAAGATCGAGATCTAAGAGGTCTAAGGGGCGAGTAAAGAAAGATCCGTTTTCTAAGGGAAAGGGGACACTTATTGTGTAAGGCTCTGTGAACAAGACACAGAGCTTTAAACTGAATGCGCTGCTTAATCGGGAGCCAATGAAGAGCTGCAAGTGCTGTTTTGGTGGAAAGATGCCTTGGGGTATTCATGAGAAGTCTAGCTGCCGCGTTCTGCGTAACCTGCAGCCTCTTTATTACATAATCTGGAGAACTAAGATATAGAGAGTTCCCGTAGTCCAGACGGGAGAGAACTAGGGCTTGTACAAGAATTCTTCTGGCAGCGAATGGCAGAAGTCCAGGAATCTTCCTGACACTTCTAATTAAGCCGAAGCAGATCGAGGAGATTCTTTTAGCTTGTGGCTCCATAGTTAAGCGTGGGTCAAGCAGAAAGCTGAGGCTTTTTACTTGTGTTATTGGAGGAGGCACGCTGTTAAAAGCCTCAGAGTACATAGCCAGAGGGGTGGTAGGGGCGCCATTACCTATAATCATTACCTCTGATTTGCTGTCATAAAATTTCAGTTTCGACAGGGTCATCCAGTCCCCAATATCTTTCATGCAGTCAGCCAGGTTGGCAGAGGGGGAGTCCCTACTACTAGAGAGGGAAACCACCAATTGCGTGTCATCAGCATAAGTGACCATAGAGAGGTTATAAGGAGCGACTACTATGGCCAAGGATGACAGATAGATGTTAAACAAGATGGGGCTTAAATATTGAACCCTGCGGGACTCCACAAGATAGAGACCTGATGTCAGACAAAAAAGAGCGATCCAAAACTTGAAAGGATCTTCCAGTGAGGAAGGAGGAGAGCCAGGCAAGGGCTGGACCTCCTAACCCTATCTTGGAAAGTCTATCAAGGAGAAGAGTATGATCGACAGTGTAAAATGCTGCACTAAGATCAAGGAGGATAATAGCAGCATGACCACCTTAATCTTGAAGTTGCCGAGCAGATTCAATTACAGTAAGGAGTGCCGATTCTGTACTGTGATGGGTTCTGAAACCCATTTGAGAAGGATGTAAATGATCGTGGCTCTCAAGATGCCTGGTCAATTGCAGGTTCATGTGCTTCTCCAGAATTTTTGCCAATATAGGAAGAAGGGCAATGGGTCGATAATTATCCAAGACAGAGGGATCCAGCCTAGGTTTTTTTAAGAGAGGCTTTATGATTGCATGTTTGAGGGAACTGGGAAGAATACCAGCGGACAAGGAATTATTAAGTATTTCTGTCAAAGGACCAACAACAATATCTGCTGCCTTCAAAAGAATAGAAGAGGGGCCGGGTCCAAGGGAGAACCCGATTTGATATTAGCAAGAAAATTCCCAATCAGAGTACCTGTGAGGGGGGAAAAATTGGTTAACTGGGTCATACCCGTAGGAGAACTCATCTCCTGCCCCATGAGATTATTCTGAGAGGGAGATGGAGGAAAACCGGAGTATATCTTGTTAATCTTGTCTTGAAAGTGAGCCGCTAATACATTACTATGCATAATAGAGGCTTCCACTGGGGAGGACGGCATAGGGGGTATAGTGAGCTCCTTAAAGATCTGAAAGATTTCTTTCTGAGAAGTGGACGAGTTCTCTATTCTACTACTGTAATATAGAGCTTGTGTTGTCTTAATATTATGATGGTAAGATCTAATAGCTGATCTATAGGCTTCTTTAGCAGAAGGATTATAATCTTTTCTCCAAATTCTCTCCAATTTTTTACAGTTCTTTCTTAGGTCCAATAGAGAAGACGAATACCAGGGACTAGACTTATGAACAGGTTTTTTCACCTTCAGTTTGCAAGGCAAAACTGAGTTTAAAGAGGTAGAAATCCATTTGTTAAACAGGTCCACCGTATTAATGGAGGCATGGTCACTGGCTAAGGGAGAAGCACAGAGTGCCATATGCCAAGTGCTAGGTACCAACTTCGACCAAGCACGACCCATTGTGGTGCACCTGGGCTGTGTCTCTCTAGGAGCATCATAGGGAAACGTAAGTGACACTAAATAGTGATCGGTCCAGGGTAGAGGTAGAGAGGAGGAGAAGGTAAGATTAGGGATATTACTAAAAAAAAGGTCTAAAGTATGGCCTTTCGTGTGAGTTGGACCAGTAACATGCTGGTCCATACCCATAGAGGTAAAAGAGGCTAATAATGATTTAGCAGATGGACAGTTAGGATTGTCTAGGTGGATATTAAAATCGACGAGGACGGTTAAGTTAGAGGCCTTCCCAATAGAACTGCCCACTGCCTCCGGGATAACTTCTAAAAAGACTCCACACGGGCCGGGGGGGCGATAGAGAAGGATTCCTGAGAAAGTATAAGTAGACAACAAGCGCAGAGAGAAGAACATACTTTCACATCCTGGAATTTCCAGTGGGAATGTTGAGCATTTAATGGAGATTTTGTGAAAAATAGCTATACCGGGTCTCCCCACCCCGACTCCCCCCCCTACCCCCCCACCAACCCTGCCACCCCCAAAGGTGGCAGGGCCCCCCTCCCCACCCCAACCCCCAACATCACATCACCCATACCCACATGACACGCACACAGGCACCACCTACACACTTACACCCACACACACCGACATACATGCCTACATCCACACACAGTCAGACACGCACACCCACATTCAAACATACACGCACACATCCATACAGACATACCCACAGACATACATGCACTCATTCCAATACACACAACACCCCCGCAAGCATACACACACTCACACACCCCCTCTACATACACACATGTACACCCCCATGCACCCACACAACACACAACACCCCCCCACCCACCTCCCCTCACGGACGATCGACTTACCTGGTCCGACGATCCTCCGGGAGGGGACGGGAGCCATGGGGGCAGCTCCGCCGACACCACACCGTCAACAGAACACCGCCACAGCGAATCACAGGACGTGATTCGCTGGGCGGTGTTCTGTTGGCGTGGTGGTGGCGGTGGAGGTGGAGCAACCTCCACTTCCCCGCCTCCTGCCAGTATGGCTGTTGGCGGCTCTCCGTCCGTAAAAGGATGGAGAGCTGCCAACGGTCATAATAGGCCGAGCGGCAAACCGCCACCACTGGCGGTCTTCCGCACGGCGGTCCCTCAGCGGTCTTTAAAAAAGACCGCCGAGGTCAAAATGACCCCCTTTGTCTTTTATTTCAGTTTCTGTGCCAACTTCTTCCTATATGGTCTGAGGACTTTGTGCAGAGAAGGCCGAACCCCTTGCACTAATAGGCCTTGCTGAGGCTTACTTCGACAAATTGGTGCCCGAACAGGGACTCATCGTCGACTCGGACGCCCAACAGATTGTTTGCGACGAAGGATTGGGATCTCGCTGCGGACGATCAATGCCTGAGGAGACCCGAGTCTTGGCAACCACTGCGTTTTTCCCTTCTTGCTGATTTGACCATCCAGGTTGCGCCCGTCCTCGACTGAGATCCTTTTTGTTCATTCGTCGTACAGTGACCATTTGGTTGATTTTAGAACTTGGCAGTTGGAACCTGGACGCCCTGTGATTGGTAAGAGCCGTTTTACAGCACTTGCTGTGGGTTTTGATGCCTTTGTATCACCACTTACTGTGGCTCTCGTGTTTTGGGTGATTAGTCAATTTGTGTTCTTTGAATTGATATATAAATTGCAATTTATATAGGCAGGTAATGAGGAGAATTTTCTCCAATTTAAATTTGATTTGAACGGCACCTTAAGTGCTACTTTGATTATAATACTGCATATTCTGCACAATTTTTTGCATGGCTGTTTTTAGCGCACTTCGTAGGATGTGTTGCTTTTGTAATGGTACCAATTTGATACTGGAAGAATCGCAACCGGCACCCCCAGAGGGGACGCACAATAGAGATATGTATGTTAAACATGGTCTATCTTCTATAATGTAGAGCACATTATTGAATAAATACACTCGTGCAGATCCTGAGTTACGTTGGCCTATGCATGGGTCATTTGATTTGCGAAAAAATTAGTATGTGGAACAATGTATGTGTAAGCGAAGGTCTAGGCAAGATATGTTGGACTGTGTACGAATGTGGGAGAAAGAAGTGCGTGGACGAGTGAAGCGTGAGCAAGCCTTGCTTGAGAAAGAGCAGCAGAAGAATGTATATGTGAAAGCATTGGAAATGAGAAAGAAAGAAATAAACGATTTAAAAGAGATAGAAGAGAAAGAACGTAACTTACAGGTAAATGGCCAATACGCTGTTCGGCAACCTCTCTATCCTATCCTTAATAACCCGCACAATGATTTTTTGTTACTAGATTGCCCTCCACCTCCGTATGTCGTTCCTTCTGCCCCTCATGAGTTAGCTGAGGTCTCCAGTACGGAGCAACAGAAGATACGAGACAGTCGCTCTATGTTGTCTGCTGACTGTGCATCTGAGCTTAGATTTATTGCTCATAAAGCAATTCGTAGCATTGTCTCTGCTTCTGAACTTTTAGACAACATGAAAGGGTGGATGGAAAAGGAGCAGCTATATTTTACTGAGGCATTCGGCACAGAAGTTATTGAACTATTTTGGAAATATTCTGATGAGTTAGAGCCCGATGATATAGCAGCTGATCATAAGCAAATTTGTGATGGTCTTTTTTTTTTCTCCCGGGTGGCTGATTCAATCAGGCGTTTGGTGAAATTATGTGTTGCGGCAGTCCGTTTGCGAGAGGAGAAAAGGGCCGTGGACGTAGTTGCACAGACATCTCAGACCGGCGGGGTGCAAGCTTCCATCTTCGGAACAGATAAGACTATGATAGTTCAAGGGAAACCAATGCGGGAGGCCGCGCCTTTGTATGTTCCTCTTAAAGGATCGGGTACAAGTGATGATAAAACTTCTGTTGATGCTAATGGTTATTTTATTTATAATTGGGTGTATATTCCTTGGAATAGGGCAGGTGTAATGGCACTTAAAACAGCATTACCTGACCCGCGGAAAAATCCAGCCGCCTTTTATGAGGAAGTTGAGGGAGCAATTAGTTCTTGTACTGTGACTTTGGCTGACATTGATTTATTTTTCTGATTGATATTACCGCCAGGTATGTGGAGAACTGTTCGTAAAGCTGATGATCGTGTAGTTTTTGGGGCATCATGGAAAGAATGAGAAGAGATGGATGGGGATAGGGAACCTGCGAAAAGCCGTATCAGTTGATTCTAGATCTTCCTGCAGCCATTTTAGTTAAGTTAAAAACGATTATTCCCCCTAAAAAGATAGATTGGACTGTTTTAGCATCTTGTAAGCAAAAGGCAGATGAATCGGTCTCTGATTTCTTTACACACTTTGAAGAAGCATTTCATGATTTTAGTGGCCAGTTATTGTCAGATGATACGGGCAGACATTTGTTTGTCGATAAATATGTCGCAAATCTGTTACCAGGAATGGCTAGTCGTCTAAAAGCTAGTGAAAGTTCATGGACTACCTCTACTCCGGTTTCTCTTTTGACTATGGCTCAGTGTTATGAATGTCAGGAATTAGAAGCAAAAGGTAGCGAGGATAAAAAGATTAAAGAATTAAAGACGAAAGTTATGTTGGCTCAAGCTGATGGTACGCCTTTTAGAGGTAGTGATAGAGGTGGACGTGGATCTTATGGTTCTTCTAACTCTTGTTCGAATTTGTCTGTTGATCAGTGTGCGTATTGTAAGAAATTTGGGCATTGGGCTGCCGATTGTCCAGCACTACGTGTTCAGCAGTGTTCACGTGGTCGGGGACAAATGAGAAATCGCTCAGGATATTCACGGCCTAAAAGAAGCACGAATGATCATGCTAGGTTTGATGCTAATGTACAAAGGCAGGATGGGTTTAACACTTTTGATAGACGGAACCAATACCACATGTCTAACTATGTGCAGCCTGATTTCCAAGATTCTGCTTATGCATATGATTGCCCAGGATGGGGTCAGGAATCAGTTGAAGTTCCAGTAGATCAGAGGGGTCCCTATGTTACAGCACATGTTTTGGGTTCTACTGATCAGTTTCTGGTTGATACAGGAGCTACTCGTAGCGCCTTGTCTAAACAATTGGTTCCGAGGGCTCCCCTGTCTGGCTTAACCATTACATCGATAGGTTTCGATGGAACACCTTCCCCTAGCCTATTGTCACAACCACTTGCATTCCATGTTGATAAATTTACTGCTCCATGTCCGTTTTTCCTTTCTCCAAATACACCAGACAATATTGTGGGTCTTGATATGCTCAAGTATTTCAGGGCTACCATACAATGCTCTCCTGAAGTGGTGAGTGTTATTTTGAAAGATAATCATCCTGTGATGGAAAGAGTTTGTCTTGTTAAAGAGGATATCGCATTAGCTTCACTCCCTAGTACTTTGTGGGCTACTAAAGATACTGATGTGGGACAAATGATTATTCCACCAGTACATATTAGTGTCAAGGAGGGAGCTGTATTGCCACGTTTGCCTCAATGCAAAATTTCACAGGAGGGCGAAGAAGCACTCACACGAATTATGCATGATCTTATTGCAGTTGGAGTTGTTGAGGAAGTTCCATATAATGTTTGTAACAGTCCAATTCTTCCTATTCTGAAAAAGGATACTGATACTAGGATTTACCGATTCATTATTGATTTACGAGAAGTGAATAAGATTGTGGTACCACAATATCTTGTGGTATCTGACATCACAACACTTCTTACTTTGGTTCCCCCGACAGCAACTACGTTCTCTGTGATAGACTTGAAGAATGCTTTCTTTTCGATTCCTATTCATCCTGACAGCTGATATTTGTTTGGTTTTACTTTGAATAAACCATCATATAGATTTGGCAGAGTTCCTCAAGGCTATACTGAGATTCCTTGTATTTATAGTCAAGCGCTAAAATGACAACTTGATTCTTTTTTTTTGCCTGAAGGTGTGGCTCTCATACAATATGTCGATGATATTTTGTTGGCAGCTGAAACCCCTGAGCAATGTGAAAAGTGCACTTTGTCCTTACTTTCTTTTCTTGCTTCACACCATCATAAAGTGTCACGAAAGAAATTGCAATATTGTAGACCAAAGGTAACCTATTTAGGTCACCTTTTGTCTAAGGAGGGCCGTGCACTTACATCAGATCGTATTCAAGCAATTTTAGACACACCAGTACCCTTTACTCAGAAAGATGTTCGTGCATTCCTTGGTCTTACTTCTTTTTGTAGGCAATGGATATTAGGGTTTTTACACATTGTCAAACCTTTGCTATCACTTTTGACTAAAGATACTCCAATGCCCCTCCCATGGACAGATGAATGTGAGACTGCTTTCCGGCAGCTACGACAAGCCCTTTGTTCAGCACCAGTGTTAGGTACTCCAGATTACACGAAGCCTTTTGCACTTTACGTACATGAGAAAGATGGATGTGCATTTTCAGTTTTAGTACAGACACATGGTGATAAGCAGCGTATCTGTGCATATTTTTCAGCAGTACTTGATCCTGTCGCTCGTGCGTTGCCTGGGTATTTTCATTCAGTTGCGGCAACAGCTGTGTCATTACGTCAGAGTGAAGGGATAGTTTTGTCACATAAGCTGTTGGTGTTAGTACCCCATGTGGTTGATGCTCTTTTATATCAAACAAAGACGCAACAGTTAACTAGCGCTCACCTGACAGGATATGAATTGACATTGATGACTCCTCACATTACACTGAAGAGATGTGTAACACTAAACCCAGCCACTCTGTTGCCACATCTGGTGACTCAGCCTCCGTCACAAGAAACACATGATTGTATATTCCTTACCGAAGAACAGACAAAGGGTCGTATTGATTTGCAAGATACACCCCTTCCAGATGTAGACGGGGAATTGTGGGTTGATGGGTCTTGTTTGAAGTTGCCATACGGTACAACCTCAGCTGCATATGCAATCACCACAATACACACGGTATTGGAGACAGCTCGTATACCACAGAAGTCAGCTCAAGCAGTTGAACTAATAGCTTTGACACGAGCATGTGAACTTAGTACTGACTTATGTGTGAATATTTATACAGACAGCCGCTATGCTTTTGGAGTGGCTCATGATTTTGGTTTGCTTTGAAAGGAGAGAGGCTTTCTCACATCCCACGGGATGCAGATAATGCACGGAGAATTAGTGCATAACCTCTTGACTGCATTGACATATCCAAAGAAAATAGCTATTGTGAAATGTAGTGCACACAAGAGAGTGACCGATAAGATAGGGCAAGGTAATGCCCTTGCGGACCGTGTAGCATGTGAGACTGAGATGCAGCAAAGTACTACTTCTATGTATGTAGTGAAGTCACAAGCTGAACGTTGGCATAATGCTAGACAAGACGTATTAGATATACAGAAATCTGCCTCTGTGAAAGAACGTGAGAAATGGTCTGAAGAAGGAGAATTAGATGATAAGGGCTGTTGGCGGAATAAGCAGATGGATAAATGGAAATTGCCTATAGCTTTTGTACAACCTATGGTTCAGATGGCACATGGGCTGGCACATGTTGGAGCTTCAACAATAACAAAGTTGCTTACGCAAGTTTGGGAGCATCCAGAAATTTCCAGTACAGCTAAGAGAGTAATACAGTCTTTGTTTGATCTGTTTACAAAACAAGCCTGGAAAAGGGACACAAACTCCTGCGGGAGGGTTTGCTACACCAACTGCACCTTTCGAAGTTCTACAAATGGATTATATTCAGCCTGAACGCTGCAACAATTTAAAGTATGTCTTGGTGGTGGTATGTGCCTTCAGTAAATGGATAGAGGCGTACCCCACAAAGGATAATACTGCCATTACCACAGCGAAGGTGCTTTTGAAATAATTTTTCCCTAGGTTTGGTGTTTGCAGACTTTTCTGGAATGATAACGGACCTCATTTTGTTGGGGAAGTTATTAAGTATGTCCTGAGAGGATTAGGGATCAAACAGAAGTTCCATGCGGTTTTCCACCCACAATTAGCAGGGTTGGTGGAAAGGTGTAATGCTACTTTGAAGCTGAAGTTAGCGAAGATACAGGCTTCCACATCTTTAACTTGGCCGGATGCATTACCGTTGGCATTATTGTCTATTAGGTCAGTGCCACACTTGAACAGGTCTTACCCCCTATGAAATAGTATTTGGAAGGCCAATGAACATTTGGGGAGTTCCTAAGCCAAATTCTGTATATGATGTACCTTGTGTCCTGATGAATGATTATTTGGCACAGTTAACCGACAATTTGGTTTCTATTCATCAACAGGTTTGAGAAGCACTTCCTGACAGATCTACAGGTGAAGGCCATGAACTCTGACCTGGTGACCAGGTGATGATTAAGTCCTTTGAAAGATCAAGCAGCTTGGAACCACGGTGGCGAGACCCAGAGCAGGTGCTCCTTGCGACAAGGACAGCAGTTCGAGTGACGAACCGAAAGAATTGGGTCCATAGTACTCACTGCAAGAGAGTGGTACCTACCTTGGTGGAACCTGCTGTGCTGACCGATCATCAAGAGATTTTGACTACGGAGAAAGGCCGTGCCATATCACCTAACGAATCTGCAGAGTTCTTCCCGGACCATACGATTTCTGGAGTGTTGCGATATAATTTGAGACCGAGGAAAGAATCTGCGGTGCCGGATAAAACTGGTTGAGCTACCGCCCTGGGTTAGTGAAACGGAGAGCCAATGTGGCAAGGGGGGGATCAGCCAAGCAATAGAGTAGTGACACCCGTCTTGGCCCATGGTGAAGAAATCAGCAGCTGCCCAGGGATAAGAGCTCCAACAATTGTTTTTAATTAATTTCTGGAAGGGTCGATTATCACTGTTGCTAAAATGAATAGCAAAGTGATCATTAGTACTATGGGGTTTGTTGTTGTTTTGGTGGTTATAGCAATAATCACCTGGTTTGTTGAAAAGATGGCTCCTTCTCGTGAGATTTTTGTTGACACTAATCTAGTACCAGAGGATCACTATTACTTTACGCTTCCCTATCAGGAGCAGAAGCACCGTCAATCGTACTTCAATAATACTTTCATTCAGATGTTGCATCATACTCATAATGCTACAAATTCTACTAACTGTTGGGTATGTGGAATGATACCAGCACATCAAAAGAAAGGAGAAACACCTTTCATTCCTCTTGCTTTTTCACACAATGGTCCTTGTCAAGCTTGGTATACGCTTTTGTTTGCATCTGGAAAACGTACAGAGGACAGACTTCTTTTTCGCCTTAATAAAGTATGCTACTAAGACAAAGATGGGTATCCCCAAGCCAAAGGAACTAAATGGTAATGTGAAGAGTACCAACCGGACAATGTTTCAATACCATATGTCTTCACAAATATAAGAGACTCTGACAAGAAAGAACAATTTGTGATTTCTGTTACAAAAACTAAAGCAGATTTATGTACACCTAGCATTGGGCGAATTCCAGTGGGGACAAGCGATTGTACCTTGATTTTAACTATTGAGGGTGTAAATAATAGTAGTTTTACAGCTTCAAATAATACATATTTTCTTTGTGATAACTATGGATATTAACAACTACCTGTTGGGTGTCAGGTGTGTGTTATGTATCCTGTGTTTTTGGCACCTGCATCATATCACCAAGATTTTAAACTGTTCAAAGACATCATTAAAAATGGATATAAAAGGACAATAAGTACAAATGAGGTAGACCAAACGGACACTAGCCTGCAACAATTTGTTGATTTTAATTTAGGGTTATTCTCCTTTGTGGGTGCTGCGTTAAACAGTAGGAAAGTGAGACGATTGACTAGGGTTGTGGAAGCTGTTACCAATCAGGCAGATCTGGCACTTGGGAATATTACAGAGGAGCTCCAAATTGCGATGATTGTAGCGCTCCAAAATCATATGGTACTAGATGTGATATTAGCTGATCGAGATGGTGCATGTCGCATCATCGGTAGTAGTTGCTGCGTTTGCATTCCAGATCACTCGCCTTCAATATATGATGCAATATCTAAATTGCATAAAATTGCTGCAGAAATTCACACAGAGAATGGTACTTGGACTTTTTCTGGATGGTTTTGGGCTCTTGTTTCCGCTTGGGGCTGGAAACTATGACTATCCTGTGTGTAATGATTGCAATATTTTTCACATGCTGTCTCTGTATTCAGTGTGGTCCAATGTTCTGCTCCATGTGTATTACTGCTTGTTTGCCTACCAAAAGAAATATTACAGAAATTAAAGCACAACACATGTTAGATAAGGAAATAGCTGAAATGATGAGCATAAATATACAAGATGAATATTTAGATTATCCCAGAAAGACGAATGTCTTCAGCTAATGCTGAAAGGATCGTCTGGTGTAATTTAGTAGCGATTAGATTAAGCATTAGCAGAAGACATCTTGTATTTAGCAACTATTGTGAACATTTCGCTGACTCCATTTTGTATTCATGGCAGCCATTTTCTCTGCCACATGCTGCCATGTGCTCTGTCCTACCTTCCTGTTAAC
Source organism: Pleurodeles waltl (assembly GCF_031143425.1). NCBI lineage: Eukaryota > Metazoa > Chordata > Amphibia > Caudata > Salamandridae > Pleurodeles > Pleurodeles waltl. The sequence goes on from NC_090437.1 coordinate 1,073,426,964, forward strand.
TACTCTTGAAAATCTGTCTAGTGACAAGTTATATTTAGCATCTCCCACTTTGCACATGCCCAGTAAGTTCTGCAGCTGTTAGTAATTAGTAACCAACAGTATTGTGTCTATTGTGCCCCTCCTACCTGTCGACTGTGCATTTCCATATGACCTTATATGTATTTAAGTCTTGCTTCTATAATTGTACTACCTTCTTTTAGCCCCTGCGTGGGTATAAAAGTACCATGCTCTCTTAGTTCAGTGTGCTACTTCAAACATTACCCAAGTGTGCTGTTTGAACTGTGGTACCACCTCATGTGGTTTAATAAACTTTGTCTTTTATTTCAGTTTCTGTGCCAACTTCTTCTGATATGGTCTGAGGACTTTATGCAGAGAAGGGCGAACCCTTTGCACTAGTAGGCCTTGCTGAGGCTTACTTCGACACCTTCGTGCTTCATCTCAATATTATTTTCTGCACCTATGTCAATAAACTTACCCATCCCAAAATCATTGCCTGCTTCCTTCTGTTCCACATTTTGAAATGTTGAGATGTAAGCCCATGTGATGCACATTAGGAAGACACAAGATGGTAATGGAATAAGGGTTATGTCACAGGTAGTGTCAGGCTAAGGATTAGTAGCAACACACTGATCCAAATGTCTGATCACACCAAACATTTTATTGCACTGAATAGCACAGAGGTTTTCAAAACGTTTGGATTGTCATAGCCAAGAATGGCTTCGTCATGATGAGTCAGGGTAGATATGCCAAAGTTCAGTCCCCCAGACCACAGAAGTAAGAGCTTTGTCAGACCTCCTCCCATAGAATTGGCTACCAGATTATTGGATGTTATCACCAGCTTGAGCCTTACCACATACCAAAACCGGGTCTATCAACATAACAAAAAGCATGGCACAGACACAGGGCAGTACAATGGTCCCTGATCATGGGTCCATTCTATAACAATTACTAAGCATCTGTTGGAATGGCATACATCTATGTTAGTGTTGTGGCACAAGCACTGTGGCCTGCAATGAGGAAAGACATCTACAGCTACAAACAGGTCATTCAAGATCATTGACGGCACAATGTGAAGGTAGAATGCATGGTTTGCACTTGATAAAAACATATCTCAAGGCCATTTGATCACACACAAGAGACAAATGGCCCAGCACATCATATCAAACCAGTGTATTGTACACTTCAGACTTCCACTCACCCACTGTTTAAGCTGCTTTGGCACAGGACTCATACACCCTAAATCTGTGACCTGCTCATTTTAAGTCCACATCCTATGTCAGAACAACATCAGATACCTGCCAATGTCCAACTCTGAAATGCCCGTAGGAGGATGTCATGGTGAAGGTACCTAGATAAAAACCATGCATGGAGTTTAGATATGAAATGTATACCTGTGACCGAAACAACACATCAAACTTCAGTAGATACACTCACATTGAATGAGACTAACATAAACCCAGCAGATAATCAAGGTAGTGAAATGTTCAAGTCTGACTTAGCAAGCAGCCCTTGGCTGGATACTGCAAAGTATGAGATTCTCTGTCTCTTGGAAAAAGAACATACTCCTCACATCCTGACAACTTCAGTTCCTCATACAGTCACAGTAATTACATCACATTACATACTTACACCCAGGTAAAGTAGTGATTGATAAGATCTCCCACAAGCCTGCATCTTCCTCTTCATCACTGTCATCCTCACTTAGCATTTGAGGATTCTTACCCGGCGACACTGCTAGCTCCCCTTCGTCTGGGATGTATGGATATTCCTCCGCAGGGCTATGCTGTGCAGTATGCAGCAGGCCACAATGATCTTACACACTTTTTCAGGTGAATAGAGGAGGGCTCCTGTCTTGTCTGGCCTTCAGGAGCCCAAAGGCCCACCCCATGACACGTGTTTTCTTCCATGGACATCATTGAAGTGGACTTTCCCTAGTGCAGATAGATTTCTCACCGGCATCATGGATGGTTTGGGTATGAAGAGTACTCTATCATGGAATGGGACATATGTGCAACTATGAATCCCTCTCATTGGAATTGTTGCAGCAGACATAGCACATACACAAACAGGACATAGTTGACTTACCAACCAACCAGGCCCTCTCCTGGCAAAGTTGTGACATCAGGCATCATGGACTGGACCCTGAAAAGGAACAAATAACTTGGACATTGATGGAATGGAATTCCTTTCTATTGTGGTACACTTATTTATTGCCATGCGGGGGTACCAAGGCAACATGTGTGCCATGAATGGCTCCCACCACATGTGGGATGTGTGCCAAACCATAAAAGTCAGCCTTCACATGAGCAAAATCCTCACAATGAGGTAACCGGGTACAGTATCTAGGTGTTTCAGCATTGCTGAGAGTACATCTTTCAAGACCAGACTGAACATAGTCTGGGACATCCCAGGAGATAGGGCCACTGTATTTTGGAAGGACCCTATGGCCAAGTAGTGCAAAACTACCATAACTTGTTTGATGGGTGGGATGGTGTTTAGATGACGAATGGCAGGCATCCGATCTGGCTCCAACTGACAACATAGGTCCACAATAATTTGCAGATTCAGACAGTAGATCTGACATTCTTCCATGGTCTGAAGGTCTGACAGTGGACGATAGACAGGAATTTGTCTGAACCTCCCCTTCCCTGGGTAACTTGGTATTAAAAAATGCCTTATTCAATGTATCCCTTACAACATACAAGCTGCATGTCAATGTTAAAATGTGACAAGGCATGTCACAGTACACATCATAACTGATAGTCACATGTTACCCCCTTGCTTCTCCACAAATGTGTACACATCAAGTAACTGGTCATCACCAATTTGTGCATTACAAATGCCACTCAGACTATGATTTGATGTCCCAAGCTTTAAGATGATCTTTGTCAGGAGGTGCCCAAATGCAAATAGCCATATGTTCCTAGCAATGTCCTAAAATGGTGTTTGAGTAGTAGGACCTACATGACAGGACAGGACATGGACTTTTTGCAGCAAAAAACAAAATTTTTGAAGGTTTGATGCATTTTTCGGAGCCATAAAATGCATTTCAGGCCTCTAAAATGGCAGATGCCTGACCTACTCCACTGGACATGAGGGAATGCGCATGACTGCCAGCAGAAGTCGTCATGGGTGTAGGCAATTGCAACCATGTCGGACACAGCCATAGACTAACGGTGTTGCCAGTGGCAGTCACAGGCTAATGGCTGTGTCTATCATGGAGACAGTCGCATACATGGTAGACGTGACCACCATGTTTTACAAAATCCCTCACTTGACTCCTGACACTGCTGCCAGCAAGACATCCACTACCTGAGCTGCTGTCTATCACCTCTGGGAGCAATCATGCCACATCCAACAGGAATTAGGGCCCTAGCCTTCTCACGAGAGGAGTTGGAGAAGCTGGTGACTGAGATCCTACCCCTGTATGTACAGCTCTATAGTGCACCAGAAGAGCAGGTAAGTGCCTCATGTGCATATATTTTCTCTATACTTCACCATATATTCCCTCCACACAGGTTAGAGTCAGTGTGCATCAATGGGAGAGTCAATGTGCAGCTACTTGTGTTCAGTGCCAGATGCTGTGTTCTAAAACATTGTTGAGTGTGTGTATATTGAGTGTTCTGTGATCCACCTTGTGTTGTATGCACATAACTAGGTGAGGTGACATTACAGCCATTTCCATACATCTCTTAACTCATGGATTTTGTCAATGTGAGACAACATGTATTTGCATCACAACATGAGCTGAGTATGCAAGCCATTTGTGTTAGCTGTGTTTAAAGTGAAGCGTATTTATGTTGCCACAGAGATTTCTTCACACATCGTCCCTTGCTAAACTGTTGTTTGGAAGACATATCATGACTCACTCTGCCCTTCAGCCTGGCACACACACACCACATGCCAATTTGTTGTTGGCTACATGATGTGCTGTCATGAATGGAAGTGATGGGAATGGAGTTTCATGTAGGTTCTGTCTGCTCAGCCTGCAGAGACCAGGGCCTGCCAAAGGTATGTAACAGTATGGGACCAAGTCTAGGCTGGTGTTGAATCACTTTTGGTATGCAACTGTGGCACTGTGCCCACTCCCTGTATCCCAGCTGAACTTATTATGAGGCCAAATCTTGCCTCTGTGCTCATAAGCTGCTTATTGAGGCTCTTTCCTCTGATAGCAATGTGTAGGAGGCTGGCCTGGCTTATACTGGGTACCTTGTGGTACTAACACCTTGTGCCAGGTCCAGGTATCCCTTATTAGTAGATTAGAGGTGTTCTAGCAGCTTAGACTGATAGAGGTAGCTATAGCAGAGCAGTTTAGGCTAAACTAGGAGACATGCAAAGCTCCTACTATACCACTTATATCACTCAGTACTATATCATAAGAAAACACAATATTCAGAGTTACTAAAAATAAAGGTACTTTATTTTAGTGACAATATGCCAAAAGTATCTCAGAGGATATACTCCCTTAGGAGGTAAGTAATATACACAAAATATACATACAAACCAAAATCAGGTAAGTAAACAGTTAGAAAAGTAGTACAAACACTGTAGGACACAATAGAATGCAATAGTAGACAATAGGCCTAGGGGCAACAAAAACCATATACTCCAAAAGTGGAATGCGAACCACGAATGGACCCCAGGCCTAGTGTAGTGTGTAGAGGGTCGCTGGGAGTGTAAGGAAACACCCCACCTCAAGACCCAGAAAAGTAGGTGTAAAGTTACCCTACTACCCCAGAAAGACAGTAAAGGTGAGATAGGTGATTCTGCAAAGAGAACAACTGACTGCAAAGCACTGAAGACGTATTCCTGGACCTGAGGACCTGTAAAGGAAGGGGACCAAGTCCAAGAGTCACACAAGTGTCCGGGGGGCAGGAGCCCACTCAACCCTGGATGAAGGTGCAAAAGGGCTGCCTCCGGGTCGAAGAAGCCAAAGATTCTGCAACAACAGAAGGTGCCAGGAATGTCTCCTTTGGTCAGAAGATGTCCCTCGGCATGCTGAAGGATTCAGAGTTGTTTCCACGCAGAAAGACTGCAAACAAGCATTACTAGCTACAAGATTTGCAGTTGAGGATTTTGGGTGCTGCCAGGGCCCAGGAAGGACCAGGAGGTCGCCCCTTCGAGGAGGAGACAGAGGGGGCACTCAGCAACACGGAACACCCAAGCAAAAGCAGGCAGCACCCGCAGAAGCACCTGAACAGGCGTTCAGAAGATCTGAGCACAACGGTCAACTCAGCACAACAAAAAAGGGCCCCACGAAGTCGCAGTCCAACTCAGCGAGTTGGGCAATGCAGGACAGAGTGCTGGGGACCTGGGCTAGGCTGTGCACAAAGGAAGTCTTGCAAAAGTGCACAGAAGCCTGAGCAGCTGTAGTTCACGCAGTACACAGGATTACTGTCTGGCATGGGGAGGCAAGGACTTACCTCCACCAAATTTGGACAGAAGGGCCACTGGACTGTCGGGGACAATTGTATCCAGCTCTTGTGTTCCAGGGACCACGCTCGGCAAGATGAGACGGGACCCAGAGGACCGTTGAGGCAGAAGTTTGGTGCCTGCGTTAGCAGGGGGAAGATTCCATCGACCCACAGGAGATTTCTTCCTGTGTTCCAGTGCAGGGTGAAGGCAGACAGCCCTCAGAGCATGCACCACCAGGAAACAGTCGAGAAAGCCAGCAGGATGAGGCGCTACAATGTTGCTGGTAGTCTTCTTTCTACTTTGTTGCAGTTTTGCAGGCGTCCTAGAGCAGTCAGCGGTTGATCCTTGGCAGAAGTCAAAGAGGGAAGTGCAGTGGAACCCTGGTGAGCTCTTGCATTTGGTATCTCGTGCGATACCCACAGGAGAGACCCTAAATAGCCCTCAGGGGAGGATTGGCTACAGAGAAAGGTAAGCACCCATCAGGAGGGGTCTCTGACATCACCTGTTGGCACTGGCCACTCAGAGCTGTCCATTGTGCCCTCTCACCTCTGCATCCAAGATAGCAGAGTTCTGGGACACACCGAAGGAGCTCTGGGCACCTCCCTTTGGAGGTGCTGGTCAGGAGAGTGGTCACTACCCTTTCCTTTGTCCAGTTTCACGCCAGAGCAGGGCTTGGGGGATCCCTGAACCGGTGTAGACTGGCTTATGCGAGGAGGGCACCATCTGTGCCCTTCAAAGCATTTCCAGAGGTCAGGAGAGGGTACACCTCTCAGGCCCTTCACACCTATTTCCAAAGGGAGAGAGTGCAACACCCACTCTCAGAGGAAATCCTTTGTTCTGCCTTCCTGGGACTGGGCTGCCCAGGCCCCAGGGGGGCAGAAACCTGTCTGAGGGATGGCAGCAGCGGTAGCTGCAGAAAAAACCCCGAAAGTTAGTTTGGCAGTACCCGGGCTCTATGCTGGAGCCCCGGGGATGCAATTCCATTATCCTAGACATGTTACATGGCCATGTTCGGAGTAACCATGGTGACGCTACATATAGGTATTGACCTATATGTAGTGCACACGTGTAATGGTGTCCCCGCACTCACAAAGTCCGGGGAAATTGCCCTGAATAATGAGGGGTCACCTCGGCTAGTGCCAAGGTGCCCTCACACTAAGTAACTTTGCACCTAACCTTCACTAAGTGAGGGTTAGACATATAGGTGACTTATAAGTTACTTAAGTGCAGTGTAAAATGGCTGTGAAATAACTTGGACATTATTTCACGCAGGCTACAGTGGCAGTCCTGTGTAAGAATTGTCTGAGCTCCCTATGGGTGGCAAAAGAAATGCTGCAGCCATTAGGGATCTCCTGCAACCCCAATACCCTGTGTACCTAGGTACCATATACTAGGGAATTATAAGGGTGTTCTAGTGTGACAATCAGAATTGGTAAAATTAGTCACTAGCCTGCAGTGACAATTTTAAAAGCAGAGAGAGCATAAATACTGAGGTTCTGATTAGCAGAGCCTCAGTGATACAGTTAGGCACCACACAGGGAACACATACCGGGCACACTTTATGAGCACTGGGGTCCTGGCTAGCAGGATCCCAGTGACACATAGACAAAAACAAACATACATACAGTAAAAATGGGGGTAACATGCCAGGCAAGATGGTACTTTCCTACACAATGTGATTGATTTTTAAGGGAGACTTAAAGATCTGTGACTAATGTGCACTTGGCAGCATTGTTAATGTATGTCTCTGACCCCTGAAAGGTCCGTTATTCCCACAGCCCTGTTGTCACTTTTATGCAGTTCACATATGTCCTGTACAGGTTAATTGCATCTCGGACACTTCAAAGGTGCACATAGTGTGTTGTCTCCTGGGAACCCATGATATGTGACTCAGTAGTCTAGTAACATTGCAGTAAATGGGCACTGCATGACTATGCAGTTGTGATTGCCGACTATTTAATATAGACACATATGTCCAAAAGTGTGTTCTGTGTTGATGATAAGACACACAGAAGCCCACCCCGTGAAGTGGCATGAGTCTGCATTTGTGTTTTCACATGTCCACACATGGACAGCCTAGAGCCTTTCTGTACCCACCATGCGAGTCTCTTCGTTGTTACCCATGAGTAATGTTGAAGTTTGTACCCTGGCAGTAGCCTGTCGGGACTGTATGCAGAGGATCATTCTCACAGAAAGTGAGTGTCTTACTGCATTCATGCCTAAGGAGTCTACCTTTCAGAAGGCACAGAGGTGTGATGTGTCTCATAGTTTCTTAGATCTCAGTCAGATTGCTAGATCATGCCCCACAGGATGTCAGTTGAGCTACCTAGTCAGTGCAGGGCCTGAGCAGGGTGGTGGGTAGGTCTGCAGATTCTGAACTGTTTGTAGTCATATCCATGTACTCAATGGATAGTAAGGGCCACAGCTAGCCAGTATGGGCAAAACAGAATATTCTTAGCTTGGTGTACAGACATGTATGTGACTCAGCCATTTTGGATGAGACTTGTGAACATAATTTCTTGTCTTGTCTATTGCATCCACTCAGGTCAACGCCCATCAGAAGTAAGGGCTATGGAGAGCCATCACCAAGAAGGTGCTGACCCTGGCGGTCCACAGCCGGTTGAGTGCCTGCTGTTGCAAGAGGTGGGAGGACCTGAGGCGCTGGGCCCAGAAGATTGCAGAGGCCCAGCTAGGGCTGTCCTCCCAACATGTGTGGGGTGTCCATCGGACCATTACCCCCCTAAAGTCCCTCATTCTGGTGGTGTCCATCCCAGAGCTTGTTGGACATTTGAGGGCATGGTAGCAGCCACAAGGGGTTGAGTAAACAGCAAATTCCTACCTGTCCCATTGTCAGGCAATTGAGTGAGGTACTGACTGCTCCCCTTGACAATGAGGGATGAGCCATGTGTCACACAGTAGGTGAGAGATTGTTTGTGTTGACATGTCAAGTTGCATCAAACTGTTGTGCCATGCGTTTTGGACCTGGGACCTACGGCAAAACTTGGGGGAATCCTCAAACCACCTGCTTTGGAGGGAGCACCAATGTCTGTGCACAGTGATCATTCATGTACGGTTTGTTGTTGTAGTGGGTATAATGTCTATCCAACAGATCACTATGTTACAGGTCAAAGGTAAGTAGGTTATGGATCACTGTACTCTGCTGTGTGTCTGGGTATGTGTGTATGTAGCCATCTGCCATCCAGAAACTGGGTGTATGATGAGTGCTGGTGTCTGTGATGTGTAGGTATCCATCATACATGTGACATGACTTCCATGGCTAAATGTATGCAGATGTAGCAATCTACTTTTCCCTGGTAAGTGGGAAATGTCTACTTAGATGAATGATGTGTCATCACTGTTGCCAACATACCTCATGCCTCCATGTCAGCAAGTGTTCCTTTCTCATTAGGAAACATCAGTAAGCTGCAGTTTCATTCATGTTCTACCTATGTTGATGGGATGATTCAGTATTCCCTCGCATATGTGTGTATGGCAACCAGTGTGTGGAATTAACAATAGGGACTTGTAAGACCTGACAGCCTTAGGGTGGTCACCCCTAACTTTTTGCCTGCTTCCTTCCACTTTTTGGACACTGTTTTTACTGGTTTTAGGACTCTGCGCACTTTACCACTTCTATCCAGTGCTAAAGTGCATACACTCGCTCCCTTAAAACATGGTGACATTGGTTCATACCCAAATGGCTTATTTAATCTACTTGTAAGACCCCAGTAAAGTGCACTACATGTGCCCAGGGCCTGTAGATTAAATGCTACTAGTAGGCCTGCAGCACTGATTGTGCCACCCACATAAGTTGCCGCCTTAACCATGCCTCAGGCCTGCCATTGCAAGGCCTGTGTGTGCAGTGTCACTGCCACTTCGACTTGGCATTTGAAAGTACTTGCCAAGCCTTAACCTCCCCTTTTTCTACACATAAGTCACCCCTGAGTTAGGCCCTAGGTAACCTATAGGGCAGGGTGCTATGTAGATAATAGGCAGGACATGCACATGTGCAGTTTATATGTCCTGGTAGTGTAGAACTCCTAAATTTGTTTTTACACTCCTGTGAGACCTGCTCCTTTCATAGGCTAACATTAGGGCTACTCTCATGTAATGTTTGAGTTGTAGATTCTGATCTGAAAGGAGTAACAAGGTGAAATTTTGTATGGCAAGAATAGTAATACAAAATCCTGCTGACTGGTGAAATTGGATTTAATATTACTATTTTAGAAATGCCACTTTTAGAAAGTGGGCATTTCTCTGCACTTAAATCTGTCTGCGCCTTATAATCCACGTCTGGCTGGGTTAGTTGACAGCTCCCTTGTGCATTCCACTCAGACAAACCCCAAACACAGGATGCTCAGTCACACTTGCACACATCAACATATTGAATGGGTCTTCCTAGGCTGGGAGGGTGGAGGGCCTGACACTTACATGTAAAAGGACAGTAGCCTACTCTCACACAAAGGACTGCCACAACCCCTACTGGGACTCTGGCAGACAGGATGGAATTGAAAGGGGACCTTGCACACTTCTAAGCCACTCTTTGAAGTCTCTACCACTTCAAAGGCACATTAGGGTATTTAAACAGGGTCTCTGACCCTACCAACTCAGACACTTCTGAACAAGATACCACTGGAGAAGAAACCCTGAACCAGAATCTGCAATCTGCCAAGAGGAACTGCCTGGCTGCCCAAAGCACTCACCTAACTGCTTTTCTGCAAAGGACTGCTGCCCTGCTGTTGCCCTGCTGCCTTGTTGTGGTCTGGCTCAGCTGGGAAGTGCTCTCCAAGGGCTTGAATAGCACTTGACTCCTGTTCCCTTCACTTCTGTAAAAGAACTCCTTGTGTGGTGAAAATCGACGCACAGCCTGCATCGCAGTGAGAAAATCACCTATGCCTATAGAGTAAGGGGAGTGCCACAGGGGAGACAGGAACATCCCTATTATCATTTGATTCCTCCTCCAGTGGCTACTCCCTAGTGGTGTCAGACCCATCAGGGCACCCCCCTGTACCATATTTCTTTGCCACCCCATTCTATCACCGCCCTCCCTGTTGCTCCCCACCCAGTTGCCCACTCACCTAAGAGGTAGGGCGTCTCCTTCGCTGCAGACACTTCTGCCCTGCACCTGTTAGCCCTGCTGCCCTCAGTGAGGAGGCTATTGACCTCCTGAGAAGTATCGCTGTGGGTCATTTAGCCATTGTGAATGCCATCCAAGGATTGACAAGTCAGATCCAACTGGCAAATGCATTCCTGAAAGGCATTCATGGTGCAATGGCTGGCCTACAGAGATCTTGCCAGGCTCTGGAGTCCTTACTGATGGCAGTCACCCTGAGTTTCTGTCCCCCCTCCACCGCCCTCTTTCCAATCCACACAAGGCACACAGACAGATCCGCAGACATCCACCTCAACACCCAAAAACACTAGCACCACAAAACACACTGACATACACAAACAAGAGCAACCTACAAACACAATAACATTCATTACTTCCCTGGATACTCTCACCACCCCCAGCATCAAAGACACAACATCACGCATTCCCACAGACACAATACCAATGGTCACAGGCTCACACAGTACTCCCATCAAACCTGCAGACACTATCCCAGCAGACCCGCAGACATCCACCACAAGCACCACAGCCATAGATACCACAACTATAGACACACATACATCCACCACATCTGCCAACCTGCAGTCATTACCCCAACAGACACAGACACATCCGCAACTCCCACATCCACAGCTCCTCTACCTCTTGTCACCCAAGACACACAAATACCCACACCCACCAACCCACCAGACACCCACCACACAGAAGCATGCCTTTTAAAATCATATACCCACGAAATCCACACCAACACAGCCTACAACCACTCCCTCTACCTCCAAATCCTGACCCCCAAATGTTGTGAGTAAAAAATGTTGTTGTGAGCTTGACCTTTGCCCTGTTACCCTCCTCCTGTTCCAGAACCAAAAGGACCCCATCCAGCTCCCAGGCCATCCGTTCCACCTCCAAGACCTCCCCTGTCCCCACTGCAAGTAGCCATACCTCCCCTCAAGAAGAAGCCCACACCTCCCAAGAAGAAAACCACCCCTCCCAAGCCCAAGCCCAAGCCCCCTCTCCCAAATCAAATCTCCCCACCCCCACCCCACAAAATCCCAGAGGTGCCTACCTGCCCCCTTGATGGCAGCTCAGAAGTCAAGTCTGAGCAAGGTGATGTGTCTGCGATGGACATGTTGGACTGACCTATGGCCATGGACTTTCAAATATTTCATAATAAGAAACCCAAACAGTTATTTTTTAGGTATACATTTGTCCGCAATTCGTTTTCTAGCTTCATGTTGTTCCTGAGTGACTTTGATTGTGTGCCTTCAGTTGTGTGTGTTTGAGCCTGCTTGCTGCTGCATGTGCTGTTGTTTGCAGTATGTTAATTTGTGGGCAGTGCTGGTGTTGCGCAAGAGAATGGTGTATGTTGTGTGTATAGGTATGTGCGTATAAATGCAATGGTGGTGCCATGGCATTGTGTACTGTTTGCTATGATAAGTATTTCTTTTTGTGTTGTCCAATGTGGGCATGTATAATGTTAGACTTGTCCCCTTGATATGGCTTATGTACTCATGTGATGTGTGTCATCTTGAGTTTTGTTTGTACAGAAATGGTGCTAGCTGTATTTGCATTTGCCTGTGCATGTGTCTATTTAGGTGTGTGTCCCTTGCAACTAGTTCCTATATAAGTATGTTCCATGCAGTAGGAGTTGTATTGGCTTTGATGACTTGCCCTTCCCCATTATGTAAATGTGCATGACATTTGGGCTTAGTCTCACTTGTCCCAGAGAACTATGTAGGGCCATTTCCTGTGCACATGTTGTTTGGGGGGCCTGTTCAAAGTGGCATATGTCCCAGGGCAGTCTCCTTCCATGGGTGTCATAGATGGCACCAGTCCATTTGTGCAGGAATAGTTGGCATCTAGTTGCTTGTCTTTTTGTCTCTATGTATTTGTGCATGCCATTGTGCTTCCATTGTGCTGTGTGTGTGATGTATGTCTCTATTGCAGGGTTCATTAATGGTGTTGTTGTTTGCGTTCCATGCCACATTGATGGATATGTGTGTTGTGTGTGTAGGAGGCTGACCTGGTGTGTGGTGGATACCTATCGTACTTACACATTGTACCAGGTCCAGGTATCCCTTATTAGTGTAAAGTAGTCAGTGTCTAGAAGCTAGGCTCTCTAGGGGTAGCTGTGGGTGAGCAGCCAAGGCTTATCTAGGATACATGCAAAGCTCATGCAATACCACTGTGGTCACACTTTGCACTGATACACAGGTACTTTATTTTGGTGACACAAATTCAAAACAAATCATAGAGACTGTACTCCCTTAGGAGGTACGTAATACACAAATTACATACACTAGTATGCAGAAATAAGCATAAAAACAGTTTTAAAAAAACTGCAATTAGTGAAAATCACAATAGTTAAAAATGGGCTTAGGGGGAGTACAAACCATATACTAAAAGAGTGGAATGCGAAAGTCGGTCCCCCATCTAGGCAAGCGTTGTTGGTAGAGGGGAGTTAGGAGTACTAGAAAATCCCAAAGGTAAGCATCAAAATCCACCCCAGTGACCAGGAAAACATGAACGTACACACACACACACACACACAGAAGTAAACAAGAATATTGCAAAACCCGGAAGAGCCTGCAAGACACCAACAGTGGATTCCTGGACAAGAGGACCAGTGAAAAAAGGGGACTAAGTCCAAGAAACACAGAAGAGTCCAGGAAAGGCAGAAGTCCCTACCAACCCGGTTGAAGGTGAAAAAAGTGAACCACTGGTGAAGAAGAATAGTTAGCACTGTACCCAAGAAGATGAAGTCAGGTTCCTGGAGGGTGCAGGTGATGTCAGGATGAAGGATTGCCATTGGGTTTGCGTCGTCGGAGTCTGCCAGCAAGCGTTGGCACACCCAAAGCTCGTGGTTAGCGGTAGATAAAGATGCCTGGGACCAGAAAGGACCAGGTGTACTCTACCCAGGAGGGGTAGTCAGATGGGGCCCTCAGCAACACAGAGAGCCCACAGAAGACTAGGCAGTGACCACAGGAGTCCCACAGGACGGGGACAGGAAAGTTGCAGAAGAGGACACGCAGCACTACAAGAAAGGCTCCCATACTCCCAGAAAACCCTTTAGAGAGCTGTGCATCACAGGAAGGAGTTCTGGGGGCTGAAGCTTCAAGTTGCAGGAAGATCTTGGAGAAATGATGCCAACAAGCCTTGGCAGCTGCAAATGATGCGGTGCACAGGGGTACAGTCCTGCGTGGGGAGGCAAGGGCTTACCTTCACCCATGTTAGACAGTTGGAAGAGAGGACCATTGGGAACACTTCAGTCCCTTACCCGTGATGCAGGATCCATGCAGCTCAGAAGGAGAGGGGATCCATGCATCCAGTCGTCATCACCATTGGTGCTTGCAGAAGCAGGGGAAGACGGGCTGTCCTCAGCGGATGCACAACTGGGGAAATGTTGCAATTGCTGGAAGGAACTGGAGATACAATGTTGCAGAAGGCGTCTTGCTTCTTTGTTGCAGCTTATGGGGTCCTGAAGAGTCCAGATGCAGTTTCTTTGGTCAGAGGTCAAAGTGAAGGGTGCAAAGGATTCCTGCTGGAGTCTTGCAATCTGAATCTGAGGATCCACCAAAGAACGGATCCTTAATAGCCCAGAAAGGGGGATTGGTCATCTAGCTGGGTTACCACCTATCAGGAAGGGGCTCTGCTGGCACTGGCCACTCAGATGCTCCCTGAGTTCCCTGCCAACCTTGAATCCAAGATGGCAAAACCCAGGGACCCACTAGAGGAACTCCGAGCACCACCCCTGGGGTGGTGATGGACAGGGGAGTGGTTAATCTTTCCTTTCCTTTGTCCAGTTTCCCACCAGAGCAGGGACTGAGGGTCCCTGAACAGGTGAAGACTGGTTTATGAAAGGAGGACACCAAATGTTTCCTGCAAAGCATTTCCAGTGGCTTGGGGCCTCCCAGGCCTGTAACATCTATTTCCAAAGGGAGAGAGTGTAACACCCCTCTCCCAAAGGAAATCCTTTGTTCTGCCTTCCTGAGCTCGAGATTATCAAGCAACAGGAGGATACAAACTGGTTCGGAGGTGGCAGTACCTTGGGCTGCCTGGAAACCCGCAGAAGGCTGTAATGGCAATACTGGGGTTCCTCTAAGGAGCCCCCAGAGTACATGGAATCATACAACCAATGCTTGCAAAAGCCTTGCGGTATGATTCTAACATGTTTGCTACCAAACATGCCTATGTTCGGAGGTACCATTATGTAGCTAGACATAGGTAGTGACATATGTCCAGGACACCAGTCAAATGGGATCCCAGCGCTCACTAAGTCTGGGAAAATGGGCCTGGAGTTCATGGGGACACCTTTGGTAGTGCAGGGGTACCCTCAAACACAGGTACTTTACACCCTGCCCTCCATAGGGGTGACTTACCTGGTGTAGTGAAAAATGGCAGTGGAAGGGTGCTTGCATGGACTCCCTATGGGTGGCAAAATATATGCTGCAGCCCACAGGGATCTCCTGGAACCCCAATGCGCTGGGTACCTAGATACCATATACTAGAGACTTATAAGGGGGCTCCAGTATGCCAATTGTGGGTGAAATATATAGATTAGGAAGAGAGATCATAATCACTGCGGTCCTGGTTAGCAGGATCCCAGTGAACACAGTCAAACACATTGACATCAAGCAGAAAAAGGGGGTTACGATGCCAAGAAAGAGGGAACTTTCCTACAGTATGTGAGGACAGTCCCTGGCCAGTGTGGATTGTTAGTGTGTGAGTTGTATTTGTGCTGTAGGTGTGTTGTTGTTGATGTGTGAGACAATGTTGTGTGGCCTTCACTGTCCCTGTGTCTGAGCTGTGTGGCCGTGTGTATTTGTGTACTGTTGTAGTGCAGTGTGAGTGTGCTACCCAAAGGAGGTGTTTTGTGACTGTGTTAGTGTCTGTGTTGATGTATGTTTGTGAGTGTATGTAGGTTCAGACATGCAACTGTTGCCAGTGGCATGCCCCCCCTTAATGTGGATGCAGGCGCCTAGACACCTGGAAACATGCTGTAATCAGACTATTACTCAAAAAACTCTATGTAGATCCCAGCAAACTAAAATAAATCCCACCCAATCTCCCTACTCCATTATTAGTGAAGGTACTAGAAAAGATAATCAACAAGCAAATCATAGCACACCTGGAGAAGAACCAGGTACTCAATGCCTCCTAGTCCAACTTCCACAGCAACCACAGCACCAAGACTGCCCTGATCATGGCCACCAATGACGTGCGTACACCCTCCTCAGCTAAGGAGAAACAGAAGCTCTGATCCTCCTCAACCTCTCGGAAGCCTTTAGCACCGCATCCCACCACACCTTGATCAAAGGGCTTCATCACATCGGCATCCAAGGGGACGTGCTCAGATGGATCAGAAGAACCCAAGAACCCAGAGGATCAACATCCCAATTTTCACTGAGACTATTGCCTGCGGTGTCCCCCCAGGACTCATCACTCAGCCCAACTTTTTTTAATGTATATATGACCTCACTTGCCTACTTTGCCAGATCCCACGGTTTCAACATAATTTCCTAAGCAGATGACACACAACTCATCTTCTCACTCACCCACGACCCTCCCAACTACCAACTTCCACAGATGCATTACAAGTCTCGCTGACTGGATTAGGAACAACTGTGTGCAGCTAAACATGGACAAGACAGACGTACTGATCTTCGGCAATATCAGTGATACATGGAACAACTCCTGGTGGCATTCAGACCTAGGATCTGCACACACTCCCTTTGACCACGCCAGGAACCTTGGAATCATGATGAACAACAACTTCACTATGAAATCACAATTCAATGTCTTCTCCTCCGCCTGCTTCCTCAATTTTCGCATGCTAGGTAAGTTAATCAAGTGGCTACCTCTGCACACAAAATGGACTGTGGCACAGGCCCTCATCACCAGCTGACTGGACAAGGGTAATGCTCTCTACATAGGAATCATTGCACACCTCCTACAGAGACTTTAAACCATTCAGCCAGACTCGTCCTTGACCTTCCCCCACAAACCCACATCACACCCTACCTCAAGCAACTCCATTGGCTCCCCATACAGAAGAGATGCCAATTGAAGCTGCTGACCCATGCATACAACCCTCTATATAACCAAGGACCCGTCTTCTTTAAACAACGCCTGAACTTCCACCAACCGTTAAGAAGAATATTCTCTGCCTCACTGTCACTTACCAACACTCCCTGAATCTACTGGATCAGAAGTGGAGAACAGTCCTTCTCCCACATCACAGCAAAGACCATCACCTCAATTCCGGAATTCTGAAGGGCCTTCAAAACCTGGCTGTTTGAATGAGCCCCCGGAATCTGCAAGAGCCTGGATACATAAGCGGGTCATTTGCTGCACTTTACTAATCCTGATTGACTGAAGTGGATTGGACCCAGTTGCCACTTATCTTTGGACTTAAAAGAAATTTCAACAAAAATTATCTGAGAAGGTAAAGTTCCAGTGTGGTAAAGAAGCAGGCAGTGTCCGAGTTGTCTATGCTCGGACTTAATCTTTTTTTTCTAAGTCCTCTCTGCAGGGCCAAACTTAGCATTTTACCCTCCACTTTTTGCTGACTTACTTTTTGTTGACCCTAGGACTTTGTGCACTTTACCACTGCTAACAAATACAAAAATGTTTGTACTCCCTTCCCTAAAATGGTTTGATTGGCTTACCCCTTATTGGCATATTGAATTTACTTGTAAGTCTCTTTTAGAGTGCTTTACCATGTACCCCGGCCCTGTAAATTAAATGCTGCTAGTGGGCCTGCAGCCTTTATGGTGCCATTTAGTTAAGTAGCATCTTCAAACATGTTTCAGGCCTGCCATTGCAGCCTGAATGCAGTTTTAAACTGCCAAGTCTGTTTGGCAATAAAACACCCTTGCCACACTAAACTCCTCCTTTATTACATATAATTCACCCTTAAGGTATGCCCTGTGTAGCCCATTGTGCAGAGTGCTTTTAATGGAAAGGTTGGACATGGACTTTTTTAGTATTACTCATTCTGGTGGTAAAAATTCATTTTCCACAGCTATAAGGCCTACTGCACCCATAGGATGAAATTGTGGATTACATTTAACAAAGCTATAATTTATAATTGGGAGCGGGTCGCTATGTCATGTTTGGTGTCTTTGGAATTATAACGCAAACCCCTAGTGAATGGGGAAATCTGTGTTTGATTACAAATTTGAAAATGCCACTTTTAGAAAGTTAGCATTTTCCTGCTTTAGCCCTTTGGTGCTGTCAGCCTTTCTTGGGTCGCATGACTGGGTGTAACTGTCAGTTAGACTTTATGAATTCCTCCCAAACAGTCACACAATAGAGGGATTAGGTGTGCCTGAATAGGCCATCTGCTTGCAGGATGGGAGGGACAGGTCTGAGCACAGCCCCACTCGCAAATTTAATTGGGTGTGCTCTACCTTCACACAAAGGACCTATAACTTCCACATTGTCAATGTAGTCAGCTGAGTCCTTGAATCAAGAGAACTCTTGCAGCAGAGGCAATGTGATGGTTCTGAAAGCTATGCATCCAACAGCAAAAGTAAAGAGCCAAGCCACACAGGAGATACATCAGATCTGCTGGATCCACAGAGGCCAGCAGAGCACTTTAGGCCTACTTCTAAGGTTCCAGGACTATGGTGGAACTACTTGGCAGGTTAGACTCACAGATAGCAGAGTCCAGGTGCTGGGTCTAAGGTGGTTGAAGCCTTCTGTCCCTGAGACTCAAGTCAAGAGACCAGCCAAATTGTCCTTAGATTACTATGGAGTCCTGTGTTCAGCAGGTGCATGTCCAGTCCTTCTTACCCATGCAAGAGGGCAGTAAACAGGAGGTCAGCACAGCAAAACAGCAGTCCCTTAGAGCAGCAGACCAGCAGCATGCTGTCCTTTCAGCAGAACAGCAGTCCTTCTTCTTGGCAGAGTATCCACAGGACTAGAAGTGTACTGGAGAGTTGGCATCTGAGATGCCATATGCATAACTGATGCCCTTCCTCTGAAAGGTGATGAAGCTTCTAGAAATTCTCTTTGAAGTAGTCCCCAGGAACACTGACATCCCTGTCCTGGCTCCAGATTAACTACAAGGCCTATGTAGCCCTTCATGTATAGGGAGGAACATTTTGAAAATACCACTTTAAGAAAGTTGGCATTTTCCTGCCTTAACTATATGGTGCCTGCAGCCTATTCCTGGGTCACATGACTGCGGGTAATAGGCAGATCACTTTTTTTTTTTCTCCCGCACAGCCACATAATAGAGGGAGTTAGTGTGCGTGGATGGACCATCATTGGCAGGATGGGGGCAGAGCTGGCCACAGCCCCACTTGCAAGTAAAAAGGCTGTTTCCAGCTTTAACACAAAGGACTTTTTATACCTGCATTGTTCATGCAGATAGCCAGGAACCTGAGTAGGCGAAGCAGGAAACTGAAAGCACTTCAAGGGGAATTCTCTAGAAACTTTTTCAAACTCAACAAAGGCACCAGGTATAAACATAGGATCCTCGGCTCCACTCTACAATTCACTTTCTGTACCTCTGTCTGCTGCTGTGACCTACTGTGTACTTCAGAAGAATGCTTTGCTACATCTGGAAGGACTGCCTTTTGCCTGGAGCCTGCCATGAACCATGAGACGCCTGCCCTGCTGCTTGAGACCTTTTCCACTTCCCAGGACTACAAGAGTAACTTAAATGGCTAGTTGTTTGGCCTCTTGATCAGAGCCTCAGGGACAGAAAAGGCACCAACCATTTTGAACTGACTCCTGGACCAAGTCTGTGTGAGTCCTGACCACTCAAGTGGCACCCCTCCAGCCCTAGACCCTTGGTGGTGATATTAAAGATGCCTAGATAGCCAAAATCCAAAACTTTTGGTGAAAACTGCTCTGAACACTGAGAGAAGACTGGTACCAATCTGATTGCCTATTCACCCAAGGTGCATTGCCTGTTGCCTGTTGGCCTGAGTGAGTGGTGGCCCTTGATATGTTTTTCTCCATAGCAGCAATCCTGTTAGCATTCCTTTGCAAAAGGGGTATAATGACTTATGGAACACTTGTCAGCTACAGCCTCCAGCTTCATCTCACTAAAGATTTTCAACTGCGTAAACTTAAAACAACGCCAAGTTGGTGCCACCTTTTCACTGTCCCTGAGGCTCTGATCAATATATGTATATGTATATTTATATTTATATATATATATATATATATATATATATATATATATATATATATATATATATATATATATTTTTTACCATTATATTTCTAAGAAACAAAAGCAACCAGTGATCGAAGAAAAAGATATAAGAAATAGGAAGCTCTGTACTCAAGGAAAAGTAATACAAAAATAAAGACTCAAAATTTATGCTAGCAATCCATACTGCTAAAAAACACTATAAAGCAGTTTAATGAAGAGAAAGACAAGGAGACAAAGAAATTACCTCATAAACATATAAGTATAAGTAAGCAAAGAGAAATAGAGAAAAGAAAAAGTTTATACATTCGGTAAAGGACTAATACAGGATTATTGACGTAATCAAGTGCAGTTACAAAAGGGACCGTGACAACAGTCATGTTGTGTGTGTAGAATACGCACCTGGGTTAGGTCGTTCTCAAACTATAGTCCCATGATAGTTCAATACCATAGAGTCAATGGTCATATTGGGAATTGTTTCTAGTATAAGTACATGTGCATACCTCCACCCTCAGACCTTGATACATCTTGAAACTAATCTATAAGGGAATATCAGCAACCAAAATATCCTTCACGAAAAGTCCAAAGGAATCTGGAGCAAAGCAAACTCTGTGATCTGTTTGTTTAGTTCAAATAAAAGAAACCTAAAAAGAACTAAGTGTAATCCATTAAAAATATTGAAAACCTAGGGTTCTGACCAAAGTCAATTTGGAAACTGAAAGTGTGGGAAAGTCTCCCTTTCAGCATGTTCACCCCAATGTTGATGACTGATACTGATGGTAACTGGCCCTGAATGTGCTCTGGGTTCTGTTTAATCAGCTCAGGCCCAGTGCCCTGAAATAATGGCATATGGCCAAATGGCACATTGTTGTAATTGCAATTGACAATGGCAGACCCTATAACTACCTAGTAGATAATAGGGCAAGGTGGATTCAAACTACCTATAAGTCCCTGGTATATAATAGGGCAGGGAAGTTCAGCGGCTCAGCAGATTTCCTGCACTGAAGTGTGCACTGCTGTGTTTCTGCTGTCATTTTTAAAGGTATCTCTGCCTTGCAGACTGTCTTCAAAATTTCAAATATATGCAAATTCAACTTTGGAATTAACGGTACTTCTAAAGTACCAATCTACCATATTTTTACAATATGAGGGATCTTGGAAGGACGTTGTCATACTTCAGGGTGGCACCTTGCAGCTCATTGGACAAGGATACCCACTGACTGTCCCCCAAGATGATTGAATAAACGTGGATGATCTGCATTGGAATTCAGATATGCTGCCTGAAACCACAAGAAGAAGAAGGGCTACCCTGTTGAAACATTAGTTTGAAACCAAGAGTCCTGCACACTTGAGGACTGGTCCTGTTCCACACTCCTTGAAGCAGCAGGTTTAAGGAGCTTCCCTGCACCAACTTCCACAAAAGTCCACAGTCTAGAGTGCACCTAGTGGACTTCCTAGGATTTGGCCAGGTGCACTGTGGGAATTGTAGTCCCAAAATCCCAAGGAGCAATTCAGAGATTCTGGAACCTTGGATTGTGGATCACTTTCTTTTATCAAGAAACTAAGGCGGTCATTCTGACCCTGGCGGTCTTTGACCGCCAGGGCGGAGGACCGCGGGAGCACCGCCGACAGGCCGGCGGTGCTCCAATGGGGATTCAGACCGCGGCGCTAAAGCCGCGGTCGGACCGGCACCACTGGCGGGCTCCCGCCAGTGTACCGCCGCCCCATTGAATCCTCCACGGCGGCGCAGCTTGCTGCACCGCCGCGGGGATTCCGACCCCCCCTACCGCCATCCAGATCCCGGCGGTCCGACCGCCGGGATCCGGATGGCGGTAGGGGGGGTCACGGGGCCCCTGGGGGCCCCTGCAGTGCCCATGCCACTGGCATGGGCATTGCATGGGCCCCCGTAAGAGGGCCCCTACATGTATTTCACTGTCTGCTTCACAGACAGTGAAATACCCGACGGGTGCAACTGCACCCGTCGCACAGCTTCCACTCCGCCGGCTCGATTCCGAGCCGGCTTCATCGTGGAAGCCTCTTTCCCGCTGGGCTGGCGGGCGGTCTGAAGGCGACCGCCCGCCAGCCCAGCGGGAAAGTCAGAATTACCGCCGCGGTCTTTCGACCGCGGAACGGTAACCTGACGGCGGGACTTTGGCGGGCGGCCTCCGCCGCCCGCCAAGGTCAGAATGAGGGCCTAAATGTAGTAAATGAAAAAGTGTTACATTGTGGACGGCTACAGCTCTCGACTGTGTACCGGTCCAGTGCAACCTTCCCTATGAGCGTTATTTGTTTCTAAGTGCTAGTTTTGCTTTTAACCTTGACAAATTCATATCTCTGGTTCCCTATATTAGATTTTTTTTGTTTTGGTGTCATTTTAAAGATAGAAATATTTCCTATGTTTATAAACTAGTGTGGGATTATTAATGTGTGTTGTGCCTTACTTAGTTGCTGTATTGGTGTATTTTAAGACTTTACATACCTGTCCCTGAGTTGGGCCTGATTGCTTGTTGCCAAGCTTCCATAGGTCGAACCAGGGGCTACTTTGTGGGACCTTGACTAGGTACTCTGTGCTGGAGGTTTATTGCTGGTGGTAGGTGTGTACTTACCCCTACAAATACCCAGTCTTTAACATAAATTTAGCATAGTTCATGTTTTTATCATCAAGCACATGACTGTTCATTAGAACCAGATCCTCCAAGTCTGTTATAACTGTCCAACTTTAAAAAACTCTGGACCTAAAAGGTCCACTATCAGCAGCATGAAGCTGGCCACCATTATGCAGGTGGAACTGGAAAATATGCCCCCAAAGTTGGAAAGAAACACACAACCAAAACCACAAAAATTCAGTTTAGCATAACACTCACCGCAGGTGTCCATGTCACACTAGCGGGAATCGTCAGCTCAGAAAAATGTCAACCCAATATTGGTTGCCAGTCCGAATACAAACAATGGTGCCACACACTGACATATGTGTGTGTCAGGTGTAATAATTTTAAAGGAAAGACTACTCCTAATACGAAGTTGAGTACTCAATCAGTAATTGGGCAAAAAATAGTCGAATGTGGGTGGCCATATTGGTTGTATTTAAAACTACCGTTCATGTTGGAAAAATGTCCATTGTGTTAACAGCTGAAGATCATCCTGTAAAACTAACAACAAATCTGATAATAAAAATGAAAATGACAAAATTTATATTTTCAATTTCAACAGCGGGTGTGTGAAGAAAAGGAGAGAAAGAGATAAGGACCTCTTAGTGAGGAAGATTGGCAGCAGTGTAAAAACAGATGACCAAAAAAAATAATGTAATATCAAAAAGGTGGTGAGCCAGAAAGCCTAGTATAAAGCATGATTTGCATCCTTATGTTAAAAGACATATTGGCATAATTGTCCATCAACAGTACACCATGCAAATGAATGAACATTAAAATCTTTCAGAGGTCCATTAAATGCATAAAGCTTGTTTCTCCACGATATCAAAAGCACATTTGCACATTACAAACCATATATTAGTAGGAAGAACATATTTCAAATAAGGAAATTAGTTCCATCCCTATACACACATTGTGCTAAAAACATAGGAACATATTTATACTCTGTGTGTGCCGGATTTGAGTAATTATTTTTTACGCAAATCCTGTGCAAACTTAACTTCATATTTATATTTTGACACTAGACCTGCAAGATGCAAGGTAGGCGTTCCCGTCCCAAAAATGACTCAAACACCTTAGCGCCATATTTATCCGACAGGGCAAAAATGACGCACGGGTGGGAAGCGGACCTGAAAAATGACGCTAAGCCCGATTTGTGTCAAAATTGAATGCCTGGGTCAGGGCAGGCATTAAAATAAGGCAAAAACACCACTACTTAAGGAAAACACACACAAGCAACATCATTGCTCAATAAGGACAACATGGAGGTGCTACTGATGCAGCATGCTAGATGACGCAAAGCACAGGACCAAAAGCAGCAGCCACCACCTCAATGTGGCCCCCAAAGGCAATGCAGAAGGCAGGAGAGGGTCGTCAGGACGAGGACAGCCCTCCAGGGCCTCAGGAAACAGGACATCATCCGGAGGTATAGATTTAACTGTCAAGCCATCCAGCAGCTGCTGCACCAAATTGAGCCACATGTAACAGCCAGCCTGCAGACACCACACAATATACCATCAGTGACCAAGGTGCTAGCTGTCCTGCACATGTTGGCAAACAGCAGGTACCCTGGTCGCTGGGGTATCACAGCCCTCATTCTCTGCCTTTCTTCCCAAGGTCCTAGATGCCATCATCTCCCTCACACCCTGCTACATCAGCTTCCCCAACACCCAGCAGAAGCAACAGGAGATCAAACAGGGGTTTTATCAAATACATGGCTTCCTGCATATGCTTGGTGCAATTGACTGCACCCATGTCTGGATTGTACCACCTGCAGCAACAGAGCATCTATACCGGAACAGAAAGCATACCGCTCCATAAAAGTGAAGGCAATAGTTGACCACCAGGGATTGTTTATCATGGGAGTGCACATGATTTCTTCATCTTTCACAACAGCACCATCAATCAGCACTTCCAGGATGGACGATATGGCAATGGCCCTCTTGTCGGTAAGTCCATAAACCCAGCAATATACACACAGCACAACAACCCTGTAGGACACACAATACATACACCACTACATTGACATGTGGGAAGGAAGACACCCAAGCACAGCAGCAGAGCGTGCCTATAAAGGGCACATTGGAGGACATGCACCATTCTAGAAAGGACATCATGATTAAGGTGCCTGGACATCACAGGAGGCAGCCTCCTATATGCCCCAGAAATGGTCTGCAAGAACATATTGACTTGTGGCATCCTGCACAATATTTGTGTGAGGAGGAACATCCCCCCTATATGAACCCAAGCAAGAACTGCCTGAGGAGGAGGAGGAGGATTGTGCCAGGGAAAATGAGGGGGAACATCCAAACACAGCTGCAGGAATGAGCCGCAGGCAGCAGATTGTTCAAACTTTTTTCCCCAACAGTCACTCTCAACACCTTGTTAGGATATGTAATTAAACACCTCACTTTATCACACAATCCTGCTCTGGTTACTTATTTCTCCATCACATATTCTTTAGGAATGTGAGTATTACCTCAGGGAGCATGTCACATAGACAAATCTGATTACTTCTGATGCAGCATCACATGTGATGCGTATGATTGTACAGCAAACATCACACACACACAAAAAATATCATCTTTTGAATTTCACATATGAAGGACAAAATCATTGGACCACAGCATATGACACACATCCATGTTGCCAACATGGTCTACTGTAGTACAAGACACACATCAATGCCATCTACAATCATAAGGTAAATAAGTGCCTCAAACATGAGGCAGTGGATGTGAAATATCAGTGGTAACAGGAATGTATGAACAGACCCCTGGCATTAGTAAGTGTTACATTTGCTATCTCCGCAAGGAGCTTGTGTGAAAAGAGGTGCATCATTTCTGAAAATGGATAGCATGAGTGTCCCAGATATGACAAGCAATGTTCACAACACATGCCCTGCACAGTCCATCCCTGGAAATAATTCCTGCCACTGCCATGTGTTAAGTCTCTGCCCTCCCATCTCTAGGGGGTGCTGTAAATGGACTATCTGTACCCTGGGAATCATCATTAACACCCACACAGACTCCCATTCTAACTCTTGTTTGCTTCCCTTTTCCATATGACATGCTATAGAAGAACTACATTAGCCTGCATGGACTTCAGGTCCCATAATGCACTGCCTGGTAGTCAGTAAAACCTGTAATCTTCTGTCCATTGCTTCCTATTGGAAACGTTTGGTTGTCCCTTTATACTGGATTCTCTCCTCCAGGACTTGTGAGAGACTGAAGCTGAACACACCTGTGGCCTCTCTTGTGCAGTCCAGCCATGTGACTCTGCCATGGCCTTGCTGCTGCCTGGAACTGCTTAGAAGCTGCAATTCCCTGAAGCTCCTCGTCATGCATTGGAGTACGATTCATTTGTGTTACAGACCCCTTATTGGATTGTGTTACAGTCCTGATTACGCCTGAACCTGCTCTCTGTTTACCCAATCCTGTTCCTGCTTGTTCCAGTCAGATTCTGCTCCCTGTTTCTCAGCCTTGTTCATGGTTGTTTCTGTCAGAGCCTGCTTTCTGTTAGCCAGACCTGTTCTAGCCTTTGCGTCAACCAGAGCCTGTTCCCTGTGCCTGGCTTTTCCTCCTAGTTGGTTCCACTGCGTTCTGTTTCCTCTTGGGGTATCGTGTCTAGTAAGTGTACTGTCAGTCCTCACCTGTCTAGAAGTGTTTAACTTTTTATTTTTTCAGACACCTGGTTTTCAGGAGGATAATCCAGCCCCCATCCTTTGTCTAGTGTTGCATGTAGTCATTAGTGCCTAACAGTGACAGTGTGCGATGGCTGTATTCCAGGAATTGTTACTGTGTCTCCAGCCTGACCAACAAGGGTCCACACACTGATTCAGTTCTGCTGCCACCTTTCTATGGGGCTTGTGTGGTGACTAGCTGTGAGAGTAATATGCACAGAAGCACTGACGTTCCCTCTTGCTGTGGGAAGTTCTGAGCCCTACCCTGAGTACAATCTTAGTTATGAGCCCTACGTGTTTGTCCATTACTGACCTTTTCCATATTTGTCCACAATAAGATTGCTCTGTATTCACTCTTCTGTATTATCTGCCTTACCATACGGATTATGAGATCTGACAAAGGTATTCCCTGAACCCAGGACTTACCGAGTATTTATTTGATTTATTTGATATTAGACTGTTGATATTAGACTGCTGTTTTATTGTTTTATTCAGTCTGAATACGCTCTGCCTTCGCCCGTGTTTAGTGGTGGATGGCAGATTCACTGCACTTTACATATTCTAGGCAACGTGGGCCTCAAGTCTTCTGCTTTTGTTTTTATCTTGGCATATTGCTCACCTCTGTAATTCATTGCGTGCTGCCTGCGCTGCCTGCATACCGCGCCGCGGCCTCCCACCCGGCCACACCGATATATTTTAAAGCCTCCATTTTTTACTCTTTTCACAACTCCCTTCCTTCCGCCATTTTGGTAAGCGGTCTAGTTGTTTAAACGCATCAGGAGTTGCCCAGTATCAAGGGCTCCATGGGCCGCACATGCAGCGGATTATGAGATCCGAAAAAGGTATTCCCTAAACCCAGGACCTACTGAGTATTTATTTGATTTATTTGATATTAGACTGTTGATATTAGACTGCTGTTTTATTGTTTTATTCAATTTCAATCCGCTCTGCCTATGCCCGTGTTTAGTGGCGGACAACAGATTCACTGCACTTTACATATTCTAGGCAATGTGGGCCTCAAGTTTTCCGCTTTTGTTTTTATCTTGGCATATTGCTCACCTCTGTAATTCATTGCGCGCTGCCTGCGCTGCCTGCGCTACCTGAGCTACCTGCAGACCGCCATGCGTCCTCCCGCACTGCCACGCTGATATTTTGTACATCTCCATTTTTTACTCTTTTCACAACTCCCTTTCTTCCTCCATTTTGGTAGGTGGTCTAGTCGTTCAAACGCATCAGGAGTTGCCCAGTATAAAGGGCTTGATGTGCTGGGCACGCAGCGGATTATGAGATCCGACAAAGGTATTCCCTAAACCCAGGACCTACCAAGTATTTATTTGATTTATTTGATATTAGACTGTTGATATTAGACTGCTGTTTTATTGTTTTATTCAATTTTAATCTGCTCTGCCTACACCCGTGTTTAGTGGCGGACGGCAGGTTCATTGCACTTTACATATTATAGGCAACGTGGGCCTCAAGTTTGCCGCTTTTATTTTTATCTTGGCATATTGCTCACCTCTGTAATTCATTGAGCTCTGCCTGCACTGCCTGCATACTGCACCGCCTCCTCCCGCACTGCCACGCCAATATTTTTTTAAGCCTCCATTTTTTACTCTTTTCACAACTCACTTTCTTCTGCCATTTTAGTAGGCGGTCTAGTTGTTCAAACGCATCAGGAGTTGCCCAGCATAAAGGGCTTCATGCACCAGGCACCCAGCGGATTATGAGATCTGACAAAAGTATTCCCTAAACCCAGGATCTACGGAGTATTTATTTGATTTATTTGATATTAGACTTTTAATATAAGACTGCTGTTTTATTGTTTTATTCAATTTGAATCTGTTCTGCCTACGCCCGTATTTAGTGGCAGATGGCAGATTCACTGCACTTTACACATTATAGGCAATGTGGGCCTCAAGTGTTCCGCTTTTGTTTTTATCTTGGCATATTGCTCACCTCTGTAATTCATTGTGCGCTGCCTGCATACCGCGCCGCGTCCTCCCACAGTGCCACGCCAATATTTTTATGGATCAAATCTGTTTATTGGCTTTTCAATTATAAAACATCACATATGCAACGCAGAAGAGCAAAACAGTTACATTGACATAAAGCTTACTCCGTGCACAGTGACAGAAATACTTAATACAAAATTCAACGTTGTTTCCCCGCGGCTAGCGAACAATACAAAAATCAATCGGTCCCAGGCCCCGTTACAATACTATCCCGGTCCTGTATATACATTTCTAGTGCAATTCGCCCCCAATCACTCAATTCAAGTTCAGAACCCTCAAGTAGGTCGGACATGTCAACTCTGAAAACTCCCCCAACAGTATTTGTAAGTTGCCATAGTTGCCATAGTTCCTTAAAGTCCGCACCTCGCTGCTGAGAGGTCAGACTAAGCTTTTCCATAGCGAGGATAAACCAGAGCCTGTGTAGCCATGAAATTACTGTTGGGATCTGGTCAGTGCCCCACACGGATAGCAACAGCTGTAATGCCGCATTTAGAGCTAAGGCCATCTGCCGTCCCTTCAATGATCTCAGGGGGAAAGTGAGAGGGTTGGGAAGGCCAAGCAGAATGTACACAGGGAGTCTAGGTATCTGAGTGTCAAACGCCATATCACTTATGTCTATTATGTTCTCCCAGTACCGGTGGAGCTTAGGGCAGTGCCATAGTAAATGGACAAGCAATCCCCCTCCCCCACACCCCCTCTAACAAAGGCTAGATTTCGTCTGAGAGCTCCCTCTCAAGTTCCCTCTCCCACCTCAGCTGGCCCTTAGTCTTAGGCGAACGGGTCCCTCCCCACAGAAGAGCGTAAAGCTCCGAGATCACACATTTATTGCCCTTTTTCATTAGAAGCCATTTTTCAAACGGTGTTAACGGCCTGTCTATTAATGTTCTATTAGCTGGTAACAGGGCCCAATGTCGTATTTGATAATTCATCATCCAGTCAGCCTCGGTTAGGCCTCAGTTGGTCACAGGGGATCACCCCCTGCTCGTCAAATAGATATCCTACCCTTTTACAGCCCCCTTCATGCCAATATTTTTAATGCCTACATTTTTTACTCTTTTCACAACTCCATTTCTTCTGCCATTTTGCTAGGTGGTCTAGTTATTCAAACGCATCAGGAGTTGCCCAGTATAAGGGGTTCATGCGCTGGGCACGCAGCAGATTATGAGATCCGACAAAGGTATTCCCTAAACCCAGGACCTACTGAGTATTTATCTGATATTAGACCGTTGAGATTAGACTGCTGTTTTATTTTTTTTATTCAATTTGAATCCACTCTGCCTTCGGCCGTGTTTTGTGGCGGACGGCAGATTCTCTGCACTTTACATATTCTAGGCAATGTGGGCCTCAAGTCTTCCTTTTTTGTTTCTATCTTGCCATATTGCTCACCTCTGTAATTCATTGTACGCTGCCTGCATACCGCGCCGTGTCCTCCGGCACTACCATGCTGATATTTTTAAAGCCTCCATTTTTTACTCTTTTGACAACTCCCTTTCTTCCGCCATTTTGTTAGGTGGTCTAGTTGTTCAAACGCATCAGGAGTTGCCCAGTATAAAGGGCTTCATGCACCGGGAGCGCAGAGGACGCGTGCAGTACATGCGCTGCTGGCAAGATGAAGGCCAGTCATGCCAGTGGCCAGATGCCAGTCATGCTGCCCAAGACAGTGTAAAGAGATTAGATTAGTCTATTCAAGACAACAACTTCTTGCCTATAATAGCACTTTGCTGAACACAGCCCACTCCACTGTATCCCCTGTCTCTCCTAACATGGCCTGCAACATCTGGACCCCTCAACCTGTATTACCACCCCCTCTCAAGAAAACCAAACAACAACTGGGTAGATCTTTACCAGTGCACAAGTTACAAATCCTCTCATTATTAAAATAATATACCCCAGATACCTTGTTTCTAACAGAAACCTGGCTCAATGAGGATGCCTCTCCTGGGGTAGTAATGTCACTGCCTCAGGATTACTCAATCAATCATTTAGACATACCTCACGCCAGAGGTGGGGGGATTGCCATCATTCATAAGAACTCAATTAAATGTTCTTGCACCTCTTTAGTTATTCCTGACTGTGAAAGCCTGCTCTTCTCTTTAACTTTGAATTCCACATTCACTATTTCCGGAATACTTATCTACCACCCTCCTGGTCCATATGGGAGATTTCTACAAGCTCTACCTGATTTTGTGGCTGATATGTCCTGCAAAACCCCAAACTTTACCATTCTTGGCTATTTTAACACCCACACAGATGACAAACACTGCCTTTCGGCTAAAGCCCTACTCTCTGATTTGGCCTCACTAGATCTGAAACAGCTGATCAAAGGACCAACAGATTTTAAGGCCACACCATTAATTTAGTATTCAGCAATCTTCCTGACCTATTCTCCCATACTCCCCTCCCTCTGATCTGGACAGATCCTTACTTATTGTTACTTACGCTCTCTTATCCTTTTCTTCCCTCTATCAAACTTCTATAAAGTCAACTGCTCGCCAATGGTCTAAATTGAACCACAGAGAATGGCTGGAAACAATAAATCTTTTTCTTCCTATCTGTGAGGAATCTGGTATGTGTCCAATAGAAAACTTTAATATGTGGATAAGTACTTCTCTAGACACCATACTACCAACCAAGACTATTATCAAAAGGACCAATAGTAAAGCCAAACTATGGTTGACACCTCAATTTCTTCAACATAAAAAAAGGTGCAAGCAACTTCAAAGAAGTTGGAGAAAGGACTATGACACCGCCTCTAAGTCACAATATCGGTATGCGATCAGAACAATTCATGCAGAAATCAAACTCAAGCAGCATTCTACACATCTAAAATTGAACAGTCTGCAAAATTCCCCTAACGAGATCTTTACGATCTTTAAAGAACGTACCCTAGTCCCCTCAACTGACATCCCCACAGAGGCCTCCATCACCCACAGTAATAATCTGGCAGGCTAGTTGGAAAGGAAAACTTTATATATTTATGCCACCTTCCCTTCTGATGCCCTTTTAGAGACTGATCGGCATCCACATCACGATCTTCAATCTCCAACAGTTTCACTTCCGTCTTTTCAACCTATAACAGAGGCTCTAGTCACTAAACATTTGCACACTATAAAATCGGGATCTCCCTTAGATCCCGCCCCTCCTCGTATACTAGCTCCGGCCTCTGACCTAATCTCACTATATTAACAAATATTCTGAATCAACCCTTATCCTCTGGTCTTGTTCCTCAGCTCTTGAAGCATGCTGTTCTTAAGCCCTTATTAAAAAAAACTAAACTTGACCCAACTCTTCTGACCAACTATAGACCTATTGCTCTCCTTCCCATTTTGGCAAAGATAGTTGGAAAACACATTGCTAATGAACTTACGTGTTTTCTTGAAGACCACAAACTCTTACATCCCTCACAAATTGGATTTAGACCACAGCACAGTACAGAGTCAGCTTTATTAACCGTCATGGAAAATGCCTGCCAATTATTAGATCGAGGTGGACATGCAGCTATCATCTTATTAGACTTCAGTGCCACATTTATACAGTAGACCATAACACACTACTTCAACAAATTTTAGCTATAGGAATAGAAGGTACTAAACTAAGATGGTTTTCTTCCTTTTTGAAAGATAGAACTTTTCAAGTTCTTGACTGCTCCTTCCTTTTCAACACATTTTCCCTCACTTTCGGTGTCCCTCAGGGCTCCTTGCTGAGCCCTTCTCTTTTTAATATTTTTCTGTCCCCCTTAGCCAAAATTGTTGAAAAATATGTCCTTTCCTTGATAACATATGCCGACGATACCCAGCTGGTAGTCTCTCTTTCGAATTCTGGAAACTCCACCCAATTTAATCTATCCCCCAGTCTTGCGGATGTAGCTAAATGGATGACTATCTCTAAACTTAAACTTAATGACGAAAAATTGGAAGTAATGATAACTGGAAATCATGCTCTTCTTAAGTCTCTTGTGTTAGCACTGGAAATTTGTGAAAATCTGCCCCCCCAAAGAAAACATAAAGAGTTTAGGTTTCTGGTTAGACCCCCACCTCACGATGGTCCATCAATCTAAAAAGCTGGTTGCATCATGTTTTGGCCTATTAAGAACTATGAGGAAAATCTTCAAGATCTTACCTTTTTTGGCCAGAAGACTTATCATTCAGGCTCTGATATTGTCCCGCTTATACTATGGCAATTCCCTTTTTCTTAGCTCTACGGGATATGTGATAAGGAGATTGCAAGTTGTGCAAAATGCCGCTGCACGTTTGCTTATGAATACTCCCAGGCATCTGTCGGCCAAATCTGCACTGACCTCTCTTTATTGGCTTCCCATAAAACAACTGATCCATTTTAAGGCCATCTGCATGACACATAAAGCCCTCCACAACAAGGGCCTGTGGTTTCTCAGGCATTGTATGTCACTGTACGTCCCTATAAGGACACTCAGATCCTCCACTGCCTCGTTGGTCAACATACCCCGTTTCAAGAAAGCAACATGGGGAGGTAACTCTTTCTCAGTTAAAGCTGCACGCCTCTGGAATTCCCTCTCATTGGAACTTCAACAAGAATGGCTGGAATCTTCCTTTCGTAAGAAACTGAAGACATTTTTATTCTCAGTGTATGTTTTTGTTCGGTTTATGGTCTACCTTAAGCGCTGGGAAGCTCTCGGGTAGCCATGCGCTCTAAAATTAATTAAACTAAACTAAACTAAACCATAGCTGCCCTATCCCCTTGTATGCCTTTAGCTGCTCTTCTGCTTTGGTACACTTCTTCCTTGCAAGATACTCTTTGAACTCAAGGGTTTCTCCAAAAGGCTCCTGACTAGACCCGCATGAAACAGTAACAATATGGAGCCCAATCCTGACACAGGGTACACATGCCCACACATTTGAATAGGACATTTCTGTGGAATGCACATCTGAAAATATGTGAGCACATGCAGCCAGGGCAGCAGGACCACCACAGCAACATGAGTAACATAGGTAATGTTCATGAGTCAAACTGACGCGTACCTAACAATTTTATGAGGCACAAACACTGTGCGTACCAAACATGTACAAATGTCCCACATATGGGTAGTTCACACACAAGTCACAATGAAGTCATAACCAACAAATAATAACATATGAGGGGTGACATATCGGACATAGCCCTCATCAGCCATTCTCTATCATTCCTGTGTTTTGTTT
Organism: Pleurodeles waltl; assembly: GCF_031143425.1. Taxonomy (NCBI): domain Eukaryota; kingdom Metazoa; phylum Chordata; class Amphibia; order Caudata; family Salamandridae; genus Pleurodeles; species Pleurodeles waltl. The sequence continues at coordinate 1,073,460,174 of NC_090437.1, forward strand.
GTCATGGGAAATGTAATGTCCCCAAAGTCAAACAATTACACACATCAAATGAGTCAACACATATTACAAACACACATCATGACTGTTGTTAATCACTGATTGCCATCTTATATAGATACCCATTTGTAACACATTCATACATGACCATTACGTTAAATGTATTGCATGCCGTTCCTTCAGAAGCACACATATTGTTGTTACAGTTCATTCACACACAAAACACAGAGGCCATGATTTATACTTTCACAGCAACACATTGCCATCATTTATTGACGCAAAAGCGGCTCAAACTTACAAAATACAATTGTATTTTGTAAGTATGTGCTGCTTTTGCCTCAGAAAATGAAGGAAATGTAGAGCAAAGATAATACGAATCTGGGCCGCAGTTGCATGCTCTACTATATGTGACCAACATTTGACTTGGAAGTGCTCCAGTGTCAGAATATTGTTACAAAGTCATAACCTAATTTTCGCAAGACAGCGATGCAAACGTTTTCTGCAAAAAATTGTGAATTCCTGTATTGTAATGTACATGTAGGACTGTATGGGTAACTGTCCCCCAGCATCTAGCCCCATAAGTGGTCTCCATTTATGTGACACTTATGAGGTGTGTAAAAGGCGTGCATGCAAGTCAAAGCCAGATGTGTGCTGGCATCAATGTGCCCTCCTCACATGTGTTCCACTCACTAAATCCATGTACAAGTGGACATGGCTTTGTGGTTGTCCTCGACAGTTGTGATGATGTATTGCATGCCCATCCCCCCTGAGGCACAGGGGTAGGGGAAGTAGATATATAGGTAGATGTGATGGTCACAGTGTAGATGAAAGTCATCTCATTCAAGCATGCATGTGTCCCAAACAACACTGACCCCTTAAGTTTAGCAACTTCATACCATCCTGCCAATTACATCTACAAATCACTGGTCTCGGGTGCCTTGAAGTTGACTCAGATGATAAAGATTAGTGGGCCTGGCCCATGTGAAATACTTGCTGCATTTGCATTGTGACACATTGCACTACATCAATACACAGATCACTTTTTTTGGTACACCTCTTGTTGTGCTTTGCTGTGCTGTTAAATACTTAAGGGGTAGGCAACGTTGCCATTTCATTCATCAGGGACATTATATCATCTGGACTGTGATTTGGACTGCATGTCCAATTTAAGGGAGAGTATTAGATTATCATCTGTACATTCATCACACAATGATGACACCGACTCATTTTACAGCTGCCAATATGAATGCAACAGAGATCAGGGATTTCCAGAAGCGGGCAGTGAGGTACAGACACATCTTAGATGTTGAGTCTACAGGAGAATGGCGGGCTTTCAGCCAAGGGGGACCGGTATTGGCCACAATGGGTGGGGCCACCACCAAAACTGCGCCCAGTAGCACATCGGCCATGATAACATCAGCCCCACCTGCTGCAACCTCAACCTCGGGACCAACACTCACCACACCTGCTGCACCTTCCACTTCAGCACCACCGACCACTACACCTGCAGGAGCAACAACGTCTAGAACACGGACCACCACATCTGCTGCTTTGGTCATGGCCGCCATTTCCCAGCTCCAGAAAGACATGCGTAAAGTACTGAAAAAGCTTGACACTCTCCAGCGGGACGTGGACAAAAATAGCCAAAGGCTAAAATCTATAAAGAAAAATCTAAGGAGGGAAAACCTCTGAACTCCTGCCTTCCCTCACCCCTAATTCCGTCCCTCTCCCTCTTCATTCCTTATCCAGTTTTTTAGTGGGTTTAGAGGGTTTAGTGATAGGTTAGAGTAGGGCAGTAGTTTAGATAGGATAAGTGGGTGGGGGTTCATATTATTACATGTTAGTTTGTGGGTGGGTGAATGGGGATTAATGTTGGGGCTTTTGTGTATTTTAATAAAAAATAAAATTAAAACAAATATAAAAATACATATTTGTTTAGTATTAGTTAGTATATGTTTAGGTTAGTATATGTTGTCCTACATGTGTCTCATTATATAAGGGGGTTGGTGGGAAATGTTTAGTGAGGTGTGTGGTTAAATGTGGTAAGTAAGCTTAGCATAGGGTAGTTAGGGCCAGTTCTGGGTAATGTTTAGTTAGGATACAATAGGTTAGTATAGGTGTGTAACATAGTTTAAAGTTCTGTTTTGTACATAGTTATTAACCCCTTCGCTGCCAGGCCTTTTCCCCCTCCTGTGCCGATCCTTTTTTTAGCTATTTGGGGCAGTTCGCACTTAGGCCCTCATAACTTTTTGTTCACATAAGCTAGCCACGCCAAATTTGTGTCCTTTTTTTCCAACATCCTAAGGATTCTAGAGGTACCCAGACTTTGTGGGTTCCCCAGAAGGAGGCTAAGAAATTAGCCAAATAACAGTGAAAATTTTGTTTTTTTCAAAAAAATGGCAAAAAGGGGCTGCAGAAGAAGGCTTGTGGTTTTTTCCCTGAAAATGGCATCAACAAAGGGTTTGCGGTGCTACAATCACCAGCTTCCCAGCTTTCAGGAACAGGCAGACTTGAATCAGAAAACCCAATTTTTCAACACAAGTTTGGCATTTTACTGGGACATACCCCATTTTTATGATTTTTTTTGCTTTCAGCCTCCTTCCAGTCAGTGACAGAAATGGGCATGAAACCAATGCTGGATCCCAGAAACCGCAACATTTCTGGAAAGTAGACAAAATTCTGAATTCAGCAAGGGGTAATTTGTGTAGATCCTACAAGGGTTTCCTACAGAAAATAACAACTGAAAAAGAAAAATATTGAAATTGAGGCGAAAAAAACATAAATTTTTCTCTCCGTTTTACTCTGTAACTTTTTCCTGCAATGTCAGATTTTCGAAAGCAATATACCGTTAAGTCTGCTGGACTCCTCTGGTTGCGGGGATATATAGGGCTTGTAGGTTCATCAAGAACCCTAGGTACCCAGAGCCAATAAATGAGCTGCACCCTGCAGTGTGTTTTCGTTCTATACGGGTATCCAGCAATTCATTTGCTGAAATATAAAGAGTGAAAAATAGCTATCAAGAAAACCTTTGTATTTCCAAAAAGGGCACAAGATAAGGTGTTGAGGAGCAGTGGTTATTTGCACATCTCTGAATTCCGGGGTGACCATACTAGCATGTGAATTACAGGGCATTTCTCAAATAGATGTCTTTTTTACACACTCTATTTGAAAGGAAAAAATGTAGAGAAAGACAAGGGGCAATAACACTTGTTTTGCTAATCTATGTTCCCCCAAGTCTCCCGATAAAAATTATACCTCACTTGTGTGGGTAGGCCTAGCGCCCGCGACAGGAAACGCCCCAAAACGCAACGTGGACACATCACATTTTTTTAAAGAAAACAGAGGTGTTTTTTGCAAAGTGCCTACCTGTAGATTTTGGCCTCTAGCTCAGCCGGCACCTAAGGAAAACCTACCAAACCTGTGCATTTTTGAAAACTAGAGACCTAGGGGAATCCAAGATGTGGTGACTTGTGGGGCTCTGACCAGGTTCTGTTACCCAGAATCCTTTGCAAACCACAAACTTTGGCAAAAAAAACACATTTTCCTCAAACTTCGGTGACAGAAAGTTCTGGAATCAGAGAGGAGCCACAAATTTCCTTCCACCCAGCGTTCCCCCAAGTCTCCCGATAAAAATGATACCTCACTTGTGTGGGTAGGCCAAGCACCCGCGACAGGAAATGCCCCAAAACGCAACGTGGACACATCACATTTTTTTAAAGAAAACAGAGGTGTTTTTTGCAAAGTGCCTACCTGTAGATTTTGGCCTCTAGCTCAGACGGCACCTAGGGAAAATGACCAAACCTGTGCATTTTTTAAAACTAGAGACCTAGGGGAATCCAAGATGGGGTGACTTGTGGGGCTCTGACCAGGTTCTGTTACCCAGAATCCTTTGCAAACCTCAAAATTTGGCTAAAAAAACATGTTTTCCTCACATTTCGGTAACAGAAAGTTCTGGAATCTGAGAGGAGCCTCAAATTTCCTTCGACCCAGCGTTTCCCCAAGTCTCCCGATAAAAATTATACCTCAATTGTGTGAGTAGGCCTAGCGCCCGCGACAGGAAATGGCCCAAAACACAATGGTGGTCATTCCAAATTTGGCGGGCTGCGGTTGCCGCCCGCCAAACTTACACCGCCACTTGGCCGCTCCGCGGTCAAAAGACAGCGGGCCATTCAGACTTTCCCGCTGGGCCGGTGTGCGCCCGCCAAGGGAGCGCCCGCCGGCCCAGCGGGAAAGGCCCTGCAACACAGAAGCCTGCTCCGAATGGAGCTGGCGGTGTTGCAGGGGTGCGACGGGTGCTGTTGCACCCATCGCGATTTTCACTGTCTGCTATGTGAAACAGTAGACACTGTCTGCTATGCAGACAGTGAAAATCATGCTGGGGCCCTGTTAGGGGGCCCCTGCACTGCTCATGCCAGTGGCATGGGCAGTGCAGGGGCCCCCAGGGGCCCCGCAACACCCGTTCCCGCCATCCTGTTCCTGGCAGTAAAAACCAGGGTCAGCCGCGGTTGGAATGCCAAATGAAGCACCGCCAGCCTGTTGGCGGTGCTTCCGTCAACATCCACCCTGGCGGTCTATGACAGCCAGAGTTGGAATGAGGGCCAATGTGGACACATCACATTTTTTCATAGAAAACAGTGCCTACCCGTGGATTTTGGCCTCTAGCTCAGCCGGCCCCAGGGGGGGCAGAAATGGCCTAAAATAAATTTGTCCCCTACCCCCCAAAACCCCCCCCCGGGAGCGACCCTTGCCTAATGGGTCGCTCCCCATCTCTAAAAAAACAAACAAACAAAAACAAAAACACAAAAAAACAATTTGCCCTGGCGCCTAGAGGTTTCTGCCCCCCCTGGGGGCAGATCGGCCTAATAACAATAGGCCGATCTGCCCCCGGGGGCAGAAATGGCCTAAAATAAATTCCCCCCCCCCCGGCGTGACCCTTGCCTACGGTGTCGCTCCCCCTGCGTGACATTGGCGCCAAAAAAAAAATCCCCGGTGCCTAGTGGTTTCTGCCCCCTTGGAGGGCAGATTGACCTAAAATCGGGCAATCTGCCCACAAGGGCGGCAGAAATGGTCTAAATAAAGACCCTTGCCTAATGGGACTCTCCCCATCTCTAAAAAAACAACAAAAAAACACAAACAAATATTTTGCCCCGGCGCCTAGAGGTTTCTGCCCCCCCTGGGGGCCGATCGGCCTAATACTGATAGGCCGATCTGCCCCCAGGGGGGGCAGAAATGGCCTAAAATAAATTTGCCCCCCAGCCCCCCCGGGGAGCGACCCTTGCCTACAAGGTCGCTCCCCTTGCGTGACAACGCAAAAAAAAAGATCCCTGGTGCCTAGTGGTTTCTGCCCCCCTTGGGGGCAGATTGACCTAAAATCGGCCGATCTGCCCCAAAGCGGGCAGAAATGGTCTAAATACAATTTGCCCCCCAGGGGAGCAACCCTTGCCTAATGGGTCGCTCCCCATCTCTAAAAAACACAAACAAACAAAAAAAGAAAAACACAAAACAACAATTTGCCCTGGGGCCTAGAGGTTTCTTCCCCCCCTGGGGGCAGATCGGCCTAATAACAATAGGCCGATCTGCCCCCGGGGGGGCAGAAATGGCCTAACATAAATTTGCCCCCCACCATCCCCCCAACCCCCACCCGGGAGCGACCCTTGCCTACGGGGTCGCTCCCCCTGCGTGACATTGGCGCCAAAAAAAAAATCCACGGTGCCTAGTGGTTTCTGCCCCCTTGGGGGCAGATTGACCTAAAATCAGGCAATCTGCCCCCAAGGGGGGCAGAAATGGTCTAAATACAATTTGCCCCCCAGGGGAGCGACCCTTGCCTAATGGGTCGCTCCCCATCTCTAAAAAAATAAACAAACACAAAAAAAACACAAAAAAAATTTTGCCCTGGCGTCTAGAGGTTTCTGCCCCCCTGGGGGCAGATCAGCCTAATACCAATAGGCCGATCTGCCCCCAGGGGGGGCAGACATGGCCTTAAATAAATTTGATCCCCCCCCCGGGGAGCGACCCTTGCCTACGGGGTCGCTCCCCCTGCGTGACATTGGCGCCAAAAGAAAGATCCCTGGTGCCTAGTGGTTTCTGCCCTGCTTGGGGGCAGATTTACCTAAAATCGGCCGATCTGCCCCCAAAGCGGTCAGAAATGGCCTAAATACAATTTGCCCCTCCAGGGGAGCGACCCTTGCCTAAGGGGTCGCTACCCATCTCTAAAAAAACAAACAAACAAAAAAAATAAAAAAAATTGCCCTGGTGCCTAGAGGTTTCTGCCCCCCCTGGGGGCAGATCGGCCTAATAACAATAGGCCGATCTGCCCCGGGGGGCAGAAATGGCCTAAAATAAATTTGACCCCCCCGGGGAGCGACCCTTGCCTACAAGGTCGCTCCCCATGCGTGATGGCGCAAAAAAAAGATCCCTGGTGCCTAGTGGTTTCTGCCCCCCTTGGGGGCAGATTGACCTAAACTCGGCCGATCTGCCCCCAAAGCGGGCAGAAATGGCCTAAATACAATTTGCCCCTCCAGGGGAGCGACCCTTGTCCAAGGGGTCGCTCCCCATCTGTAAAACAAAAAAAACAAAAAATCCCTGGTGCCTAGTGGTTTCTGCCCCCCTTGGGGGCAGATCAGGCTAATCAAAATAGGCTGATCTACCCCCCAGGGGGGCAGAAATGGCCTAAAATAATTCCCCCCCACCCCCCCCCCCGGAGCGACCCTTGCCGAAGGGGTTGCTCCCCTTGCGTGAAATTCACGTTAAAAAAAAAACGCCCTGGTGTCTAGTGTTTTCTTCCCCCTTGGAGGCAGATTGGCCTCATCAAAATAGGCCAATCTGCCCCCAAGGGGGGCAGAAATGGCCTAAATATAATTTGCCCCCTAGGGGAGCGACCCTTGCCTAAGGGGTCGCTCCCCACCTAAAAAAAAAAAAACATAACAAAAATAAAAAATAAAATAAAATGATCCCTGGTGCCTAGAGGTTTCTGCCCCCCCCGGGGGCAGATCGGCCTAATTCCCCAAAAAATGCCCCCCCTGGGAGCGACCCTTGCCCAAGGGGTCGCTCCCTTATGTCCATTTAAAAAAAAAAAAAAAATCCCTGGTGTCTAGTGGGGTTTCAAAAGCCGGATTGCAAGCAATCCGGCTTTTGAAACCCTGGGAGAGACTTCAAAGGGAAGGAAATACATTTCCTTCCCTTTGAAGCCTCTCCGGGCCTCCCCCACGGGATTGAAAGAGAAATGCTGAGCATTTCTCTTTCAATCGCGCTGGAAGCTCTGTGACTAATCAGCGCGCGCTCGCGCGCTGACGTCACAGGGGGGGTTGGGGGGGTCGGGGATGGAAGGGGAAGGGCTTCCCCTTCCATCCCTGACTTGGGGGGGTGGGGGGAACCCCACAGAGGGAGCGCTAGCGCTCCCTCTGGGCTCTGTGACCAGGACGTAATGGTTACGTCCTGGGCACAGCAGCACTGTGCCTCAGGACGTAACCATTATGTCCTGGGCACAGAACGGGTTAAAGATTTAGTACTCCCTTACTGCATGTGTCATATGCTTGGGGTTCTGGGCCTTTCAATGAGTGTACAGTGCCAATAGTCTGTTGGCCTGTGTATTCCATCCTGCATCCACATCCCACTCTTGACATGTTAATTCCCACTTTCAACTGAGCTGTCACATTGGCAGCTTCAACAAATCTAAATCTCTATGCATCCGCCATCCATTGTACCCATCACTCAACGTGACTATGGTGCCCATGTATTGGACAGGTAGGTGTGGTTTTAAAGCTGTCATCATTTGGGTCCTGTGTCGGAAAGTTGGGCACTATGCGATGTCTTCCTGCAGCCTGATCTTCATATGAACACTGCTAAACTGAGTAGTGTCAATTTCATATGAGGTCAAGTACACATTTCACGCATATGTGTTTTAATTGTACTCCCAGCTGACGTTATTGGCCAAACACTCTAACACAGCCATTCCTGCTGTATGTTGTGGGTGAGGCATGTATCTTTGAAAGCAAATGTCACATGCACAATGAGTTTCTTGTAGGGGATGTGGGCAGCATTGAGTTTCATCTTGTAAATACCTTGGGCCAGAAATATACTACTATCGCACTGTATTTGCCTCATTTTTTGACGCAAAGCAGCACAAACTTACAATGATATTTTGTAAATTTGTGCTGCTTTTACTTCAAAAAAAGAGGCAAACGCAGCACAGAAGAATTAGAAGTCATGGCCCTTGTGCGTACATATCTGCCTACATTATTTCTGCACTCTGGTATTGACACTCTGTGACCATAGACATGTTGCATGCATCACAAATCTCCAGCAAAGTAGATGTGTCACATTACACACAGACAAAGTGGTTGTGTGGGTGCTGTTTATTTTAAAGTGCTGTAGTGCAATATTTATATAGTCCAGGTTTGTGAGCCCATTAGTGTAAAGCATTCTATTGTGACGCAATACAAGTGCAAGGTTGAGGGACATGTCCTTGGACATGCTGAGATGAAGTGTCATTCAGTGCATAGGAACATGAATTGCCAATTGAGTAGTGAGAAACAATTTCATTCCATAGTGGTAAGGTTAACAGTCTGTCGGTGAAGAGTGCATGTCACCAACTGTAGCAACACTCGCATGTTGTCAAGCACAGGACAAAGGAAAACCAGTGCCCATGTGGTATGGGCTGGTGCTACCGGGCACTCCTATGGGTGAATATGATCTGTTCCACATCCATATGGCATCACTGCAGCAAGGAGGAGCTGCTGATTATTGAGTATGGCAGCAACATCCCTGTGGTCGGCAGCCATGTCTGCTCTGAGGGGGTCCATCTTGTTGTCATGCATGCAGCTGCAAATTGGGAGAGCAGGTGTTGTGGCAACTCCATCACAGCAGTGATGAGGTCCCTCACACACTGTTTAACTCCTTGCCATAGGGATTGTGTGACTTGTATGGCTGCTGACTGTTCTGCGGATGTCATCATGCACATGCACATCCCCTCAAGGATGGCTGCCATAGTTTACAGCCCCACCCACACCTCTTTGGCCAGCTCCCGCTGTACTCCCACTACTGTCCTCTCAAAGGTGGTCCCTGCGTCATTAGAGTCCTCAGCTGTGTTTGAGCTGGCAGGTCATACTATTGGGTGGTGGGTGGGTCCTCTGGGATGGCTGCTACATGTGTGCTACTCCTTGTGACTGGAGATGGTGTCTGGAGGGTTCCCAGGACATCTTGGAGGGTTTCCTGGCTTATGGTTGTCAGCTGGTCATCCAGGTCATCAGGGTAGTCCAGGACTGACAGATCCACAGGAGAGCCATCGTCCTCTGCAATGAGATATTGTACAATTAGTGTGTCTGTGTTGTGCCAGTTGTAATGTGAAATAACTGACTTCCTGTTGGTGGTACATTGTAATCTTGGTTCCCATGCGTTGTTCCTGTCATTAATGTTTGCAGTCTCACAGCCCTATGCCCCACCTACATGTCACGTAGTGTGGGCAGTTTGGGGAATTGTCTGCGTCACATCTTCTAGGTGTGGGGTCTGTCCAAATTGTGGCTTGCCACCTTCTCGTTCTAATCAACCCTCCTTCTGCTTCCATTAGCATGGTGAGGCCTTGCAAAGATTGTTGGTGTGCTGATGCCACATGCACCACACATAACAATATGGCCCTGTCCCAGTCTATCATTTTTCACATACACTTATACGGTGCTGAGACCTAGCACCATACCATGTATTGCATTTCCATGAAACATTACAGGTGTCACCATTGGTAGTTTCTCATGTTGATATTTGCGTATGTGTGCTACATTGCATTGCACTGATGAGCCTGACGGAGTTCCATTTTTTCTTATGACTGTGCAGGTGTGTTTGCCTAGCAACACACTTATGTCCTCCCCCTCAATGCTGTTGTCTTGGCACTAGGACACCTGAGATATTGCATGGTGGCATTGCAGCTATTGTGACACAGGCAAAGCGATAGACCCCGGAATGGGCAGCATGGGCAGGAGATTACTGCTATGTACTTCGTAATGTATGTGACAGTGCCTGATGTTTATTGAGTCTATGGACATGAGCAGTTGACAGGAGTTGCACTTGCATAGGGATTGATGGAGATTGATCACATAGTCATACTGGTCCCTCATTTTGAGTCTGTTTGTGCCATGGGCATCTAACTGCCATTTCCTAATTGACCAGCACACATCGCACAGGTAGTAGTGGCAAGTGTTGTCAGTGGTAAATGCTGCTTGAGCCAATGGCCTGAGACTGAGCACTGTTCTCTAGTTTACATTCTGACAATACCAGCTATCCTGTGACAGCAGACCAGTTTTACGTTCTACCCTATCCTCATGGTATGCTTCAGCATTTCCAGCAGCCTTGACATGGCGGTGTACCCCCATGCAAAAGATATTGGTGTTGTCTTGTGCTGTGCCCCTGGATGCCCCTGCACAGCCCATGCGCCTGACATGGGCAGTGCAGGGAGTCCTGTGCTGTACCCCTTTGCCCTTCCCACTGCCTGATTTTCAGGGCTGAAATGCACTGTGTAGTAGGTATGTGCCTCCCCCTTCTTGCACTTGACATTTAGGCATTTTGGTCCCCCATGCAACTTACCCTGCATATGTGTTGTTTCCTGGTGGTTTGTGTTGTCCTGTCCTGTGATACCAGTGACGATTTCCTCCAGGGATGACTTCTGTAACCATCTCGTCTAGGGCCTCTGGCGGTGCTGGACTCCTACCTCCGGTCTGCAGGGCTGCCTTCCTGTTCCTTGCCATTTTCTCCTTTGTCCTCCGCTTGCAGTCATACCAGCATTTCTTGCACTCAGTGACACTTCTCCTGACCTCTGCCACACTGTTAATCTTGTCCACAATCTATTGCCAAATTCCCCCTCTCCTCTCAATTGGCAAATGAGAGATGATGAAGAGTTGCTGCTGGTGCTCCGTCACCTCTCTGACTAGGATTTCATGCTCCTCTGCGCTGAAGCAACACTTCCTCTTCTTCTTGTCTCTCCCCTGGTGTAGGAAAGTACCATCTTGCCTGGAGGCAGCCATTTTGCACCTTCATCCGTGGTTTAGTGGGCTCCTGCCCCCCTGGGCACTTCTATTACTTGTGGACTTGGCCCCCTTCCTTTACAGGTCCTCAGGTCCAGGAATACATCTTCAGTACTTTGCAGTCTGTTGTGGTCTTTTCAGAATCTCCTGTCACGAGTTTAGTGTGTTTCTGGGAAAGTAGTATCACTTTACTCCTACTTTTCACGGTCTTTGGGGGGGTATCTTGGACACCCTTAGTGTTTTCTTACACTGCCAGTGACCCTCTACACACTCCACTAGGCCAGGGGTCCCTAAGTGGTTTGTATTCCACTGTCTTAGTATATGGTTTGTGTTGCCCCTAGGCCTATTGCATCCTATTGTATTCTACAGTGTTTGCACTACTTTTCTAACTGTTTACTTACCTGATTTTGATTTCTGTGTATATTTTGTGTATTTCACTTACCACCTAAGGGAGTACATCCTCTGAGATACTTTTTGCACATTGTCACTAAAATAAAGTACCTTTATTTTTAGTGACTCTGAGTATTGTGTTTCTTATGATATCGTACCTATATGACATAAGTGGTATCGTGGGAGTTTTGCATGTCTCCTAGTTCAGCCTAAGCTGCTCTGCTATAGCTACCTCTATCGACCTAAGCTGTTAGAACACTTCTAATCTACTAATAAGGGATAACTGGACCTGGCACAAGATGTAAGTACCATCAGGTACCCACTATAAGCCAGGACAGCCTCCTACACATGGGCCTTGTCTGTGTCCTCCTGGCTCGTTCCCGGTTGCGTGGGGTCTCCCTGGGGTCTCTCCTGGCTTCTGGGTTCCATTCTGGGGCTCCTTATCACTGTTTGCTGCGTTTGCATCTCATTTTGATGCTACTACGGTGAAAAATGGTGCATATCTGTTTTTCTATGTTGCAAACCGGATTGGAGTCCTTTTTCCTGCATTGACATCATTTTGCCTTACGACAAGGCGCAATGGTTAGCGCCAGGAAAAATTACTCTAAAGTGTTCTTAGCGCCACCCTGCAGCAAAGTATACATTTGACGCCCGGGTGGCGTTAAGAAATTACGCTAGCCAGTGCTAACATTTTTGACACAAAACTGTGTTAGCGCAGTTTTGTGTCAAAAAGTATAAATCTGGCCCCTAGAGTAGTACCATGTATTGATCTACCAGGAGAAAAATTAAGATATACACATATATGAGCCAACAAATTCATGCAATTGCCATTAGGCTAAGTAGTATATTATAAATGATAGTCAAAAAAAGAATTATAGAACTTCATGAATATCTACCATACATTGCTTGTGATGTTTGAAATCCATCATTATAATAGTGTTTGTAAATGGGCTAATGAGTTACACCCCTAAACGAGAAATGGAATATCCTATATTCAAATGAAGTAGTGCATTTTATTGTCTTGATTCATTCCATACTCAAGTGATTTGAGTCTAATAATCCAATGTGCTTCACTTTTTCTCAGATCTAATTCACGGTTGCCCCTTCTGGGTTTGGTTTGTATCTGGCTAATGCCGACAAAACTGATAGCCGGAATCTCAATGTTGTTGTGTTATTCTTGTATATGCTTGACCAGTGGAGATTATTAAATCATTGTTTCAAATGACACTCATATGTTCTGTATGTGAATAGTACTACCCACATAAGCAAACTTGAATTTGAAAACCAAAAGACAACCCACATATTTGGTGTTACAGTTGATGAATATGTTAATTTTGTACAATATGCTATCAGTGAATTTTAATGAGTATGTTCTAAATAGGGCAAAACTACACATGTGAAAATTACCATATCTGAAAAAAACATTAGGTGGATTGGGCAACCATGATTCTCTATGTATGGCTAACAGCAGTAAAAAACTATTGCAGACCATGTTTATGATTATACTTTCCCCTTTATGGACCTATCTATATTGGGGTGAATAATATGCCCAATATTTTATCAGTGCAAAGGATGTGCCAGTGATTTAAAAGGATCCTGTATATTGTATTTCTGTCATAACTGTATGACGTACAGAAGGAGATCATTATGTCGTCTGTTGCTGTCTCAGATGTTACATTATTTTTGCTCAGTAACTCCTGCCTGGGGAGTTTGGATATCTTACTCCTGGCCTTACCTAAGATCTGTTTTTAATACCCTTGCTGTATAAATCTTTTTTTCAAATTTGTCTAGTTCTTTTTCACAAACCTCAGATTCACTGCAGTACCTTTTTATATGTGGCATCTCACCATCTGGTAATGGCTGTTCATTGGATCATGGATGAGCACTGGTGAAAATAATAGGGCATTGCAAGCTGTGGGTTTGCAATAGAGTTTCGTATGAACTTGTCCCTCGTTAATATAAGTTTGAATGTCAAAATAACATGTTGACGATTTGCCAAATTCAGATGTCAAATGAATTTTACAATCATCAGCATTCAGATAGGCACAAAACTCTAGAAGGAGGGATTCTGATCCCGTCCAAATCAACAGAATGTCATCAATGTATCGTCCCCAGAAAAAAAAGTGCTGTGTCAGGGGACATTCTGCCAAACATGTTCCAACTCAAATAATCACATTTAGAGATCTGCGTATGATGGCGAAAGTCGTGAACCCATAGATTACACCTTGAGCTCATTGGCAGGAATAATGCTTGAACATTTTCTCGAAAGCTAATGTTGCACATTAATAACCAGAATGCGGTCTCACATGACACCCCTGTTGGAACTCTGTTTGACACTTGGAGTTTGTTTTCAAGAACATAACTATGCCTGGCCTTGTTTGTTCCTAGTGCATCTGCTAGTTCAGTTTCACAGCATGTTGATGGCTCATGAAAGAAACATGTGCAGAACCAATCAAGCCTGCACAATGAGCTCCCCCTAAGCGTTCCAAAATGACTTATCATAATGAAGCACACACCTTCTGTCACCACATCCTGAATGACTCATCAGTAAGGTAATAAAATCAATCATCCATGTGGTTCTAAATGACTCATCACCAGATGGTAAACATATTTAGTAATCATGAACATTCTAAATGACTCATCACAGACTAAAGACATAAACCTTTTAAACCCGCTCCACCCTTAAAGCAGTGCTTCATGCTTCTTTGAGAATCCAGAGTCTGGTCAAGTCTCCTCGGACCATCAAAGAACTTAAGTTCATAGACTCTACTTACTGCATGTAGTTTCTTCCAAATAATGGAACCTTCTTCTTTGACTCCCTGACAGCTTGACACCTGTAGGAAACAAGAAAAGACAAGATTGAAAGGTAAACGTTAACTGCAGCGCTGCTCAGCATGCATTGATAAGAAACAGGAATCAGCACAAGCATGCCCCGCACGTTGGATTGCACTAGTATAAGGGTGACACCTGGTGCACTGAGCCTTCCAGAAAGGAACCAATTTGAAAAAGTCAACTATTTCCCCAACAATACCCCACTCAGCTACAGTTTACATATACATGTCAAATCAGGAGGCACTTCGAGCCAAAATGTGTGATTCTTTTCAAAGTGTACCAGTAAGTAGGTAGTAGGAAAATGTTCTTGCATGCATAGTCAGTTTACTGAGACACACTTTAAATAATAAGTTCTTGTACTAAAAGAGAATTCTGTATCTGTCCATAGAAGCAACTCATCCTCATGACTTCCAGCACAACTCTTCCTGTCGTCCCGGCAACCCTAAAGGAATGGCTCCTCTTCTCAGGTAAGAGCACTCCATTGATACTAACACTAATCTAAACCACTGCCCCTCCAAAACATTGTTGCCCAAAGCAAATACAATCATGTCCATTATCATCACCGTGTGTTCCATGTATAAAACTGATCTGCCTGAGAGGAAATGTCAAACCACTTCCAAATCCTTGTCTTTCTGTATTCTAGTGTACAAAGAATTAACCCATGTCACATCAGTTGACCATTGTAAATCCTCTTGCTTGTTGATAACTTCATTTGTGCCCTGTTGATATGATGGAAGATTCCTAACAAATGGTTGTAGATATTTGTTGATGGATTCCAACAAATTGTCTGTGGAAGAACTGATACCTCATAAAATTAGTTGTCCTGGAGGGGGCAATATGTTCCTATATATTTTGGGTAATACATATATACATGGTGCTGTCAGATTTGGATTGTAGATGAATCTACATATTATATCTGTAAGAATGTGTTTCTCTATCCATATTGATAACAAACCTGCGTATTGTTATGTCCTGTTACTATTTAGCCTTGTGTATGTGGTCCTGTCAGCCAACTGTCTATTGATTTCCCCCACATAATCAACTCTGTCCATCACAACAATATTGCCACCCTTGTCCGGTTCTTTAATGATAAGAAATGAATTGGAATTGAGTCCCCGTAATGCCATTTTCTCCAGAATAATAATGTCATGTTGTGCAGTAAAGGGATCTTTACAAAATTTTCTTCTCCAGTTTATTGAAGTCTTGTGTCACTAGTTTACTAATGATATCAATTACACCATCCTTCGATAGATGGGGCATAAACGAGGACCTGGGTTTCAGTCCACTATCTAAAGTGACATCTTAAACTACATTCAAATCAAGAAGTAGTTGTTGATTGTCAGTCCACACCCTCTCATTATCCATAATGGATAAGAGAGTGTGAATGTCTTTTATGTCTTTTAGAGTATGGTTGCTAATGGTTAAGAGTTAAATGTGTGCTAAGGGTTGATGAAAAACCCTGTTTCCCAGCAATGAATTTCTTAAGTTCAAATTTTGTGTAAAAGTAGAAAGAGCCACATGTATCTGGATCATCTCACAGTGTTAGGATGGACGGCAACCCAGACCTCTGCTCAACAGATTTATTTCATTTTCTGCAAGTATGTGACTGGACTGGTTGACAATAGATATGGTTTGATTTGAAACAATTTATGGATGCATTTGGTTCACATGTATACATGAAGTTTAAACTCCCAATGCCTTTCTTGTTACTTCTTCCCCCTTTTCCCCCCTTCTTGTTGGTTTTGTTGTTTTGTGTAGTTTGTTCTGAGTTTTGTCTGTGAATTTCAAAGCGATACCTCTTTCCTTCCTGTAAAAAATGGGTTGAAACAGAGTCATTATATTAGAGCTCATGCTGGCATTATCACTTGGGACACCACTTTATTCAGTGTCCCCAGATGTGATAGTTTGATCAGATTCACTACATGAGACTTGCTGGTCTGCACCCATATTGTTGTTCTTCACTGCAATTCCAACATATTTAGAATCAAATGGATAAATGCACCCATTTTTATAATCATTGTAATCTCTGTGTATTTTGGTTAATTTTGTATCCTTAATGGATGTCTGGTGCCTGTCTAGTACATCTTTAAGAGTTTTGTAATTTTTCTCCTTCATTCCGTGAGATTTAAGGTTAGTATTTGTTGTTCCACATATTTTACTTCCTTACAAAAATGTCTCTTTTCACACTTTATGAGGTAATTTCCTTCTGCCCTGTACTGCTTTTTGGCAGTATGAATTATTGGCATAAATCTGAGTCTTTTTTTTTTCTTTTGCATGGGTTCTGAGCAACCTATTTCTTTTATCTTTTTCTTTGATCATTGGATGCTTAATCACAGGTTTCTTATACTTCTAATTGTTAAATATATTCTTTTTGGTCTTTTTTTCACAAATGTGGCACTGGTTTTTCAACCTCTAAGGGCTTTTCTTTTATATCACACCAATCACTTGAAGGTGACACCTAGGTTTTTTCACTTGTTACTTATTATTTTACTATAATTACAGCTGTGTCAAATGCTCCATCCATAATCAAATGTCCTTTCTTTTTTATTTATTAATGATTCATTAAGCCTTGAGGAAGTCCCAAGAAGGGTACAAAATAAATGTTGCCTAACAATTTTCATTGTAAAGAACTTCGTGCAAATGGCTTACAGAGGAAATACACCAAATTACAGGGATGTGGGACAATGAGTGTTTGAATTCTGCATGTTCAATCAAAAATAAAGTCATGCCTTTTGAGGCCCCAAACAGGATCTCTTCCCATTCCAATAAATGTTTGGGAGAGAGGTCATCAAATGAAGCAAAAATTACTACCCTCAGCTCCCTAAGTACCTTTTTTGCATCGATATAGCGTTCTACTGCAGTAGCATCCCACCAACAGGATCATTCTTGCATCCTTAGTTTCTCTAATCGAATATATTTTTGTTTCATACCTTTAGGTGATTTGGTCACCTTATCACCTTTTCAGTTCTGACAGCATACTAGTGGCCAGCTTAATGCAGCAGGGGTGGATCCTGTATTTTTCAACACGAGCAGTTATAATTGACTTGGAGTATTTGGTTCTAATGGACTGTCTTGTGCATGATGCTTAAATCATGAAATACGATATCTTTCAGTTTCCAAATTGCCTTTGGTCAGGGCCCTAGGTTTTCAATTTTTCTAAATGATGACTTGGTTCTTTCTAGGTGTCTGTTATATGAACTATACAAACAGATTACTGAGTTTGCTTTACTCCAGAATCCTTTTGGCTTTTCAGGATCGATATTTTGATTGCTGATATTCCCTAATAGATTTGTTCTAAGATGTATTGTGGTCTAAGGACCGACATATGGGCTTGCCTAGCCCAGGTGCATATTCTGTACACATGACATAACTGTTGCCACAGACTCTTTTGTAACTGCACTTGATGACTTCAATCATCTTGTGTTAGTCCTTTATCTAACATGTATAGACTTTTTCTCTTCTCTCTTTCTCTTTCCTTAGCTTACTTTCTTTTTTTCTTGGATAAGGACAACTATACAATACTGTTTTTCACAATATAGTAATTGTCCTTTGGTACATCAGCTCATCTTTTGGACTGTTAAATGTGACCTAGACTTACTCACACGTTTATGAGGTAACTTCCTTGTCTATCCCTTCATTAAACTGCTCTCTACTACTTTTTAGCAGTATCGATTTTTTGCATACTTTGCGAGTCTTAATTTTTGTATTTCTTTTGCATGGGTTCGGAGCCTTTCTATTTCTTTTATCTGTTGCTTCAGTCACTGGATGCTCTACTCACAGGTTTCTTAGACATCTAATGTTTATATATATGTTCTTTTTGGACTGTTTTCACAAGCGTGGCACTAGTTTTTGCAACCCCTAAGGACTTTTCTTTTATTTCACAGCAATCACTTGAAGGTGACACCTAGTTCTTTGTCACTTGGTACTGGTTTTTATCATTTTAATATAATTGCAGCTGTGACAAATGCTCCATCCATAATTAAATGTCCCTTCTCTTTTTATTTATTAATAATTTTTTCACTCTTGAGGAAGTCCTGAGAAGGGGACAAAATATGTGTCGGCTGACCATTTTCATCGTAAAGAACACTGTGCAAATGGCTTATGAAGGAAATACACCAAACTATAAGGATTTGGGACAATGAGTGTTTTGTGAAACGTGAATTATGGACCTATTGTAACCATCTTATGGACTAAATATTTACACAACTGGTACTTGATATTGTACATATGTTTTTTGGTCTCTTGTTAACAGATGATGAATACACTGGCATTGGTTCTTGATGGTTACAGTAGGAGTAGGAAACTATTGGTATTACTGTTTTACACCATTTAGTGAAGCCACTCCTACTGTCATCTTACATGCTGAAAGCAAAGGCACAGCTTGTTTTGCCATTATTTCTTTTCATGTTCAGCAAAATAAATAGAAGGGCAACTGCTCTATTTATTATTGTCTGGTATCCTGATAAACATTAAAGGCGGTGGTGGATACCTGTGGAAAGTAATTAGAGACATATATTTGAACATATATAACTAGTAATAACCTAGGTTATTACAACCTTCAAGGGAAAGTTTTTTTTGGACAAAGAAATCTCCAGTAGTAGCCAAACGTACTGCAGCCTGATTGAACCAATGGCACAAATATGTTTCCAAAGACCTTGAGTTAAAACCTAGGATCCTTCAGCCTGCTAGAAAATATTTGTTTCTGACTCTAGAGACCTCTGATAACTGCTGAAGGTACTGTAGTCTGATTACAAAAAGGGCACATGTCTTACTCGGGGACATGTGGTAAGTATATATAATAGTACAGCCTACAACATAAAAAAGATTTGTGAGAGAAATTGTGGAAGAGTTTGTGTTTGACTTCAATCCTATTACCAACAGTAAATATGTCTGTGTATTTTACTCATGTGATAATTGACCCCAACACCTTTGTGTAACTCATCATATTGTTCCTATTTGCCATTTCTGAAAGTAGATTTAAACCTGGATGTAGGATGTAAATGTCTCCTTCCTCAAATGATAGGGTGGAGCCACTTACAACTGAATTTGAAAGTGTAAATGTACTACTAGAAAGTTTTCTGCTTGTAGGATGATATCACTGCCACCAGAGGGAAAATCGACCTTATGGGGAAGCCTAATAAAATATACATTTTTCTTTTTTTTTTAAACAGAAATGTTTAATGTGCAATAGGTAATGTAAACATTTACAGCACATCAACTCATCAAATAAGATCTGTATGATATAATTTATGTTTTAAAATATATAAATGTATTTATTTAAATGTGCATTTTTAAACAATAATTAAAAAATGTCCCTAATCTCACTAACATTTTTACTTGTGTTTATGTTTTAGTAAACCTGGTTAAGAGTAATTTATTTAAATATTTGAACACTTTTTAACATTGTTAAGAAAAGATTCAATATTTTTTCAAAGTTTATCCTAGACCGAAAATGTGTTGTCTCTGTTGGATTCATATCAGCAGAAATAAATTAGTCTTAATTCTAACTACTACTGGATTGCTGGTTCCTGGTTATTTTAGAATCATTTGGCAGGCACTTTCTGTTGTTTGTTAGGATTTAGGTAGCCCCCTTACTTCCCCACTATATGCTAGCACCTCACAGGAAATTTGCTATGTATTTTTTGTTGGATAACTATGGAGGTTTTTATACATATGAGGCCAAGCACAATAATGGTTTCCTGTTGTGCTAGGCGAGAAGCCAGTATTGTAAAATGTCTTGTCCGTCAGTGATTGCAAGCAGCTGGTTGAATGCAGCACCACTTTTCTTAAATATTACATATTTTCTTAAATATGCCCCTTAGTTTCATGCAATCTATCACCAACTCTATAATGTTCAGTTTCACCCATCAACCTCTCCTCATCTGCATAACTTGCACTGACTCTTGTTGTGTCAATAAATAAGCAGCATATCTCTCTTCAAAGCATAAAAGTTGGTTTAAAAAAAGAACCATTGTGGTATTTTTAAAGATTTTTTAAATCGTATTTTTGAAAAACATTTCAGCTTTCTTGAGTTTTTTTTTTTCACGGAAAAAACAAAACAAGAATTACAAAAGAACTATGGGAAAAACTGGTATTAAAAATAATAGAATCATGTTTTGCAAGTCTTCTGGTGCAGAACCACCTAATTATTTTATGTTTCACTTTTTTCATGACAGGTAAAAGATCACAGGTGAATAGCAAGGATCGATAGTGACCTGCTCGAAGCACACAGCACACAGTTTCTTCTGATAACTGTCCATCAGGTGTGATGGTATCCTGCAAAGCAGCAGAAGATACATATGCTTTTTAGCTTCATTTATTTCTTTTTTAAGCATTGTATTACCGCTCATGCCATGCATTCAGATATTTGTGCATGAATGACTTGTCAATGCTATGTTTTCCTTCCCCGTTTCTGCTCAGTTGTTTGTTACATCACATAATTCTACATGCATTTCTTTTCTAAAGGTGAAATGGAGAATATCATCCACATATTGTCTCAAAGGTATCTGCAGTATTTGATATTATTGCAATAATACAGTGGTGTAATTTATACTGGTGGAATATCTTACACAGATAAGAAGAGCATGTTTTAATTTGTTTTGTATTATTGTTGTATTTACATATCCTTTATGCAATATTTATTATTAAAGTTTAAGTAATTGATCACATAGGGCCTGATTGTGAGTTTGGAAGTCCGACCACCAGCCTTCCATGTTGGCGGCTGCAAAAAACTGCCATGTTGGCGGTCATACAGACTGCAGTATTACAAGTTACACAGGCAGGCCCACCAAAAGTCAGCCAAAGATCTGACCCACCCAGGACTCTGGAGTGCAGGAAATAAAAAGGCTGACCAGAAGTACCGCCGGCCCGTCAACCAACCATGGACCATATTACAAGTCAAAAATCACGATGGCGGTCTTCCAATCGCAGTGCAAAGCACGGCGGTCAGCAGTCACCACAGTAATCACACAACCCCACATTGGCTGCATTTGAAAATTAAACAACTAACACACTTTCACACTCTCGACACACCTACAAACCACACTATAAAACACACCCCTTCACACACCACAATCCTTAGCATCCCCATGTGGAACACAAGCCAAAGCAGTGCCCAAAAACATCACCAACTATAGATTAGGCACCCCTCTAACTTGCACCTAGCACATATCGCACACCCTCAACACACCCCCACCACACATATTTGTGCCTCTATACTACATTTACTCCCCGTCACCTCCTCATTACATAGCACCTAACCAGTGAATCTATCTTTCAGGGTAATTTTCGCTACTGTGTCACCACAAAAACATCCCCGTTTCACAGATGATGAGTTAAGAGTCATTGTGGATGACATCATCAGAGTAGAGCCACAACTTGAAGCTCAAGTCTAGCAAACTACTATTGCTAGGAAAATGGAAATCTGGCAAAGGATAGTCTACAGAGTAAACTCTGTAGGCAGCTACCCGCACACAAGGGATAACATCAGGAAGAGATGGAACGACCTCAGGGGGAATGTTCATACCATGGCATCAAGACACTAGCTTGCAGTCCTGAAGCCAGGTGGTGGTCCCCCACCTCCTCCCCTATAACTGACATCATGGGCAGAAAAAGGTCATGGCTATCCTGCATCTGGAGGGCTTGTCAGGAATACCTGGGGGTGTGGACTCGGGTAATCACAACAACAAACATTGCACCAAAAGGTATTGGCATGCATGTTCACTGATCACCTCTTGCCACCTACTATGTCACCCCACTCAACAGTCGAGTGTGCACCTGTTCATAGACCCCTGTCTGGCCCCCCCATATACAATAGAGTCACCTGGGGAAGCAACATCTTTGTATAGTGGGTTTTGTACAGAGATTGACAGCACTACATGTCCCAGTAGGCATTGTTCCATATCACTAAACCCAGAATAGTGTAGCCTAATCAAAATTACATTGATTGTCAAATCCCCATTGAAGTGTACCCACCTGAGAGGATGACACGAGTATAGTGTGTGTGTACTGTAGCCAATGACAGGACTGCTAAGGCCAGGAGGTACTAGGACGCTCAATACACTCTGCCACAACTGGGTGCTCTGCTACTATGACCATTCTCCATCTATACTGCCATACCGATATACTCAACTGAGGGGATCACAACTGTATAGTGTGTGGGTAGGACAGCCAATAACAGGACTTCTAAGGCCAGGAAGCAGTGGGACTCTCACTACACTCTGCCACAAATGTGAGCTCTGCTACTGTAACCATTTTCCCTCTATTCAGCAATACAACTGTACTCACCTGACAGGAGCATACCTCTACAGTGTGTGGAATAGAGGGATTGTAAAGGTTAGTACTCATAGCAGGATCCCTTACTCACAATCCAAGCAATAGTACACTGTACACCTGCGAAAATACCTTTACCTGAAAACACACTTATGACGTGTACACACCTGGGAGAGACTAACTGAAATACCAAATGTAGTACAAGTAGGAGTCACATGACTGCTGAGGCCAGGAGGCTCTGTCTACCAAATCCAATTACCCAATCCACTTTGCAATGGTCTGTTATCCCTTTTGGTATGCTTCTTATGTAAGTCCACTCACCTTAGAGGACAGACAATGTGAACTGTGAGTTGTGTCAAGAGCAATGTCAGAATAATTTCAAGCAGGACCAGGACATGCAACCCCAAACACCAGACCACTGTCCAGATGATATTGTGCCAAAGTCATTGAACCCACAATTAACGTCATACACCTGGGAAGGACAAGTATACAGGTCATGGTACAGCCTGTGATGGGGCAACACACCCAGATCCACCTAGAGCTGACATGCAAAGATGAAAATAGTGTAGACAGGAAGGACAACTCAAAATGTCAGGTAGGAACTTCCTACACAGATCAAAGGCCTCAAAATGTGTCTGCTATGTGACATTGGCAAAACACACTTTAACAATGCACTGACCACAGGATTACAACTATCATACATCATCCAAGGTCCTGACAATGTCTGCATGACAAATAAATAGCTTTCAAGAAGACTCAAACAACATTCTGCCCAGCCAATGTCCTGCCTGTACAGCTGACAAGATATGAGTCCATTGCCATCCCTCCAACAGCAAAGGGTTCCAGACAGTCTGAGGCTAGGTCACTGAACAGGAATTGGCATGTGGCTATAATATGTCAGATCACTACAAATGACAATATGTGTACCTTTCACATGAGAGAAACCAGCAAATACAATGTGAACATGGCCCTAGCCCATAGTCACTGTCAACTATTGGAGGTAGCTGTCAAAATGCAACCACTAACATTATCTCTCCCATCAACAGGTGGTGCTGCCACTGCAATTGGGAATGCACACTCCCCCCATGGTTGAAGCCCTCATCTAGGCAACCTGGGGAGATGATACCGGTCAGCCTGACCACAACGACTCCTACCAGCCCCGTGGCCTCACAGGCAGCCAGTCTGCCCCAGACCTGTGCCCCTACAACAGTCTCCTACATCTTGTGCCCCAGGCCAGGTTCCTGAGTCACAACCTGCTAATCCTGACAATGATAGACCTAGAACCAGTGGAAGAGGGTAGGCTGCACCAAGGGCGCAGGCATGTGGGGGTAGAGTGCATGGAAGGGATGGTGTGGCCCAGCGGCAAGAGGCTGCTGGTGATGACCCCAGCCAGAATACCATCAGCCAGGTCTAGGGTGCATACCAACTTTCCCAAGGCGTGATGAGCCAGGAAGTTAATGAACTCCGGAAAATCAAGAAGCCACAGAGGGATTTCCATTGTGAAAACAGTGGAAGGTCCAGAATCCCAACATGGTCTCCCTAACAGGAGTGCTTAGGGATATGAACAGTATCATGAGCAGGGATAGGCAACATCATCACACTCCTTCCTTTGGTGCATCCATACCAGGCCCTTAATCGATGCCAGCCAATGGAATTTAGGCCCTGCCAGGGGAAGCGCGCACCTCAGACACCCCTACCTCTGTAATTACTGAGCCCCCCAGAAGAGGGGACGTCCAACCAAGCATCCAAGAGGTGCAGGTAGCAAAATACCAAACACTGGCAGCAAATTACACTTCCTGATGTTACTCATTTGTGTGCCAGAGACTCTCTCTCTTGACTATTGCTGAACCACTTCCCATATTCCATGCTAATAGAACACTGTACTAACAACACAATGTCAAATGTGTATAATCACATCAAATGATTTACTGTACTGTATTGCACATAAGGTGTTAAGAATGTCTGCACAGTCATAGGCAAGAACGTCCCAACCATATCAAGTCAGGACAGATATCCTATTACTATCGTGCACCAGAGCACACATGAAAGGGTATGTAAGACCTTGTCCTATAGATTAGGCAAAGAGAGTATGGGATTTTGTCTCTATTTTAACCCTTGTTGCAAACCTAAACTAGGTCTGCCAACTGAACATGCGGCATGGTACAGACAGAGGGCAGTACAACTGAGCCTCAGCCCAGGTCCTTCCCATGACAATTAGCAAGCACCTGGTTAAATGTCACATACCTGTTTCAGTACTGTGGGACAGGCACACTACCCTGCAATGAGGAAACACATAGACATCCACTAATAGGTCATACAGGATCAATGTCATCACAATGTGAAGGTAAAAGCAATTGATTGCACAGTATGGCATGTTACAAGGCCACATGATCACACACATGAGACACCAACACACCACGACAAACAGGTATACTGTGTAGTTCACATTCCTGCCCTCCCACTATCCAAGCTGCCTGGCCATGGGATTCATACACCCCAAATCTGCGGCAAATAGTACCTGGTCAATCTGGGTCCACTTCACATAAGAGACTAGCAACAGATACCTGCCAATGACACAACTCTGAAATGCCCGCATGAGGATGCCATGGTGAGGAGACCTGGAAGGAATGAGTGACATACAGGGAGCTAAGGCAGATGAAGGCATACATAAGATACAAACCTCATTTCAAACCTCAGTTGTTTCACTGACCATGCAATGTGACTGCCCCAAATAGAGGAGATCCTCAAGTGAGTCACATCTTCAAGTCTGACGTAGCCAGGAAACCAGGGTTGTATGGTGCATGGCACAAGATGCCCTGTCTCACATGGTGACAGAGATATCCTTCTCAACAAATACTAACACCTACGGTACCCCATGCAGTCACACTAATCACAGAACATCACATACTTACACTCAAGTGAAGTACTGATTGATGAGATCTGCCCATATGTCTCTTCCTTCATCCTCTTCACTGTCATCCTCACTTGGCATTTCAGTAGGCTCATCAGGTAGCACTGCTAGATCCCCCTCATCAGGGATGTATGAAATGTTTCTCATCAGGGAAAGTTGGTGGAGCATGCAGCAGGCCACAATGATCTTACACAATTTTGCAGGTGAGTAGAGGAGGGCTCCACCAGTTTTGTCAGTGGCCCAGAATCTTGACTTCAGGAGCCCAAAAGCCTGCTCCATGACATGACGTGTTTCTCTATGTGCCTCGTTGAAGCAGATTTCCCCTGGTGTAGTTGAGTTCTTCACCGGTGTAAACCACCAGGAATGATTTGGGTATGCAGAGTCCCCTGTAAGAGAATGTGACATGTGTGCAACCATGGGTCCAAAACATGGTCTCACTTGCAGCAGCCATAGCATACAAGCACACATGACATATGTCACTTACCAACCAGCCAGGCCCTCTCTGGGTACAGCCATGTCATAAGTTATGGAATTGCACTGTTCTGCATGATGAAGACATAATGGACTGAGCTCGGGTACCGGGCACAGACTTGGTAAATGTATAGGTATGCCAGACAAACTACTTGGGCATTTGTTGGAATGGTAGTTGTTCCTGTTATGATAGACCTGTTGATTGCAATAAGGTAGAACCAAGGCTACATGGGTACCATCAATGGCTCCCACAACAAGTGAGATGTATGCCAAACCATAGTACTTTGCCTTTACATAGGCAAAATCCTTATGTTCAGGAAACCGGATGTAGCAGTCAAAGTTTTTCAACATTGGCAAGAGAACATCCTTCAAGACCAGACTGAACATAGGCTGGGGCATCCCAGCAGTTAGGGCAACTGTGTTTTGGAAGGGTCCTGTGTCCAGGAAGTGCAACACAGGCATGAATTGTCCAATGGGTGGTATGCTATTTGGATGATGAATGCCTGGCATCAAACCTGGCTCCGGCTGATGACAAAGATCCACAATTGTCTGCCTATCCAGGTGGTAAATCAAGATGATGTGTCTGTCCTCCATTGCCTGCTGGTCTGCTAGTGGTTAGTGGTTGGTGCCCAGGATGTTGTCTGATCCTTCTCTTCACAGGGTAACTATGTGGGAGGAAAGGAAGTTGTGGTCATCTTTCATTGTGTACCTTGCATATTACATAATACTTGTCCTATATGAACTGTGACATGTCATGTGAGTCACTGAAAACATGATAAACAACACTCATCAAGGCTGACATGTCAACATTTTTGCATCACGTTACCCCCTTTCTTTAAAGATATATGTACACATTCTCTATCTGGACAGCAACAATATGTGCATCTAACTTGCAACTCTGACTGAGATTCAATGCCGCAAATACTGGTAAGCCCGTGGGGGAGAGGGTGGTGGTTCTCCCTCCAATTATGTTGTCATATGTGCTGGACCATGTGCCAATATGTACCCTAAAATGATTTACCTACAAAACGGTACAAGGCCAGCACTCAAGATTTACCAGGGCAACACTTTCAAACTCATCTAAATTGAATTTCATTACATTGTATGCGTCTAAAATGGCGGCTGCCTGACCTAATCTACTAGACATTAAGAGCCACCTGCGACCGCCGGCGGACGTTGTCATGTTGGTAGGCGGATGCTACCGCAGCAGACTTTGTCATCGGATAACACTGCTGCCTGTGGCATTCTTGGGCCAATTACAGTGTTCCCCAGCATTGACGGTCTCGCACATGTTAGATGTGACTGCCATCTTCTGCAGAATCGCTCACTTGACTCCGGACACTGCTGTCAGCAAGACCTCCACTACCTGAAAGATGATAGGGCCCCTGCCTTTTCACCAGAAGAACTTGAGAAGCTGGTGGATGAGGTCCTACCCCTATATGAACAACTCTATGGTGCACCAGAAGAGCAGATAAGTGCCCAATGTGCATAATTTTCTCTGTACATCTACTCATCTTAGCTTTAGTCAGCCTAGACTTAGGCCCAGTTTGTCAGACTGCGTCCTCTAAGCCCTGTTTGTATGTTAAGTGTTAGGTTTGTAGTCCTGAGATAATGTGGTGAGTGTGTAATGGGTGTTCCCTTACCCATATTGTGTTTGATGCACATGAATAGGTAAGGTGTTATGATAGACATCCCCAGGCAACTCTTCAATACTATGTTTTTCATGTGTGGTCATATGTGATTGGTTGACAGCAGGAGGTGGGAATTAATGTTGTATGTATTGGTTGATCACTTTTTGAGCTCTTTCTGTGTTTGTACAGTGATCTCTGGCCCCATCTGGCCTTGTTGGACTGTCCTTCTGAAGCTAGGTAATGACTCTCATCCCTCCACATAGACAACCAATGGCAATTGGTTGTAGGCTACAAGATATACTGCGATGCATGTGATTTGCCAGATATGGTGTTTTGCGTAGGCCTGTCTGCTCAGCCTGCAGAGACCAGGGACTGTGGCCAACCCAGAGTCAGAGGTTTTTGAGGGCAGCACAGCAGCCACAAGGGGGTGAGTGCATTGCAAATTCATGCCTGATCCCCTGCCAGGTGATTGAGTCAGGGACAGAATACTCCCCCTGACAATGTGGGATATGTCATGTGCTACAGATCATCTGGGATCAAATTGGTGCAGATGGGCTATGTGTTTCAAATTGGTGTGCTCGTCATTTTGAAGCTGGGACCTGGGAATAAACTGTGGGGCACCATCAGCCCAATTGCACACCAGAGAGCACATATGACAGTGTTTAGTGTACACCTCCTCTACTTAACTACTCTAGTGTGTATTAGTTACCACCAACAGATCACACCTTCAAAATGTCACAGTCCAAAGGTAGATAGGATGTGGCTTACTATCCACTGCCATGTGTCTGAGAATATGTGTAGATTGACATCTGCAAACCATGTGCATGTTTTCTCAATTGTATGTTGGGTGCTGGTGCCTCACAGCAGTCTGTGATGCGTGGGTGTCCATCAATCATGTGACATAACATATGGCGAAATTGTGGCAGCTGTAACATATTACTTTCCCTTGGTAAGTGATCAAATGCCATGGGTGATGTGTCATCAGTGTAGTCAAAATTCCAGTTGCCTACATGTCTGCATGTGCTTCATTCCCTCCATGATACATTACTATCCATTAGATGTAGGCATGTGCTAGCCATGCAGATGGGAACTTGTCTGGAATCTCTGATGTATATGTTCATGGGCTCCTGTTGCATAAAGGTACATCTGCAATGGTTGTCCGTTTACTGTGATGCCCCAGACAGGACTCTGTAATCATCGTATATGTCAGACAGATACTTTCATGTCTCATAATATGTCATTAGTCATGTGTAACTGCAGTAGCCATGTTGGACATGACTGATAGGGCAGGGTGTGGATCCACTTAATTACCATTTATAGCCTTGATGTGCAGTGCTGGTTGTAGGTGCACAGCGCCTGTGTGTTGATTGGGAATTGTGCAATGACTTTTGGGATGCATCATGGTTTGACTTTCAGTTATGTTTGCATCACATGTATTTGGGCTCCAAGATTCATCCACAGACAGGTGCAATACTTGCCGTGTCGGTATGTGGGTTGTGATGTAGCTTTTCATTATACAACAATTTGGTATCCTTCAGTTAGTGGTTGCAATATTTGTGACACTCCTTCCTGCACAATACAGTTGTCTACTACAAACACACTCAGAAGTAAACATGGATATGTGTGTGAGAAATTGTTGGGGGCTATCCTGGGCTTTACAGGACCACTGTTGTGTGTATTCAGGAGACATCTCTTCATGATGTTTAGGACCTGACCTCATTGTTGCTCCTTGCAACACCATATGTGAGTCACATCTGAGTGGCGTAGCTACTACCTCCTGGCCTCATTTTGGGCAGTTGTCCGTTGTAGGACTGTACATTGTTGTGATCTGTAAACTGTGACATAGATGTTCCCATGTCTCCTCATCCAGGTATGGCATGTTTGTACCAGTATTGTCTGTATTTCCTTAGCAACATCTATTATTTTTGAGAGAGTACATCAGTGCATGTTGGATGTGTATATAGGCCTGTGTCTGTGTAATTGGTAGCGTACCTTACGATGAGATACAATTGTAGGCTATTGGTTCACTGCAGTGTCTTATACATGATATAGGTTTGGTATTGAGTGGTCTCCTAGTTGTGGTATCGTTAGTGTGCTAGCTCAACTTCATCCATGCTATTTTAGTTGTCTGAGACTACGTTTTGCTCTTGTGTTACCTTTGTATTCCCAGATGGCATGCAGGATTTTGTCTTGGCACATGAGCGTGCCACTTGCTGGCACTTCATGCGGGGGGGGCACGTGACATGATGGTATGTTGTACATCTCAGAGTTGTGATTGAAGTGTTTTCATGTGCGGGTCATGACCTCACTTCCCTTTCTTTTGGCTACATGAGCACTGGCAGGTGAAGGAGACAGGGTGGTGCTGAGTGGGGAAGAATCTGACCACTGGAACTCGGGTCAAGACACCACTGACACAGATGGACCCAGTGGCCCAGAGGGCAAGGGAAGTGCCACTGGGGAGACCGAACATTCTTCAACATCATCGGATTCCTCCTCTAGTGGCCACACCATAGTGGTGGTGAACCCATCATGGACCATCCTAGTACCATCTTTGTCTGCCACCACATTCTATCACTGTCCTCCCTGTTGCTCCCCACCCCAGTTGATTGTGCCCCCTCACCCAAGAGGGTGGGTGTCTCCTTCACTGCAGGTGCCTATGTCTCAGTCCTTGTTACCCCTACTGACTTCAGTGAGGAGGCTATTGACCTCCTGAGGTCGATCTCTGTAGGTCATTCTGCCACCATGAATGCCATACAGGGACTAGCAACCCAAATCCAGAGGAGTAATGCGTTCCTGGAGGGCACACCACAAAGTTGGCTGTGCCTACTCATCCAAGAGGGTGGGCGTCTCCCTGCCTGCAGACACCTCTGCTCCAGCCCCTGTTACCCATTCTGACCTCAGTGAGGAGGCTATTGACCTCCTGAGGTTGATCTCTGTGGATCAGTCTGCCATCATAAATTCCATCCGGGGACTGGTAACCCAAATCCAGAAGACTAATGCATTCCTGGAGGGCATTCACTGTGCAATGGCTGTCCTACAGAGATCTTTTCAGGCTGTGGCCGCCACACTTACAGCAGACAGTCACCCTTTGTCTTCCGTACCCCCTCCACCTTCATCTTTGCAGTCCAAATCCCCCTTCCCTGACTCACCCAAAGCACACAGACATACTTGCATGCATCCGCCTCAACAGAAGAGGGTAGTGCACACGAACACAAGCACCAGAAGACACACTGGTATGCACACAAACAACATCTACCCAGAGACACAGCAATGTTCACAATTTTCCCTGATACCCCACCCCCAGCATCAAACACACATCATCAGGCACACCTGCAGTTACCACCACAACATTCACTGATACAGCCACCACACCCATTCTACCCACAGACACCACCCCAGAGACCCTCAGACATCCACTCCAGCCACCACACCTGCAGACACCACAAACACACCTACATGCAGGACATCCACCATACCTGCAGTCAGCACCCTCTCAGACACCCATCCACCCACATCAGCATCCTCTGCACCACCACCACCCCCTCAACCCAAAACACATAAACATACTTGTTAGATCTGACAGCCTTAGAGTGGTTATCCCCCAATGTTTTGCCTGCCTCCCTCCACTTTTCTGTTGTTGCTGGTTTTACGACTCTGCTCACTTTACCAATGCTAACCAGTGCTAAAGTGCATATGTTCTCTGTCTTAAACATGGTAACATTGATTCATTCCCAATTGGCATATTTGATTTATTTGTAAGTCCCTTGTAAAGTGCACTACATGTGTCCAGGGCCTGTCAATTGAATGCTGCTAGTGGGCCTGCAGCAGTGGTTGTGCCACCAACATAAGTAGCCCCTTAACCATGTCTCAGGCCTGCCATTTCAGGGCATGTGTGTTCAGTTTCACTGTCACTTTGACTTGGTATTTAAAAGAACTTGCCAAGCCTTAAACCCCCCTTTTTCTATATATATTGCTCACCACTTAGGTAGGCCCTAGGTAACCCACAGGGCAGGGTGCTATGTAGGTAAAAGGCAGGACATGTACATGCGTGTTTTATATGTCCTGGTAGTGGAAAACTCCTACATTTGTTTCCCACCACTGTTAGGGCTACCCTCATATACTGTTGAATGGTAGAGTTTGATCAGAAAGTGGTAACCAGATCACATTTAGTATGGCCAGAATGGTAAGAGAAAATCCTGCTTATTGGTGAGGTTGTATTTTATATTACTATTTTAGAAATTCCACTTTTAGAAGGTGAGCATTTCTCTGCACTTAAGATCCATCTATGGCTTACAGCCTGTCTCAGATCAATGTCTGAGCTGAGCTGGTTGACAGCTTCTTTGTGCATTTCACCCAGACAACCATAAACACAGGACACTCAGTCACACCTGCACTCATCCACATATTGAATGGGTCTTCCCCAGCTGGATGGGTAGAGGGCCTGACACTTACATTTCAAAGGCTTGTGGCCCTTCCCTCACACAATGGACTGCCAAACCCCCTACTGGGACCCTGGCAGACAGACCTGTACTTAAAAGGGACCTTGCACACTTGAAAACCACTCTTTGAAATCTCCCTCACTTCAAAGGTATTTCTGGGCATATAAACTGAATCTGACCCCACCAACTCAAACACTTCTGGACCTGAACCTGCAACCTGTCAAGAGGAACTGCCTGGCTGCCCCAAGGAAGGCTGCTTTGTGGAGAAGTACTGCTGCCCGCTGTTGCTCTGCTGCCCTCTTACTTTGCTGAGAAGTGCTCTCCAAGGGCTTGGATTGAGCTTGCCTCGTGTTTTCTGAAGTCTCCGAGCCAATAAAGACTTCATCTCCTCAGGAAACTCTTTGTGAGCTGAAAATTGACTCACAGCCTGCCAGAAATTATGCACAGCTGTCTTGAGACTGAGAAATTGCTGCTCAGTCAAACCAGAACAATGCTGCCTGACTTCCCGAGTGAAGACGCAACACAGCATTTGCCTTGCAACAGAAAGTTCGACGCAAAGCCCAGCCGGATCGCTGCATAACCAAACCGGAACAACGCAGCCGATTCCATGAGTGGAAAATTGACACAGCGCCTGCAGTGCAACAGAAAATTCAATGCATAACCCTACCGGATCAATGCAACACCTATTACTTCTTACAGCGCACCTAGTATTTCCCTGCATTGTCCCTGGGTGTCAAAAAGATCCCCACATCACACTGAGGAACCAAGACTGTGCACCGTAAAATGAGGCAAGCCCCTTGCAGCATGGAAATAAACGATGCATCGTCTGTGCTGCATCAGAAAATCCAACCGACACCATATTTTTCTATGCATCTCTTTCTCTGCGGTCTCTGTGCATGTTATTTTTTACGCAAACCAGGTACTTTGTGTAATCAAGACACAACTGCAGATTTCTAAGATTTAAGACTCTTTTTAATTATTTTAATGAGGTGACATCTCAATGAGTTCTTATTGAATCTTTATCACTTTTACCTTATTGTAACCAGATAAATTTCTTATATTTTTCTAAACCTGTGTGCCTTATTTCTGTGGTGTTTTAGCTGTGTTACTTTATGATTAATTGCATAAATACTTTACACATTACCTTCTATGTTAAGCCTGACTGCTCAGTGCCGATCTACCAGAGGGTGGGCACAGGATAATTTGGACTGTGTGTGACTTACCCTGACTAGGACTGTGGTCCCTACATGGACAAGGGTGTATACCTCTGCCAAATAGAGATCCCATTTCTTATTGTTCTCAATTACCCACCCAACAGAATCTCACCACACACAAGCATACCTCCCACAAACAGGCACTCTTGACATCCACACCTACACATCAGACAACCACTCCCACAACCTCCAAATCCCAACCCCCTTCTGATGACCATCCCCATGTGTCTAGAAAAGCTTTCTTTTGTGAGTTTGACTTTCCCCCTGTTTTACCAACTGTGCCACCTCCAAAAGGATTGTTTCCTTCCCAAGGTCCATCCCGTGCCCCTATAAGGTTCCCCCCTGCCCCCCCTGCAAGCACCCATGCACCTCTCCCACCACGAAAAAGCCCACCCCTCTCCAGAAGACTCCCCCCACCTCCCAACCCCAAACACCCCTCCAAGTCCAAACCAAGCCCCCCCCACAACCACTCAGATAATCCCTGAGGTGCCTGCCGCCCCATTGATACCACTACCTGTGGAGGTTACATGGCAGTCAGGAGTTAAGTAAAAGCCCAACAATGTGTCTTTTGGCCCAAGACTGTTTTTGGACTGGCCTTCAGCCCTGGACTTTGGTTGACAAACCTCATATTGTAATAAAGTCAACCTGTTGTTGGCTTATTGGATACACCTGCATTTCCTTTAGGAGGTTTCTGTTGTTCCTGAGTGACATTGGTTGTGTGTCTGTAGTTGTGTGTGTTTGGTTTGCTTGCTGCTACATGTGGGGTTTTTGCAGTGTGTGAGTTTGTTTGCAGTACTGTTGTCCACCAAGGGTGTGGATTGTGTGGTGGGTATGCGTGTGTAGCTGCAATGTTAGTTTTGAGGCATTATATTTTGCTTGTTGTGGTATGTGTTTCTTTTTGTATTGTACGATGTGGACATGTATAGTGTAGAACCTGTCTCCCTGTTATGGCTATTGTCTACAAGTGGTGTGTGTGTTCTTCAGTTTTACCAGTGCAGACATGGTGTGCTTTGAGTTGCGCTAGTTTGCTTTGCATTTGGTGTGCATGTGTCCATTTAGGTGTGTGTCCCTCGCAGCTCGTTGGTGTAGGGGTATGTCCCATGGAGTTGTGTGTGCTTTGTTGCGTTGCCCTTCCCCATTGTGTGACTGTGCATGACAATTGGTATTGGTATTGGTATTGCTTGTCCCTGAAATCCGGTTGGGGCCAATTCCCGTGTGCATGTTGTCTGTGGCCCTGTTCAACTTAATATGTGTCCCAGTGCAGCCTCCTTCCATTTATGGTCCTGATGCTCCTATTTCAGTTGTGTAGGTATGGTTGTGGAGGTGTGCTTTGTGTCTGTTGTCTATTTGTCTCTGTGCATGTTGTGCATGACATTGTGCTATGTGTATTGTGTGTGTTGATAACAGGGTTTTTTGATGGTGGTGTTGTGAGTGTTCCATGGCACATGTATGTATACGTGTGTTGTATGTGTGGCCAGTCCCTGGCCAGTGTTGGGTGTGAGTGTGTGGAATGTATTTGTATATGTGCAGTAGTGCTGGCTGCAATGCTGCTCCACCAGCAAGTCGGGCGCACTGTTTCCATGGTCCATGTTGTGCATGGCAAACAGTGTGTGCTCCGAACATGTAGTTGCGACAGAAGGGAACTTCATGTGCCCCGGCCACAATCCACATTGGCGTATTCACCCTGGGGCCCTTTATCTGTCTTTCCACAAACCTTTTCATGGTGGTGTCCCCACTGTGAAAAGGCTGGTGGAAAGGCAGGTCATACTACACATGGCGGTGCCAATTCGGGACCGCCTCCATTGATCAATGCTGTTCCTACCACATCCATGGTGGTACCTCAAATGTCAACTGTGGAGGCGGTCTTGTGACAGTCTGATCTCACAGATCATAATCTAACGATCAGATTGCTGATGAGATGGCAGTTGGACCTCCAAAGACTGTAAGCAGTCCCAAGACCTCCAAACTCATAATCAGTACCTAAGTTTGGAGTCTCCCTAAACCTGGTGAAAAATATTGGTAAATCTGGCCCTATGTCTGAAGGCAGAAATCTGGAACAGGTGAGGGCCCACACAGTATTGAAGTGACAAGCTGGCAGTCCTGGCTTCAATTTGTATTTATTAAGCAGACCTATAGGCTTTAGTGATAAAGTGAGGTCTACAATGCCTGTTTCTTATTGGATATGTAAAGTATGATTAGAAGGAACTGAGAATCATCTTGGTTCGCCAGACGCTTGGCCAATATTATATATACGTCAACAAAGTTTAAACACAACATTTTTATGATGGGAAAGCATAATATATCTACCCACTAAAACGGTTCTTTTATACAGTAAACCGGAAGCCTCGTTGCTAATATTCATTGCATCTGTACATATCATGCGCTTCCTATTTTCTAACTCTGGTTTATTGTTACATAATGATCATTGTGAAATCCACTTCTGTGTTCTTGCTTCATGTGTTGTTTTTCATGTTATAAATGGAAATGGGGAACCGTGGCATCAGCGTGCATTTCACACAGCTCGGCTCTTCACTGTCATACTTCGTGCACAATGCTTTGAAATTTTCTTTTGAAAAAAAAAACAAGCTTTCAATGTCTATGACTGACAAGCAGTTTTTGCTAACTGGATTTGTCCTCATATTCTTTCAGTACATTAATCACCAAGCTGCATAGCCTCTTTTAAATCGAGTCCCAGCATGGTTTGTCATTGTCTCCTTGAGTGAAAGATTTAACACACTTGAAAAGTGGTCTCTTGTTTATTTGCAAAGTATATTGTTTGCTTTATAATGAGAATAATGTTACGCAAATGATGAATTGTCTCAGAACGGTTGTGCATATGGCCACACGCTCTGTGCCGTGTACGATAAAAACTCTACCGCAGTCCCCTGGTGAAAAACATAGTGGTTGAGGATGCCATAGATCAAAAAGGATTTCCTAATTAAAAAGCAGCGCTGCACTAACAACATACACTATCAAATCAATACCGACCTCGAAGGCTCAGCATTAGGGTGTTTGTATGGTGACCACAGGATTGATTTCAGACAATAGCCATTTTGTTTTAGATTAGCTTACTGCCAGCGCTATGCAGCATCCCATTTGAGGGCAAATTTGATACTGGACACAAATTAGTTGCCTGTCCCGTATCTCTAAGGCTTTTGTCCTGAGCTCAGTCGTGTTGTGTTGTGATTTAAAGTGCTGTTTATAAAATGTTGAGTGCCTCTCAGGATGACATTGAGGAAACAAAAAAATCACACAAGGGGGTAATCGAAAATGGATATGAACTATGGTCCTTGTACAAAGCCATTTAGCATTCACAAACCTTCAAAATCACTGGTTTGGAACGACACGATGTATTATTGCTACTTACTGAAACCCTAAACATCGTTTGTAATTCAGATGAGCCTGTCCAAGAAGAGAGCCCTCTTAGTTTTGAATCGCAATGAGACCTATCAAGGGGTTGTGACAGTGTCTAATTTGAGCTGGTGGATGCCTGTTGATCTTACAGACATATCTGGGCACCAACGTTTTGTTTTCTTTTGCTGCAGTCTCCTAGATAGGCCTCACTGTTAGGGTGTTTTTATCCTCAAGCTCTAAGATTTCATGCTCTGTGTTCAGAGGCTCTGATGCAGAGGCTCTGATAAACGTCCAGGAACTTAACTTCAAAGGGATCTGCACAGTATCAAGCAAATGTCAGATGGCACTCGGAATAGTCCAGCATTCATCCCCATAGTCATTCTGGCACCAAACCCAGCGGTAGGAATCTGGCTTAGAATCGCCACGGAAACAAGTTGCTCATTACCATGGCCACACCCCTAGGTGGGCACCCAGGCACTGTGCCAGGGAAAAACGTTTCTCCATATGAGAGTTTGCAAATATGGTGCACTGTCTGGTTGTTTGCAGTTGTAAAAATGAGTAGGATTGTCCCAGGAACATTTACCCCATTGCTTAGGGAAAAGCCAGGAGTCACTTTTACCCACTAGCCGGTGTCAGGCATACATGTGGCTCCCCAAGGCAACATTCTAAGAACACTTTCTGGACCTGTGAACAAATATAAAAAGGAGAATGCTTGCAGTTTTTGACCTGTAAGGAGACCTGAATGGCTGGAATTGCTCTCAGTTGTACCCAATACAAGGATGTGGACTCAAGTGTCTGTTGGCTGATCCCCTGTGTGGCTACAGGGGCACAATAAGTTTCAAGATGCCTTTTTATTCTGAAGTGCACAGATGACCAGTAGCAACTGCAACTGGACTGGAACTTGCTATTGGCCTGTGCCTGACACCATGAGAGCCTCTATGTAGCTTCCCAATGTCCCAAGGGTCTCAGAAGAGTACTCCTTTTGTTGCTTGTGCACCAGTAGAAAGACTGGAAACTTTTGAAAATATTTCTCCCAGAGCAGAGCTTCAGTAGAACCAGATAGAAACAGTATCTGACCAGCAGTTCAGCAGCATCTAGATACATTTCAGCTTCATCCTTCTTAGAGATCTCCATACCCTCGACAAAAACTACAGAGTAGTGACTGCGTCTCTGCGTTGGGACTTATTTTCAGGGAGAAATCTTCAAAGCTCAAGTGAGCCAATAGGTCCAGCCTGATTGAACTATCTGGCCTTTGGCTGCATGGCAGAGTCTGCAGTTTTAACGTTGGCCCATCATAATGTTTTTTTGTCAAACTCACTTTTAAAGAGGGACTTAGAAACGTTTTCAACATGATCAATCCACATTTTGTATTAGACCTAACTTCATCGTAATCAGCTTGAAATTCAAACTTGGTTTGGGTCTACTTTGGCCATTAACTGTCATTCAGGCTTTTCTTTTCTTGACACTTTTTCAGTAAAATGTTTTAAAATTCATATCTCCAATTCCCCTTATTGAATTTATGTCATTTTGAAATCATTTTGCTTATTAAATATTTCACTCTTTTTAATAATTGGAGTGAGGGGTTTAGTGTTTATTGTGTTATATATTTGACATTTTAAATTTTTGGTAGTTCTAAGTGCTTTACACATTTTCTTTAAGTTAAGCCTGGTGGCGCTCAGCTTTAAATTATTGAGCTTTGACTGGTCCTAGAAGGTTAATTACTTTATTACTTGTGGTGGACTACCTTGTACCCCAATTAATGATCCACCTTCTTACAGTTACTCTTGTGTGGCAACATTAAGAAAATCATATTGCCTCTTTTGACCAGTTCACAGAATTCTTTTGCTCCTGGGTGGTACTCAGTCCTTTGTTTTCTAAGGCAAAAAACAACAAATGGCAAGGCCAAAAGGTCTGTCTCATTTTTTTAAACAAGCATTTTGAAAGCCAGTAGGTTGACTTGAAATACCTCCTACTACAAATGAAAACGTAATTTTAAAAACTAGCAAACAAGAGTAGCTTTGTTCCAACCACTGTCAACCACAAGCTTTGATGTGTTTTTACTGCTTTGCTCAGAAAGGCCCATAGTGCTACTGTTTTATTCAAATTGTCTACTCTCGCCACAAAATGTTTGAAAAATCCGTAGGATAATATTTGTTTCCAGCCTCTTACACAGCATTCTGCAGGGTCCTCATTATTAGCATATTTCCAGTCTGAACAATGGAGGTTGCTGGACAGGGGTGAAAGGGCATGGAAATGTTCGTTGGCAGTAGTAACCACATGAAAACTTGGCTTTTTTCAGCTAAATGTTTTTAAACTAACTATAGCTTATCCATAGTCAGACATCTGTCTGAAGCATGATTCAGGTCTGGCTCTAGCATTCAGTGGCTCACCCACCTTTGTGGAGAACCTTTAAACCCACTTGCAGTGAGTTTAGTTCATATCCAAGATTTGCCATCATTTTCTCAAGTGAAGAACCCCCACGCACCCCCCAGTCCCTGAATCCTCATTTGAGAAAGACAGGCTCAATCACTTCACTCACTTGATGCACTACAGCTGTGGGCAATGTACATGAAGATAGTGGGTAGGGCTAGTGTTAGAAGGGGGTAGGGCGGATATGGGAAATGGATGGCAGTCACAAACAATTTAGAAGTTATCAGCTCATCAAAGGAGCCTATAACCTACTTGCAAAAGGAAAGCTGTGCTCATCGGACAGTTTTCCTCTTTGGGCATTGTGTCTGGCAGCTACAGGAGGCAATAGACACGTGTACTGGGTACCCACTCTCTTTTTAAATGGGAGACAGTGTTATTTAGAAAGCAGGTTCCAGGACAGTGCCCTCCCTAATGTGATTACTCTGCTAGCCAACAGAAGGATCAAATGCTTTCCCACACTTAGGCCATATTTATACTTTTTGGCGCAAACCTGCGTTAGCACTGGCTAGCGCCATTGCAGGACACCAGCCAGGCGCCATATTTAAGGAATGGCGCAAGCAGGCGCTAAGGCCCAGTTAGCCTCAAAGTACATGACGCTAACCGGGTAGGGGAGGCGTAGGGAAGACTGGAGGTTGTGCGGGAAAGAATGGTGCTATGTCGGGTTAGAGTAAAAAAATGACTCTAACCTGACTATTGTCATTTTTCTGATGCACAACCCCCATGGACATGACTCCTGTATTATTAAAGACAGGAGTCATGCCCCCCAGCCCAATAGCCATGCCCAGGGGACTTATGACCCCTGGGCACAGCCATTGGGCACAGTGCCATGTAGGGGGGTCCAAGTTAGGCCCCCCATGACATTCTGAATTAAAAAAAAAAAATACATACCTTGACGTACCTGAGATGGTTCCCCCCATTCTTAGGTGTCCTCCAAGTGTGGGTGCGGGTGGGTGGGGGAGTCCCTGGGGGCAGGGAAGGGCAACTGTGGGCTGTTTCCATGGTCTCCTAATGCCTGCCCTGACCCAGGTGTTAAATAATGGGCTAAGGAGGCTTAGCACCAGTATTTAAGGCCCTCGTCCTCTCGTGTGTGATTTTTGCACTGGAGGATAAATAAGGCTCTAGGGCCTCTGAGTCATTTTTTGGCCGGGAACACCCACCTTGCATCTCATTGACGCTAGGTAGTTTTCCGCAGGTAAAAAATGACTTTAACTCTAATATTTTGGCACTAGACATGTCTAGTGCCCAATTATAAATATGGAGTTACATTTGCACTGGATTTGGTTAAAAAAATGACGCAAATTTGGCGCAAACAGAGCATAAATATGCCCCTTAGAGCCATTAACAGAGCCAAAGGCAGGTGGGACTCACCTTTGAAGATTTAGTGGAAAGGCATAAGATAGCTGTGTCAGTTGGAGGCAGAGTTGAGGCTCCTAAGAAGGTCTTTTCATAGACCATCTGAAGCCGCCATCTTCAAATGTCTGAGAATGCTGTGCAGGATGGTTGGGACAAGGATATAGTAATGTTGTGGCACCCTAGGCTTGGCCAGGTTTGCCTGACTTCTAGAACTTTCTATCCCCACTTATAAACCCATACACAAGGGAGAGACTCTCAAGAAGACACATGACCTGTCAATGATGACAGTGAAAGGATGCCCAGCTAATAGTAGAAATCACCTGATCCCCTGCAAGGATAGACTGAAGGTCTTTAACTCTGTCTGTCCCCTAGAATTTGGATGGTTCTCCACAGACCCAGTGGCAAAGGACCCCTTATGCCTTCTTATGAACAGTTGGGTAAATGGACCTGCTAGTGCACCCTGGATGGTTCTCACAGGACTTCTGTGGACTGTTCCTTGACTGATCTGATACATAGGTGCCTTTCAAGAAGCCAGTAGACTGTGAAACCTGAAGAATGCAGCAGGAAGGATATTTGTGTTGCTTGCTCCTGAGGGGCTGTAGAAGATGGCTGCCAGTAAGTAGAGAGCGGAGGGAAGTCAGGCAGAGGACAGGTTTGGTGCAGCAACAAGCGCACTCTGGGGGGCAGGACACTTGACAAAAAAGTCCCTTGAGGCAGGGCTGGCCACCAGGAGCAAAATGAGCCCCAAAACAGGAAAATTTGAGCTACAAGTCCAAAGATATCTTAATTTAATACTAACCATTTTGAGAGGTTGAGTGGGAAAACAAGAGCCTAGCATTCCACAGCAATCACTACAACTAGCCAAAAACAGTGTAGTGAGCTCCCTCCTAAGGTGGGAAAAAAGAAGAGTAATGCTGGTTTCTGCACCACTTAAGGTGCAACAGGGGTTGCAGTAGCATTGAGGTTACCTCTGTAGCTCCCAGTAGAAGAAATGGCTGTGGGTGACCTGAGTTGAACTGGCGCATCAGCAACACTGAGAGAAAATGTGGTGCAAGGCCACACTCACAAGATACAAAAATGAAAAACATTTCTTAACAGTGTAGAGAAGTGATAGTTTATTATTCATGCTGACTGTCTGAAGCACCGCACACACCCCTGAGAATATCCTAGAATCTGCAAGTGCCCTTATATAGTGGCCAATAATGGGTAGGGATGCCACCAATAGTTTAACAGTGTTCTCAGAGGCTGTAGGAAGTGCAGCAGCCCACCCCAGAATGTTTTTCCAAAGTCACCTTATGTTTCCCAAGGGATCAAATCCCTGGTCCAAGAAGTGGTTTCCTATTGGTACAAGTACTCCTGGAAATGTTGTTTTTGTACCTGGTCTCTGAAGTGAGAGCAACCTTGTTGGAAAGTAGAAATATGACTTTGGGACACATTTTATTCAATTTAATGCTTCATTGACAATGTTGATGGTTGACTTTGAGAGGTGTTA
The DNA here is from genome assembly GCF_031143425.1 of Pleurodeles waltl. Classification (NCBI taxonomy): domain Eukaryota; kingdom Metazoa; phylum Chordata; class Amphibia; order Caudata; family Salamandridae; genus Pleurodeles; species Pleurodeles waltl. The sequence goes on from NC_090437.1 coordinate 1,073,501,968, forward strand.
CAGTTCATTTAATGCTATTGAACGTTGGTACTATCTCCATTGACTTCAATATAGGGTTATAGCATGAATCACATATTAAAGCTGTCCCTGTTCACTGCTGCAAACGTGAATGCTGAACAGCCTGATGAAGCCTGCAGGCTTGCATTACAGACAATGCCACTCTTATTTTGTGAGGAGTTCAGCACCCACTAGGGATGTAGCATGATGTGGGGGAGTCACAAAAGTTGTTTCCATCTACCTAGTTATTGAGCATTGTTTTTGCTTACCAGTGATTTGGGGTTACTTGCTCATACCACTGCCCCTGAGTAGATCTTGGATTGCTCTGGTTTGACTACCCTGAGAGAGTCAAGTGCTACAAGTGGAAACTTGGCTCGCAGTGAAGAGAATGTTGCCAATGTATTACTTATGAAGGACTCACATCCTTTATAACTGACAACCAAGTGTCTTATATTATTCAGTATGCAGGATGTTCTGCAAATCCCTGCTTCTTGGCATTTTGTGAGATTATTTATATACAACTCACCCTACAGAATGAAAGCCCGTCACAAAGAGGTAGAGGTCAATTTGCACCCACTATTGCAACTTGCTTTTTCATACATTAGGGTCTGCAAAACGATTTGTTTCCTTCTTAAAGAAGCAAGTTGTTCTGTTAACACCATAATGAAAGATGTCCTGTAATTAGTGCAAAATCTTGCACAATAGATTACTGTAACAGTGAAGCACTGTGATAAAACAGCCTTCGATTATAAACTTTCATTGTCAGCCATAGAGCTGCCTAAGGGCTAATGGAGGGGCATTGCTATGAAATTTCTTTCTAAACATGGAATGGCCCAGTGACAACATGTGTGCGAGTAGCAGGATCTCATTATGATAGGTCAAGAGTTGTGTACCTCACTGCAGAGTATAACATGCCTATTCCTTACTGATATACAGCTGATTAATTTAGCAACTCAAAGACCCTAAAAGCCTCACTTGCAAAACAACAATTCTATGCAGTCTTTTTTTGCCTTTTCATATAACTGTTGCAATTAGAAGACAATCTGTCACTAGTAAACTGCAGATGTATTCTTCTGTTGAGATATGAAAGGATTGAAGGAGGCTGCTTGCCTGACTTCCTGTTCCTTACCCTTAGGTGGTGCACTGATGTCTCCACCCCACTGTCTCCGTTCTCTGACCAAGACTCCAGGCCCTTTTGGACCTGAAACATCCTTTCTGTCTCAATTTCATGTCTCTCTTCTTGCTACTTTTGTCTCATTTCCGGTCACTTCTGTCTCTCTTCTTGTCACTTTTGTCTTTCTTTTGCCACTTCTGACTCTCTCACTGACACTTCTGTCTTTTTGTCTGCCCCTTCTGTCTCAATTTCTGCTCTCCTTACTTGCTTTCGCTGCTCTTTTCCCCTGCATGCCCCATTCTACTTTCCTGCCTTTAAGTCTTCCTCCTTTTCCCCTCCAGTGTTGCTTAATTCGCAAGTCACCCTCTACCCACTTCTCCTCCCTCCCAGAAGCCTTGTTATTGGTGACTGCAGTGTGGACATGCTCCATGCTCTTCTCCCATTCGTTGTCAAACTGCGACCAACTCCAAAACACATGGTCAGCCAGTAACCCACCACAGCCAAGATGGTAGGGGGATGAAACCCTCTGTGCCTTCAACCATAGATGTCCCACCCCCACTGCACCCATGCTTCCCCTGCTATTTCTTCTGTCCTGAACCCTCACTCATTGCTCTCCTCCAGCACAGCACAGCTCATGCATAGTCAAAATAAGCTTTCCCATACCATGCACGACACACAACCCACCCTCGTCTACCCTTTCCTCAATACCCACTCACTCTCCAAGTCCTTCATAGAAGTTAAGGACCTCCTGCATGACCTCTCCCAGGACATCCTTCTCCTCGCCAAAAGGTGAATCAACTCAGCATCTGCACCAGACATAGCAGTGGCCACCCCAATTACAATATTGCAATTCAAGACAGAACCAACAGACCCGGAGGAAGTCCTGCAATCATCTACCATGAGGAAATCAACTGCTCAGTCATCTCACCGGCCAGCTAGAGAACATGGCCTTCAAAATCAGCACTTGAACACCACAACATTTGGCGAAGCACTACTCTGCTGCACCCAGGATCCAACAAAGAATATGGACATAATCCACAGGTATTCACTATAGCCTTAGAACCCGCCGTAGCGGGCTCTACCGGCTATTAAAGGCCCGCTCCCGCATTAAATGCCGAGCCAAAGGCGCGGGCATTTAACAAGGGAAAGGGCCTTTAATAGCCAGTAGAGCCAGCTACGGCGGGTTCTAAGGCTATTAGAACATTCTGCCACTCAGGGCAGAATGTTCTATTAAAAAAACAAATTGCTCACGGAGCCCGAGGGGATTAAAATCCCCTCGGGCCCCGTGAGGCTTTGTTCACAGCTGCTGTTGTGAACAAAGCGAACATTGGAATGTTGGCGCTTCGGGCTTTTACCGGCCAGTAAAAGCCCACAGCACTCCATTGTCTTCAATGGAGCTGCCAACTTCCAATGTTCTAATAGTATATATGAAATATCAATTTGTGATTGTGCAGTGACTTTAACTGATGGATGTTTATTAATTTTAAAAGCTAATTTATGAGCTTGATTTAGTTGGTTCTTCCTATTTTTTATGATGTCTGTTTTTATGTGTTTTTAATATGAAATAATAAACATCAAATACAAATCAATAGAAATGTTTTATACTAATATAGCTTTAGAACCCGCCGTAGCGGGCTCTATCGGCTATTAAAGGCCCGCTCCCGCGTTAAATGCCCGAGCCGAAGGCAAGGGCATTTAACAAGGGAAAGGGCCTTTAATAGCCGGTAGAGCCCGCTACGGCGGGTTCTAAGGCTATTAGAACATTCTGCCACTCAGGGCAGAATGTTCTATTAAAAAAACAAATTACTGCTGCTGTGAACAAAGCGAACATTGGAATGTTGGCGCTGCGGGCTTTTACAGACCAGTAAAAGCCCGCAGCACTCCATTGTTTTCAATGGAGCTGCCAACTTCCAATGTTCTAATAATAAATATTGACTGTAACATTTTAGGCATTCTTGTATTTTTTTCACAGTGTTCTTAGAATGTATCTTGATTATTGTCATTGTTAGAAATGGGATCTCTAGTTGGAAGAGGTATACACCTTTGTCCAAATAGAAACCACAATCCTAGTCAGGGTAAGTCACACACTATCTAAAATATCCTATGCCCACCCTCTGGTAGCTTAGCACTGAGCAGTCAGGCTTAGCTTAGAAGGCAATGTGTAAAGTATATGTGCAATACATCATGCAGTAACAGAGAGAAAACACCACAAAAATACACCCCACAAGTTTAGAAAAATATCAGATATTTATCTGGTTAAATTAAGGTCAAAATGATAGTCTTCAATAAGCACAAATTGAGATATCACTTTTGAAAGTTTAAAAGAAGTCTTAAGTCTTAGAAATCAACAATCGTCTCTTGGTTGCACAAAGTACCTGGTTTGCGTCAAACTTACCACACCCAGAGACCGCAGAGGAAGAAATGCGTGGAAAAATAAGGTGTGTGTCGGATTTTCCGACGCGGCACAGACAATGCTTTATTTCTTTCCACGCTGCAAGGGGCTTTGTGTCAATTTCTAGCACGCATTCTTGGTTCCTCACTGTGATGCGGGGATCTTTTGGCACCCAGGGACGATGCAGGGAAAATCCGGGTGTGCAGGAAGAAGTCACAGGTATTTCATCAATCCGGTAGGTGATGCGTCTAAGTTTTTGTCGCATGGCAGACGCTGAGTCGATTCTTCACTCAGTAAGTTGGGCTGCGTTGTTCCGGTACAGCTGTGTGCCGATCCGGTTTGGCTGTACGTTGAATTTACGGTCGCAATTCAGGCGCTGCGTCGATCTTCGCTTGGGTAGTCAGGCTTCGTCGTTCTGGTTCGGCTGTGGAGTGATTTTCTCATTGAAAGGCAGACTGTGTGTCGTTTCTGGCAGGCTGTGCGTTGATTTTCGGATGAAGTCTTTTTGCTCCTGAGACTTCATAAAACAGGAGGTAAGCTCAACCCAAGCCCTTGGAGAGCACTTCTTAGCAAAGTCAGAGGGCATCAGGGCAACAGCAAGGCAGAAGTCCTTCACAGCAAAGCAGTCCAGATGAGTCGCTTGGGCAGCCATGCAGTTCCTCTTGACAGTTTGCATGTTCAGGTCCAGAAATATCTGAGCTGGTGGTGTCAGAGACCCAGTTTAAATAAACAAAAATGCCTTTGAAGTGGGGGGGGACTTCAAAGAGTGGTTTTGAAGTGCACAAGGTCCCCTTTCATTACAGGTCTGTCTGCCAGGGCCCCAGTAGGGGATTTGGCAGTCCATTTTGAGGGCAGGTCACTAGCCTTTGAAATGTTAGCGTCAGGCCCTCCAAGCTCCCAGTCCAGTGGAGGTGTGACTGAACATACTGTGTTTTGTGTGCACAAGGGAAATGTCAACCAGCCAGGAGGGTAGCCCTAATGCTATCCTATGAAAGGAGCAGGTATCACAGTAGTGGAAAATGAATTTAGGAGTTTTCCACTACCAGGACATATAAAATGCTCATGTACATGTCCTGCCTTTAACATACATAACCCCCCTGGCCTATGGATTTCCTAGGGCCTAGCTTAGAGGTGACTTATATGTAGAAAATGGGAGTTTAAGGTGTTTCAAGTACTTTTAAATGCCAAGTCGAAGTGGCAGTGACATTGCACACACAGGCCTTGCAATGTGCCACCCATATAATCAGCACTGTAATCATGTCTCAGACCTGCCACTGCAGTGTCTGTGTATGCAGTTTTAAACTGTAAATTCGACTTGGCAAGTGTCCCCACTTACCAGGCATAACCCTTCCCTTTCCTACATATAAGACACCACTAAGCTAGGCCGTAGGTAGTCCCATGTGCAGGGTGCAGTGTATGGTTAATGTAGGACATAAACTATTGTGTTTTATATGTCCTGATAGTGAAATACTGCCAAATCTGGTTTTCACTGTTGCAAGGCGTGTCTCTCTCATAGGTTAACCTTTACACATGATGAAAGTGTAGATTCCCTTTGGCAGCAGATAGGCATGTGGAGTGTAGGACCTCTGAACTCACAATTTAAAAATACATCTTTTAGTAAAGTTGGTTTTGAGATTGTGTGTTTGAAAGTGCCACTTTTAGAAAGTGGGCTTTTTCGTGCTTGAACCATTTTTGTGACTCTGCCTGTTTGTGGATTCCCTGTCTGAGTTAGTTTGACAGTTGGGCTTTTTGCACCTCTCTCCAGACAGTGACACAAAGGGGGCTTGGGTGTAGCCTGCACATTCCAATGAGCCATCTGTGCTAGGAGGAAGGGGAGGAGTGGTCACTCGCACCTGAAAGGGCTGTGCCTGCACTCACACAATGCAGACTTCAACCTCCTGGTGTGTGTCTGAGGCCTTGCCTGGGCAAGGCAGGATTTCACAATCAAGTGAGACTTTCCTTTGAAGTAAGCCTACTTCAAAGGCCAAAATGGGTATAAGAAGAGGACCCAAAACCACAGACTTTAGACACTTCTTGGGGTAGAGACTCTACCTCAGAGACACTCCCTGGAGAAGATAACTGCAACCAGAACCTGCATCCTGCCAAGAGCTGCCCGGCTGCCCAAAGGACTCACCTGACTGCTTTCTGTGAAAGACTGCTGCCTTGCTGTTGCCCTGTTGCCTTGCTGCTTTCTGGCTGTGGTGAATAAGTGCTCTCCAAGGGCTTGGATAGAGCTTGCCCCCTGTTCCCTGAAGTGTCAGGACCAAAAAGGCTTCTCTCTTGCAACGTTCTCCTTGTGCAGCAAAAATTTGATGCACATATTTCTAAAACCGATGCACAGCCTGCCCTGCAGTGAAAAATTCATCGCACGCCGAACCGGAAAGACGCAGCGCGACTTCACAAAGAGAAGATCAACGTGGCACCTGAGTTGTGACCAGAACTTCGATGCACGGACCATCAGATCGACGCACAGCCAACCTGGGATGATGTAGCCTGACTTCTAGAGGGGAAATCGACACATCGCATGCCGTACGGAAGAAACTTCCACGCAACGCCCACTGGAATGATGCAGTTCTTGTGACTTCGCTCCGCAAGCCCAGGATTCCACGCACAGACACCGGGGCGTCTGAAAACCCCACAACCCAAAGAGGATCCACGACTGAGCGCCGGAAATCAACAAACAGCCGTCCCTGTGAGGAAACTAAATGATACATCGCCGTGTGCGGCCCAAGAAATCGACGCACACCTCTTTGTTTCCAAGCTTTTTATCCTCTGTGGCCCCTTTGCAGCGATTTTTCACGCAAACCAGGTAATTTGTGCTTGAAAGAGACCTTGGTTGCTTTTAAAAGACTTAAGACACTTTATATCACTTTTCAGTGATATCCCTACACTTGCTTATTTCATCTTTAATCGTTTTGACCTGCATTTATCCAGATAAATATAATATATTTTTCTAAACACTGTGTGGTGTATTTTTGTGGTGTTATATTGTGGTATTGTATGGTTTAGTGCACACATAGCGATGAGGATAGGAGTTGTATTTGTGCAGTGACATACACTAGCTAAGTATTTCACTACCTACCCACAGTTGAAGGTCAACTTGATTTTTCATCTGTTTGCTTTTGGTTCTCTGATGTCCTACTGGATATATTGTTGATATTTTTGGACTTTGGTTTTGGGTTGTTGCCTGTGATACCTTACCAGATTCGGAATGGATCCCAGCTTCACTGAAGACTACGATGAGTCAAACCTTGTCCCTGTTGAATCCCTCACCAAGGCTGTGCTGAGGGTGCTTTGCAGAGAAATGGGACTGGCTATGTCAAGGAGATCCACTAAGATGGAACTGCTGGATATCTTTGTAGCCTGGGTGAAGCACAGTGGGCAGAGGAACAGGCAGCAAAGAACCAAAGGAGTAATGGCCGTGAGAAGGATTATGAGGAGGAGGAGGACTACTCAGATGAGTAAAGAGAACCAGTAAGAGGTGAATGGCTCATAGCTCAGGAGCGGAGGCTGGAAGAGCTAGATGATGAGATTGAGAGGGCTGAGGCAGAGAGAGCCTTAGTACGGGAACAAGAAAGGCTTGAAGCTCAGGATCTGAGCTGTGAAGAGCTGAAACTGGAATCCGTAAGGGCTTTATCCAGTTCAGATGGTGGCAGCAAAAATCTTGTATCCAGTACTGCTGAACATGTGCACATGCCCAGAGATGTGGTGCCCTACTTGAAGAATGGAGTTGACACACACCAGGCGGCTCAGGAGTATGAGGTAGTTCCCGTTATGCAAAGGGTCCCTGAGGAGGATTGGTGAACTGGCACAGGGAGTCATATCCCTACGGTGGGGAGGGACACTTTACTGGCTCTCAAGGAGAGTTACAGGAAGAAGAGTTCCCCCATTTTCGACATCCTGGGTATGGAATGTGGGGACATCCCAGAAGAGTGTGGGTTGAGTGTCAGGGATGGCATTATGTGGCCTTGGAGATAAGGCCCTGTAGTGTGCACCACCAGAGAGTCACTAAATATAAAGTTGGGGTGGCACACTGGGGCATATAAATAAGCCCCATAATGTGTAGATGGAAACCCTGCATGCTAAATGTGCAGATTTCAGCTCTTCTTACTATTAAAGTGTCTTATTTTAAGTTGGATGGTACCCCTTAAGTCAGAAAGCTAGCAACATTTTTCAAATAGCCCATTTGATCATTTTTATCCAAGAACAAAGCACATGCCCTATACATGTAGCAATGTACTGCACAATTCTATTCTCTAGAAGAACTTAGATTTCTCATATTTGTATCTCAAATACTTTAAAAAGGCTGGTAATCTTAACCTTATTAACCAGCAGTTTTATTAATAGTTTAAGTATGCCTGTTTGTCAGGGTCTGTACTTGTACTTCTCTTGAAGCATAAAAATAAACATGACTCTCTTGCCAACGTTAGCATCCTGGTGAGAGAGTGAAAGGGGAAATGTCTTCATTACTCACTTGAAGGCAAGCTGGCCTTTCGGTGTCACATGACATAAACCTGATCGAGTGAGGGATGGCTTGTATACAGGCCGCTCTCCAGCCACTATGTCACCTTGAACTCAGGTGGCATCAACAAATTAATTAGTTTTATGCTGTTTATCATATTTTCTTTAAGTGAACACTGTCACTCATTCACAGCTATGAGGGGTAAGATCCTGGTTCATGGAAATCATTTCCTTCCATTTTGGGTATGGATTATTTGATTTTGTAGGAATCACTTGAATGCTCCATAATTTTAACACCAGACCTTTCGTTAAGTTAACCACAAAGACTGCCGAACCAATACTCTATATCTTAATGTAAGCAATGAGACCAATAATTGAAAGCAGCAGATGTTCTGGTTGAACAGATGTTTAGTATTGGTCTATACATAAAAGAAATGAAAGAATCATACAAACTGTCTGGCCCCTGAATCCACACACTTGAAACCAAAATTGAGGGCGAGAACCAGTATATTTGTTTTCAGATTCCACTGCATGGCTTCAATTTTTGTGGTGTTTAGCTGTTTCCTGAAAAACTTGTTGATTGAATTAAGCTGACTACTTCTCCATAGCATGCTTTCCTACTGAATAACACTAACACTTTGGACCTAATTTTGACAATGGCGGTAAATGCCGCCTACCACTGTGGTGACGGCCCCCAAAAGACCGTCGCCGCAGCTGACATCCATCTGCCATCCATCTGCCATAATATGATCACATCCAAATTTCCACAACAAGAAGGGTGGAAATCCGACAGTAGCCATGCTGGCTGATGGTAGTAAGGTGGCGCTGCTACAAGCAGCAGCGCCACGCCAGTCGACCGCCGCCAGCCGTATTATGTCAAATAATACGGCCAGGCGGTGTCCTGCGCCTGTTAGTGTGCGTGTATGAGGGGATTGGAAGGGGGAGCGTGGATGCAGGGCATGTGGGGGAGTGTTAGGGGGTGGGTGGCCCTCCTACCAGTGGCAGGGAAGGAATTCCCTGTCACTGGTAGGGCCTACAGCCATGGTTTTCATGGCGTTACGAACGCTAAATCTAAAATAGTAGATGTGTCACCCATGCACCCTTTTGTGTGGTGCAAGAGTGATGAAACTATTTAATAAGTATGCCCCATGGATATTAGTGAGCTAAGCACCTAAATGTGCATGTTATACTCCATTCTAGAGCCGAAGCTCATAATAACAACTCACTACAATATTTCTGATGCTTCAGTGAACCCTGAACATCCAATTATTGCAAGTGGAATGATTGTTAATCAGGAGCTGGTGCCTGCAGAGATATATGTAAAAGGTATGGGCCATACTGTTCAAGAACTTAACAGCAAGTGGGAGGAAGCTGACATTCGTGCTGAGCTACATGTTAAGTGAGCTGTTCAAAATGGTTCCAATCGTGTCATTGCAGTATCCAATAACACAGATGTTATTACTGTGATACCTAGATTAAGTCAAGAATTGTCAGAGTTATGGATATGTTATGGAACAAGTGAGAAAAGACACTTAGGCCCACATTATGACAATGGTGGTATAAGCCGACTACTGCCACTGTGATGGCCGCCAAAAGACTGTCACCGCGGCTACCATCTGTTCACCACATTATGACCACAGCCGGACTTCTACCACAAGAAGGGAAGAAATCTGGCTGTGGCCCTACTGGCGGATGGTGGTAAGGTGGCACTGCTACCACCAGCAGCGCCACGACAGTAGACCGCCGCCAGCCGAACCACAACACATGATACGGCCTGGTGGTGTTCTGCTGGCGGGCGCTGCTGGCAGTAGCAGCGCCCCGTCCTGTTCCCTGCTGGAAGACCCCCTGGATGCATGTAAGTTGGGCTTCCGACAGGGATGGGGTGGGGGATCTTGTATGTGTGTGTGGGGTTGTGTGCATGAATGTGTGAGTGTATGCGTGAATGAGACTGTGTGTGTAGTGTTGTTTGCGTGGGTGTATGTATGTGTGAGAATGTGTGTACAAATCGAAATGTGAATGCGTGTTTGCATGTCAGTGTGAATTTGTGTACGGATGTGTGCAAGAATGCATGCGTGAATGAATGCGTGTATGCCAGTGTGAGTGAGTGTGTGCATGCGTGGTGCGTGTCTGCGAGTGTGTGCTTGTATGGGGATGGGGGATCTGAATGGGGGAACGTGGATGGAGGTGGAGTGGGGGCATCTGGGACATGTTTGGGGGGGTGGGTGAGCCTCCTACCAGTGACAGGGAATGAATTCCCTGTCAGTGGTAGGGCCTACTGCCATTGGCTTGTGAATGCCACGAAAACCATGGTTGTAGGCAGGCTCAGACTGCAGCCGGCGGTACAATAGAGGCCGCCGGGCTGGAGATTGTTATCTCCAGCCCGTCGGCTGCTACTGCCATGGCAGTAGGAATGGTAAACTGGCAACTGTGAATGTCATAATGTACCGCCACATTATCACCTACCGCCTTGGTCCTAATGACCCCCCAAATTCAGCTTCATATTGTATACAAGAAACTTGCCCCAGAGTTGTCCAGTGTTCTTATCAAGACACATATCCTTACTGTTGATGACACAATGAGCAATACTGGAACAAAGCTTGAAGCTTTAACTGCTGAACCTGTGAAGTTTCTAAAAAGATTTGCTGAGATAGAAGAAGATTGTGACTTTAAAACAAAGAAAAATATATTGTGCATGTGTGGAAAACGAGTTCTGATTGTTACACATTTGATGATCTTCAATACAGTGAGCTCAAGAGATCTGTCTAGTTAAATGACCTTCCACCGACATCATATTCTGTGCGTGGACACATTAATGAAGCAATCTACTTGATCACAAGATGTGTAAATGTTTTGAATCATGCATATGTAAAGAAAGATCCATGTTAACTTGTTTGTGAAGATATTGATGGGGTGCTAAAACCAAGGAAATTTCTAAAGCCTCAATCCACAGAATTTACACATGCATGTACCTGCAAAAACTGTGCTACAAAAAGACGTCTCTGCTGATATGCTCTTCTCAAATGTTCAACATTCCGCAAATGAACCACGAGCAATTGCCGAAACAAATAAATCAATTGAAAAATGAAAACGTGTCTAAAACATATATATTCCAATCATAAACATTTTTAGCGCATATATAAAAGGATTACAAATCATTATTTGTTTTATTTCTACATAATTCTCTTCTTATTATAGCCGCCATTATGGGAAAGGGTGGAAGGGTTGCTCTGTGAGCTATTTTCTGTCTCTATAAGACTACTTGACCCCCAAACCCTATGTTTTGACACTAAAATGAAGTATATAGGCTTCATGGTTCCTGAAATATTACTTCATCAGTGCAACACATCTGCCATTTTTAAAAATGTTGTCTAGAAAAAATCGACCAAGATTAGCAATGTCTACACATGCTAAATTACTTCTCTAATGATACTAAAACACAAATCAAAAATGAAAATCTCTGGACAACAATTTGTTTATGGAAGTATATCAAGGGGTCAGGACTAATTGCTTTGAAAAGGCATACAGTGGCCAAAATGAGAACATAAACTGTGCAAATTGTTTTGTTTCTTTTCACCATATAGTCATAGCAAATGTTCGCAGTGTTTCTTAAAATATAAATTTAGTTCCAAGAACTTTAGTCAGTTACCTTTCAGTAGCTTATTCTCATTACTCAAAAAAGAAAGAGCTTAAAGTACTTTTCCTGTACATGACTTTCAACATCATCCATTTTCAAATCCCCTAGGTCTTAGAAAGTGACATCAAAAATGGTGCACTTACCAGCTGTAGAAAATGGACTCTATTTGTATCATGTGTTGTTGAAATGTTTGACAATGACAAATTTCTTCCAGAAATAATGCAGTGAACAATGCAACTGTTGTATAAACACAGAGATAAATCAAAGAAGATTATATGTAATGATGACTCAAATTTCCAAAAGCACATTTGTTTCACTGTGCATTATTGTTCATAAAACCTCACAAATTGTATGATTAACTTTTTCAACTGTGTTGGAAACTGATTGTATGTACTGCCGAACATGGAGGTCTTGTTCTTGTACACATTCACTTAAATCCTACCTGGAACTTTTTAAAAAAATTCTTCTTTTCTAAATTTTACTTTCAGACAACTCACTCAACGTGATTTGTAGCTGTGAAACAAACTGTAACCTGTACATTGAGCAAGAAAGAAATAAATTATGCATTTAGCATATACAGTTGTGCATAATAATTATGCATGACAACATGTGCTTCAAGCTAAGCAACCCATTGCTCCATGAATACAATGGCAGATTGAATCACAAATAACAATGTCTGTTGAGATTGTAAGAGTAGAATTTTGAAAAAAAAATCATTCAGCTCAAAAAACAGAAATAGGACAATAATGCTAGGTTCATAACACTAAGGACCTCATTACAAGTTTGGCGGTCTTTTCGATAGATCGCCGCAGTTGCGGGTGCCAAAAGACTGCCAGTGTTGGCGGTATCTCACCTGCTGTATTGAGTCTACAATGAAAACTACCAAAATACAGCCACAAATCCAATACAACCAGAACAACCTAGGCTGGGATAGAGGCAGTCCCACCTCCAGCACTGCCACACCAAACACACTCCACCTTCCAGATTACGACCCACAAATCAGCATAGTGGTCATTGCATGATGGAAGATCATTGGCTGTGGGAACTGCCCCAGGCAAAAACACACCAACACCAGAATACAGCACCACATTGGAAAAATAGAATACTCCACACCTGACACACATACACACATCAGACACACCTAACCACACCACTATAAAACACCCACCCACATAACCCACAACCCTTTGCAACCAAAACAACATACACTGACAGCAGGGAGCATACAAACTAAAGACACTGCACTAATACACCATTCACACTATCACACACAACACATCAACACCATACAACTGCACCATTGATACAAAACACACATTGTTTTAGCACCCAAACACCACAAACAACCAGCACCTACAACCAAGCACCCCCACCCCCCAAGCACCCTACAATGGATCCTTGCACACTACACATACCCCACTCACAACACAATCACCATGTCCCATTAAAAACACCCACACTTCACAAATGATGAGTTGAGGGTCATGGTTGATTAAATCGTCAGCGTAGAGCTGCCACTGTTTGGAGCACAGGACCCGCACATATCCATATCCAGGAAAACTGATTTATGACAGGGAATCTTGGACAGGGTCAACTCAGTGGCAACCATCCACACACAAAGGTGGACATCCAGAAGATATGGAACAACCTATGGGGGAATGTGCATTTCATGGCATCCAGGTACCAAATTGCTGTGATGAAGACTGGCGGTTGGCCCCCATCTCTTCCCGCAGAATTTGCATAGTGGGAGGAGAAGGACTTGCACATCCTGCATTCTGAGGGCCGGAATACCCGAAGGACTGTACTCCGGTAAGTAACTAACACTCCCTTAGCACTAGTTCATCCGGTCCAGCATGCTACCCACCACCCTATCACTTCCCAAGTCACCCTATCTTCCACTACACATCCCATACAATCACCTAAAGCCCCTCCCTGCATGCCACACCACCACTCTGCCACAATGCCTAGAAAGTCCCTGCCCAGTGCACGGATAGCACTACCAACAACCATCACTACAACTCCCAAAATGCACCTGCACATCCACATGAAAATCTAATATGTCCACGTCACAGGGCAACACCTGCATGTACAACTATTGTATCTGCAACACCAACAGAATGCTACAACTGAGGACCTATTCATGGCAATGACAGCAATGCAATTCTCATTCATCAACCCTCAATGGAACATGATACCCATTTCATTATCCATTAACCAAAACAATGTCTGCAGTGCTGCATCTGTCATTGCCACAAGTTGGAATCAAGTCAAGCCACTGGATGCATCAGACAAAGAGACCAACATTCACACCTCCACCATGTGATGCTCTCCCCCTTTATTCACAGGTACCCCTGCCACTGCCACCATGGAGATTATGCCAAAGACAGCCAGCCCTCTCCAGGATGAAGGCCCCAGTGAGGACAATACCTCAGGATGTCTGGACATTGACAACTTACCTGGCCCATCTGGGACACCTGGTCAGCCACCACTCCCAGCCTCACCCTGCCCACATCCAAACCCCCCCAACCTGTGGCATCAATATCACAGACAAACCCTCATCCCAAAACCTGTGCCCCAAGGACTGGTCAATCAGTAGTGTGCCCCACAGTACAGGACCTGAGTCGACACCTCACACCCAAGAAAATGAAGGTTCTGGGGTACCTGGGAGTGGGCACACTGTGCCAGGGGCACAGGGGGTCAGGGGCTGTGGGAGGGCACCTCTGGGCCAGTGGATGGGCCCCCCAAGGGACTCGACTGGCCAGGAAACCATCTCCCAAGTCCTGGGAGCATACCAGCAATCCTAGCACTACATGGGCCAAATACTCACCATTCTGGTGGAAAACCAAAGGCTGCAGAGGGAATACCACCAAGAGGCCATGCAGCAGTGGCAGGCACACAATGCCACTGTGGCCTCCATTGCAGGGGTGCTCAAGGAGCTCACCACCACCCTGCATGCTTCCTCTACCCATCAGCAAGCCCCTTTCACTAGCCTGATACCAACTGAGCCATCAACATCAGCCTCAGCTAGTAGAATTGAGGCTCTGCCAGAGGAAACACAGGCCACTGGCACCCCACCCTCTGTAGCTGAGGAACCCACCCCCCCACAAATGTGGTCATCCATCCAGACATCCTGCAGGAGCAGATGCCAAGAGTAAACCTGCTGCCAGAAAGTGACCCTCTCCTCTTCTCCTTGTGTGCCACTGAGAAACCCTATTTGCTGTTCAATGTCATGTCTCCATTCTCACATGGCCCTTGGGTTCTGGACCTGTACTACCTATAGCTAGGCCAACTACTCTGATGATTACTCCAGCAATGACCCCACTCATCAACTTTTTAACACATTGTGCACAATAAACACCAAGGAACTCAGGAACTGCCTTTGTGTCTTTATTGTAAAATGTACAAATGTAAATCCTACCAAAATGTAATGTGTGTTTATTCCCCTTCACCAAAAGTCTGTTGCATAGACAGCAGAGGGATGCTTTCCCTGCAGGTGACACAGTACATCAGATATGTTCCAAAACCCAGTTGCAAGGGGAGGGAAGAGGTCAAGTTGGGCAAGGGAAAGCTTCTTATGGATGGGGGGTTGGGGGGAGGGATGGGAGTGGAGGTTAAGGGAGTGGTTGTAGGAGGTGTTTGTCTGCTGGATTTGGATCCAGGTGCATGTGCAGTATGCTGATGTGAGGTGGATGGCTGTTAGGTGTGTGAGTGCTTGTGTTTGTGTCCTTTAGAAAGGGGGCAGACAGGGTGGGAGAGGACACAGGGAAAGTGTGCATGGATGTTGTGGAGGTGTCTGCTAGTGAGGAGTGTGTGCTGCTTGTTGTGGTGATGCCGGTGGTGGATGTTGATGCAGTGCATGTAGGGGTGAGTGTGGATGTGACTGTGAGGGAGGTGGAGGAGGAGGAGGGGGAGACAGTGGAGGCAGTGGATGTGGTTGTGTCCGCAACTGTCTGGTATTTGCATGTGTGCTTTTGGGATGAAGTGCGGTGCATGTGTTTGCCTGTGCCACTCTTGGGTGTTGTCTTGTGTGCATGCTCATCTATATGTGTGCATGGGATGTGTTGCAGTTGAGGAGATTGGGACTGGAAAGTGGTATTTGAAGGGAGGTGGTAGAAACTGGGACAATGGCTGCCATTAGAGAGGAGGCCAAAGCCTGTATCGATCTTTGTTGGGCCACCAATCCACCGTGGATGCCCTCCAGGAATGCATTGTATTGCTGCATCTTGGATGCCAGCCCCTGGATGGCATTCACTATGGTTGACTGCCCTACAGAGATGGATTTCAGGAGGTCAATAGCCTCTTCACTCAGGCCAGCTGGGCTCACTGGGGTAGGGCCTGAGGTGCCTGGGGTGAAGAAGATGCCCACCCTCCTGGGTGAACAGGCACAGCAACTCATTGAGGGGCTACTGGGAGGGTTGTGCTGATACAGGGGTGGCGGCTGTACCTGCAGCTGGGGTGGTCACAGAGGTGTTTGCCACCACCAGGGAGCTTCCATCAGAGCAGGTGTCTGAGTCTGTGTTGTCACCTCCTGTCTCCACCATGGTGCTCCCCTCACCCTCCGTCCCACTGGTTCCCTCGGCGTCAGTGGACTCTGTCTCCAGGGTCCTGTGGGATGCATCTCCCTCTGTCGCCATTGCCCCTGCTCCTCCACCAGATGATGCTAATGCACACATTAACAGGATAACAGAAAAAAGGGGGAAGAGAGAAAACGGAAACACTGGTTCAATTACTGCACCACACCACAGTTGGCATACACAGCACTGTCACATAGAAGGATCAGGCTTGAGCACTATGCATTGCACTGACAGTGATTTGGCTCGATGCTATGATAAGATTAGGGGCACACACCGCCAACTGCACACTGCCTCGGACCCACAAAGCCCTGACTGAAATGGAATGCTAACAAGCTAGGTTACCTGCATTTGTCATACACCCATTACCCTAGAGTTGACTAACACTGCAATATCTGGCATTAGGGGCACCCACTAACTCATATCCACCACCCAGATCCCGACCTGCCAAATTTTTTAATAATGCCCACTGTACTTATCCCCTTGTGGCTGATGTGATTCCCTCAAGCGCCCATCCAGCTCAGGGTAGGCCACCGCCAGTATGCGGGCCATCAGGGGGTCAGGTTCCGACGGGCACCCCTACCTCGTTGGAAGGCCATCCCCAGCTGGGCCTCCACGGTCTTCCAGGCCCAGCGTCTCAGGTCCTCCCACAATTTCTGACAGTGGGTGCTCTGCCTGCGATAGACTCCCAGGGTCCACACATCCTTGGCAATGGCACGCCATAATCCCTTCTTTTGATGGGCGCTGACATGCAAAGGTAATACAGACACGAGAACACCATTACACATACAATCCAGCCTGTCACACATATGGCCCACCAATCCCATTTTCATCACCATAGGTACACACATTACCCGCGCACACCATGTACACCAGCACAAGACATTCCACCCCCAATGACACGATGTTTTCTCACACATCTCAATGCATCCTTCCCACATGCATCGTCCATCAAGTGTACTCACCTGTTGGTCTGGAGGCCCATACAGCAATCTGTACTGGGGTAGGACCCCATCCACCAGTCACTCCAACTCCTCCGAAGTGAATGCAGGGGCCCTTTCCCTGGTCACATGGGCCACGGTAGGTTCCAGACACAGGTCACAGTAGCACACGCAGTGTAAGTGTTCTCCTGTTCAGGTCAGGAAACAAGTGAGGAAATAGATAGAAAATTGCGGTTACGACTGCGGCCGTGTACACCGTCACCACCGCAGATCCCCATTGGCTACTGTACTCCATAAACCCCCTTATTATCCAATGAGTGATTGCATGGCGGTGCAAGACCGCCTTCCACCACAATGCCCAACTTCGGCGGAATTACCTCACTTTCACCTGTCCCTACATACAGGACAGGCAGTCGCCACTTCATGGGGGAGGACAATGGTCATATCAACATTAACTGCATCACAGCCTAGATTAGCACATGCCTCACCATTTCCAATGTCCCATAACATAAATGCAATATGTACACTGAAGTTGTGGTTCCATTGTTCAAATTGTGACACTCTTGTGACCCTTAGATACCTACCGCTGTGGATGGATAGGAGATGGAGACATACCCCGTGTACAGAACCCTTGTGGACTTGTCTACACTGGAGGACATGCACATTATCCTCACCTATAGACTGGACAAGGCCACAATAACTGAGCTGTGTGCCCAGTTGGAGCCAGACCTGATATCTGCTATCCATCCTCTCAATGGGATCCCCCCTCTTGTGCAAGTTCTATCAGTGTTCCATTTCCTGGCAACTGGTTCTTTCCAAGTGACAGTGGGCTTGGCAGCAGGAATGTCACTGCCAATGTTCTCAATCGTGCTGGCAAGAGTCTTGTCTGCCCTAGTAAAACACATGTGCAGCTACTTTTCTTTCCCCCAGGTGGAAAATTTGGCCACTGTGAAGGCCGGATTGTATGCAATGGGACATATCCCCGATATTATTGGGGCAATTGATGGGGCACATATTGCGCTTGTCCTCCCTGCCAGGATGAAAAAATTTCAGGAATCGTAAGAGTTATCACTCTCTGAATGTGCAAATGGTGTGCCTGGTGGACCAGTACATCTCCCACGTCAATGCTAAGTATCCTGGGTCAGCGCATGATGCCTTTGTTCTGAGGAATAGAAGCATCCCAAATGTGATGGCCCAACTACAGATGCACAGGGTGTGGCTAATAGGTGAGCCTTTGTCCCCACCCACTGTATGTTAGTGTATGCCTTCGGGTGTATAGCAATGTGTGAGGCTAAATGTTATCCCTCAATACTTGCAGGTGACTCTGGCTACCCAAACCTATTGTGGTTGCTGACCCCTGTGAGGAATGCCAGGACAGGGTCAGAGCAACATTGTAATGAGGCACATGGGCGAACCAGACGGATCATCGAAAGGACCTTCGGCCTCCTGAAGGCCAGGTTCAGCTGCCTCCATCTGACAGGTGGATCTGGGTGCTACTCACCCAAGAAGGTCTGCCAGATAGTAGCGGCATGCTGCATGATCCACAACCTGGCCCTCAGATGCCATGTGGAGGCGACATGAGATGCCCCTGTGGCAGCAGTAGACCCTGATGACAGTGAGGATGAAGAGGCTGAGGATGAGGACAACAGAACATCAGTTATCCGTCAGTACTTCCAATGACACACAGGTGAGACAGTGCAAATTCATATCTCTTGACTATTGGTATATTCTGTGTGGCTGTAGCATGATGGGATTAACTTCCTTTTACCTCTACCTGGTTTGTCATTTTACAGATGATAGGGATATAACAACTGTGTACTGATGTGCTGACTACAGCCAGTTGCAGGTCATTATTTCTATGCTCTCACAGTGTACAATTCATTTGCAATGGATGTGACTGTTTCCATAAATACACATTTTCAACACGTAAAATACTAGTAGTCGAGCTGTGTTTAAGGGTTTAGTGTAGTGCTAAGGAATTTACGGGAAAGTGCAATGGTGATGATGGAGAAAAGTCCAGAGTATTGTTCCAGTCTGTTTTTGGTACAGGTGCAGTGTCCATGGGGCCATTGGAAGGGGAGCAACAGCAGTTCAAAGTGGACAAGGTGACTGAGTGGGACACAAGGGTGTCAATCAGGAGAGTCTCATTTCCTGGTGGGGGTCTTGGCAAGTGCCTCTGGCTTCTGTCTGGGTCACAGGGAATGTTTTGGGGTGGTTCACCTTCTGCAGGGGGAGGGGTGCCTGTAGGTCCTGTGGTGGGGCCTCCTGCCCACTAGCAGCAGCGGAAGTGGAGGGCTGGTCAATGGACTGGCTACTGATACAGGTCCGCTGTTGCCTCCCTCATGATGTTGGCCATGTCTGCCAGCACCCCGGCTATGGAGATCAGATTGGCGTTAATGGCCTGCAAGTCCTCCCTGATTCCCTGATACTGACCCTCCTGCAGCCGCATGTTCTCCAGCACGTTGTCAAGGATATGGCCCATCATGTCTTGGGAATGTTGGTAGGCTCCCAGTATCTCGGAGAGTGCCTCCTGGAGAGTTGGTTCCCTGGTCCTGTACTCCCCTGGGCACATAGCAGACCTCCCAGTGTCCCTGTTGGCCTGTACCTCTGTCCCCTGAACGGTGTGCCCACTGCCACTGATCCCCAGTCCCTGATTTTCTTGCGGGAGAGGTGTGGACTGGGGTCCCTATACAGGTGGGCACACTGCTGCTTGACGTGTCCTGGGGACAGAGGTGTGGGGATGCTCTGTGGGTGCTGTGGTGTTGGATACTGAAGGGGCGGCTCTGTGGTGGACTGTGAGTGGGCTTGGGTGACAAGCTGTCCAGTGGTCCCTGATGGGCCAGGTTTTTGGTCCAGATCCTGAAGTCCAGAGTTACTGTCATCACTGGGGGCATCTTCTGTTGGGGAACTGGTTTGCGGTGGCACCTCCTCTCCTCTGAGATTAGCTGGGGCACCTATGGGGATGTAAGTGATGTATTATGCTTCATGTCTGTGACATATTGTACATCCCTGGCTTCCCCTCTATCGTTGATGTTGCCCTGCCACCTTTTGCTTGTGTATGGTGATGTATTGTGTGATTGTTAGTTTCCGTATGCTGTGCATGCTTTGGTGATGGGTGTCCATGCAGGGCTGGGAGGGCTGTACATGCATTGGTATGGCATGCAGGGCTTGGCATTGGGGTTAGTCATATGTGCAGGTGCAGTGTGTGGGATGGAGTAGAGTGATGGGAGTGAGGGTAAGAGTGTGAGATGGCGTGTAGGTATGGGGGTGATAAGTGGTAAATGTTGACTTACCAGTGCCCAGTCCTCCGGCTACTCCAGCAACTCCTTCAGGATGCAGTAATGCCAAGACTTGCGTCACCCATGCTGTGAGCTGTGGGTGAGGAGGTGGGGATCCACCACCAGTCCTCTGTATGGCTAGCTGGTGCCTTGCTGCCTTGGAAAGTATCTTCCCCCGTAGGTCGTTCCACTTCTTCCTAATGTCGCCCCTTGTTCTTGAGTACTGTCCCACAGTGTTTACCCTGTCCATGATTTTCTGCCATAGGTCCATCTTCCTGGCAATGGATAGTTGCTGTACCTGTGCTCCAAACAGCTGTGGCTCTACCTTGACAATTTCCTCCACCCTGACCCGTTAACTCATCGTCAGTGGAATGGGGGTGCCTTTGTGGGGACATGGGTGTTGTGTGGTGTGTGTTGTGAGAGTGTGTTGAGTAATGTGGTGGTGTGTGTGATATGGTGTGTGTGAGGGATGTATGGGTGTAAGTGGTGTGTGTGTCTGGTTGTCTCTGTGCTCTTCGTGTCGATCTCCTAGCAGTAATTGTTGTTTGTACAGGGTTGTGTGTAATGTGGGTGTGTGTTTTATAGTGCTGTGTGTGTGTGTGGTGTGTGTATGAGTGTCAGGTGTGTGTTTTTGGTATTGGCCAATGCAGTGTTGTTTTGTATGTGGGTGTCCATTCTGAGCGCAGATCACTGACCTTTGGGCTGGCGGATTTGTGTTTGTGGCTGTATTCTGTCAGATTGGCGTGTGTGTGTCATAATATGGTGAACGGATATTCGCCACTGCGACTGTAAGTGGGATTTACCGCCAGTGTCATAATGAGGGCCTTAGTCTGCTCATGGGCCATCCATCCAGCCAGTACTGTTCCTTGGGTCTATGAAACACCCATTTCTGTGATTTGTGCTGTTTTAAAGCATATATGGCTTAGGCCAGGGATGACACTGGATTAAATCGTGCAAAATGCTGGATTTTACTTGTTTTCCTGCAAAATGTGTATTTTATGTTGGTGGGGTAATATATTTTGATGCCTTAGGAGGTTGTGTATTTTTGTTAAATTTTTTATAGCTGACTTAATTTTTGTTTTTGACATTTCGGAATAATGTGTGTGTTTGTGTGTGTGGATGTGTGTGTGTTTGACATAGGCCACCATTTTCTTTTTGTGCTCCATGAAATGTTTAGTCATAGGTCAGCATAGGGCTTCATGTGTTCATTGTTGTCCATGCCTCCTTGCTTGTTGTTTCACCGTGTGGCCGGCGGTCATTTTGTGTAGACAGCATGTGTTCATTGTTGTCCTTGCCTCCTTGCTTGTTGTTTGACCATGTGGCTTGCAGCCATTTTGTATAGTCAGTCAGTATCCTTTTGCTTTAGGCCTACATGTGTTCTTTGTTGCCCATGCCCTCTTGCCTATTTTTTGATTGTGACTGGTGTCCATTTTGTGTAGTCAGCCAATGTGCTTTTGCCACAGGCCTGAATGTGTTCTTTATTGTCCATGCCTCCTTGTTTGACCATGTGGTTAGTGATAATTTTTTGTAGTCAGCCAGTGTGATTTTGCCCTAAGACTCCATGTGTTCTTTGTTGCCCATGCCTCTTTGCTTGTTGGTGTTTGGTTGAACATGTGACCAGTGTGTTAAATACATTGTTCCAGTTTTCAAAGCCATTTTCTAGGGACATGGAAGAGGGCTCTGCCTTTTTGTGCTTTTTAACTTTTTTACCTGATACAGTTTTTTAGTATGTATGTAGTGTATACATAATATTATATGCATGTTTCCATTTTCCCCTATACCTCCTTGCTTCCCAAAGGGTTTCTCGTATTCCCCATCAATCACTTTTCTTTAAATTATTCAATTTTTCCCTGCACTAGCAGTCTGCCATAGGTGCACACCAGAATTCACTTTTAAAGGATGATCCCTTTTATTAGGCATGCACCCCCTGCCTGTCATAGGTCTATTAGGCCATAGGCACAGAGCAGCATTCATTTTCTTAATGATTATTCAATTTTTCCCTGGCTCTTTTAATCCCTGCATGTCATAGGTCTCCTAGGCCATAGGCACACACCTGTATTCTCTTTTTTATGAATATTCTATATTCACCCTGGCCACTTGCACCCTCTGGCTGCCATAGGTCTTTTAAGGCAAATGCACACATCAGCATTTACTTATTTAATGGTCATTCCATTTTCACTTGCCCTTGCATCACCTGTTTGTTGCAGGTCTCTTAAGCCATAGGCGCACACCACCATTCACTTTTTGTGATTATTCCATTTTCCCTGGCCACTTGCATTACCTGTCTGGTAAAGGTCCCTTAGGCCATAGGAGAACAACAACATTCACTATTTTAAGGATTATTCCATTTTTCCTTGCACCCACCTAGCTGCCACAGGTGTCTCAGTAGAGACACATAAAGCTAATATTTAAATCTGTATGTTGTTGTTATCCTAAATGAAATATTGTTGTATTGGTTTCAATTGTATGAATAATTTGAACTGCAAAAATGACTCATTTAACTAAATGTTTTTCTTATTTGTTTGCTTTTAGGTGCACAAGAGACATCACCCACAGTGGTACCAGATAGAAGTCTGACACAAAGTGACACATAACCACACTACACTAACTTCTCTATCTGCTTCTAATTGTGCAGCTAAGTGCCAGCTGACAGAGCTTGAAGATAGCACCAAAGATAGGTGTTTCTATCAAGAAAGTGGCAAGTGAGGGGGAAGAAGCTGATTACCAGAACTGGTGTGGTGCTTTCCATCTTTTCAGGAAACTTAGGTCCATATTTATACTTTTTGATGGAAATCCGGTGCAAACAGGGTATAATTATGCCTCAGAGTTTCTACTACACCACCCTCCAGGCAACAGGCTGGAAGCAGCACTCCTGCATCAACAGCACCACTCCAAACTAAACCCAATGTCATGTCTCTCAGCAAGGCAGCCACTGCAATCATGGTGACAATCAGTAGTCTGAATTAGATGTGCTTTAGCCACAATATAACCAATCGTCACAGAAAACTGAGCAAAGTGGACAACAGGAGCCGCAGCCAGCAATAGTTCTTCCTGAAGTAGGTGCAGAACAGGAGGCTGAGCTTCCTGCTGAGCAAGATGTAGCTCAAAATGAACCATTGGCTTCCCAACCTCCAGCAAGAAAAAAATAATAATCCACCATCTTCTCCAAGCCCTGCTTCTGATAATATGCACGAGAACTGGACCCCGGCCGAATCCAAAACCCATCACAACATACAAGGGAAAGGGAAAGTTTCTGAAATCCTTAGAATTATGGAAAGGGACAGTGATGAGGATGAGCCACTGACTGTCAGTATGAAAGCTGTCTCAGAGGACACCAAGATTACCTGCTAGGAGGGATGTGGCACTGGTTCCACCACCACCCCTGACTTATAGTGGGTACCTTGTGGTACTTACACCTCGTGCCAGGTCCAGTTATCCCTTATTAGTAGATTAGTAGTGTTCTAGTAGCTTAGGCTGATAGAGGTAGCTATAGCAGAGCGGCTTAGGCTGAACTAGGAAACATGCAAAGCTCCTACTATACCACTTATGCCATATAGCACTATTTCATAAGAAACACAATACTCAGAGTAAAAAATAATTAAGGTACTTTATTTTAGTGACAATATGCCAAAAGTATCTCAGAGGATATACTCCTTTAGGAGGTAAATAAAACTCACAAAATATACACACAAACCAAAATCCGGTAAGTAAAACACTTAGAAAAGTAGTGCAAACACTGTAGAACACAATAGAACGCAATAGGAGACAATAGGCCTAGGGGCAACACAAACCATATACTCCAAAAGTGGAATGCGAACCACAAATGAACCCCAGGCCTAGTGTAGTATGTAGAGGGTTGCTGGGAGTGTAAGAAAATATTAAAGGTGTCCAAGACACCCCACCCCAAGACCCTAAAAATTAGGAGTAAAGTTACCCTACTACCCCAGAAAGACAGTGAAGTCGAGATAGGGGATTCTGCAAAGACAACAACTGACTGTAAAGCACTGAGAATGGATTCCTGGACCTGAGGACCTGCAAAGGAAGGGGACCAAGTCCAAGAGTCACGCAAGTGTCCAGGGGGGGCAGGAGCCCACTAAACCTCAGATGAAGGTGCAAACGGGCTGCCTCCGGGTAGAGGAAGCCAACAATTCTGCAACAACGGAAGGTGCCAGGAACTTCTCCTTTGGTCAAAAGATGTCCCACGGCATGCTGGAGGATGCAGAGTTCTTTCCATGCAGAAAGTACACAAACAAGCCTTGCTAGCTGCAAGAGTCACAGTTAAAGATAATGGGTACTGCCAGGGCCCAGTAAGGACCAGAAGGTCGCCCCTTGGAGGTGGAGACAGAGGGGGTGCTCAGCAACAGAGAGAGCTCATGCAGAAGCAGGCAGCACCTGCAGAAGCACTTGAGCAGGCATTCAGGAAATCTGAACATGGCAGTCATCTCAGCACAACAAAAGAGGGACACACAAAGTCGGGTATCAACTCAGCAAATTGAGCAATGCAGGATGGAGTGCTGGGGACCTGGGCTAGGCTGTGAATGAAGGAATCCATGCAAGAGTGCACAGAAGCCCTAGCAGCTGCAGATCATGCAGTACATAGGATTACTGTCTGGCGTGGGGAGGCAAGGACTTACCTCCACCAAATTTGGACAGAAGGACCACTGGACTGTCGGGGTCACTTGGATCCAGCTCCTGTGTTCCAGGGACCACGATCATCAAGACGAGAGGGCACCCAGAGGACAGTGATGCAGAAGTTTGGTGCCTGCATTAGCAGGGGGAAGATTCGGTCGACCCACGGGAGATTTCTTCTTGGCTTCCAGTGCAGGGTGAAGGCAGACAGCCTTCAGAGTATGCACTACCAGGAAACAGTTGAGAAAGCCGGCAGGATGAGGTGCTACAATGCTGCTGGTATTCTTCTTGCTACTTTGTTGCGGTTTTGCAGGAGTCCTGGACCAGTCAGCGGTCGATTCTTGGCAGAAGTCGAAGAGAGAAGTGCAGAGGAACTCTGGTGAGCTCTTGCATTCGATATCTGATGAGAAACCCACGGGAGAGACCCTAAATAGCCCTCAGAGGAGGATTGGCTACCAAACCAGGTAAGAGCCTATTAGGAGGGGTCTCTGATGTCACCTGCTGGCACTGACCACTCAGAGGTCTCCATTGTGCCCTCACACCTCTGCATTCAGCTCTGGGCTCCTCCCCTGGGAAGTGCTGGTCAGGGGAGTGGTCACTCCCCTTTCCTTTGTCCAGTTTCGTGCCAGAGCAGGGCTGGGGGGATCCCTGAACCAGTGTAGACTGGCTTATGCAAGGAGGGCACCACCTGTGCCCTTTAAAGCATTTCCAGAGGCCAGGAGAGGCTACTCCTCTCAGGCCCTTCACACTGCCATCTTGTTTCCAGAGGTCTGGGGGCACTCTAGAGGCCTCTGAGTGGCCAGTGTCAGCAGGTGACATAACAGACCCCTCCTGATAGGTGCATACCTGATTAGGTGGCCTATCCTCCTCTGAGGGCTATTTACGGTCTCTCCAGTGGGCTTTTCCTCAGATTACGACTTGCAAGAATTCATCATGGTTCCTCTGCACTTCTCTCTTTGACTTCTGCCAAGGAACGACCGCTGACTGCTCCAGGACGCCTGCAAAACTTCAACAAAGTAGCCAGAAGACTACCAGTGACATTGTAGCGCCTAATTCTGATGGATTTCTCGACTGTTTCCTGGAGGTGCATGCTCTGGGGGCTGCCTGCCTTCACCCTGCACTGGAAGCCACGAAGAAATCTCCCGTGGGTAGATGGAATCTTCCCCCTGCTCCAGCAGGCACCAAACTTCAGCGTCACCGATACTCCGGGTCCCCTCTCATCCTGACGAGTGTGGCCCCTAAAACACAGGTGATGGACCCAAGTGACCCAGACTGTCCAGTGGTCGAACTGTCTGAATTTGGAGGAGGTAAGTCCTTGCTTCCTCTTCCCAAACAGTAATCCTGTGCATCGCGTGATCTGCAGCTACAAGGGCTTCTGTGCACATTTCTAAGAAATCCTGCATGCACAGCCAAGCCTAGGTCCCCAGCACTCCGCCCTGCGATGCTCAGCTCCCTCAGTTGGCCTCCAGTGTCGTGGAACCTCTTTTTGCAGTGTTAAGAAGACCACTGTGTTCAGTCTTCTTGAACCCATGTTCAAGGACTTCTGCGGGTGCTTCCTTCCCGTGCGTGGGCTCTCCACGTTGCTGAGGGCCCCCTCTGTCTCCTCTCCAAAGTGGCGACATTCTGGTCCTTTATGGGCATCACCCTTTTTCTCCAACTGCAACGCTTGCAGCTAGCAAGGCTTCTTTGTGGTATTTTGCCAAGAAAACAACTCTCCATCCTCCAGCACGCCGGGTGACATCTTCTGTGTGAAGAAGAACTTCCTACCTCCTTTCATTGTTGCAAAACCTGCAGCTTCTTCCCACCAGTGACAGCCATTATCCACCTTCATCCGGGGTTTCGTGGGATCCTGCCCCCCTGAACACTTTAGTGACTCTTGGACTTAGGGCCCTTCCTTTGCAGGTTTCAGGTCCAGGAATCCATCTTCAGTGTTTTGCAGTCTGTTGTGGTCCTTGCAAAGTCCTTTATCACTACTTTAGTGTGTTTCTGGGGAAATGGTGGTACTTTACTCATACTTTCCAGGGTCTTGGGGTGGGGTCTCTTTTACACCCTTAGGGGGGTCATTCTGACCTCGGCGGTAAAAGGCGCTTACCGCCGGTCAGAAGACCGCCATAACACCGCCGCGGCCGCGGAAACCCGCCACGGTCATTCTGACCCACAACGGCCAAACCTCCAAAAAGCCGACCTCCACTGCAGGCCGCCACATCAGCGGGCAGCGATAAACTGGAGATGACCAAACCTCCACCGTCACGCCAACAGAAATACGCCCATGCCATTTCGACCCACGAATCAACGCGGCGGGCTTTCCAACGCGGTATTCCATTGGCGGTACACACCGCCGCGGTCAAAATACACACACAGCACCAAAACACAGGCACATTGGACAATTACAAATACACACACCTGATACACATACACAACTCACTCCCACACAATCAATCAACTATAAAACACACCCCCACATCACCCACAAACCCCTACGACCACAATTACTGAGAGAAGGAGAGAGAGACACAGCAGACAATCCATAGCAATACACACTGAGGCACACTACACCATCACACACACCACATAGTAGCACAAAGCACCACACACCAACATACTCATCATCACATACACCACCCCACACCTCACCCACACCACCCCATGGCACCCCAAAGGCACCCACGCTTTTCGGACCAAGAACTCCGGGTCATGGTGGAGGAAATCCTAAGAGTGGAACCCCAGCTCTTCGGCACACAGGTGCAGCACACCAGTATAGCTAGGAAGGCGGAGCTATGGCAGCGGATCGTGGACAGGGTCAACGCGGTGGGACAGCATCCCAGGAATAGGGAGGACATCCGCAAACGATGGAACGACCTACGGGGGAAGGTCCGATCGATGGTCTCCAGGCACAACATCGCGGTCCAGAAGACTGGCGGTGGACCCCCACCCACCCCTCCCGAATTTACATCATGGGAGCAAGAGGTCTTCAACATCCTGCATCCTCAGGGCCCCGCAGGAGTAGCCGGAGGAATGGACTCTGGTAAGTCCAATCTCAACTACTATATCCCCCCCACCCTACCAGCATGCCAACCCACACCCCCACCCTCACCCCCAACCCCCCAGCACACATCCTCCCTGACAATGTCTCACCAGCACAACCCACCCATCCCAACACCAACTCCTGCATGCCAACACAATCCATGGACACCCATCACCCAAGCATGACCACTGCACTTACCCCCCCCCCACTAACTACCCTCACAACACCTCCCTCAAGGGAATGCCTGCACTGGGGGACGAGGGCACCCATAACACGCACGCCATTGCACACACAGAAACAATAACCAAACTCTCTTACCCCATGCAGGACCCGAACGCCAACACACCAGCCAGGAGGGTCCAGAAATGTCCATCCCACCCCCGGAACAGGCCCACAGTGAGGACAGCAGCTCTGTTGACACTGAACCTGATGACCAGCCCGGACCATCGGGGACCTCTGGGCAGTCGGTTCCCCTCAGGCAGCCACAGGCCACACCAGACCCGACCCCCTCTGCCAACACCAGCACAGCTCCCACCCAGCGGGCCCATGCCTCTGTCTCTAGGACACGTCAATCAGCGGTGTGTCTGCCACTACAGGGCACCCAGGCTAACCCAACACCCCAACAACAACAGGGACCTGGGGGCAGTGGGAGCGGGCACACCGTCCAGGAGACAGAGGCCGGGGGAAACCGGGCAGCTCGGAGGGCTGCTGTGCGACAGGGGGGGGAGGAGAGGCCCAGGGAACCCACTCTCCAAGAGGCCCTCACCACCATCATGGGGGCCTACCACCACTCCCAAGAGACGATGGCGACGGTACTGGCCAGGTTCATGGAGATCCAGGCACAGCAGGAGGAACGCAACATGGGGTTCAGGGAGGAGCTGAGAATCATCGGGACCGCAATGGGGACCATCGTCCTGGCCCTCAACAGGATAGAAGACGCGTTGCGGGACCAAGTGGCACCACACAGGGCCCCTGTCACTAGCCCGGACCAGGAACAGCCTACCACTTCCGCCGGCGCTAGTGGACAGGAGGCCCCAACACCACGACAGGCCACCAGAACCCCACCTCCTGCTGAAGAACAACCACCCCGTAAGAGGAGCCTGAGATCCAAAAAAAAGACAGAGTAGGATGTCAAGACCCCCGCCAGCAGGACATACCCCCTGAACTCTTCCCACTGTCCCACATTGCCACCCTGTCCAACCATGAACTGCCTCTGCTCCATCCTTCCACAGGCAAAAGAACAATGCACCTGTGAGACTGAGAACTGGACTCTGCCATGGACATTACTCCACCCCCACCCATCACCCTTATAATCACATGTACCAATATCTAGCACTGTAAATAAATCACATATTGCACACAAATCAGTTTGGAGTCATGCTGTATTATTAGCAAATGTATTACATATTACTGTTCAATATCTGTTCTGTCAATTAGTGATGACAACATACCAATGTCAATACGCTGTAGTTCATGGGCAAACCAAGAAGAAGTCAGGCACTGAGTCATACAGCACTGAGAAGGGAAGGGAAAAACAAAAATTACCCAAAAAGATCTGGTGGGAACTACAGAAAGTACAGATGCAGGAGGCTATAAGCAATTGTGAAATGGCGTGGGTGATTCTTACCTGGGTGTTACTGGAAATACTGTTGTATCACTCTGTCCCTGTTGTCTGTGTCGTCCTCTGAGTCTTCCTCCTCTTCACTCTCCACAGGCTCCACGGCTTCTACAACACCACCATCTGGACCATCCTCCTGCAGGAAAGGCACTTGGCGTCGCAAAGCCAGGTTGTGAAGCATACAGCACGCCACGATGATATGGCACACCTTCTTTGGTGAGTACATTAGGGATCCACCGGTCATATGCAGGCACCTAAACCTGGCCTTCAGGAGGCCAAAGGTTCGCTCAATCACCCTCCTAGTACGCCAATGGGCCTCATTGTAGTGTTCCTCTGCCCTTGTCCGGGGATTCCTCACTGGGGTCAGTAGCCACGGCAGGTTGGGGTAACCAGAGTCACCTATTAGCCACACACGTTGTCTCTGTAGCGGTTCCATCACATAGGGGATGCTGCTATTTCGCATCACATACGCGTCATGCACTGACCCTGGGAACTTGGCATTTACATGGGAGATGTACTGGTCAGCCAAACAGACCACCTGGACATTCATCGAATGATAACTTTTTCTGTTTCGGTACACCTGCTCATCGTCTTTTGGGGGTACCAAAGCCACATGGGTCCCATCAATGGCACCAATGATGTTGGGGATATGTCCAAGGGCATAGAAATCACCCTTCACTGTAGGCAAGTCACCCTCCTCTGGGAAAATGATGTAGCTCCGCATGAGTTTCATCAGGGCAGACAACACTCTGCTCAAAATCTTAGAAAACATAGGCTGAGACATTCCAGATGACATGGCCACTGTGGTCTGGAATGACCCACTTGCCAAAAAATGGAGGACTGACAAAACCTGCACCAGAGGGGGAATCCCTGTGGGTTGGCGGATGGGGGACATCAGGTCTGGCTCCAGCTGGGCACACAGTTCATGGATAGTGGCACGGTCAAGTCTGTATCGAAGTATTATATGGCGTTCTTCCATTGTCGACAGGTCCACCAGCGGTCGGTACACGCGAGGATTCCTCCTTCTCATCGCAAGTCCCAGCGGACGGTGCCTAGGAAGGACAACATGGAGCACGGAGTCAGCCAAACCACAGGTACGTACAGACAGCTTGCACAGTTAAAAATGGCAATGGGTTGAAAGGCGTGTATGTGTGGCAATGCAAGGCCTAGGCCTGTGTGTCGCAGTCAAAATTAAGCCATGTAGGCCCTTGAAATGGCGGCTGCCTGACCTGTGAAGTGGGACAATGGGATGTGAGGTCAATGCGCCAGCGGGGCACACCGTGGCGGTAGGCGGTCGAAGACCGCGGCGCAAAGCCGCATTGGTCAACATTGAAGCCTATGGGTTTCAGGAGCCAATGACGAAGTGCGCCGGCGGTCGCGGTACGCACTGCCGCGGTACGCACCGCCGCGGGAGTGACCGCCATTTACTATCTGCTTAATCACTCGAGACCTGATCATCCACAGGAGAGGACCTATACTGCAAGTGCTGCTGTGACCTCGGTCTGGAAGATACAATGGCTGCTGCGACTGGGGAAAGGGCCCCTGCCTTCACGTCTGAAGAGTTGGAGAAGATCGTGGATGGGGTCCTCCCCCAGTATGTGCTACTCTACGGTCCTCCAGACCAACAAGTGAGTACACCGGGTGCACATGGAATGGGCTATGCCTGTGTGGATTGAGGTGGATGTAAGTTGGTGGGGTGGGGGGCGAATGAGGAGTGCAACGCCCGACAGATGAGAGCATGTGCCATATGGCAAAGTTGGTGGGGGGGGCCAATTACATCTAACATGCAGGTCATTGATGATTTCCTCCTTTCCACCCTGTACATGTCAAATAGGTCAGCGGCCATCAGAAGATCGAGATTTGGCGTGCCATCGCCAAGGAAGTCCGGAACTTGGGGGTCCACAACAGACGGGGCACCCACTGCCGCAAGAGGTGGGAGGACATCCGCCGCGGAACAAGGAAGACCGCAGAAACACTGCTGGGGATGGCCTCCCAACCTAGGAGGGGTGCCAGTCGCACCATGACCCCCCTGATGTCCCGGATCCTGGCGGTGGCCTACCCTGAATTGGATGGGCGCTTTAAGACATCACAGCAGACACAAGGGGGTGAGTATCAGCACATTCTCCTATCTTTCTGCGCAGTGGAGGTGTATGGGTGGGGGAGGAGGGCTGTGGGTGACATTTGGCCAGGGCGCTTTCTGTAGTGTAGTCCTCTCCCTTAGGCATGGCCCTGTGCCCCCGGCCCCCACCTCGGTAGGGTGACAAGTACAGTCATTGAAGGTCCAGCATCTCCCATGTGCGCGTTTGACATCTCTTGGCCTGTTGTCTTAGTCAGTAGTACTGAGTAGTGTACCCCGAATGCGCGGCTTAGTGCATTAGGCACCTGTGTCTGTCCTCTCCGCCAACGGTGTTGACATTGCATGCACTCAACCTGGTCTTCTTTTTTCTCCCCCCACCCTTTCTCTTCATCTTCTTGTGCATGTGTGCACTAGCATCATCAGGCGGAGGAGATTTGGCATCGGAGTACGAGGGAGCTGCAGGACACAAGGCCCCGGTGGGCCCAGGAACAGACACCGAGGGCACCAGTGATCCGGAGGGCGAGGGGAGCACCACGACGGGGACCGCTGGTGAGAGCAGCGAAAGCGACACGTCCTCGGATGGGAGCTCCCTAGGGGTGGCGGCAACATCCGTGCCCCCCGCCTCTACAGGTACAGCCGCCACCCAGCGCACCAGCCCCGCCCTCCCAGCAGCCCCTCAGTCTTCGCTCTGTGCCCGTTCGCCCAGGAAGGCCCGCGTCTCCTTCGCCCCAGGCACCTCAGCCCCTGCCCCTGTTGCCCCTGCTGCCCTCAGTGCGGAGCTCATTGACCTGGTAAGGACGCTCATTGTTGGGCAGACGACCCTTTTGAATGCCATCCAGGGTGTGCAAAGGGAGGTGCAACAGAGCAATGAGTACCTGGAGGGCATTCATTCGGGTCAGGCTGCCCATCAATGAGCGTTCACTGCTCTGGCCTCAGCACTGACGGCAGCCATTGTCCCTGTTTCCAGCCTCCCTCTTCTTACTGCCTCCAGCCTTTCTCTGTCTCCTGTTCCTCAGCCTATCCCATCCACACCATCAGACCAGCCTGCACACACCTCAACACCCAAGAGCAGCTCATCCAAACACAAGCACCACAGATCCCACAAACACTCACCCAAGCAACACCCAGATGCAGACATGCCAACAGCCACTGCCACCCCTGTGTCCCCCTCCTCCTCGTCTCCCTCCTCCCTCCCTGTGACGTCTACACTCACACCTGCATGCACCCCAACATCAGCCAGTGCTTCCATCACCACCTCACCCTCCAGTACAGTCCACACTCGTGCAGTCACCACCCCCACTGCCATTTACACGTCCCCTGTGTCCTCTCCCACTGTGTCTGTCACCCCCTCTTCCAAGACACACAAACGCAGGCAGCCACCCACCCAACAGCCATCCACCTCACGACAGCCTACAGCACCAGCACCTTCACCCAATGACAGCACACCTGACTCTCCTACAACCACCTCCTCTACCTCCACTTCCATCTCCACTTCTCCTACCCTTTACCTTGGCCCTAAAAAACTTTTCATGGCTAACCTTGACCTCTTTCCCCCCGATGAGCTCCCCCATCCATCTTCAAAGAGTCCCAAGAGCACCGCAGCCACCACCAGCCCAGCTTCGGGTGTCACTGGTGTGCATGGGTTCTGGAGCCCACCCTTTGCCAGGAGTGACACATCGATCAGCAGCAAGGACATGTCCAGCCCCCCCCCCGGCAAGAGGACCCGCAAAAACAAGGGCCGCCGTGCGAGGACCGACAGGGCTGCCCCCAAGGAGCAATGTGCGGCCACTTCACCACCCACACCATCTAGGGGAGGCAAGGGCCCGAGAGCCCCATCAAAGGAGCGGAAGGGCAGCAGGAGCGCGGAGAAGGTGGACCCCACATGCCACATCCCAGCTGGGAAGGAGGACACTAAGGAGGCCAGGAGTCCGTCCCCGAAGGGTCCAGAAACGTCACGGTCCGAGGGCGACTGAGCAGGGAGTCCAGGCCAGGTCTGGCTCCCTTGACCTGCTGGATGAGCACCGCTGAACAGGGCCCGCCGTGGAGAAGAGCACCGCTGAACAGGGCCCGCCGGGGAGAAGAGCACCGCTGAACAGGGCCCGCGGTGAAGAAGAGCACCACTGAACAGGTCCCGCCGTGGAGAAGAGCACCACTGAACAGGGCCCGCCGTGGAGAAGAGCACCGCTGAACAGGGCCCGCCGTGGAGAAGAGCACCGCTGAACAGGGCCCGCGGTGAAGAAGAGCACCGCTGAACAGGGCCCGCCGTGGAGAAGAGCACCGCTGAACAGGGCCCGCCGTGAAGAAGAGCACCGCTGAACAGGGCCCGCAGTGCAGAAGAGCACCGCTGAACAGGGCCCGCCGTGGAGAAGAGCACCGCTGAACAGGGCCCGCCGTGGAGAAGAGCACCGCTGAACAGGGCCCGCCGTGAAGAAGAGCACCGCTGAACAGGGCCCGCCGTGGAGAAGAGCACCGCTGAACAGGGCCCGCGGTGAAGAAGAGCACCGCTGAACAGGGCCCGCCGTGAAGAAGAGCACCGCTGAACAGGGCCCGCTGTGAAGAAGAGCACCGCTGAACAGGGCCCGCGGGGAAGAAGAGCACCGCTGAACAGGGCCTGCGGTGAAGAAGAGCACCGCTGAACAGGGCCCGCCGTGGAGAAGAGCACCGCTGAACAGGGCCCGCCGTGGAGAAGAGCACCGCTGAACAGGGCCCGCCGTGAAGAAGAGCACCGCTGAACAGGGCCCGCCGTGAAGAAGAGCACCGCTGAACAGGGCCCGCCGTGGAGAAGAGCACCGCTGAACAGGGCCCGCGGTGAAGAAGAGCACCGCTGAACAGGGCCCGCCGTGAAGAAGAGCACCGCTGAACAGGGCCCTTCTTCTCAAGCACCGCTCCGCTGGGCCCTTCCTCTCAAGCACCGCTCCGCTGGGCCCTTCATCTCAAGCACCGCTCCGCTGGGCCCTTCTTCTCAAGCACCGCTCCGCTGGGCCCTTCATTTCAAGCACCGCTCCGCTGGGCACCGCCGTCTCAAGCACCGCTCCGCTGGGCCCTTCTTCTCAAGCACCGCTCCGCTGGGCACCGCCGTCTCAAGCACCGCTCCGCTGGGCCCTTCTTCTCAAGCACCGCTCCGCTGGGCACCGCCGTCTCAAGCACCGCTCCGCTGGGCCCTTCATCTCAAGCACCGCTCCGCTGGGCACCGCCGTCTCAAGCACCGCTCCGCTGGGCCCTTCTTCTCAAGCACCGCTCCGCTGGGCACCGCCGTCTCAAGCACCGCTCCGCTGGTCCCTTCATCTCAAGCACCGCTCCGCTGGTCCCTTCATCTCAAGCACCGCTCCGCTGGGCACCGCCGTCTCAAGCACCGCTCCCCTGGGCCCTTCTTCTCAAGCACCGCTCCGCTGGGCACCGCCGTCTCAAGCACCGCTCCGCTGGGCCCTTCATCTCAAGCACCGCTCCGCTGGCCACCGCCGTCTCAAGCACCGCTCCGCTGGGCCCTTCTTCTCAAGCACCGCTCCGCTGGGCACCGCCGTCTCAAGCACCGCTCCGCTGGGCCCTTCATCTCAAGCACCGCTCCGCTGGGCCCTTCTTCTCAAGCACCGCTCCGTTGGGCCCTTCATCTCAAGCACCGCTCCGCTGGGCCCTTCATCTCAAGCACCGCTCCGCTGGGCCCTTCTTCTCAAGCACCGCTCCGCTGGGCACCGCCGTCTCAAGCACCGCTCCGCTGGGCCCTTCATCTCAAGCACCGCTCCGCTGGGCACCGCCGTCTCAAGCACCGCTCCGCTGGGCCCTTCTTCTCAAGCACCGCTCTGCTGGGCACCGCCGTCTCAAGCACCGCTCCGCTGGGCCCTTCATCTCAAGCACCGCTCCGCTGGGCACCGCCGTCTCAAGCACCGCTCCGCTGGGCCCTTCTTCTCAAGCACCGCTCCGCTGGGCACCGCTGTCTCAAGCACCGCTCCGCTGGGCCCTTCATCTCAAGCACCGCTCCGCTGGGCCCTTCATCTCAAGCACCGCTCCGCTGGGCCCTTCTTCTCAAGCACCGCTCCGCTGGGCACCGCCGTCTCAAGCACCGCTCCGCTGGGCCCTTCATCTCAAGCACCGCTCCGCTGGGCACCGCCGTCTCAAGCACCGCTCCGCTGGGCCCTTCTTCTCAAGCACCGCTCTGCTGGGCACCGCCGTCTCAAGCACCGCTCCGCTGGGCCCTTCATCTCAAGCACCGCTCCGCTGGGCACCGCCGTCTCAAGCACCGCTCCGCTGGGCCCTTCTTCTCAAGCACCGCTCCGCTGGGCACCGCCGTCTCAAGCACCGCTCCGCTGGGCCCTTCATCTCAAGCACCGCTCCGCTGGGCCCTTCATCTCAAGCACCGCTCTGCTGGGCCCTTCATCTCAAGCACCGCTCCGCTGGGCCCTTCTTCTCAAGCACCGCTCCGCTGGGCCCTTCCTCTCAAGCTCCGCTCCGCTGGGCCCTTCCTCTCAAGCACCGCTCCGCTGGGCCCCGCCGTCTCAATCACTGTTTATGGTTCACTGTGCCCACCATGCCTCCTCCTTGACCAGTGGAGACTGTCATCCACCTGATGGACTGTGGCTTTGCACTCCCCAGGATGGTACAGTGGGCAGCCCACCCACTGTAGAGACATTGAGAGACTGTGGCTTTGCACTCCCCAGGATGGTCCAGTGGGCAGCCCACCCACTGTAGAGACATTGAGAGACTGTGGCTTTGCACTCCCCAGGATGGTCCAGTGGGCAGCCCACCCACTGTAGAGACATTGAGAGACTGTGGCTTTGCACTCCCCAGGATGGTACAGTGGGCATGGTGGCTCCTCGTGGATCTGGCGTCGTGGACTCATGTGGCTGTGGTGCCCCCCCCTTCCCTTCCCCCTGAGGTGCCTGTAGTTTTTACATCTGATGCCCCTGCAGTGTTCTCTCCAAAGGACTCAGGTCTGTGTGGGCTTTGCCCTTGTTTCTCAAAACTTTGGCCCACGGACATGATGAATTCGTAGGATGTGCAGGACTTGTTACTTCAGTTATACACTGATGTGTATGTCATTGGTTTTCTTGTGAATATCTTTCATGGTTGTACGATATTTTTCAGGACCTTTTTGGTACATAAATATTTATTCCAAATTTGATTATGTCCTAGCATTTTTCTGGGGTGTTTGGGTGGTGTCACTGTGACTTGTTGCTCTGCATTGGTGTGTACATAGTTGGGGGGGGGGGTCGCATATGTGTGTGCCCGTAACCTTTCGTCCTCCCCCCTCCCGTGTGTCGTAGGTGCAGTACTCACCGTTGTCGTCTGCGCCGGACTTCGTACTCGTGGTAGATGAGAAGGTAGACGAGAGCAGGTAGGATGTTTAATTCGGGTTCCATGCTGTCCTCCTTCCTCCTGGAGTGCGTAGTGGTGAGCGTTTTCCCGTTCGTAGTCTGTTTCCGCCGTGTTTTTATCGGCGGTGCTCCCGCCCCGGAAATGGTGGCGGATTGGTGAGTTGTGATAGTGTGGGCGGTACATTGTCTGCCGCCTGGCTGTTGGCGGTGACGCCGCGCTGTTTGTTTGTACCGCCGTGGCGGGCGGAGTGTTAAAGTGGCTGTCTGTGTTGGCGGTTCCCGCCACTGTCAGAATTCCATATTTTTTACCGCCAGCCTGTTGGCGGGTTGGCCGCCGCTTTAACACCGACCGCCAGGGTTAGAATCACCCCTTTAGTGTTTTCTTACACTCCCAGCAACCCTCTACACACTACACTAGCCTAGGAATCCATTTGTGGTTCACAGTCCACTTTCTTAGTATATGGTTTGTGTTGCCCCTACGCCTTTTCCATCCTATTGTGTTATACAGTGTTTGCACTATTTTCTGACTGTTTTACTTACCTGATTTGGTTAGTTGTGTATATTTTGTGTATGTTACTTACCTCCTAAGGGAGTATATCCTCTGAGATATTTTTGGCACATTGCCACTAAAATAAAGTGCCTTTATTTTTAGTAACTATGAGTATTATCTTTCTTATGATATAGTACTTATATGATATCAGTGGTATTGCACAAGCTTTGCATGCCTCCTAGTTGAGCCTTGGCTGCTCTGCTATAGCTACCTCTATCCGCCTAAGCTGCTAGAACACTACTACTCTCTACTAATAAGGGATAACTGGACCAGGCACAAGGTGTAAGTACCATTGGTACCTACTACAAGCCAGGCCAGGCCAGGCCAACCTCCTACAGTTAAGTGACCAATGTCTGGGCGAAGTAGGCCGCAATAGAACTTTCACATTATCGTCAACTGCTTTGCAAAAAATAAAACAAATAGGTACAGGAACTTGGAGTTGGACCAGTGGGCATAGAATAATGCTCCCCACTTGCATAAAGGACATGACAATGCCTTCCTCTGTCCCATCCTGTTCAACTAACACTTTTAAACTTGATTTTGATGATCTTCAGTGTTTGGGGGCTGATGGGAGATTTTCTGCCTGAAGGTGATTGGCCCATTCACTGTTAGCTAGATTTGCTAGCATGGTCCGGGTGGACCTCTGGCAATAGGAGCAGCAATATCAAGAAAGAAAAAAGTGAAAAACACCTGTTGTAATGCTAATTGCAAACACTTCTTTATAGTGGTACAATAGCAGAACATTGCTGGTCCACTCAGGTCAATGGAACTTTGATGTGGATAGTCACAGTGGCAGGTTTTTCCCACACATTTACCACATAACACTAGCACTAACCACAAGGTTAAGTTAAGCCAGAATAAATAAAAAAATGTTTATTTTTAATTGAAGGATTTCAGAGTGAAACTAAACAGACACTTTGGGCTATATTTAGGAGCCCCTAGTGCCACCGGAGCCTCACTTTTCGTGACACTCCAGTGGGTTTAACCTCTGCTCCATATTTATAAGGAAGTGTAATGCCACTTTTTGTGAAACGCAGCAGGGCAGTGGTACCACACTCATGAATAAAATGTCATTTTTGCACTTGAGGGCATATGTACTCTTACAATACCACCATCATATATGCAAAGATGTATCTATGTATCTATTCTATATATGGTTTCTAGTAATCCATTTTCGACACAGATTGTAATATTCAGGAAATTAATTATTTTTGTCATGTATGATGTAGGTACATTTGAGACCCTATTAATTTTCCTTCAAGCTGTTAAAAGATGTTTCAAATTCCTGTGGAGTACCATTCCATATAACAAGTCATCTATGCATCTGGTCCATAGAATGATACTGTCTAAGAGTCTTTCACATTTTTCTTCCAATGCCACTTCTTTCTCCCACCACCCCATCGTGAGGTTTGCAAAAGTGAGTGAAAATCAAGGGCCAGATGTACTAAGCTAATTTGTGGTTACAAATTGCAAAATTCACCTTTGTCAACTGCAAAATGTCCTTCTTGCATGTACTATCCCTATTTTGTGAGTCGGTTTCCTGTTACCAACTCTCCAAATATGGATTGCCACTCATTTAGGAAGGGGCGTGCCAAGAGTAGACCTTCCTAATTGCAAGTCGCAGGCCCATGTTTAATTGTTTTGCAACTGTGAATGTGGCCTCAAAACAATTGCAGTTACCACCAATTTCAAATTGGTGATAAACCATTTGCAAACAGGAAAGGGTCCCTTGGTGAATGGGAACCACTGGATGGACCACAGTCTACTCTGAAAAAATGAAAAGGTAACTTTTCATCTTTGTTTTTTACATGCATCCTGTTACCCTTTCTGTAAAAGGGGCTGCATTACAAAAAATTGCTTTATTGGCAAAACAATCACAGCCATGGTGGTCTGTTGACCCCAGCAGGCCACCATCCCTGTGATTGTTGCCATAAACAAATGGGTCACAAATTGCACCTAGCCTCATAAATATTATTAAGGCAGGTCATTGCAACCCATTTATGAATCGCAAACAGTGTGGTTGATACTGTTGTGCATTTAGTTTTGTGACATGCAATTTGCAAAAAATTGCAAATTGCGAGTCAGAAAACAAAATGGTTGTATATCTGGCTCAAAATTCCCATAGCAGTGCCATATTTCTGTTTGAATAGGTGAATAAATACAACTATTTTGTTGTTGAGGGATGTCATTCATTTCCAGTAACATTTTCCAGTGTTCAGCTTCAACGGCTACATGTTGCTCTAAAAAATATGCATAAGGTTTGTGCCCTACTTCATGTCTTATTTAGGTATATAAAGAGACTACATCTATGGTGATTAGTTTGTAGTCCTCTTGCCATGTGATATCATTCAGTATATACAATATATCTCCTGTATCTCTGATGTAGGAGTTTTAGGATTTCCGACTGACAGAATCATTGTTTGTCATTATGTGAGACCTTTATCAACCACTTTGTTTTTCATTGTGGAATTTGACACTAGTTTCTTATAATTGGTTGTGTAATTTGATTGGTGATTAGTTTTAGACACATATGCATGTTTGTTCAATATTAAGATGTTACCACATTATCTGCTATCTTTATGATGATTTTCTGATTCTCCTGTTATGATTTGATGGCTATTCTCTCTGCTTTTGATAGGTTCTTTCTTTGCCCTACATTATCATTGTTCCTCAGTTTGTCTATTTCTGCAGCTATCAGTTCCTAAATTAATTGGCGGTAGAAGTGGACTTGTTCTTGGTTTTGTCCCCATGCTCCATGCTGCTTTATCTGTGTGTATCTGTATCTATTCCACAATACTCTAGCACCTGGGTATCTGTCATGTTTTTCACATTTATGTAATTTCCCAGCTCCAGAATGTTGTTTAAATACCTTATTGGATATATTCTTAAATCAGTTTTAATGTGAGATGTTGATGTATGGATAGTGTCTCTATCCCTTGCATGTACATTTGCTAATTTGAACTTGCTTACACATTTATATGTGTCACTGTGAGCTTCAACAAACTCAAATTAACTTCTGGACAGAAGGACAGACATTTATTGAGTAATTTATGTTCAGCTTCTGTTAAGGTATGCCTGAGAGATTCACTACTAAGTTCTGATTCAGTTATGTGGTCACCTCCTTTGGTTGTGAAGAGGATATTCTATTTCCATTACCTCTCCTGCTGTTCCTCTTTCTTTTCCTCTTCCAGGGCCACCACCACTTCCTTGTCCTTGGGTTATGTAAGTCAGTTCCATGTCCTTTAAAAAGGTTTGTTAGGGGTTTGTCTGTGATACTGATCCCCCTTCATTCTCAATGTATTCCATCCCAGATCCACTGGTTATTTCACCATGGAAGGGACCAAAGGAACTCCTTGCAAATAAGCAATTGGAGGCTGGGGATAATCTAAGAGATGCACACCACAAGACCATGTGTGCACAAACTAATGATTATGTCTGGGCATGATGAGCCACTGTTACTGATGTGCACTGTGGGTGCAGACTGTGCATGGCAAAATGACATTCGGTTTGAATGGGGTGACTGTGCATACTGGGGAGGTGGGAATAGACATGTGTACTGCATTGTAGCCACACAAATAAACACACATAAAAAAGTAAATAGCTACAGGAACTTGGAGTTGGACCAGTGTGCATAGAAGAATTCTCCCCATAAACCCCTGGTTGGGTCTGACTGCACAACACTTGTGACACACATGGGAAGGGATGTACAGAAAACGGCCCATTGCGGAACCATACCTTACATGTCATGTGGACTGGGGGGACATCTAGCACATGCCAGGAGGGAGTCTGATGCAACATTGTCTCATGGTGCCACATGTGAAAGATTAAGGATGTCAAACAGGAATTTGACATGTGATACCAAGAACAACTTAGCCATCACAAATGACACAACTAAAGGAAGAACCCAGGCTGAAGTGAGGAGGGCCACTGATGTGGTAATCCTATGTAAATACTTGTCACTATTCCCACCTCTACTACCATGCAGGGTGAGGCATTACCAATATTTTTACCATAACAAAGAAACATGTAGCACCATTGTATGTGGTCATACATATTCCACATGTCGTAGGCATGTGAGAAGTAAAGTATGATCTGGTTACCAGTGTACCAGGACCCAAAAGTGGCATATCAGAAGAGGCATGTAAACATACAATGGCATGGGCCTCAGTCACATGACATGTTACAGTCTGCAGGTAAACAACTCTGATCATGATGAAATTGGAGGAATGTCAGTGAGCTTACACTACCCAGTAGAGCAGGGCCGATACCCTCAGAATAGGTACACAGTGCTTGTGAGAACAATGCAGAGATACTGCCATTAGTAACATAAATGCAGTGAAACTGTGCATCAATACCCATATCTAACAGCTTTACTATACATCACTGTTGAATTGAAGGCTTTGTTTAAGAGGAAATGAGGCAGTATGGTGCAGCAAGCCATCTTGCTGTGTGGGCTGTATCATTTTTTAAATTGCAGGGATGGGTTGTGTTTACAGAATACAATACATACCTGTAATTTACTCAGCACAGGTACACAAACTGCTGCCTAGCACCAACACTCGCACACTTGCACCATGATGCAAGGGATCCTGCAATGCAGGGAGGATTGCATATGTGCAGGAAGGGACACCTTCCTGCACATAAACAATAATTAATGTTGTATTCCTCTTTGTACGTGTGCTGCAGAATGCTGCACAAACAGTATGTGGAAAAAAAACAGGGCGAAAAATAAAATTTGATTTCTCCCCATGGCACCACTTTAATGCCACCCCTGAGGTGGTGTAGGAATGGGATACATTGCCGGACTTGTAAATCTGGGAATGTGTCAGATTGCTTTGGATACCATGGGTGTTTTGTGGGAACACCGACAGAAACACCCATGGAATGTCCCTTACATGCAGAGTACTGCATGAAAGGGGTTCATATTTACAAGGCAATGAAAAAACACGCAAGGTGGCTTTGTGTGGACTTGTAAATATGGGCAGGACACTTTGCCACCAGAACATCAAAATAAATTACACTCTGGTTGTGCAGTGTGCTGCTAGGGCCTCGTAAATGAGGTGCTGAAAGTGCTACAACTGAAAACTTGAATATCAACCTGATTGCACATGTCAACATCTATCAGAGATCAACATTTACACATCTCTGTCTCATTGCAGAGGGTGAACTCATACCTCCTGGCCAGCTGACTGTCCTGGTCTTTTAGGACACCCTCCAGCAAATCATGTGCGCCATCCAGACACCATCTCCAGTTGCGAGAAGGCTTGACAGCATTGCAGGGTCTCCAGCTGATCCACCCAACATCTAACATAACCATCTGTCAGCCCACACAGAGCCCTAAACTCCCAGGATCCAGAACTTATATTCCAGACGACTGAAGTAGGAGTCCAGAGTGAGCTGACAGATCAGGCACAGGTGGGGATGGAGACCACGGCAGGAACCCTAGAGGCAAAGTTGCAGAAGCGCGGTTACTAACAAGTTGGTGGCTTTCGAAAATATCTTGGAGTCCAAGGACTGGAAGCAGGACTCCCTCATTACCAGCATGGGTGCCTACCACCATCACATTGCAAAACCAGAAGATCTTCCTTGCTGACTTTCTGCCTTATGTGTTGCCACACATTAGAGCAGCTGTGGACACAATATCCACATCTTGTGTCCCTGGTGTGTCTGCCTCCCTCTACTTCAACACCTACAACACCCCTGCCATGGGGAGCACTGCATACATCAGTGGAAGAAGATGTGGAATGCACATCTTTTATCAGA
This sequence comes from Pleurodeles waltl, assembly GCF_031143425.1. Lineage (NCBI taxonomy): Eukaryota > Metazoa > Chordata > Amphibia > Caudata > Salamandridae > Pleurodeles > Pleurodeles waltl. Next base: position 1,073,545,327 of record NC_090437.1, read on the forward strand.
AAAACTTCCCCGTAGCAATTTTCTGTGTCACATACCCATTTTCTCCTTTGCCCTATGCTTAAGAGCATGCCAGGGTCCAAACAACTGGCACTGTCCTCAATTTTACTTCCTCTCTGTTGACCTCTCACATTTGTGGACTGTCATTGTGGGCAATCTACCCTAATGGCAATGTGGACCTCCTCCTCAATGAAGCACTCCTCTTCTACACATGTCAAATGCCATGCTCCCCTCATGGACTCTGTCTGGATATCCAATGACTTTACATCTGTTGGGGTTGTTGTCTCATGAAATGCACTTCGGTACATCACATAATTCTGCACCTATAAATAAAATTACTAACTACAATCTGTGTGTGTTGTATGTGTGTCTGAAGAAGGACCACTTTGAACTTGTTGCATTGTGTGAAGAAAATACCCTGACTACTTAAGAAAGGGACATGGGTGGATTGGAAGCAAAGTCAAAGCCACACAGACTCAGTGAAACATATATGATTAATATGATATATATGTTGACCAGCAGACAGTTTCTGAGGCTCCCACGCATGTAGTGCAACAGGTATCATGCAGTAATTGTGAAAGCTGATGCAACTCACACCACAGGTGGCTGGTCTTGCCATGGGTAATAGCAAACACACAAAATTTCTGTGAAAAACAAATGATGCAAGTGTCTGTAAAGGACAGGTATGAGTTACTGAGTAAAAAATCCTTGAATTAATGGTGACTGTAATAACAGTATCCCTCAAATGCATGTCCCATGACTTACCTAGAGAGATCAACTGGATATGAATGCCTGTGTTGGGATGTGTATCCATTCACATCCAGATTATCTGATGCACTGCTCAAGAACATTTGTTGATAGCTTATGTCATTCCATGAGCAAGCTGACAGGTACCTGTCCGTAGAGAATTCACCTAGTCACACATGTAGCTCATTACTGATAAAAAAGCCAAAGGCATATACCTAACATTACCTGACCAGACATGCTAACTCCCACATATTAAATCATGATGGAGACAATATTTAATACAAACTTAAATATATGTTACTGAAAATACCTTAACTACAAATACTAACAATCTTAACCTAACCTCCACTAACTCATACTAATTAATAACTACAACTATCCTAACTTTACCTACTTTATCCTATACATTTAATGTCACATTATAAACAACAGCCCTGACCCCCTTAAAACACATCTGCAGACACGGACAACGGTTACTTCAGCTATATATAAACTTACTAAACATTCATAGCTAAACAATATATCTTTTTTGGTTTTGTTTGTTGAAATTTTGTATTATATTTTTTTTATTTTTCTATTTTTAAACACATACCTTGCACATCAACCCTCACACACTAAACATTCCTTAAAAAAAACAATCCCTTAAACATGTACACACCCCTACTAAAGAACTACCTACACTATACTACCCAACCTAAACTAAGCTATCTCAAAACAACTGCAATAAAAACTGTCTATAAGGGAAAGGGAAGGAAGTGTCCATTAGGCTCATCGTGCCCCTCGGTGTCTCTGCACAGCCTGCATGATTTCTCAGAGCAGGATTTGCATGCTCTCCAACTTGTGCTCCAGGCTGGAAACACAAAACCTTAGGTCCACTATTTCTTTGTGCATGTCCTGCTCAAAGTCATGAGGGAGTACTTGTGGGGAGACTGGGCCATGTGACTGCTGGTGGAGGTTGATGGTCCTGCTCCTGCAGACCCACTCTTGTCTGCACCCCAAGCCTTGCTGAAGGTAGTTGGTCCCATTGTCAGTACATCTTGGGGAAAGGCCCTCCATGACCCAGATGCCTTTTCCTTATTGAATGTCTTTCCCATCTTTTTGATGGTTGAAGGTTGCACTTTGCAAATGTGCCTATACCATTCCTCCCCCAGCTAGTACTGTTTTTTCTGGGATTGTTTTCATGCTCACTGTGTAATTATAAAGAAACTTGGTAACTGAACATCAACCATGCCATAAATATCATTTCCAGACATCACATATTGTACTTTATATATCTAAAATACATGTTGAAGGTCAGATTTCTCATACATCTGCACAATATCCATGACCTCTTAAATTACCATTGTCAAAGTACGAAGGCTAAGCTAATGTTGCATAATAACAATGCACTGTCTTAAAACATTTAGGCATGACCATGTCAGCACTTGATATGCTGTTTTGTGACCCTGGTGAGGCATAATCTTCCTGTTGTATTGATCATCAGTGTCCCTTCTGCATCCTGCAGTGCTCTTAATACCATTGACATTAGTTAGAGTAGGTTGAGCAAAGACTGCAAGTCACATGTATTGTGTCACAATGTTGGGTGCCTGATATGGCAAGGACACATTGCTACATAGTACCCATATGTGCTGGGTATCATATGTGACAATGGAGGGTGGAAAGCTCACTCACATCACACAGAGATATATGAAAAAAACTCCTATATAAACTCCTGTTAATACATGGTGGGCTGTGGCACAACTTCTTGAATACTCCCCAAGTAACTGCATGTGTCCACTATGCAGCCCATTGCCGGTACATACGAGTCAGATATTCATGTCATCTTGCTACACACCAGCACTCAGCACAACTATTTGATGTGTGTGGGTGCATGCCCTAAATCTCATTTGCACAGGGATCTTGGGATGACAGTGGCTAATGCTGTACCCAGTATGATTCTGTTGGCAGTACATTTTGCAGGGTATAATGGCCATCACCATCTGAAGATGGATTGGGCATTGACATGCCGCATGACAATGCTGTGCAGACATTCCTCTGCTCCAACAGACATTGCCATATCTGTCAGAGGATAGCAATGTTGATCCACCCAACATAGGGTATGGGGCATCACAACACGCGAGTAGGCACTTAAACTGCAATCCCAAGTGTGAAATGTTGACCTCTATCAATGTACACTCATTCACAAGTCCATCAGTCCTGGAAGAACATAATTTTCTGTGATGCTCCTGTGGCACTCACAGCAGAAACATAATCTGAAAACAACACTCCAAGGCTTGTTGAGACCGTGGAATTCTGGCACACGTCCTTACTTCCATTATAGTATTATGACTCATCTCCCCAATGTGTGCTAGCCATACACATTAGACATATGAGTGTTCCCTCAGTGATAGCAATCAGATCCTCCTTGACATTAGTCCGAGGCAACTGCACATCCAGAACACAACCTCTACCTTCCTGTCCAGATTCATATGTAACATATAGAGTTTGACTTGGAATAGATGCACATGGACCATGTTATCGCACAAAGCATCCAACATCATACACAATCTGTGCACTACCCATTTGACATACAGGATGACTTTCACTGGTAGCACTGGCATCACAGAAGCTCTCAACCTCACCAGTGGTGTAAAGCTAAGGCCTACCTGCAAGACATATACCGCAACCGCAGCTACCATCTGTCCACCATATAATGAGAACTGCTGGACTTCTGCCACAAGAAGGGTGGAAATCCAGCAGTGTTCATGTTGGGGGATAGTGGTAAGGTGGCACTGCTACCAGCAGCACAGCCAAGCCAGTAGAATGCTGCCAGATGTTATATGACAAGTAATACGACCTGGCGGTGTTCTGTGGCGGGGCACTGCTGGCGGTGGCAGTTCCCCTTCCTGTTCCCTGCTGGAAGACCTCCTTGCGCAAGTTAAGTCAGGCTTCCAACAGGGGAGAGGGTGGTGTTGTGTGTGTGTGTGTCTGAGTGTGTGCATAAATGTGTGAGTGAGTGTATGAATGCATCTGTGTGTGTTGTGTTGTTTGCGTGGTTGTATATGTGTGAGTGAATGCACATAAGAATGGTGAAGTGAGTGTGTTTCTGCATGTCAGTGTGATTGTGTGTAAGAATGTGTGCGAGCATGTCTGGAAGCATGCATGTATGAATGCGTGTATGTCAGTGTAAGTGATTGGGTGTATGAGTGGTGCATGTCTGTGGGTGTGTGCGTGTATGGTGGGTGGGGATGAGTGAGAGGATCGGAGGGGGTGGGGGTGTGTGTGTTTGGATCGGGTGGGGGTGTGTGTTTGGATTGGGGTGGGGGATGTTTTGATCAGGGGTGGGGGTGTATTTGAATGTCAGGGGCGTGGTGTTTAGTGTGTGTTGTAGGTGTGGGAGGCTTTGGATAGGAGGGTGGGTGGGTGTCTTGTGTGTGTTGGGGGTTTAGGGAGCCATGTACTGGTGACAGGGAAGGAATTCTCTGTCACCGGTAGGGCCTACCACCATGGTTTTCATAGTGGTAGGCAGGCTCATAATGTTGTGGAGGTACTGTGCCGACCATCAGGCTGGAGATACACATCTCCGGCCCGGCAGCTGATACCACCATGATGGTATGAGTGGAGAAGTGGCAGTTGGATGCAGTCAACCGGCCATTCTCATAATGTAGCGGTAAGTACTGCCAGCCTGTTGGCGGTACTACTGCCACATTAACACTCACTGCCTGCCAGGGTCATAATGACCCCCAATTTGTGACATAGCACTGTAAATGTTGAAAATATTGACTGTGATCAAACAGTGCACATTACACATGACTTACAGATGGCCATAGAACCCTTCTGGTTGTAACAACTTAAATGGCTCGTTTGACATGGCTCAAAGATATACATTGATAGGGCAGGTTGACATGTACACACATATGATTAAACTTAACATACATCTCTTGGGTATATTGTTGAACCATTCCATATGACTCACTACCCCAAGATTTTGCAAGGATAGCTAAATTGAATGGCACTCTGCACCTAATGACTCACAGAACACACTCAGCCAGGACTGGCTATATTCCGCCTTAAGCTTTTCATCACATGTACATGACTCTGCTACATACCTCACTAATTAGACCTCATTGAAACCCTCATTTAACAGACATTGGTATCTTTCATTACTTCATAGCCATAGACACCAAACATATATTTCTTGTCCATCCAAAAAACTCAATTGATTAGATTCAGAAACACACATGTGAGATATATTCAGATGTATGAAAGTCCACATGTCAGAACTATGTACAGATTCACATACATTATGCCTCATTTACATGAGACATGATCAACTAGAATGTCACAAAATAGGACAGTTCCTAAAGAAGTGCATACCCTAGGACAGCACAAGTTATCAAATGCCCTGACTAAAGGCCATTTATTGTAAAACTGCACACTTCCTCAGGTTATACACAGCACATCTGTGAATATATGCTCTGTGGCGCTAACAGAGAAACTAGCCAACATGTATGCTAAGGACACTGCTAAATGTGGGTGCATGAGAGCCCAGTAACCTAAAGCCTCTATGTCATTGTTTGTCAATCAAAAATCAGTCTGGTGGTGTGATGGCATTTGTGCCTTGACATGTGTGGACCGCTGACACTACGGGCCTCATTTAAAAGGCCAGGTGGCACCCTGTAACACCTGAGTATAATTTTCATGACGTTTTAATGGCACAGCATGACAGCCCATATTCACAAGGCTGGGAACGCATCAGATACCTACTCCACCTCAAGGTTGGCATCACAATGCTACAATGGAAGTAATTACATCATTTCTACATGTTTTTCCTCTTCCTGTGAGTGCTACATTTTACAGCACACAAAGACAAAGGAAAACACCACCAATGATTGTGTATGTGCAGGAAGGTATTCCTGCACATGAACAATCATCCCAGTAAACCATGCACCCTGGCACCATGGCACAATGGTACCTGCATTGGTGCGCTGTAGCAATTTCTGCAGCAGAGCAGGGAACAAGGACAGGAATATGCTGCATGTTATAGATATGGTGCATTGTTGCACTTGTTGTGGATGCAGGGCAGTGCAGCAACACGACTTGGGGCCATGCCCTGAGTCCAAACTTAGTAAATGAGGCCCTGTGATCACCAGACATCCACATGCAAGTGCAATCCAAAGAATCATTCACAAACTATGTGCACTTACCAACAGTTTCACCAACTAGTATTCCGAGGTAGTTGAGGAGGTCATGTTCTCTTCATGATAGCGTCTGCCCAGTGATATTTCAGCTGGTGGGTTGTCCACTCCACCTCAATTATCCACTGCATGTGGAAGAGGACCTTCTACAACTGCCACGTATGTGCCTCCATCCTATAGCCCTGAATGGCCAACATGTTCAACAAGTAGTATGTCACCAGCCAGAGGAACCTACCCAGTTCCTGGGTGCTGATTATTTTAGCTCTTCCCTTCCCCAACATGACCTATCCGAAATACCAATGAACAACCCACACAAAAAAGCCAAAACTACCTCTAAGAACTATACAACCCCAAGGATGAACACCCAACAATGCACAGTACAATTCAATTAAAAAACAAATACAAAGGACAATTGAGACAAGAGGGTCAGAACAGGGATAGCAGACCACAAAACAGACTCCGAAAACAGCACTCCTCTCTCCACCAACACCAAAACACAACCTCACCCAAGCACAGACACAAGGACTGTGAGTTGAAGCGAGTTTGAACTGGGGTCTCTAGTTGGTTTGCACTCTGTCCAAGCAGGGACCCTCACTGTAGTCAGGGTAAGGAAGTTACACTCCTATGACAACCCCTTCTCACCCCTTGGTAGCTTATCAAAAGCAGTCAGGCTTATCTCAAAGGTAATATGTAAAGTAATTGTACCAACACACACACAGTAATACAGACAAAACACAAACAAGGGACACAACACCAGTTGTTTAAATTAAAAAGAGTCTTAATCCATAGAAATCAATGGATGGGTTGTGTTTACACAAAGTACCTCATTTGCGTAAAAAAAAGCTGCACAGGTGAGCATACATTGGAAAAGTCAGCCATGCGTCAACTCCGTAGTCGCAAGTGAGGCCATGCATTGTTTCATCTCTGGTTGGGTAAGTGATGGGTCGATTTCCATATGGGCAACCTCAAGTCCACAAAGGTTCACTGTGGTTTTGATGCCCAGCGATGATGCATGTGAAATTCTAGTGCACAGTGGTGAAGAGTCACGCTGCATGGGTGATGCTTCGATTTCACAGCCACCAGGGGGTGTTGTGTCCATTTTCCAGCTGCCATGCAGGTGGTGCGTCAATTTTTCATCCGCGAAGCAGGTGCTGCCTCGATTTTTTGCCCGCACACCGCCTGTGAGTGGATTTCAGTCTTGGTTCATAAGCTTCTCCTTTCAAGGGCCCAGGTACTGGATTAGGCACCACTTGGTAGGAGTCTCAGCAAGAAAGCCCAGGTGCTGGCGGAGGAAGTCTTTGATGGCCCTGAGACTTCTGAACAGGGGGCAAGCTCAGTTGAAGCCCATGGAGAAACTTCAGAAGCAGGAAAACACAGCAAAGTCCAGTCTTGGCCCTCTCTAAAGCAAAAGCAGCAACTGATTGCCAACTGAGCAAAGCACACACAGCAAAGGGATAGTACTCCTTCTCCAGCTCTTCAGCTCTTCTCCTTGGCAGAGGTTCCTCTTGATTCAGAAGTAATAAAAAAATCTGGGGTTTTGGGTCCACTACTTATACTCCTTTCTGCCTTTGAAGTAGGCAAATTTCTAAGGAAAGTCTTTGCTGTTCACACAATCCCGCCTTGCCCAGGCCTGGCCCCAGACACACATCAGGGGGTTGGAGACTGTATTGTGTAAGGACAGGCACAGCCCTTTCAGGTATAAGTGTCAGCTCCTCCCTCCCCACTCTAGCCCAGGAGACTCATCAAGATATGCAAGCTACACCCCTGATCCCTTTTTGTCACTGTCTAGAGGGAATTCACAAACTGACCAACTGTCAGTCTGACCCAGACATGGATTTCACAGGCAGGCATAGGCACATAGGGGGCCAGGGTGCATCCAGGCCAATTCTGACCGCGGCGGTAAAGCCGCGGTCAGCAAAGGGAAACCGGCGGTTTCCCGCCGGTTTTCCCCTGGCCTGAGGAATCCTCCATGGCGGCGCTGCATGGGGATTCCGACCCCCTTACCGCCAGCCTGGTTCTGGCGGTTTTGACCACCAGAACCTGGTTGGCGGTAACGGGTGTCGTGGGGCCCCCTAACAGGGCCCCACCAAGATTTTCAGTGTCTGCATAGCAGACACTGAAAATCGCGACGGGTGCAACTGCACCCGTCGCACCCTTTCCACTCCGCCGGCTCCATTCGGAGCCGGCATCCTCGTGGAAGGGGGTTTCCCGCTGGGCGGACGGGCGGCCTTCTGGCGGTCGCCCGCCAGCCCAGCGGGAAACTCAGAATTACCGCAGCGGTCTTTTGACCGCGCAGCGGTTTTCTGATGGCGGTACTTTGGCGGACGGCCTCCGCCGCCCGCCAAAGTCAGAATGAGGCCCATAATGCTTAAGCAAGAAAATGCCCCGCAACTTAAGCTGTGGCCCCCTCTGGAGCGTGACGTCCCTGACTGACATTGCAGGCCTGATGCCGCAGCAGTCACTGACGTCCTGTGTCTTTGTGAGCCCTGAGTGCTGTGTCACTGATGTCTGTGACACTCAACTCCGCTGTGGAGCCTGCAGCCTTGTGGCATGACCGCTACCCTGTGAGGTGGAACCACTGCATCTTGACCGCTGGACATCGACTCCGTCAGAGAGGAAGGAACCAACGATTCACACCAATGCCACCTCATCTCCACTGATCCACAACAAGGGCCCGACACCTTGCACAGACATCTCCACTCCTCTGCTCTACAGCACCAGAACCGATGCCGCAACAGATCCAGCGATGTCTTGATCCCTGACTCTGTGCACTGGCTTGGTTCCTCGCTTTCACATTGTACTGTATCTGGGCTTCCGTGCGACTCTGTGACTGACACCATTGGCATTGGATTGTTGAGAACGATCCCGTCACAACATTGTGATAACACCAAATTGAAGTATTTGTGTTTCTAAGCACTATATTGCAGTTTAATCTTTGAAAATTCATAACTTTGCTTGTGTATTTGGATTTTTGTTGTTATTGTCCTTTTTTACGTAGATAAATGTGGCTATTTTTCTAAACTGGTGTTGAGTCCTTTTGTGGTGTTTTCATTGTATTACTCTGTGTGATTGTACAAATACTTTACACATTACCTCTGAGCTATGTCTGACTGCTTGTGCCAAGCTGCCAAGGGTGTGAGCAGAGGTTATCCTAAGTGTGCATTTCCCTCACCCTGACTAGAGAGAGGGTCCCTGCTTGGACACAGTGCAAACTGACTGCCAACCAGAGACCTCACTTCTAATACCTGGACACACATGTAAAGAGATTTACGGATATTGCCATACACCCACGTACCGTTAGGGGACACACTGCTAGTGCACCTGTGGAGAATCACCTTGCCCATGGCACCACACCTTCCTTATAGCATACAGTCCAAATCAGGGTGGCGTTCTTATGTGTAGGTGCCTACCGTAGACCATGGTATTTTACTCAATAGAATGAGGGAAATTGGAATCATTGGACACACCCTTAAATGGTTCACAGAATTCTTAGAAGGTAGATCTTTTCAGGTACTCGACCACTCTTTCTACTCAAGCAGTTTTAAGAGCCGTTGGGGAGTACCGCATGGCTTATCACTAAGCCGTACGCTTTTTAACATTTACATGCTTCCACTGGCAAGGATAGTGGAACCCTTTGGTCTCTCGCTGGTATCCTATACAGATGATACCCAGTTGGTTGTTTCTCCTCCTCACATGATTCCTTTAACTTTCAGCTTGCCCCTTGCATACGGGCTGTCTCCAATTGGATGTCGGAGTGTAAGCTCAAGCTGAATGGAGACAATACAGAGGTCTTGATTATGGGACATCATTCACTCCCATCTCAAGTGACACCTATCCTGGACTTATTAGGAGATCTTCCACCGCCTAAGAACCACATTAAGAGCCTGGGTGTATGGCTAGACCCATGACTCACTATGGACCATCAGGCAAAGAAAATATCTTCCACCTGTATCGGGATACTCAGACTCCTCAGGAAAGTCTTTAAAGTTCTTCCATTCATTTCTAAGAGGCTCATTGTACGGACATTAATTACCTCATGTCTGGACTATGGTAATGCCCTGTTCTTAGGCTCCCCAAACTATGTTAAGAAGAAGCTGCAGGTGCTTCAGAACACGGCAATGAGCCTTCTTTTCAATTTGCCCAGACATCATTGGGCCAAACCCACCCTCTCTGCTCTTCATTGGCTCCCTATGGAGCAAAGACTAAAGTTTAACGCCCTTTGTTGCATTCACAGAGCTCTTCGTGCTAAGGGTCCCCCGCTTCTACATTCCTTGGCTACTTTTCATAAGCCAGCTTAGCACCTTAGGTCATCCTCAGCAGCATTAGCAGTGATACCGCCTATAAAAAAAGTTAAATGGGGGGAGGGAGATCTATGGCCTATCTTGGTGCTAATCTCTGGAATACCCTGTCTCTTTCTCTTCAGCAGACTAGCCACAAACTGTCATTTTGTTAGGTTTTAAAAACCTGGCTGTACTAACATCGGTTCCCTATGCCTAGCTGTTGGAGATTTCTGCTTTAAAGCGCTGGAAAGCCTGAGGGCAGCTATGTGCTATATAAATTTCACATAACATAACATAACGGGCACCTGCACAAGAGGGTGCACCCTCTGTTGATGCCAAAACTACTGTGAGTCTCCTTATAGGCCAGTTTTGTCATGAAAGTCAGTCCATACATGTGCAGCACCTTCAGGCATTGCCAGGTACTCTGGGGTTCCACAAAGTGTGTGGAAACAGGCCATTGTGCACCTGCGGGGCATATATCACACAGACCTTGGGGCCTCATTTATGAAGCCCTAGCAACACACAGTGCTACCGGAGCGTAATGTTTTTGACTTTCCAGTGGTGTAGTGTTCTAGCCCATAATTACAATGCAATGCAAAGCCACCTTGCATGATGTTTCATGCCCTTGTTAATATAGACTTCCATCTGTGTTGTTGTGGGTGCGCAATACATCTTTAGGCAGGCGGACATAATACCAGCCTTACCAAACCTGATACTTGGCTCTGCAAGCCCTAGGAGGCAGACAGCATTTCTAGAATCAGAGTCAGTCCCTTGCAAATGCCTAATATGATAGTTACTGGTGCAGGTAAAGTTGATTGGTTAGACTGGTAAAAGGACTGACCAATAGACTTAAAATCTGCATATGAAAACTATAGTGGTGCCCTTACCAAATGCTCAGCTTTGGGGTTAGAAGTGCTGTGCCAAATATGTGGATCTCATGCAGTTTTAATTAAAGCTGAGGGAGAAGGCCACTGTGCACAATGTACACCAGAGATGCTTGCTTTTCCTGCAGTTTCCAGTCTGTGGATCAGTCGTCACAGTCAGTCAAGTTGTTAGTCGCCCATCCCATGTAGAAACAGGGCATCATAGGGACGCGACCTCGGGTAGGCTCAAAGCGGACCACCGGATGAGTGAAATGTACTCACCTTGGGTATGAGACTGACTGTGACGACTGATCCACAGACTGTAAGTGACCTTCCAGCATTTATTGTCCTGTTTTTTATGGAGAAGTAACAATTACCGGTCCTGATGAAGCGCCATTGGATCAATTTCTGAACGTGTAGGCGCGAAACACGTCGACCAAGTGTTAGGAGCAAACACTTTTTTTCCTCCTTTCCTGTTTGCAGGAGTATTGGTAGCATTATTTCCCTGAATACTCCTATTTTGTTTTTAACCTTGACCTGACCCTTACTTAAAAGCATTAAAATAAGTCATTAGGTGTTCAGAGCCAATTTTATACCCATTACTCTCCTTTTCTCCTCTGTCAGCACGTTCTGCAGACTCAACTTGACTTGTTAAACTTTTTTTCGGTTGAAGTGCCACCACCTCATGGATGGTGGCCCGTCAGACATTGCAGCGCCAGTCTGACGAGGAGTCAGCCCGATGATGATGCCTAGCATCCTACTGTGATGCTTGAGGGTACTCCTACACTATCTTTCTCTCAGTCCACCTTTCGTCCTCTTTGACAATTCATTCTGGAACAGTGTACTAATTTCTATTATAGGTGTAGCCTGCATATCCTGATTAGACATATGTGCTAGGAGGGAGGAGAGGAATGGTCACTTACACTGAAAGGGCTGGGCCTGCCCTCACACAATGCAGTCTCCAACATCCTGATGTTTGTCTGGGACCTTGACTGGGCAAGGCAGGATCTTACAAACAAGAGAGACATTCCTTTGGAATAGGCCTACTTCAAAGGCAGAAAGGGGTATAAGAAGAGCCCCCAAAACCCCTGAAAATTAGATCACTTCTTGGAATCAAGAGGAACCTCTGCCAAGGAGAAGAGCTGAAGAGCTGAGATGAAGTGGTGCACCTGCATGTGACTGTGCTTTGTTGTGCTATCGTGCAGTTGCTGCTTATGCATGCGAAAGGGGACAAAGACTGTAATTTGTTGTATATTCCTACCTGAGAAGAATCTTCAAGAGCTTGGACTGAGCTTGCCCCATGTTCTGAAGTCTCAGGGCTATCATAGACTTCCCCTACCAGCACCTGGACTCTCTGCTGAGACTCCTGCCCTGACAAGTGGTGCCTTATGCAGTCCATAGGTCCTTGATTGGTGAAGTTGGAAGAACAAGGACTGAAATCCGCACACAGAACATTGTGGGGGGAAATATTCGATGCACCACCTGCAATGCAGCTGAAAATGACACACCACCAGCTTCATGGCAAAAATCAACACCCCACCTGCATCGCAGCTGTGAGATAGATGCATCACGGCTGGAGAAACGACGCAACAACCCCCGCTTGCGGCTGCTATTACCGACTCAAACCCCACGTAGCTTGTTTTTCCATCACCGTGCGGCCAAATTTTTTACGCATTATTGCTGGGTGCCAAAAGTCGATACAAGTCTGTGTGGATCAGAAGTGCCTATCCGGAAATCAACGTATCGCTCTCTTGTGGGAAAGAAAAACGATACAGCGCATACCCGACGGAAAAGAAAACAACGCACCTTCTCATTTGTGAGTGAGAAATCAACGCATTGCTGACTTTTTTGAAGCACACTCGCCCGACCAGATACTTTGTGTAACAGCAACGTTTCCATTATTTTCTATGGAGTAAGACTAATTCTTTGGAAAATTTATATCTTGACTTGTGTATGTTGGAATTTTGTCATTTTGGTCTTGTTTGATTTAGATAAATATTCCCTTTTTTTCTAAACTGGTGTGGTGTTCAATTTGTAGTGTTTGACTTTATTACCATGTGTGTTGGTGCAAATACTTTACACATTGCTCCTTTGTTAAGCCTTTCTGCTTGTGCCAAGCTACCAAGGGGGTGAGTAGGGATTAACCAGGTGTGTTTCTCCTTTGTCCTGATTAGAGTGAGGGTTCTTGCTCGGAAAGATGTACCTGACTGCCAAACAAAGACCCCATTTCTAACACAGTGCATGAGTAGATACATCATACAATTTAGCATCCTGACTCCTATAGTTCATCAACAGATTTTGGTGGTTGCCATTTCCCTTTGCTCTAGTCTACTCAATATTATGGGCCTGATTCTAACTTTGGAGGACGGTGTTAAACCGTCCCAAAAGTGGCGGATATACCACCTACCGAATTACGAGTCCATTATATCCTATGGAACTCATAATACGGTAGGTGGTATATCCGCCACTTTTGGGACGGTTTAACACCGTCCTCCAAAGTTAGAATCAGGCCCTATGTGTTCACACTACATGTATGGAGAGATAGAATGTGGATATGATTCTTTTACGTAGGTCCTGACTAGGTAGGAGTGAACATACAGACATGGCTGACACTGACACAGATACATGAATGGGTCAAAGGTCATGCCCAGATTTTTGTGTTGGCCTTCATTGCAGTGGCTCAGACGTTTCACAGTCCAGTATTGTCTAGGACAATTGACAGGATGCCATCCATACAGTATGCACTCCCACATACTAACTGGGTGACATGGTGTCACAACTGCCATTTCCCCATCCATGGTTGCATGTCATGGTGGGTGAACATTGCGTACATGTGTGATTGCATTGTGCCCAAATTGTGCACAAAACTCATGGATCATATAGATTTGTGAGTTGTCTTCTGCAGTCCAGCTACACAACTTCATGCACTGTACAGCATCTTTGAGAAGGGGAATTGGTACACAATATTTGGGGCCCCCTGCACTTTATGACTCCTTCCAACTAGACTTGCCCATATGTTGCCCAGCAAGTATGCATTCACACTTGCATCTGGCACTGTAGGGATTCTTCTTTGCTTGCAGTATTGCATTTGTGTGTGCAGGTGCACTTTTCAGCCAAGGCAGCTGCCTCAGAGGCGTGGTGAGTGATGGATGTGTGTAGCATTACACATCACACATGTGAGAGTAATTTTGGTGATTATTATACAGTTGCTCAGTTACCTGTCACCTGCCCATAAGCCATGCATTGTCACCCTGCACCTAGATCCAGGTGTGGGAGCCATGACACAGCTGATGGCCCATGTGTGTTGTGTGTGAACACCCCCAGTGTACCTGGATCACCTCCCTTGCTCACAGTGATGTTGGCCAGATTTCCGCTTGTCATGCATCACTCTGTGCCTTTACATCATGCAAAATCTGAAAAAACTGGCTTGAGAGTTATTCACATGTATGTCAAGGTGATATGCATTGCATGTGTACACTGAAGCATGTTGCATACATGTGGAATAGCCCTCAACCTGAAGTCCTTATCTGTGTAGGCAGACAGTGAGCTGTGCATTGTGTCTCCCATTTATATTTGTTATTGTGTCTGTTTGGTACTTGCTACTTGCTTACCTGCAAGTATGCCATTCCCATATTGTTCATCCTAGAATCGTTGGTTGATGAAGGACAGCTAGAATATGAATGAGTCATGCACACCCTTTAGCCAGCACATTTGTGATCAACCCATGATGGTCAATAATGGCTCAAATGGGCTCAAGCCTTAATGTGGCCATGCATAATTGCAAATACTGCTGTGGTTTATCCTCATGACCGGGAACCTATGGAGGAAAAATAAAAAATACATATAAAATGCAGCTTGGAAGATAAAAGAAGAAACGAGAAAAACAATAAAGTCATTCAAGATGTGGATCTTAGTGATAAGCTGATTATGTGGATCTTAGTGGTAAGCAGAAAAATCACACAATGAGTAGGTCATAATCATTTTAACTAATATGCAGAGATAGTTTATTAGCCCTATTTCAACAACTGGGACATTTGAAAACCAATTCAAGGATGAAGCCAGATTCCATGATTCAGAGTAGCATTTTTATGTCCCTATATCACATTTCAATTCTGTCAGTACAAAAAATTTGAAGAAAGTCTATCTTACTGTCATGATTTTCGAAAATAATTTGCTATGAGGAGATGTTGGATCACAGTTTCTTATGGCACATAGATTCTCAAATATTTATTTTGAGCACTGGGAATATAGCACTACTCATGCAGTAAAATTAAATGGATATTCACATACATAAATGCAGAAGTCCAAGGCACAGGTGGGCAGCTAGGCAATATATTTAGTTCTACCTGTGGGCAGTAGGTAATTAGTTCAATTTTTGCTTGATTTGCAGGAAAGGGTTTCAATGTGGACTAGAATATATTGGAAGACTTTATGTAGAAGGCTGGCCCTCTATGTTGTGTGCTCGTTGGTTTACAGAGGGAAAAATTAGAGTACCTCTTGCTCTAATTTTTAAGGTAGCTTCTTCGAGCAGGTAGACCAATCTTGGAGAAGTGAAAAGCATTTGTTGTACTCACAGCGTCACTCTTACAACTCGCACACTCAAAGGAATAACTGAAAACCAATTTATAAAACTATTTCAGATTTTTGCATAATTTGTATTTATGATGAAGATTGAAGATTATCAAAATTGGTGAAGTACTTTTTAAGATATGAATTTTTGAAGTTTAACAAAATTAGTCGTTTTGTGTGTAATAACGCACCATAGGAATCAATGGAAGAGCACATTTAAAAATACATAAAAAATCATACAGTTGGTTCACCAAGTTATTCTTTTGCAGGTCAGTCGAGGTCATCAATGGGCACACTGTGCCAGGTGGAGAAGTTCTGGTGGCTGCTGGTTCCGGTGGGAGCAGTAATGAAAACCCCTTGGAGCAGGTGCAGGGCCACTGAGGGGGATCACTTTAAAAGTACAATACATGTAAGTTTAAATCAGAATCTTTGGGGTTCCTTTTGGAGTCTTGAGGTTGTTGTGTAGCCATTTTAGCTCTATTTGTAGGTACGTTATTTTGTCATACTAGGCCTGTCGCTATGCACTTTAACCTAGATATATTTTATTCAGCTTTGTCTTCTTATTTTAACATTAGCCACATTTGCGATCTTGTTTTATTTTTTCTATCTAGCTATTCTTCATCTATGTCAGAAATGCATTCTTAAATAAGACATTTCTTTCACTTTGGGCTTTTTTCAAGGATGCAGTAAGATAAGTTGCCTACAAAAGTGGTACGCTTTGTCTCCAATGTTCACAGAAACATACACACTCTTACATGGGGATCCTTTCTTGGAAAATCAGATGTTTTATTATAAAAACACTACTATGACCCATGTGCACTGGAGGGAGATTCCAGCCAGATGACCACGACCTTATGGTGATTATCGATTGCTTTGCTACAGATGCTTATGTAGACCACAGGCCTCTTGCTCAGGCACGAGGGATGATGTCTTCCTAGGGGCAATCTGAAAGGCAGAATTAGAGCTTACAATGCAGTGCTCTAACATACTTGAGGTAGGAACTAGCCCTACAAACCTTAGTGACAGTATGGCAGCATTATTCTTGTGTTTTACTCACCATGTCACAATTTTAATCTTATTGTGCTTTATCATCGTAGTTATTGCAATACATACTTTACTATCTAAGATGCAGTTACTTCGGTAAAACCTTATTGATCTTTACTCTGCCTCTAATTGTCCTTGCATGTGTGAGACTAATGAAACTGAGAGAAACGGATGAGATCTGAGTGACCATGATTCTCCTTAGGAGTCATGTATGTCATGCGCCCGGTTGCCCCAATCATCCCCACTCTTGGGTGGGGACGAGGCACTGCTTGATAGCCGGAACAACCCTGGACTAGGCGGACAGGTGTCACATGGTGAGGGATCAGACTTCGGCCATCATTACAACATTGGCGGTAAATCCCGCTTACCACCGTGCAGAAGACCGCCAACACACTGCTGCAGCGGCGGAAATCCGATACAGCTATTACGACCCACGGGCCGGAATCCGCCAAAATCCAGACACCCACACAGGTCCGCCACACCAAAGGTCAGTGATAAACTGGCGATAACAAAACCTCCACCGTCACACCAACAGGAATACGCCCACACTATCACGACCCACGAATCCACGCAGCCGTCTTTCAACCGCGGTAAACCATTGGCGGTACAAACCGCTGCGCTCAAAATACACACACATTTACAAAACAAAACCACATTGGACAATTCGAAATACACACACCTGAAACACATATACACACCACTCCCACACACCCACATCACCCACAAACCCTTATGACCAGAATTGCGAGAGAAGGCCAGAGAGAGACACCACCATCAACAAACTAGCATCCACAGGCTCACAACACATTCACTCACACAATATCCACGCACCTCACACAACACACACAAACACATCCCCTCACACATCACAACACACACCACATCACACAATACCCAATCCACACCATGGCACTGCAAAGACACCCCATGTTCTCTGAGGAGGAGCTCAGGGTCATGGTGGAGGAAATCATTCGGGTAGAGCCACAACTATTCGGATCACAGGTGCAGCACACCTCCATAGCTAGGAAGATGGAGCTATGCCGCAGAATCGTAGACAGGGTAAACGCAGTGGGACAGCACCCAAGAACACGGGATGACATCAGGAAGAGGTGGAATGACCTACAGGGGAAGGTGTATTCTGTGGTCTCAAGACACCAGATTGCAGTTCAGAGGACTGGCGGCAGACCCCCACCTTCTCCCCCACAACTAACAACATGGGAGGAGCAGGTCTTGGCTATACTGCATCCTGAGGGCCTCGCAGGAGTAGCAGGAGGAATGGACTCTGGTAACTCAAATCTTAACTATTACATCCCCCACCCTACCTGCATGCTATCACATACTCCACCCTCACCCCATCACTCCAACACCTCACATATGTCCACCTATCACAACCACACATCCCAATACCAAGCCCTGCATGCAACACCAAAGCATGGACACCCATCACCAAAGCATGTCCACTACAGATACCCACACAGATCCCCAAACCAAATATCACACAAGGTCCTAGACAAGAATGTAAGCACTGGGGTACGGGGTCACTCACCCATTGCACACAATGGCACACACAGATGCAATAATCATGCCTTTACACGCCTGCAGGACCCATACCCAACGTCACTGGACAGGAAGTTCCAGACATGTCCACACTCCCCACAGAAGAGGCCCACAGTGATTACAGTAGATCTGTCCAACTGGATCAAGATGACCAGCCCGGCCCATCTGGGACCTCGGGACAGTCGGTTACCCACACACTGGCACATGCCACCACAGAGCCTTCCCCCTCAGGAAACACCAGCACAGCACCCACCCAGCAGGCCCATACCTCTGTCCCCAGGACACGTCAAGCAGCAGTGTGTCCACCACTACAGGGAACCCAAGCAAACCCACCAACCCAAGAACATCAGGGACCTGGGGGCAGTGGCAGTGGGCACACGGTTCAGTGGACAGAGGAACAGGAAAACAGGGGAACTGGGAGGACTACTGTGCGACAGGGGGAGGACAGGCCCAGGGAACCCACTCTCCATGAGGCCCTCGCCAACATCATGGGAGCGTACCATCATTCCCAGGAGACGATGGCAACGGTACTGGCCAAGTTTCAGGAGACCCAGCGGCTGCAGGAGGAACAGTATTTGGGGATCAGGGAGGAACTCAAGTCCATCAACACCACCCTGGTCACCATTGTAGGGGTGCTGAAGGACCTTGTGTACACCAGGAGGGACACTGTGGCACAACAAGGGGCCCCTGACACTAGCCTGGATGATGAACAGCCCACCACCTCGGCCGGCGCTAGTGGACAGGAGGCACCGCCACAGGACCACGACACCAGCACCCCATCCCCTGCAGATGGAGAACCACCCCGCAAACGGTCCCTGAGATCCAGGTCATAGACAATGAACAATGCCAAGACCCCGGCCAAGAAATGAGACCACCCTGAATGTCATCCTTCTGTCCCAGGTCATCACCCTGTCCATCCTTAAACTGCCCTAGTTCCACTTCCTATGCCCCTTTGGAAAATGCACCTGTGAGACTAATAACTGGACTCTGCCATTGACATTCCTCCACCATCACCCCTGACCATTTTACAACCCTATACACTATTTTGCACTTACATAAACACCCATGAATCACAAAACAATCTGGAGTCAGTATGTGTTTTCACAAATGTGTATTTGCTATAACTAAGGAAAATAGCAATGTCCATTGTATTGTCAACATACCTATGTCACACAGCTCTAGTCCATGAGGTAATATAGCAGAGGCCACAGAGTGGGACCCACATCTGTGAAATGGAAAGGCAAAGTGACAAGTCAGGGTCCATACACTGGGTGAAAGTGACAGACATATGATAGGTCAAACAATTGTATGAGATGTGGGAGGCAGTGATGTCTTCTTACCTGTGTCTCACTGGAATCATTGCTGGATAACGTTGTTTCTGTTGTCGATATACTCTTCATCTGCCTCCTCTTCTTCACTGTCCACAGGCTCCACAGCTGCCACAAGACCTCCTTCTGGACCATCCTCCTGCAGAAAAGGCACCTGTCGTCACAAACCCAGGTTGTGCAGCATACAGGAGGACACGATGATCTGGCACACCTTCTTTGGTGAGTAGTAGAGAGGACCACCTGTCATATGAAGGCACCGGAATCTGGCCTTCAGGAGGCCGAAGGTCCTTTCGATCACTCTCCTTGTTCGCCCATGTACCTCATAGTAGCGTTCCTCTGCCCTTGTCCTGGGATTTCTCACTGGGGTCAGTAGCCATGACAGATTGGGATACCCAGAGTCACCTGCAAATGTCTAGGGACAACTGTTAGACACACACTAACCCTTAGGGACAACTCCAAACCCAGACAATCATTCACACGGTATAGGGTCCTTGTCCTCACCTATTAGCCACACACGGTGCCTCTGGAGTTGCCCCATCACATAAGGGATGCTGTTATTCCTCAAAATGTAAGCGTCATGCACTGAGCCAGGAAACTTGACATTCACATGGGAGATGTACTGGTCGGCCAAACACACCATCTGCACATTCATTGAATGGTAGCTCTTCGGGATTCTGTACACCTGTTCACTCCTGCGGGGGTACCAAGGCCACATGTGTCCCATCAATGGCACCTATGATGTTGGGGATATGTCCCAGGGCATAGAAGTCACCTTTCACTTTGGGCAAATCCTCCACAACACTCTGGACAACACTTTAGAGAACATTGGCTGTGACATCCGTGATGCCATGGCCACTGTTGTTTGTAAAGACCCACTTGCCAGGAAATGGAGTACTGACAGGACCTGCACTAGAGGGGGGACTCCTGTGGGATGGCGGATAGATGAAATCAGGTCTGGCTCCAACTGGGCACACAGTTCCTGGATTGTGGCACGATCAAGTCTGTAAGTGATAATGATGTGTCTGTCTTCCATTGTCGACAGGTCCACCAGCGGTCTGTTCACCGGAGGATGCCGCCATCTCCTCACCTGCCCCAGCGGACGTGCCCTATGGACGAGAACAGCTAGCACAGAGTCAGCCAACACTAAGGTATTAAAAAAATAATTTATTGCACACATTTATTAATCTGCAATGTGCCTGCCACTGTGTGTATGCAAGGCCTAGATAGGTGTGACGCATTTAAAATTCATGCGATGTGGCCCCCTGAAATGGCAGCTCCTGACCTGTAATGTGGGACAAGGGGATATGAGGTAACTGTGCTGGCATTGTACACTGTTGCAGTAGGCGATCGAAGACCACGGCGCAATCCTGCACTGGCTAACATTGGACCCTATGGGTCCCAAGAGCCAATGACGATGTACACTGGCGGTGACGGTACGCACCGCAGCGGACGTGACCGCCATTTTCTCTCTGTTCGCTCACTTGATACCTGACCTTCGACAGGAGAGGACCTACACTGCAAATGCTGCTGTGACCTGAGTCTGGAAGCGACGATGGCTCATGTGTCTGGGGAAAGGGCCCCTGCCTTTACTTCGGAGGAGTTGGAGAAGTTAGTGGATGGGGTCCTCCCCCAGTACACGCTAATCTACGGTCCTCCAGACAAACAGGTGAGTACACTGTGAGCATGCTGTATGGGCAATGCCTGTTTGGAGTGGTGTGGATGGAAGATACAAGGGGACTGAGGCCTGCCGGAGCAGACAGTGAGTGTATGTGCGTCAGGGCAAGAGTGGGAATGTTGGTCAATGACTGTGATGGTCCGGACAGTTAAAGATTATCCTTTTCCCCTGTACTATTCCTCTAGGTCAGCGCCCACCAAAAGAAGGATATTAGCGTGCCATCGCCAAGGACGTCTGGACCCTGGGGGTCCACCACAGACAGAGCACCCACTGCCGGAAAAGATGGGAGGATATTTGCCGCTGGAGCAAAAAGACGTCGGAGGCCCAGCTGGGGATGGCCTCCCAACGTGGGAGGGGTGCCCATCGCACCATGACCCCCCTGATGTTCCGGATCCTGACAGTGGCGTATCCGGAGTTGGATGGGTGCTTGAGGGCATCACAGCAGCCACAAAGGGGTGAGAACAGTCACATCCATCTAACTCTGTGCACATTACGAGCTGTCTGGGTGGGGGAGGTGGGCTGTGGGTTCCCCTAGGCAAGGGCGAGTTTTGTAGGCAAGGTCCCTTCGTGAGGCAGGCTATGTGGCACCCCAACCCCACCAGTGGTAAGAGCCATCTATAACTAGTCAGGCTCCTGTGACTTCCATGTGTGCAGCAATCGGGCATAGGCCTTGTACCCCATGACCCAGTGATTAATCTAGGAACTCTAACTGCATTGCATAGTGCAGAGGGCTGCTGTGTCTGTAATGTCCGCCAACGGTAGCGGTATTCCATGCACTGAACATGTCTTTCTTCTGTCTCCCCCCCCCACACTTTTTGTGATCTCCCAGTTCTTGTGTGCATTAGCATCATCAGGCGGAGGAGCAGTGCCACTGGAGCAGGAGGGAGCTGCATCCCACATGGCTCTGGAGGGCGAGACAACGGAGTCTGAAGCCACCAATGGGATGGAGGGCGAGGGGAGCTCCACGGCAGGGACAGGAGGTGACATCATCGACAGCGACTCCTCCTCTGATGGGAGCTCCCTCGCGGTGGCGGGTCACTCTGTGCCCCCCGTATCAACAGGTATAGCCACCACCTCTCACCAGCACTGCCCTCCCAGCAGCCCCTCAGAGTGTGTCCCGTGGCCATTCACCCAGGAGGGTGGGCATCTCTTTCGCCCCAGGCACCTCAGGCCCTGCCCCAGTCAGACCTGCTGCCCTCAGTGAGGAGGCTATTGACTGTGGGGCAGCCTACCATTCTGAATGCCATCTAGAGTGTAGAGAGGCAGTTTCAACAAACAAATGCATACCTGGAGGGCATTCATTCTGGCCAGGCAGCCCAACAGAGAGCATTTCAGGCTCTGGCCTCTGCACTGATGGCAGCCATTGTCCCTGTGTCCAGCCTCCCCCCTCCAACTTCCTCCACCCAGACCCAATCCCCTGTACCTCAGCCTATCCCAAGCACACCATCAGACCAGCATGCACACACATCAACACACAAGGGTGGCTCAGGCAAACATAAGCACCACACATCCCACAGGCACTCACACAAGCATCATACCCATGCACACATACCAACATCCACTGCCTTCAATGTGTCCCCCTCCTCCACGTCTCCCTCCACCCTCCCTGTCTAGTCTCCACTCACACCTGCATGCACTACATCTTCAGCCACCACCTCCATCACCAGCACGCCCATCACCACATACCGCTCATGTGCACTCACCATCCCCACTACCATTCACACATCCCCAGTGTCCTCTCCCAGTGTGTCTGTGAGCCCTCCTCCCAAAGTACACAAACGCAGCCACACACCCACCCAACAGCCATCCACCTCACAACAGCCTCCAGCCCATGCACCTTCACCCAAAGTCAGCAAACGTACACCTCCTACACCCACTACCTGTTCCTCCACTCCCAAACACCATCCATCTACCCGCCCCAGTGTGTCTAAAAAGCTTTTCCTATCAGAAGTTGAACTCTTCCCTACACCTCCCCTCCCGTCCATCCACTAGGGCCTGCCTTTCCAGGTCCCAACCCAGCACCTCAGCCACCACATCACTGGGCACAGTGGTGCCAGCAATAGCGGGATTTTGGAGTGCGCCAAGCAACAGGGCGGCCAGTGTCCCACGGAGCGAGCGCAAAGACATTCCGCCCCCTCCAAAGGTCAAAAAGTTGCCCACATCCCGGAGGGAGAAGGCAAAAACACCTGCCACCAAGGGCTCAGGCAAAACAAAAGTGGAAAGTGGAAAGACAGCTGCGCCACCATCCAAGGTGGGGAAGGGCCAGAAAATCAACGGCAGGTCCACGTCGACGCCAACCTGCACGGGCGGACAAGACTGTCAGCAGCAGGCCGCCAACAGCTCTTCAGTCACTGAGCCCGCCACCAGCACCACAGTCACTGAGCCCGCCACCAGCACCACTGCCACAAAGACCGCCACCAGCACCGCCGCCACAAAGACCGCCACCAGCACCGCCGCCACAAAGACCGCCGCCAGCACCGATTCCACAGAGGCCGCTGCCAGCACAGATTCCACGAAGGCCGCCGCCAGCAACGATGGCACAGAGCCCGCCGCCAGCACCGATGCCACAGAGCCCGCCGCCAGCACTGATGCCACAGAGCCCGCCGCCAGCACCGATGCCACAGAGTCCGCCACAAGCACCGCCGCTACTGACACCGCCGCCAGCACCAATGCCACTGAGGCAGCCACAAGCACCGCCGCCAGCACCGCCAGCGGCCCCACGACATCCTGAGCCAGTGGCACCACCACAGACATAGCTGCCATCCCCAGTGGTCAGTTGTCCGAGGCTGGTGGTCAATTCCAGGAGCATGGGCGGCTTGCATGTTGCACTACCATCAGTGGAGTGTCACATCCACTACCTCAGTCCTTGGCAGGATGAAGCACTCTGGGCACAAAGCCCCCTCCAGAACCAGTGGAGTATAACATCCACTACCTCAGTCCTTGGCAGGATGAAGCACTCTGGGCACAAAGACCCCTTCAGAACCAGTGGAAAAAGGCATCCACTACCTCATTCCTTGGCAGGATGAAGCACTCTGGGCACAAAGCCCCATCCAGAACGAGTGGAGAATGACATCCACTACCTCAGTCCTTGGCAGAATGAAGCACTCTGGGCACAAAGCCCCCTCCAGAACCAGTGGAGAAAGGCATCCACTACCTCAGTCCTTGGCCGGATAAAGCACTCTGGCCACCAAGCCCGCTCCAGAACCAGTGGACTTTTAAAGCTTTTTTGCTAGAGTTGTTGTGACCTAACCACAGCCCTACCAGTTACTTAACAAAATTGCAAAAAAAATGTATAGTCAATAAGAAATCAAAAAATAATTAACTGAAGGCAATTTGGAGAGTTATCAGTGTGATCACAAAATTGACAAACTGATATCAGCAAATGCACAGTTCTTATCCCACCGCTAAGCCACCAAAAGTAGGAGACTGGCCCTCTATGTAGTGTGCAATGTTAAGCACAGTTCACAGGAGGTCCAGTTAACCACACATTTGATTACAGGAATAAAGACTAGATCACCTTAACGCTAAAAAATTTAAAGTAGCTGGATCGAGCAGTTAGGACAATCTTGGAGAAGTGTGAAGCATTTGTTGTACTCACAGCATTAGTCTTGCAACTCACACAATCAAAAGAATAACTCAAGTAATGTAGGTAATGTTTGAGACCAAGAATATCAAAATTGTTTAAGTACGTTTTGAGATATGAATTTTTGAAGTTTAATAAAATGAGTCTTTTTGTGCGTAATTAGGCACCACAGGAATCAAGCGAAGATCACATTAAAAAATACATACAAAATCAAACAGTTGGTTTACCACGTTCTTCTTTTGCAGGTTAGTCAAGGTCATCAGTGAACAGTTCTGGCAGCTCCCAGTTCCGGCATGAGCAGCGATGAAAGGCCTCTGGAACTGGCGCACGGCCAATGCAGGGGACCACTTTGAAAAGCAGTGCATAGGTACGTTTAAAGCTGAATCTTTAGGGGCCCCTTGGGGTCTCGAAGTTGCAAATGGTGGGGGACCCTTAGGTCACAATAGGTTCTTCGTTGAAGGGCACAGAGCAGCCTGGTGCAGAGTGAATCGGTGAGCCAGGAGCCAGGAGCTGTGCGCAAGGATGCCCTCTGGAGCAAAAGGTAAGTTGGTTCAAGGTTTGTTCTTAGGACAATGGGGACTGTCTTGCGGGTAGTCCAGAGTGTTCCTGAAGTCCCTAGAATGGGGCTTCCTCCTGCTCCTTTTTCATCCCTAGGCAGGCTGTTTTATTTGGTGTCCGATGTTAGCTGACCAATACCCACGGTATTGGTAGGGTTTGACCATTGGAGGGTGCAGTGCCACCAAGCTTGCCACACTGTCAGAGTTTGTCCTTGCAGTCCTTGGTGTGTTGTTTAGTCCAGCTATGGCTTCCGCTTTGGGAGTTAGTGGCTGATTAGTGAAGTGACCCTCACTGGCTTGCTGGTTGCTTGATGGTACCTCCACTCTGAAGGGAGTTCTATGGTGATGTTCAAAGCCTGGAGGTCCTCTGGCGTCTTTAGAGTTTTTAGAGTTGTCCAACATCTCCTCAGTGGCGATTGTCAGATCCTGGGTGCAGCAGGCAGGGTTTGGAACCTTTCCTTGTTGCAGCAGGTCGACAGTTCTTGTGCCCTGGATCTTCTTGTTGCTGATCTTCTTTTTTTTCATTGCATCTGTTGTCTTGGTCTAGGGATGCCCACTAAATACTGTATTTAGTTGGTGTTTTAGGGGAACCCAGTAGTGACCAATAGGCCATCTACCTTAGGGTGGCCACACCCACTAAAGTGACAATTTCCTGTGGGAAGGGTCACTTCCCTATCCCTGATTGGCTATTTCCTTCCATCCAAGCTTTCCAAAATTTAAACTACTAATTTGTGCTAATTCTTTGGACAATGGCACTGTCTGATTTTTAATTTTCCAATGTTTATTGAGAAGTAATCTAATATTGTTGAACTGGTTATTAACTTGTAATACATCTTACTTGTTTACTATTGTCTTTATTTTAATTCATAAATAAGATGTCATAGTTCTCTTTCAGTTTTACTCTTTGCACAGCCTCATGTAAGATCTTTTTGGAAACCCATTTATGAAATCTCACATTCTTAATCTCTATACAAAGTGTTTTCTTTGAAATTGACCTTGTCTTTGAATGATTCACCATAGGGGATGCTCCACTTAAGCAACGTTGATGGTGACTGCCTATATGCAGGATACTAATACCTGCTGTTTTCTTTCTGCATAGTATGGTAAAGTGAAGGTTTACATTCCCTACTTTTTCTCGTAATGTGGAATACGAAATAGGCTTACTTCATATATGATGTATTCTTGAATGTCATAAATGCTAAATGATCAATGGCCTTGCTCTATTGTTATCTGTATGAGAGTGCCCTAGAATAATGATATTGTGTTTTCATAGTGATCATTCAGTTACAGTAGAGCAAGAATGGATGTTACCACAATGTCTGTATTCTATGTTTTTCCTTTTATTGTGGAATGCCAGTAGGAGTACATCATAAATAGTCTTAGTTACTGTCATAAATAATGAATAGTCAATGGCCTCTTTGTAAATGCCAGTCAATGGGTGGTGCGATTCAGTACAGTGTATAGTAGTGATGTCAGAAATCATCTTTCAGGTGTTTAACGTTAATAAATCAGACTTGACAGAAGGTCACCACCCAGGAACACAAATCAATAAAATCAATGAATTTCCTTGTACTCAGGAAAGGCATAATTTGACTAGACGGTTACCGCTTCTAGAGAAATTAGAACAGAAAGGTGAACAGACTTTAAAGCCATCCTCGATGACATGTACACATTATAAAGACACCCAGATATTAAGAGCAGAGAGAAAATGGTCAACATATGGTTCTTCTCTCCACTCCAGTGCTCTGCATAACTAGTGTCCTCCTCTCGCCGTCACTTGTTTCTGGATAACACGTACAATGTCCCTATGATGTGATGAACAAAGGACAGCCAGTCAGGCTAACAGGTGACAATAACAAATGTATTGCTGTTTAGTAACTGACACAGTTTATGTTCCAAAAGGCATTGTATATTTTACATTTGACAGGCGTGTGTTTCAGAAACATGCTCTTCACCCTCCTTTTCTCACATTTCTTCGCTTCCCATACGAGCTCTTGTTTCCCATCTTGTTTTCATTAAGTAAATTAGGGCAAGATTTATGCTGGCCTTGTGCCCTGCCATCAGTGTCATTTCTTTTATGCTAATGTGGCGTTGGAAGGGGAAAACACAGCACCATATTTAAAAAGTGGGGCAATGCATGCATTGCACCACTTTGTAACCCCCTTGCGCCACATTATGCCTGTGCCCGGCTTAATGTATGCAAGGGGGGCATTCTGGTTATGGAGGGGAGCGTAAAAATGGTGCAAAGGAATCTATGAGAATTCTTTCTGTCATTTTTATCAGCATTTTTTAACACCGGCTAAGTGCAGGCGTTAAAAAGAGGCCCCCATTGATTACAATCATAATGTTTTATGCTATTCCTGCAAAGCGCCGGACTAGCGTAAAAAATTATGACACTAGTCATCCTAACTACTGCCATGGCACGCCGTATTTTAAATACAGCGCTACCATAGTGGCGTTAGGGTGGTGCTGAGGGGCGCTAGAAAAGTGGCACTGGCGTTGCACTAGGTGCAGCGCCACCTTTCATAAATCTGCCCCTATGTTTTAGATTGTTAAAATGCTATGTGCACTTTGCAATTGGCTGCAGTCTGTCAAAGACAAACCTGTAAACAAAACGTGTGATAAGATTCCAAATCCATTTTACAATATTACGTTCTATGCATTCTATTTTTAAAAAAAATAATAATAAAAAGCACTTTTATAACACTAATATGGCATTATATTCACTCTAGTACTGCAGTCTCCTTTGCTTTCTCACGGATATTCCAAAATACAATCTTCATTACTTGCCACTGTACTATCTTAAAAACAAATCTTTGTAGCACTCAGCTCTGTGCCTTGGTTTATCCATTTGAAATATTACATTGATTCCCCAAAGAAGGTCCTCACACTACATACAATGTAGAGTTAGGTATGATCGCACAGATGTGTTTTCAGAAAAGCCTACTGCACACAATTATCAGCACTTCTGTACAGCCAGATTTTCATTTTGAAGGTCATGGAACTTTGTCCTCTTTGAGACATCGGAATTATTGCATTTGCTACAAAGTACAATCTTGTTCTGAACAAAGTTCTCACATTGTTTAAAAGTAGAGCATATTTATACAGACTTCTCTCAATATATCCTGCTTCACATACTGCTGCACTAAATCCTGTTTCTTTCAATCAAGTGCAAACACACATTTAATGTTTCATTTGTATTTGAATACATATGTATACATATGTATCTAACAATCTCCACTTTCATTGTCTTATTTAATAGTTTCAACAAAGTAAGATATCGATTTTACTGAAATGACAAGTTATTTTGATTTAACATGGAGTAGATTGGAACTTAGTATATCTCTTTAATGTTACTTAAGTTTAGAGTGACAACTGATACTCATAAATGCTCTCCTGCAAGTCTAAATAGAAACATTGGGAAATGTAGTACATATGCTACTGAAAACTCTCCTTCAACACGCTGAATCTTACTTTTGAGATTATGCCAAATAAACTGTCGGTTTATGAGATTCAGTAGCCCAGAATAGTCCTCAATAAAGTCAAACAAGGAGAAGACGAAGAAACAGGCAATTGAGAATGCAAATATACAGGGTAAATAATTAATTACAGGAAGGATTGAGTATGCTACACCAGCCATATTAGAATCAGCCACAGTGTTTAGTACTTCAAGGTCAATCAAGGCAGAGTTGTTATAAAAACCAAGGCAGATTTATTAAGTAATGCAGGAGCCTTACTGCATCATTTTTATGAACGTGAGTGGTGCAAGTGCTGGTCTGTGTCCTCCTATGTGACTCAGGAATTAATGTATATTTCCACGCAAAATCAAATGTAACCTTAACTCATTGGGACTCACTAACATGTCACTAGATGATGCACCATTTTGCAGTGTAACGCACCATGGTGTGAAGGTGTCTTTGTTATAGGGAGAAATGTTAATTGCAAGTAAGGAGTTAAAGCATAATTAAATATAGTCCTAAAATCCTTTCTCCTCTTTCCACGTGTGCTGCAGACGGTAGTACAAGTTGACAGAGGAACTAACTAGGAGTACCAAATGTATCACAATTTTATGCGTGGATCAGGAAGCCATACTATTGACATGCATACACATAGTTAGTAGCTGCATTTGGATTGGTAATATGTGGAGAACATTGAGTTCATGCATGTGAATGTCCTTAATCCAACCGAATGCCCACTGTTAGAAATGGGGTGTCTGGTTGGCAGTGGTATACACCATTGTCCAAATAGGGACCACAATCCTAGTCAGGGTAAGTCACAGACAATCCAAATTATCCTGTGTTCACCCTCTGGTAGCTTGGACTAAGCAGTCAGGCTTAACTTAGAAGGCAATCTGTAAAGTATTTGTGCAATAAATCATACAGTAACACAGAGAAAACACCACAAAAATACACCACACAGGTTTAGAAAAATTATAAGATATTTATCTGGTTAAATTAAGGTTAAAATAAGATATCACTTTTGCAAGTTTAAAAAGAGTCTTAAATCCTAGATATCAACAGTTGTCTCTTGTTTGCACAAAGTATCTGGTTTGCATCATGGAGACTGCAGAGGACGAGATGCCTGAAAAAATAAGGTGTGCGTTGGATTTTCCAACACGGCACAGACAATGCATCATTTCTTTCCAGGCTGCAAGGGGCTTCATGTCGATTTCCGGTGCGCAGTCTTGGGTGCTCACTGCACTGCGGGATCTTTTGGTGCCCAGGGATGATGCGAGGAAAGTCATGGGTGTGAGGAAGAAGTCACAAGTGTTGCATCGATCCGGTAGGCGATACGTCAAAGTTTCTGTTGCATGGCAGGCACTGCGTGGATTCTTCACTCAGGAAGTCGGGCTGCATCGTTCTGGCTCAGCTGTGCGTTGATCCGGTAGGGCTGTGCATCGAATATCTGGTCACAGCGCAGGCACTGCATTCAGGTAGTCAGGCTGCGTCATTCCGGTTCAGCTGTGTGTCAATTTTCCCATCGCAGGGCAGGCTGTGCATTGGTTTAGGCAGGCTGTGCATCAATTTTCACACACAAGGAGTTTCCTTGAAGAAATTAATTCTTTTTTTCCCCAAGACTTCAGAAAAGAGGAAGCAAGCTCAATCCAAGCCCTTGGAGAGAGCACTTCTCAGCAAAGTCAGAGGGCAGCATAGCAACAGCAGGGCAGCAGTCCTTCACAGCAAAGCAATCCAGATGAGTCCTTTGGGCAGCCGGGCAGTTCCCCTTGACAGGTTGCAGTTTCAGGTCCAGAAGAGTCTGAGTCAGTGGGGTCAGAGACACAGTTCACATACCCCAAAATGCCTCTGAAGTGGGGGAGACTTCAAAGAGTGGTTTTGAAGTTGCAAGGTCCCCTTTCAGTACAGTGTTGTCTGCCAGGGTCCTAGTAGTGGGTTTGGCAGTCCATTGTGTGAGGGCAGGCCACTATTCTTTGAAATGTAACTGTCAGGCCCTCCAACCTTCCAGCCCAGGAAGACCCATTCAGTATGAAGATGAGTGTAAGTGTGACTTAGTGTCCTATGTTTGTGGTTGTCTGGGTGGAATGCACTAGGGAACTGTCAACCAGCCCAGCCCAGATATGGATTGGAGATGGGCTGTAAGGCACAGATGGATTTCAAGTACAGAGAAATGTTCACTTTCTAAAAGTGGCATTTCTAAAATAGTAATATAAAATCCAACCTTACCAATAAGCAGGATATTCTTTTACCATTCTGGCCATAGTAAACATGACATGTTTACCACTTTCTGATCAGAAGCTGCTACTCAAACAGTATATGAGGGTAGCCCTAATGCTATCCTATGAAAGGAGCAGGCCTCACAGTAGTGGAAGACGAATTTAGGAGTTCTGCACTGCCAGGACACATAAAACACACATGTACATGTCCTGCCTTTTACCTACATAGCACCTCTGCCCTATGGGTTACCTAGGGCCTACCTTAGGGGTGACGTATATGTAGAAAAAGGGGAGTTTAAGGTTTGGCAACTTCTTTTAAATGCCAAGTCGAAGTGGCAGGGAAACTGCACACACAGGCCTTGGAATGGCAGGCCTAATACATGGTTAAGGGACTACTTATGTGGGTAGCACAACCATTACTGCAGGCCCACTAGTAGCATTCAATTGACTGGCCCGCAGCACGTGTAGTGCACTTTACCAGGGACTTACAAGTAAATTGAATATATCAATTGGGTATGAGCCAATGTTACGATGTTTTTAGGGAGAGGGCACTTGCACTTTAGCACTGGTTAGCGGTGGTGAAGGGTCCAGAGTCCTAAAGCCAGCAAAAATTAGGTCAGAAAAAGAAGAGGGGGGAAGGCAAAAGGTTTGGGGGCGACCCTGCAGAGAGGCCATTCCCAACACCTCCCAACCTGAAATATCATGTAATTTAAAAAACAGATGCTGCCTTTTAGTGAAATGTATGTGCAAGCCCACTCAAGGCCACACCACATGCCTTGCCTGGTTTTTTAAATACCACTGAATACTTAGATTTTTCCTGCTGTCAATTTGGGAGACTCAAGGGCAAGCCAACAGTTTGCTTTGCACATAGTATGCCCTCCCGGTTGTGGCAATGTAATATTAAGTCAAACACACCTATAAAATTTCTTGGGTGTGCCTGAAATTGGGTTTGGGCATGGCAGAGGCATGCACTCTGTCCAAGCAGGAACCAAAATCCTAGTCAATGAAACCTGTGCTCACCCTCTGGTAGCTTGGCACAAATCAGTTAGGCTAACTTAGGAGGCAATGTGTAAATTATCTGTGCAAAAGTTAAATCAGTATCACAGTAAAAACACCACACAAAAAATAATCCATAATAGGCTAGAAAAGTAGATCATATTTTTATGAATGAAACAAGATTAAAACAACAAAAACCTAGTAATTAGAAGTCATGATGTGATTGTTTAAAGAATATCTGCAATTGTAGTGCTTAGAAACGTAAAGCACCAACCAGGGCTATCTGGTTGCACTAGACCAGGATAAATCCAAATATTTAGGCCCTCATTATGAACACAGCGGTAAACACTGCACCGCCGGGGGTGGCAGCAACAACCGCCAACAGACGTGCGGCCCGAACTATCAAATAATGAACCAACTGAAACACAGGCATCCTAAAAAACACTTACCACCAGCAGAGGAGTGCTGACAACGACGACAGCGCCCGCCTACAGGCTGATGGAAAGGCCCTACCTGCCCATCAAATAATGAAGCACTAGACCGCCGTCAGTTCCGGGGCAAGAACCACCACCACGCAAAGCCAGGCGGAAACAAATCAAATATAAGGAAACACTCACCGGAGGCTCACACAACATGCTGAAGCAGACACGGAGAGAGAGTTGCAGAACATGCCAGCCCTGCTCCTTGCCACATACGTCCACGACGGAGACCGCCGACGAAGACGACGAAGGTAAGTACCGCAACCTACTAAACAAGGGAAGAAAGGGCACAGTTACACACCCATTGTGCAAGAAGTCCGATGGGCCACAATGGCCCCAACTTGACTCCCACAAGTGCAACAGTACTCCACCTCATGGGGCAACAATGGGGCATCCAGGCACCTCAGTGAACAGGGGCAGGGGGTGGTGGGGATTTACGACTGGGGGGGCTTAGATTTCTGTTTGGAAGGTGGAGGGGGTTTGGGTTTGCCCTTGGAAGGTGGGGGAGTGGGCTTGGACCGGGGGGTGGCAGATGGACCTGGTGCAGCATGGGGCTTCTTCCTCTCTGGAGAAGGGGCACGGGAATGGGAAGGGCAGACAGGCTGTGACGTGGAAGGAGTGGACAGGGCAAGGAGGTGAGCACGTTTAAGGATTAGACTGGGCGGACCAGTGGGTTCAAATAGGTCAACACGAGATAGGAAAAGTTTCTTAGGTGCAATTGGGGTGGACCTGGAGGAAGGCGTGGGAGTGGAGGTAGAGGGAGTGGTCGTCACAGGTGTAGGTGTGCGTGATGAGGCTGAGGTGTGGTGGATGTGTGATGGGTGTGTGTTTTGGTGCGTTTGAGTGTCTTGGGAGGAGGGGGGTGGACACAGTGGGACAAGACAGGCTGCCAGTGTAAATGGATGTTGTCTGGGTGTCTGCAAGTCTGGTGAGTGTGCTGCATGTGTCAACTAAAGTCATTGCAGGAACAGGGTCAGCAACATTGAATGAGGGTGCAGTGCCTGTGGGTGTGCATGTACAGGGGACAGAAAGGGAGGCTGAAGAGGTGGACACACTGGGGGAAGTGGATGTTGGTGTGTGTGCATGTGTATGTTGGCTGTGTGTATGCTTGTGGTGGGAGGTGTGGTGCTTGTGTTTTGAAGTGTGCTTCTTGTGTGTTGAGGTGTGTGCCTGCGTGTCAGAATGTGTGCTTTGGACGGGTGAAAGGAGTGGGGAGCTGGAAGAGGTAGAGGTGGTTGGAGGCGGGACGGAATGACCAGGGATACTAGCTGCCGTCCAAGAGGAGGCCAGAGCCTGAAAAGATCTCTGTAGGCCAGACACGGCACTGTGAATGCCATCCAGATAGGCATTGGTCTGCTTCACCTCTGATGCTAGCCCCTGGATGGCATTGACGATGGTTGTCTGCCCTAAAGAGATGGTTCTCAGGAGGTCAAGAGCCTCCTCCGTGAGGGCAGCAGGGCTGACTGGGGCAGGGGAGGAGGTGCCTGGGGAGAAGGAGACGCCCACCCTTCTGGGTGAGCGGGCACGGGCAACTCGATGGGGAGAAACTGGGAGGGTGGCGAGGGTATGGGTGGTGGTGGAAGATGACAAAGTAGAGGTGGGCCCACTAGGGGTCTGCCACAGCCAAGGAGCTCCCATCAGAGGAGGTTTCGGAGTCACTACCAGTTCCAGTGGTAGTTGCCTCCCCCATGGTACTGCCTCGCCCTCCAACCCACTGGTTCCCTTGGCGCTGGATGACTCTGCCTCCAAGGATCCATGGGCCGCTGCCTCCCCACTCGCCGGTGCCTCAGCTCCCTTGCCAGATGATGCTGATGTACACAGGCAACACAAGAGAACAGGGATGGGGAGGCAAAACAGGAGAGACACTTGTAAGTAGCTGAATGTAGGTACATTAGTGAAAACCTTCCACCAGGTAGCACTGACCGCTATACACATTGCTATGCCCCTGACTAGTGGCCAGAACCCTGCTCTACAGCCATTCCCCAACTAACTTAAGGACCTGACGTACTGCAGACTTGACCCAAACACCCCTACTCCCCATGGGGGGCATCATGTAGATGGACATCACTCAAAGGCCCTCATTACAACCCTGGCGGCAAATCCCGCCGTGCAGAAGACCGCCAACATACCGATGCAGCAGTGGAATGCCGCTACAGGTATTACGACTCACAGCTCGGAATCTGCCACAATACAGACACCCACACAAGTCCGCCACACCAAAGGTCAGTGAATATCTGGCGAAACCTAAACCTACACCATCACGCCAACAGAAATACGCCCACATTATCACGACCCACGAATCAACGCAGAGGTCTTTCAACCTTGGTATTCCATTGGCGGTACACACCGCTGCACTCAAAATACACACACATTTACAAAACACAACCACATTAGACAATTCAAAATACACAAACCTGACACACATACACACACCACACCCACACACCCAATCTAATATAAAGCACATACCCACATCACCCACAAACCCTTACAACCAAAATTGAGAAAGAAGGCCAGAGAGAGAGACTACCTAACACAACACCAGCATCCACAGACACACAACACCATCACTCATACAACATCCACGCACCTCCAACAACACACACCAACACATCCCCTTACCCTTCACAACAGACACCACCTCACACATCTCCCACACCACATCATGGCACCTCAAAGACACCCCAGGTTCTCTGAGGAGGAGCTCAGGGTCCTGGTGGAGGAAATCGTCCGGGTAGAGCCACAGCTATTCGGATCACAGGTGCAGCAGACCACCATTGCAGGAAGATGGGGCTATGGCAGAGAATTGTCGACAGGGTCAACGCAGTGGGACAGCATCCAAGAACACGGGATGACATCAGAAAAAGGTGGAACGACCTACGGGGGAAGGTATGTTTCGTGGTATCCAGACACCAGATTGCTGTACAGAGGACTGGAAGTGGAACCCCACCTCCTCCCCCACAACTAACAACATGGGAGGAGCAAGTCTTGGCAATCATGCATCCTGAGGGCCTTGCAGGAGTAGCAGGAGGACTGGAAGGCAAATCTTTACTAATTCATCCCCCCACCCCACCTGCATGTCATCACATACTCCCACCCGCACCCTCACACCCATCACCCCAACAACCCACAGATACCCCACTAACACAACCCACACATCCCAAAATCAAGCCCTGCATGCAACACCAATGCATGGAAACCCATCACCAAAGGATGTCCAGTAGCCCCAAAATCACCAATCACACAAGGTCCACGGCAATAATGCAAGCACAGGAGTAGAGGGTAACTCACCCATTGCACAAGATGGCACACACAGATACAATAACTATGCATTTACATCCCAACAGGACCCATACCCAACGTCACCGGACAGGAGGTGCCAGCCATATCCAGTCCCCCCACAGAAGAGGCCCACAGTGACAACAGCATCTCTGCACGCCTGGATCAAGATGACCAGCCCAGCCCATCAGTGACCTCTGGACAGTCGGATCCCCTGACATAGTCACAAACCACCTCAGGAAACACCACCACAGCACTCACGCAGCGAGGCCATCCCTCTGTCCCCAGGACACGTCAATCAGCAGTCCACCACTACAGGGAACCCAGGCAACCCCACTAACACAGGATGATCAGGGACCTGGAGGCAGTGGGCACACAGTTCAGAGGACACAGGCACAGGATAACAGGGAAGCTGGGAGGACTGCTGTGCGACAGGGGGAGGACAGGCCCAGGGAACCCACTCTCCACGAGGCACTCTCCAACATCATGGGAGCTTACCACCAGTCCCAGGAGACCATGGGCACAGTACTGGCCAAGTTTCAGGAGACCCAGCAGCTGCAGGAAGAACACTACCTGGGGATCAGGGAGGACTTGAAGTCCATCAACACCACCCTGTTCACCATTGCAGGGGTGATGGCAGACCTTCTCAACACCAGGAGGAACACAGTGGCACACCAACGGGCCCCTGACACTAGCCTGGAAGATGAACAGCCCTCCACCGCCGCCGGCGCTAGTGGACAGGAAGCACCGCCACAGGAACAACAGGCCACCAGCAGATGGAGAACCACCCCGCAAACGGTCCCTGAGCATTGCCAAGACCCCGCCAGGAAATAAGCTCCCCATGAATGTCACCCTTCTGTCCCACTTTGTCACCCTGTCCACCTTAAACTGCCATTGCTCCACTTCCTATGCCCCATTGGACAATGCACCTGTGAAACATATAGACTGGACTCTGCCATGGACATTCCTCCACCATCACCCCAGCCCATTTCACACACCCCTCCACTTACTTGATCGGAAATAAACACACTTGAATCACACAAAAATCTGGACTCTGTCTGTGCTTTCAGTAATGTGTAATTGCAAAACCTCTGGAATATAGCAATGTCAATGTACTTGTTCACAAACCAATATAACACAGCTGTAGGTCAGCAGTAATCATAGCAGAGGGCACAAAGTGGGACCCAGAACTGTGAAATGGAAAGGCAAAGTGACAAGTTAGGGTCCATACACTGAG
This sequence comes from Pleurodeles waltl, assembly GCF_031143425.1. Lineage (NCBI taxonomy): Eukaryota > Metazoa > Chordata > Amphibia > Caudata > Salamandridae > Pleurodeles > Pleurodeles waltl. Next base: position 1,073,582,366 of record NC_090437.1, read on the forward strand.
TGAAAATGACAAACTTATGCTAGCACCAACAATAGTATGAGATGTGGGAAGCAGTTAGATCTTCTTACCTGTGTCTCACTGGAAGTATTGCATGATGATGTTGTTTCGGTTGTCGACATATTCTTCTTCTGCCTCCTCTTCTTCACTGTCCACAGGCTCCACAACTGCCACAAGACCACAATCTGGCCCATCCTCCTGCAGAAAAGGCACCTGGAGTCACAAAGCCAGGTTGTGCAGCATACAGCAGGCCACGATTATCTGGCACACCTTCTTCGGTGAGTAGTATAGGGAGCCGCCTGTCAGATGGAGGCACCAGAATCTGGCCTTCAGGAGGCCAAAGGTGCATTCAATCACCCTCCTAGCTCGCCCATGTGCCTCATTGTAGCGTTCCTCTGCCCTTGTCCTGGGATTCCTCACTGGGGTCAGTAGCCATGACATGTTGGGGTAACCAGAGTCACCTGCAAATGTCGAGGGACAACTGTTAGACACACACTAATCCTTAGGGACAACCCCATACCCAGACACCTATGTCAACTGTGTTGGGACCTTGGCCTCACCTATTAGCCACACCCGGTGCTCTGGAGCTGCCCCATCACATAAGGGATGCTGCTATTCCTCAAAATGTAAGCGCTATGCAGAGAGCCAGGATACTTGGCATCCACATGGGAGATGTACTGGTCTGCCAAACACACCATCTGCACATTCATCGAATGGCAGCTTTTCCGGTTGCTGTACACCTGTTCATTACTGCGGGGGGACAAATGCCACATGTGTACCATCAATGGCACCAATGATGTTGGGGATATGTCCCAGGGCATAGAAGACACCTTTCACTGTGGGCAAATCCTCCACTTGAGGGAAAACGATGGAGCTGCACATGTGTTTCAGCAGGGCAGATAACACTCTGGACAAAACGTTAGAGAACATTGACTGGGACATCCCTGATGCCATGGCCACTGTTGTTTGAAAAGACCCACTGGCCAGGAAATGGAGTACAGACAGGACCTGCACTAGAGGGGGGATTCCAGTGGGATGGGTGATAGCTGAAATCAGGTCTGCCTCCAACTAGGCACACAGATCCATGATTGTTGCAAGATCAAGTCTGTATGTGATAATGATATGTCTCTCTTCCATTGTCAACAGGTCCACCAGGGGTCTGTATACCGGAGGATGCCGCCATCTCATCACCTGCCCCAGCAGACGAGCCCTGTGGAGAACAGCGAGCAGAGGGTCATCCAACACTTAGATATCACAATGTGTTATTTGCTAAAACGTAGGTAAATCGCAATGTGCCGGTATCTGTCTGCATTCCAGGCCTAGATAGGTGTGATGCATTTTTTTCCCATCCCATGTGGCCCCCTGAAATGGCGGCTGCCTGACCTGTAAGGTGGGACAAGGGGAAATTAGGTAACTGCGCTGGCGTTGTACACCGTCGCGGTGGGCGGTCGAAGACTGCAGCGCAATTCAGCATTGGTGAACATTGGGCCCTATGGGTCCCAGGATCCAATGATGATGTATGCCGGCGGTGACGGTACGCACTGCTGCAGATGTGACCGCCATTTTCTTACTTTTCACTTACTTGATACCTGACCTTCAATTGGAGAGGACCTACACTGCAAGTTGCTACTGTGACCTGTGTCTGGAAGCGACGATGGCTACAGTGCCTGGGGAAAGAGCTCCTGCCTTCACTTCAGCGGAGTTGGAGAAACTGGTGGATGGGGTCCTCCCCCAGTACAAACAACTGTACGGTCCTCCAAACAAACAGGTGAGTACACTGTGAGCATGGTGGATGGCACCTGAGTGTATGGGGTGTCGTGGATGGAAGAGGGTGGGGACGGGGACAGGTCAGCATGTCAGGATTGTGTATGTATGTATGGCAGGGCTAGGGTGGGAGGTGTTTGGTAATTCGTGAGATGAATGTACGGGCTAGAAGCATCGATTTTTACTTCACTTTTCCTCTAGGTCAGCGCCCACCAGAAGAAGGGTATTTGGCGTGCCATCGCCAAGGACATCCGGACCCTGGGGGTCTACCATAGACGGAGCACCCACTGCTGTAAAAGATGGGAGGACCTGCATCGCTGGAGCAAGAAGACGGCGGAGGCCCAGCTGGGGATGGCCTCCCAAGGTGGAAGGGGTGCCCGTCGCACCATGACCCCCCTGATGTACTGGATCCTGGCGGTGGCCTATCCGGAGTTGGATGGGCGCTTGAGGGCATCACAGCAGCCACAAGGGGGTTAGTACACTCTAATTCAGCTGACTCTGCGCGCATTACGAGGTGTCTGGGTGGGGGAGGTGGGCTGTGGGTTCCCCTAGGCCAGGGCGAACTTGTTAGGCAAGGTCCCTTGTTAGGCAGACTCTGTGGCACCCCAACCCCACTACTGGTAATAGCCATCTACACCTAGTCAGGCTCCTGTGACTTCCAGGTGTGCAGCAATTGGGCTTAGGCCTCGTCCCCCATGGCCATGTGAATTTGCTAGGAACTGTTAGTGCATGGCTTAGTGCAGAGGGCGGCTCCCTGTGTGTTGTGTCCGCCAACGGTAGTGGTGTTGCATGCACTGAACATGTGTTTCTTCTGTCTTTCCCCCCTTTTTTGTTTTCTTTACCTGTTCTTGCATGCAATAGCATCATCTGGCAGAGGAGCAGTGGCACCGGAGCAGGAGGGAGATGCAACCCACTTGGCCCTGGAGGGTGAAGCAACGGAGTCTGAAGCCACCAGTGGGACAGAGGGCGAGGGGAGCTCCATGATGGGGACAGGAGCAGACACCAGCGACAGTGACTCCTCCTCTGATGGGAGCTCCCTTGCGGTGGCAGGCACCTCTGGGCCCACCGCATCAACAGGTACAGCCGCCACCCCCCTACCAGCACCTCCCTCCCAGCAGTCCCTCAGCGTGTGTCCCGTGCCCACTCACCCAGGAGGGTGGGCATCTCCTTCACCCCAGGGACCTCAGGCCCTGCCCCAGTCAGCCCTGCTGCCCTCAGTGAGGAGGCTATTGACCTCCTGAGATCCCTCACTGTTGGGCAATCTACCATTTTGAATGCCATCCAGGGTGTTGAGAGGCATTTGGAACAAACAAATGCATACCTCAAGGGCATTCATTCTGGGCAGGCGGCCCAACAGAGAGCATTTCAGGCTCTGGCCTCAGCACTGATGGCAGCCATTGTCCCTGTGTCCAGCCTCCCCCTCCAACTTCCTCCACCCAGACCCAATCCCCTGTACCTCAGCCTATCCCAGGCACACGATCAGACCAGCATGCACACTCATCAACACACATGAGTGGACATGGCAAACATAAGCACCACACATTCCACAAGCACTCACACAAGCACCATAGCCATGCAGACACAGCAACATCCACTGCCTCAACTGTGTCCCCCTCCTCCACGTCCTCCTCCTCCCTCCCTGTCTTGTCTCCACTCACACCTGCGTGCACTACATCCTCAGCCACTACCTCCATCACCAGCACGCCCATCACCACACACCACTCATGTGCAATCACCACCCCCACTACCATTCACATAGCCCTAGTGTCCTCTCCCAGTGTGTCTGTGAGCCCTCCTCCCAAAGTACACAAACGCAGGCACACACCGACCCAACAGCCATCCACCTCACAACAGCCTCCGGCCCATGCACCTTCACCCAAATTCAGCAAACATACACCTCCTACAACCACTACCTCTTCCTCCACTCCCAAACCCCCTCCATCTTCCCATCCCAGTGTGTCTAAAAAACCTTTGACCTCTTCCCTTCACCTCCCCCCCGTCCTTCCCCTAGGGCCAGGCTTTCCAGGTCCCAGCCCAGCACCTCAGATACCGAATCCCCCAGCACAGTGGTGCCAGCAACTGTGGGGTCATCGAGTATGCCACCCATCAGGGCTGCCAGTGTGCCACCTTGCGAGGCCAAGGACATTCCGCCACCTGCCAAGGTGAAGAAGGTGCCCACATCCCCGAGGGAGAAGCCGCACCTACCTGCCACCAAGGGCTCTGCCAAAACAAAAGGGGACAGTGGCAAGACACCTGCGGCACCATCAAAGGTGGGGAAGGGACAAAAGCAGAAGAGCAGATCAGGACAGGGCATGGTGGCACCCACTGAGGGACTAGTGTCACCCCTTCTGTCAACGACTACACCAACCTGTACGGCGGCGAACACCGCAACCTGCACCGCCACCAGTACCGCAACCTGTACCACCACCAGCACCGCCACCTGCACCACCACCTGCACCACCACATGCACGTCTGCAGCCTCAGCAACAGTCCCCAGCATCTTCCCCAGTGGCCAGCTGTCCAAGGCTGCAGGAGACGTCCTGCTGTGTCCCTCAACAGGTGCTGACAAATGCACCACCGCCAGCACCGCCACCACAGACACCGCCGCAAGTACCGCCACCAGCCCCACGACGTGCTCGGACAGTGGCACCACCGCTGACATGGCCACCATCCCCAGTTGTCAGCCGTCCGAGGCTGGAGGAGACTTCCTGGACCCTGGCAAGCTTTCGTGAGGCATGGCTCTCATCACTGTTTGCACCTGCAGGTGGAAGGCGAAGCTACAGCAGGGTGGGGTATGTCTCTGCCTCCATGCCATATCATGCTACCTGTTCCTAGGCAATTTCGTGGCACACACACCCAGGTGAGGGAATGGGACCGGCCACACTGCATGTGGAGCACTCTGGGCACAATGCCCCCTCCAGAACCAGTGGAGATTGTTATCCACTTGAGAGACTGTGGCTTTGCACCCCCCGGGATACAGCAGTGGGCAAACCACCCACTGGAAAGACTTGAGAGACTGTAGCTTTGCACTCCCCAGGATAGAGCAGTGGGCAAACCACCCACTGGAAAGACTTGAGAGACTGTGGCTTTGCGCTCCCCAGGATACAGCAATGGGCATGGAGCCCCCTCGTGCAGCAGTGGCGTTGTGCGTTCATCCGGCTGAGGTGCCCCCCTTCCCCCTGATGCCCCTGCAGTGTTCTCTCCGTTTCGAGTCAGGTATCTTGTGTGGCTTCGCCCATGCATTTTGGGACCACTGGTCCACGGACAATGATTGGTACACTATCCGGACTTGTGTAGTTGGTGTACATATTTGTATATACAGATTTTTGAACTTTCACTATCTGATTTTTCATGATTACAATTGTTACAATCATTTAATTTTGTCCTTACGTTCTTCCATGGGGTGGGGGGTGTATATGTAATGTTGCTGCATGTATTTGTGTGTATGGTGATGTGGGTGAGGGTGGGGGTGGGGGTATTGCGTGTTGCGTGTGTGTGTCACTCTCTTTTCCCTCCCCTTCCCCTGTGTTGTAGGTGCAGTATTCACTGTGGTCATCAAACACATCTGTCCTGCTCCTGATACAACAGGAGGAAGACCAGCATGGGCAGTACGTGTAACTCGGGCTCCATGGCGTCCTGGTTCCTCTTTGGGTGTTGAGAGGTGAGTGGTTTCCCTTCTGTGTTCTGTTTCCACTGTGCTTTTAATAGCGTTGGTTCCGCGTGGCGGTGGCGGATAGGCCTGTTGTTATACGGTGGGCGGTACTTTGTCCTCTGCCAGTCTGTTGGCAGTTGGCGGTTACCGCCACAGTGTATGTTTCTACCGCTGTGGCGGTCGGAATATTAAAGTGGCTGTCTATGTTGGCAATTTCCGCCATGGTCATGATTCAATTTTTTTTACAGCCGGCCTGTTGGAGGTATTACCGCTGCTTTAACACCGACCGCCAGGGTTGTACTAGACAGCATAAATACAAATGCACACACATATCCATCAAGGGGCCAAAATATGGTATATGTACTCACCCCCTGGTGACTGCTGTTCAGCCTTTAAGCGCCCATCCAGGTCTGGTTCCGCCAATGCCAAGATGCGTTGAATAAGTGAGGTCAGTGCCGAAGAGGCACCCCTTCCTTGTTGGGAGGACTTCCCAGCTGGGCCTCACAGATCTTCCTCGCCCGGTGCCGCAGGTCCTCCCACAGCTTCCTGCAGTGAGTGCCCCACCGGTTGTAGACCCCCAGGGTCCGCACTTCCTTGGTGATGGCATGCCAAAGTCCCCTCTTCTGGTGGGCGCTTACCTATAAGGGACACACAGAAAAGTAACTCTGAGATCAGACACTGGCCAATCATATACAGCTGGCTATACGTCCACTATGGGATGGACATTCCAAACATCCTAACAGCACACATACACGCACCATGTCAGGAACCCTGGACCATACAGTGTCACAAGTGCACACATGTTTGCAGCCAATACCCACCACTACACACATCCATGCCCCCCAATCCTCCTACTCACCTGTACCTCTGTCCGACCGTAGAGCTTGGCGTATAGGGCAGGAAACGGTACACAAGCTTCTCCAATTCCTTGTTGGTGAAGGCCGGGGACCTTTCACCTGCAACATGTGCCATTTTTATGACCAGAGGCAGGACACAGCAGTACACTCAGTGGAGTACCTGCATGCACGAGATCAGGGAGTCAAGTGAAGTTGGGGTGATGAGTTCGCGTACGCACCGCAGCGGTGTGCACTGTCACCGCCGGCGGCGATCATGCTACGCTAAGAATGCCCATTGACAACCATATTAACCAATGAATTTGCGTATGGTGGTAAACACCATCTTACGCTATTACGTCAACCGCTAGCGGTACATTTTGGCCTTAACTACGCAGTTGTAAAACCCTCATCAGCACAATGCAGGCCCTATTGTCCCCTAAACACCCATAGGCATGTAACAATAAACATTACCTCACCTGAACAGTCCTGATATATCATTGTGGTCATGTTGCTGTAATGTCACACACTAAGCATTTGTGTCGTCGACAATCATGCCATAAGTGCTGAATGAAAACAATGTGTGCAGATGTATGTGTGTTCCTTACACGTGTTTTCAACTCCTCCTAGGTACGGACCCTTGTGGCGAGGAAGGGCCCCATCAGTGTAAAGACCACTTGTTGATTTGCGTACCATGTTGAAGCGTCACATCATTATCAATTACAGACTCACTCATGCAACTATTCATGAACTTTGTGCATTACTGGATCCAGCACTGACACTGGCAAATTGTAATCAGCATGCCATCCCTACTGAAGTGCAGGTGCTCTCTGCACTCCATTTCCTGGCCATGGGCTAATTTCAAGTGACAGTAGGCATGGGTGCAGGTTTTTCACAGCCAATGTTTAGCATTATACTGTCCAGATTCCTGAATGCATTTGTACAACACCTACAGTCCTATGTGAGGTTTCACCAAAGTTCTGACCTCCCTGCCATCAAGTTGGACTTCTATGCCTTTGTCAACATACCCCATGTGATAGGTGCCACCAATGGCACCCACATAGCTATCACCCCCCCAAGACTCAGTGAACAGGTGTACAGAAACAGGAAGAACTTTCATTCCATGAACATCAATTGGTGTGTAATGCAGACCAGTAAGTGATTCTGTATATCCCAACTTGTGTTGGCTCCTGACACCAGTGATGAATCCTGGAACAGATGCAGAGAGGAATTATAATGAGGCCCATGGACGTACTAGGAGGGTGATAGAGTGCACAATAGGTCTCCTGAAGGCTAGATTTAGTTGCCTAGAGATCTCTGGCGGTTCCCTGGCCTATGGGCCTGAAAAGGTGTGTAGAATAGTGGTGGTCTGCTGCATGCTGCACAACGTGGCTGTGAGAATTTCTATCCCCCTCTTAGAGGAGGAGGATGCTGTATATCCAGACCAGCTTCCTCAGAGAGGGGATGAGAGTGATGGTGATGATAAGGAGGGGGAAGATGTAAATACCATGACCCAACTGATCCAATTCAACTTCCAGTAACTTTGTGGGACAATTGGATGAGATTGCTGTCTGTGCATCATACTGTCAGTGTACCTTGTCATCTAGGGAGTGTTGGGTCAATACTCATTACCACTGTGACCAGGTCTGCATAGGACAAGAGTTTGTCACGTTGTAGCTTTCACACGGTTTGGTCATTGATTCGAGGGACACTTGGAGAACAGTTCTTGCCAGAGTCACTTCTTTGAGGGGGCCTTGGTCTTGGCAGGTGTTCCTGTGCTATATCTGGGCCTGAGGGTCAGTTTGGGCGCCTGGTGTTGGCCGGTAAAGATTGAGATGGATGTCCCCTGTGTGTCCTGAGAGGATGGTACATGTGCAGTTGCTGCTGATGCTGTTGTTGTCTGGTCTGTATCCTGGCCTGTAGTAGGGGCTTCCTGGGCTGTGTGGGCCTCGGGCTGTGTTGGGACAAGGTGCAGCAGTGCACCTGCTAAGCTGGCCATTGTGGTATTGTGCAGTTTCCACTGCTCCATGGCCTCTTGGTGGTGTGCTACCTGCATTCTTTGACTCTGCTCCAGGGTGGATACTATCTGGGCCAATCTGTCCTGGGTATGGTGATATGCTCCCAGGACCTCAGAGATCACGTCCTGGGCTGCAGCATCCATCCTATGGCCTCCCCCCTGGGCCACTGATGCCCTCTCACTGGGCCTAGCCCCTGTGCCTGTGTCCCCTGCACAGGTCTGGCGGTACCACTTGTTCTGGGGCCATCGTCTTCCTGCCTGTTGGTAGGGGGTGACTGTGGCCTCTGTACTTGTGTTCCACCAGTCTGTGGCCTGGATACACAGGTGTGGGCAAGGTTGCCCTGGGCTGACATTGTTGGCTGGGTGGTAGGGGTGTCAGTGGTATCCTGGGTGGGGCTGCTGGATGGTCACAGTCCAGGACTGTGTGGGGGCCAGGGTGATCGTCAGTGTCCAGGGTTCCATCCCCAGTGTCCTGGGAGGTGCCTCTGCCTCCCTGTGGGGCACTGCCACTCCTTGTCCTGTCTGTCAAGGTGGCATGGGTGGTGGTGCCTGTTGGGGGGAATAGAAATGTCTGTTACATTAGCATGATCAGATGCAGGTTTTCACACTTTGGGGCCATGCAGGTTGCTTTTGTGAGGTTAGCATTGCTTTTTGCTTAGGATGTGGAGGTACATTGTGGGTGCACTAGGCCATTGTGATTCCTTGCAGGGGTGGGTGGCTGTGAACAGGGGGAGGGATGTGGGCCTGTTAGTGGGTTTGTGGGCATGCAGGGTGACTTGATGTAGTGATTGTGGCCTGGGTGGGGTTGTGGTCCTGGTGGTAGTTGGAGGGGTGAGGTGGTGCATGCATTCCAGGTGTGATGGATATGGGGTAATTGTAGATGTCTTACCCAAATCCATTCCTCCAGTGAGTCCAGTGAGTCCCTCAAGGTGCAGGATGGTCAGTACCTTTTCCTCCCAGTCAGTGTAGCCAGGTGGTGTTGGTGGAGGTCCTCCCCCAGCCTTCTGGACTGCAATGTGGTGCCTGGATGCCATGGACCTGACTTTCCCACGCAGGTCATTCCATCTCTTGCGGATGTCAGCCCTGGTGTGTGGATGGTGTCCCACTGCATTGAACTTGTTCAATATTGTCTGCCATAGCTCCATCTTCCTGGCGATGGACGTGTGCTGGACCTGTGCCCTGAATAATTGTGGCTTGACCTTCAGGATCTTATCCACCATGCTCCTTAGCTCCCTTTCTGTGAAGCGTGGGTGTTTTGGGGGGTGCCATGGTGAGTGTTGTGAATGGTGTCTTGTGTGGATCTAGGTGAGGTGCTCTTGTGTGGTTGGGTGTATGTATCGTGGATTGTGGCGTTCGGTGTCTGCTTCTGGGGTTCTCTGTATTAGTTGGCCTAATTTTGTTGCAAAGGATTGTGGGGTGCGTCTGTGAGTGTTTTATAGTGTTGTGGATGTGGGTCAGGTGTGTGGGTTTCAAACTTGCCAATGTATGCATTTCTTGTTGTTGGGTCCACTTGACACCCGTGGCGGTCTGTACCGCCAATTGTCATTCGGCTTACACTGACCGCCGATGTGATTTGTGCTTCATTATTTGCAGGGCTGGGTGTTTGTGTGCTTGGTGGTGGCGGGGTAGGAGGTCTAGAATTTCCACAGACAAGGTCCTGGCGGTGACTGGTGGCAGGGAGATTTTTGTCAGTTTCTGATTTTTTTCATCATTATATGGCAGGTTTCTGTTCACCGCCAATGGCGGTCTTCTGTTTGCCGTTGCCACGACGGTGGACGGTGTTTACCGCCGTGTTCATAATGAGGGCCTGAGTCTGACTGAGATGAGAGTGGGCTGGGTACAGGGACCAATCTTGTCCCACTGAAAGTGTACTTTGTGTGGAAGGTTATGTTGACATAGAGAATCCGATGAGAGGAGCAGAGGCCACGATGCTAAGGCGATACATCAATTATGATCTGCACAGTCAGCGATGCATTGTCGTTGAGCTGTGCTGTTGTCGATACGATGTCCTCGAGCAGCGGTGCGGGGTCAAACCCAATGTGAGGAAGGCAATGCATCACCATTGAGCTGTGAAGCCAGTGATGCAAAGGTGAATCGTCATTTCAAGGGCAATGAGCTGGTTCAGTTGGTGCTGCAGTGTCTTTGTCCTCAGCAGTGATGCATTGAGGAGTGATGCATCATCGCTGCATTTCCGATCAGCGCAGTGCCAGCAATGCAAGGATTTCTGTAGGAACAGCTGCAGAACCCACTTCCAAGGGCCTAGGACTGGATTGTCACCACTTGGCAGGCCATGACTTATAGTGGTCTAGAGTCTTGAAGCTGTATCTGAGTTGAGTGATGTCTTTTATGTCAGTGATACATCAAAACAGGTGGCAAGCCAGCAAGCCCTTGGAATCACTTTGGGTCTGGGGATGTAGCGATGCAGGTCCAGTCCTTTTCACTCCCAGGCAAGGAGGGCAGGAGGCATCAGGGCAGGAACTGCAAAGCAGGAGTCCAGCGAAGTCCAGCAGAGTTGCAGAGTGACAGTCCCTTCCTCAGGACAGCAGTTCTTCTTCCTGGTAGAATGTGCTCAGGTCCAGAAGTGTACTGGTTTGGGAGGATCAGAAGTCCAGTTCTCATACTCAGTGGTGCCTTCAATATGGGGAAGACTACAAAAATAGCCTTTACAGTGCACAAAGTCCCTGCCCTTCCTGTCCTGGCTCCAGACGAACTACAGGGTGTTATGCACCCCTTTGTGAGGGCTCAGGACCCAGCCCAATCAGATGTATTTGTCAGCTCCTCCTTATCATCCTTCCCAGGATGGGCCATCAACTTGCTGATGGCCACTCTGTGACACCTAAGCTCCCTTCCTGTGTGGCTGTAAGAATGGAATGCACAGGAGCCCAGCTGAGATACACCCAGATGTATATTTCAAGACAGGTAGAAGGCCCTAGGTGATTTAAAGTAAGAACATGCCAACTTCCTAAAAGTGGCATTTTCAGAAATACAATTTTAAATCACCATAAGTTGTGATTTTAAATTGTGATTTCAGAGACACCAAACCTGGATGCCCCTTCTCTTCATGGCACTTAAAATAATGTAATCAGGCAATACCAATGTTAACCTATGGAAGAGATTGGTCTTGCTTGCAGTAGTAAAAAACACATTTAAGAATTTTTCACTACCTGCACATGTAGAACTTATAAGTGCATATCCACCTTTTTATATACACTGCATCCTGCCCTTGGGGCTCTCTAGGTCCTTACTTAGGCGGTGACTTCTATGTATTAAAAAGGGAGCTCTGCGTCTGGCAAGAGGATGAACTTGCAAGGTTGACATGGTAGTTTAAAACTGCACAGAGTCTCTACAATGGCAGGACTGAGCCATGTTTGAAGGGCTACTTAAGTGGGTGGCACAACCAGTGCTGCAGGCCCATTAGTAGCATTTAATTTACAGTTCCTGGGCACCTGTTGCATACTTTACTAGGGGCTTAAAAGTAAATTAAATAGGGCCATTGTGGATAAGCCAATGGTAACATGGTGTAGGGATAGCACACATGCGATTTCTCAGTGCTCAGCAGTGGTAAAGGGCCAGAGACCTAAAGCCAGCAAAAATGAAGTCAGCAAACAGGATGTCAGAAGGCAAAAAAGTCAAGGGAAACCATGCAAAGGATGTCAGGTCTAACATGTGTTATGCCAAACCATGTTCCTATTCAATGAAGAAACGTGCACACAGACAGATAAAAATAGTAATAGGCACATATATGTACATGACTACATGTTCATCGGCCACCAATTTTTAAAAAAATCCTATTGCCTGCATTGGTGTAATCATGTTCTGAATATTTTACATGTAACTTTAAAAATATAGCCTGCATAATGATAATAATACAGCATGAACAAAGTCAATTTTAAGGATATAGCATACATAATAATGGTCCATGGTTCAAACATGGTAATAGATTATTCTCATATATGTGTACATGACCTCAAATAACTTTAATATCTGTGTGGGTGTCTTGGCCTGTATTGAACCTAATATAATATAGGTTTGACTCAGTCACTGTTGCCTAAAAACTTATATCACTATATGTCATGTATGTCAAAAATACATTACACTATGTCAAATTTGTGTCAATTCCTATATTAATCACTGTATTAATATTGCATCGGTTTTTCAAGATGAGCAACATATTCTAGCCCTGTTTTGATAAACAAATATGGATGAGGAAACAATGTTGCTTGTACACTATAAAACTGCCTTCTCTATAGGCCTGTGGGTCAAACTTCCCCTTTCTCTAACTATGTTTCACCAAATTAACAAACAGTAAGCTAAAGGCTAATAGTTGGTATACAGTTTTTCCACAACTGTCAATAATTCAGCATGAGTATGTAAATTGTCAACTACTCCTAATATGTTTTTCTATCTCTTTCATCAGGTAATCAAGACTATGGTCTACAGCCATGGTTGATGACCTCATTTGCAACAATGGGGGTGAACTTTTGATGTATTAAAGTCATGTTAAGATGTTTGGACCAGCAGGGCTGTAGGCCCATCTACATGGCCCCAATGGTGTGTAAGATTATCTTAGTATGTGCATTCTCCACATTATATGTGCAAACACATCCCCAATGAGACTGTGAATGTACAGTTAGGTCAGAGGAGGAAGAGAGTGAAGACCCACTATCTGAAATTGTGCCCTTAGTGACAGAGTGGCCAGAAGATATGATTTGGTTTAAAACTTTTCAAAATGCAATAAAATGCAAATAATAATCTTGACCTAAATGTGCACATATGTTTAGTCAATAAACATGTTTGTTTATCACAAGAAAAACAAAGTCATGTTGTTGTCTTTGCCTCAATTACATACAAGAAAGTGCTAGTATGTTTCAGAACCCATATATCACCATATTTAATAATTGGTATATTAAAATTGTGAGAAGGGGATCCTTTGCAAAGGCAGACATGTAAGGCATGAACAATGCATAAATAGGGATGTATGATGATAGGTGAGTATAGTCATCTAAGATGCATCAAGCTTGGTATATGGTATATGTACATTTCATCACCTCTGTGTGTGATTATCAAAATAGGCAGTTTGTGAAAAAGGTTCAGACTTCATAAGTCAAACTGAATGTGTAGCACACTAACAAAGGAGAAGAGGTGATGTGTGCATTTGTGAAGCATCTATCAAACTTCTCGGCACAGATCCTGTGTTTCAAGGAATGTGAAAGGTATAAAAAATCTACATACTCTGATTAACTAAATTTAATATTTAAGGTATGTAGTATCAGCCATGGACTCATAGGGGCATGTAATCATGTAATTATTACCATAGTATCTGATGTACGTAATTGTATGAATTCTCCAGTTACATAAATGTTGCTATACACTAAGCCATACTAGCCCACTTTGTGTGACTTGTGTATGTTATCTACTCAAAATTAATGTGTGCTAATGTGTGTTGCTTCAGTGGGCAACCTTGTGTTGGGAAGGGACCCCTTAGTAGGATTACTAAGTAAGTTAGACCTGGAATTCTTGTCATGGTTTACCCTGACGTTTTGCCTTCTGACCTCCTGTTTTTCTGACAAGTGTTGCTGGCTTTAGGATTCTGTGCACGTTACCACTGCTAACCAGTGCTAAAGTGCAGGCCCTCAACAGTCTAAAAAATTGTGATATTGGCTTATCTACAGTTGGCATATTTAATTTACTTGTAAGTCCCTAGTAAAGCGCACTATATGTGCCCAGGATATGTAAGTCAAATACTTATAGCAGGCCTGTACTACTGATATTGCCACTCACTAGTGTAGCCATTCAAACATGTCTCAGGCCTGCCACTGCAGAGCTTGTGTGTGCATTTTTAAGCTGCTATTTCGACCTGGCATGTGCACTCACTTGCCAGACCCAATACTGTTACACATAAGTCACCCCTAAGGTAGGCTATAGTTAGCCCCAAGGGCAGGGTGCAGTGTAATTAAAACAGGTTGGACATACACTTTTAAGTTTAACATGTGCTTGCAGTGAAAAACTATTACATTTGTTTTTCACTAATGGAAGGCCTATATCAACCTTTGGTTGACATTAGAGTTACATTGAAACAGCCTTTCAGTGTAACTTCCAATTGGGACCAAATAGAAATTTGGAGTTTAGGGGCATATTTATACTCTGTTTGCACCGAATTAGTGTCATTTTTTTTACTCTAATTCGGTGCAAAACTAACTCCATATTTATACTTTGGTGCTAGACCCCTCTAGCACCAAATTTATGGAGTTAAAGTCATTTTTTAAAAGTGGAGACCTACTTTGCTTTAATGAGATGCAAGGTAGGCGTTCCCGTGCAAAAAATGACTCTATGGCCTTAACGCCATATTTAGGGGCATATTTATACTCTGTGGCATATTTATACTCTGTTTGCACCGAATTAGTGTCATTTTTTTTACTCTAATTCGGTTCAAAACTAACTCCATATTTATACTTTGGTGCTAGACCCATCTAGCATCAAGGCCCTGATTTAAACTTTTTTTGTACCGCATTAACGTCATTTTATGACACAAAAGTGGCGCAAACTTACAAAATATTGGCCCTTATTTGTACTTTTTGCTGCGATGCACTAACTCAGTTTTGCACCAAAAAGTTTAGCACCGGCTTGCACCATTTCTGTGCACCAGCCGGGCACCATATTTATGGAATGGTGCAAGCCGGTGCAATGGGTAGGCTAGAGTTTTTAAAAATGACTTTAGTCGGGTGGGACTGGCAGTATGGAAGAAGAGGGTTTAGCACCAAAAAATGGCTTTAGGCAGGTTAGAGTAAAAAAAATGACTCTAACCAGATTAGCGTCATTTTATGGTGCTAAACCTACCATGCCACATGACTCCTGCCTTAGAAAAGGCAGGAGTCATGCCCACCATCCCAGGGTTCCCCTGGGCATGGCCATTGCACCCGGTGCCGTGTATGGGGGCCCATTTCAGGGCCCCCTATGGCACTTTCAAAAATAAAATGCACTTACCTGTACTTAGCTGGGATGTGGTCCCCCATCCTCGCAGTCCCTCTAGTGTAGGTGGTGGTGCCCCTAGGGCCTAGGGAGGGCACCTCTGGGCTTATTCCATGGTGTTCCACCATGGAAATAGGGCCACAGGTCCCCTAACACCTGCCCTGACCCAGGTCTTAAAAAATGGGGCAAAGCAAGCTTTGCCCCATTTTTTGACCCCTCCTCCCTCCCTTGCACCATTTTTACATGGGAGTATAAATATGGTGTTAAGGCCATAGAGTCATTTTTTTGCACGGGAACGCCTACCTTGCATCTCATTAAGGCAAGGTAGGTTTCCATTTCCAAAAAATGACTTTAACTCCATAAATTTGGTGCTAGACGGGTCTAGCACCAAAGTATAAATATGGAGTTAGTTTTGCACTGAATTAGAGTTTAAAAAAAATGATGCTAATTCAGTGCAAACAGAGTATAAATATGCCCCTTAGCGTCAAAAAATGATGTTAATCTGGTCAGAATCATTTATTTGGACTCAAAACTGCCTAACGTCATTTTTTTTTAAGCTAGCCTACCCTTTGCACCGGCTTGCACCATTCCATAAATATGGTGCCCAGCTGGTGCTAAAAAATGGTGCAAGCCGGTGCAAAACTTTTTGGGGCAAAACTGCCTTCAAAGGCTCAAATGGGTATATGTACTGGAACCCAAACCCCAACGAAGGAGTACACTTCTGAATCAAAGGACATCATGCTAGGAAGAGGCACTGTTCTGTTGCTAGGAGGGACTGACACTCTGCTGAATTGCTTTGTTATTTTGTCCTGCTGCCTGCTACCATTTGCTTGGAGTGAGAAGGAGAGGACTTACCTCTCCACATCCTCACAAGAACCAAGTGACTCCAAAGGCTTGCTGGCCTGCTTCCTGTTCTGAAGTCTCAGGGCCATCAAGGTATTTTCCCAACTCTGCTGCAGCTGCTGGACTCTGCCAACTGTGAGTCCTGTCCTGCCAAGAGGATCTATTTGTCTGCAAAAACTGATGCATCTATGCCGTTGCGCTGATTAGAACTGCCACATCCTTCCTCATTGCAGACGCATCACAGCTTCCTTGAGGTCAAGGACTCTGCATCACCAACTGCACAGCTCAGAATCTTTGCATCTCCACCAGCTCTGGCACATCTCCTTTAATGTGTGGCTCAACGGTGATGCATCAACTTCATCGCAGAGGGTTTAATGTTACACTTCGAACACGCCACTTCAATGATGGTGCAGCTCGACAATGACGCATTCTGGGACTGCGCGGATCAGAACTGATGCATCATCTTTGAATCACCTCCTCAACATTGATGCAGCCCTCCATCCAAGGTACTTTTCAGCAGGCCCTGCATGTGTCCAGTTGGCAGCCTGCCCTCCATCGTGGTCGGCCTGAAAATTTGATTTACCTCAGCCTAGCGTAACCTCAAGTAACCTTTTAACATCTCCACATAAACATTATTAGATTCCCCCATTGTGAACTCTCCTTCAACCCTGGCACAAAAGTACAAGGTCAGGCAGGTGCTGAGGCCTAGGCCTGAGGAAGCTGACTGACAGGTCACACCTGGGGTAACACGAAGCCAACAGGCAACACACAAACAGGAAACTTAGATTGGATTCCACAGATAAGTGCAGGGATACCACGATGGTCCCAGGAGATTGGCCCCAATAAAACACACATGGCCAGAGAGGTGCGTGCATCCCCAAAACTATCAAATATAGTTAGGAACACATATCTAATCAGAACACACTACACTCAGTAGACAACAAAACTATATGCCCCCCAGGCTGAACATCTGGGCACATACTTGCTTGCCCACATTGTGTTCATGCAAGGTCAAGGCCCACCTGTATTAGTTATCAGGAACTGTATTTAGGACTTCATCACAGCTGTTCACATTTTTAGCAAAGAAAGGAATGTTTTTTTTTACTTTATGGTACTCAGAGAAATGTATAAAAATCTACTGCAAAGTGATGTACATTGAGAGACAGTCCTCAGACCCCGGATCTGTGACTGCTCTCCCGGTCATAATGTTTAATTAAGCAAACTGTTCCTGTTTTGCTAGCCGCCTCTTGTCTTTTGTTTTTTCGAGGTAAATTACCATTCAAGCAATATCATGATTCCTTAGGATTTCCATTTGGATGAACTCCACAAACACTTTCTGAGAACAGACTCAGTTTTCCATTCTGTCTTTGTTATCTCCCGAACTGAGTAACCATCTGAATCTCTTCTAAAATGTATTTAATTATGCCTGACAAACATTTTTCCAGGAAATATGTAATCTTCTCCTTTCCTATTAAATCACAGCACAATTGATCTATTGTTTCCTTGGAATTGACCAAATCACTACATTATTTATGAGTTGCACCATATTAACCTCGCCAATAGTTCTAGGGTATTGGGTTGTTCTCCAGCAACTGAGTAAACACCAACAATGGGTAGACATCAAAACATATTTCCATGTATTGAGTAAATCTTTATTTTGTGCGATATCATATCAAGGCTTACCCAGAGGGTAATTTCTGTGAAATTATCACGTTCCTTAAAATGTACATCTGAGTTGACATCGCTAGTTATTTTCATGAAAGCTGAGTAATTGTATTTGATACTTATTAAACTATATATAGGACGATCTCTCATTAGTTTTCCTAAGAACTGATTAGCCTTCAGTCTTATTTGTAATCTAGTTCCAAAGAGACCTTTGTGGTCTCACTGGTTAAACCCAGAAAATCATCATTCACTCTATTAGAATTGATCCGTATTGAACATATGTAATCACAAAACACAACTTAGAATGTCGCTGGGTGAATATTGACATGACTTAACATATTTAGACCCTGACATTACATATTTTGATGCATGGTTCAAGAGGTTTCCAGAATCATCATGCAGCATTGCCTCTCCACCTTCCAATTTCTGGTTTGATTGCAAGGAGAATGTTTTGTTTTACTGAGCAGAACTAAGAATGTGCACTAATCATGCATTTATGTTTTAATCTATCTAGATATTATTATTTTTTGGCGTCCAATGTCTAATTTCTACGTATCTTGCCTTCAAACTCCAATGTGGTTATTCTTTCATTTTGATGGAGTCTAAACAGTAGCTTGGTGTCAGAGATGTGGAAGAATATTTGGGGCCCTGCATGTGCAGTTAATATATAATTGACTGGACCAAAGACCATAGGAGGGATGTTTGTCACTCTTAACTTAATCTATCTGGAAATGTGAGACTAAGACAGGTGTAAGAGTTTATAATGAGCAAATGAGCTGAACAGCTTTCTGTAGTCTGCAGATAGTGTGCCATTCTTAGCGCATCAGACCTTATAAAGTAAACTTACAAGTGAGACGAGTACAGGCGATGGACCTTTTGACTGCGCTTTGAGTATTTCCCACCATATAACCCAGTACCAATTCAAATCAATAGCGATAACAATCAATAACAACAATAATCAATAGGAGTCAGTAATTTCCACACACCATGACCTCTCCGTTATCAATAACCACACCTTCATATAAAAGTTAGGATGTTTATTTCCCTATATTAACAATGCTAATGTCACGTAACTCAGTCTCAAAATCAAATGATAAACATACAGAAACAATACTGGCTGACCAAAGTGGCGAAAGAATCGCAATCTAATCAAAGATTGAGCCAATACATATTCTAAGGTAACAGTACAAATTAATAGCAAGAATAACTGCACAAATGAAGTAACATACATTTTGATTCAGCAAAGAAAAGACATCAGCTGTTGTTACATGAAGCAAACTTCATCAGTGAGAACCCTAACTAACATCAGATCAGAATAGCACGTTTGGAACTTCATGCAAAACAATTTAGTCACACGAATTTGGAAAACCATCTAACTATGGCTCTATAAAAATAACGGTTGGTACCTAGGATCAAAAGCAAACAGTCATAATGATCAGTAACATCGTCTTATACCTGTCCTCAATATGATTCAGCAAGCTGTGAAAGTCTTCGTCAATAGAACATCAGTTCAGTTGGCAAGACATCAGAATTCAGAATCAAAGTTTCAGGGAAAGCAAAGTCTCTTCATTTAGTTCAGAAAAATAGCTCAATGGTCAGAAAGAAAGGGGAGAATGGTGCAAATGGCTTCTCCCCTCTTGGTGCAGACTAGCTAAGTTAGATTTCTTAAAACTATTTCTCACACCCTTATTGGTCAAATAATCGCATGTTTGCCTTTAGTCCAATGAAAATAAAACCCAAAATCTAAAGCTTTACTACTACATGGTTCACATGTGGATGACTGGCTCCTCTTCTACTGGTCCCATCATTCGGCTTGTCAGGTATCAATATTGTTGCAACTTAGACTCCAGTCAGTGCATCCATTGTCTTCTCCTGGGAAGGTCAGTCTTACACATACTACATGATACAATGCTTCTCTAGCTAGTACAGCATCTTCTAGCAAGTAGTTTCTCATGAGAATGAACTTCAGCCATGAGCACATGGTCAGTACAGTGGAAAATCACAATTTAACTCTTTAAACAGCCATTTTATCAGTCACCTATAAAAATTTATCTTGACATGAGGCTGTACAACCAGGCCAAGACCTCGCTAAGTTAAGGCCTACAATTAATAAAGCTAATACATGATGCATAACCCATAATATGACATTTTACTACATTAATCAAACATAAGCTCACCATTTCATATTAATAAGCCATTAATAAGTACACTTTGTGAACTTTGGCAGCCATTCAGGTGGGCACAGCTTCAAATGTGTGTATCATTTTTCTCTAAGTTAATACATTTTCTATGAAAATCCAACACTCAGAATACATGAATTTTCATTAGTAAAACTCAGCGTTAACACCATGCCATACTTGCCAATTGGCATATCGCCTCGTGCACTGCAGAACATGCATTTTTAGGTGGCAAAACGCCCATCGGCTGAGGCAGGGTGGGAAATTAAAGAAATAGGAAATCACAGTGGGACATACACTGGTGTTGAGAGTGAGTCCGTGTTTTCCCCATGGTGAAATGGATGCAAATTTATTTCTACACTGATGCCCAAGCCAACAATATGAAAGCTACTCAACCATTTACATTCAACTACTTTTTGATAAAGTAGGCATGAAAATGATGTAAACAATTGTATATAATTGACTTCATCAATTCGAGTGTGTTCCATGCCCTCAACACAATCTAATGGTTTTACTGTTTTCCATGATCCCCTATGCAACAACAATCAGCAAGTCTAATGAAGACTTCAGTTACTATTGGGATGGAAGTGACAAGTATTCAGCGACACAGAGGGATAACAGAAGTGAAGTGGATGCTACAAATCTCACTAACATACCTAGCACAGCTGATTGAGTTAAGGAAGGAAAACCTCAATAATCATATGTATAATTTACATTACACACATGATATGACAAGTTGAGAGCAACTGACTACTAAGCCAATCTGTACTTTACAAGGAAAAAACACAATCAGAAGGAGAAAAAACACACCATGCTTGTATAGCAGAAAAAGACGGGAGCAAAAGCAATGCATTTGTCAGTAGTTGGAATGTTACCAGGGCACACAGGTTTGAAGGACACACTTCATACTCAATTACAACTGTATTTCACTATTTAACCACAGAGAAGGGGTTCATTATCTGAGCTTTTATTGGGACCCATCACACCCATGTAATTTCACTGTGGAAGAACCAGAGAATTCTAATAAAAGGTATAATATCATTGTGAAAAGAATCATTATACAAGGTAAGTGGAGAACTTTAGATACAGTAGAATCAATGTTGTCATGTCAATGTTAACATGGATCTTATCCCTGGGAGTAAAGTGATGTTAGTACTATATCAGCAATCAATAAAAAATACAAGATGGTGCTGAATAATAGTGCTTTAGCTTGTCAACAGATGATGAAAGAAGAACTAAGTAATCACAGATCAAAGGTTATCAAAGTCAAGCGGATGGCACAAATAAATACCTACTTCAGGGTGTAGGAATCCAAAACAGGAAAAATAATGTTCCTTCTGGAACAGAGAGAACTCAGGATCCTGGTGGAATTCACTAAATCATACTGCCATGATGGAGGTGGAATATTATCCAGTGGACTCTTTTGTATATTTAGCATTTGATTCAGAAAGTAATGTAAGATATTATAAAATTTGAATGCATTTTTAAAAAATAGTGCATCAGAAGCAATGAGTGGGATGATGCTGGTGTGCCTTTACAAGCCTTTTTCTGAATCCTTATTCACTGTAAATGTGCACCCTTTACATAATGTTTGATTTCACTTACCTTAAAAAAACTTTTCAAGACCTTGTGTTTCTGCACTGAGTACATCTTAGAAAGTGTCAAGGGTGGGTGTCATCGTGTGAAATGTACCATGTATTAGACTTTAATTAACAATTAGTAATTCAAATTGTTTGCAATGATATTGGGGGATTTGAAAAGGCTTTCATTTTGGAAGGATGGTATTATCAGTTAATGTCATTTGCATCACAGTCATAGCAAGGGTTATGTGGGGCCCCCACCCCCTACTTTGGTAGTAAAAACACCTATAGTAAGAAAGATGTGCACCCCTCAAGGCCCTAGGCCCTGCTACTACTGCATCTCCTGCACTGTTGATAGCTTCGCTCCTGTCAGTGCCAGTCTTAGGATATTTCGGGCTCTGTGAAGAGTATACTGTAGGGGCCACCTATGACACAAGTCATATTGCTTTTCATTGCTAATTGTTGGAACTTTTTGCCTACCTCTCTCCATTTTCTGACACTGTCATATGTTCTCTTCCCTAAACATGGTAACATTGATTCCTACACAACTGGCATAATTAATGTACCTGTAAGTCCCTAGTAATGTGCACTACATGTGCCCAGGGTCTTTAAAAGATATGCTACTAGTGGGCCTGTAGCACCTGATTGTGCCACCCACATAGGCAGCCCATTAACCTTGCCTCAGGCCTGCCATTACAAGGCCTGTGTGTTTCAATGCCACTTCAACTTGGCCTTTAAAACTACTTGTCAAGCCTTAAAATCACCTTTTTCTACATATGTCACCCCTAAGTTAGGCACTACGTAACCCATAAAGGAGGGTGATATATGGGTAAAAGGCAGGACATTTACATATGTGTTTTACATGTATTGGTAGTGAAAAGCTCATAAATTTGGTTTCCACTACTGTGAGGTCTGCTTCTCTCATAGACTAGCATTAGAACTGCCCTCATATACTCTTCAGTGGTAGATTCTGATCTGGAAGGAGTAGCCATGTCTTGTTTGGTACTGACAAAATGATAATACAAAATCCTGCTTACTGGTGAAGTTTGATTTAATATTACTATTTTATAAATGACACTTGTAAAAGGTGGGCTTTTTTCTGCACTTACTACCATCTGTGCCTTACAGCCTGTCTCCAGTCCTCATCTGGTCTGTGCTGGGTGACAGCTCCCCTTGTGCATTCCACCCAGACAACCATAAACACAAAACACTCAGTCACATCTGCATTCATCTGCATACTGAATGGGTCTTCCTGGGCTGGAAAGGTTGGGGGGCTCACACTTACATTTCAAAGGCCAGTGGCCTGCCCTCACACAAATGACTAATAAGCCCCCACAGGGGTCATGGCAGACAGAACTTGGCTGAAAGGGGAACTTGTGCACTTCAAAACCACTCTTTGAAGTTTCCCCACTTGAAAGGAATTTTTGGGTAAACGATGCAATTAGGGCAGAAATTAATGCAAAGTCTACATCGTGGCTGAGAAATCGAGCACACAAACCAGAACGAAACAGCATCGACTTCCCAACTGGAAATTCAATGCATCGCCTGCCTTGCAACAAAAAATGCACTATATCGCCTACAGGATTGACACAGAACCTGCTCCTTCTACCAGCGCATAATGGATTTTCAACACATTGTCCCTGGGCATCAAAATACCCCCGCATCTCAGTGAGGAACCAAGACTGCGTGCTGAAAACAATTACACAAACCCTTGCTGCATGGAAAGAAATGATGCATCGTCTGTGCTGTGCTGCAAAACAATCCGACCCAGCACCTTATTTTTACAGGCATCTCCTCCTCTGTGGTCTCTACGCGTTGTTATTTTTGATGCATCCCAGGTACTGTGTGTTACAAAGAAACAACTATTGATTTCTAAGGATTGAGAGTCCTTTAAACTTTTTTAAAGTGATATGTCAACTTGTGCTCATTTTCACCTTATTTTATTCAGATAAACACTATCTATCTATTTTTCTAAACTTGTGTGGTGTATTTTTTGTGATGTTTTCACTGTATAACTGTATGCTTTATTGCACAAATACATTACACATAGCCTTCCAAGCAAAGCCTGACTGCTCAGTGCATGTTACCAGAGGGTGGGCACAGGATACATTGGATTTTGTTATGGCTTACCCTGACTAGGATTGTGTTCCCTATTTGGACAAGGGTGGATACCTCTGCCAACTAGAGACCCCATTTCTAACACTAAACATTTGATTTTAGTAGATTGTTAACAAGTACAACAACTAAAATGTCACTATACATGTGCACCTGTAATAGAAAAATATATAATGCTGCATCATCACAAAAAGGGAAACCTTAGTGAGTTCTACTGAGGAGTGTATAGCACATTGAAAACATATTGGGAAGGTAGCAGGACCTGAACTACAGTGCTCTGCAGCAGAAGACAGGTAGACCCAACACTACATTTGACAGCTTGAGCTCCTAATATAAGAAGGAAAACAGCTGACCACTCGCAGCCTGTGCTTTAAAATGAGCGATACCCCAGGCTACAAATCGTTTCTGGTGTACATTAAAACAAGTTGCTTGAACTTTTCATGTTGCAGGAAATGGGGAATTGTACTTACTGGATTTGAATGAATTGAGAAAAGCGTTCATAAGTAGCTCTACCCCATAGCAGGGCGCCATACACAATGTACCACGTACGCAGCTGTTTTTTTATCTGCTGTGTGAATTTGAAAACCCACAAAGGGGATGCTGCACCCTTTCTGCAGTGCAGCCGATTACAACAATGTTACATGCAGCACACATTCTGACAGTAACCCATGGAGGCACTTTGACCTTACATTACCTGCTACTGTTCTGCTATCTCTGAACTAGCAGTGACATATCCCCTGTTTATAGAAACCATGAAAAGCCTCCCACTTGTGTGTCAGTTTACAGAGCTCCTGAGGCACACACACTCCCTTCCGCTGATAACGCGTCCAGCCCTTATAAATTACCTGTACCTGGACACGTTGGAGGTCGGTGAATCTTTTAACCGAGTCGGGCTCTCCTCATCCTAAAATAGTCGAGTCACTCAGATCAATAATCAATAACTATTGTAATTGGTAATCAATACTCAATTAATAGATCAATATAGCACATCAGAAATCAATAACAGTTGGTATTTCGGCGCACCATGACCTTTCAGTCATGAATAACCACACCAGTTTATTAAAAGTTAGTGAATTTATTTCCCTATATTAACAAAGCTAACACGATGTATATAAGTCTCAAAACCAAATGATATATGTATATGAACATTACTGGCTGTCCATAACGGTGGAAGAAACGCAATCTACGCAAAATCTGGATGATGATACACTCAGTTATCGCAATGCAAATCACTAATATGACTAACTGTATTTGACTAATTTCATACATTGGTCAGCATAACAAGATTTCAAATTGACATGGTGCATCAAATGAATCCATCGACTAACCTCTAATTAGCATTGGCATGTGGGACTTCATGCAAAACGAATTTAGTCAACACAAATTTGGAAAACTTCTAGCTAGGACCCTATCAAAATAGCAGTTGGTACCTAAAAGGAAAACACAATGCATAATACATTTATCCTTTCATATTTACCAAATACAATCAGCATTCAAGAAAAGTCTTCGTCCTTCAGGTACCGGTTGATCAGCATGGGGCAAGTTTCAAAGGGGCAAAGTTAAGGGCAAGCTTCCTTGCAGCGGCAAGGAGAATGGGGCAAAGTTACTGCATGGGCAAGACGGGGCAAATCAAAGTTAAAGTCTCTAGGGTGAGAATTCTTAAAGTCTCTTTCTCTCAGATAGAGAAAAGGGCATCAGGGTGTCGTCCAAAATGGAGTCTGACATCTGGCTTCAAACTGGCATCGAGGAAAATGGCTGACTTCTCTTTGTCCAGTGGGTTTAAGTAAGAAACATTCCAAATTCTGCAGGGTCTTCCATTGGAGGGTTCATAGGTTGGCTTCAAATTGTCCAATGAAAATTGTCTTTTACTAGCGCTCATTTATGCATACACTGTCCTTGGAGCCTTGGAACACAAGTTGTAACATGGGTTGCCAATTATTTTACTATCTGTACCTTCATTGTCCGCACCTGCAGACTGACCTTGTATCAAAGGGGATGAAACCGGCCTAGTATGAAACCTTGGAGATAAGTGTATCAGTCAGCTCTACTGGAAAAATACAACTTCAAGCAAGAATATATGTTTCATTAGTTCAAGGAAAAACCACGCAGTTAGAATTTGAAACCAGGCAACTAGGCCAAAGCCTGTACTAAATTTAAGCTAAGCAAAACAGTTTTCAAACAAGAAATCATGGCATACATTTGCAATTATGACGGATTACTACATTTTCAATACTTCATGATTAATAAAGCTCGTTTACAATGATGGCGAACTACCCCGAGGGCACAATTTCCCTCGTACATTATTTTCTTTACTAAAATCACACTTCATTATATGTTTTGATTACACGAAATGTATGAATATATGTCGGACCTTCTTTTTCTGGTCATCACCGCCTCCTCGCCCCATTGCTCTTTTGTAGCCTCCATAGCTGACGGCACTCACGTCTTCAACTGAGAGCGCTGGCCGGCAAGAGCGCCGGCACTGAGGTGCAGGCACTCTGATGTTGATTGTAAATTAATGTGAAATTTTCTGAGACGTTTTCGGGCACTCTTAAGTTGCAGTCCAGTGCGACCGCACAGTTCTCACACCCTTATGGCCGACACTGCCCCTGTTAAGTTTGCGTGGAGAGAGCTTTCTTTGTGGACTGAACGTCAGGATGAGTTTTTAGCTCAGTTGAGGGATTACTGTAGGTGTCTGTTTAGACAAAATACACCTTTTTCTAATGAATGCCTAATTACGATTATTTAAGGAAGGTGTTCACTGACAACGAATAAACATAAGGAAGTAGACAGAAAATATGATATTGATAACTAGACTGGGTGATACAACAAATGGACAGAGAGGCAGACTATATAAATAGAGAGAAGGACAGGCGGGTGAACCGACAAAATGACAGATCAACAGAAAAACGGACTAAAAATGCCCTACTGTGCCCAAACACTGACGACCTTAAATGCTCATCAAATTTCTTGTTGTAGTAAAAACATTATGAAGTAATCCATCAGCGACGTTTAAACATTGGAGTTAATGGTCTGGCACCCATTAAATTGTAAAAAAAACAGGTGCATTTGTGAACTCTGTCTTCCTCATCAATGTATTTGATCCATAAAAAATATGCAGTAGGTGATCGGATTGCTCTGTGCTCCAGCCTGCAGTTCTAATTAGGTTTGGCACTAACGGAATAACTCCAATCAGCGCAGTACCTTAATTCTCAATTTAAATGAATCTCATATGCAAGCACCTACTATATGACAGCTGCATGAATACCAAATTAATTCCTTATAATCAGCCTTATTCTAATGCATAACAAATGAATTAATAATGATGTCTGAATCGGGAGTACAATTTACAGTTTCTGCTAGACAAAAAAGTGCATTTTTGAGCATACACGTGTGCAATAAGTCATTCTTCCTTAGTGTGGCCTTTCAGTTGTCTACATTCTGCTTCTTAATTTTTCTAGTTCATCAGCACCATCTACAGACTCTTAATAACATAACATTTTCAAAAAATGCACTGTACATCCCTTATTTTTATTGTTATAAGCATTGTTGTTTTATGACCATGTATTGTTCCTCTGTGTCCTACAAAATACAATATGAGAATACGTGTTTCATAAATCGTACTCTGAAAGTAAGATTTAATCTAAAACCATATTTCTCCCCAGGCACCAGATAACAGCGACTCAAAAGTCAAAAACGTTTCTTGTTTTTCCTTTATTTCAACTCGTAGACTGCAGGAATTTATTGTCTTCTTATCTATGCACTGCAGGCGCAATGAGCCTGCCTACCCTTTTAAACCAGGCTGAGGTTAAGGAGAGAGCATAGAGTGGACGTGCCAAACAACAGTGGCTACAAGATGAAGGCTTCCGAAGCACTTCGCTCTCTAAGAGAGCAACATTCCTTCCTGTAAGTAAAATACTTGAGGTTGTCTTTGAAAACTATCAATAGGAAAAATAATCAATCAATTGCAGGGCAAACATTTATGGAAGCCTGAGGATGTAAACTGTGAACCAATGTAAACATGGAAAGCACTATGAGTTCTTAAACAAACGAAAGTATAGGGGAGCTGTTAAAAATTGGGTCTTTGGTTGGCAGTCAGAATACACCCTGTCCAAGCAAGGACCCTCTCCCTAGTCAGGTTAAGTCACACACAATCAAGATTTGATAAGTACACGTTGAAATATCCCTTTAGAGAAAGTTAAAAAGAGTCTTAATAGTAATAAGTGTCTCTTGCAAGCACAAAGTACCTGGTTGGCGTCAAAATTTTCCTCAAGGGACCGCAGAGGAGGAGATGCATGGAAAACAGGGAGGTGTGCGTCAGTTTCTCCAGGCACACACAGACGATGCGTCTACATATTTCACGCAGCCAAGGCCTTGCAATGATTTCCGGCACACAGACCTGGATCCTCTTTGGGTTGCAGGGTATTCGGACGCCCTGGAGATGATGCGGAGAAATCCTGGGCATGCAGGACAAAGTCACAGTAGCTGCATCGCTCGGGTTCGCGATGTGTAAAAACTGCTGTCACATGGCAGGCACTGTGTCGAATCATCTCACAAGAAGTCAGGCTGCGTTGTTCCGGCTTGGTTATTCATCCATCCAGTTGGGCCGGTCATCAAAGTTCCAGTCTCAACGCTGCGTCGATCTCCACTCCGGGAGCCAGGCTGTGTCATTCCGGTTTGGCGTGCAGTGATTTTCTCACTGTGATGCAGGCTGTGCGTCGTTTCAGGCAGGCTGTGCATTGAAATGTCGCCACACAAGGAGTTCTTTGCAGAGATAAAGTCTTTTTGGCCATTAGACTTCAGAAAACAGGAGGCAAGCTCTATCCAAGCCCTTGCAGAGCACTTCCCTGTAGAGCCAAAGGGCAGCAAGGCAGCAGGGCAACAGCAGGGCAGTAGTCCTTTGCAGAAATACAGTCAGATGAGTCTTCTGGGCAGCCAGGCAGTTCCTCTTGACAGGTTGCAGGTTCAGGTCCAGAAGTGTCTGAGATGGTAGGGTCAGAGGCCCTGTTTAAATACCCAAATGTGCCTTTGAAGTGGGGGAGACTTCAAAGAGTGGCTTAGAAGTGCACAAGGTCCCCTCTCAGTTCCATCCTGTCTGCCAGGGTCCCAGTAAGGGGTTTGGCAGTCCACTGTGTGAGGGCAGGCCATTGTCCTTTGACATGTAAGTGTCAGGCTCTCCACCCTCCCAGTCCAGGAAGACCTATTCAGTATGCAGATTTGTGCAGGTGTGACTGAGCATCCTATGCTTGGGGTTGTCTGAGTGAAATGCACAAGGGAGCTGTCAACGATCCCATCCAGTTGTGGATTGTAAGGTACAGAATGATTTAAGTGCAGAGAAATGCTCACTTTCTAAAAGTGCCATTTCTAAAATAGTAATATTAAGTCCAACTTCACCATTCAGCAGGATTTGGTATTACTGTTCTGGCCATACTAATTATGACCTTGTTACTCCTTTCAGATTGGAATCTACCACTCAAACAGTATATGAGGGTAGCCCTAATGTTAGCCTATGAAAGGAGCAGGCCTCACATCAGTGTGAAATTAATTTAGGAGTTTTACACTACCAGGACATATATACTACACAGGTACATGTCCTGCCTTTTTCCTGCATAGCACCCTGCCCTATGGGTTACCTAGGGCCTACCTTAGGTGTGACGTACATGTAGAAAAAGGGGAGTTTAAGGCTTGGCAAGTACCTTTAAATGCCAAATCGAATTGGCAGTGAAACTGCACACACAGGCCTTGCAATGGCAGGCCTGAGGCATGGTTAAGGGGCTACTTATGTGGGTGCAACAATCAGTGCTGCAGGCCCACTAGTAGTATTTAATCTACAGGCCATGGGCACAGGTAGTGCAGTTTACTGGGGTCTTACAAGTAGATTAAATAAGCCAATTGGGTATGAACCAATGTCACCATGTTTTAAGGGAGAGAGCAGATGCACTTTAGCACTGGTTAGCAGTGGTGAAGCGCGCAGAGTCATAAACTCAGCAAAAACAGTGACTGAAAAGTGGAGGGAGGCAGGCAAAAAGTTAGGGGTGACCACCCTTAGGCATGTCGGGTCTAACAGGAGCAAATACATTGAAGGTAATGTCAGCGTGAGTGTAGTTAGCACATGAACAATCTCGGCCACCATCATGTTGAGTGCGTGGTGGGAGGGATGCAAGCATTAGGGCCAATGACTGGTAAAAAGCTAAGACTTCTGAAGTCACTAATAAAACATTTCAACATTGTCAACACTGATCCATGAATGCCTGGCCCTCTTCAGTGCTGTCAGCAGTTGTACTCTTTAAAACGTTTTGCAAACCTGTGACAGAGCAGTTTATGTTTTAGCACAACTAAACTTACAATTGATTATAATGAGTTAAAAAGTAAGTAAGACATTCCACATGGCTGATCACATTTAAAAATGTAAGTAGAATATTTCTTTACTTAAGCATTCTACTTGATTTCATATTTTGCAGTGCCCCTTTCATACAGATTTCCATTCACAAGGCAAGACTGGGAATATACTTGGAACGATAAAAAAGTGGATTACCTGCATTTCACAATAGCAGATTGTTGACAACAGAACTGCACGGATCTTACAGATACACACGAAGCACTGCTGCTGCTCGGGTTATAGAGAGCTTTCTGGCCCAGAAAAGAAGCCCATCACCCTAACAGCAGTAGTGATAACAGCGATCAATTCAGATGCAAAAATGCCTTTACGAGTCATGAAAATACCAGGCATAGCGACATGTGTCCCGTTTGAAACAAAATTGGTGATACAGCTACCTAACTCAGTATCTATCAATCGTCATTTATCACCTAACCTACCCCTTTTAAATACAACCATTTTGCCTCTAAATTGCAGCTGAAAATTCACGTATGCTATTGAATGCACATTTTTCATTTTAAAAACTAAAATATTTTCTCTAACAAAAATCCTATAATTTTCTAGGTAAAAAAACACAATTTGCCCTGTTTTTCTTTTGCAAATTAACCTTTTGGTCCATTGTCCTCACACATCAGTTTTTCATCAAGTACACACGTGATAGTGCCACACATTTAGGTGAATACTGTAGATTCTACATTGCTGCCCTTGTGACACCATATTATCAGGTAAAACAATGTGATGTTATTCCAGGATCACCAGTAACGGAAGGGCATGTACCATGTACAATGTCTCAGTGGCATTGCAGTATGTAAGGGTAGGACAACACCATCATCATATGGAAAATAACAATATATAAAATATGTCCAGCACTGTGGCAAGGATGGGATCTATGCTGCCAAACTAGTGCAAACGGCTACGATTATTATACGGACGCACATTATTGTGGGATTTATATATCAATAAGGGAAGAATTGTCAAACTTACAGCAGCCTTGGGCAGAGGCTTTAATACCAAGAATTCCAAAAGATCTAGGCCCTGATTTATACTTTTGGTGCAAAACTGCACTAACGCAATTTTGCACCAAAAGGTTTAGCACCGGCTTGCACCATTTCTGAGCACCAGCCGGCACCATATTTATGGAATGGTGCAAGCCGGTGCAAAGCGTAGGCTCGTGTAACAAAAAAAAGACGTTAGCCGGGTGGGGCTGGTGGTATGGGAGAAGGGGGTTTTGCACCAAAAAATGATGTTAGGCAGGTTATAGTAAAAGAAAATGACATTAAAAGCCTAGCATTTTTTTGACGCAAAAAATCATCCATACCACATGACTCCTGTCTTAGAAAAGAAAACCACCCCAATGGCCAGCACAGGGGACCACGGTCCCCTGGGTATGGCCATTGCACCCAGTGCCATGTAGGGGGCCTATTTCCGGGCCCCAATGGCACTTAAAAAAAAAAACGTATCTCTACTTACCTATACTTGCCTGCAATGGGGTCCCCCATCCTCTGCTGTCCTTCTGGTGTGGGTGGAGGGGTCCCTGGGGCCTAGGGAGGGCACCTGTGGGCTTATTCCATGGTGTTCCACCATGAAAATAGACCCACAGGTCCCCTAACGCCTGTCCTGACCCAGGCATTAAATAATGGTTCAAAGCAAACTTTGCACCATTATTTGACCCCTCCTCCCTCCGTGTGTGATTTTTAGCACAGGAATAAATATGGCGTTAAGGCCATAGAGCAGTTTTTTCACAGGAATGCCTACTTTGAATCTCATTGACACAAAGTAGGTTTCCTCGTCTAAAAAATTACTTTAACTCCATAAAGTATAAATATTGAGTTAGTTTTATTCCAAATTTGCATTAAAAAAATGACGCAAAATCGTAGCAAAACAAGTATAAATATGCCCCCTGGTATAGTACCCAATATGTCATAGTTCGGCCTTGTTCTTTTTCAAAAATGACCCATGAAAGCCTGCGGTATGCACCGTGCATTTTAGTGTCCCAGAATACTTGGAGTCAAGGCTAATAGCCTCTAAGAAGGAAAACTGCAGCAAACCAACTTTAGACGTGATTAGGAGGTCCTCCTCATTTTCTCACCCATGCATGTCTGTTTACGCACGGGGCAGAATTACGAGGTTTAAGATATTTAACACATCCGATAATTATCAGATGCATTAAATAACTCAATCTTCTTTACATTTCGGCAGGTCAAACCTGCAGAAATTTAACAGAACAACACATGCAATGTTTATGTTAACCACTCGTGTGCCTGGGACGAGGTGATCTCGTCCAAGGTGCCGGTTCCCCAGTGCCTTGGACGAAATCACCTCGTCCTGCTAGGGGCCCCCCCGATGGCCAGGCACACCCCTCCCCCGGACAGGGATGGAAGGGGAATCGCTTCCCCTTCCACCCCCACCCCTCATGACCCCTCTGATGCGATCGGGCAGCAGAAATGCCACTGGACACCAGGGATTTTTTTTTTAATCTACTCAATAAGGAGAGCAGCCCCTTGGGCAAGGGCCACTCTCCAGGGGGGCAATTTATTTTTGGGCTGTTTCTGCCCCCGGGGGCAGATCGGCCTAAAATTATTAGGCCGATCTGCCCCCGGGGGGGGGGCAGAAACCCCCCTAGAAACCAGGGATTGTTTTTTTGTTTGTTTTTTGTTTTTTTTATTTGTGGGGAGCGACCCCTTAGGCAAGGGTCGCTCCCCTGGGGGCAACATTTGTTCTAGGCCATTTCTACCCCCTTGGGGGCAGATCGGCCTATTTTTATTAGGCCAATCTGCCCCCAAGGGGGGCAGAAACCACTAGACATCAGGGATTTTTTTATTTTTTATTTACTAAATAAGGAGAGCGGCCCCTGGGGGCATATCAGCCTTGCGATCTGCCCCCGGGGGGGGGCAGAAACCACTAGACACCAGGGAATATATATTTTTGTGGGCTATTTGAAGTAAGGGGAGCAGCCCCTTGGGCAAGGGCTGCTCCTCTGGGGGCCAAATTATTTCTAGGTCATTTCTGCCCTCCCTGGGGGCAGGTCGGCCTAATGATAATAGGCCGATCGTCCCCCGGGGGGGCAGAAATCCACTAGACACCAGGGATATTTTTTTCAATAGTTTTCTTAATTTTTATATGTTTGTGGAGCTCCGGGGGGGGGGAGGAATGATTATTAGGCCATTTCTGCCCCCCCTGGGGGCAGAAACCACTAGACACCAGGGAATATTTTTGTGGGCTATTTCAAGTAAGGGGCGCGGCCCCTTGGGCAATTTCTAGGCCATTTCTGCCCCCGGGGGGGGGGAGAGCAGAAAACCACTAGACACCAGGGCTAATCTTTTTTTGTTTACTTTTCTTTTTTTTATGTTTGGGGAGCGACTCTTAAGGCAAGGGTCGCTCCCGGGGGAGGAAATTGTTATTAGGCCATTTCTGCCCCCCCCCCGGAGGCAGATCGTCCTAATATAATAAGGCGGATTTGCCCCCGGGGGCAGAAACCTCTTGACACCAGGGATATATATTTATATATTTTTTTACTTTATGTTTTTATGTATGGGGAGTGACCTCTTAGACAAGGGTCGCTCCCCTGGGGGGCAAATTGTATTTAGGCCATTTCTGCCCCCCTTGGGGACAGATCAGCCTATTTTTGTAAGGCCAATCTGCCCCCTTTGGGGCAGAAACCTCTAGACATCATGGATTGGTATGTGTGTGTTTTGTTTGGAGGGGGCAGCCCCTTGGGCAAGGGTCTCTCCCCATAGGGGCACATTACTGTTGGCCATGACTGCCCCCCTTGGGGGCAGACTGGCCTATCAGGGAAGATTTTGTTTTCAAAATAAGAGGTTGGGGGTATGGCCATACCCGCAGCCCAAATAAATGGGGCCAAAGTTGTTCTGACCACCAGTGGGCAGATTGGGCAATTACCCCCGATCCACACCCTGGGGGGACAGAAAGTCTACTAGATAAAAAAAATAAAAGAAAATAGTGGGGTGGTGGCTACCAACAAGTATGGACCTGGTTATGCCCCCACCTGAACTGAAGGGGCTAACAGTCTTTCAGCTCTCCCCCGCACACTAAAACATCTTATCCCATGGCAAGCAAGAGGACATTTGATTATTTTTGTTTTTTGTTTTACATTTGGGCCATGAGAGCTTGGTAACTCTCAAGATCGCCCCACTTGGAATGGTGAGGGCTGCACTTTTTTTTACTTTGGGACGCTGCCATGTAGAAAAATCCACAAGACCTAGACACATCAGAAAACTAAACATCTAGTTGATTCCAGGGTGGTGTGCTTCACATGCACCCGCACCATTTCCTTACCCACAATGCCATGCAAACCTGCAACTTTGCTGGAAGGCACACATTTTTTCCCACATTTTTGTGATGGAACCTTCCGGAATCTGCAGTAATCCACAAAATTCCTACCACCCAGCATTGTCTCATCTATACCGATAAAATTTCTGCTGCACTTGTCAGCCTAAATTATTTTTTTTTCAAACTGCCCTTTTGGACCCACTTTGGTTCCCCCTCAATTTCGACGTGTTTTTGGCTCACTTGGCCCACCTACACAAGTGAGGTATCATTTTTACCAGGAGACTGAGGGGAACGTTGGGTGGTAGGAAATTTGGCCCGGTGCAGCGATCCCACACAGAAATGTGGGAAAAATTTGATTTTTTAGCTCGATTTGCGGTCTTCTGAGGATTCTGGGTAAGAAAATATTGGGGGATCCACGCAAGTCACACCTCCCTTGACTCCCTCAGTGTCTAGTTTTCAGAAATGTCTGGGTTTGGTAGGTTTCCCTAGATGGCTGCTGAGCCCAGGACCAAAAACGCCGGTGCTCCCCCCCACAAAAACAGGTAGTATTCTGTTTGATAATTTTGATGTGTCCAGATAGTGTTTTGGGGCACTTCCTGTTGCGAGCACAAGGCCTACCCACACAAGTGAGGTACCATTTTTATTGGGAGATGTGGGGGAACGCTGGGTGGAAAGAAATTTGTGGCTTCTCTCAGATTCCAGAACTTTCTGTCACCGAAATGTGAGGAAAAGTGTTTTTTTAGCCAAATTTTGAGGCTTGCAAAGGATTCTGGGTAACAGAACGTGGTCAGAGCCCCACAAGTCACCCCATCTTGGATTCCCCTAGGTCTCTAGTTTTCAAAAATGCACAGGTTTGGTAGGTCTCCCTAGGTGCCGGCTGAGCTAGAGGCCAAAATCTTTAGGTAGGCACTTTGCAAAAAACACCTCTGTTTTCTGTCAAAGAATGGGATGTGTCCATGTTGTGTTTTGGGGCATTTCCTGTCAAGGGCGCTAGGCCTACCCACACAAGTGAGGTATCATTTTTATCGGGAGACTTGGGAAAACGCTGGGTGGAAGGAAATTTGTGGCTCCTCTCAGATTCCAGAACTTTCTGTCACCGAAATGTGATGAAAACGTGTTTTTTTAGCCACATTTTGAGGTTTGCAAAGGATTATGGGTAACAGAACCTGGTCAGAGCCCCACAAGTCACCCTATCCTGGATTCCCCTAGTTCTCTAGTTTTAAAAAATGCACAGGTTTGGTAGGTTTCCCTAGGTGCGGGCTGAGCTAGAGGCCAAAATCTACAGGTAGGCACTTTGCAAAAAACACCTCTGTTTTCTGTCAAAAAATGGGATGTGTCCACGTTGTGTTTTGGGGCATTTCCTGTTGCGGGCGCTAGGCCTACCCACACAAGTGAGTCATCATTTTTATTGGAAAACTTGAGGGAACACTGGGTGGAAAGAAATTTGTGGCTCCTCTCAGATTCCAGAACTTTCTGTCACCGAAATGTGAGGAAAACTAGTTTTTTTAGCAAACTTTTGAGGTTTGCAAAGGATTCTGGGTAACAGAACCTGGTCAGAGCCCCACAAGTCACCCCATCTTGGATTCCCCTAGGTCTCTAGTTTAAAAAAATGCACAGGTTTGGTAGGTTTCCCTAGGTGCGGGCTGAGCTAGAGGCCAAAATCTACAGGTAGGCACTTTGCAAAAAACACCTTTGTTTTCTGTCAAAAAATGGGATGTGTCCACATTGTGTTTTGGGGCATTTCCTGTTGCTGGCGCTAGGCCTACCCACACAAGTGAGGTATCATTTTTATCGCAAGACTTCGGGGAATGCTGAGTGGAAGGAAATTTGTGGCTCCTCTCAGATTCCAGAACTTTCTGTCACCGAAATGTGAGGAAAACTTGTTTTTTAGCCAAATTTTGAGGTTTGCAAAGGATTCTGGGTAACAGAACCTGGTCAGATCCCCACAAGTCACCCAATCTTGGATTCCCCTAGGTCTATAGTTTAAAAAAATGCACAGGTTTGGTAGGTTTCCCTAGGTGCGGCTGAGCTAGAGGCCAAAATCTACAGGTAGGCACTTTGCATAAAACACCTCTGTTTTCTGTCGAAAAATGGGATGTGTCCACATTGTGTTTTGGGGCATTCCCTGTCGCGGGCCCTAGGCCTACCCACACAAGTGAGGTATAATTTTTATCAGGAGACTTGGGGGAACATAGAATAGCAAAACAAGTGTTATTGCCCGTTCTCTTTCTCTACATTTTTTCCTTCCAAATATAAGAGAGTGTGTAAAAAAGACGTCTATTTGAGAAATGCCCTGTAATTCACATGCTAGTATGGGCACCCCGGAATTCAGAGATGTGCAAATAGCCACTGCTCCTCAACACCTTATCTTGTGCCCATTTTGGAAATACAAAGGTTTTCTTGATAGCTATTTTTCACTCTTTATATTTCAGCAAATGAATGGCTGTCTACCCGGTATAGAATGAAAACCAACTGCAGGGTGCAGCTCATTTATTGGCTCTGGATACCTAGGGTTCTTGATGAACCTACAAGCCCTATATATCCCCGCAACCAGAAGAGTCCAGCAGACGTAATGGTATATTGCATTCAAAAATCTTACATTGCAGGAAAAAGTTACAGAGTAAAACGGAGAGAAAAATTGCTGTTTTTTTCACCTCAATTTCAATATTATTTTTTTCAGTTGTTATTTTATGTAGGAAACCCTTGTAGGATCTACACAAATTACCCCTTAATCAGAATTTTGTATACTTTTCAGAAATGTTTAGGTTTCTGGGATACAGCATTGGTTTCATGTCCATTTCTGTCACTGACTGGAAGGAGGCTGAAAGCACAAAAAATCGTAAAATTGGGGTATGTCCCAGTAAAATGCCAAAATTGTGTTGAAAAGTTGGATTTTCTGATTCAAGTCTGCCTGTTCCTGAAAGCTATGAAGCTGGTGATTGTAGCACCGCAAACCCTTTGTTGATGCCATTTTCAGGGGAAAAAACACAAGCCTTCTTCTGCAGCCCCTTTTTCCCATTGTTTGAAAGAAACAAGCTTTTCACTGTATTTCGGCTAATTTCTTGTCCTCCTTCAGCGGAACCCACAAAGTCTGGGTACCTCTAGAATCCCAAGGATTTTGGAAAAAAGGATGCAAATTTGGCGTGGGTAGCTTATGTGGACAAAAGGTTATGAGGGCCTAAGCCAGAACTATTCCAAAGAGGCAAAAAAAGGCCTGGCACAGGAGGGGGAAAAGACCTGGCAGCGAAGGGGTTAAACACCAAAATCAACATGTTATGTCTCATGAACTTATGATGGGTATTATTTATCGAACCTGATAAAAAATATACCCCATAGTATCATTATTTTTCAGGGGTTGTTAATAACGCCTTATCTCATAACCAGGACCTTAGGGTCCAATACAGTGTATCATTCCTCGGCGTGTTCTTTTAAGTGTAAGCAATCTTAAAGTGCATGGGGATAGTCCCTGCATAGATTTACAAATGAAAAGCAGACTACACTGCCTGCCTTAATATGAATCAAAACAATCATTCTATGAGGATCAGACAGATGACCTAACTTTACGGGACCACACAAAATCCAGTTTGCTAGTATAGCTTGAGTAAATCACATTTAGTTATAGTTAAAAACTTTACTGTCCAGTAGAGCAATCTAAGGAGAATAAAATCTTGGGTTAATAAGAATAGCTATGAGGCCCTTACGCAGAAGACCGCTAATGATAAGTCAAAAACCAACTTCTTTTCTTTTCTGCCCTTATCACATCTGTACATCAAAATTTGGAGGCTGGGAATTCTCTTATCTTGCCCCTTACCACTGGCACAGGCTCCCTCTATTTACTCGTACATGGCTGTTCTAAATATCTATCCCTTACGTGGTCTGTTCTCCTCAGCATTGAGATGCCCCTTTAGGGGTGAGTCATATTGCGCTATATCAATAGCCCCTTAACATAACATACCATAACATAACATATAACATAACATAACATATACATGATAGGTTGTGGCCCTCTTTATGAGTGCCCCAGGGGAAGATATGATATTTATTACACCTGTTATATTCCGACACCACAGGGGTTCAGAATTTATTAAGTGCGACAAATAGCATCTACTACATCCTTTGCCAACACAATAGGGGACAACATACAGATCTTAGGGCTTACTACACATCAAATGTGCACTTCGCTACAATTATCAGCTTCATTTCTTCAGTTTAGACCTGCCAACATTTGACTGGGATGTGTGGAGTTCATCATAACCTCTAATTACTGGGTGTAATAAACTCTGAGTAACGCCACTGGTAAAACAGGGATTTGCTCAGGAGGCTCAGACTTTGCAGTCTATCCTTTGGGTCCTAAAATTGCACAAATCTGATTGTCAAAATAAAAAAAAGTATCAAATAAAACACTCCTAGTAGTAACAGATTGGGGTAGACATGGAGTTTCACCAAACTTTGAAGTACCAAATTCCAGATCAGTATTTTACTTCATAGTCATCCACTGCCTAATGTTTTATTTAGCTGATCACATCTGACACATTCAGAGACTCAGCATGTGGAGCCACTTTGATCTGGGAAATATAAGTGGACATTTGTTTCTAGAAGCCATGGCCAATGACAATTATGTAAATGTTGAATATTAGGAGTGCAAGAGCACAGCCCTGAGGGCCATTGCGCACAAATTGGCCTATCTGAGCACACTGTGCATGGTTTGATAAACAATACATCCAGTCCAGATCTTTGTCTCCCTCAAAAGCTTTGTACAGAAGCCCATGGGTCTTTGAGATCATCTGCCACAGCTAATGCCACTGAGTGGCCACATCACAAAGCAGTAACATATGTTCTTTGATATCAAAGTTTGCTGATTGAGTCACTGTGTGTGGATGAAAGCTTGACTGTAATTCAGAGAACTATAAGTGCACTTCAAGGTGATTGTGTAATTGACTAACTACTATGGTTTCCATCATCTCAGTCAAAGAAAGGAAGGTATCGGCCTATAATGTACCAGTATTTTAGGACAAGCATAAATGTTTTAACTTTAAGGGACTCTAAAGGGTTTTTTGTTACGAAAAGGTGGCGTGGGCCATCACTAAGGAAAGCACTATTCACATTGTAAACATATTCATCTAAAACAACAATGATGTTTTCGCTAAATGTAGCCTGCAAAGTCTAGAGCCTGAACAGCAACTACATGGTAAACATAACCTAAGGATACCATAAGTGTTGGGGTTGGGCCTCTCTGCAGGGCAACCGCTTAACGTTTTGCTTTTGTCTTCTAATGCTTCTGAAATCATAGGACTGCTAACTAGTGCTAAAGTGCTTGTGCTCACTCCCTAAAACATGGTAGAATTGGCTTACACTGGATTGGCATATTTAATTTACTTTTAAGTCCCTATTGAAGTGGTGTACCATAGGGTTTGCAAAGTTAATGTTTCTAGTGGGCCTGCAGCACTTAATGTGCCACCACTTAAGAAGCCTCTTAAAATGTGTTCCAGGTCTGCCATTGCAGCCTCAATTGCAGTTTTAAAAGGCCAATTCATCTTGGAAATATAAACCCCTTGCCAAACATTAAGGTTCTCATTTATTTATTGCATATAAGTAGGTAGCCCACCAGGCAGAGTGGGGGCATTATAATTAAAATGCTGGACTTGTACTTTTAAGTTTTACATCTCCTGCAAGTGAATACATCCTAACTTCTTTTTCATTGCTGTGAGTTCTACCTCCCCATTGGGATAAAATTGGTTTGCCTCTAAGTGCAAACCTTTGATTGGGAGAAGGATTTCATGTTTAATGTATGAGAAACTGCAATTTAAAATCCTCTTTAATGGCAAAGTTGGATTTAAGTTACAATTTTGACAATAACACTTTTAGAACGTGTATATTCTCTTGCTCCCAATATTTGGTGCCTTCAGCCTGTTCCTGAGTCGCATGAGTGGGTATAGCTGGCAGTTGGACTTTGTTTATTTCTACCAGACAGCTATACAATAGAGGGATTAAGAGTGCCTAGATGGGTCATCACTGGCAGGATTGGTTGAGGGGAGGAGTTATGCAAGTGGGCCGGTGCCCTGCCTTCACATACAGGAGTTGACACCTGTGCATTGTGCCTGCAGCCAGGCTGGGCCAGGGCAAGAGAGGCAGGGATTTCCAAGAATGAAAAAAGAAATTCCCTAGAAACCTCTGGTGAGAAAGTCATGCTCTTGGCCCTGATCACCCCAATTTTTGGACTGACTTAATTGGCTATGGCTACCTGTAAGTCTCTAGTATCTAGTAGGGCATGTAGAGTTGGGGACCCAGTGGAGTTAGGGCACCCATGGATGCACTGCTGTTGTGTCTGGTGTCCTTTCAAAGGCAAGCCTGCCTTGCTGGCTGTTTTTCAGTTAACATTAACCCCAAATATGACTTTAGAATTAAAAGTGTTTCCAAAGTCTCAAACTACCTAGGTTATGCATATATGCCAACCCTAACGTCTGCCCTGTGTGCCCCAATGGTAGGGTGCAGTGTAAATATAAGCAGGGACATTATAAAATATGTTTTATAAGCCCTGGTGAGTGCAAAAAGGGCTAAATTGATTTCCCCATTGTAGTGCAGTAGCTCAATAGAATAACATTGGAAGGCATTACTTTAAAACAATAAAGTCTCATTTTGCATAGGAAAGAGCTAAATATGTCATGTATGTCTTCCTAAACACTACCTAATTCAGCCCTTTAGTGTCCTTTCCTGATTTTGTAGCCTCTGTCAGCCTGAACAAAGCTACCTTAATGAGGTGCGAAGTGGCCTGGTATGAAAAAGGGAAGAATCTGGTGGAAGGAGAACTTATGTAGCAGATGGTAGAGTGGGAACAGGGTAGGGTGGCAAAACTGGTCTTCAAGGAGTGAAAACCTCCTGAGACAGAAACTAGATGTCCCCCATTTCCTGCTCCCTCAGCCAGTCTGGAGCCCTTAGCCTCACCTATGGATAGGCTCAGCCAGATCTAACATACCAGGAGAGATTTTCTCCATCTTGGATTTTTGAAGAGTGTTGCTTTCTGGGGTTGATTTTGGCCACACTTGCATGAAGTGGCCACCCCAGAGGGGTGTACCCTATTGTTCAGTGGTGGCCCCTGCTTTGCAACCCAGGGGAAGAGATAAATATTGAAGAGCTGCCCAGCAGAATAAAGGACTGCACCCACAAGGATTGGACCAGCTGCACACTCTGGGCTTCACCGCAAAAAGGACTTTGCTTTGCCACTGAAGAGCCAGGAGTGGACTCCCTGTAAGCACCAGGCACAAAGGAGCTACCAAAAGTCCCCTGAATCAGGTCCTGCAAGACGAGGCCAGCTGGCCTGCGTCCTGTAACTCATAAAGGACTTCTGAAAGATGACTGAAGAAGTTTGGAGACGTTTGGAGCAACTTTGTAAAAAAGTTCCATAAAGTGACTGACCCTTCAACAAGAGTAAAGCCAGTGATGTTGAAATGCGCCACTGCCTGAATTTCAGGTTCACCCCGGTGAAGCTCCAGAGAGTCTCACCATTGATGACATTTCCAGGAGTTGACCAGGACCTCGTGCTGAGACAAGCCGACGATGGTGCATCACAAGCTGACCTGAAGAAAAGACTCACTCAATGATGTAAGAACAAGCTTCAGAAAAAAAATAAGGACCAGATTTAAATGTCAGCCATCGCACCACCAAGCTGCGTCGGTGACAGGCCAGAAAAGACTGCCATGTCGGCGGTCTCCCATCCATCGTATTTATCTGCATTGTGGGTAAGTCAAAGACTGCCACCATGGAGTGTACTCCGTTGCACCATCTGTATCCTGCATCCAATGCTGTGGACTCCAATTCCAATGAGTTGGCCCTTTATGGTCACCTTGAAGGAGGCATCCTACTCAGCTTATTTAGATCACACAGAGTGCTGGTGGTGTGTCAGTGACGGGCCAATGACAGCGGAAGTCCATTGCGAAACCCGTTAATATAGTACCTTGGCTGCTGCCATTGGTTGGATGCTAGCAGTCCAAACCTGTTGTAAATTGGACAATTTTGAAAAACTACAAAGCACACTATTAAACCCACTTCATTTCATACTATGATCCTTTGCCATCACACTGCAGAACACCATTTGGATGTAGGAATAGCCACATGGGTTTTTCCAGTTTTACTCTCCCTCTGTAATTTGTGCATTAAAACCATGTTTAATTATGTTTCCCTCATCTTTTTGGCACTACTTTAGATTTTCTCCATATTTCAATATGACAGGGAGGTGAAATCCCCATTTTTCAGTGGGAGAGTTGTCGGTCATGGTGGATAAAATCATAAGAGTAGAGCCACGCTGGTTTGGAGCATAAATCCAAAATATTATCATATCCCAGAAGAGGCAAATGTGGTTCAGAATAATTACCAAAGTGAATGTACACAGAGGAGGAGATTAGGAAAAGGTGGAATGACCCGTTGGGGGATGTCTCATTCACTGTCCTCCAGTATTACCTGGATGCCCAAAGGAGCGGTGGTGGTTCTCCAAGCCCCCATTACAGCTCCTTCTCTGGGAAGAGAAGGCATTGCAGATCCTACATCCTGAAGGCTTGACAGGAGTCCTAGTGAAGTGGAGAGTGCTAGGTTACATGTCTCACTGATCAATAATGGAACCCTGCCCTTAAATTAGACATTTAGAATGCTACAACACACTTAGCAAAACAAACATAGCTAATTTTGGCTACACAAAATATATTGTGCAGTACCAATTACCAGCAGCATGGTTGTAGCTCTGTGTGTGTATATTCAGATTGGGTGTCAATCCCCATGGATCATTCCTTGCATTGGCTCAGCCCATTACTTTCTATCAATGTATCTTGTTGTGCTTCCAAAAACAGGTCCAAAACTACATCAGTTTTCAAAGGAAAATATAGTGTTTCTGAGGGGTATTTTCACCTAGTTGCATCACATACATATGTGTATACATGTACAAATGTGTGCTCATCTCTAATATTCAATATAGATATTGAAAGTGATATGTGGAACTTACTTTTCAAACATGTTTTGTCTATGGTTTCATCAGATGACCGCAACCACCAAGATACTATGTTTTTGGATCTGAAAAACAATACGTCAATGTAATGTTGTTCCACTGTCCTTCACTTCCATTTGTACACACTTTTAAAAAACTAGTGCATTTGTCAGTCACCATGTCATGCTATGGATTAACATTTCACTTCTTGTGTATCACAATCAAGTTGACACCTGCTCATAGAGACATAGAATTGATATACAGTTCAATGTCTACTGAATCCAAGTTTTCCTAAAATATGTTTTGGCATGCTGAATAGGAGAAGTACCCACACACAAGTGAATTTGCACTGTCCATATGATGACCAAATACAGTGATATATGTAAGTTGAACCACTTTGATTCCAATGTTTTGTTGCCTGCTAGGCCTTAGAATGGTCCCATCCTCCAATCTACTCACCACTGTGTGGGTTCAAGTCTACTATACATAACGCACAATTCTGAAATAACATTTTGCATTTCAGGACATCTCGACAAGGTCAGCCCTGGAGTTGTCATATGTGTAAATCAGGCTGCATGTGTTAAATATTGGAAATAAAACAAAGGACTTATCAGTCTACCACTCTGTTTCTACTAGGTTGGC
This sequence comes from Pleurodeles waltl, assembly GCF_031143425.1. NCBI lineage: Eukaryota > Metazoa > Chordata > Amphibia > Caudata > Salamandridae > Pleurodeles > Pleurodeles waltl. The sequence continues at coordinate 1,073,626,257 of NC_090437.1, forward strand.
CCATTTGAAGACAAAGACACACTAAATGCCAAATTATATATATCATGTTCTCTGTATCCTTCACAGGTCATACAACCCAGCTCAGTGGACCTCAGTCTGCCAGGCAAGACACTTTCACTCAAGATGAGGAGCAAGCCTTCAGTAAGGACTCTTCTAATGCAAGTCCAGATGATCAGGAGCCAGCTGGTCGATCTGGTATACCTGACCAGGCAGCTCCAGTGAGTCAAACTCGGTCCACACTTAAATCTCCAACTAAAGCTGCAACAAGATCTCAGAGTGAGGACACCTCAACTTCCTGTACACTGAGGAGGTAAATACCAATCCTGTGCCCCCAGTCTTGGCTGCTGTTGAGACACCATCAATGTAGACTTCAGTTCCACCAGGACCCAGTGGGATAGGGCATACTTCTTCAGGGGCACAGGCTAATGGGGGTAGGGGTCATGGGAGGAAATCTGTAGGCTAACCAAGTGAGGCCAGTGGGGTTTTAGTCAGCCAGACCACCATTGCCCAAGCCTTGGGAACAGTACAACAGTCTAAAGATGTGACGGGCTCCAGGCAATCAAGGAGGTGCAGAAGGAGCACATATTGTAAGTACGGAAGCCCAATGAAAGAATGAGCTCCCTGACTGGGGTGCTATTTGACATCTATCAGCATATGTGCGGGGCTTTCCCATTCCATCTGACCCGCTCTTTGGTCCCTTCATATCACTGCCAGCCAAAGACAGGGAGGCGCTGCCACATGAGAAGTCTGCTCCTACCATCCCACCCCAGAGGGGACGGCCATCCAGACCAGGGGGAGAGGATGGCAAGGGGAATACTACCACCTCCGCAAGACTCACAACCTAATTTCCTCCTGTGTGTCTACCATTCAAATTTGGGTTATATTTACCTTTTCTGAGGACATTTGTATTTTGGACATTGGATTTTAAACTGCTTTTGTCTCTACTACCATGTTTCCATCCACCAGGATAGATTTTTCTTATATTTCATCTTGTTTTGATTCATATGCCCCTTTTTTGTGTCATTATAATAAATGTTATGACACAGACTACAAGACTCTTGTTGGATTATTTGTGGCCTTTCATTTGCATGTTCGTCTTCCACCATCATGCAGTCACATCTATTGAAAATTAATTTGCCATAAAATGTTTAAATGACAAAGATGTAAAGTGTTAACCAATGTATTCAAAGAAAACAAAATCAACTCAGAATGGATTTGCTACATACATATGTTGGCAAACAATTATTTATAGAACTGAAAACTGGGTTTCAATAACAAGGACTACCCACAATAGTCTGAATCATTCAGGGTTATACGCTTCATGACCTTGACACCATGAGGAAAGGGAATATGCGATGGTTTCAAATAAAATAGGCATACATCCTGCTCTCACAATATGAATCCTAGATCAATAACACTACAATAGTCTACATCATGGCAGTAGCAACATTTCAGGACACATGACCAGTACAGGAAACATGTGACAGTAACTGGTGCAATGACATATTCACTAATTAGTAGCGTGCTAATAAAAAGTACAATCACCTATGAGGAAACACATCAACAGCTACCTCCAGTGTCGAAAAATGAAGAATTTTGCAATGTGAAAGATGAACAGTATGCTAATGCTTTATTTAGACTTATGGTTTGAGCAACTCTTGTGGCAGATATTGCCTTGGTGGCAGCATCATAAAGAAAACAGGTGTGATACAATCTTCTGAACTTCCATACTATCAGAGTGCAAGTTGTCTCTGGAAAATATTTGTCCATCTCAAGTGGGTGTCTGTCCCAGGATCAACACGTGTTCACTTTGTAATTCCAAAAACACAGTGAATATCACATCTTTGACATGTCCATATGAAGATGACATGCTGAAATAGAATAACAAGGGAAATTATTTTTACCACATATTAAATGGAACTCAATTAACAAGTCATGAGGACACATATACTTAGCACAAGCACAGCTAATCTTTGTCAATGACCACAGTAGTCAATGTAGGGAAACTCTGATCCACTAACATCTTTACCTTGAACTTTCCTGCACTGACCATGGCTAACAAATAGCAGACAACTATGTTCCCTATGTCAAGTTGTACTGACATTTGAGATTACAAAGGTTAAGAAGTGGTCAATCACATCTTGACTCAGGTCAATTCCTTCTTCTTCACCACTGTCATCTTCATTGGACATTTCAACATCCTCACCTGGAGGCTCATCGCAGGTAACCCTCCTCCTGTTCCGTCACGGGGTGATGTTATGAAAAATGCCTCTGTGTTCTTCCATGGTCCTCATTGAAGCAGACTTCCCCTGGTGTTGTTGGATCTCTCAGTGGCACCAACAACCACAGTCAGTTACAATATTCGGAGTCTCCTACACAGAAGCAACACATCAATAGATTACTCACATAAGAAGCCATTGTCCCTTCCTAAACTAGGATTCAGGCAAAAGATCATCAAGTCATTTGTACGCATCAACAAGCCAGGCCCTCTTCAGTCCAAGTCATGATATCTGCATGGGTATGTTGCTGTTTCGTAGTACAAATGAATCATGTGTTGATGTAGGGAAGCAAGCACACACACTTGATAAGTCTGATAAGGAGACAACTTGCACACTGATGGAATGTAAGTTCTTCCCATTGTGGTAGATCTGTACACTTGTGTGTAGTAGCACCGAGCCAATATGCATGCAATCTATTGCTCCAACCACATGTAGTAGTCTACCCACAGCATACAATTCTCCCTTCTTTGTGGCCAAATCCTGTGACTGTGGGATTTGGATGTAGCTGTTGTTATGTAACGTCAAGAAAGCAATGTATTCCTGTAGCACATCACTGAAGTTGGCTTGGACATTCCCCTTGATACTGCAGTGTATTCAAAGGTCAGTGGCAACAAAATGCAATACTGCCATGTGTTTTACTTTTGGTGTTATGGCTGTTGGGCTCTTATTGTGAGGCAGGAGATCAGGCTGCAATTGCTGACACAAATTCAGGATAGTTTGCCTATTTAGTCAAAATTGTTTGATGACATCCTTTTCCTCCATGGTGGGGCCAGAACACCTGAGGTCAACTCCTCCTACCCTTGTCTGGGTTCAGACCTCAGTTTGTATTGAAAAGAAAACATTAGCTGAAATGGTCACAGCATGCTTTTGGTTTTAACACACATCTGACTTCTTGGTAACAGTAGAAATGTCATAGGGTAATACATGTACACACATTACTTATTGGGACTGAAAAAGTATTTACAATTTTTTAAATGTATTACTTTCCATTATGTGGAAATAATACATTTAAAATTTATTATTTGCACATCTATTTTTAATTTCCTGAAACATTACTGTCAATGGAGGGAGTACTTCCCCCGGGGCACTATCAGTATCAAAACACAGTCACGTTTCATGTTTAATTGTTTCAGATCTTGCCAAGAAAAGTGTTGCTTGTATCTGACATTTAGAAATACACTAGCCTCCATTTTGAGTGCTGGTGATGCACTCACAATTGGAAAATGCTCAGCTTCACACCTTAAAATGGTGGCTGCCAGAGTTTGCTGTCAGAACATTGGCCACTCAATGGTCAAAGGCAGAAAGTGACAGTGTAGTAGGTAGTAGCCTCAACAACTGGCCCTGGCATAGGCTAATTTGTGTGACGGCTATATACAAAAGACAATGGCTTTGTCCGTCTCTGTCACAGATCGCATCCACTGTGTTCTTGTACCCCACATTGTGGAAAATAAACTCACTTGCCTCCTAACACTGCAGGCATCAAGTTTGCATTTTCTTTCCGTGTACTTTTATGTCATCCAAATAGGTCATTGCCCATCAGAAGTGGGAGATCTGGAAGGCCATTGCAAAGAAGTTGCTGATCTTGGGGGTCAACAAGCAGCATAGCCTGCGCTGTCGGAAGTCTGCTGAGAGCCACGTAGGGCAGTCCTTCCAATGATCCAGTTGGGTGTGCCGCATGCTGGCCACCCTAATGGCCCACCTTCCTGCAGAGGCTTGCCCTGATCTTGATGGGCAGTTGAGGCCCAACAGCAGCAACACAGGTGTAAGTCATTTTCTGTAGATAGTGTTGTCTTTTGGCCTCTTTACTTTCCAGCTATGTTGTTTGCCATCAACATTGAGGTTGACACGCATCCAAAGCCCACCAAGAATTCTGGAGATGTAAGTTGATTAGACAGTATCTGATGCTGTGTGTGGTCTCTTGCTTTGAGCTGAAGAAAACACTGTAGTCCTCCTCACAATGCAAGTACTGCTGTGGGCAGACACATGCCTGCATGCAAACAAAGGGATTGGCAGCATTTTCACAATGACATGAGGGACAATTTAAAAAAACATACCCCATGTCATGACTGGGTCAGGTGGGATGGTCCGCCACAAGTGAGTGTAATGAATGCAGGCTCCATTACATGTAACTGAGCCAAACGGCACAATTAAAATGCAGCTGATGTATCAGAGTTGACACATGTTAGACCTGACAGCCTTAGGGTGGTCACACCTAACTTTTTGCCTCCCTCCCTCCACTTTTTGGACACTGTTTTTGCCGGTTTTAGGACTCTGCACACTTTACCACTGCTAACCAGTGCTAACGTGCTTATGCTCTCTCCCTTAAACCCAATTGGCTTATTTAATTTACTTATAAGTCCCTAGTAAAGTGCACAATATGAGCCCCTGTACCTGTAGATTAAATGCTACTAGTGGGCCTGCAGCACTGATTGTGCCACCCACTTAAGTAGCCCCTTAGCCTTGTCTCAGGCCTGCCAGTGCAAGGCCTGTGTGTACAGTTTCACTGCTAATTCGACATATAAGTCACCCCTAAGGTAGGCCCTAGGTAACCCATAGGGCGGGGTGCTGTGTAGAGAAAAGGCAGGACATGTACCTGTGTAATTTACATGTCCTGGTAGTGTAAAACTCCTAAATTTGTTTTACACTGCTGTGAGGCCTGTTCCTTTCATATACTAACATTAGGGCTACCCTCATATACTGTTTGAGTAGTAGATTCTGATCTGAAAGGAGTAACAAGGTCATACTTAGTATGGCCAGAATGGTAATACAAAATCCTGATGACTGGTGAAGTTGGATTTAATATTACTATTTTAGAAATGGCACTTTTAGAAAGTGAGCATTTCTCTGCACTTAAATCCTTCTGTGCTTTACAATCCACATCTGGCTAGGTTTAGTTGACAGCTCCCTTGTGCATTTCACTCAGACAACCCCAACCACAGGATGCTCAGTCACACTTCCATACATTTGCATATTGAATGGGTCTTCATGGGCTGTGAGGGTGGAGGGCCTGACACTTACATGTCAAAGGACAGTAGCCTTCCCTCACACAAAGGACTGCCACACCCCCTACTGGGCCCCTGTCAGACAGGATGGAACTGAAAGGGGACCATTTGCACTTCTAAGCCACTCTTTCAAGTCTCCCCCACTTCAAAGGCACATTTGGGTATATAAGCAGGGTCTCTGACCCTACCAACTCTGACACTTCTGACGTAGACACTCTACCTCACAGACACTTCCTGTAGAAGAAACCCTGAACCAGAACCTGCAACCTGCCAAGAAGAACTGCCTGGCTGCCCAAAGGACTCACCTGGACTGCTGCCTTGCTGTTTCCCTGCTGCCTTATTGCTCTCAGGATGTGCGGAGAAGTGCTCTGCAAGGGTTTGGATAGAGCTTGCCACCTGTTCCTTGAAGTCTCAGGACCAAAAAAGACTTCATCTCTGCTAAGAACTCCTTGTGTGGTGAAAATCGGCGCACAGCCTGCAAGAAACAATGCACAGCATGCATCGCAGTGAAAATTTCACAGCAGGCCGAACCGGAATGACACAGCCTGAGTTCCCGATGAGAAGAGTGATGCAGTCCCAGTATTGCGACCGGAACTTTGATGCACGGCCCACTGGATCGACGCAAAGCTGACCCGGAACTATGCAGCCTGACTTCCTGAGAGGAATCGATGAAGCGCCTGCTGTGCGACAGAAATTTCAACACATCATCCACCGGATCGATGCAGCTCCTGTAACTTCGTCCTGCAAGCACCCGACTTCAACACATCGTCCCTGGGACATCCAAAAACCCCGCAACCCGAAGGGGATCCAAGTCTGCGTGCCGGAAATCAATGCAAAGCATTCCCTGCATTGAAAATAAACGACCCATCGTCTGTATCCGGCCGGAGAAATCAATGCACAACTCCCCGTTTTCAAGCATCTCCTCCTCTGAAGTCACTTGCAGAGAATTTGAATGGATACCTTTAAATCTTTAAAAAAGACCGCCGAGGTCAAAATGACCCCCTTTATATCATTTTTACAGTGATATTTCAACGTATGCTTATAGCATCTTGATCGTTTTGACCTGTATCTTACTAGATAAATATTATATATTTTTCTAATTACTGTGTGGTGTATTGTTGTGGTGTTCTACTGTGTTATTGCATGATTTATTGCACAAATACTTTACACATTGCCTTCTAAGTTAAGGCTGACTGCTCAGTGCCAAGCTACCAGAGGGTGGGCACAAAATAATTTGTACTGTGTGTGACTTACTGTGACTAGAGTGAGGGTGCTTGCTTGGACAGGGGGTAACCTGACTGCCAACCAAAGACCCCATTTCTAACAACACTGTTAACTTGGTGCTATGACAATCTGAGAATGTGCATCTACACCGGAATTATTGATATTTTCTGTACTTTCGCATTGTTCCTTATCTGACACGTTTGAACGTAGTTTGTCCAGCAAACTTCTAGAAAGGTAAGGTGGACAGGAGCAGGTGAACCTGAGTCCTTTGTCCTTCACAAATGGGCATGTAAGTAGGCTTGGGCGGAGTGAGTAGAGTCGCCCTACGATGAACTCTGCAAAGTGGCTTATAAAACTATGATTTCTCTGTTGTGCCTGTTTGCGTTACGTTTGACATCAAATGCAACACGAAGTACGTACTTGCGTTCAGAATCATGCATGAACGGCACTACGTGGTTCGCATGGGCACGGCCATCTTGTATTTCACTATGTTGATGGTGCTGGGCTTTCAAGTTCAATCTGTCTTCAATCTTTGTAACCCTACGTACCCCTATTTTTTATTTATTGTATTAGTGTGCCCTTTTTTGTCTCATTATTTCTACGGTGTTTTAATTTTTTTGTGTTTTTGTGACATTTTGTATTTTGACTTTTCCTTTATTTCTTCCTACCTTTTCTTCCTGTTTCTTTTCTCCTATCCCAGTACTTCACCCAGCATCATGGCAGGGCAGCGGGGACAACGGCAGTCAAATTACCTTGTGGGAGGCGCCACCGTCAAGTGGTGCAGCCTTGATCGATCTTCAGCAAAGAGGAGGTGGCAGCACTGTTTTTATGTGCAGCACCACTTCCCCTCCATGCTGGCAGCAGGTGGCAGGCCTGGAAGAGATTACCCCCTGCAGGAGTATCGGCAGTGCTGGGCGAGGGTGTGCTGGTTGGTCAGGGCTGCCACTCAGGTCCAGCACACCACTCAACACCTGCTCTGTGGGTATCATCGACCACAAGCAGGACCTGCTCGACCTGCTAGGCATTGAGATGCCAGGGCTTGGTAAGTATTATATTTTTATTGTTTTTGTTTTTCTACAATGCTATCTTTCTTTTCCGAATTGCATGTGGCTTCCACGCAGAGGTAAGTTATGTTTAGTTAATGTTCAGAATATTATTTATTATGTGATCCAGTTAGAGCTAGGCAGGTGCTTGCCACTACATCATCGTACTCTTAGGTAGGCACTTGCTATGGCTGATTACTTAAGAAGCCATTGCAATTCAGGCCTCTCTATCCTCCTGTCTCCTTAGTGAATTAGTGATATCAATGAGTTAGCATTTTCTGTGACTTTATGTAGCTCATACAGTCCTAAGCAATTTCACAGAGATGCGAGTATGCATGCATTGCAAAAAAGGAAGACTGCGTTGGTCCATCAAGGGGCTTGAGAAATGATAACAGAAGGAAAGATCATTCATTACAAATGCAGTGCATTAGTTCCAAATATAGTTTTTGTTAAGGAAATTTGGAATAGGGATTTTAGTACCCTAAATCATACTTGCATAGTACCATAGGCAACCTGATTTAAGTACAATGTTATTGCATTTGTCTGTTATATAATAAGTCAGTGGAGATTAGCGATGCCACTAGTGTATTTTTCTTATCTTCTTTCTAATCTTACATCAGCACCCAAGGGCAAGAAGAAGGGCGCTGCACTGGCAGGTCCGGCAGGAGCTGGAGTGGCACCGACCACCAGCGTCGCTGCTGATGGCTCTGCTCATCCCAGCAAGTCCTATTATTTAATAGTATTATTTCCCTACCTTTTACCTCTCCCCACTTTTATCCTACTTTTTATTTTGCCTTGTTTACTTTTTTGCATTCTCTCTTTTATTCCAACTCCCCCATCCAAGTTTTGTTTAATTCATGTTAACACTACATTATATTTTTTCTGTCTTTCATTGACCATTCTGTGTTCCATCCCTTTGTTGCTCTTCAATGATTCTGAGTCATTGTCAATCGTAGGCTATAGCTCTGCCCCTCTATTATGCAAAGCTTTTGGTAGGCCTGACTACCTGGGTTTTCTAACATTCCAACAAAATGCCCAGAGTGATATTTTTGACAGAAGATACTGCAGTGCTAACTGAACTGTAATGATTGCAGTTGCATTTTTTTTTGTTTATAGAATCAGAATGGGACCTGACATCAAAAAAGTATGTACTGTTTATAGCCGCACCAAACAGTGGAGCTGTCTCAAGTTTGACCGCTGCAAGAGCAGATGGAGCAGGGGGAGACGCGGAAGCAGGGATGGGCACTGGTAAGTCACATTGCTTGCTTATTGACAGTTACTGTCACTCACTAGCTACAAGTGCCCTGCTGTGACCAGATTCATGAACCCCGTGCATTACAGCAGTGGTTGGGTCACTTATGGCCTCTTCTATCTGCAACTCAGCAAAACACATAATAAATAATGTATGCTAAAATGATGGCTTGATGGAAATGTGAAAGAATGGAAGGTTCAATGAAAGGATGGGTGAAAAGAGTGACAGGAAAGCATGCATGGATAGATGAAAAAGGATGCATGGTTGAGTATTGGTATTGGGTAAATGGATGGATGTGTGAAAGGATGATTGAAAGAAAGGGTGGATATGTGGATACTGAATGGATGGATAAAGGCTTGTGAATTTGTGTGAAAGACTGGATGAGGAAAAGTGAAGCTTAAATCATGATGGCTACGAGTATATATAGAGGAAGAATGAAAGGACGATTGCATAATTGTTTGGATGAATAAAGAAGGCATCTCTTCTTATGTAAAGAGATTAGTGATGCCCCTCTATACTTATATAGCAAAAGCTCCTTCCACCTGCCAAATCCATCTGTCTTACTGTGCAGTAGAGCAAGTCAGGTTTCTTTACTTTCCTTACTGCCCAGCAAATCAATTTGTTGGAAAGAATTTGTGATGGTGGGTGAGACTAATGAGTAAGGTAGGACTAGCAAGTGCCCGATTTGATTTTAAGTTGGCGTAGGGGATACTCTGTGACAAACATGCCACATACAATCTATATAGCCTATTCCTTTCAATGAAGTGTAGTGCATCATTTCCCCCATCTACTTATGGCAGACAGGATTAAATATAGCCACATTTTAAACATGACATGTATTACATATCTTAATTATTCATCTGCCTCTTTGGAGCCAGGGTAGAAACTAAACTAAGTGAAAGGCATATAGGGAGGAGCAGGGCCATTGGAATTAAAGATAAATAACTGTCAACTACATCTGCTCGAGCTGTAGACAGTAGCAACGTACTCGAAGCACTGGATAGCTTGCCTCCAATTATATGGCACAACATTTTATACTCAATAGTGCCTAATTCCTTACTCATCATGATGAGAGGTAATTCATTTGAATTTTTCCACTAAATGTGTCTGTTTAATTACTAGAAAAGCCTTTAAAAGAAGAAAAAAAACATTGTTTTTTTAATGTAGTCCTATTCATTCTTAATTGTCTTGTACTAGACAGTTAATGCTTCTTATATAAGGTATGTGTAGGTAAACAAATAAAATATTGGCCCTGTGACTCTCCCAATCATAAATATTCACATCAAATTCCAATGTCCTTAGGGGACCAAAAATGTAGTGCTGCTGTGTGTGAGAAAGTAGCCTCTTTCTAGCCTTGTTACCCCCACTTTTGGCCTATGTGTGAGTATATGTCAGGGTATTTTCACTGTCTCACTGGGATCCTGCTAGCCAGGGCCCAGTGCTCATAGTGAAGACCCTATGTTTTCAGTATGTTTGTTATGTGTCACTGGGACCCTGCTAGCCAGGACCCCAGTGCTCATAAGTTTGTGGCCTATATGTAAGTGTTCCCTGTGTGATGCCTAACTGTCTCACTGAGGCTCTGCTAACCAGAACCTCAGTGGTTATGCTCTCTCTTTACAAATTGTCACTAACAGGCTAGTGACCAATTTCACCAATGCACATTGGCATACTGGAACACCCTTATAATTCCCTAGTATATGGTACTGAGGTACCCAGGGTATTGGGGTTCCAGGAGATCCCTATGGGCTGCAGCATTTCTTTTGCCACCCATAGGGAGCTCTGACAATTCTTACACAGGCCTGCCACTGCAGCCTGAGTGAAATAATGCCCACATTATTTCACAGCCATTTTACACTGCACTTATGTAACTTATAAGTCACCTATATGTCTAACCTTCACCTGGTGAAGGTTGGGTGCCAAGTTACTTACTGTGTGGGCACCCTGGCACTAGCCAAGGTGCCCCCACATTCTTCAGGGCAAATTCCCCGGAATTTGTGAGTGCCGGGACACCATTACACACGTGCACTATACATAGGTCACTACCTATGTATAGCGTCACAATGGTAACTCCGAACATGGCCATGTAACATGTCTAAGATCATGGAATTGTCACCCCAATGCCATTCTGGCATTGGGGAGACAATTCCATGATCCCCCGAGTCTCTAGCACAGACCCGGGTACTGCCAAACTACCTTTCCCGGGGTTTCACTGCAGCTGCTGCTGCTGCCAACCCCTCAGACAGGTTTCTGCCCTCCTGGGGTCCAGCCAGGCTTGGCCCAGGAAGGCAGAAGAAAGGACTTCCTCAGAGAGAGGTGACACCCTCTCCCTTTGGAAAAAGGTGTCAGGGCTGGGGAGGAGTAGCCTCCCCCAGCCTCTGGAAATGCTTTGATGGGCACAGATGGTGCCCATCTCTGCATAAGCCAGTCTACACCGGTTCAGGGATCCCCCAGCCCTGCTCTGGCGCGAAACTGGACAAAGGAAAGGGGAGTGACCACTCCCCTGACCTGCACCTCCCAGGGGAGGTGCCCAGAGCTCCTCCAGTGTGCTCCAGACCTCTGCCATCTTGGAAACAGAGGTGCTGCTGGCACACTGGACTGCTCTGAGTGGCCAGTGCCAGCAGGTGATGTCAGAGACTCCTTCTGATAGGCTCTTACCTGTGTTGCTAGCCTATCCTCCTTCCTAGGTAGCCAAACCTCGTTTTCTGGCTATTTAGGGTCTTTGCTTTGGGGAATTCTTTAGATAACGAATGCAGGAGCTCATCAGAGTTCCTCTGCATCTCTCTCTTCACCTTCTGCCAAAGGATCGAGCGCTGACTCCTCAGGACGCCTGCAAAACCACAACAAAGTAGCAAAGACGACTACTGCAACCTTGTATCGCTGATCCTGCCGCCTTCTCGACTGTTTTCCTGGTGGTGCATGCTCTGGGGGTAGCCTGCCTCCTCTCTGCACTAGGAGCTCTGAAGAAATCTCCCGTGGGTCAACGGAATCTTCCCCCTGCAACCGCAGGCAACAAAAGACTGCATCACCGGTCCTCTGGGTCCCCTCTCAGCATGACGAGCTTGGTCCCTGGAACTCAGCAACTCTGTCCAAGTGACTCCCACAGTCCAGTGACTCTTCAGTCCAAGTTTGGTGGAGGTAAGTCCTTGCCTCCCCATGCTAGACTGCATTGCTGGGTACCGCGTGATTTGCAGCTGCTCCGGCTCCTGTGCACTCTTCCAGGATTTCCTTCGTGCACAGCCAAGCCTGGGTCCCCGACACTCTAACCTGCAGTGCACAACTTCTTGAGTTGCCCTCTGGCGTCGTGGGACTCCCTTTTGTGTCTTCGGGTGAGCTCCGGTTCACTCCTCTTCGTAGTGCCTGTTCCGGCACTTCTGCGGGTGCTGCCTGCTTCTGTGAGGGCTCCCTGACTTGCTGGGTGCCCCCTCTGTCTCCTCATCCAAGTGGCGACATCCTGGTCCCTCCTGGGCCACAGCAGCATCCAAAAATCCTAACCGCGACCCTTGCAGCTAGCAAGGCTTGTTTGCGGTCTTTCTGCAAGCTTCTACACGACGTGGGACATCCATCCTCCAAAGGAGAAGTTTCTAGCCCTCTTCGTTCTTGCAGAATCCACAGCTTCTACCATCCAGTGGCAGCTTCCTTGGACCCTCAGCTGGCATTTCTTTGGTATCTGCCCTATCTCGACTTTGTCGCGACTCTTAGACTTGGTCCCCTTGTTCCACAGGTACTCTCGTCCTGAAATCCGCTTTGGTTGCATTGCTGGTGTTGGTCTTTCTTGCAGAAATCCCCTATCACGACTTCTGTGCTCTCTGGGGGATATAGGTGCACTTTACACTTACTTTTCAGGGTCTTGGGGTGGGCTATTTTTCTAACCCTCACTGTTTTCTTACAGTCCCAGCGACCCTCTACGAGCTCACATAGGTTTGGGGTCCATACTTTATTCGCATTCCACTTTTGGAGTATATGGTTTGTGTTGCCCCTATACCTATGTGCTCCTATTGCAATACATTGTAATTTTACACTGCTTGCATTACTTCCTTTTGCTATTACTGCATATTTTTGGTATTGTGTACATATATCTTGTGTATATTTGGCATCCTCATACTGAGGGTACTCACTGAGATACTTTTGGCATATTGTCATAAAAATAAAGTACCTTTATTTTTAGTATATCTGTGTATTGTATTTTCTTATGATATTGTGCATATGACACCAGTGGTATAGTAGGAACTTTGCATGTCTCCTAGCTCAGCCTAAGCTGCTCTGCTATAGCTACCTTCTATCAGCCTAAGCTGCTAGAAACACCTCTTCTACACTAATAAGGGATAACTGGACCTGGTACAGAGTGTAAGTACCCCTTGGTACCCACTACAAGCCAGGCCAGCCTCCTACATTGTGCCATCCATGATCTATGATTTGAAGAAGTGTTTTCTCAGAGCATTATTTACAATTTGTCTATTGCTATTCTTCTTTTTCTCGATATAGATACTCCTGCCTAATGACCACCACTAATCTTGCAAGAGATAGTGGCCCGTCTGTGGCAGCAGAGGCTTGGGAACATTCAGGCAGAATACCAGAAACTGGTGATCCTGGAAGAGGAGTAGGCCAAAACAGCTGCCTCAGACACAGGACCCAGCAGAACAGCATGCCAGCCCCCAGCCAGTACATCACTGGTGCCACGCCAGCAGTCAGGGTCAATGACTGCACCTGCTTCTGCACCCTCATGCTCCAACAGGGCATCGCTCAGACGCATCCTACAGCAGATGTACCGGATGGAGAGCCCACTCACCAGCATTAAGCAGCACCTTGACCAGGTCCTGACCCATGTTGACAGTGCCATTTTTTAAGCCCTTTTTTATTTTTTTGTTTTGGTGAGAGGGACTTGTTGTGGGAGGAGAGGGTGGGAAGGGATATGGGCTGGACTTTGGGCTTTTAGTTGAACTTTTCAGGGATGGGGTTATTTATTCGGGAAGAGGGGTGGGACTGTTGGGTGGGAAATGAAGGGTTTTCTATTTGTAAAAAATAAAGGGGATTGTTTTACTTCATTTGTGTCTCATATCCTTATTTTGGTCTTTTAGTTTTCTCTACTGTCTTTTAGCATAGCCTTTTATTTTTAATCTACTAAAAAGTGTATGTCATTTACTAAGACCCTTGCTCTATTGCTCCCTGCAAGTATTATTGACCCGTAGGGGAAGAATGCCCTTGCCTATTTTGCCTACAGAAACCCAGTACACACATAAAACATCTTCTCCAGTAGGAGTTAAATACTGACTAAACAAGTTCACTTCAATCCATAGTTCTTCTCTTACCTGAATAGATCAAGCGAGGGAGTCTTCTTACTGCAGGGTTTTCTTAAGATGGCATCTCAAGGGGGAGGTATGTAGGTAGTAATAGCAGGCTAGCAAGCTAACAGTGAAGACAGAACTTTACAGAAGGTGCCACTCCCACCTATGCAACCTCCAACTACAGGATTAATCAAAGGGGTAACCATCACTGTCAACTCAATTGAAAGAAAACAGAGAGTTATTCGATCATCACCATATTATCGTAGCTTTAGGAAGACTGAGACCAGACAACCAGAATGGCAGTATTTAACACACAGCAAAGAAGACCTGATATGATAATAAAATATAGCAATATCAATTTCTTCTGAGCAATGGTTGGGAGGTATAGTATAAAATGAAACTTAAGAAATGAAATGATGGAGTCAGGAAAAGTAGGCTCAGACTCAAGAGTGATTGGACAAGGTTAAGCGTTTACAGAACACACACACAAGGCATGAATGAAGATGTAGATTGGGCCAGTGTTGAATATTGCTCAGGAAATAGAAGGTAACAGATAATGCAGGTGATGAAGGGCCTCTTCTCTTGTGCACCTAAAAACAACCAAGCAAGAAAAATATGTAGTTAGTGAAACATGGCATTGTTGCAGGTTTCAAATAGTACAGACAACTGCAATCTTGGAGTCTGATTACGAGTTTGGCGGTAGAAAAACCCGACCGCCACACCCGTGGTGTGGAGACCGCCGCAGAGCTGGCAGTCTCCCCACCTGCCGTATTATACGTTTCTGCTGGCCAGCTCAGTGGAAAATGTTCTGTGGCATTGGACTTTGCTCCACATGGAGCCAAGTATAATGACATCACACAGGGAGCATCCCTAGCACCCTTGGAATGCACGCGGTCTGCTGAGCAAACAGTGCACATTCTAACAGTGCTGGGAGGGGGGCCCATGCACTGACTATGACAATGACTTGGGCAGTACAGTAGCGCCCCTGTAGCCCCCAGCACTTGTTCTCCCAAGCCTTTTCAATGCAGTTGAACCGCCATGAAAAGACTGGTGGAGAACATCAGCAGGGCAATGATGACTTCAGCATAACCAGGACAGCCGTCAGTCCGTCTGGGTCAGAGATCCTAGCGGAGACCACAGTCTTTTGGTGGTCCGACCACCAGACTTGTAATGTGGGGGTCAGACTGCCACAGTCACAGCTGTTCAACCGCCATTACGAGTCTGGTGGTCTTGAAATTGCCGGATTGGTAATATGGCACTTAGTGCAGTTTGTTACTTATGTAATATACCTATTTAATCAATCATTGTAAAGGCAAACCACTCATAAAAAATTACATTTGAAATTGGATGGCACATTAGGGAGATATAGCTCTTTGCTTTATCTCCATCTGTTTTAAAGGAGACATGTGGGGTAGTCAGAGAGAGGTGCATGGGTAAAAAGAACAATTCTTAAAATAACCTATGGCGGCAAGGTGGTCCAGGACAAATTGAATGATCATTAGCGAAATGAAATATGCTATTGATTTGCTTGCCGTGCTCTGCAGCCAGAGTGACCTGGAGGAAATGGAATTATACCTAAAAAACAGAATTCTGCAGTGCAGCTGTACGTCTTTAGTGGCTGGATGTAGGAATGGAATGGATCGGATGGATGTGGATGGATGGAGCAAGGCAAAATGCAGAGTTAAATAAAAATAAAAAAAATTGTTTTAAAAATCGTGATTAAAAAATACATATGAAAAAATACAATAAAGAAGAAATTTAAAAAAGTAAAATAAAAAATGGCATAAAAATTAAAAGTAAAAATTAAAATAGAATAAAAATAACTACCCAAAAAGCAAATGATCAATAATTACAATGTTTGTATGTAAGCCTACATCAAAGACACACTGGCTGCAGCGACCAGCCAGCCGCATGGTCAAAAAACAAGTTACAACAACATAGAACAAGGAGGAGGCATGGAAAACAAAGAACACATGCAAGCCTATGTCTAGGGACACTGGCTGGATGGGTAAAATGACTGCTAGCCAGCCACATGGTTAAACAACAACAACGAGCAAGGAGGCATGGCAAACAAAGTACACGTGTAAGCCTATGGCAAAGGACACTGACTGGATGGGTAAAATGACTGCTAACCAGGCACATGGTTAAACGACAACAACAAGGAACAAGGAGGCATGGCAAACAAGGAACCCATGCAAGCTTATGGCACATGGAGCAACACTGGCTGAATGCAGAAAAAGGCTGCCAGCCACATGATCAAACAACAACAACAAGGAGCAAGGAGGTATGGCAAAAAAAGAACACATGCAAGCCTATGGCAAGAGACACAGGCTAGATGGACAAAATGGCTGGAAGCCAGCCATATGGTCAACTAACAACAACAAGGAGCAAGGAGGCATGACAAACAAAGAACGTATGCATGCCTATGGCAAAGGGAGGGACACTAGCTGCAGGCAATAAATGGCTGTCAGCCACATGGTCAAACAACATACACCTATGCCATCAAATATTTCTATTCCTCAATATATACACTTTTTGTAAAACACATGAAAGGCAAACAATAATCAACATTTTAAATTTAATCCAGTGCAATCCCTGCCCTGAATGAAGTTTTAAAAACATATACCACTGAAAAATGTATTTCATGCACTGATGAGTACTAGTACTGGGCTGACTGGCTAAGTGGCCCTTTGGAAATCTAGGCCACATACTAAACTAATATTACAAATGTTACAGACAGGTAGAAAAGTGTACTGAGCTGTGCAACAATTTTCCTTTACAAAAGGTGAAAAATCAATGGAATGCAAAATAAATAATAACTAGACTCATAATTAATGTCCAGCCTACCTAACACTATACAAGTTTAAAATCAAATATACAAGTGTATAAGTGACAAAGGCATATATGGTAAGGGAGCTGAGATGGGGGATTACTGAACTTGTTGCAAATGTTGCATGATGTACATTGATGTTCAATTATATTATCACAGATACCCTAATACTGTTATATCTCTTGTTTCAGCATTAACTGATTAAGGTGAAGGTGATCACTTGGATCTGGTTCGGAAACCAGTGATGCCAAAGGGCCCAGTGGCACGGAGGGTAAGTGGAATGGCCCCCAACTGCTGGTGAACCTCAAAGAGACTGTGACACCTGGATCTTTTCCTATCCTCATTTCAATCTCCACCCTCCCACTTGCTCCCCCCATTTGGCAGCAGCTGCCCCCCTAATAGGGGTGGCCTCACCTTTGCTGCAGGCACCTCTGTCCCTGCCCCAGTGTCCCAGTATGCATTCACTGAGGAGTCTGTAGAGCTATTACAGATGATTGCTCTAGGACAGACTGCACTTCTGAATGCCATCCAGGGGCTGGCTTGCCAGAAGATTCAGATGCTGGCTTACCTGGATGGCATTCATAGTGCCCTGTCTGGCCTAGAGTGGTCATTCCAGGATATGGCCTCCTCATTGGCTGCAGCCTCCCTCCCACCTCATCCTCAGGCCCACACTCCCACCCCTTCCTCATCCCAAATCCCTAAACCCAGCCCTATCCGAAGCACACAGAAACATACGCATGTACCCACCATAACCACAAGCAGCACATCCTAACACTGACACAGCACAATACGCAGGCACAGACACACACATACAGACAACATGCTCACCACCACCACTAGCATACCCATAGGCATCACACCCACCAAAACACAACCACAAACCTGTGCCACCAGCACACCCACAGACACAAAACCCACCACTACACCAACATGCACACACACCACAAGCACCCCCCCATTCAGTGCACCCACATGACACAACCACACCCCCCACCACCAGCACACCCACAGACACAACACCCACCACTACACCAACACCCGCACATACCACAAGTACACCCTCAGTCAGCACACCCACCAACATGTACACATGCACCAGCACATCCACTGATACCACACCAACACATACCTCATCCACTACTTACAAATCCACACATACTAGACTCTAGACTCAAACACCCATACTCACCCACCAAAAAAACAATCAGTAAGGCACAAATCTAAAGATACAGCATATACATCAGACCGTCAAGCACCCCCACCTTCACCACACACGCACAACACAGACAGTTCCTCTACCTCCTCAACTCCCTGAAGACCACCCTACCCAATTTTCCAAGGAAGATCTACTTTTCTCTCTGGCCATGACCCCTTTCAAACCCAAAACCACCCCTCCCAAACATCTTTCCAGCCCTTCTGCCTACCGAACCACCCCTTCCACATCCCACCTTAACCCTTCCAAACATAATGCCACCCCTCCCAAATGCCTTTCCACCATTTCCAAATCCTAACCCACTCTTTGAAAATCCCAACCCACCCCTTCTGAATTCCAACTCAACCTCTTCCAAATCTTCCAAATCCCAACCCACCCCTTCCATATCCCACCCCTACCAAACTCACCCTTCCCAAACCCAAGGGCTCCCCCTCCCAGTAAGATCATTGAGTTGCCTGCTCACTGACCCATATATGCCCCTTCCAGAGAAGATTTATTTTTCCAGTGACATTAGGAGGCAAGTTGTAGGCATAAACCCACACAGTCGACTACTGGCCTTGTGCTTTTTTGTTTATGTTCTGTTTTTATATTTTTACTTATGAGAGAGTTATTCCTTTGATATAAAGCATTTTTATTTTGAGAATACCTTTGTCCTAGCCTTATTTTGTGACTTTTACTAATTTTTGCTGATGATTTTCTTTCTGCTAATTGCACTTACCCTCATTTTTGACAGTGACAAGCACAGTTTTTATCTTTTTGATATTTTATCAAAACATGCATTAGTGTTGTACATTTGTGATGGACATATTAATGTTGGTGCAAGCATTCATGTTGGTATTGGACACTTACACCAAAATCTTACATGGCTCTGTTATTGTGACTGGAGAATGCATGTGTGTTTATTTTGACAGGATATGTCAATAATATGGACAAATGCATTACACAGGAAACCTAGCAATTTACAGTGAAATGGGATCTTTAGAATGCAATATAGTTCACACAACAATGGGGGCATGTGACCTTCATACATCTCTGCCATGTTTGCATTTCAGCAGTAAAAATGTTAGTACATTCTGTGCAGGCTCACCAGTACATGTTGTAGTGTAGTTGCTACATTAGTATGGGGTTGTTTAGTTCCAATTGGGCATACTGTTTCAATTGATACTTTTGAGATTTTGGGGACATTATTGCACACACCTGTGTGAACATATTTCTATTTTGATGTTTGAGACTTTGTGTACATGTCCATTGCCATTAAGGCAGTCAGTACCAGATCGGTATATACTACTTACATCTTGAGGTCTGTTCTGATACGTTTTCTAACTACAACATTACACACTTGAGGCGTGTGCAGCATTATGGTGGTGTTTGCACATTGAGCCATGCATGTGTCCAGTATTACTGTGATGCTACAAATCTGAGAATAACAGGAATGCTTGTGACTTACCTTATGTTCCCACAGTGATTTCCATTCTGGAAGTAGCCCAGGAGCAGCAGGAGGAGTGGTAGCAGTGGGTTCATGGCTACAGGATACGTGGAAAACGTTAAAAAGGTGAATTTCATCCTTATATAGCTCGCAATTTGCTAACTCAGGTGTGGAGGTTTGGCCGCCACAGTTGCATCAACATGACTGACTTACAGTAAAAGGGGCTGCCGTCCCACCACTAGCTGCTTTTGGCTACGGTGCTGTCAATGCAGGTGAAGTTTCTTTGCGGTGATGGTGGGCCATCAACATTCTTTCACTTATACTCCTGCTGACATCTAAATAGGGCAGGCCAACTGTCACTGCGACAGGTGGGTTTCAAGTCAAAAAGTCAATGGTAGGGCCATTACCGCAAACACATCTACAGCCTGAACCACTGGATGGAATTGCATAAACTTTGGCAGAAAGCTAGCTGCCGGTACGCAGATTGTGCTTTTTGTTATTTGGTGCAAATCCATTCAGTAGTTTAGGAGACTTTTAAGGGCAAATAAATTTGTATATGTCTGGCTGTGAATAATTCGTGAAATATGCAAATGTTCACAAATACGAGTGTTAAAAGAAGCATTGCAATTGGCTGACCGCAACCTGACTAGAAAGTAGTGACTGCCATTTTATTTCATTGGACACGGTCCCCATGGGTGAAAATTAAAATTGGAAGTGACATGAGGGGTCGGAGTGAGGGTCCCTTGACACCAGGGGTGTGATATAGGTTTTTTTAGAGGCAAATTATGTGTTTAATATAATTATGCATCACTGCACGTGATATTCGTGAAAATTAATGGTTTCACTAATTTACGTGAATTATTCACGATCATGGAAAAACTTGAAGGAAAAACTACAGACTCATTCACACACTCATTCATTCACTCATACAGGCCCTCAGAGGCTCAGGCCCTGTGGCCCTGTGACAAACCTGCACTGCGCATGGCCAAAGGCACGGGGATTGGGTGGTTATAAGGGCATGGCTGCAAGGCCTGGTTGCAAGGCCAGGCCTTGTGACCAACCCATGCTGCGCACGCCCAAAGACTGTACACAGTGGGGGTTGGAATAACATATAGTATTAACATTTCTTACTTTAAAAACCCATAGAAATTCACTGAAATAAATAAAGGTTAAAGGGACGTTATGGACAGGTTCTGAGTTTACTTATACAAAACCATAGAAATTCTGCAGTGATAGTTAGAGTTCTTTCAAGTAACTCTAACTTGTACCCTAAGGTAACTATAACTCACGCCTTTGCCATGTACAGCTAAACACTCCACATATTATGTCATTGATGAGATCTCATGTGGCATCTTTGATATCACTGCAACGTTTGCTATAACATTATTCATATGAAAACTGCACATGGCAAGGGCGTGAGTTTTTATATATATATATATATATATATATATATATATATATATATCTATAATAACAAACAAACGGGATGCACTCTATAGTAGCTCATAAACAGTCTACATGTTTCAACCATATCGGTCTTTTGCACGACTGTTAGTCCATCATCACTGTTTCGATTATATATCTCGTATAAACACCAGAGCATTCTGGATCTTGTAATTAATCAACTACTACGGCACAATATCTAACAATTCACATAAAAGCTCTTACTCAGTTATTAAAAGATGCTCCAATGCTCCATAGTTCAACTTTCAATATGCATTGATTAACAACGACTTCATTTGCTCTCCGTGAGACTAACAATTAACATGCCATTAAGTTCATCCTCAGTTGGGCCTTTCATACATTAATTATAATCCATACACAAATCATTTTTATTTTCAATGATCTTTGGCAAACATCCTGATGCATGACATACTTAAGTAAGTTACCTTGATTTAACAATCCATGATATTTTCCACATTGGCCTATGATTTCATTTATAGACTATGGGTGTCATTGTGACTCCGGCGGTGAGAGATAATGTGGTGGTAGTACCGCCAACAGGCTGGCGGTACTTACCGCCACATTATGACATTGGCGGGTTGGCTGAAGCCAACCCGCCAATGTACCACTCCGACCACCATGCGGTAGCAGCCGTCGGGCTGGAGATAAGAATCCCCAGCCTGGCGGCTGCTATTGTACCGCCGGCGGTATCATGACCCTGCCTACCCCCATGGTTTCCATAGCATTCGTAATGCCACTAAAACCATGGAGGTAGGCCCTATCAGTGACAGGGAATTCCTTCCCTGTCACTGATTGGAGGCCCCCTCCTGCCAAACACTCCCCAGATGGCCCCACCCACCATTCATCCATGTTCCCCCTCCCTTCCAACCTCTGCCCCATAAACACACACACACACACAAACACACACGCAGACACACACTCATTCACACAGACATACACACATATATCCATTCATTCAAGCACACATCTGTAAACACATTCACACTGACATACAGACATGCATTCACATTTCCATTCATACACGCACACACACACACACATGCAAACAATACTACACACACACTCACATTAACGTACACACACACATACATGCACACACCTTCCACCCACCTCCCCTGTCGGAAGCCCGACTTACCTGCATCCAGGTGGTCTTCCGGCAGGCGAGGGGATGGGGTGCTGATACCACCAGCAGAGCCCGCCAGCAGAAAACCACCAGGCCATAATATTTTTCATAACATGGCTGGCGCCAGTCTATTGGCGTGGCGCTGCTGGTG
Source organism: Pleurodeles waltl (assembly GCF_031143425.1). Taxonomy (NCBI): domain Eukaryota; kingdom Metazoa; phylum Chordata; class Amphibia; order Caudata; family Salamandridae; genus Pleurodeles; species Pleurodeles waltl. The sequence goes on from NC_090437.1 coordinate 1,073,648,546, forward strand.
GTAGCAGTGCTATCTTACCTACCATCTGCCAGTATGGCCACAGCCGGATTTCCACCTTTCTTGTGGCTGGTAGCCACGGCGATGGTCTTTTGGCGCCCGTCGCCACGGCAGTAGGCAGCACTTACCGCCATTATTGTAATTTCGACCTTAATATGTATGTAAAGTTCCTTATCGAAGTTTAAACCCAAGGATGTTTAGTTGTAAGTTTCATTATATATTTGGACTCTTTCCTTCTCATTCTGCACTCTGTCTCTAACTCTGGGTGATAAAGGTGCTATATCTACCAGTAAGTATCGCCAGATTATCCATGTGGGTCTATGTGTACCTTATTAATGTTTCTGGCTACAGCATACCTGATGTCATTATTTTTTACAGCTCTGATATGTTCAAGGATTCTCTTTTTTAATTTGCAAATAGTGCTTCCAATAGTTGTAAGTCCACATCCGTACTCAAGTATATACACCACATGAGTGCTTTCACAAGTAATCTTCTGATTGATTGCAATTTCACCACCATTTGCATCCTTAAAGGACCTTGTATTTTTACCAATACTACAAGCTTTGCAAGAGAGGCACTTCCTAAAGCCCTTTCTTATTTCTTGAAGCCAGGATTTGTGTTGCCTCTTCTCAAAGTAACTGTGTGCCAACTTTTCTGTCATAGTCGGAGCTCTTTTATATGCAACCGACACTGAAGCTCCTATTCTGTTATGTGTAGATCTTCACCTAGGACATGACAATATTTTTGGAAGATGTTCCTACTTGAAACATGTTGTTTGCTGTATGACAAGATAACTCTTGGTTTTGATGTTTGTGATTCACCCACTGAGATGCTATTTTGTTTGTTCCAAACATCTCACTTCAATTTATTTGTTTTGCTTTTTCTAAACCTCTTTGTATGTGATCTTGTTTGTGACCTCTTGCTTTAAACCTATTTAGCATTGCTGCCCCATTTTCAGTAGAACAATTTCTTCTCAGCTTGATAAATTCACCATATGGGGTGTTCTTTACAACATGATGGGAATGAAAACTAGACCCATGTAAGTTAGTAGAGGTTTCCTTTCCATACAAGGTTGTTTGTAGCTGGGTATTCTCTACATACAGGGTTACATCTAAAAATATTTTAAACCCATAGAATTAGAATTCGGCATATCAAAGAAGGTTTTGAAGCAATTTACAGTTCTGTTACAAATAATTAATAGATGATCTACATATTTAGTCCATAACACAATCTTGTCAATAAATATTCCTGATGATGTTCCCCCAAACACCAGTTCTTTCTCCCACCATCCCATCATCAAGTTCGCATAACTGGGAGAAAGGTCCACACCCATTGCTGGACCAAATTGCTGTTTGTAGACTTGTTTATCAAAAATGAAGACATCATTTTTCAGGCCGAGGATAATCATGTCCAACAACATCTTTGAGTGCTGGTACTCCCCAACCTTTCTCCCTTTTATGAAATATTCAATGACCTGTATGCCCACTTTATGTTTGATTATGCCATGTTATGCCATCAATGATATCAAGTAATTCTCCAGTATCGCTGATGTATGAGCTTAGATTTTGCACCATGGGGGATAGATAATACTCAACATATTTAGCAATGTTCTCCAACACAGAACCACATGCCGATATTATTGGTCTTCCTGGAGGATTTCTAAGATTCTTGTGTCTCTTAGTTAAAAAATGGGTTGTTGGTAGTATAGGATGAGCCACTATTAGGGATTTTAATTCATCATCAATATTCAGTAAATCAATATGTCACTGCCTCAATTTCTTATCAATGTCTTGTTTGATCGACAATTTTGGATTATGTAGCTATCAGTGTCATTTATTTACTGCATTGCTTCTGTGATATATACTTTCTTGTCCAACATCTTATATATATATATATATATATATATATATATATATATATATATATATATATGTATATATATATATATATATATATATATATATATATATATATATATATGTATAGATCCATATAGAGATAGTTGTATAGATATATATTGATATATATACACACACAATCACTTTGTCGGCGTTGCCTCTCCACACCTAACCGCCAGTGGTGCCTGAAATGTGACGTGCGCCGCCGCGTCTTTAAATCAACACTTTCATCCTACTTCAACACAGGCACTCCAAGAACGAGTGAAGCTGCAGGATTTATTTCTTCCAAACAATTCGCCACCATGTTTGCTTACTATTTATACAATCACATGAACTCATCAGCAAACATCCTTACCAACAATAAACAATCCCTTTTAAAGTTTGTCAACATAAAACCTGCATTATTGGGCTATTCTTGATACACTAATCCTTTTGAGTTTTGCTGTCAATGAAACCGACAAAATATTTCAGAATGAGGTAGATGGCTACAAAATTACCGCTATGCGGGTACGTGTAACAGCCATGAAGATCTGTGAAAATGTATAATAATCTCAAAATTATTATTATCATGCTTGCTCAAATAAAAAGTACCTATACGGTTTTGTACTTTATAAAAAATCTAACATTATTTCACTATAACCTGTTACACAAACAATCTAGCCCTTGTGGGCAACATTATGTTGAACCCTCTCCTTTCACTCCAGTACACAGATATATAGCTCTTTGATTTCACATGACAGCTCTGTAACGAAAAAATTAAAACGGGATTAAAACAAGCTTGTTTGTCAATATTTTACCAACATTGTCAAATGAAAAATACAGAGCAATAATCATTTTATCTCAAGCGTATATACAATTCCTCATTACTGTTCAGCCCATTTGGTGCTTTGGTATTGAAAGCAATTATATATCTCAACTCCAAAGTCCTTAGTTTCTTTTCTCTATCATCTCCCCTAATATCTTTCTTTACCCCATCAATCACACTTTATTTTAAATTGTATATACACTTTGTAATGAAATGCATGGGGGTGCCAGTTCCCCCAGCATCCCCTGGGACCACCACTTCCCCAGACCTAAATTTAAATAATAATCTCAAGTAACTATAACTCGTGGCCTTAGGTAAGTATAGCTCACGTCCTTGCAATGCATTGCTAGTTATTTCACAAATGACATCACTCATGACATGTTTGATAGCATCATTAAGAATATCAATTTAATATTTACAGTAAATTTTTTGATTAAAAAACTGAGTGGTGGGGGCATAAGTTATAGTTACTTGAGATAACTCTACCTATACCAGGTGAATTTCTAAGGTTTTGTACGTTTAAAATGTGAGCCTAACTATAACGGCCCGGTAACCTTTTTTTAAGTGAATAAATATATATCTATGTATATATATATTCACTTAAAAAACAAAGGAAAGGTTACATGGACGTTATAGTTAGATTCTGAATTTACTCACACAAAACCAGAGAAATTCAGCAGCTATAGTTAGAGTTATTTCAAGTAACTATAACTCATGGCATAAGGAAATTATAACTCGCACCCCCGCCATGCACAGTTTTTTCTTCAATAATTTGACTTCTAATGTTTCATTGATATTTTTATTGATGTTACAAAAGTTGTCATAAGTGCTGCAATATCTGGGGTAATTGGCAGTCCATAGCGAGGGCGAGAGTTACAGTTACCCTAGTTGATCATGTTTTTCATTTTTGTTGGCTTGGGGTCGATAGGGCAATAGAAATATTTGTTCACAATTGTGTACCTTGCACATGCAGTGATAAAACCAACGTGGTTGTAGAGACTCCTATTATGACGCTAGCATTGTCAAAGAGGGTATGGGAAAAGGTTGCAATTGACATCAGCGGTCCATTTGTTTAATTGAGAGTGGAGAGTAGTTCCGCTGTTGTGATGGTAAATTACTATTCAAAGTGGCCTGAGGTTGCAATTATGAATGAGGTTAAGTCATCCAGGAGTATTTTCTTTTGTGAAGAAGTGTTCAGGATAGAGGATGGGCACCAGAAACAGATTTGGATAGTGGCCCACAATTTGTTTCTAATGACTTTGAATCCTTCTTTAAAAAAGAAAGGATTAAACATCTTAGAACACCAGTAATTGAGGTCTTCAACTGAGTTGTGGATGAGTGTACTCAGTTGTCAATGTATTAAAGATTAAGGCCCTCATTACAACCCTGACGGTAAATGTCACCTACCGCCATGCTGACGGCCGCAAACATACTGTGACCGCGGCGGTATACTGCTACGGATATTGTGACCCCACAGAGGAATCCGCCACTATACAGACACTCACAAAAGTCTACCAGACCAAACGTCAGTGATAAATTGGCGGTAAGAAAACCCATACGGTTACGCCAAAATGAATATGCCCACAGTATCAGGACCCACGAATCACTGCGGCGGTCTTTCAACAATGGTAAACCATTGGTGGCACACAATGCCAAGCTCAAAATACACACGCACTAAAAAAACACCACCACATTGGACAATTCAAACTACATACACCTGACACACATACCCAAACCACACCCACACACCCAATCAAATATAAAACACACACCCACATTACCCACAACCCTTTCAATAAAAAAAAAAGATTGCCAAAAGAGAGAGACACAAGCCAGGAGCACCCACTCAATTTGAGCCACAGAACACCATCACCCATATACCATCCACACACCTTACAGCACACACCCCAACACATCACCCCACACATCCTCTTACATATCACTCACACCACATCCATGGCACCCCAACGACACCCCAGGTTTTCAGAGGAGGAGCTAAGGGTCATGTTGGAGGAAATCATCCGGGTTGAGCCACAGCTATTCGGATCACAGGTGCATCAGACGTCCATTCCTAGGAAGATGGAGCTATGGCAGAGAATCATGTACATGGTCAACGCTGTGGGACAGCACCCCAGAACAAGGGATGACATCAGGAAGAGGTGGAACGACCTACGGGGGAAGGTGCGTTCCGTGGTTGCAAGACACCAGGTAGCTGTACAGAGGACTGACGGTGGACCCCTACCTCCTCCCCAACAACTAACAACATGAGAGGAGCAAGTCTTGGTGATCATGCATCCTGAGTGCATTACAGGAGTAGCAGGAGGACTGGACTCTGGTAAGTCAAATCTTTACTGCTATATCCCCCACCATACCTGCACACCATCACAAACTCCTACCCCTACCCCTACCCTCACCCCATCCCTCCACCACCTCACATATATCCCACTATCACAACCCACCAATCCCTATACCAAGCCCAATAATGCCACAACAATCCATGGACCCCCATCACAGACCTGCATGGACACCCATCACCACAGCATGCCAATTAGAGAGAATCGCCTGCCCAACAAAATCACCACACACACAAGGCAAAGCTGACAGGGCAATCACAACCAAACATGTCACCCTGTCCTTTTGTGCATTAGCATAATCTGGCGGAGGAGCAGAGGCACCGGCGACGGAGGGAGTTGCATCCCACATGGGCCTGGAGGCCGAATCCACTGACGGTGAGGGCACCAGTGGAACGGAGGTCGAGGGGAACACCATGACGGGGAGAGGAGGGGACACCACAAACAGTGACTCCTCCTCCGATGGAAGCTCCCTGGCGGTGGCGGACACCTCTGTGACCACCCCAACAACAGGTACATCAACCATCCCCCCTACTTTCACCGCCCTCCTGGCAGCCCCTCAGGGTGTTTCCCGTGCCTGCTCATCCAGGAGGGTGGCCATCTCCTACGTCCCAGGCACCTCAAGCACTGCCCCAGTCAGCCCTGCTTCCCTCAGTGAGGAGGCTATTGACCTTCTGAGATCCCTCACTGTTGGGCTGTCAATCATTCTGAATGTCATCCAGGATGTTGCGAAGCATTTGCAACAAACAAATGCATGCCTGAAGGGCATTCACTCTGGCATGGCGGCCCAACAGAGAGCATTTCAGGCTCTGGCCTCCGCACTGATGGCAGCCATTGTCCCTGTCTCTAGCCTCCCCACTCCAACTTCCTCTACCCAGTCCCAATCCCAGCCTATCCCAAGCACACCTTCAGACCAGCATTCACCCAAATCAACACACAGAAATGGCTCAGGCAAACACAAGCACCACACTTCATCTCACAGGCATTTACAAAACACCATCCCCATGCAGACACACCAACATCCACTGCCTCCACTGTGTCCCCCTCCTCCTCCTCGTCCACCTCCCTCCCCTCACTCTCTCCACTCACTCCTGCATGCACTACATCCTCATACACTACCTCTATCAACAGCACGCCCATCACTACACATCACTCACTGGCAGTCACCACCCCCACATCCGTGCACACCTCCCCTGTGTCCTCTCCCACTGTGTCTGTGACCTCTCCACCCAAAGTTCACAAACACAAGCACCCACCCACCCATCAGCCATTCACCTCACAACAGCATACAGCCCATGCACCTGCACCCAAACTCAGCAGACAGACACCTCCTAAAATCACTCCCTCTTCCTCCACTCCCAGACCTTCTCCCTCTTTCCGCCCCAGTGCCCCTAAGAAGCTTTTCCTGGCAAACATTGACCTCTTCCCTACCCCTCCCCCTGTCCTTCCCCTCAGGCCAGGGTGGCCAAAACCCAGCCCAGCACCTCAGCCACCAACTCGACGTCCGCTGTGGTTCCTGCAGCTGTCAGAGGCTCAAGGGGGCCACACATCAGCCCAGCCAGTGTGCCACCAACCCCTGCCAAGGCAAAAACCATTCCGCCACCTGGCAAGGTGAAGAAGGGGACAGCATCCAGCAATGCGAAGAAGCCAGAACCACCCAGCAAGGCCACCTCAAAGACTCCAGCTGCCAGACCCAAGGTGACACCACCATCTGCCAAGGTGAGGAAGGGACACAAAACACCAGGCAAGGCACTTCAGCTGTCCGAGGCCGCAGGTGAAGGCCTGGTGGCTACCAGCACAACTGCCAGCACCGCCACCTGCACCACAGCCAACACCGCCATCAGCCCTGCCGCTAGCACCGCTGCAAGAACTACCACCTGCACCGCCCCCTGCTCCGCCGCAAGCACCACTACTGTCAGCAGCAGCAGCCCCAGTGGGCAGCAGTCCGAGGCAGCAGAAGAAGGGCTGGAGCCTCCCCCCACCACTGAAAGCACTGGCACCTGCACTGCGGCCTGCACCGCCACCTGCACTGCCGCAAGCACTGCCGCAAGCCCCGCCACAAGCACCGCCCCTGCACCGCTGACAGTAGCACCACTGCCAGCGGCAGCAGCCCCAGTGGGCAGCCATCCGAGGCTGCAGGAAAGGGGCTGGAGCCTCCCTCCACCACTGGCAGCACCCCTACCAGCACCTGCACTACCACCAATATATGCAGCCGTAGCTGCTGCTGGATGGACTCTAGCCCTGCATCCATGGACTATCATGCATCCTGTTCACTGCAAATATCGTGGCTCAGACACCCAGGTGAGGGACTGTGAACTGCCACACCCCTAGTCCTGCATCACTGGGCACAGAGCCCCCTCCAGAACCAGTGAAAGAAGGCATCCACTCACCTTATACTTGGCAGGATGAAGCACACTGGGCACTAAGGGCCTGATTCTAACTTTGGAGGACGGTGTTAAACCGTCCCAAAAGTGGCGGATATACCACCTACCGTATTACGAGTCCATTATATCCTATGGAACTCGTAATACGGTAGGTGGTATATCCGCCACTTTTGGGACGGTTTAACACCGTCCTCCAAAGTTAGAATCAGGCCCTAAGTCCCCTCCAGAACCAGTGGAGAAATGCATCCACTCACCCTATGCTTGGCAGGATGAAGCACACTGGGCACAAAGCCCCCTCCAGAACCAGTGGAGAAATGCATCCACTCACCCTATCCTTGGCAGGATGAAGCACACTGAGCACAAAGCCCCCTCCAGAACCAGAGGAGAAAGGCATCCACTTGGGAGACTGTGGCTTTGCACTCCCCAGGAGCAAGCAGTGGGCAAACCACCCACTTGAGAGACTTGAGAGACTGTGGCTTTGCACTCCCCAGGACCAGGCAGTGGGCGAACCACCCACTTGAGAGACTTGAGAGACTGTGGCGTTGCACTCCCCAGGAGCAAGCAGTGGGCAAACCATCCACTTGAGAGACTTGAGAGACTGTGGCTTTGCACTCCCCAGGAGCAAGCAGTGGGCAAACCACCCACTTGAGAGACTTGAGAGACTGTGCCCTTGAACTCTCCAGGACATCTCAGGGATTCCCCTCCTGGAGCAGTGGCGTTGACCCATCTTCCGGCTGAGGTGCCCCCCTTTCCCGTCCCCCTAAGATGCGTGTGTTTTCGACCTGATGCCCCCGAAGTGTTCTCTCCATATTGAGGCAGGAGTCAAGTGTGGGCTTGGCCCATGAGTTTTGGCCCAGTGGCCCACGGACATTTTGAGTGGACAATGTACCACCTTATATACATATTGTATATATTGTAAATACTGTTTTTGAATTTGTAACGTATATCTGACTGTTTCTAATATGACACTCATTTGACTCAATTCCTTTTGTCCTTGCGTTCTTCCAGAGGGTTACAGGGTGTATATGTAGTGTTGATGCATGTATTTGTGTGTATGGTGTTGGGGGTGAGGGTGGAGGTGGGGGTGTTGCGTGTGTGTGTGTGTCACTCTCTTTTTCCTCCCCCCCCATGTGTGCTAGGTGCAGTACTCACCATGGTTGTTGCCGCCGCCTCCGTTCATACTCCTGGTAGATGAGAATATACAGCAACATGGGTAACACCTGTAGTTCGGGCTCCATGGCGTCCTGGTTCTTCATTGAGTATCAAGAGGTGAGTAGTTTCCCTTCCAAGTACTGTTTCCACCATGCTTTTGATGGCGTTTGTACAGCCCCGGAAAAGCTGGCGGATGGGCGGGTTGTAATGTGGTGGGCTGTACATTGTCTTCCGCCTGTCCGTTGGCCGTTACCGCCACGGTGTTTGTTGCTACCTCTGTGGCGGTCGGAGTGTTGAAGTGGCTGTCTGTTTTGGCGGTTTCCGCCGTGGTCGTGATAAAACTTTATTTTACCGCCGGCCTGTTAGCGGTATTGCTGCAGCTTTAACACCGACCACCAGGGTTGTAATGAGGGCCTAAATTGCCACCAAGAGGTGAAAAGTATGATGTGGCATTACCCAACTATGCTACATACAATTTCAGGAAAAACATCATTTTTCCCGCTGAAAGAAAAAAGTGCCTTGCAGTCGGTGGTTCATTTGCGGATAGAAGAAATAAATTGTGGAATTCTGGACAAACAGTTGTTGTGTGAAAGAGTGAAAAATTATCAGATTATCAGATTGGATTAGGTGCGAGCCGAAAAAATTAGGCAATTATTTTGTATGCGAGTAAGCAAAGTGGAATGTAATGTGTACAATTTGCATGTAAAGTTTCAGTAATATAGGATGTAATATTTGAAAACTGCATGTAAAATATCAGCAATGTAAGAATAATTAAAAACTGCATTACTTATATTTAAATCCTTGTTTATAGTTAACCTCTTAGCTGCTGGGCCTTCCCCCCCCCCAGTGCTGAGCCCTTTTTTTGGCTATTTGGGGTGGTTCCCGCTTCGGCCTTTATAACTTTTGTCCACATAAGCTATCCACACCGAATTTGTGTCCTTTTTTTCCAACATCCTAGAGAATCTAATGGTACCCAGAGTTTGTGGTTTCCCCTGGAGGAGACCAAGAAATTAGCCAAAATACTGAGGAAATTTTGTTTTTTCCAAAAAAATGGGAATAAAGGGCTGCCGAAGAAGGCTTGTGTTTTTTTCCCTGAAAATACCATCAACAAAGGGTTTCTGGTGCTAAAATCACTGTCTTCCCACCTTTCAGGAACGGGCAGACTTGAATCAGAAAACCACATTTTTCAACACAAATTTGGCATTTTACTGGGACATACCCCATTTTTACTATTTTTGGTGCTTTCATCCTCCTTCCAGTTAGTGACAGGAATGGGTATGAAACCAATGCTGGATCCCGGAAAGCTAAACATTTCTGGAAACTAGACAAAATTCTGAATTCAGCAAGAGGTCATTTGTGTAGATCCTACAAGGTTTTCCTACAGAAAATAACAGCTGAAATAAAAAAATATTAAAAGTGAGCTGAAAACAACAGTCATTTTTCTTTATGCTTTACTCTGTAACTTTTTCCTGCGATGTCAGATTTTTTAAAGCAATATACCGTTATGTCTGCTGGACTCTTCTGGTTGCGGGGATATAAAGGGCTTGTAGGTTCATCAAGAACCCTAGGAATCCAGAGCCAATAAATGAGCTGCACCCTGCAGTTGGTTTTCATTCTATACTGGGTATACAGCAATTCATTTGCTGAAATATGAAGAGTGAAAAATAGGTATCAAGAAAACCTTTGCATTTCCAAAATGGGCTCAAGATAAGGTTTTGAGGAGCAGTGGTTATTTGCACATCTCTGAATTCTGGGGTGCCCATACTAGCATGTGAATTGCAGGGCATTTCTCAAATAGACGTCTTTTTTACACACTCTCTTCTATTTGGAAGGAAAAAATGTAGAGAAAGATAAGGGGCAATAACACTTGTTTTGCTATTCTATGTTCCCCCATGTTCGGTGACAGAAAGTTCTGGAATCTGAGAGGAGCCACAAATTTCCTTCCACCCAGCGTTCCCCCAAGTCTCTCGATAAAAATGATACCTCACTTGTGTGGGTAGGCCTAGCGTCCGCGACAGGAAATGCCCCAAAACACAACGTGGACACATCCCATTTTTTTACAGAAAACAGAGCTGTTTTTTGCAAAGTGCCTACCTGTAGATTTTGGCCTCTAGCTCAGCCGGCACATAGGGAAACCTACCAAACCTGTGCATTTGTGAAAACTAGAGACCTAGGGGAATCCAAGATGGGGTGACTTGTGGGGCTCTGACCAGGTTCTGTTACCCAGAATCCTTTGCAAACCTCAAAACGTGGCTAAAAAAACACGTTTTCCTCACATCTCAGTGACAGAAAGTTCTGGAATCTGAGAGGAGCCACAAATTTCCTTCCACCCAGCGTTCCCCCAAGTCTCCCGATAAAAATGATACCTCACTTATGTGGGTAGGCCTAGCGCCCGCGACAGGAAATGCCCCAAAACACAACGTGGACACCTCCCATTTTTTGACAGAAAACAGAGCTGTTTTTTGCAAAGTGCCTACCTGTAGATTTTGGCCTCTAGCTCAGCCGACACATAGGGAAACCTACCAAACCTGTGCATTTTTAAAAACTAGAGACCTAGGGGAATCCAAGATGGGGTGACTTGTGGGGCTCTGACCAGGTTCTGTTACCCAGAATCCTTTGCAAACCTCAAAACGTGGCTAAAAAAACACGTTTTCCTCACATTTCAGTGACAGAAAGTTCTGGAATCTGAGAGGAGCCACAAATTTCCTTCCACCCAGCGATCCCCCAAGTCTCCCGATAAAAATGATACCTCACTTGTGTGGGTAGGCCTAGCGCCCACAACAGGAAATGCCCCAAAACACAACGTGGACACATCCCATTTTTTTACAGAAAACAGAGCTGTTTTTTGCAAAGTGCCTACCTGTAGATTTTGGCCTCTAGCTCAGCCGGCACCTAGGGAAACCTACCAAACCTGTGCATTTTTAAAAACTAGAGACCTAGGGGAATCCAAGATGGGGTGACTTGTGGGGCTCTGACCAGGTTCTGTTACCCAGAATCCTTTGCAAACCTCAAAATGTGGCTAAAATAACACGTTTTCCTCACATTTCGGTGACAGAAAGTTCTGGAATCTGAGAGGAGCCACAAATTTCCTTACACCCAGCGTTCCCTCAAGTCTCCCGATAAAACTGATACCTCACTTGTGTGGGTAGGCCTAGCGCCCGCGACAGTAAATGGCCCCAAAACACAATGTGGACACATCACATTTTTTCATAGAAAACAGTGCCTACCTGTGGATTTTGGCCTCTAGCTCAGCCGGCACCTGGGGAAAGCTAGCAAACCATTGCATTTTTTAAAACTAGAAACCCAGGGAAATCCAAGATGGGGTGACTTGTGGGGCTCTGACCAGGTTCTGTTACCCAGAATCCTTTGCAAACATCAAAATTTGGCAAAAAAAACACCTTTTCCTCTCATTTCGGTGACAGAAAGTTCTGGAATCTGAGAGGAGCCACAAATTTCCTTCCGCCCAGCATTCCCCCAAGTCTCCCGATAAAAATGGTACCTCACTTGTGTGGGTAGGCCTGGTGCCCGCGACAGGAATAGATCACACAATGGTCAATGTTGGTCCTTACATGAGGCAGCTGTAGACCCTGGGGTGATCCATTCCTGACGCAGGCACTAGGTGTAGGCACTCAAGTGGGGTAGTGTTTTTATCTGGACAGGTGAGGAATCACTGGGTGGTAGGAATTTTGTGGATCCCAGCATATTCCTGTAGTTTGTGTGACAGAAATGCGAGACAAATAGAGTTTTTATTCAACATTTCAGCTTTGCAGGGTATTCTGGGTAAGAAAACTTTGGGTAATCCACACATGTCACACCTCTGTGGACTCCCCCGAATGTCTAGTTTCCAGAAATGTTTGGGTTTAGTGTGTTTCTCTATATGGCCACCGAACCCAGGACCAAACACACAGGTGCCTGCCTTACAAAACCAGTTTGTTTTGCGATAGATAATTTTGATGTCTCCACAATACGATTTGGGTGGTGGAATTTGGGGCTGAACTAAATTGGGGAGCTCCCAAGAGAGCACTCTCTCACTCTCTCTGCTTGCCGCCGCATTCACCTGCTCTCTGGGTTGGGCTAACCCACTATTACCCAGTTACACAGACTGCTTGCGAAGGGACAGCAGGACTGTCCTCATCACCTCCCTCATAATGTACTGGAAGAGGAGTTATCGAATGGGACTCCTCCGACTGAAAAATCACTCCCAGAGTCTGCGCCATTGTCCTATCCCTCAGATGCTGTCTCAGTATCTGATGTCTCAGTCTCTGATCCTATGTCAGAGCTGTCCTCTATAACCCGATTGCCGGCAGCAGTCATCCATCAAGATGCCATCTCTGCTATTGGCTAAACTGTTGCTCTAAAACACTAGCCTACATAGACAGTCACAAAATCGATGGTGTGTGTGAGATACGTGCAACAGTAGAGGCCACCTTACCTGCGCTTCTTCCCTCAATCAGCACGTTCTTACAAGACACTCAAAAACACCTTGTCACATACCATTCGTCACAGTCTTTAGCACCTCCTGCGCCCAGTCCAACAATCATTATTGGTGCTCCCACTCCCTCCTCCTCTGATTCCCTCATTACCACCCAGCAAAAGTGCCCTTCATCTCTCCATAGCCACCCTCCACCCCGCACGTACATTTCATTTGTATTATAGCGCAGGTAATGGCTGACTTTACTAATGTACTCAGCTATTTACATAAAATACAGATTTGCTCTTTGCAGTAGGCATATAAACCTTCTACGCTTCTTTATGGCACTAAAACTGCCACTAGACAAGTATGACCCTTTTGTAGCAGAAACATAGTCACAATACTTACCTGACTTTTTTATTGCTGCCTAAAAGCTACAGTTGAAAAGCGCCAGTTGAAGTATGTGCATTGCTTTGAAGACGCAAGCTGCAACTGCAAGACAACTGGTGGCAAATCTATATATAAATATATATATATATATATATATATATAAAACAAATCAAATCAAATCAAATCATTAACATTTATAAAGCGCGCTACTTACCCGTGCGGGTCTCAAGGCGCTAGGGGAAAGGGGGGGGGGTTACTGCTGCTTGAAAAGCCAGGTTTTTAGGAGTCTCCGTAATGCGGAGTGGTCCTGGGTGGTCCTGAGGCTGGTGGGGAGGGAGTTCCAGGTCTTGGCTGCCAGGAAGGAGAAAGACCTCCCACCCGCCGTGGAGCGGCGGATGCGAGGGACGGCAGCGAGCGCGAGGCCAGAGGAACGGAGGAGGCGGGTGGGGACGTAAAAGCTGAGGCGTTGGTTGAGGTATTCCAGTCCCTTGTTGTGAAGGGCTTTGTGTGCGTGGGTGAGAAGTCGAAAGGTGATTCTTTTGCTGACTGGGAGCCAATGCAGGTGTCTCAGGTGTGCGGAGATGTGGCTGTTGCGGGGACGTCGAGGATGAGGCGGGCCGAGGCGTTTTGAATGCGTTGCAGGCGTTTTTGGAGTTTGGCGGTGGTCCCAGCGTAGAGGGTGTTGCCGTAGTCCAGGCGGCTCGTGACGAGGGCGTGGGTCACGGTTTTTCTAGTGTCGGCGGGGATCCAGCGGAAGATCTTGCGGAGCATGCCGAGGGTGAGGAAGCAGGCGGAGGACACGGCGTTGACTTGCTTGGTCATGGTGAGAAGAGGGTCCAAGATGAAGCCGAGGTTGCGGGCGTGGTCTGCGGGGGTCGGTGCGGTGCCGAGGGCCGTGGGCCACCAGGAGTCGTCCCAGGCGGATGGGGTGTTGCCGAGGATGAGGACTTCCGTTTTGTCAGAGTTCAGCTTTAGGCGGCTGAGCCTCATCCAATCTGCGACGTCCTTCATACCCTCTTGTAGGTTGGTCTTGGCGCTGGCGGGGTCCTTGGTGAGGGAGAGTATAAGTTGGGTGTCGTCGGCGTAGGAGGTGATGATGATGTCGTGCTTGCGTACAATGTCGGCGAGGGGGCTCATGTAGATATTGAAGAGTGTCGGGCTGAGCGATGAGCCTTGAGGTACTCCGCAGATGATCTCGGTGGGGTCTGAGCGAAACGGTGGGAGGTAAACTCTTTGGGAACGGTTTGAGAGGAAGGAGGCGATCCAGTCCAGGGCCTGGCCTTGGATCCCGGTGGAGCGGTGGCGGGTGATTAGGGTGCGGTGACAGACGGTGTCGAAGGCAGCCGAGAGGTCGAGGAGGATGAGGGCGACTGTTTCACCGTTGTCCATAAGGGTTCTGATGTCGTCTGTGACTGAAATGAGAGCGGTTTCCGTGCTGTGGTTGGTTCGGAATCCGGTTTGTGAAGGGTCGAGCAGGTTGTTGTTTTCCTGGAAGGTGGTCAGCTGTTTGTTGACGGTCTTCTCTATTACCTTGGCTGGGAAGGGCAGGAGAGAGATGGGGCGGAAGTTTTTCAGGTCGCTCGGGTCAGCCGTAGGTTTCTTTAGTAGGGCGTTGACTTCGGCGTGTTTCCAGCATTCGGGGAAGGTAGCAGAAGAAAAAGAAGAGTTGATGACGGCCTGGAGGTGCGGGGCGATGATGTCGTCGGCTTTATTAAAGATGAAGTGAGGGCAGGGGTCCGAAGGGGTGCCGGAGTGGATAGAGTTCATGATGGATTTGGTTTCTTCAGTGTTGATGTGGGTCCAGTCGCTGAGGGTGATGGCCGGGGGTGCGGGTTCGGTGATGCTTGGTTGGGTCTGGTGTCCGAAGCTGTCGTGGAGGTCGCTGATCTTGCGATGGAAGAAGGTGGCGAGGGATTCGCACAAATCCTGTGAGGGCGTGACGGCGTTGGCGTTGGGGTTGGAGAACTCCTTGACGATGCTAAAATGTTCTCTGCTGTTGTGGCTGTTTTTGTCCAGTCTGTCGGTGAAAAAGTTCCTTTTGGCAGCGCGGATCAGGTGGTGGTGTTCGCGGGTAGCGTTCTTGAGGGCGGTCATGTTGTCAGCGGTGTGGTCCTTTCGCCAGGCCTTCTCGAGGGCGCAACATTTATTAACCCCCTCCCTGGTGTTGGCCACTGGTCATGACCCGCACCAGGGAGGTAGTGCGGGCATCGGCCAGTGGCCGACGCCCGCATTGAAGGGGTTAAAGAACTAGGTTTTTATTGTTGTTTTAAGAAGGGGAGGTGTGTTGTATCCTATACAACTGGTTATGGCAAAGCCTTTATAGTTCATTGTTGGGTATCCCAGAGTCCTGGGAAAGCTGGTCAGTTGGCCAGTGTCTGCCAAGAGTTTCACACTGCATGACTTGTACTTCCTAAAAATCTTCTATATAATGATATATATCACTTTTATATGTGGGTCTGGTTTTCCTGGGGGCCGATCGCAGCCTCCAGGGAAACCACACACATATTGACAAAAGTGATATATATATATATATATATATATATATATATATATATATATATATATATACATAGATATATCTATAGATAGATCTATACATAGATATATACATATATCTATACATATCTACAGATCTATCTATAGATATATCCATGTACATAGATATATCTATATATATATATATATATATATATATATATTTAGTTGTTGTATGGTTTCCTTGGGGGCCAAAATGGCCCCCATGGAAACCCTACAACAACAAAAAAAACATTGCCCCCACAGGGGGTCGCCCTGCCCATGGGCTACTCCCTGTCCATTTTTGTAAAAAAAAAATAGAAGAAAAAAACAATTTTGCCCCTGGGGTGGCGCGATTGCGCCCCCCTCCCCCCAGGGTGCACCTACCTTTTAAAAAAAAAAATGCCCCCGGGGGGTGGGGGGGCATTTTCCGAGGGGGGCGACCCCCCCCAAGTGAAATCCCTGGCGTCTAGTGGTGTTTCCTGGCCCCCGATTGCAGCTGTGCTGCGATCGGGGGCCAGGAAACACTTTCAGAAAGCCTCGTAAGAAAGGAGAGACTCTCCCCTTTCTTACGAGGCCTTCCCGAACGTGGGGAAGGCCGTTTTCCCCATCGGAGCAGGAAGCGTCTGCAAGGCTGCTTCCTGCTCCGATGGGGAAATCAACTTTGTTACATCAGTGCGCCTCATGGCACGCTGACATCACAAAGGGGCGGGTGGGGTGCGGGGGGAGACACGGAAGAGCTTTCGTGTCTCCATGGGGCAAAAAAAAAAAAACATCCTCGGGTGCAATGCACCCGAGGATTTATTAACCCCCTCCCTGGTGTTGCCCACTGGTCGTGACCCGCACCAGGGAGGTAGTGCGGGCATCGGCCAGTGGCCGACGCCCGCATTGAAGGGGTTAAAGAACTAGGTTTTTATTGTTGTTTTAAGAAGGGGAGGTGTGTTGTATCCTATACAATTGGTTATGGCAAAGCCTTTATAGTTCATTGTTGGGTATCCTAGAGTCCTGGGAAAGCTGGTCAGTTGGCCAGTGTCTGCCAAGAGTTTCACACTACATGACTTGTACTTCCTATAAATCTTCTATATAATGATCTGGATTTTGTCTTCTGTAAAGGCGGTAGCCACTCTGTAAGTATAGTTAGGGTGTCCAGAGATTGGGATTTTTGGGACTTTGGTCCCTTTATATTTTTGCTCCCATTTGTCGAATATACCTGAAACTGTGCAGACTTGCTGCCTCTGTTTCATTTACGGAGGACTGAAAGTTTTGTGGCGTTTGGTTAAGGGGGTGAAAGAAAGGAGTGTCCCACAATGGGCTTCAGATACAATGCATTTTTCAAAGACTTTTGTATTTTGTACAGTGCAAAAACAGTCAGCAGGATTTTTTGAAAAGTTGCCAGTATTA
Organism: Pleurodeles waltl; assembly: GCF_031143425.1. Lineage (NCBI taxonomy): Eukaryota > Metazoa > Chordata > Amphibia > Caudata > Salamandridae > Pleurodeles > Pleurodeles waltl. The sequence goes on from NC_090437.1 coordinate 1,073,665,849, forward strand.
CATATTACGGGGCACAGATGATTGATTCTGTGAGGCACTGCGGATAAGTAGAGAAAGTGAATGATAATTTATGAGGTTTTTGAACTTAGAGATATCCTGTACCGCAATACTAATAAGAGTAGCAATGAAGCCCAAAGAATAAAAAAGACTACATATGTAAACTTTCTGTTTTACTACGTGAACAATTGAAAGACCCAATTATTGTCACATGCTAATGGAAACCTACAAATAAGTATATATGAAATATATCTTAAACTGCATACGTTTTCTTTGCATGCTGTCTGCGTCACAAAATAAAACTGTGCCGAACAAGCCAAACAAAAAACATCTTCCTTATGAACTCTGGTGACAAAATGGAAAAGTGAACTAGCAGTGAGCTACTCAAACTAATTTATGAAGTACATGAATATTGGCCATTAAGAAAAAATAATAATCTTAGGACCATAATCATTGCAAAGTTGTGCATGCAACATCACTTTACTGCACTGCACTGGCAGGAATGAGCCATACATAAAACATACAGCATATTCCTGTCCTTTCTCCTTGCACTGGCGCACAATGTGCTGTCTAGCTCCATCGGAGAAATGCTTGCACCATGGTGCAAGGCTGCCTGCGCAACATGCAGGGTTGTTTTTGTAGAGGAACAGCACTTTTCTACACAAAAACAATCCTTAGAGGCATATTCCTCTATCTATGTGTTCCCCAGACTGCAGCACACATAGAAAGAGGAAGTAATGAGGAGAAGAGAAATACAAATATTTCTGTTCATTACTGCTCTCCTTGGGAGGCGCATAATTTTGGAGCATTCCCAGGTTTACTAGGTTTGGTAAATCTGGGAATGCATCAAAAACCATGGGCGTTGCATGGGAACACCATTGCAACACCCATGGAATGCCTCCCTGGCTTACAGTAATGCACACACAGTGAGTTACACTGCATTGCTTTACTCCAGATTTTTGAAACCATTGAAAGCCTCCACTCTACAAAACTCCACTGTACACAATCCACTGTATGCCACTCCACTGCATGCTACTCCACTCTACAGTACTCCAGTGATTGGCACTCCACTCTATGACACTTCATTCTTCGCTATTCGATTGAGCCCCACTCCAGTGCTACCCACTACCTCTGTACGCTATTTCACTTTTCCCCACACCACTGTATGCCACTCCAGTCCACACCACTGCATTATACACCACTCCAGTGCATGCCACTCTGCTATATCTTACTCCACTATTTGTTATTCCACGCTACACCATTCTACTCTATGCTATTCCACTGTGTACCACTCCAATGTATGGTACTCCACTCTATGCACTCCAGTGTATGGCACTCCACCCTGCGTCATCTCATTCTACACTATTCAGTTGGACCGCTCTTAAATGCACAGCACTAAACTGTACACTATTGCACTCTACCCCACGCCACTTTACGCCACTCCAGTCTACACCACTAAATTATACACCACTCCACTGTATGCTACTCCACTAGACACTGTTACACTCATTCAATCAATCGATCAATCAATATTAGTAAAGCGTGGCTATTTACCCATGAGGGTCTCAAGGCATTGGGGAGAGGGGCCTCATCCGAAGAGCCACATCTTGAGGTTCTTCCTGAACATGGTGAGCAACGGGCTTTGTCTGAGTTGCAGGGGAAGGTTGTTCCAACTCTTTGCGCAGTGTAGGTGAGAGATCGTCCTCCGGCGATGGTTTTGCGGATGCAAGGGAAGGTGGCCAGGGCCATCTGGGTGGAGTGGAGGGATCTGGTGGGGGTTTGGAAGGAGACGTGGTGGTTCAGGTAGGTTGGTCCTGCATTGTGTATGGGCTTGTATGTGTGGGTGAGAAGCTTGAAGGTGATTTGTTTCTCGACCGGTAGACAGTGGAGTGTCCTCAGGTGTTGGGAGATATGTTTTCAGCTAGGGAGGTCCAGAATGAGTCTGGCGGAGGCGTTCTGGAAGAGTTGAATTTCTTTGTTTTTTTGTTGTTCCTAGTTGAGGTGCCGGCATAGAGGGAGTTGCCATAGTCGAACTTGCTAGTGACTAAGGTGTGGGTGACTGTCCTGCGAGAGCCTGCTGGGATCCATCTGAGGATCTTCCGAAGTTTGTAGAGTGCCAGCAGGAGGAGGCAACAGAGTTTACCTCGCGGGTCATGGATAGGGAGAAGTCAAGGATGATTCCTAAGTTGCGGGCGTCCTCAGTTGGTGCAGGGGGGCGCTGAGGGATGTGGGCCACCAGGAGTTGACCCAAGCTGAGGTGGCATTCCCAAAGATGATGAGCTCAGTCTTGTTGGAGTTGAGCTTGAGGCAGCTTTCTCTCATCCAGGTGGTGACGGCTTCCTTTCCTGAGTGGAAGTTCCTTTTGGCCCTGTACAGGACTTCAATGAGGGAAATTATGAATTTTGTGCCATCATCATATGACACGATGTTCATACCGTGATTTTGACAATGGCAGCAAGAGAGGCCATGTATACATTGAACAGTGTAGGCTCAGTGAGGGTCCTTGGGGGACTCCAAATTTGACTCCTGTGGGTCTAGAAGTGTAGGGCAGGAGTTTAACCCTCTGCGTCCTCCCGGTGAGGCTGGAGTGGATCCATTCCATGGCTCTTCTGCGGATTCCTATGTTGTGAAGTGCTGTGGGAGACCGTGTTGAATGCTGCTGAGAGGTCCAGGAGTATGAATGCTGCTGTGTGGCCACAGTCTAGGAGAAATTGGATGTCATCATTGGCTTCCAGGAGGACTGTTTCCCTGCCATTGTTGCTGTAGAAGCCGGACTGGGAGCTTTCCAGGGAGTTGTTGGCCTCAATGAAATTCCGTAGTTGCGCATGAATTGTTTTTTCCAGTACTTTCTCCAGTATTTTGGCAGGGTAGGTCAGCAGTGAGATGGGCTTGAAATTCTTTAGTTCTGATGGGTTGGCCGAGGGTTTCTTCAGGAGAGTCCTGCCATGCCAGTAGATTGTCTGTTATTCAATTACCTTGAGCACACTACCTGGAAGGAGGTACAGCTCAGGTCTCACTTGGAAATGTTAGGTTTGCCTGAGTGGGTCTGCATGACCACAAGGCCCAGGCTGCCTGTGAAGGGATTCAAGGGTGTCTGGAGCATAAAACAATGGCCCAGACAGCTGCAAAATAGAGGGGAAATGGGAATGGGAAACCAGTCCAAGAAGTTCCTGCGGTGGTTGATGGGGTCCCTCAGGAGGGGGCCCCTGAGCCAAATAAGGAGGATATTGACACCCTGGGTAACCTGGCTGAGCTTGCTGGCTGCCAAGTTGAGGGTGGGCCAACCAGGGAGGAATTCTACAAAGTGCAGAAGGAGTGCCCCACTCTTGAGTGTATGAGGCAACAGGCCACAGCCCAGGCAGCAGGTGAAGCCTCTGGTGATCGCCATATCTATTGGGAGAAGGATCTCCTCTACAGTGAGCCTAAGGTACCGGAAGCTGGGGCAGCACATGTGCTTGTAGTCACCCAGTGCTACTGGGCCTTCCTACTGGGTCTGGCTCATGACATCCCCCTGGTGGGACAGTTTGGGCCAGACAAGCCCTTCGCCAAGCTTGTCACTCACTTTTATTGGCCTCGAATGTGGGTGGCCTCAGATGCTTTCTGTAGGTCCTGCCCACTCTACCAGGCTAGTGGCGAGACAGGGAAAAGGCAGGCTCAAGGCCCCCCTGGTCCCACTCCCTATCATTGTTACCCCCTTTGAAAGGGTGGGCATCAATGTCATTGGTCTCTTGGACCCCAAAATTGCCCTAGGCAACAGGTTTATCCTGGTTTGGGTGGACCATGCCATCCACTACCCAGAGGCAATCTCTCTGAGGATGGTGACAGCACCGGGGGTGACCAGAACTCTAATGGGGATCTTTACCCATGTGGGATTCCCAAAAGAGATTGTGTCTGATAGAGGCACAAACATCATGTTTGCGTACATGAAGTCCATTTGGGATGCACGTAGGGTGACCTACCAGTTCACCACCCCTTACCATCCTTATTCCAATGGTCTTGTGGAAAGGTGCAACAAGAACCTGAAAGGCATGATCACCGGCCTCCCTGAGGCCATGAGGCATAAGTGGGATGTCCTCTTGCCATGCCTTCTCTTTGCTTTGACAGAGGCCCCAGAAAGGAGTGGGGTTCAGCCCCTTTGAACTTCTCTATAGGTACCCTGTTAGGGGACCCCTAAGCATAGTGAAAGAGGGGTGGGAGAAAGCTCCCAGGAAACTCCCCCAGGATGTGATCAGTTACATGCTGGCCCTCCGCAACCAGACACTTCTGGAAGAATGCCAAGAGCAACCTCAAGGCCAGTCAAGAGGTGATGAAGAGTGATTGAGAAGTCCAGCAGTCCCTGGTGCAGCCCAGAGGTGGTAGTTCCCAAGGCTGCCGCTCCCGGTGCCAAACCAGAGCTTAGCTTCTGCGTGGACTACCGGGGTCTCAACTCTTTCGCAAAGACAGATTCTCACCCTATCCCCCGAGCTGATGAGCTTGTAGACAGGCCAGGTGCTGACAAGTTCCTCAGTACCTTTGATCTCACGTCAGGGTACTGGCAGATCGCCTTGACTGAGGGGGCTAAAGAGAGTCTGCTTTTTCTACTCCTGAGGGTCATTACCAGTTACCTTTAAATTTAAAAATGCCCAGGCTACCTTCCAACGGTTGGTTAGCTGGGTCCTAGCTGGCAAGGATGCGTTCTCCGCAGCCTATCTAGATGACATTTCTGTCTACAGTTCCAGTTGGGAGGAACACCTGCTCCACCTCAAGGAGGTGCTTCAGGCCCTGCAACAGGCAGGCCTGACCATCAAGGCCAGTAAGTGCCAGATTGGGCAGGGTTCAGTGGTATCCTTGGGACATCTAGTAGGTGGTGGCAAGGTGCAGCCCCTTCAGGTCACGATTGAAACAATCAAGGCCTGGCAACCACCTAGAACCCAGACAGAGGTGAGAGCCTTCTTGGGTCTCACTGGGTATTACCGCAGGATTGTAAAGTGCAATGGCATCATAGTGGCCCCCTTAACAAAACTCACATCTAAAAAGCAACCTAGGTTGGTGAATTGGACAATGGCTTTTCAGAAAGCATTTGGGCCCATATTTATACTTTTTTCAGCGCCACATTTGCGTTGTTTTTTTACACAAAATCGGCGCAAACTTACAAAATACAATTGTATTTGCATCAAAAAACAACGTAAATGTGGCGCTAAAAAAGTATAAATATGGATCTTGAAGCCCTGAAGGAAGCCATGTGGACAGCACCTGTGCTCAAGGCCCCTGACTACTCCAAAGAATTCATTGTGCAGACAGATGCTTCAAAGCATGGCAGCGGGGCGGTTCTAGCACAGCTGAATGAGGAGGGCCTACACCAACCGGTAGTTTTTATTAGCAGAATACTACTACCACGGGAACAGAGGTGGAGTGCTATTGAAAGAGAAGCATTTGCTGTGGTCTGGGCACTGAAAAAGCTGGGATCATACCTGTTTGGGACTCACTTCCGGGTTCAGACACCACAGGCCCCTCAGATGGTTCATGCAGATGAGAGGTGAAAATCCTAAACTCATGAGGTGGTCCATTTCCCTACAGGGGATGGACTTTATGGTTGAGCATTGTCCGGGGACGGACCACACCATTGCTGATGGTCACTCCAGATACTTCTGCCTTGGCGATGAGAGCTCCCAAGGGGTTGGATAGCTCTCCTTACTTTCAGCTTGAGGGGACAAATGTTAGACCTGACAGCCTTAGAGTGGTCATCTCCCAACTTTTTGCCTGACGGGCCCCACACGGGGGCTCTTTGCCGGAGATCTTTTGTGAACAATGAACAACCGGTCAAAAAAACAAAGTAATCTAGGATTGGTATAAAGGTAGTTAAAAATGACTAGAGGTAAAAATTGCAATTTATTATAATATTGATACCTCTGACATGATTAAAAACGACATGTGGGGAGATAATAAAATGATGTCTAAACTCCCCAAAAGGAAAAAAGTAATGTAATCACTAAGGCCCTCATTACAACTTTGACGGGCGGCGGAGGCCGCCCGCCAAAGTTGCGCCGCAGGAATACCGCACCGCGGTCTGAAGACCGCGGCCGGCATTCCAAGTTTTCCCCTGGGCTGGCGGGCGGCCGCCGAAAGGCCGCCCGCCAGCCCAGGGGAAAACGACCTTCCCACCATGAAGCCGGCTCGTAATCGAACCGGCGGAGTGGGAAGGTGCGACGGGTGCTACTGCACCCGTCGCGTATTTCACTGTCTGCTATGCAGACAGTGAAATACAAGCGGGCCCTCTTACGGGGGCCCCTGCAGTGCCCATGCCATTGGCATGGGCACTGCAGGGGCCCCCAGGGGCCCCGCGACTCCCCCTCCCGCCATCCGGTTCCCGGCGGGAGAACCGCCAGGAACTGGATGGCGGGAGGGGGAGTCGGAATCCCCAAGCCGGCGCAGCAAGCTGCGCCGGCTTGGAGGATTCCTTGGGGGCAGCGGGAAACCGGCGGGAGACCGCCGGTTTCCCTTCTCTGACCGCGGCTAAGCCGCTGCGGTCAGAATGCCCCGCAGGGCACCGCCGGCCTGTCAGCGGTGCCACCGCGTCCCGCGGCCCTGGCGGTTACAAACCGCCAGGGTCGTAATGAGGGCCTAAATCTCTCAATGGAGGATAGTGAAAGTACACACAGGATCCCCTGCGTTACTATGTATAATAGGTCAACATGTTTCTCGCTGGTTAGTCAAAAATGATCTAGTGCGATTCATCAGGACCATGACACATACCTAATCCTTAAGCAATTAGAGACCCATAATAGGGAATATCCGATTAACAGGAAACCTCCATATACTAAAGGATGGGCCCCATCGGGGAAAACATCAGGCTTGAGCGGTCCACTATGGTTCTCAGTAGATCAGCATGCAATGGCAAACCTACATCGCTCTGAATATTCCCGGAACTATCCAAATTGCAAGGCCTGTGTGTGCAGTTTCACAGTCACTTCGACATGGCATTTAAAAGTACTTGCCAAGTCTGAAACTCCACTTTTTCTACATCTAAGCCACCCCTAAGGTAAACCCTAGGTAACCCACAGGGCACAGTGCTGTGTAGGTAAAAGGCATGACATATACCTACGTGTTTTATATGTCCTGGTAGTGCAAAACACATAAAATCATTTTTCACTACTGTGAGGCCTGCTCCTTTCATAGGCTAACATTACAGCTACCCTCATATCCTGTTTGAGAGGTAGATTCTGATCAGAAAGGGGTAAATAGGTCATGTTTAGTATGGCCAGAATGGTAATACAAAATCCTGCTTATTGGTGAGATTGGATTTTATATTACTATTTTAGAAATGACCCTTTTAGAAACATTTCTCTGCACTTTAAATCCATCTGTGCCCTACAACCTGTCTCCAATCCACATCTGGGTTGGACTGGTTAACAGCTCCTTTCGACATTTCATTCAGACAAACACAGGGTACTCAGCCACACCTGCACACATCTGCACACTGAATAGGTCTTTCTGGGCTGGAAGGGTGGAGGGCTTGACACTTACATTTCAAAGGTTAGTGGCCTGCTCTCACACAATAGGCTGCTGAACCCCCTACTAGGACCCTTGCACACAGACATGTACTGAAAGGGGACCTTGTGCAGTTCAAGACCACTCTTTGAAGTCTCCCCCACTTCAAAGGCACTTTTGGGTATATAGGTGGTCATTACAACATTGGCAGTAAAAGCTGCTTACCGCCGTGCAGAAGACCGCCAACATACCGCCGCGGCCGCGGAATTCCGCCACAGCTATTATGACCCACATCTTGAAATCCGATAAAATTCAGACACCCACACAAGTCGGCCACACCAAAGCTCAGTGATAAACTGGCGAAAACAAAACCTCCACGTCACGCCAACAGAAATACGCCCATGCTATCACGACCCACGAATCCACGCGGCGGTCTTTCAACTGCGGTATTCCATTGGCGGTACACACCGCCGCGCTCAAAATACACACACATTTACAAAACACAGCCACATTGGACAATTCAAAATACACACACCTGATACACACACCACTCCCACACACCTATTACAATATAAAACACACACCCACATCACCCACAAACCCCCACGACAAAAAATTCTGAAAGAAGGCCAGAGAGAGCACCACCAGCAAGAACAGCAGCAACCACAGGCACACAACACCATCACCCACACAACTTCCACGCACAAAACACCACACACCACTACATATCACCACACTTATCACCACACACACCACCCCACACATCACCTACACCACCCCATGGCACGGCAAAGACACCCCAGGTTCTCGGAGGAGGAGCTCAGGGTCATGGTGGAGGAAATCATCCGGGTAGAGCCACAGCTATTTGGAGCACAGGTGCAGCACACCTAAATTGCAAGGAAGATGGAGCTATGGCGAAGAATAGTCGACACGGTCAACGCAGTGGGACAGCACCCAAGAAATCGGGACGACATCAGGAAGAGGTGGAACTACCTACGGGGGAAGGTGCGTTCCGTGGTCTCAAGACACCACCTGGCGGTTCAGCGGACAGGCGGCGGACCCCCACCTCCTCCCCCACAACTAACAACATGGGAGGAGCAGGTCTTGGTGATTCTGCATCCTGAGGGCCTCGCAGGAGTCGGTGGAGGAATGGACTCTGGTAAGTCAAATCTTTACTACTATATCCCCCACCCTTCCAGCATGGCATCACAAACTCCTACCCCTACCCTCACCCTCATCACTCCACCACCTCACATATACCCCACTATCACAAACCACACATCCCAACACCAAGCCCTGCATGCAACCCCAACGCATGGACACCCATCACTAAAGCATGCCCACTGCACATACAACCCCCTAAACCATCATCACACAAGTCCCCACATAGGAATGCAAGCACTGGGGTACACCGATCACCCACCCATTGCCCACCATGACACACACAGATGCAATAATTAAGCTTTTACACCCCTGCAGGACCAGTACCTGACGTCACCAGACAAGAGGGTCCAGACATCTCCACCCCACCCACAGAAGAGGCCCACAGTGATGATAGCAGCTCTGTCCAACTGGATCCAGATGACCAGCCCGGACCATCGTGGGCCTCGGGACAGTCGGTTCCCCTCACACAGGCACAGCCTACCACAGACCTTCCACCCTCTGGTAACACCAGCACAGCACCCACCCAGCGGGCCCATACCTCCATCCCCAGGACACGTCAATCAGCTGTGTGTCCACCACTACAGGGAACCCAGGATAACCCACCACCCCAACAACAACAGGGACCTGGGGGCAGTGGCAGTGGGCACACGGTCCAGGGGACGGAGGCCCAGGAACACAGGGGAAGTGGGAGGGCTGCTGTGCGACAGGGGGTGGACAGGCCAAGGGAACACACTCTCCACGAGGCCCTCTCCTCCATCATGGGAGCATACCACCACTCCCAGGAGATGATGGCAACGGTCCTGGCCAAGTTTCAGGAGACCCAGCGCATGCAGGAGGATCAGTATTAGGGGTTCATGGAGGAACTCAGAACCATCAGCTCCGCCCTGGGCACCATCGTAGGGGTGCTGAAGGAAATAATCAACACCACTGTGGCACTCCAAAGGGCCCCTGACACTAGCATGGACGATGAACTGCCCACCACCTCCGCCGGCGCTAGTGGACAGGAGGCACCGCCACAGGACCACCACACCAGCACCCCACCCCCTGCAGAGGGAGAACCACCCTGCAAGTGGTCCTTGAGATCCAGGAACAAGACAGAGCACGATGCCAAGACCCACACCAAGAAATGAGACCACCCTGATTGTCAACCCACTGTCCCACTTTGTCACCCTGTCCATATTGGAACTGCCCCAGCTCCACTTCCTATGCCCATATGGGCAATGCACCTATGAAACAAATAGACTGGACTCTGCCTTGGACACTCCTCCGCCATCACCCCTCACCATTTTACTTCCCCCTCAAATATTTTGTATGTAAATAAACACAACTAAAGCACCAAAAGATCTGGAGTCTGTCTGTGATTTTGAAATAGTGTATTTGCAAGGACAGTGACAACATTTCCAGGAAATAGTAATGTCAATATACCTATGTCACACAGCTCTAGTCCATGAGGAATCTAAGCAGATGACACACGTTGGAACCCACACCTGTGAAACCATGAGGGAAAGTGATAACTCAGTGACCATACACTGGGTGAAATCGACAGACAGGATAGAGGTAGAAGTGTAAAAGTACTTGTAGTAGGCAGGAATGTATTCTCACCTGTGTTTCACTGGAAATATTGCTGGATGACTGAGTCCCTGTTGTCAATGTCTTCTTCCTCTTCTTCCTCCTCATCACTGTCCACAGGCTCCACAGCTGCCACAACACCGCCATCTGGACCATCCTCCTGCAGAAAGGGCACCTTTTGTCGCAAAGCCAAATTATGAAGCATACAGCAGGCCACAATGATCTGACACACCTTCTTTGGTGAGTAGAATAGGGATCCACCTGTCATATGGAGACACCTAAACCTGGCCTTCAGCAGGCCGAAGGTGCGTTCGATCAACCTCCTAGTCCGCCCGTGGGCCTCATTATAGCGTTCCTCTGCCCTGGTCCTGGGATTCCTCACTGGGGTCAGTAGCCATGACAGGGGTAACCAGAGTCCCCTAATAGCCACACCCGGTGCCTCTGTAGTTGACCCATCACATAAGGGATGCTGCTATTCAGCATGATGTAGGCGTCATGCACTGAGCCAGGGAACATGGCATTCACATGGCAGATGTACTGGTCTGCCAAACATACCATCTGTACATTCATGGAATGATAACTCTTCCGGTTCCTGTACACCTGTTCACTCCTGGCGGGGGGGACCAAAGCCACATGGGTCCCATCAATGGCACCTATGATGTTGGGGATATGTCCAAGGTCATAGAAGTCACCTTTCACTGTAGGCAAGTCTTCCATCTGAGGGAAAACGATGTAGCTCCGCATGTGTTTCAGCAGGGCAGACAACACTCTGGACAACACGTTGGAAAACTTCGGCTGGGACATCCCTGATGCCATGGCCACAGTTGTTTGAAAAGACCCACTTGCAAGGAAATGGAGCACTGATAGCACCTGCACTTGAGGGGGGATTCCAGTGGGATGGCGGATTGCTGACATCAGGTCTGGCTCCAACTGGGTACACAGTTCCTGGATAGTGGCACGGTCAAACCTGTAGGCGATGATCACATGTCTTTCCTCCATTGTCGACAGGTCCACCAGCGGTCGGTACACCGGAGGATTCCGCCATCTCCTCACATGTCCCAGCGGACGGTGCCTATGAAGGACAACAGCGAGCACAGAGTCAAACAACTCAGAGGTATGTACCCACAGTCTGCACAGAACACCAATCATACATAAAATCTGGCCTGTATGTGTGTTGAGAGTAGGCCTAGGTATGTGTGACGCAGTTCGTAATTAGGCCATGTGGGCCCCTGAAATGGCAGCTGCCTGACCTCTAAAGCGGGACAATGGGATGTGAGGTAACTGCGCTGGCGTTGTACACCGTTGCGGTAGGCGGTCGAAGACCGCGGCACAATGCAGCATTGGTTAACATTGGACCCTATGGGTCCCAGGAGCCAATGATGATGTACGCCGGCGGTGATGGTACGCACTGCCGCGGACGTGACCGCCATTTTCTAACTGTTTAATCACTCGATACCTGATCTTCGACAGGAGAGGACCTACACTGCAAGTGCTGCTGTGACCTTGGTCTGGAAGAGACAATGGCTCGTGCGTCTGGGGAATAGGCCCCTGCCTTCACTGCAGAGGAGTTGGAGAAGCTCGTTGACGGGGTCCTCCCCCAGTACACGCTACTCTACGGTCCTCCAGACCAACAGGTAAGTACACAGGGAGCATGTTGTATGGGCTATGCCTGTGTGGAGAGGGCTGGTTGTAAGAAGGAAGGGGGCAGAGTTCTGCGTGCATGAAAGACGGTAAATGCATGTGCCACATGGCAAGGGTAGGGATGGGGGCCACTCACTTTGACGGTGCAGTTGGTAATGACTTCTCTTCTTCTCCTGTACATTTCATTTAGGTCAGCGCCCACCAGAAGAAGGATATTTGGCGTGCCATCGCCAAGGACTTCCGGACCCTGGGGGTCCACCACAGACGGAGCATCCACTGCCGGAAGAGATGGGAGGACATTCACCGCTGGAGCAAGAAGACAGCGGAGGCTCAGCTGGGGATGGCCTCCCAACGTGGGAGGGGTGCCCGTCGAACCATGACCCCCCTGATGTTACAGATCCTGGCGGTGGCCTACCCTGAATTGGATGGGCGCTTGAGACCCAAGGCGGTGAGTACACTATCATTCAGCTGACTTTGAAGGTGTCTGGGTGGGGGAGGAGGGCTGTGGGTTCCCCTAGGCCAGGGCGAGTTCCGTAGGCTAGGCCCATTCGTAAGGCATGGCCCTGTGGCCCCCCACCCCACCTCTGTAGAGTGCCAAGTACAGCTATTCATGCCCCAGGGTCATCTATGTGTGCAGATGTCGTCCATAGCCTTGTAGGCCATTTCCCAGGAATTGCACTGTAGAGCCCAACAGCGCGACGTAGTGCAGGGGGCTGCTGTGTCTGTCTTGTCCGCCAACGGCAGCGGTAAGCCTTGCACTCAACCTGTCTTTCTTCTGTTCCCCCCCCCTTTTTTGCGGTGTCCCTGTTCTTGTGTGCATTAGCATCATCAGGCGGAGGTACAGTGGCACCGGAGCACGAGGGAGCTGCATCCTACGTGGGCATGGAGGCTCACAATATGGACTCTGAATACACCAGTGGGACGGAGGGCGAGGGGAGCACCACGGCGGTCACAGGATCTGCAACCAGCGACACAGACTCGTCCTCCGATGGGAGCTCCCTTGTGGTGGTGGCAACATCTGTGCCCCCCACTTCAACAGGTACAGCCGCCACCCCCCCCTACCAGCACCGCCCTCCCCAGCAGCCCCTCAGCCTTCGCCCCGTGCCCGCTCACCCAGGAGGGTGGGCATCACCTTCGCCCCAGGCACCTCAGCCCCTGCCCCTGTCACCTCTGATGCCCTCAGTGAGGAGGCCATTGACCTCCTCAGGTCCCTCACTGTTGGGCAGTCTACCATTTTGAATGCCATCCAGGGTGTAGAAAGGGAGTTGCAAAACACAAATGCATTCCAGGAGGGCATTCATTCTGGTCAGGCTGCCCATCATCGAACCCTTCAAACTCTGGCCTCAGCACTGATGGCAGCCATTGTCCCTGTGTTTAGCCTCCCCCCTCCAACTTCCTCCACCCAGACCCAATCCCCTGTACCTCTGCCTATCCCAAGCACACCGTCAGACCAGCCTGCACACACCTCACCACACAAGGGAAGCTCAGGCAAACATAAGCACCACACATCCCACAGGCACTCACGCAAGCATCACACACATACAGACACACCAACATCCACTGCCTCCACTGTGTCCCCCTCCTCGTCCTCTCCCTCCTCCCTTTCAGTCTTGTCTACACTCACACCTGCATGCACTACCACTACAGCCACTACGTCCCGCACCAGCACACCCACCACCACACCCCGCTCAGGTGCACTCACCACCCCCACTACCATTTGCACGTCCCCTGCGTCCTCTCCCAGTGTGTCTGTGACGCCCCCTCCGAAGATACACAAACGCAGGCACACACCCACCCAACAGCCATCCACCTCACGACAGCCTCCAGCGCATGCACCTGCACCCAAATCCAAGTTACACCTCCTACAACCACCACCTCTTCCTCTACTCCAAACCCCCTCCAGCTACCCGTCCCAGTGTCTCCAAACAACTTTTCCTGTCCACCCTTAACCTATTTCCCACCACCACCCCCATCCAACTCATAGGTCCCGTACTAGCACATCAGCCAAAAAATCTCCGGGACCAGTGGTGCCTGTTGTTACAGGTATGTGGAGTGCACCGGCCACCAGGCCAGCCAGTCTTTCACGGAGCCACAGCACAGCCAGTCCCCCCCCCCCTTTGAAGCACCAGAAGTTGGACAGTGCCTGGCGGGAGAGGGGGAAGACTCCAACCAGCCAAGCCGCTCACAGGGGTCCCGGGTGGAGTGTGGACTCAGCTGTGACTCCTCCCAAGGTGGGGAAGGGGCAGAAGAAACCTGCAAAGTCAGTGAGGAGCAGCACGGCGGAGAAGATCGCCATCATCCCCACTGGCCAAGAGGCCACCGCCAGCCCCATCGTCGCTGCCCAGGAGGATACTGCAAGCCCCATCGTCGCTGCCCAGGAGTACACCGCAAGCCCCATCGTCGCTGCGCAGGAGGGCCCCGCAAGCCACAGCCCAGATGCCCAGGAGGGCCCCATAAGCCACAGCCCAGCTGCCCAGGAGGGCCCCGCAAGCCACAGCCCAGCTGCCCAGGAGGGCCCTGCAAGCCACAGCCCAGCTGCCCAGGAGGGCCCCGCAAGCCACAGCCCAGCTGCCCAAGAGGGCCCCGCAAGCCACAGCCCAGCTGCCCAGGAGGGCCCGCAAGCCACAGCCCAGCTGCCCAGGAGGGCCCCACAAGCCACAACCCAGCTGCCCAGGAGGGCCCCGCAATCCACAGCCCAGCTGACCCATGAAGGACCGCCAGCCACAGCCCAGCTGGGCAATGATGGACTGCCAGGGCATGGACCGCTGAACAGAGCAAAGCCCTCCATGGCAAGTACCGCTGAACAGGGCAAGCACCGCTGAACAGGGCAAAGACCGCCAGGGCAAGGACTGCTGAACAGGGTAAAGACCGCCATGGCAAGCACCGCTGGACAGGGCAAGGACCGCTGAACAGGGCAAAGACCACCATGGCAAGCACCGCTGAACAGGGCAAAGACCGCCAGGGCAAGGACCGCTGAACAGGGCAAAGACCGCCATGGCAAGCACCGCTGAACAGGGCAAGGACCGCTGAACAGGGCAAAGACCGCCATGGCAAGCACCGCTGAACAGGGCAAGCACCGCTGAACAGGTCAGAGACTGACAACTCAAGCACCGCTGAACAGGGCAAAGACCACCATGGCAAGCACCGCTGAACAGGGCAAGCACCACTGAACAGGGCAGAGACTGCAAACTCAAGCACCGCTGAACAGGGCAAAGACCCCCATGGCAAGCACCGCTGAACAGGGCATGGACCGCCAACTCAAGCACCGCTGAACAGGGCAAGCACCACCGAACAGGGCAAGGACCGCCAACTCAAGCACCGCTAGCCCATGAGCAGCAGGGGCAGTGACGCAACTGTGACCGTCACTGGGTGAGTGCTGCACTCTGGGCACCAGTCCCCCTCCAGAACCAGTGGATACATGCGTCCACTCCCTCTGTCCTGCACAGGATGAAGCACTCTGGGCAGCAGTCCCCCTCCAGAACCAGTAGAGAACAGCATCCACTCCCTCTGTCCTGCACAGGATGAAGCACTCTGGGCACCAGTCCCCCTCCAGAACCAGTGGATACATGCATGCACTCCCTCTGTCCTTCACAGGATGAAGCACTCTGGGTACCAGTCCCCCTCCAGAACCAGTGGAGAACAGCATCCACTACCTCTGTCCTGCACAGGATGAAGCACTCTGGTCACCAGTCCCCCTCCAGAACCAGTGGAGACTGTTATCCACTTGAGAGACTGTGGCTTTGCACTCCCCAGGATTGAACAGTGGGCAAACCACCCCCTGTTAGAGACTTGAGAGACTGTGGCTTTGAACTCCCCAGGATGGTACAGTGGGCAAACCACCCACTGTAGAGACTTGAGATACTGTGGCTTTGCACTCCCCAGGGTGGTACAGTGGGCAAACCACCCACTGTAGAGACTTGAGAGACTGTGGTTTGCATTTCCCAGGATTGAACAGTGGGCAAACCACCCACTGTTAGAGACTTGAGAGACTGTGGCTTCGCACTCCCCAGGATGGTACAGTGGGCAAACCACCCACTGTAGGGGCTTGAGAGACTGTGGCTTTGCACTCCCCAGAATTGAACAGCGGGCAAACCACCCACTGTTAGAGACTTGAGAGACTGTGGCTTTGAACTCCCCAGGATGGTACAGTGGGCAAACCACCCACTGTAGAGACTTGAGAGACTGTGGCTTTGCACTCCCCAGGATGGTACAGTGGGCAAACCACCCACTGTAGAGACTTGAGAGACAGTGGCTTTGCACTCCCCAGAATGGTACAGTGGGCAAACCACCCACTGTTAGAGACTTGAGAGACTGTGGCTTTGCACTCCCCAGGATTGAACAGTGGGCAAACCACCCACTGTTAGAGACTTGAGAGACTGTGGCTTTGCACTCCCCAGGATTGAACAGTGGGAATGGTTCCGCCTCGTGGATCTGGCGTCGTGCACTCATCTGGCTGAGGTGCCCCCCTTTCCTTCCCCCTGAGGTGCCTGTTGTATTTCTATCTGATGCCCCTGCAGGGTTCTCTCCATCATGTTCGGGTATCTTGTGTTGGCCTCGCCCATGCATTTTGAGCCCAGTGGTCCACGGACTATGAATGATGCAAAACCTGGACTACTAATCGTGGTATATATTTTGTTTATAGTGTATATATATATATGTATATTTTTTCTTACTGATTTTTGATATATTACAATAGTTACACTCATTTCCTTTTGTCTTTGCATTCTTCCAGGGGGGTAGGGGGTGTTACTGTAATGTATAGATATGCATTGGTGTGCGTGTTGTAGTGGGTGAGGGTCGGGGTGGGGGTTGGGATGTTGAGTGTGTGTGTGTCCCTGTTTTTTGCCTCCCCCTTCCCCTGTGTCGTAGGTGCAGTACTCACCGTGGTGTTTGCCGCCGGCGTTGGTGCTCCTCGTAGAAGAGCAGGAAGACTAGCGCTGGGAGAATATGAAGTTCCGGCTTCATGCTGTCCTCCTTCCTCGTGGAGTGTGTAGAGGTGAGCGTTTTTCATTCAAAATGCCTGTTTCCGCCGTGTTTTTATCCACAGTGAATCCGCCCCGGAAAAGGTGGCAGATTGGCCTGTCATAATAGTGTGGGCGGTACATTGTCTCCCGCCTGTCTGTTGTTGGTGACCGCCACGCTCTTTGTCTGTACCGCCGTGGCGATCGGAGTGTTAAAGTGGCTGTATTTGTTGGTGGTTTCCGCCACGGTCGTAATTGCTAAATTTTTACTGCCGGCCTGTTGGCGGTCTTACCGCCACTTTAACACCGTCCGCCAGGGTTGTAATGACCCCCATAAACTGGGTCCCTGACCCCAACAACTCAGACACTTCCTGGGACAGACACTCTGAACCAGATCCTGCAAACTGCCAAGAGGAGCTGCGCCGCTGCCCAAAGGACTCATCTGGACTGCTTTGCTGTGAAGGACTACTGCCTTGATGTTGTCCTGCTGTCTTGCTGGCCTCTGGCTCTGCTGAGAAGTGCTCTCCAAGGGCTTGGATTGAGCTTGCCTACTATTCCTGAAGTCTCAGGGCCAAAAAGACTTCTCTTCAAGGAAACTCCTTGTGCAGCGAAAATCAATGCACAGCCTGCCGGACACAACACAGAGCCTGCCTACCAGTGAAAGCATCACTGCATGGCCGAACCCGAATGACACAGTCCGGCTCTCCGAGTGGAAATCGACGCGGCACCTGCATTGCGACTGGAACTTTGACACACAGCCATACCGGAAAGACACATCACAGAGCCAGAACAACACAGCCTGACTTTCTGCGTGAGACAGAAACTCCAACGCATCTCCATACCGGATCAACACAACACCTGTGACTTTGTCCCGCATGACCAGGATTTCCATGTATTGTCCTGTGGCGTCAAAAGACCCCGCATCGAAGTGAGGATCCAAGACTGCGAGCCGGAAATCGATGCAAAGACGTTGCAGAATGGGAAGAATCAATGCATTGTCTGTGCCAAGTCAGGAAATCTGATGCACACCTTCCTTTTTCCACACACCTCCTCCTCTGTGGTCTTCGTGCATGTAATTTTGACACATACCAGGTACTTTGTGTACACGAGAGACATTTGTTGATTTGCAAAGACTTAAGACTCTTCTTATCATTGCAAAAGGGATATTTCAAATTGTGCTTATTAAATCTTGATCATTTTAACCTTAATTTGCTCTGATAAATGTCTTATATTTTCCTAAATCTGTGTGGTGTATTTTTGTTTTGTTTTCACTGTGTGATTGCATTATTTATTGCACAAATACTTTACACATTGCCTTCTAAGTTAAGCCTGAATGCTCAATGCCAAGCTCCCAGAGGGTGGGCAGAGGATAATCTGGATTGTGTGTGACTTACCCTGACAAGGATTGCGATCCCTACTTGAACAAGGGTGTATAACTCTGCCAACTAGAGACCCCATTTCTAACATGCTGCATCTAATTATGGGATGAGGGCCAATGCATGTTAAATTTTTACTGTACAGTTGCTATTCAAGGATTTTTAGTCTCAGTCTGATTACATGGCAGAAGGTTTATAGCCTTCTCCCATTCTGGCTCTGATGGAGCACTAGGTCTGGTTTCTATTGGATGTGTCTTTTGACAACTTATGTTCTTCAGCAATGGCATCAGGAGCAGCAGTCTTGTTTTGCCATCATTTTTGGAGGCATACATGGAAGGCAGATGCATCTCAAAAGGCAGTGTTGATGAAACTACCCTTTGAAGGCTCTGAGTTGTTTGTACAGCAATTGGAAAACATGGTCAAGAAGACTGCAGAAAATAAAAAGTTGCTCCAGTTAAGACATTTGCTCTGGGTAGAGGCTTTACAAGAGCATTGTATGTCTGTTCAGCCAAGGGACCTTCCAGCTCGTTGAGATAGGGGTTGAGACCAGGGGAGCCCTAACTGACAAATTAGTGCCTCAGGTTCAATGCCATCCAAGGCATGACCATGGTCCTGATGTTCAAGTGGGAGGAAATTTGAAGTATTTCATAACAGTATAGGCCTCCCCCATCTTGGATGCATGGGCAATCAAGTTAGGCTCTGAAAGTTATCAGCTGGGCTTCATCAAAATTCCTGTGGAGTTTTTTCAAGGTGACGTAGAGACCCCTCAGGGAGGCAAGCATTACAGGATGCAGTCCAAAAGCTGCTTTTCAAGAGAAAGATTGTCCCGTGTCCTCCCCTAGAGCAGGATCTTGGGAACTACTCAATTCTATTCCTTGTACAGAAACACTCAGGAGACTTTCATTCAGTATTAGATTTAAAGGTCCTAAACAAGTACCTGGTTCATCCAACTTTCAAAATGACAACATTTTAAAGCATTTTACCTTTCTTGAGGCAAAAGGAGTTTCTCTTTCCTCTATATTTGTTAGATTCCTATCTGCGTGTGCCAATCTTCCATGAACATCAGAGGATTCTATGCTTTGCAATTAGGGTCCAGAATTACCAGTTTCAAGTCCTGCCCTTCAGATTAACTTCAGTGCCTAGAGTTTTTACACAGATTGTGACTCCTTTGGTAGGCATCCTTTAATACCCCTACCTGGATGACTGGATAATTACATATCCCTCTCTTTCTAAGGTGAGACACAATCACAGAAGTATGTCATGTTCTGAGGAGTCATGGCTTCATGTGAAATCTCATCAAGTCCAATCTCCAACCAGTGCAGAGACTTAACTTCATCAGAGTCTTGTTTTGCATGAACATGGGGGTGGTTTTACTTTCCTCAAACAGGTCAACCAGTCTGATTGGACATCTTTCAGAGCTACTACAAAGGACTCAGGCATCAGGGAGAAATGGCATCAGCTCTGGCTCTGGTACCTTTGAGCTGTTTACATCTGTATCCCTTAGTCCACCATCTCTTGATCCACTGAAATCCCATCTCTCAAGATTTCGAGGCCTTGGTTCTGGTCTCTCCCCAGATCAGAGAACAACTGTAATGGTGGTTAGTTCTGGGAAATTTGCAGTAGGGTTTCCAGTTGAAACACTCCATCTATTTAGGTATGACAACAGACACCAGCAAGAAGGGTTGAGGTGCAGGGTTTTGGGAAAGCCAAATCTTGGGACGATGGTCATTGCAAAAAGCCCAGAATTTATTCAATTGGAAGAGTTGGCTGCAGTAAGAGCTGCCCTTCTCTGGCTCCTTCTTTTGATAACGGGTCAAGCAGTATGTGTCCAGACTGACAATCAAATTGTGAGAGCATATATCAACAGCCAGGGGATAGTTTTGTCTCTTTACTTACTTGCCAAGGAGATATTATCTTAAGCAGAGGTCTATCTTCTCTCTCTCCTGGGCAGTTCATCTTCCAGGGAGTAAGAATGGGCCTGCAGATCAGTTGCAGGACCTTTTCATCATCATTTCCCTGTCTTTCTCTCCTGACCTTGTTGAATCAGGGGAGAAATCTCTCCTGCAACACTTTCGCTCTCTAGTTTCAAGTAGGAGGGAATGGGCAATTGCTGCACTGTCTGTGAGTTAGCATCGGGACTTCTGTATTGCTTCCTACCTTTGCTATTAATACCCAGCGTACAGGGAGTGCAGAATTATTAGGCAAGTTGTATTTTTGAGGATTAATTTTATTATTGAACAACAACCATGTTCTCAATGAACCCAAAAAACTCATTAATATCAAAACTGAATATTTTTGGAAGTAGTTTTTAGTTTGTTTTTAGTTTTAGCTATGTTAGGGGGATATCTGTGTGTGCAGGTGACTATCACTGTGCATAATTATTAGGCAACTTAACAAAAACAAATATATACCCATTTCAATTATTTATCATTACCAGTGAAACCAATATAACATCTCAACATTCACAAATATACATTTCTGACATTCAAAAACAAAACAAAAACAAATCAGTGACCAATATAGCCACCTATCTTTGCAAGGACACTCAAAAGCCTGCCATCCATGGATTCTGTCAGTGTTTTGATCTGTTCACCATCAACATTGCGTGCAGCAGCAACCACAGCCTCCCAGACACTGTTCAGAGAGGTGTACTGTTTTCCCTCCTTGTAAATCTCACATTTGATGATGGACCACAGGTTCTCAATGGGGTTCAGATCAGGTGAACAAGGAGGCCATGTCATTAGATTTCCTTCTTTTATACCCTTTCTTGCCAGCCACGCTGTGGAGTACTTGGACGCGTGTGATGGAGCATTGTCCTGCATGAAAATCATGTTTTTCTTGAAGGATGCAGACTTCTTCCTGTACCACTGCTTGAAGAAGGTGTCTTCCAGGAACTGGCAGTAGGACTGGGAGTTGAGCTTGACTCCATCCTCAACCCGAAAAGGCCCCACAAGCTCATCTTTGATGATACCAGCCCAAACCAGTACTCCACCTCCACCTTGCTGGCGTCTGAGTTGGACTGGAGCTCTCTGCCCTTTACCAATCCAGCCACGGGCCCATCCATCTGACCCATCAAGACTCACTCTCATTTCATCAGTCCATAAAACCTTAGAAAAATCAGTCTTGAGATATTTCTTGGCCCAGTCTTGACGTTTCAGCTTGTGTGTCTTGTTCAGTGGTGGTCGTCTTTCAGCCTTTCTTACCTTGGCCATGTCTCTGAGTATTGCACACCTTGTGCTTTTGGGCACTCCAGTGATGTTGCAGCTCTGAAATATGGCCAAACTGGTGGCAAGTGGCATCGTGGCAGCTGCACGCTTGACTTTTCTCAGTTCATGGGCAGTTATTTTGCGCCTTGGTTTTTCCACACGCTTCTTGCGACCCTGTTGACTATTTTGAATGAAACGCTTGATTGTTCGATGATCACGCTTCAGAAGCTTTGCAATTTTAAGAGTGCTGCATCCCTCTGCAAGATATCTCACTATTTTTGACTTTTTTGAGCCTGTCAAGTCCTTCTTTTGACCCATTTTGCCAAAGGAAAGGAAGTTGCCTAATAATTATGCACACCTGATATAGGGTGTTGATGTCATTAGACCCCACCCCTTCTCATTACAGAGATGCACATCACCTAATATGCTTAATTGGTAGTAGGCTTTCGAGCCTATACAGCTTGGAGTAAGACAACATGCATAAAGAGGATGATGTGGTCAAAATACTCATTTGCCTAATAATTCTGCACTCCCTGTATTATAGAAAATTTGGGAAGATCAAGCCTGGGTCATCTTGGTAGTCACAGGAAGGATGAGGAAACATTAATGTCCTCTCTTATGGTAAATGTCAGTCTCTCCTCCCTGGACCTTGCCTGATCATCCATTCCCAGTGAGGAAGCCAATTCTGTTGCAGGAATCTCTCAGTTTCTTGCATTTGGTGGTTTGGCTACTGAAAGGTTGAGGCTATTGGCCCCCGGTTGTTCCTCAGAAGTAGTGGAATCCATTCGCTCTCTAGTTTCAAGTAGGAGGGAATGGGCAATTGCTGCACTGTCTGTGAGTTAGCATCGGGACTTCTGTATTGCTTCCCACCTTTGCTATTAATACCCAGCGTATTATAGAAAATTTGGGAAGATCAAGCCTGGGTCATCTTGGTAGTCACAGGAAGGATGAGGAAACATTAATGTCCTCTCTTATGGTAAATGTCAGTCTCTCCTCCCTGGACCTTGCCTGATCATCCATTCCCAGTGAGGAAGCCAATTCTGTTGCAGGAATCTCTCAGTTTCTTGCATTTGGTGGTTTGGCTACTGAAAGGTTGAGGCTATTGGCCCCCGGTTGTTCCTCAGAAGTAGTGGAATCCATTCAGCAGTGCCATTGTCCTTCCACCAGGATGTTATACATTAGGCACTTGTAGGAGGCTGTCCTGGCTCATAGTGGGTACCTAGTGGTAATTACACCTTGTGCTAGGTCCAGTTATCCCTTATTAGTAGATTAGAGGTGTTCTAACAGCTTAGGCAGATAGAGGTAGCTATAGCAGAGCAGCTTAGGCTGAACTAGGAGACATGCAAAGCTCCTACTATACCACTTATATCACTTAGTACTACATCGTAAGAAAACACAATACTCAGAAGTACTAAAAATAAAGGTACTTTATTTTAGTGACAATATGCAAAAAGTATCTCAGACGATATACTCCATTAGGAGGTAAGTATTATACACAAAACATACACACAAAAACCAAAACCAGGTAAGTAACAGTTAGAAAAGTAGTGCAAACAGTGCAGAACACAATAGAATGCAATAGGGAAAAATAGGCCTGGGGCAACACAAACCATATACTCCAAAAGTGGAATGTGAACCACGAATGGACCCCAGGCCTAGTGTAGTGTGTAGAGGGTCGCTGGGAGTGTAAGAAAACACTAAGGGTGTCCAAGATACCCCACCCTAAGACCCTGAAATGTAGGTGTAAAGTTACCCTACTACCTTAGAAAGAGAGTAAAGTCGAGATGGGGGATTCTGCAAGGACAACAACTGACTGCAAAGCACTGAAGACGGATTCCTGGACCTGAGGACCTGTAAAGGAAGGGGACCAAGACCAAGAGTCACACAAGTGTCCAGGGGGGCAGGAGCCCACTAAACCCCGGAAGAAACTGCAAAAGGGCTGCCTCTGGGTGGAAGAAGCCAAAGATTCTGCAACAACGGAAGGTGCCAGGAACTTCTCCTTTGGTCAGAAGATGTCCCACGGCGTGCTGAAGGATGCAGAATTGTTTCCACACAAAAAGACCACAAACAAGCCTTGCTAGCTGCAAGAGTTATCTGATGAGATACCCACAGGAGAGACTCTAAATAGCCCACAGATGAGGATTTGCTACAGAGAAAGGTAAGCACCTATCAGGAGGGGTCTCTGACGTTACCTGCTGCCACTGGCCAGATGCTGCACTAAAAGCTTCCAACCCTTGCAGGACTGTGTTCACCAACCTTTGAAAAGTGGCAGGTGCATTCTTCAGACCAAAGGGCACCACAGTGACCTGATAGTACCCACCAATGGTTGAGAATGCAGTTTTAGGTTTTGAATCTTCTGATGACTTAATCTGCCAATACCCTGCAGTTAAGTCGAAAAGTGCTCAGATACTTGGCCGATGCCAGTGTATCAATCAGCTCATCTGCCCTGGGTATAGGGTGAGCATCTGTCTTGGTTAATTGGTTGAGCCCTCTATAGTCAACACAAAACCTCATCTCTCTTTTTCCATCCTTAGTGTGAGCTTTAGGGACAAGCACCACTGGGCTAGCCCATGGGCTTTCTGAAGGCTCAATCACTCCTAAGTCTAACATTTTCTGAACCCCTTGTTTAATGCAGTCCCTGACATGGTCAGGCTGCCTATAAATCTTACTTTTAACAGGTAAACTGTCTCCAGTGTTGATTGGATGCTCACACCAAGTAGTGGTACCTGGTATTAGTGAGAAGAGTTCCGAAAACTGACTTAAGAGATTTATACAGTTATCTTTCTGGTCTGCAGTAAGACAATCTGCAAGTACTACTCCCTCCACTAAGCCATCAGCTTCAGCTGTGGAGAAGAGATCAGGGAGAGGGTCACTCTCTTCTTCCTGTCCCTCATCAGTTGCCATGAGCGGGGAAAGATTAGCCCTGTCATGATAGGGTTTCAGGTGGTTGACATGGAGCACCCTAAGGGGACTCCTGGCCGTGCCAAGGTCTATCAAATAGGTAACCTCACCCTTTTTCTCAACAATTAGATGGGTTCCACTCCATTTGTCCTGGAGTGCTCTTGGGGCAACAGGCTCCAATACCCACACCTTCTGTCCTGGGTGGTACTGGGTCAGGACAGCCTTCTGGTCATGCCATTGCTTTTGCAACTCCTGGCTGGCCTGAAGGCTTGTACTGCCTTTTTTCATGTACTCAGCCATTCTTGATCTTAGGCTAAGTACAAAATCCACAATGTCCTGTTTAGGAGCTTTTAAAGGTTGTTCCCAACCCTCCTTAACAAGAGCAAGGGGACCTCTCACAGGGTGCTCAAAGTGGAGTTCAAAGGGGCTAAAGCCCACTCCTTTTTGGGGTACCTCCCTGCAAGCAAAAAGGAGGCAAGGTAACAGGACATCCCATCTCCTTCTGAGTTTTTCAGGGAGTCCCATTATCATACCTTTTAGAGTTTTATTAAACCTCTCAATCATTTGTTTGTGGATGATAAGGGGAAGTAAGTTACACCACATTCCTTCAACATTGCCCTGAGGTATGCAGACATGAAGTTACTACCTCTGTCGGACACCACTTAATTAGGGAAGCCCAATCTGGAAAAGATTCCCAGAAGGGCCTTTGCCACTGCAGGAGCTGTAGTTGTCCTTAAGGGGATGGCTTCAGGGTACCTAGTGGCATGGTCCACTACCACCAGGATAAACCTATTGCCTGAAGCTGTTGGAGGGCCAAGGGGGCCAACTATGTCA
This sequence comes from Pleurodeles waltl, assembly GCF_031143425.1. NCBI lineage: Eukaryota > Metazoa > Chordata > Amphibia > Caudata > Salamandridae > Pleurodeles > Pleurodeles waltl. The sequence goes on from NC_090437.1 coordinate 1,073,690,965, forward strand.
ACCCCTACCCTTTCAAAAGGTACCCCAACAACAGGAAGTGGAATTAAGGGGGCCTTTGGAGTGCCACCAGTCTTGCCACTGGCTTGGCAGGTCACACAAGAGCGACAAAACTATTTTGTCTCCTCTGACATATGAGGCCAGTGAAACAGGGGAACAAACCTGTCCCAAGTTTTACTTTGGCCCAAATGCCCAGCCAAGGGAATGTCATGTGCCAAGGTAAGGAAAAACTCTCTGTATTGCTAGGGAATGACAAGTCTCCTGGCAGCTCCAGGTTTAGAGTCCCTTGACTCAGTATACAAGAGGTTGTCTTCCCAATACACCTTATGGCTATCACTGACATCCCCATTCTGCTGCTTGACAGCTTGCTGTCTTAAACCCTCTAGTGTGGGACATGTTTGCTGTGCCACACTCAGCTCTTCCCTAGCAGGCCCCCCTGTACTCAAAAGCTCAGCAGTGTTTGCTGCCAGCTCATCTGGTGTAGGTTCTGCACAGGGAGAGGATTCTGCGTCCTCAAAAGGGGAACCTTCTGGAGAGGGAGGGTTAGTGGGTAAGGATTTACCCTTTCTACCCCTAGCTTTTGGGATCACTTGGTCCATTGTTCCAGGATCCAAGTTTCTCTGTCATTTTTGCTTTTTGGCCTGAGCCCTGGTTAAAGCAAAAATATGCCCAGGAATGCCCAGCATTGCTGCATGAGCCTCCAACTCCACTTCAGCCCAAGCTGATGTCTCCAAATCATTGCTTAGTAAGCAATCTACAAGTAATTCAGTGGCTACTACAACTTTCTTTGGACCAGTAACCCCCCCCCCACCAGTTGAGATTCACAACAGCCATGGGGTGGCTAAGTGTGTTATTGTGAGCATCAGTCACTTGGTACTGCTGACCAAGTAGGTATTGATCAGGGTGAACCAGTTTCTCTATAACCATAGTTACACTGGCTCCTGTGTCCCTGTAGGACTCAACCTCAACACCATTGATTAGAGGTAGTTGCTTGTACTTACCCATATTAAGGGGACAAGCAACCAAGGTGGCAAAGTCAGTGCCACCATCAGAGACTAAAACAGCCTCCGTGGTCTCCCTAACAAGAACAACCCCAACTACACTGCCAATGGTGAGCCCTGCTAAACCCTTGGATTGGCTATTTGTAGTTGATTTCCCACAACCACTGCTATTACTAGTGGCACTAGAGGTTGCAGTTGGGGTTATGGTGGTGGGAGGTTTGGTGTTTTTCTTTGGACAAGTGGAATCACTTGCACAATGGCCTTTTACTTTACATAAACAACACCAAGGCTTTTTCTGATTGTTAGAAGAAGATTTGGTCCCACCACCCCCAGAGGATTTTTGTGAGCCTGATGAAGACTCAGAATGTTTTTTATCTTTGTCCCCACTCTTTTCAGAAAACTTACCATCCTTCTTCTTGCCATCCTTGTCACCCCCTATATGAACTTTTCTGTTCACTTTTGTTCTGACCCATTTGTCTGCCTTCTTTCCAAATTCTTGGGGAGAGGTCAGATCTGAGTCTACCAAGTACTGGTGCAATAAATCAAACACACAATTGTTCAAAATATGTTCTCTCTGGATTAGATTATACAGGCTTTGATAGTCAGTCACATTACTGCCACGTAACCAACCCTCCAAGGCCTTCACTGAACAGTCTACAAAGTCTGTCCAGTCTTGAGAGGACTCTTTTCTGGTGTCTCTGACCTTAATCCTGTATTGTTCAGTGGTTAAGCCAAATCCATCCAAGAGTGCATCCTTCAAAACTTTGTAGTAATTAGCATCACTTTCTCTGACAGTAAGGAGCCTATCCCTACCCTTACCAGTGAAAGATAGCCACAAGATAGCAGCCCACTGCCTTTGAGGGACCAACTGTACCATACAGGCCCTCTCAAGTGCAGCAAACCACTTGTTAATGTCACCCCCCTCCTTGTAAGGGGGGACTATCTCATGCAGGTTTCTGGAATCCTGCTCTCTAACAGGATTGCTATCAAAACACTGTTGCTGCCACCATGGGGAACTAACCCCAATCTCTGCTTTTCCCTCTCTACATCCAGAGATTCCCTGTCTAAGGCCAGCTGCCGGTGTTTAAGCTTCAGCCTGGCCTCTTCCAAACTCAGCTTTCTGAGTTCCCTTTCCATTAAGTTATCCTCAGGGTGGGAGGCTTGGGAACTGTGAGACACAGAAGAAATATGGGAATTGGCAGAGAGAGACCTGTCCCTAACTGGCTGGACCCTATTAACTGGTCCTTTAGGGGTGAAAGGTGTCCCACTAATGTGTGACCCCCTCCCACTACCAGTGTCACTAGGTCTGGTAGCTGGCAGGTCTTTGGAAGAACCCTCCCCACCATACCTCCGGTTCCTGGGATGGACCAGACTGGTTCTGTTCATTTCCTAGGAGAAGGCTAAAGAGAAAGTCTTTGGTAGAATTCTTGCCAATGCTTAAACCTCTTTCAATGCAGAGAACCCTCAAACTGCTGAAGTTTAAAGTATCATATGTTGCCTGAACAACTGTGGGAGTAGGTTCTACTGCAGACATGATAGAAAAGGTTTAGGACAGAGAGAGAAAACGTTTTTGGATCTTTTGAAAGCACAGAGAAAAAAACGTTTTCAAACTTTTTGAAAACTTTAGAAAGTTTTCTGAAACTTTTTAGAAACTTTTAAGAAAGTTTTTAGAAAAGGAAAGTTAAACTGTTTAGTTCAATGTGTATATCGTGAAGTATTTGGTATATGTTTTTCTCATGAAAAGCACCAATGACAAAGTGGTAAAGCATTTACAAGTACCTATCCCACTGCTGCACCATCAATGTAGGAGGCTGGCCTGGCTTATAGTGGGTACCTAGTGGTACTTACACCTTGTGCCAGGTCCAGTTATCCCTTATTAGTAGATTATAGGTGTTCTAGCAGCTTAGGCTGATAGAGGTAGCTATAGCAGAGCAGCTTATGCTGAACTAGGAGACATGCAAATCTCCTACTATAAAACTTATATCACTTAGTACTATATCATAAGAAAACACAATACTCAGAGTTACTAAAAATAAAGGTACTTTATTTTAGTGACAATATGCAAAAAGTATCTCAGAGGATACCCTCACTTAGGAGGTAAGTATTATATACAAAATATACACACACAAACCAAAATCAGGTAAGTAACAGTTAGAAAAGTAGAGCAAACAGTGTAGAACACAATAGAATGCAATAGGGAAAAATAGGCCTACGGGCAACACAATCCATATACTCCAAATGTGGAATGCGAACCACGAATGGACCCCAGGCCTAGTGTAGTGTGTAGAGGGTCGCTGGGAGTGTAAGAAAACAGTAAGGGTGTCCAAGATACCCCAAGCTAAGACCCTGCAAAGTAGAGTAAAGTTACCCTACTGCGCCAGAAAGAGAGTAAAGTCGAGATAGGGGATTCTGCAAGGACAACAACTGACTGCAAAGCACTGAAGACGGATTCCTGGACCTGAGGACCTGCAAAGGAAGGGGACCAAGTCCAAGAGTCACACAAGTGTCCAGGGGGCGCAGGAGCCCACTAAACCCCGGATGATGGTGCAAAAGGGCTGCCTCCGGGTGGAAGAAGCCAAAGATTCTGCAACAACCGAAGGTGCCATGAACTTCTTCTTTGGTCAGAAGATGTCCCTCGGTGTGCTGGAGGATGCAGTGTTGTTTCCACACAGAAAGACCGCAAACAAGCCTTGCTAGCTGCAAGAGTCGTAGTTGAGGTTTTTGGGTGCTGCCAGGGCCCAGGAAGGACCAGGAGGTCGCCCCTTGGAGGAGGTGACAGAGAGGGTGCTCAGCAACACATAGAACTCATGCAGAAGCAGGCAGCATCCGCAGAAGCACCTGAACAGGTGCTCAGAAGATCGACGATGGTTGACTCAGAACAACAAAGGAGGGCCCCACGACGTCGGAGTCCAACTCAGCGAGTTGGGCAATGCAGGACGGAGTGCTGGGGACCTGGGATAGGACGTGCAGAAAGGAATTCTTGCAAAAGTGCACAGAAGCCCGAGCAGCTGCAGGATTACTGTCTGGCTTGGGGAGGCAAGGACTTACCTACACCAAATTTGGACAGAAGGGCCACTGGACTGTCGGAGACACTTGGACCCAGCTCCTGTGTTCCAGGGATCACGCTCGTCAGTATGAGAGGGGACCCAGAGGACCGGTGATGCAGAAGTTTGGTGCCTGCATTGGCAGGGGGAAGATTTTGTCGACCCACAGGAGATTTCTTCTTGGCTTCCAGTGCAGGGTGAAGTCAGACAGCCCTCAGAGCATGCACCACCAGGAAACAGTTGAGAAAGCCGGCAGGATGAGGCGCTACAATGTTTCTGGTAGTCTTCTTGCTACTTTGTTGCGGTTTTGCAGGCGTCCTGGAGCAGTCAGCGGTCGATCCTTGGCAGAAGTCAAAGAGGGAAGTGCAGAGGAACTCTGGTGAGCTCTTGCATTCGTTATCTGATGAGATACCCACAGGAGAGACCCTAAATAGCCCACAGAGGAGGATTGGCTACAGAGAAAGGTAAGCATCTATCAGGAGGGGTCTCTGACATCACCTGCTGGCACTGGCCACTCAGAGCTGTCCATTGTGCCCTCACACCTCTGCATCCAAGATGGCAGAGGTCTGGGACACACTGGAGGAGCTCTGGGCACCTCCCCTGGGAGGTGCTGGTCAGGGGAGTGGTCACTCCCCTTTCCTTTGTCCAGTTTCGCACCAGAGCAGGGCTGGGGTGATCCCTGAACCGGTGTAGACTGGCTTTTGCAAGGAGGGCACCATCTGTGCCCTTCAAAGCATTTCCAGAGGTCAGGAGAGGCTACTTCTCCCAGGCCCTTCACACCTATTTCCAAAGGGAGAGGGTGTAACACCCTCTCTCAGAGGAAATCCTTTGTTCTGCCTTCCTGGGACCAGGATGTCCAGGCCCCAGGGGGGCAGAAACCTGTCTGAGTGTTGGCGGCAGCGGTAGCTGCAGAGAAAACCCAGGCAAGTTAGTTTGGCAGTACCTGAGGCTCTATGCTGGAGACCCGGGGATGCATGGAATCGTCCCCCCAATACCAGAATGGTATTAGGGTGACAATTCCATGATCCTAGACATGTTACATGGCCATGTTCGGAGTTACCATTGTGACGCTACATATAGGTATTGACCTATATGTAGTGCACGCGTGTAATGGTGTCCCCGCACTCACAAAGTCCGGGGAATTTGCCCTGAACAATGTGGGGGCACCTTGGCTAGTGCCAGGGTGCCCACACACTAAGGGGGTCATTCTGACTCCCGCCCGCCGCGGTAACCGCAGGGCCGGCGGGAGCCGCCAGGATACTGCTGCGCGGTCAGAAGACCGCCGCGGTTATTCTGGGTTTCCCGCTGGGCTGGCGGGCGACCGTCAGAAGGCCGCCCGCCAGCCCAGCGGGAAACACCCTTCCATGAGGATGCCGGCTCCGAATGGAGCCGGCGGAGTGGAAGGGGTGCGACGGGTGCAGTTGCACCCGTCGCGATTTTCAGTGTCTGCATGGCAGACACTGAAAATCTTTGTGTGGCCCTGTTAGGGGGCCCCTGCAGTGCCCATGCCATTGGCATGGGCACTGCAGGGGCCCCCAGGGGCCCCACGACACCCCATACCGCCATCCTGTTCCTGGCGTCCGAAACCGCCAGGAACAGGATGGCGGTATGGGGGTCGGAATCCACATGGCGAGGATTCCCCAGGGCAGCGGAAAACCGGCGGTACACCGCCGGTTTTCCGTCACTGACCGCGGCTGTACCGCCGCGGTCAGAATGCCCAGGGGAGCACCGCCAGCCTGTTGGCGGTGCTCCTGCGGTCCCCAACCCTGGCGGTCTCGGACCGCCAGGTTTGGAATGACCGCCTAAGTAACTTTGCACCTAACCTTCACCAAGTGAGGGTTAGACATATAGGTGACTTATAAGTTACTTAAGTGCAGTGTAAAATGGCTGTGAAATAACGTGGACGTTATTTCATTCAGGCTGCAGTGGCAGTCCTGTGTAATAATTGTCTGAGCTCCCTACGGGTGGCAAAATAAATGCTGCAGCCCATAGGGATCTCCTGGAACCCCAATACTCTGGGTACCTAGGTACCATATACTAGGGAATTTATAGGGTGTTCCAGTGTGCCAATGAGAATTGGAAAAATGTATCACTAGCCTGCAGTGACAATTTTAAAAGCAGAGAGAGCATAAACACTGAGGTTCTGATTAGCAGAGCCTCAGTGATACAGTTAGGCACCACAGAGGGAACACATACAGGGAATACTTTATGAGCACTGGGGTCCTGGCTAGCAGGATCCCAGTGACACAGGCAAAAACAAACATACATACAGTAAAAATGAGGGTAACATGCCAGGCAAGATGGTACTTTCCTACAGCACTCTAAACAGTTGCAGCCCAAGGTTTGTCACCCAGTTATGATCTTGGATTTTCTAAGGAATAGAGTTGTACTTGGATTAGCAGTCTCCAACTTTAGAGCTTGGTCAGTGGCAATCTAGGCTATCAGAGGTCAAGAAATGTTGCCATTTGTTCCTTTCAGTTCCCGGCTGTTAGGGAGTTTTTTTCTACAATGCCCTGTTGTCCTATCTCCGTTTCCTCCTTGGAGGCTTGCCATAGGTCCTTCAAACATTGACAAAGGCTTCTTTTGAACCTCTGGACTCTGTGGAGCTTAGGTATTTGACACAGAAGGTAATTTTTGGGTGGTAATTTGTTTAGGGCAGACAATGAGTGAAATTGGTGCTATGCTGTCCATCTCCCCTTTTATTCAATATTTTCCAGACAGATTGTATTGCACCTGAGTTTGGCTTATATGTCCAAGGTCCCTTCAGCCTTTCACCGTTCACAAGATATTGCCCTTCCAGTTATCTACCCAGATCCACCCTCAGCCGAGGGTGCTTGCACATTAGATGTACACAGAGGGCCTGATTCTAACTTTGGAGGACGGTGTTAAACCGTCCCAAAAGTGACGGATATACCACCTACCGTATTACGAGTTCCATAGGATATAATGGACTCGTAATACGGTAGGTGGTATATCCGCCACTTTTGGGACGGTTTAACACCGTCCTCCAAAGTTAGAATCAGGCCCAGAGTGTTGTCAATCTGTTTGTAGAGGACATTACTTTTTCGTAAGAAAAATTCCCTATTACTTTTGTGGTTGGAAATCAACACTTTACATCTACTCTTTATCAGTAGATAAAGTCCACCATTCTTTGGCCTAAGATATATCCTAGAGATCTGCTACTCCTAAGGTTTTGGGCAGGTCTACCTGGTGAATGGCAGGCTCTTGGGCATCATTTAAAGGGGCATTATTAAGAGTAATTTGCTGTGCAGCCACACGGACCCCCCTCATACTTTTCTTTCACATTATTGAGTTAATTTGTGGGAGGGGTTTTGTACTTCATTTGGTGACCATTTGTTATCAACAAATATCTTTATGGTTCTGTTTGTTTTGACCTTATTACACTGTTTTCTTTTTAAATCTATCTGCATTGATATGGCAGAATACTGTTGTATTGGTATTTAGAAGCAATCTGTGTGGCTTGGGTATTTCTCACACATAAAGACTGGATCACAGAATATGGACAAGGAGATAATGCACAGGTTATTTACTGGTAATCTTTATTACTCTGAGTCTAAGTCTTCCTCGACACAGTCCTAGCATTCCTACCCTTCTGACTGCGAGGATTGATTATAGTGCTTTTATGATTTTGTCTTTCAGCTTGTTAATTAGAGGAAGTTAGGAGTGACTTCTTCCCCTTTGTAGCAGCACCTGGGTGATGGCGCCCATGTTGGGGAAGTATTTTGACGTTGGCTAGGGAACCATGTCTACGAGAAGGAGATATTATCTCACATAGCAGAACTGTATGGGGAAAAACTTGGATTTGGAGTAATGAGGATTACTGGTGAGCAACGTGTGCAATACGTGGAATTCCCGAAACTTCTGAAAACAGCGGATCAAATGCTACAGGATCACAATGGTACGGCCCACTTAAGATGGAGGAGTATACTCCTGATAGAAAGCCATTTAAGACTAGCGTGGGTTAAATCTTTCAATTTGTGTTTTGTTTACGAAACAGAAAAATGTTTGAATGAGACGGCATCTGCATTATATGTACATAAAACAACATCACTTACTCGGATCGATAATAGTCAATACTAAAACATTCACTTGGAAAGAATAGCTGTTGAGGGTACAAAGAACATCGCTCGAAAGACTAGCACTCAGCAAAACTGTAATGTATAAAAAAAGGATTTAGAAAATAACATGTCCCCCCACTTATAGCAGAGAAAAAGAGGATCAAAACCACATTTCTTTTTATCTACTAGAAAAGGAAAAAGGAGAGAACGGTGCTTGGATATGACATGTAGGGTTGATGGACAGGTAAAAGACGAAGCAAGAATGAGGAGAAAAGTCATATATATTAAATATCAAGAGACTACGGGGGAGCGAGCGTGAAGGACAAGTACTGAAGCTAAAAGTACAGGCGCAGATAGATTGTGACTGCCGCTAAGACAAATGCGTGTTATTTAATGGAGTTCTTGCTAAAAAAGAAAAACCTTTTCTAAGCGCGAGACAATGCAATGTGGAGTTTATTTCCCCTTACCGAGCAGAATACTAGGCTAGCTTCTGCATTATTAAAAATACTTACTTCAGTTCAATCCAAAGCAGACAAAACGCGAAGATTATATTTTTTGTTTGAAACTTGTTTTGTTAAAAAAAAAAAGATAGAAAATTCACAAGCCAAAGCATTTCTAATGGCGCATTTTAAATGTAAGGGCTCCATCACTTAATGAAAGAGGCAGACGGTCTCTGTGTATTTGTCATTTATATCCGCTGATGTCCCCCAGGTAGCTTTGTGTTCAGCAATGTGCTGCTTAGTTAATTTCATCCTGGGAAACTGGTTACCAGGCAACCAGAATCCTTTACCTGCGGTTCGTGCACCTGATTAAAAAAACACACAGGAAAGCCAGCTGAAAAGAGTTAAGCTTATAGAGGAAAACATATAAAAAATGAAGATTATTTCATAACATAAATCGAACACTAAGTAAAGGTTTGGTTTTTGAGAGGAGTTGCAATATATAATCCACTAAAAAACATAATTTTCACCAGAATATTATTTTTTGCAAGACTTATCCCTGCCATGCAGTAGCATGGCAATTGTAATTAACGAGGAAGAGAATCATGTGACAGAAAATATAGTTATTGAAGTAATTACATTATTCCTGTTGTAGCATCAATTGTTATTACCTCTCTCTCATTCATTTCCTTAATTTCCATTAGTCTAAAAAATGTATACAGATGACAGCATTCTCCTCGAATGAATCTCTAAAAACACTAATGCTAAATAAATAAATCATTGCACATGTACATCCTCTACAAAGAACTATATCCAAACTAAAATAATAATGAATGAATCGGAATGGGTTTACGGCCTTCCAAGGAAGTAAAAGTGAACCATCTAATAAAGCATTTTCAGAAATAAGGACAGAGTTCTACATATGGGATCATCAAGATTGCACAGTGCGTTTCACATTGACATCTGGGGCCGTACTACATACAGTTCTATGGGAGCACAGTGGGTGTGGTGCGTCTGTTTTTTGAGCCTCCAGGGCACTGAAGTATTACAGAAAGAGTCACAGCTGATTGTGCTGCTCCTTTTGTAAAACTAATAGCACTGGCACACATGTACAGCCAGCAGTATCTTCAGAGGGCATTTCTTCACTTGCATCTCGGTCTGGCCACATACAAATGAGGGCCTCTGTACCCACACAAGATTACGGATGCAGGCACAGAGACCAACATGACCATAGGAGGTGCACCTAAAGCACTTCACAAAAGGGTGCCTGCAGGAAGATCTCTGACCCTACTTTAAAGTGCAGGAGGGTTGCCTGCTGCACAGAGAAACATGGAGCAGCTTTGTAATTGCCACTCTGTGTTTTAATGAATGTATTATCGCATGGCAGGGGGAGTATGCGACTACCATGGAGGCAGCATGTTGTAATAAGGTGCACTGTCCCTGATTGTACATTGTTCATTTGCTTAAAGGTGCACCATGATGCAAACAAGGGCAGTGCATCCTGTGTGTAATATGGGCCCTGGTGTAATATATGTAATGAATTCCAAACTTGGGAATGCAAATTCAGTCTTTAGCTACCCAAGGTCAATAGATTGACCATGATTCAATAAGTTAATAGCGACATCGGGCATTCATAGTCCTTTGAAATGGCAACATTTTAAAATAACTTCCATATACCGGAAGAAATGTATCACTGAAATTGCCTTTGAAGAGTTATGGACATTTGCCTTTATTCTCCACTTCTGGGGCAATTTGGTAGAAGTTAAGAGTCAAAAAATGTTTGTTCATCCCTACTGTAGTACTCATTCTGCCTGTACAAAGTTAATCATCATGTAAAGATTGTCCCTCTTATTTGTCCGAGGGTGTCATGCTGTGCAAATGAGGAAATGTCTTTGCTGCAACGCTGTAGTATTACAGACATGGTACTACAGATAAAACAATACTCAGGCGCCAAGGGTAAAATTCGGAAGAGGACACAGCCCTATCAGTATCTCTGCAGTGATTCCATACACCTGCCTCTAATGCCTACATTGAGGATGGTTGCAGCACACTCATCAAAAGTCAATGAACACCTGTATAGATATAGGGAGTAGCCAGTGAACATCTTTTCCCTGCTTCTGTTCTACACTGACTTCAATAGGTACAATATAACTGTTTTTAGCAGATAATTGGACACAGTGAATTATTTAAAATGTAGGCACTCCGGCCTATTCTGCTCTGCACATACCCAGGGTGTGTTCACATTGTGGTAAACTGCATATGTAAACCGGTTCCTAATAATATTGAGATTATAATTATCATTTTTGTGATGATGATGGTTAAACCTAGTAGCCTTAGGTTGGTCTTCCCTCAAAGTCTGTGCCTTCTCCCTTCCTGTTTTGCTAAATGTATTTTTGGTGGCCTTAGGACTCGCTGTACTTTATCACTTCTCAAAGTACTGAAGTGCTTGTGTTCTCTCCCTGAAACATGGCAAAAGTGACTTACAATTTATTGGCATATTTAATTTATTTATAGATACCCAGTAAAGTGGTATACCATATACCCAGGGCCAGTAAATTAAATGCTACTTATTGTGTCACTGTCAGACCTGGCATCCTGCCGTTTTGCCGTTTTGACGTTTTGCCTTCTGACCTCCTGTTTGGTGACTTTGTTTTTGCTGTCCACCTAACTACGGCTGACCAGTGCTAAAGTGCATGTGTTTTTTCTGTAAAAACATGTAACCAATGGCTTATCCACAAATGGCATATTTAATTTACTTAGAAGTCCCAAGTAAAGTGCACTAACTGTGCTCAGGGCTCGTAAATTGAATGCTACTAATGGGCCTGCTACACTGATTGTTGCACCCACTTATGTAGTCCTTTAAACATGACTGAGGCCTGCAATTGCAGTGCCTGTACGAGCCGTTTTGAGCTGCCTTGTCAACCTGGCAAGCTGACCCTCTTGCCAGGCCCACACCTTCCTTTTTAATGCATGTGTTACCCCTAAGGTAGGCCCTTGGTGTGGCAGAAACCTCTAGAAGCCAGGGATACTTTTTTGTTGTTGTTTTTTTGTGTTTTTTAGAGGTGGGGAGCGACCCCTTAGTCAAGGGTCGCTCCCCTGGAGTGCAAATTGTATTCAGACCTTAGGGGCAGATCAGCCGATTTTTGTTAGGCCAATCTGCCCCCATGGGGGTAGAAACCACTTAGGCACCAGGGATTGGTGTGTGTGTATGCATGTGTTGTCTTTAGGGGGCAGCCCCTTGGGTAAGGGTCTCTCCCCATGGGGGCACATTACTGTTGGCCATATCTGCCCCCCATTGGGGGCAGAGGGGCCTATTTTTGGAAGGCCCATCTGCCCCCAAAGGGGGGCAGAAAGCCCACCAGATGCCAGGGAAGTTTTTTTCAAAAATAAGAGGGTGGGGGTATGGCTATACCCCCACCCCAAATAAATGGGGCCAAAGTTGTTCTGCCCAACAGTGGGCAGATGGGGCAATTACCCCTGATCCACACCCCGGGAGGGCAGAAAGTCTACTAGATGCCAGGGAATTTAAAAAAAACAAAAAGTATTGGGGTGGTGGCTACCAACCAGTATGGGCCTGGTTACGCCCCCACCTCAACTGAAGGGGGTAACTGTCTTTCAGCTCTCCCCCGCACTCTAAAACATCTTATCCCACAGCAAGCAAGAAGACATTTGATTATTTTGGGTTTTAGCTTTCCATTTGGGCCATGAGAACTTGGCTTACTCTCAAAATCGTCCTACTTGGAATGGTGAGGGCTGCACTTTATGACTTTTGGACTTTGCCATGTAGAAAAATCCACAAGACCTAGACACATCTGAAAACTAAACATATGGGTGATTCCAGGGTGGTGTGTTTCACATGCACTCCGTACCATTTTTGTACCCACAATCCCCTGCAAACCTCCAACTTTGCTGAAAATTACACATTTTTCCCATGTTTTTGTGATGGAACCTTCCAGAATCTGCAGGAATCCACAAAATTCCTACCACCCAGCATTGCCTCATCTATACCGATAAAAATTCTGCTGCACTTGTCAGCCTAAAAATGTTTTTTTGCAAACTGCCCTTTTGAACCCCCTTTGGTTCCCCCTCAATATCTACTTGTTTTTGGCTCTTCTCTTTCACAAGCACTTGGCCCACCTACACAAATGAGGTATCATTTTTACCGGGAGACTGAGGGGAACATTGGGTGGTATGAAATGTTCCCCAGTGCGGTGATCCCACATAGAAATGTGGGAAAAATATGATTTTTTATCTAAATTTGAGGTTTGCTGAGGATTCTGGGTAAGAAAACATTGGGGGATCCAAGCAAGTCACACCTCATTGGACTCCCTCGGGTGTCTAGTTTTCAGAAATGTCTGGGTTTGGTAGGTTTCCCTAGAAGGCTGCTGAGCCCAGGACCAAAACGCAGGTGCCCCCAGCAAAAACAGGTAGTTTTGTATTTGATAATTTTGATGTGTCCAGATAGTGTTTTGGGGCATTTCCTTTCGCGGGTAGTAGGCCCACTCACAAAAGTGAGGTACCATTTTTATCGGGAGACTTGGGGGAACGCTGGGTAGAAGGAAATTTGTGGCTGCTCTCAGATTCCAGAACTTTCTGTCACCGAAATGAGAGGGAAAAGTGGTTTTTGGGCCACATTTTGAGGTTTGCAAAGGATTCTGGGTAACAGAACCTGGTCAGAACCCCACAGGTCACCCCCATCTTGGATTCCCCTAGGAGTCTAGTTTTCAAAACTACACAGGTTTGGTAGGTTTCCCTAGGTGCCGGCTGAGCTAAAGGCCAAAATCCACAGCTAGCCACTTTGCAAAAAACAGCTCTGTTTTCTTTATGAAAATGTGATGTGTCCATGTTGTGTTTTGGGGCAGTTCCTGTCGTGGGCGCTAGGCCTACCCACGCAAGTAAGGTACCATTTTTATTGGCAGACATGGGGGAACACAGAATAGCAAAAAAAGTGTTATTGCCCCTTGTCTTTCTCTACATTTTTGTCCTTCAAATGTAAGACAGTGTGTAAAAAAAGACATCTATTTGAGAAATGCACTGTAATTCACGTGCTAGTATGGGCACCCTGGAATTCAGAGCTGTGTAAAGAACCACTGCTTCTCAACACCCTATCTTGTGGCCATTTTGGAAATACTAAGGTTTTCTTGATACCTAGTTTTCATTTTTTATATTTCAGCGAATGAATTGCTGTATACCCGGATTAGAATGAAAACCCATTGCAAGGTGCAGCTCATTTATTGGCTCTGGGTACCTAGGGTTCTTGATGAACCTACAAGCACTATATACCCACCCAACCAGAAGAGACCAGCTGACGTAACGGTATATTGCTTTCAAAAATCTGATATCGTGGAAAAAGTTACAGAGTAAAACCTGGAGAAAAATAGCTGTTTTTTTCACTTCAATTACAATATTCTTTTATTTCAGCTGTTATTTTCTGTAGGAAACACTTGTAGGATCTACAAAAATGACCCCTTGCTGAGTTCAGAATTTTGTCTACTTTTCAGGAATGTTTAGCTCTCTGGGATCCAGCATTGGTTTCTCACCCATTTCTGTCACTAACTGGAAGGAGGCTGAAAGCACAAAAAATAGTAAAAATGGGGCATGTCCAGTAAAATGTTGTTGAAAAATTGGGTTTTCTAATTCAAGTCTGCCTGTTCCTGAAAGCTGGGAACATGGTGATTGTACCACCACAAACCCTTTGTTGATGACATTCTCAGGGAAAAAAACGAAAGCCTTCTTCTGCAGCCCTTTTTCCCATTTTTTAAGATTTTCGCTGTATTTTGGCTAATTTCTTGGTCTCCTTCAGGGGAACCCACAAAGTCTGGGTACCTCTAGAATCCCTAGGATCTTGGAAAAAAAGGCCGCAAATTTGGCATGGGTAGCTTATGTGGAGAAAAAGTTATGAGGGCCTATGCGCAAACTCCCCCAAATAGCCAAAAAAAGGCTCATCACAGGAGGGGAAAAGGCCTGGCAACGAAGGGGTTAAAATCTGACTTAACCTTAAGTTGTGATTTTTAATTGAGGGTGCAGAGACAACAAACTTGGGGGTCCCATCTCTTCCCAAATGGAAATTACACTTAAAAATGCAATCAGGCAATCTTAATGATAGCATAAGTGAGAGATGGGCCTCGCAGTATTGAACAACAAACTGAAGCATTTTTCACTACTTGGACATGTAAAACATAAAAGTATATGTCCAACTTTTTAAATACACTTCACCCTGCCTAATAACACTAGTCCGATCTGCCCCCAGGAGGGGCAGAAAAGGCCTAAAATAAATTCCCTCCCCCCGGGGAGTGACCCTTGCCTAAGGGGTCGCTCCCCACCTCTAAAAAAACAAAACAAACAACAACAAAAAGAACCCCAAAAATTATCCCTGGCGCCTAGAAGCTTCAGAAATGGCCTAAAATTAATTTGCCCCTCCCGGGGAGCAACCCTTGCCTAAGGGGTCGCTCCCCTTCCATGAATTTGGCATAAAAAAAAAAACTCCCTGGTGTCAAGTGGTTTCTGCGCCCCTTCGGGGCAGACTGGCTTTATAAAAATAGGCCAATCTGCCCTCAAGGGGGGGCAGAAAAGGCCTAAATATAATTTGCCCCCTAGGGAGCGACCCTTGCCTAAGGGGTCGCTCTTCAAATAAAAAATAAAAAAAATGATCCCTGGCGCCTTCAGATCGGCCTAACAATAGGCCGAGGGGGCAGAAAAGGCCTTGAAAAATATTGCCCCCCCTGGGGAGCGATCCTTGCCCAAGGGGTCGCTCCCCTCATGCCAGTTTCCCTAAAAAAATAAATCCCTGGTGTCTAGTGGGCATTTCAAAAGCCGGATTGCTTTACAATCTGGCTTCTGAAATGCTCTGAGAGACTTCAAAGGGATGAACATTCTTTTCCTTCCCTTTGAAGCCTCTCAGGCCCCCATCACATGATCGGAAGAGAAATGCTTTGCATTTCTCTTCCGATCGCGGATGGGGAAGTGGCCTCTGATGAGGTCAGCGCGCATTTCCACGCTGACGTCATCAGACGTCACTGGGGGGGGGGGTCAGGAGGGGTCGGGTGGAAGGGGAAGGGCTTCCCCTTCCATCCCTGCCTTGTGGGGGTGGGAGGGAACCCCACGGAGGGCTAGTGCTCCCTCCAGGCCGAGGACATAATGGTTACGTCCTCGGCACAGGAGCACTGTGCCGCAGGACGCAACCATTACGTCCGCGGCACAGAAGCGGTTAAATTGTAATTCTGAAAATGGCACTCTTAGAAAGTTGGCATTTTCTTACCTTAAATCATCTAGTGCCTCTGCGTGTCTCTGAATATGTCTGGGGTGGGTGACAGCTGGACTTTGTGCATTTCCTCTAGACAGACCCACACAAAGGGGGCTTAAGTGTGAATGAGTGGCCATCTGCATGTTGATGACCCGTGTTGTGTGCCTGGAGCCAGGGCAGGAAGACAGGAACTTTGTGCAAGTCAAAGCCCTCTGTTTGAAGTTTCCCCCACTTCAAAGCCAACACTGGCTATAGGTACTGGACCTCTAACCCTACCAAATCGTTATACTTCTGGACCTGAGGACATTGTTCAAGGATGAAAGACTGCTGTGCTGCTGAAGGGACTGTCACTCTGCTACACATTGGTGCCCTACTGCCTGATGCTCTCCGTGCCTGGGAGTGAGACGGACTGGACCTGCATCTCCCTATCCCCAGAACCAAAGTGACTTCAAGGACTTGCTGGCTTGCCTCCTGTTCTGAAGTCTCAAAGACATCAAATACTTCACTCTGCTCTGCTACAGCTTCTGGACTCTGCCACTGTACTACCCTGCCACATGCTGTGAATTCAAACCTGGGCACTTGGAAGTGGGTTCTGCAGCTGTCTGTACAGAAACCCACACATTGCCATCAATACGCTGATCAGAACTGCTACATCTCTCCTCAATGCTGTTACATTGCTACTCAGGACAAAAAGTTTGCAGCACGAACTGCGCAGCTCATAAGTGCCGCTTTACCCTTAGTCCTGACATATCGCTTTCCCAATGCCAGCTGCGGGGCTCGATGGTTATGCATTAGCTTCACTAAAAAAGGGTTTGACACTGCACCGGTGCTCGAGAACATCACAGCAATGACTGCGCGGCTCGACAATGACGCATCCCTGACTGCACGGATCAGAATCAATGTATCATATTTGCATCATCCCCTCTGCTCTGCATCTATGGTCTTTGACATCAATGCAACCCTCCACCCAAGGTGCTTTTTCAGCGGGACAACTTTGGTCCCTGTAGCCTAACTGCGGTCCATCACTGTAGGCCTGAACTTTAAGATTTACTCCGGTCTAGTGCAACCAAATAGCCCCAACTGGTGCTTTAAGTTTCTAAGCACTATATTGGCAGATATTATTATAACATTCATATCTAGACTTCTACTTATTGGATTTTTATCATTTTGGTCTTTGTTCATTAAGGGGGTCATTCTGACCCTGGCGGTCTATGACCGCCAGGGTCGCGGATGACTGAAGCACTGCCAACAGGCTGGCGGTGCTTCAAAGCCCATTCCGACCGCGGCGGTAAAGCCGCGGTCGGAAAACCGAGTCCGGCGGTTTCCCGACGGATTTCCCCCGGCTGGGCAAATCCGCCAGGGCAGCGCTGCAAGCAGCGCTGCGCAGGGGATTCTGACCCCCTTCCTGCCAGTCTGTTTCTGGCGGTTTTTACCACCAGGAACAGGATGGCGGGAACAGGTGTCCTGGGGCCCCTGGGGGCCACTGCACTGCCCATGCCACTGGCATGGGCAGTGCAGGGGCCCCCTAACAGGGCCCCAGCCTACTTTTCACTGTCTGCCTAGCAGACAGCGAAAAGCACGACGGGTGCAACTGCACCCGTCGCACACCTGCAACACCGCCGGCTCCATTCGGGAAGGTCGGAATGGCCCCAGCGGTCTTTCGACTGCGGAGCGGCCATATGGCGGTTCCCGCCAGTTGGGCGGCGCCCGCCGCCCGCCGGGGTCAGAATGACCCCCTAAATTTGCTCTGTGTCAGCTACCAGAGTTTGAGCACAGTTTATTTTATGGTGTGTATATGACTCTCCCTGATTAGGACTGTGGTTCCCACTCGGACAAGGTGCATACCTCTGCCACGCCAACCAAAAAAAAAAAATAATAATAATAATTCTAACAGTCACCAACTTATGTAGCCCCCAAAAATGTCTCAGGCCTGTCCTTGCAGGCTGTGTGCAGTTTTGAACTGCCAATTTGACCCGGTAAAATAAAACCCCTGCCTGGACTAAAACTCTCTTTTAATACCTGTGTCACCTCAAAGGTAGGTCATAAACAGCCTATTGGGAAGAGTGATCGTATTTGAAACTGGTAGTGAGAAACTCCTAAATTCATTTTTCACTACTGTGTGGTCTACATCTTCCATAGGATAACATTGCGTTACCTTATTGGACTTAATAATGGATAACTTTTGTTTGCGAGCAGATTGAGCTATGCTGTTTACACTCAAATGTATTAAAATGTATAATTCTCTTTTATAATACATCAGATTTTAAGTTACTATTCTGAAAGTGCCACTTGTGCTTTTCTCTCAGTGTTCTTGGTCATATGACTGTGAATATCTCTGCTGTTGTGTAATGCTTCCAGTCAGTGAGATAAAATCTTTCCACAAAGCCAATCATGACAGACTGCTTTGTTTTCCCAAGGTAACATATTCCATTCAAACTTTTGACAGGGATGCTCAAACGATGACCCTGGAGCCAGATTGCAATTGACTGGAAGCTGTTCCTTCTAAATTAAACAGTGGTCCTGAAATCCAGTAAGTGCAGATGTCAATTGCTTTATTCAGCAACCCTCACACTGCACACTGGCCTGGATATATTGTAGTGCAGCCTTCCACTGAACCAGCCCACAAATATAATTTGGACTACTTTGATAAGCTAATATGTTTAGAGGCTGACAACGTTTTTGGCAGTCTGACTGTCGGACCACCAATACAACTGTGGGAAGACAGCCGCCAAGCTGGCCGACTGTCCACCGCAGTATTATGATGTTTCTCTAGGGCTGGCCAGCAGAAACAGTGCAGCAGCATTGGCCTTAACTCTCAGGGAGAGCCGAGGCTAATAGCATCTCACAGACAGTGCCCCCAGCTCCCTCAGAATAGGCACTGTCTGCATGACAGACAGTGCGAATTCCGAGGGTGCTGACAGGGTGGCCCCTGCACTGCCCATGCACATGGCTCCATTCTTGCCTTTCTGCTGGCCTTTCCATGGCAGGATGCCCACCATGGAAAGGCTGGTGGAAAGGCAAGTTGTAATCAACATGGCAGTGCCGAATTCTGATCCTGGCGGTGGTAGCGGTGTGCTGGCAGTCGAACTGCCAGCATTGGAATGTGACAGTCAGATCACCAAGGTTGCAGCAGCCCGACCACCACCACGGGTATGGTGGTCCACGGACCATGTTACTCATTATTAGGCCCTTAGTCATTAGCACTAAATTCTTTCATATTTTTCCAGATAATACCTTTCTACATGTGCATTTTCTGACTCCTTGTCTCTTAATTATGATGCATTGTGTTTCTTGTTTACTACATGTACATTTACCACTTGTAGGTTTGAGCTGTGTTCTCAATATTGCTGTACGAATATAGACAATGATATACTTTATGAGAGTTTGACTAATATTAGCTGAATTTGTCTGGTTTTGTACTTACATCCTATATACATTTTCCACATATTTGTTTCCGGGGATATGTATAATTGCAGGATTACAGCTTCACTCTCCCATCTTACTAATGGTTCAAAATTAAATAGATAGTGCAACCTTAAGATTTTTAAATATGATCCAAATTTGGCTCCTTGTAAGAATAGGAACTCATTTCTCACAGAAAACTATAAAACACTGTACTAGGCAAAAAGGGGACCATACAAAGGGGGTATTAATAAAGTGCTAAAATACATACAAACAGGGTACTCATTCATAGTTGAGGTAAAATATATGAAGACTTAAAGAAATTGTTGGGTGTTGTTACAGATCTTTATAGTGCTGTGGACTCTATTAAGGAGTGAAGAAAGAACCAGAGATATGATTATGAAGAGGGGAGCATGAAACAGGAGATGCTATGATCATTTACAACTGGCAAAGGAGGTGGCAGGGCCAATCAAGTTGGTGGTCTCCAATGACATTTGTCATTTTCTTCAATGGCAAATTAGTTCTTCCAAGTGGCTCCCTTCTATGGGTTATTGTTCCAACTGACAGGCAGAAAGTATGAAACAAGTAATGAAAAACCTTGATAGAGGGGATGTCCCATGTGAGATAAAAGTTCTAACTGGTATATTATGGGGAAAACCATAACACTCAAATGTTTTTCAGGTAAAGTTGTTACGTGCCTGTACTCAGCTTCTTATTTAAGAGACCAACCCAAAACGTTCGGCCCATGTAGGCTGGGATGGCAACAAAAACATTCCAGAGGAGCAAGGGAAAAACATAAATTGATTGTCTTTTAGCTGACATAGACTATTAAAGCTACTGGCAAGACTAAAGCGTCTGTAACTAGTGCTGGCTGGTCAACAAACTGACAAGCACAAAAGGATGAGAGTTGTCACACTGCCTCCAATTAGCATTAGTTAGATATAATCCAGTGAGGAGGTCAGGCCATCTCCGTGCCATGTACCAATGTAAACCCATAAAGAGAAAGAATCAAGTTATCAAAGGTCTCAAGAAACGGAGATAGAGGAGTGCTGCTGGCATTAAAAATGGAGGTATTCATTTAAGCCATCAGTAAGATCATCCACAAAAAGGGTGCAATTTTATTTTGTTTGGAAAACAGTCCACCGAGTTCTTGGGATCATACGTACATGTGTCCTGATTAAAATGATCAACTGTCAGGGAAGAAAGGAAAACCTGAATTGTAAAATGGTTTGTCTATAGAAGAGAATGTACTTAATCTATCTGAACCAAGGTAAATGGGCAGTAGAAAATAGTGAGTGGCCAAAGATGTGGCCCTGGCTGAGCACACAGGGAACTCTAGAATCAAAGAAACTCACAGATACAATAATTCATTGGATGGTCAGAAAAAACAATAAAATGGAAATCAACAACATGTTGGTGCAATTATTAAACTCTAAGGGCTACATGTATCTTGCATTTTTGAGATCTCAAAAAGGCATTTTGGTATGTATGAATTTCAATTTGCAGTTCAGTACCTTATTACTGAATCACAAATTGGAATTGCACCTACATACCGATTCGGTATTAGGAAGGGGCGTGTCTAGGGCGTCCCTTCCTAATACTGAATTGCAACGGTATGTAGGAATGTTTTGTGACCGAAATGCGATCACCAAACATGTGCATTTTACAACCTACTTCAAGTAGGTGGTAACCGATTCGCAAACGGGAAGGGGTCCCTAAAGGATACCTCACCCTTTGTGAATACATGCAAAAACATTACGACCACTGCCTACTCTTAAAAAATTAAAAGAAAACTTTTCATTTTTTCTTCTTAAATGCATCCAGTTTTCCTTTAAGGAAAACTGGATGCATTTATAAAAAAAAACAGATTGCTTTATCACGGATATGGGGTTCTGCTGAGCCCAGCAGGTCACCATCCCTGTGATTATAGCCATTCACAATGGGTTGCAAATTGTGACCTACCTCATGAATATTAATGAGGTCTGTTGGTATCCATTTAAGGAAGAACAAGACAGGTTAATGTGGCAAGTTGTTGTGTTAAAAATGGGTAAGACCCATCATCAGATAAATTCATGTCCCTTCTGAAGAAAGCTAGCCAAACATCCTGCTGTCTCGTTCATTTCTCTAGTTCTTTCTTCTTTTCAATGCTGACGTATCAAGCACCATGAAGTTGAAAAGTTGCATCAGCTACCCATGGAATTTGGAATATGTGACTTTTTTTGGAAAATCAAGTACATTTAGTGTAGTTCTTGGTAAAATATGTGTGTTGGAGGCACCGTTGTTTTGTTCCTTTTATTATTTCAGGTTTTTTGTTTGTTGGTAATGACCTGGAGTATAAGTTAGAGAGTCTGCAGGTAGGGTCAAGTGAAATTCTGGGACAATAGACATTTGTGGATGGTAAATGTCTCGGATCAACAGCATTTACTCAGTTTCCTTTAGATTTCATGAATTGTGTTTAGATTTGTCTCCATGCAGTGATTTGTTTTAATTTTAGGCATTACATTACTGTAGTATAATATATTTTGGTCACTTTCCTACTGCTTGTGTGCTGGGTATCTTTTTTATCATTCAATGGGCTTGTGGAATCCCTTGATGTGCCATTTTTTTGTCTGCAAGTACCTGTTGGTGGCTGGGGTCAGTGTGTGCTACAACTGGGGTTTTTGGCTGTCAGAGTATGTACCTGTGCAAGCAAGCACCACCAATTCTAGTCATGGTAAGCTGGATACATACTTAGAGATAACCTGTGCTCACCCTCTGGTAACTTGGCACAGAGCAGTCAGGCTTATCTAAAGAGGCAATATGTAAAGTATTTGTGCAACACAAACACACACACAGTAACACAATGAAAATCACCACAAAAATACTCCACACAGGGTTAGAAAAATAGTTATACTTCTATGAGTAAATCAAGACCAAAATGACAAAAATTCAACCAGCAGAAGTCAAGATATGAATTTTTAAAGGGTTAACAAAAAAATGTGCTAAGAAGTCAATAGCGCTAAAAGGTTACTTGAGGTTGCGCTAGACCGAGCCGCGCAGGGTCAAAGATGCATCGATCAGTTGGCAATGTGGTGTCCATGATTCGGACAGCTGTGGCACTGCGTCAGCATCAAGGGGAAATACTCCAGTTTTAATTGCAGCAACATCGTTGATGCTTGGATTTTCATGGGTTGCAGCACAAACACTCACTTCCAAGGGCCCAGGACATGATTGGCACATCTTAGCGGAGCAGGACTCAGGCAGACATAGTCCAGGTGCTGGTTGAGGTTTGCAGACAGTCTTTGATGTCACTGAGACTGCAGAATAACAGGGAAAAAGCAAACAACCTCTTGGAGGCACTCTGGGTTCAGATGAGATGGTCCAGTCTTTCTTTCCAGGGAAATCAGCAGGCAGCAGGGTGACTCATCAAAGCAGGGAGCAGTCCTTTTTGGGAAGCAGTCCACCAGAGTGGCATTCCTTGTAGCACAGCAGTCCGTACTCCTGGCAGAGTTCTTCATAGGTCCTGTAATGTACTTCTTTGATGGGGTCAGGGACCCAGAAGTAATACCCAAACATGCCTTTCAAGTGAGGATGACTTCAAAGAAGGGCCTTTGAAGTGCTCACATATCCTTCTTTCCTCTGCTCTGGCTCCAGTCTATTAGTAGGGGGTAATCAGCCCTTTGTTTGGGGACAATCACACCCTATTCATGTGCAAGTGTCAGCTCCCTCACCCTCTTCCTGCCCAGGAAGAGCTATCAAAATGCATATTAATGCAGATGAGGTCTCTGTCACACCCACCCTTTCTGTGTTTGGGACTGTCTAGAGGGAATGCACAAAGTGTAGCTATCACCCATCTGAGATGTGCATCGGAGGCAGGGTGCATGGAACACAGAACAGTAAGAGAGTGAAATACCTACTTTCTAAAAGTGGCATTTCTAAAATAGTTATGTTAAATCTAACTTTACCAATAAAGATGAATTATCATTACCATTCCAATGATATGAAACATGACTCAGCTACTTCTTTCTGATCAGGAATTGCAGCTTAAAAGTGAATTAAGGGATTCCCAATGCTGACCTATGAGAGGAGTAGGACTCACAGTTGTGAAAAACAAATTTGGCTGTTTGTCCCTGCCAGGACATTTAAAACTAATAGTGCATGTCCTTCCTTTTACTTACACAGCACCCTAACCTTAAGGCTACCTTAGGGGTAACTTATGTGCAATAAAGTTTTTTTTTTTAGACTTGTTAAGAGGTTTTAGGTAGCTTTAAATGCCAAGTTAAACTGGCAGTAAACTACACACACACAAACCATGCAATTGCAGGCCTAAGACAGGTTTGGAAGGCTACTTGCATGCATGGCAAATCAGTGCAGCAGACATACTAGTAGCATTTCATTTAAAGCCCCTAGGTATATGGATTGTAAATTAAATATGACAAATGTGTATACACCCCTGTTACCATGTTTAGGGGAGAAGCAAATGCACATTGCCACTGGTAAGCAGTAGTAAAGTGCTCAGAGTTGTAGCAAAGAGATTTAGCAAAGAGTGGAGGGTAAAAGTCAAAAGGTTTGGGGTGGACCTTCAGAGAGGGTTATTTTCCAACAGGGTGTCTCCAGGATCCAGGCCCATGTAGCCTGACATTTTCCTATGTTCTTTTTCATATGCTTGCCCACCATATGTGTGTGTGTGTGTGTGTGTGTGTGTGTGTACGTGTGTGCATGTTGTTTTGTTTATGTGAGATGGTTGGTTATCTGTTTTTCTTCAACCTTTGAAAATATTTTAATAGTTGTTTAAATTTTTCTTCTGCAGTTTTGCTTTTGCTGTGCTGTTAAATATATTAATACTGCTTTACTATTGATGAGCTAAAAGCACAAACATGGCCAGTCACACTTTTAGAATATATCAGTGCATTCTATTTCCTGCAACCCTGTAAATGTTGCGGTTCTCAACGGTCTTACCCTCGCAGCGGAGAGGCGTAGGGGAACGGTCCTTGTTCCGACGGGTTCTGCTCTGGCCGAGGTAGGGGCGACCCCTTCCGGTAGCCACGGTGCTGTTTGGTATGAGCGAACCACTACAGTCCGTGCCCTCCAGAAGGAGTCCCAGAGGAAAAACCCCGGTAGGGTAAAAAACCTCCACAGGAACTCCCTGAAACGAAAAGGAGGACACCAGGGTATTAGGACCGCAGTTCAGGAAGGCAGGAAAACAAAGCAAATCAGGAACAGACAGGATTCGCAGAAGGATATCAAATAGGAGCGTGACTATCACCAAGGAGTGTTGCAACGCAATGAACAGGCAGTTGGAATCCCCTTAAATACCCCTGGACAGGAAACAGGAAACAGGAAGTAGAACACCGCCATCTTGGATTGGGAAAAGAAAACAGTAATGAATTAGGTATGTGTGTTAGACAATGCATGCTGGGTAGAGAGGAAGTGGTAAGCATGCTGGGAAGAGAAAAAAGGCAAGTATAAAGAACCCCCAGTGTAAGGATTCGGTTTGTCCTAGGAACATCGGTAAGTGGTGGTGGGCAGGTGAATACATGCAAGAGAAATAAATGTTAAGCGCATAATGCGCTGTGTGCGGCCATGCCTGAAACCCCCTCGGGGTTTCAGGCTCTGCCGCGTCTGCCTTTAAGGCAGAACTTGAAAAAGGGGGAGCGGCGAGCGCCGTGACCCCCAGACCGGCTCCCTGGAGCCTTTATGGCCCTCGCCGGAGCCGCGGCGACCCCCGCGACCTGGGTGTCTGCCTCGGCGTCTACCGCGGCCCGGGCGTCGGCCGCGGCAAAATTAACGTGCCGCGGCAACCTGAGCCCGCGGCCGCAGCGAGCGCTGCGGTGTAACAGTATGCCCCCTCCCCGAGGCCCCGGGTTTGTGAGGGAAGAGCCGAAAAAAGCGGCGGATTAAAAGAGGAGCATGGACTGAAGAGGCATCCTCCCAGGAACACTCACTCAAAGGGTACCCCTTCCAATGAATAAGGTATTGGAGGCGCCCATGGAAAAATCGAGAGTCACAGACCTCCTGCACTTCGTATTCAGGCACATTGTCAACCAACAAAGGAGGGGGACAGGGCAACTGCCTATGAAAGAGATCAGGACGGTAAGGTTTCAGTTGCGAGACATGGAATACTGGGTGGATCTTCCATGTCCGAGGTAGGCGAAGACGCATGGACACTGGGTTGATCTTCTTGAGAATGAGAAAGGGACCATAAAAGCGGGGCTTGAATTTGTTTTGGGTGAGTCGGAGAGGTAGGAATCTAGAGGAGAGCCAGACCTTATCATGTCATGGACTTGATATAGAGGAGCCGCACAGCGTCTCCTATCTGCTATTGTCTTCATGCGGGACTTGGTGGACACAAGGTTAGAATGGATAATTCGCTGTATACCCCGTAGCTGTCGAACGAAAGAGGAGATGGCGGGAAGGTTGGAGTTGTCTCTCAGGGGAGTTGGGAAGGCCCTGGGATGGAAACCATAGGAGCCATAGAAAGGAGAGACTTTAGAGGCACTGTGTAGAGAGTTATTATAGGAGAATTCGGCAAGCGGTAAGTAGGGAGCCCAATTACTTTGTGTAGCGTTACAGAAGCTACGTAAGTACTGCTCGAGACCCTGATTGAGTTGTTCTGTTTGTCCATTGGTTTGAGGGTGGAACCCGGATGACAAGGCCACCTGGATCCCCAAGATCTTGCAGAATTGGTTCCAGAAACGGGAGATATATTGGGGACCTCTGTCTGATATAATAACTTGGGGTAGCCCATGTAGCCTGAAAATTTCTTGAGTAAAGACCTGACTTAACTCCTTTGCCGTGGGTAACTTTCTCAAGGCCGTGAAGTGGGCCATCTTGGTGAAGGAGTCCACAGTTACCATTATGACGTGGTTTCCCATTGAGGAAGGTAAGGCGCACATAAAATCGGTGGATATGGTAAGCCATGTGCCTGGGGGAACAGGTAATGGGCGGAGTAAGCCCACAGGTCTGGTTCGGGGTGTCTTGGCTTGAGCACATGTAGGACAGGATAACACATATGCCTCAGTGTCAGCCTTGAGAGTTGGCCACCAGAAAGAGCGAAGCAAAAGATCTTGAGTCGCTTTCACTCCTCGATGACCCGCAATGGGAGAATCATGGCACATGTGTAAGGCTTCGATTTGCACTGTTTTAGTGGGTAAAAACAGGGCCTTATCATGATAATAGTAGTCATGATCTATGTGCAGCTGTGGACGTAACCTCTTTAGTTCTGTTTCGTGTAGACGGGCATATTCAGACTTAACTTGATCTAAAAAGGTCTGTGCTACCCCTATGATTTTATTGTTGTCGAATAAGTTTTGAACCGCGGAATCACCGCACCCAGGATAACGTCGGGACAGGGCATCCGCCAGGATGTTCTGAGAACCAGGGATGTAGGTTATATAGAAATCATACTGGCTGAAGAAGAAGGCCCATCGAGCTTGCCGGCTATTTTGGCACTGGAAATTTCTTAAACACTGTAGATTTCTATGATCGGTCCGGGCTTCGAAGGGCTCCTTTGATCCCATCAAAAAGTGTCTCCATTCAGTGCACGCGACCTTTAAGGCGAGTAATTCGCGTTCTAGCACGGAATAGTTTCGCTCAGAATCAGATAGAATGTGGGATAGATAGAATACAGGGTGTTCTAGGTCATCATCGTCTTGTCTTTGTAACAAGGCAGCCCCAATGGCTCTTTCTGAGGCGTCTGTGACAACAATGAATTGTTTGCTAGTGTCTGGGTGTCGAAGAATAGGGGCTTGACTAAAGGCTTTCTTTAAGTCCTGAAAAGCTGACTCAGCGCCTGGTGTCCAACAAAAACCTTTCTTTAGGTGTTCCTTTTTGAGGGTTTGAGTAATGAAGCTGGTTCTCTGGGCAAAGTCTGCTATGAACTGCCGGTAGAAGTTGGCTAGTCCCAGAAAACATTGAGTCTCCTTGATGGAAGAAGGAGATGGCCAGTTCAATATAGCCTGTACTTTGTCTGAGTCCATGGCAATTCCGGTTTGGTCTATACAGTATCCCAAATATTTCACTTCTATCTGATCAAATTCGCATTTTTCAGGCTTACAGAACAAATGATGTTGTCGGAGCCTTTCTAAGACTTGGCGGACGTGTTTGGAATGTTCCTCTGGATGAACCGAATAAATTAGGATATCGTCAAGATACACTACCACTGTTTGTTGCAAAAGATCAGAAAAGATAGAATCCATGAATCTTTGAAAGATGGACGGGGCATTAGTGAGTCCGAAGGGCATTACTCTATATTCGTAGTGACCAAAAGGTGTTCTAAAGGCGGTCTTCCACTCATCACCTTCTCTGACTCTTAGCAGATGATAGGCTCCTCGGAGATCCAGCTTAGTGAACCTCTTGGCTCCTCTGACTGCTTCTAAGATGTCTTTGATGAGGGGTAGCGGATACCGGTCTTTGATAGTGATCCTGTTTAACCCTCTGAAGTCGATACAGGGACGCAGGTCTTTGGTTTTCTTTGGTACAAAGAAAAGAGGAGCCCCGGCGGGTGAAGAGGAGGGAGTTATTAACCCACTTTGAAGATTCTCATCTAGGTACTCCTTCAGAATTTGTTTCTCTGGTTCGGTGAGGGAGTACATCCGCCCAAAAGGAACTACAGTGTCTGGCTCTAAAGAAATGGCACAGTCGTATTCTCTGTGGGGTGGCAATTCAGGTTTTTCTGGCTTCTGGAATACATCGATATAGTCCTGATACTGTCTGGGAACTCCCTGTAGAACATTAATGGATCCTCCCACCTGGGCAGGTGCTGTTGAGAGACTTTTTGGGGACCAATAATCCCCGGCCGGATAGCAATGGTGTTGACAAAAATGGGAGGATAACGAAATGGTTTTTGTTTCCCAGTTGATGTAAGGATTGTGCCGTGTAAGCCATGGAATTCCCAGGATCATGACATGGTGTGGTGATGAGATTAAGTCAAACGAGAGAATTTCCTGATGTTTACCGAACTGTAAACAGAAAGTAGGGGTGGTGTATTGTACCGGTCCAGAGGCCAAGAGTGACCCATCAACAGTATGTACCTGTTCTGGTATTTCTTTGGGTATTTGTGTTATTTGTTGTTCTTTGGCCCAGGTTTCATCTAAATATAGGCCACTGGCTCCGCAATCCAATAAAGCCAAAGTTCTTGCTTCACGGCCATCAGTTAAATGGAGGATAACTGGTAAGAGAAAAAGAGCAGTTCCTTCCTCCCTGGAAGAGCAAATAGAAGGTATATCACGAAATCCCGTCCTCACCCTTCTTACTGGGGACGGGAGTTGGCGTTTCCCAAGGGCTTGGTTGGACGAATGGGGCAGGCGCGAATTAGGTGACCAGCTGCACCACAATATAGGCAAAGCCCCTTCCTTCGTCTATGTTCCCTTTCGCTGGCGGATAGAGGTCCGCGAGCTGTGTCAATCTGCATGGGCTCTTCCTCGGTATTCCCTTTGGATTCAGGGCGGGCTTCCTCGGAACGATGGGCGAAGGGACGAGATGGTACTGAGTGAAAAGGCAAACAACTCTTCTTTTTCTCCATTCGTCGTTCATTTAACCGATACTCTATAGTTAGTGCTTGGTCCATCAACCCTTTGAGGTTTTCTATCCTGGCAGAATGCACTAATTCATCTTTGATGTCCTCTCTTAGACCTCTACGGAAGAGTGTCACCAAGGAACGTTCCACCCAGGTTGTTTCTGCAGCTAATTGTCTGAAACGGGTGATGTATTGTAATACATCCTGACTCCCTTGTTGGACTTCGCAAAGAGCCTCTTCTGCTGACGCCTCGAGTCCAGGGCGTTCAAACATCTGTTTAAAAGTAGTGATAAAGGTGGAATAATTAGATAGACAGGGATCGTTTCTGGTTACTAGAGGTGTGGCCCAGGCCAAGGCTGGTCCTGATAAGGCACTAATCAAATACCCCACCTTGGTCTTATCTTGTACAAATTGCGAGGGGCGAAAGGCAAAGTACACCGTTAAGGCATCCAGGAATTCTTTTAATGTGGTGGGATCCCCGGAAAATCGAGGTGTAGAGGCGGCTACTGCAGGGACATCTGTGGTCCTGGAGGCAAAGGTTTGTCGATAAACAGTATTCTCAGTACGTAATTGCTGGAGTTCTTAAGCCTGTTGTTGTATCGTCGCCAGTAGGTCCTGGTTAGTAGGTTCCGTGTTTACCACTGGGTTATCCATAGTTCCGGACTGCAACAGGAATTGTGGGCGTTGCAATCTGTCGCGGTTCTCAACGGTCTTACCCTCGCAGCGGAGAGGCGTAGGGGAACGGTCCTTGTTCCGACGGGTTCTGCTCTGGCCGAGGTAGGGGCGACCCCTTCCGGTAGCCACGGTGCTGTTTGGTATGAGCGAACCACTACAGTCCGTGCCCTCCAGAAGGAGTCCCAGAGGAAAAACCCCGGTAGGGTAAAAAACCTCCACAGGAACTCCCTGAAACGAAAAGGAGGACACCAGGGTATTAGGACCGCAGTTCAGGAAGGCAGGAAAACAAAGCAAATCAGGAACAGACAGGATTCGCAGAAGGATATCAAATAGGAGCGTAAGGAGTGTTGCAACGCAATGAACAGGCAGTTGGAATCCCCTTAAATACCCCTGGACAGGAAACAGGAAACAGGAAGTAGAACACCGCCATCTTGGATTGGGGAAAAGAAAACAGTAATGAATTAGGTATGTGTGTTAGACAATGCATGCTGGGTAGAGAGGAAGTGGTAAGCATGCTGGGAAGAGAAAAAAGGCAAGTATAAAGAACCCCCAGTGTAAGGGTTCGGTTTGTCCTAGGAACATCGGTAAGTGGTGGTGGGCAGGTGAATACATGCAAGAGAAATAAATGTTAAGCGCATAATGCGCTGTGTGCGGCCATGCCTGAAACCCCCTCGGGGTTTCAGGCTCTGCCGCGTCTGCCTTTAAGGCAGAACTTGAAAAAGGGGGAGCGGCGAGCGCCGTGACCCCAGACCGGATCCCTGGAGCCTTTATGGCCCTCGCCGGAGCCGCGGCGACCCCCGCGACCTGGGTGTCTGCCTCGGCGTCTACCGCGGCCCGGGCGTCGGCCGCGGCAAAATTAACGTGCCGCGCCGCGGCAACCTGAGCCCGCGGCCGCAGCGAGCGCTGCGGTGTAATAGTAAATTGTTATTAATGGAGTAGGTGCAAGGGGCTTTAGCAAGTGTAGGGCCATAAGTGGTGATTTTGCCTTCCCTTATTATCCATGTCTCCCTTTTTGCTGGCCTATGCATGTGATGAATGATCGCTAGTTTGTTAAGCCGGTGAGTGTTTCTGATAACACTATTTGATTTTCTAGGAGCATTGACATTGGAAGAAACTCATGTCAGGTGTGTTTACTTATTTGTATTTTCTAATATATTTTCCTGATATATTTATCTGTGCTTGTGGTTGATTACAGTGATAGTATAGTAGTATGTAGCACCCAGTAGATTTCTTTATAGTTAATTTATCTGACGTATAACTGCTTTCCATGTTTCTCTGGATCAATTCTAAGAATTATTATTGCAATAATTGAATACATTTTTGTCTTCTATAGGTGACAAGGGGTGCTGGGCAAACATCAGTCATTTTTGTGTTTTAATTTTGATTTTGAATTGTTGCTTGCCTTCCAAAGAGGCCCCATAGACCTTCGATGAGAATCAACTCTATATTAATACATTTATTCAATGTATGTCTACTCCCCTGTTTCCCATAGGAGCTCATGGACCCTGGAGTGACACCCAATATTTTTAAATTACTTTTTTCAAATTTTGCCTCCCTCTTTTCTGTATTTGTTTTTTATTGCACCTTTCCATGCAGGATATTTAGCAGCACGTAGCAGCAGCCATTTTGTGGTCTCAGTGTCTGTGTGTGTGTCATAGGCATCCATTATAATTCGGTTCTCCCCATGCCTGCTTTCTCGCTGGTCTTTATATCGTGGTGACCACCATTGCGTGTTTCTGATTGTTCATTATTTTATTACATTTTCTAAGAGGATTGACATTAGATGAGGCCTGTGTCAATTTATTTCACTTTTTGTTTTTTGTGATAAATATATTCATGCTTGTGAGTCATTAGAGTAGACTGCAATACTTCGATGTTGTATTTGATTATTGTATTTTATTTTGCCTGCATCAATTTCATTGTGGAGGGATATCATATATTATTTTTAATTTATATATTCATTTTTTTATGTCTCTGATAGAGACCCCATGGGGCCCTGAGGGGCCACTAATAATTCATTAGTTAATTAATTTGAGTTTGCCTGCCCTCCTGCCTCCTCCAAGGTTCCCGAGAGCCCTGGAGTGATGCCCAATTTTAACATTTCTTACATTTTCTTCCTCTCCTGCTTATCTCAGGGGCCTGGAGTGACTATTATTTAATTGCTTTATTACGTTTTGTGTCTGCCCTCCTTCTTTCTATAGGCACCACATGAGCCCTGGTGGAACGACATTTTATTTTATTTTACCCTGCTCTCACTTCCTCCCATAGGGGCTCATAGCCCCATGAGGGACTCTGGATATGTCATTTTAAATTTTGTCTGCCTCCTCCAGTCTCTACCGGGCCACAAAATCACATCAATATTATGAATGTATTTATTTGTCAGCCTCCCTGCCTACCAAAGGGGCCTCATGAGCCCTATTGGAACATTATTATTTATTATTTAATTTATTTGATTTTTGTTGCCTCCTCAGCTCTCACAGGGGCTCCACAGGCCCTGGTTGGAAACCAGGTATTTTTATGTCAATGTAATCATTTATTTTATAATGCAGTTGTGGTGAGAATGCTGAATATTTATTCCATTAACAAGAATTACCAATTGTCACTCCCTCCATCATTTTATTACCTGTAGCAGGTCCAGAGAGACCTCTCTATTAAGTGCAGGGCTCATTCTGCTAACCTCTGCAAGAAGTAAAGAAGATAGCTAGGTTGCTGCCAAATAAGCGGTCAATTTGTAGGCAATTGGCCTTATTAACTGCCACTCCCACTGAGCAGGAAGAAGCTGGAATGAGTATAGCCCCTGGGCCAACAACAGCACCCCTTCCTTCACCACAAAGGAAGAAGATGTCTCTCAGATCTGCAGTTACTTCTGTCATGGCCGAGATCAGTGAATCTGATATTGAAGTATCCCAGCAGCAGATGGAATCTTCACAGGAACCCAGCAGGAACCATAGTCTGCTACACTTGATTGTGTGGAGATAGGAATGCAGTTAGAAGTTGAGATGGCTGCTGAACATTATGTTATTGTGACTACTCTCCCATTGCACACATCAATTTCATAATCACATGCATGGAAAAGAAAGGTCACTCCCCCATCTTCTCCAGGTTTCTTCAAGCCTTCTCATGATGATGAAATGGGTTTGGAACCTGACCAAGATCTGCCTTTAGAGAAAAGGAAAAAAGATGGCTCCTAATAATAAAACTGCCCCCACCTCACGTTTGGGGCTTTTTTTTACACTTAGGCATCATGAAGAGCACATTGCAGGATTCCTATTCTGTTGCAAAGCTGCTCATTGTAGTAAGCATGGTGGACATAATGGTACCAACTGGACCATCTGGAACATCAAAAAGCAATCATGTGAGAATAGCACATCAAAAAGATAGCTTTTGATGAGAGAGGAGAAGAAGTTGAACTGATGGAAGGAAGTGGTGCTCAGAAAGAAAAATATGTTGTCATCTAAATCAGCCCCATGACTGTTGCTTATAGTGTGCAGTCGTCATCAGCAGCAAACACAGCATGACACAATGAAAAGTGAGACAAAGCCTACCCAAAGCATCCAATCATCTTACTTACCACATATAGGCCACTCGTGGAAGTATCCTCACATAGACAGCAGTCACCCCAACCGACTATTAAATCTATGTACAGCAAGAAGTTGCTGAGTGATTCTCCTGCACTTAACCCCTTTTAATTTGGAGATTGTGACAAATTGGGCTGTTGGTTGACTAGAGCATGAGCCCTTGTCAAGCAACAGTCATAATTCCTTGAAGAGTGAAACACAAAAAGTTTCTAAATTTACCTGGGCCTAACCCTGGTAGTTTGGCACAAAAAGGCATCAGGCTCAACTACGGCGCACCATGGCTCAGTGTAGGGGGCAATAGCATCAGAATTTCTGACGTTATTGATGTACTGTTCAAGCTAAGTGCTAAAATGTTGGCGCTAACACTGAACAATGCATAGGGGCCCATTGAAAACAATAGCATACCTCCTTTTAACGTCTGCTTTGAGCAGGCCTAAAAATGCAGAAAAAAAAAATTCTTTGCGCCATTTTTTTCGTCCCCCCTAAAAGGGGAACACCCCCTTGCATACATTATACCTGGGGCAGGCATAATGTGGCGCAAGGTGTTACAAAGTGTCGCAATGCATGCAGTGAGCCATTTTGTAAATTTGGTGCAGTGATTTAGGCCTCGTTGGTCCGCATTAGCATAAAAAAATGAAGCTAATGTGGCGTAAGGAGGTGCTAGGGGTTACAAATAAAAGCTGATAATCTCCAGCGGGTAAGACAGTGGGCTGTAGCCAAAGACAGTTCCACAAGGCTAGAGACCCCTTTGATAAAGGACTGCTGAAAAAGATTTGATGTTGCTGAGAAGAATGTAGTGGGAGAAGCCACAAAGTCAATCTGACCAGAGATGGTACTCAGGTGCATAGACAAGCAGGTTTATCCCAGTCTCCTCCTGGTTCTCTGAGCATTTTTTGACCCAAATGTTTCTAAGTCCTCAGTTTAAGATTTGACCATATGAGCACCCTTAGCGCCACATCCAAGTTCCTGGACTGATGGGACACCTCTTGGGGTTCGGGAGCCACTCAAGTTGGATCCAGGTGTGGATCCAAAATGGTGGGAGCCTTTTGCATCCATGTGGCTCTGAACAGGAGCCCAGCAACTATCCCCTGGAGATGCAGGGCTCAACAGCAGGGCTGTGCTCTGAGAATTAAAGACAGGGTCCAGGCAGCAAAGCAGCCCTTCCAGGTAAAGCAAACCAGTGTTGCTGAGTGCACAGCAGGCCACAGCAGCAGGCAGTCATCTGAGAGTCCTTTCGCAGGTCCAGCAGTAAGCTGAAGAGTGGGCCTGAATTCTCATACCCTTGTGTGCTTCTTCTGGAATGTGGGAGGGGCTTACCACCCTGTCTTCAAGCTGGCTACAGTGACAGTGGGCAAGTGTTATGCCCTTTCTATGAAGGCAGAGAACACCCTATTCAGTTACAAGTGGGGATGTGATAAACTGCGGCCCCCCCTTCCTGCCAGGAGATGGCCCATTGAGGCACACCTAATCCCCCTATTGTGTAACTGTTTAAGAGGAATTCACAACGCTTGTCAGCTACATCCAGTCATGTAGCCCAAGACAGGATGCAGGCACAAAGTGCTAAGGGTAGGAAAAAGTCAACTTTCTGAAGGAGGCCTTTTTAAAATTTTAATGAAAGCTCTCACTTTCACTTTAAATAAGATTTTTATTACAATTGCTTAGATACCAAACATGAGATAGCTGCCAGCTCTCAATTGAAAGTTACATCATATTGAATATAAGGAATCCCTGTTGTTATCCTATGTGAGGGGTAACTGCCTCACTGTGGTGAAAATTGAACTAAGATATTTTTTACTGCTAGGACATGTAAAACCTAAATGTACATGACCAAATGTTTATCTACACAGCACCCTAACATTTTGGCTACCTGGGGCCTAACTTAGGGATGACATCTGTACTAAAAGGGAGTATAAGGCTTGGCAAGAGGGTTCTAATGGCAAGTCGATATCGCAGTTTAAAACTGCATTCAGGCTTCAATGTCAGGCCTGGGACATGTTTTAAAAAACTATTTGAGTGGTGGTAAAATAGGTGCTGCAGGCCCACTAGAAGAATTTACTTTAGAGGCCCTGTGTATGTGGTATGCCAATCCACAATGGAATTATCAGTAAATTAAATATGCCACTTGGATACAAACCAATCTAACTATGTTTTAGTGGAATGAGCACAAGTACATTTGCACTGGTTAGAAGTAATGGAGTGCAAATAGTCCTAAGGACAACAAAAACTAATTTGGCAAAAAGTTGAGGGAAAAGTACAGCAAGACATTTGGGAGTGACCCTGCAGAGAAGTTCAGGTCCAACAGAGATGAACTTTAATTTCCAATTTATTTAAAAAAGAATGAATATAGCAATTAAAATGTCACCCATGAAAAAAACAAAAAAGGAAAGAAACACACAGCGGACACAATCATTTGATGTGGTGAATATATGGTGGTGAGTGTTGACATAGGAGGGACATTAATTCAACCTTAAAGTCAGTTGTAAGCTTTGTAATGAGCAATCATCGATCTCTTATACTACAATTAAATCCTTCAGACTATTACTTCAAAAATTGTCTGCCTCTCAATTCCCATGCTCAGCTATAAGTAAAGAACCAAATGACTGTCTTGCACAGCTTATGCATGTCACCTCCATGGGGGAAGAAGAGAAGCATAAGTAGGTAAATGAAGACCAATCTTTGAATTTGCATCAATGAATGCTAAATGTTAATTCCTGTGATGGTTGTAATGGGCTTCACTTAGGTAAACTTAGAATTTTATGCTTGGGTGATCATTGATTCAGTATGGAAGCTGCCAAATTAGGTGATTAGAATTTTAGTAATTTCCATGCTAGCATCTCTTGATTCTTCTGAAACTTCTCTGTTTACCTAAACTAAGACTAAAATGTATTTTCTTTTCCGAAAAGTTACTGTTTTGAAGAATGTATTTAATCGGTGAGCATCAACAACAACATTCAGAAGAAGGAAAAAACTAGAGGACTTAAAAAAACTACCCCTAAGAACTGGAAATAGAAAGGGTGAGCAGTTCTAATAATGCTCTCTATTTGGTGAGTGGCAAATCCTAAGTGGTTGTCAGCTTCTGGTGAACATGAATCTCATGTTGATCCTGGGCACAGCTAATCTTTTTTATTGTTTTGGTTATTAATCATTCAGAGTACTTGCACCAAATTGTCAGAGATGAATGGCACTAGACATGCTTGTTTATGTTTCCACTCTTACTTGTACTTGTGCACCTACATTGAATCTCCCAAACTGTAATTTTCTTTTCTCATTCTACAGACCTTCTTTTCTGGAAAAAAACATTAGGCCTCCATGGTGCTACTGCTCTGTAGTTCACCACTGTCCCCAAGACAGGCAAGTCCAGAAGAATTAAATTGCACATTTTGTATACACTGCATAATTTTTCTTAACTTTTACACAAAATAATTTTGAACTGTGTGTAATATTGTGTAATAACTGTGTGTAGTATTGCCTTTTTACTAGATGGCTATGCTTAACTGTTGGCTGCTAAAAAGTGAGTGGGTTATCACAACTGTCATCTTCCTTTCAAGAAAACTGTGACGTGCATGGACGTGTTGAATGCTGTGTTTGCTTCTTTAATATTTTACTTATTTCCCACACCTATCAAATAATCAATATCCTATCCCTCTTCCTCCAAACTATGAGGTCTACTATGCCGTTATCTATTTCTACCTTCAACAGATCTCACACTTTGCAGGCCCATATGGTGCACACATTATTACACTGTTACAGGGGAAGTGTCCAAAAATTGTTAATTTGCCACGCTAGAAAGGAACAGCATAATGCCTAATGTTAGACCAAGGGTAGGCAGTATGCACTTTTTCTTTTACAATCCATGCCTCATGGAGAATCACTCTACCTCACGATTCTACGAAAGCTAACCTCTTTTTGTGACTTGATGTTCATTGCACTTACTTTAGTAATTAAACCCCCCTTTACATTGTGCTGATTGATGTATGCATGCCTTTGGCCTGGTTTTTCCACTCATAGACTCTATTCTTTTTGTTTCAAATTGCAGAATGAGAATCCTCGCTACTGGCTCACTTGCTCCATTCAGCTTAAGAAAAACCTTGCTTTCCTGTGATGTCTTCCTTGTGTGGCCCTGTTAGGGTCACAAGCAGTCAGTCCCTTTGCAAAATACTGTGAACCTCTGCATTAAGAGTAAGTCAAAGGAAAGATGAAGGTGGAAGACAATACATTTCATCTCAGGTAAGAAGAACTGGATGGAGGAAGAGATTCAATATGGGGTGGGAAAGGTCACCCAGTAGAGGTTGGTCGCAGGGCAGAAGGCAATGTGCAGAGCGGTTTGGCTGTCTGCAGCAGAATTGGCTGAGCAGAGGCAAGGGCCTGTGAAAAAATGGCGTCTGTGTGCAGCCGAAGACCCTGGGCAACAGGGGAGATTGCTGAATGTGATAAAAGAATAGCAATTTTCTGAAAAGGTTTACAGTGACATTATACGTATGCATAGTAATAAGACCTTAGTTTAATAAAACAAAACATGGAAATTCACTGAAAAAAAGTGTCAAGTAATATTATAGTTAGATGTTGACATGGAGTAAAAATAAATGTTTAAAGGCCAAAATATATCACTGAATTTCACAAGTTACACTTTACTGAGCTAACCCACCATGCACTGTTTATGACTTCACAGATTGCATCACTCGTAACGCATCAAATAACTGCATTGATATCATTATCAATGACATTTCAAATTGCAGTACTGATGACATGCTAATTGTTGGAAAGTGGATTATTGGTAAGGGCAGGTAAGTACCTACACTTACCAATAGGTCATTAACCTCCACTTAGGTCCTGTTAGGTCTCAATAAATTGAAAAAGGTCAACACTTGGTAGCTTGGCAACGAGCGTCAAGGCTTAACCTAGAAGACAAGCATGTAAAGCATTTAAAAATCACAAAACAGTGATTAAGTAAAACACAAAACAGTGATTAAGTAAAACACAAAACACAATAAAATTCCAACACTGATTTATAAAAATAGAGTATATTTTTATCTTCTTTAAAATGACACCAAAATGATGGGACCGGAGATTAGAATTTTTAAAGAATTACAGTTTTCTAGCACATATAAACTAAAAGCGCCAATCAGGACATCTGGTCACACTAGACCGGGGCACAGTCAAAGTTTAAGGCAGGCTGTGATGGAGCCCTACTTGGCTACAGCAAGCTAGAGACCTCGGTCAAAAGTTTACCTTCTGACTTAGGGCCAGATGTATCAAACATTTTTGCGACCGTTGGGCTGTTTGCGATCTCAAAAATGCATTTTGGTACGTATCAAGTCCAATTCACGATTCAGTAACTTGTATTTGCAACTTCATACCGATTTAGTATTAGAAAGGGGTGTGTCAAGGACGTCCCTTTCTAATTTCAAATTGCAGAGGTATGTATGATTGTTTTGTGAACTTGAATGCGGTCGCAAAACAATCGCAGTTAGCACCAATTTCAAATTGGTGCTAACCCATTCGGAAAGAGGTCCCTACGGGATCCCTTCCCCTTTGTGAATGCATGCAAAAACATTTTTTAGGAGCAGGCAGTGGTCCCATGCACCACTTCCTACTCTTAAAAAAGGAAAAGAAAACTTTTCATTTTTCTTTTTGAAACGCATCCTGTTTTCCTTTAAGGAAAACAGGCAGCTTTAAACAAAATAGGATTGCTTTTAAAAGCAATCACAGGCATGCTGGTATGCTGAGCCCAGCAGGCCACCATCCCTGTGATTGTAGCCATTCTCAATGGGTCGCAAATAGGGACTTACCTCATGAATATTTTTCAGGTAGGTCCATTTACGAGCCCTTGAGAATCACTATATGAAACTCCTGGAGTTTCATACGTTCCAGTAGCGATTACTTAATTGCAATTCACAAAAATTCACAATTTGGTCATCGCTATTGGAAATCATGATACATCTGACCTTTAGTCTTTTTCTTGAAGATTTTTTTTCAAGGGATGAAGTCATCAATCCAATCCGATCTCCTTGGAGCCCTCTTCAGACACGCGTCGCGGGAGACCTCAGTGAAGAATTCTACCTTCGGATATAGACAATATTTCAGGGTGAAAATATTCATCCGGGCCAAAGCTGAATCTTAATCTGACGTCCCTGGAGTCCTCCTCGGAATCGCTGCATGGGAATTCCTGGTCAACTTTTTACATTCAGACTTTGGTGGTCATTACAACCTTGGCGGTTGGTGTTAAAGCGGCGTTAAGACCGCCAACAGGCCGGTGGTAAAAATTTTGCAATTACGACCGTGGCGGAAACCGCCAACAAAGACAGCCACTTTAACACTCCGACCGCCACGGCGGTACAAACAAACAGCGCAGCGGTCACCGCCAACAGACAGGCGGAGGACAAAGTACAGCCCACAGTATCACAACAGTCCAATCCCCTTCCTTTTCTGGGGCGGATTCACCACGGATAAAAACACAGCGGAAACAGGATTCCGAAGGGAAAACGCTCACCTCTACACACCCCACGAGGAACTAGGACACCATGGATCCGGAACTCCAAATTCTCCCTGCAATAGTCTTCCTGCTCCTCTACCAGGAGCACGAACGCCGGCGGCGAAGACCACATGAGTACTGCACCTACGACACAGGGGAGGGGGGAGGGAAAAAACAGTGACACACACACGCAACACTCCCACCCCCACCCTCACCCACGAAAACACACACACTAATACATATTGATACATCACAGTTACACCCCCCAACCCCCCCGAAAGAATGCAAAGACAAAAGAAAATGAGTGTAACCATTGTAATATATTAAAATTAAGTATATATATATATACACCAAGCATAGTAGTCCAGGTAGTGCTCCAATTAAGTCTGTTGAACACTGGGCCCGCACGGTATGGGCGAGGCCCACACAAGATCCCCGACCATGACGGAGAGAACACTGCAGGGGCATCAGAGAGCAAGAAAAAAGGCACCTCAGGGGGAGGCAAAGGGGGGGCACCTCAGCCAGTTGAGTGTACAATGCCAAATCCACGAGAGGGCCACATGCCCACTGTTCAATCCTGGGGAGTGCAAAGCCACAGTCTCTCAAGCCTCTACAGTGGGTGGGTTGCCCACTGTTCAATCCTGGGGAGTGCAAAGCCACAGTCTCTCAAGTCTCTACAGTTGGTGGGTTGCCCACTGTTCAATCCTGGGGAGTGCAAAGCCACAGTCTCTCAAGTGGATAACAGTGGGTGGGTTGCCCATTGTTCAATCCTGGGCAGTGCAAAGCCACAGTTTCTCAAGTCTCTACAGTGGGTGGGTTGCCCACTGTTCAATCCTGGGGAGTGCAAAGCCACAGTCTCTCAAGTGGATAACAGTCTCCACTGGTTCTGGAGGGGGCATTGTGCCCAGAGTGCTTCATCCTGCTAAGGACAGAGGTAGTGGATGGATCTCTCCACTGGTTCTGGAGGGGGCATGGTGCCCAGAGTGCTTCATCCTGCTAAGGACAGAGGTAGTGGATGGATCTCTCCACTGGTTCTGGAGGGGGCTTTGTGCCCAGAGTGCTTCATCCTGCTAAGGACAGAGGTAGTGGATGGATCTCTCCACTGGTTCTGGAGGCAGCATGGTGCCCAGAGTGCTTCATTCTGCCCGTGACAGACTCAGTAGCGTCAGTGCCCTTGGCGCTCATGGGCCAGCGTTGCTTGAGACGGCGGTGCCCTGTTCAGCGGTGCTTGAGACGGCGGTGCCCTGTTCATCGGTGCATGAGACGGCGGTGCCCTGTTCAGCGGTGCTTGGAGCGGCAGGCTCCTTTGCAGTGACTCAGCTGCTGGTGGTCCTTCATGGCCCAGCGGGGCTTGTGCTGGCGGTCCTCTATGTCCCAGCGGGGCTTGTGCTGGCGGTCCTTCATGGCCCAGCGGGGCTTGTGCTGGCGGTCCTCTCTGTCCCAGTGGGGCTTGTGCTGGCAGTCCTCTCTGCCTCAGCGGGGCTTGTGCTGGCGGTCCTCTCCAGCCCAGCGGGGCTTGTACTGGCGGTCCTCTCTAGCCCAGCGGGATTTGTGCTGGCGGTCCTCTCTAGCCCAGCAGGGCTTGTGCTGGCGATCCTCTCTGTCCCAGCGGGGATGACGGCTGTGGCCTCCTGGGCAGTGGGGATGATTGCGGTCACCTCCTGGGCAGCTGGGCTGGTGCTGACGGTGGCCTCCTGGGCAGCAGGGTTGGTGTTGACGGTGGCCTCCTGGGCAGCAGGGCTGGTGCTGACGGTGGCCTCCTGGGCAGCAGGGCTGGTGGCAGTGGCCTCCTGGGCAGCAGGGCTGGTGGCGGTGGCCTCCTGGGCAGCAGGGCTGGTGGCGGTGGCCTACTGGGCAGCTGGGCTGGTGCTGGCGGTGGCCTCCTGGGCAGCAGGGCTGGTGGCCTCCTGGGCAGCGGGGATGATGGCGGTCTTCTCAGACTTGCTGAGTTTCTTGTGCCCCTTCCCCACCTTAGAAGGTGTTGCAGCTGACTCCACACTCCCACCTGTAGCCCTGGGAGCAGATTTGGTGGCTTAAGTCTTCACCTCTCCCGCCGGGCACTGGCCAACTTCTGATGCTTGACAGGTGGGGGACTGTCTGTGCTGTGGCTCCGTGCCACACTGGCTGCCCTGGTGGCCGGTGCACTCCAGATTCTGGTGACTACAGGCACCACTGGTCCTGGAGATGTTGTGACTGAGGTGCTAGTTCGGGACCTAGGAGACGCACGGGTTGGGGGAGGTTTGGGAAAGAGGTCAAGGGTGGACAGGAAAAGTTTTTGGGAGACACTGGGATGGGTAGCTGGAGGGGGGATGGGTAGCTGGAGGGGGTTTGGGAGTGGAGGAAGAGGTTGTGGTTGTAGGAGGTGTTTGGTTGCTGACTTTGGGTGAAGGTGCATGGGCTGTCGTGAGGTGGATGGCTGTTGGGTGGGTGTGTGCCTGCGTTTGTGTATCTTGGGGGGGTGTGTCACAGACACACTGGGAGAGGACACAGGGGACGTGTGAATGGTAGTGGGGGTGGTGACTGCACGTGAGGGGGTTGTGGTGGTGTGTGTGCTGGTGATGGCAGTAGTGGCTGTAGAGGTAGTGCATGCAGGTGTGAGTGTAGATGAGACTGGGAGGGAGGAGGGAGACGAGGAGGAGGGGGACACAGTGGAGGCAGTGGATGTTGGTGTGTCTGCATATGTGTGATGCTTGCATGAGTGCCTGTGGGATGTGTGGTGCTTATGTTTGCTAGAGCTTCCCTTGTGTGTTGACGTGTGTGCATGCTGGTCTAGAGGTGTGCTTGGGATAGGCTGGGGTACAGGGGATTGGGTCTGGGTGGAGGAAGTTGGAGGAGGGAGGGTAGAGACAGGGACAATGGCTGCCATCAGTGCTGAGGCCACAGTCTGAAAAGCTCGCTGAAGGGCCGCCTGACCAGAATTAATACCCTCCAGGAATACATTTGTTTGTTGCAACTGCCTTTCTACACCCTGGATGGCATTCAAAATGGTAGACTACAGTGAGGGACCTGAGGAGGTCAATGGCCTCCTCACTGAGGGCAGCAGGGGTGACTGGGTCAGGGCCTGAGGTGCCTGGGGCAAAGGTAATGCCCACCCTCGCGAGTGAGCGGGCACATGGCAAAGGCTGAGGGGCTGCTGGGAGGGCGGTGCTGGAAGGGGGGGGGGTGGCGGCTGTACCTGTAGATGGGAGGGGGGCACAGATGTTGCCGCCACCACAATGGAGCTCCCATCAGAGGACGAGTCCATGTCACTGGTCTCAGCTCCTGTTCCCGCCGTGGAGCTCCTCTCGCCCTCCGTCCCACTGGTGAAGTCCGATTCTGTAGTGTGGCCGTCCATGGCCATGTGGGATGCAGCCCCCTCGTGCTCCGGTGCCACTGCTCCTCTGCCTGATGATGCTAATGCACACAAGAACAGGGAGACCACTAAAAGGGGGGGGACAACAGAAGAAAGACATGTTGAGTGCATGCATTACCACTACCGTTGGCAGACACAACAGACACAGAAGCCCCCTGCACTACGCTGTGCTCTTGGGCTCCACTGTTCAATTTCTGGGAAATGGCCTACTAGGCTATGGACGACATCTGCACACATGGATGATACAGGGGCATGACTAGGTGTACTTGGCACTCTACAGAGGTGGGGTGGGGTGCCACATGGCCTGCCATATGGAGGGACCTTGCCTACGGAACTCGCCCTGGCCTAGGGAAACCCA
Source organism: Pleurodeles waltl (assembly GCF_031143425.1). Lineage (NCBI taxonomy): Eukaryota > Metazoa > Chordata > Amphibia > Caudata > Salamandridae > Pleurodeles > Pleurodeles waltl. The sequence continues at coordinate 1,073,734,102 of NC_090437.1, forward strand.
CAGCCCACCTCCCCCACCCAGACCCATCCACTGCACGCAAAATCAGCAGATTGAGAGTGTACTCACCCCCTTTTGGCTGCTGTGATGCCCTCAAGCCACCGCCAGGATCCTGAACATCAGGGGGGTCATGGTGCGACGGGCACCCCTCCCACGTTGGGAGGCCATCCCCAGCTGAGCCTCCGCCGTCTTCTTGCTCCAGCGGCGAATGTCCTCCCATCTTTTCCGGCAGTGGATGCTCCGTCTGTGGTAGACCCCCAGGGTCCGGACATCCTTGGCGATGGCACACCAAATATATTTTTTCTGGTTGGCGCTGACCTACATGATTTGTACAGGGGGAAGAGAAACTTATTACCAACTGCACCGTCAGTCATTTGCCCCCATCCCTACCCTTGCCATGTGGCACATGCACTCCCCGTCGTTTCATGCACGCCGCACTCTCCCGCCTTCCTTTTTACATCCACACCTCTCCACACAGGCATAGCCCATGCAGCATGCTCCCAGTGTACTTACCTGTTTGTCTGGAGGACCGTAGAGTAGCGTGAACTGGGGGAGGACCCCATCCAGGAGTTTCTCCAACTCCTCCGATGTGAAGGCAGGGGCCCTTTCCCCAGACACTCGAGCCATTGTCTCTTCCAGACCGAGGTCACAGCAGCACTTGCAATGTAGGTCCTCTCCTGTCGAAGATCAGGTATCGAGTGATTGAAGTGATAGAAAATGGCGGTCACGTCGGCCGCGGTGTGTACCGTCACCGCCGGTGTACATCGTCATTGGCTCCAGGGACCCATAGGGTCCAATGTTAACCAATGCAGCATTGCGCTGCGGTCTTCGACCGCCTACGGCGACGGTGTACAACGCCAGCGCAGTTACCTCACATCCCATTGTCCCACTACACTTTAGAGGTCAGGCAGCCGCCATTTCAGGGGCCCACGTGACTTCATTTTCAACTGCATCACACATACCTAGGCTTAGACTCAACACACATACAGGCCACTTTTTAGATCATGATTGTTGTTCTGTGTAAGCTGTGGGTACGTACCTCTGAGTTGGTTGACTCTGTGCTCGCTGTTGTCCTTCATAGGCACCATCCGCTGGGACATGTGAGGAGATGGCAGCACCCTGCGGTGCACTGACCATTGGTGGACCTTTCGACAATGGAGGAAAGACATGTGATCATCACCTACAGGCTTGACCATGCCACAATCCAGGAACTGTGTACCCAGTTGGAGCTACACCTGATGTCAGCTATCTGCCATCCCACAGGAATCCCCCCTCAAGTGCAGGTGCTGTCAGTGCTCCATTTCCTTGCAAGTGGGTCATTTCAAACAACAGTGGCCATAGCATCAGGGATGTCCCAGCCTATGTTTTCCAACGTGTTGTCCAGAGTGTTGTCTGCCCTGCTGAAACACATACGGAGCGACATCATTTTCCCTCAGGTGGAGGATTTGCCTACAGTGAAAGGTGATTTCTATGCTCTGGAACATATCCCCAACATCATAGGTGCCATTGATGGGACACATGTGGCTTTGGTACCCCCCCACAGGAGTGAACAGGTGTACAGAAACCGGAAGAGTTATCATTCGATGAATGTACAGATGGTATGTTTGGCCAACCAGTACATCTCCCATGTGAATGCCAAGTTCCCTGGCTCAGTGCATGATGCCTACATCCTGCAGAATAGCAGCATCCCTTATGTGATGGGTCAACTCCAGAGGCACTCTGTGTGGCTATTAGGTGAGCACCTGGAAGCAAGACAGTGGGAATGGTTGTCCGGGTCTGGGGTTCTCCCTACAGGTTAGTGTGTGTCTAACAGTTGTCCCTCGCCATTTGCAGGTGACTCTGGTTACCTCAACCTGTCATGGCTACTGACCCCATTGAGGAATTCCAGGACAAGGGCAGAGGAACGCTACAATGAGGCTCATGGGCGAACTAGGAGGGTGATCGAGCGGACCTTCGACCTCCTGAAGGCCAGGTTCCGGTGCCTCCATATGACAGGTGGATCCCTATTCTACTCACCAAAGAAGGTGTGCCAGATCATCATGGCCTGCTGTATGCTTCACAACTTAGCTTTGCGACGACAGGTGCCTTTTCTGCAGGAGGATGGTCCAGATGGCGGTGTTGTTGCAGCTGTGGAGCCTGTGGACAGTGAAGAAGAGGAAGCAGAAGAAGAAGACATGGACAACAGGGACTCAGTGATCCAGCAATATTTCCAGTGAAACACAGGTAAGAATACAAACCTTCCTACTACATGTACTTAAACACTACTACCTCTCTACTGTCTGTCATTTTCACCCAGTGTATGGTCACTGAGTTGTCACTTTCCCTTACAATTTCACAGATGTGGGTCCTACAGTGTGACATCTGCTTTGATTCCTCATGGACTAGAGCTGTGTGACATAGGTATGTTGACATTACATTTGAAAGAGCATTTTGACACTGTAATTGCTAATACACTATTTCAAAATCATAGACTGACTCCAGATTGTTTTGTGCTTTAAGGGTGTTTATTTTAGTGCTCAAAATTGGAGGGGGTTGCAAAATGGTGAGGGGTGATGGCGGAGGAATGTCCATGGCAGAGTCCAGTCTATTAGTCTCACAGGTGCATTGCCCAAATGGGCATAGGAAGTGGAGCTGGGGCAGTTTAAGGATGGACAGGGTGACAAAGTGGGACAGTAGGATGACAATCAGGGTGGTCTCATTTCTTGGTGGGGGTCTTGGCATCGTTCTCTGTCTTTGTCCTGGATCACAGGGACCGTTTTTGAGGTGGTTCTCTCTCTGCAGGGGGTGGGGTGCTGGTGTAGTGGTCCTGTGGCAGTGCCTCCTGTCCACTAGCGCCGGCGGAGGTGGTGGGCAGTTCATCGTCCAGGCTAGTGTCAGGGGCCCCTTGTAAAGCCACATTGTCCCTCCTGGTGTTGAGTACTTCCTTCAGAACCCCTACAATGGTGCCCAGGGTGGAATTGATGGTTCTGAGTTCCTCCCTGAAGCCCAAATACTGTTCCTCCTGCAGGCGCTGGGTCTCCTGAAACTTGGCCAGTACCGTTGCCATTGTCTCCTGGGAGTGGTGGTATGCTCCCATGATGTTGGAGAGGGCCTCGTGGAGAGTTCCCTGGGCCTGTCCGCCCCCTGTCGCACAGCAGCCCTCCCAGTTCCCCTGTGTTCCTGGTCCTCCGTCCCCTGGACCGTGTGCCCACTACCACTGCCCCCAGGTCCCTGTTGTTGTTGGGGTGGTGGGTTAGCCTGGGTTCCTTGTAGTGGTGGACACACTGCTGATTGACGTGTCCTGGGGACGGAGGTATGGGCCCGCTGGGTGGGTGCTGTGCTGGTGTTTCCAGAGGGGGGAAGCTCTGTGGTGGCCTGTGCCAGTGTGAGGGGAACTGACTGTCCCGAGGTCCCTGATGGGCCGGGCTGGTCATCTAGATCCAGTTGGACAGAGGTGCTGTCATCACTGTGGGCCTCTTCTGTTGGTGGTGTGGACATGTGTGGACCCTCCTGTCCGGTGACGTTGGGTAGGGGTCTTGAAGGGGTATAAAAGGATGCTTATTACATCTGTGTGTGTCATGGTGTGCAATGGGTGGGTGACCGTGTACCCCAGTGCTTCCATTCCTGTGTGGGACCTTGTGTGATGATGGTTTAGGTGGGTGTATGGGTATGTGCAGTGGCCATGCTTTGGTGATGGGTGTCCATGCTTTGTTGTTGCATGCAGGGCTTGGTGTTAGGATGTGTGGTTTGTGATGTTGGGACATTTGTGAGGAGTTAGAGTGATGGGGTGAGGGTAGGTGTATGTGCTGGCATGCAGGTAGGGTGGGGGATGTAATAGTTAAGATTTGACTTACCAGACTCCATTCCCTGCGAGGCCCTCAGGATGCAGAATCACCAAGACCTGCTCCCCCCATGTTGTTAGTTGTGGAGGAGGAGGTGGGGGTCCGCCGCTAGTCCACTGAACCGCGAGGTGGTGTCTTGAGACCACGGAACGCACCTTCCCCCGTAGGTCGTTCCACCTCTTCCTGATGTCCTCCCGATTTCTTGGGTGCTGTCCCACTGCGTTGACCCTGTCCACTATTCTTCGCCATAGCTCCATCTTCCTTGCAATGGAGGTGTGCTGCACCCGTGCTCCGAATTGCTGTGGCTCTACCCGGACGATTTCCTCCACCATGACCCTGAGCTCCTCCTCCAAGAGCCTGGGGTGTCTTTGCCGTGCCATGGGGTGGTGTAGGTGATGTGTGGGGTGGTGTGTGGGGTGATAAGTGTGCTGATATGTAGTGGTGTGCTGATATGTGGGGGACTGTCTGTGCTGTGGCTCCGTGCCACACTGGCTGCCCAGGTGGCCAGTGCATTCCAGATTCCGGTGACTACAGGCACCACTGGTCCTGGAGATGTTGTGGCTGAGGTGCTAGTTCGGGACCTAGGAGACGCACGGGTTGGGGGAGGTGTGGGAAAGAGGTCAAGGGTGGACAGGAAAAGTTTTTGGGAAAAGTTTTTGGGAGACACTGGGATGGGTAGCTGGAGGAGGGATGGGTAGCTGGAGGGGGTTTGGGAGTGGAGGAAGAGGTTGTGGTTGTAGGAGGTGTTCGTTTGCTGACTTTGGGTGAAGGTGAATGGGCTGGAGGCTGTTGTGAGGTGGATGGCTGTTGGGTGGGTGTGTGCCTGCGTTTGTGTATCTTGGGAGGGGGTGTCACAGACACACTGGGAGAGGACACAGGGGACGTGTGAATGGTAGTGGGGGTGGTGACTGCACGTCAGCGGGGTGTGGTGGTGTGTGTGCTGGTGATGGCAGTAGTGGCTGTAGAGGTAGTGCATGCAGGTGTGAGTGTAGATGAGACTGGGAGGGAGGAGGGAGACGGGAAAGAGGGGGACACAGTGGAGGCAGTGGATGTTGGTGTGTCTGCCTATGTGTGATGCTTGCGTGAGTGCCTGTGGGATGTGTGGTGCTTATGTTTGCCAGAGCTTCCCTTGTGTGTTGACGTGTGTGCATGCTGGTCTAGAGGTGTGCTTGGGATAGGCTGGGGTACAGGGGACTGGGTCTGGGTGGAGGAAGTTGGAGGAGGGAGGCTAGAGACAGGGACAATGGCTGCCATCAGTGCTGAGGCCACAGTCTGAAAAGCTCGCTGAAGGGCCGCCTGACCAGAATGAATGTCCTCCAGGAATACATTTGTTCATTGCAACTGCCTTTCTACACCCTGGATGGCATTTAAAATGGTAGAGTACCCAACAGTGAGGGACCTGAGGAGGTCAATGGACTCCTCCCTGAGGGCAGCAGGGGTGACTGGGTCAGGGCCTGAGGTGCCTGGGGCAAAGGTGATGCCCACCCTCCCGAGTGAGAGGGCATAGGGCAAAGGCTGAGGGGCTGCTGGGAGGACGGTGCTGGAAGGGGGGGTGGCGGCTGTACCTGTAGATGGGGGGGGCACAGATGTTGCCGCCACCACAAGGGAGCTCCCATCAGAGGACGAGTCCATGTCACTGGTCTCAGCTCCTGTTCCCGTCGTGGAGCTCACCTCGCCCTCCGTCCCACTGGTGAAGTCCGATTCTGTAGTGTGGCCCTCCATGGCCATGTGGGATGCAGCCCCCTCGTGCTCCGGTGCCACTGCTCCTCTGCCTGATGATGCTAATGCACACAAGAACAGGGAGACCACAAAAAGGGGGGGGACAACAGAAGAAAGACATGTTGAATGCATGCATTACCGCTACCGTTGGCAGACACAACAGACACAGAAGCCCCCTGCACTACGCCGTGCTCTTGGGCTCCACTGTTCAATTCCTGGGAAATGGCCTACTAGGCTATGGACGACATCTGCACACATGGATGACACAGGGGCATGACTAGGTGTACTTGGCACTCTACAGAGGTGGGGTGGGGTGCCACATGGCCTGCCCTATGGAGGGACCTTGCCTACGGAACTTGCCCTGGTCTAGGGAAACCCACAGCCCACCTCCCCCACCCAGACCCCTCCACTGCGCGCAAAATCAGCAGATTGAGAGTGTACTCACCCCCTTGTGGCTGCTGTGATGCCCTCAAGCGCCCATCAAACTCCGGGTACGCCACCGCCAGGATCCTGAACATCAGGGGGGTCATGGTGCGACGGGCACCCCTCCCACGTTGGGAGGCCATCCCCAGCTGAGCCTCCGCCGTCTTCTCGCTCCAGCGGCGAATGTCCTCCCATCTTTTCCGGCAGTGGGTGCTCCGTCTGTGGTAGACCCCCAGGGTCCGGACATCCTTGGCGATGGCACGGCAAATATATTTTTTCTGGTGGGCGCTGACCTACATGATTTGTACAGGGGGAAGAGAAACTTATTACCAACTGCACCGTCAATCATTGGCCCCCATCCCTACCCTTGCCATGTGGCACATGCACTCCCCGTCGTTTCATGCACGGCGCACTCTCCCGCCTTCCTTTTTACATCCACACCTCTCCACACAGGCATAGACCATACAGCATGCTCCCAGTGTACTTACCTGTTTGTCTGGAGGACCGTAGAGTAGCGTGTACTGGGGGAGGACCCCATCCAGGAGTTTCTCCAACTCCTTCTATGTGAAGGCAGGGGCCCTTTCCCCAGACACTCGAGCCATTGTCTCTTCCAGACCGAGGTCACAGCAGCACTTGCAATGTAGGTCCTCTCCTGTCGAAGATCAGGTATCGAGTGATTGAAGTAATAGAAAATGGCGGTCACGTCCGCCGCGGTGCGTACCGTCACCGTCGGTGTACATCGTCATTGGCTCCTGGGACTGATAGGGTCCAATGTTAACGAATGCAGCATTGCGCTGCGGTCTTCGACCGCCTACGGCGACGGTGTACAACGCCAGCGCAGTTACCTCACATCCCATTGTACCACTTCACTTTAGAGGTCAGGCAGCCGCCATTTCAGGGGCCCACGTTGCTTCATTTTCAACTGCATCACACATACCTAGGCTTAGACTCAACACATATACAGGCAACTTTTTAGATCATGATTGTTGTTCTGTGTAAGCTGTGGGTACGTACCTCTGAGTTGGTTGACTCTGTGCTCGCTGTTGTCCTTCATAGGCACCGTCCGCTGGGACATGTGAGGAGATGGCGGCACCCTGCGGTGTACTGACCATTGGTGGACCTTTCGACAATGGAGGAAAGACATGTGATCATCATCTACAGGCTTGACCATGCCACAATCCAGGAACTGTGTACCCAGTTGGAGCCACACCTGATGTCAGCTATCCGCCATCCCACAGGAATCCCCTCTCAAGTGCAGGTGCTGTCAGTGCTCCATTTCCTTGCAAGTGGGTCATTTCAAACAACAGTGGCCATAGCATCAGGGATGTCCCAGTCTATGTTTTCCAACGTGTTGTCCAGAGTGTTGTCTGCCCTGCTGAAACACATACGGAGCGACATCATTTTCCCTCAGGTGGAGGATTTGCCTACAGTGAAAGGTGATTTCTATGCTCTGGGACATATCCCCAACATCATAGGTGCCATTGATGGGACACATGTGGCTTTGGTACCCCCCACAGGAGTGAACAGGTGTTCAGAAACCGGAAGAGTTATCATTCGATGAATGTACAGATGGTATGTTTGGCCAACCAGTACATCTCCCATGTGAATGCCAAGTTCCCTGGCTCAGTGCATGATGCCTACATCCTGTGGAATAGCAGCATCCCTTATGTGATGGGTCAACTCCAGAGGCACTGTGTGTGGCTATTAGATGAGCACCTGGAAGCAAGACAGTGGGAATGGTTGTCCGGGTCTAGGGTTCTCCCTACAGGTTAGTGTGAATCTAACAGTTGTCCCTCGCCAATTGCAGGTGACTCTGGTTACCTCAACCTGTCATGGCTACTGACCCCAGTGAGGAATTCCAGGACAAGGGCAGAGGAACGCTACAATGAGGCTCATGGGCGAACTAGGAGGGTGATCGAGCGGACCTTCGGCCTCCTGAAGGCCAGGTTCCGGTGCCTCCATATGACAGGTGGATCCCTATTCTACTCACCAAAGAAGGTGTGCCAGATCATCATGGCCTGCTGTATGCTTCACAACTTGGCTTTGCGACGACAGGTGCCTTTTCTGCAGGAGGATGGTCCAGATGGCGGTGTTGTTGCAGCTGTGGAGCCTGTGGACAGTGAAGCCGAGGAAGCAGAAGAAGAAGACATGGACAACAGGGACTCAGTGATCCAGCAATATTTCCAGTGAAACACAGGTAAGAATACAAACCTGCCTACTACATGTACTTAAACATTACTACCTCTCTACTGTCTGTCATTTTCACCCAGTGTATGGTCACTGAGTTGTCACTTTCCCTTACAATTTCACAGATGTGGGTCCTACAGTGTCACATCTGCTTTGATTCCTCATGGACTAGAGCTGTGTGACATAGGTATGTTGACATTACATTTGAAAGAGCATTTTGACACTGTAATTGCTAATACACTATTTCGAAATCATAGACTGACTCCAGATTGTTTTGTACTTTAAGGGTGTTTATTTTAGTGCTCAAAATTGGAGGGGGTTGCAAAATGGTGAGGGGTGATGGCGGAGGAATGTCCATGGCAGAGTCCAGTCTATTAGTCTCACAGGTGCATTGCCCAAATGGGCATAGGAAGTGGAGCTGGGGCAGTTTAAGGATGGACAGGGTGACAAAGTGGGACAGTAGGATGACAATCAGGGTGGTCTCATTTCTTGGCGGCGGTCTTGGCATCGTTCTCTGTCTTTGTCCTGGATCTCAGGGACTGTTTTTGAGGTGGTTCTCTCTCTGCAGGGGGTGGGGTGCTGGTATAGTGGTCCTGTGGCAGTGCCTCCTGTCCACTAGTGCCGGCGGAGGTGGTGGGCAGTTTATCGTCCAGGCTAGTGTCAGGGGCCCCTTGTAGTGCCACAGTGTCCCTCGTGGTTTTGAGTACTTCCTTCAAAACCCCTACAATGGTGCCCAGGGTCGAATTGATGGTTCTGAGTTCCTCCCTGAAGCCCAAATACTGTTCCTCCTGCAGGCGCTGGGTCTCCTGAAACTTGGCCAGTACCGTTGCCATTGTCTCCTGGGAGTGGTGGTATGCTCCCATGATGTTGGAGAGGGCCTCGTGGAGAGTGGGTTCCCTGGGCCTGTCCGCCCCCTGTCGCACAGCAGCCCTCCCAGTTCCCCTGTGTTCCTGGGCCTCCGTCCCCTGGACCGTGTGCCCACTACCACTGCCCCCAGGTCCCTGTTGTTCTTGGGGTGGTGGGTTAGCCTGGGTTCCCTGTAGTGGTGGACACACTGCTGATTGACGTGTCCTGGGGACGGAGGTATGGGCCCGCTGAGTGGGTGCTGTGCTGGTGTTTCCAGAGGGGGGAAGCTCTGTGGTGGCCTGTGCCAGTGTGAGGGGAACTGACTGTCCTGAGGTCCCCGATGGGCCGGGCTGGTCATCTAGATCCAGTTGGACAGAGGTGCTGTCATCACTGTGGGCCTCTTCTGTTGGTGGTGTGGACATGTGTGGACCCTCCCGTCCGGTGATGTTGGGTAGGGGTCTTGCAGGGGTATAAAAGGATGCTTATTACATCTGTGTGTGTCATGGTGTGCAATGGGTGGGTGACCGTGTACCCCAGTGCTTGCATTCCTGTGTGGGACCTTGTGTGATGATGGTTTAGGTGGGTGTATGAGTATGTGCAGTGGCCATGCTTTGGTGATGGGTGTCCATGCTTTGTTGTTGCATGCAGGGCTTGGTGTTAGGATGTATGGTTTGTGATGTTGGGACATTTGTGAGGAGTTAGAGTGATGGGGTGAGGGTGAGGGTAGGTGTATGTGCTGGCATGCAGGTAGGGTGGGGGATGTAATAGTTAAGATTTGACTTACCAGACTCCATTCCCTGCGAGGCTCTCAGGATGCAGAATCACCAAGACCTGCTCCTCCCATGTTGTTAGTTTTGGGGGAGGAGGTGGGGGTCCGCCGCTAGTCCGCTGAACCGCGAGGTGGTGTCTTGAGACCACGGAACGCACCTTCCCCCGTAGGTCGTTCCACCTCTTCCTGATGTCCTCCCGATTTCTTTGGTGCTGTCCCACTGCGTTGACCCTGTCCACTATTCTTCGCCATAGCTCCATCTTCCTTGCAATGGAGGTGTGCTGCACCTGTGCTCCGATTAGCTGTGGCTCTACCCGGATGATTTCCTCCACCATGACTCTGAGCTCCTCCTCCAAGAGCCTGGGGTGTCTTTGCCGTGCCATGGGGTGGTGTAGGTGATGTGTGGGGTGGTGTGTGGGGTGATAAGTGTGCTGATATGTAGTGGTGTGCTGATATGTGGGGGACTGTCTGTGCTGTGGCTCCGTGCCACACTGGCTGCCCTGGTGGCCGGTGCACTCCAGATTCCGGTGACTACAGGCACCACTGGTCCTGGAGATGTTGTGGCTGAGGTGCTAGTTCGGGACCTAGGAGACGCACGGGTTGGGGGAGGTGTGGGAAAGAGGTCAAGGGTGGACAGGAAAAGTTTTTTGGAGACACTGGCATGGGTAGCTGGAGGGGGTTTGGGAGTGGAGGAAGAGGTTGTGGTTGTAGGAGGTGTTCGTTTGCTGACTTTGGGTGAAGGTGCATGGGCTGGAGGCTGTTGTGAGGTGGATGGCTGTTGGGTGGGTGTGTGCCTGCGTTTGTGTATCTTGGGAGGGGGTGTCACAGACACACTGGGAGAGGACACAGGGGACGTGTGAATGGTAGTGGGGGTGGTGACTGCACGTGAGCGGGGTGTGGTGGTGTGTGTGCTGGTGATGGCAGTAGTGGCTGTAGAGTGCATGCAGGTGTGAGTGTAGATGAGACTGGGAGGGAGGAGGGAGACGAGGAGGAGGGGGACACAGTGGAGGCAGTGGATGTTGGTGTGTCTGCCTATGTGTGATGCTTGCGTGAGTGCCTGTGGGATGTGTGGTGCTTATGTTTGCCAGAGCTTCCCTTGTGTGTTGACGTGTGTGCATGCTGGTCTAGAGGTGTGCTTGGGATAGGCTGGGGTACAGGGGATTGGGTCTGGGTGGAGGAAGTTGGAGGAGGGAGGCTAGAGACAGGGACAATGGCTGCCATCAGTGCTGAGGCCACAGTCTGAAAAGCTCGCTGAAGGGCCGCCTGACCAGAATGAATGCACTCCAGGAATACATTTGTTTGTTGCAACTGCCTTTCTACACCCTGGATGGCATTCAAAATGGTAGACTACCCAACAGTGAGGGACCTGAGGAGGTCAATGGCCTCCTCACTGAGGGCAGCAGGGGTGACTGGGTCAGGGCCTGAGGTGCCTGGGGCAAAGGTGATGCCCACCCTCCCGAGTGAGCGGGCACAGGGCAAAGGCTGAGGGGCTGCTGGGAGGGCAGTGCTGGAAGGGGGGGTGGCAGCTGTACCTCTAGATGGGGGGGGGCACAGATGTTGCCGCCACCACAAGGGAGCTCCCATCAGAGGACGAGTCCATGTCACTGGTCTAAGCTCCTGTTCCCGCCGTGGAGCTCCCCTCGCCCTCCGTCCCACTGGTGAAGTCCGATTCTGTAGTGTGGCCCTCCATGGCCATGTGGGATGCAGCCCCCTCGTGCTCCGGTGCCACTGCTCCTCTGCCTGATGATGCTAATGCACACAAGAACAGGGAGACCACAAAAAGGGCGGGGACAACAGAAGAAAGACATGTTGAGTGCATGCATTACCGCTACCGTTGGCAGACACAACAGACACAGAAGCCCCCTGCACTACGCCGTGCTCTTGGGCTCCACTGTTCAATTCCTGGGAAATGGCCTACTAGGCTATGGACGACATCTGCACACATGGATGACACAGGGGCATGACTAGGTATACATGGGACTCTACAGAGGTGGGGTGGGGTGCCACATGGCCTGCCCTATGGAGGGACCTTGCCTACGGAACTCGCCCTGGCCTAGGGAAACCCACAGCCCACCTCCCCCACCCAGACCCCTCCACTGCGCGCAAAATCAGCAGATTGAGAGTGTACTCACCCCCTTGTGGCTGCTGTGATTCCCTCAAGCGCCCATCCAACTCCGGGTACGCCACCGCCAGGATCCTGAACATCAGGGGGGTCATGGTGCGACGGGCACCCCTCCCACGTTGGGAGGCCAACCCCAGTTGAGCCTCCGCCGTCTTCTTGCTCCAGCGGCGAATGTCCTCCCATCTTTTCCGGCAGTGGGTGCTCCGTCTGTGGTAGACCCCCAGGGTCCGGACATCCTTGGCGATGGCACGCCAAATATATTTTTTCTGGTGGGCGCTGACCTACATGATTTGTACAGGGGGAAGAGAAACTTATTACCAACTGCACCGTCAGTCATTGGCCCCCATCCCTACCCTTGCCATGTGGCACATGCACTCCCCGTCGTTTCATGCACGCCGCACTCTCCCCCCTTCCTTTTTACATCCACACCTCTCCACACAGGCATAGACCATACAGCATGCTCCCAGTGTACTTACCTGTTTGTCTGGAGGACCGTAGAGTAGCGTGTACTGGGGGAGGACCCCATCCAGGAGTTTCTCCAACTCCTCCGATGTGAAGGCAGGGGCCCTTTCCCCAGACACTCGAGCCATTGTCTCTTCCAGACCGAGGTCACAGCAGCACTTGCAATGTAGGTCCTCTCCTGTCGAAGATCAGGTATCGAGTGATTGAAGTGATAGAAAATGGCGGTCACGTCCGCCGCGGTGCGTACCGTCACCGCCGGTGTACATCGTCATTGGCTCCTGGGACCCATAGGGTCCAATGTTAACTAATGCAGCATTGCGCTGCGGTCTTTGACCGCCTACGGCGACGGTGTACAACGCCAGCGCAGTTACCTCACATCCCATTGTCCCACTACACTTTAGAGGTCAGGCAGCCGCCATTTCAGGGGCCCACGTGACTTCATTTTCAACTGCATCACACATACCTAGGCTTAGACTCAACACACATACAGGCCACTTTTTAGATCATGATTGTTGTTCTGTGTAAGCTGTGGGTACGTACCTCTGAGTTGGTTGACTCTGTGCTCGCTGTTGTCCGTCATAGGCACCATCCGCTGGGACATGTGAGGAGATGGCGGCACCCTGCGGTGTACTGACCATTGGTGGACCTTTCGACAATGGAGGAAAGACATGTGATCATCACCTACAGGCTTGACCATGCCACAATCCAGGAACTGTGTACCCAGTTGGAGCCACACCTGATGTCAGCTATCTCCCATCCCACAGGAATCCCCCCTCAAGTGCAGGTGCTGTCAGTGCTCCATTTCCTTGCAAGTGGGTCATTTCAAACAACAGTGGCCATAGCATCAGGGATGTCCCAGCCTATGTTTTTCAACGTGTTGTCCAGAGTGTTGTCTGCCCTGCTGAAACACATACGGAGCGACATCATTTTCCCTCAGGTGGAGGATTTGCCTACAGTGAAAGGTGATTTCTATGCTCTGGGACATATCCCCAACATCATAGGTGCCATTGATGGGACACATGTGGCTTTGGTACCCCCCCACAGGAGTGAACAGGTGTACAGAAACCGGAAGAGTTATCATTCAATGAATGTACAGATGGTATGTTTGGCCAACCAGTACATCTCCCATGTGAATGCCAAGTTCCCTGGCTCAGTGCATGATGCCTACATCCTGCGGAATAGCAGCATCCCTTATTTGATGGGTCAACTCCAGAGGCATTGTGTGTGGCTATTAGGTGAGCACCTGGAAGCAAGACAGTGGGAATGGTTGTCCGGGCCTAGGGTTCTCCCTACAGGTTAGTGTGTGTCTAACAGTTGTCCCTCGCCATTTGCAGGTGACTCTGGTTACCTCAACCTGTCATGGCTACTGACCCCAGTGAGGAATTCCAGGACAAGGGCAGAGGAACGCTACAATGAGGCTCATGGGCGAACTAGGAGGGTGATCGAGCGGACCTTCGGCCTCCTGAAGGCCAGGTTCCGGTGCCTCCATATGACAGGTGGATCCCTATTCTACTCACCAAAGAAGGTGTGCCAGATCATCATGGCCTGCTGTATGCTTCACAACTTGGCTTTGCGACGACAGGTGCCTTTTCTGCAGGAGGATGGTCCAGATGGCGGTGTTGTTGCAGCTGTGGAGCCTGTGGACAGTGAAGCCGAGGAAGCAGAAGAAGAAGACATGGACAACAGGGACTCAGTGATCCAGCAATATTTCCAGTGAAACACAGGTAAGAATACAAACCTGCCTACTACATGTACTTAAACACTACTACCTCTCTAATGTCTGTCATTTTCACCCAGTGTATGGTCACTGAGTTGTCACTTTCCCTTACAATTTCACAGATGTGGGTCCTACAGTGTGACATCTGCTTTGATTCCTCATGGACTAGAGCTGTGTGACATAGGTATGTTGACATTACATTTGAAAGAGCATTTTGACACTGTAATTGCTAATACACTATTTCGAAATCATAGACTGACTCCAGATTGTTTTGTGCTTTAAGGGTGTTTATTTTAGTGCTCAAAATTGGAGGGGGTTGCAAAATGGTGAGTGGTGATGGCGGAGGAATGTCCATGGCAGAGTCCAGTCTATTAGTCTCTCAGGTGCATTGCCCAAATGGGCATAGGAAGTGGAGCTGGGGCAGTTTAAGGATGGACAGGGTGACAAAGTGGGACAGTAGGATGACAATCAGGGTGGTCTCATTTCTTGGCGGGGGTCTTGGCATCGTTCTCTGTCTTTGTCCTGGATCTCAGGGACCGTTTTTGAGGTGGTTCTCTCTCTGCAGGGGGTGGGGTGCTGGTGTAGTGGTCCTGTGGCGGTGCCTCCTGTCCACTAGCGCCGGCGGAGGTGGTGGGCAGTTCATCGTCCAGGCTAGTGTCAGGGGCCCCTTGTAGTGCCACAGTGTCCCTCCTGGTGTTGAGTACTTCCTTCAAAACCCCTACGATGGTGCCCAGGGTGGAATTGATGGTTCTAAGTTCCTCCCTGAAGCCCAAATACTGTTCCTCCTGCAGGCACTGGGTCTCCTGAAACTTGGCCAGTACCGTTGCCATTGTCTCCTGGGAGTGGTGGTATGCTCCCATGATGTTGGAGAGGGCCTCGTGGAGAGTGGGTTCCCTGGGCCTGTCCGCCCTTTGTCGCACAGCAGCCCTCCCAGTTCACCTGTGTTCCTGGGCCTCCGTCCCCTGGACCGTGTGCCCACTACCACTGCCCGCAGGTCCCTGTTGTTGTTGGGGTGGTGTGTTAGCCTGGGTTCCCTATAGTGGTGGACACACTGCTGATTGACGTGTCCTGGGGACGGAGGTATGGGCCCGCTGGGTGGGTGCTGTGCTGGTGTTTCCAGAGGGGGGAAGCTCTGTGGTGGCCTGTGCCAGTGTGAGGGGAACTGACTGTCCCGAGGTCCCTGATGGGCCGGGCTGGTCATCTAGATCCAGTTGGACAGAGGTGCTGTCATCGCTGTGGGCCTCTTCTGTTGGTGGTGTGGACATGTGTGGACCCTCCTGTCCGGTGACGTTGGGTAGGGGTCTTGCAGGGGTATAAAAGGATGCTTATTACATCTGTGTGTGTCATGGTGTGCAATGGGTGGGTGACCATGTACCCCAGTGCTTGCATTCCTGTGTGGGACCTTGTGTGATGATGGTTTAGGTGGGTGTATGGGTATGTGCAGTGGCCATGCTTTGGTGATGGGTGTCCATGCTTTGTTGTTGCATGCAGGGCTTGGTGTTAGGATGTGTGGTTTGTGATGTTGGGACATTTGTGAGGAGTTAGAGTGATGGGGTGAGGGTGAGGGTAGGTGTATGTGCTGGCATGCAGGTAGGGTGGGGGATGTAATAGTTAAGATTTGACTTACCAGACTCCATTCCCTGCGAGGCCCTCAGGATGCAGAATAACCAAGACCTGCTCCTCCCATGTTGTTAGTTGTGGGGGAGGAGGTGGGGGTCCGCCGCTAGTCCGCTGAACCGCAAGGTGGTGTCTTGAGACCCCGGAACGCATCTTCCCCCGTAGGTCGTTCCACCTCTTCCTGATGTCCTCCCGATTTCTTGGGTGCTGTTCCACTGCGTTGACCCTGTCCACTTTTCTTCACCATAGCTCCATCTTCCTTGCAATGGAGGTGTGCTGCACCTGTGCTCCGAATAGCTGCAGCTCTACCCGGACGATTTCCTCCACCATGACCCTGAGCTCCTCCTCCAAGAGCCTGGTGTGTCTTTGCCGTGCCATGGGGTGGTGTAGGTGATGTGTGGGGTGGTGTGTGGGGTGATAAGTGTGCTGATATGTAGTGGTGTGTAGTGTGAGGTGCGTGGAAGTTCTGTGGGTGATGGTGTTCTGTGCCTGTGGATGCTAGTATTGTTGATGATGGTGTCTCTCTCTGGCCTTCGTTCGTGATTTTTTGGTCGTAGGGGTTTGTGGGTGATGTGGGTGATGTGGGTGTGTGTTTTATATTGTATTGGGTGTGTGGGAGTGGTGTGTGTATGTGTATCAGGTGTGTGTATTTCGAATTGTTCAATGTGGATGTGTGTACTGCCAATGGAATACCGTGGTTTAAAGACCGCCACATGGATTCTTGTGTCGTGATAGTGTGGGCGTATTTCTGTTGGCGTGACGGTGGAGTTTTTTTTTCCGCCTGTTTATCACTGACCTTTGGTGTGGCGGACTTGTGTTGGTGTCTGAATATTGCAGATTCCGTGCTGTGGGTCATAATAGCTGTGGCGGTTTTCCGCGGCGGTGTGTTGGCGGTCTTCTGCACGGCGGTATGCGGCTTTTACCGCCAATGTTGTAATGACCGCCTTTGTCACTTTTCTGGAGCTTTTTCCTTCTGAGGGGGTCGACCCTCCACCGCAAGCCGATTTTGATGCAAGGTCATCAGATCACCTTTCCAGGAGCCCTCAGTGAAATCCTGGAAGACTGGGGCTCCGGGGCTTTTCAGCTGGACGAACCTGCAAGTCAGGTCAGGTTACAATTGAGTTAAGTTGGCTTGACTCACTACGGTGGGTCGGTCCCTTTATGAAGCATTGTTTCCAAAAGTTCTCCAAACTTCTCCAAACCTCTGCATATTCTTCCAGAAAGCCTTTGAATGTCCAGAAGCTATGAATTGCTCCTTGAGGGTTAGGACTCCAACTCCCAGAATGCACCTGGTTCAAATTCAAAAATTACCTCTAGCCACTAGTCAGCTGGTCAGTTCCTTAAGGTTTTGAAGCAGGGGACTCTGGTTAACTACCTTTCACTTGTAGCAAGTAGGGAGTCCCTTCTGGAACTAATTGACAACAGGTGAAGCCCTTTTAGTGGTGAAGCCCAGGTGTGCAGCTGGTGCAGTCCTTTAGAGTGCAGTGTCTAGGTGCAGGTCAGAGGTCCAGCTGAGCAGGCCTTCTTCTGGGGTCGTTCCTTGTAGGGCTCTGAGGTGTGGGGGCAGCTCTGCCATATTTATCCTTGTTCCTGGTGTGGAAAGCAGTGGGGCAACTATTCAATCACAGGCAGTCCACTAACCCTTTGGATGGCCATTTCCTAGGAAGTGGGACAAAAATCAATCCCAGGGAGCAACATTCCTTAAGACTCCAAATGGCTGAAATTGAATTTTGGAGGTTAGGTCTGGGAGAGCCCACCCACTGGCATGGCTAAAAATGCTTAACACACACCTTTCCTGCCCTCTCCTAATCTAATCAAGTGGGCACCGGGTTGTCTGGGTTTGCAGACAATGGGGGAGGTCCTGAGCCGAAACCTTGTTCCCTCCTTTGAAGTCCAGTTTGGCTGCTCTCCCCCTCAAGCTGTTTACTCCATCTGCTGAGGCACATCTCCTCCCCCAGGCACATTATTTGTCTTCAGCCCAGGCCACTTCACACCTCATCAAGACAGCCTGGTAAGGCTCCCAAAGGCTGGCCAATCAGAGAAGGGCACTATAGAGCTGAACCTGGTAACTTTTAGGAAGAGTTCTAAAACGCTTTCCCTGAACTACTTATGTTAAATCCAACAATGACAAGTTGTTGCATTTATATATAACAATCAGTTTGAGCCCAAATATGCCATATCTAGCTCCTTTGGGGAGTTTATTAATTACATTAAAGCCTCCCCATTTTTGCCTAGGGAGCCTATTCACTACAATTAGGGAAAAACAAAGTTGGCTATTTTTCCTCACCAGGGCTTATAAAACTTATGTCATAAGATCCTTGCATATAGTTACACGGCACCCAACCCTGGGAGCACCTAGCACACCTTAGGGGTAACTTATATGTAAAAATAAGGTGGTTTAAGACCTTGAAAGTAGTTTGAATTCCAAAGTCGAATTTGCATGTAACTTTAATTTAAAAGTGGCCAGCAAGGCAGGTCTGCCTTTAAAATTTAAAATGACATAGGGTACCTCAGGAGTGCACCTATGAGGCCACTACCTATGCTGCAGTCCCTAAACCTACATTCCCTACCATATACTAGGAACTTATAGGTAGGTTAATACTGCCAATTATAATTAGCCTGATTTGCAAACTCATTTTACACAGAGCACAGACCCCGTGAATGGTTAGCAGTACCCAGTGCACCATCAGAGTCAGGAAAACACCAGCAAAAAGTGAAAAATGGGGGCACAAAGTTAGGGCGTCTCTGCAATCAGCCCAGTTTTCTCACACTAATGACATAATGCATAGTGGTATGCAGCATTAAATTACTGAGTGTACATGTTGTGGGGTTATTTTAGCATTTACACAGGCATTTTAGCTCTGGGCCTGACGTGTGTGCCCTTTCACCTAGTAACATTTTATTGTATTCTTCTTAGTATTTTAGCACTGCTTCATTTGAGTGGAGAAGTTTTATTATATTGTATCAGTTGCCCTTTCACGTTACTTTACCTGAAGAAGACACTGCAACAGACACATTTCACAAATACCAAAGTGCGAACGTACTGCAGCGGTACCGTGCATATCAGTATGTAGAGATAGCCCTTTCCTATCAAGAACATAAAAATTGCTTCAATGGCACCCTACCACATGTAATGCAGCCCATGAGATTAGTTCCCTATAGCCAATGTTTGCCACACACACAACACATCCTGGCATACAGGCTATGCAAGTAGCTAACGTGCGCACAGTTTACATTGAGCTAGTACAAGTTTAGGGACGGTTACTACAATTCGCTATGTGGACTTTGAATACCACCCCAGCACGGGCTTTACTAGCTGGTCACTAATTGGCTGTTACGGGGATTAACCCACAAACAGGACATTCTATCATGAGAAAAGCACCCACACAACATCAGAAGATTCTGTTCTGGATAGCACAAAAAACTATCGCGCTGGAGGCAGTGTTTCCCCATACGAGACCCCAAGATAAACATAAAATTCTCACAATGTGCTTGCCATTCAGAATGGTTCTCTCAGTGGACAACTGCACCACATGGGAGAGAGTCTTTGCTGCAATTTACACTACCACGCATGGTACCCCTACACTTGCCAATTTGCCAGAAGTGGTAAAACAAATTAAAAATGAACACGGGGCTGCACCAGCCATGGATTTTAGGGTTGAAACTGATGGGTTATTTTGACACAGACTCCTCAATCATACATAACATTAAAGGGGAAGTGGTAGCGTTGGTCATCCACCAGTGCTCCGGGAGATTCTGCAGTTGGAACAGGAGTATCAACTACTGAAAATTATTTCCGACACCTATACTAGTATAGGACGAGATAGTTTGGAAATAAAGCCAAATAAAACTGACTTTCAGAGTACCACCCCTAAGGATGGTACTAAACAAGCACAAGAGGGTTCTAAAAATGCTGGAATAAGCAAAAACAAAACAAAGACAGTAGATGTCAGAGAGCAGACTCTCTACACCCAGAGAGCTCTGAAAAGATATGTAATCTCAGGATTAGAGAAAATATAAAGGCTCCTGACAGATATACTGATTCATGTCCCTCTTGTTCCTTTCAGGATGCATAGGATATATGTTGTAAAAGTGTAGGCCAGTCAGAGCAACGTCATGACTGAAACAGAAGAAAGACAGTGGTCTTCAGACAAGAAAGAAGACAAATCCCAACAACAAAAGTCAAATTTAAAAACAAAAAGTTGAGATCAATTTCAATTAAACATGCCAGCAAACGTGAGAACATTGCTGAAGAACAAGACATGGGCAGTGACGCTACTGGACAGTGTGACAGAAGTCACAATATGTCACCAGAGTGTGAAAGATCATCTGGATGCTACAGCAACTAATGACTTCCTTGCAGTCGAGACTGTGGACAGGTGGTTTCTCCCACCCAAAAGGGTATATTATTTGAACATCTAAATTGAGGGAGACATAGAGCGCACTGTAGGAAAGTACCATCTTGCCTGGCATGTTACCCCCATATTTCACTGTATATATGTTTTTTTAATGTATGTGTCACTGGGACCCTGCCAGCCAGGGCCCCAGTGCTCATAAGTGTGCCCTGTATGTGTTCCCTGTGTGATGAGTAACTGCCTCACTGAGGCTCTGCTAACCAGAACGTCAGTGGTTATGCTCTCTCTGCTTTCCAAATTGTCACTAACAGGCTAGTGACCAATTTCACCAATTCACATTGGCATACTGGAACACCCTTATAATTCCCTAGTATATGGTACTGAGGTACCCAGGGTATTGGGGTTCCAGGAGATCCCTATGGGCTGCAGCATTTCTTTTGCCATTCATAGGGAGCTCTGACAATTCCTACACAGGCCTGCCACTGCAGCCTGAGTGAAATAATGCCCACATTATTTCACAGCCATTTTACACTGCACATAAGTAACTTATAAGTCACCTATACGTCTAACCTTTACCTGGTGAAGGTTGGGTGCAAAGTTACTTAGTGTGTGGGCACCCTGGCACTAGCCAAGGTGCCCCAACATTGTTCAGGGCAAATTCCCCAGACTTTGTGAGTGCGGGGACACCATTTCACGCGTCCAATATACGTAGGTCACTACCTATGTATAGCGTCACAATGGTAACTCCGAACATGGCCATGTAACATGTCTAAGATCATGGAATTGTCACCCCAATGCCATTCTGGCATTGGGGAGACAATTCCATGATCCCCCGGGTCTCTAGCACAGAACCCGGGTACTGCCAAACTGCCTTTCCAGGGTCTCCACTGCAGCTGCTGCTGCTGCCAACCCCTCAGACAGGTTTCTGCCCTCCTGGGGCACAGGCAGCCCTGGTCCAGGAAGGCAGAGCAAAGGATTTCCTCTGAGAGAGGGTGTGACACCCTCTCCCTTTGGAAATAGGTGTGATGGCTGGGCAGGAGTAGCCTCCCCCAGCCTCTGGAAATGCTTTGATGGGCACAGATGCTGCCCATCTCTGCATAAGCCAGTCTACACCGGTTTAGGGATCCCCCAGCCCTGCTCTGGCACAAAATTGGACAAAGGAAAGGGGAGTGACCACTCCCCTGACCTGCACCTCCCAGGGGAGGTGCCCAGAGCTCCTCCAGTGTGCCCCAGACCTCTGCCATCTTGGAAACAGATGTGTTGCTGGCATACTGGACTGCTCTGAGTGGCCAGTGCCATCAGGTGACGTCAGAGACTCCTTCTGATAGGCTCTTACCTTTCTTACTAGCCTATCCTCCTTCCTAGGTAGCCAAACCTCCTTTTCTGGCTATTTAGGGTCTCTGCTTTGGGGAATTCTTCAGATACCAAATGCAAGAGCTCACCAGAGTTCCTCTGCATCTACCTCTTCACCTTCTGCCAAAGGATCGACCGCTGACTGCTCAGGACGCCTGCAAAACCGCAACAAAGTAGCAAAGACGACTACTGCAACCTTGTATCGCTTCATCCTGCCGGCTTTCTTGCCTGTTTCCTGGTGGTGCATGCTCTGGGGGTAGCCGGCCTCCTTCTTGCACCAGGAGCTCTGAAGAAATCTCCTGTGGGTCGACGGAATCTTCCCCCTGCAGCCGCAGGCAACAAAAGACTGCATCACCGGTCCTCTGGGTCCCCTCTCAGCACAAGGAGCGTGGTCCCTGGAACTCAGCAACTCTGTCCAAGTGACTCCCACAGTCCAGTGACTCTTCAGTCCAAGTATGGTGGGGGTAAGTCCTTGCCTCCCCACGCTAGACTGCATTGCTGGGTACTGCGTGATTTGCAGCTGCTCCGGCTCCTGTGCATTCTTCCAGGATTTCCTTTGTGCACAGCCAAGCCTGGGTCCCCAACACTATAACCTGCAGTGCACAACCTTCTGAGTTGTCCTCCGGGGTCGTGGGTCTCCCTTTTCTGACTTCGGGTGGACTCCAGTTCACTCCTCTTCTAAGTGCCTGTTCCGGTACTTCTGCGGGTGCTTCCTGCTTCTGTGAGGGCTCCCTGACTTGCTGGCTGCCCCCTCTGTCTCCTCATCCAAGTGGCGACATCCTGGTCCCTCCTGGGCCACAGCAGCATCCAAAAACCCTAACTGTGACCCTTGCAGCTAGCAAGGCTTGTTTGCGGTCTTTCTGCATGTGAACACCTCTGCAAGCTTCTGCACGACGTGGGACATCCATCCTCCAAAGGGGAAGTTCCTAGTCCTCTTCGTTCTTGCAAAACACCAAGGGCCATATTTATTCTTTTTGACGCAAAGCTGCGCCGGCGCAGTTTTGCGTCAAAAACTCTACCGCCGGCTAACGCCATTTCGATGCGCCGTGCGGGCGTCAAATTTATACTTTGACGCACGGCGGCGTAACCAACAGGTGGGAGTCATTTTTTTTTTACGCACACAGCAGCGTCAAGTCGTAAAGGAAACCAACGTTAACGCGACGTAAATGACTGTGGGTCGATTTACGACAGCGCAACCCGGAAAGCGCCGTTTCTTTTGACGCAATAGCATCAAAAATACCCGCGAACACTGCCCTTTCTGCAGAAGAGAGACAAAATGGATCCCAGATGCCACTACAGACCTCAGGAAGATGACAGCAGACCAGGAACCAGCCAGGATGATCCATACAGGAACCAGGAGATATATAGAAAAAAAAGAAAGTGTTGCTTCAGTGCAGAGGAGCAGGAAATCCTGGTTAAAGAGGTGACGGAACACCAGCACCAACTGTTCATCACCTCTAAGTTGCCAATCAGCAGGAGAGAGGCCATATGGCAACAAATTGTTGACAAGATCAACAGTGTGGCAGAAGTACGCAGGACAGTCACCGAGTGTAAGAAACGCTGGCATGACTGCAAACGTAGGACAAAGGAAAAAATGGCCAGGAAAAGGAAGGCAGCACTGCAGACTGGAGGGGGGAGTCCAGCACACCAGGAGGCCCTGGACCACATGGAGGAGATGGTCGCAGCCGTCATCCCTGAGGAGATCGTCACAGGGATTCAAGGACAGGACAGCGCAGACTACCAAGAGACAACGCACATGCAGGGTAAGTCGAATGGGGAATTATAATGCAATAACATTAACTGCAACCGGGGTGGGGAATACCTACTACACAATGCATGTAAGTCAGCATATATATGGAGTGGCATGGGTAAAGGGGCACGGCAGGGGGGCATGCCCAGCACAGACAGAAGCTGGGGCACGACATAACACAGCACCAACAACAGTCCCATGGGGGCATCCTGTCATGACAACAATGGAGCTAAGGGAAAGCCGCGACAGGTGGGAAGGCCACTACGTCAAACTTACATCCTGGCACTCGTCAGTCAAAATATATCCTACATCAACTAGGTCCCTATCAGTAATCCAGTAGCCAAAACAACAACTGCAATGTAACTGCAACAACAGTTGACACTAACACCTCTGATCTCTGTGCAGCTATAGTAGCCAATGGCAGTAACCTCCCCATGGAACATACATACCTAAATTAGGGGGTGAGGATGACATCTGCAACAATCTCCAGAAATAAGACAAAGGCACCAGTACACTCAAATGTCAATGCCCATAGTTGACACATACATCAGCCAAAGTAAACAGCAAAAGGAGCCACACAGCACTAAGGACACACACATGCTGCATACGTCAGGGTCCCTCACATGCCTGGCTAACAAGGCAACATCACTAATGTCATACTGCTCAGACAACAACATTGAGGAGGGGACACATGCAACTGGTCACTGAAACACACCTGCACAGTCAGAGGACCAAATAGGACATTGATACGATAAACAGGGCAATCCAATTAAACACACATTACCCAACATCAGCTGGAAACATCAACAATGTCTACATCCATATCACAGCGTAACATTGCCATGCATAGGATATGCCACATAACAATTACAATTAGGTCAATGTGAACAAACAGATTTTGGGGCAGGTCCTGAGAGGCAAGTGTGCTGCCAGGGCAATCACAACACCCACAGCCAGTGAAAGGTCTCACCATAAGAATAGATATACACGGAGGGTTGAGTAGGACAAAAAGATGGCTATTCCCTAATTGGTAGAAAGCAACACCTAGAGGCGATTAGGCAGACAAGTCTGATAACTCTATATCATACATGTGACACACAGGTGGGCCATAGGCCTATAACAATGCCCATATGAAGGACAGCAGATACCAATACCAAACAAGATCACAAAGTAAAGTCATCAAAAGGCTTGCATGTTACGTCAAAATTGTCACAACACAGACACACTAATTGTACCCTGTTTCATTGCAGAGGAACATGGATCTCCTGCCGATATGCCTGTCCCTGATTTCCCTGATGACATGGATGACGAGCCCATAAACATTCCCCAGGAGACCATCCAAAAGGTCCTTGAAACCCTCCAGACACCACCTTCAGTCACAAGGAGGAGCACAGGACAAGTAGCCATCACAGAAGAACCACCCACCACCCCAATTGTAAGACCTGCCATCTCCAATACAGCTGAGGACTCTGACAACACTGGCACCAGCTTTGAAAGAACTGTAGTTGGTGTACAGCGGGAGCTGGCCAAGGAGGTGCGGGTGGGGAAGCAAAATATGGCAGCCAGCCTTGAGGGGGTGCGCTTGTGCATGTTGTCATCTGCAGATCAGGCAGCAGCTATTCAAGCCCTAACATCCATACTGCAAGGACTACAAGAAACTATAAAGGAATTCACCACTGCAGTAAGGGAGTTGCCCCAACACCTCGCACCCCAAACTTTCCACAAATGCAATCATGACTCCCTCAGGGCTGACCTGGCTGCCTACCATCGTGATGTGGCTGCTATTCTCAAAAACCAGCAGGCCCTCCTTGCAGCAGTACTGACCTTAAGAACTTCACAGGGAACAGCCCCCGGGATGTCTGACTCCACGTCTTCTAACACTGAGGTGTGTGTTGCCCCTTAACAACCAACAACAACAAGGACAAACCAGGCAACACACACATCAGAAGAAGAAGACATGGAACAGATCACATTCACACGGAAGAGTACCCGGAAGCACTAGTCCCTGCACCATGCCCTACTTTGACCACGGTCCTACGTTTTGTCAAATGCCAGTCTCACTACAACTATACTCAAAGACTGTTCTGCTAACCACTGTATGACTTGTCAGCATTGCCAGTGAATGTCTCTCTCCTACTATTCGGCAAATCCTGTCCCTCTGCACTGTTACATCACCCCAGCATGTCAGGAGCATCATCCACACTCCTTCTGTAGGATCACCATGTAAGAATGCACCAGAACGGACTCAGCAAACATGGACAATGTACATTTTGTACTACAGCACCTATCAATAAATAGCACTTGCACACCTTATATGTCTCTGTGTAATTTGACACATCAACTGTGCAGTAGGTAACTCTAAAGTGCCTGTGTGACAACCATGTAGCTTGTCAATACAACTGTCCTGACATCATGTAGTCTGATACATCTGTGCAGTGGTCAGGATTGCATCATAGCCTGACCATCCTGAGGAGAATAACTGATGAAGGGACAAAGCACACACAATTATGCTGTGTTGGACAGAATAATGCTCCATCTATATCAATCCAAGTCAACTAATGGTGGCAGAGAAATGTAGGCACCATGCAATACTAAAAAATGAATTTATGCAGCATAATCTAAGCAAACACAACTAAACACTGCATCAATTACCCTTTCTGAGTATATTTCCACGAAGGGAAGTCATGCTGAATTTTTACACACATGATCTATGTCAGCAATGAAGACAACAAGACAAGAGTGTTAACAACACCTCATCTACAAAGATGTGCCTGAACATCACACTGCAGTCCGACCTAATAAATTTACCACAATACCAAGTCTGGAAGCACACTTTGTGATGTAGAATACCTACTCATCAACACAAATCCTTGGTGATCGATGTAAACTACTAATGGTGGGTCTACCAAATGGTGGATACTTACCAAATTAGCACAGGGGTAGCTGCCATGTTAAACCTCCATTTTCTGTGGTGGGTAGCATAGGACACAAATGTCATAGAAAAACTTTCACCTACACTGATGTCAAGCCCATGATCAAGTAGCAGTTAACGCATAATGCAATGGGTTAACTTTATGTTTATTCCTATGTATTCTCACCAGAGGCAACTAAGGGAAAAGTCATACCTACACTAATCTAACCGGACTACTCCTAACCCACAACTGTCCCTAACTAACCTAAGCTAAACTTACTCTACACATATAACGAATCGATCTAAACATCAATCCCCCACCCACCATTATGAGACAGGACACATGCAGGACAACACATACTAACCTACACACATACTATACTATCCTAAACAATCATATTTTTTTTGTATATTTTTTGTTTATTTTATTTTTTTTGGATTTTTTATTTTATTTTTATTTTTTATAAACAGACAGGAATCCCAACATTGACCCCCACCCACCCACACAAAAATGAAAAATAGAAAGAATAAGGACCCTCCTCCCTAACACTAACTAAGGTAACAACCTACACTAACCTAACACTAATCCCCAAAACCCAACTATCATTACAAAAAGGAAAGAGGAGAGAGGGGAGGGATAAATTTCAAACAAGCAATAAAGTCCTAGAGGTTGGCCCTCCGTAGGGTCCGCCTGATGGACCGAACTCTTTTCTTAATGTAGGCCACATCCTGGCTTAGCTTATCCACCTTGGTAATAAACTTGTCCATTTTCCTGTTTAATGCCAGGAATGCTGCAGGGTCAATAGGAGGGGCTGCTGCAGTCTGTGTGCTGGCAGGGGTGCACGGTGTTGGAGTTGTCATTTGCCCACTGGACTGTCCTGCAGCTCGGAAATTGCTGGGTCCAGGTCGTGCTGCAGAGGCAGGGTCAACTGTCCCAGCCGTTGCTGGGGCCACTTGGGGAGAACTGGTGGATGTGGTGGTGGTGGCTGTTGTGGGCAATGTTGGGCCACCCTGTGGTGAGGCCCACCATGCTCCGGAGGCCCGATCCGCTTGGTATTTTCGGGCCATCCTTCTGAACCCCGACTGCACGTGCAGGATGTGCCGGTATCTCATTGCACGCCTTTCGAACTGATGTCTCTGTGCGGCACTCATGTTTGCAGCTGTGAAGAGAAAGGGCAACTATTTACCATAGGAAATGCATTGGGTGGAATAGCACAATGGGTCAATTGCACATTACTTGTACTGTATTTGTTACAGCGATTTTCACAACATAGATCATTGAAAGTCTCAGAGGAAGTACATGGGAAGCCTGCATACAAAAGGGCATCTCACACCTAGCATATCCATGTCTCTACATGATGGGTGACATCAGCCTAAACTTCTCATCCAAATAATGGGTAATGCAGCTGACATTATGGCTGAACCTCTTCCGCCTACTGACTTCACTACATATGTCACTCTATGTGATAACAATCACAACCCTCAATATATGCCATTTGTAATTGTTTTTTGCTAATATAGAACTCATGTGCCATAACCGAATGTGTACACTAGGTTCAAAACAAAGTTGCCAAAGGTCACAAGTATGTGTAACATACTGGTTGCTACAGTCCTAGGTACCCTATTCCCAAACACATGGCAGTCTTTGAGGGTGGGGTGGGAAGAACAACCAACAATCCCATATTCAATGCACACCCAGGAGTGTATAGAAAGCTCAACAAGTATTTGCCTCCACACACAACACCAATGAAGGGCTAGCAAGAAATTGGAGTCAGCCAAACCTTGTCCTATCCAAGGTCCACACATGTCAAAATGTACTGACTTCGGCCAACATCACATACTACCAGTGAGGCATATTTTACCACACACACAGAGGAGCAAGAACACCCATGATCATGAGTAGAATGGACACCTAGGCCATTGCACTCTAGTCCCACACACTTCTAGTTCAACTTGTGGTAGTACATGCCCCCGGAAGATCCAACCTACAGTGTACTCAGTCCATCCTCAACTAGGGAAGCTGCATATTTAAGACAAGCCTTTTGCAGAAGCTATCTGGAAAATGTCAGTCTGAAATGCAGACTCAGTCCAAACCAAGTCCCAGAGCAACTCTTACATTAACCAGTGTATTCCACATGACTCATCCCATTCCCCATAGAGGGCCCGACTGGTATGGCCTACAGACCCTAAATCTGAGAGATGGATAAGCATAGGTCTACTGAAACTGAAGTGATAATTGAAATCCCACTAATGGAACAATACTAATGAATGGGCAGCACATCAAACCTTGAATTCTGTTGAACACACAGTAGTCCATCATGCATCACTAGCAAACAATAAAAATAGCACACATGCAACACTGACTGTAGGTGTCGGGGTCCTCAAAATGAGCCACCTCTCCCACGGTGTACGGTGCAGGTCCACCTGTAAAGCATGGAAGGAAGAATATACTGAGACTCCGTGCACTGACAAACAATTGCAATTACAAAGACAATGTGAGAATATGACATGCGTAATGAAACACTTTCACACATGCTCATACTGCATGGAATAATTCTTGATCAACATTTACATTGGATGAGTCTCCTGCTACAGTTACACACCCTACTACACACATGCAGTGGCCAGGACAGTCATGTAGTGTCAAAGATGCACCTCCATTAGTATGCCCCAACAATATTGGGGTGCATTCATCTCATCATGTGCATCCCAGAGAGACATCCAAAAGCTGGTTACTTGAGGACTGCATGACCCCTCAAACTCAAACAGCCTATGTGGTCATTTTCAACACACACCAACCAGACACACATGTGACATATGTGTGGACAACATAGCTAACTTCAATTGACGTGAAGGCAGCACTCATTTATAGCATCATATTGGGTTTACAAATTTCAGTCTAGCTATGGCGTCTAGATATGTACGTATGATGTTTCAACATCCATTTTTCACTGGCTATTGTGACCTGTAGAGTTCAAATAGAGGCATTAACGTGTCGCTTGTCTGACACAAAGGCAACACTACATTACATACAGCTACAGGCAACCGGTATGTGTAGAAAACATGATATACCTGACTGCTAGCATTTGTCTTCCTACACATTGTTCAACAATTACCCAGTAGGTTTCCCTAGCATTACACACAGTCAGCTGTCCCCACACAGCTTTCAATTGTTCACATGTAATTGATTAGTACTCACCAACATGTCCACCAATCCTGATTCCCAGGTGGTCCAGCAGATCCTGCTCCCTGTATATCAGATCAGCCCAGCGGTGCTTGAGTTGATGGTCATTCCTCAGGCTACCATAGACACGGACCAAGTGATGGCGCACCTTCCCCCACCGGACTTTACGTGCCTCCGTGTGATACCCCTGTATCACACGACCCCCAGCCTCCAGCATGAGTGGGAGGAAATGGCAAACAAGCCATATAAATCCCCCCAATTCCTCCTCACCCATCCTGGCAAGCCGTGGCCTACCTGACATCTCTGCACTAACAAAGTTGAAAAAGTTGGACAAAAAGGAAAAGGGGGAAATGGGGAAAGGTAGAGTAGTGAAAAACAAAGAAAACTTAAGAATAAGAGCCCAACTAACCCCAAAATTACACTACCCAGAACAGACTCCCACAGACAATAAAAGAAACACTGGACTTGACAAAAGTATACAATACAGACTCAGACAGTATTCAACAACAAGACAATGATGACAAAAGCACAATAGAGAAGTACTCTGGACACAAAAGCACTAAAACACAGGACAACACTTTCCACACAGCCACACAGTCTAGAATAATCTGAGACTGCAAAGTGAAAGTGAAAGTACACCCACAGTACAGAATCTGTAAACAGGATATCCTATTACATCACATCCTGCATAAAATGGCCGCCGTTTGTATTTTTCCGTTATGCGTCATTTTTTCACGCATACAGATTGTGCGTCATATTTTTTGACGCATAAGAGTGCACATAATGCAGAGTCAAATTTTTTTTCGTCGTTGTTCCCTTATATTTGTGTGAGGCTTATTTTACAGTTCTAGAGTTGAAATTTAAGCCGCTGGCAAATATGATGACCAAATATGAAAATTTATTTTGACTCTGCATTATATGCACTCCTGTGCGTCAAAAATTTATGACGCCCAATCTGTATGCATGGAAATATGACGCATTATATAAAATATGGTGGCCATGTAATGCTGGTTATTAATATATTTATTTTAAAATGATATTTTTTGACTCAGCATTATGTGCACTCCTATACGTCAAAAATGTATGATGCCCAAGCTGTATGCGTGGAAATATGACGCATTATAGAAAATATGGTGGCCATGTAATGCTGGTTATTAATATATTTATTTTAAAATGATATTTTTTGACTCAGCATTATGTGCACTCCTGTACGTCAAATATTTATGACGCCCAAGCTGTATGCGTGGAAATATGACGCATTATAGAAAATATGGTGGCCATGTAATGCTGGTTATTAATATATTTATTTTAAAATTATATTTTTTGACTCAGCATTATGTGCACTCCTGTACGTCAAAAATGTATGACGCCCAAGCTGTATGCGTGGAAATATGACGCATTATAGAAAATATGGTGGCCATGTAATGCTGGTTATTAATATATTTATTTTAAAATGATATTTTTTGACTCAGCATTATGTGCACTCCTGTACGTCAAAAATGTATGACGCCCAAGCTGTATGCGTGGAAATATGACGCATTATAGAAAATATGGTGGCCGGAGCAACATGGTGTCGGCGTAATGGTGAGACCCACAAGCCACACCCACCGGAACTAAGCGCCGTACCTCCCCGCTGCCGCTTCCCTTGCCACGGCGGCTGGCGCAGAGAGAAATCGCCTGTGGACAACGCCGCAGAATCACAGCTGTACCGGCCGCTACCGCCGCGGCTGCATTGCACGGAGTGGCAGCCGCCCTCCTCTTCACGGCAGCCGGCGGCCACCGTGACAAGAGTTTTCCCTCGGGCGCCGGTGCAAGCCCGTTTTCGTGGCCTGCAATCCCTGCTCCTCGCGATCACGCAATCATGGCAGTCACTGTAGCTACAGACTGCCCCCTGGAGAAAATCCAGCTGCGCAACCATAACGAGGACCCCCTCCCCCCACGGTAGAGAGCGACGATCAAAGGCAGCATTGGAGACACGCTGAAGAGCTCCCATACCGGTAAGGGGGAGGGGGGGAAAGTACAACAATCAACAATAAAAAATTTTAAAAAAATCTGTCAAAGCACGAGGGCGCTATCCTGAACCAGTGAATCTTAGACTTTGTGGCTGTTCAAGAAAGTAGGGAAATAAATCTCACTCTGACTTCTTATTCGAGGAGGAGGAAGGAACTGAGAAACCGGGGGTACCTTTTGTTGATTATTTATGGAAGTGCATTAAGCATATGGAAGCCAATTGATACTTCAAATACGGAGAAACGATATTAACTAGCAGTCTCTGAATGTGCTAGCTTCATCCTGCTCTTCCCTTTTATCGGCAGGAAAATAGAGGAGAGGGGCTGAAGGGGGGGGGAAAGGGGGAGTTGAAGGAAAGGAATTTTTCTTCTCTCCTGTAGGGGGGATAAGAAGAGGAGTCTTGGGAGGTGTCAATGCTCCCGGCTGTGCATAGTAATACATCTTGGCATCTATCCACTCCCCCATGGTCACCGAGGAGTGTGATTGAACAAACAATATTGGATACATTAGCGGCTGCGGCGAGTATAATAAGATTTATCAGACTGTTACCTCATACAATAAGTATGACGCCCAAAACTATCAGGAACTATGGAGACAAAAGCGAGGGCGCTAGAACAACACGTATTGGTAGAGATAAAGGAGAGACAGTTGGGTTAAGCAAGCGCTTGGCGTCAATGACTGGTAAAGCAGTTGGGAAGAACACGTCAGGAAGGATGAAAGATGCCAAGACTAGCGACAGCACTACCCCCCCACTGGAAATTAAGATGAAAAGTAAAAATCAATCTACCATTACGGCTTTCCTTGCAGGCGGAGTGCAAGACAGCTCTTCTAAATATATAACTCCCTCCCCTGAAAGTAATGTGCCAGGAAAAGAGCCCACTCCTCTATGTATTAGCGATAAGGAGCCATGTATTGGAAATAAAGATCTCTCTGCTAAATGTACACAATACATAGAGAACCCGTTAGACACTCAAGACATTAACAGGGAAATAAGAGAGAAGGTGCATGGCCCCTCCGGAAATGGGCAGTTCCAAATACAACAAGTGGATCGAAGTGAGCAGTGGGGTGATCAAAGTAAGGAAGAAACTATAAGCACAACAGGACCTACAGTAGAAAACGACGACCCCACCAATCTTATAGAGGGCCCCAAAAAGCAGGATAAAAACTCCCTACTCACGGACTGGGGCAAAGATAGCAGTGACAAGTTTTATTCCTTGACCGAAGAGTCCGATCTCAGCAGCGCCGATCGTAGTCTTAGTGAGTCTGATGAGAGTGAATCATATGAGGCTGGCAACAATTCTCTAAACTGTGAATTTACAGTACGGCAGATTCGACAACGGAAATCCGCTAAACTACGCTCTGACTCTCAAGAGTGTCATGAAAATGCGGCATCAATGAGCAGTAGGACCCTAAGGTGGGATTACTCAGGCATTAGCTTAGCAGATACCCCAACTACGGGCAACCAGGGCCACGCCAACGACAGAAATGAAAGTGATATGGGAGCCTCTGCTGGGGATAGTGGCAATTTGGCTAATACCCATGTGAATGGCACCGAGGCAGGGATCCTGCAGTCAATATATAACTCAGTTAAAGAGCTACAAACTGAAACCAGGATCGAAAGCCGGCGCACAAGGATTGCTACAAAGAAGCTGCAGGGGTCGGTCCGTAAAGTAGCTAAATCATGTATGGAAATTGAAGCTAAACTATGCTCTATCGAAGATCGGATAGTGGCAGTCGAGGAGGATATGGATACTCTTAAAGAGCAGAGCGCTGCGAGAGATGGGCAAATGACAGATGTGATGTGGAAAATGGAAGATTTGAAAAATAGACAAAGAAGGAACAATCTACGTTTTCTGGGTATATCAGAAGGACTAGAAGGAAACAATATACAGGCATATATGGCTAACCTTTTGCGTGGGGCCTTTCCAGAACTGGGGGACCGGGATTGGGGTAATGAGCTGCAGCGGGTTCACAGGTTCCCGATAATTCGACGGGAGGGGGGTCAATGGGCAGACTCTAAATACCCAAGAGCGATTTTGGTATATTTTTGGAACTATTTAGTAAGACAGGAGATATCGGACAAAACTCCCCCTAATGCCCCACGCTCAGTTGACGGGGTTACTTTCTTTACCCGCCCCGATTTTTGTCACGCCACAGTGGAGCGGAGGTGGCGGCTCCGACAGCTTATTAAGCCATTCTTTGAGAAAGGAGGGGAAGCTTATTTGTTGGCCCCTGCCAGGCTTAAAACAGTAATGAACGGAAAAGTAAAAGACTTTACTTCAGAAATCAAGGCAAAAGAATACCTGATGGGGGCCAAACAATAGAGTATAGAATTTCAGGGAATCACAGGGAGGGTGGCACTTAGTGTACCGGTGGGTGGGAGGGCCGATGCATACACAACTCCAACATTCAGGCCATCAGGGGTCTGATTGCTCAACAGGGTGGGGGGCCAGTATCAGGGGGGGAGGGAGGAGGTCGGGGAGGGGGTAAGGGGATACTGGTCCTGGGTGGGGGAAGGGGGGACGGGACGGGGAAAGCAGGAGGGGGTGGGGGGGGAGGGACAGGGGTGAATCATGGGAAGAAAAAGGAAAGGAAACGATTAATGGAGGTGAGAGATAGGGGGAGAAGAAGTGGAAAAGGAAGGAAAGAGAATT
This sequence comes from Pleurodeles waltl, assembly GCF_031143425.1. Classification (NCBI taxonomy): domain Eukaryota; kingdom Metazoa; phylum Chordata; class Amphibia; order Caudata; family Salamandridae; genus Pleurodeles; species Pleurodeles waltl. The sequence goes on from NC_090437.1 coordinate 1,073,767,999, forward strand.
CAAGAGACGGTGCAGTCAAATATGTAAACCTGAGGGATCCCAAAGAGAAAAGATTTGAAATTACAAAAAGAAAGGGTTATGGCTAGACTTAGAATTGTGTCAATTAATATATGTGGACTGAATGATCCTCGTAAAAGAAGGAGAGTGGCCGAAGAATAAAAAAATGTTAAGGCAGATATTTTCTGCCTACAAGAAACACATGTGGAATACAAAAACTCTGGGGTCTTCGGCTCGCTTGGTATGAAGGCAATTGCTTGGTCAAAACAAGAAGCTAGAACTAAAGGGGTGGCGATTCTAGACCGGACTAATAAATTAAAATGTATTCGGCAGAAGGCAGATACAGGTGGAAGATGGGTAATAGTAGAATGTAGTTACGGTCATAGTAGCTTTACATTATGTTCCATATATGGGGTAGTCACGGACGACCCAATAGTAATACCCTCGCTATTGAGTTAACAGGATGGGCCCCTCCCTATATTATATGTGGTGATTTTAACTTTCATGGATCGAGGGAGGGACTACAGGATCTATTAACACTACAACTGAGAGGTATCAGGGGCGTAAACCTCGGGTATATAAGGCAATGGGCACTATTCAGCAAGAATTAGGGTTAGTGGATGCCTGGGTAAATCTGCGTAAGCCTGACCCTGGATATACTTATTATTCGGCCCCTCATACGAAATTAGCACGACTTGATTATTTTTTAATCTCTCCTGTATTTCTAAGACAAGCCAGGATTGAGCTATATTCACGGATGGTGTCAGATCATAATCCTTTAGTCCTGGATGTAGAGCTGGATGGGTTAGAACCAAAAGTTAGTAGATGGACATTTGAAAGGGGACTTCTAAAAGACCCAGAATACTGTGAGCATATGAGTAAGTGGATAACTGAATTTTTGGGGTTTAATCAGGGGTCAGCCTCAGCAGAGATAGTCTGGGATACTCTGAAAGCAGGTATTCGTGGAGAAACATTAAGTTTTAGTATTAAAAGGCAGAAGGATGCTCGAGGGAGAATAATAGAGTCCCAAGCAAAGCTGCGGTTTGCAGAGAGACAACTGGCTATAGCTATAGAAACTGGAGTAGATATAAGGAGAGCGCAGGAAGAAGTTGCCATAGTAAAAGCGGCAGTAAATGAGGTCACAGCCCAAAGAATAGCAGAGAAATATTTGACACAGCGTGCACAAGGGTTTGAGTTTGGAGAAAAAGTTGGGCGGCTGCTAGCAAAACGGACAACCCAGAAAACAGCGGCTGGGGTTATTAGAGAGATAACGGCAAGGACAGATAATATCAGAAGTGGGTGGAATCAGAAAGGTGTTCCATGGATATTATCAGGAACTTTATGATGAAACATCAGTATATTCGGATGAAGATATTTTAGAGTTCTTATACCCCATTAAGATGGAGAAACTAGATGAGAGCGACAAGTCATGCCTGGAAGATAGATATTTCAGAAATAGAAATGGCAACGAGTAACCTGCCCACAGGGAAAGCTACTGGTCCTGATTCGATCCCCTTAGAATTTTATAAAACTTTTAAACCATTGTTGCTTCCAGTTATGTTAGAGCTGTATACTCAGGTACAGAATGGAGGGAAAATCCCCCCATCTTGGGATCTGGCTAATATAGTGGTGTTTCAGAAGAAGGGAAAACCCCCGCTAAATCCAGCCTCATATCGCCCGATCACATTAATAAATAGTGATGCTAAAATATATTCAAAGATCTTGGCAGCTCGATTATCGCTGGTGATTAAGAAGCTGGTTTCTCCGTGGCAGCATGGGTTTGTCCCAGGAAGAGATACAACTAATCATATTCAGAGAGTTTTAGCACTTTTTGACTCTACGGAAGTAGCAAAAGAACCTATGGCTGCTGCATTTTTGGCAGAGAAGGCATTCGATCGGGTGAATTGGAAGTATCTGTGGTAAGTTATGGAGTATTATGGGCTAGGGAAGAAATTTATTATAGCAGTAAGGGCTTTATATAGATCCCCGACTGTTAGAATACAACTAATGGGAGGACAATCTGAGAGTATTTCGATTAGGAGAGGTACCAGGCAGGGATGCCCATGCTCTCCCCTCCTGTTTGCTTTGTATATAGACCCTCTGCTGAGACAGTTGGAAGAAAACAGTAAGATTCTACCAATCCATAGGCAGGGATGGGATACCAAAGTCTTAGCATATGCAGATGATATAGCCATACTAACCCCCTCTCCTGATTAAGCACTGAGAGAGATTGAAGTGGTGACGAAAAAATTCGGAAGGTTTTCCGGATACCCGTTAAATGGAGCTAAAACACAGCTGTTGGCTGACCAATACACAAATACTAAAGACACACGGAAGGTGGATCATGCAGTATATTTAGGTATTAATATTACACCAAAGGTAGATGAAGTTGTCAATTTAAATATAGATCCTATACTTGCAGAAGTTAGAGAAGATATGTGCAGATGGAATAACCTGCATTTAACTATTGTAGGGCGATGCAATATGGTAAAGATGATCTTCCTTCCGAAGCTGTTGTATCTATTTCGAGCTATACCACTGAACTTTACCAACTTAAAATTTAAAGAGATCGATAGAGTAATCATGAGATTTATATGGGCATATGGTAAATGTAGGAGATGAAGCAAATTTAGGCGGTCATTCCAACCGCCGCCCGCCATGCGGTTACCGCCGAATGACCGCACCGCGGTCAAAAGACCGCGGCGGCCATACTGGCTTTCCCGCTGGGCCGGCGGGTGACTGCCAAAAGGCCGCCCGCCGGCCCAGCGGGAAAGGCCCAGCAACGATGAAGCCGGCTCCAAATGGAGCCGGCGGAGTTGCTGGTGTGCGATGGGTGCAGTGGCACCCGTCGCGATTTTCAGTGTCTGCTTTGCAGACACTGAAAATCATTATGGGGCCCTGTGAGGCCGCCCGCCGGCCCAGCGGGAAAGGCCCAGCAACGATGAAGCCGGCTCCGAATGGAGCCGGCGGAGTTGCTGGTGTGCGATGGGTGCAGTGGCACCCGTTGCGATTTTCAGTGTCTGCTTTGCAGACACTGAAAATCATTATGGGGCCCTGTGAGGGGGCCCCTGCACTGCCCATGCCAGTGGCATGGGCAGTGCAGGGGCCCCCAGGGGCCCCACGACACCCGTTCCCGCCATCCTGTTCCTGGCGGGAAGGGGGTCGGAATCCCCATGGCGGTGCTGCAAGCAGCGCCGCCATGGCGGATTCCTTGGGCCAGGGGTAAACCGGCGGGAAACCGCTGGTTGCCCTTTTCTGACCGCGGCTTTACCACCGTGGTCAGAATGGCCCAGGAAGCACCGCCAGCCTGTTGGCGGTGCTTCCACGGTCCCCGGCCCTGGCGGTCCATGACCGCCAGGGTCGGAATGACCCCCTTAGTCTCTTCCTCGGGAAAGGGGTGGGTGGTCTTTACCGAATATAAAATTATATCAAATGGCAGCAGCTTTCCAGTACATGCGCCCGTTATGGGGGGCCTAATAAAGGAGGAGTTATAGAAGCGGACCGCCCCAATATATATGAGTTGCAGATAGGAGCAGTAGCCAATGGGTGCTTGGTAACATATCACAAGCCTGGATAGTATAAGAAAACTAGGTATAAGGTTTTGGGAGCGGCTCATAAGTGCTGGCGATTATGGTACAAAAAGAAAGGATTTGGTAGATACAATTATTATGACATGATCGAGAAAAATCCACTGCTCCCTGAAATATTTCATGATAAATATATGGCAAACTGGTCCACCTTAGGTATAACCAGGCTAGGAAACTTTTTTGATAACTCGGGGGTCAAGTCGTTTCGAGATCTTCAGGAACAGTATGGTCTAGAGAAAAGGGACTTCTTCAAATATCTACAGATAAGGGATTTTTTAGGGAAAAAAACAGGGGGGACCCAGGGATTCCAAAGCAACCAACTGCTGAATGATATTCTGGCTAATCCCAGTATAACTATTAGGTCAATTTATCCTTCCTTATTGGTAGAACAAACAGATGATCTAGAAAAGAATAAGGAGAGGTGGAGCAAGAAGCTGGCAGATGGGAGTAATAATTTTATGAGGTCACTGGAGTTGGGATATACTATTCTATTATCATCTTCCCCGCAAGCACAACACTACAAGACTATGTTTGATCTGTATCATACACCAGCACACCTCGCCAAATGGGGATGTTTGTCAGGAATAAACTGTCCAAGATGTGGGATGTATGGTTCAGACATCATACATATGATGGCTACTTGCGGGGAATTATAGGCCTCAAGGGAAGGCATTCAATCTGTTTTGAAGGAGGTTTTGGGATATGATTTTGTCCTTACACCTGAGATCATGGTCTTTGGGACTGATGGCGAAATAGCTGGATCACATAGAGCGTTTATCTTTGTAGCTATGGCGGTGTTTCGAATTTGTATATCAACAGCGTGGCTGGATTTACGACCCCCGTCCTGGCAACAATGGTTGGCTAGGCTGCTGTCTGTATACCATTTGGAGAAGGCATTGTATGAACGGAAGGGGAAACAGGCTAGGGGAAAAGGGAAGGCAATATGGGGTCCATTTCAGGCCTGGATACAGGTCCATAGTGATCGGGGCCACCCCCTTCTGAATTAATGGGTTCCATCTTTAGATAGGATTGGAGGGGTGGTTAGGTTTTGTATTATGTATGACTTAATTGGGTGATGTTTTCCTTTTGACTTTTCCACTCTGTGTCCTGAAAAAATATTTTTTTAGTCTTCAATGTAAAATGACCCAAGTGTATATGTGTTATATGTTTCCTTCCAATAAAATAAAATAAAATAAAAATATGGTGGCCATGTAATGCTGGTTATTAATATATTTATTTTAAAATGATATTTTTTGACTCAGTATTATGTGCACTCTTATGCGTCAAAATTTATGACGCACAAGCTGTATGCATGGAAATATGACGCATTTTGACAAATATGTCTTTATTTTGTCAAATTGTGAAGAGAATTTTGTCATGTCCAAACGGTGCTAAGTGATACACATTTGGGCTTAGCTATGGCATATGTCCCTTATAGGATGTATAGAAGGCATTCACAGTGTAATAGTAATGATTGCTCCAAATGGTTATTACCCATAATTGTACACATATTTTGGGTAATTGCTGATGGCTAATTTCAAATGATGAATGTGATACCAGGATGTATTCCTTAGCAAAAATGTGTCCACATTTATCACGGTAATCCAAATTATTTATATGCCAAATAGGTAGTGCAATTGTCACCTACACTTTTTATGGGGGAAAACCATGTCCTAATTATGAATTTGAGTATCTTATATGTGTTTAACTTTTGACATGTAGGCCACACATGCGCCTTATGCATGTGTGTACTTCACATGTGCATATTTCATGTATATTTGGGGGGCGGAAGAGGTGGACTTAGGCCCCCAGCACCCTTGGGTTTGCCCTTCCAGATTTGCTAATTTATCCAAGGGTTTCATTTATTCAGTAATGCTAAACCTGCAGCAGCAGGCTCATGGAAGCCCATAGGGTATGATTCACTGTTTGCCATTCAATAATCCCATTTGCCCATTTGACGTTTGCCCTATTGATTCTTTGGAGCAATCTGAAATACCATTTTGCATTAATATTTTTAGCTAAATCTCGACGTTCCTCATGTGCTGATGACAAATAGGTTGTTGATGTATGTGGCCCTTTATGCATTACCTGGTTTAGTGGCATGTTTCATTCTTCCTGCTAGGTTCCAACTGGGACACTACTGTGATCGGCTGCTTGCAAATATTTTGTTGATTGGATGGCACATGTTTATATGTGTGGTCCAATGTAGATCCACTATCAACTGTCAGGGTGTATGTTGTCACTGTAACTTCCAGGTCTCCTCATGAGTTAGTGGCAGATAATCTTGTTCCAATTGGGCATTGTTTGTAGCAAGAATGGAGAGAAGCCATTGAGGACATGGTCACCTACACATGGATGGTCCCACCCTGTCACTGAACACGTGTAATGAGACTTTCGAATAGGCAACCTTTTTGTGCTGAGTGAGAGAATGTCTCAGGTGTCTGGATCTGGCATGTGTCATTGCCACATTTGTACTCCAGTTGGCCTCTGTGGATGGTAATGTATCATGAAACATCATAGCCTCTGTGCAGAAGTAAATGGCTGGTATTCAACACACGACTCATCTTTATCATTTGAAAAAGTGTTACTCAGCGTTTTGAACAGTCAGGGTCCTCATATGTGTTGACTTTTCATGGACATTATCTGAGGTTGCTGGTTTTGATGGAGGCCATTTACACCATCATACACTATGGTCCTGGTCCACTGTCACACTTTTAAGTTTAGGCATTAATGAAGGTCAGACAACGGAAGGGCCAAGATTTGGCTATTCATGGGCACTGTCACAAATCTGATGCAAATGACAGTCAGATGATGCACTACTATGTATTTGAGTATACATTGACGAGGCTAATGACAAATTATTGTCTGAGGTACAAAAGGTATTGGACAGCATGTGTGGTCCATAGGTGGACCCCAGGTATCTGTAGAGTGACCCACGGACAGGTGCCAGTCAGGCTGACAGGATGCTGGGTCAATCAGGTGCAAGCTCTTTCAGTAATCACATGATCACGTGTTCTGACTAGGACTGGTCAGAGGGAGCATTAGACAGTTGAGATGTCACACTGTGTATGTCCTGTGTTGCTTTGAAGGTGGCACATGAACTGTGATAAAGTGTTACACGGCAACATTAGTGTCAAAGCTTAATGATGTAATGGCTCACATTCAAACATGTATGCAGTAGGAGGCATCTGCAGGGACAGGGCATGTACATTTGGGTGGTGTGCATGGAGGGGATCACAGGTGTGGCCTCCATCTGTGTCTCACTAGTCCTGTCAGATGGGATTAGCTGATAAATAACCTACAGTACCTTTCACAGAAGAATCAATCTACAGGTGATACCAGGCTTTATAAACTCCAAGGGAGTGTATTATATGAGCTGTGTTCCATGCAGTGAGATGGTAGTATGACAATGGTCGGCATAGTAAAGGGTGTGGCACACTGGATGACTCTTGTGAGTGTGTGTGTGTAGATGAGGGAATCTGAGTGTACACAAATCGGCATTCCAGGGACCTCTTCAGACAGGTGGGGTGTGAGCAGCTGCAAGTGTGTGTATTGTTTTTAGAAAAGGCCTGACATGTAGATGGGATGTGATGTGCTGGATGCTTGTCATAGGTGTAGCACTTGTGCTGTGTATGTTCTGCTTATGTGTAACTCTAGTGACAGATAGTCATTGCAATGATAGTAAGTAGTTGGAATTACTGTTGGCAAGAGTCTAGTACTACATTCCTGTTCCTGAAGCATTAGCATGTGAACTGGCTGATGTATGAGGCCTGTTTTCCCCTAGTTGAGTGATGGTGTTTTAGTTGGGTGCCATCTGCTGCGATTATCCATGTTTACTACATGTATGTGAGTCATATGTGTGGTCCTCAGCTATTGCCCTTCAAAGGTGAACTGTACAGGATGTCTGTCATTTACATGGTGTGTTTATTTGACCATTGTATGGTGGCCATTACATTTGTGGTGTATATTTTTTGTGTGATGATTGTTATGTCATTATTGCTCAATGAGACGACATTGTTCTTCAGCAATTTCAAACTAAAGGTGGGCAGAAATGAATAGGCCAAACCATGATGTGGTGTTTGTTATCTGTGTTTATTTACAATTGTGCATTAAGTGGTGATAGTAAAAATTAAGAAAATAAATTATTTACAATGTGTTGGCGCCTACGCACTCCAGCAGCTGTGTTTGGTTGTTCCCCCTCCTGTTGCAGGCCAGCATCCTCCTCCTCTTCGTCTTCAGGCATGTATGGGTCTGGTTCCAGGAGGGGAATGTTCCTTTTTACACAAATGTTGTGCAATATGGCACAAGTGAGTATGATCCTACAGACCATCTCTGGGGAATATAGTAGGCTACCGCCAGTGATGTCAAGGCACCAGAACCTTGACTTTAGGATCCCAAAGGTGCGCTCGACAATGCTGCGTGTCCTCTTATGGGCGTCATTGTATGCCCGCTCTGCAGCAGTAGTCGGGTTCCCAAATGGTGTCATTAGCCACGGCTGGATGCCATACACCTGATCAGCTGAAAGAAAAACACAGAATGGGATCATGTAGATGTAGCTGGCACTATTGAAAATACCTTTAATGGCAGTAGTTGTCTTGTGTTGTCTGTGACTCTTTTGTGTACTAATGTGACAACCTATACTTGTAGGCTATACCTTCTGCATTGTGTTTTTTCCTTGGCTGAGCAAGTGTTTGTCTGCTAACCGTTTGTCAGCAGTATGTTTTGGGAATTGCAATAGAGTGTGTCCTCCCTACAATTGTGACTTGTGATACAGGTGTCCGTGTGCCTTCACTGGGGGTGAGATGATAGTTCCATGCAGAGTTAAAATTGAAAGTGTTGTTAACACGTTCATATCAAAGTACCCTGGACATCCCATCCCTTGAAACTTATGCAATGTATGACACTTACAATTTGCAAGGTGACATTTAGGCAACCACACTCATTAATGTCTTCACATTAAGCTGTACAGTAAATTAAAATGTGTGACAGGTTCAATGGTGAGTTAAGAAACATGGCTAGTGATGTGAGGACCTCAGTGTGTTCCTGTCTAGGTGTTGCTGTTGTGGTGTATGTGTTGTGTGTCCTAGAGGGTTGCTGTGCAGTGTGTATATGAGTAGGTTTCTGTACTTACCAACAAGTAGTCCATTGCCATACCGTCCATCCTGGAAGTGTTGGTTGATGGTGCTGTGACGGAAGATGAAGGAGTCATGTACACTCCCAGGATACTTAGCCACGATGTTGCTGATCAATCCCTGGGGATCGACCATGGCCTGCACGTTGATTGAATGTGTGTGCTTCCTGTTGTGGTAGAGGTGTTCTGTTGCAGCAGGTGGCACAAGGCATACGTGTGTGCAGTCGATTGCACCAAGGACGTGTGGGAAGCCACTGATGGCGTAGAACCCCTGTTTAGTTTCCTGCTGCTTCTGCAGTGTGTTAGGGAAGCAGATGTGGAGGGGTGTTAGGCGAATGATGGCATCCAGTACTTTTGGCAGAAATGCGGAGAATGATGGTTGTGATATTTCGCCAACCAGGGCACCAGTTGTTTGAAAGGAGCCACTTGCCAGCAGGTGAAGTACGGCAAGCAGCTTTGTTTCTGTTGGGATAGTGCAGGGTGTCACCAAAGTGGGGGCCAACTGCTGTTCAATGTTTCGCAGCAGCTGTGGAATGGCCTGCCAGTTCAACCGGTACCTCTGGATGATGTTGTGTTCCCTGAGGCCATGCAGGGTTGTTCTTAGGCAGAATATCCTCTCCTGCCTTCTGCGCTGCCTTTGGGGTCCCTGCTGTTGTTGTTGTAGCTGCTGTTGTTGCTGCAGGGCTCTGCGTCTACGTGCACGCTGGATAAAAATCACCTCCATATCTCCCTGTTGCTGCTCTGCTGCTCTGTTGTTTGTTCTGTGTGTTCTGATTAAATACAGGTGTGTTTGCCCCATTTTAACACCTGCCCTGACCCAGGCGTTAAATTTTTACGCACATCGGGCTTTGCGTCATTTTTTTGCTCCGCCTCCCGGCTGAGAGTCATTTTTGCCCGGAAGCATAAATACGACGCATGGCTGTGTGCGTCGTTTTTGGACGGGAACGCCTACCCTGCATATCATTAACGCAGGGCGGGTTGCCGCATCCAGAAAATGACGCACACTGCGGATTTTTGTCATCTGCGGGCTCGGGCGTCAGGGTTTAAATATGGGGCAACGTTTGCGCTGATTGTGCGTCAAATTGTTTGACGCACAATCGGCGCAAACGGAGTATAAATATGCCCCCAAGCTTCTTCCATCCGGAGGCAGCTCCTTTGCACCCTCAGCTGGCATTTCCTGGGCATCTGCCCACTCTCAACACTGTTGCGACTCTTGGACTTGCTCCCCTTGTCTTACAGATACTCAGGTCCAGAAATCCACTGTTGTTGCTTTGCTGGTGTTGGTTTTCCTTGCAGAATCCCCCTATCACGACTTCTGTGCTCCCTGGGGGTTGTAGGTGCACTTTACACCTACCTTACAGGGTCTTGGGGTGGGCTATTTTTCTAACCCTCACTGTTTTCTTACAGTCCCAGCGACCCTCTACAAGCTCACATAGGTTTGGGGGCCATTCGTGGTTCGCATTCCACTTTTGGAGTATATGGTTTGTGTTGCCCCTATATCTATGTGCTCCTATTGCAATCTATTGTAACTTTACACTGCTTGCATTACTTCCTTTTGCTATTACTGCATATTTTTAGTATTGTGTACATATATCTTGTGTATATTTGGCATCCTCATACTGAGGGTACTCACTGAGATACTTTTGGCATATTGTCATAAAAATAAAGTACCTTTATTTTTAGTATATCTGTGTATTGTGTTTTCTTATGATATTGTGCATATGACACCAGTGGTATAGTAGGAGCTTTGCATGTCTCCTAGTTCAGCCTAAGCTGCTTTGCTATAGCTACCTTCTATCAGCCTAAGCTGCTAGAAACACCTCTTCTACACTGATAAGGGATAACTGGGCCTGGTACAGAGTGTAAGTACCCCTTGGTACCCACTACAAGCCAGGCCAGCCTCCTACACGCACCATTAGTGTTATTTTCTGAGATGATCTTAATTGTGATATCCTATTGGCATAAGGAATCTTGCCACCCAAACACGTCTGTAAGCTCCCACATGGGAAGATGTCATTTTGTCTTCCTTCTCTGATCTTGTTCCAGAAGTGGCAAAACAAGCCTATGCTGTCGACTGGGCTTTGGCGCAAGTACCGGTGCTATACCTCAACCATGTACAGTGGGATAGAGATTCCCCCTATCATGTAATACCAATGAGGTCTACATCACAGCCTCAGCCACAATATCCCATTTAACAGGAAGCTAAAGCTCCAGGGAGAGAGATCCTCAGTCAAGCTTGAGTAGCAGGTAGTAACAGAGCCCAGAGTCTCTGCAATGAATAACCCCTCATTTCCCATTGTAAAACCAAACCATTCATATGGAATAGTCATAGACTACAGACATTTAAACAACTGTACATGCACATATACAATACAAAATGCACACATCGCTGTACTAATTAACAACATAGTGCAGAAAAAATATAAAACAGCACTGGATATTTTCAACGTTTTTTTCTGTCAGAACTTAGCACATGAAAGTTGGGACCTGAGTGCATTCTCATTTCGTTTGCAAAAACACTCCTGTCATTTGCCTCAAGGCTATATGTAAAAGCCCAGGGCCTGTGTAACATTAATATTGCATGATATTGACCCCAACGCATTGTCCTATGTGGATGACATTTACAGATGACGACCTCAACATTCATCTTACCAGGGTCGATCAAATTGTTCTAGGATTCACAGCCCAAGCTACAAATTCAATTTTAGGAGACCTAAAATATCCTTTCTCAGTGTATTGTTCCTGGGATACTAGCTACCAAATGAGGTCAAGACCCTGGCTCAATGTGCTCAACTCCAACGACCAAACACTATCAAGAAACTGCAGTCTTTTACTTGGTTTCTTTAACTTTGACAGAACATGCGTTCCTGCTTTTGCACAATGCATTAATCCACTCTATAATGTATTTGGCCCAGATTTCCCAAGCAGACACTGGACAGTTGAACACATGTGCATCCTTAGAGAATTGCAGCAAGACATGCTAGAAGTGAAACACTTACACACATGTGACAACAAAGCAAATTTGGTCATTAGAATAATTCCTGGTGCCATTGAGTTCATGTAAGAATGGCAACACGGTGCCAATAGCATATAAATCACATTTATATTCCAATGCAGAAAAACCCTTTGCATCCACACAAACATTCTGACTACTGTACAGATGGCTGTCATTAAGGAAGGGCCACTTGCCCAAAGGAAACGCATTATTGTTGTTACCCTTTTCCAGCCTTAGAGGCTGCTACCAAAGCAAGCGTTCCTAACACTAAAGCATTAAGGGGCATATTTATACTCCGTTTGCGCCGGAATTGCGTCGTTTTTTTTGACGCAATTTCGACGCAAAACTAACTCCATATTTATACTTTGGCGTTAGACGCGTCTAGCGCCAAAGTCCATGGAGTTAGCGTCATTTTTTTGCGTGGACACCTACTTTGCGTTAATGAGATGCAAGGTAGGCGTTCCCGTCTAAAAAATCGACTCCGAGGCATGTGCGTCGGATTTATACTCCCGGGCAAAAATCACGCCCGGGAGTGGGGGGGTCCAAAAAAATGACGTACGGCCGCTTTTGCGCCGTTTTTTAGCGCCTGCAAAAGGCAGGCGTTAAGGGACCTGGGGGCTCTGAAGGAGCCCAGAGGTGCCCTCCCATGCCCCCAGGGACACCCCCTGTCACCCTTGCCCACCCCAGGAGGACACCCAAGGCTGGAGGGACCCATCCCAGGGACATTAAGGTAAGTTTTTTTTTAAGTTTTTTTTGTGGCATAGGGGGGCCTGATTTGTGCCCCCCTACATGCCACTATGCCCAATGACCATGCCCAGGGGACAGCAGTCCCCTGGGCATGGCCTTTGGGCAAGGGGGCATGACTCCTGTCTTTGCTAAGACAGGAGTAATTTCTATGGGTGTTGGGAGTGAAAAAAAAATGGCGCAAATCGGGTTGAGGCGCAAAAATTGCCTCAACCTGACTTGCCCCATTTCTTGACGCCCAAGCTCCATTTTCCCCTACGCCGGCGCTGCCTGGTGTACGTCGTTTTTTTTAACGCACACCAGACGGCGCCGGCGCCTAACGCCGGCTAACGTCATTCAATAAATACGGCGCCCGCATGGCGTTTCAGAATGGCGTTAGCCGGCGCTAATATTTTTGACGCAAAACTGCGTTGGCGCAGTTTTGCGTCAAAAAGTATAAATATGGGCCTAAATCCACATTAGATTCAATGGACAACCTCTCTGACTTCCACTGATGTTGATTACATCTTTGACCTAAAACTTCAAATACAATATTTTCTCCAATATGAACATGAGTACCCCATACCTCTAAACATCTTGCCACTTGACAGATACCAAACTGTCATTTACACTGACGGTTCAGCACAACTAGCTGTAGGTACAAAACATGGTGTTTTCCACCCTCAGAATATCTACACGCAGACCCTTGGGGAGTGAACAGCATAGTTGGCTGAGCATAAAGCTCTTATCTTGGCACCGGAACATACAGATCCAGGACACCTCACATTGATTGTGTGTGATTCGTACTACTGTGTCCAGTCCTACAATGACTATCTTAATCACTGGCGATTGATCAGGTTCAGAGACTCAAAGGGGGACACCATAAAACACAGAACTCTGTTGGGGAGAGTGGCTCATCTTAAGGATAAGATACCAAAGCCTCATGTAGTCCATGCATTGGGTCATCAACATGTGGGAGTACGCATTATTGGTAACACTTTGGCTGATGAAGCAGACAAATCTGCAGTAGCTAAGGCTTTTGTTGCTACAGTGACTCATTCTCAGACGAGATTGGATAATGAAATTCTGGCTACCATGAAAGCTTCAGCTGAAGGCAGGCCTTTCCCAAAAGCATGCCCCACTAAATATTCATACCATATCAGTGCACAGAATGTTACCTTTTTGACAATTCCTGGGGGTGGAGATCGAGTGATCCCCAAAAAAGACCAGAGATAAGATCTCATCAAAGCAGCGTATGAGGGTGGTGCCTCAGCTCTTGCTGATGTTGTGCCACAAATGCATTATTGAATAAACGCTTCTGGTGGCTGGGTCTATACTAACAGACCAAGCAACATGTTCTTTGCTGTGACATTTGCTAGCAGATAAAGGGCTCAAACAACAAATGCCCACCACAGACATCACTCTTAGTGTTCAATAGGCCACTACAATGTGTGTACTTGGGCCACTGTGGTCCCTTAGGACATGATGGTGCATACAAATACACCTTAGTCGCTGTCGATTCTTGTTATAGATTCCTGTGGGTATGGCCATAGCGGTCAGCTGATTCTCAAACTCTTATAAAAAACTTGTTGATCTTTATGAGTACATGTGCGGTTGCAGCAATCCACTCGGACCAGGGCCTTGCTTTTACCTCCAGGGCATGTAGGGACACCCTGAGGAAGATGGGTGTTGAACTCCATTCCTCTTCGCTGCATAATCCCAAGGGCAATTCTGTTGTTGAGAGGAGGAATCATGACCTAGAGCAGTCCTTAACAGCTAGAGTATTAGGTTCAGGTTACAGTGGCTTCATCACCAATATGGGGTCCAGAGAGCACTGAATTATCTGCCAAATTGGTCCTAGAGGGAATACACTCCTTATGAGGTCCTCTTTGGGATACCTATGCATGTCTCAGATCTAGATGTCCCTGGTATGGTGGCAGCAGACACACCTTTTGACATAAATGAACATCTTACTGCCTCACAGGTGCTTCAACAATTTCATGATGGTAATTCATCCGCCAGTCCTGCCAAATTAGGACTAAGGGATTTGCCAACAACTTCTACAGGCTGGATTCCTAAAGTTGGGGATCTGGTTCGTGTTGAGAATGCTGTGAAGAAGGAATTCGGCCCATCTTACAGAGCACCGGTTCCAGTCCTGGGAATACAAAGCACCAGAACTGTCATCCTACCACTCGTCAGGATCCAAAAGGAACAGATTTGTCTCCATCTACAACATAAAATTGCATCATGTGGTGGATTCTGCACAGTAGACCCAGAGATCCCTTAGGAAGTTCCCGGTCCCCCCCTTACTACCCAACAGGATATACCTCTTCACTGAAGAAACAACAACTCTTCTGACTACACCAGCATGCACAACAATGCTACAAATGCCTCCTTGAGCGAGGGGAGGGTGGGAAACTAGCTTTTGCTGATTACTGTTAACACTTCACTGACAAGAAGTGTCCAAGATGTGTGCTGACCCAACAGGAAACTGCTAATGGGGCTGGCGGAGAGGCAGATACACTGGCAGCAATGTACCCATTGGGACTTCTGCGGACGGGCTTTTCCGTCCTCCGAAGTCAAAATGAGGGCCTGTATGTGGTAACTATGCCCAAGTGTTGACCCGAGACATAGCTGTCCAGCTGACTAATCTTGAAACCCCCTGAAGAATTAACAAAACACACCTGACACCCATTTGTGTCTATTGGCCACAATAACCGCCGTCGTGACTTGAAGTGCAGAATTATAGGTACCATCCTGAACCCAAGCATTTATTTCCTCTTTGGTGACATTAAGGAATGATTGTCAATTCGTGAATTTGGCTGGTGTGGCAATACTGGGTGCATTAACCTTAGGCAGGATTTGTGTCATTTAAAAATATCATCTGTATAGTATTAAGGCATGCTATAAACAAAGCTTCTTTACCCTGAATTTGACAACCTTGTGTTCCCCTTACACGTTTCATCGATATTGCTCTTCCAGTATTCATAACCTTCTACTGCAAGTTGGGGAAAAAAGGAATCGGAATACATTAGTTTGGTGTCAGTAATCAAATGTTTCCGCATTTTGGATGGTGGTAATTTAAAATAATGTGACTGCATTTGTAGTGTCTTGCCAAGAAAAGTATGCAAATTTGTCTACATACGTTTTGGTTCTCCCCACAGGTAGAGTAGAACAGTGTTACCACTGAGTAAATAAATACTCATCTGTGTCTAGTTGCTCAGTGCAGATAGTAATGTCCCAAATGATTATAACAGACAATTTCACCATAAATTGTGTTGGTCATATACACATCATCACTGTTAAATGCAGTATAATCCTGCAGCTCAGTAAGCATGGAATCAACTGATGGAACATCCCAGGTGTAATTACATCAGTCATTGAAATTTTGAAGACATATGGAATTTGTATAATCTCAGTAGGCCCATATATGTCAAAGGGAACTTTGTCCCAAACAATCTCATCTGCAATTAGTACTGCTGAAATGTTCACAAGGGACAAGTCTCTTCGGACCTTATATGTGGAAAGATATGAGTAAAAACTTCATCCACTGGCTCGACAGAGGAGCATTCAGGAAGATAATGACCATTTATCAGGAGAAAGAAAACAGTAACAAAACCACTCCATAACAGAAAGGCAAGCAATGTCAGAAATATCCACAGATAATACCATGGATAACTAAATAGTTATTTTTAAGCCATATGTACAGCTTCCATGTCTGTGAAACATTTTCATTTGCAGATATAGATGAAGTTGTAGAGAAGTCATCTTGCTTGATGAAGTAACCAGAAGCAGTCTCTACAAACACAGTAGCTGGTGCATTACGGGTGGATGGATCCACTTCATGTGGATGTTCATAGTAGACAATGTCATCCGTTTGTGTTGCATTGGAGTCATGAAACCACTGGTGGAGAAGGGAGTTCTAATCCCCAGGGCATTGCTGCTTGCAGCACTGCCCTAGTGGATTAGGAACACCAGCACTGCCACACCATCATGCCAACGAAGAGTGGTGGTGCTCGTGGTGCGACCACGGCGCTACCGCCGCAGTCATAATGTGGCAGGCATTGGACCGTCAGGGTCGTAATGAGGGCCAATATGTGGGTAAACTGTGCCAACAATGGTTACAGACTAACACCTTAGCAGCAGTTAAGGAACATCTTAATCTCCTATCAGAGGACGTAGACTTGCAAAATTTCTTTCTAGGTCCAAGAAAGCCACGCTCTAAGCGATTCTTGTATGCCATATAGAATGAAATATGGAAGCTTTATCAAATGGAAGCAGTTGCAAGTTTGAGGGAGACACATAAGGAAAATATGGAAAAGGCTTGAATACTCTGTCCAACATAACATACACCCTTAATAACATAGGCCCATAGGATGTCCTAGCGCCATATATTGCCACACTAGAATAATTTTTTATGTTAATGTGGCAATATTATGGCAAAAAACACCACATCATATTTATATTCATACAATGGGCAATGCATGCATTGCTCCACTTTGAAACTCCTTGTGCCACCTTATGCCTGCACAAGGCATAATGTATGAAAGGAGGAGTGTTCCCCCATTAGCGGGAGTGAAAAAATGTTGCAATTAATTCTAAAAGATTTATTTGTGCCATTTTTAGCTGCATTTTTAATGCCTGCATAGATCAGGCGTTAAAAGGAGGCACCCTATTGTTTTCAATGTGCTTTGCAGGATTAGCGTCAACATTTTTGGTGCTGATTCTGCAAAGCACCAAACCAGGGTCAAAAATGTTGATGCTTTTTTCATAACTACTGCCATGGTGCGCCATCCATTAATACAGCGCACAGATGGTGGTGTTAAGGAGGCATTAAGGGGAGGAAGAAAAGTAGCGCTGCATTCAATGCAGCACCACTTTTCTTAAATTCAGTCCATAGGGCCTTATTACAACCTTGACGGAGGAGTTTCTTCCATCACAAAAGAGGCTGAATTCCCGTCCGCCGTATTATGATCCCATTATGTTCAATGGAGATCATAATACGGCGGACTGGATATCTGTCACATTTGTGATGGAGGAAACTCCGCCGTCAAGGTCATAATAAGGCCCATAGGGGCATATTTATACTTGTTTTGTGTTGAATTTGCGTCCCTTTTTTACGCAAATTCGGTCCAAAACTAACTCCATATTTATACTTTGGCGCTAGACCCGTCGGGCGCCAAAGTTATGGAGTTGAAGTCATTTTTTGGATGTGGAAACCTACTCTTTGTCAATGAGATGCAAAGTAGGCGTTCCTGTACAAAAAATGACTTTACCAGCATATTTATCCCCCGCTAAAATCACGCACAGGGGGAAGGAGGGGTCAAATAATGGTGCAAAGCTTGCTTTGCACCATTATTTAACGCCTGGGGCAGGGCAGGCATTAGGGGATCTGTGGGCCTATTTTCATGGTGGAACACCATGGAATAAGCCCACAAGTGCCCTCCCCAGGCCCCAGGGACACCCCCACGCACACTAGAGAGACAGCGGAGGATGGGGGACCCCATCCCAGGTAAGTACAGTTAATATATATTTTTTTTTAAGTGCCATTGGGGGCACTGGAATGAGCCCCTCTACATGGCACTGGGTGCAATGGCCATGCTCAAGGGACCCTGGTCCCCAGTGCTGGCCATTGGGGTGGTGGGCATGACTCCTGTCTTTTCTAAGACAGGAGTCATGTGATATGGATGGTTTTTTTTTTGTTGCAAAATCCCCTTCTTCCATACCGCCAGCCCCACCTGGCTAACATCATTTTTTTACGCTAGCCAACCCTTTGCACCGGCTTGCACCATTCCGTAAATATGGTGCCCAGCTGGTGCTCAGAAATAGTGCAAGTTGGTGCTAAACTTTTGGTGCAAAACTGCGTTAGTGCAGTTTTGCACCAAAAAGTATAAATCAGGGCCATAGTGCCTTCTGTAAATGATATTATTCAGAATGGCATATCCCTTCTACCCCATGGACAAAGTCAGATGCACTCCATCATGCAGTTGGGTTGGACAGATTCAGAAAAATGGTCGCGTCCCATGGAAATACATTAACAGTAGTGACTTGTTTGCTGCTTTTAATTTGTCCAGGGAGACCAGATAATGGCTAAAAAGGAAGCTAGTTACACCATGCTTAACATAGAAATGTTCGAAAAGCTGCCCTTCAACAGTATGGCTGATGCATGGCATTATAAATCTGCCAATTTCCACCTTTCGTTTCACAAAATATTTGAAACATTTTGCTGTAGGCAAATACCAGCGGCTAGGAGAAGAGTGGGAGTTGCCTTTCGAGTTCAAATGTCTGAATGGGGAAACTGAAGTCTTTTGAGCAGAAGTGAATGCTAGACTACTGCTAGTCATTCAATGATTTACAAACAGGTATAATTTCACGGCTTCTGCAATACGGGTGTTGCAAACTTGGCATGCTTAGTGAAGGTTACTCCTGTCCCTTTGATTCGTCCAGTATTTCATATACTTTCAAATGGAAGTTATGTGGTCCTGGGCGATCAGAGCTGCTGCGGAATGAGACCAGGAATTGTCTAAACAATTTAAGTCTCTCAAATAGTAACTTGATGTGGACATGTTCTGGCCCCCCCACACAAGAGATAAGAGTAGCAGAAATGTGGCCTCACATTGATACCACTAATGCAAATTATGACAAGCTGAGAAGACTAAAAGCGCTACTGTTCCAACAACCAGTGGCATTGACATCAGCCAGAGAGACGTATGACCTTCAGATTGCTAGATCATAAGCTGAGATACAATCCCTCTTAAATACCAACTTCCCCAAGCACTTTAGAGAGCTGGTTCCAGAATATTCAACGCTTCAAACATTACTTGGATTGTACATTTCTTTAAGGCTCATGGGTCTCGATTCATTTTCATCTTTGAGTCTGTCATTAGAGTCATTCCATCTGTTATCCATTCACTCTTCTCAAGTATGTGTGGCCGCTTTCCAGTGAATTTAGTGCTGATTGGCGGGATATTGCTGCTGCTGTTCCTTATATGCAGTGGTTGTGCCTTTTCAGCTAAGCGGAGTGATGGAGCTACTACCACCAGCCCAGCTGTGCCAGGATCGCATGGTACAGTTCTTTGGTACTCTTGTCGTAGTTTGGACTCTTGCTTTGAGCAAGACTGCTGGTCTCAGGATGACAGTACTTTCGTTCGTAGGTGACTAGGTCTCTTCCTACAACTATTTGTAACTGTTGTCCAAACCTTACCGGCTTACTAGCAGTACCTCACCGAAAACACAATAGTAAAAGGAGATTTGTAGCAGTCGCTTACGCATGGACTCAAAATACAATATCTCAGGGTTGTCGTGGTTAAACGGAAATTACCCTTTTCTCACAGATTTATAATGTCTCATATAAACAAAGGCAATAACACAGATGCAGTAAAGTTATAATAGTTTTTATTCAACATAACTGCAATTTGTGATAAGTTGCATGAACTGCAATGATTAGGATAATGAATATACCAAGCAACAGTATAGTAAAGAGGAGAGTCATTGTTATAAAGACCCCCACCATTATGCAATATAAGATAAAAATATATATATATGTAAAAGATGGAATAAGCCCTAATACCGTAAGGAGAGTAGGTCTAACCTTCTACCTAAAAAGGAAGAGCTGGGTTTGTTAAACCTAATCTGCCAAAACCGTGTCCATGAGAGGAGCCCCCAACCCTCGTTACCTTGGAATGAGGTCTCTATCTCAGACTCCGCAGGGACACGAAGACTGGATCAGTGTGAAGATGACTGCAGCATCGGTATCAGCGATGGTGGCGATGCCCTCTGGTCGGAATCCCTCTGATTATCTGTCAAAAAGTGTGTTGTATTTATACAGATCTACAAGGTCCCCTGACATAAGTGTTATTCATAACAATAGATAACAGGCATGCTTGGGACGGCAATTAATATCAACAATCCCTCGAAAGTATAGAGAGGGAAAATCCCTAAGTGTGAATGCCTACTGTATGTTTGTCTTTGGTGCTTGATCTTGACGCCTTGGCGCAGTGACACTGATAATAGAACCCATAACAAGTGGCCTAACTATAAACAAGGCCGCCATTTTAAAGGAAATAAATAATTAAATGGACTAAGCCAGAGCAAGCTAAGTAGGTTAAAAGTCACTGGGTGACGGGGGCACGAGTTTACAAGCCTACGGCTAAGCTAACTCCTGTTAACCCGTTAAAATAAACTAGGATTCAGTACACCATCCCCATTGCCGTAACAGGTATGATGAAGGTAAAGAAAACCCAATCGCTAAAAAGCTGCTACTGAACTAAAAAAGCCCCAAAACTTCTGTGTTATAAAATTCGTTTTTTTAATTAATTTTTTTAAACATTTCAGAGATTTTAATATCAACCATGACAAGTCTAGCAAACTTTTAGTATAATTGCTTCTTTTATTAGAATCGGGAACTGGCAAGCTAATTCATCAAATTATGTGCTATATGCAGGATCTTGAAGAATGTCATCGAAGTCACCATTCAAGGAAAACAAAAATGAGTCAACATCGTCTGAAGTGAAATTGAGAGTTGGGCGGACAAACGGATCCACAGAGCAGAAGTGAGCCATATTCATTGGTGCATCGACACTCGCTGCAGCGTCCTCATCCATGTTAGTTTGTATAACAGAAGGCTCATAGGTGGCCTCGCGGAGCAACCTCAGTCTCAAGGGGCATGACCGTGTATGAACCCTCATCGGGGACATCAGCAGTTCGTGGTCCACAGGAGATGTCGGTGCAACAGCAAGACAGACCATAGGCAGATGTTCAAAGAGACACCATATGCAGCGGAACACCGGTTGTACACACCATAGTAGAGGCCGGAATGACAATGACCAGTCAAACTCTAGTTCCACCAGCAAAGGTGTACCGAAGATCCGAACCATGCGTTCACGGCACAGCGGGGTTGACGGGAGCGGCTCCATTGCTCTGTGTAGCTGGAAAGAAACAACCACCGCGAATCAGAAAATATAGCAGTAGTAGTCCGCCAATTAAAGCCAAAATAATTGGAAAGCCACCAAACACACTGGAAAAGAGTGAATGGATGGCTGATGGGATGACTCCGAAGACAGTCTGGAAGATGGACACGAAACCAGACCCGACAGCCTTAAAGAAATGAACAATCCCAGTGGTGCTTGAAGCATTGAATATTCTCGATACCAACTCTCCAAAGTGTAAGGGGAAATCGGTATTTAAAAGGGATTGTATCTCGGCTGATGATCTCGCAACTTGGAGAGCATACGTTTCTTTTGCGGATGTCAAGGCGACCTGTTTTTGAAACAATAGCGCCTTCAGTCTACTCAACTTGTCATAGTTCACATTAATAGTATCAATGTGGGGCCACATTTCAGATACTTGTATCTCTCGTGTGGGGGGAAACAAAACATGGCCTCAACACGTAACGACCTTCGTGACTGAGATTGTGTAGGCAATTCCAGGTCGCAAGCCGCAACAGCTGTCATCGCTCAGAAGAACATAACTCCCATTAGAAAGAACATGAAACACTGAACGAATCAAGGGGACGGGAGTACCCTTCAGAAAACAGGCCTAATTTGCGACCCCCGCCTTGCAAAGACCGTGAAGAGACACCTGTTTGCATATCATGGAATGACGAACATTAGTCTCACATTCACTTCCGCTAAGAAAGACCTCTTGTTCGCCGTTCAGACATCGATACTCAAAGGGCAACTCCCACTCTTCCTTAATAAAGCTAGCTCCTATCCGCTCATATCGTCCCACTGCAAGATGTTTAAGGCAGCTCGAGAAACGAAACGTTGAAAACGGTAAATTAATAATGCCGTGTAAGAGCCAGATAGTTGAAGGACTCTCTGCTACCGTGAAGGGCAACTTATCTAATTTTTCTACTTGAAGCAAGGTGAAACGAGCCTCTCTTTTAGCCATTGTCACTTGTTCCCCGGAAAAATTAAAAGCAGCGAATATTTCACTCCCATTAAGGTATTTCCATGGAATGTGGCCACTTTTCAGCGTCTGCAATGCCCAACTCAGCTGTATGATGGAAAGCAGCTGTGTTTGCCCATGATATAACCGAGACAAATCAGTCTGAGTGATATCAATAGCAGATGACACTATATTTGACAGGGAATAAATCGTGTTGGAAAGCGTGTTCATGCCATTGTTGACAACAGCCAATGTATTTTCCAAATTCTCTTTAACAAGTTGTCGTAAACGTGCAGCAGCCTCAATTTGAGAAAGTTTCCAAATTTCATTATACATGGCATATAAAAACCGTTTCGAGCGTTGCTTTCTAGGACCTAATAGGAAATCTTGTAGGTCTATACTGTCAGAAAGAGTATTCAGGTGTTGTTTCACCGCTGTTAAGGTGTTCGTTTGTACCCATTGTTGGCACAGCTTGCCCACACTGTAAGTTGTAATTATACCAGCATGCTGACCTGACAAAAAGCGAGGGTCTGGTCTATGAATGGAAAAAACCCCTGAAGAGTTCAAAAAACGCCTTTGACACTCATCAGTATCGGTGGGCCATACCAACCATCCCCCGGGACTGGAAAGTGAAGAATTGTATTCACCACCCTTAACCAATGCATCTAGCCTATCCTCAGAAACATTTAGAAAGTGTTGCCAATCTTTAAATTTTGTCGGTGTAGGGATACTGGGCGTGTTTAGATCCTTTATTTTAGCTAATCCTAGACATGATGTCTGCTCAACAGTGTCATTTAAAAAAATCATTTGCACAGGAATTAAGCAAGCTCGAAACAAAGCCTCCCTACCCTGTATCTGCCAATCCTGCGTCCCCCATACAGTCTTCAAATCGATAGTGTTTTTCCAATATTCATAACCCTCAATTGAAAGTCGGGAAACAAAGGGATCTGAATAAATCAGTTTGGTATCTGTTAGCAACAGTTTTCTAATGTGTGTCTTAGGTAATTTAAAATAATATGATTCAGCTTTCGTTGTATTATGCCCAGAAAAGTATGTGAATTTGTCACTGTAATACTGTGGACTCCCTGCCCGTGGTGTTGAACAATGTTCCCATTGTGTGTAGTTAAAAAGAGGCCTATATCTAGTTGCACGGTGCAGGTAGTGATGTCCCCAATTATTATAGCAGAACATTTCACCATAATTCATTGTAAAATCATACACATCTTCACTTCCAAAAGCGGAGTAGTCCTTCATTTCATTTAGCATGGAATCCACTGTTTGGACATCCCAATCATCAGAGACAACATTAGGTGTAATAACATCAGACATAGAAATTTTGAACACGTATGGTATTTGAATTATCTCAGTGGGCCCGTATATATCGAACGGAACTTTGTCCCAAATAATCCCATCAGAAATTGGAATAGCTGTAATATTGACAGGGGACAAATCACGTCGGACCTTATGTGATGAATGATGCGGTGTTAAAATTACATCAACAGGCTCCACTGAGGAGCGATCAGCAATATAGTGACCATTAATTAGTAAAAAGAAAATAGTAACAAAACCAATCCAAAAAAACAATGCAATAAATGTCAAACAGAACCAGAGATAGTTCCATGGATATATCAAATAGTTCTTTTTAAGCCATTGATAGAACTTGCTACCTCTGGAAAGTTTGTCAGTCTCAGTTGAGGATGTATCTGAAGAAAAATCATCAATCTCCACAAAATAGCCAGATGAAGTCTCCGCAAACATAGGACTCATCGAATTCCCATCCACTGGTCTTGGAGGTTCATGATAGATGACGTTACCAGTCGTGGAAGTGTTCGTGTAAAATACAGCCAAATCCTGTATCGGTGTGTTCTCCGAAGTTGTTACAGGAACCAACAAAAGTTCATTTTCTGCCCTCCCCTTGGTCGAGGAAGTGTCTGGAACAGCAGCTGACATAGTTGTATAGTCTGTAGTAGCGATGGTCATCCTACTATGTAGAGGGATGTCCTGTTGGGTAGTGAGAGGGGATCGGGAACTACCCAAGGGACCCCCTGGTCTACTGTAAAGAATCGGCCACATGGTGTAATTTGATGTCATCAATGGAGATGAATCTGTTTGATTTGGATCCAGACAATGGCGGAAGGATGACAGTCCTGGTGCCTTTTATCCCCAAGACCGGTACAGGTGCTCTGTATGCAGGACCAAACTCTTTTCTCACAGCGATCTTCTCACGAACCAGATCCCCAACGTTAGGAAACCAGCCAGTCAAAGTTTTCGCCAAATCCCTTATTCCCAAGGTGGCAGCGCTTGCAGATGATTTATCATCACGGAATTGTTGAAGCTCCTGTAAAACAGCGAGACGTTCTTTTATGTCAAATGGTGTTTCTGCTGCCACCATACCAGGGGCATCAAGATCGGGAACATACATAGTTGTCCCAAAGAGAACCTCATATGGAGACTTGCCCCTCAAGGACCGTCTTGGCAGATTATTCAGTGCTCTCTGGACCCCATATAGGTGATGTAACCAACTACGGCCTGAACCTAATACTCGAGCTGTTAAGGACTGCTTTAGATCACGATTCCGCCTCTCCACGACTGAATTTCCCTCGGGATGGTATGGTGAGGAGTAATGGAGTTCAACACCCATCGTCCTCATGGTGTCCCTGAAAGCCTTAGAGGCAAATGCAGGGCCCTGGTCCGAATGGAATGCTGCAACCGCATATGTACCGATAAAGATCAGCAAATCTTTTATAACAGTCCGGGCGTCAGCCGACCGCTGTGGCCATACCCACAGGAATGTAGAACAGGAATCTACAGCCACTAAAATGTATTTGTATGCACCATCAGGTTGCAAAGGACCACAATGGTCCAGGTACACACAATGGAGTGGTTTGTCTGACACTAAGAGAGACGTCTGCGGAGGGCGTCTGATAGTCGAGCCCTTAATCTTCTGACAAACGTCACAGCAAAGGACATACTGTTTAGTCCGTCTGCATAGACCAGGCCACCAGTATCGTTGTTGTAGAATGGTGATAGTGGCCTGTATACCAGCATGTGCAGAAGCGACACCCTCATGTGCAGCCGTAATTAATTCCAATCTCTGATCTTCATTTGGGATTACTCGATCACCAACATCTGGAATGGTTGCAAAAGCAACATTCTGTGCACTGATATGATATGTATAGTTCGTAGGGTATCCTTTCGGAAGGTGCTTGTCTGCAGCCGAGGCTTTAACGGCAAGCAGTATTTCATTATCCAACTTCGTCTGAGAACGAGTCACTGCAGCCACAGAAGCCGTAGCTACTGAAGCTTTGGCTGCTTCATCAGCCAATGTATTTCCGGTAACATGTATTCCTACACGTTGGTGCCCCAATGTATGAACTACATGGACACATGGCAGCTTATCCTTAAGATCAGCCACCCTTCCCCACAATATTTTGTGTTTAATGGTGTTCCCTTTAGAATCTCTAAACCCGTTCAGTATCCAATGATTGAGGTATTCATTGTATGACTGGACGCAGTAATACGAATCACAGACGATCAAAGTCTGCGTTCCTGGCTCTGAATGTTCGAGCGCTAGAAGAAGAGCCTTAAGCTCGGCCAACTGGGCTGTGCAGTCCCCTAAGGTCTGAGTGTACGTGCTATGAGGATGAAAAACTCTGTCTTCCATTACCCCGCACACGGCTGCGCAAGCTGCCGAGTATTGATGTTTAGTACACACAGCTGGTTGTGCCGATCCGTCAGTGTAAATGATGGTATCATAACTGTCTATTGGCAATATGTGTAAGGGAGCGGGGTACTCCTGTTCATACTGGAGAAATTCTTGTGTCTGAAGTCTGGGGTCAAACACATAATCAACATCAGTAGCGGTCAGAGATGTTGCCCATTGAATCCAGCGTGGATGCAATGCCTTAGCGTTCGGCACGCTCGCTTTAGTGACAGCCTCTAAGGCCGGAACCGGGGGGACAACAACAATGCGTTTCCCCTGGGCAAGCGGTCTCTCCTTTATGACGGCAAACTGAACTGCCGTCAGAAATTTTTCAGTAGGAGCAAAACGTTTTTCTGCATTGGAGTACAAATGTGATTTGTATGCTATTGGCACCGTGTCACCCTCATTAAAGGTGACATAGGTAAATCCTAGGGCACCAGCTATTATCCTGATGACCAAATTTGTTTTATTGTCCCGTGTGTACAAGTGTCTAGCTTCTAGCATGTCTCGTTGTATGTCCCTTAGGATGTGTGTGTGTTCAATTGTCCAGTGCCTGCCAGAATAATTGGGCTGAATTAAGTTATATAGTGGTTTTACGTGTTCAGCATAATCTGGAATATATGTTCTGCCAAAATTAAAGAAACCCAGTAATGACTGCAATTTCTTAAGCGTGTTCGGAGGCTGTAGCTGAGCACACTTCTCCAGGAAGTGCGGGGCCAGGCTCTTCCCCTCATTTGATAGTTCATATCCTAGGAACAATACACTAAGAAATGCTATCTTGCTTTTCTTAAAATTAAATTTATATCCGAAGGTGACAAATCCCAAAATTATCCGATCGACCCTGGCAAGATGAATGTCAAGGGTGTCATCAGTGAGATAGATATCATCCACGTATGATAATGCCTCGGAATCAAGCTCCTGTAAGATGGATGTGACACAGGCCGAAAACAGTCCTGGGCTGTTTTTATAGCCTTGAGGTAAACGACAAAAGCGTTTCTGAGAACCATAGGAAAATGCACTTAGGTCTCTACTTTCAGGTGCTAAATTCTGGCAGAAAAAACCATTAGATATATCCAATGTAGTTTTGTATTTTTTACGCACTATATTATTTATTAGCGCTGTGCTGTGTGAATTTTGTATAGCATAAGTGCGTGCATGACTATTCAAGTGCCTATAATCAACCACTATTCTATATGAATGATCAGGTTTCGCAACGGGAAATAGCGGATTATTCATTGCCGATGTTCAGGGCTCAATTACTCCCTGGTATTCAAGTTGTGACAGTATCTCCGTCACTGGAGCTTTTGCTTCATGTTTAACAGGGTATTGTGGCTGCGGGTGTGGTGTAGACCGAACGGGAATAACATGGCAAGGAGAGTCCTTGTCCCATCCTACATGATTACGGTATAATGCAGGTGCCTGCGCTAAAGCCCATTCAGCAGCTAATGCTCGTTTGTCTGTCTCCGGAACAAGATCGGAGAAAGAATGCAAAATGACATCTTCCCCATGTGGGAGCATGCGGACATGTTCAGGTGGCCAGTCTCTCTCGGCCAACAGGATATCACTAGTAAGTTCATCCCAGAATATTACACTAATAATACGTTCCACGTCTCCCTCTATCTGAATTCTTAAATCAAAAACCCGATCGGGTGGAAGTACGCGGCCATCCGCCGTTTCAACTGCGATGTAATCGCTAGTTGCTGTCGCATCCAGATGATCTTTCAGATTCTGGCAACATATCGTGACCTCTGCCGCGCTGTCCAACAGAGTCACTGCCCACTTCTTGTTCCTCAACAGTGTTCTCAATACTACTGGCATTTTTAATGGTCAGTGCAGCCACTTTTTTCTTTTTAAATTGTGGCTTTTGTTGAGGAGTCTTTTCTTCTTTTTTAACAGTAGACTGTGGCGAGTCTTTCTTTTCTTTCACGTATTCCGGACGTCGATCTTGACGGCCTCCTCTCTCGCTACGTCTATCCGGTGCGTCCTGAAAGGAACGAGAAGGACGTGAATCAGTATATCTGTCTGGAGTTCTAATGTTATCCCTATTCCTGAGATTATATCTCCTCTCGGAGTAATCCGGATGAGGAGAATCAGGTCTTTTAGTTCTCCTATCCTTGAAATCTTTTTGTTTTTCCCAGCGCTTCTTAGAGCCCTCTTGTGCTTGCTTCGTACCTTCCTTATTAGTGGCACTTGGTATGTCAATTTTTTTAGGTTTGGCTCCCAGCCCATCCCGTCCTATACTAGTATAGGTATCAGAGATTATTTTGGGTAGCTGTCTCTCTTGTTCCTGGTGTGGAGTTTCCCGGAGACGCTGGCGTATCGCCAGTGCTACTGCTTCCCCTTTAATATTACTCAATATTATCGAGGAGACGGCGTCAAAATTACGCATCAATTTCATCCCCAGATCTAGGGCTGGTGCAGCCCCATGCTCATTTTGTATTTGTTTCAATACTTCCGGCAAATTGGCCAGTGTAGGGGTACCATGCGTGGTAGTATAAACGGCAGCGAAGACTGTACCCCAAGTGGCACATTGATCAACCGAGGGAACCATCCCGAATGGCAAGCACATAGTGAGCAATCTATGTTTCTCCTGTGGCCCCGTATGGGGGAACACAGCCTCCAGCTGATTTGTTTTCTGAGCAATCCAGAACGGTATTCTTTCTCGATCCGAGGGCATTTTACCCATAATGGTATGCACCGTTTGTGGATTAATCCCAGCAGCCAATTGATAACCACCAGCTACTGGCGGTGCTGGACGCGCTGGTGCAGTGTTCAATGTTCGCATTACGAACTGGACTAAACGTCTATATAATGCCACTAATTCATTATATAATATCCTTAAATCTACAAGCGGCATAGTCTGTATGACTGGATGAGGTGTATATGTGGCAAACATGGGCCACGTCGGCCCTTCATTACTTAAAGGACCTAGCCTCACCCGCCGCAGTATATGTGGTAGGGCGCCTTCAAACCAGTTTTGATGCTCCTGATATGTGAGCGATATTTCATGATACTGGTATGCTTCGTACCTTACGGGTACGTCCGCAATGTCATAAGTGTGAAATGTGTGCGTTCTTTGGTCAGCCTCAGGAAAGGTGACCCAACTCGTAGAATGTTTCCGTTTGGTATGCTTCTGTTGCTTCTATAATCAAAGTAACTTCCCCACCCTCTTCTGTAAGGCCATGCGCTAATAAATGTTGTGTAAGTGCATGTCTAGCATTTGCAGGAATTTCTATGGTATTAGCCATAGTTGTTTAGAGAAACGGAACACCAAAATAGGGGAAGATTTTCCTTTTGTGAGTTCGAGCTCGAACAACCTACAGCCTAAGCAGGTGTTACCTGTTTGGCTGAGGAGGATTCTCCCAAAGACCACGGACGTCTCCGTATAATGGTACTGAGGGTACCTGTTGTCTGTGAGACAGTGATAGTCAGGGTATCCGTAAATTAGTGCCTAAACACCATCGTTGGTGGCGCCATGTCGTAGTTTGGACTCTTGCTTTGAGCAAGACTGCTGGTCTCAGGATGACAGTACTTTCGTTCGTAGGTGACTAGGTCTCTTCCTACAACTATTTGTAACTGTTGTCCAAACCTTACCGGCTTACTAGCAGTACCTCACCGAAAACACAATAGTAAAAGGTGATTTGTAGCAGTCGCTTACGCATGGACTCAAAATACAATATCTCAGGGTTGTCGTGGTTAAACGGAAATTACCCTTTTCTCACAGATTTATAATGTCTCATATAAACAAAGGCAATAACACAGATGCAGTAAAGTTATAATAGTTTTTATTCAACATAACTGCAATTTGTGATAAGTTGCATGAACTGCAATGATTAGGATAATGAATATACCAAGCAACAGTATAGTAAAGAGGAGATTCATTGTTATAAAGACCCCCACCATTATGCAATATAAGATAAAAATGTATATATATGTAAAAGATGGAATAAGCCCTAATACCCTAAGGAGAGTAGGTCTAACCTTCTACCTAAAAAGGAAGAGCTGGGTTCGTTAAACCTAATCTGCCAAAACCGTGTCCATGAGAGGAGCCCCCAACCCTCGTTACCTTGGAATGAGGTCTCTATCTCAGACTCCGCAGGGACATGAAGACTGGATCAGTGTCAAGATGACTGCAGCATCAGTATCAGCGATGGTGGCGATACCCTCTGGTCGGAATCCCTCTGATTATCTGTCTAAAAGTGTGTTGTATTTATACAGATCTACAAGGTCCCCTGACATAAGTGTTATTCATAACAATAGATAACAGGCATGCTTGGGACGGCAATTAATATCAACAATCCCTCGAAAGTATAGAGAGGGAAAATCCCTAAGTGTGAATGCCTACTGTATGTTTGTCTTTGGTGCTTGATCTTGACGCCTTGGCGCAGTGACACTGATAATAGAACCCATAACAAGTGGCCTAACTATAAACAAGGCCGCCATTTTAAAGGAAATAAATAATTAAATGGACTAAGCCAGAGCAAGCTAAGTAGGTTAAAAGTCACTGGGTGACGGGGGCACGAGTTTACAAGCCTACGGCTAAGCTAACTCCTGTTAACCCATTAAAATAAACTAGGATTCACTACACTCTGTTGCTGGAAGAATTGGAACATGATTGGTAATTGTCATTCCAACCAGACCTACCTATTTCTTCAATGCACCTTATGCCTCTTCGAGTGTCTACCATCATTGTGTCTTGCTGTTCTGCCAGTGCCTCCTATGGACAGAGAAATGCTGATGTTTCCGATGAGGGTTCATTCACGGTCATGCTGAGGCTGATTCGCAAGGCCACCTATGAGCCAACCCTTGGCAACTATTTGGCTCCTTCAGGCACTTTGGAAGGTGCTACCTTTGCGGGTGATCCTGCGCTTGAGGCCTCTGTGCACTTTTGCTCCATGGACCCGTTTGCCAATCCTGTCATCGATCTGACATCTGACGATGTGGAGTCATTCCTGGATGTGCTCCCACTTTCAAGACATTCTTAAAGATCATGATTATTGTTAACTAATTTGACTATTGGCTTTATTTCAAAGTTTTAAAAGTTTATGCCAAATTGCTTTCTTAAATCAGAAACTTTGGTCTGCTATGCTTGTTATGGTCTACATTTTGGGGGTCATTCTGACCTTGGCGGTCCATGACCGCCATGGCGGAGTGCAGCGGAAGCAACGCCAACAGGCTGGCGGTGCTTCCTTGGCGATTCTGACTGTGGCGGTAAAGCCGCGGTCGGAAAAGGGGAGCCGGCGGTTTCCCGCCAGTTTCCCGCTGGCCCAGGGAACCCGCCATGGCGGCGCTGCTTGCAGCACCGCCATGGGGATTCCAACCCCCTTACCGCCAGCCTGTTTCTGGCGGTGTCCACCGCCGGAACCAGGATGGTGGGAACGGGTGCCGTGGGGCCCCTGGGGTCCCCTGCACTGCCCATGCCACTGGCATGGGCAGTGCAGGGGCCCCCTAACAGGGCCCCACAAAGATTTTCACTGTCTGCTTAGCAGACAGTGAAAATCGCGATGGGTGCCACTGCACCCGTCGCACCCCTTCAACTCCGCCGGCTCCATTCCGAGCCGGCTTCATTGTTGAAGGGGCTTTCCCGCCGGGCCGGCCGGCGGTCTTCTGGCGGTCGCCCGCCGGCCCAGCGGGAAAGCCGGAATGACCGCTGCGGTCTTTTGACCGCAGTGCGGTCTTTCGGCGGGAACCGCTTGGCGGGCGGCGACCGCCGACCGCCGCGGTCAGAATGACCGCCTTTATCTCTTTGTATGCCTTTACCTAGTTTCTAATTGGATTTTAGCATGATTTTAGCTCAGAGCAATTTTAGCTTGGACTCGTGCACCTTCTATGGTGTCATCTTGATGCATTATCCTTGTTCCAGCAAAGGGGAGAGTGAAGTAGGTCATGTTATTTGTATTTGGATTCAGGAGGTTAGCTCAGCCTTTTGGCTTGCAGACCTGTCTCTCTGTCACCTAGTGACTTTTAACCTACTTAGTTTTCTCCATTTTAGCCCATTTATTGTATTTTTCTTAAATGGCTGTCGTGTTTATAGTTAGATAAATGTTTTGATTTTACGTTAGTACCACTCTGTGAAGGTGTCACTATCAGCATCATACTGAAGTGTTGAACGTAGGTAGACACATCATATCCCCTTCTTACTTATGGGTGACAGGAACATGATGTACACTTGTTGAGGATTGTTTACATAATTGCTTCCACAAGTATGCCTCCTTATCTATTGTTTTGGAACATACCTGCAAGAGGGGTCCAGCATGGTCTTTATACATACACCTCACACAGACAGGGGTAACATAGCAATTCCTACCAGATGTTATTGACACCATCTATGCTGCACCTCTCCCTGCTGCAGAAATCAGCCTTCATGTCCCCAGGGAGTCTGACCTGGGGACCTAATTTCAAGGTAACAAGGGTTGGGGAGTGCTTCTGATGGACATGGTACTGGCACATTAGGTGTATTATACCTAGCTCTCATTAAGTTAGGGATTTGGGGCCATATGTACGAACACATTTTCCCGTAAGGACAGAATTGGCAAAACCCTTTGCTACATCTGGCCCTTGGTTCTCTATGCTAGGGATATTACATCTCATTTTTATTGCAGGATGGTGGGGGTCTTTTTACTCATGACTCCGCTTCAACAATTATGCTTCTGTTATTATATGTTATCCTAATCATTGCAGCCCATGCATTTTACCATAGATTGCAGTCTTTTCAGGAAACCTATTGAAAACTCTCCTGCATCTTTTTCAGTGCCTGTGTGTGACTCACACTTATTGCTAATGTGAGAAAAGGGTAACTTCTGTCCACCACAAATCCCCTGAGATGTTGCAAGCTAGAGTCCATGCGTAAGAAGCCAGAAATCACCTTTTACTGTTTAGGTTTTTGGTGAGGTACTGCTTGTGAGCTGGGAGGGTTGGGCCGATAGTTGTGACTTGTAGGAGTGACTCAATCACCTACAAACAAAAGTGCTGTCATTCCTAAACCAGCAGTCTTGCCTAGGAGTGAGTCCATCCATGACAAACTCACCACTATACCATGCACTGTCTTCTCAGAAATGACAGGAGTTTAGATGTTATACTGGTTGATGTAAATGCTATGATTTCATATGGTATAATTGATTTGATATGAAAGGGTATATATAAACAGTGAATATATATCACTGCTATGTGATGCCTCCCGCAAAGCATTGAAGCTTTAAAATTGAGAGGAAAGTGACTCTGTCCTAAATAACGAGTTTGCCATCTCCTTCTCTGAAAATATATTGGGTGTGGTTAACCACCTCATCACTAGCTCTGCTGATGTGGTCATCTGGCACACTCCCAGACTCCATTGCATTGGGAGCTGGTGGCAATGAAAAGAGCAAAACAGACAGTCGAGGCGTGGGCAGGACCAAAAATCGAAAATGAGGTACTGGCAAATGAGAAAAAGGGCTAGAAATGTATGGAAAAGGTGTACTATGGGCAAAACTATGATCAGTGGGGCTGGACAGACAACACAGCTTGGAAAGAACCAGAAGCAGGCTAGAGTGTGGAGCACTTTTGGTTTAAAATGAACATATACAAGAATTGCACATAATGCATGCCATTTCATTTTATTTTTTCTATGAAATGCGCCCTTGGATCATCTTTTTTCACGAGAGGGCGGATAATTGTACTTCTTCAACTTTGTTAACGTGCACAGTGAGGTTGTGAGATTCATCTGGCTTCTAAGGGCATCATATGAATGTGAGAATGAAGCAAAAGATTTGCTTTTTTCGCAGGGGAACCTCTGCTGGTGGTAGTCAATAAAAGTTTGGCAGATTGTTTTCCTCACACAATCCCGGGAGAACATATTTAAAGTTACCTATCAACGTGGCAGGAGCACCTTCACTGAAAATATGAACCAAGTAAATCTTCCGTGCCCTAGGAGCCTGATAAAAATATTTGTCTTGCATTAATAAACCCCTACTCTTATAAAACAAAATAATAACCAGTACCGCTGATATACAGAGTGTGACTGAATATTCTTGCCTTTACGTGTTTGTGACTGCAAAAAGATATGGATAGTGCACCACTGCGCAAAGTCAGTAAAGTCCAGTAACACAACGTTGTCTTTTAAAAATATTCATTTTTTATTATTGCTTTTTCTTGAACAAATGAGCAATCAGCCAACGTGTTTCGTCCTACACAAAAGGACTTCTTCAGGGCTTATATTTGTATGGTCTTTAAATTGATTGTCTTTCCATAGTAATGGAATTAAATGTCCAACCTATTATTACCCATAACATAAGGTATCAGCCATTTCCATCTCGGTCGGCAAAGAAAGTAAGCTTTTAAAGATTTTTAAAAGACAATGTTGTGTTACTGGACTTTACTGACTTTGCGCAGTGGTGCACTATCCATATCTTTTTGCATGTAATCCTTTCAGGATTGCCACTGTGGTGGCTGGTGCTGTGATTTGTGCACAGGTATAGCCATAGATATTGGGTGACAATATAGTTCACAGAGTTTTAATATTTATGGTAGTCCAAGACAGGTGCATTTGTAAGGTTTAACCCGCCACCAATTCAGTAGCAGTTTACGTGTTTGTGACTGCTATGGTTTTCTGGTGGTTTTAAGCGGGAAATACCAGAGCCATGTAGCCCTCTTCAAATAAAGGCCCATATTTATACTCTGTTTGCATCGGATTTGCTTCATTTTTTTTTTTACGCAAATCTAGCGCAAACGTAACTCCATATTTACATTTTTATGCTAGAACCATCTAGCATCAAACATATGGAGTTTGAGTCATATCAAGGATGAGTGAAACCGCCTTGCGTCAATAAGATCCAAGGTACGCGTTCCCGTCCAAAAACCTCTAACACCTTAGCACCATATTTATCAAACAGAGCAAAAAATGACGCACAGGTGGGAGGCAGACCTGAAAAATTACGCTAAGCCTGATTTTCTGGGTCACAGTAGGTGTTAAATTGAGGCAAACACACCACTACTTAAGGAAAACTCAAACATGCAACATAATTGCTCAATAAGGACAACATGGAGGTGCTACTGATGCAGCATGCTAGATGACGCAGAGCACAGGACCAACAGCAGCAGCCACCACCACTCCAACGTGGCCCCCCAAAGGCAACGCAGAAGGCAGGAGAGGGTCTTCAGGACCAGGACCACCCTCCAGGGCCTCAGGGAACATCCGGAGGTATAGACTAAACTGATAAGCCATCCAGCAGCTGCTGCACCAAATTGAGCCACATATAACAGCCAGCCTGCAGACACCACACAATATACCACTGGTGACCAAGCTGCTAGCTGTCCTGCATATGTTGGCAAGTGACTCCTTCCAAGCAAAGGGTGCCCTGGTTTCTGGGGTATCACAGACCTCATTCTCCGCCTTCCTTCCCAAGTTCCTAGATGCCATTATCTCCCTCACACCCCACCACATCAGCTTTCCCAACACCCAGCAGAAGCAGCAGGAGATCAAACAGGGGATTTATCAAATACATGGCTTCATGCATGTGCTTGGTGCAATTGACTTACCCATGTCCGGATTGTACCACCTGCAACAAAGCATCTAATCTGGAACAGAAAGCACACCCACTCCATATATGTGCAGGCCATGGTTGACCACCAGGGATTGTTTACCAACATCTTGGCCAAGTATCCTGGGAGTGGACATGATTCCTTCATCATTCGCCACAGCACTTCCAGGATGGATGATATGGCAATGGCCTTCTTGTCGGTAAGTCCATATACCTAGCAATATACACACGGCACAGCAACCCTGTAGGACACACAATACATACACCACTACATTGACACTGAGGTGTGACATGGGTAGGTATTTTGTACACCCTGACACAATGGGATACACACCTATGAACAAATGATGGCTGCCAATAATATTAGCTGCAACTCTAGAGCTACAAGGGACCAATGTCAAAGTACAGAGTGACAATGACATGGCCTGAACTGGAAGTACAACTTGAAAGATGAACCATTTACTATTACATTAGGACACATAGTCAATCCGACACCCTCCCAAGCAATATGTAGCAAGGAAGGGGTGTGCAATGTGTGTTGCTGCAGGTCTAACACTGTGAGACACATAGCATGATGATGCAGACTCACATGTAGGTGATACGGAAACACTGAGGCAGTTCCAACATCATACATCACCCCTAGGGTGCCGGTGCCAGATAGCAATAAGGAAGTGGATTGTGCTCTGAACACATATTGATGTGCCACTAATGTAAACTGCACACTGCTGCACACACTGAACGAGTCAACTGTCCATCAACATAACAGATATACAGGGAGATGGCCCTTACTGCACAGACACATCCACCTTCACAAGGCAGTTGGCCAGGCTACCTGAAGTTTGGTAGTGTAGGTGTACGGTTGCACATGAGCCACTGGCAGAAGGAACTACAAAGGTTTGCCTAGAACCAAGTCACGCATGGGACAATTGTGCATGATCAATACTGAACACCTCAGTGCTTCCAACCTATGGAGATGTGTTGTGCATTGTCACCAAGCCAAATCAAAGGTCCTCACTGTTGCATTTCATATGCAGTGACATATGTCTAATTGGATGGGATGTCCAGGCCATATAGTGCAACCATGTTACCACCACATTGCAATCTATTGTGTGCGTGGAATTATCATGTCCCCTCCAGTGAAAGCACACTAAAACATGTTTCTCTCTACACAACGCATGGTACATACATACTGACCAGCAGTTCGAAAACAAAATCATAGATCCCAGATCAATGAGCCAACACATGTTGTCATGTCAAACAACCCACTGCAGAAAAAACCTCACAGAAACCCAGGATCTCACACAATACCACAAACACATACGAGTCACAGATGAGACAGGATATCAGCTGCCATGCTACATGACATTCCTGTTGCAAGCACTAACAAAATACTCACTCCTATTTTTTTTCAGATGATCAGGGTTATGGGATCCAGCCATGGATCATGACCCCATTCCCCAACCCAAGCACAGCTGCAGAGCGTGAATATAATGAGGCACATGGGAGGACACACACCATTGTTGAAAGGACCTTTGGCATCCTGAAGACCTGATTCAGGTGCCTGGACATCACAGGAGACAATCTCCTATATGCCCCACACATTGTGTGTAAAATAATACTTGCATGTGCTATCGTGCACAACATTTGTGTGAGAAGCAACATCCCCCTATATGAACCCGAGCAAGAACTGCCAGAGGAGGATGGTGCCAAGGAAAATGAGAGGGAACATCAAAACACAACTGCAGGAATGCGCAGCAGAATGCAGATTGTTTAAAAGGTGTTCTAAACACCTTGTTAGGATATGTAATTAAACACCTTACTTTATCCCACAATCCTGCTCTGGTTACTTATTTCTCCATCACATTTTCTTTAGGAATGTGAGCATTACCTCCGGGAGCTAAGACAAATCTGACTATTTCAGATGCAACATCACATGTGATGCGTATGATTGTGCAGCAAACATCACACACATTTAAAAAAAAGACATCTTTTGAATTTCACATGTGAAGGACAAAATCATAGGACCATAGCATATGACACACATCCACGTTGCCAACATGGTCTACTGTAACACATGACACACAACTATGACATTTCCAATCATAAGGTAAATAAGCACACCATACATGAGGCAGAGGATGTGAAATATTAGTGGTAACAGGAATGTATGAACAGACCCCTGACATTAGTAAGTGTGACATTTAATATCTCTGCAAGGAGCTTGTGTGACAAGAGGGGCATCATTTCTGAAAATGGATAGCATGAGTGTTCCAGGTATGACAAGCAATGTTCACAACACATGCCCTGTGCAGTCCATCCCTGGAAATAAGTCCTGCCACTGCCATGTGTTAAGTCTCTGCCCTACCATCTCTAGGGGGCGCTGTAAATGGACTATCTGTACCCTGGGAATCATCATTAATACTCCCCCAGACTCCCTTTCTGACTACTGTTTGCTGCCCTTTCCATATGGCATGCTATAGAAGAACTAAATTAGCCTGCATGGACTTCAGGCCCCATAATGCACTGCCTGGTAGTCGGTAAGACTTGTAATCTTCTGTCCATTGCTTCCTATGGGAAAAGTCTGGATGTCCCTTTATACTGGATTGTCTCCTCCAGGACCTGTGAGAGACTGAAACTGAACACACCTGTGACCTCTCTTGTGCAGTCCAGCCATGTGACTCTGCCCTGGCCTTGCTGCTGCCTGGAACTGCTTAGAAGCTGCTATTCCCTGAAGTTCCTCTTCATGCATTGGAGAACGATTCTTGTGTCCCAGACCCCTTGTTGGATTGTGTTACAGTCCTGCTTACACCTGAACCTGCTCTCTGATTACCCAGTGCTGTTCCTGCTTATTCCAGTCAGACTCTGCTCCCTGTTTCTCAGCCTTGTTCCTGTTTGTTTCTGCCAGAGCCTGCTTTCTGTTACCTAGACCTGTAACAGCCTTTGCGTCAACCAGAGCCTGTTCCCTGTGCCTGGCTTTGACTCCTAGTTGATCCCTTTGCTTTCTGTTTCCTCTTGGGTTAGCGTGTCTGGTAAGTGTCCTATCAGTCCTCACCTGTCTAGAAGTGTTTTACTTTGTATTTGGTCTGGCACCTGGTTTCCAGGAGGATAATCCAGACCTCATCCTTAGTCTATTGTTGCATGTAGTCATTAGCGCCTAACAGTGACAGTGTGCTATGGCTGTCTTCCAGGAATTGTTACAGTGTCTTCAACCCGACCAACAGGGGCTAGTCTGATGAATGTAAGTACAATCCTTGTTCGTGCCCTAAGGGGCCAGACACAGATTCACTTCTGCTGCCACCTTTCTATGGGGCTTGCATGGTGACTAGCTATGACATTAATCTGCACAGAGGCACTGACATTCCTGTTGCTGTGGGAAGTTCTGTGGGAAGTTCTGAGCCATACCCTGTGTACAATGTTAGTGATAAGCCCTGCGTGTTTGTCAGTTACTGACCCGTTCATATTTGTCCACACTAAGGTTGCTCTGTATTCACTTTTCTGTTTTATCTGCCTTACCATAGCTGCCCTATCCCCTTTTAGGCCTTTAGCTGCTCTTCAGCTTTGGTACACTTCTTCCTTCCAAGATACTGTGTGAACTCAAGGGTTACCCCTAACAGACTCCTGACTAGACCGGCACGGAACCGTAACACCATGGAGCCCAATCCTTGAACTGGACACTTCTGTGGAATGGACATCTGAAAATATGTGAAGACTGATTTGCATATGGCTAGGTCCAAAATGGGGTGGCATGGTGAGCAAAAGAATTGATGGATTAAACCCAGATCTGTGACTGGGGGTGAATCTGTGATTGCTTCCACATTTCGTCCATCATTTTTGTTTGTTTACTTTTGTTGCCATGAGTGCACCGGGCATGCCCAGGCGTGGGTTCTGGGCTCACTATGCCACTGGATTCAAGCTAGCCTGGCTGATGATGGGTGATACCCTGAAACAGGTCCCAGGATGCAGCAGTTTGGATTGGACTGTTCCCATGGGGAACAGGGTCAAGACTGATTGTCATATGAGTGGGTCCAAAATGGGGCGGCATGTTGAGCAAAAAATTGAAGTATTAATCCTGGATCTGTGACTGGGGTTGAATGTTGGATTGGTTCCACATTTCGTCCATCATTTGTGTTTGTTTACTTTTGTCGCCACAAGTGCGCCGGGCATGCCCAGACGTGGGTCCCGGGCTTACTATGCTATCACTATGCTACTGGATTCAAGCTAGCCTGGCTGATGAAGGGTGATACCCTGAGACTGATCCAGGATGCTTGTTTCCAGTCCAGGGAGGACCAGGCCTGGCAGTTTGGGATGGATACTTCCCATGGGGAAAAGGGTCAAGACTGATTTGCAAATGATTGGGTCCAAACTGGGGTGGCGTGGTGAGCAAACAAATTGATGTGTTAAACCCAGATCTGTGACTAGAGGTGAATGTTTGATTGGTTCCACATTCCGTCTATTATTTGTGTTGGTTTACTTTTGTTGCCATAAGTGTGCGGGCATGCCCGGACGTGGGAGCTGGGCTCTCTATGCTACTGGATTCAAACTAGCCTGGCTGATGATGGGTGCTACCCTGAAACTGGTCCCAGGATGCTTGTTTCTGGTCTAGGGAGGACCTGGCCTGGCAGTCTGGGCTGGACTGCTTCATGGGGAACAGTGTGAAGAATGATTTGCATATGGCTACGGTCCAAGCTGGGGTGGCATGGTGAGCAAAATAATTGATGGATTAAACCCAGAGTTGTGACTGGGGGTGAATCTTTGATTGGTTCTTCATTTCATCCATCATTTTTGTGTGTTTACTTTTGTTGCCATAAGTGCACCAGGCATGCCCAGGTGTGATTTCCGGGCTCACTATGCCACTGGATTCAAACTAGCCTGGCTGATGATGGGTGATACCCTGACACAGGTCCGAGGATGCTTGTTCTTCGTTCCAGGGCGGACCTGGTCTGGCAGTTTGGGTTGGACTGTTCCCATGGGGAACAGGGTCAAGAATGATTGGCATATGACTGGTCCAAAATGAGGTAGCATGGTGAGCAAACAAATTGAAGTATTATTCCCGTATCTGTGATTGGGGTTGAATGTTTGATTGGTTTCACATTCTGTCCATCATTTGTGTTTGTTTACTTTTGTTGCCACAAGTGTGCCAGGCATGCCCGGATGCAGGTACAAGGTTCACTATGCCACTGGAGTCAAGCTTGCCTGCCTGATGAAGGGTGATACCCTGAAAAGTTTCCCAGGATGCTTGTTTCCAGTCCAGGGAGGACCTGGCCTGGCAGTTCGATCTGGACTGTTGACATGGGGAACAGGGTGAAGACTGATTTGCATATGACTGGGTCCAAAATGGGGTGCCATGGTGAGCAAAAAAATAGATGTATTAAACCCAGATTTGTGACTGGGTGTGAAAATTTGTTTGGTTCCACATTCTGTCCATCATTTGTGTTTGTTTAATTTTGTTGCCATAATTGCGCTGGATATACCAAGATGTGGGTCCCCGGCTCACTATGCCACACTGGATTTAAGCTAGCCTGGCTGATGATGGGTGATATCGTGAAACTTGTCCCATGATGCTTGTTTCCGGTCCAGGGAGGACCTGATCTGGCAGTTTGGTTTGGACTGTTCCAATGGGTAGCAGGGTCATGACTGGTTTCAATATGACTGCGTCCAAACTGGGGTGGCATGGTGAGCTAAGAAATTGATGGATTAAACTCAGATCTGTGACTGGGGATGAATGTTTGATAGGTTCCGCATTCTATCCATCATTTGTGTTTGTTTACGTTTGTCGCCATAAGTGCACCTGGCATGTCCAGATGTGGGTCCCAGGCTAACTATGCCAGTAGATTCAAGCTAGCTTGGCTGATGAAAGGTGATACTCTGAAACCTGTTCCAGGATGCTTGTTTCTGGTCCAGGGAGGACCTGGCCTGGCAGTTTGGTCTGAACTGTTTCTATGGAGAACAGTGCGAAGACTGATTTGCATATCGTTGGGTCCAAACTGGGGTGGCATGGTGAGAGAAATAATTGATGGATTAAACCCAGATCTGTGACTGGGGGTAAATGTTTGATTGGTTCCACATTCCATCCATCATTTGTGTTTGTTTACTTTTGTCACCATAAGTGCGCTGGGCATGCCCAGACGTGGGACTTGGGCTTACTATGTTATCACTATGCTACTGAAATCAAGCTGGCCTGGCTGATGAAGGGTGATACCCTGATACTGATCCAGGATGCTTGTTTCCAGTGCAGGGAAGATCTGGCCTGGCAGTTTGGGCTGGACTCTTCCGATGGGGAACAAGGTCAAGACTGGTTTGCAAATGACTTGGTCCAAATTGGGGTGGCTTGGTAAGCAAAAGAAATATGTGTTAAACCTAGATCTGTGACTAGGGGTGAATGTTTGATTGGTTCCACATTCCATCTATCATTTGTGTTTGTTTACTTTTGTTGCCATAAGTGCGCCGGTCATGCCCAGAAGTGGGTCCCAGGCTCTCTGTGCCACTGGATTCAAGCCAGCCTGGCTGATGATGGGTGAGATCCTGAAACTGGTCCCAGGATGCATGATTCTGGTCTAGGAAGGACCTGGTCTGGCAGTTAGGGCTGAACAGTTCACATGGGGAACAGGGTCAAGAATGATTTGCGTATGGCTCGGTCCAAACTGGGGTGGCATGGTGAGCAAAAAGAAATGATGGATTAAAACCAGATCTGTGACTGGGGTGAATGTTTGATTGGTTCCACATTCCGGCCATCATTTGTGTTTGTTTACTTTTGTAAACATAAGTGCGTCGGGCATGCCCAGACGTGGGTCCCAGGCTCACTATGTTATCACTATGCTACTGGATTCAAGCTAGCCTGGCTGAAGAAGGGTGATACCCTGAAACTGGTCTAGGATGCTTGTTTCTGGTTCAGGGGGGACCTGGTCGTGCAGTTTAGGCTGGACTGTTCCTATGGGGAACAGGGTCAAGACTGATTTGCACATGGCTGGGTTTAAACTGGGGTGGCATGGTGAGCAAAAGAATTGATGGAGTAAACCCAAATCAGTGACTGGGGATAATTGTTTGATTGGTTCTGCATTCCGTCCATCATTTGTGTTTGTTTACTTTTGTCAACATAAGTGCGCTGGATATACCCAGATGTGGGTCCCCGGCTCACTATGCCACACTGGATTTAAACTAGCCTGGCTGATGATGGGTGATATCCTGAAACTTGTCCCATGATGCTTGTTTCCGGTCCAGGGAGGACGTGGCCTGGGAGTTTGGTCTGAACCAATGAGGTAACACCTTTCAACCAATGAATGCTCTGTTCGACCAGAACGACCCCAGGGTGTGTATCCTATGAATGTTCACTAACATAGCGCTCCGTGACTTAACTGGTGCAACTGCATTTCTGTAATGTCTCGATTTGTGAATACTACGAATGACTGGTTTATTATAAGCCACTTTTTTAGCATGTTTTGGGGAATAGCTTAATTCATATGCACATAGTGTTATTCTTTAGTTACTTTAAGGCATAATTTTCCTGGAGTAGCTTAGCGCTTCAACATACCTTCTGTGTTTTGCAGCCTTGCGATTCTTATGTTTTCTAGGAGCTTAACAGCTCACAAGCACTACCAAGTATCATAGCGTAACTGACTAATCAACAGAGCGTCATGCACTTGGTTTTTAGTATGTTGTGTCTCTGTTGTCTGCCAAAGTAGAATACCTTATTATTATGCTGTCTCTTTCCTCTTAGATGTGAAGATCATGTTTAGCGCCCTCAAAAAGCATGGATAGCTAATGAGTCTTCGGCGCTAGCTTCTCCTCCTGTGTCATTGTTTTGGACTGTTTTCAAGTTTTTGGATTCAGAAATGATTATGTTTTGCATTTTGCTTAAATTGCCCAATGAACCTTTAAAAGCTATGTGTCATGCTGCCTCCTACCTGTTTTCGTGGGTTTTGGTTGTGTGTGAAAGACATAGCAATGCTACTTTAATTGCAGATGTTATTATCTTGCTTTTAAAAACAACTTGTTTTTCTTTGCACAGATAAACCTACTCACTCAAACAGAAGGTTTCTTGCTGTCATAATTGACA
Organism: Pleurodeles waltl; assembly: GCF_031143425.1. Lineage (NCBI taxonomy): Eukaryota > Metazoa > Chordata > Amphibia > Caudata > Salamandridae > Pleurodeles > Pleurodeles waltl. Next base: position 1,073,811,591 of record NC_090437.1, read on the forward strand.
GAATGCACTTAGTCTAAAAACAACCACATTAACAATCAACTAATTGATGTAAAATTATGTCTTTTCTACAGCTGCCTCAAATTAAAGTATTTAAGGTAAATTAGAGCTGTTACAAGTGTCATTATTTTAAATATTTAGAGTACTCTTTTTTGTTTACTTATATAAGATTAACATTTTGGGATTTGTTGAAAGCCAGAGACACTGATCTAGCACCACTTTTGCTGTTAATGTGGTGCAATGTGAATTCATTTCTGTACTGTCCAACAGCGATTTTGCACTTTACCTTCGCTTTCCCTATCAAGTAAAGTGAAACGTTAAAGCACCTGCAACTTGGAAAAACGGCAGTTTAGCGTCATGCACGCCAGTACCTGGGAACAAGACAGTTACTTGTGCCATTTTCTGTTAATTTACGCGTGAATTATTAGTCACTCTGGTACCTCAATCTTATTACAGCACTCAAGTATGGTCCGTACGATTTGTTTGCTTCCGTCATTTATGCAGTAATATGGATTTTATCATTATAAAGCCCTAACCTACACTGCAGTGGTCCACAATTCTCCATTGCTCTGCACCAGGGAGGTGATTCTATGGGTGATGTATTCATTGCCATATCCATGGATTTTGAAGCATTTCCATATTTATTGGAGGTTGTAGACCTGTGAAAACATCAAAAACCTGCGCATCCCCAGGCGAGGTGTAATAAGCAGAAATATCTTTATTTATCCTTGTTTTTTCCTCTTCCTATTTAGTCTGTATTCCGGAAAAGCCTCAGAGGATTTTTTTTAGTGCAGTAAGGTACGGCTTCCTGCACACAAAAACAATTCTACATGCAACAGAGGCACCCTTGCAGCATGGAGCAAGGGTGCCTGCGTTGGCGCTAGGCAGCACATTGTGTGCCAGTGCTGTGGAAAGGCCATATTGGGATAAATCCTGCCCTTTCCCAGTGATGAAATGCAACAAATGTGACTTGTTTTGCAGCATTTCTTGGCCATAAATATTACCCATTGTTTCCAAGCATTGCCCATTGTTAACTACACCTTACAAAAAACAATTTCGACAATCTCTCAGACAGAATGTGTTTAAATAAAGTGATGTCAGTTATACAGTCAAAAAAGGTACAATTAGACAAAGGCGGTCATTCTGACCGCGGCGGTCGGCGGTTGCCGCCCGCCAAGCGGTTCCCGCCGAAAGACCGCACCGCGGTCAAAAGACCGCGGCGGCCATTCCGGCTTTCCCGCTCGGCCGGCGGCCGACCGCCAGAAGACCGCCGCCCGGCCCAGCGGGACAGCCCCTTCAACAATGAAGCCGGCTCGGAATGGAGCCGGCGGAGTTGAAGGGGTGTGACGGGTGCAGTGGCACCCGTCGCGATTTTCACTGTCTGCTAAGCAGACAGTGAAAATCTTTGTGGGGCCCTGTTAGGGGGCCCCTGCACTGCCCCACGGCACCCGTTCCCGCCATCCTGGTTCTGGCAGTGGACACCGCCAGAAACAGGCTGGCGGGAAGGCGGTCAGAATCCCCATGGCGGTGCTGCAAGCAGCACTGCCATGGCGGGTTCCCTGGGCCAGCGGGAAACCGGCGGGAAACCGGCGGGAAACCGCCGGCTTCCCTTTTCCGACCGCGGCTTTACCGCCGCGGTCAGAATTGCCCAGGGAGCACCGCCAGCCTGTTGGCGGTGCTTCCGCCGCACTCCTCCATGGCGGTCATGGACCGCCAAGGTCAGAATGACCCCTAAAGTCTTTCAAACAATTATTACACATCATGAAAAAATAGAGTACATTATTTCATGAAGTAAAAAAGCAACCAAAACTGGCTGCCACATGTAAGAAGTGCAAAACAAGTAAATGCTACATTACTGATGAACAAAACATTGATCATATTCGATAGGTCAGGATTTAAAAATCTTCCCATTCAGAGATATTAACATAATAGATCTAATCAAAATATGATTAAATGTATACTTGCAATTAAAGGTGCATACAAAATTCTGTTTAGTAGCTGAGATTCAAGATGCCACACAAGGCCAGAAGTTAAGCAACCTACCCTTAACTGTCACTATTGCAAACGATCTCCATTACAGCAATTACAGTAAGTGCTATTGAAGGATTCTCCACTAAGTGATCCCAACCTCTCTGTCCCCCCAGCTGAAATTGGGGTGAGCTACCTAACCAACTGGGCTCTCTAATCACTAAGGCGGAAGAATCTTGAGAGACCATCAGCACTGCCATGGTCAGTTTCCGGGCGATGCTCCACTGTAAAGTCCACTCCCTGTAAGGAGATGGCCCACCTCAAGAGTTTAGGATTTTCACCCCTTATCTGCATGAGCCATTTGAGGGGCCTGTGGTCTGTCTAGACCCGGAAGTGAGTCGCAAACAGGTATGATCTCAGCTTCTTCAGTGCCCAGGGAGTTAAGGGCTTTCTGACAAGCCTCTCTCCAAATCACCAACCTAGGTTGCTTTTTTGAAGTTAGTTCTGTTAAGGGGGCCACCAGGGTGCCATAACCCTTAACAAACCTATGGTAGTACCTAGTGAGGTCTAGGAAGGCTCTCACCTCTGTTTGGGTTCTAGGTGGTTGGCAGGCGGTCATTGTCTCAATCTTGGCCTGGAGGGGCGGCACCTTGCTACCACCTACTAGGTGTCCCAAGTACACCATAGAACCATACCCAATCTGGCACTTACTGGCCTTGCTTGTTAGACCTGCCTGTTGCAAGGCCTGGAGGACCTCTTGGAGGAGGAGCAGGTGTTCCTCCCAGCTGGAGCTGTAGACAGCAATGCCGTCTAGATAACCAGCACAAAACGCATCCCTACCAGCCATAGTAGGACCCTTTTAACCAACTGCTGGAAGGTAGCGGTGACATTTTTCAAACCAAAGCAATCACTCTGAACCGGTAATGTCCCTCAGGAGTTGAAAAAGCAGATTTCTCTTTGGGCCGCTCAGTTAAGGCAATCTGCCAGTTCCCTGATGTGAGATCAAAAGTACTAAGGAATTTGGCAGCTCCTAGCTGTTGGAAGCTGCCTTTCTGCAGGGTCACCACCAAACTTTTTGCATTCCTCCTTCTCTTTTTCTGACCTCATTTTGCTGGCTTTAGGAACCTGCACACGTAACCACTGCTAATCAGTGCTAAAGTGCATATGCTCTCTCCTTAAAACATGGTGACATTGGATCATACCCAATTGGCTTATTTAATTTACTTGTAAGTCCCTAGTCAAGTGCACTACATGTGCCCAGGGCCTGTAAATGAAACAATTAAAAACTGGTTGCCCCATGTAAAAGTGCAAAACAAGTAAATGCTGCATTACTGATGAACAAAACATTGATCATATTTGATAGGTCAGGATTTAAAAATCTTCCCATTCAGAGATATTAACATAATAGGTGTAATCAAAATATGATTAAATGTAGACTTGTAATTAAAGGTGCATAAAAAATTCTGTTTAGTAGCTGAGATGCAAGATGCCACACAAGGCCATAAGTTAACAGCTACTAGTGGGCTGCAGCACTGGTTGTGCCACCCACATAAGTAGCCCCCTAACCATGTCTCAGGACTGTCATTGCAAGACCTGTGTGTGCAGTTTAAGTGCCACTTCGACTTGGCATTTAAAAGTAATTGCAAGCCTTAAACTCCCCTTTTTCTACATAAAGGTTACCCCAAAGGTAGGCCGTAGGTAGCCCATAAGGCAGGGTGCTATGTATGTAGATAAAAGGCAGGACATGAACATGTGTGTTCTATATGTCCTGGTAGTGTACCACTCCTAAATTTCTTTTACACTGCTGTGAGGCCTGCACCTTTCATAGGATAGCATTAGGGCTACCCTCATATACTGTTTGACTGGTAGATTATGATCTGAATTTAATATTACTATTTTTAGAAATGCCGCTTTTAGAAAGTGAGCATTTCTCTGCACTTAAATCCTTCTGTGCCTTACAATCCACGTCTGGCTGGGATAGTTGATAGCTCTCTTGTACATTCCAGTCAGACAAACCCCAAACACAGGATGCTCAGTCACACTTGCACACATCTGTATATTGAATGGGTCGGGAGGGTGGAGGGCCTGACACTTACATGTTAAAGGACAGCAGCCTGCCCTCACACAAAGGATTGCCACAGCCCCTACTTGGACCCTGGCAGACAGGATGGAACTGTAAGGGGACCTTGTGCATTTCTAAGCCACTCTGTGAAGTCTCCCCCACTTCAAAGGCACATTTGGGTATTTAAGCAGGGTCTCTGACCCTACCAACTCAGACACTTCTGGACAAGATACCACTGGAGAAGAAACCCTGAACCAGAACCTGCAACCTGCCAAGAGGAACTGCCTGGCTGCCCAAATGACTCACCTGACTGCTTTTCTGCAAAGGACTGCTGACCTGCTGTTTCCCTGCTGCCTTGCTGTCCTCTGGCTCCGCTGAGAAGTGCTCTCCAAGAGCTTGAATAGAGCTTGCCTCCTGTTCCCTGAAGTCGCAGGACCAAAAATAACTCTTTGTGCAGCGAAAACTGACACACAGCCTGCAAGAAACGATGCATAGCCTGCATCGTAGTGAGAAAATCATCGTACACCTAACCGGATCAACACAGCGTGACTTCCCGATGAGGAGAACGACGCAGCGCCAGCGTTGCGACTGGAAATTCGAATCACAGCCCACTGGATCGAACCAAAGCTGAGCCGGAACGATGCAGCCCAACTTCCTGAGAGGAATCTACACAGCGCCTACCGTGCGACAGTAATTTCCACGCATCGACCACCGGATCGACGCAGCCCCTGTGACTTCATCCTGCACGGCCAGAATTTCAAACCATCGTCCCCGGGGCATCCGAAAACCCCGCAACCTGAAGAAGATCCCAGTCTACATGCCGGAAATCAACGTAAAGCCTGCCCTGTGTGAAAACTCACAGACGCATCGTCTGTGTGCGCCGGAGAAAATTGACGCAGACATCTCCGTTTTCAATGCATCTTCTCCTCTGCAGTCCCTTGCGGAAAATTTGAACGCAAACCAGGTACTTTGTGCTTGAAAGAGACACTTGTTGCTTTTTAAATACTAAAGACACTTTATATCATTTTTATAGTGATATTTCAACATATACATATTGATTCTTGATCATTTTGACCTGCATTTATCCAGATAAATATTATATATTTTTATACCCACTGTGTGGTGTGTTTTTGTGTGTTATACTGTGTTCTTGCATGATTTATTGCACAAATACTTTACACATTGCCTTCTAAGTTAAGCCTGACTGCTCAGTGCCAAGCTACCAGAGGGTGGGCACAGGATAATTTGGATTGTGTGTGACTTACCCTGACTAGAGAGACGGTCCTTGCTTGGTTAGGGGGTAACCTGACTGCCAACCAAAGACCCCATTTCTAACACTAGCCTAGTCTATGAGCTCATATGTTCGGGAAATGGGGTGAGCATCAGCTTTAGAGACTGAATTGAGACCCCGGTAATCTACGCAGAACCTAAGTTATGGCTTGGCACCGGGGTGATACTAGCACCACAGGGCTGGACCAAGGACTACTGGATTTCTCAATTACCACTAGATCTAGCATCTTGGTAACTTCATCCTTGATACTGGCCTTCACCCTGTCTGATAACCTGTAAAAAAAATTTGTTACAAGGGGACTGTCTCCCGTGTCAATATGATTGAGACACAAGTGTGTGAGTCCATGGGTGAAGGAAAACCGGAAGAGTACTGCTGCAGAAGCTGGTAGCAGTCCCCTCGTTGGTCCAGGGTCAGGGAGTCCGAGAGATTGACACCCTCCACTGACCTTCTTGGGCAGAGAGGAGGTCAGGGAGAGATTCGCTCTCCTCCACACCCTCATTTGTCACCAGGAGCATGTTGACTTCAGTCCTCTCAAATGAGGTTTCAGTCTATTCACATGGAACACCCTTAGCAGATTTCTAGGGGAGGACATTCGCCACCCTAGGTGACCTACCTGAACTTTCTGGCTGACAAGTTGAGGATGGACCCATCAGGGAGAAACTCTGCAACATGCAGAGAGAGTTTCTCACTCTTGAGGGCTCGAGGCAACAGGCCTCCGTTCATGCAACAGGTGACACCCCTGGGGATCACATGATTTCCTGGGAGAATGATCTCCTATATAGTGAGCCTAGGGCAGCACATGTGCTGGTGGCCCCCCAAGGCCTTCCTACTGGATTTGGCTCATGATATACCCATGGTAGGACATTTAGGGTAAGATAAGGCCTTTGCCAGGCTTGTCACCACCTTCTATTGGCCCTGAATGAAGACAGCTTCAGATATATTCTGCAGGTCCTGTCCCACCTGCTAGGCCAGTGGGAAGTCAGAGAAAAGGCTGAAGGCTCCCCTAATCACACTTCCCATCTTTGTCACCCCCTTTGAAAGGGTGGGCATCAACGTCATTGGTCCATTAGACCCCAACACTGCCCCAGGCAACAGTGTCATCCGAGTCTTGGTGGACCATGCCACAAGCTATCCAGAGGCAATCCCTCTGAGAATGGTAACTGCACCTGTGGCGACCAGAGCTTTGATGGGGATCTTTACCCATGTGGGGTTCCCAGGGAGGCAGTGTCTGACAGTGGTACTAACTTCATGTCTTCATACGTGAAGTCCATGTGGGATGCGTGTGGTGTAACACACAAGTTCACAACAGCCTATCACCCTCAATCCAACATTCGAGGTGAAAGATTCAACAAGATCTTGAAGGGCATGATTACAGGCCTCCCTGAGGCCATGAGGCATAAGTGGGACTTCCTCTTGCCATGCCTTCTCTTTGCTTACAGAGAGGTGCCCCAGAAGGGGGTAGTGTTTAGTCCATAGGAGCTTCTCAATGGCTATTCTGTTAGGGGGCCTCTAAGCATAGTCAAAGGGGGTGGGCTCCCAGGAAAGCCCCACAGGATATAGGCCCTCATTACAACCCTGGCAGTCGGTGTTAAAGCGGCGGTAATACCGCCAACAAGCCGTCAGAAAAAAAATGGAATCACGACCATGGCGGAAACCGCCAACATAGACAACCACTTTAACACTCCGACCGCCACAGCGGTAGAAACAAACAGCTTGGCGGTCACCGCCAACAGACAGGCGGAAGACAATGTACCGCCCACACTGTTATGAGAGGCCAATCCGCCACCTTTTCCGGGGCGGAACCAACACAAACAAAAACACAGCAGAAACAGGACTTGGAAGGGAAAACACTCACCTCTCCACACCCCACGAGGAACCAGGACAACATGGATCCAGAACTCCAAATGCTCCCTGCGATGGTTTTCCTGCTGTCCTATCAGGAGCAACAAAGACGGCGGCGACGACCACGCTGAGTACTGCACCTACAACACAGGGGAGGGGGGAGGGACAAGAGAGTGACACACACACAGAACATGCAACGCCCCCGCCCCACCCTCACCCACAACAACATACACACAAATACATGCTGCAACATTACATTTACACCCCCGCCCCCCTTCAAGAACGCAAGGACAAAAGGAAATGAGTTGAACGATTGTAATCATGAAACAACCAGTAGTCAAAACTCGAAATACAGTATATACAATTATGTACACCAACTACACAAGTCCAGATAGTGCACAAATTATTGTCCGTGGACCACTGGGCCCAAAATGCATGGGTGAGACCCACACTCGATACCAGTCTTCAAACAGAGAGAAAACTGCGGGGGCATCAGATCGAAAAGAAACAGGAACTTCAGGGGAAAGGGAAGGGGGGCACCTCAGCCGGATGAATGCACAACGCCACTGCTCCACGAGGGGGCTCCATGCCCATTGATGTATCCTGGGGAGTGCGAGGCCACAGTCTCTCAAGTCTCTCCAGTAGGTGGTTTGCCCACTGCTGTATCCTGGGGAGTGCAAAGCCACAGTCTCTCAAGTCTTGTCAGTGGGTGGTTTGCCCGCTGCTGTATCCTGGGGAGTGCAAAGCCACAGTCTCTCAGGTCTTGTCAGTGGGTGGTTTGCCCACTGCTTTATCCTGGTGAGTGCAAAGCCACAGTCTCTCAAGTCTCTCCAGTGGGTGGGTTGCCCACTGCTTTATCCTGGGGAGTGCAAAGCCACAGTCTCTCAAGTCTTGTCAGTGGGTGGTTTGCCCACTGCTGTATCCTGGGGAGTGCAAAGCCACAGTCTCTCAACTCTCTCCAGTGGGTGGTTTGCCCACTGCTTTATCCTGGGGAGTGCAAATCCACAGTCTCTCAAGTCTCTCCAGTGGGTGGGTTGCCCACTGCTTTATCCTGGGGAGTGCAAAGCCACAGTCTCTCAAGTCTTTTCAGTGGGTGGTTTGCCCACTGCTGTATCCTGGGGAGTGCAAAGCCACAGTCTCTCAGGTGGATGCCTTTCTCCACTGGTTCTGGAGGGGGCTTTGTGCCCAGAGTGCTCCATCCTGCCAAGGACTGAGGTAGTGGATGCCTTTCTCCACTGGTTCTGAAGGGGGCTTTGTGTACAGAGTGCTTCATCCTGCCAAGGACAGAGGTAGTGGATGTATCTCTCCACTGGTTCTGGAGGGGGCTTTGTGTCCAGAGTTCTTCATCCTGCCAAGGACAGAGGTAGTGGATGTGATACTCCACTGGTTCTGGAGGGGGCTTTGTGCCCAGAGTGCTTCATCCTGCCAAGGACTGAGGTAGTGGATGCCTTTCTCCACTGGTTCTGGATGGGGCTTTGTGCCCAGAGTGCTTCATCCTGCCAAGGACAGAGGTAGTGGATGAGATACTCCACTGGTTCTGGAGGGGGCTTTGTGCCCAGAGTGCTTCATCCTGCCAAGGACAGAGATAGTGGATGTGATACTCCACTGGTTCTGGAGGGGGCTTTGTGCCCAGAGTGCTTCATCATGCTTCATCCTGCCAAGGACAGAGGTAGTGGATGTGATACTCCACTGGTTCTGGAGGGGGCTTTGTGCCCAGAGTGCTTCATCCTGCCAAGGACTGAGGTAGTCAATGCTTTTCTCAACCGAAGGTGGTGCATCGTGGAAGCTGCCCAGGCTCCTGGAACTGACCACCAGGCTCGGTCGCCTGACCACTGGGGATGGCAGCCATGTCTGCGGTGGTGCCACTGGCTCAGGATGTTGTGGGGCCGCTGGCGGTGCTTGTGGCGGTGTCAGTAGCGGTGGTGCTGGCGGCGGGCTCTGTGGCATCGGTGCTGGCGGCAGACACTGTGGCAGCGGTGCTGGCAGGGGCCTCTGTGGCATCGGTGCTGGCGGCGGACTCTGTAGCAGCGGTGCTTGCAGCAGACTCTGTGTTATTGGTACTGGCAGCAGACTATGTGGCAGCGGTGCTTGCGGCGGACTCTGTGGCATCGGTGCTGGCGGTGGACTCTGTGGCAGCGGTGCTGGTGGCGGACTCTGTGGCAGTGGTGCTGGTGGCGGGCTCAGTGACTGCGGTGCTGGTGTCGGTGCATGTGGCGGTGCAGGTGGCGGTCTTCTCTGCCGTACCGGTTGGCGTCGACTTGGACAGAAGGTGTGACACTGGTCCCATAGTCGGTGCCACCATGCCCTCTCCTGACCAGCCCTTGATTTTCTGGCCATTCCCCACCTTGGACGGTGACGCAGCTGTCTTGCCACCATCCCCTTTTGTTTTCCCTGAGCCCTTGGTGGCAGGTGCATTTGCCTTCTCCCTCTGGGATATGGGCAACTTTTTTACTTTCGCAGGTGGCGGAATGTCCTTCCCCTCGCTACGTGTCACACTGGCTGCCCTGGTGCTTGGCGCACTCCAAAAGCCCGCTGTTGCTGGGACCACTGTGCCCAGTGATGTGGTGGCTGAGGTGCAGGTTTGGGACCTGGAAAGCCTGCCCCTTTGGGGACGGACGGGGGGGAGGTGTAGGGAAGAGGTCAATGTTAGACAGTAAAACATTTTTAGACACACTGGGACGGGTAGATGGAGGGGGTTTGGGAGTGGAGGAAGAGGTAGTGGTTGTAGGAGGTGTACGAATGCTGTATTTGAGTGAAGGTGCATGGGCTGGAGGCTGTTGTGAGGTGGATGGCTGTTGGGTGGGTGTGCGCCTACGTTTGTTTACTTTGGGAGGTGGGCTCACAGACACACTGGTAGAGGACACAGGGGATGTGTAAATGGTAGTGGGGGTGGTGAGTGCACTTGAGCGGTGTGTGCTGATGGGCGTGCTGGTGATGGAGGTAGTGGCTGAGGATGTAGTGCATGCAGGTGTGAATGGAGATGAGACTGGGAGGGAGGAGGACAACGTGGAGGAGGGGGACACAGTGGAGGCAGTGGATGTTGGTGTGTCTGCATGGGAATGATGCTTGTGTGAGTGCCTGTGGAATGTGTGGTGCTTATGTCTGCCTGAGCCACCCTTGTGTGATGAGGTGTGTGCATGCTGGTCTGATGGTGTGCTTGGGATAGGCTGAGGTACAGGGGATTGGGTCTGGGTGGAGGAAGTTGGAGGGGGGAGGCTGGACACAGGGACAATGGCTGCCATCAGTGCTGAGGCCAGAGCCTGAAATGCTCTCTGTTGGGCTAGCTGGCCTGAATGAATGCCCTCCAGGTATGCATTTGTTTGTTGCAAATGCCTCTCAACACCCTGGATGGCATTCAGAATGGTAGACTGCCCAACAGTGAGGGATCTCAGGAGGTCAATAGCCTCCTCACTGAGGGCAGCAGGGCTGACTGGGGCAGGGCCTGAGGTGCCTGGGGTGAAGGAGATGCCTACCCTCCTGGGTGAGCGGCCACAGGACACACGCTGAGGGGCTGCTGGGAGGGCGGTGCTGGTGGGGGGGTGGCGGCTGTACCTGTTGATGCGGGGGCACAGAGGGGCCCGCCACCGCAAGGGAGCTCCCATCAGAGGAGGAGTCGCTGTCGCTGAAGTCCTCACCGTTGAGCTCCCCTTGCCCTCCGTCCCACTGGTGGCTTCAGACTCCGTTGTCTCGCCCTCGAGGGCCAAGTGGGATGCAGCTCCCTCCTGCTCCGGTGCCACTGCTCCTCCGCCTGATGATGCTATTGCACACAAGAACAGGGAGACCACAAAAAGGGTGGGGGAAAGACAGAAGAAAGACATGTTCAGTGCATGCAACACCACTACCGTTGGCGGACACAACAAACAAGCAGCCCTCTGCAGTACGCCATGCACTTAGAGTTCCTAGAGTAATCACATGCCCATGGGGTACAAAGCCTATGCCCGATTGCTGCACACATGGAAGTCACAGGAGCCTGACTAGGTGTAGATGGCTCTTACCACTGGTGAGGTTGGGGTGCCACAGAGCCTGCCTCACAAAAGGTCCTTGCCGACAAAGCTCGCCCTGGCCTAGGGTAACCCACTGCCCACTTCCCCCACCCAGACACCTCGTAATGAGCGCAGAGTCAGATGGATGTGACAGTACTCACCCCCTTGTGGCTGCTGTGATGCCCTCAAGCGCCCATCCAACTCTGGATACGCCACCGCCAGGATCCGGAACATCAGGGGGGTCATGATGCAACGGGCACCTCTCCCACGTTGGGAGGCCATCCCCAGCTGGGCCTCCGCCGTCTTCTTGCTCCAGCGGCGAAGGTCCCTCCCATCCTTTACTGCTGGGTCCGTACGTCCTTGGCGATGGCACTCCAAATATCCTTCTTCTGGTGGGTGCTGACCTAGAGGAATAGTACAGGGGAAAAGGAAAAACTTTAACCGTCCGGACCGTCACAGTCATTTGCCCACGTACCCACCCTTGCCCTGACGCACATACACTCACCGTCCGCACATGCAGGCCTCAGTACCCGCCCCATGTATCTTCCATCCACACCACTCCAAACAGGCATTGCCCGTGCAGCATGCTCACAGTGTACTCACCTGTTTGTCTGGAGGACCGTACAGTTGTGTGTACTGGGGGAGGACCCCATCAACTAACTTCTGCAACTCCTCCGAAGTGAAGGCAGGGGCCCTTTCCCCAGGCACATGAGCCATCGTCGCTTCCAGACTGAGGTCACAGCAGCACTTGCAGTGTAGGTCCTCTCCTGTCGAAGGTCAGGTATCAAGTGAGTGAACAGACAGAAAATGGCGGTCACGTCCACGGCGGTGCGTACCGTCACCGCCCCGGCGTACATCGTCATTGGCTACTGGGACCCATAGGGTCCAATAATAACCAATGCAGGATTGCGCTGCGGTCTTCGACCGCCTACCGCCTACCCAAGCGCAGTTACCTCATATCCCCTTGTCCCACCTTACAGGTCAGGCAGCCACCATTTCAGGGGGCCACATGGCATTAATAATAACTGTGTCCCACCTATCTAGGCCTTGCATACACACAGTAACAGGCACATTGCGGATTTACAAATGTTTGCTACTGACATTTAGTTATACCTCAGTGTTGGCTGACTCTCTGCTCGGTGCTCTCCTCCATAGGGCACGTCCGCTGGGGCAGGTGGTGAGATGGCGGCATCCTCCGGTGTACAGACCGCTGGTGGACCTGTCGACAATGGAAGAGAGACACATAATAGTCACCTACAGACTTGATCGTGCAACAATCCAGGAACAGTGTACCCATTTGGAGCCAGACCTGATGTCAGCAATCTGCCATCCCACAGGAATCCCCCCTCTAGTACAGGTCCTGTCAGTACTCCATTTCCTGGCAAGTGGGTCTTTTCAAACTACAGTGGCCATAGCATCAGGGATTCTCTGTTCTCAAACGTGTTGTCCAGAGTGTTGTCTGCCCTGCTGAAACACATGAGCAGCTACATCGCTTTCCCTCAGGTGGAGGATTTGCCAACTGTGAAAGGTGACTTCTATGCCCTGGGACATATCCCCAACATCATAGGTGCCATTGATGGGACACATGGGGCCTTGGTACCCCCCGCAGGAGTGAACAGGTTTACAGAAACCGGAGGAGCTACCATTCAATGAATGTGTAGATGGTGTGTTTGGCCAACCAGTACATCTCCCATGTGAATGCCAAGTTTCCTGGCTCAGTGCATGACGCTTACATTCTGAGGAATAGCAGCATCCCTTATGTGATGGGGCAACTCCAGAGGCAACGTGTGTGGCTAATAGGTGAGGGCAAGGACCCGATACCCTGTGAATAGTTGTCTGGGTCTGGGGTTGTCCCTAAGGGTTAGTGTGTGTCTAACAGTTGTCCCTCGACATTTGCAGCTGACTCTGGTTACCCCAACCTCTCATGGCTGCTGACCCCAGTGAGAAATCCCAGGACAAGGGCAGAGGGATGCTACAATGAGGCACATGGGTGAACTAGGAGAGTCATCGAAAGGATCTTCGGCCTCCTGAAGGCCAGGTTCCGGTACCTCCATATGACAGGTGGTTCTCTCTATACTCACCAAAGAAGGTGTGCCAGATCATCGTGGCCTGCTGTATGCTGCACAACCTGGCATTGCGACAACAGGTGCCTTTTCTGCAGGAGAATGGTCCAGAAGTAGGTCTTGTGGCAGCTGTGGAGCCTGTGGACAGTGAAGAAGAGGAGGCAGAAGAAGAGGATATCAACAACAGAAACAACGTTGTCCAGCAATACTTCCAGTGAGACACAGGTAAGAAGAGGTCACTGCCTCACACCTCTCATACAGTTGTTAGACCTATCATATGTCAGTCACTTTCACCCAGTGTATGGACCTTGACTTGTCACTTTGCCTTTCCATTTCACAGATGTGGGTCCCACTGTGTGACCTCTGCTATATTACCTCATGGACTAGAGCTGTGTCACATCGGTATGTTGACAATTCCTTCGACATTGCTATATTCCATAGTTATTGCAAATACACATTTGTGAAAAGCACAGACTGACTCCAGCTTGTTTTGTGATTCAAGGGTGTTTATTTCAGTACAAAATAGTGGAGGGGGTTGTAAAACGGGCAGGGGTGATAGTGGAGGAATGTCCATGGCAGAGTCCAGTCTATTTGTTTCACAGGTGCATTGCCCAAAGGGGCATAGGAAGTGGAGCTAGAACAGTTGATGGATGGACAGGGTGACGAAGTGGGACAGAGGGATGACATTCAGTGGGGTCTCATTTCATGGCGGGGTCTTGGCATTGTTCTCTGTCTTTGTCCTGGATCTCAGAGACCATTTGCGGGGTGGTTCTCCTTCTGCAGGGGGTGGGGTGCTGGTGTCGTGGTCCTGTGGCGGTGCCTCCTGTCCACTAGCGCCGGCGGAGGTGGTGGGCTGTTCATCATCCAGGCTAATGTCAGGGGACCCTTGTTGTGCCATAGTGTCCCTCCTGGTGTTCACAAGGTCATTCGGCACCCCTACAATGGTGACCAGGGTGGTATTGGTGGACCTACGTTCCTCCCTGATCCCCAGATACTGTTCCTCCTGCAGCCGCTGGGTCTCCTGAAACTTGACCAGTACCGTTGCCATCGTCTCCTGGGAATGATGGTACGCTCCTATGATGTTGGAGAGGGCCTCATGGAGAGTGGGTTCCCTCGGCCTGTCCTCCCCCTGTTGCACAGCAGTCCTCCCAGTTACCCTGTTTTCCTGTGCCTCTGTCCCCTGAACCGTGTGCCCACTGCCACTGCCCCCAGGTCCCTGGTTTTCTTGGGTTGGTGCGTTTGCCTGAGTTCCCTGTAGTGGTGGACACACTGCTGCTTGACGTGTCCTGGGGACAGAGGGATGGGCCCGCTGGGTGGGTGCTGTGCTGGTGTTTCCTGAGGGGGGAGGCTCTGTGGTGGCTTGTGCCAGTGTCAGGGGAACCGACTGTCCTGAGGTCCCAGATGGGCCGGGCTGGTCATCTTGATCCAGTTGGACAGAGCTGCTGTCATCACTGTGGGCCTCTTCTGTGGGGGGAGTGGACATGCCTGGAACCTCCTGTTTGGTGACATTGGGAAGGGGTCCTGCAGGGGTGTAAAGGCATGATTATTGCATCTGTGTGTGCCATTGTGTGCAATGGGTGGGTGACCCTGTACTCTAGTGCTTGTATTCTTGTGTAGGACCTTGTGTGATAATTGGTTTGGGGATCTGTGTGGGTATCTGTAGTGGACATGCTTTGGTGATGGATGTCCATGCTTTGGTGTTGCATGCAGGGCTTGGTGTTGGGATGTGTGGGTTGTGATAGTGGGACATTTGTGAGGTGTTGGAGTGATGGGGGTGAGGGTGAGGGGGGGGTATGTGATAGCATGCAGGTAGGGTGGGGGATGTAATAGTTAAGATTTGACTTACAAGAGTCCATTCCTCCTGCTACTCCTGCGAGGCCCTCAGGATGCAGTATAGCCAAGACCTGCTCCTTCCATGTTGTTAGTTGGGGGGGAGGAGGTGGGGGTCCGCTGCCAGTCCTCTGAACTGCAATCTGGTGTCTTGAGACCACAGAACGCACCTTCCCCCGTAGGTCATTCCACCTCTTTCTGATGTCATCCTGTGTTCTTGGATGCTGTCCCACTGCGTTGACCCTGTCTACGATTGTGCACCATAGCTCCATCTTCCTAGCTATGGAGGTGTGCTGCACCTGTGATCCGAATAGCTGTGGCTCTACCCGGATGATTTCCTCCACAATGACCCTGAGCTCCTCCTCAGAGAACCTGGGGTGTCTTTGCGGTGCCATGGTGTGGTGTGGGTGATATGTGAGGTGGTGTGTGTTGTGATGTGTGAGGGGATGTGTTTGTGTGTGTTGTCTGAGGTGCATGGATGTTGTGTGAGTGATGGTGTTGTGTGCCTGTGGATGCAAGTATTGTTGATGGTGGTGTCTCTCTCTGGGCTTCTTTCTCAATTTTTGTTGTAGGGGTTTGTGGGTGATGTGGGTGTGTGTTTTATATTGTATTGAGTGTGCAGGAGTGGTGTGGGTATTTGTATCAGGTGTGTGCATTTCGAATTGTCCAATGTGGTTGTGTTTTGTAAATGTGTATGTATTTTGAGTGCGGCAGTGTGTACCGCCAATGGAATACCACGGTTGAAAGACCACCACGTGGATTCGTGAGTCGTGATACTGTGGGCGTTTTCCTGTTGGCGTGAAGGTGTCGGTTTTGTTATCGCCAGTTTATCACTGACCTTTGGTGTGGCAGACTTGTGTGGGTGTCTGGATTTTGGCGGATTCCAGCCTGTGGGTCGTAATAGCTGTAGCGGAATTCTGCTGCTGCAGCGGTGTGTTGGTGGTCTTCTGCACGGCGGTAAGCGGGATTTACCACCAATGTTGTAATGAGGGCCATAGTCAGCTACATGTTGGTCCTCCGCAATCATATGCACCGGTTCTGGAAAAAGGCAAAAAGTAACCTTGAGGCCAGTCAAGAGGCAATGAAATGCTGGTACGACCAGAAGGCCACTCTGGTGGAGTTTCAACCTGGCAACAATGCTATGGGTCATGGAACCAGTAGAGCAAAGAGCTCACCAGAAGCGCTGGGCTGGCCCATATAAAATAATAGAGTGTAAGAGGGAGGTCACTTGCTTTGTGGACCTCTGGACCCCTAGAAAGCTCCATGTCAAAAGACTCAAGCCTCACTTTGAGAGGTCTGATGTCAGCATGCTTCTTGTGACAGATAAAGGTCTGGAGGAGGAAAGTGAACCTCTTCCTGACCTCCTGTCTGCACAGGAAAGTGATGGGTCAGTGGAGGGTGTTAACCTCTCTGACTCCCTGACCCTTGAGCAGAGGGGTGACTGCTACCAGTTGCTGGGACAGTTTGCCTCATTGTTCTCCCTCACCATTGGACTTACATATCTGTGTGTCCATGACATTGACATAGGAGACAGCCCCCCTGTAAAGAACTAAGTGGCATATTTATAATCCCCTAGCTCCACCTTGCGCCACATTAACGTAATTATTTTTTACATTAATGGGGCCCAACAAGGCCGAAATCCCAGCGCTGTATTTACAGAGTGGAGTAATGCATGCATTGCACCACTCTGTTTCCCTTTGCGCTACATTAAGCTTGCATCAGGCATATTGTATGCAAAGGGGGTGTTCCCCCATTAGGGGAGGCAGAAAAAATGGTGCAAGAAAATCTATGAGTTTTTCTTGGCCCATTTTTACAGCACTTTTAATGCCTGCTCAGAGCAGGCGTTAAAAGGGGGCTTCTATTCTTTATAAAGGGCCCCTATGTACTCTGCAGGAGTAGCAACAAGATTTTGGTGCCACTCCTGCAGAGTACATTAATTGCGTCATATTGAATGATGCTATTGCCCCCTACCCTGTGCTATGTTGTGCAGTATTTTAGAATACATGCACAAATGGTGATGGTGGGAGGGTGCAAAGGGGCGCAGAGAAAGTGGTGCTGCACTCAGTGCAGCACCACTTTCCATAAATGTGCCCCAAAGTATACAGGTTGTCAGATAGGTTGAAAGCCAGTATCAAAGAGGAAGTTGCCAAGCTGCTAGCTTTAGGGGTGTTTGAAACCTCCAACAGTCCCTGATCCAGCCCAGTGGTATTGGTACCAAAGGCTGACCCACCAGGCACCAAACCAGAACTTCGGATCTGTGTGGACTACCAAGGCCTCAATTCCATTACCAAGACTGATGCACATCCCATACCCAGAGCTGTTGAGCTCGCTGACAGGCTAGGTGCTGCCAAATTCCTCAGTACCCTTGATTTGACATCAGGGTACTGGCAGATCGCCTTGACTGAGGGGGAAAAGTGAGGTCAGCATTCTCAACGCCTGAGGGCATTACCAATTTCGGGTAATGCCCTTCGGCTTGAAGAATGTCCCTGCTACCTTCGATTGGTTGGTCAACAGGGTCCTGGCTGGTAAAGAGGTGTTCTGTGTTGCTCTGCAGCCTATCTAGATGACATTTCTGTCTACATTGCCAGCTAGGAGGAAGACCTGTTTCACCTCCAAGAGGTGCTCCAGGCCCTGCAATAGTCAGGACTGACAATCAGGTCCAATAAGTGCCAGATTGGGCAGGGTTCCGTCGTGTATTTGGGACATCTGGTAGGTGGTGGCAAGGTGCAGCCCCTCCAGGCCAAGATTGAAACAATCATGGCTTGGCAAACAACTAGAACCCAAACTGAAGTGAGTGCCTATCTAGGCTTTACTGTCTACTACAGGAGATGTGTTAAGGGATATGGCACCATGGTTGGCCCCTTAACTGTGCTGACATCTAAAAAGTAGCCCAGGTTGGTGAACTAGACAGATGCTTGCCAGAAAGCCTTTGATTCCCTCAAGGAAGCCATGTGCACAGCACCTGTGCTCAGGGCCCCTGATTTTTCCAAAGAATTTATAGTGCAGAATGGTGCTTCAGAGCATGGCATGGGGACAGTCTTAGCATAGATGAACGAGAAGGGTCTAGACCTTCCGGTAGCCTTCATTAGCAGGAGGTTACTTTCAATGTAACAGAGGTGGAGTGCCCATTGAAAGAGAGGTATTTACTGTGGTCTGGGCACTGAAGAAGCTGAGACTATACCTGTTTTGGACTCATTTCCGGGTTCAGACAGACCACAGGCCCCTTAGATGGCTCATGCAGATGAAGGGTAAAAATCCTAAACACTTGAGGTGGTCAATCTCCCTACAGGGAATGGACTTTACGGTGGAGCATCGCCCGGGGACTGACCATGCCAATGCATATGTCCTTTCCAGATTCTTCTACCTTAGTGATGAGAGCTCCCAAGAGGTTGGGTAGCTCTCCCCATTTTCAGCTGGGGGGAAACATGTTAGACCTCACAGCCTTTGGGTGGTCATCCCCCAACTTTTTGCCTGACTCCCTCCATTTTTCTGACCGTGGTTTTGCTGGTTTTAGGATTTTGCGTACTTTACCACTGCTGACCAGTGCTGAAGTACATGTGCTCTCTCCCCTAGAATGGTAACATTGTCTCCTACCCAACTGCCATATTTAATTTACCTGCAAGTCCCTAGTGATGTCTACTACCTGTGCCCAGGGCCTTTAAATAAACACTACTAGTGGCCTGCAGCACTGATTGTGCCATCCATGTAAGTAGCCACTTAACTATGTCTCAGACCTACCATTGTGAGGCCTCTGTGTGCAGTTTCACTGCTAATTAGACTTGAATTTAAAACTACTTGACAAGTCTTAAACTCCCATCTTTTTACATATAAGTCACCCCTAAGGTAGGCCCTAGGTAACCCATAGGGCAGAGTGCTATGTAAGTAAAAGGCAGGACCTGTATTTATGTGTTACATGTCCTGGTAGTGAAAAACTCACCAATTTGTTTTCCTCTAGTGGGCATTTCTCTGCACTTTCAGCCTGTCTCCAATCCATGTTTGGACTGTGCTGGTTGACAGCTCCCTTTGTGCATTCCACCCAGACAGTCATAAACACAGGACACTCAGTCACATCTGTATTCATCTGCATACTGAATGGGTCTCCCTGGTCAGGAAGGGTGGAGGGTCTCCCTGTTACATGTCAAAGGCCACAGGCCTTCCCTCACACAAAGGACTGGTAACTCCCCAAAGGGATCCTGGCAGACAGGACTGGGATGAAAGGGGAACATATGCACTTTAAAACCACTCTTTGAACTTTCCCCCACTTCAAAGGCATTTTGGGGTAAGGTAAACCTGGGTTTCTGACCCCACCAAATCAGAGATTTCTTCATCTACACTTGGACTCTATCAGAGAGACTGCCCAAAGGACTCATCTGGACTGCTTTGCTGAAGGATTGCTTTCCTGCTTGTTGCCCTGCTGCCTGGTGCTCCTAGCTCTGCTGGAAGGACTCTGCCTTCCTCCAAAAGTGTTCTTCAAGGTCTTGGATAGATCCTGCCTCCTGTTTCTGAAGTCTCAGGGTCAACAAAGACTTCACCCCTTCAGGAAATCCTTGTGCGTCACAAAATCTATTCAACGTCTGCAGAAATCTGCATTGTGGCTGGAAAATCACAGCATCACTGACAGAAACAATACAGCACTAAACTCACAACTGGAAGTTGATGCAGAGCCTGCCTCGTGGCTGATATCTTGCTGCATCGCCTACCTGATCGATGCAGCACCTTTTCCTTCCTACAAGCATGTCCAAGATTTTCAACCCATTGTCCCTGGGTGTCAAAATATCCCCGCATTGCAGTGAGGAACCAAGGCTGTGCCCATGGACGCATCATCTTGCAGCATGGAAAGAAAGGATGTATTGTCTGTGCCGTGCAGGAAAATCGGATGCAGCACCTAATATTTCAATGCATCTCCTCCTCTGCGGACCCCGTGGATCATTATTTTTTATGCATTCCAGGTACTGTGTGTTACAAAGGTACAACAACTGATTCTTAAGGATTGAAAATCTTTTAAATCTTTAAAAAGTTATGGCTCAACTTCTGCACATCGGATTTTGGTTGTTTTGAGCTTATTTTATTCAGATAAATATTATCTATTTTTCTAAACCTGTGTGATGTATTCTAGTGTCTTTGTACTGCGTTACTGTATGAGTTATTGCACAAATACTTTACACATTGCTTTCTAAGTTAAGCCTGCCTGCTCTGTGCCAAGCTACCAGAGGGTGAGCACATGATTATTTGGATTGCATTGTATCTTACCCTGACTAGGATTGTGGTCCCTACTTGGACAAGGGTCCAAGTAGGGACCACAATCTGCCATCTGCCATCAGCCAACTAGAGACCCAATTTCTAGCATTTTGTCATTGTGTAGTTCACATGGTGTTAAAGGCAGGTGTGTCTGAAGGCGTTTCTTCCTCTGGCAGGTTCCCCTTTCCTGTGACCTCAACAGATGTAGATGGGCTTGATGTAGTTGCATTAAAGGAAAAGGTAGATGGTAATGGAAACACCTTGCTCAGGGTTATATGATTGTTCATCAGCACCCCTGTTGGGGAGCCCAGGTCAGAGTTATGGGCCTCCAACTATTGGTACATGTGCCACTGCAGCTACTTCGTTTCCCCGAGTTCAGACAGTACCTGTAAATCAAAGTGGATGACAGAGACGAAAAAAACAAGATGAGTAAAACAAAAAAACCAAAAGTGTGTGTAAAGTGTTCAATGTGATGAGAAAAAGGGGCTGCCTTATTTCACAAAAATAAAACAATTATATATGGTTTCTATCTTGCTGTGCTGCAGTGGAGAGGCAAGGGATCATGGTCTGGGATGGGGTATTTTTTATAGTGTGATTTGTAGGTGTGTCGACTTGGGCAATGGATGTCAGTTGTGTTGTTTTTTAATCCATCCAATGGGCACTATTGTGGTGTTTTGCTGAGAGTGTACTGACGGTGGACTACTGCTACTGGGAAACCCCTCAAGGGGGCCTGCAGTTCAACTGCGTTTTTGTATTTGGCTCGGCGGATGGCTGCAGCCATGATGGTGATGGAGTACACACCACCAACATTGCAGCCTGCTGCGCCGCAGATGGTCCCCACTCTGTTGACACAGTAGGCAGTTTAGGCTGCATACATCGTAAAACAGTGGGAGGGAGACCACTATCTCAGCAGTCTTCTTGGGACCACCACCACAGCGGTAAGGCACTGCAACCATCAAACTCATAATCAGGACCTTAATCTTTTTGCTTCATGTAGCACAAGAGAAAGTCAGCAGTGTGCTGCTAGCAGAAAGGAGACAGATTGGAAAGAAGGGCAGGGGGGCAAAGGGTGGAAGTCCTGCCTTAGTTAATGTGATAAAAACATAGCCTTGTAAATATACATTTACAAGACAATGTTTACAGCTCACTTCTAAATTATTTCAGACAGTGAGTTCATACATAAATATATACAGCAGCATCTGGCAGGTGCAGGCTCACTCTCCAGAGTGGCACGGCCACTCTCACCAGTGACTGGAGCAGATTCCAGCTCACAGCATTGCAGTAACTCAAGTTTTCCTCAAATGGGCAAGGTAGTCCTGTGGCTCAGGACTAGAGCTCAACAAGGACGTGTTGCCCTCCTCGGCATCCAAATGGTCCACAGGTGTTAGTCAGGATAAATCCTTCCGTGTGCTCAGTTTCTCTGGTCACAGCCTTACTTCAGTCAGGGTGATGGCTCAAAGTAATTGATGATTTGGTCCTAACAGCCCCCCTCAGCATATGGGATTGCCATTGTATCTTTGGTACGCAACATAAACTCCTCAGGTCCAATCACCTGCGCCATGCCTGCACAGGTGTTTATAAGTCCTGGCATGCTGATCACACATCTTTTTTCACCTCTGGCCCCCTCTGGTACATGAGGTCACCAAGTGGCTTAGGTGCCCTCCAGACAGTCCTCGATAGTTGGCACAGTCTACCAAAGCCTTTTCCTGGCATGCAAGGTTCCCTCTTGCACACTGGTGAAATCCCAGCCAAATCCTCACACCTTGAACAGGGAGTTCGCAAAGTGCAACTCTCTCCTCTTCCTAACAAGTCAAACCGGTCTGGGCAAACAGGTAGGCCCGAGGCAGGCCTAGTGCTCCAGTCTCCAAGGAAGGTGGTCTTGGTTTCCCTGGGTGATGTTTCCTTGCCCAGCTGGAAGATTAGTAGTCCATGGTACAGAGTTAAGTGGTGTAGAGAGATGTACATTCACGAGGCATAGACTGGACTAGCATAGAGTGGAATGGCACCAAGTGGAATGGCATAGATTGGAGTGGTGTAGATTGGAGTGTCCTGCTGTACAGCTGCATAGAGTGGAGTGACATAGAGTGTGATAGAGTCAAGTGATGTACAGTGGAATAGCAAAGAGTGGCGTGATATAGAGTGAGTGGCATAAAATGTAATTGCATACCATGGAGTGGCATAGAGCAGAGTGGCATAGACTGGAATAGCATACAGTGGAGTGTCATATGGTGGAGTAGCATAGAGTGTAGTGGAAGGCATTGGAGTAGCATAGTGTGGCGTGGCATAGCACGGAGTGGCAAAGAGTGAAGTGGAGCAGAGTAGAATAGCATAGACTGGACCAGTGTAAAGTGGAGTAGCGCAGGGTGAGGTAGCGTCAAGTGGTGTAGACTGGAATAGCGAAGAATGGAGTGATGTAGGGTAGAGTGGTGTAGATTGTAGTGGAGTACAGTGGAGTGGCATAGACGGGAGTGGTATTGAGTAGAATAGTGTAGAGTAGAGTGCCATAGGGTGGAGTGGCGTAGAGTGTAAGGGCACAAAGTGGAGTGATATAGTATAGAGTGGTGTAGAGTGGAGTGACATAGAGTGAAGTGGAGTAGAGTGGAATATCATAGACTGGAGTGGCATAAGATTGAGTGGCATAGATTGGAGAGGTGTATAGTGGCATGGCATAAAGTGGAATGGTGTAGAGTAGAGTGGCATAGAGTGGAGTAGCATACAGTTGAGTTGCGTAGAGTGAAATAGCATAGATTGGAGTGATGTACACTCAAGTGTTGTAGAGTGGAATAGCATAGAGAAGAGTGGCATAGAGTGGGGTGGAAAACAGTGGAGTGGCATAGTGTGGAGTGACATAGAGTAGAGTGTCATGGATTTACATGGAATACAGTGGAATAGCATAGACTGGAGTGGTGTAGAGTGAAGTTGTGCAGAGGGGAATAATGCAGAGTGCCGTGGCCTTTAGAGGTGTGGCACAGAGTGGAGTGGCATAGAGTTGAGAGACACAGAGTGGCTTGTGTATAGTGGAGTGGTGTAGAGAGGGATAGCAGTGAGCTGAGTTGTGTACATTCAAGTGGGGCAGACTGAAATAGTATAGAGTGGAGAAGCATAGAGTGGCACGGAGTCAAGTGACATAGAGTCGTATACTATAGAGTGGAAGTGGCATAGAGTGGAGTGGCATACAGTGGAGTAGCAAACAGTGGAGTGGTGTACAGTGAAATAGTAAAGAGTGGACTGGCATAGAGTGGATTGGCATAGAGTGAACTGGCATGCAGTGGAGTGGTGTAGAGCAGAGTGGCATAGAGCAGAATAGCATAGAGTTGAGTGGCATATGGTGGGGTGGCATAAAGTTGAGTGACGTAGAGTGGAGTGGTGTACACTGGAATGTCATACATTAAAGTGGTATAAAGAAAAGTGGCCTAGAATTGAGTCGGATGGAGTAGAACAGCGTTGAGGGGAGTGGTGTACAGTCAAGTGACATAGATTGGGGTAGCATAGAGTGGTGTGGCTTAGAATGGAGTAACATAGAGTGGAATGGCATAGAGTGGAGTGTCATAGAGTGGAGAGGAATCCAGTTGAGTGGCTTAGTGAGGAGTGCCACAGAGTGTAGTGGTGTTAAGTGAAATAGCATAGACTGGAGTGATGTAGAGTGGAGTGGTATGGAGTAGAATAGTGCAGAGTGCAGTGGCATAGAGTTGAGTGGTGTAGAATGGAGTGGTATACAGTGGAGTGGTGTAGAATAGGATAGCATTGAGTGGAGTGGTGTACAGTCAAGTGGCATAGAGTGGAATAGCATAGAGTGGCGGGGCGTAGAGTGCTGCAGAGTCAAGTGCGGTAGAGTGAAATAGCATAGACTGTAGTGGTGTAGAGTGTAGTGGCATTCAGTGGAGTGGCATGGAGAAGGGTTAGGGTGACCACCTGGCATTGAGGCAAATTCTGTACAGGACTGTAAAAAAATTCAGGACAAAGGGTCAAACTTCAGGGCAAAAATTAAAGGACAAATGTCAGTTTTACAGACACACCCAAGAGAGGCCATGCCTCACTATGTTATCAGAGTATTTATATACTCTTTTTTTAACATAGCACTATTTATTCACTGTGGTCTTTTTGTGATTGCCTCCTGGTATGCTACATTCAGGTATCACATTACATCCTTGTTCAGGAGTAAATTAATGCCCTTCAGCACTGTGTCAAGGCATCACCCCAACCCAAATCTACCCAATCTTTCTTAAAGAGAACGTAACAGCAACATTTTGATTATGTTTCTGAACATTTTAAAACCTCTGGCAAACAGTTTGGGAAACATTAAGGTAATTAACCTTATGCCAGTTTAAACAAATTGAACAAAAATATCTGGCTCACCCCAACCGCACCTGGACTTTCAACCTAAAAAAAGAAAAATGAGGCAGGGCAGGTGGTGTGGGAGACAGTCTCACAACTAATGTCAGGATGTCAGATATCCACAACTTGTCTGTAGTCTCACAGCACCAGAGTATATGTCTGGGACTCTAAATTTATCTCAGAACTGGCAGCCAGGGCTACCAATCAAAGAGAATAAATGAGGAGGATGAAATCAAATGGGAGATCCATGGCAACTGAGTCCAATGGTTGTTGCTAAGAACTGGATAAATAAGGAAGAGAAGAACAAGGTGGGACAATTCCTAAAATCAGACAATATGGATCCACTAAAACTATCGGAAGGTAATGGGTACCTGGCAAGTTGTCTTTGCAGAAAGGAGATAAACAGAAGAGGCACTGTCTAGTGGTTGAACAAGCAGCACCCACCCAACTTCACAAACTCTTCTGGTGCAATGGCTGCTGTTCGTGCTTGTGAAGGGTGAGCAGGGGCCAGACCCCTTGCAAAGTTGTGCAAGGCAATTGCACTCTTTGTCCATATCTTAAAATGGTTTTGAAATTGAGCAAAAGCCAAACTAGTGATCTGGGTTATCCCTAAGTGTCAATTACACATCAAATCTTCAAAGTATTTGGGATGTAAATTGCACAAACAAAATGTAAACATTTTAAAATGTAATTAGTGTTTCTTTAATATATGGCACTGTTTTCCCCTTTACATACAATTAGACCTCAGATTGAACTAGGAGCCAGTTACCTTTCAATAACTAGTGACTAATATCTACCATTCTCCCACTGATTTTCAGGATGGAAATCTTGGCAGATTGATACAGTCCCTCTGAGCCCAGTTTGCCTTTTGGTCTTCTTTTCTGGTTACTGCAGTGGGCCATGTGGCACTAGTGAAGATGGTGGTGTAGGAAAGTACCATCTTTCTTGGCATGTTACCCCCAATTTCTACCTGTTTGTCAGTATGTTTTTCGTGTCTCAGTGGGATCCTGCTGGTCAGGAACCCAGTGCTAATAGTTTGTGGCCTAATGTGTATGTTGCCAGTAGTGCTTAACTGTGTCACTGAAGTTCTGCTAACCAGATCTTCAGTGCTTATGCTCTTTCTGCTTCCAAAATAGTCACTATAGTTTAGTGACTTCATATTCCAATTGGCACACTGGACCCCCCCCCCCTTATAAGTCCCTAGTATATGATACCTAGGTACCCAGGGCATTGGGGGTCCAGGAGATCCTTATGGGCTGCAGCATTTCTTTAGCCACCCATAAGGAGCTCAGACAAAGCCTTCCACAGGACTGCCACTGCAGCCTGCGTGAAATAGTGCACACACTATTCCACAGCCATGTTTACTACACTTAATTAACTTATAAGTCACCTATATGTCTAACCTTCATTTACTGAAGGCAAGGTGCAAAGGTACTAAGTGCGAGGGCACCCTTGCACTAGCAAAGGTGCCCCCACGCTGTCCAGGGCCAAATCCCCAGACTTCGTGAGTGCGGGGACACCATTACACACGTGCATTACACGTAGGTCAATACCTATATGTAGCTTCACAATGGTGACTCCGAATATGGCCATGTAAGGTGCCTAAGATCATGGAATCGTCCCCCCCATTCCAAATCTGGTACTGGGGGCAATCCCATGCATCCTGGGGGCTCCACCATGGACCTCCAGTCCTGCCAAACCAGCTCTCTGAGGCTTACACTGCAGTTACACCTACTGCCACCTCACAGACTTGGTTCTGCCCTCCTGGGGTCTGAGCAGCTCATTCCCAGGAAAGCAGAACAAACCATTTCCTCTGAGAGCAGGGTGTTACACCCTCTCCCTTTAGAAATAGGTGTTACAGGCCTGGGAGGGGTAGCTTCCCAGAGCCTCTGGAAATGCTTTGAAGAGCACAGATGGTGCCCCTCTTGCATAAACCAGTCTACACCGGTTCAGGGACCCCAGTCCCTGCTCTGGTGTGAAACTGGACAAAGGAAAGGAGAGTGACCACTCCCCTGTCCATCACCACCCCCAGGGATGGTGGCCAGAGCTCATCCAGTGTGTCCCTGGTATTAGCCATCTTGTTTTCCAACGTCTGGGGACACTCTGGAGATCTCTGAGTGGCCAGTGCCAGCAGGTGACATCAGAGACCCCTCCTGATAGGTGCATACCTGGTTAGGTAGCCAAACCCCCTTTCAGGGCTATTTAGGGTCTCTCTTGTGGGTTCCTCTTCAGATTCAGTTTGCAAGTTTCCACCAGGAATCCTCTGCAACCCCTGCTTCAGCTTCTGACCATCAGATCAACCGCAGACTACTCTCGGAACCGCTGTAACTGCAACAAAGTATCCATAAAGGCTACTGCGACCCTACAACTTCAGCTCCGGCCAGCAACTGCAACAGTTTCCAAGGTGTGCACACTCTGAGGACTCCCTGCCTTTCCCTTGCACCAGAAGAATCGAAGGAATCTCCCGTGGAGTGACGGAGTCACTTCCCTGCTCCAGCAAGCACCTTCCAAGACGACGACCGGTTCTCTGGTACTCCTCTCCTGGTGATGAGCTTGCTCCCTGGAACACAGGTGGTGGACCCCTTCGACCCAGACTGTCCTAAGGTCCAGCTGTCCAAATTTGGCAGAGGTAAGAGCTTGCCTTGCCCGTTTGCAACAGTACCCCTGTGCACTGCGTCATCTCTAGCTTCTGGGGCCTCTGAGCACTTTTTTCAAGAATCCTTTGTGCACAGTGTGTCCCAGGTCCCCAGCACTCCATCCTGCATTGCACAACTCACTGAGTTGTTCTCAGGCGGTGTGGGACTTTCTCTTGTTGTGCTACTCAAACCGCAATCAACACCTCTTTTGTCCCCATGTCCTGGGACTCCTGTGGGTGCTATCTGGTCATCTGTGAGCTCTCCCCAGAGTTGGGAGCCCCCTCTGCCTCCTTAGTCCAAATTGAGGCTCCCAGGTCCCTCCTGGGTCCAGGCAATGCCATTTTGATGCAAAACGTGACCTTGCTTGAACCATGGCTTGTTGGACAAATCCACCACCGCAAACTGCCTGCATCCAACATCTTGACATGGGACATCTCCTGAACCATGCAGGAACCCACAGTCATCTTCTTTGGTGTTCTTCTACAGACTTCTTCTAACCAGAGAATCCTCTTTTGCACCATCTTCTAGGTTAGCAGGGGCTCCTGTCCTTCCTGGAATCTTCTGCGACTTCTGGACTTGTTCTCCTCTCTTCACAGGGTGTCAGGTCCAGGAATCCACCATTTGTTGTTTGCAGCCTTGTTTGGTTCTTGCAATAACTCTTATTACGACTTGTAGTGTGTCCTGATGAAACTTGCAGTACTTTACTCCTACTTTCCTGGGCTCTGGGGTGGGGTATTTTACTTACCTCTGTGGTTTTCTTACACTCCCAGCACCCCTCTACACACTACACTTGCCCAGGGGGGAATTTGTGATTCGCATTCCACTTTCCTAGTATATGGTTTGTGTTCCCCAAAGGCCTATTGCATCCTTTTGCATTCTATTGTATTTTCTACTATTTGCACTATGCTGTGACTATTTACTTACCTGATTTTGTTCTCTAGTGTATATATTGTGAATAATACTTACCTCCAGAAGGAGTATTGCCTCTAAGATATTTTGGCCTTGTGTCACTAAAATAAAGTACCTTTATTTTTGGTAACACTGAGTATTGTCTTTTATTGTGTATAAGTACCGTGTAACTGTAGTGGTATTGCAGGAGCTTTGCATGTCTCCTAGTTCAGCCTAAGCTGCTATGCTACAGCTACCTCTAGACAGCCTAAGCTGCTAGAACACTGACTACATTTCACTGATGAGTGATAACTGGACCTGATATAAGGTGTAAGTACCTAGGATACCCACTACAATCCAGGACAGCCTCCTACAGGTGGGCTACCCTGATGATAGTATTATTTTGCAAACCTTACCCTACTCGGCCTTCATTCCTTCTTCAGCCATGCCGCACATCTGATTTGGTCTCTGGGGCACCATCGAGTAGCTCTTTCCACTCTAAGGCCACCAGTGACTATTGGTGGATTAGGCCTTCTGGACTTAGAATGCTATTATTCAGCTGCACAGGTCCAATGCGTGGCTCGCTGGTTTTCTGCCCACCCCTCTGCATGAGATGTGATTTATCCATAAAGACTTTTAAGGAGGGCTTACAGCACTGCTCTTTGTTTCCTACTGACCATTCTACGTCTCACCATCTGGGGTTATCATGCACAGCTTTCTCGTGCCTTGCTAGAACCTGTAACCTCACTGACATGAAGAAACCCTGTGCTCCTGCACTACCTTAAGCCTTCCCACTAGCACAGAACGGCTATGCTCAGAGCAACTCCATCACTGGCATGCTGCAGGTGTCTTAAAATTGGGGGTTTGTTTCGGGACACAAGCTACTAAATTTCAAAACCATTGTGGCAGACTACCATCTTCACCCCAGTCAACTCCTTACTTACAACCACCTCAAACAATCATTAAATACCCTAATTCATGCCTGCCACCTAGCTCTAACCCTAGATTGAGGTGTCCCAGAAGCTCTACACCATTGGGACTGATGAGATGGGTTTACAGACTTTTCCTGCAACATGGAGACCACTCCTGGTCTTCTCATCAGACTACCTGGGTGATTGATGTGGCCTAACCTCTGCAAGATACGGACTGGACTAAAATACTGGACTTTCCCCACAAAGTATCTCACGGCTATCACTTTAAGTACATTCATAGCGCTTCCTTGGGAATGTATTCTGCCTGTTGCATTCCATTGGCTTTGTAGTTTGTAAATCACATCTTTCTGCTTTCAATTTGCTGGCTTTATTTGTTTTAGGCTATGCAGCTTGAGTTCGTCCCTTTCCTTGTCCGAAACTTATTTACAGTATCCTTCCGAGCGCTCCCTTTCGGTAAACAAGCCTGTAAATCTCGTTTTTATCTCATCACATTTGCTGTGCATTCAAAGAACAAGGTCAAATGTCTGGCTCTGTCTTCAGTGAGAACTTAGTGTTTACTTTTCTTTCTCTGACTTCAAAGTGAGAAGATTTATGCAACAACACTCTTGCTAGATATTGGGGTTAGGAAAGAGTTTTTTCTATCACATCAGAATTAGGAGTACAAATGAAGCACATTTTTGTTAATTCTAAACTGTGCTGGAAACAAATACCTTTACATGATTAAAACAAATCATTGGATTAGGTGATGATATATCCACACATCATCGTCTGGGCACTGTTTAGTTATATTTGAAAAACTGGATGTCTGTGCAAATGTAATGGTCATTTCAATCAAAAACGTGTTGTTTATAATGGCTGTGTGTTACCACACCACAAATAATCCACTCCATTCTGCTCTGTACCACTCCACCCCACTGCACCGTACTCTGCATCACTCCACTTTACACCATTGCATGCCACTGCACTGTGGGGCACTGCACTCTTCTCCACTCTGCTCCACTCCACTCTATGCCACTGCATTCTGTTACTTCACACTACGCCTCTCTACTCTACTCTGTACCACTCCACTTTATGTCAATGCACTTTACACTTCTTTACACCACTGCCCTCTGCGCCTCTGCATGCTATACCACTCCAGTCTAGGCAGCACCGAACTAGTATGCACAACTCCACTCTATGCCACTCTGCATCACTGCACTGTACATCACTGTACTCTATGCCAATATACTCTATACTAATGTACTTCACTCTTTAACACTCAACTCTATGCCCCTGCACTCTACATCAATACACTGCACATCACTCTACTCTATGCCACAGTACTCTACACCACTTTACTCTATGCCACTCTACGCAACTCCACTCTACCCTGCACCTCTCCACTCTACGCCACTTCACTCTACT
This sequence comes from Pleurodeles waltl, assembly GCF_031143425.1. Classification (NCBI taxonomy): domain Eukaryota; kingdom Metazoa; phylum Chordata; class Amphibia; order Caudata; family Salamandridae; genus Pleurodeles; species Pleurodeles waltl. The sequence goes on from NC_090437.1 coordinate 1,073,842,060, forward strand.
GTTAAACTATCCACTTTACGACACTGCATTTTGAGCCAGTGCATTCTATGCCACTGCACACTGCACCTCTTCACTCTATGCAACTGCATTCTACTCTGAAACAAGTTAATCTACACCACTGCACTCTACGCCACTCTGCTCCACTGCACTCTGAACTACTGCACTCTGACACTCTACTCTGCAACACTGCATTGGCTGCCATTATACTCTACACCACTCTACTCTGTACTACTGCATTCTGCACAAATACTCTCTAATCCACTGCACTCTATACCACTCTACTCTGCATACCTCCACTGTACGTCACTGTACTTTATAGCACTATACTCTGTTCTGCACTGCATCACTCTACACTACTCCTCTCTGCACCACACTATGCCACTGCACTCTATGCCACTTGAGTCTACTATATACTCTATGCCAATGCACCACTCTACACTACTGCACGCTCTGCTACTCTATTGTAAGCCACTCTACTCTACTGCACTCTATGCCTCTCTACTCTGCCCCATGCCACTCTATACCACTGCACTCTACACCAATGCACTCCAAACAACTGCACTGTATGCCACTGCCCTTTATTCTGCACCACTTTACTCTACGCTACTGCTCTCTGTACCACTCAACACCACTGCACTGACACTCTACTCTGCAACATTGTACTCTCCGCCACTTACGCTACACCACTCTACTCTGTACAACTGTATTCTACATGACTGTACTCTATGCCACTGCACTCTATGCCACTCTACTCTGCATCACTCCACTCTATGCCATTGCACTCTATAACACCATATTCTGCTCTGCACCTCTCTACACTACTCCAATCTGCACCACTCTATGCCACTGTACTCTATGCCACAGAAGATTACTCTGCACTCTATGTCATTGCACCATTCTGCACTACTGAACTCTCTGCCACTCTATTGTAGGCCACCATACTCCACTGCACTCTATGCCACTCTACTCTGTCCCATGTCACTCTATGCCACTGCACTTTACGCCAATGCACTCTAAACAACTGTACTGAACGCCACTGCCCTCTACTCTGCACCACTGTACTTTATGCCACTGCTCTCTGTGACACTTTACTCCACTTTACACAACTGCACTTACACTCCACTCTGCAACATTACACTCTCCGCCACTGCACTCTATACCACTCTACTCTCTACTACTGCACTCTATGCTACTGCACTCTATGGCACTCTACTCTGCATCACTCCAATCTACACCACTGCACTCTACAGCATTAACCTCCACTCTGCACCACTCTACGCCACTGCAGTCTATGCCACGCAAGTCTACTCTGCACTCTATGCCACTGCACCACTTTACACTACTACACTCTCTGCTACTCTACTCCACTGCACTCTATGTCACTCTACTATGCCCCATGCCACTCCATGCCACTGCACTGTAAATCACTGCACTCTACACCAGTGCACTTCAAACAACTTCACTGTACCCCACTGCACTCCACTCTGCACCACTGTGCTCTTCGCCACTGCTCCTATGCCACTCTACTCCACTCTAGACCACTATACCACTAACTTTTAGCCATACTGAACAGCAGCATCTTTGCTGTATAACATGGCTAAAACACATTGGCAAAGCCAAAAACCCTTGTGTAGACAAGACCTATTGGCTTTGCCAATGGTTGTTAGTACTATGAAGTGCTGAGGTCCCTGAAAGAACTGTGAATCTGTAAGTCCTTATTTTGAGCATGCATTACACACATCACAATATAGGCTGCTACAAAATGCGCTATACATGTCAGTTAAATAAAACAAATACTTCTAAAACGCAGATTTGAATAATAAACAGATCATACCCAATACTAATATTTTTTAGAACAGTGCATTAAAACCACACACTCCACAGCTCACATTGGAATACCATTACAGTACCTCTCTAAAAGAAAATATATTCAGCTCTCATCAGAACGCTTCAAGTAACTCCTTTGATTAGAGCCACTACATGCTTCAGAGTCCCTTTACAATTGCAGATTTACCAGTTGTGCACATTTGTATTCCTTTAGGGAAGGAGGCACCCTGGCAAGCTGGCCTGTTTCTTATCTTTCTGCCCCTCCTTCTGTCAGAGCACAGGAGACTCCCTGCCATTCAGTCCAGCTGGGAAAACTGATCTGTCCTAATTAGTTTTGTCTTTTAGGTGAAAGGCTAAAATGACGGACAGATGCTGTCCATTAACCCTTTCATCACGGACAACGGACGGCAGGGCAAAATTACGGGCAGGCAGTGAAAATTACGGATGGGTGGTCACCCTATGGAGAGTGGCATAGAGTGGAATAGCATAGAGGGGAGTGCCATAAGGTGGAGTAGTGTGAAGTTGAGTGATATAGAGTGGTATACAAAGGAATGGCATAGAGTGGTGTGGCATAAAGTGGAGAGGCCTAGAGTTGAGTAGAGTAGACTGCCATAAAGTGGAGAGATGTAGAGTAGAATAGCTTTGAGTGACATGGCATTCCGTCATGTGGCATAGAGTGGAATAGTGTAGAGAGGAGTGGCGTGGAGTGGAGTGACATTGAGTTGAGTGACATACAATGGAGTGGCACAGTGTGGATTGCCTAGAATGGAGTGACATAGAGTGAAGTGAAGTAGAGTGAAATAGCATAGACTGGAGTGGTGAAGAGTGAAGTGGTGTAGAGTAGAATAGCACATAGTGCAGTGCCATAGAGAGGAGTGGTGCAGAGTAGAGTGACATAGAGTTGATTGGCTTAGAGTGAAGTGTCATACAGTGGATTGGTGTACAGTTGAATAACGTAGTAGAGTGGCATACAGTCAAGTTGTTTACATTGGAATAGTGTAGAGTTATGTCATGTTATGTTAGTTGGATTTGTATGGAGCAACTTATCACCCGTGAGGGTATCCAAGAGCTGGAGCAAGAGCATGGGCATGCTGGTGCTCCTAGTTGAACAGATAGGTCTTCAGACTCTTCTGAAAGTTGAGCAATGTAGTAGCAGTTTTGATCTGTAGAGGAAGTTTGTTCCAGTTTTCGGCAACAATAAAGGATAAAGAATGCCCTCCTGTCTTGTTTCTGTTGATTCTCAGGATTTGAATAAGGGAGAGAGAGGTGGAGCGTAGTTGTCTGGGTGGATGGTAGAGTTGGAGTTAGTCATTGATGTAAGCTGGTCCTGTTTTGTGGAGGGTCTTGTATGGGTGGATGAGCAGCTTGAATTGGCATCATTTCTGGATGGTGGCCAGTGGAGCTCAGTGAGGTAGGGTGTGACGTGGGCATTTCTGGGAAGGTCTAGGATGAGTTTGGTGGTGGTGTTATCAATGGTCTGGAGTCTTTTTGTGAGATGATTGGAAATGGCACAGTAGTGTGCATGGCTGTAGACAAGTCTGCTAATGAGGGCTAGGGTCACAGTGTGTCCTGTGTGCATGGGTAGGCATTTGAAGATATATTGGAGCATTCTAAGAATGTGACAGCAGGATGCAGCCATGGCCTTGTTGCTCAAATGTGGACTTACCTTAAATAAATGAAAGACCAGAGGCATCTAACAAAGCATGTAGTGTCTGTTCAATTCAACGCAATGGTCAGAAGAGCACAGTACAGAGACGGCATCTGATGATTGTCTCTCGAAGTTGCAGAGTTTTTGTCATCTTTTTATACATTGTTTTGAGGTGCAACAAAATGATTGAATACATTCTTTCAAAAAAAGAATCCGTGTCTATTCTGAGGCCATAAATCAAACCATCTGATAAAGTGTGGAGGTGGGTTTCGACCTTGTGTGGACATAGTGTGGACCAGTAGGTAACATGTCCAGATGTCCGGTATGGGGAGCGTGTGATCACTGCATGTGGTGTGTGTGCTGTGTTCTGATTGGCTGTGTGTTTCTAACCTCATGTGTCATTGAGGGCCCCCTCTGACTTCCCTCCTGGGTAGAGTCCACGTGGTCCTTCCTGGTCCCCTGCAGCTACACTTTCCGCTAACCTTGAGTTTTGTGTGTGCCAAGGCCTGTTGACGGAACACGAAGATGCAATCCTCCTGCCGGCATGGGACATCACCTGCCTCCTCCAGGATCCCAACTTTGTCTTTTTGGGTGCAGTGCTGATTCTTCTTCTTTACCGGTGGTTCATTTCTTGCACCTTCATCCTGGTGGGTAGGGGCACCTGCCTTTCCTGGTCTGTGCTATGCTTCTTGGACTTGGTCCCCTTCTTCCACAGGTCCTTTTGTCAAGGATTCCACTTTTGGTGTCTTGCAGTCTCTTCTGGGTTTTTCATTATTCTTCTTTACTTCTCTTTGTGTGTTCTGGGGGACTTACTATGATTTACTCCTGTTTTCCTGGTTTATGGGGTGGGTTATGGTACTTACCTTTGGACTTTTCCTAGTACTTCCAGCTCCCCTCTACACAATACACTTACCTAGGTGGGGGACCAACTTTCGCATTCCATTTTTTTAGTATATGGTTTGTGCTCTCCCAGGGCCATTTCTCTCTATTGTGATTTTCACTAATTGCACTGTTTTTTAACTGTTTTTATGCCTATTTCAGCATACTAATTTATATAATTTGTGTATTACTTACCTCCTAAGGGAGTATATAGCCTCTATGGTATTTTTGGTCTTTTGTGTCTCCCAAATGAAGTACCTTTATTTTTGTAATACTGACTATTTTCTTTCATGTTTGTATGTACTAAGTGTGAGTACAGTTGAACTGCATGAGCTTTGCATGTCTCCTGGATATGCCTTGGCTGCTCATCCACAGCTACCTCTAGAGAGCCTGGCTCCTAGACACTGACTACAGTACACCAAACATGGATACCTGGACCTGGTATAAGGTATAAGTACCATAGGTACCCACTACACACCAGGCCAGCCTCCTACAAAAGGATTCTTTTAGTTAGTAAATCTAAATTGTTTGTGCAGTTTTAAAGTTATAGGGTATGTAAGAAGCCTGGCCTTTTGCAGTGCCCCCCCCCAACTTTTTTCCCCAATGTGTGACCCCTAAATAGTGGTTTTCTGATTCCGAGGGTACCCTGGGCTCTGGTAACCAGACCTAATGCTTGTGCACTGACTAAAAACATATGCAAATTAGGCACAGTTGTAATTGGCATGACAACCTACCTCTACGTCCCTACTATATAATATCTTATGTAAATAATTAGTCTCTCTGAAATTATTTGATATGGGTACACACACCTTATATCCTAATTTAAATAATACTTTCTGGAAGCCATAAATTAATCAAAGGGCATTTAGATATAAATCAAGATATGTAATTCTATTAGATACATATAGACAATATCTCATATTTACAAATAGTAAGATGAAAATAGAATAAATGCTATTGTTCTAACAAAAACTACTGAAGGTAGAAAGAAAAAAAACACTACACTCACTCCATCACTCGTACAGGGCAGTATCCAAACTACAGAACCATCCCTAAAGATATCTAAAGTGGAAAGCAATAAACACTGATAGTAACATAGTAAACCAAATGATAAAAAACACTACATCAATTATTCATAAAGAGTTTTAACACATAAATAAGGTTAAAAATCACACTAGTTATACTGAATTCCATAGTGTGAACAAGATATTGGGTTTTCCTTGTATATTTTTAACAGCCAAACATATATTAATGGTCACATTTCTTCACCATGTGCTAATTTCGTCAAACAACATGGCATGAAATAGGTGTATCCCTCTATTTTATCAAACCAAAAATAAATGTGTTATTTTTTAGTGATCCACTTATTTTCGCCATATGTCTTTACATCTGTTAACACTCATAATTAGCCATGATCCACTATAGTGCCAACTCCATTAGCTCGTATTGTACGTCATTTGACACTTATGTGCCCATCTCCATTAAATCCAAAGAAGTTATTATTAAGAACAATATCTAGACATTTAATAACAAAATCATATTGGGGATTTGATTCAAAGTCACTTAGATGTTCTCTGATGGTTTCCAAAGCTTGCCTGTGTGGGATGTTGCTATACACGGCTTCTAAGTCCATAGTTACCAGAATTTCTTGTTCAGGATTAAACTGCATTCCTTCTAGTTTTGAAATATGGTGACCCATGTCTTTAACATGTGAAGGTAAATGAATAACAAAAGGTTTAAGAATAGTCTCCACATATTGAGACACTGATTCTATAGCTGACCTAATAGTGGAAAGTATAGGGCGCAGTGGTGGATCTATAGAGTTTTTGCAAACTTTAGGAATCCCATAAATAATGGGCAATCTAATATGAACTTGAGTAATCAATTTTTTTTGACAAATCAATCCTCTTTGTAGTACTAAGCTGCTGTTGTCATATATTTTTATACTGATTCCTCTAGTTCTTTGTCACTCTCAAATAAAAATCAGGGCATTTTAGCATGGTGGTCATTTTGTCTATGTAATTGATAGTGTCTAAGATTGCTATGCCTCTTCTTTATCACACAGTTTAACAGTGATCTTGTTGTCCTGTTTTAGATATCTAAAGGCAAAATGTCTTTCTTATTCAAATTAAACTGAGGTTTGGGAACATATCTTTATATGGTCTTTATTTTCTGCCACACTGTCTTATCAAAAATGGCAACTTCAGGACCCAGGCTATCTAGATTTGGGATGAACATTGATATAGGTTTCAGTCCTGATCTGTTCTTTTCTAGCATAGTAGAGTATGTAGAAAAATATTTTTTTAAACAAATTCTTCTGAAAAATGCAAAAACAAATCTCTGAACAGCTCGAATCTATTAAGATCAGTGCTGGGAACAAAAGACAATCCTCTACATAACAATGTCTCGGTAGAGGCATCAAACAGTTTAGAGCTAAGATTGAATAAAAGACTATTGTCTAATCCCACCAGTATTAATTGTGTCACGTTTGAAGAAAATGTGGGGTAGGGTCTGAATTTGGAAATCTGTTGTATCTAAATCTATGTCTGTGCTTGCCTCTTCTGTTGCCTAAAAAACGTGTGTCTGACTGACTTTGGTCTGATTGGTCAGAGTTCAGTAGTAAAGCACACCTGTAACCAGGATTCTGGAGGATTTTCCCAAGGGGCTGGGGGGGGGAGTCTACAGCTATGCCAGTAAAGGATAAGCAGGAATCTGAGCTGCTTCCACACCTCAGTCTCCCACCTGAGTATGTTCCTTATGTGGCAATCCTCACCAACGTGCCCCCGCTTTCATCTGGTATACTTTAATCCACATCCCACATCTCAACATAAGAACAAGGTTGGGCACTGGTTAGGGAAAAACTGTGCTTTCTATTCCAATGAACTTAAGCATATTTTATTTGTGAGGCGAGTGGACTGCGTTGCCCAGCAGTTAATACCTTATGTAGGGATTTTATCATGCTTAATTGTTGTTCCCCTGTATAAGCCCATCGTCTAATTGCTTCCTGGATGCCACATTCTATTGGGATGGACGGTATTAAGCTGGTTCTGATGGCCTTTTTTTTCACAGACCACCGGATTTGTCATTGAGAAGGCCATCAGTTATGGGAGTTGCTGCGTACTTTCAAAGGGCGGGCAGACCAGCTTGCATTCAGCTGTACCTGCCACTTGCCAATAGATTTACAGCACTTGCTAGCCTGGAGGGCACTGATTGACCTTCTGGCACTGTTTGCTTTCATTTTATGATGAGGCTGTTGGGTGTAGTACTAATGGTGGTAAGTCCCACTCTCCACAGTATCTGGGACCTGCGGGCAGGGGTAAAGGTTGTACTTTGTTCCTTTTCATTTCCTGGAACTTTGCAGGGTGCGACCCAAAGTTACACAATGAGCACTGGATGGTATATATCTTCTCTTCTGACTTTGCTTTGGGCCCTTATTATGACATTGGCTGTGACTGTAAAAGTGGTGTTCATACTGCCAACAGCCTGGCGGTAATTATCACCAAATTATGACCATGGTGGTGATACCTCCCATAGACAGCCAATGTACCACACCAACCGCCAGGGCTTTAACACCACTGACCACGTTTGAAGCCATCAACAGCCAGGCGGAAGTCAAGGTACCCCCCTCCATATTATGAATTAGCAAACTGCCAGGATTTACAAGGGGGTACCAACGGCATCAAAAGCCTGGAGGAAATACTTCACAGAAAACAAAAGACTCACCATCAGGGACACAGAGGACTCCGCTGCCGCTATGGAACCGGAACTCCAAATCTTCCTGATGCTCTAACAAGCCATGGCCATCCTGGAACACCAAAACTGACGAAGATGATGACAGTAAGTACAGCCGCCTAGCACACAAGGGAGGGAGGGAGGAAAAAGAGAGTGACATACACATGCACAACACACACCATTCACACACACCATACACAGAACCAGCTGCAGAGTAAAACCAGTGTCGCAAGGCCCACATGAAAATAATGCAAGGACAACAATACTGATGTACGAACACTGTAATTTGCTGCCAACAGCCACCATAAAGAAACATGAAATGTACAGACAGGCTTCAATGTTCAGATTGGGCCAATGGCAAGTCCAAAGTACCATTGGCCCACATGGCCACAGGGCACAGTCCAGGGCCCAACCTGACTCCTGACATAATCAGAACTCCACTGTTCAGGGGCATCATGTTGGAAAAGGGCAGGCACCTCAGGGGGGAGGGGGTGGGAGATGCTTCAGCTGAAGTGGGTAACATGCCTACTTGTTCTGGAGGGGGCTCCTTGCCCAATTATCACTGGAAGGGAGACAAAGGTCACAGTCTCTGGAGTGGGTGACATGCCCACTGTTCTGGAGGGTGCTCCTTGCCCAATTGTCACTAGAGGGGAGAGAAAGGCCACAGTCTCTGGAGTGGCTAACATGCCCAGTGGATCTGGAGGGGGCTCCTTGCCCAAACGTCACTGGAGGGGACTGAAAGGCCACAGTCACTGGAGTGGGTATCATGCCCACTGGTTCTGAAGGTGGCCCCTTGCCCAATTGTCACTGGATGGGAGTGAAAGGCCACAGACACTGGAGTGGGTAACATGCCCACTGGTTTTAAAGGGGGCCCTTGCCCAATTGTTGCTAGAGGGGAGTGAAAGGCCACAGTCTCTGGAGTGGGTAACATGCCCATTGGCTCTGGAGGGGGCTCCTTGCCCAATTGTCACTGGAGGGGAGTGAAAGGCCACAGTCTCTGGAGTGGGTAACATGCCAACTGGTTCTGGAGGGGGCTCCTTGCCCAACAATCTTTGGAGGCTGGGCTACTTGCCCTCAGCTGGTGGAGGGGACTCCTTGGGTACCTCTGTTTGTGGAGGAGGCTCCTTGGGTGCCTCTGCTGGTAGAGAGGGCTCCTTGCCCTCTGCTGGTGGAGGGGACTCCTTGCCCTCTGTTGGTGGAGGGGGCTCATTGGCTTTCATTGGTGGTGGAGGGGGAACCTTGTCTTTCTTTGGTGGTGGAGGGGGATTCATGTGTTCCCTCTTGTGACAGGGCCCCTTCGCCTTTGACATGTGACTGGTGTTCTTGCCTCCAGGCCTAGGAGGTACCTCCACTGACCCCGTCCTCTGTCCCTTGTGTTTCGCCACCCTAGTCCTCCCTTTCTGAGGCGGAGGTGTGCACTTACCAGGAGTGGCTGCCGTCACACTCAGGGGCCCCTTTGGGCCAGCAGCTGTTTTTGGGTGGGAGTTGTGGCAGACTGTTTGGCTGAGGTGCTGGGCTGGGTCGTTGGGACCCTGCACTTACGGGCAGGACGGGGGTGGAGGGGGAGGGAAGAGGTCAAGTTGGGCAAAGAACAGCTTCTTAGGGACGTTGGGGTGGGATGTGAGAGGAGGGATAGGAGTGGAGGTAGAGGGAGGGGCTGTAGAAGGTGTCCATCTGCTGGACTTGGTTGTAGGTGCAAGGACAGTGTGCGTGTGTGAGGTGGATGGCTGTTGGGTGTCTGAGTGGGAGCGTTTGTGTCTCTTAGGGGGGACAGAGGGGTTGGAAGGGGACAAACAGGACATGTGGATGGATGTTGCGGAGGTGTCTGCGAGTGAGGTGTGTGTGCTGCATGATGTGGTGATGGTAGTTGTGGCTGTTGATGCAGTGCAACCAGGTGTATGTGCGGATGTGACTGTGAGGGAGTAGGAGGGGAGACAGTGGAGGCCATGGATATTGTTTGTACAACTGTCTGTTGTGTGTGTGAGTGCTTGTGGCTTGAAGTGTGCTGCCTGTGTTTGTCTGTACCACTCTTGTGTGATGTTTTGTGTGCATGCTCGTCAGTATGTGTGCATGGGATGGGTTGGGGTTGAGGAGACTGGGACTGGGATGTGGTAGTTGGACAGGGGGCGGTAGGACCAGGGATACTGGCTACCATCAGAGAGGAGGCTCTGAGCCTGAAACCTTTTCTGTAGGACCGCAAACCCACCATGGATGCCCTCCGAGTAGTCACTGCATCACTGAAACTGGGATTCCAGCACCTGGATAGCACTCACTATGGTTGCCTATCCTACAGAGATGGATCTCAGGAGGTCAATAGCTTCCTCACTGAGGGCAGCAGGACTCAATGGGGCAGGGCCTCAGGTGCCTGGGGCAAGGGAGATGCCCACCCTCCTGGGAGAGCGGGCACGGGCACCTCGGTGGGGGGGCTACTGGGAGGGCGGTGGTGGTACAGGGTGGCGGCTGTGCCTGTAGCTGGGGTAGTTCCAGAAGTGTCTGCCACCACTAGGGAGCTTCCATCGGAGGAAGAATCAGAGTCAGTGTTGTCACCTCCTGTCCCCACCATGGTGCTCCGTCCCACTGGCCTCCTCAGCATCGGTGGACTCTGCCTCCTGGGTCCCATTGGCTGCAGCTCCCTCAGTAGCCAGTGCCACTGCTCCTCTGCCAGATGATGCTATTGCACACATGGACAGTATAGCAGAAGACTATAGGGGGGAGAGAAAGGGAGCACTGGGTCAATTACAGCACCAGCACCACAGATGGCATACACATTACCATCACACACAGGGATCAAGATTGAGCACTGTGCACTGCACTGGCATTCCATTGGCTAGGTACCACAGCAAGATGAGAGCCAAACACAGCCATCTGCACCCCTCCTGGGACCTACTATGCCACGTCTGACATGGAATGCCACCTAGCTAGATAACAAGATTTTGCCATTCACCCATTTACCCTGAGCTGGACCGCGCAGCAATGTCTGAGCTGGCATTAAGGGGCACCTTAACCTAACTGAAACCCACCACAAGGATCCCATGCCAGGTAACACGGATGGTTGTTACACACACTGTACTCACCCCCTTGTGGCTCCTGTGCTGCCCTCAAGTGCCCATCCAGCTCTGGGTGGGCCACCACCAGTATGCAGGCCATCAGGGGGGTCAGGTTCCGATAGGCACCCCTCCCTCGTTGGAAGGCCATCCCCAGCTGGGCCTCCATGGTCTTCTGGGTCCAGCGTCTCAGGTCCTCCCTTTGTTTCCTACAGTGGGTGCTCCACCTGCTATAGATCCCCAGGATCCACACGTCCTTGGCGATGTCACGCCATAATCCCTTCTACTGATGGGCGCTGACCTGCAGAAGAAATACAGACAGGAGGACACCATTAACCATACAATCCAGCCTGCCATACATATGGCCCACAAATACCATTTCCCCTCATCAGGCACACACATCACCCAAAGCCCTGCATGTACACTACCACCAGCCATACCCTGCACCCAAATGACACACTGCTAGCACACACACATCTCCATGCAACCTTGTTGCATGCATTGTCCCCATACTTTACTCACCTGTTGGTCTGGGGGCCAATACAGCTGTCCATACAGGGGTAGGACCCCGTGACCCCGTTTACCAGGCACTTCAACTCCTTTGAATTGAAGACAGGGGCCCTTTCCCCTGTCACACAGGCCATTGCAGGGATCATACTGAGGTCACAACAACACACGCAGTGGATGTGTTATCCTGTGGAAAGTCAGGAATCAAGTGAGGTCATAGACAGAAAATGGCTGTCACGTCCGTGGCGGTGTACACCATCACCACCGCTGGTGATCCTCATTGGACACTGTACTCCATAGAGCCCCATTTTAGCCAATGAGGCATAGCAAGACCGCCTTTCACCATGATGCCCAATGCCGGCGGAGTTACATCACTTCCACCGGTCCCTACATACTGGACAGGCGCTCCTCATTTTATGGTGCTGGTCAACATTCTGAAATAGAAAACTGCGCCATTGCTGTCAATTGTACATACATTGCCATTTCATAGTCCAGTTACATACACGGTCAATGTACACTGAAGTGGTGGTTCCATTGTTCACTTTGTTACTGCCTTCTCACTCTTGTGTGCCTTAGGTACCTACCACTACAGAGGAATAGGAGAAGGAGGCAAGCCCATGTGTACAGACCTCTTGTGGACTTGGCTACACTGGAGGGCAGGCATATAATACTCACCTATAGACTGGACAGGGCCACAGTCACAGAGCTGTATGATCAATTGGAGCCTGATCTGATATTCGCTATCCGTCATCTCACTGGGACGCCCCTCTGGTGCAGGTCATATCTGTGCTCCATTTCCTGGCAACTGGCTCTTTCTAAGTGACAGTGGACTAGGCAGCAGGAATGTCACAGGCAATGTTCTCAATAGTGCTGGCAAGGGTTTTGTTTGCCTGCCTCAAACACATGTGTAGTTACATCGCTTTCCCCAAAGTGGAAGATTTGGACACTATGAAGGCTGGATTCTATGCAATGGAACATATTCCTAATATTATTAGGGCCATTGATGGAACACATGTAGCATTTGTCCTCTCCCTCCCCGGCTCAATGAACAGGTGTTCAGGAATCGGAAGAGTTTTCACTCACTCAATGTGCAAACGGTGTGCCTGGCTGACCAGTACATCTCCCACGTCACTGCCAAGTATCCTGGGTCGATGCATGACTCCTTCGTTTTGAGGAATAGCAGCATCCTAAATGTGATGGCACAACTACAGAGGCACAGGGTGCGGCTAATAGGTGAGCCTGAGTCCCCACCCAATGCATGTAATTGTATGTCTTCAGGAATCATCCTCCATACCATTGTGCAAGGCTAATGTTTATTCCTCAATTCTTGCAGGTACTCTGGCTACCCAAACCTGTTGTGGCTCTTGACCCCTGTAAGGAATGCCAGGACAGGGGCTGAGAATAGGTATAATGATGCTCATTTGCAAACCAGGAGGATAATTGAGTGGACCCTCAGCCTCCTGAAGGCCAGGTTCAGATGCCTCCATCTGACAGGTGGATCCCTCAGCTACTACCCTCAGAAGGTCGCCTGCATGTTGCACAACCTGGCCATGAGACAACATGTGCCCTGTCTGCAGGAGGAGGGTGAAAATGCTCCTGTGGCAGCAGTGGACATCCAGGACAATGAGGATGAGGAGGCAGAGGATGAGGATGTGGACAACAGGACATCAGTCATTCTGCAGTACTTCCAATAACACACAGGTAAGACACTGGAACTGACCATTCCTCTGATTATTTATCTTTTCAGTGTGGCTGTAGCATGATGGCAGTCACTGCCTTACCATCCCAACTGACTGTCACCTATGCCTTCTCATTTTGCAGATTTTGGTGTGGTTACATCTGTGTACTTATGTGATGAGTCCAGGCAGCTACAGGCCATTATTTGTATGCAATCACAAAGTTCAGGACAATTGCACAAGATGAAACTGTCCATAGTATTGCACATTTTCATCACACAAAGCACTATCACTCAAGTTGTGTTCAAGGGTGTTTATTGTAGTGAAAATATACAAGGAACAGTGGAATGGAATGGGGTGATAGTTGAGGTAAGTTCAGGGTATTGGTCCAGTCTGTTTGTAGCACAGGTCCAGTGTCCAAGGGGCCATAGGAAGGGGAAGCAATGGCAGTTCAAAGTGGACAAGGTGACAGAGTGGAACACAAGGGGGACATTCAGGAGGGTCTCACTTCTTGGTGGTGATCTTGATCTTGGCAAGTGTCACTGACGTCTGTCTGGGTCGCAGAGAACGTTTGCGGAGTGGTTCACCTTCTGCAGGGGGAGGGGTGCTGGTGGCCAGCGGGTGCTGTGGCAGGGCCACCTATCCACTAGCTGCAGCAGATGTGGAGGGCTGTTCAGTTGACTGGCTAGTGGAAGGGGCCTGCTGGTATGCTGTATAGTCCCTCATGATGTTGGCCATATCACACAGCACCTCTGCAATGGAAACCATGGTGGTGTTGAGGGCCTGCAAATCTTTCCTAAACTCCTGGTGGTGTTCCTCCTGTAGCCACTGGTTCTCCTGCATGATGTTTAACATCTGGCTCAACTTGTCCTGGGATTGTTGGAAAGCCCCCAGGACATTGGTGAGTTCCTCCTAGGCAGTCGGTTCCCTGGGCCTGTACTCCCCCTGGTGCACAGCTGTCCTCTGCATGTCCCTGTCCCCCTCTGCCTGTGTCCCCTGAATGATGTGCCCACTGCCACTGATCCCAGGACTCTGACTGTCTTGGCTGTAAAGTGTGGATTAGGGTCCCTGTACAGGTGGGCACACTGCTGATTGACGTGTCCGGGGATAGAGGTGTGGGGCTTTGGGTGGCTGTTGTGGTGTTGGATACTGAGGGGGAGGCTCTGTGGTGGATTGGGTGTGGGCTGGGGTAGCCGACTGACCAGGGGTCCCTGATGGCCCATATCATTGCAGTTGCCCTGCCACCTTTGTTTGTGTATGGTGATGTCGTGTGGGATTGTTAGCTCTCCCTGCTGTGCATGCATTGGTGGTGGGTGTACATGCAGGGCTAGGAGGGATGTTCATGCAGTGGGTATGGCATGCAGGGCTTGGCATTCAGGTTAGTCAAATGTGGTGGTGCACTGTGGAGGGGAATTGAGTGAAGGGATGGGTGTCAGGGTGAGGGGAGGTGGTGGCATGCAGGTATGTGGGGGGATAGGTAGTAAATAGGTAGTAAATATTGACTCACCAGTGTCCAGTCCTCTGGCAACCCCAGTGAGTCTCTCAGGATGCAGTACTGCCAAGACTTGCTCCTCCCATGCTGTCAGCTGTGGTGCTGTCCATCGCCAATCCTCTGGATGGCAAGCTGGTGCCTTGCTACCATGGAACGTACCTTCCCCCGTAGATCGTTCTACCTCTTCCTGATGTCATCCCTTGTTCTTGGATGCTGTCACATGGCGTTCACCATGTGCATGATTCTCCTCTATAGCTCCATCTTCCTTTGCTGTACCTGTGCTCCAAATAGCTGACTGTTTCCTCCACCATGACCTACAACTCCTCATCTGTGAAACGGTGGTGCCTTTGTGGGGACATGGATGTTGTGTGGTGTGTGTTGTGCAGTGGGTGTTGAGTAATGTGGTGGAATGTTGGGTGCGAGACGGATGGTTGGGTGTTTGTGGTGTGTGTGTAGTTGTGTCTCTGATTTGCATGACTATCTCTTGGCTATTTTTCATGTTCGTAAAGGGTTGTGGGTAATGTGGGTGTGTATTTTATAGTGCTGTGGGTGGGTGGGTGTGGTGTGGTGCGTGTATCAGTATCAGGTGTCTGATTTGAGTTTTGGCCAATGTTGTGTTGTCATATATTTGGGTGGCCATTCTGACCACAGAATACCCCCCCAGGCACCAACCGCCAATGGTTACCGCCATTGAATGTCTGCCGTGGTGATTCGTTGATCATAATGTGAAGGGCATTGTTTTGTTGGGTTTACCACTAACCTTTGGTCTGGCAGATATGTGTTTGTGGCAGTATTCTGTCAGTTTAGTGTGTGTGTGATATTATGGCAAACGGATGTTCGCCTCTGCAATGGTATGTTGGTGGCCGTCACACGGTGATAAGCTGGATTTACCGCCAGTGCCATAATGAGGGTCTTGGTCTCAAGGGGAGGCTGAGTGGGATGGGTTTCAGAAATTTGCAGTCCCCCCAACCTTGGGACAAGGGACTATGGGTGGGTTGGTGATGCTTGTCCGCATTTCTAAGAGTTATAGAGCCTTTCAGTTTGACTGTAATCATCAGAGCATTTTAGTGCAGTGTAAGGGCTGGGGTGCCAGATTCAAGTGTTATTTGTAGCCCTATCAATTCTTAAAGCTAGATTGGAATCTATCTCCTGCAAATTTTGTGTCATCGCTGTGGGAGATTTCAAAGCAAAACGTGGGCCCTCCTTACGACATTTCCCGATCTACAGGCAAGACCACCATGCCAGTGGTGGCAGTACAGCGACAGCCATTTTATAAGTCACAAAGAACAAATGTCCGAAATCCTGCCACAAAAGCAACACCGCCAGACCGACTGATGGCAAAATGGTGACTGTCGTACAGCAGGCCCTTCCACACTGAGCCCATTTTGACTGCCCTATTACTAGTCAGTTTTCAGCACAGCGACACATGCACAGTGGTAAACCATCAGTGGTTCGCACCGCAGAAATACAAAAAGGCATCGCCAATAGTAGCCAACATCACATTGGACAGTAGGAAAACCCCACACCTGAAACACTTTCACACACCACACACCTGCCCATGGTACTGCATAACCCCCTCACACACCCACAATCCCTTGCGACTTCCATGACTAGCCACAGAGACAAAAGCCATGAAAGGACACCCCATACAAATACCTTCACACTTTGCACACACCACCACCACAACCCACCAGCACCCACATCCAAACACCCCCACATAACCAATCCCCCCACACTGCACCCTACCCATACAGAATCCCCCAACATGTCACGCCAGAAGCACCCACTGTTCACAGACAAAGAGTTGCGGGTCATGGTGGACAAGATCGTCGGAGTAGAGATACAACTGATGGGAGCCCAGGTCCAGACAACATCGTTAGCCAGGAAAATGGAGTAATGGCACAGGATCGTCGACAGGGTCAATGCAGTCACCACATATCCACGCACAATGCAGGATATACGGAAGAGGTGGAACAACCTCAGGGGAAGGTTTGTTCCATGTTGTCCAGGCACCAGATCCCCCTGAACAATACTGGCGGTGGGCCCCCACCTTCTTCTTTGAATTAACATCCTGGGAGGAGAAGGTTTTGGACACCATGCATCCGGAGGGCCTTACTGGTATTATCGGAGGTCTCTACTCAGGTAAGTCAACAATACCCCCCAGGCACCTATCACTCCTGACCAGCATGCCTCCCCACCACCCGCCACTGGCCAATCGACCCCATCCAACACTACTGCACCCCCCAATCACCCCACACCCCTCCCCTGCATGCCACACCACTCCTTTCCCACCATCCACACACACTCCCCCAATGAACCAATAACAATCACAATGTGAGGAGCCACAACTCCCACAATGCATCACTCCCCACACGCAAAAAAATCACAGTCCAACGGCACAGTGGAACACCTGCATGGACAACCATACCACGGCCCGCACCTACTGGTTGCTATGACAGCATCCCAACACATGGCCATGAAAGCAAGGCCAACCACCATCCACAATCCACCATGCCATATAGAAACCATGGCACAATCCCCATACCCAAATCAATGTCTGCAGTGCAGCAGCTGTCATTGTCATCAGTGGGAAGCAAGTCGGGACACTGCATGCACCACACCATGAATATGACAACTACACATCCACATACAAACTCTCCCCTTTTCCATCCACAGGTAACCCTGTCACTGCCACCCAGCAGAGGATGCCAGGGATGAAGGCCCCAGTGGATGTCTGGATGGGGACAAGTTGCCTGGGCCATTTGGTGTGACTGGTCAGTCCACAAGCAGCAGCCCCACCCTAGACATTCTGGACTCCCCCTCCCATGTGGCTACAACACCTCAGCCAGCCCCTCCTCTCCAAAACCTGGGCCCCGGGACCTCTCAATCAGAAATGGGCCCCACAGTACAGGAGCCAGAGTCAAGGGCACATACCCCAGACAATGAAGGGCCTGTGGCTACTGGAGATGGGCACACTGCACCAGAAACATGGCGGGCCAGGGGTAGTGGAAGGAGATATGTGTATCAAGGGTCAGGCACGAGTCCTGGGTGCACACCACCAAACCCAGGACATGATGGCCCAGATCCTCACCACCATGCAGGAGAGCCAAAGGCTGCAGAGGGAACACTATCAGGAGGCCTTGTAGCAGTAGCAGACCCACAATGCCACCATGGCCTCCATAACAGGGGTGCTGAAGGAACTCACCACCATTCAGCATGAGTCCACCTCCCACCAGCAGGCCCCTTCCAAAAGCCACATCTTCTGAGCCCTCTACGTCAGCATCAGCTAGTGGAATGGAGGCACTTCCACAGGACCCACAGGACACCAGCACCCCTCCCCCTTTAGTTAGGGAGCCCCCATACAAGCGAGGACATCAAAGCAGACATACTGCCAGAACTGATGCCAAGACCTAGACCACCACAAGTAAGTGACCATCTCCTGAACATTCTCCCTTGTTTGTCACTAAGACACCCTTTTTACTATCCACTGTCATCTCTCCATTCTCCCATGACCATCATACTGGACTTCGAATACCCACAGCTGGCGTAATTACTCCAATGAATCCACCCGACATGGCCCCACTCATGAGCCCTTGCACTTGTACCTCCCAAATAAACACCATTGAGCACAGTTACTGCCTACGTCTTTATTGTAATGAGTATGACAGATTCTGCCATTACATGTGCAATAGTCAACCCAATGTCCTGCCAATGTATGTGAGGGTGACAGAGGGGGAGCAATGTGCAGCAATAATTACAATGAAGTAGGCAGTGGCTGGAGAGATCTGTCAAGGGAGGCAACAGGTGAGGTAGTGTAGGAAAGTACCATCTTCCTTGGCATGTTACCCCCATTTTTACCTGCATGTCAGTATGTTTTTGCCTGTTTCACTGGGATCCTGCTGGTCAGGACCCCAGTGCTCATAGTTTATGGCCTAATGTGTGTGTCTGATAGTGCTTGACTGTGTCATTGAGGCTCTGCTTATCAGAACCTCAGTGCTTATGCTCTCTCTGCTTTTAAATTTGTCACTATAGGCTAGTGACTTCATTTACCAATTTCAATTTGCACGCTGGACCCCTCTTAAAAGTCCCTAGTATATGGTACCTAGGTACCCAGGGCATTGGGGTTCCAGGAGATCTATATGGGCTGCAGCATTTCTTTTGCCACCGATAGGGAGCTCAGACACTCCCTGCCACAGGCCTGCCATTGCATCCTGTGTGAAATAGTGCACACACTATTTCATAGCCATTTTCACTGCACTTAAGTAACTTATAAGCCACCTATATGTCTAACCCTCACTTGCTGAAGGTGAGGTGCAAAGTTACTAAGTGTGAGGGCACCAGAAGGACTGAACAAATTTCCCTTGGGTGATGAAGTCACTCCCCTGCTCACACAGGCACCTTCCAAGATGACGACCGGTACCCTTGGACTCCTCTCACAGTGGCGATCATGCTCCTAAGGACACAGAGGGTGGACTCCATTGACATAGACTGTCCTGAGGTCCTGCTGACGCAATTTGGAGGAGGTAAGACCTTGCCTTCCCTGAGAGTGATGGTTCCCCTGCGTCTTCTTCACCTCCTGACGCCTCTGTGCACTACTTGCAAAATTCCTTAATGAAAAGCCTAGGCCAGGTCCCCAGCACTCCATCCTGCGATGCTCAACTCACTGAGTTGTTCTCCGGCTGCGTGGGACCTTCCTTTGTTGTGCTGCACCAACCGTGTTTTGCACCTCATTTGTCTTCGTTACCTGGGACTCCCGTGGGTGCTGTCTGGCACCCTGAGGGTTCTCTAAAGTGCTTAGAGCCCCCACTTCCTCCTCACACAGAGTTGAGGCCCCCAGGTCCTTCCTGGGTCTAGCCACTGCTATTTTGACGCAAAACGCATATTTGTTGTAACCAAGGCTTGTTGGCGACTTCCAACACGAAGTCACATCTGCATCCATCTTCACGTTGTGTGACATCTTCTGTATGATGCAGGAACCCGCTGGGTTGGCTGGGGCTCCTGCCCTTCCTGGAACTTCTTTCGACTTCTGGACTTGGTCCCCTCCTTTAGCAGGTCCTCAGGTCCAGGAATACAGAAGTTGTTGTTTGCAGACTTGGGGGGTCATTCTGACCCTGGCGGTCATGGACCGCCAGGGCCGGGGTTGGAGGATGCACCGCCAACAGGCTGGCGGTGCATCAAGGGCAATTCTGACCGCGACGGTAAAGCCGCGGTCAGAAATGGGAAACCGGCGGTTTCCCGCCGGTTTTCCCCTGCCCCTGTGAATCCTCCACGGCGGCGCTGCAAGCAGCGCCGCCATGGGGATTCCGACCCCCTTCCCGCCAGCCTGGTTCTGGCGGTATTCACCGCCAGAACCAGGCTGGCGAGAACGGGTGTCGTGGGGCCCCCTAACAGGGCCCCACATTGATTTTCAGTGTCTGCCTAGCAGACACTGAAAATCGCGATGGGTGCAACTGCACCCGTCGCACACCAGCAACTCCACCATTCGGAGCCGGCTTCCTCGTTGCTGGTGCTTTCCCGCTGGGCGGGCGGGCGGCCTTTTGGCGGTCGCCCGCCAGCCCAGCGGGAAAGTCAGAATGACCGCCGCAGTCCTTTGACCGCGGTACGGTCTTCTGGTGGTTCCCGCCAGGCGGGCGGCTTCCGCCGCCGGCGGGGGTCAGAATGACCCCCTTGGTTGGTTACTACAAAATCCCAATCACGAAGTGTGGTGTGTCCTAAGGAAACTTGCAGTACTTTACTCCTGCTTTTCTGGGCTTTGGGTTGGGGTAATTTACTTACCTTTACTGTAGTCTTACTCTCCCAGCGATTCTGCACACACTTCACTTGTCTAGGGGGGAATTTGTGATTTGCATTCCACTTTCTTACTATATGGTTTGTGTTGCCCCTAGACCTATTTTCTCCTTTTGTATTCTATTGCATCTCCTAATGTTTGCACCATCCTATGTCTAATTACTTACCTTATTTTGGTGTCTTGTGTATATATTGTGTATAATACTAACCTCCAGAAGGAATATTGCCTCTAAGATATTTTTGGTACTGTGTCACTCAAATAAACTACCTTTATTTTTGGTAACAGTGAGTATTGTCTTTACTTGTGTATAAATACTGTGTAACTATAAGTGGTATTGCAGGAGCTTTGGATGTCTCCTAGTGCAGCCTAAACTGCTCTAGTATAGCTATTTCTATCAGCCTAAGCTGCTAGAACACTACTACTTCATAAATAAGTGATAACTGGACCTGGTATAAGGTGAAGTATCCAAGGAACCCACTACAAACCAGGCCAGCCTCCTACAAGTAGGGACCAAAGTGCTGCACAACAATGTCCTGAAAGTAGAACAAGACAGGGTCATCAATCACTATAAGAGTCACATATCCCACCTCAACACACATGCACTGTAAGTACAGGAACCCAAGCCTGAGATGGTGTAGGAGGCTGCCCTGGTTTGTAGTGGGTATGAGGGGGAACATCCTAACACAGCTGCAGGAATGTGTCGCAGACAACACATCGTACAAAACTTTTTCTAACTATAGACACTATCACCACTTTGTTATCATATGGAATTAAACACCTCACTTCATCCCTCAATCATGCTCTGGATAATTATTTATGTATCAAATGATCTCTAGGAATCATATTCAGAGTATTGTCTCATGGAGCATTGCAGAAATACAAATGTGCATACTTCAGATGCCACATCACATTTGATGGGTATGAATGTACAGCAAACATCACACACAGTTTTAATGAAATACATCTTTTTTATTTCACATTTGAAGGGCAATATCATAAGACCACAGCTATGAGAGACATCCATGTTGCCAACATGGTCCATTGCAGCATATGACACACAACTAAGACACCACCAATCATAAGGTAAAAAAGTGCTCATAAATGAGGCAGTGGATGTGCAATTGCATTGGTAACAGTAATGTATGACCTTGATAGCAGTAAGTGTGACATCAGCTATCTCTGCAAGAAGCATGTGTGACAAGAAGTGTATCAAACCTGAAAATGGATAGCACAAGTTCCCCATGTATGACAAGCATTGCTCACAAGACATGCCCTTCGCAGACCATCCCAGGTAATAAGTCCTGCCACTGCCATGTTTTAAGTCTCTGCCCACCCTTCTCTAGGGGGCACTCTAAAAAATGGACTATCTGTACCCTGAGAATCATCATCTACACTCTTTACCTTGTTCATGTATGTTCCTGACCGAGCCTGCATCCTGTTAGTCAGACTGCTTCCAGTCTTTGCGTTAACCAGGGACGTTCCCTGTGGCTACATTTGCCTCATAGTTTGTTTCCCTCTGTTTCCTCTTGGTGTATTGTGTCTGGTAGGTTTACAATGAATCCTCAAATGTATAGTATAGTTTAATTTGTTTACTTATCGTATTTTGTTCTGGAACATGTAGTCAAGTGGGCTAATCCAGCCCCCATCCCTTGTCTGGTTTTGCATGTATTCATTAGTGCCAAACAGTGACAGTGTGCTATGGCTGTATGCATGGATTTGGTACTGTGCCTCCAGCCCAACAACATGTTTGTGTCCTGACGGTTCAGACACAGATTCACTTCTGCCCCAACCTTTTGATGGAGCTTGTGTGGTGACTAGCTGTGAGATTAATCAGCACAGAGACACTGATGTTCCCTGTTGCAGTGGGAATTTTAGTGCCCACAAAGTGCACAAATGTAGTGATGAAACCTGCCTGTTTTTCTATTACTGATCCATAATGTATTTGAGCACACCAAGGTTGCTCTGTCATCAGCCTTCTGAAATTTCTATTGTGCCTTAACTGCCCTAACCCCATGCATGCCGTTAGGTGATCTTTGGCTTTTGGTCAAATCTGCTTTGAAGGATACTCTGTTAATTCAAGGGTTGGCTCCACAGACTCATGACTAGACCTGCACGTAACTGTGACAGCATGGAGGCCAATACTGACACAGGGTACACATGGCCACACACTGGAACTGGACACCTTTGTGCAATGAACCACTGGAAATATGTGAACACATGCAGCATGGTCTGCTGGTGCTCCACAGACACAGGAGAAACATAGGTCATTTACATGAGCCAAACTGTGGTGAACATAACAATTTTATGATTGTATTCAAGACTCTGGTGGTCATTCCAACCTCGGCGGTAAAAGGCGCTTACCGCCGTGCAGAAGACCGCCATAACACCGCCGCGGCCGCGGTAAACCGCCACGGTCATTCTGACCCACAACAGGCAAACCGCCAAAATAGAGACATCCACAAAAGTCCGCCACACCAAAGGGCAGCGAGAAACTGGCGATGACCAAACCTCCACCGTCATGCCAACAGAAATACGCCCACACTATCACGACACACGAATCCACGCGGCGGTCTTTCAACCGTGGTATTCCATTGGCGGTACACACTGCAGCGCTCAAAATACACACACATATGCAAAACACAGCCACATTGGACAATTCGAAATACACACACCTGATACACATACACACACCACTCCCACACACCCAATACAATATAAAACACACACCCACATCACCCACAAACCCCTACTCCTAGAGATTCGTGAACACGCACAGAGATAAGAGACCCGAGCACACAGACGCGCAATTCACTGTCACCCATCTATACTACCACACACGTCAAAATACACACCAATATACATCACCACACTTAGCACCACACAATCCACCCCACACATCACCCAAACCACCCCATGGCACCGCAAAGACACCCCAGGTTTTCTGACGCTGAACTCAGGGTCATGGTGGAGGAAATTGTACGGGTAGAGCCACAGCTCTTCGGACACAGGTGCAGCACACCACCATTGCCAGGAAGATGGAGCTATGGAGCAGAATAGTGGACAGGGTCAACGCTGTGGGACAGCACCCAAGAAATCGGGACGACATCAGGAAGAGGTGGAACGACCTACGGGGGAAGGTGCGTTCCATGGTATCCAGGCACAACATCGCGGTGCAGCGGACTGGTGGCGGACCCGCACCTCCTCCCCCAGAATTTACAACATGGGAGGAGCAGGTCTTGCCGATCCTGCATCCTGAGGGCCTCGCAGAAGTAGGCGGAGGAATGGACTCTGGTAAGTCATATCTTAATTACTACATCCCCCCAACCCCACCAGCATGCCAACTCATACCCCCACCCTCACCCCCACCCCCATCACACCTACTCCTTGCAAATGTCTCACCCTCACAACCCACCCATCCCAACACCAAGCCCTGCATGCGACCACTAAGCATGGATACCCATCACCTAAGCATGCCCATTGCACATACCCATCCCCCCCAAACCACCCTCACAAAAGCCCCCACACAGGAATGCAAGCACAGGGGTACACGGGCACCCACCCATTGCACTCTATGGCACACACAGAAGCAATAATCATACTATTATACCCCTGCAGGACCCGAACGCCACGTCACCGCGCAGGAGGGTCCACAAATGTCCACTCCACCCCCAGAAGAGGCCCACAGTGATGATAGCACCTCTGTCTCCCTGGATCTAGATGACCAGCCCGGCCCATCGGGGACCTCTGGACAGTAGGTTCCCCTCAGACAGCCACAGGCCACAGCAAACCTTCCCCCCTCTGGGAACACCAGCACAGCACCCACCCAGCGGGCCCATACCTCTGTCCCCAGGACACGTCAATCAGCGGTGTGTCCACCACTACAGGGCACCCAGGATAACCCACCACCCCAACAACAACAGGGACCTGGGGGCAGTGGTAGTGGGCACACGGTCCAGGGGACAGAGGCCAAGGGAAACAGGGGAACTGGAAGGGCTCCTGTGCGACAGGGGGGGGGACAGGCCCAAGGAACCCACCCTCCACGAGGCCCTCTCCTCCATCATGGGAGCATACCACCACTCCCAGGAGACGATGGCGACGGTCCTGGCCAGGTTTCAGGAGATGCAGCTTCTGCAGGAGCAACAGTATATGGGGTTCAGGGAAGAACTGAGAAACATCTGTACCGCCATGGGTACCATCGTAGTGGCTCTGAATGAGGTAGTCACCACATTGCGGGACACTGTTGCACCACAAAGGGCCCCTGACACTGGCATGGACCAAGAACTGCCTACCACCTCTGCCGGCGCTAGAGGACAGGAGGCCACGACACAAGACCAACAGGCCACCAGAACCCCACCCCCTGCAGAAGGTGAACCACCCCGCAAGCGGGCCCTGAGATCCAGGAAGAAGACAGAGTAAGATGCCAAGACCCCTGCCAGCAAAGGATACCTCCCTGATTGTCATCCAACTGTCCCACATTGACACCCTGTCCATTCTTACACTGCCCCTGCTCCACTTTCCACAGGCATCTGGACAATGCACCTGTGATACTGATAGTCTGGACTCTGCCATGGACAATCCTCCACCATCACACCTCAACCATTTGCAACCACCCACCAATTTAGAGCACTGTAATAAACACACTTATTGCATCAAACAATCTGGAGTCTGGCTGTGATTATGTACAAATGTATTAGACATTACCGTGCCAAATGGCATATTCACATTGTGATGCCAACATACCAATGTCACACAGCTGTAGTCCATGGGGAAATAAAGCAGATGTCACGCAGTGGGGCCCCCATCTCTGAAATTGGAAGGGAAAGTCACAACTCAGTTACCATACACTGGGGGAAAAGGACAGACAGTAGAGAGGTAGTAGGGGTTAAGTATATGTAATATGCCGGTGTAGATTCTTACCTGTGTGTCATTGAAAATACTGCTGTATTACTGTGTTCCTGTTCTCTATGTCGTCCTCTTCGCCTTCCTCCTCTTCACTCTCCACAGGCTCCACAGCTGCTACAACACCACCATCTGGACCATCCTCCTGCAGAAAAGGCACCTGGCGTCGCAAAGCCAGGTTGTGAAGCATACAGCAGGCCACGATGATCTGGCACACCTTCTTTGGTGAGTACATTAGGGATCCACCTGTCATATGTAGGCAGCGGAACCTGGCCTTCAGGAGGCCGAAGGTCCGCTCGATCACCCTCCTAGTTCTCCCATGGGCCTCATTGTACCGTTCCTCTGCCCTTGTCCTGGGATTCCTCACTGGGGTCAGTAGCCATGACAGGTTGGGGTAACCAGAGTCTCCTAATAGCCACACACAGTGCCTCTGGAGTTGACCCATCACGTAAGGGATGCTGCTATTCGCATGATGTACGCGTCATGCACTGACCCAGGGAACTTGGCATTAACATGGGAGATGTACTGGTCCGCCAAACACACCATCTGGACATTCATGGAATGATAACTCTTCCTGTTCCTGTACACCTGTTCACTCCTGCTGGGGGGGACCAAAGCAACATGAGTCCCATCAATGGCACCAATGATGTTGGGGATATGTCCAAGGGCATAGAAATCAGCCTTCACTGTAGCCAAATCCCCCACCTCAGGGAAGACGATGTAGCTCCACATGTGTTTCAGCAGGGCAGACAACACTCTGGAGAACACCTTGGAAAACATGGGCTGGGACATCCCTGATGATATGGCCACTGTTGTTTGAAATGACCCACTTGCTAGGAAATGGAGTACTGACAGCACCTGCACTAGAGGGGGGATCCCTGTGGGTTGGCGGATTGGTGACATCAGGTCTGGCTCCAACTGGGTACATAGTTCCTTTATAGTGGCTCGGTCAAGCCTGTATGTCAGTATGACATGTCTTTCCTCCATTGTCGACAGGTCCACCAGCGGTCTGTACACGGGAAGATTTCTCCATCTCCTCGCATGTCCCAGTGGACGGTGCCTATGAAGGACAACAGCGAGCACAGAGTCAATCAACCCACAGGTACGTAACCACAGCTTGCACATAACACGATTCCCAATGCATTGAATGGCTTGTATGAGTGTCGATGCAAGGCCTAGGTATGTGTGACGCAGTAGAAAATAAGGCATGTGGGCCCTTGAAATGGCGGCTGCCTGACCTGTGAAGTGCGACAATGGGATGTGAGGTCAATGCGCTGGCGTGGGACACCGTGGCGGTAGGCGGTCGAAGACCGCGGCGCAAAGCTGCATTGGTTAACATTGAACCCTATGGGTCTCAGGAGCCAATGACGATGTGCGCCGGCGGTCGCGGTACGCACTGCCGCGGTACGCACCGCCGCGGGCGTGACCGCCATTTTCTATCAGCTTAATCACTCGATACCTGATCTTCCACAGGAGAGGACCTACACTGCAAGTGCTGCTGTGACCACGGTCTGGAAGAGACAATGGCTCATGCGACTGGGGAAAGGGCCCCTGCCTTCACTGCTCAGGAGTTGGAGAAACTCGTGGGTGGGGTCCTCCCCCAGTATGTGCAACTCTACGGTCCTCCAGACCAACAGGTAAGTTCACTGGGACCATGCTTTGTGGGCAATTCCTGTGTTGAGTTGGGTGGATGAAAGATGGTTGGGAGGGGAGCGATTGAGGCATGCATCAAACGACAGATGAGAGCATGTGCCACATGGCAAGGGTGGGGAAGGGGGGGCCACTCACATCGAGCATGCAGAAGGTGATGATTATTCTTCTCTCCCTGTACATGTAACATAGGTCAGCGCCCACCAGAAAATCGGTATTTGGCGTGCCATCGCCAAGGACGTCCGGACCCTGGGGGTCCACCAGAGACGGGGCACCCACTGCAGGAAGAGATGGGAGGACATCCGACGCTGGAGCAGGAAGACGGCGGAGGCTCAGCTGGGGATGGCCTCCCAACGTGGGAGGGGTGCACGTCGTACTTTGACCCCCCTGATGTCCCGGATCCTGGCAGTGGCCTAACCCGAGTTGGATGGGCGCGTGAGCACATCACAGCAGACACAAGGGGGTGAGTACACTCAAATCCTGGTTACTTTGCGCGCAGTGGAGGTGTCTGGGTGGGGGAGGAGGGCTGTGGGTATCCCTAGGCCAGTGCGATATCTGTAGGCTAGGCCCCTCCGTAAGGCATGGCCCTGTGCCCCCGCCCCCCACCTCTGTAGGGTGCCAAGTACAGCTATTCATTGCCCTGTGTCATGTATGTGAGCAGAGGTCGCCCATAGGCTTGTAGGCCATGACCCACGGATTGCGTAGTCGACCCCAAGTGCGCGGCGTAGTGCAGGGGGCTTCTGTGTCTGTCCTGTCCGCCAACGGTGTCGCCAATGCATGCACTCAACATTTCTTTTTCCCCACCCCACTTTTTTGTTGTCTTCCTGTTCATTTGTGCATTAGCATCATCAGGCGGAGGAGAAGTGGCATCGGAGCACGAGGGAGCTGTATCTCACATGGCCATGGCGGGCCATGCAACTGACTCGGATTTCAGACGGAGGGCGAGGGGAGCTCCACAGCGGGGACTCGTGCGGATGTCAGTGACAGCGACTCGTCCTCTGAAGGGAGCTCCCTTGTGGTGGCGGCAACATCCGTGCCCCCCGCTACAACAGGTACAGCCGCCACCCAGCGCACCAGCACCACCCTCCCAGCAGCCCCTCAGCGTTTGCCCCATGCCTGCTCACCCAGGAAGGTGGGCATCTCCTTCGCCCCAGGCACCTCAGTCCCTGCCCCAGTCACCCCTGCTGCCCTCAGTGACACATCACGCAAGCATTCACAAGCAACATCCACATGCAGACATACCAACACCCACTGCCTCCATTGTGTCCCCCTCCTCCTCGTCTCCCTCCTCCCTCCCTGTCACGTCTACACTCACACCTGCATGCACAACATCTTCAGCCACTACGTCCATCACCAGCACACCCACCAGAACCCCCGCACACGTGCAGTCACCACCCCCACTACCATTCACACATCCCCTGTGTCCTCTCCCAGTGTGTCTGTCACCCCCTCTTCCAAGCTACACAAACGCAGGCAGCTACCCACCCAACAGCCATCCACCTCACGACAGCCTCCAGCACAAGCACCTGCACCCAAAGACACCAGACTTCAAACTCCTACAACCACAACCTCCTCCTCCACCCCATACCTACTACACCTACCCGTCCCTCTCTTCCTAAACTTATTTTCCTTTCCAAACTTGACCTCTTTCCAACAACTCCCCCACCGCGTCCATCTAAAAAGACTCCAGTCAGCACCTCAGCCACCACAACAGCGGGCCCTCAGAAGACAGTCTGCCATGGACTGTGGAGTCCACCACCCTCAAGGGCAGGCAGCTCAGTAGGGAGCCAAGGCACGGGCAGCCCACCGTCGCAAAAACATGCCAAAATTGTCAGTGCCCGGCGCGAGAGTTCTAAAACACCTGGGACAAAAATTCCTACCATGGCTCCGGCAGGGAGTGTGGTGCCACCTGGCACACCGCCAAAGGTGGGGAAGGGCCACAGGCGACCAGGGAAGGCTGGGAAGGGCAGCACGCCCGACAAGACCGCCAGCAGACCAGCTGAGCAGGAGGGCCCCGCATGCCCCATCCCAGGTGGGCAGGAGGAGACCAACAGGCCCGGGACTGCAGCCCAGGAGGGCCCCACCAGGCCGATCCCAGGTGGGCAGGAAGGCGCAGCCAGCCACAGGTCAGGTGGCGAATGACCTCCATGCCATGGGCTGATCCGCTGAACTGGGCACTCATCCAAAGCACCGCTCCGCTGGGCCCTTCATCTCAAGCACCGCTCCGCTGGGCACCGCCGTCTCAAGAACCGCTGAACTGGGCCCTTCATCTCAAGCACCGCTCCGCTGGGCACCGCCGTCTCAAGAACCGCTGAACTGGGCCCTTCATCTCAAGAACCGCTCCGCTGGGCACCGCCGTCTCAAGAACCGCTGAACTGGGCCCTTCATCTCAAGCACTGCTCCGCTGGGCACCGCCGTCTCAAGCACTGCTCCGCTGGGCACCGCTGTCTCAAGCACCGCTCCGCTGGGCACCGCCGTCTCAAGCACCGCTGAACTGGGCCCTTCATCCCAAGCACCGCTCCGCTGGGCCCTTCATCTCAAGCACCGCTCCGCTGGGCACCGCCGTATCAAGAACCGCTGAACTGGGCCCTTCATCTCAAGCACCGCTCCGCTGGGCCCTTCATCTCAAGCACCGCTCCGCTGGGCCCTTCATCTCAAGCACCGCTCCGCTGGGCACCGCCGTCTCAAGAACCGCTGAACTGGGCTTTTCATCTCAAGCACTGCTCCGCTGGGCCCTTCATCTCAAGAACCGCTCCGCTGGGCACCGCCGTATCAAGAACCGCTGAACTGGGCCCTTCATCTCAAGCACTGCTTCGCTGGGCACCGCCGTCTCAAGCACTGCTCCGCTGGGCACCGCCGTCTCAAGCACCGCTACGCTGGGCACCGCCGTCTCAAGCACCGCTCCGCTGGGCACCGCCGTCTCAAGCACCGCTGAACTGGGCCCTTCATCTCAAGCACCGCTCCGCTGGGCCCTTCATCTCAAGCACCGCCCCGCTGGGCACCGCCGTATCAAGAACCGCTGAACTGGGCCCTTCATCTCAAGCACCGCTCCGCTGGGCACCGCCGTCTCAAGAACCGCTGAACTGGGCCCTTCATCTCAAGCACCGCTCCGCTGGGCCCTTCATCTCAAGAACCGCTCCGCTGGGCACCGCCGTCTCAAGCACCGCTGAACTGGGCCCTTCATCTCAAGCACAGCTGAACTGGGCCCTTCATCTCAAGCACCGCTCCGCTGGGCCCTTCATCTCAAGCACCGCTGGCCCATTGGCGGAAGGGGCAGGCCCGCATCTGTGTCGGGCAGGGCTGCACGAAGCACTCTGGGCACTAGTCCCCCTCCAGTACCAGTGGAGACTGATATTGACTTGAGAGACTGTGGCTTTGCACTCCCCAGGATTGAACTGTGGGCAAACCACCCACTGTAGAGACTTGAGAGACTGTGGCTTTGCACTCCCCAGGATGGCACAGTGGGCAAGCCACCCACTGTAGAGACTTGAGAGACTGTGGCTTTGCACTCCCCAGGATGGTCCAGTGGGCAAGCCACCCACTGTAGAGACTTGAGAGACTGTGGCTTTGCACTCCCCAGGATGGTCCAGAAGGCAAGCCACCCACTGTAGAGACTTGAGAGACTGTGACTTTGCACTCCCCCAGGATGGCACAGTGGCCATGGAGGCCCCTCGTGGATCTGGCGTCGTGGACTCATCTGGCTGAGGTGCCCCCCTTCCCCCTGAGGTGCCTGTAGTTTTCCTATCTGATGCCCCTGCAGTATTCTCTCCGTTGGAGTCAGGTATCCTGTGTGGGCTTTGCCCATGTGATTTTGGCCCAGTGGCCCATGAACAATGGCTGATACACATATCGGACTGGACAATTTATGTATATAAAGTTATAGATGTGTGATATATTTTATACTCAGTCATACAATATATTTCTAAGTTTATAATCATTTACTTTTGTCTTTGCATTCTTCCGGGGGGTTAGGGGGGGTAACTGTGATGTGTTGCTATGCATTGATGTGTGTGTTGTAGTGGGTGAGGGTGAGGGTGGGTGTGTCGCATATGTGTGTCCCCGAAGTTTTTTGCCTCCCCCCACCCCTGTGTCGTAGGTGCAGTACTCACCGTTGTCTTCTGCATCGGCGTTCATGCTCCTGGTAGAGGAGCAGGAAGACAATAGCTGGGAGGATGTGGAGTTTGGGATCCATGCTGTCCAGATTCCTCGTGGGGTGTATGGAGGTGAGCGTTTTCCGTTTGAAATGTCTGTTTCCGCCGTGTTTTTATCGGCGGGGCTACCGCCCCGGAAAAGGTGCCGGATTGGTGGGTTGTGATAGGGAGAGCGGTACATTGTCTCCCGCCTGTCTGTTGGCGGTGACCGCCGCACTGTTTGTTTGTCCCGCCGTGGCGGGCGGTGTGTTAAAGTGGTTTCCGCCAGGGTCGGAATTGCATTTTTTTTACCGCCAGCCTGTCTGTTGGCGGTTGCCGCCGCTTTAACACCGACCGCAAGGGTTGGAATGACACCCTCTGTGTCATAAGCACTGTAGCTACCTAGCATGTTCAAAGGCCTGACTCATGGGTAGTATACACACAAGTGACCATGAAGTAGTAGCCAACATTTTATGACATGTGAGGGGTAACATATCTGACATAGCCATTATCAGGCATACTCGATCTTTCCTGTGTGTAGTTAGTCACGGGAAATGTATTATCCCCAATGTCAAGCAAGTGCACAAAGCATAAGAGGCAACAGATATTACAAACACATATCATGACTGATGTACCTCATTGAATGGCATCTGATGGTTATACCCATTTGTAACACATTCATACATGCACATTATGCCAAATGTTTTGCCTGCCGTTCCCACAGAGGCACACAAACAATTCACACACATAAGCACACGAGCCATGAGTCTTTTGTTTAGTAAGGTAGCCTTGCTGTCCTCTATTGATGCAACACTTGCTCAAACTTGAAAAATCCTATTTTATTTCCAAAGTTTGTGCTGGTGTTGCGTCAGTTAAGAGAGCTAATCCTGCACAACAACATGAGTATTATGGGCCGCAGTAGTATGGTCTGCCACATGCTCCCAAACACTAGAACACACACTGCAGGTCATACCATCCTATCTTTATATAGTTGTAGGCTGCATGAATGTAAAAAAAGACGCATATGCATAAAAAAATTACACATATGCATTAAAAATGAGGCTCATGGGTTAAAAAAGACGCATATGAATTAAAAAAATTACGCATATGCATTAAAAAAGACGCATATGCGTTAAAAAATTACTCTCACGCATATTGTACATCAATTGGTACCCAACGTTAATTCCACCAACGCACCCCAGGCATGCGGTTATCCATTGAAAATGTATTGATCCTTGAATGTGTGGGAATTTTCACGCATATGCGTCAAAAAATATTGACGCAAACCCCATAAGCGTCATTAATTTACACGCAATACAAAAACCGGCCCGCAATTGAGACAGGAAGTGATGTAATAGGACATCCTGTTTGCAGAAATGGTACAGTGGGTGTACTTTCACTTTCACTTTGCAGTCTGATTATTCTAGACTGTGTGGCTGTGTTTTGACTTGTCTCTCTGTAAATATTGTGAATTTGTCTCCTGTGTGCTCTTTATATTGTCTTTTGATGTTTTGTAAGTGCCTTTGGTATCCTGTGTAAGTGTATTCTTGTCATTTATTGTATTTAGATTTGTCTTTGTACTGTTGGGAGTCTGTGGGTAGTATTAGTTGGGATATTGCTGGGCTGTCTGTGGGTTAGATAGGTTTTCTTTTCCTACCTTCTTTCCCTGTTTTTCCCTCTTTCCCTTTTTCATTTCTTATTTTGTTGAGATGTTGGGAAGGCCACTGCTGGGCCGAATAGGTGAAGAGGAGCTAGGGGAATTTGTGTGGCTGGTGTGCCACTTCCTCCCCTGATGTTGGAGGCTGGGGGCCGTGTGACATAGGGGTATCACATGGAGGCAAGAAGGCTGAGGTGGGCAAAGGTGCTGTTCCACCTGAGGCGCATATTCAACAGCCAGCGCAACGACCACCAGCTGAAGCATCGCTGGGCTAATCTGGTGGCCCGAGAGCAGGACCTGCCGGACCACCTGGGTGTGGTGATTGGTGGCCCTGTTGGTGAGTACCAAATTGACTAATGTGTACAGTACTATGCTCTGGAGTGACAGCAGCAGATCTTGTGACATGCTGCATGCAATGTTTGTGGACATGTGGAATGCAAGTTGAACGAACTGTGGCCCTGATTTATAGAATTTTTGCAACGCATTACCATCATTTGTTGACGCAAAAGCCGCACAAACTTACAAAATACAATTGTATTTTGTAATTTAGTGACGGTTTTGCGTCAATAGATGACGGTAAAGCGGTGCAAAAAAAGTATAAATCAGGGCCTGTGAGTGTACCAGAGAGGGGATTTATTTCACATGGTAATACATGGAAACAATGTAGCCCCAGTTTTGTGGAACCATGTCCGAACAGTATTCAGGGCCAGACGTACCAAGCTCTTCATAACCTTCGCTATTGTCATAGACCCATATTTCTACTTTGTTTGTGCTGCATTTGCATAATTTCTGGAAAAGTATTGTACACTTGCTACATTCAAATATATTTTGCTAATTTCCATAGCTGTAGCGTCAACAAATGAAGCAAATGCAACACAAAATAAATTACATATCTGGCCCTTAGTTCACTGTTTCTGTGTGTTTACGTCTAGACAGATAATCATTCACATGGTCAAACCCAAATGGGCCATGATGCTACCAGATTGCATTAGCACAAAACATGTTAATCTCGTGGCTTTTCGGAGTAGGCGTTGAAATCCTATCATTGAGTAGCAGGGCCCAACAACATTTTTGGCTTGAGCGCAATTGCTGGGACTGAGCTAGTGCAGTTACCATCTGTGTCACTTTGGTGCCAACCCATTTTCTAAAGTGAAAGGGTCATCATGGGATTCCTGCTCTTTGTGAATGCATGGTCACAAACTATTTTTGAGCATGACGTTGTGCAAGGGACCACTGACAGCTTCCATGATACTATTTTAGTGAATAAATAGGTTGTTATTTTTTTTTTCTTACATCCCTGCTGATATATTGCAGCATTTCTACAAATGTTAACTTCTCAGTATGAAGGCAGTCACAGACATGGTGGTCTGCTAAGATCAGCGGGCAAGCATTCCTGTGAGTGCCGCCTTTCCCAAGGTGCTTTCAAATAGAGGCCTACCTCATCATGTTTGCAGAAGTAGGACATTTGCTGCCCCATTTTTTATTAGTGGACAGTGTCAGTTCGGTTGTACTACCACTGATCACCCAACTTGACAATTCTAAGTTGCTGATTCTGGCAATGTGTGATTTACAATACCTGATATAGGTACACAGGGCCCAGAGTAACACATTTCAGGTGCAATGACCACACCTGTGCCCGTGCATTCTGTCAAGGATGATCAACTAAGACACTGTCAGCATTAATCTTTTTGCTGTTTTGAATCAGAAAAGTGGCCAATCCATGTTTAGCGTAACATTGTCAGCAAGTAACACACAGGATCCTTTCCATAATGTTGTCATAGGGGGCATACACTGCTCAGGATACACTGCCAATGTGCATATGTAACCTGCATACAACACTGGCACATCTATTATAGACCACTGAAAGTACAATAAGACTCATTGTCCCTTGATGCACAAGCCACAATACCTGAGTCACTGGTATTGCAGTGCACCAGGAATGTAGCATTGCATGTGTCTCCCAATTACAAAAGATAAAATGGAGTACCCTCTGGAATGAATTAAGCACAAAATTGAGTAATCATTTTTGGCACCACATGATTGTTAGGGCCAGTGCAGGTGTGCATATGTGTGTCTATCACTCACTGTAGTGACAGTGTCAATGCATGTTTGCAGTGGTATGTCTGTTGGGGTGTCTACATGCCTGATGTGCAGCTCTATCATATAAAATGTCACACACAGTGATTTTTTGTTCCAACTTTTGTACAGTGAACAGATGTTGAGTACATATCCACAAGAAGTATGGGGTTTATATGTTAGATGGAACCGCTGGTAACAAATTTACCTAGGGCTCTGCAATCTCACACTATGAGCAACATGTTGAGTGCTGCTTAAAGCTATGTGGTGGGGAAAATTTAATTTACGGACTAAGTTGTCTCACACACTATATAAGGCCTCATTTCAGCCTCCGCCGCCCGCCAAGGTGTAACCGCTGTGCGGCTGCCAATGCGGCTGCACTCCCGCCGTGCCCATTTTGACATCCCCCCTGGGCCTGCGGAAACCGAGTTTCCACCCACCGGCTCAGCGGGGATGTCGGCCGCAACATGGGAGCAGGCTCCTAATGGAGCCGGCGGTGTTGCAGCCGTGCGGCGGGTGCAGCTGCACCCGTCGTGCTCTTCACTGTCTGCTGGGCAGACAGTGAAAAGCAGTGCGGGCCCCCAGAGGCCCCGCGACTCCCCTTTCCGCCAGCCTTTCCATGTCGGTCTCTACCGCCATGGACATGCTGGCGGGAAGGGGACTCGTAATCCACTGGGCAGCGCTAAAAACAGTGCTGCCATGGAGGATTAAAACCACCTGGACAGCCATGGCGGTAAACCGCCAGTCCTTCCGCTGCGGTCGTAATAGGCAAGATTGCACTGCCAGCCTGTTGGCGGTGCAATCGCCAAAACAGCCCTGGCGGTCTTTGACCGCCAGGGTTATAATGAGGCCCATAGTGTCTTGCTTCATCATATGACCAGCTACCCCCATCCGGGTAGGACAGTGCCACCTGGACGGACTCAACCTCACCATTAAAAGAACAGGAGGGAGTGCAGAAATTCAAGTTATCTGGAAATATATGGGATCCAGCTATGCTAGGGAAAATGTAAAAACACCTAGTCAGTTACCTGTGTAATAGTACACCTTTATTTGTGGTGACTGCTGGTGAGATTAAGAACAAATGGTGGGACACCTATAGGAGAGTAAAGACTCACAGGGTCACCTATCTAGTAGTTACCAGCCAGATAGGTTGAGCACATATCACTCTTCATTGTTTTACAGGTGGACCAGCCCCCTACACAATAGGTGAAGTAGCTCGATTCGTGGACCCAGACGTATCCAGTAAGTGTTAATATGTTTGTCCTGTGTTGTGTTTGCAGCTGTTGTGTGATTGACTCCTGTGTGTTGGACTAATTGCAAGATATGATGAGCTGGCACGTGATATGATATGTGACTTGACTGGAGGTTGACATAGTGTTTCATGGAAGAGTGAGACATTCACCGGCAGAGAGTCATATATTGGGAGTCGAGTGCTGTGCAATAAGCATGGGCAGGTGAACAAGGTGATTTGTTGCTACATGTATGCCAAAAATTGATTTGGAGGTGGTCAGTGTCATAATTTAGTCAGCAAGTCATACCCTAATTCACATAGAACAGCGATGCATCAGTCTTACACACCAACTTGTGCATCCCTGTTAAGTAATGAAGATGTAGGACTGTATGGGTGACTGTTCCACAACATCTAGCTCCACACGTCGAACTCCATTTACGTGGCACTTGAGTGAAATGTCATAGGCATGCCTTCAGGTCAAGGCCAGATGGGTGCTTGCATCAATGTGGTTGATTTTAGAAATGTGTCAGTGAGATCTGATGTTGATGGTTATCCACAAATAGAAACATGAATGTAGATGTGATTGTCCAATGGTTGACTCAATCCTAGTTGGCAGGCCTCCTTACCTGTGGTGGACTGACTAAACCCATGTACAGCTGTACAAAGCTTAGTGGTTGTCCCTGATGTTTGAAAATATGTATTGCATGTCCATCCCCCCTGAGGCACAGGGTTAGGGGAAGAAACTATGGCCATCATTAGAACATTGGCGGTATATCCTGCTTACCGCCATGCGGAAGACCGCCAACACACCGCTGAGGCGGTGGAATTCAGCCACAGCTATTACGACCCACAGGCCGGAATCCACCAAAATTCAGACACCCACACAAGTCCGCCACACCAAAGGTCAGTGATAAACGGGCGATAACAAAACCGACACCGTCACGCCAACAGGAATACGCCCACACTATCACAACCCACGAATCCATGCGGCGGCCTTTCAACCGCGGTATTCTATTGGCGGTACACACCGCCGCGCCCAAAATACACACACATTTACAAAACACAAACACATTGGACAATTCAAAATACACACACCTGATACACATACACACACCACTCCCACACACTCAATCCAATATAAAACACACACCCACATCACCCACAATCCCCTACGACAAAAATTGAAAAAGAAGCACAGAGAGAGACACCACCATCAACAATACTAGCATCCACAGGCACATAACACCATCACTCACACAACATCCACTCACCTCAGACAACACACACAAACACATCCCCTCAGACATCACAAAACACACCACCTCACACATCACCCACACCCCACCATGGCACCGCAAAGACACCCCAGGTTCTCTGAGGAGGAGCTCAGGGTCATGGTGGAGGAAATCGTCTGGGTAGAGCCACAGCTATTCGGATCATAGGTGCAGCACACCTCCATAGCTAGGAAGATGGAGCTATGGCGCAGAACCGTAGACAGGGTCAACGCAGTGGGACAGCATCCAAGAACTAGGGATGACATCAGAAAGAGGTGGAACGACCTACGGAGGAAGGTGCGTTCCGTGGTCTCAAGACACCAGATTGTAGTTCAGAGGACTGGTGGCGGACCCCCACCTCCTCCCCCACAACTAACAACATGGGAGGAGCAGGTCTTGGCTATACTGCATCCTGAGGGCCTTGCAGGAGTAGCAGGAGGAATGGACTCTGGTAAGTCAAATCTTAACTATTACATCCCCCACCCTACCTGCATGCTATCACATACCCTCACCCTTACCCCCATCACTCCAACACCTCACATATGCCCCACCATCACAACCCACACATCCCAACACCAAGCCCTGCATGCAACACCAAAGCATGGATACCCATCACCAAAGCATGTCCACTACAGATACCCACACAGATCCCCAAACCAACTATCACACAAGGTCCTACACAAGCACCGGAGTACAGGGTCACCCTCCCATTGCACACAATGGCACACACAGATGCAATAATCATGCCTTTACACCCCTGCAGGACCCCTACCCAACGTCACCATACAGGAGGTTCCAGACATGTCCATTCCCTCCCACAGAAGAGGCCCACAGTGATGACAGCAGCTCTGTCCAACTGGATCAAGATGACCAACCCGGCCCATCTGGGACCTCGGGACAGTCGGTTCCCCTCACACTGGCACATGCCACCACAGAGCCACCCCCCTCAGGAAACACCAGCACAGCACCCACCCAGCGGGCCCATACCTCTGTCCCCAGGACACGCCAAGCAGCAGTGTGTCCACCACTACACGGAACCCAGGCAAACCCAACAACCGAAGACAATCAGGGACCTGGGGGCAGTGGGCACACGGTTCAGGGGACAGAGGAACAGGAAAACAGGGGAACTGGGAGGACAGCTGTGCGACAGGGGGAGGACAGGCCCAGGGAACCCACTCTCCACGAGGCATCTCCAACATCATGGGAGCGTACCATCATTCCCAGGAAACAATGGCAACGGTACCAGCCAAGTTTAAGGAGACCCAGCGGCTGCAGGAGGAACAGTATCTGGGGATCAGGGAGGAACTCAAGTCCATCAACACCACCCTGGTCACCATTGTAGGGGTGCTGAAGGACCTTGTGAATACAAAGGAGGGACACTGTGGCACAACAAGGGGCCCCTGACACTAGCCTGGATGATGAACAGCCCACCACCTCCGCCGGCGCTAGTGGACAGGAGGCACCGCCACAGGACCACAACACCAGCACCCCACCCCCTGCAGATGGAGAACCACACCGCAAACGGTCCCTGAGATCCAGGACAAAGACAGAGAACAAAGCCAAAAACCCTGCCAGGAAATGAGACGCCCCTGAATGTCATCCTTCTGTCCCACTTCGTCACCCTGTCCATCCATCAACTGCCCTAGCTCCACTTCCTATGCCCTTTTGGACAATGTACCTGTGAAACAAATAGACTGGACTCTGCCATGTACAATCCTCCACCATCACCCCTGCCCATTTTACAACCCCCGCCACTAATTTGTACAAAAATAAACACCCTTAAATCACAAAACAATCTGGAGTCAGTCTGTGCTTTGACAAATGTGTATTTGCATTAACTATGGAATATAGCAATGTCGATTGTATTGTCAACATACCGATGTAAACAGCTCTAGTCCATGAGGTAATATAGAAGAGGTCACACAGTGGGACCCACATCTGTGAAATGGAAAGGCAAAGTGAGAAGTCAGGGTCCATACACTGGGTAAAAGTGACAGACATATGATAGGTCTAACAATTGTATGAGATGTGGGAGGCAGTGATATCTTCTTACCTGTGTCTCACTGGAAGTATTGCTGGATAAAGTTGTTTCTGTTGTTGATATCCTCTTCTTCTCCCTCCTCTTCTTCACTGTCCACAGGCAAGACCTCCTTCTGGACCATCCTCCTGCAGAAAAGGCACCTGTCGTCGCAAAGCCAGGTTGTGCAGCATACAGCAGGCCACGATGATCTGGCACACCTTCTTTGGTGAGTAGTAGAGAGAACCACCTGTCATATGGAGGCACCGGAACCTGGCCTTCAGGAGGCCGAAGGTCCTTTCGATGACTCTCCCAGTTCGCCCATGTGCCTCATTGTAGCGTTCCTCTGCACTTGTCCTGGGATTTCTCACTTGGGTCAGTAGCCAGAGTCACCTGCAAATGTCGAGGGACTGTTAGACACACACTAACCCTTAGGGACAACCCCAGACCCTGACAACTATTCACACGGTATAGGGTCCTTCTCCTCACCTATTAGCCACACACGGTGCCTCTGGAGTTGCCCCATCACATAAGGGATGCTGCTATTCCTCAAAATGGAAACCTGGCATTCACATGGGAGATGTACTAGTCGGCCAAACACACCACCTGCACATTCATTGAATGGTAGCTCTTCCAGTTTCTGTACACCTGTTCACTCCTGTGGGGTGTGTACCAAGGCCACATGTGTCCCATCAGTGGCACCTATGATGTTGGGGATATGTCCCAGGGCATAGAAGTCACCTGTCACTGTGGGCAAATCCTTCACCTGAGGGAAAACGATGTAGCTGCGCATGTGTTTCAGCAGGGCAGACAACACTCTGGACAACACGTTTGAGAACATAGGCTGGGACATCCCTGATGCAATGCCCACTGTTGTTTGAAAAGACCCACTTGCCAGGAAATGGAGTACTAACAGGACTTGCACTAGAGGGGGTATTCCTGTGGGATGGCGGATAGCTGACATCAGGTCTAGTTCCAACTGGGCACGCAGTTCATGGATTGTTGCACGATCAAGTCTTTAGGTGACTATTACGTGTCTCTCTTCAATTGTCGACAGGTCCACAAGCGGTCTGTACACCTGAGGATGCCGCCATCTCCTCACCTGCCCCAGCGGACGTGCTCTATGGACGAGAACAGCGAGCAGAGAGTCAGCCAACACTGAGGTGTTCAATTTTTTTAATTATTGCACACATTTGTCAATCCGTAATGTGCCTGTTACTGTGTGTGTGAAAGGCCTAGATAGGTGTGACGCATTTAAAATGTATGCCATGTGGCCCCCTGAAGTGGCGGCTGCCTGACCTGTAAGGTGGGACAAGGGGATATGAGGTAACTGCATTGGCGTTGTACACCGTCGCGGTAGGCGGTCGAAGACCGTGGCGCAATCCTGCATTGGTTAACATTGGACACTATGGGTCCCAGGAGCCAATGATGATGTACGCCGGCGGTGCCGGTACGCACCGCCGCAGACGTGACCGCCATTTTCTGTCTGTTCTCTCACTTGATACCTGACCTTCGACAGGGGAGGACCTACACTGCAAGTGCTGCTGTGACCTCAGTCTGGAAGCGACAATGGCTCATGTGTCTGGGGAAAGGGCCCCTGCCTTCACTTCGGAGAAGTTGGAGAAGTTAGTGAATGGGGTCCTCCCCCAGTACACGCTACTCTACGGTCCTCCAGACAAACAGGTGAGTACACTGTGAGCATGCTGTATGGGCAATGCCTGTTTGGAGTTGTGTGGATGGAAGATACAAGGGGGGAGGACTGAGGCCTGCATGAGCGGACAAACAGGTGAGTACACTGTGAGCATGCTGTATGGGCAATGCCTGTTTGGAGTTGTGTGGATGGAAGATACAGGTCGGGAGGACTGAGGCCTGCATGAGCGGACGGTGAGTGTATGTGCGTCAGGGCAAGGGTGGGAACGTGGGTCAATGACTGTGACTGTCCAGATGGTTAAAGATTATCCTTTTCCCCTGTACTATTCCTCTTGGTTAGCGCCCACCAGAAGGATATTTGGCGTGCCATCGCCAAGGACGTCCAGACAGTGGGGGTCCACCACAGACAGAGTACCCACTGCCGTTAAAGATGGAAGTACATTCGCCGCTGGAGCAAGAAGACTGCGGAGGACCAGCTGGGGATGGCCTCCCAACATGGGAGGGGTGCCCGTCGCACCATGACCCCCCTAATGTTCCAGATCCTGGCGGTGGCCTATCCGGACTTGGATGGGCGCTTGAGGGCATCACAGCAGCCACAAGGGGGTGAGTACAGTCACATCCATCTGACTCTGTGCGCATTACGAGGTGTCTGGGTGGGGGAGGTGGGCTGTGGGTTCCCATAGGCCAGAGCGAGTTTTGCAGGCAAGGTCCGTTCGTGAGACAGGCTATGTGGCACCCCAACCCCACCAGTGGTAAGAGCCAACTACACCTAGTCAGGCTCCTGTGACTTCCATGTGTGCAGCAATCGGGCGTAGGCATTGTACCCCATGTCCGTGTGATTAATTAGGGAACTCTAAGTGCATGGCATAGTGCAGAAGGCTGCTGTGTCTGTAGTGTCCGCCAACGGTAGCGGTATTGCATGCACTGAACATGTCTTTCTTCTGCCTCCCCCCCACCTTTTTTTGGTCTTCCTGCATTAGAATCATCAAGCGGAGGAGCACTGGCACCGGAGCAGGAGGGAGCTGCATCCCACATGGCCCTGGAGGGTGAGACAACAGAGTCTGAAGACACCAGTGGGACGGAGGGCGAGGGGAGCTCCACGGCGGGGACAGGAGGTGACATCAGCGACTCTCCCTCTGATGTGAGCTCCCTTGCGGTGGCAGGGCCCTCTGTGCCCCCCCATCAACAGGTACAGCCGCCACCCCCCCCTACCAGCACTGCCCTCCCAGCAGCCCCTCAGCGTGTGTCCTGTGGCCGCTCACCCAGGAGGGAGCCCTGCTGCCCTCAGTGAGAAGGCTATTGACCTCCTGAGATCCCTCACTGTTGGGCAGTCTACCATTCTGAATGCCATCCAGGGTGTCGAGAGGCATTTGCAACAAACAAATGCATACCTGGAGGGCATTCGTTCTGGCCAGGCAGAACAACAGAGAGCATTTCAGTCTCTGGCCTCAGCATTGATGCCAGCCATTGTCCCTGTATCCAGCCTCTCCCCTCCAACTTCCTCCACTCAGACCCAATCCCCTGTACCTCAGCCTATCCCAAGCACACCATCAGACCAGCATGCACACACCTCAACACACAAGGGTGGCTCTGGCAAACATAACCACCACACATCCCACAGGCACTCACACAAGCATCATACCCATGCACACATACCAACATCCACTGCCTCCACTGTGTCCCCCTCCTCCATGCCGTCCTCCTCCCTTCCTGTCTCATC
This sequence comes from Pleurodeles waltl, assembly GCF_031143425.1. Classification (NCBI taxonomy): domain Eukaryota; kingdom Metazoa; phylum Chordata; class Amphibia; order Caudata; family Salamandridae; genus Pleurodeles; species Pleurodeles waltl. Next base: position 1,073,884,957 of record NC_090437.1, read on the forward strand.
TCCACTCATATTTGCATGCACTACATCTTCAGCCACTACCTCCATCACCAGCACGCCCATCACCACACACCGCTCACATGCACTCACCACCCCCACTACCATTCACACATCCCCTGTGTCATCTACCAGTGTGTCTATGAGCCCTCCTCCCAAAGTACACAAACGCAGCCACACACCCACCCAACAGCCATCCACCTCACAACAGCCTCCAGCCCATGCACCTTCACCCAAAGTCAGCAAACGTACACCTCCTACAACCGCTACCTCTTCCTCCAATCCCCAAACCCCCTCCATCTACCCGTTCCAGTGTGTCTAAAAAGCTTTTCCTATCTAATGTTGACCTCTTCCCTACACCTCCCCGTCCGTCCGTCCCCTAGGACCCTCCTTTCCAGGACCCAACCCAGCACATCAGCCACCACATCACCGGGCACAGTGGTGCCAGCAACTGCAGGCTTTTGGACTGTGCCAAGCAACAGGGCTGCCAGTGTTCCACGGAGCGAGGGCAAGGACATTCCGCCACCTCCAAAAGTAAAAAAGTTGCCCACATCCTGGAGGGAGAAGGCGAAAACATCTACCACCAAGGGCTCAGGAAAAACAAAAGTGGATAGTGCCAAGACAGCTGCGCCACCATCCAAGGTGGGGAAGGGCCAGAAAATCAAGGGCAGGTCCACGTCGACGCAAACATGCACGGGGCGACAAGACCGCCACCAGCGCCTCCACCTGAACGGCCACATGCACCGCCACCAGCACCGCAGTCACTGAGCTTGCCTCAGCACCGCAGTCACTCAGCCCGCCACCAGCACCGCAGTCACTGAGCCCGCCATCAGCACCAATGCCACAGAGCCCGCTGCCAGCACCGCCGCCACAAAGACCGCCACCAGCACCACCGCCACAAACACCGCCGCCAGCACCGATGCCACAGAGCCCGCCGCCAGCACCGATGCTATGAGCCCGCCACCAGCACCGATGCCACAGAGTCCGCCGCAAGCACCGCTGCTACTGACACCGCCACCAGCACCGATGCCACTGAGGCAGCAGCAAGCACTGCCGCTACTGACACCGCTGCCAGCACCGACAGCGGCCTGTGACATCCTCAGCCAGTGGCACCACCGCAGACATGGCTGCCATCCCCACTGGTCAGTCGTCCAAGGCTGGTGGTCAGTTCCAGGAACCTGGGCAGCTTGCATGTTGCACCACCGTCAGTGGAGTATCACATCCACTAGCTCAGTCCTTGACAGGATGAAGCACTCTGGGCACCAAGCCCCCTCCAGAACCAGTGGAGAATGACATCCACTACCTCAGTCCTTGGCAGGATGAAGCACTCTGAGCCCCAAGCCCCCTCCAGAACCAGTGGAGAATAGCATCCACTACCTCAGACCGTGGCAGGATGAAGCACTCTGGGCACCAAGCCCCCTCCAGAACCAGTGGAGAATCACATCCACTACCCCAGTCCTTGGCAGTATGAATCACTCTGGGCACCAAGCCCCCTCCAGAACCAGTGGAGAAAGACATCCACTACCTCAGTCCTTGGCAGGATGAAGCACTCTGGGCACCAAGCCCCCTCCAGAACCAGTAGAGACTGTTATCCACTTGAGAGTCTGTGGCTTTGCACTCCCCAGGATAGAGCAGTGGGCAAACCACCCACTGGAGAGACTTGAGAGACTGTGGCTTTGCACTCCCCATGATAGAGCAGTGGGCAAACCACCCACTGGAGAGACTTGAGAGACTGTGGCTTTGCACTCCCCAGAATAGAGCAGTGGGTGAGGGTGGGGGTTTTGCGTGTTGCGTGTGGGTGTCACTCTCTTTTCCCTCCCCCCCCCCTGTGTTGTAGGTGCAGTACTCACCGTGGTCGTCGCTGCCGTCTTTTGTGCTCCTGGTAGAGGAGCAGGAATACTATCGCAGGGAGTATTTGGAGTTCTGGCTCCATGGCGTCCTGGTTCCTTGTGCAATGTGTAGAGGTGAGTGTTTTCCCTTCCAAGTCCTGTTTCCGCTGTGTTTTTGTTCACGTGGTTCCGCCCCAGAAAAGGTGGCAGATTGGCCTCTCATAATAGTGTGGGCGGTACATTGTCTTCCGCCGGCCTGTTGGCGGTCTTACCGCCGCTTTAACACCGACCGCCAGGGTTGTAATGAGGGCCTATGTGTAGCTAGGTGTGATGGTCAGAGTGTAGATGACAGACATGTAATTCAAGCATTCATGTGTGCCAAACTGCAATGCCCCCTTATGATTACCAACTGCATACGGTCCTGGCAGTTCCATATACAAATCAGAGGTCTAGTGTGCCTTGAATTTGATCCAGAAGACAGGGATTAGTCGGCCTGGCACATGTTGAGTACTTGCAGCATTTGTCATATGACAAATAGCACTACAAATATGCCCAGATAATTTAATTAAGTACACACCTTGTTGTGCATTGCTGTGCTGTTAGATAGTTGATGGGTAGGCTGCGTTGGCATGTCATTCCTCAGGGACATTCTATCATCTGTACTGTGATTTGGACTGCATGTGCTATTTGTGAGGAAGTGTTAGAATATCATCTGTACATATATCACACAATGATGTCACTAATGTTTGCCTGTCTCTATTTTTACAGCTGCCAACATGAATGTCCAGGATATACGTGAATTTCAGAGGCGGGCAGTGCGTTACCACTACATCCTCGATGTGGAGGCTGGGTTCCATAGTGTGGCTAGGCGATATCGTCATGAGAGAGCCACAGGGGCATGAAGGGCATTTAGCCAAGGGGGGGCTAGCATTGGCCACAACTGCCACCACCACAACAGCTCAGACCACAGTGGACACTGGGATAACAGCCACACCAACTGGTCCCTCGACCTCGTCAGCCCAAGGCCCACAAGCAGCACATTCTGCACCTCCACCTCCAACCACGGCACCAGCACCAGCTACAACAAGTGCTACCTAGACGACCCCAGCTGCAGTAATGGACATGACAGAGTTCAGAACCCTACAACGTGACTTGCAAAGTATGTTGCCCTAAACGGACACTGCAGCAGGAGGTGGCCCACAATAGCAGGACTTACTGATCCTCACCCCTAATTCCGTCCCCTCCCTCCTCTTTCCTCGTACTTTTCTTTAGTGGGTTTAGGGGGCCTAGTGTTAGGTTAGAGTAGGCTGTCAGTTTAGTTAGGATAAGTGGGTTGGGGGAGTTATATTATTACATGTTTGTTTGTGGGTGGGTAGGTGGGTGATAATGTTGGGGTTTATGTGTATTAAAAAAAAATATATAAAACAAAAAAATACAAAAAATATATATTTGTTTAGGATAAGTTAGTATGTGTCTAGGTTAGTATATGTTGTCCTACATGTGTCCCGACATTTAGAATGTTTAGTTACATGTGATAAGTAAGTTTAGCTTAGGGTAGTTAGGGCCAGTTGTAGGTAATGTATAGTTAGGATAGGTTAGCTTAGTTTAGGTGTTTCCCATAGTTTAAGTTTCCTTTCATACAGATTTAATAAAGTTTGTTATACTCCTTTACAGTATGTGTCATATGCTTGGGGCATCCACATCCCATTCTTGACATGCTTATTCACACTTCCAAATGAGCTGTCATTGGCAGCTACAACAAAGCTACTTCTGTACGCATCTGCTATCCATTGCACCCACCACTCAAGGTAACTATGGTTCCCAATGTGTTGTAAAGGTTGGTGTGATTTTCAAACTGTCATTGTTTGAGTCCTGTATTGGAATTTTGAGCACTGTGGGATGTCTGCTGGCAGCCTGATGTTCATGTGATCTCTGAGAAACTGAGTGGTGTCATAATCTTATGAAGTTTAGTATACGTAAATCACACCTATGATTTCTTACATTGTATTCCCAGGTGACGTTATTATCCATATACTCGTACAGATCCATTCCTGCTGTATGGTGTGGGTGTGGGATTAAAGGTTTAGAGTCAGATGTCACATACATTAGGATTGTCTTGAAGGGAATGTGGGCCACATTGACTTTCATCTTGTACATACTTTGGACCTGACATTTATTTCTACACAACATTATACTGTTTGTGATCCTTTAACTTCAGAAATAAGCCAAGGAAGCACAGATGTTGTTAAAATCCAGACACTTGTGCATAGTTATCAGCCCACATTCTTTCTACACTATTGTATTGACATTCTGTGGCCATTGACATGTTACATGCATCCCAAGTCTCCTACACAGTTAATGTGTCACATTACACAGAGACAAAGTGGTTGTGTAAGTGCTATTTATTTTAAGGTGCTGTAGTGCAATATTTACATAGTCCAAGATTGTTAGTGTGACACCTTCTATTGTGACACAACACAAGTGCAATGGTGAGGGACATGTCATTGGACATGCTGTGATGGAGTGTCACTCAGTGCAGAGGAACATGAATTGCCAATTAGGTAATGACAGACAATTGCAGTGCATAGTGGTAAGGTAAACAGTGTGCTGGAGAACAGTGCATGCTATCAACTGTAGCAAGACTGGCATGTCAACAAGCACCGGACATAGGATATCAGTGCCCATGTGGCATGGACTGGTGCTACCGGGTACTCCTACTGCTGAAGGTGATCTGTTCCATGTTTTCATCTTCTGATGTGGTGGTGGTGGGTTTGAAGGGGCAACACACACTTCAGTGTTTGAAGAATTGGACTCAGAAATCCCAGTAGCTGCCAACTGTGGGGCTTATAAGGGTATTACTGAAGCAAGGAGGAGCTGCTGGTTACATTGCTCTGGTAGGTAGCCAGGTCGGCCCTGAGGGGGTCATGATTGCAGTCGTGCACACAGTAAAATGTTTGGGATGCCAGGTGTTGTGGCAACTCCCTAACTGCTGTGGTGAAATCCCTCACACACTGTAGTCCTTGCAGTAGGGATTGTTGGACTTGCATGGCTGCTGACTGTCTGTGGATGACATCATGCACATGCACATCTTCTCAAGGCTGGCTGCCAGATTTTGCATCCCCACCGCACCTCCTTGGCCAGCTCCTGCTGTACTCCCACTACTGTCCTCTTAAGGGTGGTTGCAGTGTCATCAAAGTCCTCAGCTGGGTTTGAGCTGGCAGGTCATACTATTGGGGTGGTGGGTGGGTCCTCTGTGGTGGCTGCCACATTTGTGCTCCTCCTTGTGAGTGAAGATGGGATCTGGAGGGTTCCAAGGACATCTTGGAGGGTTTGCTGGCTAATGGTTGTCAGCTCGTCACCCATGTCAACAGGGAAGTCCAGGACAGGCATATCCACAGGAGAGCCATCGTCCTCTGCAATGAGATATTGTACAATTAGTGTATCCGTGTTGCGGCAGTTGTAATGTGACAGCACTGACTTCTTATTAGTGGGACATTGTAATCTTGGTTCCTGCTCATTGTTCCTGCCATTAATATTAGCATTCTCACAGGCCTATGCCCCACCTGTGTGTCACATGTAGTGTGGGCAGTTTGTGGAATTTTCTGTGTCACATCCTTTAGGTGTAGGTTCTGTCCAAATTGTGTGTTGCCACCTTCTTGTTCTAATCAACCCTACCTCTACTTCCGTTAGCATGGTGTGGCCTTGCAATGGCTGTGGGTGTTCTGATGCCACTTGCACCACACTTAACAATATAGGACCGACCCAGTCTCTGATATTTCACATACACCTATACGTTGCTGAGACCTAGCACATACTATGTATAGCATTGGCATGGCATGATACAGGTGTTAGCATTGGTAGTGTGTCATGTTGATGTTTGCCAATGTGTGCTAAATTGGATTTCACTGATGGGCCTGGCAGTATTCCATTTCCTCTTATGACTTTGCGGGTGTGTTTCACTAGCTAGACTCATATGTCCTCCCCCTCAATGCTGTTGTCTTAGCAATATGACAGTTGAGATGTTGCAAGGTGGCATTGCACCTATTGTAACTCAGGCATTGGGTAGAACCTGGAATGGGCAGCATGGGTATGACATTACTGCTGTGTACTTCATAATGTAAGTAACAATACATCGCCGAATAGAGCCGGCGGTGTTGCAGGGGTGCGACGGGTGCAGTGGCACCCGTCGCGATTTTCACTGTCTGCTACGCAGACAGTGAAAATCATGCTGGGGTCCTGTGAGGGGGCCCCTGCACTGCCCATGCCAGTGGCATGGGCAGTGCAGGGGCCCCCAGAGGCCCCACGACACCCGTTCCCACCATACTGTTCCTGGCGGTAAAAACCGCCAGAAACAGGGTGGCGGGAAGGGGGTCGGAATCTCCATGGAGATTCAGCCCAGCCAGGGGAAATCCGGCAGGAAACCGCTGGATCCCCTTTTCTGACCGCAGCTTTACCGCCGCAGTCAGACTGGGCACTGAAGCACCGCCAGCCTGTTGGCGGTGCTTCCGTTGCCCGTGGCCCTGGCGGTTTAGGACCGCCAGGGTCAGAATGAGGGCCTATGTGTTGTCATAGTGGCTCTGGGTCAGCACTATTGGGAAGCTGTAGCGTGCGTACTAGGTGGATTCATGTCCACTATCGTATCGGTATTAGACAACCGGGCAGGATTGGCATCATAGATGTGTGGCCATGCTATGCAGTCAGTGAATAGAGGTGCAGTTACCTCCAATGAGGTATCTGTGTTGCCACCTACTACCAAGATGAGCTAGGCACCTCATTCCAACAGGATCCTTGTATCTGGGGTGTCAGGCCATTGTAATCAGTTCTTGCCAATCACTGTGCCAGGGGTGAATCTAGAGTCCTCAATCTGCTAGCAGGTACTGTATGTGTAGTGAGGTAAGGTAGACCAAGATGTCACTGTGCAATTTAACAATGGCCTAGTAGGCATGCCAACTACCCATGCAGGAATCATTAGGTTCTGTAGTCCAGGAACTGTATGGCTCAATGGGCATGTGAGGTGGGCAGGTGTGGCGGGGATGCCTTTCATCATGTACACAATTGCATCTGTATCACCATCAGAGGTACACATGTGCATAGCTGTGGTTTCCCCCATTGTGTGCCATTGTGGTGGGATGAGTAGGTGAGAGCATGGCATGTCATGGCGTGGCATCAGAAGATGATGTAGTAACTCTGTATGCCTGTTGTGCTGGCATTGACTGATTGTACCCTGGTTCTCTCTCCCACTTTCCCTTTCTCTCCTCCTCTGTCTTTGTGTGGATCAGCCTCATCTGGCAAAGGAGAAGGGGCTCTGGCAAGTGGGGAAGCTGCAGTCCACAGGACCCAGGAGGCGGATACCATCGGAGTCGAAGGGACCTGTGGGATGGAGGGCAAGGGGAGTGCAATGGAGCAGACCGGATTGACCACTACATACACAGATTCCTCCTCTGATGGTGGCTCTTTATTGGTTGGGGACCCATCAGGGCCCATGCCTGCATCATCCTTGTCCTCCATCCCCCTTACAAGCACCCCCTCCCTGTACCTCCCCACCCAGTTGCCGGGCCCGCTTACCCAGGAGGGTGGGCATCTGTTTCACCGCAGGCACATCTGCAACTGCCCTAGTCAGCCCTGCTGCCTTCAATGGGGAGGCTATTGACCCCCTGAGGTCCATTTCTGTGGGGCAGTCAACCATTGTAAATGCCATCCATGGACCAGCATCCCAGATGAAGCAGAACAATGTGTTCCTGGAAGGCATTCACAGTGCCCTGTCTGGCCTGCAGAGATTCAGATGCAGACATGCCAACATCCACTCCTGTTAGACTTTTCATCCTTGGCGTGGTCTCCCTTAACTTTTTGCCTCTGTTCCCCAGGTTATTGATGTGTGCTGGACTCTGATTTTGCTGTTTTTATTACTCTGGGCACTTTACCACTGCTAACCAGTGCTAAAGTGCAAGTGCTCCTGTTTAAAATGTGTATGTAATTGGTTCTCCATGATTGGCATATTTGTTTTACTGTTAAGTCCCTTATAAAGTACACTAGAGGTGCCCAGGGCCTGTAAATCAAATGTTACTAGTGGGCCTGCAGCACTGGTTGTGCCACCCACACAAGTAACCCTGTAATCATGTCTCAGACCTGCCACTGCAGTGTCTGTGTGTGTAAATGTGCACTGTAAATTCGACTTTGCAAGTGTACCTACTTGCCAGGACTAAACCTTCCCTTTTCTTACATGTAAGGCACCCCTAAGGTAGGCCCTAGGTAGCCCCAAGGGCAGGGTGCAGTATATGGTTAAGGTAGGACATATAGCAATGTGTTTTATATGTCCTGACAGTGAAATATTGCTAAATTCGTTTTTCACTGTTGCAAGGCCTGTCCCTCTCATAGGTTAACATGGGGGCTACCTTTAAATCTGATTAAAGTGTAGATTCCCTTTGGGAGCGGATGGACATGTGGAGTTTGGGGTCTCTGAGCTCACAATTTAAAAATACATCTTTTAGTAAAGTTGATTTTAAGATTGTGCGTTTGAAAATGCCACTTTTAGAAAGTGAGCATTTTCTTGCTTATACCATTTCTGTGACTCTGCCTGTTTGTGGATTCCCTGTCTGGGTCAGTTTGACAGTTGGGCTGGTTGCACCTCACACTAGACAGTGACACAAAAGGAGCTGGGGTGTAGTCTGCATTTCCTGACGAGCCATCTGTGCTAGGAGGGAGGGGAGGAGTGGTCACTTACACCTGAAAGGGCTGTGCCTGTCCTCACACAATGCAGTCTCCGACCCCCTGGTGAGTGTCTGGGGCCTGGCCTGGGCAAGGCAGGATTTCACATTCAAAAGAGACTGTACTTTGAAGTAGGCCTACTTCAAAGGAGAAATTGGGTATAAGGGCACCCAAAGCCACAGACTTTAGAAACACTTCTGGAACCAAGAGGAACCTCTGCCTGGTGAAGAGCTGAATAGCTGAGGAAGAAGAGCTGCCCTGCTTATGACTGTGCTTTGTGGAGCTATCCTGCAGTTGCTGCTTCTGCCAGAGTAAGAGGGCAAAGACTGGATTTTGTGTGCCTTGCATCTTGAGAAGAAATCTCCAAGGACTTGATTTCGAGCTTGCCTCCTGTTGTTTGAAGTCTCAGGGACAGCAAAGACTTCTCTCTGCCAGCACCTGGAGTCTCTGGAGAGACTCCTGCTCTGACAAGTGGTGCCCTATCCAGTCCCTGGGCCCTTGAAAGGAAAGCTGGTGGAAATCCAAGGAAATCGACTTCGGACGACTCCGGACCGACGCCGCTGCTGAATCTGGGGACGCCGCCTGCACCCGACGCCGTGACCTTCGCTGGAACGCGACGCTCTTCACAGGCCCGACGCCACTGCAGCCCCGCTGAAGTCCGCGACTTTGTGGAAGTCGCTGCACCACGTCGTGACCGACGCCGCTCGAAGTGCGCGGATTCAACGCTTCGCACAGACGCCGCGATCCCCGACTTCGCGCATCGACTTGTTTTCACTCTTCACCAAAGGTACTGTACTTGGGGGTCTACGCGACTCCGTGTCCAGCGCCGCTGGTGTCGGCTTGTTGGAGCGACTCCGTCACGACGCCGTGTTAACACCTCATCGAAGCATTTTTGTTTCTAAGCGCTATTTTTGAGTTTAATCTTAAAAAATTCATAACTTGACTTGTGTATGTTGGATTTTTGTCGTTTTGGTCTTGTTTTGTTTAGATAAAAATTTCCTATTTTTCTAAACCGGTGTTGTGTCATTTTGTTGTGTTTTCTTTAAGTTACTGTGTGTGTTGGTACAAATACTTTACACCTAGCACTCTGAAGTTAAGTCTACTGCTCTGCCAAGCTACCAAGGGGGTAAGCAGGGGTTAGCTGAGGGTGATTCTCATTTACCCTGACTAGAGTGAGGGTCCTTTCTTGAACGGGGGTAACCTGACTGTCAACCGAAGACATCATTTCTAACATTGATGATCAGCGGTTGGGATTTGGACTTGTATTTGTACTTGACATACAGTGATTAGGTGTACACTATTATTTTGAGTGCAGACGACTACGTGACAACATACTGCTTGTCTTGAGATTTTTGCTTTTTCTCTTTTTGTGGATTTTTCCCTACGTCCACTTTGTTTTTCTTCGCTGATCTTTGATTGACTTTGAACTTCATTTGGGAACTTGTTTCTGCATTTGAAACTTTGCACTCTTTTAACCTTTCATCATGTCTCAACTTGGAGATGCATCAGTTGAAGCTGTTTTTGACCTGAAGCAATTGGATAGTTATAACAAGGCTCAGCTAAAGTAGTTTTGTAAAAATTGTGGTTGACCCATTAAGAGCTCTTCCAAGAAGGATGAGCTGAAAAAGGCGCTGAGGGCCTGGGTGACAACCAGAAGCACTGGAGGGCACACTGAGGATGAGGAGGAGGATGAGGATGAGGAGGGAGGGCAATCAGTACATAATGGTATATTGGGGGGACCTGTTATTCCCAGGGAAAGAGTCTCTAGGGCAGGTAGCAGTGTATCCTCCAAAGGTCTGAAGCCTGAAGAATTGCAGGACAGACAGGCAGAGAGGGCATACCAATTGGAGCTGCAGAAGCTCAATCTGGAGAAAGAAAGAGATGAGAGAAGAGCAGTCCTTGAGGAAAGGAAGATGCAGCTGGCTCATGAGCTTAACTTAAAGGAGTTAGATCAGAGGAGCCAGTCCAGTAGGGATGGTGGCAGCAATCCTACAGAGCAGCCTGAGAGAAGGGTACACATCCCAAAAGACCTTGTGAGGGATTATAAGAGGGAGGATGATATCTACTTGTGGTTCAAGGGTTATGAGTCAGCTCTCCACATGAACCTGGTCCCTGAAGCTCATTGGGGGACAGCCCTGTGGAAGCATTTTGAGGCAGAGGGGAGGGACACACTGACAGCCTTAGGGGATGCTCAGAGTCTCACCTACCCTGTCATGAAGGAGGCCTTACTCACCAGGTATGGTCTCACCCCTGAGCAGTACAAGGAGAAGTTTAGATCCTACAAGAGAAAGGAATCCCAAACATGGTTGGAATGTGTTGATTCTTTTTGAAAGTCAATGGATGGTTGGGTGAAGGGCAGTAAGGTAAACACGTATGAGGGGCTTTACAATGTAATTGCTTAGGAGCACTTGTGCAGTTTTTGTTTTCCAGAGCTGTGCCAGCACCTCATTGACAGCAAGCTGACTGACCCCAGGAAGCTTGCACAGGAAGCGGACCTCTGGGAGAGCACCAGGGTCCAAAAGAGGTACGGGGAGACCCCGCCAAGGGTGGGCAGGGTCCCTCTCAGAAGAAAGGGGGGGGTAAGGGTAAACAGGGGGAGTTGTCTAAAGGGCCCCAAACTGATCCCCAGGGAAAGGATTCCCAAACTCCCACTGAAAAGAAGCCGTGATTCTCCAAAGGGGAGCCACCAGTAGGTGGTCCCCCACGTAAGTGCTATTCACGTGACCAGATTGGTCATATGAGGGTGACCCCAAATGCCACAAATATACACCGGCACCTACTGGTGCGCAATCCCAGGGTTTGGCCAGTGTAGCGCTTGGGGATGAGTTGGTTCCAGGTGGGTGGGAGCCAGCAGAAATGACACTTGTCTCACTAGGGGACAGTGAGATGGTCCAGAGAAACCTAGTGCCTGATAACACTAAGAAGTACAGGCAATGGGTGACCATCAATGGACAGAGGGTGGAGGCTCTGAGAGACACAGGAGCCAGTGTGACTACAGTGAGGAGTCACCTGGTGTCTGAAGAGCAGATTGATCCCCGGGTACTTCACCAAGTAGTTGCAGTAGACAACTCTGAGCGCCTCTGCAGAGTGGCGCAGGTTCCCTTTGAATGGGGGGACGGGTCTCAGGTTCCTGGAAAGTAGCTGTGAGTCCAACCATGCCTGTTGATTGTTTGTTAGGCAACGACCTGGAGGATTCCCCTTGGAAGGAGGTGGAACACAGGTCTCACTTGGAGATGTTGGGTCTGCCTGGGTGGGTATGCGTATCCACCCGGTCTATGGCAGCCAATCAGGGTAGTCAAGAGCCCCTGGAGCCTGAAACAGTGGCCCAGGGGACCGCCAAGAAGAGGAAGGGCAGGGGGCGCGGGAAACCGGCCCCAGAGGTTCCCACGGTCCGGGAGGAGGCGGAGCCTGAGTGTGACGCCCCGGAACCTACAGGGGAGCAGGTGGCTGAACTGGGGGATGTCCCTGAGCTGTCCCAGTGGCAGCAGGAAGGGGGACCCACCAGGGAAGCATTCTGCACATCCCTACTCTTGAGAGGCTGTGGCAGCAGGCTGCGGCAGCAGGCTGCAGCCCAGGCGGCTGGCGAGGCGCTAGGTACTCACCTGATATATTGGGAGGATGAACTCCTGTATAGTGAGCCTAAGGTTCCTGAGCCTGGGTCAGCTCGTATGCTGGTGGTACCCCAGTGCTTCAGGGCCTTCCTACTGGGTTTGGCTCATGATGTGCCTTTGGCAGGACATCTAGGGCAGGACAAGACCTAGAAGAGGCTTGTCTCCCACTTTTACTGGCCCTTGATGCACAAGCAGCCAGCTGCTTATTGTAGGTCTTGTCAGACTTGTCAGGCAAGTGGCAAGAGTGGGGGGAAATGCAAAGCTCCCCTCCAACCTTTACCTATAGTCAGTACCCCCTTTGAACGGGTAGGAATTGACATTGTGGGGCCTCTGGACCCCAAGACAGCCATGGGCAACAGGTTCATCCTGGTCTTGGTGGACCATGCCACACGGTACCCAGAAGCCATTCCTCTAAGGATGGTCACTGCCCCCGTGGTGGGACGTGCCTTGATGGGAGTTTTTACCCGCATGGGGTTCCCCAAGGAAGTGGTATCTGATAGAGGTACAAACTTCATATCCACTTATATGAAGTCTCTGTGGAAGGTGTGTGGGGTAACCTACAAGTTCACCACACCTTACCACCCCCAAAGTAATGGTCTGGTTGAGAGATTCAACCGCACCTTGAAAGGCATGATTCAGGGCCTGTCAGAGCCCTCGAGGCGTAAGTGGGACGTCCTCTTGCCATGCCTTCTGTTCGCTTACAGGGAGGTGCCTCAAAAGGGACTTGGCTTTAGCCCCTTTGAGCTCATCTATGGCTACCCTGTGAGGGGACCGCTCAGTCTGGTGAAGGAGGCTTTGGAGAAAGCTCCTAGTAAACCACCCCAGGATGTATTTAGCTACATGCTGGCACTAAGAAACCAGACTGCCCGCTTCAGGAGTCTCGCTCAGGAGAACCTGGAAGCAAGCCAGGAGGATATGAAACGGTGGTACGACCAGAATGCCACTCTGGTTGAGTTTCAGCCTGGACAAAAAGTGTGGGTCATGGCACCAGTGGAGCCTAGGGCTCTCCAAGATAAGTGGACTGGGCCTTTTGAGGTGGTGGAAAGAAAGAGCGAGGTCACCTATCTGGTAGACTTGCAATCCGCCAGGAACCCTTTGAGGGTCCTACATGTCAACCGCCTCAAACCACACTTTGAGCTAACTAAGCTATCCATGCTCCTAGCGACAGATGACGGGGTGGAGGAAGAGAGTGAGCCTCTTCCTGACCTCCTGTCTGCAGGAGAGAAAGATGAGTCTGTGGAGGGAGTGATACTCTTCCCCTCCCTGACTGAGGAACAGCAGAGGGACTGTCGCCACGTGTTGGGACAGTTCGCCTCGCTGTTTTCCCTGATCCCAGGAGTCACACACCTGTGCACACATGATGTGGACACTGGGGACAGTACACCTGTTAAACATAAGGTTTACAGGGTGACTGACAGGGTCAGGGCTTGCATTAAGGAGGAAGTCTCCAAAATGTTAACCCTAGGGGTTATTGAGCACTCCAGCAGTCCTTGGGCCAGCCCAGTGGTATTGGTCCCAAAGGCTGCTGCTCCTGGTGCCACTCCAGAACTTAGGTTCTGTGTGGACTACCGGGGTCTCAATGCAGTCAGCAACACCCCATCCCCCGAGCTGATGAGCTCATTGATCGGTTAGGAGCTGCCAAGTACCTCAGTACGTTTGATTTAACATCTGGGTACTGGCAGATTGCCTTAACTGAGGAGGCAAAGGAGAGGTCAGCATTCTCTACCCCAGATGGGCACTTCCACTTCAACATGATGCCCTTTGGGATGAAGAATGCCCCTGCCACCTTTCAGAGGTTGGTCAACCAGGTGTTGGCAGGACTGGATGAGTTCAGTGCCGCCTACCTGGATGACATTGCTGTGTTTAGTTCCACATGGGAGGAACACCTGCAAAACCTCTGTTGAGTGTTAGAGGCCCTGCAGAAGGCAGGCCTCACTATTAAGGCGAGCAGGTGCCAAATAGGGCAGGGTTCTGTGGTGTACTTAGGACACAAGGTGGGGAGTGGCCAGGTGGCACCCCTACAGCCTAAGAGTGACACGATTCTGGCTTGGGAGCCTCCCAAGACCCAGAATGAAGTGAGAGCCTTTTTAGGTCTCACAGTATATTACAGGAGGTTTGTTAAGGGATATGGTACCATTGTTACCCCCTTAACTGAGTTGACTCCTAAGAAGCAACTCAAGAAAGTGATCTGGACAGAGGCTTGCCAGAACGCTTTTGATGCCCTGAAGGCTGCCATGTGCACAGCACCTGTGCTGAAGGCACCTGACTACTCCAAGGAGTTTGTTGTGAAAACAGACGACTCAGAGCATGGTATTGGAGCAGTACTCTCACAGCTTAATGAAGAGGGCCTAGATCAACCCGTAGCCTTCATTAGCAGGAGGTTACTACCCAGGGAACGTAGGTGGAGTGCCATAGAACGCGAAGCGTTTGCTGTGGTCTGGGCACTGAAGAAGCTAAGACCCTACTTGTTTGGGACTCACTTCCGAGTTCAGACCGACCACAGGCCCCTCAGATGGTTAATGCAGATGAGGGGTGAGAATCCAAAACTGTTGAGGTGGTCCATTTCCCTTCAGGGGATGGACTTTAAGCTGGAACATCGTCCTGGTACAGAACACGCCAATGCTGATGGTCTGTCCATATTCTTCCGCCTTAGTGATGAGAACTCCCATGAGGTTGGGTAGTTGCTCCCCACTTTTAGCTGGGGGGGACACGTGTTAGACTTTTCATCCTTGGCGTGGTCTCCCTTAACTTTTTTCCTCTGTTCCCCAGGTTATTGATGTGTGCTGGACTCTGATTTTGCTGTTTTTATTACTCTGGGCACTTTACCACTGCTAACCAGTGCTAAAGTGCAAGTGCTCCTGTTTAAAATGTGTATGTAATTGGTTCTCCATGATTGGCATATTTGTTTTACTGTTAAGTCCCTAGTAAAGTGCACTAGAGGTGCCCAGGGCCTGTAAATCAAATGTTACTAGTGGGCCTGCAGCACTGGTTGTGCCACCCACACAAGTAACCCTGTAATCATGTCTCAGACCTGCCACTGCAGTGTCTGTGTGTGTAAATGTGCACTGTAAATTCGACTTAGCAAGTGTACCCACTTGCCAGGCCTAAACCTTCCCTTTTCTTACATGTAAGGCACCCCTAAGGTAGGCCCTAGGTAGCCCCAAGGGCAGGGTGCAGTGTATGGTTAAGGTAGGACATATAGCAATGTGTTTTATATGTCCTGACAGTGAAATATTCCTAATTTTGTTTTTCACTGTTGAAAGGCCTGTCCGTCTCATAGGTTAACATGGGGGCTACCTTTAAATCTGATTAAAGTGTAGATTCCCTTTGGGAGCGGATGGACATGTGGAGTTTGGGGTCTCTGAGCTCACAATTTAAAAATACATCTTTTAGTAAAGTTGATTTTAAGATTGTGCGTTTGAAAATGCCACTTTTAGAAAGTGAGCATTTTCTTGCTTATACCATTTCTGTGACTCTGCCTGTTTGTGGATTCCCTGTCTGGGTCAGTTTGACAGTTGGGCTGGCTGCACCTCACACTAGACAGTGACACAAAAGGAGCTGGGGTGTAGTCTGCATTTCCTGATGAGCCACCTGTGCTAGGAGGGAGGGGAGGAGTGGCCACTTACACCTGAAAGGGCTGTGCCTGTCCTCACACAATGCAGTCTCCGACCCCCTGGTGAGTGTCTGGGGCCTGGCCTGGGCAAGGCAGGATTTCACATTCAAAAGAGACTTTACTTTGAAGTAGGCCTACTTCAAAGGAGAAATTGGGTATAAGAAGGGCACCCAAAACCACAGACTTTAGAAACACTTCTGGAACCAAGAGGAACCTCTGCCTGGAGAAGAGCTGAATAGCTGAGGAAGAAGAGCTGCCCCGCCTGTGACTGTGCTTTGTGGAGCTATCCTGCAGTTGCTGCTTCTGCCAGAGTAAGAGGGCAAAGACTGGACTTTGTGTGCCTTCCATCTTGAGAAGAAATCTCCAAGGGCTTGATTTAGAGCTTGCCTCCTGTTGTTTGAAGTCTCAGGGACAGCAAAGACTTCTCTCTGCCAGCACCTGGAGTCTCTGGAGAGACTCCTGCTCTGAAAAGTGGTGCCCTATCCAGTCCCTGGGCCCTTGAAAGGAAAGCTGGTGGAAATCCAAGGAAATCGACTTCGGACGACTCCGGACCGATGCCGCTGCTGAATCCAGGGACGCCGCCTGCACCCGACGCCGTGACCTTCGCTGGAACACAACGCTCTTCGCAGGCCCGACGCCGCTGCAGCCCCGCTGAAGTCCGCGACTTTGTGGATGTCGCCGCACCACGTCGTGACCGATGCCACTCGAAGTGCGCGGATTCAACGCTTCGCACAGACGCCGCGATCCCCCACTTCGCGCATCAACTTGTTTTCACTCTTCACCAAAGGTACTGTACTTGGGGGTCTACACGACTCCGTGTCCGGCGCCGCTGGTGTCGGCTTGTTGGGAACGACTCCGTCACGATGCCGTGTTAAGACCTCATCGAAGCATTTTTGTTTCTAAGCGCTATTTTTGAGTTTAATCTTAAAAAATTCATAGCTTTACTTGTGTATGTTGGATTTTTGTCGTTTTGGTCTTGTTTTGTTTAGATAAAAATTTCCTATTTTTCTAAGCTGGTGTTGTGTCATTTTGTAGTGTTTTCGTTAAGTTACTTTGTGTGTTGGTACAAATACTTTACACCTAGCACTCTGAAGTTAAGCCTACTGCTCTGCCAAGCTACCAAGGGGGTAAGCAGGGGTTAGCTGAGGGTGATTCTCTTTTACCCTGACTAGAGTGAGGGTCCTTTCTTGAACAGGGGGTAACCTGACTGTCAACCAAAGACCCCATTTCTAACAACTCCCACCACTGACTCCCCTACCACCTCCTCCCTCACAGTCACAACACCGCTCACACCTGCAGTCAGCACCTCATCAGTCCCAGATCCTGCCACATGCGCCTCATTGCCACTGTCACCACAATATCAGACCGCCATACATGCACCCCATACACCACATGCACACACACCACTACAATCAACACCCCTACATGCAGCACATTCACCCTACCTGCAGACACCACCCCATCATTCACTCCCACATCCCCCTGCCATCTCCCTTCATCTCCTTCCCCCTTTTCCCAGGACAACTAAACGCTGAAACTCACCCACCCAACAGTCACCCAGCACACACGTCATCTATCCACATACCTGCACCCAAGGCACCTCCACGTACACACCTTTCAACCATACTTCTCCCTCCATTCCCAAATGTCCTCCCATGACCTACCTTGTGCCCCTAAGAAACATTTCCTGACAGAGTTTTCCTTGTTCCCAACCACTGTCCCAGTCCTTGTTCCCCCATTCTCCCTGCTACACTTCCCAGACCCAGCCTTCCATCTCCTAAGCCACCCCTGGTCATCACCATGTCCCTCCTCCACCTAGTACTTCCACCCCCACCAATTCCACAGTTACCCCTCCCAAAGCACAGGCCAAGCCCACTCCCTTCATTTCCAAGGCCAAGCCCAAACCTGCCACCATCCCGGCTAAACCACCCTCTTCCAGAGGCAAGCCCAGACTAAAGAACCCCCCTCCAAGCCCAACCACCCCCACCCCTGATGTGCCAGCATGCCCCATTGATGCCTCTGCCCTGTGGCGGCCAGCACTTTGCAGTCAGGAGTCAAGTTGGGGTGTCATCGGGGCCCAGTGTGCTCGGTGCACTACAGGGCATTTGGACTGGCCCTTGGTCCCCTTGAACATAGTTATCAGTTACAGTTTTTATTTTTTAATGTATCTGCATCACTGCACCGTTGATGTTGATTATTACAACCTTGTCCTGGCTTTCCTTCAACATCTATGTGTGGTGAATGTGCAATTTTGCGTGTGTGTGTTGTGTGTGTGTACTGATAACATTCCCTCCAGTATGTGCTAGGATAGTGTACTTTTGGTGAGTATCCACCATTAAAAGGCTGGCGGAAAGTGGGGTTGTAATCAGCCAGGCTGCACTGAGTTCAGAGACACCCTGACTGGTTACACCCCCGACTGCCATCATCACATCGGAAACAATGTTCCTGGCGTGGACAGCGGCCTTTAGGTGGGTCCACCCACAAAGTTTGTAATTTGGTGTTCGGACCGCCTGGAGTGGGACCGATAGCCGAGATTCTGGTTTTAATGGTAAATATAGTGTACTACAGTGTTTTTATATTTTCATTTTCTATTTTTTAAGTACACTGTGATCCGTTATACAGACTAAGGCGGTCATTACAACATTGGCGGTAAAAGCCGCTTACCGCCGTGCGGAAAATACCGCCAACACACCACAGCTATTATGACCCACAGCACGGAATCCGCCAAAATTCAGACACCCACACAAGTCTGCCACACCAAAGGTCAGTGATAAACTGGTGAAAACAAAACCTCCACTGTCATGCCAACAGAAATACGCCCACACTATCACGACACACTAATCCACGCAGTGGTTTTTCAACCGCGGTATTCCATTGGCGGTACACACCGCCGCTCTCAAAATACACACACATATACAAAACACAGCCACATTGGACAATTCGAAATACACACTCCTGATACACTTACACACACCACTCCCACACACCCATTACAATATAAAACACACACCCACATCACCCACAAACCCCCACAACAAAAAATTCCGAAAGAAGGCCAGAGAGAGAGCACCAGCAAGAACAACAGCATCCACAGGCATACAACACCATCACCCACAGAACTTCCACGCACCTCACACACCACTACATATCAGCACACTTATCACCACACACTCCACCCCACACATCACCTACACCACCCCATGGCACGGCAAAGACACCTCAGGTTCTCGAAGGAGGAGCTCAGGGTCATGGTGGAGGAAATCGTCCGGGTAGAGCCACAGCTATTCGGATCACAGGTGCAGCACACCTCAATTGCAAGGAAGATGAAGCTATGGCGAAGAATAGTGGACAGGGTAAACGCAGTGGGACAGCACCCAAGAAATTGGGAGGACATCAGGAAGAGGTGGAACGACCTACGGGGGAAGGTGCATTCCGTGGTCTCAAGACACCACCTCGCGGTTCAGAGGACTGGCGGCGGACCCCCACCTCCTTCCCCACAACTAACAACATGGGAGGAGCAGGTCTTGGCGATTCTGCATCCTGAGGGCCTTGCAGGAGTAGCTGGAGGAATGGACTCTGGTAAGACAAATCTTAATTATTACATCCCCCACCATACCTGCATGCCATCACATACCCCTACCCTCACCCTCACCCCAGCACCCCAACTCCTCACATATGTCCCAAAATCACAAATCACCCATCCCAACACCAATCCCTGCATGCAACAACAAAGCATGGACACCCATCACTAATGCATGCCCACTGCACATCCCCATACACCCCCCTAAACCACCATCACACAAGGTCCCACACAGGAATGCAAGCACTGGGGTACACAGTCACCAACCTATTGCACACCATGCCACACACAGATGTAATAATCATGCTTTTACACCCCTGCAGGACCCCTACCCAACGTCACCGGACAGGAGGGTCCAGACATGTCCACCCCACCAACAGAAGAGGCCCACAGTGATGACAGCAGCACTGTCCAACTGGATCTAGATGACCAGCCCGGCCCATCGGGGACCTCAGGACAGTCGGTTCCCCTCACCCAGTCACAGGCCACCACAGACCTTCCCCCCTCTGGAAACACCAGCACAGCACCCACCCAGCGGGCCCATACCTCCGTCCCCAGGACTCGTCAATCAGCAGTGTGTCCACCACTACAGGGAACCCAGGATAACCCACCACCCCAACAACAACAGGGACCTGGGGGCAGTGGTAGTGGGCACACGGTCCAGGGGACGGAGGCCCAGGAACACAGGGGAACTGGGAGGGCTCCTGTGCGACAGGGGGCGGACAGGCCAAGCGAACTCACTCTCCACGAAGCCCTCTCCTCCATCATGGGAGCATACCACCACTCCCAGGAGACGATGGCAACGGTACTGGCCAAGTTTCAGGAGACCCAGCGGCAGCAGGAGGAACAGTTTATGGGTTTCAGGGAGGAACTCAGAACCATCAGCTCTACCCTGGGCACCATCGTAGGGGTGCTGAAGGAGGTACTCAACACCAGGAGGGACACTGTGGCACTACAAGGGGCCCCTGAACCTAGCATGGACGATGAACTGCCCACCACCTCCGCCGGTGCTAGTGGACAGGATGCCCCGCACAGGACCACCACACCAGCATCCCACCCCCTGCAGAGGGAGAACCACCCCGCAAATGGTAACTGAGATCCAGGACAAAGACAGAGCACAATGCCAAGACCCCCGCCAAGAAATGAGACCACCCTGATTGTCATCCTACTGTCCCACTTTGTCACCCTATCCATACTTTAACTGCCCCAGCTCCACTTCCTATGCCCATTTGAGCAATGCACCTGTGAGACTAATAGACTGGACTCTGCCATGGACATTCCTCCGCCATCACCCCTCACCATTTCACTAACCCCTCCAATATTGAGCACTTAAATAAACACATTTAAAGCACAAAACAATCTGGAGTCTGTCTGTGATTTCGAAATAGTGTATTAGCAATTACAGTGACAAAATGCTCTTTCAATTGTAATGTCAACATACCTATGTCACACAGCTCTAGTCCATGAGGAATCTAAGCAGATGTCACACAGTGGGACCCACATCTGTGAAATCATAAGGGAAAGTGACAACTCAGTGACCATACACTGGGTGAAAACGACGCACAGTAGAGAGGTAGTAGTGTTAAAGTACATGTAGTAGGCAGGTCTGTACTCTTACCTGTGTCTCACTGGAAATATCGCTGGATCACTGAGTCCCTGTTGTTCATGTCTTCTTCAAGCCAAGTTATGAAGCATACAGCAGGCCACAATGATCTGGCACACCTTCTTTGGTGAGTAGAATAGGGATCCACCTGTCATATGGAGGCACCTGAACCTGGCCTTCAGGAGGCCGAAGGTCCGCTCAATCACCCTCCTAGTTCGCCCATGGGCCTCATTGTAGCGTTCCTCTGCACTTGTCCTGGGATTCCTCACAGGAGTCAGTAGCCATGACAGGTTGGGGTAACCAGAGTCACCTGCAAATGGTGAGCGACAACTGTTAGACACGCACTAACCTGGAGGGATATCCCCACACCCAGACAACCATTCCCACTGACTTGCCTCCAGGTGCTCACCTAATAGCCACACACAGTGCCTCTGGAGTTGACCCATCACATAAGGGATGCTGCTATTCCGCAGGATGTAGGCGTCATGCACTGAGCCAGGGAACTTGGCATTCACATGGGAGATGTACTGGTCTGCCAAACATACCATCTGTACATTCATAGAATGATAACTCTTCCTGTTTCTGTACACTTGTTCACTTCTGTGGGGGGGGACCAAAGCCACATGGGTCCCATCAATGGCACCTATGATGTTGGGGATGTGTCCCAGGGCATAGAAATCCCCTTTCACTGTAGGCAAATCCTCCACATGAGGGAAAACGATGTAGCGCCGCATGTGTTTCAGGAGGGCAGACAACACTCTGGACAATACGTTGGAAAACATAGGCTGGGACATCCCTGATGTTATGGCCGCTGTTGTTTGAAAAGACCCACTTGCAAGGAATGGAGCACTGACAGCACCTGCACTTGAGGGGGGATTCCTGTGGGATGGCGGATTGCTGACATCAGGTCTGGCTCCAACTGGGTACACAGTTCCTGGATTGTGGCACGGTCAAGCCTGTATGTGATAATCAAATGTCGCTCCTCCATTGTCGACAGGTCCACCAACAGTCGGTACACCGGAGGATGCCGCCATCTCCTCACATGTCCCAGCGGACGGTGCCTATGAAGGACAACAGCGAGCACAGAGTCAAACAACTCAGAGGTACGTACCCACAGTTTACCCAGAACACCAATCATACACAAAAGGTGGCCTGTATGTGTGTTGAGTCTAGGCCTAGGTATGTGTGACGCAGTTGGAAATGAAGCCATGTGGGCCCCTGAAATGACAGCTGCCTGACCTGTAAAGTTCGACAATGGGATGTGAGGTAACTGCGCTGGCATTGTACACCGTCGCGGTAGGCAGTCGAAGACCGCGGCGCAATGCTGCATTGGTTAACATTGGACCCTATGGGTCCCAGGAGCCAATGACGATGTACGCCGGCGGTGACGGTATGCACCGCCGCGGACGTGACCGCCATTTTCTATCTGTTCAATCACTCGATACCTGATCTTCGACAGGAGAGGACCTACACTGCAAGTGCTGCTGTGACCTCGGTCTGGAGGAGACAATGGCTCAAGTGTCTGGTGAAAGGGCCCCTGCCTTCACATCGGAGGAGTTGAAGAAGCTGGTGGATGGGGTCCTCCCTCAGTAAACGTTACTGTACGGTCCTCCAGACAAACAGGTAAGTACACAGGGAGCATGTTGCATGGGCTATGCCTGTGTGGAGAGGGCTGGATGTAAGAAGGAAGGGGGGAGAGTGCTGCATGCATGAAAGACGGTGAATGCATGTGCCACATGACAAGGGTAGGGATGGGGGACAATCACTTTGATGGTGCAGTTGGTAATAACTTCCCTTTTTCTCCTGTAGATTTCATGTAGGTCAGCGCCCACCAGAAAAAAGATATTTGGCGTGCCATCGCCAAGGACGTCCGGACCCGGGGGGTCTACCACATACGGATCACCCACTGCCGGAATAGATGGGAGAACATTCGCCGCTGGAGCAAGAAGACGGCGGAGGCTCAGCTGGGGATGGCCTCCCAACGTGGGAGGGGTGCCCGTCGCACCATGCCCCCCTGATGTTCAGGATCCTGGTGGTGGCCTACCCGGAGTTGGATGGGCGTTTGAGGGCATCACAGCAGCCACAAAGGGGTGAGTACAATCTCATTCTCCTGACTTTGCGTGCAGTGGAGGTGTCTGGGTGGGGGAGGTGGGCTGTGGGTTTCCCTGGGCCAGGGCGAGTTCTGTAGGCAAGGCCCCTCCATAAGGCATGCCATGTGGCACCCCAGCCCACCTCTGTAGATTGCCAAGTACACCTAGTCATGCCCCTGTGTCAGCTATGTGTGCAGATGTCGTCCATAGCCTTGTAGGCCATTTCCCAGGAATTGAACAGTGGAGCCCAAGAGCGCGGCGTAGTGCACAGTGCTTCATGGTCTGTCGTGTCCGCCAACGGTAGCGGTAATGCATGCACTCAACATGTCTTTCTTCTGTCTTCCCCCCCTTTTTGTGGTCTCCCTTGTGTGCATTAGCATCATCAGGCGGAGGAGCAGTGGCACCGGAGCACGAGGGAGCTGCATCCCACATGGCCCTGGAGGGCGACACTACGGAGTCTGAATTCACCAGTGGGACGGAGGGCGAGGGGAGCTCCACGGCGGAGACAGGAGCTGACACCAGCGACACGGACTCGTCCTCTGATGGGAACTCCCTTGTGGTGGCGGCAACATCTGTGCCCCCACATCTACAGGTACAGCCACCACCCCCCTACCAGCACCGCCCTCCCAGCAGCCCCTCAGCCTTTGCCCCATGCCCGCTCACCCAGGAGGATGGGCATCACGTTCGCCCCAGGCACCTCAGGCCCTGCCCCAGTCACCCCTGCTGCCCTCAGTGAGGAGGCCATTGACCTCCTCAGGTCCCTCACTGTTGGGCAGTCTACCATTTTGAATGCCATCCAGGGTGTAGAGAGGCAGTTGCAACAGACCAATGCATTCCTGGAGGGCCATCATTCTGGTCAGGCGGCCCTTCAGCAAAAGCCCCGCTGGGCCATGAAGGACCGCCAGCAGCTGAGACCCTGCAATGGAGACCGCCGTCTCAAGCACCGCTGAACGGGGCACCGCCATCTCAAGCACCGCTGAACAGGGCACCGCCGTCTCAAGCACTGCTGCACAGGGCACCGCCATCTCAAGCACCGCTGAACAGGGCACCGCCATCTCAAGCACCGCTGAACAGGGCACAGCCGTCTCAAGCACCGCTGCACAGGGCACCGCCATCTCGCACCGCTGCACAGGGCACCGCCATCTCAAGCACCGCTGCACAGGGCACCACCATCTCAAGCACCGCTGAACAGGGCACCGCCATCTCAAGCACTGCTCGCCCATGAGCGGCAGGGGCACTGACGCAACTGAGTCCGTCACGGGGTGAATGATGCACTCTGGGCACCAGGCCCCCTCCAGAACCAGTGGAGACTGTCATCCACTACCTCTGTCCTTAGCAGGATGAAGCACCCTGGGCACCATGCCCCCTCCAGAACCAGTGGAGAGATCCATCCACTACCTCTGTCCTTAGCAGGATGAAGCACTTTGGGCACCATGCCCCCTCCAGAACCAGTGGAGACTGTCATCCACTTGTGAGACTGTGGCTTTGCACTCCCCAGGATTGAACAGTGGGCAACCCACCCATTGTAGAGACTTGTGAGACTGTGGCTTTGCACTCCCCAGGATTGAACAGTGGGCAACCCACCCACTGTAGAGACTTGTGAGACTGTGGCTTTGAACTCCCCAGGATTGAACGTTGGGCACCCCACCCACTGTAGAGACTTGTGAGACTGTGGCTTTGCAC
The DNA here is from genome assembly GCF_031143425.1 of Pleurodeles waltl. NCBI lineage: Eukaryota > Metazoa > Chordata > Amphibia > Caudata > Salamandridae > Pleurodeles > Pleurodeles waltl. The sequence goes on from NC_090437.1 coordinate 1,073,909,665, forward strand.
TCCCCAGGATGAAACGGTGGGCAACCCACCCACTGTAGAGACTTGTGAGACTGTGGCTTTGCACTCCCCAGGATGGAACAGTGGGCAACCCACCCACTTGTGAGACTTGTGAGACTGTGGCTTTGCACTCCCCAGGACTGAACAGTGGGCAAGCCACCCACTGTAGAGACTTGAGAGACTGTGGCTTTGCACTCCCCAGGATTGAACAGTGGGCATGTGTCCCTCTCGTGGATTTGGCGTCGTGCACTCAAGCGGCTGAGGTGCCCCCCTTTCCCTCCCCCTGAGGTGCCTGTTTAGTTGCTCTCTGATGCCCCTGCAGTGTTCTCTCTGTCATGGTCCGGGATCTTGTGTGGGCCTCGCCCATACCGTGTGGTCCCAGTGTTCCACGGACTTTCTTAGGGCACTACCTGGACTACTATGCTTGGTATATATTTTGTACATGGTATATATATATATATATTTCTGCCTACTTGCTTTTAATATATTACAATGGTTACACTCATTTTCTATTGTCTTTGCATTCTTCCGGGGAGTTTGGGGGGTGTAACTGTAATGTATTGATATGCATTAGTGTGTGTGTTGTAGTGGGTAAGGGTGGGGGTGGGGGTGTTGCGTGTGTGTGTCCCTGTTTTTTGCCTCCCCCCTCCCCTGTGTCGTAGGTGCAGTACTGACCGTGGTCTTCACCACCGGCGTTCGTGCTCCTGGTAGAGGAACAGGAAGACTATTGCATGTAGAATTTGGATTTCCGGGTCCATGGCGTCCTCGTTCCTCGTAGGGTGTGTAGAGGTGAGCGTTTTCCCTTCGGGATTCCTGTTTCCGCCGTGTTTTTATCCACGGTGAATCCGTCCCGGAAAAGGTGGCGGATTGGCCTGTCATAATAGTGTGGTCGGTACATTGTCTCCAGCCTGTCTGTTGGCTGTGACCGCCGCGCTGTTTGTTTGTACCGCCAGGGCGGTCGGAGTGTTAAAATGGCTGTCTTTGTTGGCGGTTTCGGCCACGGTCGTAATTGCAATTTGTTTACCGCCGTCGTGTTGGCGGTCTTACCGCAGCTTTAACACTGACCACCAGGGTTGTAATGACCACCTAAGTTTAAAATTAAGCAAAAAATTATATGTGTAAAAACACTTTACTACATTATTTTCCCACTTAAATATAATCTAGTAGTGTTTTTATAATGTTCTATATATTTTTTTTTAAATCTTTTGGAAATATATTAGTAAAATGAAGTGTAGTACAGTATAGTTTTAATTTTGCGACATATTTATTTTTGCCTATGTAGTAGCGTGGTACTTTGAAAACGTGTTTTTAAAATTAATTAAAAAATACAAATAATTATCCTTACCTACTACAATAATAATAATAATAATAATAATAATAATAATAGCAATATGATTAATAAGAACAAGAATAAGAATGGTAATAGGTATGAAAAAAATATAAAGCCTACTACTTACCTATATCTGAGGTCCTAAACAAGAACACAGCCTATGTGCAATAAAAACAACATGGTTACCTTTTACTTTTGTAAAGGCAGCCCTATCCAATTATATACTTCCTTTTCTTCAGCATGTACTGTGTGTCACGAGCGTATCTATTGCAAATCTTCACAGAAGCAGAATGACGCCCTGAACCCAATGCTTCTCTAAAGATCTCACTCCCCAACTATATTCTTATGTGGAGACTAAAACTCTTGGAGGGGAAATGTGTTAGGGATGAAAGAGGAGACTGCCTTGTCCTCTACTCTGTGCTCGGCTTGAAACCGGAACTCTTAAGAATTAATTCTGTCTCTCTCAGAATACTTGGTTACTGCAACAGTTGATTCAGAAGAACAAATGCATGACTTCTCCAGAAAGGCTTCTGTCTTTCAAAATTTCCTCAGTACAGTGTGCCACTTCAGAGGCTATGTGCACACTACACATCACTCAGCAGTCCACAAGAGCTCCTCCAGCCGCAACACTGGAGCGGCAACCTTGACTCTCAACGGCTGCCATTTTGCAAGCCCTCCTCTTCCAGGAAACTCACCATTACAAAGTCTGCAGATTGTGCAGGTGTAGCCAACTTCGAATAATCCCCAAAATCTGGAGAGGGAGAGCCGTAGAAACTGACGATTTCCCGTATAGTGCCCCTCCAAAAGGATGGCTTTCCCCATTGAGGCTTGTAGGGGTATTGACGATGAAAGGCTTTAACCAGTCTTGGAGCATGGACTTCAATTTACGGTTCCCAAGATCTTTCCTCAGGGCTGTAACCCTTCCAGTCTATTAAATAGTCTAGTTTTCCTCTAACATTTTTAGAATCTAGAATAATTTTCACCACAAATTCTTCACCTCCTTCAGTTTGTATCTGTTTGGGTGGTGATTTTCCTTGTAACCTGACAATGTCTTCTTCAGCAAAGATATATAAAATACTAGATGGATTTTGAGTTGGGAAGGCAACTTAAGCCTACATGTCACTGGATTTATTTTATTCTCAACTATGTAAGGACCTATGAAACAAGGTTGGAACTTTCATTTCCCTTTTAGCCTAAAATTATTTGCACTTCAGTAGGTAACTCCTGAATGGTCTCTAAATATTGTACCAAATCCTTAACTGCAGGAACAGAAATCTCATTAGTGCTGACTGTGCTATTCTGGTGCCTACTGTGATTTAAGAAAAACAGCGTGTAGCATGTGGAATTGTTCTTGGGATTGTTGTGCGCAAATGTGGCTGCCCAAAGGAGATATGGCCAGTCCCCTTCTTGTTCTAAAAGGAATAGCACAAGTACTGTTCTAGCTCCTGAATAACCCTCTCATATTGCCCATCTGTCTCTGGGTGATAACTAGTTGGTTATCCAGTCTCTATATTTAATCCAAGGGTGAAAGCTGTCCAGGAATTGGGAGCCCCTGACGGAGATTTTGATTTTAGGTTCCCCATGGGCTCAGACTATATGGACACTGAATAATTGATCCAACTCCTTAGCACTTGGTACGTGCTTTAATGCAACAAAATGGGCCACATTTGAAAAGGTATCCACCATGACCAAGATAGTGTTGTACCCTTGACTAGAGGGTAAGTCAACAATTAGATCCATGGTAATGGTTTAGACAAGAATGAGGGGGAATTGGTAATTGTTGTAAAAGCCCATGCATAGCTTGTCTAGTTGATTTTCCCTGTGCATAAATTCCACAGCTGGCCACATATTGCTTGATATCGTCTCTCAGCCAGGTACCCAAAATTGTCTCTTAGTCAATTCTTCAGTTTTCTCAATGCCTTTGTGACGTGCCATAGGATTATCATGACAATCATACAGCACCTTTTTTCTCAACTCTGGAGTGGGCTGATACAATGCTCCATCATGGTACGGCAATAGGTTTAAAATTTCTCATGAAGGATTCTCATCCACCCACTTCTGCATCTCTTCTAAGGTAAGTGCCTTTTTAATTTCTTCGTCTAAGGGCTCTCTAAACACTGTTCCCACTATCTTTGATTCTGGAATTATTTTTTTATCTTTGATAAGCACCTTCTGTCCTTCAGTGTTTATTCTTGACAAGGCATCTGCTTTCCTATTTTTGTTTACAGGATGTTAAGTGATTACAAAGTTGTAATCCGCAAAATAGAGTGACCATCAAAGTTGTCTAAGAGTAAGAGTTCTTACAGACTTTAGAAATTATGAATTCTTGTGGTCAGTAAACACTGTTACTGTGTGTTTAGCTCCAAGCAGGTAGTGTCTTCATTCTTTAAATGCATCTTTTATAGCTAACAATTCCTTTTCAGTGATCGTATTTACTTCGCCTGTTAACAGCTTGCGAGATCTATCAGCCACTGGATGCAGCTGACTGGTCTTTTTGTGTCTCTGTTATAAAATTCTCTCAATTGCCAAATTGGAAACATCTGTCTCCAGATGAAATGGTTCTGAAGGTTCAGCATGCAGCAGAATAGGGGCAGAAGTAAAATTCTTCAAAGATTGAAAAGATTCCTCAGCTTCTGTTGACCAGACAAATGGAACTCCTTTTCTCAACAATCGCGTGAGTGGAACAACCTTTTGGGAAAGTTCTTGAATGAACCTTCTGTAGAAGTTGGCAAACCCAATAAAACTTTGAATTTCCTTCACTGATGTTGGGGACGGCCAATTGACTACTGCATTGAACTTTTGTTCATCCATGGTAATACCCTCTGGGGAAAGAATAAACCCCAGGAGATCTACTTTTCGAACATTGAAGGCACATTTCTCTAGCTTCACATACAGATGGTTTTCTCTTAAACATTCTAACACGCCCCTCACATGCTTGTGGTGCTCTTGCTCTGAGGCTGAGTAAATCAAAAAATCATCTATGTAAACTATGGCCCATTTATCTATATCTATATCTATGAATCATTGATAACGTGTTGAAAGGCAGTGGGAGTGTTGCACAAGCCATATATCATGAATTCATACTCAAAGATGCCATACTTATTTCTAAAAGCTGTTTTCCATTCATCTCCTTCATGGATACAATTAAGGTGATACGCTCCTCTCAAGTCCAGTTTCATATATACCTTAGCCCCATTTACTTGGTCAAGAAGGACTGAAATTAGTGCTATCTGTTTTTAATGGTTATCTGATTCAAGGATCTATAGTCAATACAAGTTCTCAAATCTCCTTCTTCCTTTTTTGGGCACAAAGAATAGGGGATGAATAAATGCACTCTTTAAGTTCTTTAGAATATACTCCTTCAGATGTTCATTTTCCTTTTCTGTTAAGGCATAGATTCTGCTACAAGTGAGTTTAGCCCCTGGTTCCAATTCTATTTTGCAGTTGTATGTGTGATGAGGAGGTAATTTCTCTGCCTCTACTTCATTGAATACATCTTCAAAATCTTGATATTCCTCGGGATTTTTTCCAGTGCGTATCATGCAAATAACTAAACCAGCTTCACATAAACCAAGGGCTGGACAAGATCGTCTGGATGATGAAACTTCACTGTAACAATTTCTTGTGCAGTAGTCTGAATTCATTTCTACACACCTCTCTTTCCATTTTAGGGTGGGAGTGTGCTCGGTGAGCCATGGAAGTCTCAAAATAATTTGGAACTGAGGAGCGTCTATCAAATGAAATTGCAAGATTTCTCGATGCCTTTCACTACAAATGAGGTCCACTCATTCAGTATGACTTACTATTGGACCAGAGGTGAGGTTTAGTCCATCTAGTGCTCTTACAGCTTCACTTCTTGCCTTTCGTGAGGCTCTCAAACCAATCTTGACAGTAAATTTTAAATTGCAAAAGTTCCCTGTGGTGCGTGAATCTATCATTACTAAAACATTGAGTAGGATTCTATCCCTAAATTTTAACATCATGGATAAGGTAAGATTGGGAGTAGAAGACTGCAAGGTATTGGCCAACGGATGAATCTTTTGAGTTGTGTCTTTGATAGCACTCACCAATCCATCTCCTCCTACTGGTGGTGCTGCAAGTCTTTCCTTCTGTGATTGCTTCAGTTTCTTGGAACAGATCTTCACAAAATGACCTCTTGCTCCACAATACATACAAATGTTATTTACTCTCCTCATTTCTTTCCCTTCCTTAGAAGGAGTTCCCCTGACTGTACCTGTCTACATTGTTTCCACCCCAGAACCACTTGCTGAAGTTCTTGAGCTCTTTGTCTTCATTCAATCAAATCTAGGAGTACTTGGATGAATATCTCTCTTCTTCCATCCTCTCTTTTCTGTTTGCCTATAGTCTTTTTCCAGAATTAAGGCCCTAATTTCAACATTGGGGGTAAAATCCCCCTACCGCTATGGCAACGGCCGCCAAAAGACCGTCGCCGTGGCTACCTGCCGTCCGCCATATTATGACCACAGCCGGTTTTCCACCACAAGAATTGTGGAAATCCAGCTGTGGCCATATCGGCGGATGGTGGAAAGGTGGCGCTGCTACCATCTGCAGCGCCACACCAGTAGACCGCTGCCAGCTGTATTATGACAAATAATACTGCCTGCCGGTGTTCTGCTGGCGGTAGCAGCGCCCTGTCCCGTCCCGTCTCCTGCCGGAGGATCCCCTTGATCCAGGAAAGTCGGGTCTCCGATAGGGGAGGAGGGTGGGGGGGATGTTGTGTGTGTGAGTTTGGGTGTGTGAATGTATGTGTGTGCATGAATGCGGGTGTGTGTTGGGTGTTGAATGCATGTGAGCACGTACAGATGGGTGAGTGCATGTATGTTGTGAAATGTGAATGCGTGTCTGTGGATGTTTGGAAGTGTGTGCGGATGTGTCTGTGATTGAATGTATGCATGTGTGTATGTATGTGTGAATGTGTGTGTGTATGCGTGTGTGTGAAGGTGGCGTTGATGTTGGAGGGCATGGAGAGGTGGGGGTAACTGGAGAGCTGGGGGGGAGACCCCTATCAGTGACAGGAAAGGAATTCCCCGTCACTGATATGGCCTACCGCCATGGTTTTCGTGGTGTCACGAACGCCACAAAAACCATGGAGGTAGGCGGGGTCATAATCCAACAGGCGGCACAAAAGCAGCTGCCGGGCTGGAGATTGATATCTCCAGCCCGGCTGCTGTTACCACCGTGGCAGTCGGAGTGGTACATTGGCGGGTTGTCTTCAGCCAACCCTCCAATGTCATAATGTGGTGGTAAGTACTGCCAGCCTGTTGGCGGTACTTACTGCCACATCATCACCGACTGCTGGGGTCGTAATGATCCCCTAAATCTATTAATGCTGAAATCTCTGTGGGTCGATTCGGAATCTGGGATAAGGTGCTCTTGAGCTCGTATTTTAACCCTCTATAAAACAAAGCCACCCTCTTTTCTTCTAGAAAAGTGATCTTGACTATCAGCTTGTTGGACTGTGCTAGGTAAGTCACCAGCTCCTTATTACCCTGCCGCAGTTCCAACAATTAGATATCAGTGTCTTAGGAGATTCTATTTCTATCAAAAATCCGAAGGAACTCCTTCTTGAATTCTTCAAAAATAGAAAGAATGGGTGAATCCTTAGACACTAGTGGCATGGACCAGGCAGCGGCATCTCCACAAGAATAAGATAACATGAAGGTCACTAGGGATTGTGCATCAGGGAAAATCGCCGGTGCAGTGAACATTGGATTAGGAAAATGTAAGCCTTTTGGGGGTCTCCATTAAAACGTTCTGGGGGGGGGGAATGGAATCACAGGGGACAAGAGGTGAGCTTCCTGAGTTGTATTTCTAGGATTTAGCATGGGTGCGGAACTCTGACCTTCTAGTGAAGGGCTTGGAGCACTAAATCCCAAAAAGTACCCAGCCAACTTAGTAGTTAATTCTGTGGTTTCTTTTCTGGACTCCGCTAAATCGTACCTAAAGCTTTTATTCTCCTCTCTAGCTGATATTAATTCTTTTCGGATAATTTCGAGAATTCCTCCCGGATTTTTATAATCTAATCCTTCAGCCAGTCTGCTCAGGTGATTAATTTATATTGGGCACTTCACTCTGTTTACGAGTGGTATCTATTGCAAATCTTCACAGAAGCAGAATGACTCCTTGAACCCAAGTTCTCAGTCCCCAACTATATTCTTATCTGGAGACTAAAAAACTCTTAGAGGAAAAAGGGGTTGGGGATGAAAGAAGAGACTGCCTTGTCCTCTATTCTGTGCTCATCTATCACTTAGTCTGTTGTTTTTGAGGACTCAGTGGTTATGTTAATCGAGCTGTAAGATAAAGCAAAACAGTAATACTCTCTCTCTCACTAAGTCCCACCTTCTCTATTCCTTTTAACTAGGATTAATCTTTTCTCTATAGAGGGGCCTTTTTGTGTGACCTACCTCAGTGTAGAGAGGCATTAGCTTATCTTGTGTGTTTGCAATTAATGATAAAAATTGCAACAACATTTTACTTGTGGATATTTTGGGTATGAGATTATACAGCTTCTGTTTTCATGTTCTTTTCCTCTTCTTCATCATACTGGATTTGATTGAAAATGAGTATTGTAGGAGAAAACCTGTTCTTCACAATTTTCACATTATGGAAAACGAATGTTCTTGAAATAACTACTCTTCCTGCTCTTCGCAGTTTTCTCATGACTTAATCAAATGTTCTTGAAAATACTGCTCTTCTTGTTCTTTACAGTTTTCTTATGACTAAAATGATTGTTCTGGAAATAACTGCTCTTTCTGTTCTTTACAGTTTTTTTTCTGACTAAAACAAATGTTCTAGGAATTACTGCTCTTCACCTTTTGTATATGACAAAAAACGAGTGTTCTTGAAATGACTGCTCTTCCTGCTCTGTACAGTTTTCTCAGGAAGAAACGAATGCTCTAGGAATAACTGCTCTTCACTATTTTTAATATGACAGAAAATGAATGTTCTTGAAAATACTGTTCTTCCTGCTCTTTATTATTTTCTCATGACTAAAACAAATGTTCCAGGAAGTAAAGATTTCTATGGCTTGAAACTGGAACTCTTCATTCTTTGTTTTAGAATACTTGCGTGACTGCAGCAACTCAGGAAAACAAATGCACAACTTCTCCACAAAAGCTTCTGTCTCTCAAAACCTCCTCAGTGAAGTGTGCCGCTTCAGATGCTACGCGTGCACTTCACATCACTCAGCTGTGCACAAGAGCTCCTCCTGCTGCAAGACTAGAGTGGCAACCTTGACTCTTAGTGGCTGCCATTTTGCGAGCCCTCCGCTTCCAGTAAACTTTCCATAATGAAGTCTACAGATTGTGCGGATGTCGCTAACTTCGAAGAACCTCCGAAACCTGGAGAGGGGGAGCCAGAGAAACCGAGGATTTTCTGACACTGTGATAGGTGGACGGGTATCCTGTCCGGTGTATTACGCTTTACATAGGATATTATGGAGTCAAAATAGGGAGGATGGGATATCTGTCACACTTGTGATGGAGTAATCCCCTCCACCAAACTCTAAATCAGGCCCTAAATTTTTATGCCTTATAACTTACCAACTACTGGACCAAATAACTTACAATAACAAAAAGAATCATGTACACACAATAGTATATATGTCTGCCAAATTGAATTGAACTCTCTTCAGCCTTATTTACGGTACAACAGAATACAAATTTCAAGAAAAATGCATTAGTGGAAAAACATGTTCCCCCCTTTTCCTTTGCTCATCCTTCACAAATCACTACAAAACTTTGCATCAAATGCCTTTATAGAACAACCAATAGCAAGAGGTCTACAAAGATTTGTGGAAATTCATCAAATGAGGGCAAAGTTATTACATATGAAAAATCAGAGAAATTCCTATGCCTGAAAATTCACTTTAACTACTGAGTGGCCAATTTATTTGTAGTTAGGACCTAGGAAAAATGTTTTTGCTTTGCTAGTAACGTTGGCGCTGTTTGACAAATCTGCCCAAAAGTTTCAAAGCTAGTTTGACATTCACTTCAGCTGCTGCTTGGAAAGTTTCAGGGTTATTCATTAAGTGGAGGCCAAGAAATGGTGGGAGTACCAAAATGAGTTCCCCATTCAATCTCCCATAGGGATTTTAGAACTGACTAGAGCCTGAACCACTGGACGGAATTACACCAAATTTGCCAGAAAGCTAGATCTTTGTTCAGAAAGATCCCTTTTTGTAATTTGGTGTAAATCTGTTCAGGAGTTTAGAAGTTACTAATGAAAAAAGATGTATGTATATGTAAGGATGTGGCTCTACCATGGAACAACATCCGAAAACCCGTGGATCCACGTGCCAGCAGCAATGCAGTAATTGGCTGGCCATAATCTAAGAGAAAAGTCGTGGCTACCATTTTAAGTATCAGGACTTGGTCCCGGGAGAAAGAACTAAACTGAAAAGTGATAGAAAGCATCAGGATAGAGGAACCCTGATCCCATGGGACCATTACAAGGGCCTGTGAGGTCCTAAAAAATGATGTTTTTATTGGGGTGCACGAGTATCTGCATATCCTCTGCTGTGCTTAGTCCAGCTCCCCATTTGAATTCACAACAGATCTGTGGATCCAGACATCATTTACAAACACAGACACCTACTCACAGACCCACACAACCACTCACACACCCATTCACACATCCATAAAGCCATTCACACACCCGTTCACACATCCACAAAACCACTCAAACACCCACTGATAAATCCACACAACCACTCACACACCCATTTGCAGACCCACACAAGCACTCACATACCCACTCACACATTCACACACCCACTTACACACCCAAACAGCCACTCACACACCCACTTACAGGCCATAGTCATACATACACCTACTCACATATACACTTACATACTCATGCACCCACTTACACACCCATACAACTACTCACACAGCCATGCACACACTCATACAGCCACTCATATCTCCACTAATTGAACCATAAATCCACTCACACACCCACACAGCTAATCACACACCCACTCACATACTCAAACACGTACTCACACACACCCACACAGTCACTGATACATCCACTCAGTGACCCAGAGAACCAGTCTCATACTCACTCACAGTCCCACACAGGCACTCAGACACCCACTCACAAACTCTCACATCCACGTATTCACCCACAAAACCATTCAAACACTCATACAGCCATGTACACACCCACACAGTCACGCATACACCCACTCATAGACCCTCACTGCCAATTATACACCCTGTCATACACCCATGCAGCAAACCCACTGACACACCAACTCACACATCCCTACAGCCACTGAAATACCATTGAGAGACCCACACAGTCAATTATACAACCACTCATACACCCAACACACACTCACATGTCTACTTACACAACCACTCACACACAGATGCAGAGACCCAGAAAACACTCACCCACCCATACAGCCACTAATGCATCCACTCAGAGACTCAGAGAACCACTTGCATGCCCACTCACAGACCCACATAGGCACTCACACACCATCTCACACACTCACACACCCACTTACACATTCACTCATACTCATACAACCACTCAAACACCTGTTGCAGGTATCCATACAGCCACTCATGCTCCCACCTGCAATCCAAGAAAATTACTCACACACACATTCACAGATTCATACCACCACTTGCACACCCTCTCATACATCCATCACACATATCCACTTACATACCCACACAACTACTTACATACTGACTCAAAGGCCCAGAAAACACTCACACAACCACACAGGCATTCACACACCCACTCACACACCATTACACTGATACATCCACTCAGAGACCCAGAGAACCCTCACAAACCCACTCACAGGCTCAGACAGCCATGTACACACCCAGATAGCCACTTACAAACCCATTCATAGACCCACACAGATACTTACATACCCTCTCACATAGCCATACATCAACCACTGACACACCAGCTCATGCAGCCCATACAGCCATTGACACACCACTCAGAGACCCAAATAGCCACTTACACACCCACTCATACCCACCATACAATCACAAGTCCACTTATGCACCCAAACAACCACTCACGCACTGACTCAGAGACCCAGAAAACACTCACACACCCAGTCACACATCCATACTGCCACTCACATAACCAATCATGCAGCCATACAACAACTCACACACTTACTTACATACCTGCACAACCACATATACACCCACTTGCAGACCCACACACATACTCACACACCCAATACACAGTCACTTGCATACCCATACAACCAGTCACAAACCATTCAGACACACAGTAAACCACTTGAACACCCAATTCATGCACTCAAAGTCCCAGAGAACCACTCACACACCTACTCACAGACCCATAGAGGCAATCTTGCAGACCCACAGAGGCACTCATACACTTGCAACCAGAAAACCGCTCGAACACCCAATTCACACATCCATACAGTCACTCACACACTCACTTACAAACCCAGAGAACCACTCACATACCCATTAATAGACCCACACAAACACTAACACACCCACTCACACATCTACTATACACTCAAACACCCAGGTACACACCCAACCAACCACTCACACACCTACTCGCACATCTGTATAATCACATATGCACCAACTTGCAGACCCACACACCCAGTGATATACCCACTCACATACCCACTCATAGACTCACAGAACCACTTACACATCCACACAACCTACTCACACACCTACTCGCACACCATACACTCACTCACAGATCAAGGCAACTACTTGCACATCAACACAGACACTAGACATGTATTCACACACCCACACAGTCACTTAGACAGCTGCTCACACACCCACACACAGTCAATGATACAGTTATAACAATTACAGTAGAATGTGTTTGTATTAAATGTGTTGGTTTATTGTATTGAATGTGTGCTTTTGGATGGGAACAGATCCACAGATCCATTGCATAACCACCTGTAACATAGCCAGTTGACCCCTTATTTAGCCAGGGATCTGCAGCAGATCCAAGGATCCAAGTGGGAAATTAAAAAAAGGATGTGAAACCAAAAAGAACCAGTGTTTGAGAACAGGACTGGCTCTTTTGTGTTTATGGTGTGCAGATGATAATTACACATAGAACAGGAAGCAGTCTTTAAAGTTATTTCTAAACCCCTTGTTGCCTCCATCTGTCAAATGGACTCTGTCTTTTCAATATATTCTGGCCATGTAAAAGCGTACGTTATCATGGTATATAGAGCCCATGTTGTGGTCTTGCAGAAACAGCTACATTAACATGTTTCCTAGATTTATCTGTTTCCTGACAATATAGGGTTGACCACTGCCACTTCTCTCTTTGGAAGATGTTGATGAACACCAAGGTGGTATATGGAAAAAGTGACACTAACTTCCCAAAGATATCCTTCATTAGGATTTCCCGTCCTACCCCAGTGACTGCTCCTACGTCATTGCCTCCACTGTGCACAATTATGAGGTCTGGATGTTGGTAATCCATAATGCTTTCAATCAAAGGCAGCAATTGATGTCACTTTTACCCTCTATGGACAAAACAAGTAACATATATAATAGATAAACCTAGGTCTCTGTCAAAGCCACTCTTTCTAGGATAGTCTCTGGCCACAAAACACACAGCTATAGCCCACAATTCTGACTCCAACCATTTTGGAGACAAGCAGGAATATCACACAAGAGAAGGCTGCATTAGAATGAGGACGTTTTGTAGATGAAAGGCAGATAAAATGGAAGACAGCAAGTAAAATATAAAAGAACAAGTTTGATTGGATGGTGGAGATGGGCAGGAAACTAAAATTAGGTAGTCACTTTAGGAAAAAGAAGTAACTAACTCTTGGATTGGCTTTGGGACAATAACAATAAAGTTATGCTGTTTGGGATATGTTTGGAATTGCAAACAGTCAACCACACACCTGCTACAGGTAATGTGAGGCTAGAATGTTGTTGAGAGAAAGTCTTGTGAACATTTGAAATGATGTTAGTCAGAAGCTATTGGAAATGTGGTTACTTTGGAAATGGAGGTAAAAGAAGAGTGTGGGGGAAGTGAACAAAAGAGACTCCAGTGTGAAACTGAAAGGCAGACTGGTGTAGAAAAATTGCTCAGTAGGGAGTGTATTTTTTGTAGCTGACAATATTTTACAAAATAAAATATAAATGAAAAACATTGATAGCAGATCATTGAATTCATTTAAGAGTCATCGTGTGGAACCAGAGACCACAAAAAGGGGCTGCACTGAGTTCCACAATGAATCCTCATGAAAAACCCTACTAATTTGGGCTTCTTTACAGGAAATATGGAAAGGGTTAACAAATAGTGACTGTTTAGAAGTGGTATAACACAAATAAAGGATGAAAGGAAGTCTGTCATTTGCTAAGTACAGGAGTATGAGTAAAAGTATAGTGGTAAGAGTACTCCTTATTGGTACTTTTTCACTGAGAGGAGCATTGCCATATTTCTGACTTGTGATTTACAGTGGAAAACAGATATTAAAATAAAATTGCCAATCAGCAAAGGAATTTTACAGATATGTTAATTAGGTTGTACTAGAAAAAATAATATAAAAAAAAACTATGCATCTATATAAGCTGAAAGAAAATGTGTTGCTTCTTGGCACTACATTAAGAGGCAAAATGGAAGGGAGGTTAGATAAAAAGATTGACTAAAAATAGGAGGAAGAGTAATAGCAATACTGAAGATATAAATGTTTTATTAAGCCAGTATGAATGACTGTGTTTAAAATTAGATGTGGGCACCTACTTATATCATGTAGGCACATATTTATGGGAAAATGACAGAGCACGACGCTGCATTAAAATTGGCAGCGCCGCGCTCTGTCATTTTCACAACAAAGGGATGCGCCGTATTAAAGAGAATATGGCATACCCCTGTGTTGTCCCCAGCTCTGGCACTAAATTTAGCTGCCAACGCAGGCATCCTTGCACCATCATGCAACGATGGGTGTGATTGCATGTGTGCGGAAAGGTGTCCCTTCCCACATATAAACAATCACTAATGACGCTTTGGCACTTCTATGCATACTGCAGAATGCAGCACACACAGAAGTGCCAAAGCGTCATTTTCGAATGATTGTTTATGTGCAGGAAGGAACACCTTCCCGCACATAAACAATAATTTCTGGCATTTTGCTCTTTCTATGCGTGCTGCAGAATGCAGCACCCATAGAAGAAGCAAAAAATGAGGAGGAATACAAATATTCCTCCTTGTTGTGCCTTGCTAACACCATCCTTGGGGTGGCGTTCGATTTTGGTGCTGCCTCAGGTTTTGAAACCTTGTAAATCTCAGGCAGCATCAAAATGCAATGGGTGTTGCTGTGGCACACCCACAGCAACACTCGCTGCACGCTCCTCTGATGCAGATAACTGGCTCAGAGGGTCCCATATTTACAAGGAGGTGTAAAGCAACAAAAAAAATTGTTATACCTCCTTCTAAATATGGAGCAGAGGTAAGTGCCACTGGAGCGTCATGTAAAGTGATGCTCCAGTGAATCTAGGGACTCATAAATATGCCCAAAGTTTAATAGTATATAATGTGTACCCACACACACAGGCAGGTACTTACACACACAGTTACACTACCAAAAAAGTACTTGTGTACCCACCACTTTTATAGTCAGACTGTGACTGACATATGCAGTCACACAGCCATAAAAACATTCACACATCCATTTACTCACCTATACATCCACATACAGTCATTCACATACCCATACAGGCACTGTCACACTCACTCACTCACACACTGAAACAGCTATTCATGTGCCTAGTACTCAAAGAGTTAGTTACACACACACTTACATACCCATACACCCGGTCACCCCCCCATACAGACACTCACATACCTATTTACAAAAGCATAAAGCCACGAAGACAGTAACCGAGCCACTTACTTGTCCACTCATACACATATGTATCCACCGCTGACAGATCCACTTACACACAGTTACACGCCCAAACATCCACTATCACAGACAGTTACCAATCCATACAACCACTTACATACCCATTTAGACACCCATACAGTCACTAACAAACACAGTCACACAGGTACTTGCACATTCAGTGACATACTCACAGAGGCATTGCTACCCTCACTCACACATCTACTCAACCACTCACACATCCAGTCACCCACCTGTGCAGAGACTCATATACCCATTTATACACCCATACTCAGACACATTCACAGCCTCTTACATGCTGATATAACCAGCTTTATAGCTACTAACTTGCTTATAGTTTGTAATCTAATAGTATGTAACGTAAAATTTAATGTATTCTATATTTCCTTTTCAGCCTTTCAGATATCTACTAGTGTTTAAATAGGATGATGTACAATGCTGAGAAAGACAAAAAGAAGAAAAAACAAAAGAAAGAGTACTATTTGTTTAAAAGTGAGAGTAAAAAGGACATGATGGGGAGAACATGCTGGGAAAAAAGAGTTGCTGGTAAGAGAACTATGGAGTTTGATAAAACAATATGTGGAAGAAATGCAACATATGGAAAAAGTTTCAAATAAAAGGCAAAGTTTAAAATCAACTCACAAAGGAAGATTTTGTAAGTCAGATTGAAAGTGAAAAATCTGATAAGGAAATACCTACTTTGACAAGGAGGCAGAAATAATTTAAAGAAATACAGTAGAGAATGTTTAGAAGTAGGGTAATACAGAATTTGGTATGGATCATGAAGAAGCATAAGAGGAAAAGGGCAACACTGAAACAAAAACAATATATTGAGAGTGTGGTTCATAAAGCATTTGCCCTGAAGTGCAAATTATTTATTTTTATACTAAACAGAATGAGAAAACCACTGGAAGAGCAATAATGGCCAACAAGCAGTTGCACAGGAGTGTAAGAAAACATCACTCTATCTCCCAATGATGCTAAGGCAGCCCTAAGAAGTTTTCTTGACTGTTCAAAAAATTTAGTAATACTACAGCATTTCTTATACATATCATCGTATAAAAAGGATGCAATATCTCCTCTCCAGGGGAGGCTCCGTGGTGGAGAGATATTGCATCCTTCTTTGCAACATACACAGATCTCACTGCAGAAAAAGAAATATGAACGTTGCTTGACGTGCTATAGTAGACAAGACATCAGAGAAACAGTAAAAAAGTGAATTAAAAAACCCTGTTGAAGTCCTGTCTAGGGGACAAAACACGTTGGGTATGCTGATGTTGAATGATCAGTGAAGGAATAAAGAAGCAATTGAAACACAATTTCATGGTTCGTGCATCATTGGATTTTTAAGAAAGACTGTATTTTTTATATGATACAACTTACAAGAATTGTTCTAGTGTTACTGGACTTTTTGAACTCTCAAGGACATTTCTTTGTTCTACCTTAGTGCTCCCTCTTATGTGTGGAGTTTAAACAGAATGAAAACACTGGATAAAAAAGGCTTAGAAATACTAGTCAGTTTTGCAAAAGTTTTACAAGAAGAATGAATGCATACCTCTATTACTCTGGCTTTCGTTAACGAAGAAAGCAACTTACAGCAGCACTCTCTAGTGCATACAGTTGAAAGAAGATAATCCTATTGCAAAAAAGAGATTGTTCCTAGAAATGTAGAAGAAGAGAATGGTGAAGTGGTACAAAGAAGGCATAGACATGCTCCTGTGTATAAATAGGACTATAGCAGTATTTGTAGTATTCAGCAGGAATTAATTGATTCCTGGCTCACAAACACTTAAACACACAGTTGTACAAAAACATAAAACATGGGATTAGCTCTTTCTTTAACAGGATGGCATGGTTATAAAAAGTGCTGTTTTGTGGGGAGGGTGGATTGTCTGAAAAACAAATGTAAAGATTTGGGGGGTCATTCCGACCCTGGCGGTCCATGACCGCCAGTGCCGGGGACCACGGAAGCACCGCCAACAGGCTGGCGGTGCTTCCAGGGCCATTCTGACCGCGGCGGTAAAGCCGCGGTCAGAAAAGGGGAACCAGCGGTTTCCCACCGGTTTTCCCCTGGCCCAGGGAAGCAGCGCCGCCATGGGGATTCCGACCCCGTTCCCGCCACCCTGTTTCTGGCGGTTCTTACCGCCAGGAACAGGATGGCGGGAACGGGTGTGTTGGGGCCCCTGGGGGCCCCTGCACTGCCCATGCCACTGGCATGGCCACTGCAGGGCCCCCCTAACAGGGCCCCATGAAGATTTTCACTGTCTGCTTTGCAGACAGTGAAAATCGTGACGGGTGCAACTGCACCTGTCGCACCCCTGCAACTCCGCTGGCTCCATTCGGAGCCGGCTTCCTCATTGCAGGGCCTTTCCCGCTGGGCCGGCGGGCGCCCTTTTGGCGGTCGCCCGCCGGCCCAGCGGGAAAGCCAGAATGGCATCCGCAGTCTCCTGACCGCAGAGCGGCCATTTGGCGGTGACCGCATGGTGGGCGGCGACCGCCACCCGCCGCGGTCAGAATGACCGCCTTGGTCTTTTTTCTTATAAAACAAAAATAACAAGAATAGTAAAAGTTGTAAAGGAAAGCAACTTGGAAGAAGCAACTGGCTTCAGAATTTAAGATAAAGGAAGGTAAAATGGTGGTGTGAAAAAAAATAAAAAAAATATGCTTGTTGACATCATTCATAAACTGGGCAACAGATTACTTTTTTAGTCACACTGGCATATCACATTTGCCACAATGGGATGTTGATATGCACCAAAATGTCAATGTACGCAAAAATATGTGCCAGCATGACAACTAAATCACTTTGCTGTTGTCGATTCTACCTGACATGACCTCCCCGTCAAACCTGAGCCAGAAGTATGTGGTCAAGAAGGCCCTGTGACCCAACCCAAAACAACTGATTGACAGATCACAATTAGGGTGACACGTAGCCCATAGATGACTGTACCAATCCGGAAAGACCCAGAGAGGCAGCAACACCACAAAGTTCCTAGGAAATTGGCCCCCAATAATTGACTCGTTCCCAAAACACCATAACATTAGATACCACATGAGTTTAGAAACACATGGCCAATTAGAGCACAGAACACACTCCATATGCAGTGATCACTTGCTCCCGATATCTGACTTCTAGACATGTTACATACTGGCCCACACTATGTCCACACAAGGTCGAGAACCATCTGCACACTTATCAGATGGTCGCATTCATGACTTTGTGACTGGGTCCAGATTCCTCTTTTCAAATTGTTTTATTGCACCTCAAGGTAATGTGTAAAAAGATGCTCAAAACTCTGTAACATTGAGAGACAGTCAACAAACCCTGACTCTGTACTTTGCTGTCCTGGCCGTTACATTTAATTAAACAGACTGTTCTGACTTTGCCAGGTGCCTCTTGTTTTTCATTTATTCCAGGTAAATCCACATTCAACGAATATTTTGGTGAGCCATATAAGGGAGATTGGTCCTCTGAACCTAGACTGCTGCTGAATCCATGGGGTTGAGGTCCATCCTGAAGCTGCCATCACTGGGCAAGAGACTACGGCCCAAATGTATACTTTTATAGCACTGCATTTACGTAATTATTTGACGCAAAAGCAGTGCAAACTTACAAAATACAATCATATTTTGTAGGTTTGTGCCGCTTTTTCGTCAAAAAAAATGACGCAAATGCGGCACTAAAAAAGCATAAATATGGGCCTACGCCTGAGCCTTAGTCCCAGCATCTTGTGTATGCAATTTAGGGCTCTGCTTGGACCACTGAGAGAGACACAGATGGTATGCCTGACCCTGAGTGTGATATAGGGCTTTGCTTGGTCCGCTGGGTGAGACACAGCTGGTACGCATGGCCCTGGGTGTGATGCAGGGCTCCACTTTGACCACTGTGCATGATAGAGATGGTACACATAGGCTCTGGGTATGCTACAGAGCCAACACTTCAATATTATTTTTTAGTCTAAAAAGTTTCTCAGCACTAGCAGCCTCCTAATCACTGGTGGTGTCTGAAAGTAGTGAGAGGTGTTATTCGCTTGAACAGCTGGGCATGACACAGCCCGGGGATATGAAACAGGGTGCAATTCGGACGTTAGGGAACATTTGGACCTTGGCGATTGGGTGAAGATTATGCTTGGCCAAAGAGGGCCTGTAGTTGTTGAGTTGTTCCTTCTTCTCAGCATAAATTGTTGCTAACTTTGTCCTCAAGCCAATACTGACAGACTAACTGGCTCACTTGGTCCCGTTTACCACGCAGAGTTTCCCCACTGCATTGGGCAGCCACTAGGAGTGGGTTAAGGTTTTTTTTGACAAAGTCATAATTTTTTGGAATTGGTAATTTTTTTTATTTTTTTCATCTTCATTTCCATTGTGGTTTCCTCTCTTTTCTCTTAGTTTCCATTGTGGATTCGAATTGATGCATTTTTGGTGCTAATAATTGGTTGCAGCCATATTTCATGTTGAAATGATATGTCTCATTCAGTGTTTTTATGTGCATATCAGGAAGTCACTATCTTGTTCTCACAAAGATGTATTCCATGCCCATTAATCCACTGCTAAAACAGTTTATAATGTTTGAGTTAACCATTGCCCTTTGTTACAGGTTGTGATTCTTCATCTGCTTTAATTTATGTATTGGGAAAGTCTATTTTATGCATCTCTGTCTAACGTTAAGCTCATAGCTTCTAGTTATTGCGGGCATAATGCAGTGTACATGTCCCATAATTAAAATTGGATTTAGGACCATTTAAAACTCAAAGAAGTTAGAACTCTACCAGTCCCCTAAAAATGTTCCCAAATCATTATGGATTTGCTGCTAAGCCACATGCAAACAAGATTTCCCACATAGGCTAAAAAGCTAGATAAATACTGTTTTGAATGCCACACACATACTAAGGCACAGACATTGCACTTGCCAGAGGTGGGAATCTCTGACAATGACACAATCTGACACACAAGAACACGCATTAAATCAAAATTTGTAAGGTGGAAAAAGGCTAAAAGAGAAGCACTGTTAGAGCTATGGACCATCTTTGAGGTGATTAGGAGCTGCAATCACCCAGAACCCACAAGCAAGCTTTCGGCACCCACCCACACTATACATAGGAATTGAGGTGCTCTCTCTGATGCCTACCATCCCAACCGTTCCTGCCCTAAGTTACACCAGTCCACCGGTTATGTGGCATGGAGGGCCCCCAGCCTGGCAACGATTCAGGGCTGGGGGTATGACAATCCCAGCCCAGGTTGTGGATGGGGTGCCCCCACACTCAACCCCTTATCTGCCAGGGATGACATCCCCACGCTCCATTGTTTGAACCCCAGCAGCGGAGGGAGCATAAAACCCATCTGGTGAAAGCACTCTCAGGTGAGTGGGAGGTTCATAGTGGTTCTGAATAGTGACACCACTAGTTAAGGGGAGGAAAAGGTTCCATGCCTTCCAGGGTGCGACATTGGGGAGGAAGCCACAGGGTACACTCCCCAAATAGCTTACCCAGGCAGCAGAAGAGATGACAGACAGTGAGGTTCAGGGTATGTTCCCATAAAGGAGAAGCAGGTGTAGCACCGAACGAAGGAGGCAGACCAAGTGGGAGTTAGAAGAACGGTGCCGGTTGAGGACAGAGAGAGTGAGCAAAGGGAGAACAGAGCAGCACGCCCTCCTCCAGTGGAGAGCAGAGCTAGGCCCTGAGCTTCAAATGAAGAGGAGTCCGAAGTAAAACCAGACGGGAGACCCCTATCGGAGCCTCAAACCTTGAAACCCAGGAGACTGTTAGAGTAGGAGAGGGGCCAACCAAGAAATAGGACATCAAAGCAGCCTAGTCCAAACCCAACTAAGGCATAGAGGAAACAAAATGGCAACTTTACACATGCACAAAGACAGCAGCGATGAAGACATCAGCCGCTCCCTCTGAACAGGCTAGTCAGACAGATTGACCCCTAGAGAGATAGTTTTCAGGGAAGAAGGTGAGGTCTTTGAGTGACCATTATACCATGTGCTGGGCAGCTGGACCGAATGAGAAGCCCAGTATGATAAACCCTGGATGGAGGAGGGACAGAGGATATGGCCGTCACAAAAGACTGCATCTGGCATGGAGAGGGAGATCCCAAATGGAACTTCCCCTACATGCAAGAATCCCTGAGAAGGCGGGAGCGCTACATTGAGGAAAATCCTGAGGAGTGGCTCCGACCCAAAATATTTCCATTGTTACGGAAGGGCATGTCAGGTACCATCTATGTGCCTTCTACCCCCATTGATGGACGGGGCAGGAAAATGGATCTCATATTTACAGAAAAACACAGCAGGAATCAACCTTGCAAAAGGTGATGTCAGGAGTCTGCTTAGCAGCATGTTCAGAGAGCAGACCAATAAAGTGTTTTCTCATGCCTGCATCCCAGCCGTCAATCTAACTAAAACCGAGCATGATGGGGCCACATTCAATTCATTCAGACACCAGATATGGACGGCCCTAAGAGAATCACACCCTTAATCCTCAGGCTTATGAGGATTGGTGATATAGAGTATGAAGCCTGGGGAAACCATGTTTGACTTCCTAGACAGTATGAGGGAATGATGGGGACAGGAGACAGGACAGCCATAGACCGACATGGGTCCCCAGGTTGCAATCTTATACAACATCCTCAAAAAGGGGCTGCCCACCAAAATAAAGAGTGGATCGGATAGCATAGCAGGATTAGACACCCAACCTTGGCTGAAAATCCAGGCCCACATCTGACTTTACTATAGAAAGAAACAGGAAAAAGCAAGAGCAAACCAAGAGAGATGCAACAAAGCTCGTTCAACATAAACTGAAAAATACCATCCTCAAGGAGGCCATGCTGTGAGCGTGCACATGGCACCAGGCTTGAATGAAGCTCCACTTGAAAACCCCAAAGGTTTTCCAGCCTTTCTAGACAGTATGAGGTAATGATGGGGACAGGAGACTGGATAGCCATAGACCGACATGGGTCTCCAGGTTGCAATCTTCTGCAACATCCTCAAAAAGGGGCTGCCCACCAAAATACAGAGTGGACTGGACAACATAGTAGGATTAGACACCAAACCTTGGCTAAAAATCCAGGTCCACATCTGGCATTACTATCGAAAGAAACAGGAAAAGGACAGGGAAAAGCAAGAGCAAACTAAGAGAGATGCTACAAAGCTTGTTCAACATAAACTGAAAAATACCACCTTCAAGGGGGCCATCGTGCAAGCATGCGCATGGCACCAGGCTTGAAGGAAGCTCCACCTCAGAACCCCAAAGGGATTCCATCCAGTCCTAACAGCAGAAGTCAGGGAGGCTGGCAAATGCCAGTCCCCTTAGAGTGCTACTATTGCCACAGAATGTGCCACATGCAACTTAAAGGCACATCAGGAGCAGAGAGGGATGAGCCTAGGCCAGTCCCCACAGAATCTTCATCTGTAAAACCAAGCTCTGGTCAACCCAAATGCATCATGCGTTCAGCAAGGGCCGGGGCCACAGCCAAGGCAGGGAGGAGTGACTATCTGGAAAGACAATAGCTTTGCACAATTACAAATCACAAATATGCAGTAACTCAAACTCTCAATGAGTTTTCAAAACACATTTCAAGATTATAAATCAGTGACACAGCATTAGGAGAGTACTTATACCTTTACTTGCATTTGGGAACAACTCAGGGCTGCTGTACGTTTTCTTGATTGGGAATTACACTAGAATCTGCCATTCAGGTGTGTGCAGGGGCCTAGGCCCCACTCTGCTTCTGGTCCTTCAGGGAGGGCCTGACTGGCCATGCCCCAGGGGAAAGGCAGTCTGATGAGGGGGCAGAGCAGCCCCAGACCAGAGCATAAAAGCCAGCATGCAGATTCCTACATTCAAGTCCTATTAGGATGGGTTCCAAGACAAAAGGACCCCATTCTTTAACACCTGGCCCCAAGCTAATGGACACCCCCTTTCAGTTCCAAAACAATGCACTTTTTCAGTGTTGGGAGCCAGGTTTGTCAAGCAGTTAGGATGATAATGTCCATACAATTCCAAAGTCAATGCGCAAGTCAGACAAATTCTGTAATACATACACAATGTCAGCAGGGAAATCCAATCAGTGTCCCAGCTCATTACCCATATCGGGCATATCTTGACGAGCCCTGGTTAGGTACCTGAATCCTATTGTAGCAAACACTGTCCCTCATATTCTTCCCTCCAAAACAGCAAGAGTAGCGTGGTCATGGCACAGGGGTGGTAGACCTAAATCATCTTGGATCTGAGGACAGCGGGGTGCTGGAAGGTGTAGGGAATCTGTATGTGACCATCACAGCCCCATACAAAGTGCACGGATACGCTCAGAGGCATACATGAGTCCTCAGAGCCCATTGCAAACATCTGCAACCCCCAAATTGCGACACGCCCCATTCCTTTCACATCGTTTCATGTATGTGTAGATCAACAGGTTCCACCTGCATCAGAAAAACACAAATGCACACATACGTTAGGGAAGATAGCTAAGGAATAGTCTCACAAAATGATCCATGGTAACCCATGGCTAAAAACTCTCATCACTCCCTTAAATGTTGCTCCAACTGGACCCACGTCCAAAATAAATGCAAAGGACATAAGTAAAGAAGAAAGGTGCAGGAATCTTCTGAAATTAAAGATGATGTATGTTTTTCTAAGCTAATCTACAAATCACAGCTCTTATCCAACATGTCTGCGACCAAACCACTAGTGCACCACCTTTTCAGCGCACTGCCACATCCTCAACAACTTCCAGAACTCTGACAAGACCAAGCAGAGACTACAGATAGTTTTTGGACTGTTTTTACCGACATTCTACTATGAACTCTATTACCCAAGCAAGATCACCCCCCCAGGTACCACAGTAAGCACTTGACCAGAGACATCCCCGATAGCTAGATGACCACAGATGTTTACGCAGACAACCAACTCAAGATCTGCAAAATTCCAAAAGATATATAGGTGTATATATATATATATATATATATATATATATATATATACATACCTATATATATGTGTATATATATACATATATATGTGTATATATATGTATATATATACATATATATATATATATATATGTGTATATATATATATATATATATTATATAACCTGGTTCACCCTTTGATTGCTGTGGGGTAGGCATAGCTGCATCCATCCATAACCAAAGAATCTGCGCAGTCACATGGAGCCTACCTCAACTTTGTTACAATGCTTGAATAGGGGCCTTTCCAAATCACTTACAATTACACTGAACCTAATGTTAGTATTCCACATGCACTACATAGAGCACTCTTACACACCACATGGTATTAGCATATGACTGCTGTGGGCATATAGAAATCGGCCAGATGGTGCTTTGTGTGTTCGCTGATACCACCCGCCGTAGGGGCACATAGGCTTTATTCAGTCATGGAGGTACCCACTGAGAAAGCAAAATGTCTCATCCACCTGTGCCTTTCTAGAATCAGGGCCAAGATGCAACCAAGTAGGGAAGAATCCTACAGATTAGTAGTGAAAATCACTCAATATGAGACCAATCCCACCACACTGTAGCTTTACACTGAACCTAGCATCATTCAAACCAAGCTACACAGAATGCTCAGGCAGGGCACAGTGGGGGAGGACTTTGTTTGGCTCCAAGACTTTCCAGAAAATAGGTTATTGTAAGTAGCATAACCACCAGACCAGTGCACAAGCACGTCTGCTCCTGCCTCCATCTGTGATCCCAGGGTAGCCCTTAGCATGTCTGCAGCAGCCTTCTTAAATATTAGTTAGCCACCAGACATGAGCACCAGATTGTGCCACCTCACAGACATGTTTCTGCCCTCCTGTTGCTCATGCAGCTCAAGCCCAGGAAGGCAGAACAAAGAGTTTTCTTTGGGAAAGGGGTGTTACACCCTTCCCTTTGGAAATAGGTGTTACAGGCTTGGGAGGGGTAGCCTCCAGAGCTTCTGGAAATGCTTAGAATGTGCCCTCTTTGCATAATCCAGTCTACACCGGTTCAGGAACCCCCAGCCCATGATCTGGCATGAAACTGGACAGAGGAAAGGGGAGTGACCATCCCCTGTCCATCACCACCCCAGGGGTGGTGTTCAAAGCTCCTCCAGAGGGTCCCTGTGTTTTGCCATTTTGGATTATAACTTGGCAAGGTACTCTGGGAGAATCTAAGTGGCCAGTGTCAGCAGGTGATGTCAGAGCCCTCACCCGATATGTGCTTACCTGTGTAGCTGACCAATCCCCCTTTCAAGGCGATTTAGGGTCTCTCTCTTGGGTGGTTCTTCAGATTCGGATTGCAAGACTCCAGCAGGAATCCTCTGTATCCTTTAATTCACCTTCCTACTGAAGAAACTGCATCTGGACCCTGCAGGAACTCTACAAACTGCAATGAAGAAGCAACAACAAGTTCTCCAGCATTGTATCTTCAGCTCCTGCCAGCAACTGCAACTGTTTCCAGGTCGTGCATCCTCCGAGGACTGCTTGTCTTCAACTTGCACTAGAAGATAGAAGGAATCTCCCTTGCAGTGAAGGAGTCATTTCCCTGCTTCAGCAGGCACCCTTCTGCAGAGACGACTGGTGGCTTGGGTCCCCTCTCTTGAAGGAGTGTGTGGATCCAGCAACACAGGTTGTGTACTGAAGTGGTCCTGAAGGTCCAGGTGTCCAACTTTGGTGAAGGTAAGAGCTTCCCTCCCCACGCAAGACAGTACCCCCTTGCACCACGTGTTTTGCAGTTGCCAATGCTTGTTGGCATCCTTCCATGAAATTCTTTGTGCACTGTGGAGCTCCGGCCCCCAGCACTCTTTCCTGTGATGCACAGCCTCCTGCGTGGTTCTCTGGCGGCATGGGATCCCTTTGTGTAGAGCTGCATGGGCCTCCTTTTGCATATTCTTTGTCCCCATGCAGTGGGACTCCTGTGTGTGCTGCTTGGTCTTCTGAGGGCTCTCTGAGTTGCCGAGAACCCCCTTTGTCTCCCCCTCCTCAGTAGAGGCCATCAGGTTCCTCCTGGTCCCGGGCAGCAGCATTTTCCACCAACCACGTGCTTTGCGTGTGCCAAGGCTTGTTGGTGGAATCCAGCAACGCAAACTAGACTGCATTCATCCATCCAGCGTGGGACAGCTTCTACACTAACCAGGAACCTGCATCTGTCTTCTTGGGTGCAATACTGACTGTTGTTCCTCACAAGTGGATATTCTTTTGCACCTTTATCCGGGTGAGTAGGGGCTCCTGTTCTCCCTGGACTCTTCAGTGCTTCTTGGACTTGGTCCCCTTCTTTCACAGCTTTTTAGGTCAAGGAATCCATTGTTGGTGTCTTGCAGTCTCTTCTGGTTCTTGCATAATCTTCTTTCTCATGTTCCTGTGTGTTCTAGGAAAGTTACTGAGATTTACTCCTGCTTTCCTTGGCTCTGGGATGGGTTTATTATTCCGCCATACTATGACGGGGTCCCAGGACCCCATCACTGAGCCCCAGGCAGATACGGAGAGCAGGGCAGCACCATTCACCCCCATACTGCTATGGAGGAGCCCAGGACCACATCCCTGGGCCCCAAGAAGATCCGTGTCCCAAAGGGATCATCGTCGCACTCCCCAAGAGGAGATGATGGGTTCAGGACCACATCTCTGGGCCACAAAGTCACAGCAGAAAGGGAGCAGTACCGCCGCACTCCCCCATGCTGTCAACCTTAAAATGCTCCATGCACCAATGTCAAGCAGGAACAGGAACGCTGTCATAGCGGAGCATGTCTGCCTGCAGAAGTGATCAGACCCGAGTGAAGTTTCTGGCACCTGCGGTCACATGCCGGTCTGCTACCAGCATGGGGAGCTGGCAAGAGCAACTGGGCGTGGGCTCCCTGAGCTGCTCTCCCTCTAAGGAATGCCCAGGCATAACCTACAACCCAGAGGGGGAAATCACAGTGCCAAACTTCTTGAAGAGAGTCAGGGAGAGTGGGCGGGGGTTGGCTTCTTTAGCCACTTCTCAACCCAAGAAAGACGCATGCAGGGTGTCCGGGCAGGACTGAGCCCCCCAATGGAGATGAAACCACAGCATGAGTCTGCGTCAGCAGAAAGCACAACAAAAGGAAATGGATGCGGCTCCCCACTGGTGCAGCAGGAGAGCTGCTGCTCTAAAATTCACAAGGATCACGAAGGAGCACCCCATAATGCCCTGTAGAGCTTGTCCACCCACAAAAAATCACTCATTCTTGGCGTGTGGTGGTCCCCGGAGGATGGGGTCACTACCAAAAGGAAGCAAATGGACAGGGGTAGCTGCAGGACCAGGAGTTGGGTGGGACTTCTAACCGATAATCCCTCAAGAGTTTTTGTTTTCTTTTGAAATACTGCCCAGGCTGGAACTTTCATTTTTAGCTTTGAGTGATGCTTCTTCAAGTGCGGAAATAGTATGGTCACAATGTTTGTGGCCTAAACATGTCCAATGTGAGCTGATATTATTAGCAGACACCCTCTAGGTGTGAATGGAGGTATTTGCACATTGGTGTTTTTAAAATGATGTCCTTTAGGGACTGTGTTAAATGTGAGGCATTACACTGAAAACTTTATGTTGACCACAATGACACAGTGTGAAAGTCCATAATTGCATTGGGATGTAATTATTAAATTGTGTATTTCAGGCTAATGGTAGCTTTGGCAGCTCAAACCAATCAAACATACCTATAACATATGTTTGCAAATGCTTCTTTTGAATAATTAGATTGACAGCCACTTATGATCAAAGTATAGTTGCTTTATTGCCAGTAATAAGTGCTCTCACGCCAAGTCATACTCAGATATTGCATTTTAATATACATGAATGTTTTTAACATGTGGTTTGTTGGTCTAATGCTCCCTGTAGGAGAGACAAGAATGATTTTGCAATGTCACCCATAAGTATTTCCATCAGCTTGTGAATATCTGTTATATTGTTTCATAGTACTGAGTAGTTTGTGTGTGTACTAAGGCCCATATTTATACTTTCTTAGCGCCGCATTTGCGTTGTTTTTTGAGGCAAAATCAGCGCAAACTTACAAAATACCATTGTATTTTGTAAGTTTGCGCCGATTTCGCATCAAAAAACAGCGCAAATCCGGCGCTAAAAAAAGTACAAATATGGGCCTAAATGTACTTTTTCCTTTTTCAAAAGAAAAAGCACAGACTGGACAATCAAATATTGAATGTTATTTTGTACTTGTGAATGGGGATTACCAGCTCACACCACCTCCTTTGATTAGGCCTTGGACTGCTCTGCTTTGCTACCCTGTGAGAGTCAAGCTCTACAATAGGGTGTTTGTCTCCCAGTGGAGGACAAATGTGGACCCATTATTTATGCAGGCACACAACTAATGACTCATTCTCTAACAGCTTTAAAGTGGATAAGATCTGCAATCACAAATTATGTAATTGAAAGTGAATCTAGTCTGTAGTATGTTGCTTTCAGTGTGATAAACTACTTATTAGTATATAAAGAGAAGAACAGGGTTGGATTTTAATGTGCAAACCTCTCTGAGGAACCTGTGACTGATCGACATCAGCACCATTGAGAGTCCAGTGCTTAAAGAGTTGTACTTTCTCCCCATTTGCAGAGCTATAGTAGGACAAGCCCCAGGACTTTAGAAAAAATGGTACCTGCTTCCATATTTGTGGTCCCGTAGCTTCTCAATACCCTGTGGTCTCCCTAATGGGGTCTGCACATAGGTTTTACATTTAGTGGCATATTTACAAGCCTCTTACGGCTCTTTGCGCTGAGCTAGTTTCATATTTTTTGGGCTAAGGTGGCATTATGGAGACCTTCCTCTCACTTCATATTTAGAAGTTGGCACAATGCACGCTTTGCACCACTTTGTAAACCCTTGGTTACCCTTATAATAATTCAATAAAATTAACCCTGGCCACTACTACCCCTCGATTCTGGACTCTATTTAATGTAGAGAGGGGATTGGCTTACAATTTTTTGCTCCGGGGTATAGGTAAAAAAAATGCATAATGATTTCTATTGTTGACAATACGATTTCTATTGTTGACTTACCTAGTAAGACCCAGTTTCGGTATCCTGGTAATTGCATTTTTTGTCGACACTACTTCTATCTACGATGGCTACATCATGCCTTGAAACATTGAAGCTTTTTTGCTAAAACGTTATTTCCATTTCAACACAGGTAAAAGGCTTACCACCAAATTTGCAATTCAAACAAATGCAGTGCATTTTAGACTATGTTCACATTAACCACTTTGTAACTAAAACGCCTTTATTGGTTAACATGACCAACTTTCGAAATGTATGTTTTTTGTTAATCTGAAATGCATGTGTACCCTAGAATCCTGACGTATTAAGTGAAGAGAGAGACTCAAAGATGTTCTCTTTTCAGTCTTGAAGTTTCCGAAAAAACTGATTTTTTTTATTAGTAGCTCCATGCTAGTGACTGGCAGTGAGTATTCTTTCAGAAGCTGCTACATCTTCTTCTGTGTTTCCATAGGCGGTTTTTGTTCCCTTTGATCAAATTGTAAGGCCTCAAGTTATCAGATTCTGTTGAGTTTTATAAATCTCCTCTTTGCAAAACTCCGGCAGATGCTGTAACCAACAGAAATGGAAGATAGCAAAAGAAACAACATTAAACACCCAATGTTCTATGACAAGGATCTGCTAGCGCAGCAGTCAAAATACAGCTAAGGGCATTTTTGTATCTTATGGAAATCATCAGCTAACATTGAATGTACCTCTGTGAGATGCTACCTTAGCAGACTCATGCAGGAAAAACGAATTACTAAGATGATTTCCAGCTGAAGAGCCTTATTCTTATTGTAAACTGAAGGTGACTTTCACAAGTATTTATTGTTCATTTTTAAAGTCATATATTTTGTGACAGAAAGGTAAAAACATCGGCACACATAATAATAAAATGCACTTACATATAAAATGTAGTCAGTGTGCGCATAAATTCATACAATACATTGTTTTGCATTGCTCATAATAATGCTTTTGGCAGCATCTCATCCCAGAACATTTGAGTCTACAAATTGTCAGGTGTAAATCAGATACATCAGGTTCAGGAATCGACACGGTCTGTTTTGGAAACAAAATAAAACATATGTGTATCACCTATATATATCAACCCATGCCTTTGAAGAATACCATACGCATATAAGTGCATATGTGTGAGTGTGTGGGTGTGTGTGTACATTTATACATACATATATATTTTATATATTATATACAGGAACTATAACTCACGACCTAAGGTAACCATTAGTTTCACCTCCGCCATCTGCAGTTTTTTAATTCAATAGTTTGACTTCCAATGTTTCATTGATATTTTTATTAACGTTCTAGAAGTGTTTATGAGTGCTGTAATATTTGGGGTAATTAGCAGTGCATGGCGGGGCCTCGAGTTATAGCTACCTAAGGCCACAAGTCATAGTTGCTTGAAATAACTGCAACTATAACTGCTGAATTTCTTTTTGTGCATGTGCATTCTGAACCTACCAAGGTTAGGTACCTACCTCACCCTATAACCTTTGTTTTTTAAGTTTATTTCTAAGTTTTTAAAATTATTTTTCCTAACTATAATGTCCCTGTAACCGTGTTTTTTTTTTGTGAATTTCGAAGGTCTTTTTAACATGAAGTAATTTTCATTATTATATGCTAATGCAACCATCACCGTGCCTGGACTTTTGCCTGACCCTGCCGCAAACCCCCCCAACCACCCAACCCCACACTTCACATGTCCTTTGGCTATGCATGACTGGCTGCAGGGCCTGTCTTGTCATAGACTCCCATTAAGTAACAAGACTTCTGGATCTTGGGTGGCAGCACTACCTGGTATGAGAGACTGAGTCTGATTCCCTCACTGTGTGACAGCTGTCAGCCTAAACCTTCCAGCTAGCTAGCAGCACCTCACCAATACCAATGGTCAAAATGATTTGTGGCAGCCTATCGCATTGCACTCAGACTCCTCCGGGAAGTTGTGATGGAACATATCGTACCCCTTTATCTCAGTTATACAATTCTTATACATGCAAAGAGTAAAAGCAGCTGGATCTTAGTTCAATCTATATTTTATTGAAGCATCTGCATTCTATGTAAAACAGAAGACAGAGTCCCACCATATTCTCACAATAGTGTCCCTATCTACACTACTAAGTTTCTACCTGGAATCAAATAGCAGTATTAGTCCTATTCCACCCTTCTGCTCTTAGGAAGAGAGCCCAACCCCATACCTGCATTCAGATGTGAAGAAGAGGTCTAATATTCTGCTGGGATTTCACCCACATAGACGAAGAGAAACCAAAAGGTTTCTGTAGAAGCTTCAATTATGTGCAGCATGAGATGGCAAGGTGGCTGGAATGCCCCCCCTACCCTGGTGTAGGCAGTGTTATGTTTTATAATAACTTATCTGTTATTCTAAGAACTGCCCTGACAGGAGAACACATATTTTTCTGTGTAGATTAGATAATGTACTCTTTGGACCAGCAATACCCAGTAAATATTGTGTAAAGGTACAGAGGTCTATAATAAAACCTAATACTAAAATCACCTTTCCTACAATGATCACTAAAAACAAGCTAAAATGCATTGATATGTCCATGTCAACAAGTGAAACAGAACAGATTTGAGACAAATTAAAATGGTCAAATTAGAATTTCTAAAACTTGAACATCGGCTAAGGCCAAATGTCAGCAAATAAACAATAATCAAGATCTTTTAAAAAAATTGCCAACATCATCAATTGTTATGGACTCCAGGAAAGACCAAGGAAAGTCAGGGAGCACTCATGTTCCATTGCCTCAGCCATAGCTCTAGCTGAGGTGTTTGTTTCCAGTTGTTGGAAAATGGGTTATTGGTAAGGGCAGGTAGGTACCTACACTTAGCAATAGGCCACTAACCTCCACTAAGGTCCAGTTAGGTCTCAGTAAATTAAACCCAGCTCAAACCTTGGTAGCTTGGCAACGAGCGTCAAGGCTTAACTTAGGAGCCAGAGTGTAAAGCATTCAAATATCACAAAACAGTAATTAAATAAAACACAGGGAACAGTTTAAAAATCCAAAACCATTTTATAAAGATAGATTATATTGTTATCTTTAAAATGACACCAAAACGAATAAAATCAGATAAGGGGAACCGGAGATATGAATTTTTAAAGAATTATTATTTCTTTAGCGCCTAGAAACAAAAAGCGCCAATCGGGTCATCTGGTTGCACCTCGACCGGGGCAAAGTCAAAGTTTCAGGCCGACCGCGATGGAGCCCTGCTCGGCTATAGGCCGCGGGAGGCCTCGGTTAAAAGTTTACCTTCACACTTAGGGGGTCATTCTGACCCTGGCGGTCCATGACCGCCTGGGCCGGGGACTGCCGAAGCACCGCCAACAGGCTGGCGGTGCTTCCTGGGCTATTCTGACCACGGCGGTAAAGCCGCGGTCAGAAAAGGGGAACCGGCGGTTTCCCGCCGGTTTTCCCCTGGCCCAGGGAATCCTCCATGGCAGCGCTGCACCCCCTTCCCGCCACCCTGTTTCTGGCGGTTCTTACCGCCGGGAACAGGATGGCGGGAACGGGTGTCGTGGGGCCCCTGGGGGCCCCTGCACTGCCCATGCCACTGGGCAGTGCAGGGCCCCACAAAGATTTTCACTGTCTGCTTAGCAGACAGTGAAAATCACGACGGGTGCCACTGCACCCGTCGCACCCCTGCAACTCCGCCGGCTCCATTTGGAGCCGGCATCCTTGTTGAAGGGGCTTTCCCACTGGTCCGGCGGGCGGGCTTTTGGCGGTCGCCCGCCGGCCCAGCAGGAAAGCCAGAATGGCCGCCACCGCCTTATTCTCTTTTTCGAAGATTTTCTTCAGCGGGACGAACCTGCCAGTCCAATCTGACCTCCTGGAGCCCTTCTCCGGATACGCAATGCTGGAATCCTCGGTGGAGATTTTTACCTTCGGACTTAGTCGTTTTTTCGAGGTGAAAATCCTTCGACCGGGGTAAACCTGGATCTTGATCCGACGTCCATGGAGCCCTCCTCGGATACGCTGGCTGGGAGGTCCCGGTCAACTTTTTACCTTCGGACTTAGGGGGTCATTCCGACCTTGGCGGGCGGCTACTGCCGCCCGCCAGGCGGAAACCGCCATGCGGCCACCAATGCGGCCGCACTCACGCGACCCCCATTCCGACATTCCCGCTGGGCCGGCGGGCGCAAACCAAGTTTGCGCCCGCCAGCCCAGCGGGAATGAGGCCGCAACACAGGAGCCGGCTCCGAATGGAGCCGGCGGTGTTGCGGCCGTGCGACGGGTGCAGTTGCACCTGTCGCGCTTTTCACTGTCTGCTATGCAGACAGTGAAAAGCTGGCCGGGGCCCTGTTAGGGGGCCCCTGCACTGCCCATGCTAATGGCATGGGCAGTGCAGGGGCCCCCAGGGGCCCCAGGACACCCCTTACCGCCAGCCTCTTCCTGGCGGTGAAAACCAGCAGAAACAGGCTGGCGGTAAGGGGGTCATAATCCCCAGGGCAGCGCTGCTTGATTTTGGAGGTTACATCTGGCTGAGCCTACCCACTGGTGTGGCTAAAAATCATAAACAAACCCCTCTCCTGCCCTCTCCTAATCTAATCAAGGGGGCACCTAGTTGTCTGGGGTTGCAGGATGTGGGGGTGTTGCTGGTTGCTCCAAATGTCCTTCTCTGTCTTTGAAGACCAGTTTGGCAGCCCTCCCCTTCCTGCCTCACCATCTGCTGAGGGGAGATTCCTTCCCACAGGCACATTCCTGTGTGTGAAGCCAGGCCACTTCACACCTCATCAAGGCAGCTTGGCCAAGCTGCTAGAGGCTGGCCAATCAGAGCACAGCAGCAAAAACAATGCAGGGCTGAAATTGGCAACTTTTCAGGTAAAGTTTAAAACTCTTTACCTGAACAAGTTATATTAAATCCCTCAACTGGAAGTTGTGGGATTTATTACAACAATTAATTTGATACCAAATTCTTGGTATGCATCATTTAAGGAGACTTTAAAAATTAAAATAAAGTCTCCCCATTCTAGCCTATGAAGACCATTTACTACAATGAGGGAAAAACGAATTTGGCTGTTTTTACCTCACCAGGGCTTATAAAACTATTTTTATAAAGTCCCTGCTTATAGTTACATGGCACCCAGCCCTAGGGGCACATAGGGCACACCTTAGGGGTGACTTATATGTAAAAATAAGGGAGTTTAAGACTTTGGAACTACTTTTAATTCCAAAGTCGAATTTGAATATAACTTTAATTTAAAAGCAGCCAGCAAGGCAGGCCTGCCTTTAAAATGACACTGGGCACCTCAGCAGTGTACCTATGGGTGCACTACCTATGCTGTGGTCCCTAAACCTACATGCCCTACCATATACTAGGGACTTATAGGTAGGTTAACTTAGCCAATTATAATTAGCCTAATTTGCATATCCATTTTACACAGAGCACTGGCCCTGGGACTGGTAAGCAGTACCCAGGGCACGGCCAAGAGTCAGTAACCACCAGTACCTGTCCAAAAAGTGTGGTGGTGACCAGGGCAAAAAGGAGGACTTTCCTACACTGCCCCCCCCCAGATGAAAGGTGATGGGTACTAACCTACACCCTGGTAGTCCTGATCAACTAAGTGGAAAAACCTGGAAAGGCCATCTGCATTGGCATTGGCAGTCCCAGGTCTGTGCTCCACTGTGAAGTCCATCCCCTTTAGGGAAATGGACCACCTTAACAGTTTTGGGTTCTCCCCCCTCATCTGCATCAACCATCTGAGAGGTCTGTGGTCAGTTTGTACACGGAAGTGAGTGCCAAACAAGTAAGGCCTCAACTTCTTCAGGGACCAGACCACAGCAAAGGCATCCCTCTCAATGGCACTCCATCTTTTCTCTCTGGGGAGTAGTCGCCTGCTGATGAAGGCAACTGGTTGATCTTGGCCCTCTTCATTAACTTGTGCTAACACTGCCCCAATCCCTTCCTCTGAAGCATCTGTTTGCACTATAAACTCCTTGCTATAGTCAGGGGCCAGTAACACTGGTGCTGGACACACAGCCTGTTTTAGGGTGTCAAAAGCTTTCTGACACTCTGGGGTCCAAATGACCTTCTTGGGCTGTTTCTTGGAGGTAAGCTCAGTCAGAGGGGCCACTATGGTCCCATAATTCCGAACAAACCTCCTGTAGTACCCAGTCAGGCCAAGAAAGGCCCTGACCTGAGTCTGGGTTTTAGGGGCCTCCCAATCCAGGATAGTCTAGATCTTGGGCTGGAGAGGTTGTACATGGCCTCCACCAACAAGGTGGCCCAGGTACACAACTGAGATTTGCCCTATCTGGCACTTGCTTGCCTTGATAGTCAGGCCTGCTTGAAGCAGGGCCTGAAGCACTTCCTTCAGGTGGACCAGGTGGTCCTCCCAGGTGGAACTAAATACAGCTAAATCATCCAGATAAGCTGAACTGAAAGATTCCAACCCAGACAGGACTCTATTCACCAACAGTTGGAAGGTGGCAGGAGCATTTTTCAGGCCAAAGGGCATCACCTTGAACTGAAAGTGGCCCTCTGGTGTGGAAAATGCTGACCTCTCCTTAGCTCCTGGACTTAAGGCAATCTGCCAGTATCCTGAGGTCAGATCAAACGTGCTCAGGAATTTGGCAGCCCCCAACCTATCAATGAGCTCATCAGCTCTAGGTATGGGGTGAGCATCAGTCCTAGTGACAGCGTTTAGACCTCTGTAGTCCACACAAAATCTCAATTCTTTCTTCCCACCTTGGGGATTAGGTTTGGGCACCAGTACCACTGGACTGGACCAAGGACTGTCAGAGGGCTCAATTACCTTGAGCTCCAACATCTTAGCCACTTCAGCTTTGATGTTGGCCTTGACCTGGTCAGACAGCCTGTACAGCTTGTTCTTGACAGGCAAGCTGTCACCAGTGTCAACGTCATGGACACACCAATTGGTGAGTCCAGGGGTCAGGGAGAACAGACTAGCAAACTGTTCCAAAACTTGTTTGCAGTCTTTTTCTTGCTGGTCTGTCAACTTGGGAGAGAGTACCACTCCCTCCACTGACCCATCTTGTGCATTTGAGGACAGGAGGTCTGGCAGAGGTTCACTCTCCTCCTCCTTCCCTTCATCAGTGACCATCAGCATGGTCATGTCTGCCCTGTCCTGGTGGGGTTTTAGCCTGTTAACATGCAGGATCCTATGAGGATTCCTGGGGGTGCCAAGGTCCACCAAGCAGGTGACCTCACCCTTTTTCTCCAGAATTGGATAGGGCCCAGTCCATTTGGCCTGAAGTGCCCTAGGAGCCATGGGCTCCAAAACCCACACCAGCTGTCCTGGGTGATACTCAGGCATGGTAGCCTTCTGATCATGCCAGAGCTTCATGAGCTCCTGGCTGGCCTCCAGGTTTCTGCTTGCCTTCTTCATGTACTCAGCCATGCGTGACCGCAGGCCCAGCACATAATCTAGCACATTCTCCTTGGACTCTCTGAGAGGCTTATCCCAAGACTCTCTCACCAAGCACAATGGGCCTCTTACAGGGTGCCCAAACAGTAACTCAAAGGGGCTGAATCCAACCCCCTTCTGTGGCACCTCTCTGTAGGCAAACAGCAGGCATGGGAGGAGAGCATCCCATCTCCTCCTGAGTTTGTCAGACAAACCCATGATCATGCCCTTCAGGGTCTTATTAAATCTTTCCACCAGACCATTGGTCTGTGGATAATAGGGGGTGGTGAACTTATAAGTAACATCACACTCATCCCACATGGCTTTCAGATAGGCTGACATAAAGTGTGTGCCCCTATCTGAGACCACCTCCTTTGGGAACCCCACACTGGTGAACACACCAAGTAGGGCCCTAGCCACTGTGGGAGCAGTAACTGTCCGGAGGGGTATTGCCTCAGGGTACCTGGTGGTATGGTCCACAACCACCAAAATGTACCTGTTACCTGAGGCAGTTGGTGGGTCTAGGGGACCAACAATGTCAATCCCCACCCGCTCAAAGGGAGTCCCAACCACTGGCAGTGGTATCAAGGGAGCCTTTGGCTTGCCCCCTGTCTTGCCACTGGCTTGGCAGGTGACACAGGAGCTGCAAAACTCCTTGACTTTTTCTGACATTTGGGGCCAATAAAAATGGTTGACCAGCCTGTTCCAGGTCTTGGTCTGTCCCAAATGTGCAGCTAAGGGGATATCATGGCTCAAGGTAAGGAGGAATTCTCTATACTTCTGGGGGATCACTACTCTCCTGGTCTCCTGGTGGCCCCTGGTTTAAGGGTCCTTGCCTCAGTGTAGAGAACTCCATCTCCCCAGTAAACCTTGTGGGTCCCACTGGTATCCCCTTGCTCTTGCCTGGCAGCCGTCTGCCTCAGGCCCTCAAGAGTGGGACACTCTCTTTGTCCCTGGCACAACTCTTCTCTGGTGGGCCCACCTGCCCCTTGCAGTTCTGCCAAGTCAGGCAGAGCTTGCAGGGGAAGTGTCCCTCCCTCAGAGGTCAGATCCTCCCCCTCAGGGTTGGATTCATCCTGACCCTCTGTACTTGGAGGGGCTGGCAAGCCAGACCCAGTGCCCTTTCTCTTCTTCTTGGAGGCTTGGCCCATTGTTCCAGGGTCCAAGTGTCCAGCACTTCCCTGTTGTGCTGCCTGTGACCTGGTCACAGCACACACCCATTCAGGGAGGTCCAGCATCTGTGCATGGACCCTTCTCTCCACCTCTGACCATTCAGATGCTTCAAGATCATTTCCCAGCAGACACTCTACTGGGAGGGCAGGAACTACAGCTACCTTCTTAGGGCCAGTCACACCTCCCATTCCAGACTCACCATGGCCATGGGATGGAGTTTGGTTCTGCTATCTGCATAAGTCACTTGGTGGAAGACACCAGGTAAGACCTGTTCTGGAGAAACCAGCTTCTCTGTGACCATTGTCACACTGGCTCCTGTATCTCTCAGAGCTTCCACCTCAGTCCCATTGACTTTAGGCCTCTGCCTATACCTCTCCATGCTGGGAGGTAAGGTGGCCATAGTTGCAATGTCCACCCCACCCACGGATACTAAGATGACCTCTGTGTACCCTGATCCCAGCCCTGGGCCAACTTACACCCCCAACCCTACACTAGCAATCCCATGGGGTTGCCCACCAGTGGGGGGCTTCTTGGAGCAGATAGCATCTCCTCTTTTGTGTTCAGGTTGATGACACTCAAAACACTTGCCGGCCTTAGCAAGCTCCTGAAACTTTCCTGCTTTAGCAGGATCATAATTCTTTCCCTGAAACCCTTTCCCCTAAGAAGTGGAATGGCTCGGGGCTCCCCCACCCTGGAAAGTTTTTGGGGACTCTTGTGAGGACTCCTTGGGCTTTTTATCATCTTTCCCTTGGTTCTTCCCCTGAGAAGAACCATGTCCTCCCTTTTTCTGATCACCCCCTGGGGTTTTCTGGTTAACCCTAGTTCTTAACCAGTCATCTGCTGCCTCCCCCAGCTCTCTGGGGTTGGTCAACTTAGAGTCAACTAGATACTGGCAGAGCTTCTCTTGGACACAATTGGTTAGAAGGTGCTCCCTCATAATCAAATTGTACAGCCCCTCAAAAGTACTTACCTTGTTGCCCTGTATCCATCCCTCTAGTGCTTTTACTGAAATGTCCACAAAGTCCACCCAGGACTGGGTGCTTGTCTTTTGGTTGTCCCTAAACTTGAGCCTATACTGTTCTGGGGTCAGACCAAACTTTTTAGTCAAGCATCTCTTCATACTGGGGTATGAGTCTGCCTCCTCCCCCCTCAAGGTTCGGAGCCTATCCCTCCCAGAGTTGGGAACCAACTCCCAAAGAAGTGAACCCCAGTACTGAGGCTTGACTCTCCTCATCTGGAGGGCCCTCTCAAAGGCCCCCAGCCACTTATCTATATCATCCCCCTCTACATAGGCAGGAACCACCCCTTTGGGTAATCTGGGGCAGAAACCCCCACCCAGGGACACCTCATCTTCTTTGTCGCTGCCACCATCTCTTTTCTCTTCCCTTGCCCACCTTTTCTTTTCTAGGACCAGCTTCTCTGCCTCCAAAGCTATGAATGTTAGCTGGGCCTCCAGCTCTCTTTACCTGAAGGACAGGGTCTCTCCTCCTGAAGGGACCCGCTTCCCCCAACTAGCTTTGGGTCTGCCCCTAGTGACTGTATGGAATGAGGACCGGTCTTCCTCATCCTCACTTAGGCTCAGATGCCCTCCCTCCCCTGAGTGGATGGAGCTAGCATCCTCCCCTACTTCTCCCTCCTCTGAAACTTCTTCTGAGTCTACCTCTTGGGCCTCAGCCCATGCTGTCAGGGATTTGATCAGGAAATGCTTCCTGAGGTCAGTGGTTGCAGGCAACCCTCTTTCAGTACACAACCCCCTAAGCTGGACTACTGTCAGTGTGGGTAGGCTAGCCAGATCAAGCTCCATGGTTCCCTAGTTTTGTGTCAACAAAAACGTTTTGCAAAAATTGGAAACAAGAATTTAGAAAAATCACAAAAATTCAATAATTGAAATTAATCCAAATTAAAAATTAAAAACAATTTTTGCACTAGGACAATTTAAAGGATTTTCAATTTGTTTTACTTAAAACTGTAACGTGATACTGAACACAAGTACAGGATCCCACCACTACTCACCAAAATTGTTGGAAAATGGGTTATTGGTAAGGGCAGGTAGGTACCTACACTTAGCAATAGGCCACTAACCTCCACTAAGGTCCAGTTAGGTCTCAGTAAATTAAACCCAGCTCAACCCTTGGTAGCTTGGCAACGAGCGTCAAGGCTTTACTTAGGAGACAGAGTGTAAAGCATTCAAATATCACAAAACAGTAATTAAATAAAACACAGGAAACAATTTAAAAATCCAAAACCAATTTATAAAAATAGATTATATTTTTATCTTTAAAATGACACCAAAACGAATAAAATCAGATAAGGGGAACCGGAGATATGAATTTTTAAAGATTTGGTTTTTTTTTAGCGAATAGAAACAAAAAGCGCCAATCGGGTCATCTGGTTGCACCTCGACCGGGGCAAAGTCAAAGTTTCAGGCCGACCGCGATGGAGCCCTGCTCGGCTATAGGCCATGGGAGGCCTCGGTTAAAAGTTTACCTTCACACTTAGGGGGTTATTCCAACTTTGGAGGAAGTGGTAATCCGTCCCAAAAGTGACGGGAAAGTGACAGATATACCACCAGCCGTATTACGAGTCCATTATATCCTAT
This sequence comes from Pleurodeles waltl, assembly GCF_031143425.1. NCBI lineage: Eukaryota > Metazoa > Chordata > Amphibia > Caudata > Salamandridae > Pleurodeles > Pleurodeles waltl. The sequence goes on from NC_090437.1 coordinate 1,073,950,080, forward strand.
GGAACTCGTAATACGGCTGGTGGTAAATCCGTCACATTTGGGACGGATTACCACCTCCTCCAAAGTTGGAATAACCCCCTTAGTCTCTTTTTCGAAGATTTTCTTCAGCGGGGCGAACCTGCCAGTCCAATCCGACCTCCTTGAGCCCTTCTCCGGATACGCGATGCTGGAATCCTCGGTGGAGATTTTTACCTTCCGACTTAGTAGTTTTTTCGAGGTGAAAATCCTTCGACCGGGGTAAACCTGGATCTTGATCCGACATCCATGGAGCCCACATCGGATACGCTGGCTGGGAGGTCCAGGTCAACTTTTTACCTTCAGACTTAGGGGGTCACTCTAAGTCTGGCGGGCGGCGGAGGCCGCCCGCCAAACTTCCCCCACCAAAATACCGCTCCGCGGTCGAAAGACCTTTGAGGGTATTTTGGGATTTGCCCTGGGCTGGCGGGCGACTGCCAAAAGGCCGCCCGCCAGCCCAGGGCAAATCATCCTTCCCACGAGGACGCCGGCTCAAAATTGAGCCGGCGGAGTGGGAAGGTGCGACGGGTCCAGTGGCACCCGTCGCGTATTTCAGTGTCTGCATAGCAGACACTGAAATACAAAGTGGGGCCCTCTTACGGGGGCCCCTGCAGTGCCCATGCCATTGGCATGGGCACTGCAGGGGCCCCCAGGGGCCCCGCGGCACCCCCTACCGCCATCCTGTTCCTGGCGGGAGACCCGCCAGGAACAGGATGGCGGTAGGGGGTGTCAGAATCCCCATGGCGGCGGAGCGCGCTCCGCCGCCATGAAGGATTCACATGGGCAGCGGAAAACCGGCGGGAGACCGCCGGTTTTCCGCATCTGACCGCGGCCGAACCGCTGCGGTCAGAATGCCCTGCAGGGCACCGCCGGCCTGTCGGCGGTGCTCCCGCCGACCCTGGCCCCGGCGGTCTGTGACCGCCGGGGTCAGAATCACCCCCTTAGTCTCTTTTTCAGGGATTTTCTTTACCGGGATGAACCAGCAAATCAGGCCGGGTTGCGGTTGAGGCAAGCCGGCTAGAGTTGCCGCGGCGGGTCGGTCCCTCTATGAAGCTTTTTTACAAAAGTTGTCCAAACTGCTCCAAACTTCTGGGGCTTCTCCCAGATGTCCTTTTAAGGTTCATTTGGGGTCCACAGCTCACCCCAAGGGTCCAGAAGTTCTGAGATGGTCCTTGGGGGGTGAGGACTACAATTCCCAGAATGCACCCTGCGCAAACTCCTTTTTGGCCACTGGACAGTGGTCAGCTGGTCGCTTTCTTCAGGAGTTGGTGCCGGGGACTCTGGATAGCAATTTTTCACCTGTAGCAAATAGGGAGTCCCTCCTTGAAGCCAGTTGAAGCCAGGCAAAGTCCTTCTTGTGGTGAAGCCCAAGTGTGCAGCTGGTGTAGTTCTTCTGAGTGCAGGTTCCAGATGCAGGCCAGGGGTCCAGCAGGGCAGTCCTTCTTCTTCTGTTGTTCTTCCTTGTTGGATGTGGTAGGGAACTGAGGTGTGGGTGCAGGTCTGCCAGTTTTGTCCTTGCTCCTGGGTAAAAAGCAAGGCGGTCCTGGTTCTCCAATCAGGTGCTGGGTCCTTCCCCCTTAGATGACCACTTCCTGGGAAGTGTGGCAAAAATCAATCCCAGGAGGCAACATTCTCTAAAAATCCATCTTGGCTGAATCTGATTTTTGGAGGTTACATCTGGCTGAGCCTACCCACTGGTGTGGCTAAAAATCATAAACACACCCCTCTCCTGCCCTCTCCTAATCTAATGAAGGGGGCACCTAGTTGTCTGGGGTTGCAGGATGTGGGGGTGTTGCTGGTTGCTCCAAATGTCCTTTTCTGCCTTTGAAGACCAGTTTGGCAGCCCTCCCCCTTCCTGCCTCACCATCTGCTGAGGGGAGATTCCTTCCCACAGGCATATTCCTTTGTGTGAAGCCAGGCCACTTCACACCTCATCAAAGCAGCTTGGCCAAGCTGCTAGAGGCTGGCCAATCAGAGCACAGCAGCAAAAACAATGCAGGGCTGAAATTGGCAACTTTTCAGGTAAAGTTTAAAACTCTTTTTAGCTGAACAAGTTATATTAAATCCAACAACTGGAAGTTGTGGGATTTATTACAACAATTAATTTGATACCAACTTCTTGGTGTGCATCATTTAAGGAGACTTTAAAAATTAAAATAAAGTCTCCCCATTCTAGCCTATAAAGGCCATTTACTACAATGAGGGAAAAACGAATTTGGCTGTTTTTACCTCACCAGGGCTTATAAAACTATTTTTATAAAGTCCCTGCTTATAGTTACATGGCACCCAGCCCTAGGGGCACATAGGGCACACCTTAGGGGTGACTTATATGTAAAAATAAGGTAGTTTAAGACTTTGGAACTACTTTTAATTCCAAAGTCGAATTTGCATATAACTTTAATTTAAAAGCAGCCAGCAAGGCAGGCCTGCCTTTAAAATGACACTGGGCACCTCAGCAGTGCACCTATGGGTGCAATACCTATGCTGTGGTCCCTAAACCTACATGCCCTACCATATACTAGGGACTTATAGGTAGGTTAACTTAGCCAATTATAATTAGCCTAATTTGCATATCCATTTTACACAGAGCACTGGCCCTGGGACTGGTAAGCAGTACCCAGGGCACGGCCAAGAGTCAGTAACCACCAGTACCTGTCCAAAACGTGTGGGGGTGACCAGGGCAAAAAGGAGGACTTTCCTACACCCGTGCAGTGCCAGATTCTGCACCAACAAGAGCCAGTTGATCCACAAAGGGTGGCTCATAGGAAGCATTCCATAGCAGTCACAATCTTAATTTGCATGTCTGGTAATGAACCCTCATCAAGAACACCAACAGACCAGTGTCCAAAGAAGGTATGTGCTGCATGGCAAGATACCCTTCCGGTGCATGTTTGAATGGGCAAGACAAACATCAAAAGATGGGCTGCATGCAAATCAGGGCCGGTCTGAATGGCAAAGACCAGTTGGGCTCCAATCCTTCCAGGAGAGGTGCTCAAAAATACTGCATCATGCAGTCACAAAACCGTTAGGCTGGTGGAAGCACCATCATTTCTCTTTGTTGAGATGGGGCAGCCATTGTGAATGAAAAGTAGCATCAGCACAATGCGCCAATTAATCCCAAATTGACAAGGAATTCCCCAAAGACACTCAAAAAAATGAAGTGTATTGCTGAAGGTATTATGCCAAATATCGAGAAGAAGGTGCTGACAAAACCAGAACCAAAAGCCTTAGAGAAGTGTGCAATCCCAGTGGTGTTTGATGGGTTAAAAGTGCAACCTTTAAGTACAAGGAAATGTCTTGCAAAGTTTGTACTTCAAAGGGACTGTATGTCTGCGGATGACTCCTCCACTTGGAGAGCATAGGTCTCGCAGGAAGATGTAAGCACCACATGTTTTTGAAACAAAAGAGCCTTTCGTCTGCTTACCATGTCAAAATTTAACTTTGAAATAACAATATGAGGCCACATCTTTACTACTTTTGTCTCTTGCATAGGGGGAAAAGCACATTTCCACAATATGTAACAATTTGGGAGATCAAAACTACATAGGCAATTCTGGCTCGCATACCACAACAGATGATTTTGTTCAGCATCACATAACTCCCATTCAAGAGCACCTGGAATGACAGACAAATCAAAGGGACAGAGGCCCTCTTCAGATAACAGGCTTAATTTGCAGATGAAGCATTACATGCTCCATGCAAGGACAGCTGTTTACAAATCATTGAATGACACAGAAGTCTCACACTCACTTCTGATAAGTAAGACCTCCTTCATGCCATTGAAAAATTTGAGAGGAAAGGGGAGCTCCCACACCTCAAGAATGTAACTATCTCCTAGCTTTTCAAATATGCTCAGAGAAATGTGCTTCAAACATAAAATGAATTAAAGTATTGAAATGGGCAGATTAATATTCCTGCCTATTAACCAAACTGCAAATAGAGAAAGGCAACTTTTGTGACTTTTCGATGTTTTACAAAATATATGTTGCTTCTTTCTTAGCCATTATTTGTTGCTGTTGCATCAGGTTACATGCGGCAAATAATGCCCTGGAGCTAATGTGTTGCCAGTGCATGCAACCACTTTTTAGAACTTGTAACATCTGTCCAAACTGCATAATGAACCTCAGCTGACTCTGTCCATGTTGTATAAATGACGTCATTTTGTATGATGTCAATTACAGCTGGAACAATGTTATTCAGAGTGTAAATGCAGGTGGATAATATGTTCATACCTTTATCTACATCGACTGGAGCTTTCTGTAAGTTTTCCTGATCTTTTTGCTTTAACCGGGTGGTGGCTTCTTGTGAAAGTTTCCATATTTCTGTATATATTGCATAAAAGAAGGACTTTGTGCATGTTTTTCTTTGACCTAACAAGAAATCTTGTAAGTATATGTTTTTCTGGCAGAAGACTAAGGTTTTCTTTAAGAGCTGATAATGTGGAAGATTTCAATCGTTGTTGACATAATTTGCCCATGTACTATGTGGTGATGATATCAGAGTGTTGTTATGATATGAAACGAGGGTCAGGTTGGGTCCCTCTAAAACACCCTGTAGAGCTTACAAAATACACATGACAACCATTTTTGTCCACTGCCCACAATAACCACCTGCTCAGACCTGAAAGTATTTAGTTTAATGTTCCATTTTAGACTCACCCATAGAGCTGTTCTTCAGTAACATTTAAAATATTTCAGCATTTATCAAATTCAGCTGGTGACAGAACACTGGGTGCATTCAATTCCTTAATTTTTGCTAAGCCTAAACAACTTGCTTTCTTTACTCTGGACATTTCTTGTCAAATATGTAGAGCTAGGAACTAATGAAAGTTAATTTTCCACCCTGCACAACCTCAGGGAGGTCTCCTCACTGTAGATCAAATTTTGGAGAGGCACATCCTGGTTAGCAATGAGAGGGGTTCGGGAACTTCTCAGCGGTCCTCGTGGTCTACTGTGTAGGACTGGCCACATGGTGTAACATGACATTGTCAGTTGAAACAAAGCATTTTTCTTTGGAACCAGGAAACGGTGGTAGAATGACATTTCTGGTACTGTGTATTCATAGGACTGGAACCAGTGCATGATATGATGGGCTAAATTAATTCTTCACAGCAATCTTTTCACACACTAGAACCCCAACTTCTGAAATCCAGCCAGTAGATGTTGTTGGTGCATCCCTCATTCCCAAGGTGGCAGTACATGCAGATGAGTTTTCATCACAGAACTGTTGTGATTCCTACAAGACAGTGACACGTTCATTTATGTCTCAAGGTGTGTCCACCACCACTGCACCAGGGGCATCAAGATCTGGGTCATATATAGGTATGCCAGACAGTACATGATGTGGGGTGTGCCCTCCCAAGGACTTTCTGGGTAGAATATTAAGTGCCCTCTGGACTCCACACAGGTAGTTAAGCCATCTGCGACCTGAACCTAGTACTGTAGCTGTTAAGGATTTCTTTAAGTCTCAGTTCTTCTGCTCCACAACAGCTTTTCCCTAAGGATGAAATAGAGGCAAGAAATGCATCTCTTTTCTAAGACAGGAGTCATGTGGTATGGATGGTTTTGTGTCAGAAAATGATGCTAGGCTTGTTAGAGTATTTTTTTTATACTCTAACCTGCCTAACGTCATTTTTTGGGGCAAAACCCCCTTCTCCATACTGCCAGCCCCACCCAGCTAACATCATTTTTTTTATGCTAGCCTAACCTTTGCACCCGCTTGTACCATTCCATAAATTTGGTGCCCGGCTGACGCTCAGAAATGGTGCAAGCCGGTCTTCAACTTTTTCATGCAAAACTGCGTTGGTGCAGTTTTGCACCAAAAAGTATAAATCAGGGCAAAATTGTTGATGAGTGTTGTACTGTGTGCATTTTGTTATAGCAAATGTGTGTGTGTGATTGCTTAAATGTCTGTAGTCTAAGACCACCCTGTATGAATGGCTCAGCTTAACCAAGGGAAAGAAAGGGTTGTTCACTGATGATATGCACAGTCCTATCACACCCTGGTACTCAAGTTGTGTGAGTATTTCCCTCACTGGTGCTTTAGCCTCATGTTTAATTGGGTATTGTAGTTGTGGCAATGGTGTTGACCTTTACCGGTATTATGTGGGAAGAGGAGTCTTTGTCCCACCCTACATTGTCGCACTACAGCACTGGGGCTTGTGCCAGTGCCAAATCTACTGCTTACGCTTCTCTTAATTTTTCAGGAACAAGGACTGAGAAAGATGGCATAATGACATCTTCCCCGAGTGGGAGTTTGCAGACAAATTCTAGTTGCCAATCTTTTTCTGCCAATAGGATGTGATAAAATAATGTTAGTTTTTCCCAGAATATAACTTTAATTATGAGCTCTATGTCTCCTTTAATTTGTATTTTCATTCTGTAAACCCCATCTAAGGGAGAGACTCATATGTCCACAGTTTTGACTGTTCTTTAGTGAAGTTCTCATTATGTGTGGCATTTGTAGGTGAAATTGCTGTCACTTTTTGCTTTTTACATTCTTTTCTGTTGTGAAGGTTTCTCTTCCTCTTTTCCGGAAGGTTCAGATGAGTGTTGTGAATCTTTTCTTGGTTTCACATACCAGTTTTGGTGTTCGGAATGCTCGCCTCTTTTATCCGGTGAGTCTTGAAATAAACGATTGTTCGTTAAAAGATTGGTGTATATCAGGAGTTTTTAAACTATCTCTATTACTTAAATTGCAGCATTTCTCAGAGGTCTCAGAGTGTAGAGATTCTCCTCTTTGTTTTGTATTATCATTATTTAGTTTTTGTTTTCCCAGCATTCTTTGGAACCCTCTGCTATTTGCTTTGAGGAATCCTTGTTGAATTTACCTTGTAGTTGTGGTTCACTTGGTCTGGCCCCAGACTATAACGACACATACTTGAATAGGTTTCAGCGATAATCTTTGGCAGTTCATGCTTCTGATCCTGTACAGAAGTATCCAGGAGCCTCTGGCATACTCAAAACTCTACTGCTTCCCCTTTAAGATTATTTAATATGATTGAGGAAACTGTGACAACATTGTTCATTAATTGCTTCCACAGATCTAGGGCTGTAGTGGTAGTGTACAGTGCAGAAAATACATCACCTCAAGTGGTGCAGTTGTCCACTGAGGGCACCATCCTGAATGGCAAGCACATTGTGAGAATTCTATCCTTATCTTCGGGTCCTCTATGGGGAAATACTGCTACCAATGGGCTAATTTTATGTGCTAACCAAAACAGAATCTCTTTACGTTCTGTGAGTAACTTACCCACAATTAAAAGCACTGTATCAGGATTGATGCTTGCTGTGGCCACATGTAGTTGCACTGCAGCAGCCTTTGCTGGGGCAGTATTTAAAACCACATTACAAATTATATTAATCATCTATATATCAGTACTAAACTAGTGTATGGTCAGCGTACATCTGCTAATGCCATTGTACCTATGTTAGGATGTGGTGCATAGGTATCCAACTCTGGCCATGTAGGTCCATATTTACTTAAAGGACCTAGTCTAACGTTTTGTGGAACATGGGGTAGAGTGCCATCAAGGCAATTTTGGTGTGCTTGATAAGATAGTGGTATTTCTAAGCATGCACATGGTCGGTATTGTGCGGGTGCATTTGCTGGAGTGTAGTGATGAAATGTGTGTATAATCCATCTACTGCTGGAAAACTGACCCAAGAATTAAACAATTCTGTTCTGAATGTGTTGAGAGCCTCACCGACAAATGTAACCACTCCTTGCTTATCTATGAAGCTATTATTTAATAGATGTATTGTGAGAGGGAGTATCATGTTCACTGCAATTACAACCCTGTTTTAGTCTGCCATTTTTTAAAGTGGAATTTAATTGTTCAGCGATAGAAGCACCAACTGGGGAATCCTTTTAAAAGTTCAAGCTGAACAACCTACAGCGTCAAATAGGTACTACGCAGCCAGCTCAAGAGGTTATTCCCTAATACCACAGACATCTCCATATATGGTAGTTAGGGTAACGGCATGATATGAAACAGAAATACTTGGGAGATTTGTCAAATCTGTGCCTAACCAAAATTGGTGGCGTCATGTCGTAGACTCCCATTATAGTAACAAGACTGCTAAATTTGTGGTGGAGTATGGGGGACTGAGTCTGATCCCACACTGTGTGACAGTTGTCTGCCTAACTCTTCCAACTAGCTAGCAGCACCTCACCCACTACCAACAGTAAAAGTGACACTCAGACTCCCCAAGGAAGTCATGGTGGAGTAGATTGTACCCCTTTCTCTCAGTCATACAAGTGTCATACATGCAAAGGCAAACAGAGGCAGGATCTTAGTTTAATATATATTTTCTTGAAGCAAGAGTGTTCTACGCAAAAAGGCATGGATTGTGATTATGAGGATAATGAAACACAGCGTTATCACAGCAGTGACCAAAAAAGTGAAAAAGAAGAAGAGTCCCACAATACTGTTACAATAGTGTATCCAATATCCCTACCTACACTACGAAGTTTCTACATGAGAGCAAATAGCGGTGGTAGCCCAAATCTGCCCTTCTGATCTTAGGAAGGAAGCCCAAACCCCATACCTGCATTCAGAAGTAAAGAAGAGGTCTGTCAGTCTGCGGGGAGTCCTCCCACATATTCGAAGAGGAACTAAAAGGTTTCTGCAGAAACTGCGATGATGTGCAGCTTGAGTTGGCAAGCTGGCTGGAATGTCCCCTCTACCCTGGAGTGGGCAGTGTGATGTTTTAAAATAACATACCTGTTATTCTAAGAACTGCCCTGATGTGGCAATACATATTTTTCAGTGTAGGGTAGGCAATGTACTCTTTGCACCAGCAATAACCGATAAATATTGTGTACAGACTTGGGTTCAGCACAGGATGAAAATTTTGTGCAAAGAAATGAAAAACAAATTCTTCATGGAAGGGCAACTGATAAAAAAATGAAAAACATCTTCACCCAATTGAAGCTTTGCTAAAATAAAAAATAAAAAAAAAATAGAAGCAAAACTAGGTGAGAGGACACAGGCCTCAGGCCCAGGGCTAAATAATGTGCCTGTGTAAATGCTAAAATACACTCACAACAGTCTCTCTGGGTGTGAGAACAGGTGTGAGAGGGTGTCTCTAGGTGTGAATTTGACCCCCCTTCATCCCGGCCCCACTTAAAGGATCACCCCAAAACGTTCTGTGTGCATCAAGAGTCACTGGTACACTTTCTTTGAAACATTTTCTGACGATTTGTCAAACAGCGCCAAAGGTGTAGGCAAGTCAAAAAATGTATTTTATATCGAAATATGGTCCTAGCTATAACTACATATATATATATATTTATATATATATATATATATATATATATATATATATATATATATATATATGTAACTATATATATATAACTATATATATATATATACATATATATATATAGATAGATATGATTCTTGTTATGTACAAAAGGTTTTGGGGTGATCAGTTAACCAGGGTCAAGGAAAAGGGGGTGTCAAAAAAGTTGTGTTTTTATATTAATTCCAATAGGACCTTTTGACATGACTACAGTCTGAGACATTGGACGGAATTACATCAAATTTGGCAGAAATCTAGCTTTCAGTACACAGACTATGTTCTCACTTATTTGGTATAAGTTTGTCCAATATTTTTTGAGAAATTAAAGGAAATCCAAATTTGTACACCTGTGATCGCGAAGACCTCAAATAATGATGAGCTTGTGCAGGGAAATGCACAACTCTGATTGGCTTCCAACACTTCAAAACGAAAGTGTTGGCAGCCATTTTGGGATGCAGCTCCAACCAAGTCCCAGTAAAAAAGCAAAAAAGAAGACAAGGTGCGAGGATAGAGACATCCTGACACCTTAGCTCTGGTGGTAGGGGGACCCCCACAGAGCAAAAAAGCATTTCTTGCTGTGGATTCATGATATTCACAAATTCGTAGCCCAAAACACAAGCAAAGGCCTTCATGTTTGTTTTTAATAGGCCCCCCTGGTGGGCCAGGTCCTGGGGTGTTACTATTTTTGAGTGTGGGGAGACTCTTTGCCCCCCGCACCCCAGGGACCACCGCCCATCCAGGGCAAACAATAAAAATAAGTGAAGGGAGTCAGTTTTGGACCCCCTCAACCCTGGGGACCTCCACCTCCCTGAGAGACTTTCTAAATTTGTCATGGGGGCCTGTGTGGTCCCCGAGACCCGGGGATCACCACTTCCCCAGGACCATTTCTAAATTTCTTGCGGGGGCTAAGCACCCCTCCAGCCCCCCAACCCGTAGGACCACCCCCCCCGGGCAAACAATAAAAATAAGTAAAGGGGGTTAGTTTCTGATACCCCCATTTGACTTCGGAACCACCACCTCCCCAGGGCACTTTCTAAATTTGTTGCGAGGGAGAGTCACATGGCCACCCACAGCACATGGAGCCACCACCTCCCCAGGACAATTTCTAAATTTGTTGTGGGGGGCTGTGAGGCCCTCCTGCAGCCCGCGTGAGGTGGTGGTCCCTAGGGCTGCGGGCAAACAATAAAAATAAGTACAGGAGGTCACTTTCTGATCCCTATTAGCCCCGGGGAAGGCCACCTCCCTGGGGCTATCTTCATGTTGGCAGGGGGCCACATGGCCCGCTAGTGGAGCTGCTGATGGCCCTGGCAACCACCACCCCAAAGGGCCTGCCCCTGCTGTGTCCTAGTTTGCCCAACCCTGGGACATAGCTGTTTCTTGTGGCTTAGCTCTAGCTTTGAAGCTGGAGCCAAGCCACAGCAAACACTGCTTTACAGATCCAGCTGTCAAAAAGTGGTCATTCATCTCTATCCCCTGCACGTGTGGAGGGAACAGAGATGAAAGGTTTGCTTCAGCAATCAAGGAGCTGCTGTTAGGCTGCGGTAGCAGATAGCCAATAAGGGGCATTTAGTATTGTAAAAAATAATAAAATATATTTAAAAAATGTTGGGAGTGCAGGAGAGTCTGTGAGGGATCCTCCACTGTCCCAGAGAGTCCATAAAGGGGTACAAAAACAGCATACATCTTTCTTTTTAAATTGAACATAAACATCTCATTCAAAATATATCATACATCAAGCCCTAAAAAAGTCTCTCTCTCTTTCTCTCCCTCTCACTCTCTCTCTTTTAATCTATTTCTCCCACTCAAACACCCAATGAGACACGTATGCACCCAGTCACACAAGCCCACTCAGACGCTCTGCACCCAGTCACAGACCCACTGAGACCAATGTGCACCCAGTCACAGCCTCATTCACAAACTCACACACTCACTCACAGACCCACTCAGACAGTCATGCACCCACTCACAGACCCTCTCAGACTCTCACACACCCACTCTCAGACCCACTGACACCCTCATGTACCCACTCACAGACCCATACATACACCGACGCACCCACTAAAACACTCATGTACGTACTTTCACACCCAGACAGACACTCTCACAGCCACTCTCATCCTAAGATACACTTTCTCACACCTATTCTGACACCCAGAGAGGCTGTGGGAAACTTCCGCTGTGCATGACCAAAGATCACTGCACAGCATGGGGTTGGATGGTTTGCGGGATTGGCCACAGGGACTGGCTGCAGGCCAGCCCTTACAGGTAACCCTTACTGTTCTTGAGTGAAGGCCGTACATGGTGCCAGGTTGGCTGCTTATGCGGAGTTGGCTTCAGGCCCTGTGGCCAACCGCCATCAGCCGTGCCTGGCTGTGGTTGGATCAAAGTTTCATCATTAAAATTACTAAACATTACAAAAAACCTAGAAATTTAACGAAGAAAGCAACGGTTAAAGGCACATTATAGTTTTAAAAAACCCCATAGAAATTCACTTAAAAAACCAAAGGTTACATTGATGTTATAGTTAGACTCAAATTTTAAATATACAAAACCATAGAAATTCATTCTCACCATGCACTGCTAATTAATCCACAAATTACAGCACTCATAACATCTTTGATACCGGCATTGATAATATCATTGTAATATCTGCAGTAAACATTTTGCTGAAGTAACTGTGCATGGCAGGGGGTGCAAGTTATAGTTACCATAGGGCACAAGTTATAGTTACTTCGAGTAACTCTAACTATAACTGGTGAATTTTGATGGTTTTGTACATTTAGAATTTGAGTCTAATTATATTGTCCCTGTAACCTTTAGTTTTTGAGTGAATTTCTATTGTATATATATATTATTTTTTTTTACCTGCTAGCCAGTAATGTGAAAAATGTTAAAAAATACTACTTGTTGCCCCAACTTGCTACAGATTTTATATCTATCTTAAAGCAGGAGGAATCCGGAATCTTTCAAAGTTTGATGTATATAAAAGAAGAAAGAAAAGGAGGAGAGATTTTTAATCTGTGTGGTTGCTTTAGTATGTCTAACCAAGTGTTGTCAGTAGATTGAGTGAGTCCATCAATGTAAGAGGTCTTGAGACTTAGAACTAAGATGTGGGAACGTGACAAGTCTCCATCAGGAAAGTGGAAGCTGACCTCTCCCTAATCAGCCACAGTTTGTTCTGCCAGGTCCCAGCTACTCAAACTCACACAGTGTTTCATATCTGGGATGCTAGACCATTCCCAAAGAGTTTCTGGATACAGTTGTCCGGAACAAACTGGATTGAAAACTAGATTGAAAATCCTTGAGTGCATTTTTAGAAAATGTTAGTGGGAGAGCCGGTATCACTTATAGCAGAAAGGGAAGAACAGAGATCTTAATGCAGCTGGTATGGCTAAACCTGGAAAAAGCTATCCAGGCCATCTATACAGATCTTTAAATAGCATGTCCACCAAGAAATTGTAGCAGACCTTCCATGTAGTGGAAGCCATCCCTTAATAGACTGGGATTTGCTGTGTGAATAGTGTTGACCACTCATTTTCCATGTGTTTCAGAATACTTGGTCTTGAACCCTGATTTTTTAGAAAAAGCTTACTCTCCACAATCATAATTAATACTATGAAGCTAGGTTGTTAGAAAACATAAAATTTCAGCCACAAAAAGGACAGCCTTGTATGACTCAGACTTGGTCAAGAAACTACATCTTAAGGGCTAAGACAAGATGAGGGAAGATGCATGCCTTGATTTAATTTGATTTGCGGTGATAACTTACCACTAACACTTATGCAGGCTAGGATATAGGATGTCATGGTCGGGCTTATGGATGTTACAGCCAGAACCTTAGAAACAATGCACCAATCCACCCTATGCAAAATCTTCTCCACCTCTAGCAAGAGAAGGGCATTTTTTGACTCTTCACCAAGTGAATGAGGTTTACGGCCAGAAGTGTATTGTCACAGACCTGTCATCACTCTTCCAATTTAAAAAAAAAAATCACTGATTATTTACAGGAGGGTAAGGAATGTGAATGATGCAGTTTAGTTGTTGTGACTCAGTTAATACTTGTTTCATGTTGCATATGTTTTATCATTTTAAGATTTGTGAGTTAATATATATTTTTATAATTGTATTGTCTTGTTTTTGAGGAAGTCTTACGGATGAGCTGCTGTCCTGTACCCCAAATTTAACTCTGCTTATGACATGTGAGGGACTTGTTTTGACTGTACTGCCAGTGGATTGAGGCTCACTTGTGTGAAGGCATCACACACGCAGAGGAGTCAGAAGTCAAAGTTGCTTGAGGCTCACGGTCACATAGCTGTGGTGGTGCAGCAGTGACAGGTGGTACCCAGAGCTCGGTGCTCTGTGCTTGGCACCCAGCCTGTGTTTGGAATTTTGGCATGTCGCTGCTGCATTTGCCACATTTACAATTCACTGCTCGGAGTACGATGTTCCTCGCAGCAGCAGCTGCTTCCGCCATCATCTACCGCCACCTCCCCTGCACTCCCTTGCAGCTGCCGGCTCCTGGCACCGGGCGGCTCTGTCAGCCTCCTTCAGACCATTTCCCTGGTATATCCCTGCTGAGAGAAGTCACTCAAGGTGCCCACTGCTGTTGTGATCTTTTCTGCATGAGCCTACAAAGGGGAGGATGTGGTGAAGAAAAGGAGGAAGTGACGTCTAGGACATTTAAGAAGGGTGAGGCGGCGCCACTGGTCACTGGTGTGCTCATGCTCCCTTCCTTGAACATCGAATGCCAAATATCGGAAATGTTGCAGAACCAAAGCAAGCAAAGATATAACAGTAAGTGAACTGTACAAAAGTCTCCAGTCCATCTGCCCGGTTTACCCGCTTGCTCGGTTCAGCTTGTCTGCCTATTGTATAAGTGCTCCTCTGCTACAACTGCTCCTAGACTACTCAGGAAGCTAGTAGTCAGCAGCCCAACAGCTTAATAGACTAACAGGCCTTAATGGACAATAGTGAGAGACTGTACGTGGTTGGTGTCTGTAAGGGGCAGGTGCAGAAACAGGCAGAGTTGGTCCTGTGTGGTTTGCACCTGCCCTGTGGCCTGTTACCTCATGTAACCACTTCCCTCAGAGTGCACACAGCGGCACAGTGACACAGAGCATCAATGGTGAATGAAGGCTGGCTTATTGCAGCCAAGGAGATAAGGAATCAAGGAGCTCAGTCCAGAATAGTTCTTTTAAGCCCTCTGTCACACCTCTCTTCAATCTAAACATGCATTCTGACAGGTCACGGGGCCCACTGGTGACCCAAAATAAGTAAAGAAAGAGAAAGATCCCCTCAGCACCATCAGCTCCATTAGAACAGATTCTACAGCTCTCCCCCACACCACCTACAACTGTTCAACAGCCTGCAGTACCAACGCTTGTGGATACAAAGAACCATTCTGGAGGGGTGGACTTAAACAGCTTTCAGCCCAAAATCACATTTAAATTCAATTTCTTAAAAGAAGCTGGGGCTGTCATTTTTTCCACTACCACCAACATTAAGGGGCTGACTGCCCCTCTAAGCCGCACTGGGATTGTCTGCACCAGTGCTTTGTTCCCCCCCCCTTGGTAGGAAGTGAGCCGAAAAAGCTACAGGACACTTAAGAGTCCACAAATTCACGAGGGTCTCCGCCTACTTACAGCATGCCTCAGACCCCTAGAGTAGGGATGAGGGGCCGGCTGCTAATTTTGGCTTGAGTATTCCATTCTGCCTCCATTGGTATGCTGAACCAGATCTGCCAGTGACAACAGTTATGGATACCAACTTTTATTCTATGGTTACCGAAAACTCAATACAGCCCCTGCTTTGTTAGTCGGTGTGAAGGGAGGACCTATCGATCCTAATCGCTCAAATAGAGGGAGAAGACAGAAAGCGCAACCCTCCTGTGATTGTGACTTCCTGTGGAGCTTGAACTAGTGGTCTCACTACTGGGAAACCTGAAGGAAGTGACCAATTTTACATTTCAAAAGGGCACTGGCCCAGCGCAAGTTGATAGGACCATAGCAACAATGAGCACTGCAAGAAGAGCGGAGTTGCTGTTATGTGCCCTGGACCTCAGGGGGCAACCATCTATAGGCAGGTTTGATCTTCTCCTTCCATAGGAGATCTTGCAGCTCTCGCCCCCCGAAGGGGAGACTCCGAACACCTCCAGACACTTGCCTCAGCCCCCGAATGGTTTGTAACCTCTACCTATCACAGCTTGTACATTACTTTACCCATAATACATGTCTATGGGCCCTTTTGACATCTTAAAATGGGCCAATATCCTTAAGCTTGTATGATCCTTGGGTTCGCTTGGCGAAGTCTCATCACAAGATATCATCTCTATTGAATTTATTTACCAAGGTCCCGGCCAGAGCAACAAGATGACCTAAGTAATTTAGAGATCTGCTGAACTGGCCCTGAAAGACCTGAGAAATGCAGCGACCTTTAGGCAGTAGAGGATCACAATCACCCAGTCAAGAAATCCTAGATACCCACACATTTTAGAGCCTTCAAGGGATGAAGCCTCTTCTATGTCTCGGCCAAGAACAGTTTACTCAGTCTTAAGAAATGATCTCAGCAAGTCCCCTACCCCTCCAAGCCAGTACTCTGTCAAGCCTTATGATAAGCCTGAACTTGAAGAGGCAGAAAAATGGGGCTGGCCGTAGGCAGCCTTAAACTTGACTAGACTATTAAGATGACAAAACAAGGCAATTTCACTCCCAGAATGGGTACCAAAGGTATGCCCCTGGAACATCAATGGACTGACAAGCAAGTTGGTAGATCCTGAAATCCACCAATATCTCAGTTCCTTTTCAAATTGTGCTTTTCCAAAAGACTAGGACACAGAAGCCTCATCAGCTGGAGGGCTTCTTAAACTACTTCACTCCTGCATCCAAACAACATAAGCACGGGTGCTGTAATAGCGATCTCATTATTTACGTAACTGCCTCCCACATAATTGAGTCCAGGACCAGAGACAGTAATAATGAGGCACAGCAGGTAGTCGACCTGTTGCTCAAAATAACCAATGGCAAAATCAAGAAAATTATTGTGATAAATGTTTATATTCATCCAAATGTTAGAGCAAGGACAGAGGACTCTGATAAGCTCATCAACATCATAACAGGCCTGAGCTCGGAGAAGCCCAGCAGTGATCTCATTGTATTAGGTGATTTCAACCTGTGGCTAATGAGTTTAGTGCCTGTCAATGAGATTACAGAGGCGTGAGACAGCTGCTGAATGATCCCTTATCAACATACCCCATGGTGCCATAAAGATGACAAGAGATGGCGACTCCTATAAGGTAACTTTGAACTTCTTGGTCTCAGAGCATTAAATGGTGGCATACTCTTGGGCAAACTGCCAGTCTTTTATTCTTAAGCTCATCTGGGGCATCCCTAATTGATTACACCTTTTTCAGCCTTCCTCTGCTGAACAATATTTTTTCCTTTGGCTTTGGGGAGAAAACAGTCAGTGAGAATCGATCACAGGAGATAACTTTTGATAGGACCCCGGGTGACCATGCAAATACTGCTAACCTACTGCTCAAAGGGAACACAACCAATCGCAAATGGATAAGGCATACCTTTGATAACCTGCCAGGGCTTGCCCCAGAAGCGAAACTATTAATGGCATACATCAGTTGAAAATACCTTGCCTGCCTGGGAAAGGTTTACAGGGGAAATGCAAGCCAGCATGCAAAACATATCCTAGCCAAAAAGAGGACTTAACCACAAATTATGACCCACCAGATATGGATGGCTAAAAGGAGGATAAACTCATTATTGACAGCCATAAAAAAAATGCCAATGGACCCTGCAATGCTGTACAACCTAAAAGGAGAAAAAGAACTTCCATAGGGAGATACAGACTACATTTTGTGCAAAACTACTGTACGACATTAGGTCAAACAATTCCTCAAAGTTTTGGGGGACCATAAATGGGGTTGGGAGACCTCTCCAAAGTGTGGCCTCCTCCAACATTTCTGAATCAACCTGGTACCACTTCTTGTTTGACCACTTCAGCTCATCAACACACTCAATCCAGCCTCGTGCCATGGAGGTGACTTGGAGTCCACTAAATCCCCATCAGCCCAGTCTCAGAGCATTGATTGCAACTCATCTTGGGGCCCTGTTTCTATAACCCTAGTTCAGAAGTAAATTGGTAAGGATTGCAGAAATGGGGTGCCTGGTCTGGGTGGAATTCCTTCTGCCTTTTACAAGGACAACCCATAATTCTGGACTGCACATTTGATTCCAATCTTTTCTAACATCCTGCAGCAAAACAGTGTCCCCTTTCTTGGTGCGGCACGATCCTTGGTCCAATTTTCAAGGACGGTGACAAAGGGGCCCTTGGGAGCTCCTGTTTGATAGCTTTGATTGTTAACTAGGCTAAATGCTTCGCAGGGGTCATAATGGATGTTACAACATTGGACTGAGACTTACAACATCATCCCACCAATCAAACTGGGTTCACTAAGGAAGTAGGAACTTCAGTTAAGATCATGGCACCCTCTCTACTAACCCACCGAACTAAGCTTAACAAACAACCTGTATACTTTGGCACAATCTGATTGTCCTCAATATCCCAAGTGGCTTATTAAGGGCCTTGAAACTACTAAATAAAGATACATGTATCGTAATCAAAATTGGAGATGGCTGTCGCCTGTCCAGGCCAACCAGCAGCACAAAGGGTCTCAAGAAGGGCTGTGTTCTCATTCTAACATTATTTAATCTGTTCTTGACCAATCTTACTTCAGCATTAATTTCAACAAATTCTCATCCGCCCAAGTTGGGGGGCCTCCACCTGTCAAATCTGCTGTATGTTGATGATTTTGTCCTAATCAGTAGAACCATGGATGGTTTACAGCACCTCCTCAGCTATTTCAGCCAGGAATGGGTTGATAATAAGAAAAAGTCTAAGATCTTTGCATTTTAAAGTTCTAAACCACGCAAACCCACATGGTTTGTGGATTAAGAAAAGATAGGGCTAATCAAAGGGTTCAAGTACCTTGGTGTTTTCTTTAGTGAGAATGGGAGGTACAGAGATC
Source organism: Pleurodeles waltl (assembly GCF_031143425.1). NCBI lineage: Eukaryota > Metazoa > Chordata > Amphibia > Caudata > Salamandridae > Pleurodeles > Pleurodeles waltl. The sequence continues at coordinate 1,073,968,440 of NC_090437.1, forward strand.
AACTAGAACAAATCAGAAAGAAGGGTAACACAATGGCCTATGGGCTGAGGTCCATCCACACAAAACTGAAAGGCCCCACTCTTATGCAGATTCTGCAAGTAGCCCAAGAAAAAATCCTTCCAAACCTCGTGTAGGACAGTGAGGCCTTAGGGGGACAAGATGGCAACATCTTGGATAAAATTCTTCTTAAGTTCTACAAGACAAATATTTTAGCTACCATCTCACTCATCTCCTGCCCAGATCAGGCTGGAGTTCAGGATTGCTAAGCTGTTAAATGCATGAATGGCAGCCTTTGTGATACGTTGCCGTAAACTACAGCTGGCTAAGGAAGGTTCACTAGGTATCTTCCTCTGGTCTCAGCTGGAAACAACCAATTGCTCCCTGGCCATGGTGCACCTGCTGCAGGCCCTGAGCACGATTGGCTTAACTAATGCATGGGATCTCTCTATAAACCATAAGGAGTTCAAAAACCTGAAAAAACAAGCTCAAATCTGCTCTTGCTGCTTGAGGACAAAGACCCGCTGTCGTAGCAATGCAATGGCTGAATGATGCTCCAAAGTTGCACAAGGTTGAAACCACAGAAGTACCTAAGTGAAACCCTCAATGACTGGTCCAAAGCTCAATCTATGAAATACAGATTGAGATTATTGATGATCTCAAACCACCTGCCTGCATGTAAAAGACTGGGGGTGGAGGAGTCTTGCCGATTATGTGCCCAGAGTCAAAAAGACATTGTTCATGTGCTTTGCCTGTGCCCCACACTCATGGAGAACTGGTGTGAGCTCCTTCTGAGATGAATAGAACATATGTGGCATTATGGTGGTCATTACAACCCTGGCAGTCGGTGTTAAATCGGCGGTAAAACCGCCAACAGGCCGGCGTTAAAAAAAAAATGGAATCACAACCGTGGCGGAAACCGCCAACATAGACAGCCACTTTAACACTCCGACCGCCACGGTGGTACAAACAAACACCGCAGCGGTAACCGCCAACAGACAGGCGGAAGACAATGTACCGCCCACACTCTTACAACCCACCAATCCGTCACCTTTTCCGGTGCGGATTCCCTGCGAACAAAAACACGGCAGAAACAGGACTTCAAAGGGAAAACGCTCACCTCTACGCACCCCACGAGGAACCAGGACGCCATGGAACCCGAGCTCCAGATTCTGCCAGCCTTTATCTTCCTGCTCCTCTACCAAGAGCATGAACGCCGGCGGCGAAGACCACGGTGAGTACTGCACCTATGACACAGGGGGGGGGAGGGAAAAGAGAGAGACACACACACGCAACACGCAACACCCCCACCCCCACCCTCACCCACTACAACACACACGCTAATACATATTGATACATTACAGTTACACCCCCCAAACCCCCTGGAAGAATGCAAGGACAAAAGGAAATGAGTCGAATAATTGTGATATATTCAATTACATACATCAAAAATAATTACAAATATATACATTTATACTATATACAATTATATACACCAAGAACACAAGTCCAAGGGATTCCACCATCATAGTCCGTGGATCACTGGGCCCAAAAGGCATGGGCGAAGCCCACACTCATTACCCGAACAAGACGGGCAGAACACTGCTGGGGCATCAGACAGAAATAAAACAGGCACCTCAGGGGGAAGGGAAGAGGGGGCACCTCAGCCGGTTGAGTGCACGACGCCAGATCCACGAGGGGCCTCAATGCCCACTGTTCAATCCTGGGGAGTGCAAAGCCACAGTCTCTCAAGTCTCTACAGTGGGTGGGTTGCCCACTGTTCAATCATGGGGAGTGCAAAGCCACAGTCTGCCACAGTCTCTCAAGTCTCTACAGTGGGTGGGTTTCCCACTGTTCAATCCTGGGGAGTGCAAAGCCACAGTCTATCAAGTGGATAACAGTCTCCACTGGTTCTGGAGGGGGTTTTGTGCCCAGAGTACTTCATCCTGCCAAGGACTGAGGTAGGTGATGTGATACTTCACTGGTTCTGGAGGGGGTTTTGTGCCCAGAGTGCTTCATCCTGTCCTGCCAAGGACTGAGGTAGTGGATGTGATACTCCACTGGTGCTGGAGGGGGCTTTGTGCCCAGAGTGCTTCATCCTGCCAAGGACTAAGGGAGTGGATGTGATACTCCACTGGTTCTGGAGGGGGCTTTGTGCCCAGAGTGCTTCATCCTGCCAAGGACTGAGGTAGTGGATGTGATACTCCACTGGTTCTGGAGGGGGCTTTGTGCCCAGAGTGCTTTATCCTGCCAAGGACTGAGGTAGTGGATGTCTTTCTCCACTGGTTCTGGAGGGGGCTTTGTGCCCAGAGTGCTTCGTCCTGCCGAGGACTGAGGTAGTGGATGTGATACTCCACTGGTTCTGGAGGGGGCTTTGTGCCCAGAGTGCTTCATCCTGCCAAGGACTCAGGTAGTGGATGTCTTTCTCCACTGGTTCTGGAGGGGGCTTTGTGCCCAGAGTGCTTCATACTGCCCGTGGCGGACTCTGTAACGTCGGAATCATTGATGCTCACTGGCCTTTGGTGCTGCTGGAGGCGGTGTCCTGGGCAGCGGTTCAGCTGGTGGCGACCTTGTCCTGGCCTGCGGTGCTGCTGGCGGTGGTGTCCTGGGCAGCAGTTCAGCTGGTGGCGGTCTTGTCCTGGCCTGCGGTGCTGCTGGCGGCGGTGTCCTGGGCAGCGGTTCAGCTGGTGGCGGTCCTGTCTTGGGCAGCGGTTCAGCTGCTGACGGTCCTGTCTTTGGCAGCAGGGCTGTTGCTGGCGGTCCTGTCTTGGGCAGCGGGGCTGCTGGCGGTCTTCTCGTGGGCAGCGGGGCTGCTGCTGGAGGTCCTGTCTTTGGCAGCGGGGCTGCTGCTGGCAGTTCTGTCTTGGGCAGCGGGGCTGCTGCTGGCGGTCCTGTCTTTGGCATCGGGGCTGCTTGCTGTCTTCTCCTGGGCAGTGGGGATGCTGCTGGCGGTCCTGTCTTTGGCAGCAGGGCTGCTGGCGGTCTTCTCCTGGGCAGCGGGGCTGCCGCTGGCGGTCCTGTCTTTGGCAGCGGGGCTGCTGCTGGCGGTCCTGTCTTGGGCAGCGGGGTTGCTGCTGGCGGTCCTGTCTTTGGCAGCGGGGCTGCTGGCGGTCTTCTACTGGGCAGCAGGGCTGCTGCTGGCGGTTCTGTCTTTGGCAGCGGGGCTGCTGCTGGTGGTCCTGTCATGGGCAGGGGGGCTGCTGCTGGCGGTCCTGTCTTTGGCAGCAGGGCTGCTGTCAGTCTTCTCCTGGGCAGTGGGGCTGCTGCTGGCGGTCCTGTCTTTGGCAGCGGGGCTGCTGGCGGTCTTCTCCTGGGCAGTGGGGCTGCTGGCGGTCTTGTCCGCTGTGCTAATCTTCCCAGACTTGCCGGTTTTAATGTGCCCCTTCCCCACCTTGGATGGTGTCACAGCTGTCTCCACACTCCCAACTGTACCCCTGGGAGCAGCTTTGGTGGCTAATTTTTTTCCCCTCTCCCGCCGGGCACTGGTCAACTTTTTATACTTGATAGGTGGGGGACTGTTCGTGCTGTGGCTCCTTGCCACACTGGCTGCCCTGCTGCCTGGTGCACTCCATAATCCGGTGACTACTGGCACCACTGGTGATGTTGTGGCCGAGGTGCTAGGTTGGGACCTGGAGAGTCGGGCCCTAGGAGACTGAAGGGGTGGGGAGGTGAGGGAAAGAGGTGAAGGCTGGCCAGGAAAAGTTTCTTAGGAACACTGGGACGGGTAGCTGGAGGGAGTTTGGGAGTGGAGGAAGAGGTTGTGGTCTTAGGAGGTGTACGTTTGGTGACTTTGGGTGAAGGTGCATGGGCTGGAGGCTGTTGTGAGGTGGATGGCTGTTGGGTGGGTCTGTAGTTGCGTTTGTGTACCTTGGGAGGTGGCCTCACAGACACACTGGGAGAGGACACAGGGAATGTGTGAATGGTAGTGGGGGTGGTGACTGCATGTGAGCGGGGTGTGGTGGTGGGTGTGCTGGTGATGGACGTAGTGGCTGAGGATGTAGTGCATGCAGGTGTGAGTGGAGACGAGACAGGGAGGGAGGAGGGAGACGAGGAGGAGGGGGACACAGTGGAGGCAGTGGATGTTGGTGTGTCTGCATGTGTCTGATGCTTGCGTGAGTGCCTGTGGTATGTGTGGTGCTTATGTTTGCCAGAGCTTCCCTTGTGTGTTGAGGTGTGTGCCTGCTGGTCTGATGGTGTGCTTGGGATAGGCTGAGGTACAGGGGTGTGGGTCTGGGTGGAGGAAGTTGGAGGGGGGAGGCTAGAGACAGGGACAATGGCTGCCATCAGTGCTGAGGACAGAGTCTGAAAAGGTTGCTGAAGGGCTGCCTGACCTGAGTGAATGCCCTCCAGGTATGCATTGGTTTGTTGCAACTGCCTCTCTACACCGTGGATGGCATTCAAAATGGTAGACTGCCCAACAGTGAGGGACCTGAGGAGGTCAATGGCCTCCTTACTGAGGGCAGCAGTAGTGACTGGGGCAGGGGCTGAGGTGCCTGGGGCGAAGGTGATGCCCACCCTCCTGGGTGAGCGGGCACAGGGCAAACGCTGAGGGGTTTGGTGGGAGGGCAGTGCTGGTAGGGGGAGTGGCTGCTGTACCTGTAGATGTGGGGGGCACATGTGTGCCCACCACCGCAAGGGAGCTCCCATCAGAGGAGGAGTCCGTATCGCTGGCGTCAGCTCCTGTCCCCGCCATGGAGCTCCCCTCGCCCTCCGTCCCACTGGTGAAATCAGACTCCGTAGTGTCGCCATCCAGGGCCATGTGGGATGCAGCTCCCTCCTGTTCCGGTGCCACTGCTCCTCCGCCTGATGATGCTAATGCACACAAGAACAGGGAGACCACAAAAAGGGGGGGGAAGACAAAAGAAAGACATGTTTAGTGCATGCAATACCGCTACAGTTGGCGGATACGACAGACACAGAAGCCCCCTGCACTACGCCGCGCACTTGGAGTCCACTATTAAATCCCAGGGACATGGGTTACAAGGCTATGCCCTATTTCTGCACACATAGATGTCACAGGAGCCTGACTAGGTGTAGTTGGCACTGTACACAGGTGGGGTGCGGTGCCACAGGGCCTGCCTTAAGAAGGGTCCTTGCCTACTAAACTCGCCCTGGCATAGGGGAACCCATAGCCCACCTCCCCCACCCAGACACCTACAATGCGCACTGAATCAGCAGAATGAGTGTGTACTCACCCCTTGTTGCTGCTTTGATGCACTCAAGCGCCCATCCAACTCTGGGTACGCCACCGCCAGGATCCTGAACATCAGGGAGGTCATGGTGCGACTGCCACCCCTCCCACGTTGGGAGGCCATCCCCAGCTGGGCCTCCGCCGTCTTCTTGCTCCAACGGCAAATGTCCTCCCATCTTTTACGGCAGTGGATGCTCCGTCTGTGGTAGACCCCCAGGGTCCGGACTTCCTTGGCGATGGTACGCCAAATGTCCTTCTTCTGGTGGGCGCTGACCTACAGGAATTGTACAGGGGAGAAAGAGTAGTAATTACCAACTGCACCGTCACAGTCATTGGCCCGCATCCCTACCCTTGCCATGACGCACATGCACTCACCGTCGTTTCATGCACGCCTCATTCTCACCCCCCATCTTTCATCCACCCCACTCCACACAGACATTGCCCATACAGCATGATCACAGTGTACTTACCTGTTTGTCTAGAGGACCGTAGAGTAGCGTGTACTGGGGGAGGACCCCATCCACGAGTTTCTCCAACTCCTCTGTGCTGAAGGCAGGGGCCCTTTCCCCAGACACACGAGCCATTGTCTCTTCCAGACTGAGGTCACAGCAGCACTTGCAGTGTAGGTCCTCTCCTGTCGAAGATCAGGTATCGAGTGATTGAACAGACAGAAAATGGTGGTCACGTCCGCAGCGGTGCGTACCGTCACCGTCGGCGTACATCGTCATTGGCTCCTGGGACCCATAGGGTCCAATGTTAACCAACGCAGAATTGCGCCGTGGTCTTCGACCGCCTACTGCGACGGTGTACAACGCCAGCGCAGTTACCTCATATCCCCTTTTCCCACCTTACAGGTCAGGCAGCCGCCATTTCATGGGGCCACATGGCATTATTTTTGACTGCATCACCCATACCTAGGCCTTGCCTATACAGTCAAATTTCAATGTATTAATATTTTCAGAGTAAGCTGTGTTTACGTTCCTCAGAGTTGGTTGACTCTCTGCTCGCTGTTCTCCTCCATGGGCACCGTCCGCTGGGGCATGTGAGGAGATGGCGCCATCCTCCGGTGTACAGACCGCTGGTGGACCTGTCGACAATGGAAGAGCGACATGTGATCATCACCAGCAGGCTTGATCGTGCCACAATCTATGAACTGTGTGCCCAGTTGGAGCCAGACCTGATGTCAGCTATCCGCCAACCATCAGGAATCCCCCCTCAAGTGTAGGTGCTGTCAGTACTCCATTTCCTAGCAAGTGGGTCTTTTCAAACAACAGTGGCCATAGCATCAGGGATGTCCCAGCCTATGTTTTCCAACATGTTGTCCAGAGTGTTGTCTGCCCTGCTGAAACACATGCGGAGCTACATCGTATTCCCTCAGGTGGAGGATTTGCCTACAGTGAAAGGTGATTTCTGTGCCCTGGGACATATCCCCAACATCAGAGGTGCCATTGATAGGACACATGTGGCCTTGGTCCCCCCGCAGGAGTGAACAGGTGTACAGAAAACGGAAGAGTTACCATTCGATGAATGTGCAGATGGTGTGTTTGGCAGACCAGTACATCTCCCATGTGAATGCCAAATTCCCTGACTCAGTGCATGACGCTTACATCCTTCGGAATAGCAGCATCTCCAGAGGCCCCGGGTGCAGCTATTAGGTGAGCACATGGACCCAATACAGTGGGAATAGTTGTTTGAGTCTGTGGATGTTCCTATGAGTTTGTGTGTGTCTAACAGTGGTCCCTTGCCATTTGCAGGTGACTCTGGTTACCCAAACCTGTCATGGCTACTGACCCCAGTGAAGAATCCCAAGACAAGGGCAGAGGAATGCTACAATGAGGCCCATGGGCAGACTAGGAGGATTATAGAGTGGACCTTCGGCCTCCTGAAGGCCATGTTCCGGTACCTCCATATGACAGGTGGTTCCCTATTCTACTCACCAAAGAAGGTATGTCAGATCATCGTGGCCTGCTGTATGCTTCACAACTTGGCTTTGCGACGACAGGTGCCTTTTCTGCAGGAGGATGGTCCAGATGGAGGTGTTGTGGCAGCTGTGGAGCCTGTGGACAGTGAAAACGAGGAAGAAGAAGAAGAGGACATCGACAACAGGAACACAGTGATCCTGCAATACTTCCAGTGAGACACAGGTAAGAAGACAACACTGCCTGCTACATCTAATTTTAAATCTACTGCCTCTCTACTGTCTGTCCTTTTCACCCAGTGTACGGTCACTGAGTTGTCACTTTCCCTTACAATTTCACAGATGTGGGTCCCACTGTGTGACATCTGCTTTGTTTCCTCATGGACTAGAGCTGTGTGACATAGGTATGTTGACATTATATTTGAAAGAGCTTTTTGCCACTGTAATTGCTAATACACTATTTCTAAATCACAGACAGACTCCAGATTGTTTTGTGCTTTAAGGGTATTTATTTTAGTGCTCAATATTGGAGGGGGTTGAAAAATGGTGAGGGGTGATGGTGGAGGAATGTCCATGGCAGAGTCCAGTCTATTAGTCTCACAGGTGCATTGTCCAAAGTGGCATAGGAAGTGGTGCTAGGGCAGTTTAAGGATGGACAGGGTGACAAGGTGGGACAAAAGGATGACAATCAGGGCGGTCTCATTTCTTGGCGGGGGTCTTGGCATCGTTCTCTGTCTTTGTCCTGGATCTCAGGGACCGTTTGCGAGGAGGTTCTCCCTCTGCAGGGGGTGGGGTGCTGGTGTGGTGGTCCTGTGGTGGTGCCTCCTGTCCACTAGTGCTGGTGGAGGTGGTGGGCAGTTCATCGTCCAGGCTAGTGTCAGGGGCCTCTTGTTGTGCCACAGTGTCCCTCCTGGTGTTGAGGAGTTCCTTCAGCACCCCTACAATGGTGCCCAGGGTGGAATTGATGGATTTGAGTTCCTCCCTGAAGCCCAAATACTGTTCCTCCTGCAGCCGCTGGGCCTCCTGAAACTTGGCCAGTACCGTTGCCATTGTCTCCTGGGAATGGTGGTAGGCTCCCATGATGTTGGAGAGGGCCTCGTGGAGAGTGGGTTCCCTGGGCCTGTCCTCCCCCTGTCGCACAGCAGCCTTCCCAGTTCCCCTGTTTCCCTGTGCCTCTGTCCCCTGAACCGTGTGCCCACTACCACTGCCCCCAGGTCCCTGTTGTTATTGGGTTGGTGGGTTAGCCTGGGTTCCCTGTAGTGGTGGACACACTGCTGCTTGATGTGTCCTGGGGACGGAGGTATGGGCCCGCTAGGTGGGTGCTGTGCTGGTATTTCCAGAGGGAGGAAGCTCTGTAGTGGCCTGTGACTGTGTGAGGGGAACCGACTGTCCAGAGGTCCCCGATGGGCCGGGCTGGTCAACTAGATCTAGTTGGACAGAGCTGCTGTCATCACTGTGGGCCTCTTCTGTGGGTGGAGTGGGCATGTCTGGACCCTCCTGTCCGGTGACTTTGGGTAGGGGTCCTGCAGGGGGAAAAAAAGCATGATTATTGCATCTGTGTGTGCCATGGTGTGCCATGGGTGGGTGACCGTGTACCCCAGTGCTTGCATTCCTGTGTAGGACCTTGTGTGAGGATGGTTTGGGGGGTGTATGGGTATTTGCAGTGGCCATGCTTTGGTGCTGGGTGTCCATGCTTTGGTGCTGCATGCAGGGCTTGGGTTTGGGATGTGTGGTTTGTGATATTGGGACACGCATGAGGAGTTGGAGTGATGTGGGTGAGGGCGAGGGTGGGGGTATGTGATGGCATGCAGGTAGGGTGGGGGATATAGTAGTAAAGATTTGACTTACCAGAGTCCATTCCTCCAGCTACTCCAGCGAGGCCCTCAGGATGCATAATAGCCAAGACCAGCTCCTCCCATGTTGTTAGTTGTGGGGGAGGAGTTGGGGGTCCGCCGCCAGTCCTCTGTACCGCAAGGTGGTGTCTGGAGACCACGGAACGCACCTTCCCCCGTAGGTCGTTCCACCTCTTCCTGATGTCATCCCTAATTCTTGGGTGCTGTCCCACTGCGTTGACCCTGTCCACGATTCTTTGCCATAGCTCCATCTTCCTAGCTATGGAGGTGTGCTGCACCTGTGATTCGAATAGCTGTGGCTCTACCCGGATGATTTCCTCCACCATGACCCTGAGCTCCTCCTCAGAGAACCTGGGGTGTCTTTGCCATGCCATGGGGTGGTGTGGGTGATGTGTGGGGTGGTGTGTGTTGTGATGTGTGGGATGATATTTAGTGGTGTGTCGTGTGAGGTGCGTGGATGTTATGTGGGTGATGGTGTTGAGTGCCTGTGGATGCGAATTTGTAGATGGTGGTGTTTCTCTCTGGCCTTCAGTCGCAATTGTTGTCGTAGGGGTTTGTGGGTGATGTGGGTGTGTGTTTTATATTGTATTGGGTGAGTGGGAGTGGTGTATGTATGTGTTTCAGGTGTGTGTATTTCAAATTGTCCAATGTGGATGTGTTTTGTAAATGTGTGTGTATTTTGAGCGTGGCGGTATGTACCGCCAATGGAATACCGCGGATGAAAGACCGCCGCGTGGATTCGTGGGTCGTGATAGTGTGGGTGTATTCCTGTTGGCATGATGGTGGAGGATTTCTTATCGCCAGTTTATCACTGACCTTTGGTGTGGCGGACTTGTGTGGGTGTCTAGATTTTGGCGGATTCTGGCCTTTGGGTCATAATGACCGTGGCGGAATTCCGCGGCCGCGGCGGTGTGTTTGCGGTCTTCTGCACGGCGGTAAGCGGCTGTTACCGCCAATGTTGTAATGACCCCCTATGTCCTGCAGGGAGGCAGTGATGGCCTGTAATGAGTCATCTGACATGAAGTTTAACTGCACGTTGGTGGAATATTTCTAAAGCTTCAAGAAAAAGTTGGGTTTGGGGCTAGGAGGTTTGAAGGGAATGGGGTGATTTGGCAATGCACCACCTTCTCCATAGGTTGAACATCACCCCGGACACCATAAAGGTTTCATATGCCCCTTAGGTCGGGTTGAGAAATGTGTTATCAATGTATTATGTGCATTGAGCTTTGGGCACTCTCCAATTTTCTACTGCCTTAACGTTCACCAATTGTAATTTTAACCATGTCCCTGCCCAGCTCCATTATTTGTATGATGGTTCATTGCTAGGCCAGAGCCCTTATATGCTTAGATCACTGTACTTGCTTTTCTTCATGATAATACACACTTTATTTCACCTGCACTTGGTCCACTAAGGGTAGATTTTACTAGCTGGGAAAAACAATATGTTACTAATGCACACCATGCACTAAATCTCTGGGTGTTACTTTTGAATTTCTGCTGTCCTACCACTTATTACCTGTTGCTATATTATTGTTTTCTGCCCTACTTTACCATGCGATTGACGGCCTACTGGCAGGAAAGGATCTTTAGATGCCTATATTGTTGCACCTGAACTTTCCTTGAAAATACCTCTGCACTTTATTCATATTGTCCCCCAACATAGCTTTAAGCTTTAACTGGAGTCTTTTATTCAATGGAATTTTAACAAGATTATTCATAGTTTACTTATCGTTTACGGTTTTATTGATGATAACATTCTTAGTAGTCAGCCAGTTCTACTCGGCGTGCCCTAGTTATTTACATCCTGGTGGTTAACCTATATATATCTTCCTACCAGGGCCATCTTGGCCCAATGCTACACACAGGAATCATGTTTGTTTTATGTATATGTGTCTCTTTATAGCATATTTACCATTGAATGGTTTTATTACTCATGCAGTAAAGATTATTATGAGCAGGCTGTACCAGTTATTTAGGGGGTCATTCTGAGGCCAACGACCGCGGAAGCACCGCCAACAGGCTGGCGGTGCTTCCGGGGGCATTCTGACCGCGGCGGTAAAGCCGCGGTCAGAAAAGGGAAGCCGGCGGTTTCCCGCCGGCTTCCCGCTGCCCCAGGGAATCCTCCACGGCGGCGCTACAAGCAGCGCCGCCATGGGGATTCCGACCCCCTTCCCGCCAGCCTGGTTCTGGCGGTTTTCACCGCCAGAACCTGGCTGGCGGGAACGGGTGTCGTGGGGCCCCTGGGGGCCCCTGCAGTGCCCATGCCACTGGCATGGGCAGTGCAGGGGCCCCCTAACAGGGCCCCACATAGATTTTCAGTGGCAGACACTGAAAATCGCGACGGGTGCAACTGCACCCGTCGCACCCCTTCCACTCCGCCGGCTCCATTCGGAGCCGGCATCCTCGTGGAAGGGGGTTTCCCGCTGGGCGGGCGGGCGGCCTTCTGGCGGTCGCCCGCCAGCCCAGCGGGAAACTCAGAATGACCGCCGCGGTCTTTAGTGTTCTGCAATCTTGTGTCTCCAGTAAGAGAGCCCATTTATCACCTATGTTATCTATCGAGAATATGGTTTGCTACCTCATTCAGGTTCACATTTGTGTAGGAATGGAGTATAGTTTCAAAAGTATTTTATTGGTAAACCATGGTAATGCCCTCTTATGTAGGTCCCATGTCTTTAGGTAGTCATGAATGGTGTAGCAGGGTAGTGACTGTGTTGGTGAGAACAGAACCAGTCTCAATGTTCCAGTAAATGCAGGCACCATCTTTGGCTTCACTCAGTCTGAAATCTAGTTGTGCTTCTTCATATGTAAGGAATGTGCTGTTATCTCTTACATTGAACATTTAGCCATGTACACAGGAACAATTGGTTAATCGCTTTAGCATGTATGGCAGAGATTTGATTTAGGGACATGTAAATGATCTGTTGGGCCATTTGCAACTGGTAAAATGCATTTTGCCATGCAGAAACCCTATTTTGCATGTCGGTCGCATATTACCAACTCACAAAATAGGTTTTGCAAGTCGCTTTTAAGAAGGGGGCGTTAAAGGCGTCCCTTTCGAAAAGCAAGTCAAAGGGCCATGTATGATTTTTTTGCAACCAGAATGTTGTCACAAAACATTCATACTTTACGGAATCCATGAAGGAGGTGGAAAGCCATCCACAAATGGGAAGGGGTCCCCAAGGCACCCCTTCCTGTTTGTGGATTGGGGCATCAACATTTGTTTAGAGCAGGCACTGGTCCAACGGACCACTGCCTACTCGTAAAAAATGAAAAGAACACTTGTCTTTTTTTTTTTTTTAAATGCATCCCATTATCCTTTAAAGATACTGATATTTCTGTTGATTTCATTTTATCACATTACACTAATATCCACAATTTCATTGGGGCCACTGGTCCTGAAATGTCACTTTGAATTATGTCATTAGTTATCTTTTACAACCCTATTTTGTGGACTTGGCATCCACGTTGCCTTCAATCTTGAACTGGCAACAGACTGGGGCTGGTGTGTTAGGGTGGGGAAAATGAAAGGAGAGCATGAAGATTAAAAGCTGAGAAATCAGTCTCAGTTTAAGTTGTCTTGAGTTTTTGTCTGTGTCTAACACATCTGCTAAAGCGAATCTTAATTGCTGACAAAATGCCTAAATTAAAATAATGTGCAAAACTAATGTTTAAAAATGAAAAATTCTAACTGCAAAATTGTAGTAGGCAACCATGCTTAAACCTTATAAGCCTGTAACATGGAAAAATAAATGTCCTGAACATAGACTAATGAATGATATTATATTAATTAACCAATACGTGAATATTAAAAGGTCTGATTTTGCACTGAATAGTTGTTGTGCAATATGTTTTCTTCTCTTTGCTACAGATGTTGCTATTTCAGAAGCTACTGTTTGATAGATAGTGAATAAACACTTGTTTTGTATTAGACGACTGATAGTGAGGTTCTCACCTCAAAAGATGCAGCCGACAGGAAGGATGATTCATGGGAAGAAATTTGTGAAAAACAAGAATGATGTACTGCAACATTAATTGAATCATGCCTGAAAGAATATTGTATTCTGTTGAGAATATGGGGAGTAAAACTGTTCCCAGGACTGTGCTTAAAATCCTATTGGTCAATATGAAGAGGAAAGAACAGAAATGTTTCAGCGTAGAATTAGTGTATTTATATTAGTACATGTTCCTAGACTAGAGAGAGACACCCATTCTTTTCTTAGACTGGGATCAGTATCTCATTCCAGATTCCTTTCCCAACTCTATGACAGCAGACACTTCATAGAGGTTCTTGGGCATCTCTTCATGAGAAGTCTTAGCTTATTTTACCTTCATAGGTTAATGAGTAAAAGTAGAGATACAGGACACAAACCTCAACCTCATTGACTCTGCCTTTCTGTTATATATTAATGTAACGCACATTTCAAACATAGCCAATGTTGTATATATGACATTTGTTTTAGCTGTAACAATGTCCAACCATTCCACCAGATAATTTTATCTAGACATTCACTGAATGGAAATTGGTGTGAAACTAAACTAATAGCATATTTATAGAGTTCATATTTCTTTAATAGAAAAACAAAAGGAAACAAGGAGAGAATTAACATTTTTACATAGCTGAATTGACCTGCAACTGCAAAACTGAATTAAAATAAACCCTCTTTTTCATCATACAAAAACTTTAAGACTCACAATCACAAACTCAACTTCAAGATCGCGCACATGTAAACACATTTCTAAGAGGCAGGTTCTTATAATGAACTGGGCATGGCTCCAAACAATATTATTAAATATAAAATCTGAAGGAGAGGATGGATGATTGAATAACTTCATCAAATCTCAAACACCATGAATCTATGTTCCTAGATTGCGCATGGCCTCACAAGTCTGCTGAATGATCAAGAAGACACAACATCTTCCTTACAAAACTTTTAAATATTGATATTTCAGGAAACATGGAAAGAAGAAAATACTCCAATTATTGGCTACCAAGAATTTACCCCTTCAGCTACTCTTAGATCTCTACAAGGCTGTGCCAAAGGAGGGCTCTCCATTTATACATATCCACAGAATTTGATGCCGAGACCCACTAAATTAATTTACATCTGTCTTGGCTGCAGTGTGTAAAAGTACTTTTCTATTCACCAATGATTCTATTGAACATTTATTTGAGCACTTGGAGATCTACCAAAACGATCCAGTTGCCCCCCCTTTGGGAAATTGTCAAAATACTGGTTTATCAATATCAAGCTGCAAGCCCAATTATTTTTGGTGACTTTAATACTCACATAGGGGGTAATTTTGACATCAGTGGTCTTTTTTAAAGACCGCCGTGGGACCGCCGTGCGGAAGACCGCAAGTGGTGGCGGTTTGCCGCTCGGCCTATTATGACCGTTGGCAGCTCTCCGTCCTTTTACGGACGGAGAGCCGCCAACAGCCATACTGGTGGGAGGCGGGGAAGTGGAGGTTGCTCCACCTCCACCGCCACGCCAACAGAACACCACCCAGCGAATCACGTCCTGTGATTCGCTGTGGCGGTGTTCTGTTGGCGGTGTGGTGTCGGCGGAGGGAGTGTGTGAGTGCGTGTATGCCTGCGGGGGTGTTGTGTGTATGGGAATGAGTGCATGTATGTCTGTGGGTATGTCTGTATGGATGTGTGCGTGTATGTTTGAATATGGGTGTGCGTGTATGACTGTGTGTGTGGATGTAGGCATGTATGTCAGCGTGTGTGCGTGTAGGTATGTAGGTGGTGTCTGTGTGCGTGTCGTGTGGGTATGGGTGAAGTGATGTTGGGGGTCAGGGTGGGGAGGGGGACCCTGCCACCTTTGGGGGGTGGCAGGGGTGCTGTGGGTGGGGGGTGGTGGAGACCCCTATCAGTGCCAGGGAAGGAATTCCCTGGCACTGATAGTGCTTACCGCCATGAATTTCATGGCGGTTCAAACCGCTAGAAATCCACGGCGGTAAGCCGGGTCCAAATACCGCCAGCAGTATAGTGACGGCCGCCGGTCTGGAGACCCAGGTCTCCAGCCCGGCGGGCGGAACGGAGAACCGGCGGATGACCATGGCGGTAACCGCCATGGTCATAATTCCACAAAGTAAGACCGCCATCCTGTTGGCGGTCTTACCGCCGGTTCTCCGCCTTCTGCCAGGGTCATAATGACCCCCTTAATCTCCTAAAAACATCTGATAAATCAAGCAGTGTCCTTGCTCAGCCCTATTGCGATTAGTTACAAAACTAGGCATATAAATTCTAAATGAAAAATGAAAAATACCCAAATGAATAAACTACAGTGTCAACCGTTAAATAACTCCAAGCATCACTGTATAATAGATTATATGATCATCTCAAAGGACTTGCCAGCAATATCATTGGGCTGTTCCATCATAGCATGAGATGAAAGTGGTCATAATCTTCAAGTGTTAATATTATATTTACCAGTATACTGTTTGCCAAAATCTGATACACTTCTTCGAGTTTCATCTTTCTTCAATTTGAAAAGGGTAGTCTGGCAGTCAACCAAACTGTAGGAAATAATGGCTTTTGTGAAAAATCAAATCAAATAAATTTGCTCTGACATAATAAATAAAAGATCTATGGTGAAGATATGGAATCACATATGTAAACCCTTAATAGAAAACTTTCCAGCTAAAAAAACAAAAGGGTAATGCCATTGTAATTATTCGTAACAGGTGATAATCATTTAAGCTGTGCCAACAAAAGAAGGCTCTTAATAGAGCCACAAGGGCAGCCTTTCGGCAGAAACATTTATCAGTACTTTCTCTGCAAAAACAAAAAATTTATTTTTCAAGAAGTGCATACAAACAAGAGACATGGAAGTCAAAAAGGGCGTATCTTGAGGAGCTAAGGAACAAACTGCTTTCTGTAAGCAAATCAAAAAATGTCAAGGCATTTTGGGGATATATTAATGACCTTGAAAATGGTGGCAACAGGCCTAAAAGTAGCAAGATTTCTGAATCTGTCTGGGAGGATTTCGTCATCAACTTGTATGATACACAAGTCAAAATGAAAAACATTTTCCCTGGTAAAATCAAATTAACAAGGGGAAAGTGATTTTAGAGGCTGGTTATTAGTAGAGGTAAGAACACACCTACCACTAGTAATAATGCCCCCAAGACAATGTTAGGTCCAGTAGAGGACTCAAAACATTAGCCCCTGGCTCAGCCCCTGATTGCTTGGCGATGAGCAGGCAACCTTAAATTAGGAGACAAGTATGTAAAGCATTTAAATATACCAATACATAAAATAAGCAAGCACAACAGACAAGAAAAATCTCACACCAAGTTCTAAAAAATAGTAAATATTTGTATTTATAGAATGACATAAGAAATGTCAAAATCCAATAAATGGAACCGGAGTTATGACTTTTTGAAGGTTAAAATCAAAAATGTGATTTTTAGTGCTTAGAAATCAATAGCACCAACCAAGAACATCTGGTTTTACTTGACATGGACAAAGTTACAGCGTGACGCTGACACTGATGGAGCCCTCCTCTCATACACTGAGAGGGAAGCCCTGGTCAAAATGTTACCTTCGACTTCGAAACATTTCTGGAGCTTTTCTCTTTCAATGTCATGCGGTCCACCTCAGCCAAGCAATTTAATGCAAAGTCATCAGGTTGCTTTTCTGCATGGCCCTGGTCAAATCCTGGAAGTCTTGAGCTCTGGAGCTTTCACCGGGACGAACCTGAAATCCTGGCTGTGTTGCAGTTGAAAGTAGTCGGCTTGACTAATGTTGTCGGGTCAGTCCACTTATGGTGCTTTTTCAAAAAGCTGGTCCAAACTTCTCCAACATTCTGGATCTTATTCCTGAAGTTTCTCTTGAGGGTTCAATGTGTCCAAAACACAAATCTATGGGTCTGGAAGTTCTGAGATGGGCCTTGTAAGTTTAGAACCACAATAACCAATACACCTGGCCAAATCCTTAAAAGTCCATGGGACGCACTGAAGGTAGGGAACTTTTGTTATAGTTAGTGAAGGCAAGCTCAATTAACGTGTTGCTTTGAGGGAGGTCTTTGTGCAGAAAGCTTCTCTTCTTTTGTGTCCTTGCTGATAACAGTTGAAACATTGACCTGCCTTCATCAGGTCACAAAACCTTTCTGCCTGTCTGTTTTTGATCTTCTTTCCCCAGGGCTTTCCCTTAGGAGGGGACCTGTCCTCTTTTCTTTTCACCTCCCTCATGTTGATAAGAAACCCAGGTACTCATTCACTCATTAGCTATCTCTCCCAGTTACCTGGGACCAGACACCTTTGAGTCCACTAGATACAGATGTAACTTCTGTTGGACACAATGAGTCAGGATGCGCTCTCTAGGAATCAAATTATACAGCCCCTCACAGGTAATCACTTGGAGACTATTAATCCAGGCCTCTAGTGCCATCACTGAGCTGTCCACAAAGTCCAGCCAGGACTCCGTGCCCACCTTCTGGATGTCCCTGAACATCACCCTGTACCATTGTGGGTGAGACAAAATGTTTTGACTAAGCATTGCTTCATGTGGGAGAAAGATTTTGCCTCATCTTCCTGTAGGGTCCGGAACCTATCTCTCCTAGCTATTGAAATCAGTTCCAACAGGAGTGAACCCCAATGTAAAGAATTCAAAGCCACCAATACAGTAAATAAGTAAGACAAAACACACAAGAAAAATCCCACAGTAAGTTATGAAAAAATAGTAAATATTTTTATCTTTAAAATGGTGACAACAAATCTAACATAGGGATCTAGAGTCACGAATTTTCAAAGTTTAAATACAAAAATGTGTTTTCTAGTGCATAGGAATCAATAGTGCCAAATGGGGACATCTGGTTGAGCCTCACCAGAACAAAGTCATAGTTTGAGCCTGACTGTGATGGAGCTCTACCCGGAAATTTTAACTTAGCACTTAGAAACTTTTCTGGAGATTTTCTCTCTCGACATCATGTAGTCCTCCTTAGCAAGCAAATTTTGATGCAATATAATCAGACTGCTCTTCTGCATGTCTCCAGGCAAATCCTGGACGTCTGGAGCTCTGGCACTTTCAGCAGGACAAACCTAAAATCTTGGACGGGTTGCAGTTGAAGGTAGTAGACTTGACTCACAACATTGAGATCGGTCTACTTATGGAACTTTTTCCAAAAGTTCCTCCAAACTTCTCAAAACTTCTCGAACTTCCTCCTGAAATTCATCTTTAGGTTTCAAAGTGTCCAAAACACTAACCAAATTGTCTAGATGTTCTGAGATGGGCCTTGGATGCGTAAGACCACAATTTCAACAATGCATCTGGCAAAATCCTTAAAAGCCCACTGGATGCACTCCAGGCGGGGGACTTTTGTGATAGTTTGTGCAGGCAATCTCTGTGAACGTGTTGTTTTCAGGGAGTCCACTCCTAAGTCCTTTTTGAAGCAAGGCAAAGCCCATAGGACTGTTGTTCCAGCATGAAACATGAGCTGTATTTCAGTGTGCAGTCCTTGGGGTTACAGATCAGGGTTCCAGCTGGGCAGTCCTTTTTCTACTTTTGGTTTCAGGCAGCAGATCTGAGGTGAAATGCAGATCAGTCACTTTTATTTAATCATTTGGGGGTAAAACAGGGGCACCCTTGTTCAATGAGCTACATGGTGCCACCAAAAAGCATGACAACTTCCTCCAAAGTGTAGCATTTTCTTGTCTCAGAAAGCACTGCACTTTAAAATTCCAAGATGGATGTTTTTTTTCCAGAGGAGCAAGACCTGGCTAAACCAACTTACTTGTGTGGCTCATTTAAATGGACCCTCACATTTTGGACATCTGCAAATTCCTTTCCTTTGCCTGCTATCAATTTGTGGGCTACAGGGTAAGAGGACAAGCCTGCCTGGCATCAATTTATGTACTGCTTCCTTTGAAGCCCAGCTTGGTTTACCCAGCCCCCTTCCAGTCCTTGGATCTGCAGCTGCTAATGCCCCCATCTACTAACCTCTTCTCAGTGCATGCCACTTATCACCTCATCAAAGAAGCCTGGCTAGTCTTTTTAAGGCTGACCAATCACAAGAGGCTAGTAGCTGGCTGGTATTTGGCTTACAGAAAAGAAAGTCTTATATTAGTTATGATATATTCAACAGTGTCAAGATGTTGGATTTATCATTACCAATCCTTTGAGTTCTTTCATGACACATTTAGCTCCTTCCTAGTAATGCTTTGCTTATGGAAATTTTCCTATGTTAGCTATAGAGCTCACTATCTATAATGAGATAAAATGGAAGGTGCAGTTTTTCCCTCACCGGGGTATATATAACATCCTTTGTAAGGCTCCTGCTTATAATTACAAAGCACCCCACTGCTGGGACATCAAGGAAGGACCCTAGGGGTGACGTGTATGTAAAAATTAGGTTGATTATCACTTTGGAAGTACCCTTAATTCCAATGTCGATTTTGCATACAGTTTACTTTTTAAAGACATGGTGCAAGGCAAGGCTGCCATTAAATATGACAGCAGGCGTCATAGGAGTGCACACTCCAGTGGGGGAAATCTACTGAGCGTATAAACTTCTGTGCCCTATTCTATACCAGGGACATATAATTAGTTTGAACTCCTCTTTCCCTATTATCTACTAAGGACAAACAGAGGTTTGTGATTGCCAATTATACCTGTCCAATTTTACCGTATACCTTTTATTCAGAGCACTGGCCATGGGCTTGTGTCGCGCCGCCGCGCGCGGCACGAGCCAAACATTCGGCTCGGGCCACGGCAAGCGGCATGAAGACACGCCGCGTCCCCAGCCTGCTGTGCACAGTACGAGGCCCCAAATTGGGCATGGGGCCTCGTTCTTTCTTAGTGCAACGCACCTTCATGCAGGTCTGACCTCCCCCACTCACCAGTTCTTCTTTTCTTCTTCTTTTTCTGTCTCTTCATTGTGCCTTCCTTTTTGTTTTTTCCTTTTCCCATATTACCCCTTGCATCACAGCATGCCTTTGTTCCCTACTCTCTATGGCTCCTAGTCCATTATGTTCTATATGTTTTTCCCTTTCTAAGATGGTGTCCTTGTACTTCCTGTTGGTCGCTTCCTGTTTTTTGGTATTTAAGGGCTGTGATTCTTTCTCTCCTTGCGCTGCAACACTTTCTGTTTGGATGGTGTCTTCACTCCTGCTTTCTCGTATTCGATACTGGCTCACATGTGTGGTAGATTACTCTCATGATACCAATGCTTATTGTAAAATGTAAGGAATTCTATTCCAGAGGCAGATGTCACTCTTGACATCATATTGGAATGTTAAGTGTAGGGATTTGGCAGAGACTCATGAGAGAGATGGATGTCTAGAAATTGCAGTTGGCTAGGATGCTCAAAATAAAGGACCTACTTTCTAAACCTGGTTGATGTATACTTCACATTTGGCGACGAGGGTGGGATTTTGGTTAAAAAACCATCACTATGTAAAAGTGGTAGTAAGTTCATGGAACCATTTGAGGTGATAAAACTGTTCAGGAATGCTGTCAAAGTCAAAGATGGAAGAGTGTGGAATATGAATCATATTGTTATCTCTAAAAAGTTTTCATGATTTTATTTTGTTGAACTTTCCTATAGTATTTCTGTTATTGAAGCTTTGATAAAATAACAGCAAAGGAAAAAAAAAATTAGATCTTAAGATATGCAAATGTTAATTATTTGTCTTTTGTTGTATTATTTTTTTTATGTTCGTTTCTTATGCTTTTGTCTAGGTTGTTAGAACATTAATTGTGTTATAATATGTTAAGAGGGAAGGTGTGTGGTAGATTACTCTCATGATACCAATGCTTATTGTAGAATGTAGGGAATTCTATTCCAGAGGCAGATGTCACTCTTGACATCATATTGGAATGTTGAGTGTAGGGATTTGGCAGAGACTCATGAGAGAGATGGATGTCTAGAAATTGCAATTGGCTAGGATGCTCAAAATAAAGGACCTACTTTCTAAACCTGGTTGATGTATATTTCACAACGTCTCTTCCAGTGTTTTTTCCTGTACTTTGCTCTTGTATTTACCTATTCATTTTGCTCCTGTTTCAGGAACCTTTCCTTTTTGGAGGTTTTTCCCCTTTCAGGGGTTTTTCCCTCTGGCACTACTTCTGAAGGACATGGCCTGCTCTTGGCGTTTCCATTGCCTGCAGCACCGTGGCTACCAGAAAGATTCTCCCCTACCTGGGCCAAGGCCGAACATTCAGGAACAAGATCCTCGCCACTCGTTCTGCGGACTCTAGGTTAAAGCAGTGTGTAAGTCGTGACATTTTGTTTAGCAGAGCCCAGGGCATAATCAGGATCAGTTACCTCCAGTATCAATCAGAACCACTGGGGTGAACATGCCAAATCAATCAATCAGTTATTGTAGAGCACGCTATTCACCCATAGGGTCTCAAGGCACTGTATGTCCTCAGGGTTCAGTTAAAGAGCCAGGTCTTGAGGTCCTTCCTGAATTGTGGTAATGATGAAGACTGTCTGAGGTGGAGAGGTTAGGTGTTCCAACCTCTTGCCTCCAGGTAGGTGAATGATCTTCCTCCAGCCAAGGACTTACTTCTTTATGAGGGATACTGTGGCGACCGAATGCTGGGAGGAGCGGAGAGGTCTGGTAGGAGAGAACCAGGTGATGCAGTGGTTGACATACCTGGGTCCGATGTTGCAGAGGGCTCTGTAGGCGTGTATGAGGAGTTTGAAGTTGATCCTCTTCTCAACGGGGAGCTATTGGAGGTCTCTCAGGTGTACTGTGATTTGGTCGTGGCTGGGGATGTTTGGGACGAATCTGGCAGCAGAGTTCTGGATTTGCTCCAGGTTGCTCTGGTTCTTCTGGGTGGTTGCAGCATACAGGGCATTTCCATAGTCAAGTCTGCTTGTGATCAAGGTGTGTGTCATGGTTTTGTGGCAGTCACTTGAAATCCATCTGAAAATTGTCCGAAGTAGTTGTGGAAGCAGGTTGATGCGATGGAGTTAACTTGTCTGGTCATGGTGAGCACTGAGTGGAGGACGACACTGAGGTTTCATGCTCACCAGACCCAGATCCAAAGTGGAAATATATATAGCTACATCATCCAGATAAGCTGCACTGAACTGTTCTGGCCCAAACTGGACCCTTTTCACCAGCCTTTGGAAGGTGGCAGCGGCATTTGTGTAAGCCAAAATGCATTACTGTAAACTGGTAATGTGTCTCTGGTGTGGAGAATGCTAACCTCTTCTTTACTCCTCCGCTGGGATCTGCCAGTAACCTGAAGTCAAATCAATGTACTCAGGTACTTAGCAGCCCCTAACCTATGAATGAGCTCATCAGCTCTATGTATAGGGTGAGGATCAGTCTTTTTGACTGCATTCATTCCTCTGTAGTCCACACAGAACCTCAACTCTTTATTTTCCCCGTGGGGATTAGGTTTGGATACCAGCACCACTGGACTAGCCCATGGAATGTCAAAGCATCTTGACTTCCTAAGCTTTGATACTGGCTCTGACCTGGTCAGATAACCGTAGAGCTTGCTTTTGTCATTTCATGAGTCCAGGGGTCATGAAGAACAGACTAGCAAACTGCCCCAGCACCTGCTTGAACTCTTATCCTACAAAGGCAGGAAAGATTTGTGACCTGATGAAGGCAGATTTGTGTTTTGAATTTGAATGTTATCAGCCAGGACACAAAAGAGGAGATGCTGTCTGCACAAAGAAGCCCCCCACTGGCGGACAGGCCACAGGGATTGCTAGCGTAGATGTGGGGGTAGAGATTATCCCTGGGTAGGATGTATATTGCAGCCCTGACCCCCTTGCCTCCCAGGATGGAGAGGTACAGGCAAAGGCCTTAAATCAATGGAACTGATTTTGAGACTCTGAGAGATACAGGAGCTAATGTGACTATGGTCACAGAGAGGCTAGTTTCTCCAGAGCATATCATACCTGGTGTGCACCACCAGGTAACCTATGCAGACAGCAGAACCAAACTTAATCTTATATAATAATGAGTTTGGAATTGGGAGGTGGGACAGGCCCAAAGCAGGTAGGTGTGTCTCTTGCACTCCCAGTGGAGTGTCTACTGGGAAATTATCTTGAAACTTCTGACTGGCCACGGGTAGAGTGAATGGACCATGCAAGGATGTTGGATCTCCCAGAGAGTGTATGTGAAGTGACCAGGTCACAGGCTGCTCAGCAGGGAAAGGCTGGACACTTGGACTCTAGAATATTGGGCCAAGTATCCAATGGCAAGAGAAAGGGCAATGGGTCTGGTGAGCCATCCCAGAGATCTCCAGGGGTGCAGGAGGTCAGGTTGGTATTTCACCCCTGCAAGATCTGCCCGATTTGGCAGAATTGGCAGGAGCTGGTAGACCCATCAGAGAGGAGTTTTTCAAGTGACAAAGAGAGTGTACTACTCTTGAGCGCTTGAGGCAGACTTCCTCTAGGTAAGAGGAGGGTGATGTTAGCGGATCCCATAAAGTTTCCTGAGGCCCGAGACCTTAATGAGGGAGACACCAGGAGGTTGGTGGTACCTCAAAAGTATAGAAAATCCCTCCTCACTTTTAGGCATGGCATTCTCTTGGCAGGTCATTTGGGACAGAATAAGACTTGGAATCGGTTGGTGATCCATTTCAATTGTCTCAACATGTTCACCAAAGTGAAGGTGTTCTATAGCTCCTGTGCAACCTGTCAGGCTAGTGGCAAGACAGGGGATAAGCCAAAGGTTGCCTTGACACCACTGCCAATAGTTGGGACTTCCTTTGTGAGAGTCGGGAGTAGACATTGTTAGTTCCCTAGACCCACCAACTGCATCAGGGAACAGGCATATCTTGCTTGTAGTTGACCATGCCACAACGTACCCCACAACGTAGACAATTTACATAAGAACAGTCATTGCACTTACAGTAGCTAGGTCCCTACTTGGTGTGTTTACCAGAGTGGGATTCCCGCGGGAGGTTGTTTCGCACAGGGGCATGGATTTCATTTTGAGCTATCTTAGTAGTGATTTTGATGAATGTGGTTTTACCTACAAATTCACCACCCTATATCACCCCCAGCCTAATGGTCTGGTGGAAAGGTTCAATAAGCCCCTGAAGAGCATTATCAATTGTCTTACAAATTCAGGAGGAGATGGGATGTTCCACCATATTTGCTGTTTGCCTACAGGGAGGTTTCCACAAACAAAGGTTGGCTTTAGTCCCTTTGAATTGTTGTTTGGGCACCCTGTAAGAGGTCCATTGTGCCTGGTGAGAGAGTCTTGGGAAAAACCTCTCAAGGAAGTCAAGGACAATGTGCTGGACTACGCACTAGGCCTGAGATCTCACATGGCAGAGTACATGTAAAGAACAAGCAGAAACTTGGAGGCCAGCCAAGAGCTCATGAAGCTCTGGTATGACCAGAACACTACTATGCATGAGTACGAACAACGACAATTGTGGGTGTTGGAGCTTGTTGCTCCTAAGGCTTGCCAGGACAAGTGGACTAGGCCCTATTCAATCCTAGAGAAGAAGAGTGAAGTTACCTATCTGGTAGACCCTCGCTGGGTCCTGCATGACAGTAGGTTGAAACCCCAACAAGAGAGGGCAGACATGACCATGCTGATAGTCACAGGTGAAGGAGGCCACTGCCAGAACTCCTCTTCCACAATGTGCAAGATGGGTCAGTGAAGGGAGTTGTACTCTCTCACAAATTCACAGACCAACAGCACAGAGACTGCAAGCAGGTGCTGGGGCAGTTTGCTGGTGTGTTCTCCCTGACCCCTGGACTCATCACTTGGTGTGCTCATGACAACAACCCTGGCAACAGCCTACCTGTCAAAAGCAAGCTGTACTGGTTGTACAGTTTCGGAAGGCTGGAGGAATTCAGAGCAAATTTTGGAACATGCTCCATCAGTGGACTGCCCCAACGTTGTGTGTCAAGCCGACTACCTTCAACCATGACTTGGCCAGGATTTCAGGTTCAGTCCACTAAAAGCTCTGGAGCTCCAGACTTCCAAAAAAAGCATATATGTCAAGTCCAGGGCCCTGCCCAGTCCTACGATGTTATATCAAAATTGGCTTGCTGAGAAAGTCCGCACAAAGTTGACAGAGAAAAGTTCCAGTTTCTAAGTACAAAGGTAATATTTTGACCGAGGCCTCCGATCAGTATATCTGAGCAGGACTCCGTCACGGTCGGCTTCAAACTTTGACTTCATCCCGGTCTAGCATGACTAGATATCCCCGGTTGGACCTATTGATTTCTAAGCACTAGAAAGCACTTAGTTAGATTTAAAAAAAAAGTTAACTTTTTATTTAACCTTTAAAATTGCATGACTCCAGTTCCCTATATTGGATTTTTGTTGTGTTCTTGTCATTCTAAAGATGAAAATACATACTATTTTTCTTGTGTATTGTACTTATTTACTATATTGTTTTTTTTTTAATTCTTTAAATACCTGTCTCCTAAGTTAAGCCTGCATGCTCTTTGCCAATCTAAGATGGCTAAGCTAGGGGCTAATGTTTTGAGACCTTGACCGGACCTAACATTGTGTTGGGGGCATTATTGCTAATGGTAGGTATGTTCCTACCTCTACTAATAACCAGCCTCCAAAATAACTGATGTACAGCGGTGTGGATGTGGACATTTGTTTGAACTACACCATATCAGAGAGCGAGTTAAGATCAGTAAAATTCCACCAAATTGACTTATAACAAAACTTTTGATTTGGGATTTTTTAAATTTGGCCTGAAACTGATTCTCATCCAATCTTTTTGATTTTTCCAAATTTGTTCTGTTTCTGACTGTGAGTCTTGTGTGACCCAAAACTAGAGATACTATGGAGATGGATCTGGCTAAACTGAACACATTCAAAGTATCTGAGCTTAGGCTTCAATGTAGATCTATGGGGTTACCTAATAACAACAAGATCAGAAAGACAGAGTTGATTGGGTCCCTTAAAGCCTGGGCATAGACAGCTCCAGAGAATGAAGGGAAGGGGTATTGTAGCCCCTCCAAATACCTCCACCAAGAGGAGAAGGATGACACCCTGCCCACAACTTCAAGTACTAGATTCATCCTCCCAGCTAGGGGAGAGTGCAGGCTCCACCAGAGGGGAACCAAAACTGTCTCTTTAAGAGAGAAAGCCCAGGGCACAGTCAGAGTCAGTTATCATCAGCATCAGTCAGCAATATTGGGTTGAAGATGCTAAAAGGATTCATTTCTCACATTGATGATGACATTAAAAAAGAAAAAGGCATCAAACTGTCTCTATGTGATTAGATCAAATGGAGACCCGGGCCTAAATGGATTCCCTGATGCTATCCTCAGTGCTAACCCAGATCTGTGGTTAGAGTTCCAGACTTCACTATACAGCGAGATTTTACTGATGAAGTCAGCCCCTGACTCATGGCAAGGAAGCGTTTTACAGCCCATTAATAAAGGCAGTTGCTCCAATAACCCAGCAAACTATCAGCTAATATCCTTTTAAAGATGTTGAAGCAAATGTTTTTTCCTCTTGCTTACTGGAAGAACTGGAGGAATGGTCAGAGGTGCATCACATAATCCATCTTTATCAATCTGGATTTCAAAAAGCCCAGTCCACAAATATCAACCTATTGACTCTAGCCCTAACGGCCGAGAGAGCAAATTTAAAAGGCAAAACTTGTATATCTGCTTTGTGGATATAAAGGCAGACTTTGACACTGTTCCACGAGAGCTGCTATAAAATAAACTAGGAGCATGGAAAATGATGTGCAAACTTCTTGATTTGATCATTCTCCTCTATACTTACATGGGGAATCAAGTAATGCTGGGGAATGGAACCAGCCTGACTGGGTAAGTTAACACCTAGAGCGGCCTAAAGCAAGGATGTGAGCTTGCACCATGCTTATTAAATCTTTTCTTACCTGATGGGTATCAGCGTCTGGATGATGTTAATGTACACTCTCCTAAATTTGCAAATTGCCATCTAGAATACCTACAACACATCAATGATTCTATATTCATTAGCCATACGTCTATAGGCTTACATAGGTTAATCAAGTCTTTCAATGAATACATAACAACTAATCATTAGGAACTGAGTATTAAGAAAAGAAAAATAATGTCAATAGGAGTGTCTACTTTTAGAACCCAAATTTGACAAGTTAGGGGAAAGCCTATTGAGCCAGTCAGGAGTTACAAATATCTAGGCATTTAATTTGATGATAAAGCCCTCTTAAAGGCAATTTTAATTTTTTAGGAGCTAAGTCCTCTTCCTCCATATATGCTTATTTGATTTTAAATAATTGTGAGACAAATTAATGTGCCTATCTAATGATCATTTAGTAAAAATCAGGGGGGCAAAGTTGACGCCAGCGCTAACCTATGGCTCAGTCATCTTTTGAGGAAAGCTAAACTACTGAACCAGCTACAAATTAAGGGCATGATTTAGATCCTGGCAGAGGGACTACTCCATCACAAACATGATGGATACCCTGTCCGCCTTATTACAATCTATATAGGATATCATGGGATATCCGGAAAGTTTGTGACATAGTATTCCCCTCTGCCAGGATATAAATCAGGCCCTAAGTCCTCAAAGTCACGTCCAGTGAGACAGGCAACATTTCCAAAAAGTCTTCATGCTCTGTTCGTATTCAAACCTGGTTCTCTAGCAAATTTGTGTTGGCAAGAAATCAAAAACTCAGATTATACTGCTGCTTTGAGATCTAACTTATCAGCATGTTTTCACTCTTTTGACTATCTGCCATCCAAGTTTTAAAAAATGAATAAAGTTTCCTTTAAAAGCCTTTTATATTGAACAACAAAGCAACTTTCCTTTTTAGCAGATAAGGATACCTTATCAGCCAAGAAGAACGCTTGGACAGTAATATACTCCTATGAAAAACTTGAGGGCCAGCCTTACCTGTGTTCCTGCTTTCCGCCACACATGATGGATGCATTTCTCAAGATAAGTTTTGGCAGATATTCAACTAAAGACAGTACCCCAAGCTGGCTGCAACAGTGGCCAACAACTGTTGTAGACTTGCTGATTACACAAAAGAAACCTTATTGCTTGTGTCTGTCCTCTCTCGCAAAAAGCACGATGAACTCTGTAGAAAACCACAGTTCTTAGAACCAGGAGTGAGAACTTGCCTCCAGGAGGTTATGCTTTGGGTTATCAGGCAGGTCAGTTCCTTTGATCTGGCAATTTATCATGTTTTTGACCAAGGCGGACAGTAAGTTTAAATCTGTATCCTAAATGGCCAGCTTTTATGTACATATGTGATTCCCCTATTTAAACAAAAGAAAGGTATGCCCTTGCTAAAATAGGGATAGGAAGATAAGCAGATTAACTCTACCTTATACAAGTTTTATCCCGTTTTACTTTCAATATGTAGTGGTTCATAAAACGATTTTATCAGTTTTGCCCCATGAAAGTAATGTTTATTCAAATACGTTTAGCATTGGGTCGCAGGAATTAGTAAAAAATGCTAATGAATTTGTCTAATGTCTCAAAGGTTTGTTTTATTATTTTATAATGTATAGAATGAAAATAAACCACATCAGCAATTCAAATGGCAATATTGCCATCTACCAAATATGAAAATGTATAGAGGTAAATTTCAGGTCGCGTTGTAGGGCAGATGTCCTCTGGAAATGACTCAAATTTACTGATTTGAAGTTAAATATTAAATCATAAACTGCTAATATGGCTGCATAAGATTTAGATTTCTGGTATCTGACCAAACTAGTGTGTAAGGAAACTGAATGCAAAATCAACATGTAGATGTAGTGTGGAAATAGTAGGTACTTGCAGTCTCTGAAAAACAATTATCAATGTTTGCACAGCGGCGGCTCCTCCACCATGGCAGAGGATCGTTGCCGCCCCCCGCCAGCAGCAACTGCTGCAAATCCTTTAACAACTAAAGGATAATAAACTAAGGGGCATATTTATGAGCCCCTAGGGCCACCTTGCACCACATTTGTGGCATTTATTTTGATGCAAATGTGGCGTTAAGGTGCCATTTCCCACGTACCATATTTACAAAGTGGCAAAATGCATGCTTTGCATCACCTTTAACCCCTTGTGCCACATTATGCCTGCGCAAGGCATAATGAATGAAAGGGGGGCATTCCAGTACTGGGGGGCATAAAAATGGCACAAAGGAATCTATTTCCTTTGTGTCATTTTTATCAGCATTTTTATTGCCTGCATAGCAGGCATTAAAAAGATGGTTCCAGTGATTACAATGGGCCTCTGGGTGCTTTGCAGGATTAGCGTCATAATGTGTGATGCTAGTCCTGCAAAGTGCCAGACTAGCATCACAAACTATGATGCTAGTCATCCTAACTACCGCCAGGGTGCGCCGTATATTAATCCTGTGCTACCATGGTGGTGTTTGGGGGGCGCTAAGGGGAGCAAGAAAGGTGGCACTGCACTAGGTGCAGTGCCACTTTTCATAAATATGCCTCTAAGTTTATTATACTTTTGTTGTTAAAGGAGCGGGCCATGGGGGATGATGGGACTGGGGGGGAGTGCATGGGGGGAATGCACTGTGCACTCCCCTCAGTGTGCAGGTATGTGTGGCCGGCTGTCTCAAGCCAGCCTAACACACATTTGAACTGTGCTCTCTCCAGCCCGGCACTGTGTTGCCGGGCTGAAGAGAGCAGGCACAGGCTCTCAGTCTGCCTGGAAGCACCCTGGTGAGACCCTCCTAGTCAATTGTGATGCTGTTCTGAGCAGCATCAGGATTGGGCGCAAGGCAGGCTGGGAGTTTTTGCCTGCCCGCTGCTGAGGAGATGGAGGAGCAGCAGTGCAGCGTGCAGGTACGTTATTTTTCTTCATTTAATAATATTAATACCATCTGCCCGCTGCCTCGCCCTTTGTTATCCCTGCAAGCTGTGGCTGGTTTTGCAGTAGTTTTTCTTTCAGTACCATCATGTAGATTTAATGTTCTTCACAGAGAAAGATGCCCTTGCAACACTGGGCCTGCCTGGGTAGTTCATTAGGAAAATGGAAAAGAGTAGTGATTTGCATTTTAATGGGATGCGCACCTATTTCAAACCAAGGCATTTGTGGAATCATCATCTTCTTCATGTTGATCTCCATAGCGGGTATGGTTCCCAAAGCGATTCAACTGGTTATATTCTGTAATGAATGCACATTAATTTAATGTAGCTCTCCTTTACCACATTTTCTCACAGGCATTAGGAGTGATGGGATAGCCTGTTCAGGAAAATGCATTCATGCACAATGTGAATCGAAAGCTGGAGCAGCCCTCCTCCTGATCTCACCATATGCCAGTGAAAGCTGCCTTTCGTTGCTGTTTCTTGATGCTTCATAACTTCCAGTCTCTAGTCAGGAAAACAAAAGGACCTAATTGCCTATAGCTGGCCGTGAAGGCGAAATACTGCTCTAATCTGAAAATGTAAATGATGCTTTCTCTTGTCTGGGTGCACGAGTGGGTATGAGAGACTCTCTGAGTGTGAGAGTGGGTGTGTGACCATCTCTCTGGGCTTGAAGGTTGGTGTGAGAGTGTCAGTGTTGGTGTGAAAGTGGGTGTGAGAATGTCTCTGTGGATTTGAGAGTCAGTGTGAGTGTGTGGCTCTGGGTGTGAGAGTGGGTGTGAGAGTGTGTGTGTAGGTGTGAGAGTGGGCGTGAGTCAGTCTCTCTGGATGTGAGAGTGGGTGTGACAGTGTGTCACTGGATGTGAGAGTAAGTGTGAGAATGTCTCTCTGGGTGTGAGTGGGTGTGCCAGTATCTCTCTGGGTGTGAGAGTGTGTGTGTGTGTGTGTGTGTGTGTGTGAGGGTGTGAGAGTTTATCTTTGGGTGTGAGAGTGGGTGTGAGAGAGTCTCTCTGGCTGTCAGAGTTGGTTTGAGAGTGACTCTCTGGGTGTGAGAGTTGGTGTCAGAATGTCTGTCTGGGTGTGAGTGTCTTTCCAGACATTAGACATGAGTGTGTGTGTGAGCATATCTCTAGGTGTAACAGTGAGTGTGAATGTGGGTATGAGAATGTCTCTCTGGCTGGGAAAGTCAGTATGATAGTGTCTAGGTGTGAGAGTGACTGTCAGAGAGTCTGAGTGTGAGAGTATGTGTGACAGTGTGTCTCTGGGTATGAGAGTGTATATGTCTGAGAATGGGTGTAATAGTGTCTCTCTGAGTGTGAAACTGGGTGTGAGAGCGTCTGTAAAGATGTGAGAGTTGGTGTAAGAGCACCTGTCTGGGTGTAAGAGTTGGTGTGAGAAACTCTCTCTGAGTGTGAGAGTGGGTGTGTGAGTGTCTCTCTGGGTATGAGATTGGGTGTCAGAGTGTCTGTTTGGGTGTGGGGTGAGATTGTCTCAGTGGATGTGAGAGTGGGTGTGGCAGTGTGTCTCTGGGTGTTAGAGTAAGTGTGAAAGTGTCTCTGTATATGTGAGAGTAGGCGTGAGAGTGTGTGTGTGGGTGTGAGAGTTGGTATGATAGTGTCTCTCTGGATGGGAGAGTGGGTGTGAGAGTGTCTCTCTGGGCATCTGAGTGGATGTGTGAGCATCACTCTGAGTGTAACAGTGGGTATGAGAGTGGGTGTGAGAATGTCTTTCTGGCTGGGAGAGTCAGTGTGAAAGTGTCTGTCTGGGTGTGAGAGTCACTGTCAGGGAGTCTGAGAGTGAGAGTATGTGTGACAGTGTGTCTCTGGGTGTGAGAGTGTAAATGTGTGAGAGTGGGTGTAACAGTGTCTCTCTGAGTGTGATACTGGGTGTGAGTGTATTTATAGACATGAGTGTATGTGTGAGCATCTATCTAGGTGTAACAGTGTGTGTGAGAGTGGGCATGAAAATGTCTCTCTGGCTGGGAGAGTCAGTGTGAGAGTGTCTGTCTGGGTGTGAGAGTGTGTATGTGTGAGAGTGGGTGTAATAGTGTCTCTCTGAGTGTGAGACTGGGTGTGAGAGTGTCTGTAGAGATGTAAGAGTTGGTGTAAGAGCATCTGTCTGGGTGTAAAAGTGGGTGTGAGAAGCTCTCTCTGAGTGTGAGAGTGGGTGTGTGAGTGTCCCTCTGGGTATGAGATTGGGTATCAGAGTGTCTGTTTGGATATGGGGGTGGGGGTGAGAGTGAGAGTGTCTCAGTGGATGTAATAGTGGGTGTGTAGGTGTGAGAGTTGGTATGAGAGTGTCTCTCTGGATGTGAGAGTGGGTGTGAGAGTGTCTCTCTGGGCATTAGAGTGGATGTGTGAGCATCTGTCTGAGTGTAACAGAGGGTATGAGAGTGTCTGAGTGTGAGAGTGACTGTCACAGTGTCTATCTGGATGTGAGAGTGAGTGTGAGTGTGAGAGTGTGTGCCTGGGTATGAGACTCAGTGTAAAAGTGTGTCTCTGTGTCTCTGGGTGTGAGTGTGCGTCTCTGGGTGTGAGAGTGGGTGTGAGAGTATCTGTGTTGGTGTGAGAGTGGGTGTGAGAGTGTCATTCTGAGTGTGAGAGTGGGTGTGTGAGTGTCTCTCTGGGTGTGAGAGTGGGTGTGACTGTGAAAGTAAGTATATATATATATATATATATATATATATATATATAAAAGAAAGAAGTGACTCAAACAGATGATCTCACTAAAGAACAAAAATATATTTCTACTACAACGTTTCAGCTTCTGCCTTCCTCAGGTAGTACAAGATTGTTTGCTCAGTGGCTGCACAGCTGACACTGGTGGATTTTCAAAAAGCATCATGAGTGAAGATTCCAATTGGAATGTGGAATCAATGCAGTCCTGAGAACTCTTCAGATATGCAGAAATCAAGTGATATTGTCAGTTATGTTCAGTCCATCTGGATGCAGTGATTTTAAACGGTACATCCAGAAATGTTCTCTGATGTCCAGTACACCATTACATGTGTGCGCTACATATAGCTATATGTAGCTTCACAATGGTAACTCCGAATATTGTCATGTAACATGTCTAAGATCATGTAATTGTCCCCCATGCCAAATATGGAATTGGGGTGCCAATCCCATGCATCCCAGGGGCTCCACCATGGAGCCCCGGTACTGCCAAACCAACTCTCTGGGGTTTTCTCTGCAGCTACCGCTGCTGCCAACCCTCAGACAGGGTTCTGCCCTCCTGGGGTCTGGGCAGCCCAGCCCAGGAAGGCAGAACAAAGAATTTCCTCTGAGAGAGGGTGTTACACCCTCTCCCTTTGGAAATAGGTGTTACGGGCTGGGGAGGAGTAGCCTCCCCCAGCCTCTGGAAAAGCTTTGAAGGGCACAGATGGTGCCCTCCTTGCATAAGCCAGTCTACACCGGTTCAGGGAACCCCAAGTCCCTGCTCTGGTGTGAAAACTGGACAAAGGAAAGGGGAGTGACCACTCCCCTGTCCGTTACCACCCCAAGGATAATGCCCAGAGCTCCTCCAGTGTGTCCCAGACATCTGCCATCTTGAATCCAGAGGTGTGAGGGCACAATGGAGTCCTCTGAGTGGCCAGTGCCAGCAGGTGACGTCAGAGACCCCTCCTGATAGTTGCTTACCTGACTAGGTGGCCAATCCTCCTCTGAGAGCTATTTAGGGGCTCTCCAGTGGGCTTTTCCTCAGATAACGTGCAAGAGTTCCTCTGCATCTCCCTCTTCGACTTCTGCCAAGCGCTGACTGCTCCAGGACGCCTGCAAAACTGCAACAAAGTAGCAAGAAGACTACCAGCAACATTGTAGCGCCTAATCCTGCCGGCTTTCTTGACTGTTTCCTGGTGGTGCATGCTCTGGGGGCTGTCTGCCTTCACCCGGCACTGGAAGCCACAAAGAAATCTCCTGTGGGTCGCCTTAATCTTCCCCCTGCTCCAGCGTGCACCAAACTTCAGCATCACCAGTACTCTGGGACCCCTCTCATCCTGACGAGCGTGGCCCATGGAACATAGGTGGTCGACCCAAGTGACCCACACTGTCCAGTGGTCCAACTGTCAAAATTTGGAGGAGGTAAGTCCTTGCCTCCCCTCTCCAGACTGTAATCCTGTGTACGGCGTGAACTGCAACTGCTAGAGCTTCTGTGCACTTTTGCAAGAAATCCTTCATGCACAGCCTAGCCCAGGTCCCCAGCACTCCGTCCTGTATTGCTCAACTCGCTGAGTTGACCACCGGCTTCGTGGGACCCTCTTTTGTAGTGTTGAGACAACCGCCATGCTCAGTTTTCTTGATCCTGTGTTCAAGTATTTCTGCGGGTGCTGCATACTTGTGCATGGGCTCTCTGTATTGCAGAGGGCCCCCTCTGTCTCCTCTTCCAAGTGGGGACCTCCTGGTCCCTCCGGTTCCAGACAGCACCCTTTTTCTTCAACCACAACCTTTGCAGATATCAAGGCTTGTTTGTGGTCTTTCTCCAAAGAAACAGTGCTGCATCCTCCAGCACTCCGTGGGACATCTTCTGCACAAATGAGAAGTTCCTGGCACCTTTTGTTGTTGCAGAATCTTCAACTTCTTCCATCTGGAGGTAGCCATTTTGCACCTTCATCTGGGGTTTAGTGGTCGCCTGCCCACCCGGACTCTTTCACGACTCTGGGACTTGGTCCCCTTCCTTTACAGGTCTTCAGGTCCAGGAATCCATCTTCAGTGCTTTGCAGTCTGTTGTGGTCTTTGCAGAATCTCCTATCAGGACTTTAGTGTGTTTCTGGGGAAGTAGTATCACTTTACTACTACTTTTCAGGGTCTTGGGGTGGGATTTCTTGGACAGCCTTAATGTTTTCTTACACTCCCAGTGACCCTCTACACACTACACTAGGCCAGGGGTCCCTAAGTGGTTTGCATTCCACTTTCTCAGTATATGGTTTGTGTTGCCCCTAGGCCTATTGCATCCTATTGTAATCTTCAGTGTTTGCACTACTTTCTGACTGTTATACTTACCTGATTTTGGTTTGTGTGTATATTTTGTGTATTTTACTTACCTCCTAAAGGAGTATATTCTCTGAGATATTTGTGGCACATTGTCACCAAAATAAATTGCCTTTATTTTCAGTAACTCTGAGTATTGTGTTTCTTATGATATAGTACCTATATGATATAAGTGGTATAGTAGGAGCATTGCATGTCTCCTAGTTCAGCCTAAGCTGCTCTGCTATAGCTACCTCTATCAGCCTAAGCTGCTAGAACACTACTAATCTACTAATAAGGTATAACTGGACCTGGCACAAGGTGTAAGTACCATCAGGTACCCACTGTAAGACAGGCCAGCCTCCTACAGGGTGCCCACTTTGCCACTAAGCAGTGTCAGCAAACGGAGACAGCACAACTTTGCCATGTCTTGGAAGATATGGCAGTTTGGCTCTCCTCAGATGAGGCAGCTCAGCAAATTTCTTTGCTGCATTGGAACACTTCCGCCATGAAGTGTATTGAATTATTGCATATGTGGCAAGTTGAATTAACACTTTGTTCTTTTTTCTTTTTTCAGTGTCTTTGGAGAAGTTGTATAGAAGAGTTCATCACATTTCAGCATTAACACGCTAAGTCATATTTTGCTTTTACTCTTTATCATCGGTATTTTAATTTAATTCACTCACTAATTGTGCAGCATACTTCTACCTTCTACTTAGGACACAATGATGTAGAAGAATGTTTTAATCAGGTTTTAGACTTGTTTAAACAGTTGACAAGAATGGTGTCTCACTAGATGACTGCTGCCCAAACCCTGTCTCAAGTTATGGAGGACAGGATCGGAAACCTTGTCAAAATCTGGGGGAAAATGCAGCAGAACCTGAAAGTCATTTTTCAGTTGATTTAGTTCCATCCAATGTCTTATCTTCCAGGTATTCAGAGGAAATTGATGATGGCAGTCATGATGTTCCTTTTAAAGCACAGTCTGTGCCATGAGCAACTGCAGCAGGGTAGTCCATTCCAGAGAGCAGGATAATATTGCTGCATTTCAATGAAAATTCTGCTGCATTGCCCAGGGACCATCCAGACTATGATAGGTTGCTCAAAATTCAGCATGTCATGGAAAATTGGTCTGCCAACAGCTCATAGATTTAAGCGGCTGGGAAGAATATAGCCATGACTTCTTGATCCTGTACAAAATGCAGCTGCTGTTCAGGCAGTATATTGTGAACAAAAGAGCTTGCTGTGGCAACAAGTTATGCTGTGTGAGAGCTGTACTGGCTTTGTATACAGCTTGAGAATGCATACTTGGAAGGACTCCACTCTAAACCCTGTACGTTTCCCTCACATGTTAGGGGTCACAGAAAGGATTGTATGGGAGCTTGTTCAACCACTTATTCAGAGTAGTTCTTACCACTATGTGGACAGATTATATATGTGAGTAAAGCTGTTCAGTGCCCTGTTCAAAGTTGGTACTGTGGAATGCAGTACTGTTTATTTTCACCACAAAGTATTCCCTCAGCTGCTTGTTTGTAAAATGTGCCAATAGTCACAGAGGACTGTGTTGTGGCTAACTACAATAACATCACTACAATTCAAGATGACACTACTTCCCAAGTCATGGTGCAGGGTCAAATGGCCGAAAAACACAAGCTCACCTGCATTCTTGATTACAACAAGAACATGTGTGAAGTGGATATAGATGACCAGGTTCTTCTGCCTACAATGCAAGTTGTAAAATGCACACGGTTTAAGCAGCTGTTTACTCATCTAATCCACATGACAAAATACAATGTGTATGTTGTTTATCGACAGACCACCACAGAAAGAGCTATGTCTTTCTTAGACTTTCAGTTGACCATCCTTGAAAGTCTTACTGCTGCAGAAGAAGTAGCCTCCACTTCATATGCTGTGGAGAACGTGGCAAGGCTGCAGGATCAACACTTTGCCTACTGTATTCCTTCCACAGCCATAAAGACTCAACCATGTTGTTGTTGCAGAGTCTGCTCTAAGCAAGGAAAGGGGCAGGAACGATGTTGTTACAGCCCCCAGTGCCCATCTCAGCCTGCTATGTGTTTTCCTATTTTCTAAATAATGTACCATGCAAAAATTTACTGAAGTGACGCTGCGATAACATATTTGTTTCAATGGCTGTGTATGATTACATACCTTCCATGTGCCACTACTTCACTAGACAAACAGTCATAGAAATGTTTTCCTTTACTTGAGAAAATCGGTTTGCCTAAGGCCTGCTTCACAACTTTATTCACTGTGAGAATGTGTTAGGTGTTGTTTGCTGAATGGCAAGTGTATTATAGTCACCACACTGCTCATTACAGTGGACAGCTCATAAGCCACATTGTCATGGAGTACTCCTTGTGCAAAAATGTAAAGTCTCACCTACTTTTTGAAGTGCTCTCTAGGCAACCTCTGCAGTCTTCTCCAGCATGTTTGCCTGAGTTTCAAAGGTAGATATACTTATTAAGTTGGAAGACTGTGTGACATGAACGTAGTCTTGGACACCCCTATAGTTCATCCACAAACTGGAATGCACTGGATTTAGCACAGTGAGTGTGGTGAAGGCACATTTTCCTGAACTACAAGTAGCTAGCAAAGGAATGCATTAGTAAAGGTTCACTTGGCAAGAACACAGGATCAGTGAGTACTTTGAAGAGGAGAGAGACATAACAGGTAGGAAAAGCTTATTTTAGGTGTGCTTTGATAGGGATATCACATAGCTAGAAGGTAGATAATCATGGTAGTACAGATACACATGCAGTCACCAACAGACTCAACCTCATCGGTGCCTCACTCACCCGATATTGAATTACTCCCTCACTCAACTAAGCAGATGACTCCAAGCCATATAGAACTCAGCAGTCAGCCTCCCTCCATGCACACACTCTGCAGCTTAGCTGGCTCCACATTCACAGCTCATTTCCAATTCCTGACCCACACATTCAAAGACCTACACAGCACTGGCCCAGCACACTTCAAAACCACCTCAGATTTCAGAAACTTTCCAGACACTTTTGCTCAGCCTGACTCATACTGGTATACATTCTTTGCAAGCACAGCACCAGAACAGGGAAAATTGACATTCTAACTTGCTCAGAAAAGCTGTAATGACCAACCCCTATCCATCTGCACATCTCTAAAAGTTGTGCAATCCTCAAAAAGCTAAACACTTGGCTCTCCAATTAGGTGAACCCATGGATCAGCCCTGACTGCTCCTGTGTCTACGCAAGGTATCTTCCCGAGTAGTATTGCGTTTCACAAACACACAATACATCACAGAGAACTCTACACCCCAGACTACCTATATGGGTCCTGCTTGCCATGTTCGTCCTCTGTCAGAACATATTAGATGTTCAGTTTGCCTTATGACAAATGGATTACAGTCACAACACTTCACACAAGTGTGGATGGGACATATGCAGCCTTCTCAATGACTACCCTCTATGTCAAATACTAATGCTCTTTTTGGTTTAGGACATGCATTCTAAGGAATTTAGGCAATGTTCCCCAGCATGTTTGCATTTGTTTCAAGGGTGGACATGCTCACTCAATTTAAGTACTGTTGGGCTTGAAAGTCAGACTCGTATCCACAAACAGGAAACCCTCACCAGCACCCATTTTCACCTAGATTTGATCTGTTTCTATTCTGGGCACTAGACATAGCCACCAAGTAGGGCAGACTTTATATCGGCACACGTAGGTTAACACTAGGTGGTAGGAAATGTATGGATTCCTGCGAACTGTCGAAGTTCCCATCACAGAAATATAAGGAAAATGTGTGACTTCAGGCAAGGCAGGAGGTTTGCAGGGCATTGTGGGTAAGAAAACCTCATGGGATACACGCAAGGCACACCACTCTGAAATGCCCTGGTAGTCTAGTTTGTAGAAATATACAGGTTTGGTAGGTTTCCCTGGATGTCGGCTGAGCTAGGGCTCAAAATCCACAGTTACCAAATTTGCAAAAAAGGGTCAATTTTCAGTGCAAAACTATGATGTGACTATGGTGAGTTTTGGTCCCTTTCCTGTTGTGGCCACTCAGACATACCCACACTAGTGAGGCAGCATTTTTATGAGGAGATTTAGGGGAATGGTGGGTGGTAGGCAATGCGAGGCTCCCTACTGATTAGAGAAGTTTTAATCACAGAAATGTTTGGAAATTGGGTGTTTTAATCAAAGTTTAAGGTTTGCAATTACATGTTGGTAACATTAGCTAGTGAGAGCCACCCAAGTCACCCCACCGGGGACTCCCCTGGTTATCTTATTACCAAAAAATGTACAGGTTTGATAGATTTCCATAGGTGCTGAATGAGCTAGGGCCTAAAATCTACAACTACCCCAGGGCAAAAATAAGACATTTAGAAGTGCTAAAATGTGATGTGTCCATGTTGTGTTTTGGGACATTTACTGTTGCAGGCACTAGGCTTACACACACAAGTGAGGTACTATTTTTTCATTGAGATAGGGATGGGATGCTATATGGAAGGAATTGTGTGACTCCCCAGAGATTGCAGAATTTTCCATCACAGAAATGAGAGGAAAATGTGTGTTTTAGTCAAGGTCTGAGTAATAAAACCTGGTGAGAGCCAAATAGGTTACCCCCCACATCCGGATTCCCCAAGCTATTTAGTTTTCAAAGATGTATTGGTTTGCTAGGTTTCTTTAGGTACTGCCTGAACTATGGTCCAAAAACCACAGCTATTGAAATTGCAAAAAACTAGTCAGTTTTTTGTGGAAAAATATGTGATGTGCCCATGTTGTGTTTTGGGGGTTTCCTCTCACACACAAACAAGTGAGGTACTGTTTTTATCACACCTCTTGGAGAAATGATAGCTGAAAGGGTTCCAGAACTTACCAAGCAGAAATTTGAGGAAAAAGTATTTTTTAGTCAAGGATTGCAATGGCTTCTAGGCACAAACATCTACTGAGAGACATGCAGGTCACAACATCCTGGATTCCCCCTGGTGTCTAGTTTAAAAAAATGCATAGGTTTGCTAGATGTCCCTGGGTATTACCTGAGCTACGGCCCAAAATCCACAGCTTTTCACATTGGGAAAAAGGGTCAGTGGAAAAATGTGGTGCACCAATGTGGTATTTTGACCCATTTCCTGTCACGGGCTCTAGACCTACCCATACAAGTAAGGTACCATTTTTATCAGAAGACATATGGAAACATAAAATAGTAGAACATTTGTTATTACCAATTTAAGTTCACTGCTTTTGGGCCTTTCAAATGTAAGCCTGTGTGTAGGAAAGAATACATCTTGAAATATGCCCTCTGAATCATATGCTAGTATTGGTACCCACAAATTCAGAGATGTACAAATAACCACTGCTCTTAAACTCCATATCGTCTGCCCATTTCAGAAATGCACAGGTTTTCTTGATACCCATTTTAATCTCTACATATTTCACCATATGAATTGGTCTTACTTGGTACACATTGAAAACCATTGTACGATGCAGCTCAGTTATTGACTGTGCGTACCTCGCGTTCCTGGAAAAACTACAAACCCTATAAACCACCACATCTAGAAGGGTCCAATGGAATTACTGGTTGATTGCTTTTGTAAATCAGTCATTATGACAAATATTTACAGGTGAAAAAGTTGTTAAAATATTTTCCTACTTATTTTCAAAATGTCTTTCTTTCAACAATTAGTTTATTATGGAAAACCTTGAAGGATCTACACATATGGCCCCTTGCTAATTCTAAACTTTTATCTACTTTTCGTGGGTTTCAACAATGGTTTCCACCACAAACTAGAAGTAGGTTCAAAGCACAAATAATTGGAAAAATGGGCTACCTCTTCAACCACTTCAGTGCCTCCCTGGTGTGGGTCACGGCCAGTGGCTAACACCAGGGAGGGGGTTAAAAAATCCTCGGGTGAGTCACACCCAAGGATTTTTTTTTTTAAACCTCAGGAGACACAGAAGATCTTCTGTGTCTCCACCTGCCCACCCATGGCGTGCTGATGTCACTGTTTGTTTTTTCCACTGGTGCAGGAAGGAAAAACAGGCCCAAACAGCCTCCCTGATGTTCGGAAGGCCTCGTTTGAAATAGGAGATTCTCCCCTTTCAAACAAGGCCTTCCTGAACTGGTTTCCGGGCCCTTGATCGCAGCTTGGCCAGGAAACACCACTAGACACCAGGGATTTCCCTTGGGGGGCTCGGTCCCCTCCAAAAATGCCCCCCACCCAGGGGCATTTTTTTTTTTTTAAAGGTAAGTTTACCCCCTGGGGGTTCAGATCGCACCCCCCAGGGTTTTAAACAATTTTTAAAATAAAAATACAAAATAAAAAGAAATTTTCAGGGGGTCACCCGTGAGCAGGATGACCCCCTATGGGGGCAATCATGTTTTTAAAAGTTGTATGGTGTTCCTGGGGGCCACTATGGCCCCCAATGAAACCATACAGCTAATTTTAAAAATATATAGATCAATATATATATATCTATATATATATATATCTATTTATATATACATGTATATATATATATATATATATAT
Organism: Pleurodeles waltl; assembly: GCF_031143425.1. Lineage (NCBI taxonomy): Eukaryota > Metazoa > Chordata > Amphibia > Caudata > Salamandridae > Pleurodeles > Pleurodeles waltl. Next base: position 1,074,009,621 of record NC_090437.1, read on the forward strand.
ATATATATATATATATGTATATATATATATATATATATATATATATATATATACACATACATATATATCTAGAGAGAGAGATAGAGAGAGATAGATATGTAGTGATCACTTTAGTCAAGTTTAGTTTAGTTTTAGTTTTAAGGATTTATAAAGCGCGTAGTGACCCGAAGGCATCCCAGCGCTAAACCTAACCTGACCACTGCTAGCAATAGGAGAATTCAGAGAGCTACCTACAGAAAAGAATGGTCTTAAGTTTTTTTCTAAAAAGCAGTTCTGAGTGTTCATGACGGAGTTCAGAGGGAAGATCATTCCAGAGACGAGCGGCCTTGGTGGAGAAGGAGTTGGCCCCCCAGGCTCTCTTAGACCGCAAGATGGTCACAAGTCGAGAGGAGGGGGACCTTAGACTTCGAGAGGGGACATAAAGATATAGCCGCTTTCTGAAGAACATTGGACCCTTATCTTGCAGGGCTCTGTGAACAATGCATAGGGTCTTGAAATAAATACGCTGCTTAATAGGGAGCCAGTGAAGTATGGAAAAAGCAGGCTTAGCGGATAAATGTCTGGGAAGATTGACAAGAAGCCTGGCAGCTGCGTTCTGGACTGTTTGCAGCCTTTTTATGACATAAGCCGGGTCGCTGAGAAAAAGTGAGTTCCCATAGTCCAGATGGGAAAGGATCAGAGTTTGAACAAGGATTCTTCTGGCCATAGGGGGAAGAAGATTAAAGATTTTCCTAAGGACTCTTAAAATGCCAAAGCATGTAGAGGAAACTCTTTTTGCTTGATAATCCATGGTCAGGCGAGAATCCACCCAAAAACCAAGGCTTTTTACCTGGTCCTTGGGAGGAGGAAGATTGTTGAAGGCCTCAGAGTATAGTGAAAGGGGAGGGGCAGGGGGGGCATTGCCTAATACAATGACTTCTGACTTTCCATCATTAAATTTAAGCTTAGACTGGATCATCCAAACTCCAATGTCTTTCATACAACACAAAAGGTTGGCCGCCGACGAATCCCCAGAACTAGATAGTGACACCACAAGTTGAGTATCGTCGGCATAGGTGACCAAAGACAGATTGTAGGGAGCGATCACTTTAGCCAGCGGGGATAGATAAACATTAAAAAGAGTTGGACTCTGGGAGGAGCCCTGAGGAACTCCACAAGTCAATGGAAAGATATCAGAGAAGTAGGCTCGGTCCAGGACTTGAAAAGATCTACCTTTGACGAAAGCGGACAGCCAGGACAATGCTAGGCCTCCTATCCCTAATTCAGAGAGGCTACAGCAGAGAAGGTTGTGATCCACCGTATCAAAAGCTGCGCTGAGATCAAGTAGAATCACGGCTACATGAGACCCTTGGTCCATAAGTTGCCGGGCTGACTCCGTCACTGTAAGGAGGGCTGACTCCGTGCTATGATGGGCTCTGAAACCCATTTGAGTTGGGTGAAGGAGTTCATGGCTCTCTAAGTAGCTGGTTAATTGGTGGTTAACATGTTTCTCCAGAATTATTGTTGAAATGGGAAGGAGAGCAATGGGTCTATAATTCTCCAACAGAGATGGGTTCAATTTCGTTTTTTTTAAAAGAGGCTTAATGATGGCATGCTTAAAAAGAGGGGGGAGGAAACCTAAGGATAGGGAATGATTCAGTATTTTTGTAAGGGGAGGTACAATAATATCTGAAACTCACGAGAGGATGGAAGGAGGGGCGGGGTCTAGGGGGGAGCCCGATTTAATTTGAAGAAGAAGGTTGGTAGTAGCGGTGTCAGTGAGAGGTACAAAAGCGGTTAATGTGCTTCCGGAGAGGGAGGGATCCACCGTTTGGTACTCTACTGTACCTGGGGGAGGAGAAGAAGGGAACCCAGAGTATATCTTGATGACTTTGTCATTGAAGTGAGATGCCAGAAGATTACTGTATTCAGTGGAGGGCTCTGTGGGAGGAGAGGGCATAGGGGTTAAGGTTAATTCCTTAAAAATCTGAAAAATTTCCTTTTGTGAACAGGAGTTTTCTATTCTTATTCCGTAGTAAGAGGACTGGGCGGCTTTAATGTTTTGGTGGTAGAGTCTGACAGATTGCCTATATATTTCTCTTTCGGTGGGACTGTAATTCTTTCTCCAAGATCTTTCTAACCTTTTGCACTTTTTTCTTAATTCGAACAGACAAGGTGAGAACCAAGGTTTAGCCTTATGGGGGGCTTGTTAGATCTTAATTTGATGGGCAGAATACTATCCAAAGAGGAGGAGATCCACTCATTAAATAAATCTGCGGAGGTGGAGGGGCTGCTGACCCCAAAGGAGGTCTGGAGAGCAGCGCGCCATTCCCAAAGAGCCAATTTTGACCAAATGCGACCAAAGGTTAAGGAGGTAGACGGCACATCTGGAGTAACCTTATAAGGGAAAGAGAAAGATAAAAGGCAATGATACGTCCAGGTTAGGGGCTGGGACGGCAGGGTGGTAAGAACAGGGAGATTACTGAATAGGAGGTCCAGCGTATGGCCTTTGGTATGGGTAGGTCCTATTACATGTTGAGTTAAATCAAGCGCAGAGAGAGACGCAAGTAGAGACCTGGCGTGCGGACAGTTTTCATTATCAAGGTGGATGTTAAAATCCCCAAGAATAGTAAAGTTAGGGGATTTACAGATAAGACTAGCTGCGACATCCGGCAAGGAATCTAAAAAATGAGTGCAAGGTCCTGGGGGTCGGTAGAGAAGCATACTGGAAAAGATAAAAGTGGGGGAGAGATAGAGAGAGAAAATTAAGCTTTCACACTCCGGGATATCAGAGGGGAAGGTGGTACACCGAAAGGTATTTTTGTAGATAATGGCTATACCACCACCTCTTCCATGGAGTCGATCTACATGCGCCATAGAGTAGGTGGAGGGTAGAGAATTGCAGATATCTTCTGCTGAGTCATTGCCCAACCAGGTTTCGGTAAGAAACAAGGCGTCAGGGGAAAGATCTTCTATGAGGGTATATATGTGAAGGGAGTGCGCTGGTAAAGAACGACAGTTGAGGAGCAATATGTTGCTCGTTTGGGATGGGGGGGGAGAAGGGGGGTGAAACAGCCTTAGAGGAACTAGGGCAGGCCGGGCAGAAAGAAGAGGCATAGGACCCAGGAGGTACTGAGAGAGGTGGGCCAGATCCTGCCCCTCTGAGTGCGTAAAGCTGCAAGGGAGAGTAGACTAACGTGTCTGTAGTAAAAAGAGCAGCATTTCTGGGCTCTGGGCGCTTCAGGGCGCGGACGGGCGCAGACGGGCTTGCCTTTGGCGCGACTTTGGCGCGTCCGCTGCGCGGCCGGCGTCCTTCCGGCATTAAATGAGCCGGGGGAGCCGAACGAGGCTCAGGAGCCTAAAAACAACTAGACCGCTAACAAAAATGGCGGTCTAGTCGGTCCCAACCAGGAAGTAGGGAGGAGAGAAAAAAAACAAGCAACCGGGGACCACTGAACACGGGCCCCGAGGTTGCTATGAGGTAGAAAACCAAGTTATACCCCCAGAGACACACACAGAAACAAGGATGTGCCCCCAATACATGTGAATCCAGCAAAGAAGGAAATATTTGTTTTTTCCAGTCCCTTATATTTTAAAAAGAATTTCCCCCCCAAAAAGAGTGAAAGCCAAAAAATGACCTTCAGAGGTTAAAAAGCCCAACAAACAATTTAAAAACATTTGTTTCTTAAAATTTTAAAAGATGCTTACACGATCAAATCAGGTGCCAGGCCGGCGTCCTTCCGGCATGTCAGTCAATGTGCATGTGGTTTCCCTGGGGGCTACGATTGGCCCCCAGGAATACCACATCCACATATAAAAGTGATCTCTCTCTATATATATAAATAAATGTATATATATATATATATATATATATATATATATATATATTCACCACCAGTTCATTTGCAGTTGCAGCTTGCGTCTTCAAAGCAATGTACACACTTCCATACTTCAACTGACACTTTTCAACTGTAGCTTTTAGGCAGCAATAAAAAAGTCAAGTAAGTCTTGTGGTTATGTTTCTGCTACAAAACGATCTGACTTTTGTCTAGTGGCAGTTTTGATGCCATAAATAGCACATAAGATTTATATGCGTACTGCAAAGATCAAATCTGTATTTTATGTAGATAGCTGAGTAGATTAATAAAGTTAGCCATTACCTGCGCTATAATACAAATGAAATATATGTGCGGGGGCTATGGAGAGATGAAAGGCATTTTTGCTGGGTGGCAGTGAGGAAATCCGAGGAGGAGGTTATGGGAGTAGGAGCTCCAATAATGATTGTTGGACTGCGCACAAGAGGCGCTAAAGACTGTGACGATTGGTACGTGACAGTGTGTGATAGTGTGTCTTTTTTTTAGTGTCTTGAAAGAACGTGCTGATTGAGGGAAGAAGTGAAGGTAAGGTGACCTCTACTGTTGCACATATCACACACACACACACCCACCAGCAATTTTGTGACTGTCTACATAGGCTAGTGTTTTTGAGCAACAATTTAGTCAGTAGCAGAGATGGCATCTCGTTGGATGGCTGCTGCTCAAGCACTCACTCGGGTTACAGATGACAGTTCTGATGTAGGATCAGAGACTGAGAAAGCAGATATTGAGACAGCATCTGGGGGATAGGACAATGGTGCAGACTCTGGGAGTGATGTTTCAGTCGGAGGAGTCCCATTCGATAACTACTCTTCCATTGATCATGAGGGAGGTGATGAGGACAGTCCTGCTGTCCCTTCGCAAGCACAGTCTGTGCAGCGGGGCAATGGCGGGTTAGCCCATCCCAGAGAGCAGGTGCATGCAGCGGCAAGCACAGAGACAGTGCTCTCTTGAGAGCTCCCCAATTTAGTTCATCTGCAATGCCCAAATCATATTGTGGAGACATCAAAATTATCTATCACAAAACAACCTGGTTTTGTAAGGCAGGCACCTGCGTTTTTGGTCCTGGGCTCAGCGGCCTTTTAGGGAAACCTACCAACCCAGATATTTCTGGAAACTAGACATCCAGTGGAGTCCACAGAGGTGTGACTTGTGTGGATTCCCCAAAATATTTCTCACCCAGAATACCCTGCAAAGGTGAAATGTTGACTAAAAACTAAATTTTGACTTGCATTTCTGACACACACACTACAGGAATATGCTGGAATCCACAAAATTCCTACCACCCTGTCCTGATAAAAAAGCTACCCCACTTGAGTACCTGTACCTAGTGCCTGTGTCAGGAATGGATCACTCCAGGGTCAACAGTTGCCCTCATGTAAGGACCAACATTGACCGTTGTGTGATCCATTCCTGTCACGGGCACTAGGCCTACCCACACAAGTGAAGTACCATTTTCATCGGGATACGTGGGGGAATGCTGGGTGGAACAAAATTTGTGATTTCTCTCAACTTCCAGAACTTTCTGTCACCGAAATATGAGGAAAAAGTGGTTTTTTGCCAAATATTGAGGTTTGCAAAGGATTCTGGGCTACAGAACCTGGTGAGAGGGCCACAAGTTATCCCATCCTGGGTTCCCCTAGGTGTCTAGTTTTAAAAAATGCACAGGTTTGGTAGTTTTTTCTAGGTACCGGCTGAGCTAGAGACCAAAATCCACAGCTAGGCACTTAGCAAAAAACAGGTTCGTTTTCTTTGGGAAAATGTGATGTGTCCATGTTTTGTTTTGGGGAATTTCCCACCACTGGCACTATGCCTACCCACAAAAGTGAGGTACCATTTTTATCAGGAGACTTGGGGGAATGCTGGGTGGAAGAACGTTTGCGGCTCCTCTCAGATTCTAAAACTTTGCAACACCAAAATCTGAGGGAAAAGTGTTTTTTGCCAAATTTTGAGGTTTTCAAAGGATGCTGGGTTACAGAACCTGGTGAGAGCACCACATGCCACTCCAATCTGAATTCCCCTATGGGTGTCGATTTTCTAGGTTTTTCTAGGTGCCAGCTGAGCTAGGGGCCAAAAACAACAGCTAGGCACTTTGCAAAAACACATCAGTTTTCATTGGAAAAATGTGATGTGTCCACGTTCTGTTTTGGGGCATTTCCTGTTGCTGGTACTAGGCTTAACCACACAAGTGAGGTACCATTGTTATTGTGAGACTGAGGGAAATGCTGGGTGGAAGGAAGTTTGAGGCTCCTCTCAGATTCCAAAACTTTGCAGCACCGAAATCTGAGGGAAGAGTGGTTTTTTTTGCCAATTTGTGAGGTTTGCAAAGGATTCTGGGTAACAGAACCTGGTGAGATCCCCACAAGTCACCCCATCCTGGATTTCCCCAGGTGACTAGTTTTCAAACATGCACAGGTATGGTAGGTTTCCCTAGGTGCCGTCTGAGCTAGAGGCCAAGATCCACAGCTAGGCACTTTCCAAAAAACACATCAGACTTCAATGTAAAAATGTGATGTGTCCATGTTGCGTTTCCTGTTATGGCAATTAGGCCTACCCAATCAAGTGAGGTACCATTTTTATCAGAAGACTTGGGGACACACAGAATAGCAGAACAACTATTATTACCCCTTGTATTTCTCTACATTTTTTCCTTCCAAATGTAAGCCATCTATTTGAGAAATGCTGTGTAATTCATATGCTAGTATGGGAACACCAGGACTCAGAGATGTGCAAATAACCACTGCTTCTCAACACCTTATCTTGTGCCCATTTTGGAAATACAAAGGTTTCCTTGATACCTATTTTTCACTCTTTATATTTCACCAAATGAATTGATGTACACCAGGTATACAATGAAAACCCATTGCAAGATGCAGCTCTTTATTGGGTCTGGGTAACTAGGGTTCTTGATGAACCTACAAGCCCTATATATCCCCACAACCAGAATAGCCCAGTAGACTTAACGGTATCTTATTTTTGAAATGACATCGGAGGAAATAATTACAGTATAAAATGTGAAGAAAACATTTTTCACCTCAATTTCAACATTTTTTTTTTATTTTAGCTGTTATTTCCTGTAGTTCAAACCTTATGGGATCTACACAAATGACCCCTTGCTGAATTCAAAATTTGGTTTCCTTTTCAGAAATGTTTAGCTATCTGGGATCCAGCATTGGTTTCACACCCATTTCTGCAACTAACTGGAAAGAGGCTAAAAGCACAAAAAATAGTAAAAATGGGGTGTTGAGACGGGGCCACTCACCTGAAAAGAAGTGTGTCTGCAGGGGGGATGGTATGCCCCCCAACCTCCTGGAACACGTCTCAACAGTTCCTGGTGGACACAGAAACCCAGACAGGTGTCCCAAAAGGAAAGAGGGAGTGGAAGAGAAAGAGTCAAAACACTGCCACATCTTGCTGATCCAGCCAGGCACCCTCTATCTTCGGGGGGCAGGTTGTTGTTGACAGAGTGATAGTAGAGTTAGTGCCCTCAACTTCCTTGAAACTGAATCTCACTTTCTGATATGGGTACAGGAGCGGTACAAGAACACCGGGATGCTCCCGCACTTTTCTTGGATAATAATAACTGCTGGAACAATTACTAACACTGCATTACCTAAAATCCAAACTGAGTATCATAACAATAAGTACTGCGACACCAGGACTGGCTTCACAGAGATTCACTGTTGCACACTACAATTCGAACTGTGGTTGCACTTATCATGCACAAGAAAGACAAACAAGGGCATTAATTATATCACATATAACTTTCCTGCATGCATAGGTTTAAACTAAAAGGAACAAAAACAATCCAAGAAATACAAATGTCCACTCTGGGTTCAAACAGTTAGGGTGGCACAGTTTGGTTTGGTTTCACTCTGTGTGTGAAAATCCCTTCAACAAGCAAATTCCTCAATCCTGAAACACAGGCATGAATGACACAATTGAAATCCAAGAGTTATGCTTTTAGAGAAAGAAAAGTCACATAAATGCTCTTTTAAAATTGCACTGTCACTTTTTGTAGTACTTGAGCTCAAACAGATTTCCTGAAGCACATTTAGGCAAGTAACTACAATAATAATGTAGAATGTTGAGAAATTCATTTGTCTCTTCAAGATAAGCACTCTGCCAAAATACGAGGTCTGAAATACACCAGCTGTTCGAGGAAAGCGCAGCGCTCAAAGAACAAACTCCCTGGTGAATACTAATCACTTAGCTGCAGTCTTTTCCGGAGTGATGGAGGAATGCCTGGTGTCAGCTGGTACAGGAACGAAGAAAAGAATTGCCTCAAAAGTCCTGAATACGAGGATGACAGCAGGGGCTGGACTGCCAAATCAGATGCTGAGATCAGGAAGCCAAACAAAGCCAAGCAGGGAGACATGCTTCACTCTTCTATTTATAGCCAATCAGGAAAGGTGTTGAGTTTCTACATGTGGATGAGTCACCACACCCAATTAGAAGCACACGTCTACACCACACCCCATTAGAAGCACATGTCTACACCTGCTCACACTAGCAAACAAACATTGGTAAAACAAGCATTGATAAAATCAATTGTGTAACACAGCACATTATGTTTACTTAGAAACAAGAAGGTTTACCAAAGAACAGAGATATGATTTAACCCTAATCCCTGGGGATGCTGACAGATAAAACAGGAGGCACCTTGGGGATTCCTGACATGAGGTATGTCCCAGTAAAATGCCAAAATTGTGTTGAAAAATGTGGTTTTCTGATTTAAGTCTGCCTGTTCCTGAAAGCTGGTAAGATGGTGATTTTAGCACAGCAAACCCTTGGTTGATGCCATTTTCAAGGAAAAAAAACACATGCTTTCTTCTGCAGCCCTTTTTCCCATGTTTCTGAAAAAACATTTTTTAGCTGTATTTTGGCTAATTTCTTGGTTTCCTCCGGGGGAACCCACAAACTCTGGGTACCTTAAGAATCCCTAGGATGTTGGAAAAAAGGACCAAAGTTGGCATGGATAGCTTATGTGGACAAAAAGTTATGAAAGCTTAAGCGCGAAATACCCCAAATAGCCAAAAATGGGTTCACCCACAGGGGGCGGGGGAGATCCAGCAGCTAAGGGGTTAAAATATTCCAAAGCTGTGGTATACAAATAGGTTTTTTGATTCAGCAAACAATTTATTGATGCACTTCTTATTAAAAAAAAAAAAAAACACTTTTACCCAGAGCATTTTTTTCCTATTAAAAAAAAAACCTCAAAATATAACTATATTTTGACTATTTTCTCGGTCCCCAACAAAGGAATCCACAAATCCTAGGTGCCTTTTGAATCCCTAGAATGTTGGCAAATAAATTGTGCAATTATGTGTGGATACCCTAAAGAGCCAAACAAGGTTTCAGCACTGAGCAGAAAAGGCCCAGAAGTTAAGGGGTTAAAGATTCTAGTCAAATCATGAAATGTTAGTTATCCAGAAGGGAAACTCCCCAACACTTAAACAAGGTTTGAAGTGAGGTTGGGAAAATTTAAGCAGGCGGTGTCAGCAAATGAAGCCTCTAGTGTATAACCTAATGAAGATTCCAATTACACAAAATATATATATATATTTGCTTGAGAAAACAGCAATAAATTAAGTATTGGTCTTAAAAGAGACAGCTGGGCATTTGCCTTCATAGGTGAACAGACACAAATCTAAGTGTATATCTTAGTGATGAACAATTAAAATACTAAATTAATCAATCTGGACACTCCACTCCACTTCTTACTGTTCTGACAGAGAAGGAATCAATCAAAACGAAACATTTGCAAACTCCTGGTGTCAGCCCTCTTTCTATGAATCATGCAATGAAAGATTTAGGATTGTGACCATTATAATTACCTTGTAAGTGAGGTTTCATCTCAACCAGTTCTTCTCATGCACAGGTGTTAAAATTTACTGCTCAGCTCATTAAGAGATACATTCAATGGCCTTCACACAGATTTTAATGATAACAGCTTTCGTCTAATGATCATACTTTTGAAATTCGGCTCCTGAAAAAAGAAAAATGACTATGCATAGAAACAACAATGCAATTGACATGTGTTCTCTAAATCAAGGGCTACAGTGACTATGGCTAACTTAACATGAACACTCTCCAAGCATAAAGAATCATTATTGTAAAAATCACTAATAATAGACAATCTAATAATAAAATCACACTTGAAGATAAGTAAGCACTGATTATATGTGATGTGCATTAGCATGTAATCAAACAAAAATACTAGCTCTGATCAAAATGTACTTGAAGGCTCCTTAACTGGAACAGAACAAATGGTCACTTTAAAAAAAAAAAAAAATCACAATAAACCAAACAGACAAGTAATCAGAAGAATAAACCACTGTAGACCAAGAGAAAGTAGAGGCAACAGAGGAAAAAGATTAGGCAGGGGTGGGACTTTCTCCTGCATAGACACCACAAACACAACATGGAGAGAAAGTGGTGCAGAACAGGAAGCTATCATAACATCCAGTCGGTGTGAAAGAAATATGCTTTTATTAATTTATTAACTCATATTTTATCAGACATTGAAAGGTCTGTCATAGAGAATGTTATCTAAGGAGTCCACAAAGTTTGTATCTGTCCCTGAACCTTCCATGGCATTTCTCAGGGGTCAGCCCAAATTTAGAAATAAGGATGGCTTTCATGGGGGCACACTTGGTCTGGTCCTCTAACTCAAGTGTAAGAGGAGGGTACTTCTCCACTGTAGGCATATACCTCCACAAGCTACCCACCCGTACTCCTCTGGGACCTTGTTTATCCTCAGAGCTACCTCATATACAGAAAACAGTTTATCAATATCAACTCTAACCATAGAGTTGGACACCAGTTACTGTGATATGTGGGCCCTCACCTCCCAAACGGACACTGCTGGTACACTGACACCACCTTTGCTAGACTCCACCTGCTTGGATTTTATGAGCAGCTCTATCAAATTCCGTTTATGAGGCAGAAGTAATTCCTTTTTAGCTAAGACTTTCTCTGCTCAGCTTTCCTCTTCTCTGCCTGTAGCTTTATCTTGGCCAGCTGAAGGTTGAGCTCCCACTCCACAATCCTCTCATCCAGCTCCTCTGGGGTCAGCCCCTGGCAGGCACCAAGCTTCTTGCCCCATCCTGGGCATCCTAGGCATCCAATGGTGTTGGGGTCTTCTGGCAGGGTTGGACTCTTCTTGCAACTCAGGACACAGGACTGGGTACACCGTCTCCTTATGGTCCGATAGTGCTCCTCCCACTTCATTATCATCACCTTGGTCATTTCCTGAGGTTGACTGCCACCTCTACACCTCCTCAAAATATCTGAGGGCTACCAGAACATCTAGTTTGATAGCCTCCTTGTCTGTCTTCAGACCCTTCTTTTTGCAGAATTTCACTAGCTCAGCCCTGCTGAGGATGTCCCAGTTGCCCATCTCCATGGTGCAAAAAAGGAGGTAGGGAAGTTAATTTTAAAAGAGAAAACACCCAATTGAAAAATGGAAAATGGAAAAAGAGATCAACTGTAGGGTCCATATTTATCTGGAATGTTTATGTAGCACAAAACACAGTATGGTACTGTACAAACACAATTCCTGATCCATACCGCTGAACACCAAGGTGACAAATTGGGTGGTTGGTTGACTGTGATGTGAGCTCCGATCAAACAACAGCTACAATCTCTATAAGGGTGAAACAAAAAAAGTTAACCTGTGCTTAACTTTGGGTAGCTTGGCACAAACACTGTCAGGCTTTACTTAGATGCAATTTGTTGACTACTTATGCAGCACATAAACAGAAATAAATTGTAAACACAACATAAAAAAACCATACCAATTTAGAAACAAATGAATACATTTTTAATAAATTATTTGACATCAAAATGACAAAAATCATGTCAGAAGAGTCAGAGTTATACATTTTTAAATTTTTTAGTACAAACTAGTGCCTAAAAAATCAAAGCACAGACCGCAGACATCTAGTCATGCGAGACCACGTCAAAGTCAACAAATATGGCCAACCGCAATGGGCCCAGTCAGTGTTTACCTTTTGACTTCGAAATTGTAAGGAAAATGTTCTTAGTAGGTAAAGTTCAGTTGGGCAAGGCTGCAGGGGGTGTCCAAGGAAGAAGTGTCATCATTAGGAAGCCTCTTAGCCAAACATGTTCTAAGTCTAAAGTTTGGGATTGTGGCTAACAGAGCACCTTCAGCATCACTACCAAGGGCCCAGGGCTGTAAGGACACCACTTAGGGGTTTAGGAATCACTCAGGTTGGGTCCAGGTGCAGTTTCAAGATGGTTGGAGACTTTTCTGTCACTGAGGCTCTGACAAGGAAGCCAGCCAACTAACCTTTGAAGCCACTCCGGTAGTCCTGGGTTCAAGTGATGAGACAGTGCTCAAGCAGGATGAGGCAGACCTCCAAGGGTTCAACCTAGGCTCCAGGAAGCAAAGAAGTCCTTCTAGGTGCAGCAAAACAGTGTTGTGGAGTACACAGAATGCCACAATAGCTGGTAGTCTTCTGAGAGTCCTTCCACTGGTCCAGAAAATGAACTGAAGAGTGGGTCTGAGGGTCCTATTTTTATTCCTGGTGGTTTCTTCGAAGTTGGAGAAGTTTCTAGAGAATTTAGTTTGAAGTGCTTGAAGTTTCCTGACTCTCCTCCCCTGGCTCCAGATTGGCTGCGACTCAAAGTCCCGAAGGTCCTACTCCATTTTATTTAGGCCCGACTCCATGTTTGATAATGGAAGGTGCCATCTTCTCAATCGTAGACAATGGAAGTCTCCATCTTTCACAATTTATACAGAATCCTTGCCATATCTGCCATTTCACACATATATCGTCTGACCTTTTCTTTCTAAGAACTGTGAAAACATCAAGGCATTCAATTAATTACATAGTTGCAACACCTGTTCTTCTCTTTCTAAGGACTGTGAAAGCAGCAAGGTATTTGATTAATGACATAGATGCAACACTTATGTCAGAAATTCCATTTTCTCATATGATTTAGTATATAAGGACTACCACTTGACCATTTGTCAGGAGATGTCCTTCACCCAGATTATTACATGAGATTCTGCCAGAGATGGTCTCACCTACTACCAGCACACCTCGCCAATGCTGCCTTTCACCTGAAGCCTGAAACCAGTAAAGCTGAGTCCCAGAGGAAGACTACACCATCTGTTTCCCCTTCACAGGGAACACTGTCTTGACTCTTCATCCCTCTCCTGATAAAGTCAGCCTTTGCCCTCAACAATGAAAGCAGTGCATCTCTTCTTCCTAAGAAACTCTTGACTGGAAGTTGCTGTACCTTTCATGCTCTTGTAGTGTAATGCGTTGAAGTAGGCATTAGGATGTTAGGTTCTAGATGACATTTTTAACTATGTTAGACATTTTCATTTTATTCTTGTTATTTATACTCTGTCTTTGTGCTGTTTTCATAATATTCTGTGTATTTACTTTAGGCATACTGAGAAACAGATTATTATTAAAGTTATAAATACTTTTTATTTAAAAGTGCTCTTAATTTTTGGGACAGTGTGTTTGATACTGAGAATGATGAAATAATGTTTGTTACTATTAGCATGGTCCCCCAATCCCTGACCCCTTTATGGGATTGTTAGCAACCCAGAAGCAATACCTCTATTTAAATTACAAATTTTGTGGTGTTTTGCTGGGCTACAATAACCTGTCTCGCACATTCATCGATGATGCAATGAGGCAAGTCTACCTTTGTCACCCATGGGTGGGTCGCACCTCTTGTAGAGCTACACCAAAGTCATAGTATACACAACAGCTGTATGAATAATGCAGGGGTGACAAGTCCTCTGTGTGAAGGTAGAGCACAGCACATTCAATTGTGCCCAGCTCTAGCCACCTTACCAATTCAGCTAGCAGATGGCCCGTTCTTGCACAGCTAATCCCTCTATTGTGTGACACTCTGGGAGAAATTCACAAAGTCTAACTGCCAGTTACACCCAGTCATGTGAAACACTTTGGAAACTGAGGGTCCAAAAACTAGTTGGAGAGGGCACCCTGTGCCAAGGGCACAGGTTTGTGGGATAGGGGTATGTGGGAAGGAGGCTGTGGGCCTGCAGAGTGAACTCACTGGGGCTGTTCCAGGCCAGCACAACATCTGCCATGTCTTGGTGGTCTAGCAGAAGTACCAAGTCATGATGGGCCAGGTATTGATCAAACTCCCAGAAATGAAGCAGCTTCAGAGGGACATGTGTGAACAAATGAAGGCCCATGTTAGAAATTGAGCCTTTGGATGGAAGTCAGGTTACCCCCGGTCCAAGCAAGGACCCTCACTCTTGTCAGGGTAAAGGAGAATCACCCTTAGTTAACCTCCACTCACCCCCTTGGTAGCGAGGCATGAGCAGGCAGGCTTAACTTCAGAAGCAATGTATAAAGTAGTTGTACCAACACACACAGTAATACATTGAACATACTATGAAATGGACACCACATAAGTTTAGAAAATTAGGTAATAATTATCTAAATCAAACAAGAGCAAAATGACAAAAATCCAACATACAAAAGTCAAGATATGAATTTTCAAAAGAATAAGAGTCTGAGGGCCTGATGCACAAAGCAGTTTGCATGTTGCAAACAGCGAATTTCGCTGTTTGCGACGTGCAAAAAGCACTTTGCAATGCACAAACCTCGTTTTGCGATTCGGTAGCCTGATTACTGAATCGCAAAACGGGTTTGCGAGTTGCAATTAGGAAGGGGTGTTCCCTTCCTAATTGCGAGTCGCAGTGCAATGCAGGATTGGTTTGTGACCGCGAACGTGGTCGCAAACCAATCGCAGTTTGCACCCTTTTGAAATGGGCAGTAACCCATTCGCAAAAGGGAAGGGGTCTCCATGGGACCCCTTCCCCATTGTGAATGGCACTGCAAACATGTTTTGAGAGCAGGCAGTGGTCCTGTGGACCACTGCCTGGTCTTAATAAATGAAACGAAAAAGTTTCATTTTTCGTTTTTGTAATGCATCTCGTTTTCCTTTAAGGAAAACTGGCTGCATTACAAAAAAAAAACTGCTTTATTAAAAAGCAGTCACAGACATGGTGGTCTGCTGTTCGCAGCAGGCCATCATTCGCAAGGGGGTCACAAATTGCGACCCACCTCATGATTATTCATGAGATGGGCCTTTGTGACACCCTTGCGAGTAGCAGATGGTGTCAGGGACACCATCCAACATTCAGAATTGCGACTCACAAATTGCGACTCGCTCTGACTCACAATTTGCGGGTCGCAATATGGAATGTTCCTACATATGGCCCTTAATCCTTAGAAAAGAGTACAAATACTGTAGTCTCACAAAGTACCTGGTTAGGGTAAAAACAAAAAAAAATCACGGGCGAGGCCATGCGTCATTTCCTTCTCCGGTTGGATCGGCAATGTGTTGTTTATCTCCCTCGCAAGAAAATGATGCACCGATTTCCAGATAGGGCACCTCGGATCCGCGCAGAGTCACTTGACTTGGACGCCCAGGCATGATGCGCACATTTGGATCCATTTATCTAGGCAAGGAGACTTTATTGCCAAGCAATTAAATTTCTTTTAATATGATGGTTGTAAATGCCAGATACATATGTGCATCACAGCATGACCTGTGTTTGCATCTTGTTTGAATCATTTGAGGAACTTGTAAGGATTCTGTATTGTGCCACAGCTCTTTCACCCCACATCTGGCCTTGCCAAAGTGTTCTTTGGAAGGCATATCATGACTCACTGTGCCCTTCAGGTTGCCACACAAGCTACAATGATGACGGCCACATGATGTACTGTCACACATGGATGTAATGGAAATGTGAGTGTCATGTAGCTTTTGTATGCTCAGTCTAAAGAGACCAGGGCCTGTCAAATGTATCATGTATGGGACTTACTCTATGCTGTGGGAGAGCCATTGTGGCTATGAAACTGTGGCACTATGCCCACTCCCTGTAGACCTGCAGATTCTGTCATGTGGCCAATATGAGACTGTAGTGCCAAAACGTTCCCTGAACGCCTCAGTACATTGACTAGATTAGGTATGGGTACTGAGGTAAATCTCTGGACAATTCCATATGTGCATTTTGCATCATTGTCAATATATGTCCTTAACTCATACCAACATCACAAAATCAAAGAATGGAGTGTTAAAACTTTTCAGACACTCACCCCTGTCACTGATCTAAGTTTAATCTGTCATTAGTTTGCTAGCCATGTCACCTCAGTGTGCACCCAGCCATATGCAAATCAGTTGTGAACCTGTTAACCATGGGAACAGTCCAGCCAGGATTGCCGAGCCAGGTCCTCCCTTGACTGGAAAAAAGCATCCCTGGACTGGTTGCAGGGTACCACCCTTCATCAGCCAGGCTTGCTTGAATCCAGTGTCGGAGCGAGCAAGGGACCCATGTCTTTGAATCATGGGAGGTCCCCTACTTTCAAAGCTCTGTTGTCACATAAGTCATATTGGTCCAGTACAGGTGTATTGCACAATTCACAAAGCCACAGTGCAGATAGTGTGTAGATATGAGGGAGGCCATGACGTAACTTAATAGCTTGGTTACATAGCAAAATTTGAACCAAACGTGCCTTTGTGTGTTGGATTCCATCTCTGAAGGTTTGCCACATATCTTCAAAGGTGTGTGCTGTGGTACAGGTACATACCACAGAAACCCTGAAGTGGCATGAGTTAGCATTTGGTAGCCACATGTCCACACATGCACAGGGTAGAAACTTTCTATGCTGACCACGCCAGCCCTTTCATTGTCACTGAAGTCTTAGTATGAAGTCTGTACTTGGGTATTTGCTTGTAGGAACTGTATGCATTGAGTCATTGTTGCAGAGTGCAAAAGTGTTGGTCCAGTCAGTTCCAAGGAGTTTACCATTCAGAAGTCACATTTATGTGTAGTGTTTCATTGTGGCTTGCATGACAGTACATGTTGCTGGACCCAGGGCTGTCTGATGTCAGTAGGCTTCCTTAGTCATCGTAGTCCAAGAGCACGGTAGTGGGTTAGTCTGCAGATGACTCCAAAAGCGTGTAGTCATGTCCCTGTAATTATCAGCATGTGTTGACAAATTGCAGAATTGTTTTAGTGTTTCTGACATGTGTGTGTCACAACAATTTGTGCAAGCACTTGTGTTTATAATAATTTCATTTGTCTCTTGAATCCATACAGGTCAACACCCATCATAAAAAAGGGATTTGGAGAACCATCTCCTGGAAGGTGGAGACCGTAGGGATCCATTGCTGGCAGAGTGGCCACTGTAGGAAGACATAGGAGGACCTGCGACGCTGGACCTGGAAGATCGCTGAGGTCCAGCTGAGCCTGCCCTCCGAGCGAGGGCAGGGCGCGTGTTATAGCCTGACTCCTAATGACTTACATTCTTGTGGTGGCCTACCAGGAGCTTGACGGGCATGCAAGGGGAGCACAGCAGCCACAAGGGGGTGAGTACAGGGCATATTCCTGCCTATCACATTGCCAAACTTTTGTGTTAAGTTCAGCCATCTCCCCTTGAAGATTGGGGATGGGCACTGTGTGACTCACAAGATGAGTAGCTGTTTGTGTATGTATGGAAGTTAGTACATGCTGATGTGTCTTGCCTATTACCCCAAGGACCTAGGACACAACTGAGAACAGTCCACAAACAATTTGCTTTCCAGGGCCAGCACATGGCTGTGTACAGTGCTCAATTAAGTAATGTTGTTTGTTGTTGTGGGTGTGATTTGTGTGCAACTGCTCACTACTCTTCAGTGTGACAGCCCGAACAAAATGAAGTGATGGATCACTGTCCTCAACCATGTAGCAGCTCAAGTGAGTAAATCGGCATCTGCCCCCCAGAAGCCACTTGTCTTCAGTGTGTCATGAGTGCTGGTGCCTGACTACTGGCTGTCATGTGAAGGTGGCCATCATAAATGAGACATCACATATATTGTTCTTTGGGTGCAGTTAAAGAACAATACTTTCCCTTGGTGTGGGGATGTCCATTGACATGATTTGTGTGACATCACTGTTGCCAACATTCCTTGTGCCTACATGGTAGCACGTGTTACTTTCAATGTTGACAATTTATTTTCCACCGCTGTTTCATGCATAGTCTACTTGTGCCTATGTTCATGGGATGATATCTGTATTCCTTCACATATAGGTGCATGCTAACATGTGTTTAGAATTGGACATGTCATGGGCCTACATTTCATGTGGTGCCACAGCCAGGAGTGTCTCACCATTGATTGGCGGCTCACACATACCCTCACCCATCATTGCATGTCATTTGGCTTGTACAACTGAAGTAGCAATGAAGAACATGACAGGTATGACTGCAGTTTTTACCCTAAATGTGCATTTCAATGCCATTGATGTGGCATCATGTTGCAAAGTGCTCTGCAAATGTGAAATGGAGAAGGCTCATTACCTGACTGTTGGCATGCATCATGGAGTTACTTACAGTTAAGTGGGAATCATTTGCAGTTGTGTAAAACTATTCATCCAAGGAAATCTGTGTTTGCAGGACCAAAATGGAGACAGTGATGTAGCATCCCATTAGGAAACATGTTGAGGGCTGTCTACAAGTACTTGAGAATCCCTGGGCCTCTCTAACATTCAAAGGCTTCTACTGATGAAATCCGAGTATATCATTGTCAGGGGCGCCATTCAAGAGAGTTGATTTCCCAAGGGCTAGCTGATTCATTGTGTTGTGGATTTTGAAGGCATATCTTCCTGATATTTTGCACAATGTTTCTACAGCATACATTTACATGTTAGATGTGCAGTACATCTGAGCAACATTAGTTGAAGCTCCATGACTCAGTTAGGACAATTTACACATGGTGAGCATTATTTATTTTTTCTAGTATGACATGGGTATTTCCATGTCACCTTCTTCAGGTTACTGTACTTCTGTCAGCAACATGCCAGAATTGTGGACCATCATTTCATATTATTGTTGTCCTGTTTATGTGACAAATAAATGTATGCATGACCTTATGTAGGATCTGTAGGAACGTACTAGGCATTGACCTACTATTGTATGACAACAAGTAACTCAGGTATACTACATGAGGCAAAACCATTGAAGTTGATGAGGTCTCCTACTTGTTCAATGGCTACTGTGTTGCACAACTTCACCCATGCAATTGGAGTTGTCTGAGATTCTGATTTTCCTGGGCAACTGTTGACAACTCATGTAGCATGCATGGATATGGTGTGGTAAATGTAGGAGCCACTTTGATGGACTTTGTTGCTGGGGCTTACTTTACATCATGATTATGTTTGCTAATCGCAGCTGTTGCTCAAGTATGATCAGGAACATGCAGTGACCCTATTTCTCTTTGTTTTTGTGGCATCATCCTAGGCAAGTGAAGAAGATAGGGCGGAACCAAGTGGGGAAGCTTCTGGCCACGGTACCTCCAATCATGACACCACCAACACGGAGGGACCCAGTGGCCTTGAGGATGAGGGGAGTGCCACAGAGGACACAGGATTGACTTTGTCATCATTTTATTATACCTCCAGTGCCCACTCCCTAATGGTGATGCATCAGGACCTGCTCTTGCACCATCCTTGTCAGCCACACCTACTTCTATCACAACCCTCCCTGTTGCTCCCCAACCAGTTGGCTGTGCCCACTTACCTAAGAGGGTGGGTATCTCCTTCGCCCCTGGCACCTCCCTGTAAGTCCCTATTAGCCCTGCACTGCTGAGTGAGGAAGCTATTGACCACCTGAGGAGTATTTCTGTGGAGCAGACAGTCATTGTGAATGCCATCCAGGATTTGCATGGCCAACGTCAGTAGACAAATGCGTACCTGGAAGGTATTCAGAGTGACATGTCTGATCTACAAAGATCATTTTAGGCTCTGGCCTCCTCACCGATGGCAGCCATCCATGCCCCACAATCCTTCCCCCACCATGTCCCTCTTCACAATCCAAATTCCCTATTTCCCTACCAGTTCCAAGCACACCGACACATCCACACATACCCACCTCAAAACACACACAAGCATCACACAAAGATACAAGAACCTCAAGATACACCGACATGTAAACATGCAACAGTTGCCCACAAACACCACAAAAGCCCCCATTTCCACAGACACCCCTACCACCTCCACTGACCCACCATCACAACCACCATACCTACAGACACCACCACAACACCCAGTGACACATCCACTACACCCACCCTACACCCAGACAACACCTCACAACCCCCAGATCCACACACCTCAGACACCATACCCCCGGCCACCACAACACCCACAGACACATACATCACATCACCTATACCCCCAGACACCACCCTAACACACACAGACACATCTACCACATTCACCATACTCACAAACACTACTCTAACACACACGGACACATCCACCACATCTGCCACATCTAACATATCCACAGACACCACCTCAACACCCATACACACATTCACCACTCCCACATCACCCAGCACCTCCACCTCACAGCCCCCTAAGACATGAAACCCCCCACACACAATGGGCACAACCCAAACACAAGCATACCTCACACATGCACACACCAAAGGCATCAACACCCACAGGCAAGACTACTACTCCCTCAACCTCTAAATCCCCAATCACTTCTGATGACCCTACCCGTTTCTTCCAAGAATGTTTCCTTTTCAACCTTGCCTTTTCCGCTGTAACATTCACCCCCCTCCCAAACCCAAAAGGCCCTCACCTACATCCCAACCCATCCCTTCCACATCAAATCCTCCCTATCACACCTGCCCCCTGCAAGCACATATACTCCTCCCCTAAAAAAATAAGCCCACTGCTCAGAAGAAGCAGTAAACCCCTCCCAATCCCACCCATCCCAAATCCCACACAAGCATGTTTCCTGAGGTGCCTGCATGCCCACTTGATGCCTCTTCCAGTGGAGGTTCCTTGGTAGTGATTGGAGTCAAGCTTGGGCACAACCATGTGCATGGACTTGTATTTGGACTGGCCAATGGCCTATGTTCTTCAGCATTTGTTGTTAATAAACCCAAGTTATTGTTTTGTTGGGTACACATTTCTCCTGCCATTACTTTTCTACCTTTTTGTTGTTTTTGAGTAATTTGTGATGTATGCCTACAGTTGTGTGTGTTTTACCCTGATTGCCAATCCATTTGCTGTTGTTCTGAAAATCTGACTTTGTGGGCAGTGCTGGTGTCACCCAGGAAAAGGGTAGATGCTCATTGCAGGGACATATGTTTGTTAATCAAATTGGGGTGTCACTGCATTGAGGAATGTTTAATAAGTGTTCCATTGTGGGTTGGTCAATGTCAGTATGTATAGTGTTAGAAATATCCCCCTGTACATTTGACTCATGTGTGGAAGTTAAGGTTTTTTTTGTCCACACAGGGAGGATGTTCAATTGTGCTACCCTCCTTTACATTTGACTGACCATTTGTCAATGTTGATGTGTGTACCTTCCAGCTATTTCATCTACATGTATGGCCCATGCTATTACTGGTGTATTTGCTTTCTTGACTTGCAATTACACATTTGGCAGATTGGCATGTCACTTGGCTCTACTATTGTTCATCCCTGAGATAAATGTAGGGCCAATTCCTATGCAAATGGTGTTCTGGGGCATGTGCAAAGTGAAATGCGCCCCTGGGCAGCGTCCTTCCAGGAATGCTCCTCATGCCTCCATCCCTATTTTGCAGGTATTGTTTGCATTGTGAGCTTTGGATATTTGTCCTTCAAAATATCGTGTATCCCTTTGACCTTCCATTGTGTTGCAATGTGGGTGATATGAGTGGGTCCATTTCTGGGATGTTTCATGGGAGGGGTGTTTGTGTTAAATGACATATCCATACATATGTGTCTTCATTCTTATGACAGTCCATGTCATGTGAGCAATGTGAGGGTGTCAGTTGAATTATGTGTGACCTGATGTGGTGTTGCTGTTGTGTGACACTAAGTTCTGTACACTTCCTTCACTGTCCCTGCGCCTAAAATGAGCAGACGTGTTATTGTGGAGTGTAGTGGTGCAGTGTCAGTGACCTGTCCAAAGTGGGCGTTTTATGGCTGTGAATGTGTCATTTATTGTGAATGACTCTGATCCAGGACACAATGAGAAGTGTACTTGGTCCTTGTAGCATGAACCCATATGTGGATGATGGTGCGACGCTCTGTTGTTGAGCTTAATGACACAGGTAGGTGTGTATTCTTACCATTGGCTTAGTCCACAGTGGCATGGTTTTTGTGGTCCATCTATGAGCAGCGGCAGGATGTGTGTGATTGGCTCCATGGCAACACAGGACATTTGATGCTGCCTGCAGGTGAGTTCCTTCCTGTATACTCTCTGTTTCCGCCTGCTGGAATGTGGTGATTGGGCTGCCAATGTCACGTCAGCTGAAGGCAACATCATCATGTGTCCAGCGGAAATGCTGTCTCCGATGGCCTCATTGGCCGTCTCGCCATTGCTGCAGTCTGCGCTACCCGGCAGGGCCGTGGCACTCTTTCCTCTATATAACCACATGTATCATAATGCGGTGGTCCGACCCCCAAGCCGATGACCATTGGACAGCCACCATCATGGCGGTCCATGGACTTCCAAACTCGCAATCAGGCCCTTTACCACTTTTGCTGGATTCAGCTGAGGAAGGAACATGTCACTGAAATGTGTAACAGTTAATTACATTCCTATACCTACCAATAAAGAAATGTCACCATATACTGAGGAGGGCAGGGCCTTATGCTGAGAGCTACTTGCCCCACTCACTCCCTTCCAAAAACAACCCCTCCACCAACCTCAGCACTGCCTCCCTCCCCCCCAAGTAAAAGGGTCACTGAGGCTGTCACCATTGTCCTGAGGTATTTTCACACCCATTAATGGATATTGGCTGCTTAAAGCTTCAGAAACCATGCAGGAAAGCCACTCTGTGAATGTGGTTTCCAGCTAGTTTGCTGACACCAGGTGATTTCAACTCCCCACCAGGTGACCGTGTGAAGAGAGACGAAATTGTGTGACACAGTGGCATGGTGTGAGTTAGGAGGTGTGCATTCAACTTGGCATATACTTTGTGGAGTGCGGGTCTGCCTCTTTTCATAAGAGTCCACTGATAAATGTCTATGGTATTATCACCCATTCGCCTGCACTGAGGCAATAGATAGATAGATAGATAGATAGATAGATAGATAGATAGATAGATAGATAGATAGATAGATAGATAGATAGATAGATAGATAGATAGATAGTCTGCAAAGTAAATACATGTGAAGTTAAGTTAGTAAAACTTCCTGTAATGTAATGGCTCCTAATGTAATACGTCATGAGGCAATGATTCCTAGTGTACGGCCTTAGAAGTAAGTGAGCAGACTGCTGTCGAATTTGGATTCTCTTATTTCAAATCCCAGGTCACTTCTGAGCCAGACTCAGGCACACATAATATGCAGCACCTCCAAAGTCATTAACTCTATGCTTAATGAAATGCACAAAGTCATGAAATGTTACCATACCATGGCTCGCAGAGCCCCATGAACAAAATTTAATTGACATCAAGCAGTGAAAACTGTTCTGAAAGTAGTGTGTAATTATTTTTTCATGTGAGGACTAATTTAATGCATATTTCCCATTTTTTTAATGGGAAGAAAATCAGGATGTTATTAAAGTTACGGAGACTAATATTATGCATAGCTCTTTTATTGTCTCATACACAGCAGCAACAAGAATGTATAATTAAAAGAATAAAAACAGTCTAGAACTCTTATAACATGCATTTCATCACTGAATGTGGAACCATCTCCCTTTTTTGCTGCAAAGTAATCAAATGTCCATCTTCAAATTAAACTGAAAGCCCAACAGAAGCAAAATTGCACATTTCCATTAAACTGTTCAAGTTCTTCTCTGAAATTGTCTTCTTACCTTTGTCCTGAAATACAAAATCAGACACATCAACAGAGTCGGGCACAATATTTTCTCTGTGCCTTTAATAAAATCATGATTGCCTTCCCATTAAAACTGTGGAAAATCTACACTTTATGGCAAGGCACGGAGGCCAATATCATGTATGTTCAAAGCTCATTCAATACCTTTTGAACAACATTTTTTACAGGTTGAAAATACAATTTTAAAAAATGTTGAATCACTATACCAGTCTGCAACCTTCATAATACTGCTTAGACTGCTACCTGACAAAAAGACCTTACTAGCAATCACCCCTCTGGTTGTTTGTGTCAATGCCTGCTGTTTTCATCACTTCCTTAACCCAGCTTGCCAGAGTAGGAGCCGACACAGCCCTGAAAGGTTGCCTAAAACAAATCAGCAATTGAGAACATCCCTGCTCTCTCATTCCCGTTGTTCTTTTCTCATACTCGTTCAGACAATGCACTACACACAAACAATCATGCCCCTCCATTTTAGAATAAAATATGGTCCTAGATGTAGTATTTGTCCACAATTCATAATTCAAAGCACATACCCTTAGGCTGGAAACTCTTAAGGCCTGATTTAAAAGGCCATAGCGCTACTTTAGTGCCGCTATCGCGTAATTTTTATGATGGTAAGGCAGCGCTAAAGTGGCTTTTTTACCTTTGCAGCACATTATGCCTGCACCAGGCATAATGTAAGAGATTTCCTTGCGCAATTTTTTTGGGCACTTTTAACACCCGCTTAGAGCAGGCATTAAAAGGGGGCATGCCATTGAATACAATGGGCCCCTGTTTACTCTGCAAGAGTAGCACCATAATTATGCTGCTACTCCTGCAGAGTACATTAATAGCATCAGAAATTCTGACGCTACTGCCCCCTACCCTGCACCATGGTGCGGTGTATTTTAAATACAGCGCACACATGGTTGCGGCAGGAGGTGTTTAGGGGCACAAGGTAAGTGGCACTGCACTGGGTGCAGCACCACTTTACTTAAATCAGCCCCTTGGAGTCTTAGAGGTCAACTCCAAAGCTCTGTTATCAGAACCTCTCCAAAAAGACACCAGGCAAAGTAAAATCACCATTTTCCAAGATAACAACTTAAGCGTCATGAACTGATTGGTTCTCCAACTCTCAACTTCACTCAACACCTGAGAAACATCCCATAAAGATGCATACTTTGCACAGGGAGGAATCTCCGTTCCGACACTCTTAACTATCTTTTTCACCAGAACATGTTGACCTACCGGAATCTCATCAACCAACTCATGATCTTCTGAAATCACAGATCTACTTTCCAGTCCCTTCTTAAATAACTCTTTTAAATGACTCACAACTTCAACTACAGGAGCCTAATACTGAATCCAAAGGCCTTGAACACACCCCAACTGCTCCATCTTCCCCACACTGACCTGTATGTCCAGGACTCCTTAATAAGTTTTGTACTTTCCTTTGATAACTCAGACACCTGCCCCTGAGCATCCATCAGCAACTTCAGAAAACATGGTAACAATACTGGATCATCCAACAATAAGCTCATCACATTCTAAAACCATACCTGAGATTCCCAAAACTGAGTGATCAACATCAACTCCACTCTTTCTTGCTCCTGACCCTCATGAGTACTCTCTGTATCACTGGGAAAGGAGGAAATGCATACATCCTTCCTTTCCCCCAATCTTGTAGAAATGCACCTAAATCCTTTGCATAAGGATCCAGTCCCCAATTGTGAAAATTCTGCAGTTGTGCATTCAAACTATCCATAAACAGATCCATCTTCAAAGGACCTCACCTTTACTCCAACCTCATCAACACCTCCATGTCAAACCTCCAATTGCTTGCATCCGTTAGATTCATCAAGTTCCAGTCCACCTCCAAATTTCTCTTCCTTGGAATATGCTGAGCCTGCACCATGATTTCCCTGTCCAAAAACAATTTCCAAAATTCCTTTTCCATTCCTGTTGATCGAAGAATCCTCAACGTGTTGACATACCGGACTGCTGACACACTGTCCATTTTCAACAGCACACAACGCTTCACTTGATCCTTCATGAAACTCCTCACTGCGAATGAACCTGCCAACAGTTCCAAACAATTATATGCATATCCCTCTCTGTCTTTGACCAATGTTCCCCTGTTATCACTGAACCACACCTGGCCTCCCAATCATACAGTCTTGCATCTCCAGAACATCCCTGAACATTACCCTTCCATTCCATGCATCCATATTCGTCAGCCACCAGTCAGGCTCCTCTAATGTCTCCTGATTCATACTCACTTTCTGGGAACATTTTCCCCCATGCGTAAAAGTTAACCTTTTAACCTTTGTAAAGCTCTGTAATGCAAGGGTGCAGGAAAAACTGCCTGAATTGACGCTGACAGAAGACCTAACAACCATGCTAAGGGACGCAGCGAGATCCATTCTGAATTAATTACCCTCTTCAACTCCTTGTGAATCTTTCTCACTTTTTCCAGCAGCAATGTCAACACACCCTCCAAGGTCTGCATCGGAAAACTTAAAAAGTTAATCTCCTGTGCCGGTACCAAGCAAGCCTGTTCACTGCAAATCCTAAATCATCCGGTAGATGCAAAGATAATTTTGTCTGCTCCATCGCCACATTCTTCTCTTCTGCCATCACCAAGACATTGTATAAATACACTATCAGACAAACTCCCCTCAATTGTAACCACACCATCATCAGTCTCATGACCTTAGTAAAACACCATGGTGCTGACGTCAGTCTAAATAGAAGGTTCTTGAACATCTAACAAGTGCCTTTCCACCTGAATTTTCAAATGAGCATCCTTCAAGTCCAATCACATCAACCAGTCTCCTCTCCTTAATAATCTCTTAACATGTGCATCCCTTTCATCTTGAAGTGTTTGTAACACATCCAATCATTCAGTTCTCTAAAATTGATCATGTGTCTTATCCCTTTGTCCTTTTTCTTGACTAAGAAAATATTGCTCACAAAACATCCCAGACTCTCTTCTGCCCTTTCTATTGCGCCCTTCTCCAAAAGTCCCTTTACCTCCTGAATTACCAACGCTTCCTGTTCTTTTGAAAACCTGGATGCATGTAGAGTCTTTGCTTAAACTCACCTGTTGTACCTCTCTCTTTCACTCTGTGTTCCTCCTGACTTTATCCTTGCCTATGTGGGTAAAATCCATCCTGCTCTGTTCTAAAACCATAACCAAAGAATCTGAATCCCTACATGAAAGATCCACGAGTGATCCCCTGACTGCAGCCGGGGAATTGAGCCGCACTTCCAGCCCAACTGAAAACCTTCTCCATATCCTTCTGAACTTACTATAAAGAATTAAACATGTCCACATATCTGGACATATCCATAATGAATTCCTCACCAAATAACATGCCATTGCTCTCCACTCCAAATTATTTGCTTGCTAGCTGTACCAATTTGAGATCTATCTTCATTATGATACTTTTATGCCTTTCGATGCATAATGCAGTATTCACATTTCCCAGAAGGCAAACTGCCCTCTTGTCCCACTGGTGTAACTCTGCCTCATCCACCCGTGTATTATTCCCATGTGCCTCCTCACACAAATCAAATACTTTTGTAAGGGTTTCAAGGATATCTAACAGTCTATCCTGACAACCCTTTCAATTCCTTGTACAACCCCTTAATAGCATCACAATCTGACTTTTTGAGGAACCTCAACATCTTTAGATCTAACTCTGGCGTATACGTCAATAACGTTTGGTTGGTCTTAGTCCACCTGGACACAGCCGGTTTTACACGTCTTTAGGTAGTTCTTTGCATAGATAATAAGATATATATTGAGTCACATGTTCTGCCGGAGTCCTCTGAGGAGACAGAGGGTGCTGGATCAGAATAGGATCAAACATATCTTCCCCCATGGTCTATAAAATCACCTTGCTCCAACTTCATTTTCTTATGTCCCATTCTCCTTTACTTAAATTTTTTGTCTTCCTCCTCAGAACTATCAAACTCTGATGAGCAGGTTACTTCCACATCACCTCTTGTGGAAGGTCTGTCACATGCCACCATACTGTGACTTTTGGTAAGTCATCTTTTTGCCCTGTTCCCCCCATTTCTTTTTGTTGCTGACTGGTGCTGATGGTAACTTACTCTGATTGTTCCCTGGGCTCTGTTAGCCAGACCCAGGCGAGTGCTATGTTAAAACACACATGTAGTAGAGTACACTAGGTATCAGGGTAACCTTCTGGCCTGACAGACCCTGTAATTCCCTAGTATATAGTAGGGCAAGGCGTCCACATCACCTCTTATGGAAGGTCTGTCACATGCCACCACATTGTGACTTTTGCAAAGTCATCTTTTTGCCCTGTTCCCCCCATTTTTTTGTAGCTGACTGGTGCTGATGGTACCTTACTCTGACTGTGCCCTGGGCTCTGTTAGCCAGGCCCAGGTTAGTGCTATGTTAAAACACACATGTAGTAGAGTACACTAGGTATCAGGGTACCCTTCTGGCCTGACAGACCCTGTAATTCTCTAGTATATAGTAGGGCAAGGGGGTACAGTCTGCCTATAAGGTGCTAGCACATAATAGGGCATGGAGATTAGATGCCCAGCAGAATTTTAGCCCTTGCATGTGTGCACTGCTGTGTGCTTTCTGTCCTTTTAACTACAGGCCTGCCTTGCAGCCTGTCTTTAAAAGTTAAATTCATACCTTTTGCATGACAGCAGCTACAAGCCTCTAGTAAATAATATGGCAAAGGGGTGCCAACTACCTATAAATGTATATTGTTGCCTTGTTTTCACAGAGCATTTATAATTATGATTTTGCACCTGCAATACTCTGTTTTATACAAGTATTGACCCACATAATTGTAGTTCCATATGCCTTTCAATTGTAAATCACCCTTGGACCACTTAAGCGCTATTAAACAATAACGACATGTAATTAATAAATAATAAGACAATAATGCACTATATTTGTAAGTGCCTGGGCACACAACTACCCTGAACATTTTGCCTGCAACAGATTACCTTAGGGTTAAACAATTATTTGCATCTTCCATTGGATTTACTCATTTTTGTATTTCAGTAACAATTGTTCAGGTACTGCAGTAAACACATCCTAATGGTCAAGTATATCGAGAGAATGCAACAAATCCCTGCAGCTGTTACTGGCTCTCAGTAAATCTTGCATATTAGTAGGACTTTACTCAGTAAGGCAGCATGTTTAGTATTACCTCTTTAGCATGGAAACGTATATATATAACAAAGATAATGCAATATTTTAGTGTTCCTGTTGCGAAGCAAACTAGGATAACAACTAAGTTAACAAATGAACCCTGTCTTCTCAGCATCATCCCCTGCAGCTGTACCAAATAAAATTAAGCTGACTGTAAAGCAGCACATCTAGTAATACACCACTATGAGAACAAACATTGGCAAAGCCAATCAGTCCTGCCTCGAAGTGAAGTAAGGGAATGCTTAGTTGAGGTTATTGATGGAGTTAGTGCTTTCAGAAGCTGTTATGGTATTTATCTTGTTGAAGTGAGCTGCTCTTTGATTAAATACAATTGTTCAGAACTTCAGAGATGTCAATTCCAAAGTATGTAGTTTGCTTTCTTTACAGGTAAGAGTGTCTCGCATTTATAGGCGCCATGAAGGATAATATTAATAACCTTAATTGAAAGGTCCTGCTGTTCAATTTGCTCTTTTTTCAGCCACTGGGGTAAATTTACCTTTCTGACCTTGTTCTCTTGTACCAGTGGAAGCATCTAAACCTCATCAACACCGTGGACCTGCAGAAGAAAAAGAAAGAGGGCAAGGCACAGCGGAATGCACACACACATGCATGGGCAAACGTAAATGATCTGACCTGTTAGAATATAGCTTTCTGCTTTTACCAGCTTTTATTGTCTCTTTAATCATGCTTTTTCGTCGCAGATTGGATGAGGCTCAGCCGCCTAAATCTGAACTCTGAAAAAACGGAAGTCCTCATCCTCGGCAACACCCCGTCCGCCTGGGACGACTCCTGGTGGCCCACGGCCCTCGGCAACGCACCAACCCCCACAGACCACACCCGCAACCTCGGCTTCATCTTGGACCCTCTTCTCACCATGACCAAGCAAGTCAACGCCGTGTCCTCCGCCTGCTTCCTCACCCTCCGCATGCTCTGCGAGATCTTCCGCTGGATCCCCGCCGACACTAGAAAAACCGTGACCCACGCCCTCGTCACAAGCCGCCTGGACTACGGCAACACCCTCTACGCCGGGACCACAGCCAAACTCCAAAATCGCCTGCAACGCATTCAAAACGCATCGGCACGCCTCATCCTCGACGTACCCCGCAACAGCCACATCTCCGCACACCTGAGACACCTGCATTGGCTCCCAGTCAGCAAAAGGATCACCTTTCGACTTCTCACCCACGCACACAAAGCCCTCCACAACAAGGGACCGGAATACCTCAACCGACGCCTCAGCTTCTACGTCCCCACCCGCCTCCTCCGTTCCTCTGGTCTCGCACTCGCTGCCGTCCCTCGCATCCGCCGCTTCATGGCGGGTGGGAGATCTTTTTCCTTCCTGGCGGCCAAGACCTGGAACTCCCTCCCCACCAGCCTCAGGACCACCCAGGACCACTCCGCTTTCCGGAGACTCCTAAAAACCTGGCTATTCGAGCAGCAGTAACCCCCCCTTTCCCCTAGCGCCTTGAGACCCGCACGGGTGAGTAGCGTGCTTTATAAATGTTAATGATTTGATTTGACTTTTGTAACAGTTACATTCATTCTGAAATGGAACAAATCTATCTGGAAATAAAATACCAGTGTCAAAAAAGAGGGCTAAAATGGAAAATTGTGATCTTGCAGGAGGGAGTGCCTGTCTGCTGTAAATGGTGTGTAGGTGTTGTCCTCCCTGGCCTGAAGCCACCCAGATGACACAAGTTCTCATCTTTCTCCTTGCTGTTGAAAAATCAGATCCTGGATACGTTTAATTGGAGCGATTGAAAATATCATATTTATAGCGGCCTGTTTATTTATGTCCTTCTAATAGTTCCTACACTTCAAAAAATGTTATTTTTCAGCCATTTATGAGCGCTTAAGATTTTGAAGTCCCATAGACAGCATCTCAGCAGTGATACAATCACGGCAGTATACGTATCTGCTTTATACATATGTTATTTAAGATCTTGACAGCGCCATACACTACATGTTGGTACACGACTAAGCCATATTGACTCATATAGTCAGGCAAATCATTAATATACAGATAGCAGTTAC
This sequence comes from Pleurodeles waltl, assembly GCF_031143425.1. Taxonomy (NCBI): domain Eukaryota; kingdom Metazoa; phylum Chordata; class Amphibia; order Caudata; family Salamandridae; genus Pleurodeles; species Pleurodeles waltl. The sequence continues at coordinate 1,074,040,549 of NC_090437.1, forward strand.
TATTTCAGCCGCTCATGTCCAAAGAAGAAATTACCAAAAAAACACAAAAATTTTAAACAAGTTACTAAGGAGCATGTGTGCTAAAAAAAAGGCCAGAAACCCTAAAACGCGTGTAGAGCCAGTTTCAAGGTCACCAAAAACACAAGATTGCATCACCACAATTTAGGTCGCTGTAGTGTTCTCCCCAGCCTGGTATCTACTAATTACCATACTACACACGGGGCTGTAAGTCACAGGTCTTTATTCCACTGCGTGTACCTGTGACCCCCACACATTCTAAACCAAGCTTTCATTACATTCTGTTCTAGCGATTACCTCACCTAGCAGAAAGGTTAAGTTCAAAAGCATGCAAGAAACAAAGGCGCCCCTAGTGCCATTCCAATACCACATTAGCGTCATTTTTTTGCGCTAATGTGGCGTTAAAAGGCCAAATATGCTGCTCCATCTTTACAAAGTGGTGCAATGCATGCATTGCACCACTTTATAACACTTTGCGCTTCATTATGCATGGACCAGGCATAATGTATGCAAAGGGGGTGTCCCCTGTTAGGGGGTCTGAAAAAATGGTGCAGGGAAATCTAAGAGATCAGAGCAGGCGTTAAAAGGAGGCTTCCATTGGTTACAATGGGCCTCTGGGTGCTTTGCAGGATTATCATCAACATTTTTTATGCTAATCCTGAAAAAGCGAAGGACTAGTGTCAAAATTTTAGATGCTAGTCCGCTAACTTCCACCATGGTATGCCGTATTTTAAATACGGCACCCACATGGTGGCATCTGGGGGTGCTAAGGGGCATACGGAGCAGCACCCCTTTTCTGAAATATGCGCCCGAGTCTCCCCGTATGTTAAATGAAACATATACACACACACATACACACACACATATATATATAAATAAATGTATATATATATATATATATATATATATATATATATATATATATATATATATATATTTCCTTCCTTCAGTGAAATATATATACACACACACGCATGTAGATATGTATATATATTTTTTTTTCACTGAAAGAAACAAAAGGTTGATGGATGTTTCAGTTCGGAAATAGAATTAAAAAAACATAGAAATTCAATTTGAAAAACTAAAGATTACAGGGACATCATTAGGCTCACATTTTAAGCATACCAAACCACAGAAATTTCCCAGTTATTGTATTGTATTATATCGTAATAGTATTTATATAGTGCTTAATATCCCTTGTATGGGAGATTATGGTAGTAAATCGAGGTTTGGGTGAGCTAGATGTGGATGAGGAAGGAAGAGCTTAGGCAGGGTTATTTTGGAGATAAAAGTAGTAGAATGGGTTTGGGATGAGTCAGAGTGGGGATGAAGGAATGATTGATGGAGACATGACATGGTGATGGGTAGACACAGTAAAGCTTACAAGAGAGTAAATTTATATTATGCATATTTATGTATAATTATATATATATATAAATAATTATTTTATTTTTCTTTAATTTATTTATTCATTATTATTATTTATTTAATTTTCTTTTTTTACTTTAATTCACTTATTTATAATTTGAGTTTTTTGTATAGATTATTTTTCCGCACACACATATACACTTATATATATATATATATATATATATATTCACATACATATAAATATTTAAATACATATACATATTTAATCATGAGTAAATACATTTGGTAAACAGGTTAAAGGAGTATGTGTGTAATTTATTGTTATGACATAGTAGCAATACATATTTCCTAAATAACTATACATATCTAGAGTATATACATATTCAGATTAAAAATATTTATCAACACAGGCATACACAGTCCATTGCTGTTTGAGTATGGTGGTTATGAAGGAAAGAGCCAACTCTTGAGTAGTCTTCTGAAGACAAGATACTTATCTGTGGATCTTATATTTGGGGGTAAAGAATTACATAGTTTGCCTGCTTGAATGGAGAAGGATGTACCACCTGTAGTCTTTTTCTTGTATGGTGGTGTTCTAAGGTGGGGTGCCAATTTTCAGCGGAGGTTTCTTTGTTGAATGTATTTGGTTATTTTGTTTCTGATAAAACGTGGTCCTGTTCCATGTATAAGTTTGTGGGTGATACAAAGCAGCTTGAAGGTGGATCTTCTGCAACAGGTAACCAGTATAGTGCTCTCAAGGCAAGGGAGATGTGGGCTTGTGGCCTTACATGTAATAGCATGTCAGCAGAGTTTTGAATACGTTGTAACTTTTTCATAATAGATAGAGATGATCCATGGTAGAGGCCATTGGCATTATCCAGTTTGGATAGTACAAGAGAGATAGTAGCCTGCACCTTGTATGGAAATCCGAGGTGGGGAAAGATGCGTCGCAGAGTCTTCAAGGTGACGAAGCTTGTTCGTGCTAAATTGTCCACTTGGACATTCTATTTGAAGTGTTGGCAGCCATCAGATATCAGCACAAGATTGGGAGGGGTCGCGAATCCTTTGCGTTCCTATATATATACATTTGGATTTTCTTTAATTTCTCTAAAGCTACTGAATGGATTCACAATAAATAATAAAAAAGTAACTTTCTGGTCCAATAGCTACCTTTCTGATAAATTTGGTGTCCTTCTTTCCAGTGTTTTCGGCGCTATCGCTGTTCAAAATCCCTATTTAAAAATGAATGGGAAATTAGTTTTGGGATCCCCCTTGTTCTTCCCCCGCTTGACAGATCTCTCTGAAACTTTTCAGACAGCAGCTGATGTGGCTGCTGAATTCGTTTAGAACATTTTGTGAAGATTAGGTCCTAACTATAACGACACAGTGGCGGTATATAAACACTTTCTTCTTTGTTTCACAGAAGATCGGCACTCCAAGACAAATTGTAATATAATTTATTAACGGTTCACAGGAACGCGTTTTGGCATTACTTCCTTCGTCAACCTGTCACACGCCATGTTTGTTTGCTATTTATAACATCACATGATCGTGTCAGCGATATTCCTAATTGAACTGCATTATGATTTAAAATGAAAATAGCATCATTTCATTATAAATTTAGTTCAAGGTATATACCGTACATTATATAACATTTCACTCATGATCTGAATAGTGGCACAAGAGCAATTGAGTTAAAGTTCACCTTTTTTTCATTATTATTGGTGAAAATTGTGAGTAAAATATTCAGCCTCTGCGATGATAGGAAATAGAGAGCCGAAATGGAATTTTCCAATCCAGTGAGTAGTGTGAGGAATCCCCAAGTACCTGATCATGCACATAACAGCACAGACATTTATAGTTTATTCAGAGACCTTGAGAGAAAAATAATTAAATAAATGGTGGGAGAGTGAATCTGTCTAGAGATACTTGGATGCGGAAAGAGGTTTAAGAATCATGATTACACCAACATATGAGGACCCTAATCCTGAGATGTTAAAAGAATGGGCATCACATAATGCGCAGAGTTCAGCAGGCATGATGAAAATTTTGATCAAATATGCGCAAATAGATAGAGATAAAGTGATTGAAAATATTGAGACATTAACTACCAAAATTGATTTATGTGAAGATAAAAAATTGGTGGAATCTTTGACTAAAGCCATGGATGAATGATCGAGGGAAGAAGAGTAAGATATTATCCATAAGAAGGCACGCAAGTTCAATAGGGACAAAATTGATTTTGAAACTGGCCATATTTATACGTTTGCAAAGAAATTTGATCACTGGAGAAAACAGAAACTGAGTGGATTTAATACTCCAGAACTTAATCCAACAATTTTTGGCACCAGTATTGAAGTCAGTGAAAGTTCTGATACGGATGGAGATGAAACAACAAGGATGAATTTACATACTACTCTACAAGAGGAATTTGATTTTTTATGGAGAGATCGCAAAACCAATCACAGACCCTGGTGTGGCAAGGGCAGGTAAAGAAGAAAAGGTAAAGGAAGAAGAGAAGAGGTGGTAAAAGTCAGAGATTTTCACAGAGACGAACAAGACAAAGTGACTCGGAGCAACAAATGTTACTGATCGATAATAAGACAATTTGCAATTCATCGGACCTGCAGTTAAGTGAAGAAGATGTAAACAATCTGTCATTGGGGTTATCATACTGTGAAGCAAATGGTTTTGATTATGTACAAAGCAGAATAGATCTGTTTCTATTTTTGAGAAATTGATGAAAATTCATAAAATCAGAATACATAAATCAGCTAGAGGAAATGAACTTGTAAAAGACAGTGAGCATGGCAATTTATTAATTGAAGACATTGCTTTAATGAAAGAACTATGGGAGTTAAAAGAAGATGCTGTACAGACCACAGATGAAGCAAGGGTAGTTGCAAGATTAAAAGCAGAACTAAATAAATTAGATGCTGAAGGAGGATCACATTTAAAACCCAGATCAACAACTATACCAGCTTATAGAGGAGATTTAATAGACCAATTTACATAAAGTGTGATAAAAGATTAAAAAAATTGAAGATGCAAAGAAAAGAAACAAGTGATACAAGGGAATCAAAGATACAGAAAACATTGGACAAGTTGTTGAATAACAAAGAAGTGGTAATTAGAAGTTCAGACAAAGGAGGAAATATTGTAATTTGGCCAATGTGTGATTATATGGAAGAGGCATATAAACAATTAAATGATTAAAAGTGTTATACAAGAGTCAGTATGTCATATGCAGAGAATATATGAACAGAATTTGGTAAACTATTATTGATATGGAAAGATCGAGGATTAATTAGCGAGGAAGAATGTAGTTATTTAAACATTGATCATCCAAAATTACCAGTGTTTTATCTGATTCCTAAAATTCATAAGAATGTTTTAAAACCACTGGGAAGTCCTATAATTGCAGCACAAGGATGTTAGTTTGAATTTATGCCAAAATATATAGAGACATTTTTAAATCCAATGATGCAGAATGTGCCTACCTATTTGAAAGACACAACCAAATCTTTACACAGGGTATTTGATGTGAGTTGGGAGAGTGATATGTTACTTATGACATTGGATGTTACAGCTTTATATACAAGCATTCCCCATAATGATGGGATGAGAGCAGTACAAAATTTCTTGAAATCTAGACCAATCAATTTCTATAAACATAGCAGCATGCTAACTAGTATGATCAATTGGTGCCTCCAACACAATATATTATTTCTTCAATTATAAAATCTTTGAACAACAATGCAGAACTATTATGGGTACCTGTTTTGCTTCCAGTTATGCAAATCTGTACATTGGATGGTGGGAGGAACAGATTCTCAACAGTCCACCATTAGACATTTGGAATGACCATATAGAAATGTGGTTGTGTTACATAGATGATATCTTTGTAATTTGGAGAGGAAATGCGGAGAGTGCACAAAAATTCATTTTGATATTAATAACAATGATTTGAATTTGAAATTTATGGGTATTATCAGCCAACAAGAGATAGAGTTCTTGGATCTTAAGATCACAATAGAAACTGGCAAATTACAGACTATGTTATATAGAAAACCCACTGCAGGGAACAGCTTATTACATGCACATAGCTTTCAACCCCAAACCATTGAAATAGAATATTCCGTATGGAGAGTTATTACGAGCTAAAAAGATTTGTAGCACTGAGAGTAATTTTAAAGAGTTTGAGAATGAAATGATAAATATATTAAAAGTAAGAGGATATGGTAACACAGCATAGCAGAAGCAAGTAGAAAGATAGAACATCGTACAAGAGACAATACTTTGTTCAATACACAACAAGGTAATAAGAAGAAATTCGAAAAAACATTATAATCACTGTTTCATTACTACCTACAATACTGCACACATTCAAGTGAGGAAGATTTTGCAGAAACATTGGCATATGTTGAAAAGTGATCCCATTATAGGGAGTGATATTAAGTAAAATCCACAAATTACTTATGGCAGAGGAAAATCTATTTGAGATACGTTAATGAGAAGTGATATTAGACAAAGTACGAAACGTGAAACAAGTAAGTCTTAGTTGAATCAGCAAGATGGTTTCTTCAAATGCCAAAAATGTAAGGCATGCAAAAATGGTGAAAGTATTTAAACAGTGGCGATGAGAGGTAGAGTAGTGCATAAAATTAAAGAATTATATACATGCAAAAGTGATTATGTAATATATATTCTGAAATGCAGCTGCCCTAAAATCTATGTGGGAAGTACTAAGATCCAGTTCCACAATCATATTTTTACAACATTTACGTGCTATTCGGAACAGAGATGACAGTTACTCAGTTGCAAGACATATTCATGAGGTACAGAGAGGGGATATAAAGGATCTCAAATATAGTGTAATTGATGGCATTTTAAAGAATGCAAGAGGTGGCAATAGAGAAAAGAAATTAAGGATTTTAGAATCAAGGTATATATTAGCATTTGATACCAAAGAACCACATGGATTGAACAAAAGTGAGAAATAGTATATAAATCTAAACAGTTAAAATTATTTGATAATAAGATAGCATACCTCATATATGATATAATGATTCATATTTAAATTTTCTCGTAAGAGAATAATTGTGAGTTATATTGTGAGCACAATGGTATATAATGCAAGATATATATTTTGAATTAGATGAATATTTATGCTATTTTATTTTGAATAATGTGATTAGTAGAGCCATTGATTAATAAGAGGTATGAAAATTATGTTGTTTGATGTTGGGGTCGGCATTTAAAACATCCATATTTTTGCAGATGGAAAAATTATGTAACTATCCTGGTCATTATGTGCACTTTGGTCTTTTTCACGAGTGAAGATTTCAGATCGTGAGTAAAATGTTATATAATGAATGGTATATACCTTGAACTAGATTTATAATGAAATGATGCTATTTTCATTTTAAATAATAATGCAGGTCAATTAGGAAAATTGTCGATACGATCATGTGATGTTATAAATAGCAAACAAACATGGCGTGTGACAGGTTGACAAAGGCAGTAATGCCCAAACGCGTTCCTGTGAACCGTTAATAAATTCTATTACAATTTGCCTTGGAGTGCCGATCTTCTGTGAAACAAAAAAGAAAGTGTTTGTTTATAAGCGCGGTGGCGCACGTTATGTATTCAGCACCACCGGTGTTCAGGAGAGGAGTGACCATGCTGCATGAGTGTTGATATATACATGTCATCATCATCATCAAACAAGCTTTATTAGGTCATGAATAAACCATCAAAGAGTACAAGATAAAAACATACTTAAAAACATGATAAATAAATAAAAAATCTAAAATGATTCGTACATACAAATCAATAAAAATAATTCAAATAGATAACTAAATGCAAGCAAATCTATGGTTATTCATTCAGATGAATATCAAGCATTCCCTAGAAAGAAATTCTGCCTATACCATACAGCCTCAAGGAAGTTTCTAACAGCAATACAATAACATTTGAAGTGTCACTCTTCAAAATCCTAGAGGCTACCATATACTGCCTGTTAGAAATGGGCTTTCATGTTGGGAGTCAGCTTGCACTCTGTCCAAGCAGGGACCCTCAATTTAGTCAGGGTAATAGAGATACACACTTAGATAGCCCCCTTACCACCCCCTTTGTAGCACGGCACAAGCAGTTAGGCTTATCTCAAAAGCAATGTGTAAAGTAGTTGTACCAAAACACACAGTAATACAGTGAAAACCACTACCAAATGGACACCAAAACAGTTTAGGAAAATAGCCAAGATTTATCTAAATCAAACAAGACCAAAAGGACAAAAATCTAACATACACAAGTAAAGTTATGAATCTTTAAAGCAAAAAGAGTCACAAAGTACCTGGTTCGCATCAAAAATAAAGCCACACGGGCAAGTATGCAGTGGAAAAGTCAGCGATGCGCCAATTCTTCCTCGGGTCCGGGCAGGTTCACGTCGATTTTGACCCCCAGTGATGTTGTGTACAAAATTCAGCCTCAGATGAGGAACCACGCTGTGTTGGGTTACATTGATTTCAGCAGCCACCAGCAGATGTTTTGTCATTTCTCCAAGTGCGATACATTGATTTCCCAGCCGCGATGTAGGCCGTGATTCGATTTCTCAGCCGCATTACTGGTGGCTCTTCATTTTCATAGCTGTGTTGCAGGTGGTGCGTCCAAATTTTCCTTGCACGGCTCCTGTGAGTGGATTTCCACCTTGGTTCCACCAGCTTCACCTTCCAAGGGACCAGGGACTGTATAGGGCACCACTTGATAGGGTAGGAGACTCAGCAGAGAGTCCAGGTACTGGCAGAGGATGTCTTTGATGGCCCTGAGACTTCAAAACAGGAGGCAAGCTCAGTCCAAGACCTTGGAGACACTTCACAAGCAGGAATGTACCACAAAGTCCAGTCTTTATCCTCTCTCTGGCAGTATTTGACTGTCATGACATTTAAAACACATCAGTACATGTCCTAACTTTAATATACACTGAACCCTGCCCCTGGGGCTACCTGGAGCTTATCTTATGGTGCCTTACATGTACAAAAAAAGGAAGGTTTGGGCCTGGCAAGTGGGTTCACGTCCCAGGTCCAATTGGTGGTTTTAAAACTGCACACAGACATTGCAGTGGCCGGTCTGAGCCATGTTTACAGGGCTACTCATGTGTGTGGCACAATCAATGCTGCAAGCCCACTAGTAGCATTTGATTTACAGGCCCTGATCACCTCTAGTGCACTTTACTAGGGACTTACTAGTAAATCAAATATGTCAATTGTAGGGAGCTGGCCTGGTGTGTGATGAGCGCCTATGGTGTTTTCACCTTGTACCGGGTTCAGGAATCCCCTATTAGTGAGGTGTAGTCAGTGTCTAGGAAGCCAGGGCTCTCTGGAGGTAGCTGTGGATTAGCAGCCAAGACTTATCTAGGAGACATGCAAAGCTTATGCAATACCACTGTAGTCACACAGCACTAATACACTTGAAAGAACCACCATTGCTACAAAAAAGTACTTTATTATGGCAACACAAATACCAAAATACTGTAAAAGCAGTACCCCAACTCAAGGTAAGTAAACCCACTATTATGTACACATTAGGAGTCAGTGATTAGCATAAAAGGCAATAGAAAACAGTAAAAACAATAGCAAGCACTGAAGGACCGGGGTGGCAAAATGTACACTAAGTAAGTGGCATGCGAAAGCCAGCGCCCCACCCAAGGAAGTGGGATCAGTAGAGGGAAGCTGGAGTGTTGGACCAGGCCCTTTTACAGGGTCATTCCCCAGACTTTTTGCCTTTTTCCTCTGACCTTTAATGGCTGAAGTTATGACTTTGAGCTCTTTTTATCTGCTAATCAGTGCTAAAGTGCATGTGCTCTCCCTTGTAAAATTGGTATGACTGGCTTATACCTAATTGGCTAATTTAATTTACCTATAAGACCCTTGTAAAGTGCTAACTCTATACCCAGGGCCTGTAAATTAAATGCTACTAGTGGGCCTGCAGCGCTGCTTGTGCCACCCACTAAAGTAGCCTTTCAAACCTATCTCGGGCCTGCTAGCTCAGGGCCTGTGTGTGCAGTTTTCTGCCACAGGGACCTGGCATCTAAAGTTACTTGCCAGGCCCACAACTCCCCTTTTACTACATGTAAGTCACCCCCAAGGTACACCCTAGCTGGCCCTATGAGCAGGGTGCCATGTATGTAGAAGGCAGGACATGTGCAAGGTTGTGCTGTCTGTCCTGGTAGTGACAAACAGCCTAACTTGGGCCCGTATTTATACTTTTTTTGCGCCGCAGTTGCGTCGTTTTTTGACGCAAAAACGGCACAAACTTGCAAAATGCCATTGTATTTTGTAGGTTTGCGCCGTTTTGCGCCAAAAAGCGGTGCAAATGTGGCGCTAAAAAAAGTATAAATATGGGCCCTGGTGTCTCACTGCTGTGAGTGCTGGCTTCTCTTAGGATTGCAGTAGAAATGGTCTGCCTTATGTCTAAGGGGTATTGTCTGATGTATGAGGGGTAGCATAGGCATGTTTATGTATGGTTGTAATGGTGATAAGAAATGCTGCTTACTGGTGTAGGTATATTTTTTTATTACCATTACAGTAATGCCACTTCTAGAAAGTGAACATTTATCTGTGCTTATGACTCTGGTGTTTTTGCAGCTTGACTCCAATTCACGTCTGGGCAGACTGACAGTTGGGGCTTTGTGCATACTTTTCAAACAGCCTGTACACAGGGAGGGTGGAGGCATCTACAGATTGTATGGTTTTCCTGGGCTGAGAGAAGGGAGAGGCAGGGCACACCTGCATTTGTAAAGTCTGTGCTCTGGCCTCGCACAATAGTGTTGTTTATCCCCCACTGATGTTTGGAGCCTATGCTGGAGGAGAGAAGGGTCACTCCCAGAACCAGTTGTAACTGGCTGAAACCCCCTCTCCTCCTCATTGTAACATACACTGGAAACTTAGTATAAGTACAGGGGAATTTTCCCCAAAATTTAGACATTCTTGGGACTCCAGAAAACTTACTTGGAACTGGCAACAGGACGCTGTGAATGGACTCACCAGGACCTCCTTGGACTGCTGCAGCTGTGCTGACCTGTGACCTGCCTGGTCACTAGGAGGAACTGCCATCACCTGCACCCCTTGTGCTGACCTGTTTTTGGGCCTACAAGCCCGGTGCTTTCCCCCCTTGCTTGTTTCCAGGAGCACGGTGCTGTGGCCCCTGACCCCTGTCAACTTTCCCTCAAGAGGAGTGATGCAATTTCCCCCTAGAGTGCCTTCTCGTACTTGTAGGGAGACAGAGGCACCATATGAGCACAGTGTGGTGAGGAAGGATCACTGCGCAGCCCGGGCAAAACGCATTGAGGAGTGCTGCCTGTGGAGTCCCCTGAGCGCTCTGCAGACGCTTTTGCCGTGACTTCACAGATGCAGCCCGGGCGTCTAAGCCAGAGGAAGCGTGAGTGCTGCGCACTCCCCAGTTCCCCTGAGGCACAAAGAAAAGGTAACCGGAGCAAGCGTGCTCCTTTCGGTACCCCCGGGGCACGGTTTGCTCCAAAGAGCATCAATGGGGCACCAGAAAGCCCTGATTTAGGGACGGATCACCGTCGCAGCCCGGGAAAAGGGCGGAAGAGCGGCTCGCACATTGTGTCGGGTGCGGCTGTGGAGGAGCAGGAGGGAGGGAAGCCTCATCGGAGGCCCCTGCTCCCCCTTTCCTTTGTTGGGCAGCTGTACCGAGGACATGGGTGGCTGCCTGGACAACGCAGGCCACGGGAGTGGAAAGGGAGTTCCTTTCCCCCCGACCACTGCCTTAGGGGCACAATCGCCCCAGTAACTAATTTTTGGTGGCCCCACCAGTGGTAGGGCCAGTGGAGGCCTGGGGGGGGGGGCAGAGATCGCAGGCTCCAGGATGGGCCTGTTAGGTAAATAGGAGAGGGTGCTGACCGTCCCTCTCCCGTAGGAGCCAAACGTGGCCCTCCATGATCACACAGGAGTGCCAGGCCCCACCTTATTCTTCCAGGTACTAGGAGTGCCTTTTTCTCCAGAACCAGGTACTTTTGGGGACACTGGGAGAGTAGTATGCCGCAGGCTTATTTTTCTAAGGCAATATATCTATTTGCTACATGTTCCTGTTATGGGCATGACATGCTGATATATGTTTTTCATGACTTGCCATATCATTTTATAATGTTCCTGATATAGGCCTTTATGATATTGTTTTTGACAAGTGCATGTATGTATTTACTGTGATTCTTGACTACTGCTTATGTTGCAGAATCCTGAGTATTTACGCATTCTAATGTGACAACTGCTTATTCTTGCAGAGTATTAGTAACTTGTGTAACGTTCTGACAAATGCTAAGGTAGCAGGGTATTACTGAAGTGTAATGTTTGGTCTTATTATGTTTTGTGCAATACAGGTTATTTTTACATAGCTCAGTGTTGTGTTTACTTTGTGGTGTACATATTGTGTCACATGTGTTGTGTGTATTGTGCAAACACTTTACACATTGCCTCTGGGTTAGGCCTGACTGCTCGTGCGAAGCTACCAAGGGGGTGAGCAGGGGTTATCTTGGACGTGTAACTCCTTTGCCCTGGCTAGAATGGGTGGGTTCTGCCTGGCTTAGGGGCATACCGTAGCCAACCCGAAACCCCATTTCTAACATGGAGGAACTAGGAACCTCAAAAGGGTAAGTACCAGAGTGCCCCCCAGAACCAGGAGAAAAGAGGCAAGTATCAGGTTCTCCCCAAACCCATCAAAAGGACTTAAGAAGAGGATTTTGTAAGACCCAGACAAGACTGCAAGAAACTAAAGGTGGATCCTGGTAGTGGAAGACCTGTAAAGGAGGGAGACAAACTCCAGTTCGCGTTGGAGTGTCTGGTTGTGGCAGGAGCCAGTACCCACCTGTCTGTAGATGCAGGACCAGGTCGATGGTGGACGAAGATGGTCAGGAGTGTAGCACCGGAGCAACAGAAGAGTTCCTGAAGTGATGCAGTTGATGTCCCACGTCAGAAGGAGAGTTGCAGTCGGTCAGTGTTATGGAAAAAACACAAAAAACCTTGGTAAGAGTTGTGGATGAAGAGATGCAGGGCTGCTGGATACCAGCAAGGTCCAGGGGGACTCCACACACAGAGGGGAGTCCCGAGTGGCCCTCAGCAGTGAGGAGAGTCACAGGAACAGGAGGCAGCCCCCACAGGTGACCCACAAGCAGCTAGCACATGAGTCCCACACAGCACACCTAGAAAGGAGTCCCACATCACTTGAGAAGCACACAGAGGACTGCGTATCACAGGGAAGAGTGCTGGGGGCTGAGGCTACATGGTGCCTGGAGATCCCTTGGAGGAGAAGCCAATAAGCCTTGGTAGCTGCAAGAGACATGGTGCATGGGGGTTCCGTCCTGCGTGGAGAGGTAAGGGCTTACCAATTCCCAAGTTGGACAGCTGGCAGAGAGGATCAAGGGGAGTACTTTAGACTACCACCCGTGATGCAGGATCCACGCAGCTCTGGAGGAGAGGAGATCCACATAGCTGGTTGTTGTTGTAGTTTGTGCCTGTGGATGCAGGGGAGTGACTCCTTCACTCCAAGGGAGATTCCTTCTTGCTGCTTGGGCAGGCTGAAGACTCATCACTCTCAGAGGATGCACAGCTGGAGAAATGCTGCAGCTGCTGGAAGGAGCCGGAGAAACAATGTTGCAGGGAGGAGTCATCACTCTAGTTGCAGATTGTCAGTTCCTCGAGGGTCCAGTTGTAGTTCCAGTGGTCAGAAGGTGAAGTAAAAGTAAAGGTGAAGTACATGATGCAGAGGAGTCTGCTGGAATCTTGAACATTGAATCTGAGGACCCACTCAAGAGGGAGATCCTATATAGCCCAGGAAGGGGGATTGGTCACCTAGCCTCTTGACCACCTATCAGGAGGGGGCTGTGATATCACTTGCCTGTCCTGCCCACTCAGATGCTCCCAGAGGCCTCTACCCACCTTGGACTCAAAATGGCAGAATCAAGAGGCCACCTGGAGGAGCTCTGGGTACAACCCTGGAGTGGTGATGGACAGGGAAGTGGTTACTCCCCTTCCCATTGTCCAGTTTCACACCAGAGTAGGGACCAGGTGTCCTTGGACTGGTGCAAACTGGTTTATGTAGGAAGGGCACCAAATGTGTCCTTCAAAGCATACCAGTGGCTTTGGGAGACTACCCCTCCCTCTCCCAAAATAAATTATTTGTTCTGTCTTCCTGGACTTGAGCTGGTCAAGCAGCAGGAGGGCAGAAACCTGTCTGTAGTGTTGCAGCAGTACTGGCTGCCCTGGAAAATCCTGCAAACTGGTAGCGTATACAGGATAAAAGAACAAAATGTGCTTGTGTTGTGGACAGTGCAGTTTTTGGCTCCCTGTCAGCACAGTCGGAATGCGTACTATCTGCAATGGTAGCACAGACAGTGTGGCGAGTTGGCTTCGGCTCTTCCTTAGAATTGAAGCTAATGCCCCCGCACTGTCTTCACCATCAAGCCCGGTCGGAGCATCATAATATGGCAGTCAGGAGGCCATCAGCATGGCGGCGTCCCCCCGACCACCATATTGGCGGTCCGATGCTCAGACAGCCAAAACTGTAATTGGCTTCTAAGTCTCCTGTATATAAACAAACCAACATGTGTAGAAAAATGTATAATGTATCTGCAGCTTTCTTCAAGTTTCAACCGCTGATAACCTTTATTTAAATGAAATCGAGAAAAGACCATGGCACTATTCAATTTCATTATCATGTCAGCAATGGGCGGTGCTGGATGTCGTTCTCGTTCAATTGCTTTGTTTGCCTGATGCTTGTCAACGCATATGCACGCAGCTCTTTCACTGCTCATTTTAGACACTACTATGATGGGAAAAACCTGTAGTGTAGGAACGGTGGAACGCTTAACAATATCATGCTTAAATAATGATTCAAATTCTTTTTCAACAACTTCTTGTAAATGAAAAGCAATTTGTCTATGTCTCTGTTCAACAGGACAAACAACCTCATTAATATGCAGTTTTACGTTCATAGTCTTTAGCTTTCCTAAACCATGAAACAATGAGGGAATTTATTTACTATTTCGAGATGAGCATCTATATTGTAATTCACAGAAGTCAATCCCATATTAGCAGCTGTGATAAAACTGAGCAAACAGGCACTTAACACTGTACCTTGAACCTTTATTTTCTTATGTTTCACTGTCACTGCAAATGAAAATTGACTCTTTATGGGCATCAATGCAGCCCAAGATCACTGTCTTTCTCTTCAGGCATTATACTTATAGATGCACCATTGACAATATTAAAAGGTTTGGAGAACCCATTTATTTTCTACTTAACATTTGAACTTTTTTTGTATGATTTGCAGGGTTTGGCATGTCAACTTTTCTTTGACTGACATTTTCCTTCACATGCAACCAGTTTGACATGTGTACATTTTTCTAAGGTAACCATCGACATGGCACAATCACTTTCTTCACTTTAATTTATTATTGAGGTGGAAGACCTGTTTGACGATGCTTTAGATGACAATTAACTTGGTTTGGTATCTATTTGCCTTAGCCGATGTTGCTGCTTGGCCTTCTGGGTGTGCATCGAACATTGCTTCTGGAACGCTCTTGCAGCCATTTTGTCTTCAAGCTATGGCGCAATTGTTTTTTTCTTTGCTTTACACAGCCTCACAAAATGGATCTCCATCCCACAGTCTTTTCATACCTGTGCAATGGCGAGACACTTGTCTTCATGCGGAAATGAAAATCCACATCTGAAACAACTTTTTTTTATGTGTAGACATCATTTTGTGTCCTTCAGTCTTTTGTTTCAGATTACTTTTCACACTCCACCTCCGACCTCCATGTCAGCAGATTGTCAATGAAATTGTCAAATGTCTCTATCTAAGCAGTACACAATCACCAATATTTGCCTTTTGTTAGGTATTGAAAGGTGGTGGTAGTTTCAGGAAGGTGGCAGCATTGTAATTATTCATGGGGGTGGTTGGATCCGAGGGTGGAACTCTGTCAGATGGTGTTGGCTGTCCCTAGAAATCACTGAGCCCCGATAATGGTTCAGCCTCCAGGTCATCCAGGACAGCCTTTGGAGTTTTGACCTTCTTCTTGGTCTCCATCAGAGCCTCATCATTTTGTGGAGACCTCAGGAGTTGTCTGAGACATACCTGGCAGCTTTGGTTGTGTGCTGCCTAAGGTAGTGGACAGCTCAGTCTGCAAAACCCCAGAACTTCTTGGGTCTTCATGCCCGGTACTGAGGTTGTGATGCTCCACTTGTCAAGACTCTGCTAAGTGTAATAACAGTACGCTTTCTTGTAACTTGTTCGGTCAGTCAGCACTATCATTCTTAATCATATATAGTTAGTTATGATTGTCCTTGAATGCAGTTTGTAAACCTGGTAGTATCTTCCTTCTGCGTTAATGCTCCATACACTGTGTAACTTTATTTTGCATAGCAGTGCAGTACCTTTTTGGATGATTTTGGTCGAAGCTTCTTGACCACTGATGTGTAGAATTCTTAGTTTTCTTTCCATTCACACGCTTCACACTATCTGGAGCTGCGCTTTGATTCCATATACACCAACCTTTAACTCAGCATTTTGACAATGGTACATGTGGCATGCACAACCCGTTTGTTTGGACCACAGCAAACTCTCCAGAAGAGCACTTCTTATTCAGGTTATTTATCCCCTATCTCTTCACGAGTTGTACTGTCCTCCCCAGCCTGAGTACCCGCCAATGACTACGCTACAAATGGAGCTGAAAATCAGACATCTTTATTCCTCTGTGAACGCCCACATTCTAAACCAAACTATTATTATATTTTTTTCTGGAGATTACATCAGCAGGGTGTGGAGTCCGTTGGGAGCTAGAAATGTTCTGTTCTAAAACATGCAAGGATCTACAGTTGCCTTACAGAATGAGCTCCCTGTATCCAGTATTTGTTTGCTAGCATGTCTAGTGGCCTAAATAGTCAAGGAAGTTGGGGCCAGATTTACAACGAGTTCACGCAAAATAGTGTAGCAAGTAATGTTGCTGTGCTGTGTTGCATGAACAGAGACAGCAAAATTGTGACACATCTTCAAAAAAGTGGCTCAGCTGTTATTTTATGTTATGTCATGCTATGATATGGTATGTTATGTTATGTAATGTTATGTTATGTTACTTTTTGTTTTGCTATGTTATGTTATGCTATGTTACTTTGCGTTATGTTATTG
The DNA here is from genome assembly GCF_031143425.1 of Pleurodeles waltl. Lineage (NCBI taxonomy): Eukaryota > Metazoa > Chordata > Amphibia > Caudata > Salamandridae > Pleurodeles > Pleurodeles waltl. Next base: position 1,074,057,139 of record NC_090437.1, read on the forward strand.
CTGTGTTATAGCATGTTAATCACCTGTGAGGGTATTCAGGAGCTCTGTAGGAGGTATGTGTGGCCACTGTTGAAAGCTTACTTGAAAAGCCAGGTTTTCAGCTTCTTACAAAAGTCACGATGAAAGCAGGAGGCTCTGATGTTTTGTGAAATATCAGGCTTTAGGGGCAAGGTATGAGAAGGCACAGCCCCCTGCACTCCACTCAAATATGTGCTAGTGACTGACTGGTAAAACAAAGGTGTCTCGAAGGTTAGTAGAAGTGATTGCGGCTGTGTAGGTATGCAGGGCCATGGTTGTGAAGAGAATTGAAGTTATAGATGAGGGGTTTAAATTGTGCATGCTTGTCCATCAGGATGCAAAGGAGTCCCCTAAGATTTGGTGTGATGTGGGCTTGGTGTGGGAGACTGAGGACTAGTCTGGCTGCTGTGATTTGGAAGGTCTTCTGTCTTCTTGTGAGCTGATTGGTAATCCCTGAGACCATGGTGTTTCCACAGTGTAGTCTGCTAGTGATGAGGTTTTGGGTAATGGTTTTCCTGGTGTTGTTTGATAGTCACTTAAAGATTGTATTCAGCATCCATATAGTGTTGAAGCAGGCCGAGACTACTGCGTTGATATAGGCGGTCACGTTCAGTGTATTGTCGCTGATGATTCCAAGGTTTCTTGCTTGCGAGCAGGGTGTAGGACCAAGGTCTGTGGGCTACCATGTGTAGTCCCATGGCAAAGAGTCCTTCTTAAAGACTAACACTTCAGTCTTGTCTGAGTTCAATTCATTTGAGACAATCAGATTTCATGCAGGTGTTTGGTTCTGCCATGCATGTGGTGAATTCATTGCTGGTGTTTTATCTGAGATGGCCAGTATTAGTTGTGTGTCTTTAGTGTAAGTGAGAATGTTTATACTGAGAGCTCATATGACATCAGCCAGGGGGGTTATGTAGATGTTGGGCTGAGACAGGAGCACTGCAGGATTCCACAAAAAAGATCTCATGCTTTAGAGGCACTGGGGGCATGTTGACGGTTTGGGTACTTCTGGTCAGGAAGGAAAAGACTCATTTGAGAGTGAGTCCATGGACACCTGCTTCATGGAGTTGTTGGATTAGGATGGGGTGGAAGATGCTTTTGATAGCTGCATATAGATCTAGAAGGATGACAGCTGTGCTCCCACCTCTGTCAAGAATCATCCGGCTGTCATCCATTCATGGTATAAGGTCAGTTTTCATGCTGTTGGTGGGTCTGAAACCTGCTTTTGTGGTGGTGAGACCCTAGTATTTGGCAAGGCAGTAGACCAGGCCTTTGTTTATGGCTTTTTCCAGGACTTTGCCCGGGTAGCGAAGGAAGGATATCAGTCAGTATTTAGCGAGATTGGCCAGTCACCCACAAGTTTTTGGGCATTGATGGCTGCTTGTTTTCATGGTTCTGAGAAAGTGGCTGCACTGATAGAGGCGTGGAGGATGGGGGTGAGGTCCTCAATTATAAGGATTGTCCCTTTTTTGAAGGTGTGGTGGGAGCAGGGGTCCAATGGGGTCCGGGAGTAAAGGGTCTACATGATTTTTTAGGTTTGCTCTGTGCTAATGGTGTCCCATATGTGTTGACTTCCTTAGTCTTCATGAAACTTCTGGAGAGGACCATGGGGTCCACTTGTGGGGGGGAAGTTGCTTTATGGTGATTTTGGTGCAAAAGAGTTTTCAAAAGTCATTGCACAGATCTTCTGATGGGTTGATGTTTCTGGTGACAGCTGTGGGTGTGGTGAATTGTTTGAGGATTACAAAGACTTCTTTGCCGCTGTTGATTTGGCATTTGTTCATTCAACTAGGGGCTTTCTCTTGGAGTTTTGGATGAATTGATGATACCTCCTCTGCGTGGCTTTTAATGTATCTTTTTCCACTTCTCCTCTTCTGGTTTACCATTTCTGTTCCAGTTGCTTGCAGTGTTGCTTAATCATTTTGAGGTCTTCTGTGTACCAACTGGATTATGTTCTAGTTTTTGCTTTTTGCTTGGTTTCTTGGAACCAGATAGTCAGCACAATTGGTGATCTACTTTTTGAAGTTCTTGATGTCATGTTCCAGGATGCCTGTGGGTTGAGGTTTGTTCTGTTGCAGAGAAGACATTCACTCTGCCTCATTTAGGTTGTTCCTGTGTCGGTGTGCTTAGCCTGCTGTGGGGACTCTACTGGGTTGATGGATGGCATTTGTAAAACTAAATATGGCATGGTCTATCAAGGTGATGGGTCTTGGGGCGTTGATATAGCCAGGTGATGATCTTGGGGTGTTGATAGTCATGTTGTCAAAAGATGTGAGACAGGGTCTAGGATGTGTCCTGTGGTGTTGGTGGGCTCCATGATGCACTGGCATAGTCCTAGCTTCCTTAAGTTGTCCAACAGGGGAGCTGAGTTGGAGCAGTCTGGTCTTCAAGATGGAAAGTGAGGAACATGAAATCTCTGTCGTCCAGGGCTAGGTGGGGAAGTAAAGTTTGTAATGTTGTTTGCAAAGTTGGCACAGGGGCTGGGAGGCAGTAGACTAGGGCCCCCTTCAAGGTGAATTTTGATGTGATTTGTAATTTAACATTGAGGTGCTCCATTTAGTTTATTCTGGCTTCAGCTCAGGAGGTGTACATGAAGGTGTCTTTGTAGATGATGGTGATTCCTCCTCCATGCTTGTTTTGATGATCTTGCCTAGAGATTTCATATCCAGCAGAGAAGCCAGTGGCTATGTCTGGCGTTAAAGCTGTGGTCACCAATGTTTTCACAAAGAAGAGGAGATGCTTGTTGAGTGAGCAGGAGTTGAGAGCATGTTTGGTTGTAAGTGTTTGAGTGTGAGCGCGGATGGGTGTACAGAACATATAAGAGGGGGTAGATGAAGGCTGCTTCTGTGTTGTCTGGTGTGTCAGCAGAGGGTGGTGTGTCATCTGGAGTTAAAGGTGCAACTGAGTGCAACGGGGTAGTGGTGGGCCCGAGGGGACCAGGGTTTCTGATACTGGGCACGGTTCAAGCACCATCCGATGCAGACAGGCTTGCGTTTCGCACGACTTGGGTGCATTTTACCCACTATGTGCGGCCTATGCATATCCATGTTGCAGCTGCCTTTTGGTATGTCCTGGAATGGGGGAGGAGCTCATGGAGTGGTGGGCAAGGTTGAGAAGGAGTGTGACAGAGGTTAAAGAGAGAGGCACAAAGGAGCAGGAAAAGAGCAGGAAGCAGAGTGAAGCACATAGAGATGGTGGGAAAGGAGAAAAGAAAAGCTATGAAGATGGCAAAAGTTTGGAAAGAAATTCAAGAAATAGCAATAAGAGGCTAACGAGCAAGAGATGCAGCAAAGTAAAGTGACAGAGAAAGTGAGAAAAGAGTGAGAGAAATTATACAAAGAGGCAAAAGGAGCAGGTAAAATGGTACAGATAAGTCACAGAAGTTGTGAGGAAAGAGTGGGAGGAATGGCACAAAGAGACAAAAAAGCGAGAGAAACAGCACAGAAAGGGCACCGAAATGGCACAAAGAGGCGGAAAGGGTGAGAGAAATGACACAGAAAAGTCACAGAATGACAAAAAAGTGAAAGAAATGGCACAAAGAGTCTAAAAGAGCGAGAAGCAATATATAAAAAATGTCACAGAAATTGCACAAAGAGGCAAAAAGAGCAAAAGAAATGTTGTAGAAAAGTCACATAAATGGCATAAGGAGGCAAAAAGAGCACTAATAATGACAAAGAAAAGTCACTGAGTGAATGAGAGAAATGGCAAAGCGAGGCACAAAGAACAAGAAAAACAGCACAGAAAAGTTAGAGTGAGAGAAAAAGACACAAAGAGAGAAAAGACACAAAGAGAAAGGGCACAAAGAGTGAGAGACAGGGGCGGCTCCTTCGCAATGGCAAAAAAGCATCACCCCAATGGCTAAAAGCCACAAGCTGAAAAATAAAACAATATTTAATTTTTATTTTTCAGCTCCTGGCTCAGCTGAACCAGTGTGAGAAGGGAGGGGCTGGGCTGGGCCATGAGAGAGTGGAGGCGGGAAAGTGGAGTCAGTGCACTAAGTGAGCATGTTAATTTGCCGGCCATCTTAGGCCGGCCAAACTCACATGAGCACTTAGGTTTCTCCAACCTGGCTGTGTTACACATGCGAGTTGGAGAAACTGCACAGGCTCCAACACACTGTCTGAGTGGCAGCCGAAGCTACTCAGACCAATCCTGGTGCTGCTCTCATGTTAGCCTGTGCTGGTGTCCCAGGGAATGCTAGGACACCAACAGAAGAGAAGCGCTAGGTGGTCGGCGGCATCGGGGAAGGTACATTTATTTTTTTATTACTATTATTGACATTTTTATTACTATTTATTGTCCCCTGTCAAACTCTGCTTGCCCACCCCTCCCGTTGAGATTTTCTGTGGCTGCTGCTGGTGAGGAAGAAGGCACAAAAGTCTCAGTCTTAATGAGAGAAAAGGCAAAAAGAGTGTAAGTGGCAAAAATTTCACAGAAAGAGAGACAGCGAGGTGAGAGAGCAGAGGGAATGAGGCAAGGTGGGTGCTTCAATCCACTGGAGCCATGTGCACAAAGGCCTTGACCGGTTAGAAGACTGGTCATAAGTAAGTCCACGGAGAGCTGGGCCTATGCATAAGCAGTTCTGCTCGCCCCCTGCACCTGCACACATTTGGCAGACATCTACCAATGCAGGCACCCTTAACCAGAGTGCAAGGGTGTCTGCATTGTGGTCAGCATAGTTTTTGTTCAGGAAGTGGGCCTTTCCTGTACAGAACCTGCACTGTAAGGCATTTTCCTCTTTGCATGTGTTAACCGAGTCCCTGAGTCCAGTAATGGAGGCTGCAATATTTCTATTCATGTTGCGGCCAGCCAATCAGAATGCTCAGTACTGTGGCACCACTCTCAGTCCTGCAAGTCCAGCCAATCTGAGTGCTTTATTTTGATTGCTGCAGATTGACCAGGCACTCAGAGGAGTACAGTCCGGTAAGATCAATGGGAGAATATATCCCTAGGTAATGTGGATCCAGAAGCGGAGAAGAAAACACTGATTCCAAGTTGGTGTTGATCAGAGTCTTTAATCCTTTAGACAGCGTTTGTCATAGGTGAGTTTTTAATTTTTGCAGGGAAACGTTACTTCGCACAGCAGACGAACCGAGCACTATCAATAAGGGATTCGTTTGGAGGCTTATCAGGGCTTCCTCGCCTCCCTCCTTCGATGACTGAAGGAATTACACTCAACCTGCCTGATCCAGCACTTTCTCTCCAACCTACCGCCCTTACCAACCACGATCGTACTTTCCCTGGCCGGACTGGCCCAGCCTTGATAAAGTCACTTGTGTGACGAAACACGTATTGGCTGTTTCCCTGCAAAAATGAAAAACTCACCTATGACAAACGCTGTCTAAAGGATTAAAGACTCTGATTTTTTTTGGTGGCCTTAGTACTTTGTTCACTTTATCACTGCTAACCAGTGATGAAGTGCTTGTACTCTCTCATTTAAACAAAGTAAAATTGGCGTACCCTTGGGTGGCATATTTATTTTACTTATCAGTCCCTAGTAAAGTAGTATACCATATACCAATAGTATGCCATACCAGTACATGTAAATTAAATGCTACTAGTGTGCCTGTAGCACTATTTGTGCCACCCACCTATGTAGCCCTCTAAAACATGTCTCAGGCCTGCCACTGCAGCCTGAATTCAGTTTTAAACTTCCAATTCTACTTCACAAAAAAAACCTATTGCTAAGCCGTAAAGTCCCTTTTTATTACACATGTCACCCCTAACGTAGGCCGTAAGTAGCCCAGAGGGTAGGAGCATTGTAAGTAAAAAGTTGAACATGTACCTTTAAGTTTTACATGACCTGGTGCTGAAAAATACCTACATGTATTTTTCAATTCATTTCCTACAATAGAGTTGGAGCTAGATAACATTGACAACTTCAGCAAGATAGAGCTGTAAAGGCTCTGCAATGAGAGAGGGCTGAATGTGGGAAGGAATGCCACCGAGGTGGGCCTCCAAATAGCCCTCAGAACTTATGAGGATTACAGCAGTATGCAGACCACACCGGAGGAGAAAGAGAAGGCGGAAGGGGACTTGGAGGACTACAATGAGGAAGAAGTGACCTAGCCACAGGCCATGAGCTACAGCACAGAGGATGAGAAGGACAAATTGCTTCCGGAATAAGATTCTCTCTCAGGGTAGGGAGCAGCGTGTCCTCCTGCAACTTGTCGTCTGTGGAATCAGAGGATAGGTGGGTTTAAAGGGATCTCAAGCTACAGCTGGCCAAGTTTGAAACTCGAAATGTAGGATGCATGGAGAAGACAAATCTGTCCCCAGAGGAGAAAAAGGATAAGGTAAAGAGGGTCTTAGTGGGAAATAAACGTTTGCTGGCTCAAGATGTGAGCCTGAAGTTGCTGGACCTCAAAGCCAAACAATGCACAGGGTCCATCAACAACAGGAGAGTCCACATCCCTAAAGATATAGGGGCAGATTTACTAACAATTCATGCAACGCAGCACAGCAAGGCAACCTGCTGGGCAAACTTTGGGTGAAAAGGAGAAATCAGAAATGCACCACATTTAGAAAGACATGGCACATTTCTGTGGCTCTTTGACCTGGCACACTGTGTGCTGCATGGTGCCAATGTAGGCACCCTTGCACCATGGTGTTATGAGAAGGATTATTTTTGTGCAAGAAGGGACACCATTTTGACACATTCTCAGGTTTACACCCCTGGGAATGCTTCAAAATCCATGAGTGGATTAATGGCAACTCCCACACTCCACCCATAGAATGCATTGCTGTTTCAAAGCAAGGTAAGCCAGCGAAATGCGCTGTCTTGCATTAATTTGGATTTGCTAAAGCTTGTAGTGCAATGCAAGCTCTTAGCAAATATGGCCATTGGTGCCTAGCAATGTGGTGAGTAATGACACTGACAAATAGTTTTCAACCTGTGAGATATACCTAAGAATGCATAGGGTCCCAGAGTAGAGTTTGGAAGTGAATCTCTGGAAACACATGACTGTGGTTGGGAGGGATACCCTGCTGACATTGGAGGTTGAGGATTACATGTGGTATGCCCCCAAGAAGGCCATTCTTTAGGCTCATCCCAGAAAAGTACCCAATAAGCACACAGTGTCTGGCCAATCTTGGATGGATTTCCTTGATTACTCCAGTAAGGCACTACGTTGTTGGGTGAGAGACAGCAAAGTGAGTAGGTTTGAGGAGTTGTACAACCTGATTCTGAGAGAGCACATGCTCAGTATTGTCTTTCATGAATTGCGCCAGCAACTCATTGATTCCAAAGTCTCTGATCCCAAACATATTTCAAAGGAAGCTTACCTCTGGATTAGTACCAGAGTTTCCAAGAAGGTATTTGGGAGTGACTTCAAGATCAATGGTTCAGCCCACCTTTCAAAAGTGAGAAGGGGGTCCAAGGTGACATTGACAAATCCCATATCAAGGGGGAGTGATCTCATGTCACTGTTGAGATGGGAGGTGGAGGTTTCTGGTGGTTGGTAGCCGAAGGGGCCCCATTTTAAATTGCTTTCAATGTTTCCTCATTGCTTTCAATGTTTCCCAGTTAGGACACAGGCAGGGAACTCTATTTGTCCTAAGAAACCACCCACTGTTGGGAACTCCACAGGATTGGCCACGGAAGCTTTGGGGGGGCAGTAGTTTCACAAAGCAGAGAGTTGAACTTGCCCTAGATGTATTGAATTGGGAAATAGACTTTGAGGGTAGGCTTGTGATCCCTTAAGGTGGCAGTCTCCACTTTGGTCGGATCACAGTTAATGGTATCCCTGTCACTGCTCTGGGAGATACCAGTGGCAGCAAGACATGGTAGTGAAAAGGCTAGTTTCTCCAGATCAGTACCTGCCAGGACACATTTGTAGGGTGAACCAGGAAATTGGATGGGGCTTGATCTGCCCTATGGCTTTGGCACCCTGGATTGTGGTGGAGAAGTAGCCTGAGTAGGGTCATAGTTAGCCCCAGATGAACATTGACTGCATTCTGGGAAATTAGGTATCACTAGTGGTGGGAGAACCTGGCTGAGTGGCTGCCCTGAAAGCTTGGGTTTCTGGGGTACCAATCCCAAAAGAAGAGTACAGATAGAGAGGAAGGGGAAACAGTCCACAGTGGGATGACCAGTTGATTAGGGATTGACAGCTCTGAGAAAATAGCACCCCCAGACTTACTCAGGTTATGTCCCTTCCGACCTAGAGGTGCTCCCTGCACTCTCATAGAGACAGAGGACCAGAGATCTACACCAGGCTGATCCTTTCATGACACAGATGAGTGTGTTACCCTTGAGGCAAGTGGTAGTTCCAACCTTGACTTCCTGTCTTGCCAAGTGGCTGTTTAGTCTCAGGGTACAGGCCCTGAGCTTAGAGGCCAGTATCAAGATACCACCACTGGATTCAGGGAGAGGACAGTGGAAGTAGAATACCTGACACCTCTGGCTTTTGCCCCTCACTAAGAGAAACATCATCAGCCTGGGAAAACTAAGGAGCAAGTAGGGAACTCCTTGCCAATCCGATGGATGGAAGTAAGGTTAACCCAAAGCCCCTGCTTAGAGCCTTCACCTGGCAAAGGATTCCCAGGGCCTGAACTTGACACTGACAGCTGTCAGTGGCCTCCATTTGTTGTTGTCCTTCTGGGCAAAGTTTTCTTTGGGTGGGGACAGAAGTCTGAGCCAAAGGTCAGAATGGGCCATATCACTTATATGGCCATGGTGGTACTTTCTGCCTACTGGGATGTCCTTGCAACAACATTAACTTTGGGAGTGACACAGATGGGGTCCACAGGAGAGTAGAAGGGTTTCCAGTTGGTTAGTCCAGTAGCTCAAGGGATCCAACTCGGCTTAGAGGGGCATAGAAATGGCAAGTGCCACTGCAGAAGAAAGCCATTGTCCATGTTCTATCACCTAACCAGAGAAGCCCTTGAAGGTTTTGATTGGTCTACCCTTGCTTTTGTCTAGAGAGTGTCACGGTGGGCATTGCCCTCTCCACAGGGTCACCTGCAAACCTTTTGCTTTCACCTCTTCTGTATCGCTGAAATCATTGGTTGGCTTTACCACTTTACGATTGCTAACTAGTGGTAAAATTGGTCTGCACCTGATTGGAACATATAATTTACTTTTATGTCCCTAACATAGAGTACTACATATGCCCACGGCCTGTAAAGTAAATACTACTTGTGGTCCTACAGAACTCAGTGTGCCACCCACTCATTTAGCACTTTAAACCAATCGCTGCCAGGCCTTTTCCCCTCCTGTACCGAGCCTTTTTTTGGCTATTTGGGGCAGTTTGCGCTTAGGCCCTCATAACTTTTTGTTCACATAAGCTACCCACGCCAAATTTTCGTCCTTTTTTTCCCAACATCCTAGGGATTGTAGAGGTACCCAGACTTTGTGGGTTCCCCTAAAGGAGACCAAGAAATTAGCCAAAATATAGTGAAAAATTAGTTTTTTTCTCAAAAAAATGGAAAAAAAGGGCTGCAGAAGAAGGTTTGTGGTTTTTTTCACCTGAAAATGGCATCAGCAAAGGGATTGTGGTGGTAAAATCACCATCTTCCCAGCTTTCAGGAACAGGCAGAGTTGAATTGGAAAACCCCATTTTTCAACACAATTTTGACATTTTACTGGAACATACCCCATCTTTACCATTTTTTGTGCTTACAGCCTCCTTCCAATTAGTGACAGAAATGGGTATGAAACCAATGCTGGATCCCAGAAAGCTAAACATTTCTGAAAAGTAGACGAAATTCAGCAAGGGGTTATTTGTGTAGATCCTACAAGTGTTCCTACAGAAAATAACATCTAAAATAAAAGAATATTGAAATTGAGGTAAAAAAACTGGCATTTTTCTCCACATTTTACTTGGTAACTTTTTCATGCGATGTCAGATTTTTTATAGCAATATACTGTTACATCAGCTGGACTCTTCTGGTTGCAGGGATATATAGGGCCTGTAGGTTCATCAAGAACCCTAGGAATCCAGAGCCAATAAATGAGCTGCACCTTGCAATGGGTTTTCATTCTATACAGGGCATACAGCAATTCATTTGCTGAAATATAAAAAAGGAAAAATAGGTATCAAGAAAACCGTTGTATTTCCAAAATGGCCACAAGATAGAGGGCTGAGAAGCAGTGGTTGTTTGCACATCTCTGAATTCTGGGGTGCCCATACTAGCATGTGAATAACAGGGCATTTCTCAAAAAGACGTCTTTTTCACACACTGTATTGCATTTAGAAGGAACAAAATGTATAGAAACACAAGGGACAATAACACTTGTTTTGCTATTCTGTGTTCCCCCAAGTCTCCCGATAAAAATGGTACCTCACTTGCATGGGTAGTCCTAGCGCCTGTGGCAGGAAACACAAAATGGACACATCACATTTTCAGAAAGAAAACAGAGCTGCTTTTTGCAAAGTGCCTAGCTGTGGATTTTGGCCTCTAGCTCAGCCGGCACCTAGGGAAACCTAGCAAACCTGCACAGTTTTAAAAACTAGACACCTAATGGAATCCAAGATGAGGTGACTTGTAGGGTTCTGACCAGGTTCTGTTACCCTGAATCCTTTGCAAACCTCAAAATTTGGCCCAAAAAATACTTTTCCCTCTCATTTTGGTAACAGAAAGTTCTGGAATCTGAGAGGAGCCACAAATTTCCTTCCACACAGCATTCCCCCAAGTCTCTCGATAAAAACGGTACCTCACTTGTATGAGTAGGCCTAGTGTCTGCCACAGGAAATGCCCCAAAACACAACGTGGACACACCACATTTTCAGAAAGAAAACAGAGCTGTTTTTTACAAAGTGCCTAGCTGTGGATTTTGGCCTCTAGCTCTGCAGGCACTTGGGAGAACCTAGCAAACCTGTGCATTTTTGAAAATTAGACACCTAGGGGAATCCAAGATGGGGTGACTTCTGGGGCGTTGACCAGGTTCTGTTACCCAGAATCCTCTGCAAACCTCAAAATATGGCCAAAAAAACACTTTTTCCTCTCATTTTGGTGACAGAAAATTCTGGAATCTGAGAGGAGACACACATTTCCTTCCAGTCAGCCTTCCCCCAAGTCTCCTGATAGAAATGGTACCTCACTTGTGTGGGTAGGCCTAGCGCCCGCCACAGGAAATGCCCCAAAACACAACGTGGACATACCACATTTTCACAAAGAAAAGAGAGCTGTTTTTTACAAAGTGCCTAGCTGTGGATTTTGGCCTCTAGCTCAGCCGGCACCTGGAGAAACCTAGTGAACCTGCACATTTTTTAAAACTAGACACCTAGGGGAATCCAAGATGGGGTGACTTGTGGGGCTCTGACCAGGTTCTGTTACCCAGAATCCTTTGCAAACCTCAAAATTGGCCCAAAAAACACTTTTTCCTCTCATTTTGGTGACAGAAAGTTCTGGAATCTGAGAGGAGACACACATTTCCTTCCAGTCAGCCTTCCCCCAAGTCTCCTGATAAAAATGGTACCTCACTTGTGTGGGTAGGCCTAGCGCCCGCCACAGGAAGTGACCCAAAACACAACGTGGACACACCACATTTTCACACAGAAAACAGCTGTTTTTCACAAAGTGCCCAGCTGTGGATTTTGGCCTCTAACTCAGCCAGCACATGGGGAAACCTAGCAAACCTGCTCATTTTTTAAAGCTAGACACCCAGGGAAATACGTGATGGGGTGACTTGTGGGGCTATGACCAGTTTCTGTTACCCAGATTCCTTTGCAAACCTCAAAATGTGACCAAAAAAACACTTTTTCCTCTCATTTCGGTGACAGAAAGTTCTGGAATCTGAGAGGAGCCACAAATTTCCTTCCACCCGCATTCCCCCAAGCCTCCCGATAAAAATGATATCTCACTTGTGTGGGTGGCCCATGTGTCTGCAACAGAAAAATGCCAACAACCTGTAGAGATTGAAGGGATAGCACAGCGAGTTGATAAGCACATATTTTTCTTTTATACATCTTTTAGGCTGACTCTGCTTTGGGGACCCATGCAAGTGAGGTGTAATTTTACTTGGGAGACTGAGGGGAATGATGGGTGGTAGGAAATTTGTGCCGCAGCGGTGATCCTACAAAGAAAAGTGAGGAAAATATGATTTTTTAAGCACATTTTGAGGTTTGCCGAGGAGTCTGGGTAAGAAAATGTTGGGGGATGCATACAAGCCACACCTCCTTGGACTCCTTGGGGTGTCTATTTTTAAAACATGTCTGGGTTTGGTAGGTTTCCCTAGATGAAGGCCGCACCCGGGACCAAAAATATAGGCGCCCCCCCCAAACACAGGTAGTTTTGCAATAGATCATTTTGGTGTGTCCGCATACTTATGTGATGTTCCAAACACTAAGGGGCATATTTATACTCTGTTTGCACCAAATTAGTGTCATTTTTTTAAAACTCTAATTCAGTGCAAAACTAACTCCATATTTATACTTTGGTGCTAGACCCCTCTAGCACCAAATTTATGGAGTTAGTCATTTTTTGAAAGTGGAGACCTACCTTGCCTTAATGAGATGCAAGGTAGGCGTTCCCGTGCAAAAAATGACTCTATGGCCTTAATGCCATATTTAGGGGCATATTTATACTCTGCGGCATATTTATACTCTGTTTGCACCAAATTAGCGTCATTTTTTTAACTCTAATTCGGGGCAAATCTAACTCCATATTTATACTTTGGTGCTAGACCCATCTAGCACCAAGGCCCTGATTTATACTTTTTTTGCACCGCATTAACGTAATTTTTTGATGCAAAAGTGGCACAAACGTACAAAATATTGGCCTTTATTTATACTTTTTGCGGCAAAACTGCACTAACTCAGTTTTGCACCAAAAAGTTTAGCAACGGCTTGCACCATTTCTGTTCACCAGCCGGGAACCATATTTATGGCTCTCTATCACTGACTCCTGAAATTTCACAAATGTCATCTTTGACTCTGGAGAACTATCCTTAAACACAATAAAAGCATTAAAAGTTGCTAAGTGGAAGAGGTGAATTGCTAATTTCTTATATCAAACGTAAGACTTACGAATAGCAGTATAAGGTTCCAACCTCTGATCAACTCTATCTACACCTCCCATGTGCTTATTATAATCTGAAATGCACACAGGTTTGCGCACTTCAGCAACCTGGCCCCAAACAGTCACAGGGGAACTACTCTCATCATGGATGGTACTTAGCATGTAGACATCCCTCGTGTCTGAAAATTTCAAAGCTAGCATCTCATTATTCCGCAAGGCACTGCACTGTCCCCTCTCATATTTTTTACAGACAAGCTCCCTTGGATAGCCTTTCCGGTTACAATGAATTGTGGCACAAGCAACAGTGTCCACTCTAAACAATTCCTTGAACAACTGCACTCCAGTGTAGAAGTTATCTACATACAAATGGTGACCTTTGTTTAACAGTGTTGTCCCTCAGATGCTGCTCCACATACAAATTAGTCTGCTCAACAACAATCTCTTCCAAAAACACATCATCCACAAATAACTCAAAGAAATTGACATGCAAAAAGTTCTCTGTATTGACTCTACACCCCGGGAGACCAGTAAAGGCAGGCTACTCTGGCTGCTCCATGTTTGGGGCAACCCAGAGTTCAGGTCTTCTAACAGGAAACCTTTCAGCCCCAGGTTGCTACACTAATCGCACATCAGTGTCCTCCTCTGAAAAAGGCCCTTCATCTGCACTGAGTGTGGCTTCCTCATCAGAAGATTCCTCTCCGACAGAAACTTCAATGGCGGAATCTCTCACATCCTCCTCTGCCTCAGATGCAGAGTCCGTCTCATAATCATGATGAATGAAAACACAAAGGCCAGGGCACACCCAAGGTAAAAACTCAGTGTAGTTGATCCAAGTGGTATTTCAGGAATTGAGTCGAAGTGCGGCAAACTGGTGAAACTGGATATTTATTATAGATGATAAAGAGTGGTCAGAATTCCAATCAAAGTTGACCATATACAACACAAGTCCATACAGCAAAACAATCCAACACGTTTCATCTTCTAGACTTTGTCAAGGCTGTGGAATAGACTAACAATATATACAAGTAGGTAAAATGGGAAATGTACAATAGAGTATCCAACATCAATGTACATTGTAGGAAAGAGGGGGAAAGGCCAGACCACTGAAACCAGTGTGATTTAAAAAAGATCAAATAATTTAGAGTGAGGGAAGCGCATCACAAGTCAAAAAACATAACCGAAAAAGAGTATATAATGTGGATGTAACAAGCTAAACTCACAAGAATATGACTTGTGGGAATGATCAAGCCACCCAGACATAATGATATGTCAGAGAACATTTAGCAAACAAACCACCCAGTGGGAGAACCGTGCCCTAGAGGCGATTGTGTAAGTAAAGCAGGTGCATTTATGGGAAACAAGGTGATATGTCAAATAAAAGAGCGTCATGGAAAGCGTATTGGTGAGACAGTGCAAAGAAGCTAGGTCAGAGGTTAAGTACCTTAGGATATGCAGACACATGTAGGTATGGAGAAATGAACAGAAATGAACAGGAGTTCCAGATAATTGGTTGGTGTAGAACTCACGGTGAATCAATCATAAGAAGTGAATGTAACAATGATGACCATGATAAGCCTAATGTGAAAAAACAGAAATAAATATAAAAGAAACCCTGGCACTGAAAAAGACCAAAGAAACTTCAAGTGGCATGTAGAGTCATCAGAGGTAGCCATATAGAGTATGGCTAAACTAGGTCGCACCGCCAAAAGGTATGGTGCGTAAAGGCCCAATAGTGGGCTAAACAAACTGCGACAGGTAGTATGAGGGTGCTAGGCCAAAACACATGGTTGAAAAAAATTCCACACATTTAGGTTACTGGTCGAGATTATCAACTATGAATTGTATTATATTAGCCAGAGTACGGCGCCTATAAGATGAAGCAGTGCGGGAGGAAACCACACAGTTAGAAACAAATGATACTAGGCGAGACTATCGACTATAAAAATATATTAAATTGGCCCGAGTATGGTGCTAATACAATAAAGCAGTGTAAGAGGAAACGCACATAGTTTAAAGCAAAGTGCAAATTGTGGCACCGAGTATCGGTCGAATCTGTGCCTGGTAAAAACGTAAACCCGACGTGAGAGGCTGAGCAATTAACATATGAGGGAATGCTTCTGAAGACCAACATCTTGAGGCGAGTACAGAAAAAGAAAAAACAAATGTGACATTAACAATAAGTGCTGGCGTAAACACGAAAAAATAGTAAATGAATACACGAGCGGAAATAACGCTCGTAGTGTAAGAGGTAACATACTAATCAGGCAGGCTCCTTACCTTGTAGCGAGTAGAAGAGTGACACGCTGATCGCGTCTGTATCAAATAAGTATGTCATTTCCACGAGTACGGCTGAGATTTAACCCCTTCTGTGCCCAGGACGTAATGGTTACGTCCTGAGGCACAGTGCTGCTGTGCCCAGGACGTAACCATTACGTCCTGTGCACAGAGCCCAGAGGGAGCGCAAGGGGAGCGACCTTGTAGGCAAGGGTCGCTCCCGGGGGGGGGGTAGGGGGGGCAAAATTATTTTAGGCCATCTCTGCCCCCCCTGGGTATTAGGCCGATCTACCCCCAGGGGGGGCAGAAACCTCTAGGCGCCAGGGCAAACATTTTTTGTGTGTTTTTTTTTTTGTTTGTTTGTTTTTTTTTAGAGATGGGGAGCGACCCATCAGGCAAGGGTCGCTCCCCTGGGGGGCAAATTGTATTTAGACCATTTCTGCACCCCTTGGGGGCAGATTGGTTGATTTTAGGTCAATCTGCCCCAAGGGGGCAGAAACCACTAGGCACCGGGGATTTGTTTTTTGTTGCCAATGTCACGCAGGGGGAGCGACCCCATAGGCAAGGGTCGCTCCCGGGGGGGGGGGGTTCGGGGGGGAAATTTATTTTAGGCCATAACCTGTAGGCGCCAGGGCAATTTTTTTTTTGTGTTTTTTTTTTTGTTTGTTTGTTTTTTTAGAGATGGGGAGCGACCCATCAGGCAAGGGTCGCTCCCCTGGGGGGCAAATTGTATTTAGACCATTTCTGCACCCCTTGGGGGCAGATTGGTCGATTTTAGGTCAATCTGCCCCCAAGGGGGCAGAAACCACTAGACACCGGGGATTTGTTTTTTGGCGCCAATGTCACGCAGGGGGAGCGACCCCGTAGGCAAGGGTCGCTCCTGGGCAGGGGGGGTTTGGGGGGGTGGGGGGTCAAATTTATTTTAGGGCATTTCCCCCCCCCCTGGGGCCGGCTGAGCTAGAGGTCAAAATCCACAGGTAGGCACTTTGCAAAAAACACCTCTGTTTTCTGTGAAAAAATATGTTGTGTCCATGTTGTGTTTTGGGCCATTTCCTTTCGTGGGCGCTAGGCCTACCCACACAAGTGAGGTACCATTTTTATGGAGAGACTTAGGGGAACGCTGGGTGGAAGGAAATTTGTGGCTCCTCTCAGATTCCAGAACTTTCTGCCACAGAAATGAGAGGAAAAAGTGTTTTTTGGCCAAATTTTGATGTTTGCAAAGGATTCTGGGTAACAGAACCTGGTCAGAGCCCCACAAATCACCCCATCTTGGATTCCCCTAGGTCTCTAGTTTTCAAAAATGCGCTGGTTTGCTAGGTTTCCCAAGGTGCCGGCTGAGCTAGAGGCCAAAATCCACAGGTAGGCACTGTTTTCTATTAAAAAATTTGATGTGTCCACGTTGTGTTTTGGGCCGTTTCCTGTCGCGAGCGCTAGGCCTACCCACACAAGTGAGGTATCATTTTTATCGGGAGATGTGGGGGAATGCTGGGTGGAAGGAAATTTGTGGCTCCTCTCAGATTCCAGAACTTTCTGCCACAGAAATGTGAGGAACATGTGTTTTGTTAGCCAAATTTTGAGGTTTGCAAAGGATTCTGGGTGACAGAACCTGGTCCGAGCCACACAAGTCACCACATCTTGGATTCCCCTAGGTCTCTAGTTTTCAAAAATGCACAGGTTTGGTAGGTTTCCCTAGGTGGCGGCTGAGCTACAGGCCAAAATCTACAGGTAGGCACTTTGCAAAAAACACCTCTGTTTTCCTTCAAAAATTTGGCTGTGTCCACGTTGCGCTTTGGGGCGTTTCCTGTCGCGGGCGCTAGGCCTACCCACACAAGTGAGGTATCATTTTTATCGGGAGACGTGGGGGAACGCTGGGTGGTAGGAAATTTGTGGCTCCCCTCAGATTCCAGAACTTTCTGCCACAGAAATGTGAGGAACATGTGTTTTTTTAGCCAAATTTTGAGGTTTGCAAAGGATTCTGGGTAACAGAACCTGGTCCGAGCCACACAAGTCACCCCATCTTGGATTCCCCTAGGTCTCTAGTTTTCAGAAATGCACAGGTTTGGTAGGTTTCCCTAGGTGGCGGCTGAGCTACAGGCCAAAATCTACAGGTAGGCACTTTGCAAAAAACACCTCTGTTTTCCTTCAAAAATTTGGCTGTGTCCACGTTGCGCTTTGGGGCGTTTCCTGTCGTGGGCGCTAGGCCTACCCACACAAGTGAGGTATCATTTTTATCGGGAGACGTGGGGGAACGCTGGGTAGAAGGTAATTTGTGGCTCCTCTCAGATTCCAGAACTTTCTGCCACAGAAATGTGAGGAACATGTGTTTTTTTAGCCACATTTTGAGGTTTGCAAAGGATTCTGGGTAACAGAACCTGGTCCGAGCCACACAAGTCACCCCATCTTGGATTCCCCCAGGTCTCTAGTTTTCAGAAATGCACAGGTTTGGTAGGTTTCCCTAGGTGGCGGCTGAGCTAGTGGCCAAAATCTACAGGTAGGCACTTTCCTACAAACAGCTCTGTTTTCTGTGATGTGTCCACGTTGTGTTTTGGGGCATATCCTGTCGCGGGCGCTAGGCCTACCCACACAAGTGAGGTATCATTTTTATCGGGAGACTTGGGGGAACATAGAATAGCAAAACAAGTGTTATTGCCCCTTGTCTTTCTCTACATTTTTCCCTTCCAAATGTAAGACAGTGTGTAAAAAAGACGTCTATTTGAGAAATGCCCTGTAATTCACATGCTAGTATGGGCACCCCGGAATTCAGAGATGTGCAAATAACCACTGCTTCTCAACACCTTATCTTGTGCCCATTTTGGAAATACAAAGGTTTTCTTGATAGCTATTTTTTACTCTTTATATTTCAGCAAATGAATTGCTGTATACCCGGCATAGAATGAAAACCCACTGCAGGGTGCAGGTCATTTATTGGCTCTGGGTACCTAGAGTTCTTGATGAACCTACAAGCCCTATATATCCCCGCAACCAGAAGAGTCCAGCAGACGTAACGGTATATTGCTTTCGAAAATCTGACATTGCAGGAAAAAGTTACAGAGTAAAACTTAGAGAATTTTTTTTTGTTTTTACCTCAATTTCAATATTTTTCTTTTTCAGTTGTTATTTTCTGTAGGAAACCCTTGTAGGATCTACACAAATTACCCCTTGCTGAATTCAGAATTTTGTCTACTTTTCAGAAATGGTGCAGTTTCTGGGATCCAGCGTTGGTTTCATGCCCATTTCTGTCACTGACTGGAAGGAGGCTGAAAGCACAAAAAATCGTAAAAATGGGGTATGTCCCAGTAAAATGCCAAAATTGTGTTGAAAAATTGGGTTTTCTGATTCAAGTCTGCCTGTTCCTGAAAGCTGGGAAGCTGGTGATTTTATCACCGCAAACCCTTTTTTGATGCCCTTTTCAGGGAAAAAACCACAAGCCTTCTTCTGCAGCCCATTTTTCCATTTAAAAAAAAAAAAATGATATTGTCACTGTTTTTTGGCTAATTTCTTGGCCTCCTTCTGGGGAACCCACAAAGTCTGTGTACCTCTAGAATCCCTAGGATGTTGGAAAAAAAGGACGCAAATTTGGCGTGGGTAGCTTATGTGAACAAAAAGTTATGAGGGCCTAAGCGCGAACTGCTCTAAATAGCCAAAAAAAGGCTCGGCACAAGAGGGGGAAAAGGCCTGGCAGCGAAGGGGTTAAAAGCTGGCATCGAGGAAGAGTTTGGAAATAAAGAAAGGACTAATGGTGAAAGGGAAGGAGGTCGAGTGACCCAACATGGGGGCCATTTTGGAATGGAGTAGGCATAAGCAAGAGGTACGGTGTGAATAGGTAGTGGAAAGAAAACAATGCAGGTGGAAGAGAAATGGTGTGTGGTGTGTGAAAAAGTGCCTGGGAGCAAAAGTACATAGAGAAGACATAAAGTAGTGTGACTGAAGACTTAACTGAGTAGGTAAAAGTTGGATGGATATTAGCTTGGAAAGAATGCATTCATATAAGATATTTGGTAACAACAGAATATCGTACATTCAGAATTAGCCATCATAGCATCAAATTAAAACAACTAATGAATACACAAACAGATATTGAACAACCCACAGCAGGACAGGTGTTGTTTTAACAAGAAAGCATACCAGACAAGCACAGAAAATTATGGGAAGGTATATAGGTCTTTATCAGTGTTAATGCCCTCCTCCTCAGCTCTAGGTCTGATGATCCAGCTACTTTCTAACTGTCTCAGCAGCAATGTTCTGTTGCCAGCCCTAGGTAAAGTATTGACCGCATCAATACCATGTATACTAATGCCTAGTACTGCACGTTGACCATGTTTGGCGTTGTAATGAACCGCAAAGGGGTAATTGACATTATTGTTACATATAGCTCTGATGTGTTCTTGTAGTCTCTCCTTGAGTGGGCAAATGGTGATACGCACAAAGACAAGGTTGCAGGTGCAGACTAAGCAATAAACCACAAACTTAGTGTTGATGACCTTGTTGATCTTATATGTGACTGTCGTGTTGTACTGAAACTTCATCAGTTTGTCTTTGATATAGCAGCACATATTACAATGTCCACATTTGTAGGATCCATGGGGTGCTGCAGGCAACCAAGTCTCTTTGTGCTCAGGGGGTAGGCAACTATGACACAAATAGTTACGTAGGGCTGGTCCCCTGCTGTAGGTGATGTTGGGTTTGGGTGGGAGACTTTTCTTAAGGTGCCCATCTGCTATCAGGAAAGACCAATGTTTCTGGAGAATTTTGAATATATTTGAGCTAAGTGCATTGTACGGGGTAATAAAAGAGAGAGGTCTAGGTGATTCACTCTTTTTAACAGGAGAGACCAATAAATCTGATCCTTTAACACGGCTAATTCTATTGTTAGCTCGTAGTAAGGTATTAGGTGAGTAACCCCTCTGAATGAATTGTGTATTCATTTGTTTAAATTCTTCTTGAAAAACCGTATCTTCACTGCAGCTTCTCCTGATCCTAGTGAGCTCCCCATATGGTATGGCATTGATTTGCGAGGCGGGATGTGAGCTTTTGAAATGTAGGATGAAGTTACATGCTGTTGGTTTCCTGTACAGTTTGGAACAGATTTTGTTACGTTGAATGTATAAGGTAAGGTCTAAGAAGTTCACATGTGATGTGCTGTGCTCCCCAGAGAAAGTGATATTGAAGGAATTAGTATTGAGATGATGTAAGAAGAGCCCAATAGCCTTGAGGCTCCCTGACCAGAAAAGGAAGTCATCGTCAATGTACCTGCCCCAGTACAGGAGGTGTTGTGTTAAGTCTGGTGGACACTCCCTCCATATATGGAACCATTCAAAGAAGCCCATGTATAGATTGGCAAATGAGGGGGAAAATGTTTCCCCCATTGCCACGCCTTGGATCTGTCTGTACCATGTCCCATTATGAACAAAAAATGTATTGTCCAAAACAAGTTCAATCAAGTCTAGTAGCATGTTGGAGTGTTCTAAAAAAGAGACTTCACGTGTATCCAGAAAGTGCTGGACTGCATGAAGGCCCTTTTCTCTCGGTATGCATGTATATAGTGAGGTGACGTCTAGAGTTACCAGCAAATGTCCATCTGTCCAGTCAAAATCGCTGAGTTTGCTGAGAAGGTCTTTGGTGTCCCTAATGAACGAGGGAAGGTTAATGACCAGTGGTTGTAGGAAAAGGTCAATATATTCAGAGATTCTTTCTGTCGGTGAGCCAATCCCCGAGATAATAGGTCTCCCAGGTGGAAAAAGACCTGGTTTGTGTATTTTGGGTAAGATGTAGATGCAAGGGGAGGTAGGAGTAGGGTTACACATGTACTTAAATTCTAGATCAGTAATGAGACACCTGTCTCACCAAAATGTTAATCTTTGTATTATATGAGCGTTGATCTTAGGTAGTGGGTTGTGTGATAAGGCTGAGTATGCAGTTGTGTCATCCAGTTGGCGGTCTATTTCTTTAATGTAGTCAGATCTGTTCATGATGACAATATTGCCCCCTTTGTCAGCTTCCTTAATGATTATATTCTTGTTGTTGATGAGCGAGTGTAGAGCTTCCCTTTCAGGGATGGTGATGTTGTGTGAAGTGTTTTTACGTCCTGAGCGATATAAATCTTCAAGTCGATATAAGTCAGCCGTAACTTGTTTATAGAAAATGTCAATGAAGTTGTCACTTCCTAGATTGGGTGTGAATTTAGAGGAAGTTTTAAGACCACTATCAATGTGTGAGTAGGGATTGATGTCTAAGTCAGACACAATTTCAGACAACAAGGGAGATATCCCCGATATCTGTTCTAAAGAGAGAAGGATCTGAATGTCTCTCACTTCCTTGATGGTGACATTGCTAACAGGGCATATGTCGGGCACAGGGGGACCAGTCTGAGCAGGTCTGCCATAAAACAAATTGCACAGTTTGCACTTGCGGATCAATTTAAAGAGGTTGACATGTAGTTCAGTAAAATTGGGTAGAGACAATGGCACAAAACTCAAACCTTTGCTCAAGATGTTTATTTGTTGTGTATTCAGTTCAACATTGGTTAGGTTAACAATTGCAATCTCATTGCTCATTCTTAAGTCAGGATGAATTATTTCTGATTGCGAGTGGAAGATCTTGTGGTCATCCCTTCTCTTTCCCTTGTTGTATCTGTACGTTTTTCTCTTGCCTCTCCTGATGGGTTTGCGTGGGGTTCCTTCCTCCAGCGATTTAATGTTTGACCCTTTCTGTATCTTTCTAATTCTATTAAAAAAGGGGATTTGTGGCTGGTTGAAATCATAGATTGACGTGTTTGGTTACTGGTGTCACTTTCACTAATACTTGAGGTACTTGAGAGGTCTGTCTCACTAGTGGAGTAAGTGGAGGTTGCACCCTCATTCAGTAAGTGGGGAGGGGCGTCATGTCTATCCATTTTGATATTGTCAAATTTATGTGAGTAAGTGAACACCCTCCCACTCTTATAATCTCCATCATCTCTTTTAAGTTTGCCTGTTTTCTAATCCTTAATATATTCTTGTTGTTTGAGTAACACTTCCTTAAGTATCTTCTGGTTTTTTTCTTTGGCCTCTGGTAGATTAATATCTTTGATTTATTTTTCGAGTGCAAGAATGTCATCAATTAGTTTGTCTCTTTTGGCACGTGCATCTCTAATTAATATGTCCATCATGCCAAAAGATGAGGTGACCAAAAGGTGTTCCCATTCCTTTAGGAGTTCTGGACTCAGGTCCTCAAATGAGGGGAATAGGACGATACGTAGACCCCTAGGGATTTGCTTGTTATCTATATATTTTTGCAAGATGGTGTAATCCCACCACCTCGATAACTCCTGTTTCTTTAATCGTTCTAGTTTTACAAATTTCATTTTCAAACCTTCTTGTTTGGTGGGCAAGGCATGAGTAGTGGATAAACTGGTGCCAGTTTGGAAAATGTCCTCAAATAACACATCCCTATTGTCATTAAATGTATCCATGTTATGTAAAGAAACAGTATACAAACAAGAAACAACAATGTAGAGGGTAATATGTACAATACAATAATAGAATCACAGTGCTAAGTGCTGAGCAGGCATTAAATGAGTAAAGACAAAGCAAAAAAGGTGGAAAATGCCAGAGGAGCTCGCACATCAACATAGGTTTGTCTACTGTCCATCTGCAAAAGTCTTTTATAAGCAGCAGGTAATCATGGGTGCCAGGCTAGCCATACGCCCGCCACCACAGGTGTCAGAGGACCAAACACTTCTGGAAAAGTGAGTGGTTGCCTGTACAATGAAAACACAAAGGCCAGGGCACACCCCAGGTAAAAACTCTGTGTAGTTGATCCAAGTGGTATTTCAGGAATTGAGTCGAAGTACGGCAAACTAGTGATACTGGATATTTATTATAGATGAGAAACAGTGGTCAGAATTCCAATCAAAATTGACCATATACAACACAAGTCCATACAGCAAAACAAGCCGACACATGTTTCATCTTCTAGACTTTGTCAAGGCTGTTGAATAGACGAACAATTTATACAAGTAGGTAAAATGGGAAATGTACAATAGAGTATCCAACATCAATGTACATTGTAGGAAAGAGGGGGAAAGGCCAGACCACTGAAGCCAAAGTTGATTTAAAAAAGATCAAATAATTTAGAGTGAGGGATGCTCATCACAAGTCAAAGAACTTAACCAAAAAAGAGTACATACTGTGGTAGTAACAAGCAAAACTCACATGAGTATGACGTGTGGGAATGATCAAGCCACCCAGACATAGTGATATGTCAGAGAACATTTAGCAAACAAACCACCTGGTGGGTGAACCGGGACCTAGAGGCGAGGTGATTGTGTAAGTAAAGCAGGTGCATTTATAGGAAACAAGGTGATATGTCAAGTAAAAGAGCGTCATGGAAAGCGTATTGGTGAGACTGTGCAAAGAATATAGGTCAGAGGTTAAGTACCTTAGGATATGCGGACACATGTAGGCACGGAGAAATGAACAGGAGTTCCAGATAATTGGTTGGTGTAGAACTCCTGGTGAATCAATCATAAGAAGTGAATGTAACAATGATGACCATGATAAGCCTAATGTGAAAAACTTAAATAAATATAAAAGAAATCCTGGCACTGAAAAAGATCAAAGAAACTTCAAGTGGCATGTAGAGTCATAAGAAATAGCCATATAGAGTATGGCTAAACTAGGTCGCACCGCCTAAAGTTATGGTGTGTAAAGGCCCATTAGTGGGCTAAACAAACTGCAACATGTAGTATGAGAGTGCTAGGCCAAAACACATGGTTGAAAAAAATTCCACACATTTAGGTTACTGGTCGAGATTATAAACTATGAATTGTATTATATTGGCCAGAGTACGGTGCCTATAAGATAAAGCAGTGTGGGAGGAAACCACACAGTTAGAAACAAATGATACTAGGCAAGACTATCGATTATAAAAATATATTGAATTGGCCTGAGTATGGTGCTAATACAATAAAGCAGTGTAAGAGGAAACGCACATGGTTTAAAGCAAAGTGCAAATTGTGGCACAGAGTATCTGTCGAATCTGTGTCTGGTAAAAATTTAAACCGGCGTGAGTGGCTAAGCAATTAACATATCAGGGAATGCTTGCGAAGACCAACATCTTGAGGTGAGTACAGAAAAAGAAAAAGCAAATGTGACATTAACAATAAGTGCTGGCGTAAACACGAAAAAACAGTAAATGAATACACGAGCGGAAATAACGCTCGTAGTATAAGAGGTAACATACTAATCAGGCAGGCTCCTTACCTTGTAGCGAGTAGAAGAGTGACGCGCTGATTGCGTCTTTATCAAATAAGTATGTTGTCTCTGCGAGTACGGCTGAGATTTAAAAGCCGGCATCGGGGAAGAGTTTGGAAATAAAGAAAGGACTAATGGTGAAAGGTAAGGAGGTCGAGTGACCCAAAATGGGAGCCATTTTGGAATGGAGAAGGCATAAGCAAGAGGTACGGTGTGAATAGGTAGTGGAAAGAAAACAACGCAGGTGGAAGAGAAATGGTGTGTGGTGTGTGAAAAAATGCCTGGGAGCAAAAGTACATAGAGAAGACATAAAGTAGCGTGACTGAAGACTTAACCGAGTAGGTAAAAGTTGGATGGATATTAGCTTGGAAAGAGTACATTCATATAAGATATTTGGTAACAACAGAATCTCGTACATTCAGAATTAGCATCATAGCATCAAATTAAAACAACTAATGAATACACAAACAGATATTGAACAACCCACAGCAGGACAGGTGTTGTTTTAACAAGAAAGCATATCAGACAGTAGTGCAGTTTTAAGTTGGCATTTTAACCTGCCAAAACATTTTGCCAGAAAAAACCTTCATTTTTAGTAATTATAAGTCATCCCTAATGTAAGCACTAAAAGCCCACAGGACAAGTTATATGGCATGTAAAAAGTAGAGTTCACAGATTTGAGTTTTTCATGTCTTAGTAGTGACAAATCCCTAAAGGATTTTTCACTAATGTAAAGCTAATCTCAACCATTGACTAACAATGTGTTACCTTATTACATTTAAGTATTAACTTTGGATTGGGAGTAGATAGTGATGTCATGTTTAGACTCAAATGAGGTGTCATTTAAAATCCTCACTAAGGGTTAATATGGATTTTAAGTCATGATTCAAAAATTCCACTTTTAGAATATTGTCTGATTTGCCAGAGTTATTGAAGCTGGTTAGGGGTTGTTGCCCAAAAATGGATGGCACTCATATCTCCTGCTTATCATACGCTGATGACTTGGTGATAGACCGAACTGGGGCTGCAAAGAAAATTAGACACCTTTTACACTTATTGTCAAAATAAAACCCTTACTGTAAATTTGGACAAAACTAAAATAATGGTGTTGGGAAAAAGAAAGAGGGTGTTCTCCTGGTACCTGGCAGGTGAAAAAGTAGAATTAGTTGATAAATATAAATACTTGGGTATGTGGTTTGTTTCTAAACTAATATGGAAAGAACATTTTGAGACACTAAAAACACAGCAGTAACAGCAGTTTGGGGATTAAAGCAGTTTAGTAAGAAGTATGGAGGACTGTCTGTAGGAGGCTGGCCTGTCTTACAGGGGTACCTGATGGTACTTACACCTTGTGCCAGGTCCAGTTAGTAGTGTTCTAGCAGCTTAGGCTGATAGAGGTAGCTATAGCAGAGCAGCTTAGGATGAACTAGGAGACATGCAAAGCTCCTACTATACCACTTATATCATATAACACTATGGGCCAGATGTATCAAGAAAGGCATTTGCGAATCACAAATAGCGATTTTTAAGAAATCGCTATTTCCGAGTCGCAATATGCGATGTAACATATTTGCAAATCGGAATTAGCGATTTCTTAAAAATCACTATTTGTTGTTTGCGAGGCCCAAATACCACAGTGAGCAAGTCTGTGAACAAGGCAGGACTGCACAACCACCATGGACACCTCTGCACAAGGAAAGGAGAAGGGAGAGAGGAAAAGGAAACTCAAGTTTAGTGAGCAGGAACTGGAGGTGCTCACTGAGGAGGTGGTGAGGAGCCATGACCGTCTGTTTGGAAGCTCACTCCAGGTCCCGGAGAGTGAAAAGCGCAGACTCTGGGCAGACATTCAGACAAAAATCTGCGCTGAGGGAACTGCGCAGCCCTCTGTGGAGGAGATAAAGAAGAGGTGGTACGACTTGCGTTCCCGTGCCAAGGAGAGGGTGGCAATACGACTGCAGGAGGCAAGGAGCACAGGAGGCGGACCACCCACCGAGACACCCTCCACCCCGATGGAAGTCGAAACTCCTCCCAGAAGCTGTCAGTGGGGTCACTGACATCGACACATCCGGCACACCAAGCACCAGTAAAGGTAAGAGCAATATTGAAATGTAACCCCATATGTGTATGTACAAATGCCCCTTAGGAATTATGTGAGAAGTAGTCCATTCCACATCTTAGAAGCGGCACAACAATGCCTTATGGGAGTGGTAGTCAACAACCCAGAGCTGAAAGTAGCACATAGAATGTAATTAGGCTGAGCGACACCCAGAAGAACACAACACCCACAACATAGTGATACGATGTTACTGTACATTTATTACCATTGTTTGACCTTTGATGATACATACATAACTGACATGTTGCACATTGTCGTTGCAAGTGGCCCAGGCCCAGCAGCATCTGCAAGTGCCGTTGTGGGGGATACTGAAATCCACCCTGCATCTGACTCAAACACCAGTGAGTCACAGAATATAGCGCCTATCAGACGCAGGGCTAGGGCTGTACCACTACCCAAATTGAGCCAGGACTCTGACGAGATGCGGGATGACGGCCACACACCTTCCCCAGATGGCAGATGCACTGTTATGTAGGAGTCCCAGCCCCAGCGTAGCACAACACCCCGCAGGAGGCCTATGTATGCAGGCGCACAGCATATTGAAGCAGGAGAGGGGCCATCAGTCTTCGGTGGCCTGGAATCTGCTATGTTGAAACAGCAGCACCTGCAAAACAGGAAAATCTCAGCTTTACAAAGGCAGATGCAGGCACACAATTCCAACATGGGGGGCTGCATCGGCAGTTGGAGTGCCTCAATTCCAACCTTACAAAACTGCATGAGGGACAGATCAAAGCTTCTGAGAACACCAGGGAGCTGACAAGTGCAGTGAGGGAACTGTGTACAGAGCTGCGGCATGACAGAGTCAGCCACCGCAGGCAGGAGAGGCGTTTTGTGGGGATGTTTGGTGGTTTCTGTCACTTGGTCAATCGCCTTGCAACTTCAACAGCCCTCATATCGCGGCGGGCTGTGGCGGCACAGGTGGAGGCAGCGCACAGCAGTAGGGATGTGGCACAGGGACTGGTGCAGATCACAAATGTGCTTGACAATATTCTGGGTAACTGCTCCGCCACAACCAGTGACCTGGGACTGAGGGACACTGAGGACACATCTAGCCTCAGCAGCGTAGCAGTGCCCACCACTGATGCTAGGCGTCGCAGTGCCAGGCACAGCACTGCCACTGAGGCCGAAAACAGAGGTGCCAGTTAGGCCACTGCACACTCGAGTGGCTTGCATTGCCATAGAAAGTGACAGTAATGGTCACAGGGGGCTGTTTCTCATTGTGTGATACAGTAAACTATGATTGAATAGTGAGATACTGTTATCTGATTTTTTTTTAAGTTACATAATCTTACATGTGCTGGTAGTGAAACTTATGTTACCTGACGTTGAGGTAATAAACTACAAGTACAGATTTCAGTGGAGTTGTGTTGTTATTACTTACATCTGAAATGGTTGTGAGTGATGTCAGCACGCCTTTACCTGCACTCTGCTGCACTGGTCCTGTCTGCTGGCTGTAGGGGGGATATGGGATCATCATCTTCATCAGAGTCTGACTCAGATATTTCCACAGGTATGCCCCTGGTGGTAGCTATACTGTGCAAGATCGCACAAGTAGCCACTATTCTACATGTCGTCTCCGGGCTGTACTGTAGTGTCCCTCCACTTTTGTGGAGGCACCGGAAGCGACTCTTCAGCAGCCCAAAGGTGCAATCCACCACATTACGGGTTGCCCTGTGTGCTGCATTGTATCTCCGTTCTGCAGGTGTTGGATGATTGAAGTAGGGCGTCATCATGTAGGTGCGCACTGAGTAGGCACTGTCTCCTGGAAGGAACAGATGGTATGATGAGTAAGTGAGCCATCTGACATCACAACGCCATCAATGCGCCAGTGTACAGAGGGTCAATACCTAGTAGATATTGTTCACCAAACTCCCCAGCTAGCAGTCTTGTGTGAATCCCACTGTGGCGAAAGATGTATGAATCATGTGTGCTCCCTGGTTACCTGGCCACGAGATCACTTATGATATAGGAGGCATTGCATATAACCTGTAAATTCATGGAATGATGGTATTTACGGTTGCGGTACACATACTCTGTGGCCGATGGTGGACAGATTGCAACATGTGTCCCATCTATGGCACCTAGGACGTTGGGGAACTGTGGTATCTGGTAGAAATCTATTTTTGTCTGCTGTATTTCCTGTGTGGTGTGGGGGAATCTGATGTACTGGTGTATCCTATTCACCATGGCGTTGATAAATGCATTGAAAAATCTAGATAGGGCACTCTGTCATACTCCTCCAGCTGCTTCTATGACCCCTTGTTAGCTCCCTGAGGCAAGTTGGTGCAGGGAGCATAATACCTGCACATGGGTGGGTATGCTATTGGTCCTGTGTGTTGTGCGCTGCAGTATGGGTTGTAGCTCAGCTATCAGGTCAAGTATCATGGCTGAGCTTAACCTGTACTTCTCAAACATTTCCTCCTCAGTCTGTTAAAAAAGGTTAATGCGCACTCTGAAAATGCGCTCCTGTCTCCTCCTCTCTCTCCTCAAACCTGCCAAGATCCTCATTCTCCTCGCCATGATGTAGAGTGCAGCCATTGTGGTAAAGAGTCTGAGGCATTCTGGGCCTCTTTATATAGGTTGCACCTGGTTACCACATGCTTTCACTTAGTGGTATTTTGCATGTGCTAATTGCGATATGGTATTTCATGTCGCAAATTGCGAGACGCAAAATGCGATACGCAAAACCAGGTCACAACGTGAAAAATCGCTATTTTTGCGATTCCTTAATTGTGGTCTGTGAATGCCTTTCATGCATCGCAGACCACGTTTTTGCATTCGCAAACAGCCAATTTTAGCGATTCACACTGTTTGCGAATGCAATTTTGTTTGATACATCTGGCCCTATATCATAAGAAACACAATACTCAGAGTTACCAAAAATAAAGGTACTTTATTTTAGTGACAACATGCCAAAAGTATCTCAGAGGATATACTCCCTTAGGAGGTAAGTAAAATACACAAAATATACACACAAACCAAAATCAGGTAAGTAAACAGTTAGAAGAGTAGTGCAAACACTGTAGAAAACACTAGGATGCAATAGGGCACAATAGGCCTAGGGGCAACACAAACCATATCCAAAAGTGGAATGCGAACCACGAATGGACCCCAGGCCTAGTGTAGTGTGTAGAGGCTAGCTGGGACTGTAAGAAAACACTAAGGGTGTCCAAGATACTTCACCCCAAGACCCTGAAAAGTAGGAGTAAAGTTACCCTACTACCCCAGAAAGACAATAAAGTCGAGATAGGAGATTCTGCAAGGACAACAACTGACTGCATAGCACTGAAGACGGATTCCTGGACCTGAAGACCTGTAAAGGAAGGGGACCAAGTCCAAGAGTCACGCAAGTGTCCAGGGGGGGCAGGAGCCCACAAAACCCCAGATGAAGGTGCAAAAGGGCTGCCTCCAGGTGGAAGAAGCTGAAGATTCTGAAACAATGGAAGATGCCAGGAACTTCTCCTTTGCACAGAAGATGTCCCACGGCGTGCTGGAGGATGCAGAGTTGTTTCCACGCAGAAAGACTGCAAACAAGCCTTGCTAGCTTCAAAGGTTGTGGTTGAAGAAAATGGGTGCTGCCCGGGCCCAGGAAGGACCAGGAGGTCGCCCCTTGGAGGAGGAGGAGACAGAGGGGGTGCTCAGTAGTACAGAGAGCACATGCAGAAGCAGGCAGCACCCGCAGAAGGACTGGTGATGCAGAAGTTTGTCCAGTTTCATGCCAGAGCAGGGCCCGGGGGATCCCTGAACCGGTGTAGACTGGCTTATGCAAGGAGGGCACCATCTGTGCCCTTCAAAGCATTTCCAGAGGCTGGGGGAGGCTACTCCTCCCCAGCCCTTAACACCTATTTCCAAAGGGAGAGGGTGTAACACACTCTCTCAGGGGAAATCCTTTGTTCTGCATTCCTGGGACTGGGCTGCCCAGACCCCAGGGGGGCAGAAGGCTGTCTGTGGGTTGGCAGCAGCGGTAGCTGCAGTGAAAACCCCAGAGAGCTAGCTTGGCAGTAACCAGGGTCCATGCTGGAGCCCTGGGGATGCATGGGATTGGCACCCCAATACCAGATTTGGCATGGAGGGACAATTCCATGATCTTAGACATGTTACATGGCCATATTCGGAGTTACCATTGTGAAGCTACATATAGGTATTGACCTATATGTAGTGCACGTGTGTAATGGTGTCCATGCACTCACAAAGTCCGGGGAAATTGCCCTGAACAATGTGGGGGCACCTTGGCTAGTGTTGGGCAGTCTACTATTTTGAATGCCATCCAGGGTGTAGAGAGGCAGTTGCAATAGACCTGGAGGGCATTCATTCTGGTCAGACAGCCCAACAGCGAGCTTTTCAGACTCTGGCCTCAGCACTGATGGCAGCCATTGTACCTGTGCCCAGCCTCCCCCCTACAACTTCCTCCACCCAGAACCAATCCCCTGTACCTCAGCCTATCCCAAGCACACCATAAGACCAGCATGCACACACCTCAACACACAAGGTAAGCTCTGGCAAACATAAGCACCACACATCCCACAGGCACTCACACACGCATCATACCCATGCACACATACCAACATCCACTGCCTCCACTGTGTCCCCCTCCTCCTCGTCTCCCTCCTCCCTCCCAGTCTCGTCTCCACTCACACCTGCATGCACTACATCTTCAGCCACTACGTCTATCACCAGCACACCCATCACCACACCCTGCTCACGTGCACTCACCACCCCCACTACCATTCACACATCCCCTGTGTCCTCTCCCAGTGTGTCTGTGAGCCCACCTCCCAAGGTACACAAACGCAGGCACACACCCACCCAACAGCCATCCACCTCACAAGAGCCTCCAGCCCATGCACCTTCACCCAAAGTCAGCAAACTTACACCTCCTAGAACCACTACCTCTTCCTCCACTCCCAAACCCCCTCCATCTACCCGTCCCAGTGTCCAAAAAACTTTTCCTGTCCAACCTTGACCTCTTCCCTTCACCTCCCCACCCCTTCAGTCCCCTAGGGCCCGCCTTTCCAGGTCCCAACCCAGCACCTCAGCCACCACATCACCGGGAACAGTGGTGCCAGCAGTAACCAGCTTCTGGAGTGTGCCAAGCAGCAGGGCAGCCAGTATGCCAAGGAGCCAGACGACGGACAGTCCCCCACCTCAGAAGCATAAGATGCTGGCCACTGCCCGGTGGGAGAAAGGCAACACATCTGGCACCAAAGGATCCTCCCAGGAGTACAGTTGGGAGGGGGAAGACAGCTGCGCCACCATCCAATGTGGGGAAGGGGCACAGAAAGAAAGGCAAGCTGCCGCAAACCTGCACGGCGGACAAGACCGCCACCAGCACCGCTGCCAAGGACACCGCCGCCACCAGCATGGCTTCACAGAACACTGCCACCATCAGCACCACTTCACAGGACACCGCTGCCACCAGCAACGCTTCACAGGAGACCGCCGCCACCAGCACCACAGGCCAATGAGCGCAGAAAGCTCTGATGCTACTGAGTCCGCCACAAGCAGGTTGTAGCACTCTGGGCA
The DNA here is from genome assembly GCF_031143425.1 of Pleurodeles waltl. Taxonomy (NCBI): domain Eukaryota; kingdom Metazoa; phylum Chordata; class Amphibia; order Caudata; family Salamandridae; genus Pleurodeles; species Pleurodeles waltl. Next base: position 1,074,089,266 of record NC_090437.1, read on the forward strand.
CAAAGCCCCCTCCAGAACCAGTGGAGAAAGACATCCACTACCTCTGTCCTTGGCAGGATGAAGCACTCTGGGCACAAAACCCCCTCCAGAACCAGTGGAGAAAGAAATCCACTACCTCAGTCCTTGGAAAGATGAAGCACTCTGGGCACAAAGCCCCCTCCAGAACCAGTGGAGAAAGACATCCACTACCTCAGTCCTTGCCAGGATGAAGCACTCTGGGCACAAAGCCCCCTCCAGAACCAGTTGAGAAAGACATCCACTACCTCTGTCCTTAGCAGGATGTAGCAGTCTGGGCACAAAGCCCCCTCCAGAACCAGTGGAGAAAGACATCCACTACCTCAGTCCTTGGCAGGATGAAGCACTCTGGGCACAAAGCCCCCTCCAGAACCAGTGGAGAAAGACATCCACTACCTCTGTCCTTGGCAGGATGAAGCACTCTAGGCACAAAGCCCCCTCCAGAACCAGTGGATACTGTTATCCACTTGAGAGACTGTGGCTTTGCACTCCCCAGGATAAAGCAGTGGGCAACCCACCCACTTGAGAGACTTGTGGGACTGTGGCTTTGCACTCCCCAGGATAAAGCAGTGGGCAACCCACCCACTGAAAAGACTTGGGAGACTGTGGCTTTGCACTCCCCAGGATAAAGCAGTGGGCAACCCACCCACTGAAAAGACTTGTGAGACTGTGGCTTTGCACTCCCCAGGATAAAGCAGTGGGCAACCCACCCACTGAAAAGACTTGTGAGACTGTGGCTTTGCACTCCCCAGGATAAAGCAGTGGGCAACCCACCCAAAGCAGTGGGAAACCCACCCACTGGAGAGACTTGTGAGACTGTGGCTTTGCACTCCCCAGGATACAGCAGTGGGCATGGAGCCCCCTCGTGGATCTGGCGTTGTGCACTCATCCGGCTGATGTGCCCCCTTACCTTCCCCCTGAGGTGCCTGTTGTATTTCTATCTGATGCCCCTGCAGTGTTCTCTCCATTTTGATCGGGTATCTTGTGTGGGCCTTGCCCATGCATTTTGGGCACAGTGGTCCACGGACTTTAATGGTGCAATACCTGGACTTTTATTCTTGGTGTATATATTTGTTTGTAGTGTATATATATTTTTGTGTACTGGATTTTAATAGATTACAAACGTTCAAATAATTTCCTTTTGTCTTTGCATTCTTCCGGAGGGGTTGGGGGGTGTAACTGTAATGTGTCAATATGTATTAGTGTGTGTGTTGTAGTGGGTGAGGGTATGGGTGGGGGTGTTGTGTGTGTGTGTCACTCTCTTTTCCCTCCCCCCTCCCCTGTGTCATAGGTGCAGCACTCACTGTGGTTGTCGCTACCGGCGTTCGTGCTCCTGGTAGAGGAGCAGGAAGACAAAGGCAGGGAGAATCTGGAGTTCCGGATCCATGGCGTCCTGGTTCATCGTGGGGTGTGCAGAGGTGAGCGTTTTCCCTTCCAAGTCCTGTTTCCACCGTGTTTTTGTTCGCGGTGAATCCAACCCAGAAAACTGCCGGCCTGTTGGCGGTTTTACCGCCACTTTAACACCGACTGCCAGGGTTGTAATGATCACCTGAGTGTGTTCTCTCGGCAAAATAAGGAAAAACAGCTCCTAAAGCTGTTGGCTATTTGGATGGTGCTGGAAAAGGTGCTAGAGATTAATGGCCACTCTCAGAATAGAATACTTTAGAAGTCATAGGTTTTTACCACTAATTGTTGTTGTTACTTTATTCCCAGTTTTCACAAACTCATATCACCACCACACAGCCATAAATAAAATTACAAGTTCTTTGAATTCACCCAACATTAATCTGATGCATTGGCCATAACCTAATCTTCCTGCTTAAGGGGAGGCTTAGGGTGAAAATAACAACTATTAGTTTCTCCATATTAAATATTTCTAAAACCAGAGAAATCGTTTCACTCACGCCTATCACACCCATGAATATGAATAGGTGTTTGGGACTTTTTCACACCACTTACCTTAGTGCATTTCAGAGCTACAGTTCAGTGCACAATATTGATGGTACAAAACAGGATATTTGTGTATACCCATAAAACATTGACTTTTGGGTGTTCGCCACTTTACTTACCGTCATATTGGAAAGGCAGCTGTTATCTGAATGACTGGCCCTCAATCCAAGTGTCAGAGGAGTAGGTGTTATTTACCACACCCACTAACATCCAACTCCAGGGGTTTTGGAATTTATCAGGTGAAGTAAATAGTTCTTCAGGAATAACATGCAGATTTTGGCTCTGAACAAACTGAAATCTGCAGGTTACCATAATTACCATACTATTATAACCTGTTAGATTCTGTAAGTTTTACCTGCCAAAAGTTACAGGGATTTAAAGCACCTAGCACCACCCAACTCGGAATTCCTGCTCTTTTGGATACAGGGGCTTGCTCAGACATTGGAAATCATTAACCCATTAATGTTCAGTGGCCTTGAATAGAAAATCTGACCCTTCATTCAAATGTATGCATTTGTAAGTAGTATTTAGAAGCACATAGAATCACATCCCCCTGGTTCATGTGTTCTAGGTTGGTTGGGATCAAGGGGTGCTGGGCATCGTGCTTGATCCCAACAGCCCTGATTCAGTGTTGATTGTGAGAAATGATAGGAAGGATAGGACTGATATGGTCAACACATTTTTCTAAAGGTATTTTCTGGTAAAGTGGACGAATTGGAAGGATTTGTCCACAAGAGTATTCTTAAAAAAAGCACACACCCTTACGTGCACAAATTGAGAAGCATTCCTCTGAGCATAACGGAAGAAGTGATCCACAAACTTAAAAAGATGGTGGAAAGTGGCATGATTGAGCAAGTTGAGTTTTCAGGTTGGGTTGCTCCTTTGGTCTTGGCAAGAAAGACGAATGGTCGCTTCCACCTAATGCGAGCTTAATAAGAACATATTTGTGGATATGTTTCCATTACCTAAATTTTACAAACTTTTATCAGGTACTAAAGGCATGAGGTAGTTTTCCATAACGGTTCAAACTTCAGCTTACCACCATACCTTTACACCAAAGTAGTAAACATCTCACTGCGATCATAAACCCCATAGGGTGTTTCCGGTTCAAGAGAGTTCCATTTTGATTGGCCTCTGCTGAGGCCATGATGTTCTAACTTCTCATGTAAAAAATATTTAAAAAAGGGAAGAACATAATTTTTTTCCAGGATGACATACTAAATATGGAAAGAGATAGAAGAGGACACAAATACAGGATTACATGGAGAACTAAGGACATTTGAGTGTTATGGGTTGAGAGCTGAGGAAGCTAAGTGCAGTTTTGCAGAAAGCACTGTTACTTATCAAGGGCATGAGATCAGTTCAATTGGTATTAGACCCAAAACTGATTTAGTTAACTCCATAGGGAAGGCCGCCTTTCCTCCGAACAAAGAGGAGGTACAATCCTTTTTAGGATTAGCAGAGTACTACTCCAAATTTGTGTGCAATTTTTCGGTGAAGATGTATCATATCAGGCAGTTGTTAAAGAAAGGAAGTCAATTCTCGCAGACAGGAGAATGCCAGAGTAGTTTTGAGAGCACTAAGGAAGGCATTTGCATGGCCCCAGGCACTCTAGGGATTTGATCCCAGGTGTAAAAGCTTCATCACTACAGATGCGAGTGGGAAAGGATTAGAGGCAGTGCTATCCCAATTACAGGATAACCAAACCGAACGTGTAGTCACTTTTGCATCTCAAGCCCTCATTCCAGCAAAGGAAATATATTCAGTCAATGAGCAGGAGACTCTGGGGGGGGTGTGGGGGCTAAAGCACTTCAGACAATTTATATGGATAACTAAGGTGATTCTAAGGAGCAAACCCTTACTACGGTGCTCACTTCACAATGTATAAGCATCGTCTCTCCAAGGATAAGCAGGTTGTCCATGCAATTGGTAGATTTTGCCTATGAAGTAAAATAGATACCTGATACATGCAACAAGATTTCCGATTTTCTAAGTAGGTTACCTTTACCTATTGGTGATGTGACAAACAAAAAATGGGATGAGTACGTAGTAGCTATGGTTTATGCAGAGGAATTGCAAAGCATAGGACAAAAAGAGTGGTCCAATTCACTTGTACAGAATGGTATCTTGAACACTGTCAAAGGATATGTTAAAGATGGTTCACCAGAGAAGAACGTGTTGCAGAAGGAGTTAGTTCCCTTTTGGGAGGTAAGACTCAAATTGTCGGTGGAGGAAGATTTTTTGTTAAGAGGGACCAAACTTGTTCCGCCCAAAGTGTTGAGGGAGAAAGCAGTCAATCTGTGCCATGAGGGCCACCTGGACATAATAAAGACTAAGAGCAGGGTTAATGCCAGGAGTAGATAAAGCGGTAGAGTGAGTGGTTAGAGAGTGTATTTCTTGTACCAACTCAGATGAGTTCATGGTTACTTTTAAACCACCATTACATCCCATAGAAGTCCCACAGATGCCATGAGAAAGAGTAGAGGTTGACATTTTTGGCCCTGTGCAGGACAAAAATGGTGCTCCCAAATTGATTTTGATACTGATAGACCATTTTCTAATATGGCTAGAGTTCAAAGTGGCACATAAAACTGATTCTGAGGCTGTAGTAGATTTCTTAAAGGAAATTTTTTGTTGTGAAGGACTACCCTAGATTATAGTTTCTGATAATGGAGGACAATTCATTTCAGATGTGATCAGTACGTTTGTAAAAAAAAAACTGGGATGTTGCATAAAACTACATCTTTATACCACCCTGAAGGCAATGGCAATGTTGAACACTTCAACAAAGTGATTATGGGTACTATTGAATTATCCAACAGTAACAGCATGGATTTGGAGAATGAATTAAGGATTAGGGAAGACAGTGGGAGCATATAGGATTGCCATATGTGAAGTGACTAAACATAGTCATTTTGAATTATTGAAGGGTAGATCTCCACACAGTAAAGATAACATGGAGTAGTTGAAGAACACTAAGACAGTCATGAGGTCACTTTATAAGGTGAAGAAACATATGGAGATGTGGCAATCAAGGTACAAACAGTGGTACAACTCCTTAAATGGGGTGAAGGAAGTAGACCTGATAATCAGGGACATGGTGAAGGTTAAGAGAGAAAGACTAGTATGTAAAGGAGAGAGTAAATGCTCTGTATCTTTGAAAATGACTAAACTTTATGTAATTCTGCTCTACTAAGCAATGGAAAGGTATGGCAGGCTAAAAAGTTGGTAATGTACAAAGGAAAGAGTTCTATTCCAAAATTGATATCTGTGGGAAGTGACCAGAGACCCACATTGTCCAATTGGATGGTTGAAATACTTGTGAGTGGAAAACCAACTAAAGGTCATGTTTAGTATCCCATGCCAACTGGTAGTTAAGATTTAATTGATGTCCCTGAAAATGATATTGACAAGGACTCTCTCAATAAAAAATGACTAGGTTAGTCAGAGTTTGTGTGAAACCTAAATGTCTTGATGATTGTGTAAGTTATGTGAATGTTTACAACAGTATGATGTTTGTCTAGCATGTAAGAAAATAGTTCTGTTTTACATTTTATCCTCTGCAACCTTTTAGGGGGTTTCTATGTTATGAATGTCTATATTTTATTATTATTGATTTATTTTTTTGTCTTTATCTCTTTGGGAAATATACATTTTGTTATAATTTTAAGGAGAATGATGTGTTATGTCTAGGTATGTAAATAATTTATTGTAGAGTTTGCAAGTCCTCATGAGACATTGCCAGCTTGTGGATAGAATGTTCAAGCTGATAAAAGTGGAATGTGCTGGGAGAACATTGGGGATTTGGGGGAAGGACAACAGTGAAAGAGGACGGTTGAGGTTGTGCTCCCTGTGAACACTGCTGGTGTGAAGGGTTTTGAGATACAAATAAATCAACTGAACAAATCTACATATTCCGTGGTTCCTGAACATAAGACCATTCAGATTTTCTGGTGTGAAAGCCATTTCACACCACTCACTGTAGTACAGTATACTAAATGCACAGACGTGCCATGATTTTTAAAAACAATGACTTCCCTTGACCACCACCACCAATTCACAAGGTGGTGTATGTTTCAGTCTAAAGTGAAGAATAGTGTGTTGATCTGGAAACCTGGCAACTTTGTAGGTGGAGATGTGTAGATGTATATACTGTACGTTTGAAGTGGCTGTGGCGCTAGTGTAACTTAGCCAGTGGCTATGTGTATCCTGCTTCTCCCGTCATTGCTGCATGACATCATCACCTGAATCAATTTGGAGGCTTCATGTTTGGTGGAATTAGAGGCTCTCACGTCAACAGTTGCTGAGGTGGTGGGGGATGGGCTTGGACCTCACACATCTTTGGAGACACAAACAGGAGTGACTGGTGGCAACTTTTGCCCTCCCACATCTGCTGTGATAACAGGGCAACTGGAGGCGTTGGAGATTGTGTGCATCAATATTTTTGTACTTCATAAAAAAGATGTGGTCTTACGCTTAACTACACTTGTACATACTAATATAGTGCTATTGTATTTAAACAAAAAAAAAACTTCCTATGATGTGTATAAGTGCATTTTCCTGATCCTTGGAAACTACCCCTCAATTTGGGCCTAACAGTAATCTGTTTACAAACTGGATATGATTGTTGTCTTCCCTGTGCACATTGCACTGTTTCTTGCTTTTGTTTATTTTGTTTATTTCCACTGTCATTGTTCATGAGGTTCTCGATGAATCTTCCTCATCCTTACCACAAAACTGTTACTTAACTTCAAAGTATTTTCCCTAACTCAATTTACTAATTAAGTGGACAAAATGAATGTCCATGTAGTGGTATAGAGTTTATATGTTATGGCAATAAGATGTGTAATAAGACTGTGCTCTGAATTTCTGAGAATGTAGCACATTTGATCATACCACAATGGTTTTGCAGTTTTACTAATTTCCTTTGAGAAAATAATTAATAAAAATCTTTGATTTGGAGTAAGTTAGAAGACTGTCCCATAAACCTAGATGCTGGTAGAGATACTCGAAATGTCACTCCTGCTTTTGCTGCCCACTTGGGACTTAGTATATTTTAGAGTTTGTAATTCTTTGTAGTGCTATGTTTGATGAAATCCTTCATGGCAATTATGCTGTACTGCCTCTTGATTTTTTGTAATACAATATTTAATCTAATCTACTATCTAGAACCAGGTATTGAGCTAGCCCTTTTACTGAAACTGATTCTGATATTTTTGTTGTGTTGGGACGTGCCGTTCCCCAGGGACACATTGCCTCATGAATTTGAGGTTTAACACTATTTCTGGTTTTTCTAAATTGTCAACGTCCTGTTGAGGTAAAATATTGTTGTTTCACAATTGCAGAGTTCCTCATATTCACAGAGGCACACGATGGTGAATATCTGGATCTTACACATGTTAGTTTGATGTACATATTGATACATTCTGGAACTATAAGCAAAGCCCCTGACGTCAGGGTATACTGCCTGCTTTTTTAACAGGACCCAAATGTGAATGAGAGCGGTAGCCAATAATTAAGGGGCCAGACATTTGGGGCAGTATTTTATCCCTTTCAGATGTTTAGTCACATATTTCTGCAATTTCACTACATTCGTGTTAGTAAACTACTAATTCCAAGATGCTGTGTACGTTTAGGCGTATTGCTGCTACGCTACTGCAAGAAATTATCCTAATTTTAAGTTTTCTGTCCCATGCAAGAGTGCAAACGACAGTTGCTGTAAAACCACGGTTTGTAGTCACGTCATATTACAAAGCGCTGTTGAGTGTAGGAGGCTGGCCTGGTTTGTAGTGGGTACTATGGGTACTTACACCTTATAGCAGGCACAGTTATCACTTATTAGTGAAGTAGTAGTGTTCTAGCAGCTTAGGCTGATAGAGGTAGCTACAGCAGAGAAGCTTAGGCTGAACTAGGAGACATGCAAAGCTCATGCAATACCTCTTATAGTTACACAGTAGTTATACACAAGTAAATACAATACTCAGAGTTACCAAAAATAAAGGTATTTATTTGGGTGACACAGTACCAAAAATATCTTAGAGACAATACTCCTTCTGGAGATAAGTATTATAAACAATATACACACTAGACACCAAAATTAGACAAGTAAATAGTCAGAGAACAATGCAAACAATCGGAAATGCTATAGAATGCAATGGGAGAAAATAGGTCTAGGGGGAACACAAACCATATACTAAGAAAGAGGAATGCGAATCACGAATTCCCCCCTAGACAAGTGTAGTGTGTGCAGAATTTGCTGGCAGAGTGAGAATACAGTAAAGATAAGTAAATTACCCCACCCCAGAGCCCAGAAAAGTAGGAGTAAAGTACTGCAAGTTTCCTTAGGACACACTACACCTCGTGATTGGGATTTTGCAGCAGCTAACCAAGTATGCAAAGAACAACTGCTGGATTCCTGGACCTGAAGACCTGCAAAGAGAGGGGACCAGGTCCAGAAGTCAAAAGAAGTTCCAGGAAGGACAGGAGCCCCTGCCTACCCAGAAGAGGGTGCAAAAGAAGAGTCCCCGGTTAGTCAAAGACTGCAGGAATGCACCCTAGGAAGATGCCAGTGGGTTACTGTGTGATACATAGGATGTACCAAGACGGGACAATCGTTGAAGACGTGATTTTGTGTTGGAAGTTGCCATCAAGCCTTGGCTATAGCAAAAGTGTGTTTTGCGTCAAAATGGCACTGGATGGACCCAAGAGGGATCTGGGGGCCTCAACTCTGTGTGAGGAGGAATAGGGGGCTCTCAGCACTTTAGAGAGCCCTCAGGATGCCAGCCAGCACCCCCGGATGTCCCAGGACCTGGGGACAAAGGAGGTGCAAAATGCAGTTGATGTAGCACAACAAAGGAAGGTCCCACACGGCCGGAGAACAACTTGGCAAGTTGAGCGTCGCAGGGTGGAGTGCTGGGGACCTGTGCCAGGCTGTGCACGAAAGAATTTTGCAAATAGTGGTCAGAGGCCTCAGGAGGTGAAGAAGACGCAGTACACAGGTGTACCGTTGCTCTCGGTGAAGGCAAGGTCTTACCTCCTCCAAATTGTGTCAATACGACCTCAGGACAGTCTATGTCGATGATGTCCACCCTCTGTGTCCTTAGGAGCACACTCGCCGCTGTGAGAGGAGTCCAAGTGTACCGGTCGTCGTCTTGGAAGGTGCCTTCTTGGAGCAGGGAGTGTCTCCGTCACTCCACAGGAGATTTCTTCATCCTTTCTGGTGCAGGATGAAGACAGGGAGTCCCCAGAGCATGCACACCATGGCAGTTGCTGACTTGGAGCTGACGTTGAAGAAGAAAAGTATCTCTTGGTGATACTTTGATGCAGTTACAGCATTATTTGGAGCAGACTGTGGTTGATCTGAGGTCAGAGGATGCTGAAGTTGTTGAAGGAAACTTGCAAGCAGAATCTGAAGAGAACCCACAGGAGAGACCCTAAACATCCATGAGAGGGGGATCGGCTACCTTATCAGGTTTTCACATATCAGGAGGGGTCTTGAACATCACCTGCTGGCACTGGACACTCAGATCCTTCCAGAGTGCCCCCACACCTTGCAAAGCAAGAGGGCTGAGGTCTGGGACACACTAGAGGAGCTCTGGGCACCACCCCTAGGGTGGTGATGGACAGGGGAGTGGTCACTCCCCTTTCCTTTGTCTATTTTTGCACCAGAGCAGGGGAGAAGGGGGCCCTGAACTGGTGTAGACTGGCTTATGCAAGGAGGGCACCATGCGTGCCCTTCAAAGCATTTATAGAGGCAGGGGGAGGCTACCCCTCCCCAGCCTGTAACACCAATTTCCAAATGGAGAGGGTGTAACATCCTGCTCATAGAGGAAATGCTTTGTTCTGCCTTCCTGGGACTGGGCTGCCCAGACCCCAGGAGGGTAGAACCCTGTCTGTGAGGTGGCAGCAGCTATAGCTGCAGTGCAAGCTTCAGAGAGCTGGTTTGGCAGTAATGGGGGTCCATGGTGGAGCCCCCAGGATGCATGGAATTAGCTCCCCAATACCAGATTTGGAATAGGGGACAATTCCATGATCTTAGACATTTTACAAGGCCATATTTGGAGTTACCATTGTGAGGCTACATATAGGTATTGACCTATATGTAGTGCACGCATGTAATGGTGTCCCCGCACTCACACAATCTGGGGAAATGGCCCTGAACTATGTGGGGGCACCTTTGCTATTGCAAGGGTGCCCTCACACTTAGTAACTTTGCACCTAACCTTCAGCAAGTGAAGGTTAGACATATAGGTGACTTATAAGTTACTTAAGTTCAGTGAAAATGGCTGTGAAATAAGATGTGCGTTATTTCACGCAGGCTGCAGTGGCAGGCCTGTGCAAGGGTTTGTCTGAGCTCCCTATGGGTGGCAAAAGAAATGCTACAGGCCATATGGATCTCCTGGAACCCCAATGCCCTGGGTACCTAGGTACCATATACTAGGGACTTATAAGGGGGGTCCATTGTGCCAATGGAAATTGGTAAATGAAGTCACTAGCCTACAGTGACAAATTTAAAAGCAGAGAGAGCATAAGCACTGAGGTTCTGTTTAGCAGAGCCTCAGTGACACAGTCAAGCAATACTGACACACATACATTTGGCCACACACTATGAGCACTGGGGTCCTGGCTAGCTGGATCCCAGTGAGAGAGGCAAAACACACTGACATATAGGTTTTTATCTTTGAGCACTGGGATCCTGGCTAGCAGGATCCCAGTGATACAGTAAAAACACACTGACACACACTCACAAACAAGCCAAAAGTGAGGGTAACCAGGCTAGAAAGAGGCTACTTTCTCACATTGAGTAACTAGGGATCATCCAGCATTATATCCTGCTGTTCCAGCCATTAAAAGCAGTCCGTGCGTCAAAAAAACGCAAGCCCCAGACCAAGGGCTGAAATAATGTTAGAAAATTAGACTTAGTAATGTTCTAAATTAAACAGAGAGAATTACAAAGATATTTTTTGAAATGTTGAAGCAAGACTTAAACAATTATTATTCCCCCCCTGCTCTTCTTATAGAGCGTTCAGGCCCATATTTATACAGAATGACACAAAACTGCGTTAACGCAGTTTTGCATCATTTTATTTAGCCCGAGCTAGCGCCATTCCATAGTGCCAGCCGTGCGCCATTTTTAAGGTATGACGTACAACAGCGCTAAGGAATGGTGAGTGTAAAAAAAAATGATGGAAACCATTGCGCCCTGTTGTAATGAAAAATGACATTAATGCTGCAAAGGTGGCGCAAAACTGTTTTGCAGCACGTAAACATGTCACGAAAGGGTTACTGCCATTTTTAGCCCACATTAGCACCAAATTTAAATGCACAAGCAGGAAGGAGTGCAATTGAAACTGAAAATAAAAGCATCAGGCCAGGAGAGATCCCAGGGAGACCTCAATCTCCCAAGCACCAGCCAGGAGGATCCACAGATGTCCCTGCAGAAGAAAAAGGAAAAGCGCAAGTGTCGCTTTAGTGAGGAGGAGCACAGTATCCTCGTCAGAGAGGTGACCGAGCACCAACACCACCTCTTTGTCACCTCAAAATTGCCAATTGGTAAGAGAGAGGCTATATGGCAGCAAATAGTGGAGAAAATCAACAGCGTGGGAGTGGAGAAAAGAACTGTTACTGAGTGCAAGCGCTGGCATGATTGCAACTGCAGAACTAAGAAGAAATTGGCCACGGACAGAAAGGCAGCTCTGCAGATTGGAAGTGGAAGTCCTGCACCACAAGCGGACCTGGATGAGCTGGAGGAGATGGTTGCAGCGGTCAACCCGGAAGAGTTGGTCACAGTAATCCAAGGACAGGACAGTGCAGACTACCAACCATCACCACAAATCCAGGGTAAGTTGCATGGGGGAATTAACTGGAATCTTACTAATGCCAGAAGGGGGAGTGTTATAAATGGGGTCTTTGGTTTGCAGTCAGGTTACCCGCTGTCCAAGCAAGGACCCTCACTCTAGTCAGGGTAAAAGAGAATCACCCTCAGCTAACCCCTGCATACCCCCTTGGTAGCTTGGTACGAGCAGTAGGCTTAACTTCAGAGTGCTAGGTGTAAAGTATTTGTATCAACACACACACAGTAACTTAATGAAAACACTCCAAAATGACACAACACAGGTTTAGAAAAATAGAAAATATTTATCGAAACAAAACAAGACCAAAACCACAAAAATCCATATTACACAAGTTAAGCTATCAATTAAAAAGCAAAAAGAGTCTTTATGTAGTTTTAAGCACACACTAATACTGTTAGCGTGAAAAAGTACCTTGGGTGAATCAAAAATAACCCCGCACAGGCGAGTATGCATCAAAAAGGGTTTGCGATGCGTCGATTTCATTCATGAGCGAGAACTTGCGTTGTTTCTCCTTTCGTCAGGTCGGGCGCATCGTTTCTTTTCTCCGCAGGAGAGCGATGCATCGATCCGGTCAGCAGTCTCATGTCCGGGCAGACCTTGCGTTGTTTTTACATGCCCAGCGTTGTTTGCGTCAGAAATCCAGCCACACGATGATCCGAAAAACACACAGTGCGGGTTGTGATCTCCCAGCCTCCGTCAGCAATGCTGCGCATCGTTTCTCCAGCTCTGTGCGTCGATTCTTGGGTCGCGTTACAGGCGAGCGTCGATTTTCAGCCACGGAGCCTCATGTGCGTTGATTTCCCAGCCGCAGATCGGAGTTGCGCCAATATTTTCCCCGCATGGCTTTCTGTGCATGGATTTCCTCCTCTTAGGCTGCCAGCTTCTCCTTTCAGGGTCCCAGGAACTGGATGGGCACCAAAGGGCAGAGTAGGAGTCTCTCCAGAGACTCCAGGTGCTGGCAGAGAGACGTCTTTGCTGTCCTTGAGACGTCAAACAACAGGAGGCAAGCTCTAAAACAAGCCCTTGGAGATCTTCACAAGATGGAAGGCACACAAAGTCCAGTCTTTGCCCTTTTACTCTGGCAGAGGCAGCAACTGCAGTATAGCTCCACAAACCATAGTCACAGGCAGAGCAGCTCTTCTTCCTCAGCTTTTCAGCTCTTCTACAGGCAGAGGTTCCACTTTGGTTCCAGAAGTATTCTAAAGTCTGTGGTTTTGTGTGCCCTTCTTATACCCAATTTCTCCTTTGAAGTAGGCCTACTTCAAAGTAAAGTCTCTCCTGTATGTGAAAACCTCCCTTGCCCAGGCTAGGCCCCAGACACTCACCAGGAAGTTGGAGACTGCATTGTGTGAGGGCAGGCACAGCCCTTTCAGGTGTGAGTGACCACTCCTACCCTCCCTCCTAGCATAGATGGCTCATCAGGAAATGCAGACTACACCCCGGATCCCTTTGTATCACTGTCTAGTGTGAGGTGCAACCAGCCCAACTGTCAAACTGACCCAGACAGGGAATCCACAAACAGGCAGAGTCACAGAAATGGTATAAGCAAGAAAATGCTCACTTTCTAAAAGTGGCATTTTCAAACACACAATCTTAAAATCAACTTCACTAAAAGATGAATTTTTTAATTGTGAGCTCAGAGACCCCAAACTCAACATTTCCATCCGCCCCTAAAGGGAATCTACACTTTAATCATATTTAAAGGTAGCCACCATGGTAACCTATGAGAGGGACAGGCCTTACAACAGTGAAAAACGAATTTAGCAATATTTCACAGTCAGGACATATAAAACACATTACTATATGTCCCACCTTCACCATACACTGCACCTTGCCCTTGAGGCTATTTAGGGCCTACCTTAGGGGTGTCTTACACGTAGGAAAAGGGAAGGTTTAGGCCTGGCAAATGAGTACACTTGCCAAGTCAAATTTACAGTTAAAACTGCACACACAGACACTGCAGTGGCAGGTCTGAGACATGATTACAGAGCTACATATGTGAGTGGTACAACCAGTGCTGCAGGCCCACTAGTAACATTTGATTTATAGGCCCTGGCACCTCTAGTGCACTTTACTAGGGACTTACTAATAAATCAAATATGTTGGTCATGGATAAACCAATTACATATACATTTTGTAAAGGAGCACTTGCACTTTAGCACTGGTTAGCAGGGAGGGACTTGAAATACTGTGCCTGTTGCTGTGCCATCACAACCCCCCTTGCATATTTTCAAAGCTCCTGTACCCACACAAGTTAGACATCTGAGCCTAGGATAGAAGTCAATACCAATTAGTGGGTTCAGGGTGGTGTATCTCGAAGAAATGCTCCCCTACCTCTGCGTTGCATTGCCATTACACATGTGTGCTTCATGATGCAGCACACATTGAAATACCACCTTAGCTAACATAACTTGTACATGTGTAGCAAGGGACACCACCCTGCACATAAACAATTCAACAACTCAAGGCAGCCACTCCTTCATCATGCTGGAACAATGCCTGTCTTGGTGCAGGGAGAACAAATCAGTGCATCCACAGGGAGAATTGCAGGGCTGTCCCGTTTCCCAGAAAAATATGGTACTTCCCTTCGTAACTAACCTGGTGCAGTGTTGAGCTACACATATTTGTGCTCACCTGAACCATGCCACAAGACAAAAACCTGAACACAACACATACAGGGTGAGCTCACAACAACACAACCATATTGCCCACATGGGAATGGGCAAACAATAAAAACAAATACAACACATGGTGCATGTCTGTGAACATTATGGTGCCCAATATGACATTGGCAGGCGACGGAGGCCACCTGCCAAAGTCCTGTGTTGGAAAGACCACCAGTGCGGTCTTCCCTCTATGGTAGACATAACGAGTTTCCCTCTGGGACGGTGTGTGGAAACCATGTTTCAGCCTGCCAGCTATGTGGGAAACTCAAAACATTGACGCTGGCTTGTAATATTGGTGTGCGCTGATCACTGCCCGTAAACTGGGCAGTGGAAAACGCAGAGGGGCTGCCCATGGAGGCCCCTGCACTGCTCATGCCAAGTGCATTGCATGAGTGGTAAGTGCAGCCCATTACCACCAGTCTTTGCCTGGTGGTTGGACCACCATACAAAGGCTGGTGGGAAAGTGGGATCATAATCTGGAGGGCAGCACTGATTGCAGTGCTGGCCTGGAGGATTAGGACCGGCAGCATAGGCTGGCGGCAACCTAGTAGTGCCAGGCCATTGGATGGTAGCGCTTTCACCATGGTCCTAATGTGCTGGTTGGACCGCTGCTATTGGCGGTGGTCCAAGCACCACTACAAGTCCGGCGGTCATAAAATCGCCAGACTCATTATGAGGGCCCATGTGTGCAGTAGTACAAGTAACTGCACTCTCACCATAAAACAAGAAAGAGCCCGATGAAACTGGAAATTAAGGTGGGTGCCTCTGTACCAAATTAGGCTGAATCACTCACTGACATTTAGAAAATGTAGTCTTGACCAAAAATCATAAGCATACAGGCCATCCCTGTGTCCACCCCTGTGCCAGTGGTAAATTAGCTGTCAAGCCCCAACGCTGCATAAGGGTGGCTGTGTTGAGGGGGTGAATATTGTTGTGTCGGAAGGAGCACCTTCCCCCACAACAAGGAACTGATGTGGCATCCCGCCTGGTCCTTGTGTGCTGTGGAATGCAGCACACATACAAAAAGGAAAACATGAGGAGAAATTAAAGTATATGTCAACATCTGGGTCAGCTTCAAAATGCAATGGGTGTTGGTGTGGCCCATCCACACCAACAGCCATTGCACACCCCTTCCATGCAAAGTACTGCATGGGAAGGGGCCATATTTACAAGGTGGCGTCAAGCCACAATTAGTGGCTTAATGCCACCTAGTAAATATGACACAGCCCATAGCACCATGGGAGCGTCCCTTTATGTGACACTCCGGTGGCAGTATGGGCTCAAAAATATGCCCCATAATGTACAATAACAACCTTGGGCCTTTAACTTGTCAGTGAGCCTCCACTACCAAACAAATGATGTGCTATATCAACTGCCACAACCATCTAAAATGTATTTTAAACTATCTCATTGCAGAGGATGATGACTTTCCTCCTGCAACCTGTCTGTCCTGGATTTTAATGATGACCTTAATGACCAGCTGACAATCATAAATGGGCTGACTCTCCAGGGTGTCCTTGGATCCCTCCAGACACCACCTCCAGTTGCAAGGAGGATACACAGTGTTGCGGGGTCTACACATGAACCACCCAATAACTAAAATATATCACCTGCCAGTACTGATAAAGCCCTGGAGGCCGAGGACCCAGAAACCAGCTTTCAGAGGACAGTGGTAGGAGTCCAGCGGGAGCTGGCCAAGCAAGTGCGGGTGGGGATGGAGACCATGGCAGGCAGCCTACAGAGAGTGCGGACGTGCCTCATAACACCTAATGAAAACACAGCTGCCATCCGAGGCACATACTCCCCACTGCGTGGACTTCAACAGTCCCTGGCGGACATAGCTGCTGCCATGAGGGAAAGGCGACAACAATTGCCCTCCCAAACTGGTGCAGTATAGCAGACAACAGGCTGGAATCCATTCAGCTGGAAGTGGCTTCCCCCAGGGAAGACATGGCTGCCTACCACCGCGATGTTATAGCTATTTTGAAAAATCAGCAGTTCCTCCTTGCTGCAGTGATGCCTTATGATTTACCACAAATGGCAGCTGCTGGGAACTTGGACACCAAATAGTGAAGTGTGTGTGGCCCCCTCTACCCCTACAACAGCACCACTAATGGCACAAGAGGCAACACACACATGAGAGGATGAATATGTGGAAGAAATAACTTTCAGTAGGAAAACTACCCTCTAGCACTAGTTTGTGCCACATGGACAATTCTCTTTAGTTCTGGCCTTAAGATAATGCCAGTTTTGTGACAGTAGGACATCTGCTCTCTTCACCCACCCACTGTTGACTTGTCTGCTATGTACTGTCATTGTCTCTGAAAATACCAATTGGCAATTGTTGTTCCTCCTCACTAATGGACACTACTCCTAAGCATATCTCATGACATGTCCCTCAACCCTGGACTCTGATTGTGTCACATATCCATGACTTTCACTAATGGGGTCTCAGACCTGGATATTGTAAATAATTAACTTTCACATTTCTACCTATATATAAACACCTTCCACATATTTATCATGTCTACATTTTATGTGATCTACTCTGCTAAGTGACAGTATTGTGTGAATCCATGTCAATTATTAAAGAATAGCTGTACATAAGTGCAGGACTGAGGGACACAAAGCGACATACAAGGGTCCTAACATGAGAAAGGTGTATGATGGTGTTGTCTGATACAGCCAATTATAAAAACAAAAAAGGATGCTTATATAATTTCTTTTTGACATACAGCAGGTATGGTTGAGAACCAAGTCAATTGAAATATACCCAGCAGGGAGTCCCAGAAAAACCCATTTGGATGGCACAGAGGAAGCTAACCTCATTAGTGACGGGCATTTGTCAGTGTTGCAGAATATAGTTCCAATTGAGCTTGGTGTCAGATGTGTCACAGTTCCCAAAATTGTAACTACAGGACTCTACCAATGACAGCTGATGTACCAGACTTCCCTTTCTAAGACAGAGTATGAATATACATTGTGAATGGCGGGTACACTGGATGGCAAATGCATGGACCAGTGGATGTGATGTAGCAGCTAATGTGCCAATTCTTTCATAAATATGGAAAGCACATGGTAAATCAGGGATTCAGGGATGTCAAGACAGTAAGGATCCATAGGCCATTCCGCCAATTTGCCCAGTGCACTCATGAGAAGTCCCAGATACTCAAGCAACTTACACAAAACGTATGCTATTATGAAGAGGATTTATTATAAAACCATTAACCAATATATTAATTGAAACCTACTCTATCCTAAACTAACCTATACTAACTATACTCAACAAACAACTACATCTAGCTAACCTAATCTACATGTATCTTGCACATGGAACACCACACTCAAAACATTGGCCCCACACCCCTTAAGAAACAAGATACAAGTACGACAATAATCACTAAAACTACACATGTACTAACTTATTCTATGGCCTAAACAAATATATATTTTCTTTGTAATTGTTTTTTATATTTTCATATGTTTCTTATTTTTTTTTCATAAACACAAATACCCCAACATGACCCCCACCAATAAAAACCCACCCCCCACTAAAGTTACCCTAACTTATGCCTACCCTATACTAACCTAATACTAACTATCTAAAACCCAACCTAAAACTTATCAAAACTTTAACAGGGAGGGGAAGGAACTGAGAGGTAGTCCACAATTTAAATGTTCATTTCTTTTCCTTTTTTTTTATTTATTTTTTATGAACTACAGCACCCTCCTGTTGCCTGCTGATTCCTCCTCTAAATTATTCCATCGCTTGAGGATTTTATTTAGGTCCCTTCTGAGGTCTAGCTCAAATAGAGTTGGTACACGGGCTGCTGGTGGCTGTGTGGAGACAAGTAGAGCTGATGTTGAGGGCCTAGGTCCAGCTGTGACCCCCTGCATCCCTGAGGAGCTTGCTCCTGTGTCTCCAGCTGCCTGCTTGTAGGTCCACCATGTGCAAAGGCATGCCATTCCACCAAAGCTTTCTCATAACAGGATCACCTGGCCATCTTGCAGGTATACAGCTTCTACCTCAAGGATGTGGCTGTAATGTTCTGCTCTCTTGATGAAATTCTGCCTCTGGTAATGAGTCATGTTGGCTGCTGAAATATAAGGACAAGCAAGCATCAGTATCCGCATTGGGTGGAGTTTGTACAGAAATGTAAATTACATTGCATCACATAGAGTCCAACTCACATTACTCAACAATGACTTCCTCCTCATCTATGTCTATTTCCAACCAGACATCACCAGTATCATCTACATGTCAGTGAGATGCCGGCAATCCATTGTAAATCAAAAGGGCCCAGAGCTGATAGGAACAAATAAAAACTTGATCAACATTTGTGTCATCTAACGTGTGAGGATCACATGCCTCTACAGATCTGGATTTACTGTCTCCCTGTACATAAGGGGGCTGGGCATGCAATCCATCTCCTCGACACCCCTGGTGATACATCAAGGCCTGACCACTCATTATGGAGTCAAGGTGTGGCCCATACTGCTGCTAACTACTAACCTGCTATTCTGAAGTTTGGTAATTCTACATTCATGTGTCCTTGTGTAAGACCTGGCCTGAGCATACATTACAAGGGGCCATGCCATTCCCCATGATGTGCCCATATTTACAACTGATGCAATATTGGCAGAAGAAAGGTTGGGCAAAGCCTGAGATGCACATAACAGTTGTCAACACATCATAGAACTGAAGCCCCCTTCCTTGTGCTATGTGGTCCTACATGTGTTAAACAGCACACACAAGGTGGCTGTAGGAATGCCCTTAAACCCACAGTGATTTTGGTACTGCATTGGATGCTGCAACTGTATCCTGAAACGTTTCACGTCATTAGCACATGCATGTCAGACATCATCAAAGTACCAGGTGCTCACCCATACTTCGCATCATACGCATATGTGATATGACCTACATCAGTCACAATTATCATGGTGGCAGGACCATGTTGTGAAAACAGCAGACATCTGGTGTGGGAGAATCATAGACTTTTCCCACAACCATCTGGAGTGGAGTTTTCCACAAATTGTGTACACTACTGACTGTTGTGCAACACGTTATGGCTCCTTGCAGTCCTACAAACCCATTATATCTGAAGGTTACTGAGGCACCTGTGGTGTGTGTGTCTCCTACATAGTCCCCCTAGTGACTTCTGCAGATATAACCCACATCAGTACCATCATGTCAATAAGTGTCTGCAATGTGTGGCGCACAGTGCTGACAATGGTGCTGTGACAAAGTGGTTGTCAAGAGGCATGCTATGTACATTTACAACTGCCCTGTGACCTAGAATCGTAGACAGCAATGAATATGTGGTTAGCCATTACTATTCCTATTACACTCAATTCCATGCCAGCATACGTTGGCCCTTAAACTACATGCAAGCCATTACCATTGCACAACATTCCAACATCCATCCATCGTCCTATAATATCAGATCAATGGTCAGGCAAAAACTTCTGTCACTGCATTCCACACTTCTGACTGACTCACACCATTCCCAGGATTTGCTCAGAGGATGCACAATATGACGCTTACTGGATGCTTCGGGGTATTGAAAACGCACCACTTCTCTCTCATAGTGTAGGGCACTGGTCCACCTGCAAGACATGAATGGAAAACATTGCTTAGTGTGAATGCCAAGTTTGAGTAAATGGACAACATTGTTCAGTGTAAACTTGTTAGGCTGAATGAGGAGGTCATCCTAGTTGTAGATCATAGTGACTGACACACATCTATAATCACTCAATCACACATACTCTCAGATAAAGTAGACCCACACACCTACAAGCCATCACTGTCCCTGACACTCCTGTGGTACTTCACACTGCACCAGTTAGACATGGCACTGTCATGCAGATGTCTGTTAGCATGGCACCTCCCTTACCATATGGGACTGCTTGATCATGTATATTCCATCTGAGGGGCATGCAATGGTTGTTGCAGTGCCTGGCCCATTGTAACACCCATAGTGTTTCAGCCTGCATCAGATGTTGTATACATCTAAATCGTTGTCACCAAACTAACAAACTACTACCCTGGGGTTGCGTGGGTATTCCAAGGTGTTGAGGAATGGCATCATACATCCTTCAGTAAAGTAAGTGGTATGTGTGTGCCATCTCAAGGCAGACATACTTTCCAAATTGCTATGGGAGTGTACTCATGTAAAGTTGATGTACCTACCTGCACAATGACTCGATGAAATCATGAATGTAGTGCCAATAGTGTGTGGACTGCCACTATTGCCATGGGATACCATTGTTAGTCTAGTGAGGGACAAGAACATGGGCATAGAAATACGACTCAACCCAGACACACTTGTTCAGTGGCCCTAGGATGCATCTAGTGGTGCCGGTTAATGAGTGATGTGCTAGTGATGGAGCTGATGCAGGACAGCCCCATACTGTCAGTGAGAAGCGGGAGGCTTGTGGAACTGACTTTGCACATGTGTCTAGTTATAGACATCATATGGGCTGTCTGTGATACACAATGAACTGGAACATGGAACTGACAGTACTCTGGACCAGTGCATGATCAAGCGCTCCTACATGGCTATGGCTAATTGCACAAATGGCTTGATAGAACTACAGTGGTGCAGCACCAATTGCATCTATACTATCCTTGTGGCCCTCAGTGCACCCCTTACTCACCACAATGTGTGTACGTAATCTGAAATAAGTCACAGCATGATGCAGGTGTCGTGCAACATCATCTATTTATGTGAAGGTCAATGATGCACTCAGCAGGAGATGCAACAGATCATCACAACTACTGCTGAGAACATGGGGGCCCTTCTCACACATTTATATGCCCACAATACACACCTTCTCTCAGCAGCCATTCTAAGTGCTTGAAAATGATACATAGGAAATTATAGGATAATACTTTGGGATCCCAACAATGTTTTAGGACCCCCTTTAATGCATGTTGCATGGCGCAGGCCTCATGTGTAGCTGCTCATTACCGAGTGTTGGACCTGGCCCTTTTGGCAGGTTCATCCTCTGACTTTTTGCCTCCTTCCTCCTATTTTTTTGTCCTCTTGCTGTTGGCTCTAGGACTCTGAGCACTATATCACTGCTGATCAGTGCAAAAATGCAGGTGCGCTCCCTTCTAAAGTTGGTATGATTGGCTTATACCTAATTGGCATATTTAATTTACCTGTAAGTCCCTTGTACAGTGGTATCTCTATACCCAGGGCCTGTGAATTAAAATCTACTAGTGGGCCTGCATCGTTGTGTGTGCCACTCACTGAAGTAGCCTTTCAAACCTGTCTCAGGCCTCTTAGCGCAGGGCCTGTGCGTGCAGTTTTCTGCCATCTAAATTTACGTGCCAAGCCCAGAACACCTGAGGTAGGCCCTAGCTAGCCCTTTGTCAGGTTGCTATATATGTAGAAGGCAGGACATGTGCCTAATTGCGTGGACTGTCCTGGTAGTGACAAACAGCCTATTTTGGTTTCTCACTGCTGTGAGTGCTGCCTTCTTATAGGATTGCATTGGAAATGCCCTGCCTTATGTCTAGGGGGAATAGTCTGATATATGAGGGGTAGTGTAGGCATGTTTGGTATGGTTGTAATGGTAGTGAGAAATGCTGCTTACTGATGTAAGTGGATTTTTATTACCATTATAGAAATGCCACTTCTAGAAAGTGAGCATTTCTCTGTTATTATGACTCTAGTGTTTTGTAGCTTCACTCCAATTCATATCTGGGCAGAGTGACAGTTGGAATTTGTGCATACTTTTCAGACAGCCTGTACACAGGCAGGGTGTAGGTGTCACGGAGGTGCATCTGCATTTTGAATAGTCTTTCTGGGCTGAGAGAAGAGGGAGACAGGGCACACATGCATCTCTAAAGGCTGTGCCCTGGCCTCACACAAAAGGGTTGTTTACCCCTAACTGATGTTTGGAGCCTGTGCTGGAGGAGAGAGGGGGCACTCCCAGAACCAGTTATAACTGGTTGGAACCTCCTCTGCCTTTCTTTGTTTACCACACTGCAAAGCTGAGTATAAGTACAGGGGATTTTTCCCCACAATTTGGAGACATTTTAGAACTGGACACAGAATGCTGCTGGAAGGACTCACCATGAACTGCCATGGACTGCTGCTGCTGAACTTATCTGTGACCTGCTTGGTCACCTGGAGGAACTGCCACTTGCCTGCATCCACCTTGCGCTGGCCGGCTGCTTGGCCCTGCCGCCCTGTGCTCCATTGTACTTTGTCCAGCTACTGCCGGAAGTGCATAAGGAGCACTTCCTTTCCCTTGATGTAGTGCCTGGAGAGCGCACTGTCTAAGGTGCTGTGAGAGTGCCCCTTCTTCTGTAAGATGCTGGATCTGAGCACCGTGGTTCTGTTGAAAAAGTGCCTGGGGAAGTGCTTTTGTTTGCAATTCCTTTGCGCTTGGAAACGGACTTTCACCACTGCCCATATCACCGCCAATACCCGGACTTTGCCACAGGAAGGTGCGTCGGAGTGGAGAAAGGAACGAGCACACTTCTAACGTGCTCCTGGGGCGAAGCACGGTCTGAAGAGTGCCAACAGGGCACAAGCAGGCACCCACTCTGGTGCCTGCCCTCTGCTAAGGCCCGGACAGGCTTTTCCTTGTTGTGTGGAGCCGGGTAGGAAAGGAAGCCTCATCGGATGTCACGATGTGTATGGGACTATATGTTAATGTTGCTATCATGCACTTGTTCTGTGATGTGGGTGATAATGGGTGGTGTGTATTGCTTTGTTCTGTGTGATGTAGTTGTGCACAGCATACTAGATATACATGGTGACACATCAAGCATTGTTGATCTTGTCAAAGCTATTGCTACCTAGAACATACACCCATACATCAGTCTGCACATGTTTGCCTAGATTTGGTTCAGCCATATGTCAGAATAGCAGATTTGTGTGACAAGTGTGCACCTTATGCACATATTAAATATTTGCCTACATTCAACCCAATTGAATATGTGGTGGTGCATTGTCCCAAAATATCCATTGATGGTACTTTTAGTCATGTGTTTGGATAGTGATTCTACACCCATAGCTGCTTATGTAGTCAAGGCAACCCATTGCACACTTCACAGCCAATATGTGTGTGCCATAAGTGAGGTACAGTCCACCACGTGCCAGGGTTGTACGTGCACATTGGCAGTGCTGGGACACAATCCCATGGATACACTGTGCAGACTCAATATCGGACATTGGTTACAATCCCTGGGCATTTACTGAGGGACCACAGTTCACAATGATGTTCCACCCTTGTCACAGATGTAACATGCAGGCAATGCTACTGTCACCATCAGTTGTGACAGTGTTCTGTTTCTACATAACTTGATATCCATCTGTTGACAGCCCCTACCTCATGTGTGTTCCACTTGCATTTATCCTGTTATGCATGGTGTTGTGGTGGAAGGGCTACGTATTGGCACCTTGCCCACTTGACGGGCCAATATATGTGATGGTGCATGGATCTAGACCTTTAGGAGTCACATGCCCGCAAATTGCATGTCAATGATACTTGAGGTGGTGGCAGTAGACCCACTCATGTCTCAAACGTTGCTGCTACCATACTGGTCACCTTTGTGTTACCTACCTGCCTGCTTACATTCCAATGGTGTATGTAGTGGAGAATGAGTAGACCAGCAGATTCAGGTGCAAAGTGATTTATTAGTGCTCTTTACAAAGTGATATTGAAAGTATTGTAATAATGTGTGGAAGTTCTCCACAATGTAAAGTCTCCTACGAAATCCTGCAGCAGTGTTCATTTGTTCCACCTCCACATTCCCTTCTTCATCGTCATCCTTGTCGCCGCTGGGTACATCATCCTGTTCATCCCAGGGGATATTTTTCCAGACATAAATGTTGTGCAGGATTGCACATGCCAAGATGATCTTGCAAACAAGTGGTGGAGCATATAAGAGGCTTCCTCCTGTCAGGACCATGCACCTGAACCTGGATTTCAGGAGGCCATATATCCTCTCCACCACATTGCGGGTTTTCCTGTGTCCCTCATTGTAGGCCCATTGTGGGATCAGCAAAAGGGGTCAGCACCCACAGCTGTATGCTGTACTCTTGATCAGCTGCAAAGGATGGAGAGGAGATGTGTTGGTAAGTGTTGATAGTGGTTTGAAATATCCCCTGACAGTTGTATTTTTTAGTTGGAGTGGTGACACAGACTTGCTTGTGGTGCAGTGTATATTGCTGTTCTTGTAAAATGGTTTCTTTAGACTTTGTTTGTGGACATGAGAAAATTGGATAGTGGCTCAAGGGCCTAGGACATTTTTATGTTGATCCCAAAAGTGATGGTTATGATTTAGGTACATATTTTGTGTAGTCCATATTTGAAGCAGTGTTCTGTTCTTACATGGCACATACCACTTCCTAGCAGCACAATCGTGTCAGTTGTTGATACAGCATAGTTGCCCTTCAAAGCCAGACTGTGCCGTCCATATTACCATGTTACATTATGCACGCAGTGTGACACTTAGGGGCATATTTAAGAGCACCTAGCGCCGCCAGAGCGTCACTTTTATTGAAGCTCTGGTGGCGCTATGCCCTGCCCCGTATTTAACAGGTAGCGCTTGACGCCAACTTGTAAATACGGCCCCTTCATGCACAGCCCTTTGCTTGGAAGGGGTGTACAATGGGTGTTGCTGTGGGTGTGCCACAGCAACACTGTAGGAGACTGGCCTGGCTTATAGTGGGTACCAGATGGTACTTACACCTTGTGCCAGGTCCAGTTATCCCTTATTAGTAGATTAGTAGTGTTCTAGCAGCTTAGGCTGATAGAGGTAGCTATAGCAGAGCAGCTTAGGCTGAACTAGGAGACATGCAAAGCTCCTACTATACCACTTATAACATATAGCACTATATCATAAGAACCACAATACTCAGAGTTACTAAAAAATAAACAAAATATACACACAAACCAAAATCAGGTACGTAAACAGTTAGAAAAGTAGTGCAAACACTGTAGAATACAATAGGATGCAATAGGCCTAGGGGCAACACAAACCATATACTCCAAAAGTGAAATGTGTACCACAAACCATGTCTAGTGTAGTGTGTAGAGGGTCACTGGGAGTGTAAGAAAACACTAAGGGTGTCCAAGATACCCCACCCCAAGACCCAGAAAAGTAGGAGTAAAGTTACCCTACTACCCCAGAAACACACTAAAGTCGTGATAGGGGATTCTGCAAAGGCAACAACTGACTGCAAAGCACTGAAGACGGATTCCTGGTACTTAGGACTTGTAAAGGAAGGGGACCAAGTCCAATAGTCACGAAAGTGTCCAGGGGAGGCAGGAGCCCACTAAACCCCAGATGAAGGTGCAAAAGGGCTGCCTCCTGGTGGAAGAAGCTGAAGATTCTGTAACAACAGAAGGTGCCAGGAACTTCTCCTTTGCACAGAAGATGTCCCATGGCATGCTGGAGGATGCTGAGTTGTTATCACGCAGAAAGATGACAAACAAGCTTTGCCAGCTGCAAGAGTAATGGTTGAAGTAAATGGGTGCTGCCTGGGCCCAGGAAGGAGCAGAGGTCGCCCCTTGGAGGAGGAGACAGAGGGGGTGCTCAACAGTACAGAGAGCCTATGCAGAAGCAGGCAGCACCCGCAGAAGTACTTGAACAGGTGTTCAAGAAATCTGAGCACAGTGGTCATCTCAATACTACAAAGGAGGGTCCCACGAAGTTGGTGTTCAACTCTGTGAGTTGAGCAATGCAGGACGGAGTGCTGGGGACCTGAGCTATGCTGTGCACAAAGGATTCCTTACAAAAGTGAACAGAAGCCCTAGCAGCTGCAGATCATGCAATACACAGGATTACTGTCTGGCGTGGGGACGCAAGGACTTACCTCCACCAAATTTGGACAGAAGGACCAATGGACTGTCGGGGTAACTTGGATCTACCTCCCTTGTTCCAGGGACCATGCACATCAAGATGAGAGGGGACCCAGAGGACCAGTGATGCAGAAGCTTGGTGCCTGCGTTAGCAGGGGGAAGATTCTGTCGACCCACGGGAGATTTCTTCTTGGCTTCCAGGGCAAGGTGAAGGCAGACAGCCCTCGAAGCATGCACCACCAGGAAACAGTCGAGAAAGCCGGCAGGATTAGGTGCTACAATGTTGCTGGTAGTCGTCTTGCTACTTTGTTGCGGTTTTGCAGGCGTCCTGGAGCAGTCAGCGGTCGATCCTTGGCAGAAGTCAAAGAGGGAGATGCAGAGGAACTCTGATGAGCTCTTGCATTTGTTATCTGAAGAGAAACCCACAGGAGAGACCCTAAATAGCCCTCAGAGGAGGATTGGCCACCTAACCAGGTAAGCACCTATCAGGAGGGATCTCTGATGGCGCCTGCTGGCACTGGCCACTCAGAGGTCTCCATTGTACCCTCAAACCTCTGCATTCAAGATGGCAAAGGTCTGGGACACACTGGAGGAGCTCTGGCCACCACCCCAGGGGTGGTGCCGGCCAGGGGAGTGGTCACTACCCTTTCCTTTGTCCAGTTTTGCACCAGAGCAGGGGCTGAGGGATCCCTGAACCGGTGTAGACTGGCTTATGCAAGGAGGGCACCATCTGTGCCCTTCAAAGCATTTCCAGAGGCTGGGGGAGGCTGCTCCTCCCCAGCCCTTAACACTTATTTCCAAAGGGAGAGGGTGTAACACCCTCTCTCAGAGGAAATCCTTTGTTCTGCCTTCCTGTGACTGGGCTTCCCAGACCCCAGGAAGGCAGAAGCCTGTCTGTGGGTTGGCAGCAGCGGTAGCTGCAGTGAAAACCCCAGAGAGCTAGCTTGGCAGTACCCAGGGTTCATGCTGGAGCCCCGGGGATGCATAAGATTTGCACCCCAATACCAGATTTGGCATGGGGGGACAATTCCATGATCGTAGACATGTTACATGGTCATATTCGGAGTTATCATTGTGAAGCTACATATAGGTATTGACCTATAGGTAGTTCACGCGTGTAATGGTGTACCCGCACTCACAAACTCCGGGGAAATTGCCCTGAACAATGTGGGGGCACCCTGGCTAGTGCCAGGGTGCCCTCACACATAGTAGCTTTGCTCCTAACCTTCACTAAGTGATGGTTAGACATATAGGTGACTTATAAATCACTTGAGTGCAGTGTAAAATGGCTGTGAAATAACGTGGATGTTATTTCACCCAGGCTGCAGTGGCAGTCCTGTGTAAGAATTGTCTGAGCTCCCTATGTGTGGCAAAAGAAATGATGCAGCCCATAGGGATCTCTTGGAACCCCAATACCCTGGGGACCTAGGTACCAAATACTAGGGAATTATAAGAGTGTTCCAGTGTGCCAATCAGAATTGGTAAAAATGGTCTCTAGCCTGCAGTGACCATTTTAAAGACAGAGAGAGCATAAGCACTGAGGTTCTGGTTAGCAGAGCCTCAGTGACACAGTTAGGCACCACACAGGGAACACATTCAGGCCACAACCTATGAGCACTGGGGCCCTGGCTAGCAGGGTCCCCGTGAGACATATGAAACACACTGACAAATAGGGTTTTCACCATGAGCACTGGGGTCCTGGCTAGCAGGATCCCTGTGGGACAGTAAAAACACCCTGACATATACTCACAAACAGGCCAAAAGTGGGGGTAACAAGGTTAGAAAGAGATTACCTTCCTACAAACACTCATTGCATTTTGACCCTACCTCAGATTTATGAGTTTTTGTAAACCGAGGCAGTGCCGAAAACTAACCCCACCCACGGGGTGTGTAAGAAAGTAGCCTCTTTCTAGGCCCATTTTTGGGATGTTTATCAGTGTGTTTGACAGTGTCACTGGGATCCTGCTAACCAGGACCCAAGTGCTTATACTCTCGCCCTTTAAATTTGGTTGTCCGTTACTGCTATCCCAGTATTCCTCTCATAATTGGCATACTGGCATACTGGTACCCCCTTATAAGTCCCTAGTTTATGGTACCTAGGTTCCCAGGGCATTGGGGTTCCAGGGGATCCCTATGGGCTGCAGCATTTCTTTTGCCACCCATAGGGAGCCCATGGAAAGTCTTCCACAGGACTGCAATTTCAGCCTGTATGAAATGTTGCATTCCCTCTTTCATTGCCATTTACACTGCACCAGGTCTCTTATAAGTCACCCATTTGTCAAACCATCCAACCCTGAAGGCTGGGTGCAGAGTACCTGTGTGGAAGGGCATCCCTGCACAAACAGAGGTGCCCCCCATGTCATTCAGGACCATTTTCTCTTACTTCTTGAGTGCGGGGGCACCATTTTACACGTGCACTAGACATAGGTTACTACCTATGTACAACTTCACAATGGTAACTCCGAATATGGCCATGTTTCGTATCAAACATGCTGGAATCATACCCGAAGGTTTTTGCAAGCATTGGTTGTATGATTCCATGCACTCTGGGGCTCCTTAGAGGACCCCAATACTGCCATTGCAGCCTTTTGAGGTTTTCCAGGCAGCCCCAGCTGCTGCCACCTCATAGACAGGTATCTGCCCTCCTGTTGTTCAAGCAGCTTGAGCCCAGGAAGTCAGAACAAAGCATTTCCTTTGGGAGCGGGGTGTTACACCCTCTACCTTTGGAAATAGGTGTTACAGGCATGTGAGGGGTAGCCTCCCAGAGCCTCTAGAAATGCTTTGAAAGGCACAGATGGTGCCCTCCTTGCATAATACAGTCTACTCCGATTCAGGGACCCGCAGTCCCTGCTCTAGTGCGAAACTGGACAAAGGAAAGGGGGTGACCACTCCCCTGTCCATCACCACCCTAGGGGTGGAGTTCAGGGCTCCTACAGAGTGTCCCTGGGTTTTGCCATCTTGGATTCCAAGTTGGCAGGGCACTCTGGGAGCATCTGAGTGGCCAGTGCCAGCAGGTGATGTCAGAGGCCTCCCCTGATAGGTGCTTACCTGTGTAGCTGACTAATCCCCCTTTCAGGACTATTTAGGGTCTCTCTCTTGGGTGGTTCTTCAGATTTGGATTGTAAGACTCCAACAGGTATCCTCTGCATCCTATACTTCACCTTCTTACTGAAGAAACTGCATCTGGACCCTCCATGAACTCTACAACTGCACCAAAGAAGCAAAGGCAACTTCTGCAACATTGTATCTTCAGCTCCTGCCAGCAACTGCAACTGTTTCCCGGTCGTGCATCCTAAGAGGACAGCCAGTCTTCAGCCTGCACCAGAAGAATGAAGGAATCTCCCTTGAAGTGAAGGAGTCACTTCCTAGCTTCAGCATGCACTCCTCTGCAGTGACGACCAGTGGCTTGGGTCCCCTCTCCCGAAGAAGTGCAAGAATCCAGAACACAAGTGGTCGACTGAAGTGGTCCCAACAGTCCAGAAGTCTAACTGTCCAACTTTGGTGGAGGTAAGAGCTTGCCTCACCACGCAAGACAGTAACACCGTGCATTACATTTGTGTTCAGTTGTCACAGCTTGTTGGCATCCTTTCATGAAGTTCTTTGTGCACCGTGCAGCTCTGGCCCCCAGCACTCCTTTCTGCAATGCATATCCTCCTGCATGGTCCTCCGGTGGCGTGGGATTCCTTTGTGTAATGCTGCCTGGACCTCCTTTTACACCTTCTTTTTCCCCATGCTGTGGGACTCTTGTGCCTTCTGCCTGATCTTCTGAGGGTTCTCTGAGCTCCTAAGAGCCCCCTCTGACTTCCCCATCTGGCTAGAGTCCACCAGGTCCCTCCTGGTCAAGGGTAGTACCATTTTCCATTAACAGTGAGCTTTGCGGGTGCCAAGGCTTACTGGTAGAATCTAGCGACACACACCAGAGTACAATCATCCATCCAGCATGGGACATCATCTGCATCAACCAGAAACCCGCATGCATCTTCTTGGTTGCAGTACTGACTGTTCTTCTTCACTGGTGGTTCTTCTTTTGCACCTTCATCCAGGTTAGCAAGGGCTCCTCTTCTCCCTGGACTCTTCAGTGATTCTTGGACTTGGTCCCTTTCTTCCACAGGTCTTCAGGTCCAGAAATCCATTGTTGGTGTCTTGCAGTCTCTTCTGTTTCTTGCAAAATCTTCTATCATGTGCCCTTGTGTGTTCTAGGAAAGTTATTATGATTTGCTCCTGCTTTCCTGGGCTCCGGGTTGGTTTCTATAACTTGCCTTTGGTGTTTTGTAACACTCTCAGCGCCACTCTGCACACTACACTTGCCTAGGTGGGAAACCAACTTTCGCATTCCACTATTTTATTATATGATTTCTGTCCCCCCTAGGCCCATTTCTAACTGTTGTGAGTTTTGCTATTTGCATACTAGTGTATTACTTACCTCCTAAGCGAGTACAGTCTCTAAGGTATTTTTGGCATTGTGTCACTGTGCAAGAGCTTTGCATGTCTCCTAGATAATCGTGTGTGTTGTGTGGTATGATTGGTATGGTGGCTTACCTATGAGTAGCCCAGTGCCATATTCGCCACCCATGAACCGCTGATTGATGGTGCAATGGCGAAAGATGTATGCATCATGGACGCTGCCAGGATATGTCACCAGGATGTTGCAGAAGAGCCCACGGTGGTCCAAATGGTCCTGCACATTGATAGAATGTGTGCACTTGCGGTTCCTGTAGAGGTGTTCTGTTGCAGCAGGTGGAACCAGTTGCACATGGATACATTCCATTGCACCCCGCACATATGGAAACCCAGTAATATGATACAAACTTTGCTTCGTCTCCTGCTGCAGCTGCTGGTGTTTGGGAAGCAGATGTGTGGGGTTGTGAAGTGTGGGATTGCATCCAGGCAGACAGGAGAAGGATGACTGGGAGATACCAGCCACAGGAGCACCCATTGTCTGGAATGATCTAGACGCCATCATGTTGAGGACAGTGAGGAGTTTTGTCATGGGTAGAATGTTATGGGGAGTTTTCAGCCTTGCCATGATGTGTGGCCCTATCAGGTGCAGCAGGCGTACAATGGACTCCCGGTTGAGTCTGTACATCCAGACCACATCTTGTTCCCTCATTTCAAAGATGGTGATTTGCTGTCTAAAGATTCTCTCCCTCCTTCTGCGCTGCCTCTGTGGCTGTTGTGGTGGGGTTTGAGGTTGCTGCAGTGGTGGTGGTTGAATCTGCTGTCTTTGCAGACATCTGTGGTGTGTGCCAAGCTGGAGCAGTAGCATTTCCATGTTGTTCTGGCAGTTTCCAAGGCTCATTTTGTGTTTTTATCTTGAGTGGTGGTGTGTGAGCCTCTTTTTAACGCCTGGTCTGAGTCCGCTTCCTTTGTTAGCTTTGTTTTTGCTTCAGGGGATAAATACGGCACTCGGGTATTAGCAGCATGTTTAGGATGGGAACACCTACCTTGCATCTCATTGACGCAAGGTGGTTTCGTACATCCTAAATATGGTGCTAACTCCAATATTTTGAAGCTAGGTGGGTCAAGCCTCAAAATGTAAATATGGAGTTAGCTATGCACCGTGTTAGCATCAAAAGTGTTTACGCTAAAACGGCACATGGCAAGTATAAATATGTACCTCAGTGTTTTAGCAGAGCCTGTTAGCAAACCACAATGGATCACTATCAGTGTTTAAAGGCCTGCACCAGCATTCAACTGAGACCAATACCTTTGGAGCAGAACTTTAGAAGCTGGTGTAGGCCTCCTGAATGAGATAGAAGGCAAATAAGCCTTTGTACTGAGGCCCTCATTACGACCTGCCAGACTCGCAGTGGTTGTCCGGCCTCCACACTATGACTGTGGTGAATGTGCCACAGTCGGACACCAGGCACTGCTACTTTTTCACCAGCCAATGGCCTGGCAGGGCCGGTGGTCTTAATCTGCCAGGCCCACATTGCAAGCAGCGCTGCCTTAGGGATTATGAGTCCCCTCTCCACTGGCTTTTACATGTCGGTTGCACTGGCATGTAAAGGCTGGCGAAGACGGGGTGCCACGAGCCTCATGGGCAGCCCTGTAGTCCTTTTCACTGTCTGCCGTTGCATAATCGAGCCAACGTCAATGTTGTAGGCCGCGGGAGGGCTGCGGCATAGGTAGTGTTAGAAATGGGGTCTTTGGTTGGCAGTCAGGTTACCCCCTGTCTAAGCAAGGACCCTCACTCTAGTCAGGGTAAGTCACACACAATCCAAATTATCCTGTGCCCACCATCTGGTAGATTGGCACTGAGCCGTCAGGCTTAACTTAGAAGGCAATGTGTAAAGTAATTGTGCAATAAATCATGCATTAACACAGTATGCGCCAAAAAAATACACCACACAGTGTTTAGGAAAATATATAATATTTGTCTGATAGGATGCAGGTCAAAACAATTAAAATGCAACAAGTATGTATTGAGGTATCACTGAAAAAGTGATATAAAGTGTCTTTAGTCTTTTAAAAGAAAGAAATGTCTCTTTCAAGCACAAAGTACCTGGTTTGCGTTCAAGAACTCCATACAGAACGGCGGTGCGTGGAAAACAAGGAGGTGTCCGTCGATTTCTCGGGCCGCACACTGCGATGCGTTGTTTAGTTTTCATGCAGGGACAGCTGTGCATCAATTTCTGGCGCTCCGTTGTCGATCCTCTTTGGGTTGCAGGGTTTTCGAACGGCCCGGGGACGCTGTGTGGATTTCCAGCAATGACAGGACGAAGTCGCAGGGGCTGCGTCAATCAGGTGGGCGTTGCATGGAAATTTCTAACGCACAGCAGGCGCAGTGTCAATTCCTCTTTGGAAGTCAGGTTGCCTCGTTCCGGTTCAGCTGTGCGTTGATCCAGTGGGCCGTGTGTCGAATGAGTAGCTCTTCTCATTGAAAAGTCAGGCTGCGTCGTTCCGGTCCAGGGTGCAGTGAATTTTTCACTGCGGTGCAGGCTGTGCGTCATTTCTGGCAGGCTGTGCGTTGATTTTCACCGCACAAGGAGTCCTTCTTGTAGAGATGAAGTCTTTTTGGTCCTGAGACTTCAGGGAACAGGAGGCAAGCTCCATCCAAGCCCTTGGAGAGCACTTCTCACCACAGCCAGAGAGCAGCAAGGCAGCAGGGCAACTGCAAGGCAGCAGTCCTTCACAGTCAGTCAGCAGTCAGATGAGTCCATTGGGCAGCCAGGCAGTTCTTCTTGGCAGGATGTCTGCAAGTGAGGCTGAGTATCCTGTGTTTGGGGTGTGTTTGAGTGAATGCACAAGGGAGCTGTCAACTGAACCCAGCCAGACTTGGAGTGTAAGGCACAGAAGGATTTGAGTGCAGAGAAATGCTCACTTTCTAAAAGTGGCATTTCTAAAATAGTAATATTAAATCCAACTTCACCAGTCAGCAGGGTTTTGTATCACCAATCTGGCCATACTAAATATGACCTTCCTACTCCTACAGCATCTACCACTCAAACAGTATAGAAGGGTACCCCCAATGATAGCCTGTGAAGGAAGCAGGCCTCACAGCAGTGTAAACACGAATTTAGGGGTTTTACACTACCAGGACATGTAGACTACATAGGTACATATCATGCCTTTTCCCTACACAGAACCCTGCACTATGTGTTACCTAGGTCATACCTTAGGGGTAACTTATATGTAGAAAAGGGGGGGTTTTAGGCTTGGCAAGTACTTTAAAATGTCAAGTTGAATTGGCAGTGAAACTGCACACACAGGCCTTGCAATGGCAGGCATGAGACAAGTTGAAGGAGCTACTTAAGTGGGTGACACAATCAGTGCTGCAGGCCCACTAGTAGCATTTAATCTAAAGGCCCTGGGCACAAATAGTGCACCTCACTAGGGACTTATAAGTAAATTAAATAATACAATTGGGTATGATCCAATGTTATCATGTTTAATGGGAGAGACCATATGCACTTTAGCACTGGTTAGCTATGGTAAAGTGAGCAGAGTCTGAAAACCAGCAAAAACAGTAGCTAAAAAGTGGAGGGAGGCAGGCAAAAAGTTAGGGGTGACCACCCTAAGGCTGTCAGGTCTTACAGATAGTAACCCAACAGTGGAAGTTTGACGGCCGGGCTTTCCCGCCCGCCAAACTCATAATCTGCTCCTCTCTGCCCCTCATCTCTGGCTAATGGTTTCATGTTGCCTGTCAAGGCACATGGATAGGACTGTGGAGGCTTGCAGCTCTCCTTGCAGGATTCTGTGCCAGTACGAGACTTAGGATGGGGAGGGGAAAGCATCATCACTTTTCCTTATGCCACAGCCAGTGTCTCCTTCACTCCTCCGCATAAGTACCATATTTTTTTAAAGAGATGGACGAGAGGGAGAAGCTATAGAACAGGGCATTTTTAAATCCTGAAAGCAGCGGGCCCATCAGGAATCAATAGTCCTCAGTTGCAATGGTGTTTGTAGTGGAGCTCTCAACATCTCTGTGCACTATTTACATGTGTAGTTCTCTTTGCTAAAACACTTGTTGCAATGATTTGAAGTCAAGGAGTTGACAGAGTAATATGGTAATTAAGAATGGCATTTCTGAACCTGTTTACTCAATATCTTGCAAGGTTTCTCGTATAACTGAACCTACTGCTTACCTATTAATTCCATGCAAATTGCTGTACATTTTGGGCTTAATTAATAGTAGATATTCATGCCTATGTTTTTGCCCAAGAAAGGCCTAGGTCTCACCTTTTTAGAGGCTATTGCTTTCCTAACTCTAAAGCTAGGGAATCTTGCTTCATCTCCTAAAAATGTATGCCTGATTTCTGTAATAAACATTTGTAAGATATCTGTGAAGGAGTTGTCCTTCCTGTTAGACACAAGGCTACTTTTGCACAACATAAATGGCCAAAATAACCTTAATATGAAATAAGTCTAATTTTCTAATATTTGATTATTTCTGTGTGATCTGGGGCTGGTAATGATTAGGGGATCCTTGTCCATCATTGGCCGTGGATACAGTGACGATCCATTTTGGCTTTCAGATACACACAGAGTATCTCACTTTGTTATAGAAGAATGCGAATGCTGATATTTATTGTACATGCCTTCTCCCGTTTTATACATATTCAGTTACATTTTCATGGTAACTCATTTTCCTTGCTACTGTGTCATGCTTAAGGCGATCAGAAGGATCATTTCATTCACTGCATTTGGGAGGCCATTGTGTGGTCGATCAGTCAGCCTTAGGGTGGTCTTCTCCCAGACCTTTTGCCTGTTTGCCTCACATTTTTGCTTTATCTTTTTGTTTGCTTTAGGATTGTGAGCACTTCACAACATCTGACCAATGCTAAAGTGCATGTGCTTCTCCCCTAAAAATGGTCACATTGGTGTATGTACACAATTGAAATATTTAATTTACTTGTAAGTCCCTTGTAAAGAGTTATACCATATACCCAAGGCCCATAAATTAAATGCTACTAGAGGGCCTGCAGCACTAATTGTGCCACCCACTTAAGTATCCAGTTAAACATGTCTCAGGCCTGCCACTGCAGAGCCCAAATATGAAATTTCACTGCCACTTTGACTTGACATTTAAAACCCTTTGCAAAGACTTAAACTTCCCTTTTATGACATGTAAGGCACCCCTAAGTTGGCCTTAGGTAGCCTATAGGGCAATAATTGGGGATCATGAAGCATTAAAGCCTGCTGGTCCAGCTATCAATGAGTCATAGACCCAAGACGCAGACAAAGGGCTACAAAACTATTAGAAAATTTGACTTATTCATTTTCTAATTTAAACAGCGAGAGCAGGGTGCTATGTAAGTAAGAGGCAGGATTGTACTTTTAAATTGTTTTACATGCCCTGGTAGTGAAAAACTCCCAAAGTTGTTTTCACTACTATGAGGAATATTCCTCTCATAGGCCAGCATGGAGTAGTTGCATCATGGTACATATCATTGGAATGGTAATGATAAATCCTCTTTACTGGTAAAGCTAAATTTAACATTACTATTTTAGAAATGCTAATGTAGAAAGTAAGCCTTTCTCTGCTCTTACTTCTCTGTGTGCCTGCAGCCTGTCTCCAATACACTTGGGTGACAGCTACACTTTGTGCATTCTCTCTTGACAGCCACAAACACAGGAAGGTTAGATGGGTCTGACCACTCATCTGCATTTATCTGCATTCTGATTGTTCTTCTTGGGCAGGAAGGAAGGAGTGGGGCTGATATTTGTCTTCACACAAAGGCTTGATTACCCCCTACTGATAGGCTGGATCCAGGGATGAGGAAGAAAGCACCTCTGTGCACTTCAAAGACCCTTCACTTCTTTGAAGTCACCCTGAGTTCAAAGGTACATTTGGGTGTAAGAACTGGGTCTCTGACCCTACCAAATCAGTACACTACTGGACCTGTGAAGAACTCTGCCGGGAGTAAGGACTGTTGCTCTACAAGGATAGCCACCAAGCTGTCTGATGATCTCTGCTCTGCTGAGGAAGGACTAGACACCTCTCATCTGAACACAGAGAGACGCCATAGGCTTGTTGGCTTGGCCCTTGTTCTCCTACAGTCTCAGGGACATCAAACACTGCCTGCAACCAGCACCTGGTCTCTGGCTGCTGTGAGTCCTGCTCTGCCAAGTGGTGCCAATCCACTCCTGGGCCCTTGCAGGTGAGTATCTATGCTGCAGCCCAAGAAAATCCACACATCAACGAGATTGCCCCGATCGGAACTGGCGCATTTCCTCTCAACGCCAATGTATTGCGTCTGCTGCCAGAATCACAGACACTGCATTACCGACTGAGGGACATGTCCCAGAATGCTGCCATATCTTTGATCCTGCGCAGCTTAGTGCAACCACATCGCTCCAACTCAGCAGTTAGACAATGCCTCTCCTCAACACCTAACACTGCCTGATCTCTGCAGCCTCAGTATTACGCAGCTCAGAACCAATGCATCAGCTACATCTCCTCGATCAACAGCATTGCATCACCTCCTCTGCTCCATGCATCAAACCCTTGTCATTGATGCTTCTTCCATTCAAGGTACTTGTTCAGCGGACTCCGCATGGGTTCTGTAGCCGGCCTGGCCTTCATTGCGGTCAGCCTGAACTTTGGATTTACCCCAGTCTAGTGCAAAATCAAGTAACCTTTTAGAGCTACTGACTTCTGAGCACTATATTTTGTTTGTTCTTTACAAATTCATGTCTCGACTTCTATTAATTGTATTGTTGTTGTTTTGATCTTGCTTTACTCTAAAAAACAATTTTTATCTTTTTAACCCTCTCTGGAGTACTTTGTGAAGTGTTTTCATTGTGGTACTGTGTGCGTCTGTTTGCACTAATGCTTTACACATTGCCTCTTTAGATGAGCTTGACTGCTCTGTGGCAAGTTACCAGAGGGAGAGCACAGATTTATCTAACTTATCCTGACTAGACGTGGTGGTCCCTGCTTGTACATGGTGCATACTCTGACAATCAGAAACCCCAGTTCTAACAGGCATGTCATAAATGAAGTTTTATGTTTTCATTTTGTTTTAACTACTGCTGGCCCTTAAAATAGTTAAAACTGCCAACAACAAGTTCACTGCAAACTTTCGCACAGTATTTGATTGGAAATGCTGCCTAGCAGTATAGCATCTCAGATGGTGCTGAAACACAGATATCAACCAAGCACCAGCTTGCTCAGATGGAGAATATCTTTGGTGATACATGCAAGTACCTGAAAGAGCCATGCAGCTGTACCATGCTATTTTGTCCAAATGGGAGTGCCAATAATGAGGAAAGGTTCAGCAATGCATCACTATTCTACAATTCAGTTGTTTTTGCCTATGATCCCCCGAAATGTATTGAGAAGAATCAAAAATAACCCTTGAACAAGGTGATGAAAAACAAACTCAATACACAGTGGTTGGAAGTGAATGGTAGTTAATAGTGCATCTTATAGCAGTAGGAGCCTGGAAAGGGAATAATATTTTACATTTCTTTGGTTAAGAAATTAAAGTAAGTCACGGTTCTACCAGTTATGACTAAATATGTTTTACTATGTAGAGAAGAGAGCAGTCATAAAAACAAATAAACACAACGTTTATCAAGGGAGAACAGTGAAATAACCACAGGGATCTTTGGTACTCTCATATCTAAATCCACCAACACTAACAGCAAATCCAAAACCACTGAGGCCCTGAAATAGAGTTTGCTGTACAGGGTACTCTGCTGCAATGGTGATGGTGTACCCTACTTAGTAAACTCTTGGTCCACCCATCTGATTGAGAGATGAGGGGAGCACAAGTTTTATGCCGACAGAGGAAAATGTTCTCCATTGAAGTAAGCTTTCCTGCGAGATTGAAGCCATTCAAACATCCACCCTATTTAGAGTGGACGGTCTGATGTCTATGTTACTGTTCCTCGGTGATGGGTTGTAAAGAGAACAATACCCCATACCTATGAGGGAAAACTCCAATGGCATGGGCACCATTAATTTGTTATTTAAACAAGAAAACTCCAACTTTGTGGTTTGTTATTGAAAAATAAAAAAACTCAGGAAAATTTTGGAAATGTGAGAATTACTTTTTTTTAAATAAAAAACTTTGCAAAACTTTGAAAAAATGGCAGGCTCTCATATTTTACTGTGTCATCCATCTAACATTTTTTACATTGTTAAGCACCTCCATAACGCTGGTACCTGTCAATGTATATAGTTGTCCGCAGGGCCAGAGGACAACGCGGAGGCAGAGGTCCCTCAGGATGAAGAATGTAAAGTTCTCCGCTATCCTGACAAACGTACCTCTGTCCGCCAAAGTTAAAATCAAGCCGAGACGAGAGAGGAGGAGAGAGGAGTTCGACACACGACGCTGGTCGACGCTGGTGCCGGGTGGCTCGCGTCGCGGCTGCTCACCACGAGTGCGAGTGCGAGGTGCACGTCCGGCACACGGTTTGCTGCCGCCGCCGCTAGCCGGTGTCTGCCGCTGCTAGCAGGGGAAAAACAGCCGCGGAAAACAGCTCGGGAAGCCGGAAAAGCCGGGTGAGCTGCTTCTGTGGCGGGCGCAGTCAGGGGCTGCTGCTCCGCTCCGAGGTGCATGGTCCGGGGGCTGTAGCTGCTGGCTCGGGGAGAGCAGTTTTCCGTGAGCTTCCGTGAGCAGGCAGGCGTGACCAGGACTGCTGCCTGTTTCTTCACCAGCGCCTCTGGGGGCCCTCAGTTGCGCCGGTTCGCTGTAACGGTGCGGACTACGGCGTGGTCTGGGCACAAGGAAAAGCCAGAAGCCAGAAAGAGCACCAGAGGAGTACCGGAGTCCCAGAGTCCCAGAGCACCAGAGCACCGGAGCACCAGAGGAGTACCAGAGGGGCACCAGAGGGGCACCAGAGGAGAGTTTGGGGTTGCCGCCCTACCCTGCTACCATATGGACTAGGTGAGCCAAGGAGGTGAGCCAAGGAGGTGAGCCAAGGAGGGTATCCGTTGTTTTCAGCCACCGTAGCCACCACAGCGGCACCTAGCCATATTTAGTTTCTCTGACCTGACCTGACCTAAGGAAAATTACCTGACCTAAGTGACTTAAGCGACCTAAGTGACCTAAGTGGCTCCTGTGGCCAGTGTCGTGGCCGTGAGTGGATCGAGAGTGGGCCACATAAAGTAGCGCATAGAGTAATGCATAAGCAGTGCATAAGCAACGCATAAGTAGCGCAAGTAGGCGTAAGTAGACGCCTTTACAACAGAGACAGAGAGGATCAGAAGGGGCCAGATAGAGAGAACCAGAGAACCAGAGGAGGCCATTAATTGACATATTAAACTGCGCTAGAGGGACAGATATCATTCGAACATCACGCTTTTTGTACGGCGTACTGTGCATACTGTGCGTCACCACACAGCAAAGCAAGCAAAGTCAAGCTCTACATTCTAGAGAAACGTCCTACAGATCCCGGAAATTTGTTGAAGTTGCTGATCCATTCAAACAGTAAGACTTCAAAAATGGTTGGAACAAGAGGGAAAACAAAGAAAGCCAGAGAGGCCAACGAGGCACTCAGTTATCCAGTAAAATCCCAAAGACCAGAGCAGGAACCCAACAGCTTACAAGATCTGGGGCAAGACCTGGACCCTAGAGCCACTAAATTATCCCAAGGGGAATTTATAACCCAAGGAGTGGTCACAGCAGAGGCCGCAGCAGCAGAGGACGCCCATAATGGGATTCCCAATGATGAAAGCAAACCAGGAGGGACACCCGAAACGGCACCAGGGTCTATGCTGTCTATGCGTCTAGTCCATATCGACTCTGATGATATGGGGCATGTATCACTGAATGCAGGTGAAACGGTGGGGGGCCCTGTTAGTCCTCTGCATAGGAAACAGCAGTATATACCGGCGCACCTGGGCTCAGGTGGG
Organism: Pleurodeles waltl; assembly: GCF_031143425.1. Classification (NCBI taxonomy): domain Eukaryota; kingdom Metazoa; phylum Chordata; class Amphibia; order Caudata; family Salamandridae; genus Pleurodeles; species Pleurodeles waltl. The sequence goes on from NC_090437.1 coordinate 1,074,129,885, forward strand.
GCCAGGGGAGCAAGGGAAATTAAATCAAAGATAAATACTATTACCAACTACTACAACCATATAAATCTAAATTCTGATTGGCTGCAGAAGCAAACCTTTAAAGCTTGCGACCTCCCATCACAGCCATCAGGGGAAAAAGGTGACAATAATGTGGAGGGCGAGCTGGAGCTCTTAGAGACTGGGCATCAGGATTCCTGTTCATCCCAGCAGCGATCTGCCCGATCATCACGACCACCCTGTGGAACGAACAACTCTTTTGTGGGTAGCAAAGTGGGGTCAATTAGTTCCCCAGAAAGTTCCCCAGAAAGGGGCAGTTTCTCGGAAGAACAAAGACAAAGAAAAAGAAAAAGTAATGAATCACCTCATCCGGAAGCCCAAATGGGACCACTACATTCTGGGAGCTCTCCACTGATATTCCCTTTACTTCATCTAAAACTAGAACCTACGGTCCTTCAAAATGCAAAGGGGCCTGAAACAGAACAATCATTGCAGAAATATTCACATAAGCTCTCAACACCACAGCTTCACCATGGGAGCCAAACTGTAAAAACGAACCTAACGTTGAGCAGATTTGATCATAGTTCTTTTAGTCTGGAGCTCTCCTCGCCTGACAACTTCGTAATTGGTAGTATAGAGCCCCAATTAAACAGTATAACATTGGAAGATTTAAACCTCTTGGAAGGCAGCATAATGCTAGGTCATAGAGGAGAGGACGATAAGAACTCAGAAGGCCAGACAAATAATGAGCAAAGTGAGCAAACCTGGGGAAATAGAGACGATACCTCATTAGATCAACCAATTTTAAGCATCATGAAAGTTATATGCACAACATTGGACTCAATTGCAACAACGATCATGGTCCAGTCTCAAAAATTTGATGATCAACTTGAGCTAACTAAACAATTTACTAACTCATTACAGACCATAGATCATAGGATGGCCTTAGTAGAGGGTGTAATAAGGGAAAATCTGTTGCACCAGGCAGTGGCTGAAAAAATGGACATGATGGACAGGCAAGTTTGTGGCCCACTGCTGGAAAAATTACTGGAAGTTCCGAAAGTAATCAAAGACATAATCGAAGATTGCAAATCTAGTCTCAATAACACACAGGCGTGTAATCACGAGTCAGCAAAAACAGAATCTAGAGTAACTGAAAGACCAATAGATAGTGAAGACAAAGAAGGGCCCTTTGGCACGGGACGAGACGAGTGCCCAGACGCAAAAACCCACATAGACAAGACGGAGAGAATCAACAAAAGTCCTGTATCCGCAATCGAAATCTCAAATACAGTAGAAAAAAGGACTCTGAGTAAAGGGCATCAACAAACAGGTAGACGGCAATACACATGGAAAAAAGCTAGAGGAAACAACAAAGTATCAGCAAAAAAGGCTTTAAATATGCCGAAACAGGCAAGCCCAACAGGGCAGATCAGGAACACAGGCGATGAGTTTACTCAACAGCAGCCTAAAGATCAGTGCATCAAGCCCGAGAGTCTCGAGAAACCAACTGACAAAGATATTAGTTTTATAAATAAAAATCCTGGATTATTGTGCGATAAAAGCTGCACCCACCATTCTCATATAAACCGAATCCCCATTGGCCCTAGGGGCTACCAAGCATCTGGGTACGACTTAGACAAAGGAAATAGACCAGAAAAAGACTCAGGTTCAAATCACGGGATCAATGAGGCAAACGATCTCTTAGTCAATGGACAACATAAATGGAGCCCAGAGACAACAAAATCAAGTACCGGCATTGATAAGCACCTCCCAGCCATAAAAAAAGAACACTCAATTCAGGCGCATTATCCAAATACAGTAGGAGTCCGTAATGGAAAACGTCAGCAGTCTCTGAACTTTATCATCGAGGGGTTAGAACAAGAAAATAGCAAAAGTGAAAACGGAAGGGCAGAGAGCCCAGAATGCACAAGAAGCGAACAAAGTACAAGAAAAACCATGTGCGTGGATAATACAATAGCCCCGGTTCCCGCACCTCGGTCAAAAGTAAAATACTGCTCTCAGGCTAGCTCTGGAAACCACAACTTTAGTAGCCAGCCAGGGTGGGTTACTGATCCACCTGCTCCACCGCGTCCAGTGCTTGACTTGGAAACTAAAGGAAAAAAGGATAATTGGCCTCCACAAAGGCAACCTTACGATGAACTTAGGAACAAAGAGTTGCAACTCGGGAGGGAAAAAGGCCAGGTAGAACGAACATTGACTAGTTGGGCAGCTACTATTTACAATAAAGCAAAGGAAGATAATCAACCTCAAGGAAGATGGTCACAGGGAGGTGTCGGGCAAACCAAGATTCGCACTGAAATAATTAAAGAGCCTGACGCCACAATTACATTTATTCCCGAGTACTCCTCAAGAGGAAGTCACGACATTCTAAATAGGACTAACATCCTACATTTGGTCAATTCTTTGCCAGCTCTGCAGAACGTAACAACTAAAGACCTCCTCTCAGTAAGATTTATGCAAAGGAAAGAATCGGAGAACGGGGAATCAACAGAAACAGTCTGGGCTTCACCTTGGATAGTAGAACAGATTCTAAAATGTTCTAACATGATGAAGACATGGGGAATATCTACTGCTATTCCACAAAAGGAACCATATCCAACAATATTTCTTGAAAAAGCTCCAAAGCAAAATGTGTCGGGCAGGCAAGAGGCAGAAGGCAATTCTGGTTCGATACTACAGGGAGCAATTAGTTCCAAACAACAACTCCCTGAACGAATAAACCTGAGTAATATGAGGTTCTGCCTGTCTGTTAACTCCCCTAGAAACAGCAGGGGCAATCCCCCACAGTTGCAGAATGATGAAGAGCAACCATCTAGAAATTTGTAGCAACAAATGGGTAGCTCAAATATAAAAAATAGAACTAGTCCCACATTAAAAATCTTAAGCTGGAACATTGCAGGCCTAAAAAGCAAAATGGAAGATAAGGATTGGGTTGAATTTATTAAACAGCAAGACATCAGCTGCTTCCAAGAAACTTGGTCTACCAACGTCATTGACCTAGACGGGTTTTCCACTTTTTACATACCTGCTATCAAACAAAAAAAAGGAAGACCATCGGGAGGTCTGACCACTTGGATCAGAACTTCACTATTGGGAAACTCAGCTGTAACCCATGCCATATTAAGCAAGGAAATCCAGACGCTTGCAGTAAAACATGAGGAGTGGTCACTTGAAATAGTAAACGTGTACCTCCCTCCCGTTAGCCGGGCCCAAGTCATGCCTGGTGTGCGGCTCCTCGAAGATCATATCTCAAATAAAAGATCTAAGGGTTGGAGGAACCCAACACTAGGTCACGCGAATAACCGTCCCCCTCAGTTTTGTAAAACCCTTCTTCTAATATGTGGCGATTTTAACACTAAACCCCATTCTATTCTTTGGGATGAACAAGTAGTAGAGGAAGATCACGCCTGGAATATTCCAACGCCCCTCATCCAACATTGCCAAGATTCCAAAAAAGGGGAACTAATCTTTGAAGTACTAATAGAAGGCGGAATTCGCACAGTAAACGGAAGAACCAACTCAGACAGAACTTTTAAATCTACCTTTCGAACTGGAAAAAGACACAGCATAATTGACTATATGGCAATAAACATCGAAGCCTGGCATTATGTTATCGATATGGAAATAAGGGACAGGATCGAGAGTGACCACGACCCATTGCTAATGGAGATAATCCATCCGGACGCAAGCCTGGGGAAGGTTGAGTTTCCACTTAACGGAAATTGCTTAGCAATAACCATGAGACCAAATAGGAAAAACATACTAAGGTCGAACGTGGACGAACCCTATTTGAGTGTACCTAGTCAAACCTGGTTCCTATCACTTAGTACATTATTAAACCTACCAGTTAATGAAGCTTTACCCCTACTGGATAATTTTAACAACTTGCTACTACAAACAACAAAGGAAAGAACTAAGCATCCCCAAACTAACCCTAATACGATGGAGGGCTGGTTCGATGAAGAGTGTTTGAAACTAAAAAAGACACTATCGCAAGCACTAAAGAATTGCCATCTGAACAACCATAATGAGCAATACTTTTATGAATGCAGGCAACAGTACAAAAAATTACTAAGATATAAAAGGAAGACATTTCCACATAAGCTCTGGAAATCCCTCCTGCAGGCAATATCGGCAGGAAACTGCAAAAAGTTTTGGGAGATAGTCAGATGGGGATGCGAAGGCCCTTCGAAGAACCTAGAATTGAATATCAACCCACAACTCTGGGTAGAGCATTTTACCGCCTTGTACCAGGAAGAGGCCAAGACGGCATCCCGGAGTATGAATAACTCAACCAGCCTCATCCAAGGACTGGAAGGTAGTAACCAAAGATCAAACAAGGGAGTTCCACTTCAAACGACCTATGTAGCATCATCAAAAAGGTTTATTAGATCGTCAAATGGAACCCAGAATGAATTAGTCCCAAACGAACTCCTTGGCACAAATGCCACGCAAGCAACCCATTCTATCCCTCGTGCAATGGAGCTGACACCGGAATTCAGCGAGAAAGAGATTAAACAAGTTATTCTCCTTCAAAAACCGTATAAGGCTGCAGGCCCAGACGGCATACCTTCAGACGTTTATCGTAATCAGTTAACGTTATGGCTGCCTGCTCTAACACGCATATTCAACAGTATTTGGCACCACGAGGTAATTCCGACCTCTTGGAAGAAATCAATAATTGTCCCAATTCACAAAAAAGGACCTCGGGACTTGGTGTGCAACTATAGGCCTATCTCACTGCTTGACAGTGTTGGAAAAATCTTCGCCAAATTGATCCAGCTGCGTTTAGATCAATGGCTGGAGGATGGAGATTTAATATCGACACACCAAGCTGGTTTTAGGAGAGGCCAAAGCACAATAGATCAACTTTTTAAGCTGAATATGATCTGCGCGAAATACGCCACCCTAAAAGATTGTGCATTATATCTGGTCTTTGTGGATCTTCAAACAGCTTTTGACAGCGTCAATCGCCAAATATTATGGCAGTTATTGTCAGAAATGGGCATACAGGGGAAAATTCTAAGGCTGTTAATTCTACTGCACACAGGGAATACTGCCAGGGTTAGATATTCCACGAGAAATGATTATACAGCAGAAATTCCAATCCAGCGTGGCGTAAAACAAGGATGTGTTTTGGCCCCAACCTTGTTTAACTGTTATATAAATAAAGTAAGCCAAGATCTGAGGGAATTAAATCTGGATGTGCCAAAACTAGCCAATGAAAGTATACCTATCCTGCTTTTTGCTGACGACGCTGTATTACTGGCAAGAACAGAGATAGCAATGCATCGTCTACTTAGGGGTTTCGAATCATTTTGCACCTCAAGGAGCATGGTAATTAATGAGGAGAAAACAAAGTTTATGATTCTCAACCCAAAACAAACGATGCATTCGACCTTCAGGGTAAACAACAAGCCCTTGGCTCGAGTGACCACCTATGACTACCTGGGTTGCAGACTGGACGAAAAACAGACATGGAAATCACAAATCTACAAAAGTAACATCTCCTTGGCCCAGCACGCCGGAGCGGTACTTAGATTTGCTAAAGCCACAGGCAACCATTCTGTGAGTTCTGCACTGCTTGCTTATAAAACCAAAGCAAGGACGGCAGCACTTTACAGCGCAGAGATTTGGGGATTTAGAAAGACCCCATTAATACAAGTAACTGAGAATAATTTCCTACGCCGATTACTTTGTTTAGGCACTGCCGCACCAATGAATGCGTTGAGAACTGATTTACAAATGAGAAAGGTCGAGGATTACATTGCACTGGCCCCGATAAGATATTGGATCCGTATCTGGGCAAAAGAGGAACTCAAACCATACAGAGATACACTCATGGACATCATGAAGCTACAAAATTACCGAAAATTGCCTTGGTTTAAACACATCTCAACTACCCTGGTTGCTATTGGCCAAGAAGACCTCTGGCTTCATCCAGGGAAAATCAGAAAGCCCAGTTTATCTGTCATTAAAAAGGCATACTGGGACCAAAAGACTCAGAGTATGTGTGAGACACTTAGCCCTTTACTCAAGAGGTACATTTTGCTCAACCAAGAGCTTAAACCAGCAATTTTCATAGACTGCATCTATCCGGAAGAAAAAAGGGCTCTCTATTTTAAATTTCGTATGGGTACATTACCAGTGATGGCGGTGACTAACAGATGGCAAGCCGTCTCACATTGCGGATCAGAATGCTGTCCTTGCCTTCATGGTGGCCAAGAAACATTATCCCACTTCCTTTTATTATGTCATTTTACGCTTAAACTCCGCAAATTGTACTTACGTCCGCTTTTTAGATCATACGGGATCAGGAAATGTAATGAGGCGGAAGTGCTTTGTATGCGATCAGATGAGAAACATATTGTGGCGAAGGTTTCAACTTATATATTGGAAGCGTGGAAGTTACGTTCATCAATGTACTCACAGTTGGCCTAAGTATAATTACTTGTGTTATCCTAGCTATCATTAGTATGAGACATCGCTGAAGGTTGCTGATTAAACCAGGCAAGGTCCTGGGTTATTATTATACTGCTGGCAGGTATCGCAAGAACCCAAATGATTAGTGCAAGAATAGGATATTTAAATTTTAGATCTATAATGTTTTTAGAATAAGTAAAGAGTCTTATGCCAATTATGGCTAATAATCAAGTCTTATGATATTGCAGGGCATATTGGATTCACCTAGGGCCACGTAAAATCAAAAACTCAAGTATAGTTTTTCTTTCTTACAATGTTTTATTTAATGTGATTTTATTGCGTGTGATGGATTGATATTTATTGTGTATTATTGTTATGGCCGGATAGGCTGACAACAATTAAATAAATGGTAAATGGTAAAATCAAGCCTTAAAGACTAAGAAGGCATTTTTCTGCTAGTTTTCAGAAGCTCCCCATAATTCGTGGAACAATGCAATACTCCATCCTTCTCCTGTACTCTTCAATCTGAACATGGTGCCCCTCATTATGCTACACACTGACGGTATCTCAATTCATACTGAAGACAACACAAATATATGCAATAGTCTACTCTTCCCTTGACATTGAGAAATTCAAGAGCTGCCTACAATTCATCTAGTCCTGGATGTTGAACATCAACCTGAAGCACAACCCCATCAGTATCAAATGCCTCCTTTACATCAACAACATCAAGCAAGAACTAATCCAATCATGCCTCAATAACCTGCACCTGGATGGGTTCAGCCCACAATGTTCACCTGCTATTAGGTTCCTTGTATTCATCGTTCAAACTTCACTCATCCTTAAGGAACTATTGACAAAAAGACTCATCCCAAATTACACTAGTTCTTCCTATGAACGAAAGGTACACTCGAGGACAGCAACAGCAAAACAATCATCCAAATCATCTCTCTCACTACTGCATGCTTCATCAAGAATTTAAAGAAATTTTAATCGTGATGCAAAACCACTGGCTCTTAGTACCAGCTTGCACCATTTTCGAAAAGCAGCATTATTTCTAGAGCCATTTCTAAAGAAACCTCTGCTTGTCTGTCTGAAAAGCATCTTGTTCCTCATGAAGTACCCTGTCCACCAAACCCTTATTACACTCGCCTTATTCAGAGAGAATTAGGAAGTTAAGGCTCTGATTTAAGAAAAGTGGTGCTGCACTCAGTGCAGCGCCACTTTTTTTGTGCACCTTAGCACCCCCCTTAATGCCACTATGTGTGTGCCATATCTAAAATATGGCAGTAGTTAGGAGAACTAGTGTCAAAGGTTTTGACGCCAGTCCAGAGCTTTGCAGGATTAACGCAAAATAAATTGACGCTAATCCTGCAAAGCCCATTGAGGCCTATTGAAAACAATGGCATGCCTACGTTTAATGCCTGCTCTGAGCAGGTGTTAAAAGTCCAAAATAAATGACGCAAAATAATCTCTTAGATTTCTTTGCGCCATTTTTTCAGCCCCCCTAATGGGGAAACGTCTTCTTAGCATACATTATTTCCGGGACAGGCATAATGTGGCGCAAAGGATTACAAAGTGGCACAATGCATGCAATGCGCCACTTTGTAAATTTGGTGCTGTGATTTTGGCCTTGTTGTGCCACATTGGCATTAAGAAAAAAATCGCTAATGTGACGCAAGGAGGCGCTAAGGGCTCTTAAATCAGCCTCTAGGTTTTCCATCAACGGGTCCCAAGTAATTCAGTTTACAGAAAACTTCCTCCTGTAGACAGATGGAGTAAGGCCCATCAGAGAAAGGACATTACACCACCCACTGTATTTAGGATGGATGATGTAATGTTTCTTTTTTTGTCTATCACCACCAGCAACAAATGAGGGACAGTAAAAGATGATCCTTTCCCCCTGCACACACACCCTGCAAGAAAACTCCGTGCGTAGAATTCATTCACTGTTTCGTTTCTCTGAAACAAACTTATACCTTGAGAGTTTGCTTCTGTAAAACAAAAATAATATTACAAGTTTAGAGAATTGCCGTCTAACCCGAGAGCGACCAGTCAACCCAAAGTTTTGTACATAGAAAGGATCCCTCGGGATGGTGGTTCTTTTCAAAATGCAGTGATGAGCGGCTGTCATCGCTAAATATCATGGGCAGTATTCCATCATAATGGCATCTGTTATATCCTTTGTCATTATGACGAACAGATTACCATCAGTCGAACTGTCAATCAGTCCCTCAGTTGAGCTTCTATTCATAGACAGGGTTAGCATTTAGATTTGTGTTTACAGCAGTTTGTGTCTTAAAGTGTCTCCAAATGACTTTTAACAGTTGTTCCAACTCCATAATGGCAGCAGTGTCTCTTAACCTGCCCAAACAGAGACTTTTGCAGAGGGGTTTAGTAAATAATGTATACGTATAGGTATTTCTAGAATTTTTTTAAAAATATATATAAGGCATGAGGTAACCGACTCAGCTTGACTGCCAAATCGGTTTGGCATCGAATCGACTACATGAATAAGAAACTTTGGGCATACGTAGCACATTAAGGGCCAGATGTAGCAATCTTCCAAATTGCGACTTGCAATTTGCGAGTCCCATCGACTCGCAAATTGCAACTCGCAATTTGGAATGCAGAAAGGTGTCTCAGACACCTTCTGCGAGTCGCTATGGGGTCGCAAAGACCCACCTCATTAATATTAATGAGGTGGGTCGCAATTTGCGACCCCATAGCGATTCAGGGCACTCACGGGGATGGTGGCCTGCTGGGAACAGCAGACCACCATGTCCCTGACTGCTTTTAAATAAAGCAGATTTTTTTTTTTCAAAGTGCAACCCATTTTCCTTAAAGGAAAACGAGCTGCACTTTGAAAAAAAAAACGAAACCTTTAGTTTCGGTATTTTTCAGGGCAGGTAGTGGTCCATTGGACCACTGCCTGCCCTGAAAAATTATTTTTCGTGCCAGACACAAAGGGGAAGGGGTCCCATGGGGACCCCTTCCCGTTTGCGCCTGGGTTACCATCCACTTCAAGTGGATGGTAACTGCGCTTTCATTTGTGACCGCAATCGCGGTCGCAAATGAAAATGCATACCATTGCGACTCGCAAATAGGAAGGGAACACCCCTTCCTATTTGCGACTCGGAAATGCATTTTGCGAGTCGGTTCCGACTCGCAAAATGCATTTCAACATAGCAGAGACGCATTTGCGACTCGCAAACGGCGATTTTCACCGCTTGCGAGTCGCAAAGTCTTTGCTGCATCTGGCCCTAAGTTCTGCAGTAGCATCTGCACGCTAGTGCTTTCAGTAGCAACATTCCTAGTAGTCCTGCCTTTTTTATACAACTGGTTCCTTCCAAGGAACGGTTGCAGTGATGGTAGGCACATCACAGCAGATTTTCCCTAGATTTCGAACAAAGCTATTTAGGCAATGTTGTTAAAATGTCATAATATCAGAATTCCGATATATGTTTTACAACTGAGTTCAAGACTTGATACTATGACATTTCAGCATTTCCTAGCATTCTAAGATATATTGACTGGGCACAAGTATATCATCCAAGACAAAGAATAGGGACACATATGGAGAAACCAAATAATCGCATATTCCTTGAAAATCTAAATGGATCAGCACGAGATGTGTATATACGGTGAAAAAAGCATAATTTCCAGAGTGATGACAAACCTGCACCATGAAAACAACTGTTTTTTGTGTCAGTATCCCAAACCAGTGCCCTATTACGTTCAACATAACAGGCATGGAATGCAGCTAAGAGGTATGAAGTTATTTATTTTACATTCTCATATTACAGGTGGCAGTGCCCACTCATTAGCACCTTGGCTGTTGACCTCAATCTTGCACCATCTAAGTCTTTATGATTGAAATTACAACCATCCCATGTCACGACGTGCAATACAATCAAAAGGAGATTGTTCTACTCAAAGTTTGATTTTAATCACTCCACATATCAGGTGGTGACTTGGAAATGGCCCTTTCTGTAGGGTTATCGCCAGACGTTTTTGCCTTTTCCATCAACCTTTTTTCTGAATTTGTTTTTGTTAACTTTAAGACTGTGGGCACTTTACCACGACTAACCAGTGCTAAAGTGTGTGTGCTCGCTGCTTAAAACATGGAAATATTGACTCATACACAATTCTCATATTAATGTACTTATAAGTCCCTAGTTAAGTTCACTCCATGTGCCCAGGGCCGGTATATTAAATGCTGCAAGTGAGCCTGCAGCACTGATTTTGCCTCATTTGAAGATGGCATGTTCTGTTTGACCTAGGCAAAGCCCTAACCAGGCAGAACCTACCACTCCAGTCAGGGGTGGGTGATTACACTCAATGTATAACCAGCGCTCACCCTAGGGTAGCTTTGGCACAGATCAGTCAGACTTTTAACAAGGGCAATGTGTAAAGCATTGGCACTTCAATACCACACAATACATACACTGAACATCACAAAAGATACTTTACATGAAGTGTATGTAAATAAAGTTTATAGTCAACCAACACATTAGTTAACACAATATTAACAGAATGTAAATCTTGGCATAAATCACATTTAGAAATATCACTAGCAGTATTAGGCCCAAATGTGTTAAACCATGAGCAGTATGTACACATGAGGAAAATAATACTTTTCCTCCCAGCACCGTCATACTGTGCCAGCACGCTGTCATCACGAGACCCACCCTAGCGATTTCCCCAATTCATTGTCACACAATTCTCGGATGCACCCTGTCTCACAACAATAGCAGCGATGTGTACATACAGAGAACAGCAGCGCTTTTAGATATTTCCGCTACCTAGGCCACACAGGTAAAGCCCAAAGTCAACTGTGATAGTCCTTAGACCAAGAAACAATGTGTATGCCACACCACTATGCAGTGTAATCACTCAGAGGCAGTCACTCCCACTCACTCGCTCTGCACTGCTACGCGGTGCCACTGATATCAGTCAGGCTATTGTAACACAGACTCACTCACACTTGCTAGGAGGTGCACTGATATCCAGCAGGATAGTCGACACTGCACTCGTAGAACACCTCCTTGGGCCCAAACCTTCCTCCACCCTCCAACCAGTTCCTACAACCCTACCCCTACACGAGCTAGAGATGATAGCACCCTTCTCACACATACTAGGCACTTGCAGCTGGAATTATACTTATTCAGAATTCCAGGGCAAAGTTGGAGGGAAGCAAAGAGAGAACAGCTTAGCAGACAATAATAGACAAATAGAGATGTGGCCACCACTCAGGCAGTTCACTCAGGTGGTCTCTACACTGTGCCTTCGGCACAGGCCCCGATCTGCCAAGCATGGGAGAAGGGTCACTCTGGGACACACGCTGTTCACAATGACTCCCAGCCCAGCCATGCACTCCAATATACAGATAGTTACCAAATCTGTACCTCCTAGGTTGGAGGCACAACATTCGGGGCGCAATTATTTCAGTTGGCCCAGACAGTTCTGGTTGCACACTAAGAGTTACCCAATTTATACCTCCATGGTGCGTGATGACTTGAGTAGCACAAGACAATTCCGGACACATAGGAAAAGTTACCAATGCAGTACCTCTCTGGAATGGGGCACAACTTGTAGTGCACAATGATTTGAATCACACCAGACAGTTCCAGACATGCACAAAAAGTTACCAGTGCTGTACCTTCCTGGAATGAAGCACAACATGTGGGGTGCGATGAGTTGAGTAACACCAGACAAATCCGATCAAACACAGAAAGTTACCAATGCCATACCTGCCTGGAATGAGGCAAAACGTCTAGTAGACCATAACTTGAGTCACACCAGACACATCCAGTCACCCAAACACACAGATGCAAGTTCAGCAGTATCACACAAGGTAGAATGTGATACTGCTCAGAGAATGCTCCCACTTCCGAGGGGCGCAACCAGTGAAAAAGACACTGCATACAATGAGCATGCAGCCAGGTGAAATGTTGCACGCTCGACAAAGGCGGGCCATGCTGGGTCCCGCAACAGGCGAATCAGCTCACTACCAACCAGAGGATTATGTGTATCATGGTCCCACGATGAAGTTCCACACTCCTTGAATGCGGTCAGTACTTTCAAGGCTCTGCAACAGGGAAATCCAATCTCCGGCACAATAGTGAGGGGCAGATTTATACTCTGCGCTGAATTAGCGTAAAAATAATTTATGCAAACTTAACTCTATATATATTAATATTTTAGTGCTAGACATATCTAGCACCAACATTTTGGAGTTAAAGTCAATTTTTGGTTGCGTGAACAAACCTTGCATCAATGAGTGCACAGGAAGAAGGCGGGCCTAAATAATGGCGCTAAGCTTGCTTAGCGCCATTATTTACCGCCTGGGTCTGGGTAGGCGTTAGGGAACCTGTGGGCCCATTTCCATGGTGGAACACCATGGTAAGAGCCCAAAGATGCTCTACGCAGGCCCCAGGGTCACCCCCACTCACACCAGAGGGACAGCGGAGGATGGAGGCCCTCATCCCAGGTAAGTAGAGGTAAGTATTTTGTTATAATTTTTTAATGTGTGTGAAAAAGTAGCTTCTTTCTAGCATGGTTACCCTCATTTTATGGCCTGTTTTTTATCACGGGGATCCTGCTAGCCAGGACCGCAGTGCCTATGGTTATTTGCCTGTTTGTCAGTATGTTTGACTGTTTTGTCAGTATGCTTGACTGTGTCACTGGGATCTTGCTAACCAGGACCCCATTGCTTATGCTCTCTCTGTTCCCAAATTTGTCACCACATGCCGGTAATCCAGTATTTCATCTCAAATTGGCATACTGGGGCCCCCTTATAAAAACCCTTGTATATGGTAGCTGGGGACCCAGGGCACTGGGGTTCCAGGGGATCCCTATGGGCTGCAGCATTACTTTTGCCACCCATAGGGAGCCCATGCAAAGACTCCTACAGGAATACCATTGCAGCCTGTGTGAAATGGTGCATGCACCATTTCCCAGCCATTTACAATGCACCAGGTCACTTATAAGTCACCTATATGTCAGGCCTTCCAACTCTGAAGGCTGGGTGCAAAGTACCTATGTGTGAGGGCACCCCTGAACTAGCAGAGGTGCCCCCACATCATTGAAGACCATTTTCCCAGACTTGGTGAGTGCGGAATACCTTTTTACGTGTGCACTGGACATAGGTCAAAACCTATGTCCAGCTTCATAATGGTAACTCCAAATATAGCCATGCAAGGTGTGTAACAAAGACCAAAAACCTCCTTACCTTCAGGAAACTTCTCAAGACCTGGCTGTTCGAGCAGTAGCAGCACCTCCTCCCCCCCCTCAGAGCCTTGAAACCCTCACGGGTGAGTAGTGCGCTTTACAATTCCCTGACTGATTGATTGATTAACACCTGGGAATTGTACCCCAATACTGATTCCAGTATTGGTTTTACAATTCCATGCAATCTGGGGGCTCCACAATGGACCCCAGTACTGCCATACAAGCCTTCTGAGGTTTCCAGGCAGCCCCAGCTGCTGCCACCTCACAGACAGGTTTCTGCCTTCTTGTTGTTTGAGCAGCTCAAGCCCAGGAAGGCAGAACAAAGCATTTCCTTTGGGAGAGGGGTAGCCTCCCAGAGCCTCTGGAAATGTTTTGAAAGGCAGAGATGGAGCCCTACTTGCATAATTCAGTCTACACCATTTCAGGGACCCCAGTCCCTGCTTTGGCACAAGACTGGACAAAGGAAAGAGGAGTGACCACTCCCCTGTCCTTTACCACCCCAGGGGTGGTGCCCAGAGGTCCTACAGAGTGTCCCTGGGTTTTTCCATTTTGGATTCCAAAGTGGTGGGACACTCTGGGAGCATCTGAGTGGCCAGGGCCAGGAAGTGACGTCAAATCCCTCTCCTTATAAGTGCTTACCTGTGTATCTGACCAATCCCCCTTTCAGGACTATTTAGGGTCTCTCCTCTGGGTGTTTTCTCAGATTCGGATTGCAAGACTCCAGCAGGAATCATCTGCATCCTTTACTTCATCTTCTACCGACAGAACCCTCCAGGAACTCTACAAACTGCAACAAAGAAGCAAAGACAACCTCTGCAACATTGTATCTTCAGCTTCTGCCAGCATGTGCAACTGTTGTGCATCCTCTGAGGACTGTCTGTCTTCAGCCTGCACCTGAAGAACCGAAGGAATATCCTGTGGAGTGACTTCCCTGCTTCAGCAGGCACCCCTCTTCAGCGATGACCAGTGGCACGGGTCCCCTCTCCTGGTGAAGTACATCCATCCTGCAACACGGGTGGTAGACTGAAGTTGTTCCGACGGTCCTAAGCACCAGCTGTCCAACTTTGGTGGAGGTAAGAGTTTGCCTCCCCACGCAAGACAGTAACCATGTGCTCTGCATTTTTTGCAGTTGCCAAGGCTTGTTAGCGTCCTTTTACAAAGTTCTTTGTGCACATTGTAGCTCCGACCCCCAGCACTTCTTCCTGCGTAGCACAGCCTCCTGCGTGGTTCTCCAGCGGCGTGGGATCCCTTTGTGTAGTGCTGCATGGGCCTCCTTTTGCACCTTCTTTATCCCCATGCTGTGAGACTCCTGTGTGTGCTGCCTGGTCTTCTGAGGGCTCTCTGAGTTGTTGAGAGCCCCCTTTGACTCCCTCTCCTCGGTAGAGTCCACTAGGTCCCTCCTGGTCCTGGGCAGTACCATTGTCCGCTAACAGTGAGCTTTGCGGGTGCCTAGGCTTTTTGGCGGAATCCAGCGACACACACCAGACTGCAATCATCCATCCGGCATGGGACATCATCTGCACCAACAAGAAACCCGCATCCGTCTTCTTAGATGCAGTACTGACTGTTCTTCACTGGTGATTCTTCTATTGCACCATCATCCGGGTTAGCAGAGGCTCCCTGGACTTTTCAGTGCTTCTTGGACTTGGTCCCCTTCTTCCACAGTCTTCAGGTCCAGGAATCCATCATTGGTGTCTTGCAGTCTCTTCTGGTTCTTGCATAATCTTCTATCACGTCTTCTTGTGTGTTTCAGGAAACTTACTGTGATATTCACCTGTTTTCCCAGACTCTGGGGTGGGTTCTATTACTTACCTTTAGTGTTTTCTTACACTCCCAGCGTCCCTCTACACACTACACTTGCCTAGGTGGGAAACCGACTTTTGCATTCCACTGTTTTAGTATATGGTTTCTGTTCCTCCTAAGTCCATTGCAACTTATTGTGATTTTCATTATTTGCACTGTTTTCTAACTCTTTTTACAGCTATTTCTGCATTCTAGTGTACATACTGTTTTTTTTTGTTAATTCCTAAAGGAGTATAGTCTCTAAGGTATTTTTGGCATTGTGTCACTAAAAATAAATTACCTTTATTTTTGTAACACTGAGTATTTTCTTTCATGTGTGTGAGTACTGTGTGACTACAGTGATATTGCAAGAGCTTTGCATGTCTCCTAGATAACCCTTGGCTGCTCAGCTATAGCACCCCTAGACAGCCTAGCTTCTAGAAACTGACTACATTTCACTAATAAGGAATAACTGGACCTGCTATAAGGTGTAAGTACCTTTGGTTCCCACTACAAACCAGGCCAGCCTCCTACAAAGTGCCATTGGGGGCCCTGAAATGCCCCCCCTACATGGCACTGGGCGCAATGTCCATGCCCAGGGGACCCTTGTCTCCTGTGCTGCCCATTGTGGTGGTGGACATGACTCCTGTCTTTTATAAGACAGGATTTGTGTAATATGGTAGGTTTTACGTCAAGAAATGACTCTAGGCAGGTTAAAAAAAATTGTAATTGACTCTTACCAGCATACCGTCATTTTTTGGTGCAAAACCTCCTTCTCCCATACCGCCACCCCCACCCGGCTAATGTAAAGATTTTTATGCTAGCCCACCTTTTGCACTGGATTGCACTATTCTATTGATATGGCACCCGACTAGCATCCTGGAATGGTGCAAGCCGGCGCTACACTTTTTGAGGCAAAACTGCATTAGTACAGTTTTGCGTCAAAAAGTATAAATCAGGGCCTTAGTTCCACGCCAGCACCGCTGCTCTCAGGTGATGCCCATCAGATGATATAGGCACTTAAAAGGGGGCTGCTCTCCAGATGACACAGGTAGAAGGTGTGGATCCCTTGATGGAGGTCTTTGATGTCCCTGAGACCTCCATGAAAGAACAGGTGGTAAGTCAACATGCCCTTCAAGAGCACACTTCAGAATGCCACACAGCACCAACTAGTTTACCCAGGCCAGCCACAATGCAAGAAGGGTGCAGAGTTCCTTCCTAGGGCAATAACTACTCGTTGTGCACAACTGATTCTTCTGGCAGTGCGCACCATGTTTCTGCAAGTGTATCTCCCCTTTGCTGCAGTGAGGCACCAGTAGTCATACTGTAGTGTGCATCCGAAGTTCCGGAAGGTTCAAGGGTTCCTTTGTACCACAGATGTCTCCCCTAAATTTCAGTCCTGTCTACCATGGAGCTTTGGAAAGAAGATCTTAACTTTAGTGGGGCCCTAATCTGCTCTGAGAGGCCAGGTGCCAGAACCTCTCCCTCAGATTTATCCAGTCAGGCCCACAAATGGCAGAAGTCTTCATTTCAGTTGTGTACCCAAGTTTTAGATCTTTCGCTGGGGAATGCAAAGATGTGCCCCTTTAAACCCCAGTGTGAACTTGAGTCGAATTATAAGGTATGAAAAGCATTTTAGGGCAGAGAAATGTTCTCTTTCTAGAAATGGCATTTCTCCATGATTACTGACAAAACCACCTTTACCATTGAAAGGGGTTTGTCAAGACAACTCTAATTATAGTAAAAATCATGAAGCTGCTCTCCTGCAATTCACTGTTGCAGCTGCGTGTAATTGTAATACGTTTCCCATGTTAACCTATGGGCAGAGCAGCTCTCCTATGCAGTGAAAACATACATGGGTATCCTTCACTCTCTGGGCATACGTGCCCTTGCGCACATACAAGCCTGCATTGGCAGGCTTAATACATGTTTAACAGCACACCTAGGCTGGCTATGACAGACTGGGAACATATTTAAACACGCCATAGCAGCAAGTGCACATCCTGGCTTGTTATGATAGGCCCAGCGCGTTTGGCATGCCAGGGTGCCATTGGGCACATGCGCACGCTGTGGCCAGTGGCACTTCCTTGTATATGTAGGAAGGTTCACCTGCTTCCACACTGCATTGACAGGGGGAAAGGGACCAAGGCCCTAAGGCAACCAGTAGAACCTATGGAAAGAGCTGACCCCATTTGGGGGTTCTTCCCTACTGGGCATAGGACACCCATGCGTACCTGCCCAGCCTCCCGTCTACCATCTGACTCACCCTTAGGGGTGCTCTAAGGGTAGCAGAGGGTCCCCTCAGGACTGGCTATGATATTAGTAGTGCCAACCTTAACTCAAGAGAGATTGTGACTCTACAGGCCTGTAGTGCCAGGTCTGCTACATGCTTCACAGGCAAGTCAGTGCAACATTCCACTAGTAGCCAGGGCAGTACCCACCCGGAGCATGAGGTGTACCTTTTTACAGGTCACTCCAGGGTACAGCAGCTGAACCAATCTCTCAAGTGCCCCCTCCTATCATGTGTCAGCAGGGCACATGTGCTTTCCTACTGCAGTACGGTGGAAAACTGCCCAGAGACCTAAGGTCATGCACATAGTCAGCAAAAGACCAGGAGGAAAAAGCAAAAAAAATCAGGGAAATCCCCTAAGAAGCGCCTTCTCCAACAACCGGCAACTAAATGAGCTCTTTCAGCATGTCTCAGGCCTGCCATTGCAGAGCCAGTTTGTGTTCTTATGAAGTGCCATCTCGATCCAGTAATTTAACCCTCTTGCCAGACCCAAACCTTTCTTTTTTTGTACCAATATGTCCCCCATAAGGTAGGCCCTGGACAGCCCACGGGCAGAGTGAATTGTATTTAAAAAGTAGGACATGTCTTTTTAAGTTTTGCATTTCTTGGTAGTGAATAACTTCTAAATTCATTTTTGACTACTGAAAAGACTTTCTCTCCCATAGGAAAAGATTGGGATTACCTTATTAAATTTTATAAATGTAACTTCCAATTACAAAGTGATAGACTTTTTAAGTTTGATGTCTCTGGAATCCTAATTTAAAATCCTAATTTATCGAGAACTCAGATTTCAAATAACAATTCTGAAAATACCACTTTTAAAAAGTTGGCATTTTCTTACATTTGCCATTTGGTGCCTTTTTGCCTGTCTCTGATCACTTCTGTGGTGTGGGTGACAGCAGGGCTATGTGTATTCTCTCTAGACAGCCACACAAAATGGGAGCTTAGGGTGTGACTTGAGAGGCCTCAATGGGTTGTTAACTGGCTTAATGGAGGTGGAACTTAGAACCTGCCTCACTTACACCTTAATAGTCTGTCTTTTCCCCACACAAATGGCTGCATACTTCCCTGTGGTGAGTCAGGAGCCAGGGCAGGAACAGAGGACCTATGTGCACTCGCTGAAGTCTTTCCTACTTCAAGGCACCACTGGGCATAAGAACTGGACCTCATACCCTACCAACTCAGTGCACTTCGGGCCTGTGGATACTCTGCCAGGAAGAAGGACTTCTATACTGCTGAAAGAACTTTCACTCTGTTGGATTCCTGCTGTATTGTGCTGACCTGCTGCCATCCTTACCTGGTAGTCAGAAGGACTGGCTCTGCATCGCTCCTGACCAAAACCAAAGTGATTTCAAGGACTTTCCGGATATCATTCTGTTTTCTGAAACCTCAGAGACACAAAGGACGTCCAGCTCATCTACAAAAGCACCTGGACTCTGCTAACTGTGAGTTTTGCCTTACTAAGCGGTGCCAATCGAGTTCTGGGCCCTTAGAAGTAGGTATAAAATGCTGCTCCAATCAGCACCAACACATTGCCACCTGTGCGCAGATCAGAACCGGCAGATCCCCCTGTTGCATGGATATTAATCAATCAGTGCATCTGCCACATGGCGTGGATCAAAGTTAACAGGTCGCCTTCCCAGCATGGATCGAACTCGGCATATCGCCTTCAGAACCACAGCATCTCAGACCTGATGCATCACTGCTGCTGCATGGAGAAAATTGATGCATCCTCATTACTGTGTGGGAAAGATGGACACATTACCTTTACTGTGGAGATCACATCAATATATTGCTTAAGCCTGCACTCCACATCTTCAACATCGACACAACCAGGATTAAGGTCCTTTTGTTCAGCAGGCCTCACTGGGTCTCTGTAGCTGGCCCTTGCTCTGTGCCAAGCTACCAGAGGGTAAGTGCAGGTTAACTTACGATGTATTTGCTACTTACCCTGACTAGGATTGTGGTTCCTGCTTGGACAGGGTGCATACTTCTGTCAAGCAGAAATCCAATTTGTAACAGTAACTAATCATGCAACCCTTAAAAAAGTATTTGGAATAAATACTATGTGCTGCATGTTCTATAACGTGGCATCTCAGCGAAAAGCACACCTGCTGTGCCCCAGCAAGGACATGCACAGAGATGGGATGATGAATAAGTACAACATGTTGCTGGGTTATGGGACAGAACCGAGGGGGCAGATGGTAGATGTCAGCTTATTACAAACCTCTTCTCTTAGGATTCTTTATGCCTGTTTTCAATCAAAGGACCAATGTTACTACGTCACAGAATAGCTTCTGAAATACTCTAACTAGCCTGTGGTAACGATGAGTTCACACCAAGAGCAAATTCATTCTTCTGTGTCTTTATTGTGATTGTGCCAAGTGGAGTAGTTGGTTTGGTGTCTATACAGAATTAATGTGCCGGAAGCCCCAGCTCTTATATGGCCATAATGAAAGCTGCGCCTGACACTGAGTTCAGAAGATAAGCCAAACACACTATTATGGATTGGTTGCTGAATTAAAACAGGTGACACAGTGGTCCTCACGATGTTTGGTAAAGCTTTATTTAATAAAGCACATGTTGCAAACTGCAACACACACTAAAACCATACAAGTACACCATCAACATACCTTTTTTAATAAAGTACTTGATGTGTTCTGTCATGGCTTTTTCCTATTAGGAGTAGTGTCCGACTGCAATGTACGCATGCTACTGAACTGTTTATTTAATGGCTTTATAAGATTGTGTTGCAGCCTGCATTTAGAAAAACATAAAAATCTTTACAGTTCTCTGGCATCCTAACCTAATTTTTAAGGATATAATTGTTCTTGGCTTTTACCCCCTTAGAGCAAAGAATCAAGTTGGTATGGACTTACATATTGCCCATGTCATCTATCTATAACACTTCTCCCTCCTCCTCTTTTCATCAGTGTCCTTTGTTAGAAGCAGCAATTTTAGGGCCTTATATAGAGTGTGTCAGAGAGGTAGCCTATTAGAAACTTGACTGATATCCCGTCCGCCATAAGATATAATGGACTTGTAATACAGGGGACGGGACATCCTTCACTTTTTGCAACGGAGTACCCATTCACTAAACTCTAACTCAGGCTCTTAATTCTTTCAGAAGTGAGTAAACTGCATTCTTGAGCAGTAACCTCCATTGTGATCTTGGCAGGTATTAACGTTTGCCTCCCCTCTGCGTCACTTTAAAAGAATGGACCGAAAATGTTTAGAAGAGAATGGAACCTTAAGTCCTGACTAGTGTGCTTCAATAGCAGCCTTAAAGTAAATTAAAGTTTAACACCTCGGGGCATACAGTATTCTGCATAACCGCTTTGTACTTAGTGAGGAAAATTGTGCACTTTTATCTCACAAGTGTATCTTAGGAAAACTTAGAAGACATTTTGAAGTTAGATTACAGTGATTTGTAGATGCGCTTCGACAATCATGGCACTACCCTATCTGCTAAAAACTATAACAGATGTTTTAAGTTCGTGTGCGCTTCATACGTGAATCAGACACACAAGGTAAATATAACAATGTGGTGTAAGTTAACACTTATGTTTCCCAAATCCTCTGATCAAAAAATGCAGGTCCATCTTTTAAAAAAACACCTTCTGCTCAATGAAAAGCCCTAAATGAAACAGGAAGAAATGATAGCCGCTATTTAGCATAATTGCATCTGGGAAGATTCTTGGGAAAGGCTCAGTTCATTCAGAAATACATATCTCCTAATGTCCTCTTGCCCACTAGAATGATGGGCACGTATGTTATCCCAATTTGGCATATTTGGATCTCCTCCGTAAGCCTGTGTGGAACGTCCTGAAGACCTTATAGTCCCAATAGCAAACCATAATGGTATAAAACTAACGTATAAATAGTATTAAGTACATGGCAACCCTCACCAAAATAGGAATCAAGAAGATTATCAACTCATTGAGGCCTTATATTTTTACTGCTTGAGTTAAAGATACTACATCATGGCTCTGGGCATGAAAATGGCATGCTCATACTCAAACCGGTAAATGAGAAAGGTGGAAAACGTGTTGGGAGCATTAACTCATCCAGGTTCAGTGAATTTGGTTCTCAATTGTTTAATGTCTCGAGGAGGAAGAGAATACAGCTTTTAAGTTTATTCACGTTTATTAAATTAATAAAACTACATCAAGATTATACACGGAATTGGAATACCAATGTTTTAACTTATGTTAGTGAGAAATCAAAAATTGCATACGATCCATTAGGTACATACCTTAGGCAAGAATAATAAAAGACAAGAATAACAGACAAGAATTCTCAGTAAATGGAAAATGATACATGACAAACGAATGATAGATGACAAAAGAAAGCGTCAGTAAGAAAGTGCCAAGGAGAAGAGGACCAAATCTTAGACCAAAACTTAGACCTGGATATGATAACCCAGGGAATGCAAAAAAAAAGGTTAGGCGAAAGAGAAAAGATTTAAATTAAAAGGGCTGCCAAAGTTTGACAGGAAATAGGATAAAAGGACTGTGAAGTTAAATAAAGAAAAGGGCATCAGAATGGTAAAATTCCTTAGAAACTCTTTTGAACTGATAGGATAAGGAGGTTTAACTCCCATTCCACCCACCCCTCTCACGGATTTCAAATCTATCCATGAATCTGTCCTTGCCCACCCAACATTAAACTGATCAGCGGTGTGTTAACCACTGTGACTCCCAGTAGTTTATTATTCACGGTTTTCCACTGGATAGCTATCCATGGACCCAATAAAAGTCTTGATTGCTCATAACCGACCAATGCATTCATCATAGTACATGCATCTTGATTCGCTTCCAGATATTTGTCCTACAATGTCCTCCATCTCTGACCATCAGACAACATCGTCTATAGGCTCTCACAATTGTATCCTGTTGAAATTATGCAGATTTCTGTATTTCTGGAAAGCTATTTTGTTCCCCTTGCCAGTGCACTCTTAGCTGCACTGGGTGCATCATGGAGTATTGTACATTTAATTGCTGGTGTTTTTTTCCAAAGAGGTAAGAAAACATAATGCAACCTTTGTACCACCTGTGTGAAATCTGGGTACGGCACTATTCAATCTTCTTGGAATGACAGTGTTCTCTTTAATCTGGCCATCTGCGGCACTGTGTCCCTGTCCCGTTAGTTCAATATTTGAGCAATGACTGATCGCAGAAGTTGTCTTGGTGGTGGTCTCTGCACCCATTGCACAATAAATATGGGGTCAAATTGCCTTTGGGATTGGGGTTGCCAGTAGCTCCTACACAAAGGGGCATATTTATACTCTGTTTGTGCCAAATTTGCGTAAAGAATTTTGGCGCATATTCGGCGAAACCTAACACTATTTTATACAATGACGCCCGACCCCGTGAACGTCAAAATTCAGCAGTGTGTGTCATTTTCTGGATATGTGAAACCGCCTTGCGTTGATGACATGCAAGATAGACGTTCCCGTTCAAAAAATGACTTTAACCCCTTCGCTGCCAGGCCTTTTCCCCCTCCTGTGCCAGGCCTTTTTTTGCCTATTTGGGGCAGTTCGCGCTTAGGCCCTCATAACTTTTTGTCCACATAAGCTAACCAAGCCAAATTTGCGTCCTTTTTTTCCAACATCCTAGGGATTCTAGAGGTACCCAGACTTTGTGGGTTCCCTTGAAGGAGGCCAAGAAATTGGCCAAAATACAGTGAAAATTTCGTTTTTTTTTTAAAAAAATGGAAAAAGTGACTGCAGAAGAAGGCTTGTGGATTTCCCCCTGAAAATGGCATCAACAAAGGGTTTGTAGTGCTAAACTCAGCAGCTTCCTAGCTTTCAGGAACAGGCAGACTTGAATCAGAAAACCCAATTTTTCAACACAATTGTGGCATTTTACTGGGGCATACCCCATTTTTGCAATTTTTTGTGCTTTCAGCCTCCTTCCAGTCAGTGACAGGAATGGGCATGAAACCAATGCTGGATCCCAGAAACCTAACCATTTATGAAAAGTAGACAAAATTCTGAATTCAGCAAGGGGTCATTTGTGTAGATCCTACAATGGTTTCCTACAGAAAATAACAGCTGAAAAAGAAAAATATTGAAATTGAGGTGAAAAAAACATCAATTTTTCTCAACGTTTTACTCTGTAACTTTTCCCTGCAATGTCAGATTATGGAAAGCAATATACCGTTACGTCTGCTGGACTCCTCTGGTTGTGGGGATATATAGGGCTTGTAGGTTCATCAAGAACCCGAGGAACCCAGAGCCAATAAATGAGCTGCACCCTGCAGTGCGTTTTCATTCTATACCGGGTATACAGCAATTCATTTGCTGAAATATAAAGAGTAAAAAATTGCTATCAAGAAAACCTTTGCATTTCCAAAAAGGGCACAAGATAAGGTGCTGAGGAGCAGTGGTTATTTGCACATCTCTGAATTCCGGGGTGACCATACAAGCATGTGAATTATAGGGAATTTCTCAAATAGATGTCTTTTTTACACACTCTCCTATATTTGGAAGGAAAAAATTTAGAGAAAGACAAGGGGCAATAGCACTTGTTTTGCTAATCTATGTTCCCCTAAGTCTCCCGATAAAAATGATACCTCACTTGCGTGGGTAGGCCTAGCGCCGGCGACAGGAAACACCCCAAAGCGCAACGTGGACACATCCTAAATTTGGGAAAAAAACAGAGGTGTTTTTTGCGAAGTGCCTACCTGTAGATTTTGGCCTCTAGATCAGCCGGCACCTAGGGAAACCTACCAAACCTGTGCATTTCTGAAAACTAGAGACCTAGGGGAATCCAAGGAGGGGTGATTTGCGGGGCTCGGACCAGGTTCTGTTACCCAGAATCCTTTACAAACCTCCAAATTTGGCTGAAAAAACACATGCTCCTCACATTTTTGTGGCAGAAAGTTCTGGAATCTGAGAGGAGCTACAAATTTCCTTCCACCCAGCGTTCCCCCAAGTCTCCCGATAAAAATGATACCTCACTTGCGTGGGTAGGCCTAGCGCCGGCGACAGGAAACACCCCAAAGCGCAACGTGGACACATCCTAAATTTGGGAAAAAAACAGAGGTGTTTTTTGCGAAGTGCCTACCTGTAGATTTTGGCCTCTAGATCAGCCGGCACCTAGGGAAACCTACCAAACCTGTGCATTTCTGAAAACTAGAGACCTAGGGGAATCCAAGGAGGGGTGACTTGCGGGGCTCGGACCAGGTTCTGTTACCCAGAATCCTTTGCAAACCTCCAAATTTGGCTAAAAAAACTCATGCTCCTCACATTTTTGTGGCAGAAAGTTCTGGAATCTGAGAGGAGCTACAAATTTCCTTCCACCCAGCGTTCCCCCAAGTCTCCCGATAAAAATGATACCTCACTTGCGTGGGTAGGCCTAGCGCCGGCGACAGGAAACACCCCAAAGCGCAACGTGGACACATCCTAAATTTTGGAAAAAAACAGAGGTGTTTTTTGCGAAGTGCCTACCTGTAGATTTTGGCCTCTAGCTCAGCCGGCACCTAGGGAAACCTACCAAACCTGTGCATTTCTGAAAACTAGAGACCTAGGGGAATCCAAGGAGGGGTGACTTGCGGGGCTCGGACCAGGTTCTGTTATCCAGAATCCTTTGCAAACCTCAAAATTTGGCTAAAAAAACACATGTCCCTCACATTTCTGTGGCAGAAAGTTCTGGAATCTGAGAGGAGCTACAAATTTCCTTCCACCCAGCGTTCCCCCAAGTCTCCCGATAAAAATGATACCTCACATGCGTGGGTAGGCCTAGCGCCGGCGACAGGAAACACCCCAAAGTGCAACGTGGACACATCCTAAATTTTGGGAGAAAACAGAGGTGTTTTTTGCGAAGTGCCTACCTGTAGATTTTGGCCTCTAGCTCAGCCGGCACCTAGGGAAACCTACCAAACCTGTGCATTTCTGAAAACTAGAGACCTAGGGGAATCCAAGGAGGGGTGACTTGCGGGGATCGGACCAGGTTCTGTTACCCAGAATCCTTTGCAAACCTCAAAATGTGGCTAAAAAAACACATGTTCCTCACATTTTTGTGGCAGAAAGTTCTGGAATCTGAGAGGAGCTACAAATTTCCTTCCACCCAGCGTTCCCCCAAGTCTTCCGATAAAAATGATACCTCACTTGCGTGGGTACGCCTAGCGCCGGCGACAGGAAACACCCCAAAGCGCAACATGGACACATCCTAAATTTTGGAAAAAAACGCAGGTGTTTTTTGCGAAGTTCCTACCTGTAGATTTTGGCCTCTAGCTCAGCCGGCACCTAGGGAAACCTACCAAACCTGCGCATTTCTGAAAACTAGAGACCTAGGGGAATCCAAGGAGGGGTGACTTGTGGGGCTCGGACCAGGTTCTCTTACCCAGAATCCTTTGCAAACCTCAAAATTTGGCTAAAAAAACACATGTCCCTCACATTTCTGTGGCAGAAAGTTCTGGAATCTGAGAGGAGCTACAAATTTCCTTCCACCCAGCGTTGCCCCAAGTATCCCGATAAAAATGATACCTCACTTGCGTGGGTAGGCCTAGCGCCGGCGACAGGAAACACCCCAAAGCGCAACGTGGACACATCCTAAATTTTGGGAAAAATCAGAGGTGTTTTTTGCGAAGTGCCTACCTGTAGATTTTGGCCTCTAGCTCAGCCGGCACCTAGGGAAACCTACCAAACCTGTGCATTTCTGAAAACTAGAGACCTAGGGGAATCCAAGGAGGGGTGACTTGCGGGGCTCGGACCGGGTTCTGTTACCCAGAATCCTTTGCAAACCTCAAAATTTGGCTAAAAAAACACATGTCCCTCACATTTTTGTGGCAGAAAGTTCTGGAATCTGAGAGGAGCTACAAATTTCCTTCCACCCAGCGTTCCCCCAAGTCTCCCGATAAAAATGATACCTCACTTGCGTGGGTAGGCCTAGCGCCGGCGACAGGAAACACCCCAAAGCGCAACGTGGACACATCCTAAATTTTGGAAAAAAACAGAGGTGTTTTTTGCGAAGTGCATACCTGTAGATTTTGGCCTCTAGCTCAGCCGGCACCTAGGGAAACCTACCAAACCTGTGCATTTCTGAAAACTAGAGACCTAGGGGAATCCAAGGAGGGGTGACTTGCGGGGCTCGGACCAGGTTCTGTTACCCAGAATCCTTTGCAAACCTCAAAATTTGGCTAAAAAAACACATGCTCCTCACATTTTTGTGGCGGAAAGTTCTGGAATCTGAGAGGAGCTACAAATTTCCTTCCACCCAGCGTTCCCCCAAGTCTCCCGATAAAAATGATACCTCACTTGCGTGGGTAGGCCTAGCGCCGGCGACAGGACACACCCCAAAGCGCAACGTGGACACATCCTAAATTTTGGGAAAAAACGGAGGTGTTTTTTGCGAAGTGCCTACCTGTAGATTTTGGCCTCTAGCTCAGCCGGCACCTAGGGAAACCTACAAAATCTGTGCATTTCTGAAAACTAGAGACCTAGGGGAATCCAAGGAGGGGTGACTTGCGGGGCTCGGACCAGGTTCTGTTACCCAGAATCCTTTGCAAACCTCAAAATTTGGCTAAAAAAACACATGTTCCTCACATTTCTGTGGCAGAAAGTTCTGGAATCTGAGAGGAGCTACAAATTTCCTTCCACCCAGCGTTCCCCCACGTCTCCCGATAAAAATGATACCTCACTTGCGTGGGTAGGCCTAGCGCCGGCGACAGGAAACACCCCAAAGCGCAACGTGGACACATCTTAAATTTTGGAAAAAAACAGAGGTGTTTTTTGCGAAGTGCCTACCTGTAGATTTTGGCCTCTAGCTCAGCCGGCACCTAGGGAAAGCTACCAAACCTGTGCATTTCTGAAAACTAGAGACCTAGTGGAATCCAAGGAGGGGTGACTTGCGGGGCTCGGATCAGGTTCTGTTACCCAGAATCCTTTGCAAACCTCAAAATTTGGCTAAAAAAACACATGTTCCTCACATTTCTGTGGCAGAAAGTTCTGGAATCTGAGAGGAGCTACAAATTTCCTTCCACCCAGCGTTCCCCCAAGTCTCCCGATAAAAATGATACCTCACTTGCGTGGGTAGGCCTAGCGCCGGCGACAGGAAACACCCCAAAGCGCAACGTGGACACATCCTAAATTTTGGGAAAAAACGGAGGTGTTTTTTGCGAAGTGCCTACCTGTAGATTTTGGCCTCTAGCTCAGCCGGCACCTAGGGAAACCTACCAAACCTGTGCATTTCTGAAAACTAGAGACCTAGGGGAATCCAAGGAGAGGTGACTTGCGGGGCTCGGACCAGGTTCTGTTATCCAGAATCCTTTGCAAACCTCAAAATTTGGCTAAAAAAACACATGTCCCTCACATTTCTGTGGCAGAAAGTTCTGGAATCTGAGAGGAGCTACAAATTTCCTTCCACCCAGCGTTCCCCCAAGTATCCTGATAAAAATGATACCTCACTTGCGTGGGTAGGCCTAGCGCCGGCGACAGGAAACACCCCAAAGCGCAACGTGGACACATCCTAAATTTTGGAAAAAAACAGAGGTGTTTTTTGCGAAGTGCCTACCTGTAGATTTTGGCCTCTAGCTCAGCCGGCACCTAGGGAAACCTACCAAACCTGTGCATTTCTGAAAACTAGAGACCTAGGGGAATCCAAGGAGGGGTGACTTGCGGGGCTCGGACCAGGTTCTGTTACCCAGAATCCTTTGCAAACCTCAAAATGTGGCTAAAAAAACACATGTTCCTCACATTTTTGTGGCAGAAAGTTCTGGAATCTGGGAGGAGCTACAAATTTCCTTCCACCCAGCGTTCCCCCAAGTCTCCCAATAAAAATGATACCTCACTTGCGTGGGTAGGCCTAGCGCCGGAGACAGGAAACACCCCAAAGCGCAACATGGACACATCCTAAATTTTGGAAAAAAACGGAGGTGTTTTTTGCGAAGTTCCTACCTGTAGATTTTGGCCTCTAGCTCAGCCGGCACCTAGGGAAACCTACCAAACCTGTGCATTTCTGAAAACTAGAGACCTAGGGGAATCCAAGGAGGGGTGACTTGTGGGGCTCGGACCAGGTTCTGTTACCCAGAATCCTTTGCAAACCTCAAAATTTGGCTAAAAAAACACATGTCCCTCACATTTCTGTGGCAGAAAGTTCTGGAATCTGAGAGGAGCTACAAATTTCCTTCCACCCAGCGTTCCCCCAAGTATCCCGATAAAAATGATACCTCACTTGCGTGGGTAGGCCTAGCGCCGGCGACAGGAAACACCCCAAAGCGCAACGTGGACACATCCTAAATTTTGGGAAAAAACAGAGGTGTTTTTTGCGAAGTGCCTACCTGTAGATTTTGGCCTTTAGCTCAGCCGGCACCTAGGGAAACCTACCAGACCTGTGCATTTCTGAAAACTAGAGACGTAGGGGAATCCAAGGAGGGGTGACTTGCGGGGCTCGGACCAGGTTCTGTTACCCAGAATCCTTTGCAAACCTCAAAATTTGGCTAAAAAAACACATGTTCCTCACATTTCTGTGGCAGAAAGTTCTGGAATCTGAGAGGAGCTACAAATCTCCTTCCACCCAGCGTTCCCCCAAGTCTCCCGATAAAAATGATACCTCACTTGCGTGGGTAGGCCTAGCACCGGCGACAGGAAACACCCCAAAGCGCAACGTGGACACATCCTAAATTTTGGAAAAAAACGGAGGTGTTTTTTGCGAAGTGCCTACCTGTAGATTTTGGCCTCTAGCTCAGCCGGCACCTAGGGAAACCTACCAAACCTGTGCATTTCTGAAAACTAGAGACCTAGGGGAATCCAAGGAGGGGTGACTTGCGGGGCTCGGACCAGGTTCTGTTACCCAGAATCCTTTGCAAACCTCAAAATTTGGCAAAAAAAACACATGTCCCTCACATTTCTGTGGCAGAAAGTTATGGAATCTGAGAGGAGCTACAAATCTCCTTCCACCCAGCGTTCCCCCAAGTCTCCCGATAAAAATGATACCTCAATTGCGTGGGTAGGCCTAGTGCCTGCGACAGGAAACACCCCAAAGCGCAACGTGGACACATCCAAACTTTTGGGAGAAAACAGTGCCTACCTGTGGATTTTGGCCTGTAGCTCACCCGGCACCTAGGGAAACCTACCAAACCTGTGCATTTCTGAAAACTAGAGACCTAGGGGAATCCAAGGAGGGGTGACTTGCGGGGCTCGGACCAGGTTCTGTTACCCAGAATCCTTTGCAAACCTCAAAATTTGGCTAAAAAAACACATGTCCCTCATATTTCTGTGGCAGAAAGTTCTGGAATCTGAGAGGAGCTACAAATCTCCTTCCACCCAGCGTTCCCCCAAGTCTCCCGATAAAAATGATACCTCACTTGCGTGGGTAGGCCTAGTGCCTGCGACAGGAAACACCCCAAAGCGCAACGTGGACACTTCCAAAATTTTGGGAGAAAACAGTGCCTACCTGTGGATTTTTGCCTGTAGCTCACCCGGCACCTAGGGAAACCTACCAAACCTGTGCATTTCTGAAAACTAGAGACCTAGGGGAATCCAAGGAGGGGTGACTTGCGGGGCTCGGACCAGGTTCTGTTACCCAGAATCCTTTGCAAACCTCAAAATTTGGCTAAAAAAACACATGTCCCTCACATTTCTGTGGCAGAAAGTTCTGGAATCTGAGAGGAGCTACAAATCTCCTTCCACCCAGCGTTCCCCCAAGTCTCCTGATAAAAATGATACCTCACTTGCGTGGGTAGGCCTAGCGCCTGCGACAGGAAACACCCCAAAGCGCAACGTGGACACATCCAAAATTTTGGGAGAAAACAGTGCCTACCTGTGGATTTTGGCCTGTAGCTCACCCGGCACCTAGGGAAACCTACCAAACCTGTGCATTTCTGAAAACTAGAGACCTAGGGGAATCCAAGGAGGGGTGACTTGCGGGGCTCGGACCAGGTTCTGTTACCCAGAATCCTTTGCAAACCTCAAAATTTGGCTAAAAAAACACATGTCCCTCACATTTCTGTGGCAGAAAGTTCTGGAATCTGAGAGGAGCTACAAATCTCCTTCCACCCAGCGTTCCCCCAAGTCTCCTGATAAAAATGATACCTCACTTGCGTGGGTAGGCCTAGCGCCTGCGGCAGGAAACACCCCAAAGCGCAACGTGGACACATCCAAAATTTTGGGAGAAAACAGTGCCTACCTGTGGATTTTTGCCTGTAGCTCACCCGGCACCTAGGGAAACCTCCCAAACCTGTGCATTTCTGAAAACTAGAGACCTAGGGGAATCCAAGATGGGGTGACTTGCGGGGCTCGGACCAGGTTCTGTTACCCAGAATCCTTTTCAAACCTCAAAATGTGGCTAAAAAAACACATGTTCCTCACATTTCTGTGGCAGAAAGTTCTGGAATCTGAGAGGAGCCACAAATTTCCTTCCACCCAGCGTTCCCCCAAGTCTCTCGATAAAAATGATACCTCACTTGCGTGGGTAGGCCTAGCGCCTGCGACAGGAAACACCCCAAAGCGCAACGTGGACACTTCCAAAATTTTGGGAGAAAACAGTGCCTACCTGTGGATTTTGGCCTGTAGCTCACCCGGCACCTAGGGAAACCTCCCAAACCTGTGCATTTCTGAAAACTAGAGACCTAGGGGAATCCAAGATGGGGTGACTTGCGGGGCTCGGACCAGGTTCTGTTACCCAGAATCCTTTTCAAACCTCAAAATGTGGCTAAAAAAACACATGTTCCTCACATTTCTGTGGCAGAAAGTTCTGGAATCTGAGAGGAGCCACAAATTTCCTTCCACCCAGCGTTCCCCCAAGTCTCTCGATAAAAATGATACCTCACTTGTGTGGGTGGGCCAGGTGCCTGCAACAGAATAAGGCCCAAAACCTGAAGGGATAGAAGGGATAGTTGGGGGAGCAACGCAAGCCACACCTCACTGGACTCCTTGGGGTGCCTATTTTTAAAAAGTTTCTGGGTTTTGTAGGTTTCCCTACATGACAGCCGCACCCTGGACCAAAAATATAGGTGGGCCCTCCCCCCCAAACACAGGCATTTTTGGAATATATCACTTTGATGTGTGCACATACGTCTGTGATGTGCCAAACACTAAAATTGTGAAAAGAAACACACTTAGGTTATGTGAAGAAGACCACTCACCCACCAACCAAGTTGGTGGCATGCTTCATCATCGGGGTCCCAACCGAGGCACCTAGCGTGTCACAGGTGTGCTGCGACGCCTGATTACAGCGGAGCAGGTTTTGTCTTTTTTTACAACACATACTGGTTGGATTTGGCACGAGGGTGAGTGATGGTTCAGTGGATCAAATTTTATTAACAAGAGATTTCACAAAACTGAAATGCACTGCTAATAACTGAAAGGCAAAAAAGTGAACCAATGACTCACAGCTCGTGAGCTGTAAAGCCGCGACAAGGCACCAACCGCTTTACAGGCCATTCACACACCTTTCATACATGACACGCACAAGACCATTCACACCGCCAGCCACTGGCCCAGCACATTACAACACTCACATCGACAGACCGCGCCACTCAAGGGCCCATCACTTACATACGCCCACATGCCTGATACAAGAATCACACCAGCTGATGGGAGTGTGGACTGCCGTTCGGCTGGCACCGCCAGCCAAGCGCCACCCCACGCACACCGCCAGCCAAGCGCCACCCCACGCACACCGCCAGCCAAGCGCCACCCCACGCACACCGCCAGCCAAACGCCACCCCACGCACACTGCCAGCCAAGCGCCACCCCACGCACACCGCAATCACTTTTTTTTATTTATAAACAAAGAAACTACTAATTATAAAATAAGCACAAAACTACAAACACAAAAGCTCTAACTAAATACACAACAGATGCCAACCGTGAAACATATGAAAATATAAAACAGACAGCTTACGCTCAAGGTATTTCCCAGAATTTTTTTTGGGTATGGTAACTTCTGTAACAGCCGGGAACACACAGCCCAGGCTTTGAAGGGCATTCGGGGCAGTACATCCGGCTCTCCCTCCGGATTAATCTCCGGGCACATACTCTACATTTCTTTGTGGGCATGTCTTTTTTGGGAGTGGGAGGAATGTGATCTGGAAAGTGCCGATCTTTCAATCTAGCCACATCCTCCACCACTTCTACTCTAGGAACTCTTGTCGGTTCCACCACAATAAGGCTTTCTATCACGACTCCTGAAATTTAACAAATGTCATCCTCGACTCGGGTGAACAATCCTTGTATACAATAAAGGCATTAAAAGTTGCCAAATGAAATAAATGTAGGGCCAACTTTTTATACCACACATATGACTTACGAAGAGCAGTGTAAGGTTCTAACCTCTGATCTACTCTATCAACACCACCCATGTGCCTATTGTAGTCCAAAATGCACGCAGGTTTGCGCACTTCCGCAACCTGACCCCAAACAGCCACAGGGGAAGTACTCTCATCATGGATGGTCGATAGCATGTACACATCCCTCCTGTCTGAAAATTTCAGAGCTAGCAGCTCATTATTCCGCAAGGCACTGCACTGTCCCCTCTCAAGTTTTTTACAGACAAGCTCCCTTGGATAGCCTTTCCGGTTAGAACGGATTGTGCCACAAGCAACAGTGTCCACCCTAAACAACTCCTTGAACAACTGCACTCCAGTGTAGAAATTATCTACGTACAAATGGTGACCTTTGTTAAACAGCCGTCTAGCAAGTTCCCACACAATTTTTTCGCTAACTCCAAAAGTGGCAGGACAACCAGGAGGGTCAATACTGGAATCCCTACCAGTGTAGACCCGGAAATTATACACATATCCTGTACTGCTTTCTGACAGCAGATACAATTGAATCCCATACCGTGCCCTCTTACTAGGAATGTACTGCTTAAAAACTAAACGCCCCTTGAAAAGGACCAAAGACTCGTCCACACTTATCTCTTTGCCTGGGACATAGACCTCTGAAAACCGATCCACAAAATGATCAAGGACAGGCCTAATCTTAAAAAGGCGGTCACAATCAGGGTGATCTCGTGGCAAGGCTAAAGCATTGTCTACAAAATGCAGCATACGAAGAAGAAGCAAATACCGATTACGTGTCATAGTTGCAGGAAATATAGCAGTTTCCATCAAGGGACTAGTAGACCAATAAGAAGCCAGTGACGGCTTCCTGATCAACCCCATCAAAAAAGACAAACCTAAAAACCTTTTCATCTCTTCCAGATATGTGGGAACCCAATGAGTAGCTCTAGACTGAGGCTTAAGTCTGGCAGCGTTGTCCCGCAAATATTGCTCTGCATACACATTTGTCTGCTCCACAATCTCTTCCAAAAATACATCGTCCATAAACAAGTGAAAGAAATGGACAGGCAGAAAGTTTTCCGTATTAACTCTACACCCTGGGAGACCAGTAAATGCAGGTAACTGTGGCTGCTCCATGTTTGGGGCAATCCAGGTGTTAGGTCTTCCAATGGGAAACCCTGCAGCCCCAGGCTGCTGCACTCTTGGCACATCAATGTCCTCCTCTAACACAGGCCCTTCATCTGCACTGAGAGTAGCTTCCTCATCAGAAGAACACTCTCGGACAGAAAACTCACTTCCAGAATCTCCTGCTTCCTCCTCTGCCTCAGATGCAGAGTCAGTGTCGTAATCATGGTCTGAAGACGACTCAAAGAGCATGCGAACAACCTGCTGAGCGGTCACTTTGCGGCTAGCCATGATCCTAACAACAAATGGATTGCCAACAACAACTAGCACTAAAATAAGTAATAAACAAAGTGTAGCTTTATCACAAAGAGTTATGTACTACAAAAAACTATACCACACAGTTGCCTGAAATAGCTACTCACCAACAACTACTCTGCACAGACAGCAATCACCAATGATATCCCACTAAAAAGAAAAAAGAAAAAAGCAATTTAGACATATGACAACACAAACACCACTGTGCTCAAATCTAAGGACAATGTCAAACACACAATACTGCATTTAGTACACCACCTACAAACATGTCAACAATACTCCTTTGGAGTAAATTGCGTTCACTTACCTAAAACATGCAACTATGCAAACCACAGGACAACTACTGCCAAAACCGCAAAGATCCACAGCAAAGGAAGCAAAAGCGTTGAACTAGAAGAAAAAGAAGAAATAAATAGTTATAATCACAAATACAAATACTTTGCCAGTTGACAAACACCCCACCACCAAGAACTTAGAAGTTGTCCCTGGTACCTAAGTGGATCCTGCCCCCCTCGGGGTAGATGGGCGTAAAAGAATTGGCCAATCTGACCCCAAGGGGGGCAGAAATGGGCAACACCTCTGTGCCCCCTTTCAGGGGGCGACCCTTCCCCAAGGGGGCACCCCCAGCACAACACAAAATAAAAAAATCCCTGCCGTATTGGTGGTCTCTGCCCTCCTTGGGGGCAGATGGCCCTACAAAATTACGGGCAGAGATGGGCAATACAAATTTTCCCCACCTTAGGGGGGGCGACCGTTGCCCAAGGGGTGCCCCCAAACAAACACCAAACACAATCCCTGGCACCTAGTGTGCTTCCACCTCCCCCCCCCCCGGGCCAGATCGTCCAAAAAATGGCTGGTCTGCCATCGGGGGGGGGCCGAAACAGAAAAATAAAAGCTCCCCAGGGGAGCGACCCTTGCCACAGGAGTTGCCCCCAAAATAAACAATAAAAACAAAATCCCTGGTGTCTAGTGGTTTTCGCCCCCCCCCCCCCCCGGGGGCAGATCAGCCCAAAAATCGGCTGATCTGCCCCCGGGGGGGGGGGCAAAATACAAATAAAAATTGCCCCCGGGGGAGGGTCGCCCCCAAAAACACACATAAACAAAGATGTCCCTGGTGTCTAGTGGTTTTCGCCCCCCCCTGGGGGCAGATCCGCCGAAAAATCAGCGGATCTGCCCCCAGGGGGGGCGAAATACAAATAAAAATTGCCCCCGGGGGGGGCGACCCTTGCCCAAGGGGTCGCCCCCAAAAACAAACATAAAAAAAGATATCCCTGGTGTCTAGTGGTTTTCGCCCCCCCTGGGGGCAGATCCGCCGAAAAATCTGCGGATCTGCCTCTAGGGGGGGACGAAATACAAATAAAAATTGTCCCCGGGAGGGGGGGGGCGACCTTTGCCCAAGGGGTCGCTCCCAAAAACACACAAAGAAAGATATCCCTGGTGTCTAGTGGTTTTCGCCCCCCCCTGGGGGCAGATCCGCCAAAAAAAATGGCGGATCTGCCCCCAGGGGGGGGCGAAATACAAATAAAAATTGCCCCCGGGGGGGCGACCCTTGCCCAAGGGGTCGCCCCCAAAAACAAACATAAAAAAAGATATCCCTGGTGTCTAGTGGTTTTCGCCCCCCCCTGGGGGCGAAATACAAATAAAAATTGCCCCCGGGGGGGGCGACCCTTGCCCAAGGGGTCGCCCCCAAATTTAGGCAAAAAGAAAATCCCTGGTGGCTAGTGGAGCAGGAATCTTGAGAAAACAGACACAGGGGGAAAGGAAAAACCATTTCCTTTCCCACCGTGTCTGTTTTCTCAACCCCCCCGCCCCCCAAAAACGGAGAGGACTCACCTTTGAGCTCCTGCTCCGAAGACGCGCTGGAAGCAAATGGCTTCCAGCGCGCCGGCAACACTAGATGACGTCAGCGCGCTGTGCGCGCACTGACGTCATCGGATTGCCGTGGGGGGGGCGGGGGTGGAAGGGGAAGGTCTTCCCCGTCCATCCCCACCTGGGGGGGGAAGGGGGATGCACGGGGGGGGCGCGCTAGCGCACCCCCAAGTTCCCCTGTGCCTAGGACGAGATGATCTCGTCCAAGGCACAGGGGAACTGCAGCCTTGGACGAGATCATCTTGTCCAAGGCACAGAACCGGTTAAGGCCTGTGCGCCTTATTTATACTTCTGCGTCATTTTGACGCACAGGAGGGGGTGGGCTTTAAAAAATGGCACCGAGCCTGATTTGTGCCATTTTTTAACGCCTGGGTGGGGGCAGGTGTTAAGGGATCTGTGAGCTCATTTCCATGGTCTCTGACCATGGAAGCAGTCCACAAGTGCCCTTCCCTGCCCCCAGGGACTCCCCCTGCCACCCTCTCCCACCCCTGGAGGACACCCATGGATGGGGGGACCCATCCCAGGTAAGTACAGGTAAGTAGAGGTAAGTATTTTTTTAAAAACATTTTATGTGGCATAGGGGGATCTAACTTGGGACCCCCTACATGCCACTGTGCCCAATGGCCATGCCCAGGGGACCGGAGTCCCCTGGGCATGGCCATTGGGCAGGGGGGCATGACTCCTGTCTTTGCTAAGATAGGAGTCATTTCAATGGGGGTTGTGCGTCAAAAAATGGCGCAAGTCCAGTTAGAGCCATGATTTATTACTCTAACCTAACTTGCACCATTTTTTGACGCTCAACCCCCATTCTTCCCTACGCCTGCGCTGCCCGGTTAGAGTATTTTTTTTTTAACTCTAACCAACCCGCAGCGCCGGCTACCGTCAATCCATAAATAAGGCGCCCGTCTGGCGCATTCAAATGGCGTTAGCCGGCGCTACATTTTTTTAGGCAAACCAGCGCTGGCTTGTGTCTAAAAGTATAAATATGGCCCAAAGTGTTCTATTGCCCCTGTAGCTTTTGTCTCTGATATTCCTATAATTCGATGTTTATTGGTCTGTAAACTGTCCCCAAGTGCTCATTTTTATTGCGGCTATTTACTGTTTGTTTCCCCAAAGCTTGTATTTTTGTTTTTTGAGTGGCTAGTTGGTCTTCATTATGTAATATGTGATGTTTTGACCTTCTAGCAGCTTATTTATCCATACAGTCTTTCGTTTGATCAACTCTCAATGACAGAGAGTCAACCTTTGAGTCTACTGACTTTAAACTTTGTTTCATGTTAAGGAATATTGTTTCATATCAAGTTCATCACCTACATTTTTTGTTTGAGAATCCTCCGGATACATTTGTGTCTCTGTTCCCTTTGCAGGGCTGTACATCCAGTGTCAGCTTGGTTTACTTGTTATTGCGGTTTCCTATTTTGTGGCCACACTCTTTCACTGATTTCGTTTGTATTGTACTCTGGTTGTCACTCAGTCCCTGTAGTTAGATGTTGGTCAGACCCTTTTTGTGTATGCTGTGGGCTTCACCATTCCAGATCACCAGAAGTGCATTGTTTTTAGCCCCACAGTTATTTGCAGTGTGTCTCATCTCAGCAGTAGCTGACCATGATGTACACCACTTATCTTGCATGTGCTAGTTGTTATGGAGTTGTGGCTAATTCGCCTCGGATGCAGTTGTTTTCTTTAAAGAAGATTTCTACAATAACATCCTCTCTGGGCAGGCTTGCAGTTTATCACTTGTTGCATGCTACTCTCCCACTGGGTTGAATGCACTCCCCCAACACCTCTGGCCCTCTGCAACTTTTGCAGCTCCCTGCTCTCAGGCTTGCTTTGCATCCTTATGTGGATGCATCATTACCCGCCTCTGTTCTGCATTGTTCTGCATTGTCGAGAGCTCCCAGGTCGTTTCTGCCTCTGATCGATGTTTCACTCTGCAGCAGCTTCTGGAGGATATTCTT
This sequence comes from Pleurodeles waltl, assembly GCF_031143425.1. Lineage (NCBI taxonomy): Eukaryota > Metazoa > Chordata > Amphibia > Caudata > Salamandridae > Pleurodeles > Pleurodeles waltl. Next base: position 1,074,168,129 of record NC_090437.1, read on the forward strand.
ATCTGTGGCCCAGACCCACACAATCTGCAGAGGTCCCAGTGCATCCTGAAGGACCTGCCAAATCCGCAGCCAAGATGCGCCTCCCACAATTCGCAGTGACTCTAGGTGAAATCCTTTTGCAAGGCACCTCAGTTGAAAAACGACCGGAGGTTGAGCTGCAGCCTTCTCGAGCACCATTATTATATTTATATATGGGTTGAGCAGGATTATTATGTACATCTGTTCCTACTGGGGGAGCTTCATTGACTTACGGCTATCTTGGACTAGTATTCTATAGCACTCCAGTCTAAGGACGTTTATGGACAGGATCAGGATAATAACTATTTAATCTATGATTAAAACAAACTCTGTTTCATCAAGATTTTAATGTAATAAATCAACTCGAAGGTATTGCAAAGCAACTGCAATCAATTTGCTTAATCCAGTTGTATTGCATAAATAGATTTCAAGTCCACCTAAAGATATTAATAACTGGGAAAAAAATGTGCAACCTAAACAAGTAACTGTTTGGACACATAAAACATTGTGAAAGATAATTGCCATGTTGTGAATCATAAGACACAGGTCACATGCTTTATTTTCATCTTATCTAAGTGAACTGGAGTGAAATTGTGAGAAAATCCTCCTTTATGCGTGGTCACACTCATTTTTATGTGGACTGGTGCTGCTGGTTTTTAAACCCTGTGCAATGGGGCACTTATGTCTAAGCCACGTCGTATGGGTTCTAAACCATAAATAACCACAGGGCAGATTGCAGACTATTTAAAAAGAATGGCATGTATATTTAAAGTTTTATCTATCTGGGTAGTGAAAAACCTCTAAATTCATTTTTCACTGTGGCACAGCTGCCTTTCCCATTGGAAGACACTGGGTTACACTATACCAACTTATAGTGCTTAGTTTTATTTTGGGAGATGCAGGAAAAAATATTCTAAGACTCATTTTATTAACCATTTAAAATCTGTCCTAATGGTCAAGTCAGATTTTATATTACTATTTTTAAAATGCACTAGAAAGTTGTCATTTTACTGCCTGAGTCAAAAAGGGCCTTTCTATCAGTGTCCTGTGTCACATGAGTGCTAACAGCTCCCCTGTGGTGAGATGAAAATTGCTCCCAGACAGTGTACAAAGGGATTGGTGTAGGTAGGTGTTTTCCTTTCCTTAGCAGGATGGCCTGGGGCCTCTTTCTGAACTTCAAAGGGTGACTGCCCTGTCACTGACAGATGTAGCTCACACCTAAGCATGTCTCCATTTAGTCTTACTAGACTGCTTGACCCCCAAAACCAGTGGAAGGAGGAGGAACTGCCCCAGGACTGGTTTAGAGCTACCATGAGGTAGGGTTTGCCATTATCTTAACAACACCTCTCAATGGGCACAGAGAGCTCTGACCCAGGGAAGAAAGGTTCTGAAGCTTCTGCAATGGTGGAGTTAGTAAATAAGGAGTACTGTGGAATAGTGTAAAGTAAAGCACATGAAGTGCTGAAAAAATAAGTAGGGTCATCTACAGGAACTTTCAGTCTCTTGGTTAGAAAGGTTCCGCCACCCACAAGCCCATGGCATGCTCAGTACCCTACTTAACAACTCCAGGATCTGTGAAGAAGGTAAGAAGAAGGACTGCCCTGCAGTCTAAAACCTAAAGAAAGACTAGTCCTGCTTGCCTTGAACCTTGGACCCCAGAAGTGATTTCAATGGTCAGTTGACTGACCTCCTGTGGGAGCTACAGGGACACAGCAAGCATTTGTGGACCTCTCCCCCTTTGACTGTCCAGATGACCAGTTCCAACTGCACCTGCCCTGGACCCTGCTGCTGGCTTCTGTTAGAGTGAGTCTTAACCACCAAGTGGCACCCCCTAAGCCCTGATTCCTTGGCTGGTTTTAGACCATACTCCACATGTCACCAAACTGAAATGGGACTGCTTTGCACCAAGCCACCAGAGGGTTAAGCATGAGTTTATTTAGGGACTTCTATGGTTCACCTGAACAAGGAATGTGATGATTATTTCAGGTAAGTCCTCATCCCCTATACTTAATACTCCAATTTTTTACACTTACCCAGGAACCTGCTCTAGGAACTTTTAGTCTCTTGATTAGAAAGTTTCCCCCACCTACAGGGCCACACAGGGCATAAACATGGCATGCTTAGTACCCTACTCATAAACTCCAGGACCTGTGAAGTTAAAAAGAAGGACTGCCATTGTAGTGAATCCTTGTTTGTTTTAATGGGATAACAGGAGTTAGCTTAAATTTTGCTTGCAGACTTGTGCCCCTGTCACCTAGTGACTTTTAAACTACTTAGCTTGCTCTGTCTTAGACCATTTATTTAACTAAATCTTCTAAGATGGCTGCCGTGTTTATAGGTAGGCCCTTTTGTTTAGAGTTATCAGTGTCATCTCGCTAAGGCATCAACTCATACAACAAAGACAAACAAACTATAGGGGCTCACATTAGAAATTACCGCCCCAAGCATGCAGCGTTATCTATTGTTCTAGAACAATCTACGTCAGGGGCCCCAGCAGATCTGTATCAATACATCACACTTTAGACAGATAATCAGAGGGATTTCGACCAGGTACCATTGCTGCTATCGATGCTGCATGTCGCCTTGACGCTGACCCGGACTTCATGTTCTGCCGAAGTCTGAGCTCAAGACCTCATTCAAGGTAACCAGGGTTGGGGGCTCCTTCCAGGGACATGGGATTGTCAGATTAGGTTTAACATACCCAGCTCTCCTCTAGGTAGAAGGTTAGGCCTATTATGGTAGGGTACACGGACATATGACACACTTCATGTCTTCCTATGCTAATACCAGATGGTGGGGGTCTTCATAATCATGACCCTCGTCTTTACAATTCTATCTCTTGTACTGTTCATTATCCTAATCATTGCAGCCAATATGATTTACCACATTTTGTTGAATAAAAACTATTGAAACATTACTGCATCTTTGTTATTGCCTGTGTTTGGTTGAGATATAATAGCTGACTGTTTGGGTTGTTGGTGAGGTACTGCTAGTGAGCCGGAAGGGTTGGGACTACAGTTGTAACTTGTTATAGGACAGGCATAGTCACCTACAAACATATGTACTGTCATTCCTAAACCAGCAGTCTTGCCCAGGGCAAGAGTCCAAACTACGACACCATGTAGTCTGCAACTTGAAGAAAGACAAGATCTGCTTGCCTTGAACTTTGGACCCCAAAAGTGATTTGAAGGGTTAGTTGGCTGACCTCCTGTCTGAGCTACAGAGACACAGCAAGCACTCTTAGACCTCGCTCCCTTCGACTGTCCAGATGACCAATTCCAACTGGACCTGCCCTGGACCTTGCTGCTGGCTTCCATTAGAGTGAGTCCTAACTACCAAGGGCACCCCCTAAGGCCTGATCCCTTGGCTGGTGTTAGATTGTACTCCTCTTGTCTCCAAACTAAAATGGAACTGTTGTGTACCAAGCCACCAGAGGGTTAAGCATAGGTTTGTTTAGTGACTTCTATGATTCACTTGGACAAGGAATGTGATGATTATTTCAGGTGAGTTCTCATCCCCTTTAACTAATACTCCAATTTCCTACACCTACCCTTCTTCAAAACTAGAGTTTCCTAATCCTATGAGATTCAGTAGGAATTCGTTTAGTCCTCAGACATTTAGCAGTCAATGCTAAGTAATGACCTAGGTCAAACAATATTAAAGACAGAAAAGTCAAATATGTTTTGGGGGATAATACAAATTAATGCTTACGTAAAGGTGCCTTCTCTTTCCCAATACAGAGGGAGAAATTATATAAAGAAAAACATTTTGTGATTGCAAAGTGTGACAGGAATTCTGTAAATTCTTGTCATCTTCCAGTGGGTTCCCTTTTGGGAGTTTTTAAGGACATCTTGTTTCTCCTTTATATTAGGCTTAGGCAGAATGTGCAATTTCATCAGCAGAATTGAAAATTATGCACTGGTGTCTAAAGTTTATGAATCACTGCATAGTAATCGGCACTCATACACTTCAGTGTCTGAAAGTTGTAATCACTGCAAAGTATGTGGGGCAGCAAATGGTATTTGACTGCTTTATGCTCTTTGTTAAAAAGCATCCCAACACCCATTTGTGGCTTCAAGGGTACATTTTGTGCACAGAAAAATTGTGCCAAATTCCCACTTTGCCCTGCCATGGAATTCCATGGAGTCTCGTGGAATTTTAATGTAATTCTATTGAGTTCCACAGAATCAAACTCCATGAATTACACCAACCCTTATCTTGTATGGGAATCATTCTCAAGAAGGGCAATTTTAATCTCTGTCGCACGTTTCTGAATACTTTTGAAATAAGAAGTCAAAAAATCTTCAGTTGGTAGAGGTGGTTGTGCTCTCTTACGTGAATTACACCATCACCTTTTGTAGTTGGCCTCCCTTTGCATGCATTAGAATACTATTTAATGCATCGTCTGTTTATAGTTTCTGTTGATGCAGTTCCTTGGCTGCAAAAAATGGAACACATAAGTTCTTGTAATCACCTAGAGTGAATACTTTCTGATGTAATGCACTGAAATTCTGGATCTTAACTCCAGAAATAGAGCATGCAAACATCTTGTGAATCTAACATGTTTTTAATGCACGCTTTGCTAACATCCAACTTGGCAGAGGAGAAAGAAAATATTCAGTAGAGGCTAACCATAAACAGTTTCCAAGAAGGCAGAGTAGGAGCATTGCATGTACAAGCTTTTAGAAGCTTGTCCCAAGGGCCTCTGCCTGTCATCAAATGTGATTTAAAAAATCTGAGCAAAGTGCGCAAGACTGCGATGTGCAGCAAGTTGGCGGGCACAAGGATTGGCCTTGGTGGAGAATGGAGGACATCTAAAAATATTTGGTTCTGCCACAGGAAAATCAAGGTAAAATGCATTACAGACCTCTACTAGTGCTCTGCTTCCATAACCCGATAACATCTTTATCCAAGATCCATGATGTCTTTGGATATCAACAAAACAGCTCGAATACACCAAAGAGATAAAGACTCTGGATCCATCTTCTTTTGTCATCAAAACACATTCCGTGATATAGGTTTGAAAACCCAAAAGAATGAATACATTTAGCTGCTTCCTCCCTTTTCTGTTTGTAGGCTGAGAGGAAGGAGAATTTAAAAGCCAGACTTGAGCAATTTACTAATGATCAAATGGAAAACAGAAACTGTATTAAGCTGAATCAGACAAATAACTGAGGCTCAGTGCTATTATTGTGCCCAGTACCAATTATAGAGAATCTTGAAGTAGGAATACTTTAGAAAAGCCTCCCTGAGGAAACAATTGTGACTTCCCTCCAATCGTTGTAAGAATATTCCATACTCAGAAGCTCTTGCCAGGAGACATGAAATGAGGTGCAAGTGTCCTGAGGATAAATATTGTCAATAAAGATTTGATACAAATTTGAGATCCCTTCTCTCTGAGAGAGAGCCCACATCTTGGGGTAATCCAGCATTAGGGAGACAGGAAGGTGGATAAAGTGGTGGCCCAGAAGACCCTGGAGGGGTAGCCAGTAACACCATAACTGCGACTGGGTATGCTTTATGTGAATGACAATCCCTTCTAACCAGATTTCACAGGTAATCAGAGCAATATTTGTAGCTGAGCATTAAACACTTTACATATAAACCATGTTTTCCAAACTTTCAAAATTCAACAGCTGATCCAAAAGAATCAAATTCATAATCCACATCCATGAAAGAATCATATTCCGGATGCTCTCTGAAGATTCTCATCAGGAGATGATACCGTGCTCACCTTCTGCCTCCTTTACTGTTGAAAACAGACAATACAATAGAATACATTAACATTTAAACAGTGTTGGGTAGTTGGGTGGGAATAATATTAGCTTTTGTGTCGTTAATAAAATCCAGATTTTCTGATCATCAAAAATGGGGAACACCTACATTTTTTGTCAAGTCCGGAGGCTAACATTATCAAATTCAAAGCTTCTTTAATCAGCAACCTGCCACTCTCAACCAGCTTCAATTAAAACTTACGAAAAACTGCATCATTTTATTAATCTGCACACATTAATATATCTTCCAATGAACCTCCCAACATAAAAGCTTGTGGTGCAGACACACCTCTCACTAAATGTTCTTCAAATAACCTAATACCCACACCTGATCTATGCATCACTTCTTTCACCCATCTTGCCAGATTTGGAAAAGATACACCTTGATGTGGATATCTAAAAGAAATCAGCAATTGTTTCAAATTTCTCTTTCTCAACTTTAAAGTCCTTTTCCCATACTCTTTCACACAGCGTACCACACACAAATATTCATGATCATCAATGTATGGATAAAATATAGAAATAGAAATTGTTTTTATCCTTCTGTTCAGGTAAAAGAACACTCCTTCGGTGAAAAACTCTGTTTGAAATTTCAAATGCTCTAACATCAGAAACTCTTCCAAAAGAGAATAAACATAATACGATTTTTAATGTCTCAAACAATATTTTCAAGTCTAATAACTCATTTGCTCAGCAACTTTCCAAATAACCCAACACTTTAGTCACTTCCCCAACTAAGTTATACCTAGATATTGGTGGTTGCCAATGAATGCTAATATCTTTACATCCAAATCTGGAGTCAGCGTAACCTTGTTTGCTAAATTTGGTCTTGGACATTCAGATCTGAGACATAAGTACATGTCCTTAGGAATCTTTAGGAAGTCTGCACATATTCAGCAACATGCACTGCAGATGTCCATTCTGGTGATAATGGATGCTTTATTAGCATGGAGTCAAAACTAAACTCCCCAAGAGGGTCAGTTAAAGCTTCATTATCCTCATCCAAAGTGCTTGCCATTTTGCTTGACTTCTGTGACACATTTCTTTCCTTCCTCATTATCCATGTCAAAATCTGAAGAGCAGCTTATTTCAATACCAGCCTTACTCTGCACAAGGGAGCCCATGGATTGCCTTCCTTGTGCAGAGTAAGGCAACACAGCAATTTGCTCTCCCTTGCCTTATTCCATATCTTTGAGGCCATTGAAAGCTACGGAAAGTGGCTTTGAGTGGCCACATAAATATGAGTTCAAGGTTTGCGCTGCTGTTGCATCAGAAAAGGTGACACAGCAGCAGTGCAAGATGCTCACAAAAATGCCCCTGTGGTTTTTCAGTTTTTTTCAGACAAGATTTCTTAAGGTGCAGTGTAAGCATTGATTAGTTTTGGAACAAGAGCTATCAAACCATTCAGTTGTTCCTTGTTGTCTAATCTTATTCCTCTTGAAACTTAGGACCTCTGAAATTGTAGTGGTATTGTATTTTCATGTTAGTCTTAAGCCACCATCTCTAAACCTTTCCCTTAATGAAATGGTTAACTCAGCTTTCAAAACTACTTGCATGAATTTTATATTGAGAGCTAAGTGATTGTGGTTCATAACATGCTTGGTTTTTTACGATTGAATCATATATGGTATATCACGATTTATAAAGACATAGGGGGTCATTACGACCCTGGCGGTTGACGGAGAAGTGGTGGTTTTACCGCCAACAGGCTGGCGGTAAAAAAAATTAATTATGACCATGGCGGTTACCGCCATGGTCATCCGGCACTTCTCTGATCAGACCGACATGGTGGAGACGACCGCTGGGCTGGAGACTTGGGTCTCCAGCCCGGCGGCCGTCACAAGACTGCCGGCGGTATCACGACCCGGCTTACAGCCATGGATTTTATAGGGTTTGGAACCGCCATGAAATCCATGGCGGTAAGCACTATCAGTGCCAGGGAATTCCTTCCCTGGCACTGATAGGGGTCTCCACCACCTCCACCCCCTCCCCCGAGTCCGTCCCCGACACCCCCACCCCCTCCCCCGAGTCTGTCCCCAACACCCCCCCCTCCCGCGAGTCCGTCCCCGCCACCCGCCAAAGGTGGCAGGACCCCCTCCCCACCCCTGCCCCCGACATCACAACACAGACACACACCCGACACGCATGCAGGCACCACGAACACACATTCCCGCACACACATGAACAAACATGCCAACAGACACACACACAGTCATACACGCACACCCTCATTCAGACATACATGCACACATCCATACAGACATACATACAGACAGACACGCACACATTTCCATTCACACTACACCCCTGCATGCATAGACGCACTCACACACCCCCTCTTCATACTCAAACGCACACCCCCATGCACCCACACATCACACAACACCCCCCCATCCCCCTCCCCTCACGGACGTTCAACTTACCTTGTCCGTTGATCTTCCGGGAGGGGACGTGATCCATGGGGGCTGCTCCGCCACCACCACACCGTCAACAGAACACCGCCACGCCAGATCACAGAACGTGATTCGGTGGGCGGTGTTCTGTTGACATGGCGGTGGAGGTGGAGCAACCTCCACTTCCCCACCGCCCGCCAGTATGGCTGCTGGCTGCTCTCCGTCCGGAAAAGGACGGAGGGCTACCAGCAGTCATAATACGCCGAGCGGAAAACCGCCACCACTGGCGGACTTCAGCACAGCGGTCCCTCGGCGGTCATGTCAAAAGACCGCCGAGGTCGAAATTACCCCCATAATCACGAATTCCAAAACAACAATGTGCAGTGTATGTAGGTACAACTGGATGTCTATCCAAAAAATCACTATTGCATAAAGGAGATTGCTCTCCCTGAGAAGGTCTTGCAGGATCTGTAGGCCTACTTGCCTCTGAAGCAAAGAAAGGTTTAGGGCATTGCAGCCTCTATTAACTTTACACAAGAGCGATTTGATATTCAAGATCCCAATATTTTCAACCAGATTCACAGCCAAAATATTATAGGGTGAGTCATTTCCTACATTCCTTATATTCAAAGAAACCTTCTCGAAATTGAGGCAAATCACAATTGTTTCGTTTGGAAATCATTATAAAATTAACGTTTAAAGATGATTCCCCACTTCTGAGAACCTTAACAATACAGGTATAATGTTTAGAAACTCTGACAATATTACCCTAGTCTCACAATTAGAGACACAAAAATCTGTGTTACTAGAACAGGCTTAGTCCTATCACTGTTCGAGTTAATAGATGGAGAAGAGTGCCCACCTCTAGGTCAGGCTTTCCATGGCATAGCCAAAAGCTCACCTGAGGCATCCTAATTTGTTACCTTACAGAAGCTTACGGACGTATTTTTGTTTATGTTTTTCATGTTTTTAAAGAATGCCTGAAATTAGTATGCTTGCCCATGATCTGCCGGTCCATTGGCACGAATATTGCAAGGTATCCTCTACGATCATTTTCTCCTTCTTTTTCCAATTATGGAATCTACCTTGAAGTGAGGGCAACTTTGAGCCTTTGAAGATATGGGAAAGCAGCCTGCCAAAATTATGAATACAAGTTTTATACACACACACACACCTTTAACTGCAATGTAGTCATTCTTCTTTTACTCAATCAATGGACAAAGTTTTCGACAAAAGGTTGAGCACTGTCTAGCACCATTTTTGAATGCCACCCATGTGTCATATTTATACTATGACACTGGGTGACGCTAAGAATAGGTTAGAGTAATTTTTCCTGACGCTAACCATTGTGCCTTTTCGTAAGGCTAAATAACGTTAACGCAGGAAAAATGACTCTAATCCGGTTTACAACATGTAAACATGTTGCAAAACGTAAATGCACCATTTTTGCCCAAAACAGCATAAAAGGTGATGCTAACAGAACAAACAGTGCAAAGGAGAGGCAAGATGTATCCACAAAGCCAGGAGACACCCCAGGGAGACTCCAGACAACCAGGAACCAGCCAGGAGGATATTGGCAAGACCCAGGAGAGAGACAAGAAAAAGTGACGCTTCAGCGCCGAGGAGCATGTAATACTGGTGAGAGAGGTGACGGAGTACCAACATCAACTCTTCATCACCTCTAAATTGCCAATTGAAAGGAGAGAGGCAATTTGGCAGCAGATTGTGGACAAGATGAACAGTGTGGCACCGGCCAGGAGAACTGTCACTGAGTGCAAGAAACTCTGGCATGACTGCAAGCGGAGGACAAAGGAGAAAATGGCAAGGAACAGGAAGGCAGCACTGCGGACCGTAGGTGGGAGTCAAGCACCACAAGAGGACCTGGACGAGATGGAGGAGATGGTTGCAGCCGTCATCCTGGAGGAAATCCTCACTGGTATTGCAGGACAGCGCAGACTACCAGGAAACAACGCATATGCAGGGTAAGTCGCATGGGGCACAAAAATGCCAAAAGTGCAACAAGGGGGAGGCACATAGCTACTACACAATGCATGTTAGTCCTGCAAATGAGGCAGTGGAAAGGGCAAAGAGGCAGCGCATGGGACCCCCTGCACTGCCCACAACACCAACAACCTTTGCATGGGGGTACACCGCCATGTCAAGGCTGGTGGAAATGCTGAAGCAGACCAGGAGGGTAGGGTAGAACATAAAACTGGTCTGGTGTCACAGGGCAGCTGGTATTGTCAGAATGTAAACTATAGGAAAATTCCCAGTCTCAGGACATTGGCTCAAGCGGCATTCCCCATTGACAACAGGTGCCACAACTACCTGTGCTGTTTGCGCTGGTCAACTAGGAAATGGCAGTTAGGTGCCCATAGAACAAACAGATTCAAAATGAGGGTTCAGTATGACTACATGATCAATCCCCATCAATCCCCATCCAAGTGCAACTCCTGTCAACTAGTCATGTCCATAGTCTTAATAACCATCAGGCACTGTCACATACATAATGATGTACACAGCCGTAATCTCAAACCCATGCTAGCCATCCCTGGGTTTACCTCTGTGCCTGTGTCACATTAGCTGCAATGCCACCATGCCACATCTCAGGTATCATAGTGCAAAGAGAACTGCATTGAGGGGGACGACATTTGTGTGTAGGAAGACGGATACACCTGCGCAGTCACAAGAGGAAACCGAACTCTGCCAGGTCCATCAGTGCAATGCAATGTAGCACAGATACGCAAACATCAGCATGAGAAACTACCAATGGTAACACATGCATTGTCTCCTTGAAATGCCGTGCATGGTGTGGTGCTAGGTCTCTGCACCGCATATGTGTATGTGAAAAATTAATGACTGGAACAGGGACATATTGTCATGTGTGGTGCTGTGGCATCAGCATACCAACATTCATTGCAAGGTCTCACCATGCAAATGGAAGCAGAGGGAGGGTTGATGAGGACAAGAAGGTAGCAATCCACAATTTGGACGGAACCCACACCTAGAAGATGTGACACAGACAATTGCCCAAACTGCCCTTCACTACATGTGACATGCAGGTGGGGCATAGGGCTGAGAGACTGCAAGCATTAATGACAGGAACAATGCATGAGAACCAAGATGACAATGTACCACCAATAGGAAGTCAGTGATGTTACAACTGGCACAACACAGACACACTAATTGTACAATATCTGATTTCAGAGGATTTCAGTGGATCTGCCTGTCTGGGGCTACCCAATGTACGGGATAACCAGCTGACAACCATCAGCCAGGAAACCCTCCAAGTTGTCCTTGGAACCCTCCAGACACCACCTCCAGTCGCAAGGAGGAACATTCATGTAGCAGCCATCCCAGAGGAACCACCCACCACCCCAATAGTACGACCTGCCAGCAAAAACACAGCTGAAGACTCTGCTGATACAGAGACCAACTTTGAGAGGACAGTAGTGGGAGTCCATCGGGAGACGGCCAAGAAGGTGTGAGTGGGGATGCAAACTATAACAACCAGCCTTGAGGGTATGCGCATGTGCTTAATAACGGCCACCGAACAGACAGCATCCAAGCAAGGCACACAATCCCCATGCATAGAGTCCAACGGTGTGTGACGGACCTAATGACTGCCACAAGGGAGTTGCCACAACACCTGCCCTCCCAATCTTGCTGCTGCATGCATGACAACAAGCAGGACTCCATGAACCTGGAACTGGCCTCCCTCAGGGCAGACATGGCTGCCTACCACAGGGATGTTGCTGCCATACTCAATAATCAGCAGCTCCTCCTTGCTGCAGTGATGCCATATGTAGTTCCACAGATGGCAGCTGCTGTGAATTCGGTGTCCACCTCTCCAACCACTGAAGTGTGTTTGGCCCCCTCAACCCCACCACCACCACCATCAAGGGCAGAGGAGAAAAAACTCACATTAGAGGATGAAGATGTGGAACAGATCATCTTCACCCGTAGGAGTACCCGGTAGCACCAGCCCATGCCACATGGGCAACAATTTCCCTTTGTCCTGTGCTTGACAACATGCCAGTGTTGCTACAGTTGGTGACATGCACTCTTCACAACACACTGTTAGCCTTTCCACTATGGATTGCAAGTATCTCTCACTACACTATTGGCAATTCATGTTCCTCTGCACAGAACAACACTTCACCTCAGCATGTCCAATGATATGTCCCTCAAACCTGCACTTGTGTTGTGTCACAATAGAATATTTGACACTAATGAGGTCACAGACCTGGACAATGTAAATATTGCACCACAGCACTTTAAAATAAACAGCACCTACACAACCACTTTGTCTCTGTGTAATGTGACACATCTACTTTGCTGGAGATTTGTGATGTGTGTAACATGTCTATAGTCACAGAGGCCCGTATTTATACTTTTTTTAGCGCCGCATTTGCGCCACTTTTTGACGCAAAACGGCGCAAACCTACAAAATACAATGGTATTTTGCAAGTTTGCGCCGTTTTAGCATAAAAAAACGACGCAAATGCGGCGCAAAAAAAGTATAAATACGGGCCAGAGTGTCAGTACAAGAGTGCAGAAATATTTGTGGGTAGATATCTACGCACAAGGTATCTACATGATGAATGTCAATGCTGGCCACATCCCTGTGTATGCAACATTTGTTTTAAAACATATATGCCTCACCCACGACATAAAGCAGGAATGGATGTGTAAGAGTGCTTGGTCAATATCGTCAGCTGGGAGTACAAGTGAAACACATTGATGTGAAATTGTTATACTTGACCTCAACTGAATTTGGCACTGCTCAGTTTAGCAGTGTTGACATAAACTTCAGGCGTCAGGCAGACGTCCCATAGTGCCCAACTCCCAGACACAGGATCCAAACAATTACAGCTTAAAAAGCACATCTACCTGTCCAATACATGGGACCCATAGTCACCTTGATTGGTGGGTACAATGAATGGCAGATGCATTAAGAATTAGATTTTTTGTAGCTGCCAATGTAACAGCTCAGTTGGAAATGGGAATTAACATGTCAAGAGAGGAGTCTGGATGCAGGACGAAATCCCCAGGCCAACAGACAATTGGCACTGTACACTCATGCAAAAACCCTGAACCCCAAGCATATGACACATGCAGGAAGGAAGTACCCAAAGTTTATTATATATGAATGGAACTGAACTTAAAACTATGTAACACACCTATACTAACCTAACCTATCCTACCTATACATTGCCCACAACTGGCCCTAATTACCCTATGCTAAACTTACTTAACACATCTAACAACACACTCTAATATTGCCCCCACACCCCTTATATGACGAGGCACATGCAGGACAACATATACTTACCTAAACATATACTACCTAATCCTTAACCCCCTAAAACCAACTACAAAACATGGTGAGGAATGAGGAAGGAGGGTACTGAACTAGGGGTGAAGGGAGGCAACAGTTCAGAGGATGACCCTCCTGAGTGTCGTCTTGAAGGCCTTCAGTCTCTTTATATTGCAGTCCACATCCTTCTGTATGCTGTCCAGCTTTTTGAGGACCTGTTTTATGTCTCTCTGGAGCTCCATTATTGCTGACACATCCATTGCAGCAGGCGTGGTGGCCTGTGGTGCTGAAGTTGATGGTACTGCAGGTGGGGCAGATGTGACGCTGGCGGCTGTGATCCCCTGTGTAGGTGTGGTGCTCGGTCCACTCTTTGTGGCCAGTGCGGGTCCCCCTTGGCTGAAAACCATATGTGGCTAATCCATTTCAGATGGTACTCCATGGCATGATTTGTATTTGGGTGAAAATGTCCATGGCACTTCCCTGGTGCATTCCAATACAAGTGACTCAGGTATTGTGGCTTGTGCATCAAGGGACACTGATTTACTGTGTGATGGACATGTGGCTCAATTTTCAGTCTGCAATTATCATGTGTTCAGTGGTCCATGACAGATGTGGCACAGTTGTATGTTGGTAAAAAATGCCCTATTGGCAGTGTCCCCTAATCCGGGTATGCCCCCTTTGCCAACATATTGGTAGGGATCATGTGAGTGTAATGAAGACAATGTAGCCCTAAACATGGATTGCCCACTTTGCTGTCAGAATTCAGTGAAATATGGTATGCTGTCGGTGTCTTACCTGACCATCATTGACAGAATGCATGGGCACAGGTCTTGCTATGGCACCTGAAATGTGTGACTAAGGGCCACATGTACGAAGATCAGGTTTTGTGAGTCGCAAATTGCGAGACTTAGTGACTCGCAATTTGCAAGTCGGAAAATCTGATGTACAACACAGTCAATGACACTGTTTGCAATTCACAATGGGGTAGAAATTTACAAACCCATTGGGAATGGCGCCACTCACAGGGATGGTGGCCTGCTGGGGTCAGCAGACCACCAGACCACCATGTCTGTGATTGCTTTCAAATAAAGTTGTATTTTTTTGTTTACATGCAGCCTGTTTTCATTAAGAGTAAACAGAATGCATGTCAAAAACAAAAAATATAACTTTTATTTTCATTTTTTCAGAGCAGGCACTGGACTGTGGGACCCCTGTCTGCTCCGAACCAATGTTTTTGCATGCATTCACAAAGGCGAAGGGGTCCCATGGGGACCTCATACCTTTTGCGAATGGGTTAGACTTCAAAGAGTGTCTTGAAACTGGTGGTAACTGCAATTGTTTTGTGACTGCATTCGCAGATCCAGAAGTTTGGAGACCTTTGGAGCAACTCCATAAGTTGAAGAGGTGCATTGTGGCAGTTGTCGTCCCAGACCCCTTGGCTGGTGCTGTGGACTACTTTCCTGAATCAAACACTTCTGAAAGTAAGTGTGACAGTGTTACCTCATGGGTGGCCTTAACTCTGGACTTTGTTCCTTTCCAGTGTGACCTTTTTAACCCATTGAGCGCTAGTTGCTTCTATGCACTAGAAATCATTAATTCTTTAAAAAAATCATATCTCCGGTTCCCCTTATCCGATTGTATTCGTGTTGGTGTCATTTTAAAGATAAAAATACAATCTATTTTTATAAATTGATTTTGGATTTTTAAACTGTTTCCTATGTTTCTTTTAATTACTGTTTTGTGATATTTGAATGCTTTACACTTTGTCTCCTAAGTTGAGGCTTGTCGCTCGTTGTCAAGCTACCAAGGGTTGAGCTAGGTTTAATTTACTGAGACCTCTCTGTACTTAAGTGTAGGTTAGTGGCCTATTGCTAAGTGTAGGTACTTACCTGCCCTTATCAATAACCCATTTTCCAACATTTTTGGTGCACAGTGGTGGGATCCTCTACTTGTGTTCAGTATCATGTTACAGTTCTAAGTAAAACAAATTAAAAATCCTTTAAATTATCCTAGTGCAAAAATTGTTTTTAATTTTCAATTTGGATTAATTCCAATTATTGAATTTTGTGATTTTTCTAAATTCTTGTTTCCAATTTTTGCAAAAAAAAGGTTTTGTTGACACAAAAGTAGGGAACCATGGAGCTTGGTCTGGCTAGCCTACCCACACTGACAGTAGTCCAGCTAAGGGGGTTGTGTACTGCAAGGTGGTTGACTGCAACCACTGACCTCAGGGAGCATGTCCTGATTAAATCAATGATAGCATGGGCTGAGGCCCAAGAAGTAGGCTTAGAGGAAGCTCCAGAGGAGGAAGAAGCAGGGGAGGATGCTAGCTCCAACCACTCAGGGGAGGGAGGGCGTCTGAGCCTAGATGAGGAGGAGGACAACCGGTCCTCACTGCACACAGTCACTAGGGTCATACCCAAAGCTAGTTGGGGGAAGAGGGTCCCTTCAGGAGGAGATAACCTGTCCATCAGGGAAAGAGCTGGGGGCCCAGCTAGCAATTACAGCTTTGACGACAGAGAAGCTGGCTCTAGAAAAGAAAAAGTGGGCAAGGGAAGAGAAAAGAGATGGTGGCAGCAACAGAGAAGCTGAGGTGTCCATTGGTGGGAGGATTTGTCCCAGACTACCCAAGGGGGTGGTTCCTGCTTACGTAGAGGGGGATGACATAGACAAGTGGTTGGAGGCCTTTGAGAGGGCACGCCAAATGAGAAGGGTTAGGCCTCAATACTGGGGTTCACTTCTATGGGAGTTGGTCCCCAACACAGGTAGGGATAGGCTACTGACCTTAAGTGGGGAGGAGGCAGATTCATACCCTAGTATGAAAAGGTGCTTAACCAAGAGGTTTGGGCTGACCCCAGAGCAGTACAGGATAAAGTTCAGGGACACCCAGAAGGTCAATACCCAGTCTTTGGTTGACTTTGTAGACACCTCACGTAAGGAACTAGAGGGCTAGATTCATGGTAACAAAGTAAATACTTATGAGGGGTTAAACAATCTGATCATGAGAGAGCACATCCTGACCAATTGTATCCAAGAAAGGTTACGCCAGCATCTAGTGGACTCTAAGCTGACCAACCCTAGAGAGCTGGGAGAGACAGCTGATGAGTGGTTAAGAACCAGGGTGGTTGTCAAGTCCCAGGGGGAGACTTCAAGAATGGGAGTCTGGGCCCCAAAAACTTAAGGAGGGGGGTGGTAAGCCCACCACAGAGACTCCCTCTGTACCCCAGAACCCTAAGAAGTAGGGGAGTAAATCCCACTCCCACTCTGACAAGCAGAGGCAGGGAGACCCAGGGTTTAAAAAGCTCTTGGACAGTAAGGCTTGCTTTGACTGTCAGCAGACTGGTCACTTCAGGGTAGATGCAGCCTGTCCAAAGAAGGTGGTTAGCACTGGGCTGTCCAGTGTAGCCATGAAGGAGGACTCCTCAGATGAGGAAGTCCTCCTAGCATTGGGCAGGGAGACAGGACCAGATGGTAAGCTGGTGATCCCTGAGGATGGGAGTAGGCACTTTCACCCCATTCAGGTGAATGGGATCCCTACCACTGGCCTGACAGACACCTGTGCCAGTCACACTATAGTGAGTGACCGGTTAGTGACCCCAGACATGTATGTCCCAGGAGAGACCAGGAAAGTCAGGATAGCCACAGGGAAAGTCACCTCTAAACCTGTAGCCATAGTGCCCCTAGAGAGAGAGCGTATCCTTGGCTGGTTTAGGGTGATAGTCAGTGCTGACCTCCCCCTAGATTGTATCCTGTACAATGACCTCCCATAGGTGAGTCTGGTCCCAGATGGGGCAGTCGCCCAGGGCGTCCCCCAACCCAAAGTCCTGGGGGGTCAGTCCCTACAGTTAGGAGACAGGGGTCGCCAAGAAAAGGAAAAAAGAAAAGGAAGGGTGAGCCACTCTTAAAGAGAGTTCCATGGAGCCAAGGGCCTTCTGCCACAGTAGGGGGGAGCCCAGAGTTGGCACTGGTGAGGTCTCACTTGACCCCAAGGAAGTCCTGAGTAGTCAGGCAGCTGTCCAGATGCAGGGTGTTGCCCCTGCACTGACAGAAGGGAGAGTGGAAGGAGGGTGTCTGCCACAGGAGTTGGTAGCCCCCCACTCTAGACAGCAAGAGGGGTGCCAGGACCCCACAGTTGCCTCTTTAGCAGCTCAGCCACCTGTCAGTGGAGAGCTTAGTGTGTGGTTCTGGGTACTGACAGCTGTCAGTAGCTTCTACTGTGTGCCAGCCTTCCTGGCAGCACTGCACTTGGCCTGTGACGCAGACCCCAGGGCCAAAAGCAAAGTAGGCCCCTTGACCCTGGTGGTCATGGTGGGGTTGCCCAAGTGTTGGGTGACCTCTTTGAGTAAGCTAGGTATTGCCCTAGCAAAGTTAGGGGTAGGAGAGGTGGGCACCTCACTACCCAAGTTGGCAGAGAGAGAGGAGGAAGACCCCCCCTAGAGGGAAGTTTCAGTTTGAGATGGGTCCTTTCACTGTTGGGATGGATTCACTACCCAGAGGGAGTGACCATGGCAGGAGGATGTAAGGCAGAGTAGGCCCTGCAAAGGGACAGCGTGTTCCCTTCACTGTCTTCCTCGCCTGACAAGCCAGGAAGACTCTCCCTGGGTTGGGCTGAGTCTCTTGGGCGTGTGGGCTGGGGGTTGGCTTGTGTGAGAGAATAGGGCTGATTGCAGAGGACCCCTAACTTTTTGCCCCCATTTTCCACTTTTTGATGGTGTTTTCCTGACTCTGATGGTGCCCTGGGTACTACTAACCAGTCCCAGAGCCTGTGCTCTGTGTAAAATCAATACCAATAACCCATTTTCCCACACACATCCACCACCGCATATATGGGGCCCTTATTTACCTGATTGGAGATGTCATAGTTGTGTGTCATGTGCTACAGTCCACCATATTGGCAATGTGGATGTGACTCATATGTTGTGGTCCATTGACTATGTGACATTCAAGAGATGAAGATTTTTTATATGTGTGTGATGGTTGCTGTACAATCATACGCATCACATGTGATGTTGAATCAGAAGTAGTCAGATTTGTCTTTGTAACACCCTCCCTGAGGTAATACTCACATTCCTAAGGCACATATGATGGAGAATGAAGACACCAGAGAAGGATTGTGTGATCAAGTAAGGTGTTTATTTACATATCTTAACAAGGTGTACAGAGTGACTATTAAGTGAAAAAGTTGTGTAGAACTTGCTGTCTGTGGCGCATTCCTACAGCTGTGTTCTGTGGTTCCCACTCATTTTCCCTGCCACCATCCTCCTCCTCCTCCTCAGGCAGTTCTTGGTCCGGTTCATGTAATGGAATGTGCATCCTCACACACATGTTGTGCAGGATAGCACAGGTCGGTATTATTTTACATACAATGTGTGGACTTCAGGATGACAAAAGTCCTTTCCACAATGGTGAGTGTCCTCCAATGTGCCTCATTATAGGTACGCTCTGCTGCTGTGGTTGGGTTGGGAAATGGTGTCATGATCCATGGCTGGATCCCATAACCCTGATCCGCTGCAAAAGAAAATAGGAGTGAGTATTTTGTTAGTGCTTGCAACAAGAATGTCATGTGGCATGGCAGTTGATTTCTTGTATTGTCTGTGACTCATATGTGTTTGTGGTATTGTGTGAGTTCCTGGGCTTCTGTGAGGTCTTCTCTGCACTGGGTTGTTTGACATGACAACTTGTGTTTGGCTCATTGACCTGGGATCTATGATTTGGTTTCCGAACTGTTGGTCAGTATGTATGTACCATGCATTGTGTAGTGTCCCACATGTTTCAGTGTGCTTTCACTGGAGGGGATATGATACATCCACACACACAATGGATTCAGATGTGGTGGTAACATGGTTGCAATACATGGCCTGGACATCCCATCCATTTAGACATCTGTCATTGCAGATTAAATGTGACACTGAGGCCCTTTGAATTGGGTAGTTGACAATGCACAACACATCTCCATAAGTTGGCAGCACTGAACTGTTCAGTATTGACAATGTACAACTGTCCCATGTGTGGCTTGTTTCAGGGCAAGCCTTTATTGTTCCCTCTGCCAGTAGCTTATGTGCAACCGTGCACCTACACTACCGAACTTGCTCCAGGGAACCTGGCTAACTGCTTTGTTAAGGTGGATGTATCTGTGCAGGAAGGGTCATCTCCCTGTACATATGTTATTTTAATGTACAATTGGCTCTTTCAGTGTCTGCAGCAGTGTGCAGTAGTTTGCATTGGTGGCACATCAATATGTTCTCATAGCACAGTCCACTTCCTTCTTGAAACCTGGACACAGCACCCCAGGAGTGGTGTATGATGTTGAGACTGCCTCAGTATTTCTGTGTCACCTGCATGTGAGTCTGCATCATTATGCGATATGTCTCATGTTGTTAGACTTTCTGCAACACACATTGCGCAGTCATTTGTCCAGAGGTGTGTATCCAATTGTGTCAGGGTGTACAACATAACTACCAGTGTCACACCTCAGTGTCAATGTAGTATTGTATGTCTTGTGTGTCCTACAGGGTTGTGCTCTGTGTATATTGCTAGTTTTATTGACTTACCACCAAGAAGGTCATTGCCATATTGTCCATTCTGGAAATGCTGATTGATCCTGCTGTGCTGGAATATGAATGAGTCATAGACACTCCCAGGATACTTGGCCAAGATGTTTGTGAATAATCCCTGGTGGTCAACTATGGCCTGCACATTGATAGAATGCTTGTGCTTTCTGTTCCTGAATAGGTGCTTTGTTGCTGCAGGTGGGACGATCTCGACATGGGTGCAGTCAATTGCACTGAGCACATGCAGGAAGCCATGGATTTGATAAAATCACTGTTTTATCTCCTGATGCTTCTGCTGGGTGTTGGGGAAGCTGACGAGGCAGGGTGTGAGGGAGATTATGGCATCTTACATCTTGGGCAGGAAAGCCGAGAATGAGGGCTGTGATACCCCAGCGACCAGGGCACCCGTTGTCTGGAAGGAGCCACTTGCCAACATATGCAGGACAGCTAGCATCTTGGTCTCCAGTATGGTGTGTGGTGTCTGCAGGCTAGCTGTTAGTTGTGCCTCAATATGGCGCAGCAGCTGCTGTATGGCTGGCCAGGCATCTGGACACTGACAATTTGCGCTTGCTGGAAGCTTGCAGGCCCTGATTTCAGCCCCCTTGTCCGGAACAGAATATTGTGCATTGATGTTCTGAACAACACAAACTGAGCATGACTGAATGAACGAGCATGGACTTACATACTATAAGGCATGCAGGGGCAGATTTATCAAACCTTTGCATCAGTGTAAAACCACCAAAAGTGATACAAACCAGTCTGAATTGTTAATTTCTACCATAAAACATTTTTTGTGACTGAAAGTTGACTATGAGTAACACAAAGTAGCAATTTGTGCTGCTTTGCATTAAGACTGTGTCATACCTGGGCATTCCCATGCAACCAGCAAGGTGTTTTGATATACAGCACAATTTAATAACATTTGTAGACAGAACTTTGCACCAAAAAAAGAACACCTCCTTGAAACAAGTATTAAGTTGAAGAAACTGTTTTATTTCTCCATAGTTTTCAAATGTTGCATATGTGCTGCATAATGCAACACACATACCATGTTTAACATTTTTAAAATATGTTCTAGCATTTATATCTAAGTAGATGAGGTACTGCCCTGCTTGCTCCTCCTAGTGAATTTGCTGCACTGCATTGCGCTAGATTGTAGTAACTCTCCCCCACCGTTTCTTTTTTATGTCTTCTTCCTCTGCAAACTTGCATTAATGATGTGGTGCTCCATCTTCAGACCCTCAGAGTGACAGTGTAAAAAGATTTGGAGTAGTACTTGAATTCTTTTATTCTAAAGCTGTCTCTGCTCGCTATCTGCCTTTGGACTTTCTTTGCCCTCCTCAGGCGCATTCTCTTTCTTGTATATCCCCTACGTTTCCTCATTCTGCTACCTATTTCATCCCTCCCCATTCTCTCTTCCACTTGCCTGCCATTGTATTTCCTTTCCCTTGTCTGCCTCCTGTCTACAGTTGGCTTTCTTCCCTTCCTTTTCTATTTCACCTGTCTAAGCTGCTTCTCTATCTCTCTTTCTCACCTGTCTCCCTATCTTTCTTTCCACCTGTTTCACTATCTTTTATTAATGACAAACAGCTTGGAGGGAGATAGGCGCTAGTAACACCTGGCTCCCTCTCTCTCTAACCTGCCTCTCTCTTTATCTTCACACATCTGACCTGTTTCTCAGTAATGTCCTCACTCACTCTTCCACTGGTCACCTTTCTCTTTTGGCTTGTCAGTCACACGAATCTCTGCTGCATCTTTAATTCTAGGTTTCACTCTTGTACCCACCTAGCTGTCTCTTTATTTCTTCTGTCTTCCACACACTGCTCATTCAGTGCCTTTCTCGCTTCTCATGCATCTCTATCACCTTTCTCCTGCCTCTCAGCTTTTTGCATTTTTACTGGCCTTTATCCTGTTTCTCGGTCTTTAGTGCCCCTCTCTCCTGTCTCCAATTTCGCTGCCTTCTCATCTGTGTCTTACCACACTCATTATCGCCTTGCTCCATCTCTCGCTTCCGTGTCTCTGTATTGTCCTCCCCATTTCTCTTTTGCTGGGCATTCTGTAAAATGCAGCAATAAATGTAATTTGTTGAAAATGAGGGGCATATTTAAGAGTCAATAGCCCCATTCTAATGCTACATTATGTTAATGTGGCGTTAGAAGGCCAAAAACACCACACCATATTTACAAAGTGGTGCAATGCATGCCTTCTGCCATTTTGTAACCCTTTGCGCTACATTATGCCTGCACCAGGCATAATGTATGCAAAGGGAGCGTTCCCCTGTTAGGGGGGCTGAAAAAACGGCACAAGGAAATCTAAAATATTTTCTTGTGTCATTTTTTTGACACTTTTAATGCCTACTCATTAAAAGGGGGCATGCATTGAATATTTTTAAATGATGCTATTGCCCCCTAACCTGCGCCATGGCGCCCATGTTTTAAATGCGGCGCACACATGGTGGCAGTACAGGGCGCTAAAGGGCACAAGAAAAGTGGCGCTGCACAGGGTGCAGCACTCCTTTTCTTTAATATGTCCATAAGTTGCTTTGTGTCCTTTGCATCGCACATCCGCCAGATCAGGCTGCTGCCAGGTGACAGCACTTGCTGTACATTTTTTGGTCAAATTGTATTGTCCCTAATAGGTGGGGAGCTGCTGTCTCCATGCTGGGATGGCTCCACCTTGCCCGCACACGCACACACAGAGTGGGCTGCGGGTCCCTTTCCTTCATCCCTAGTTTGCGACCATGAGCAACACTTTAAAAAAGAGTGTTTTTTTGTGTACATTATGGATTAATTGGTTTTTACGTCTTGAGGATATGTGCCTTTGCGATCTGTTGTTTATCTATCATAATACTATATTGGCTACTGTCACAGTTTGCTCATGTTGCTGAAGTTATCCATTTTTAACTGCAGTTTTCATTATTTTTCAAAACAAAATATATGACAATAAAGAAGATCGTCTTAGGAAAACATAGCAGTGGGAATGAGCATGAACTGCATATTATGTATTCCCTTGTCTATTGCTTGTATAGCACTAATGCATTTGCTTTGGGTTGGTGACTAATTTTTCTGCGTCTCAAAATGGTGCCTATGCTGCAGCAGACTGCTTACACATAGTTAATGAAACACAGTTATCTTTAGACAAATCTACTTACAAGTCTGATTGTGGCCAGTCATCGACTTGTCCACATAGCGAATGAACAGAACATGACAAGTGGTGAACTAGTTATTTTATAAAGGGAGGTTTGGTATCTTTAGTTTCTAAGCTGCTGCTCTAAGTACCGTTTGAATTATTTTGACATCTAGATTGCATCTGATGAACTTTCATCTTTTTGATGTGTAATACATGGGCGCCTCTCCTAAGGAATTGCTACAAAGCATTTGGCTTTTTGACTCTTTGCTTTAGAATTGATATTAATGTGTGAGTTTAAAAAGGAAAACTCGTCAAAAAGGAACACAGTCTGTTTGGGGTGCAGAGATACAGGTTCTTTTTACCTACATGTGGTTTACCTGGGAGAAATGGTAGCTCGTTGAAGCCATGAAAATGTTACCTTATCTTGTTGTGGCTAAAAAATGTAATGAAATTCATTTCGAGCTTAATTGTTGATTTTGGACCAATATAAGGCAGCAGGTGAGCATGTTCTATTGTTACTATTTCATTGTCAGACAATGTAAGTGGGCTTATACAAATTGCTGTTACATGAGAATAATTGTCAAGTGCTGCTGCTACTGCTATTTGTAAGAAAAGATAGCAGGATTTGGGACTACCCCTATTTTCAACTACCCCTATTTTCAACTTTCAACGATACCCGAGGGCAACTATTCAGTGAAGCAATTATACGTTCTCAAGGCTGAACTAATCCCTAGTAGCTTTAGACTGTTAAGAAAATCCGCATTCGAGTCTAAGGTTGTTGCTAGGCTGTGTTAAAGGAGATGTAGGATACGATGATTCAGGGTATTTCCTGAGTTTCAGCTGGTTCCATCATGGGAAAACTCTGACCAAATGGTCCGTCTCCATTATGGCTGTGAGATGATACTGTCAACCCTATTTAGAACGGGATTACCTTTCCTAGATTTTACATGTGAGGCATGGTGATTTGTGAAAAAGAAGAGAACCTCCCTGCATTGTCGTCCATTTTGATTTTCTCTTGCTTTGGCAGTTTATTCCTAATAAAAGAGCATTGCAGAGAATATGCATCGAAGATGGTGCCTGCTCAGCAAATGTTTACTTCCTTCACTGGAACTGAAATAGCTGCAACTCGAACGGATGCAGCAAGATCTCCAACTAAATGGCAGAGTTGGAAAATTATAGCAGCAGATATTCTTCTAGGAGGAATTATTGATTTGCTAATAACATTGGCACAGTTTGACGAATCTGCATTAAACTTTCCCCCAAAAAGTCTCATCTTCCTCAGCTCCTTCATAGAAAGCTTGGGATGATCTGGCAAATGGGGGTTGAGAATTGGTTGGAGGGAGAGGGTCATGGGGCAAAGTGTATTTCTTCCAAGTCATTTCCATAGAAAAATTTGACACAGCTACAGCCAAAACGACTGGACAGAATTACACCAAATCTGGCAGAAAGCTAGATCTGTGCCAGGAAAGAGTGCTTATTGTCATTTGGAATAAATCTATTCTCTAGTTTTGGAGAACTTAAGGTTTAAAATATATGCATCTATCTTACCGCAGAAGATCTGCAGAACCGACAGATCTAAAGACAACACCTGATTGGCTGCCACCATATCAACAAAGATGCTGTAGCAGCCATTTTGGTACATATAGGGGGCAATGTTGCAATATTCTGCCCCACTAAGCATGATGAGTGGTGCTCCTGGACAAAAAGTATAGTAGCTAAAACTTGTGCCCTCGCCATGCACTGCTAATTACCTCACAGATTATATCACTCATGACATGTTCTATTACATTATAACTAACATCCCTGCATTTTTTGAAATTACATTGTTGATGACAACTATGTGCTTGGCTGGGGAGTGAGACATAGTTACTTTTGGACACAAGTTATAGCTACATTTTCACCAAACTATAATGTCCCTTTAACCCTTGGGTTTTTTCACATAAAATATATTTTACTCCAAGCTGGTCCGTTGTATCTGGCACAGCGGTGCGCTTTTTGCTTCAGTGGTGCATCAGCTCATGCAGCAGGACAATGATGCTCCTATTTTGCAAACTTGTGACTGTTTTCTGTTAACAAATTGAGACACAATATGAACCTTATGCCACCAATATTTAGCAGGTGTGCTATTATGCAGTCTACTGATGAAATAATAATAAACCCCACAGTCAACATCATACTCTCAGCCTGTAAGACGTAGATGAGGTTGAAAATCAACCACCACATTGCTTTCACCTGGATCATTTTTTCGAGCAAAAATTATAGTCCTACATATGATGTCAATCTTGTCAAGCCGACCAGTTTTGTCATCATGCCACCATAAGACAGCACTGTTAACTGCTTGCAATGGCACCTTGTTGTGCATATGCTTAGTAAAGGTGCAATATAGCCCACACATTGCTACTATTTTCTGCTCACTGATGGGATAAATATAATAACCCAGCTCCAATGTGCAAGATACAAATGCAAATTCCATGGTAAGCTCTACCTAACTTCTGATTTGGTTCTGTACAGTGCACAAACTAAGTGCTAGTGCCATGTTGGTGGAAGCAGCTACACCACTATCGAGAGTAGACGTGGCAGATTCACTTGTGGAAAGCAAACCAACCATTGCCAACTACAATGTTTTTAGCTATGGGGTCTTTTAGGATTGTGGATGGATCCCAATTCTTTTTCTGCTTACCTACAAGGATTTCCATCAGCAGTGGCTCCTCTGCTATGGCGGAGGAACGTTGCGCCCACCTGCGCCAGCAGTGGCCACTGTAAGTCCTTTAACAACAAAAGGATAATAAACTAAGTTTATTTTCCTTTCGTTATTAAAAGGGCGGGGCATTGGGTGTGATGGAGACAAGTGCACATGTGCGCATGTGTGTTTGACTGGCCGTCTCTGGGCGCTTCCATGCAATCATAACACTGCTCTGAGCAGCATCAGGATTAGCCGCAGGGCAGGCTAAAGGCCTGTGCCTGCAGTGACAAGGGAAAGAGGAACAAGGTGGGACAGGTAAGTTTTTTTTAAAAAAATTTTTTTTATTTAATAATTGTTTTTGTTACCTCTCCGTGTGACACCCCATCCCTTTAGAGCAGAGCGAGCCGCAACTACTTTCCATGGGCATTCATAATCGGGCAATGGGGTTACAGTGAAATGTGCTGCATTCCCTCCTAGTTCATAAAGATTTTTTGTGTTGGTACAAGCCCTTGCCACACTCCTGAAGAGGCTGGAATTACAAGACAAAAAAGCATCGACTTTTCCATGTATCCTAGGAGGATGCCACATAAAGACGTGTGGAATAACAAATGCTACTACTACATGACAGGTCTTCGCTGTAGCGAGACATAATTGGTATTATTCTCTCTTAAGAGCAGGATGCTCATCAATATCTGTTTGGCTTTGGCATTTTACCTGGAGACGGGATTTTGGACTTCTAAAATTATCTGACAAAACCGGTCTTCCTTTTTCAAATTCATTTCAAAGGTTTTGTCTACCATTCACAGATAACTTTTTTTCTTCATGTATTAGTAATTATTATTTACTATATTTATGTCTGCATTGAGTTGTATACTACAGTTGGACACATACAGGAAAATGAAAAATGAAAGGACAACATTTTTGTAACATAAGCTTTGCACAAAAATGAATTGAAATTAGATAACACCATGTTTTTGTTGTTTTTTTTAAGGTAAACAGTCGAAAAATGGCATTGATTGTGTTTGGTATTTTAAAAAGCTACTTATAAGTTATTGATCGTAAATGATGGTGTCGATTAATCTATCCCACTAGCGCACCATTTTATTTGTGTTTATAGTGCCATGTTGGTGTCAGGATTTGATTGCACATGCCGCTGCTACATCAGCCTTCATATTTCTATACTTTTAAAAACTGCTGTAAGAAAGTGAGTTATTATTTGGGATAGTGGGTAGTTGCCCACCTCAAGGAATAATAACACTATCCTATCAGGATATCCTATCAAAAGTCACTAAATTAAGTTGAGCTTAGCTCCTTGGTAGCTGTGGCACACACATAGCAGGCAAGCATAACTCTAGATAATGTGAAAAGTATTTATGCAGTCCCAAAACATCAATAAAAATAAAAGACCAATCAATAAAATTTGACACCGAATTAGAGAAATAGAATACGTTTTAACAAACAAAAGGACATAGAAATATCAGTTTTATGTGAAAATAGTGGCAGCAGTGCTTAATATGTGCTTGTTGTTTCCGGTGCTGAGCACCGGCACTTATTTTTGAGGTCCGGGGCTTATTCTTTTGCCTCAAGCATTTGCTGCGAGCAAAAGGTACATATGGGAAAGACGGAGGAAGAGAAAAACGAAAAAGCGTCACAAAGGGAGAAAGTAGAAAGCTGCAGGAGTGAGCTGAAGGGGCAGGGAGGGGCTTTATATGGATTGAAGAGGCCCGAGATGGCTTCAGGATCACGCCGCCTGCAGAAGCCGCATGTTTAAGAGGAGGACTTTGAGCACCGGCACGTTTTTATTTACAAATTAAGCACTGAGTGGCAGTAAGTGTTACTTATCAGTTCTCTGAAATGGAGCTACATTTTTTCCCACGGAACAAGGAGGCAGGCCGTATCCAAAGTGGGCTCTACAGGGTTGGTTAACTTTTTACTGAGGGCCTCCTGAAAGAGATTTGCTGTTGAGGTGAAGCTCTAAGCAGAATTAATCTGGTTCTTCAGCCCAACGAAGTCGCTCCTTTGCAGGACAGGTTCTGGTGGGTCTAATGGGCCCATAGGAGAATCAGGCAGTGACCAGTGGACTGGTTGGAAAGGGCAGTGTGGGCCAGTTTCTTGGTTGCTTGTGGGCCTGTTTTGTAGTTTACTTCCCTGATATGTCCTGATATTAAAACAAAAATGATCTGCTTTTGGGCTTGTTTTAAAGTTGACTTCCCTGTCACTTTATCTGCTGCAGTTCAAATCCATGCAGCCTTCTATATCTTGCAAAAACACCAGCATAGCATGTCTTCACAAGTTACAAAAAAGCCCCAATTTGCAAACATGCACCAATTTTTTTTAGCTTTCTCAACCCTTTAACTGCTGACCCCTGCCCCAAGGCTGAGCCATTATTTTGGCTATTTGGGAAAGTTAGGGCTCTAGGGCTTAGGGCTCTATAACGTTTTTCCACATAAAGTATTCTGGACAAATTTGAGTCTTTTTTTCCAACATACTGGGGATTCTAAAGGTATGGAGGGCACCAACTAGATAAAATATAGTTACATTTGCAGTTTTTTGGGAAACACGAACTTTGATTAAAAAACATTTTTCTCAAATATCCCAAATGGAAAGTTCTGAAATCAGGGGGGGGGGTCACAAACTTTCCTCCACCTAGCATTCCCTCAAGTCTATTGTTAAAAATAGTACCTCAATTTCGTGAGTTGACCTAGTGCCTGTGGCAGGAAACAGCCCAAACCAAAACATTGATACATCACATTTTTCCTTCCCAAAACTGACCCTTTTTTGCAAAGCGGGTAGCTGTGTATTTTGGGTCATAGCTCTGTTGGTACTTATATAAACCTAGCAAACGTGCATATTTTCAAAAGTCTAGAGAACTAGGGGAGTCCAGAGGTGTTTGATGTGCCTGTCTGTCACTAGGTAATTATACCCAGAAGTCCTTGCAAATGTCACATGTTGGTAAAGTAAACATATTTTCCTCACATTTCTGTAATAGAAATTTCTGAAATCTATGGGGAGCCACACGTTTTGAACCAAATGTTACCCACTAAGAACAGTACCCAAGAGCCAAGAGACAATCACACAAAAGGTCCTAAAGCCTTATGTTGGTAGATAAGCAATAGGGTTGGTTGCAGTGTTTGGGTCCCTGCCCTGGCACCACCCTTGCATACATGTGAACCACAGACATTTTTGAAAAGCTAGACAACCAGGGGATTCTAGGTTGGTTTGTCTTCCATGGATCCCATGAGGTTTTCTTACCCACAATTCCATGCACACCTCAAACGTTTCCTGAAATCACATATTTTCCTCACATTTCTGTGATGGAATAGAAGTCCCCTCACAAGGGCTCCCATTCACCTTGATCTGTTCATGTTGTTGGTACTAGTCCCAGCCACACAAGTGGTGCAGTCTTTTTATTGGTACAAGTGTTTTAACGTTCAGAGTTAGGAATTTTGGGGATTCCAGAAGTTTCCATCACTGAAATGTAAGGAAAATGAGTGATGCCTGTCAAATCCCACCAATTGGAGTGTGGCAGGTTTTTTCTGGCATGGCGCTCCAGAATGGAAAGTTGAGTGAAGCATGATTTGCTGTTCCCTAGCTTGATTTCCAGTCACTAGGAGGACATTTGGTGAGGTTTTTCTAAGAGGAATGGTCGCAACTGTTTGAGGTCAGAAAGCTGCTGCTCGAGTAGAAAATCTACTCAAGTGCAGCAAAATCAACTTGAACAGCTTCCTCCACATGGTGCCATTTATTCTTATTCTTGAGTGTAGAATTAGCTCCTGGTGCTAAATCACAGCATGAGCAGCACGGTGTGCCTATTTCTACCCATTGGTGAAACTCCACAGAATATCACAGAGTTTTTATATAACTCCATAGCATTCCGCTTAGTCACAAATCTGCGAGCTCCGTCCCCCCCTAATTTTTATACCCTGGTCTTTCGGAAGACCAGTTCTTTGAGAAGGTGGGAGAACCTTCTGGAAAGGTACTTTGAAGTGTATGACATTTCCTGACTCCTCTGCCCCGGCTCAAAGCTGGCTGCAGTGAGAATACAGGGTTGTTAGGCTCTTTGTGTAAAGGCAGAGCGCAGGCTATTCAGGTGTAAGGAGGGCTGTGCTCAGCTCTACACTCCCCCCATTTTGCCAACAGATGTCCCATTGAGGCACACCTAATTCCTCTATTGCATGACTGTTTGTGAGGAATTCACAAAGTCTAGCTGTCAGCTACACCCAGTTATGTGACCCAAGACGGGCTATAGAAACAAAGGAGTAAAGGCAGAAAAATGGCAACGTTCCAAAAGTTATGCCATTTTCACAATCTTAATGAAAAATCTGACTTTACCAGTAAAGACTGTTTATCATTACATTTTCATTGGTACCAAACATGATATATCCACCTGTTCCCAATTAGGAAGTGCAGCTTATTAAATGAAATAAAGAATCCTTAATGTTATTCTATGGGAGGATTAAGCTTAACAGAACTGAAAAAATAATTTAGGAGCTTTTCACTACCACAGTATGTAAACGTAAACAGAAGTAGACTAACCTTTTAATCACACAGCATCCTGCCATATCAGCTGCCTAAGGTTAAACGTAAGGGTGACATATATGCAATAAAAGGGGAGTGTAAGGCTTGGAAAAGAGGTTTAAATGCCAGGTTGACATGCAGAGAGCCACTGTGTCCAAGCTGCAATGGCAGACATGGGGATTGTTTTAGAGGGCTACTAGAGAGTGTAGGAGGCTGGCCCTCTATGTAGTGTGCAAAGCTAGGCACACTGGGCAGGGGGTTCAGGCAACCACATATTGGTTTCCAGACATAAAAATCAGACCACCTAATTCTCCAATTTTTGAGGTAGCTAGTCGAGCAGTTAGGCCAATCCAGGAGATGTACTAAGCACGTGCTGTACTCACAGTATGAATCATGCACCACACGCTCAATGAATACCTCAAGACCAAATTTATAAAAATACTTCAGATGTTTATAGAGATTTTAAGACAAAGATGGTCAAGATATATTAAGTACTTTTTAAGTTATGATTTTTCAAAGTTTTAATAAAGTTAGTCTTTCTATGCGTAATTACGTACCATAGGAATCAATGGAAGGCCACCTGTAAAAATGCATATAAAATCACACAGTTGAGTTAGCAGTCTCTTCATTTGCAGAATGGTCGATGAGGGTTGTGGGCACACTGTGCCAGCTGGAGACCTCAGACGGCTCCTGATTCCGGCGGGAGCAGAGCTGAAATGTCTCTTGGCACAGGCACAGGGCCATTTGGAGGGGACACTTAGAAAAGGAGGTGGTTTGCAAATTTAAAGGTGGTGCCTTAGGGTCCTCTTTGGGCTGTCGAGGTCATAAGGGGTTAGGCACCCATGGCACACAGCTGGTTCTGCATTGCAGAGCTCAGGGCGGCCAGATGCAGGGTGAGCTAGAGGTCTTCAAGGCTGGGTGCACTGGAGCCTTTGGAGCTGGAGGTACGTCTTCTTCCTGGGGCCTTGCAGGACGATGAGGGTGCTCTGATTGGAGGGCTGGGGTGTTCCTGTAGTCCCTTGACTGGGGCTTCCTCCTGGTCCAGTTGCAGTTCTGGGAGATCTGCTTTTGCAGTAGTCCGATATGCACTGACCAGTACCTAGGGTATTAACACAAGTCGGCCACGGGAGGGAGCAGTGCCACCAAAGTTGGCACACTTGTGGGTCTTGTCTGGGCTGTTGGTGTTTTGTCAGGTCTGGCTGCATCTTCTGGTTGCAGAGATATGGGCCGGTTAGTGAAGTGACCCTCACTGGTTTGGTTGTTCTTGCTGGGTTCGTTCAAATACTGAATTCGGTGGGCGTTTTAGGGGAAACCTGGTTGTGTCCAATGAGACACTTACCTTTGGGTGGCTACACCCACTATATTGACCACTTCCTGTGGGAAAGGTCACTTCCCTGAACCTAATTAGCTATTTTCTTCCATTCCAAGATGGAGGAAATTGAATTTGAGGGTCCACCTCGCAGTCAACACCTTAGGGGTGGTGCATGCAAGGTGAGGCCACTCCTCCTACCCTTTGTTAGGTTTCCCGCCCTTGCTCCCGCCAAAAGTAGGGGGTTTCCAGCTGCTGCTAGGGGTTGAGTTTCAAGGATGGTAAGCCCTTTGAAGCTCACAGCCAGGACAGTTCACATTCATGAGAAAGGGTATTGTCTTACAAACCGGAGAGGCAGGCCTCTCCCCCAAGTTTTGTATATTTGCTGTCTGGAAATGGCAGCTGGATACAACCAGTCAGCAACCATGCCAGGTTAGATTAGCTTTTGCAGGGGGCACATCTAAGGTGACCCTTGGGTACATTTTGGGATAAATTCAATACTGGTACCAGTTTGGATTCATCATTCTGGGTTGGTACCAAACAATCCAGGCCATCATGTAGCTGGGAAACTCATGTTTGACCAGCGTCCAGCACATGCATTAAAATGGCTGTTATGTTTACTCACTATGTTGCAGGTTTGGTAAGGACACAGTGGGGGGCATACTGCTCATGCAACTATGCCCTCCCATGTAATATGGAGCACCCTGCCTTAGGGCTATAAGGCCTGCCATAGGAGTGCCTTTCCCATAGTAAATGCAGTGTATGGTAGACAGGCACACAGACATTGTGCCATGTCGTGTTTGAGTTTCAGGTTTGCACCAGGATACTCAACCTGCAATGGCAGTGCTGGGTGCATCTGGATGCCTGGCCCTAGAGGGTGGCACAGTCAGTGTTGCTGCCCTCAGGAGCCTACCCATAGTACCTCATGCCCCTGGACACCTAGGTGCCCCTCTACTAGGGACTTATTGTGGTAGCTAAGGGTGTATCCAATTGTTCCAATGCATCACAACAGATTTAGGGAAAGAACTCTGGCCCAGGGAACTTGGTTAGCAGTGGCCCTGGGCACTACAATTTCAAGAACACTTCAAATCAGGCAAAAAGTGGGGGGATAACCATGTCAAAAAGAGACCCTCTCTCACACAGGGGGTATCAACTAAGTGCAGCAAGCCCACTGATAGCATTAAATTTAGAGGCCCTGGGTGTACAGTATACCACTCTATAAGGGACTCATAAGTGAATTATATATGTCAATTAAGTATATCCCAATTGAACCATGTTTATGGAAGTGAGCACAATCACTTTAGCACTGGTTTCGCACTGGTAAAGTGCACAGGGTCCTATGGCCATGAAAACAAAATCTAGCAAAAAATTGGATGTATGTAGGCAAATGTTTGAGAGAAGGCCACACTAAGGCTGACAGGTCTAACAGGCACACCTTTTATTTTGGTGCCCAGGTCTATTTCCAGCCTAAGTTCAACCCTGCCAGGTTCTCCAGTCATTGGAAGTCAGACTTTTTCTATTACTTAAAACTTTGCAATGGTAAACCTGTCTTTTGTCAGCTCTTCATCTAAGCTCCCAGACTTCAGGGGAGCTATTAGAGCCTCAAGTCTTGTATCAGCAAGGGTGCTGTGGAGGGATCAGTGCAAGTCCAGTTGTTACTACGCAAATGGTCATCCAAGAAAAAATGTTTCTTCAGCTTGGTTCATCCCTTCAGCAACACAGACGTTTATCCAACTGACCCTTGGAGTCCATGTCTTTGCCCTGAATTTAAGAGGGAACAGATCAAGTCTTTCAGGGCTCCTCCTAGTTTGCAGCACACAGGGTGCAGACCTCTTAAAATCTTCCACAAGTCCAGTAAGTGTTCTGAGGAAGGAGCCTTCATTTTTGGTTTGTAGCAAGCTGTGGGTGACTGCTGGCCCATCTCTAACCAATGGAGTACAAGTTACAAGGGTATGCCTCACCTACCTTTTCACCAGTTCCTGTTTGTCCTATTGCAAACCATCCCACAGTGCACCTAACTCATAAAATCCATGATGAATGAATGCTTCTTACCTTGTGTAGATCCTTTGTAACCTTAGAAGTGTGGCCAGTGAAATGAGCAGCCCTCATCTCTATGTCCACTCTGAAGTGGTTGTGGGTGCAACTTCCATCCCACTGGGTTTGGAGCAGGCCTGGCTGATGTCAACTCTGGATACAAAGGCTGGTTTTCCCCCCAGGTTTCATTTTACATTTACTTGTGAAAGGGGAGTCCTCAGCATGCTCCTTTACAAGTCAAGGAAGGTTTCAGGTACACCCCAATTGTCTGTTCTGCAAGAGGAAAACACTACTTCCTACATCCAGTCAAATGTCCCTGCTGGGGGAGCAGCTTTCATACTCATTATGGTCAAGCACTGGCAGACCAGCTGTCAGTACGTGGGGGGGGTGTGGTGGGGGGGGCTCAGGCCCTTATGTTTTATTATATTGATTTGTAGATTACACTGATCACCCAAGAGGGTATCAAGGGGGGTGGGCAAGGTATGTAGGCGTGTGGTCTAAAGGTGCTTATATGAAGAACCAGATTGTCAGCTTCTTGTGGAACTCATAAGTGAGGAGGAGGCTCTGGTGTGTTGAGGGAGGTTGTTCCATGTCTTGAGTGCAGTGTAGGACAAAGAGCAACCTCCAGTTTCATTTTTGTGGATGCTGGCATGAGTGCAAGTAAAAGTGAGACGGAGCATGGGTGTCTAGTTGGTTGGTGAAATTGTATGCAGCTGTCATGTATTCTGGTAACCTGTTGTGCACAGCATGAGAAGTTTGATTTGTCTACACTTGTGAATGGGGAGACAGTGAAGCTTCTTGAAGTATGGTGTGATGTGGGTGTGGCATGGGAGGTGAAGGATGAGTCTTGCGACTGGATTCTGTATGGTCTTGAGTCTGTGTAGGAGCTGTTTGGAGATTGCAGCATAGATAGTATTGCTGTAGTCCAGCCTGCTGGTGATGAGTGTTTATGTGATGGTCTGTGTGATGATCTGAGCAACCATTTGAATATCTTTTGCAGCATGCATAGGATGTTGAGGCACGAGGTGAACACTGTGTTGACTTGAGCTGTTTGTTGTGCTTGTCATCTAGGATGATCCTTAGATTTGTTGTGTGGTCTGTGAGTATGGGCGATGGTCCTAGATCCAATTCCACCAGGTGGAATCCCATGGAGAGGTTATATTGCCAAAGCCCAGTTCTTCTTTCTTGTCGGAGTTGAGCTTCAGGCAGTTGGTTCGCGTACAGTCGCTACCATGGTTATGGTGTTGGTGAAGTTGGGCCTGGTGATGCTTGTCTCATCCATAAGGTAGAAGATGAGTCGTTGGCGTACCACTGGACCACTGGACCATGCAGCAGCTGATGCACGACTGAGCCGACGTACTGGATAGGGGACAGGACTTGCTTAACTTGTTGTGTATAAAGGTTGCAGGGCTCAATTAGTAACTTTTGGTTTTGTGTTGTACAATATTAATTTTTTTTCTAATAGTGTGCTGCTCACATTCAGAAGTAAGTTAAGTTTACATTATGAATGTTATGTGATCCAGCTTGAGCTAGCCAGGTACTCAGCAATACCGTACTCATCCACGCTCTCTTGGGCTTATTATTTAAGAAGCCATGCAGACTCATCTGTCCTGTCACTGAGGTAGTGGTAGTAGTAATATCAGTGAGTTAGTATTCTCTGTGCCTTTCTTTATGTAACTCATACAGTTCCAACATACCATTGATGTGTAGTATGCATCTATGCATTGAAAAGGGACACCGACTTGGCCTATCAAAGGAGGTTGAGAAGCAAAATCATTTGTTGCAATGCATTAGTAGTTCCAAATGTAGTTTAGGTTTTAGGAAGTTAGGAATAGGGATTAGGTTTAAGAAATCAACTCAATACTGGTACTATTGGTGATCTGATTTACAAAAGTACAATATTACTGTGTTTGCCTCTCAAAATCTTTTTGGGGAGAATAACTGTACAACTAAACTACTTTTTTATCTTCTTTATTTCCTACATCAGCACCGAAGGGCAAGAGGGCTTCTAAGGTGGGTGAAGGGGCTGCCACCACAACTGCCAAAATGGGTGAAACTACCACCAGCTCGTGGCCGATGGTACTGCTCTACTCAGTAATTCCTGTTATAAATATTTCCCTAACTTTTACCTCCTCCCACTATTAGAATAATTTGACCTGGTATAGTTTTATCAATTGTTTGCAACTCCTCTATCTAATGATTGTTAAATTCGTGTTATTCCTACAGTATCTTTTTTTCTATACTTCATATTTCTGTAGATGACTTCGTGCTGTCCATAGTACTAGTCTGTATCTTTATTCTTTGTTAGTATGCTCTCTCTCTCCCCTTATATATCTTGTGGTGTTGTAGGACTAAGAGAACTGATTTTTGGTTCTCTACTGTGAAGATTGCAGGCCCAAGTAGGCTAACATTCACCACGCATGTTTGATGAGAAGGTTTGTTTTATTCTTGTTCATGGTCAAACAGTTAAAACAAGAGAGTGGCCATAGTCATGGTGGACCCCCCCAATGTTGTGTTATAATTTATTTATACAATATACTAGTTATTTCCAAACAGAGCGGCATGGCAGGAAAGTATTCAGTCCCATTGAATTTGCCAACTAAGACCATATGTCCTTCATTGACCATTATTCCTCCCCTTCACATCATAGCTCTGTCCCTCTACTATGAAAGGTTTTGGTTGGCTTGAGTACCTGACTTTGCTGACATTGTAAACCAACATCTTCTGAAAGTGATCATTTTAGAAGAAGATACTGCTAATCGAACTGTAGTGAAGTATTTTGGTTGTATTTTTGTTTTGTAAAATGATAAGGGGAGGTGTAGCTGACATATAAAATGTGTAATGTTTTCTCTAGCTGCACAGACCACCAGTGCCGAAGTCAATGGCAGCGCCAGTGCATTAGAGGTGGCAGAGGAGGTGGATTAAAGGGGAGTTCCAGCAGTTGGTGTTAAGTCACTTTACTTGCTTACGGACAAATTAAGTATACTCACTCTTTTTGTTTATCGGCAGGTAACCCACCCATCATCATTCATCATCTCCCTGCCCCAGGCATTTCACAACACATGACCTAACTGCAGCATGTTTCAATTCAGTACTGCAGTGCTGGCTATGTCTGCTTCCGTTAAAGCAGAATTTAGTTTAGTTTTTAAAGGTTTCAAACCAAAAACAAGGTGGAATTCCTAGTGCCCACTTTGTCACCTCACTCATTTATTCTTTCCTAAGTTCTTTCCAGCCTACCAAAAATATTGAAAAATCCATTTGTGGCATGTGACATATTTCTCTGGGCAAGTGATTTATGAATATATGTTCCATAACTGATTTACGTTAGTTCAAATTTTTTCCTTTTGGGATTCATCAACTACAGTGAATGAATAGGCCAAAACTTAGCACATGATGATTAATGACATCCTTCTCTTCTTCTATAGCAAACCCTCTACCTACCTTAGTCCCTCAAACTCACCCAGCAGTAGAGTAAGATTCCTTACTGCCAAGCAAATGTATTTATTGAAAATAATTTGTGGTAGAGGGAGAGGCCAGCGAGTAAAGTGAGACTAAGTGACTGATTTAGAGTTTGGTGAATGGAATACTCTGTGATGAGCCTGCCAAATAAAATCAATATCCAATTACTTCACAGTTTTTTCATCATAAATGTTACTGCAAGTATTACATTGATATTATCAATGATCTTATCAAAGAAATCCTGAGTGCGGTAATTTGTAGAGTAATTAGCGGTGCATGGCGTGGTTGCAAATGACAGGTACCTTAGGGCACGAGTTATAGTTACTTGAGATAACTTTAACTTGAACATGTGAATGTCTATGGTTTGGTACACTTAAAATGTGAGCCTAACTAAAATGTCCCTGTAACCTTTATTTTTTTAAGTGTCTTTTTTAAAATTCTATTTCCTAACTATAATGTCCCTGTAACCTTTGGCTTTTCAGTGAATTTCTACAGTTTGTGTACTGTAAACTAATTTTCATTACTATAAGCTAATCTAACCACCACTGCACATGGACTTTGGCTGCGGTCAGGCCCTGCAGCTAGCCCCTATGGCAACCCAACCTTGTGCCCTGCACTTCCTTTGGCTGCGCACATCAGGGGTTGATTGCAGGGCTTACCCTGGGGCCAGGCCCTGTGGCCAACCCATTTAACAAGCCAGTCCCACACAGCCACCTTCCCCAGGCCGGTTTCAGCCCCAGGGACTTCATCCCCAGGACCCCCTCCAACTTTGCATTGAGCCCCAGGGAGGTAGTGGTCCCCAGGGCTGCGGGGCTCTGAAATGGACACTCTTTCATTTTTTTCATATTTGCCCCATGGAGGTGATGGACCCTGTGGCTGCTGGGGAACAAAAGCGCACCCCACATTTAATTTGAATGTGTACCCTGGGGAGGTGGTGGTCCCCAGGACTGTGGGGGGGGCTCCCCACATTTAGGGTGGCAGTCCCTGGGGCAGTGGGGGATGGTTGGGGACCCCCTCACATTTGATTTGAATATGTGCCCCAGGGATGTGACAGTCGGGGCTGTGGGAGGAGATGGCTTCCCCCGCATTTTCCAAATACATTAGCCCCGGGGAGGTGGCGGTCCCAACATGGGCTGTGGAGAGCCACAAGGCCCCCCACATTCAAAATATAAATGCCCCCAGGAGCCGGTCCTCCTAGAGGCTCCATTTCAACATGGGTAGGAGCCTGCGCTTCTTTTGTTAAAACATTTCAGTGGATCCATGAATCCACCGTGACTTTCACCAACAATGTTTAAAAATGCTTTTATGAACTGGGGAGGTTTGCTATGAGACCCCCACCACCAGAGCTAAGGGGTCAGGGTGTCCCTACCCTGGCCCCCTTTCTGTTTGTTGACAGTTATTTTTAGACTTGGCTGAAGCTGAGTCCCAACATGACGGCCAACACTTCCTTCCTGAAGTGTTGGCAATCAATCAGATCTCAGTGCAAGATCAGGAGGGGACGCAAATCCTTCTCATCCCTAAACATACAAATTTGGATTTATTTTATTTAATTTCTTTGACACTATTGAGCAGATTTACACCAAATAACAAAAAGGGAGCTTTCTGGACCAAGAGCTATCTTTCTGCCAAATTTGGTGTAACTCCGTCCAGTGCTTTGGGTGCTATCTCTGTTCAAAATCCCTGAGGAAAAATGAATGGGGAAAATGCATTGTGGGACCCCCCTTTTTCTCGGCCCCTGCTTGATGGATCACCCCAAAACTTTCTAGACAGATGCTAAAACATTAACTATAAAAGGAATGTTGGATAAAGCACTATGGAGCTCAACATGGTAGGACTGAAGCTCAGTAAGTTCCACACCCATAATTACTGTTCCAGATTCTGACTGCTAATATCATATGTTGGATATACATGCAAAGGCAGGATCTGTGGAGTTGACCCCTATGGTTATGTTATAAAAGTAACTGAAAGACAATACTCACAGTGGATAAGAAACACCACCAAGGTTGTCAGCTGAGCCCATGGATCCTGGCGATCAGACAGGAACACGTAAAGCGGTAACAGTAATGGAGTAGAACTAAATATACAACAACAATAGACAGGAGCTAGAAAGGAGGAGAGCTTCACAGTAAGGAAGGGAAAACAAGATGCACTCTTTGCAGAAAGCAGGTAAAAGAAATACAAGGTAACTTGAAGCAAGCGAGCAGGAAAACAGCAACCTAGGAACTGGAACAAGGAAATGAGAAGAAGGGCAAGGGCTGGGTAAAGGGAAAAACAGAAGGAAATGCTTCAAGGGAGCACTAAAAGTGCTGGTTCAGGGATAAAGGAAACAAGGTAGCACTATAGGCAGTGCTAATTCATGGAATAGCTGAGGCTCAGGAGTCAAGCAGCATTGCAGGGAGTGCTATTTCAAGATCAAGGATTTGCTAAAGCTCTGGAAGGATAGCTACAGCTCAGAAACCAGAAATAACTATGGCTCAGGAAAAAAGCAACTAAGAATAACAAAAGTTCAGGAAACAAGGGAGGAAAAATTAAGGCACAGGAACAAGGAATAACTATGGCTCCGATAGTTCAGGAAACAAGGGTTGGTCTCACTGGAGAACAGCTACAATGACCAATACTGGGTTAAAGGGAGCTGAGGCTTAAAAGGGCTCATAGTAATCACATGCTCAGGTGTGAGCAAGCTAGCAGCAGCCAGCTACAGGTGTGGTGATTTTCTCCACCCATTCTTGGCCTGCAGGTGTGGAGACGAAGCAGTGAGCAGGGGATTCTAGGTAATGGAGTTCCAAGCATGAGCAGACGGCTTTCACAAAATCCAGCATGGATTGGGAATGGAGGGAAATTTGCAAATACCATCCAAATGGCTGGAAGTCAGGATATGCATGCAGGGGAAGGTCTGGAAGCTTATTAGAGCATTGGAAATTCTCACAAATTTGTGCCCCTGGTGATGGGCAGGAGAGTGTAGTGAGAGAATCATGACACTGACCAGAAAAAAATAATAGAGGAGTTTGACATATATTTGAGCCAGCGCAATACCTAGTATTTACCAGATTAACATACCTCTCTTCAGTTCACTGGACTGAGTAGGCCTCTTAGAGTCATCATCATGGTGATTTGGTTTCCCTTTGAAGAAGATAACTTCCTACTTTTGGATGTTGAGGTAGACCCGTGCTAAGTCCTAACTCCAAGTAATGAATCAGTCTGACTCCCAACTCAAATGTGATCGAACTGTAGTGCACTGCTGTTGATAGACAAGAAGGGCAATAGAATATGAGCATTTTTTACATATTTGTATTTATTTACTAAACTAACTGGTCTGGTCTCTGAAGAATCAGAAAAAAAGTACAACAAGGACTGGACCATGCAAGTAAATCTGCCTAAGTGTCAAAGGGCGAATCATTTTCAGGCAAAATCATCCATCATCCCCCAAACATTGCAAATCATCAAAATGAAGTTTGCAGATTATTCGTTGAATACGCTCCCTCACTGTCTGCCACCATATGAATTATCAATCATCACTCACAATCACTCAATAATATATCACTCATTGGTGCAATAGTTACCTTTTCCAATTTAAGCCCAATGGTACACAATTGCATTTCCTCTTTGATGGCGGAAACACATTGGCAATATGAAAGTCTTGTAAATTAAATGATCTTTACTGGGACAGCCTTGCTAGGGAATGCACAAAAAATAGAAGAATAGCCTTGGGATGGAGGCTGGCAGAGTCTCCAATTCCTTGAAGAGGATGGGGAGGCTTCTTCACTGCACACTGGTCCAACTTCAATCTGGTCATACACAAGCTCAAAATTGTGGGGATGCATAAGTCAGGCACAAGCAAAATATATAGGCCCTCATTACAACCCTGGCGGTAAATGCCACCTACCGCTGTGCTGACGGCTGCCAACGTACCGTGACGGCAG
Source organism: Pleurodeles waltl (assembly GCF_031143425.1). NCBI lineage: Eukaryota > Metazoa > Chordata > Amphibia > Caudata > Salamandridae > Pleurodeles > Pleurodeles waltl. Next base: position 1,074,209,237 of record NC_090437.1, read on the forward strand.
TGGTATTCCGCTACAGGTATTGTGACCAACACTGCGAAATCCACCACTAGAAAGACACCCACACAAGTCCGCCAGAACAAAGGTCAGTGATAAACTGGGGATAGCCAAACCCACACAGTTACGCCAACAGGAATACACCCACAGTATCACGACCCATGAATCACTGCAGCGGTCTTTCAAACGCGGTAAACCATTGGTGGTACACACTGCTGCACTCAAAATACACACACATTTACAAAACAGCACCAGATTGGCCAATTCAAACCACACACACCTGACACATATACACACACCACACCCACACACTCACAGCACTATAAAACACCCACCCCCATTACCCACCACCCCTTACAGTGAAAAAAACGATAGCACACAGAGAGAGACAAGGCAGGAGCACCCACTCAATCAGAGGCACAGAACACCATCACCCATACACCATCCACGCACATCACAGCATACAGCACAACACATCACCCCACACATCACCCCACGCATCCTCAAACATATCACTTGCACTACATCCATGGCACCCCGAAGACACCCCAGGTTTTCAGAGGAAGAGCTAAGGGCAATGGTGGAGGAAATCATCCAGGTAGAGCCACAGTTTTTCGGATCACAGGTGCAGCAGACGTCCATAGCTAGGAGCTATGGCGGCGAATAGTGGACAGGGTCAATGCCGTGGGACAGCACCCAAGAACCAGGTGCAGCAGACAATCATCGCTAGGAAGATGGAGCTATGGTGGAGAATCATGTATAGGGTCAACGCCATGGGACAGAACCCCAGAACAAGGGATGACATCAGGAAGAGGTGGAACGACCTGTGGGGGAAGGTGCGTTCTGTGGTAGCAAGACACCTGGTAGCAGTACATAGGACTGGCGGTGGACCCCCACCTCCTCCCGACAACTAACAACATGGAAGGAGCAAGTCTTGGTGATCATGCATCCTGAGGGCCTCACAGAAGTAGCAGGAGGACTGGACTCTGGTAAGTCAAATCTTTACTATTATATCCCCCACCCTAGCTGCATGCCATCACAAACATCTACCCCTACCCTCATACCCAACACCACAACACCTCACAGATGCCCCACTTTCACAACCCACACATTCCAATACCAAGCCCTGCATGTGACAACAATGCATGGACACCCATCACAGACCTGCTTGGACACCGATCACCAAAGCATGTCCAGTAGAGAGACTCAGCCAGGGCACACAATCACCACTCACACAAGGGTCAAGGCGATTATGCAAGCACTGGAGTAGAGGGAAAATCACCCATTCCACAAGATGGCAACCACAGATACAATAACTATGCATTTACACCCCAACAGGACCCCTACCCAACGTCACTGGACAGGAGGTGTCAGCCATATCCAGTCCCCCCACAGAATAGGCCCACAGTGACAACAGCAGCTCTGCACGCCTGGATCAAGATGACCAGCCCAGCCCATCAGGGACCTCTGGACAGTCGGTTCCCCTGCCACAGTCCCAAAACACCAATGAACTTCCCTCCTCAGGAAACACCATCACAGCACCCACCCAGTGGGCCCATGCCACTGTCCCCAGGACACGTCAATCAGCAGTGTGTCCACCACTACAGGGACCCCAGGCAAACCCACTAACTCAGGACAATCACGGACCTGGCGTCAGTGGGCACACGGTTCAGGGGACAGAGGCACAGGACAACAGGGAAGCTGGGAGGAGTGCTGTGCGACAGGGGGTTACTGTTCTAACTAATTAATAGGACAGGCCCGGGGAACCCACTCTCCACGAGGCACTCTCCAACATCATGGGAGCATACCACCATTCCCAGGAGACCATGGGCATGGTACTGGCCAAGTTTCAGGAGACCCAGCGGCTGCAGGAGGAACAGTACCTGGGGATCAGGGAGGACTTGAAGTCCATTAACACCACCCTGGTCACCATAGCAGGGGTACTGGCAGGCATGGCCAACACCATGAGGGTGACAGTGGCATACCACCGGGCCACTTACACCAGCCCAAACGATGAGCAGCCCTCCACATCTGCCGGCGCTAGTGGACAGGAGGTCCCGCCACAGGACCAACAGGCCACCAGCACCCCACCCCCTGCAGAAGGAAAACCACCCCGCAAACGGTCCCTGTGATCCAGGCAGAAGACAGAGAACATTGCCAAGACCCCCGCCAGTAAATAAGACTCTCCTGAATGTCACCCTTTTGTCCCGCCCTGTCCACCTTGAACTGCCATTGCTCCCCTTCCCACGCCCCCTTGGACAATGCACTTGTGATCCACATAGACTGGACTCTACCCTGAACTTCCTTCCACCATCAGCCCAGCCCCTTGCACCACCCACTCTACTTATGAGCACCTAAATAAACACCCTTAGAACAAATACCAATCTGGACTCTGTCAAATGTTTCAAATATGTATTAGTGCAACATTATCAAAGCATTGCAACTCAAAAGTACAGTGAAATATACTTTAGGATGACCTCTAGTGGGCAGCAGTACACATAGCAGGAGCCAGAGTGGGGCACAGAGATCTGAAAATGGAGATGCCAAAGAGTACAGTCAGTGGCCAACAGATAACTGAAATGTTAAGTGAAGTTACAGTGTCTTACCTGTGTGTCACTGGAAGTACAGCCGAATAACTTTGGTTCTGTTGTCAACATCTTCTTCCTCTGCCTCCTCTTCCTCACTGTCCACAGGCTCCACTGCTGCCACAAGACCATCTCCAGGCACATCCTCCTGCAGAAAAGGCACCTGGCGCCTCAAGGCCAGGTTGTGCAACATGCAACATGCTACAATGATCTGGCACACCTTCTTGGGTGAGTAGTACTGGGAGCCACGTGTCAGATGGAGGCATCGGAACCCGGCCTTCAGGAGGCCGAAGGTTCTTTCTATAATCCTCCTTGTACGCCCATGTGCCTCATTGTAACGTTCCTCTGCCCTTGTCCTGGGATTCCTCACTGGGGTCAGTAGCCATGAGTGGTTGGGGCAACCAGAGTCACCTGAAAACATCATGGGACAACTGTCAGACACACACTAACCCTTAGGGACAACCCCATACCCAGACACCTACTCATACTGTGTGGGGACCTTTGGCTCACCTATCAGCCACACCCTGTGCCTCTGGAGTTGGCCCATCACATATGGGATGCTGCTATTCCTCAAGATATAGGCGTCATGCACAGAGCCAGGAAATTTGGCATTCACATGGGAGATGTACTGGTCCGTCATCTGGACATTCATTGAGTGATAGCTTTTTCTATTCCTGCAAACTTGTTCATTTCTCCGGGGTGAGAACAAATGCCACATGTGTACCGTCAATGGCACCAATGATGAGGGCATAAAAGTCAGCTTTCACTGTGGCCAAATCCTCCACCTGGGGGAACACGATGTAGCAGGGCAGACAACACTCTGGTCAACACATTAGAGAACATTGGCTGAGACATCCCTGATGCCATAGCCACTGTTGTTTGAAGGAACCACTTGCCAGGAAATGGAGCACTAACAGGACCTACACTAGAGGGGGGACACCTGTGGGTTGGTGGATAGCAGACATCAGGTCTGGCTCCAATTGGGCACACAGTTCTCGGATTGTGGCACGATCAAAGTCTCTAGGTAATGATAATGTGTGTGTCCTCCATTGTCGCTAGGTCCACTGGTGGTCTGTACACCGGAGGATGCTGCCATCTCATATTATGCCTCAGTGGTTGAAGCCTATAGAAGAGAACGGTGAGCAGAGGGTCATATTCACACTTATATTGCACTAATGATGATTTGTTTACTTCACAGAAACAGTATGTGAAGTCGAGAGTCCGTTTATGTGTTAGGTGCCATGCCCTGTGCCCCCCTGAAATGGCACCTGACCTGTGAGAAGGGACAAGTAGAAATGAGGTAATTGGGCTGGTGTTGCGTGCCATCGCCGTAGGCGGTCGATGACCGCCGGGCAAATTCGCATTGGTTTAACAGGAGAGGACCTACACTGCAAGTGCTGCTGTGACCTGTGTCTGGAAGCGACAATGTCTCATGTGTCTGGGGAAAGTACCCCTGCCTTCCCTGCGGAGGAGTTGAAGAAACTGGTGGATGGGGTCCTACCCCAGTACACGTTACTCTACGGTCCTCCCAGTGGGATCTGGTGGGCAATGAGTATGAAGGTCCAGATGGGAGAATAATTCCCTTTCTGCTGTCTTTTCCATGCAGGTCAGCGCCCACCAGAAAAAGGGTATTTGTTGTGCCATTGCCAAGGAGGTGTGGACCCTGGGGGTCTTTGACAGGCAGAGCTCCCACTACCACAAGAGACGGGAGGACCTGTGCGGCTGGGCAAAGAAGACGCGGAGGCCCAGCTGGGGCTGGCCTCCCAATGAGGAAGGGGTGCCCATCGCACCATTACCCCCCCAGATGTTCTGCATCCGGGCGGTGGCCTATCCGGAGTTGCATGGGTGCTTGAAGGCCTCACAGCAGCCACGAGGGGCTGAGTACAGAATCTGAAACATGACTTTGCGTGCGTTAGTAGGTACCTAGGTGGGGGATGTGGGCTGTGGGTGCCCCTAGGCCAGGGCGAACATGACAGCGTACGTCCCTTTTTGGGCAGGCTCAGAATCACTCCTACCCCAATAGTGTTGGTGGCCATCTAATCCTGGGCAGGGTCCTATGGGTTTCAGGTGTACTGCTAATGGCGTTAGGGATTGAACCCCATGGTCTGGTGCCTGTCTTAGTAACTGGTAGTGCATGGCCTAGTGCATAGGGCTGCTCCCTGTGTGTTGTGTACGCCAACAGTAATGGTGTTGCTGGCACTCACCAAGTGTATCCTCTGTCTCTCCACCCCCTTTTTGTTTTGTCACCCTGTCCTTGTGTGTATTAGCATCATCTGGCGGAGGAGCAGAGGCACCGGTGACGGAGGGAGCTGCATCCTACATGGCCCATGAGGCCAAATCCACCGAGGGTGAGGGCACCAGTGGGACGGAGGGCGAGGGGAGCACCACGATGTGGACAGGAGGGTAGACCACAGACAGCGACTCCTCCTCCGATGGAAGCTCCCTGGTGGAGGCAGACACCTCTGTGCCCACCCCAACAACAGGTACAGCCGCCACCCCCCTACCAGCACCGCCCTCCCAGTAGCCCCTCAGCGTGTTTCCCGTGCCCGCTCACCCAGGAGGGTGGGCATCTCCTTCACCCCAGGCACCTCAGGCCCTACCCCAGTCAGCCCTGCTTCCCTCAGTGAGGAGGCTATTCACCTCCTGAGATCCCTCACTGTTGGGCAGAATGTCGAGGGTGTCAAGAGGAATTTGCAACAAACAAATGCATGCCTGGAGGGCATTCAATCTGGCGTGGCAGCTCAACAGAGAGCATTTGAGACTCTGACCTCAGCACTGATGACAGCCCTTGACCCTGTGTCTAGTCTCCCCCCTCCAACTTCCTCTACCCAGTCCCAATCCCCTCAACCCCAGCCTATCCCAGGCACACCTTCAGACCAGCATTCATCCAAATCACCACTCAAAGGTGGCTCAGGCAAACATAAGCACTACACTTCATCTCACAGGCACTCACACAAACACCATCCCCATGCAGACACACCAACATCCACTACCTCCACTGTGTCCCCCCTCCTTTTCATCCACCTCCCTTCAACTGTCATCTCCACTCACACCTGCATGCACTATATCCTCATCCACTACCTCCATAACCAGCACGCCCATCACAACACACCACTCACTGGCAGTCACCACCCCCACAACCATGCACACATCCCCTGTGTCCTCTCCCACTGTGTGTCTGTGACCCCTCCTCCCAAAGTACACAAATGCAAGCACCCACCCACCCAACAGCCATCCACCTCACAACAGCATCCAGCCCATGCACCTTCACCCAAACTCACCAGAAAGACACCTCCTACAACCACTCCCTATTTCTCCACTCCCAAACCCTCTCCATCTTCCCGGCCCAGTGTGTCTAAAAAACCTTTTCCTGGCAATCTTTGACCTGTTCCCTACCCTTCCCCCATCCTTAACCTCGGGCCCGGGTGTCAAGAACCCAGCCCAGCACCACGGCCACCAAGTCGCCGTCCAATGTGGAACCTGCAACTCCCAGAGGCTCAAAGGGGGCACCCGTCAGGAAAGCCAGTGTACCACCAACCCCTGCAAAGGTTCAAACCTTACGCCACCTGCCAAGGTGAAGAAGGGGCCAGCATGCAGTAAGGGCAAGGAGCACGACCCACCCAGCAAGGCCTCTTCCAAACCTCCAGCTGACAGAGCCAAGGGTACAACAGCATCTGCCAAGGTGAGGAAGGGGAAGAAAATCGAAGGGAAGGCACTTCAGCCGATGAAGGATGCAGGTGAAGCCCTGGTGCCCACCAGCAGAACTGCCAGCACCGCCACCTGCACTGCATGCAGTACTGCCAGCAGCCCCGCCACAAGCACCGCCAGCCGCACCACCACTGCCACCACTACTATCCGCAGCAGCATCCTCAGTGGGCAGCCGTCCGAGGCTGTAGGAGAAGGGCTGGAGCCTCCCTCCACCACTGGCAGCACCCGCACCTGCACCACAGGCAGCACCGCCAGCATCCCCGTCGCCAGCACTGCCGCAAACACCGCTACCTGCACCGCTGACAGTAGGACCACTACCAGCACCAGCCGCCTCTGTGGGCGGCCGTCCGAGGCTGCAGGAGATGAGTTGGAGCCTACCACCACCACTGGCAGCACCCCCATCAGCACCACCACCACTTAGCAGCCTTAGCCGCCGCAGGATGGAGTCTAGCCCTGCCTCCATGAACTATCATGCTACTTGTTCACCGCAAATCTCGTGCCTCAGACACCCAGGTGAGGGAATGTGTACTGGCACACCCCAAGTACTGTATCACTGAGCACCAAGCCCCCTCCAGAACCAGTTTAGATATGCATCCACTCACCCTCTCCTTGGCATGATGAAGCTCTCTGCTCACCAAGCCCCCTCCATAACCAGTGGAGAAAGGCATCCACTCACCCTATCCTTGGCAGGATGAAGCACTCTGGACACCAAGACCCCTCCACAACCAGTAAAGAAAAGGCATCCACTCACCCTATCCTTGGCAGGATGAAGCACTCTCGACACAAGGCCCCCTCCAGAACCAGTGGAAAAAGGCATCCACTAGAGAGACTGTGGCTTTGCACTCCCCAGGAGCAAGCAGTGGGCAAACCACCCACTTTAGAGACTGTCACATTGCACACCCAGGACCAAGCAGTGGGAAAACCACCCACTTGGAAGACTTGAGAGACTGTGGCTTTGCACTCCCCAGGACCAAGCAGTGGACAACCCACCCACTTGAGTGACTTGAGAGACTGTGGCTTTGCACTCCCCAGGACCAAGCAGTGGGCAAACCACCCACTTGAGAGACTTGAGAGACTGTGGCTTTGCACTCCCCAGGAACAAGCAGTGGGCAACCCACCCACTTGTGGGACTTGGGAGACTGTGGCTTTGCACTCCCCATGACATTGCTGTGGGCATGGAGCCCCCTCCAGGGGCAGTGGTGTTGTACCATCTTCTGGCTGAGGTGTCCCCCTTCCCCATCACCCTGAGGTGCCTGTGTGTTTTTGACATGATGCCCCTGCAGTGTTCTCTCCGTATTGAGGCAGGAGTCAAGTGTGGGCTTGGCCCATGATTTTTGGCCCAGTGCCCCACGAACATTTGTGAAGGACAATGTACTGACTTCTGTACATATTGTATATTTGTGTAAGTACTGTTTTTAAAATTCAATAGTATGTCTGCCTATTTCTGAAATATCACTGGTTTGACTCAATTCCTTTTGTCCTTGCATTCTTCCAGGGGGTGACAGGGTGTATCTGTAATGTTGTTATATCTGTTCATGTGTATGGTGTTGTGGGTGAGGGTGAGGGTGGGTGTGTTGCGTGTGTGTGTCACTCTCTTCCCCCCCTCCCCTGTGTACTAGGTGCAGTACTCACCGTGGTCGTCGCTGCCGTCTATGGTGTTCCTGGTAGATGAGGAGGTAGACCAGCATCAGCAGGACCTTCAGCTCGGGCTCCATGGCATCCTGGTTCTTCGTTGAGTGTTGAGCGGTGAGTGGTTTCCCTTCCAAACACTGTTTCTCCCGTGCTTTTGATGGCATTAGTACCGCCCCGGAAAAGCTGGCGGATTGGCGGGTTGTAATGGGGTGGGCGGCACATTGTCTTGTTGCGGTGACCGCCGTGGTGTTGGTTGCTACCACCATGGTCGTCGGAGTGTTAAAGTGGCTGTCTGTGTTGGCGGTTTCCGCCATGGTCGTGCTTCCATTTTTTTTACCGCCGGCCTGTTGGTGGTATTACCACTGCTTTAACACCGACCACCAGGGTTGCAATGAGGGCCATAATGTTTCTCTAGTTATATCCATTTGTTTTGCCAAAGCAGTTTGACAGTAATCAGAAAATTGTATGGTGGCCCACTCATTCAGGGAAATAGAAATTGTCCTCAAACTCAGGAGGTTCACTCAGAAGTTGGTCAGCTAAAGAACTTGAGTCTGACCAATCACCCTCATCTTCCTCCTCCTCCTCCTGTGGTATTACAGGAACAGTGCAGTTATGTGATATGAAGTGCTGGTTCGTTTTAATCACGGTCAAGCTCTCCACATCCTGAGGTGAGACACTAGTCCTTCTGACAGTGACAACTGCCCCAGCTGCACTGAAAACATGCTCAGCAGACTCACTCACTACCAGGCGAGCCAAATACTTCACTGTCTGCCTGCTGAGCTTCGGCTATTGGCACACCTTCCTATATCAATAGACCAATGGGTTTTGATCAACATAGACCTCTTTTGGGTCATCAAAAAAGTCCTGGAGCATCTACAGAATGGTACTGCCACTTGCTCACCCTCTTTTGCCTTTACCTCTGCACTTGGCCTAAGCCTTGCCACTTGAAACCAAGCCATTACAAATGTTGGGTCTGATTCCTTTGTTGCTGTTGTTGCCGGTATTCTTGTGGCTGGTGTTGGCTACTATAAGACAACATCACTGCCCACTCTGGAGGTTGAAGTTTGCTTGCAGAACCTTTGCCCCATCCTCTAACTTCCAGCTGTTCTTCTTCCAGGTCTCTCGCTTGCTCAACAATTCACATCTTGTATAATGAAACATCTCCTTCTGAAAAAGTGGCCAGGATTTTGTTGTACCATGCATCAAATATTGTGGTACAAATGTGCTCTGTAGATGACCCATGTCTCTTTGCAGTCTTGGATTAACAGCGAAGGATTAAGCTCTGAACTAACTCATGCATTTCTCTATTGCCGCTCACATCGGCAAACCTTTGTGACACCTTTTACAACTGGTCTTATAGCAGATGCAACAACAGGATAGCTTGGCTCATCTTACTGTCCTCCTTTCTGAATTCCCATGTGAAATCTTCAAAAGGAAGTAGCATCTGTATCAGACGTTTAACGAAGTCCCATTCATCCTCATCCATGTATATGCTTTTCCCAATTGCATCCCCTTTTCTTTTCTTAGAATGACATAGTAATTTTGTACTGCTCAAAGTGATGTTGTAACATGTAACAGGTTGAGTTCCAATGTTTTGGCACTTCTTGAATGAGGGCTTTAACTGGTACTTTGTTAGCACGCTGAATGATCCTCAGCTGTGTCGGGGTTTCAAAAGAATGAATGAAATTGGTACAGATTCCTTTGCAAATGGTCAATATGTTGCTGACTGTGGCTTCTTTTTGTGAAAGTATTGCACAATCAGGTTGATGCTCTGCACCAAACACAGGACCCTGAAATAGCTACCATCAGCCATGACCTTGAATATATTACTTCCATTGTATATAGCAACAAATCCAATTGTACGACCTCTGGGTCACAACCATTTAAACACCTTTCTGTCAAAGTGTGCCAAGAGGTTTGCAGCTGTTTGGTATTTCTCCCTGGTGAACGGGGGTACTCTTACATGCCACCCATAAAAGTTTCCTCAGTGCTGAGACCTGTAGGTAACTGTTGCCTGGCCCCTGCAAAAGAGGTCCAGTGTGCAGTAATACATATGTAATCGGTTGCTTGACAACTGGTCCACATGTCTATTGTCAGATGAATAGTGTGAACAACACTCTGCTGCAAAGCTCGTCCACCCAGTTGCAGCACATTGTGATGTAGCTCTGGAATAGCATATCTGGCAAAATAGGCCAAATTGGGAACCTTCGAGTTTGGACCTTTTTCCTCACTGACCACTTCCTTGCCAGCATCTTTCTTCAAGTTCTGTCAGTTAGCAGTGGCAATTAGCTGCACAAGCAGAAAAGACTGGAGGACTCATGTGTTGTGGTCACTTTGTGCCAGCCTTCTGACTGGCAGTACTCTGTGGGTGATATCTCGTGGACACCTAGAAACAACTAAGCAAAAAAAAACATTTAGTGAAGTATGGCATTTTTGCAGATTTAAATATTCATACTATGAACAATATAATTTAGCTAGTGTATCCATTCCAAAGTCAAACCACACCATTATAACATCATATTTTTCATTTTTAATCAGGATAACAACATACAGATGTGACTGTTTGCTTTAGATGCATCTGAAAGAAGACACCTGTGTACAGCAGGGTGGTCGAGGAGAAAATGGAATAATCTTTAAAAATGAATGCTGGTGTGCACCTATGGCAGGCATGGGGTACAGGTAAAAATTGAATAATTCTACCGATGGCAGGCACGGGTCCAGGGAAAATGGATTAATCCTTAAAAAATAAGTGCTGGTGTGTGCGACTGTGCACGTATGGCAGGGAGATGGTCCAGGGGAAAATGAGTAATGAAAATCCTTACTAAGATGAAAGCTCATGTACAGCAGGCATTTATGGAAGGCAAGTGGTGGATGGATGGAACATGTAAAAAACACAATTGGAATAGTGTAAAAAGGTTTTTAAAAAAGTAAAATAAATAAACAAATTAAAAAAAATTTAAAAATGAATTGTTGGTGTACAAGAGCACTATAAGGAACCTATTGGGATTTGGGAGGCAAAGAGGTGCAGGTGAAATATGAACAAATGCAATATATACACTACAATGATCCTCAAGCATATCGAACTGATATCAGAGAAAAGTTTTAAAAAATGAAGAAAAACAAAAAGGTACAGCCCTCTCCTATCAAGCTACCTGGAAAATGCCTTTAAAAACTGGCCACATGGTCAAACAATAAGCAAGGAGGTATGGACAACAAAGAGGAGCACATGTAGGCCTATGGTAAAAGCACCCTGGCTGTTGGTAGAAAATGGCCACCGGCCTCATATCCGAGCAACAACAAGAAGAGCAAGCAAGGAGGCAATGGAGAACAAGGAACACATTCAGGCTTATGAGAAAAGCACACTGGGTGGCTGCAACAAATTCCCTCCAGCACATGTTCAAACATTAAGCAAGGAGGCATTGAGAACAAGAACACATGCAGGACTATGGCAAAAGCACACTAACTGCCCATACAAAATGGCCATTGGCCACATGGTCAAATAACAACAGCAAGCAAGGAGGCGTTGGAGAACAAAGAACACATAGAGACTTTGGCAAGAGCACACTGACTGGCTAAATAAATTGGCCAACTGCCACATGGTCAAACAACAAGCAGGGACTCAGGCATGGACAAAAAAGAACATGTGCAGACCCATGGAAAAAGCACACTGGATGGCTACACAAAATGGTTACCGGCAACATGGTGAACCAACAAGCAAGGAGGCATGGAAAATTAAGAAGAAAACATTCAGACCCACTGTAAAAGCACAATGACCGCCTGCACAAATGGCTGCCGGTCACATGATCAAACAACAACAGCAAGCAAGGAGGCATTAGAGAACAAAGAAAACATAAATAAATAAAATAAATAAAAAAATCTAAAAAAAAAAAATCTTGCTGGTGTACTAGTGGAATTACGAGAAACCCATGCCAATATCAGGGGCAAGGAGGTGTGGAAAACATTGGAAAAAAATCATATAATAATAAACATTGTTCATACATATTCTACAGTGAGCCTCCAACATAATGTTAAACGATTATGAGCAAAAGCAAAAAGGCACAGTCCTCTCCCATCAAGCTCTCCAGAAAATAGCTCTGAAAACTAGAAAGAAAGGATTTACACACTAGGTGGCTCCACAGAATGGCTGCTGGTCACATGGTCAAACAACAACAACAGCAAGCAAGGAACCATTGGACAACAAAACACACTCAGGTCTATGGCAAAAGCACACTGACTGCTTGGAAGAAATGGCCATCGGCCACATGGCTAAACAACAACAAGCAAGGAGGCATGGGTAACAAAGTACATATGGAGGCCTATGCTAAAAAAACACTTGCTGGATACACAAAATGGCCACCAGCCACATGGTCAAATGACCAGCAAGAAGGCATAGATAGCAAAGAACACATGAAGGCCTGCAGGCACTGACTACCCAAAATGGCCCCTGCCACATGCATTGGAGAACAAACAACGACAAATGGTGGCCTATGGCAAACAGACACACTGGTCAGACAAAGGAGACATAGGGGGTCATTCTGACCCTGGCGGTCATGGACCGCCAGGGCCAACGACCGCGGGAGCACCGCCGACAGGCTGGCGGTGCTCCCATGGCATTCTGAAAGCAGCGCCGCCATGGGGATTCCGACCCCCTTACCGCCAGCCTTGTTCTGGCGGTTTTGACCGCCAGAACCTGGTTGGCAGTAACGGGTGTCGTGGGGCCCCTGGGGGCCCCTGCAGTGCCCATGCCAATGGCATGGGCACTGCAGGGGCCCCCTAACAGGGCCCCACCAAGATTTTCAGTGTCTGCCACGCAGACACTGAAAATCGCGACGGGTGCAACTGCACCCATCGCACCCCTTCCACTCCACCGGCTCCATTCGGAGCCGGCATTCTCATGGAAGGGGGTTTCCCGCTGGGCTGGCGGGCGGCCTTCTGGCGGTCGCCCGCCAGCCCAGCGGGAAACTCAGAATTACCGCAGCGGTCTTTTGACCACGCAGCGGTATTCTGCCGGCGGGACTTTGGCGGGCAGCCTCCGCCACCCGCCAAAGTCAGAATGACCCCCATAGTCACAATGAAGAAAACACTACCATTAATTTAGCAATGGCAAAAATGAAAATTAAGGGGGTCATTTTGACCCCGGCTGGTGGTATATAGCGCCACATTAATGTACCACTCCGACCGCCACGGCGGTAGAATCTCCAGCCCGCTGCTGCTATTGTACCACCTCAGGCATTTGACCCTGCCCACCGCCATGGTTTTCGTGGCATTCGTAACGCCATGAAAACCATGGCGTTAGGCCCTATCAGTGACAGGGAATTCCATCCCTGTCACTGATAGAAGGCCCCTTACCCCCCAACTCCCAAGACACCCCCCACACATCTTGCTCCACGTTCCCCCTTCTAATCCCCCACACACACGCAGACACGCATCTCACATTCACCCACCCACTCACACAGGCATACACACATTCATACACGCATGCATCCATTCATTTATGCACACATCCACACCACATTCACACTGACATGCCGACATGCATTCACATATCCATACTTACACTCATTCTCACACATGTATACACACATGCAAACAACACTACACATACATCCGTATTCACGCACACATTCACACACTCATTCACACACCCCCACACACACAACACCCCCCACTGTCCTCCCCTGTCAGAAACCCAACTTACCTGGATCCAGAGGGTCTTCCAGCAGGGGACGGGATGGAGCGCTGCTACCACCAGCAGCATCCGCCAGCAGAACACAGCCTGAACGTATTATTTTTCATTAGATGGCTGGCAGCGGTCTACTGGTGTGGCACTGCTGGTGGTGGCAATGCCACCTTAACACCGTCCGCTAGCATGGCCACCTCCGGATTTCTGCCCTTCTTGTTGCGGAAATCCGGCTGTGGTCATAATTTGGCGGATGGATGTTAGCCGCGGCAACGGTCTTTTGGCGGCCGTCACCACGGTGGTAGGTGGTACTCACCACTAAAGTCATAATGTGGGCCTAAGTGAGCTATAAATTTTTTAAAACAACACACATCCTGCCAAGGCATCGAATATTACCCCACTGAAATACATGTTTTGCAGAAAAAAATAGAAATACAAAAAACCCCAACATTTTTAATTTGATTCAATGCCATCCATTGCCTAGATGATGTCTTAAAACAACATATTCCTCAGAAATAGTTGTTTCATTAACCCATGACTAGTACTCACTGGATGGCCTGTGGGCAGACTAGTTTACAAAGTAAAATAAATGAATAGTGCAAATGTACCAAACATAGACAAAATGTACTGAACTCTACAATCTTTTTCCCTTACAAAAGATAAAACAATTAGATGCAAAATAATAACTAGCGGCCAGATGTAGGAAGCATTTTGCATGGTGCAAACTGCAAAAATCGCAGTTTGCGCCATGCAAAATGCGCATTGCGATGCTCATTCCCATTTTGCGAGTCGGTACCGACTCGCAAAATGTGAATGTGACTCGCAAATAGGAAGGGGTGTCCCCTTCCTATTTGCGACTCGCACCGCGATGCTAAATTGCTTTGTGACCGCGAACACAGTCTCAAAGCAATTCGCAGTTACCACCAGTGTCACACTGGTGGTAACCCATTCGCAAAAGGGAAGGGGTCCCCACGGGACCCCTTCCCCTTTGTGAATGATGCCAAAAATGTTTTTTCAGAGCAGGCAGTGGTCCAATGGACCACTGCCTACTCTGAAAAAACAAAACCAAATGGTTTCGTTATTTTTTTTGTATTGCAACTCGTTTTCCTTTAAGGAAAACGGGCTGCAATACAAAAAAAAAACTGCTTTATTTAAAAAGCAGTCACAGACATGGAGGTCTGCTGTCTCCAGCAGGCCACCATCCCTGTGAGTGCAGGGAATTGCTATGGGGTCGCAAAATGTGACCACCTCATTAATATTAATGAGGTGGGTCTTTGCGTCCCGATAGCAATTCGCAGACGGTGTCTGAGACACCGTTCTGCATCCGAATTTGTGATTCGGAAATTGTGAGTCGCACCGACTCACAATTTCCGAATCGCAAATTCGGAAAATGCTACATCTGGCCCTAGGTCCCTACTGAAATTCATGCCACCCATCACAACACAAATTAAATTTAAATATCGAATAAAATTACAAATAAATACTGGTCCATGCCCTATATCAAACACTCAACACCATTATACAAATGTTTTTCAACTTATTTGTGATATCACAAAATCAAAGTACTTAAATTCCAATGGTATATATGCATCAGGAATTGTAGACAGACAGAGTGATCCTTCCACCTTGAAATCTAAGTGAAATGTGACCAAGAGATGGACAAAGCATTGGGAGGAGCCTGCTGGTCAGAAATTGGAAGTTCGAGTCTCTGGGACACTTGTTTCCTATTGAAAAAAAAGTAAAATAAAAAGGCTTTTTGCACTAAAACACTGTCCCTTGGCGTGGAATAATCACTCAAAACATCTTTTTGAATAGATTTACCTGCGACTCGAGTAGAAAATCTGCTTGAGGAGAATCCCCTCATGCTCTCCAGCATCATACAAATTGCGCTACGGTGACCGGAAGCTGCATTAGTAAATCTTCTGTAAGCTCCCTAACGGGTAACAAATCTCGTTGCTCTTGCCATTTTGTTCCAAACCAAGTCTTGCACATGCCAAAACAAGATCCATGTGCACGAACAGAAAAATAATTCCAGCACACACCGGATGGCGGAATTTAGAGATAACACAGTGTTACATGTATAGCGCAGAGTTCCCAAATTCCGTGAATTCCGCCAGCAGAATTGTATTTCTGCCCAGGTGTATTAATGACATTTTCATTCACTTTAGCTAGATGGGGAAGCAGGGAGATAGGATGGAGGCTTCTTAGTTGAATCAGGTTGCCTGTGGGCTTTCTGAGGAGGGCATTGATTTCCATTCATCTGGTAAAGTGGCAAAGGTGATGGAGGTGTTGATGATGTGGGTAGGGGAGGTGCTAATGAGTGATGTTCCCAAGTTGTCGATTTGGAGGAAGCATGGGTCCTTTGGGGGGGCTTTGTGGATGATCTGCATGATTGCTGCTGTATCATTTCTGCTGAGGGTTGTCCATTCCTTAAGGTGACCGTCTTAGTTGGTGGTAGCTTAGCAATGATCTCTCTGGGGTTGGTTGGTGTGCAAAGTTACTGTTGATGTATTTGTGATTTTGCTCTGGAAGAAGTTGGATTGGTTGTCACAGAGTTGTTGAGAGGAAGCAATGTTGTTGACAGTGGCTAAGAGCAAGATAAAATCATTGATGATCAAGAAGATCTTGCAGCTGTTGGAGCTTCCTTTGATGTGGTCCACTAGTGCTTTTTTTGTGGTCTCTCTAATCTGCTGGTGATAGCGTCTGAGTGCACCTGCGTAGGTAATTCTGTTGCTGGTGTTGTAGCTGTCACTCCGTTTCCCTTTAGCAGTTTACAGTGTCATTTGGTGTCTCAGAGATCTTCTGTTTACCAGCTGGCCTGCTTGTTTGATCTACTATGCCTGTTGAGGTTAATGGATGTTAGGGAGCCCGCTCAGAATCTTGATGAAGTTGTTGAAGCTGTTGATATCCTTGTCATGAGTGTGTGTGGTCCTAGACTAATCAGTGCTGTGGGAGCTTAACCAGTCTGCTTCTGTGACTTTGCTGCAGCTGCGGCTTGGAATGCTGAACCTGGTAGGGGTGTTGACTTGAGGTGTGTTCATTTGGAAGTCAAAGATGGAGTGATCAGTCCGTGTAAGCTGCATGGTGGTGTTGTATTTGATGCTGTTGCTTGTGGTGAATATGGGGTCCAGTGTGAGTCCTGTGCTGTGTGATGGTTCTGTGATGCATTGTGTGAATCTGATGTTGTTCAAGATTTTGAGGAGTGCTCTAGAGCAGGGGTTGGTTCAGTATTCCAGGTGAAATTTGAGGTCACCAAGGAGAATGTAGGCTCTTCAGTCAATGGTGAGTGCAAAAACAAAGTCGTGATGAGGTTAACAAAGGTGGCTTGGGGTATGGGGTGTCGGTCGGTGAGGGATCAGTTCAGGGTGAGTTTTTTTTTTAGATTTGCATATTTAAGTGCATATGTTTCCAGAATGGGGTGGCGTTCTCTGTCAATGTCGTTCATTTGATAAATCCCTTGTAAATGTTAGTGAGTCCTCCTCCTGGCTTGTGAAGATGGTCCTGTGAAGCTAGCTTGTACCCTGCTGGGATTGCTGTAGTGATGTTGGAAGCCAATGAGGGGTTGAGCCAGGTCTCTGTAATAAAAAAGATGTCAGGGAAGTTGCTGGTTAGAAGGTCTTATATTTTGCTTGTGTATTTGCTGAGTGTTTGTTTAGAAGCACTCATGTGAGTGGGAGTTGAAGTGCATGTTTGCTATGGTGTGTTGTGTAGGGTGGGAGTGTGGGCATTCTTGGTGCTTGTGGGGTGGGGGGGTGTTGAGGGCATTGTTAGTGTTTGTATGGTGGGTGATGGGTGCTCGGCTGCTGGAGAACAGGTGGTGGGTGCAGGCGAGAGTAGGTACAGGTGAAAGCTCCTACTGGGGTGTGAGGTGCAGCACAGCAGCAGCTGGAGGAATGGCATCTTAAGTCTAGCTACCTAAGACATGCTGCACAGTATTGCTGGTTGTTGATCAAACCAGAGTTCCTAGTGCTTGGTGCAGTCCTGTTGCGGGCGGGCACAGACAGGTGTGCCAGTAGCGCACCAACTGCACACGTCTGGAGCACATCTGTGATGAACTACTGGTAACCAATAGTAAGTCAAGAATCTGGAAGCTTTTTGGAGCCACTTAATGTTTATTTTTGGATAACTGCACATGTTTTTGAAAATGACATGCATTGCAATTACAGAAATCTGAATGTGTGTGCAGTGAGATAGTTTGAGATCACCACAGGAGCACTTGTCATGATGATCACAAAGGTCTTCATATTTGTGAAAATGGCATTTGCATGATGGAAATTGATGCTGTTCACAGAAAACATCAAGGAGAGTTCATAACTTTCATCCAGATTACTGAAAACCATTTGGAGTTAGACCATGTTACTAGGGCTTCCAGAATAGTTTGGCTATTACCTCTTTGCTGCACGAAGCCTATTGAAGGTCTGCTATGCTAGCCTACTGCTATGCTAACCTACTGCTACTAATGACCATGTTGTCTATGGTCCAACATTTCTAGATTTTGTGTGATATTACATCATGGACACTCCTGTTGGTATCTATTATAGTAGTTATCTCCATATTTTGACATCAGAGATACATAAATGTATTTTCACTACACACCAACCCTGGGGTCATTTGGAGTTTGGCAGTGTGAAGAAGCGCATCTTTTTGCATGGAAAATGATGTGGTTTCAAACTGTAAGCTGTCTGGGCTCCTGCTAAACAGGTTACTAGGACTAGATCTCTTCTTCAAAACCTCTAGTATGTACTGGCACTTCAGCCACCCTTGTAAGTCCCTAGTAAATGTTAGACCAGGAAAGTAGGGAATGGGTTCTGAGGAGGGCCCCTCAGAGGTGCAGAACCACTTCTGCCACTCTGAGACTCCACACCAGCCTCATGCAGCCTGCCATTGCATGTGCATGACCAGGTGTATTTAACAGTTGCAAACGTGACATGGCACTCACCAAGAGTGTCCTGTCCACCAACACTGCATGCACTATAGGTGAGTCACCCCTCTGGCAGGCCTTACAGCCCTAAGGCAAGGTGCACTATAATGCATGTGAGGGCATATGTTTGCATGGAAAATATGCTCCTACTCTGTCTTTACAAAACCTTAAGACCCAGTAAGTGTACAGGGAAGCCATAGCAAATACATGTGCTGGACTCTGGTCATTACGAGTTCCCCAGCTACATAATGGCCTCTCTGAATACTGGATTGTTTGGTATCAAACAACTCAGGATAATAAACCCACACTGATGCCAGTGTTGTATTTATTATAACATGTACCCAGAGGGCACATTAGAAATGTCCCCTGCAAAAAATTAACAACCCTGACATGGTTGCTGATTGGGTTATACCAGCCTGCCACCACCAGACACAAATCTGGATTCCTCAGATGAGAGCTTATGCTCTAAGCAACCAGATCACAAAGCCTTTCCTGGATGGAGGTGTTACACCTCCTTCCCCAGGCAGGCACCCAGGCCCAGTGGCCAGCTTCAAAAGCAATACCACCTTTGAAATCTGAACTCTGACTCTGCTGCTAGCCCCCACTTTGAGCAGGAAAACTGGCAAGAAAACTTAGTCAGAGTAGAAGGAGTGGTCCCCCTAAGCCTGCACCTCCACCCAGGTGTGGCAGGCAAGGTGACCACTTCATTTCATTTTCCTCCATCTTGGATAGCAGGAAAATAACCTATCAGGGGTAGGGATGTGACCTCTTCCCACAGGAGGTGGTCACATAGTGGTTGTAGCCACCCTGAGGTAAGTGACCCATTGGCAACTACCAGGTACTCCTCTAAATCCCCATTAAATGCAGTATTTAGTGGGCATCCCTAGACATGCAGATCAGATTCGATGGACACAAGAAGGCCAGTGACAAAAAAGACCCAAGGTTGAGAACAGGAGACCTGCTGCAAAAAGGAAAAGGTGCCAAACCCTGCCTGCTGCACCCAGAACTCGACAATTGCCACTGAGGGGTTGACTGGACATTGGGCAGACTGTAATTAACCCCAGAGGACCTCCAACCCTCTAAAAATTGCTGGGAACCTCCCTCCATAGTGAAGGCACCATTTCCTGCACTCAGCAGGCAAGAACTAGTGAAGACCAGTGAACCGGACTTAGCAGCCTGACCACACTCCACCCAATAACCCCGGAGTACAGAACCTGCCAGTGTGCTAAGATTGGTGGCACTGCAACCTCCTGTTACATGAGATGTGCCCTAGCCTCAGGTACTGGACTCCCACTGTTCGACACCCAAAAGAAAGGTGCACTCCAGACTCTCCGAGGACCAGAAGTAAGCACTATTCTAAGGACTACAGGACACCAAAGAATCTCCCTCCAGAGTGGCCCTGCTGACCTGCAATCCACCCTCAAAATGACCTGCAACTAGCTGCAAGGACTCTAGAATTTCGGCCCTTGGCTGGCCAATCTCCACTTCACGCAGTCTCCCTGGCCCCTGCATCAGACAAACAGCTGTGCTTTAGTGGTCCCTAACCCCTTGACACCGACCTGACTTACCTTTAAGTCCACCTGTGCAGTGTATTTCTAAGTGGTCCCGTTAACTGTTCTGCACCAGATCCAAGACATTCAGCCGCTGCCCCGCCTAAACCGCGTGCTGCCCAAACTTCTCCCGCTGGCCCACAGGACAGCTCGAAGGCCTTGACCTTAAAACCAGAAGGTGACACTTACAAGAGCATTGCCTGATTTAAAGTTTTCTCCCATTGATTCCTATGGTCCGTAATTAGGCACAAAAATATTACTTTTGATAAACTTAGAAAAATCATAATTTAAAAAGTACTTACCTGATTTTGATGATCTTGGTCTTAAAGATTTTATACAAATCTGAAGTATGTTTGTAAATTGGTCTTGAGTTATTCTTTTGAGTGTGTGTCCACATTTATTGATAATGGGCGTACAACAAATGCTTACCATATCTTGAATATAACTGCTTGACTAAGCTACCACTAAAATAAAGCATTAGGTGGTCTATTTATTACCTCTGAATACCAAGGTGGGGTTGCTTGGGCTCTCTGAACAGTGCATATCATTTTTGTACATTATATATAGAGAGCCAGCCTCCTGCATGCTGTACCAAAGAGCTGCTTTAACTCCATTATTCACTGACCACACCAAACTTGCAATTCCCCTTTCTCATTTATAACTAAGCAAATCACTGATTGGCTGATGATAAATCAGAGGTAGCAACCCTTCCACCACAAGATTGCTGCATTTCATGCCTCAGAAGTCTCATTTTATTTAGAATAAATTGATCTTTTTAGATGTACGTATCTGAAAACAAATGATCCTGGCTATTAGTGTATATATCAGAGCTCTCAAACTGTCCAAAGCTAGGAGTGCATAGCTCATCTATTTCCATTTGTGTTTATGCATTTAAGTTAATACAGTTTTTCTTATATAGGAAAGACTAAGGGCCTGATTATGATCTTGGCGGATGGGATGCCTGCAGTTTTACAAGTTCCATAGGATATAATGAAACTTGTAATATGACGGACAGGATATCCGTCACATTTGTGATGGAGTAACCCCATCCACCAGGCAGTAATCAGGCCCTATGTCACAGAATAATAATCAAGTAGTATACAAATTTGATAAATTAGCTATGTTTCACACTGTACAACTTGAGAGTCTTACATACAATATCATTCCCTTTAGAGCAGGTGCATGAATTGTACACTGAGATTTTAGAATTCTCCACAGCTGTTCCAGACCTTGTCATTCTTCATAATTTAACAGAAGAGCATGTACCCTGTTTGAAATCAGTAACTACGTTTTGCACTAATCTGTCACAATGCAATTTCCCTGCTTTAAAGGAGAGAGTTTCCATTTCACCTAGCAGCATACAATTATGAAACCCCTCAATATTCTTACCATGCCCTTTTCTCCATGTAAATATACTTTACTTAGCAACACTTTTTTTTTAAACACATCAGCCCATATTTAACGGAAAATGACTGTGTGTGATGCTGTGTCAAAATTGGAATCACCGCGCTCTGTCATTTTCATAATGCAGGGATGCGCCATATTTATTTGAATATGGCACACCCCTGTGTTGTTCCCTGCACTGGCGCTAAATTGAGCTGCATAGCGCCCAGGCAGGCATCTTTGCATCATTGTGCAAGGATGTCTGCATTGAGGGCTATGATTATTTATTTGTGGGAAGGTGTCCCTTCCTGCACATAAACAACCACTAATGGCGATTTGGCACTTCTGTGTGTGCTGCACAATGCAGCACACACATAAGTGACAAAGCGTCATTTTGAAATAATTGGTTATGTGCAGGAAGGGACACCTTCCCGCACATAAACAACCATGTCTTGCATTTTGCTCTTTCTATGCGTGCTGCAGAAAGAGCATGTCATATCTAACATTTTCATCTAATCCAGACATCTCAGCCAGTGCGTTTGACAGGTTTGCACAATTTGAGAAGTTTGCTTGAAATCCCCCCTCTATATTAGATGGTATAAATATAATATACAACAATGCCAGCGTGAGATGGTGGTAGCATTGTGGCATTATATATACATGACAAATGTGGATATTTTTTATCATCTATATGAAACAATCATATAATCAATTCCAAAATTGACTCTGTTTTCCAGAGATCAAATGAAAATATGCATGAACAACATCTATATATTTAACTATTATTTTTAGTTGCATTCACCCGTTCCCTCATGCATTCCTACAGATCCTGCTCCTATTAGCTGCAGCTGCCTGTATGTGAGTGGTTAAATGTCACATCAATAACTGCAGCATGCCCCATATAAAAATCAATACACAAAGCACTTCTTAAAGCACCTAGGCATTGCTATTTCTCCATGTGACTTCTATGAGAGAGGTGGTATAGCATCAATAAATAAAATAAACCCTTAAAGAAAATCCACTAAACTTCAAGAAACATATTGGTTCTTTAATACAGCATGTTTTCGTAAAGCACTGAAAAATACTTCCTTAAAATGTTTGGAGAAGTCCACGTTTCACTCTGTAGGTCAGTAGAGTATTATGCAGTGAGGCTAATTAGGCTTCACTATGCAATACTCTCACTATACCACAAATTGGGTCCATTTGGATTCACAATAATAGAGCTCTAGCTCAGACTTTGTAGTCTGGCACGGAGCAGTCAGGCTTTACTAGAGGAACCTGTGCTCAGCATTTCAGAGCACCAACATAGACGAAAAGTAAAAGACACAAATCCAAAGAAATCCGACATCAATTTATAAATCTAGAGCAGATTTCTATATAAAGTTAGACACTAAAATGAACACAATCAGATCAATATAATGAGATGGATGGAGTTTACAAGGAAACAAAACGAAAACAGTGCAATTCACTACTGTCAAACTTTAATGTTGCAGTCAAAGGAGAAAGCAGCTAATGGCAATTGGTCAGTTGCAGGTCTAGTCC
The DNA here is from genome assembly GCF_031143425.1 of Pleurodeles waltl. Taxonomy (NCBI): domain Eukaryota; kingdom Metazoa; phylum Chordata; class Amphibia; order Caudata; family Salamandridae; genus Pleurodeles; species Pleurodeles waltl. The sequence continues at coordinate 1,074,232,232 of NC_090437.1, forward strand.
AGTGGAAACCACAAGGTGTTAAGGTGATTCAGGATCAAGGACCAAACCATGACAGTCAGTTGAATTTTACCTGGCCTGTAGAGCCCGTATGTCGAACTGTCCTGGCTGTCCTTAGTGCTGAAGCGGCAGCTGCAGGAATGCTGCTTTAACCACTTAGACAGTACTGATGAGGAAACAGATGCAAAAACTCAGCAATGAAGACACTGAGGTGGAAGGCTGAAGGTGCTGCCGAGTTCCCTCGAGGTGTGGCATTGAACAAAGGTAGTGGTAGCCATACTGGTCACCAACAAACCTTAGCAGCAGCAAGCACAGCATACTGTTACTTTGAAGTCTTGCAGTATGGTGGAAAACCACCTGAAACTGCACTATGCACTACACCAGATACTATTGAGCAATCCTTCTGTGGGCTCGATGGACAGTGATTCTTTGGTTCAGGGAGCATGCTTTACCTGCAGGTTGCAGAGAACTGGTACCTCTAGTCTATGTGTGTTCTGGCATTACCTTTGGCTCCCACAGAAGTTTACCTTGCCTTTGGAACCAGTCTCTGGTCAGGGACGAGTCACAGTCATACAATTACAGGGTGTTTGCCACAGGTGCAAGGTATCATGCCTTTGCTTTGTGCAGGTCCTGAAGTTACAGGCTCCTGGGAGTGTTTACACCCCCTGGCAGGAGATCAGATTCCAGTCTTGGTGGGAGCAGCTTCAGGCTGCCTGGGGCAACCTGTTGGCCAACCCCTAAGGTAGACACATAGGTGCATGTTATATTATATCTGACTCTGGAATAAAGTCAGTTGTAATGAGAAAAGTTGGTTGATACCAAACATGACATATTTCAGTGGAGCCATAATGGAGTTGGCAACCTCAAGATGCCCAGGTGCCAGCCCATGTTAGCCTATGGCTTCCTGCCCACTTATAGTAGCCCTTGATATAAGGAGACTACTATAGGGACATATAAGCTTGCACTTATATGTTCACACATTTGCCTAGGTGTCCTACCTTAGGGGTGGCTACCATACATTTCAGGGGTGCCTTGACCTTGCCGAATAAGTTGAGGACAAATTCAAGTTGGAGTAGTTTGCACTGTTCCTGCAGTCAGTAGTGGGTGGTCTGCTGTCATCGGTATATGTGGGTTATTCAGTGTGGCACAAGCAGTGCTTTAGGCCCTGGTGATCCTTTTAACTCCCATGCCCTGAGTAACACTGGTACCAGTGGGGGGTAAAGTCCTTGTCAATTAGAGATACCAATTCACATACATCATATTTAGGGAGAGAGCACTGGCACCGCGGCCAGTGCACTTCCGATGGATATCCATCAGAAATGGGGCAAAAGGTGTGGGGGTGAGCATGCAGAAAGCGCACCTTCCTACACACCCCCTCAGAAGGTCATAAACAACTAATCTGCCTTTTGTTAGTATCATCACCTACGTAGAAGAACCTGAAAAGGACATCTTCATTGGCATGGTCACTCCAAGGTCTGTGTTCCTCTGTAAAGTCCCTATCCTGTAGGGAAATGGACCACCTCAACAATTTGAGGTTCTCTCCTATCATCGGCATCAGCCACCTGAGAGGCCTGTGGTTGGTTTGAACCTTCAAATGAGTCCCAAACAGGTAGGGTCTCAGCTTCTTTAGGGACCAAACCACAACAAAGGCTTCCCTCTCAATGGTGCTCCAAAACTGTTCTCTTAGGGAGGAGCTTGCTAATATAGACATCTGGTTATCTTGGTCCTCATCCTATGTTTGTGATAACATGGCCTCAATCCCATGTTCAGAAGTGTTGGATTGAACAATTAACTCGTTACCATAGTCTGGTGGTTTCAGGATAGGTGCTGAGCACATAGACTCTTTCAGGGTGTGAAAGGCCTTTTGACATCCTGTGGTCCAGATGGCCCTCTTAGGCTTCCTTTCGGAGGCAAATTCCGTGAAGGGGCCACAATAGTATCATAACCCTTCACAAACCTCCTATAATACCCAGTCGACCAAGAAAAGCCCTGACTTCAGACTCAGTCTTGGGAGCCACCCAATTCAGGATGGTCTGGGTTTTAGGCTGGAGATGTCTCACTTGTCCTTCACCCGCAATGTGGCCTAAGTAGACAACTGAACTCTGCCCTATCTGGCACTTACTGGGTTCGATAGTTATGCTTGCCTGTTGCAGGGCCTGTAGTACTTCTCTCAGGTGGACAAGGTGATCCTCCCAGGTAGAACTAAATATAGTAATATCATCCATATATGCTGAACTCATTTTTGTCCAGAACTGAAAGAACTCGATTGACCCACCTTTGAAGAGTGCCATGTGTGTTTTTCAAGCCAACCGGTTTCACTTAAATTGAAACTCTTTCAGGTGTTGAAAAAATTGATCTCTCCTTTGCTCCCTGGATGAGTCCAATCTGCTAATACCCTGATGGTAAATCAATTGTACTTAGGAATTTGGCTGCTCCAAACTTGTCTATGAGCTCATCTGCTCTTGGTCTCGGAGTGCATCAGTTGTATTAACTGCCTTTAAACCCTTGTAATCCACAAAAAGCCCCATTTCTTGTTTATCACCCTTTGAGTGAGGCGTGGGGGCCAGTACCTGTGAGGCTTGGGGACCAGTACTAGTGGGCTAGACAAGGGACTGTCAGAGTATTCAATCACTCCTAGCTTTATCTTTCTGCTTACTTCAGCTTTGATGCAGGTTTTTACTTGATCAGAGAGTCTATAAATTCTGTTTTTGACAGGGAGACTGTCACCCATGTTCATATAATGGACACAGCACGTTGTCTGACCAGGGGTCTAAGAAAAAAGCTCAGCAAAGTGGCTGAGGACTTGCCTTAATTCAGCCTGCTATTGTGCAGTGATGATGCCTGGCAAAACAACTGCACTGACCTTCTGGTCAGCGTATGCCGCCCTCCCAAGTTCCTCTGGCTGCTGTTTGCCTAGGATGAACTGAGAGTCTCCAGACTCTCAGTTCGAGGTCCTTCTCCACCCTCAGGCTCATCCCTGTGTCTCATCCCTGGTGGTCTAGTGGCCATCACAAGTAAGTATTTCTCTCTGTCGCTCTTTCACTCTTGCTTTTTCTGCCTTTTTTCCATCGTTTTTACTTTTATTTTACTTTCTACCCTCTTTTCCTCTGCCCCCCGAGAACCTTTACCACCCTCCTGCCTTCTAGCTGACTGCTCCCCCACCCCCTTCTTAATGGCAGTCACAGCGTGGCCGCACTTCTGGCGCACTAAAAGCATGCCCGTCTGTGCCTGTCTGCACATGGACCCCGCCCAGTGTCAGGAACCCTAGATCTTCGTTAAACCACCCCTTGGCCTGCCTCCGTTATGACTCCGAGACCCTCCTTTGCCTCAACACCAGACATCTCAGCAACTACTGCGCTAACCGATACCAGAGGGACTACAGATCCCAGATTGTTTTGTGGCCCCAGGAGGTGGTCATTTTCTGCATCACCTGCTCCCACTTACCAGATCCAATGAGCGCTATAAAGTGCAAGGGGCACACCGCAGCGCAGGACGTAATAGCTGAGACCAGAGGGACTACAGATCCCAGACTACTTTGTGGCCCCAGGAGGCGACCATTTTCTCCATTGCCTCCTCCCACTTACCAGATCCAACAAGCGGTATAAAGCACAAGGGGGCACACCGCAGTACAGGACGGACGCAGTCAAAGCCCAGCCCAAGGGCGGGCCCGTCCTGCACCCATCAGTGACAGGAAGAGGCAGGGCAGGGCCACCCCATTTGGAGGTGGGAGCTCTTTTGCGGGGCAGGTAGAGAAGAGACTACAAAGGCTTTCCTTAGCTTGTCATAGTCTTGGCGCTGGGTGCCTGTGGCCTGGGTATATGGGGCGTAGCCCCTTGAATGGTGCAGGGAGGATGCTTGTGAAGGTATCGCATTGTACAAGGGCTGAGCTGACTTCCAACGATAGAGTACCCTATATGTAAATCACTACCATATCGTCGAGGAACGCAAGATTCCTTCCTAACTCTGGAAGTAACTCATTTACTATGGGTAAGAGAAAGGCCACCAAAAAGCCCTTGGGGGCAGCAGGCACAAGCAAGTTTCCTAGGCATTTCACAGAGAACTGTACCCTGAATGAAATTGATGATCTGATAGGAGAAGTAGAGGGATTATTGGCCACAAACAATGTGGACTCATCTCAGCGTAACGGGAAACGAGTTACAGCTCCCAAGGCTATACAGACCTACTTTAGGAAAACCACAAAGGGATGTGGCACCAGGCCCGGCTCCAGCCCAAAAGACAGCTATACTCCAGAGGATGAGTATTCAAGAGTAAGCACACTAGCAACTGCCCCGGGCCCTTCAATAGATCAAACTCAGTTTGAAAGCACAGCCGCTATCAATATTGACTGCTCCAACCGTTTTGCCCTCCTAGCTAACCAAAGAACAATGCCAGTTGAGAACCCTGACTCATCGGTTCTAGCAAGGCACCCAGACACAGCAGATCTAAATCAGCCCAAGACAGGAGAACCACTGAGACAGCTACAGATACTAAGAGGAGAGATACAGGTATTGTGTGAGTGTATGAACAAGATGGCTGTCGAATTAGGTGAAAAGGTGGCCAAATTATCTGCTCTGGTTGAAAACGTAGGATCCAAGATAGGCGGTGCAAATCTAATGCCAAAACAGTATAGCCAAGCACCCCTCCCAAAACAGCAGTCAGCTAAGGGTAATGGGTTAGCTGTTTACATTGGTGTGTTCGCTCGCGAATCATGTTCAACTCCATCTAACCTTGTAAGAGGAGAACTATTTGAAGGTATATACACCCTCAAGCAACACAGTGCACAACCCACTCGGCCTCTCGCCAGCCAAATGGGCCAGTATCAATATGGGAGCCAAAATGCCTCCAATACCAACCAGAGTACATGTCTGTCTAGCATTATCTACCTGACAAATGTCCCCAAACTCACACATGGAGCCAGAGGAACTCAGAAATCTTGTGTTAACAAAGTAATCCACTGCCTCCGTCAAACCAGGGGTTGTATGTCTATCATTAGGGATGGCATATTATCTGCCTCATGCTGTAGCCCCCTTGGACTCCAATGGGATTATGCAGGAGTGAAATTTAAGAGTCCTTAATTGGTGGATGAGCTGAAAACCATAGAACTAAGATTTAGACCTAAACCAAGAACTCACATACGTCTTAAAAGCAATGCCCCAGCCGACTAGGAGAACTCCAGATCTCAGAAGTGTGTAGTGTTTTAACTCACCTCCAATGCACCACATTAGTGGAGGATGCTCTAACTTAGCAGACATTGATTGACAAAAGGGGGGTAAAGACAGAACGTGTCCCTAACTGTACATCTAGGGGAGGCAAGAGTGGGTAAACAGCAGCATGCGCCACCGAGGACCTAGAGCTGAGTGCGGTTAGTGAAGATATGAGGGACATAGCTACACAGAGTAAGATTAATTCTACTATGGCTGGACAGGTAGGCGCTAGTGTGGGTACGAGCTGGGATAGCAGGCTGACTGCTGAAAACTCCACTAGAGTTCTAACATGGAATGTAGCAGGCGTGCGTGCTAAGCTTGAAGACCCAGAGTGGGTAGAGTTCATTGCTCACCACCAAATTATACTTTTGCAGGAGAAGTGGGCAGTAGATCCTGTACATAGAAGTGGGTATATCACCTTTGCTGCTAATGCGGTCCCTTCCCCCATGGGTAGAGCTTCTGGGGGTCTCCTTATCTGCCTGAAACTAGATATTTTCCCATTAGTGAAAGTAGGTTCAACTGGAAGTAAGGACTTGCTAGGGGTAGAAATAAAAGTTAAAACGCCTACTGGGGCCAGACATATTGTGATAATTAATGCCTACATTAGATCAGTCCCTGTAAACGTCCCCTTCCCCACAGTGGTTCATCTCGCTAATAATGTACATCGCTTAAAAGGAGGTACCTTAAAACTGATCTCAGGTGATTGTAACATGACACTTGAAAAAGGGCGGAGGGAGATAGACTTCTTGCAGGATCTCCAAGGTTCTCTGATTGGTTCTGCGGTGGCCGCACAAATGTCAGGGAAATTAAGCGCTGTAGCTGGCCAACTAGAAGACCTGATAATGGAGAATTGCTTAATAAACGGTAACGGCAATACTGTTCAGATAATCCCCAGTGCCCGACATTTAAGTGAGGCATTGTGACAACTTATATCGACTATCTCTTGGTTGACCTGGAAATGTGGCCACTCTTGACAGCTATGGCAGTCATCCCTCGAACAGATAGCAATCATGAGGCCTTAAGTGCTGTATTTTCTCCTGCTATATTTACTAGCTGCAATCTGCCACCAATAGTTTATGCAACTCTCTTACAGACAGCTAATAACAGGAGGAACTGGAAATGGGTAGAAGTTGTGGATAATGCAGAAATTCAAACTAAAATATATTAACTATTTGTGGATAACATAGTTGAAGTTACACCCTTAAGGGGGCATAAGCCCAATATGGCCCCTGTGCACTGTCAGTCAACGGAACAGTTTAGGCCTCTGTTTACTAAAATTAGGAAAAGAGGGTCTTCCAATAACGTTGCCTCAGGATGGTTCACTAAGGACTGTTGCTTGGCCAAGCTCGGTCTCCTAGATGCTCTGAAGCAGGGAATCAAGTCAAAATTACCTCTGCCAGGAATAATTACAAGGCTATCTACAAAAAGCCCAAAAGGTCCTGGGAGATAGACCAATGGGAAGAGCTTACCAATACACTCAAAAGTAAGAATCAGAAGATGTTTTGGACACCGGTGGCATCCAAATCAAAATTAATAGATAACCACCTTGAAGCTGTAGTGCAACTGGGAGTTTGGGTTGAACATTTCAGATCCCTGTATAGTGAGAGGGGCTGTGACAAGATGCATCAAGTAGGAACTCATTAAGAGGGATTGCTCGGTAGGCCTGGAGGCTTTTTCCAACCCTCCTGAGAAGGAGGCTACCGTGGAGACTGAGTGCCAATATTTCTCCCAGGCTGAAACCAAGGTAGCCCTGATGCAAATGAAGAAGGCCCCTGGCCCGGATGGTATTCCTGTTGATCTTTTCCTCTCACACCCAGATGACTGGATCGCCTACCTGAATGCACTGAGCAACGCAATATTGAAGGGTAAGAACATTCCACCGACCTGGTTAGGAGCTTTTTATCGTACCCATATTCAAAAAGGGAAGTAGGGACGTTCCCTCTAATTGTAGAGCCATAAGCCTGTTGGACAATTCTCAAAAAATCTTTTGCAGACAGGTTCTGGCTAAGCTACAAGCATCGGTAATGGACAATCACATCCTTGAGAATGCCCAGGCAGGATTCAGGAGCAAGATCAGCACTGTTTATCAGGTCTTTTGTTTCAAGTTGTTACGCTGGAAGTATGTCACCCTAAAGAGGGACCACCTATATGTCACCTTCATAGATCTTAGTGCAGCTTTTGACCTGGTACCCAGGGATAACCTGTGGGAAATACTTGCAGGATACAGGGTGCTGTGTGACCTAATATGGATCTTGAGAGCACTCCACTCAAACACCTATGCCAAAGTGAGATGGAACATGGGGGGGGGGATTTAACAGACCTGATTACAACCTGCCGGGGGGGTAAAGCAAGGTTGCGTATTGGCCCTGACACTCTTCAGTCTCTACATTAATGGGGCAGTTAAATGGCTCTCACAATGTACGCATGATGCCCCCAAGCTAGCTGGAGCCCCGCTCACGATATCAATGTTTGCTGATGATACCCTGCTTATCTCCAGAACCCCAAAGGGCATTTTGGTAGTACTGGACTCCTTTGTGGCCTTTTGTAAGGCAAGGGGTCTGGAAATGAACCCAATAAAAACAACATTTATGGGGATAAACACCCACAAGACATTTAGAGGGAGAATGTTCATCAATGGATCCACAATGAACAAGTCAAACACTTGACTATTTAGGTGTCCGACTGTCTGATTCAATGTCTTTGTGCCATCAGTTGGTAAAGAGCAAAAATCTTCTCATCCAGAAGGCTCACCAAATCAGCAGGAAACAGAAGGAAACAGGGGGAGGTGCAGTGTCCAGGTTCACCCGATCTACAAAGCTACTGCCCTCATGGTAGCCATTTATGGGGCAGAGATTTGGGGTTTCACGGATGCTGCCATCCTTCTAAAGGCCGAGAACAATTTCTTTAGGAACATGCCCAAGTTACCTAAGGGCACGCCACTGGTGCCACTGAAGATGGACTTAGCACTTAACCCTGTAAATTTGGTGGTGGCTTTAAAATCCTTGTTGTATTGGGTGAGGTTGTGAAAATGCAGGGTACTCCATACAGGGACTCCTTGATTGACTTAATCTCTAGTGACTCACAGGTTATCACACCTTGGCTGAGCAACATTAAGTCCCAGTGTGAGAAACTGAAAATGATTGACCTCTAGACGTTGCCCACAGTGGTTGCCAAGAATGTATCCTTGAAAAGAGCTTACTGGAACTATGCCTTGGAACAGACATGGTTGAACAATGGTCTTGAGAACCTGGCTGGGCAATTTTTAAATATCAAATTCTCTCCATCCTAAGAAACTTTCCTGGACGAAATCCATCCCCTCTTGCCAAGCGCCTGTACCTCCAGCTTATGTATTGTTCCTTACCACTAAACCATCTAACGGCTAAATTGGAGAAGCGTGCCTCCTCTGTGTCTTGTCATTTCTGTCCTCAGCTAAAGGAAACTGAAGAGCATTCTCTTTTTTTTTTTGCCAGCAATGTTCACACCCTCACGTGAGAAGGATAATACCTGTTTGTAAGCTCCTGGGTGCCAGACATTACTGGGAGGCCCTGAGAATCCTTAAATATGACCCAAAGGCAGTGATAGTCTTTGCTGTAACCAAACACCTGGAGCATGCATGGTGCATAAGATGGAGAGCTGTGTCCTAATGGAAATTCTTGGACTAACAAAGCACCCAGGCTGTCTAGCTATTGGGCAGGTACTTTTCAAACTTACACTTGATTACCCCATCTCAAAATGTATACCTGTTTCCTATATGCCCTACATGTTCTCCAAGTTAATTTTTGTACTTTGCACTTACACAATGCATATGTGTGAGAAAGTAGCCTCTTTCTAGCATGGTTACCTCCCACATTTGGCCTGTTTGTGAGTGTGTGTGAGTGTGTTTTCACTGTGTCAATGGGATCCTGTAGCCAGGACCCCAGTGCTCATAGATAACAACCTATATGTCAGTATGTTTTGCCTGTCTCACTGGGATCCTGCTGGTCAGGACCCCAGTGCTCATAATTTGTGGCCTAATGTGTATGCCTGTGTAGTGCCTAACTGTGTCACTGAGGCTCTGCTAATCAAAACCTCAGTGCTTATGCTCTCTCTGCTTTTAAATTTGTCACTTTAGGCCACTGACTTCACTTATCAATTTCAATTGCAATACTGGACCCCCCTTATATGTCCCTGGTATATGCTACCTAGGCACCCAGGGCATTGGGGTTCCAGGAGATTCATATGACTGCAGCAGTTCTTGTGCCACCCATAAGGAGCTCAGACAACCCCTTAGACAGGACTGCCATTGCAGCCTGCGTGAAATAGTGCACACACTATTTCACAGCCATTTTCACTGCACTTAAGTAACTTATAAGTCACCTATATGTCTAACCTTCACTTGCTAAAGGTTAGGTGCAAAGTTACTAAGTGTGAGGGGCACCCTTGCACTAGCAAAGGTGCCCTCACATAGTTCAGGGCCAGATCCCTGGAATTTGTGAGTGCGGAACGCCATTACACACGTGCACTACATATAGGTCATTACCTATATGTAGCTTCACAATGGTAACTCCGAATAAGGCCATGTTACATGTCTAAGATCATGGAATTGTCCCCCATTCCAAATCTGGTATTGGAGAGCCAATTCCATGCATCCTGGGGGCTCCACCTTTGACCCCCAATACTGCCAAACCAGCTCTCTGAGGCTTGCACTGCAGCTACAGCTGCTGCTACCTCACAGACATGGTTCTGCCCTCCTGGGGTCTGGGCAGGGACCCCTTCAGGGACCCCTTCTCCTCTTCTCCGGTGGGAAACTGGACAAAGGAAAGGGGAGTGACCACTTCCCTGTCCATCACCACCCCAGGGATGGTAGCCAGAGCTCCTACACTGTGTCCCAGACTTCAGACATCTTGCTTTGCAAGGTGTGGGGGCACTCTGGAGGGCTCTGAGTGGCCAGTGCCACAAGAGGTGACACAAGAGACCCCTCCTGATAGTTCCATACCTGATAAGGTAGCCAATCCCCCTCTCAGGGCTATTTAGGGTCTCTCCTGTGGGTTATGTTCAGATTCTGTTTGCAAGTTTCCTTCAGGAATCCTCTGCAACAACTTCAGACTATTCTGACCTTGGATCAACCGCAGCCTGCTCCAAGAAACACTGTAACTGCAACAAAGTATCTGCAAGAGACGCTTCAGCAACCTCAGCTCCAAGTCAGCAACTGCAACAGTTTCCACGGTGTACACGCTCTGGGGACTCCCTGTCTTTCTCCTGCAGCAGAACGACTGAAGAAATCTCCAGTGGAGTGACGGAGTCACTCCCCTGCTCCAAGCAGGCACCTTCCAAGGTGACGACCTGTACCCTAGGACTCCTCTCATGGTGACAAGTGTGCTCCTAAGGAGACAGAGGGTGGACATCATCAACATAGACTGTCCTGAGGTCCTTCTGATGGAATGTGGAGGAGGTAAGACCTTGCCTTCCCTGAGAACGATGGTAACCCTGTATATTGTGTCTTCTTCACCTCCTGAGGCCTCTGTCCACTCTTTGTAAAATTCCTACATGCACATCCTGGCCCAGGTCCCCAGAACTCCAGCTTGCGATGCTCAACTCGCTGAGTTGTTCTCCAGCGTTGTGGGACCTTCTTTTGTTGTGCTGCATCAACTGCATTTTGCACCTTCTTTGATCCTGGATCCCTGCCCCCAGGTCCCTCCTGGCTCCATCCTGTGCCATTTTGATGAAAAATTCACTTTTCTCCTAGCCAAGGATTGTTGGCACCTTTTAATACAAAATCTCATCTGCAAGAATCTTCACACTAGGGGACATCTTTTGCATCATGCAGGAACCCTCTGGCATCTTCCTAGGGTGCATTTCTGCAGTCTTCTACTAACCGGGGCCTCTTCTTTTGCACCCTCTTCTGGGTTGGCAGGGGCTCCTGTCCTTCCTGGAACTTCTTTCGACTTCTGGACTTGGTCCTCTTTCTTTGCAGGTCTTCAGGCCCAATAACCAAGCAGTTTTTCTTTGCAGACTTGGTTGGCTGCTGCAAAATCCCCAAAACGAGGTGTGGTGTGTTCTAAGAAATCTTGCAGTTCTTTACTCCTGCTTTTCTGGGCTCTGGGGTGGGGTAATTTACTTAACTTCAGTGTATTCTTACTCTCCCAGTGATTCTGCACACACTACACGTATCTAGGGGGGAATTTGTGATTCACATTCCACTTTTTTAGTATATGGTTTGTGTTGCCCCTAGACCTATTTTCTCCCATTGCATTCTATAGGATTTTCTACTGTTTGCATTGTTCTATGCCTATTTACTTGTCTAATTATGGTGTCTAGTGTATATATTGTGTATAATACTTACCTCCAGAAGGAGTATTGTCTCTAAGATATTTTTGGTACTGTGTCACCCAAATAAATACCTTTAGTTTTGGTAACACTGAGAATTTTATTTACTTGTGCATAAGTACTGTGTAACTGTAAGTGGTATTGCAGGAGCTTTGCATGTCTCCTAGTTCAGCCTAAGCTGCTCTGCTATAGCTTCCTCTATCAGCCTAAGCTGCTAGAACACTACTACTTCACTAATAAGGGACAACTGGACCTGGTATAAGGTGTAAGTACCCAAGGTACCCACTCAAACCAGGCCAGCCTCTTACAATATGTATTTGAAGCCTTTTACATGGTAAATAATACATATATATATATTTTTTTAAGATTTGATTGCAGTAGAAGATTGTATATACTCAATTAATTTTATGAACATATTTATGTATACTTTTATGGTTGTTTTACCGAAATAACGTAAATACTACTACTACTACTACTGCATCATCTCCCCCAAGGACACCCATGGCCCTTTCACCTGCAGGAACTGCAACTTCAGCACCGGCCTCAACAAGCTGAAGGTACCCTCCGCACACAAAGATACCAACAACCTCCACAACCCCATCAACTACTTGCTCCTGAACATCCGCTCCCTCCACAAACACGCCACCGAACTCTGGGATTTGATCGACACCGCCTGACCGGACATCGCCTTCCTTACCGAGACCTGGACCAACCCCACCTCTCGACCAGACTTGGCCATCGCCATTCCTGACGGAGACAGCATCCTAAGGAGGGATTGGCCCTCCCACCCGGACAGAGAACTCGCCATCGTACACAAGTCCTCACTACATGTCAAGGTCGACCCTAGAGAACAATGCACCACCATGGTACACCTTCACTTCCTGTTCCACTCCAACCACAACTCCTCCATCTACAGCACCCTGGTGTGCAGGCTACCCGGACCCATCCAGCTTTTATAGGCAACATTGTAGACATTGCTACCCCCAGGCCCTGGTGTCAGATGACTACCTCCTCCTCAGCACCCTGAATTTCCACCTTGAGGACTGCGCCAACCCAAACATCAGTGCTCTACTCGACAACATCATCATTCTCTGCCTCAGACAGCTGATCTCTACACCCACACACATCACAGGACACACACTAGACCCCATCTTCACCTCAAGCAACTAGATCACCATTGAGACCATCTCCACCCCAGACTGGACCAACCACTGCTGCATACACTTCACAATCACCGCACCCAGCATCCGCACCACCAGGACCCCCACAGGAAATAGAACGAAATCGCCAATGACCAACCCACCTCGTCACTCACCAAATCCCTCCCTCCTCCCTCTGATGACGCCAACACAGCAGTGTGCAATCTCAATTCATGGATCACTGAATGCGGCAACACTCTAGCCCCCCCTCCGGCTGACATTGGCCAGATGCGTACCTAAGAAAGCCAGCTGGTTCACCTCCGAACTCTAAGAATCAAAGCGCACCCACAGATGCTTAGAGAAAAAATGGAGGAACAGCCAAACCAGCGAAGACCTCGCCTCATTTAGAGCCACAACCGCTGGCCGCCGATGAAAAATCAAGAAGGCAAGGAAGGACACACTCCGGGAGCACATCAACTTCTCCGCCCACAACTCTATGGAACTCTTATCAGTCATCAACGAGTTCACAGATCCCCCCTCTGAAGCCACCAGCATCCCCCATCACAGGACCTCTGTGACAAATTTGCTACATTTTCCACCACAAGATTCAGGACAGCTTCCTCCTGGAAAATCTTGGCACCGGAACCTGTGACTAACCCACCCCCAGATCCCACCCAGACCTTCCACAGCTGGTCCACACTCACCACAGTCAGCATTATGAACAGCACTCACTCCGGAGCCCCCACTGACACCTGCCCGCACCACATATACATCGGAGCCAGCACATCCATTGCCCCAAGCTCCGGAACACAATCAACTGCTCCATCAACACTGGCACCTTCCCCGAGGACTGAAAACACACCAAAATAACCCTCTCCTGAAGAAACCTTTGGCCGACCCACCATAACTAAAGAATTTCAGACCCATCTCGCTGCTACCCTACCCCACCAAAGTACTGGAGAAAGCAATCAACGTACAACTATGGAATTTCATGGAGGCCAACAACTCCCTGGACAGCTCCCTCCCAGTCCGGCTTCTGCAGCAGCCACAGCACAGAGACAGCCCTCTTGGGGGCCACCAATGATGTCTGATTACTCCTAGACCACAGTTACACCGCAGCACTCATATTCCTCGACCACTCAGCAACATTCAACACGGTCTCCCACAGCACTCTGCGCACCAGACTCCACAACTTAGGAATCCACAGAAAAGCCCTTGAATGGATCCACTCCTTCCTCTCTGGGAGGACACAGAGAGTCAGACTCCCACCCCAAACACTTCCAGACCCACAGGAGTCAACTGCAGAGTCCCCCAAGGATCCTCAGATTCCCACACTGTTCAACACATAGATGGCCCCACTCGCTGACTTCATCAGAAGCCACTGTATGAAAATAGTGTCTGAGCTCATCATCTTTGGAAACGCCTCCTCAGCTTGGGATGACTCCTGGTGGCCCACATCCCTCACCGCCCCCTGCACTGAATGAGCACACCCGCAACCTAGGAATCATCCTCAAGTCCTCCCTATCCATGACCTGTCAGGTAAACTCAGTTGACTCCTCCTGCTGACAGACGCTCTGCAAACTTAGGAAGATCTTCAGATGGATCAAGCACACTGTTGCATGACAGTCACCCACGCCTCAGTCACTAGCAAGCTCGACTACGGCAATGCCCTCTATGCCAGAACCTCAACCAGAAACATAAAAAAACTACAACCACCCCCGACTCATTCTGGACCTCACTTGCTGAGAACACATCTCCCAACACTTGAGGAGCTTCCACTGGCTACCAGTCGAGAAGCGAATCACCTTCTAGCTACTCACCCACACATACAAGGCCATACACACTGCAGAACCAGCTTACCTGAACCACTATGTTTGCTTCAACACCCCCGCCAGATCCCTCAGCTGCACCCAGATGGCCCTGGCCACCATCCCTCGCATCTGCAAAACCACCTCTGGAGAATGATCCTTCACCTACGTTGCAGCAAAGAGCTGGAACAACCTCCCCCTCCACCTCAGACAAACCTCATCGCTCAAGATGTAGCTCTTCAGATGAGTCCCTTCCCTCCCCCCCCCCCAAGTGCCTTGAGACCCTCACGGGTGAGTAGCCATGCTTTACAAAATCTAATTGATTTATTGACTGGAACACCTTCTACTGAAACCATTTTTTAGGTTTGTTGATAGTAGGTCAGTGAGGGTTTCACTTTCCTCCTCCTGGACTCCATTAATGAACATGGTCATCTCAGCCATGTCTTTGTGTTTTTCAGGTGATTTTCATGGAGACATCTGTGAGGACTCCAAGGGGTGCTTAAGTCCACCAGGTAGGGTGACATTCTCTTTATTCTCCAAGATGGGATTGGGCCCCGTCCACTTGTCCTGGAGGACACTGGAGCCTTATACTCCAACACACACATACAAACTGACCTGGTTTGTATTCTTTGTATGAACCAGTGCTGACTTTTGGTCATAGGGCTCAATATAGACAGCAGACAGAGGAAACTAAAGTAGCAGCTGTGTAACCTCTGGCCTCTCCAGAGTATACTTCTGTCCCACTCCTATGCTAGTTTTGAGCATGCTGAATCCCTCCCTTATGCCCAGACTGCTGATTGTGATATCATACTTCAGCTGCCTGTGCAGGGTTCAAGTTCTTCCCCTTAAAACCTTGGACTGGTAAGAGTCTTTGGGCCCACCCTCCTTGGAAGAATTTTGGGTGTCTTTTAGAGAACTTCTTTTTATCCTTAGTGTTGCACACCTCTTTCCTCTGCTGGGAAGTCTGAGCACACTTTTTGTGGTCACTCCCACCAAGGTTCAGACCCACTTGTCAGCTCTCTGGCAGAACGCAACTTCGAAATCACGAGATGCTGACACATTTTCTCTGTGGTACAATTAGTCAAAATGTGCTCTTTCATAGTTAACTTATATAGGCCATCATAAATGCCCACCTCATTGCCTTTTATCCAGCTTTTCAGTGCCTTGACTGTGGAGTCTATAACGTCTATGCAGGCCAGGTTTTGACCTTTCTGTGTGTCCCTAAACTTCACTCTGTACTCTTCTGTGGTAAGCCCAAATCCTTCTATCATGTGTTTCCTTCATATGCTGATAGAACTCAGCCATATCCTCATTAAGGGTCAGAATTATATCTCTGCCATTCACTGAGAACAACTCCTACAATAGAGAGCACCAGTGCTGGTGACCTGTCCTCCTCATTTTGCAGGTCCTCACAAAGGCTGCAAACCATTTATCAAAGTCCTAAATATCATTAAACTTGAAGATAATCCCTTTGGGAATCCTTTGGTCAAAGGTTTCCTCTTTTCCCTACTAAAATTGATGCCACCATTATCTTTAGCCTTCAAGCCCATCTTGGCCGTTCTTTCTTTAATGGCTAGTCTCGTTTTCCTGGGTTCAAGCCTTTTCTGCTATAGTGAGAGGACGGCAAGCTCTTCCTCAAGGCTTACTACCAGTAGGGCATCTTGTAGAGTGACTCCTGTTACTTCCTACTGCTCAAAGGGGCCTGGGAAAGGGCAGAGAGCTTTAGTCTGCATCTTCTTTGAGATTATCTTCAGTTTATGGTAGGGCATCCTTCTCATCTTCTTCATGAACTTCTTCTGAGGAATGTCCCTATCTCGAGCCTTGGATCCTCAGCAGAGCTGAGGGCCCTTCCAAGGTCCTCCCTTTTGACTGTTGCTCTATAGCTAATGGCCCATGCTTTACACTAAACTTTTATTTCACTAATCTTCACAGATGGTAAGACAGACAGGTCGAGATTCTTCTCAGCCACCATTGTACACTAACTTATTTGAAAGTTGGGAACTTTTTAAAACTTCAAAAACTTTTAAAAACGTTTGCCTGACTAGCTAAACTTTTAGATTACTGTTGGAATGAGGGTCTACAAAGTGCCCTAACAATTCCAAATAAAAACTAATTTGCACAAAATGTGTAAAAAAATAATTTTGGGTCTAGGTTCATTAGTGGATTTCTCATTCAAAAATCACTTATGACCAAGTGGCACTGTGAAACACAAGTTCAGGAACCCACCATTGTAACACTAGTTTAGGCGTGTGGAGTATTATGCAGCTAGGCTTGTCAGGCTTCAATATACAATACTCTCATAACATCCCAACATGGGTCCTTTGGATTCACACTAATACATCCCTTGCTGAGTCCTGGTAGTGTGGCACAGAGCATGCAGGCTTAATTAGAGGAGCATGTGGGTAACATTTCAGAGCACCATCATGGACAATAAGTAAAAGAATGATTTGAAAGAAATCTGATATCAATTGAGAAAAATAGAGGAATTTTTTATATAACTTTAGACACCATCGTGAACACAATTGGATCAATATAACAGGGTTTATGGATTTTAGAAGAAAGACAAATATGTGCAATTTACTGCTGTCAAACTTTAACATTGTGGTCAACAGAGAAACAGCTAGCGACAACTGATCACTTGCAGGCTGAGTCCAGTGGAAACCACAGGTTGTTAAGGTGATGCAGATCCAAAGACCAAGCCATGACAGTCAGTTTAATTTTACCTGGCCCATAGTGCCTGGATACAAAGTTGTCCTGGCTGTCCTTGGTGCTGAAGTGGGAGCTGAGGGAGTGCTGCTTTTACCACCTAGATAGTGCTGGTGAGGGAACAGATGCAAAAACTCAACAACGGAGACACTGAGGTGGAAGGTTGTATGTGCTGCAGAGTTCCCTCGAGGTGTAGCATCAAATAAAGACAGTGGTAGCCATACTGGCCACCAACAGGCCTTGGCAGCAGCAAACACAGCATACTGTTACTTTGGAGTCTGGAAGTCCGGGGGTAAACATTAGCTGCCTGAAACTGCCTTGAGGTCAGGGCTATATTGCCCATAATGCACTATTCCAGTCATGTTTTGGCAACCCTTCAGCAGGCCTGATCTACAGTGTTTCTTTGGTTCTGGGAGCATGCTTCACCTGTGGGCTGAAGGGGGCTAGAACCTCTAGTCCAAGGGAGTAACTGAGTTGTCTTTGGTTCTCACAGAGATTTCTCTTGCCTTCGGAACCAGTCTCTGGTCTAGGATAAATCACAGTCATGCAATTGCAGAGTGAATGCCACAGGTGCAGAATATCACACCTTTGTTTTGTGCAGGTCCTGAAGACACAGACTTCAGACTCTTCTATGTCCTTGGTTGCAAGTCAAATCAGATCTGAGGTTCTGCTGCCAGGGGTGCCACTTCAATCCTAGATTTAGGGGGTTAGGGATGTGGCTGCAAGTAGCCGATGGGTTTCTAGCCCCAGTAGCTGATCTGCCCTTAAGGTGACTACATCCGGGGTTGTGTACCGCCTTTTCTACACAGAACCCTCTAGTCCACCACTTTTCAAAATAGCAGAACCCATCCCAGATTGTACATAGAAGGCAGTTTACCATAGGGGTCTGGCTAACCTTCTGGGGGTGTACTTTGGCTTTGTTCTCCTTTGGAGTCAGCTCGACTACATATTAGAGTCAGTGTGGGCTTGAAAACATACTGGCTTAATATGTAACTTTACTAGCCATTCTGTCAGGGTGGGTGGAGATACCTCCTGCCCAGACAGGCCTTTGTTTCTGACTCCTCTGAGTGTTCACACCTCCTGGCAGAGAAATGTGTTGCCAGCCTGTTATTGCAGGGCCTGTGTGTGCAGTGTACTGCCACTTTGACTTGGCATCCATACTACTTGCCAAGCCTTTACTCCCCTTGTATTACAGATATGTCACCCCTAAGGTAGGCCCTAAGTAGCCCTAAGGGCAGAGTGCTGTGTAATTAAGAGGTAGGACATGTACTTTTAATTTTTACATAACCTGGTCATGACAAACACTCTATTTAGTTTTTCACTACTGTGAGGCTGACTCCTCTCATAGACTAGCATTGGGGATTCCTCAGCACAGTTTCCAGCTGTAATTCCTGATTAGAAAGAAGTAGCTCCATCATGTTTCATATCTTTGGAATGGTAATGATAAATCCTCATTAATGGTAACGTTGATGTCATTATTACTATTTCAAAAATTGCACTTTTAGAAAGTGGGCATTTCTCTGCTCTGTGTGCCTTGCAACATGTCTCCAATACACGTTTGGGGTGGGTGACAGCTACACTTTGTGCATTCCCTCTAGACAGCCACAAACAGACAACTCATCTGCATTCATCACCATTCTGATAGCTCTTCCTGAGTAGGAAGAGGGATGGGGAGCTGATACTTATACATTAAAAGGCAGTTTCCTGTGGTCCACAACCTACTGATAGGTTGGAGCCAGGGATGGGAAGAAAGGGGGACCAGTGTACTTCAAAGACCTGCTTTGAAATCACTCCTACTTCAAGGGCACAACTGCATATAAGTACTGGGACTCTGACCCTACCACAACAGTATACTACTGGACCTGTGAAAAACTTTTCCAGGGACAAGGACTGCTGTGCTACAAGGATTGTCATTCTGCTCAACTGCTGCCCTGGAAGGACTGCTCTCTGCTTTGCTGAGCTAAGATCTCTGCATTGCTGAAGTCAATTACTGGACCCATTTCACCTGAAACCTGGAGGACTGGCTGGCTTTCCTCCTTTTTCTGAAATCTCAGGGCCATCAAAGAATTCCTTCAACCCTGCAACAGCACCAGGACTCTGCGATCTGTGAGTCTTGCCCTGGCAAGTGATGCCAATCCACTCCTTGGCACTTTAAAGGTGATTTCTTCTGTGATGATCCATAACAATGGATGCATTGACAGATTTGCGCGATGCATCGCCCTGCAACGCCAACACAGCTGCTGCCCGACTACATCACTTCTACAGACTGCATAGCTTGAACACAACAGACTGCGCAGCTTGAGGACGACACATCGCCTACATTGCGGAGAGGTTCATCAACAAAGGCCTGCATTGACTGGATAGCTCAGAACTGACATATCGTCTCCGTCGACGCATCACCTCCTCTGCTCCAAGCATCCAGTCTTCAACATTGTTACGTGCCCCATCCAAGGTACTTTTTCTGCTAGAATTGTATGAGCCCTGTAGCCGGTCTGCCCTATATTGTGGTCGGCTTGAATTTTCAATTTACCCTCATCAAGCGCAACTTTAAGTAACCTCTAACTTAATTGACTTCAAATCCCCACTCTGGTTCTACTAATGGATTTCTGTTGTTTAGGTCCTATTTTACTTATAAAAATATCATCTCTTTTTCTAACCCTGTGTTGAGTATTTTTGGTGGTGTTTTCATTCTGTTACTGTGTGTGTTTGTGTTGCATAAATATTTTACACATTGCCTCTTTAGATAAGCCCGACTGCTATCTGCAGATCTACCAAAAGGTGAGCACAGGTTATCTTTTAGTGTGTTTCTATCTTACCCTGATTACAGTGATGATTCCTATTTGTACAGAGTGCATCCTCTGAGCACTAGAAACCCCAGTTCTAACACTGCCCTAATATTAAAGCTGTCTTACATGCAACCAAAAAATGGTGGCTGTAACTTCGTGACGAAAAAGCTCTATTTACAGTTGAACTCTAATGCTAACAATGTAAGCACCTTTAATCTGAATATTTGCAAAGAAGGCGCGATTTTACTGTGATCACCATGTTTCATCTGCTTATGTATGTCTTCAGGACATGGCCAGATCAAAGATGAAAGGAATTCATGAATGTAAGATGGGTGGAACAATACGTGGCCCAGCAACATTCCTTATAACAATAGCCACCACTATGAACACTTGCATACGATGCCTGTTTATTGGCCACTGACTTCCGGCATTCCGCACTTTGACCTGAGCAATCAAGTAAGACATGCTTCATTAATGCGCTCTGTGTCATCTAATGCATTTTACACTCCATGGAAGTAGGCTTCGTAAACCACAAAACCTAATTTTCCGTTTGTATTTATGTCTCCCTCTAGAAAATTCATAAGTAAGTCACTCCTGAGGCTGGATTACGAACTATTTATAGAAAAGCATTTGTGAATTAGAATCAGCACTACCCTCCCGGCCCCCTATAGAGTTTCCAAATGAGGGAAGACATGGAAGACACACATGTAACTTCGATGCCCTTGTGTACACCATCCAAAATATTGCAAAACACACACCTGAATCGAGAACTCCCGGCAACACATTCCTGTCATGTCCCTGATGACTTTACAGTGTCCCGGTATGGGTTGAAACAATCTCATAGCAGAGGGCAAAATAATTATGTGTGCCGTGTTAAAGAGTGAAACAATTCAAATAAGGCTTGTAAAATTGCCCTGCTTATTATACTCTGCTGACTATAAGATTATCGCACAAATATAATGCAGCAATATTCAAGGGCGAATCAAGCACAATCAGGCAACATTTCCAATTTGCACACGTTTCAATCAATTTAAAAATGTACAGAGCAGCTCTGAAATATGGCAAGGGGCGTTGATATTGACTTTGCAATAAACTGTTCAGAGTCCTTCTAAAGTGCTTCTTAAACAAGCCACAAATTTGTTGAGGTAATAAGGAAGATATAAGATGTGTAGGCTTTTTCTCTAGAATGGAAGTGTATATATTTGTTTAAGTGCTCAGGTAAGCATCTTTTGTGAAAAGGCCAATTAATATTAATTTAAGAATTGAATTGCTACATAAACCATGTCACATAAAAAACACGCACAACTTACCTTAATAAACCGTGCTCTGGGAATTGGCGAATGAAAGGTTGGCAGGTGAAGCGCCACCAACGATTGTTTGTTAATTTATAAAATGAGCCACTGCAATCATAAAAGAAGCTTATGAATAGCCTCTTAATTCTGCTGGCCATTTGAATCTATGTAAGCTACTGAGGACTTGAAATAGTTCACTGTTTTTAAGAGGCATGGGACTTTGTCTAATGTTATTTCACTTTAATAATATTAATGATAATATTGGTAGAGGGGTATTTGTAGGTGAGTTTGAAATTTGTTAATTGCCTCCTCCATTTTTTCCGACTATTATAAACATATCAGACATTTGAAATTGCAACTATTTTGTGTTTTTTACATCATTCTGAAGTGAGTGTTAGTGCGAAAATAAACTGCTACTTTGTGTAAGTATAGAACCTTTGAAGTTCAGATTCCGAAGGATAGTTTAACAGTCTAAGTAGTAAATGACTAGAAGTAGGGAGAACGAATTCATCTGAATCCTTACCCATAACACCAGGATGGAAATCCTACAAATCTCTCTGCCTCCTTCCCACCCCGCAACCTGGTGGGATAGCCGATAGGGTTGGATTTAATATGCTAACGCTTTTAAATAGAGGCATATCCACAAGTCCATTTGTGCACAATTGTATTTGTATTTATTAGCCCTTTAAAATCCAAACTGTTGGCTTTTCTAACGTTTGTTATTGTACATTTGTGCTTCATTGAGCTATCTTAGAGCCATCAACAGGACGTTGGGGGAACTGCTCATTCACATACTTGGGATGTGGGCAATAGCATTAGTGGCTGAGCATGGAGCAGGTGCGCATAGTCTGGGGATGGGGTAAAAGTCACTCTCATGCAGTTGATGGGGTGAGACTGAGAGCACTCATAGTCTACTATCGAGCACTGAGCATGCTGGGCATGTGGCAGGCACCCCAGGTGTCCGCATTCTTGGAAGGTGAGACTAACAACTCATTCACTGTGGACTGGGATGGGATTCTCTTTCTCTCATAGCCTATCAGGGGTCACTAGCATTGCCAAGCTGGGAACTGGAAGTGAGCATAGGGAATGCGCAGGCTGAGCAATATTCCACACTTATTCTACCTGTTTTTTGTAACATTTGAAACCAGACTATATTGGTCGATACATGCTCCACAGCATCTGGCTCTGATTTAACTGAAATGAACAGCAGCCACAATTTCGGGGGCGCACAATCAGCATTGCAAATAGAGCTGAGACCGTGGCACAACAGCAGCTGTGCAAAACCTGCCCACAAATGAGTGCACCTGCAAAAAGTCATACCTATGACCATTCACAAAAGAGAGGCAGGTATTCTGAATGGGGAGGGCCCTCTAAGTTTGAACTTCAGAAAGAGCAATGCGAGACTATCACTCTGGACTCCAGTGTTTTGTGCAAAATGCCATTTATTAGGACAGGATTGTATTGACATTGCAACATGTAACCAAAACAGCATTTCTGATAACATTAAACATATTAAACATGATCCCTCCTTGTCAACCCAACCATTCTCTCACCTTAATGTGTCACCCATTCCTTACACCTTCCATTCCTGACATCTTCCTCACTTTATTTCACAAACATCCTCCAAACTCAACCTCCTTCTCCTGCCACAGGCATCCTACCCAAACATCTTCCTTCACCTGTACTTCTTTATTGCCCCCAAGAGGTGGATCTCTCAACATCTGATTCTTCACCCGCCAACTACCACCGCCCAAGAAAACCTTGAAGAGTGTTTTACTGCCCCCACCCTTGTCTAATGCAACACATCCACTCCGTGATCAGTCCTACCACACCAAACGTGTTCATTCCAGAAAACTCCCAGCAAATCCCTAAACTTCCACATATAAGAAGCATAAGGTGCACCCCATCAGAACAGATTAGCCCCCCTACTTCTTCCTTAATGTGCCACTACTTTAATGTCTTTCTACAAACAGAAAACCCTCATCGCTCAGTTGAGCTTTCTCCGGGCCTTGTTGGATCCCCCCTCTCCATTTCCTATGTCCCGTAGGTTCTTATTATCCTAATGAGGCTACTGGATTTGGGTGGCAGAATTGCATAGATTGTGGGGTACTAAGTACAGTTCCACACAATGTGATGCCTGTCGGTCTAATCCAGGTTTTCCGGCTAACTAGTAGTGCCTCATCTCTGCCCAAGAGCAGGGATGACTGTGGCAACCAGGTGCATGACAAGGAAGACTCCTCAGGGGAATTGTGTTCGATCAAATCTCATCCATTTGTCTCAGTTACATTAGTCTCACCCAGGCAAAGACAAATAGAGGCAGAATATAGTTCAATAAGGATTTATTGATGTAACTGCATCTTAGATAAAATGGCATGTATAGTAATAACTAGGATGATAAAACACACTAAAAGTAAAAAGGTGACAAGGAGTGTGGACATCCATCATACTGTCACTAGGAATAATATATATCTTTCCTACCTGAACTATGTTAGAGCACAGCATGATAATCCCTAATCTGGCCTTCAGGTTTCCCCTCTGGGAAGATATCATCCCTCATACCTGAGCA
Source organism: Pleurodeles waltl (assembly GCF_031143425.1). Classification (NCBI taxonomy): domain Eukaryota; kingdom Metazoa; phylum Chordata; class Amphibia; order Caudata; family Salamandridae; genus Pleurodeles; species Pleurodeles waltl. Next base: position 1,074,256,036 of record NC_090437.1, read on the forward strand.
AGGAAACCTGTTGTCTAAAGAGACATATAGGCCAGGGATTCGGCAGTCTGAGCAAGCAGCTGTAGCGAAGGCAATCACAATTCAGTTGTGGTTGTCTGGCTGGAATCTCCTTCTAACATGTATAGGACAAAGAAGTGTTTTTATAATAAAACAGTTGATATTCTAGGAAAAGGTCTCCACATAGGATATGTATGTTTCTGTGAATGTTGGAGACGCAGCGTACCACTTTTGCCAGCAACCCTGTCTTACTGAAGCCTTGAGGAAAGCACAAAGTGCAATGCTAAGAACATGATGCTTTCCTAGGCGAAGGAACGAATAGACAGAGAAAATAAAACAACACCGCAAATGTGGCCAATGCTAGAAAAATAAAGCAATGCTGAATAAAATGTATCTGGACAAAAGCGCACAATGGCAGGCCTAGTTTGCTACAATAACATGTCTAGAATATGGTAAAAATAGCTAAACAACACCTATGAGGCTCAACTTCTGTCCATACAAAACAGGTCCCCGACAGTTTTTGTCTCAATACTTCCAAGACCCTCTGCATGTGTTGCAGTAATGTCAGTCCTGACATTTGGACCAGATCATTCTCTCACAAGTGTAACTCCAGCATATCCGGGCAACCCCATTTTGGCACTGTGGTAGCTTCTCCCACCATAGCATCTCATGCCTGCTGTAAAGCAATCCAAGTTTCCATCCGTATATCAGCATATTTGGCTGACAAGTGGATGAACAAATTACCAACTATCCATTTCACTGCCTTATGACTCCCGAGGCTGTTCACACACCCTAAGGGAAAAAGAGTATATTAGCATCTTGTGTTACCAAAAAATGCATCTCCCCCCCAAGGCCCCTACACCACGCACACACTCCTCATTCATTTCGCCATGTACCGTTGACAGTACTTTGATTTCCACCTCCCAATCCTGCAAATCTGAGTCACACTCCATCCCAAATGCTGAGCCGCTGTACCTGCTCCAATCCAGAATGAGTGAGTTCCAAAATTGGAAGAATTACACCCTAAACTCACAAAAGCCTTGTGCATTACCATCAAGAGCTGAAAAGCCATGACCCTGGTTCCTTCTTTGTGAAAAAATACTGCCTCCTGCCTGCGGCCTGGCCATATCTGAAATTTGCGTCACACACTCACCGGACAGGCCATCTCACAACTGCCCACAAGAAGTCATATCCACTTTTCCTTCCCGGCTTCTTCTCTTTCAGATCTACCTCCAAAAGTTCAGACACTCTGAACGTCCCAAAAAACATCCATATCATGCACAAATTGAGCAAAGCCACTTCAAAAACGTCATAAGAGCAATCGCAAAATCTCAATCAGCAAATCAAAAGTATTGGCTTCCCACAGTGCCCTTCCTTTCACACCCCTTTCTCTACCCCAACCCTTGAGCATCTTGCCCAAAATCTCATCGCCTAGCTTGCCATAAAAAGAAACATCAGCCAGCTTGCCTGCAATGGTCATGGGTGCCAAACCATTATCAATCAAAGCCAAAACAAAAAGCATCACCCTTCCTTCCCTGTCACTGTGGTCCTGACGCAAATTTCTCTCTGTTCACCATCAAACGCCCGAAATTCGCTCCATGAGAGCTGATAGCTCCTCCTGTTAGATTACATTATAGACATGCCCACCACCCTATGCACTCTCATGCACTCTTATGCCCCCCCCCTTTCCTAGACTTCTATAGGGGCCGGTGCCCTGCCTTCCTCTGATCTGGGTGCCAGACAGCAAAAGTGGTGCCACTCTGAATGAATCATTTATGGCATGGTTCACTCCCAGCACATGATGAGCCTTGAAGACAATATTCTTTCACAGGCATAACAACATAAAGCAACATAACAACCTCAACACTCAAATCCTGTGCCCTCTGTCTATTCACCAACTCAACCTCTGTCATGTTGTCTAGGTGAAATATCACTGTCCTGTTAGTCAACTCATCTCCTCACACCGTCAATGCCACAAGCAAAGGAAAAAACTCCAAAAAAGCTATGTTCCCTCCTTGTTGTAGCCAATGAGGTGGCCAATTCTCTGCACACCATCGTCCATTCCAAAATAGGCCAAAACTATGAGCACACACCATTCTTTCCTCCTGAAACAACATTGACACACCTTTGAAATTGTTAACCAAAGAGAGTCCACACTCCCAAGTCTGCCCTCATTGACATGGAAATCTTATTTCTTGTGGTGAGGTAAGGTGGCACTAGACATAGCCATGCCGAGTTGTCTGCAAAACATTCATCCTGCTTGTACCGTTCTGCAAGATCTGCAAAACATTCATTCTTCTAACACCATTCTGCAAGTTCAAAATTCCCAAATATAACTGAACCTTCCCAAGCTCCAAACGCCTTTCCCCCATCAGTCCTTCAATCTAGCAATCATGTTGACTGTGTCCAGTTCAATACCCAAAAAGGTCAACATCTTACTGGGGCCTTCTGTCTTTTCTGGTGCCAGGTGAACTACCCAGTTATCTGCCATGTCCTCTGTTAGACTTGGCATCCTTGGCATAACACTTTTGCCTCTGCTTCCCAGGTTGTTGATGTGTGCCGGACTCTGTTTTTGCTGTTATTGGTACTCTGGGCACTTTACCACTGCTAACCAGTGCTAACGTACAAGTGTTCCTATGTAAAATGTATGTGTGATTAGCTTATCCATGATTGGCATATTTGATTTATTAGGAAGTCCCCAGTAAAATGCATTATAGGTGCCCAGGGCCTGTAAATCAAATGCTACTAGTGGGCCTGCAGCACTGGTTGTGCCAGCCACATAAGTAGCCCTGACAATGAAGCTCAGATCTGCCACTGCAGTGTCTGTGTGTGTAGATTTAAACTGCTAATTTGACTTGGCAAGTGTACCCACTTGACAGGCCTAAACCTTCCCTTTTCTTACATGTACGGCACCCCTAAGGTAGGCCCTAGGTAGCCCCATGGGCAAGGTGCAGTGTATGTTAAAGCTGGGACATGTTCTGATGTGTAATAAATGTCCTAACAAAGAAATACTGCTAAATTCAGTCTTCACTGTTGCAAGGCCAATCTCATAGGTTAACATGGGGACTGCCTTTAAATAACTTTAAAGTGCAAATTCTCATTGAGAGCAGAAAGATATATGGAATTTGGGGTCTCTGAACTCACAATTTTAAAAGTACACCTTTTAGTGAAGTTGGTTTTTAGATTGTTAGTTTGAAAATGCCACTTTTAGAAAGTAGGCATTTTCTTGCTTGATCCATTCTGTGACTCTGCCTGTCTGGATCAGTTTGACAGTTGGACTGTTTGCACCTCTCCTATAGACAGTGACACAAAGGGAGCTGGAGTGTAGTCTGCATATCCTGATGAGCCATCTTTGCTAGAGTGGAGGGAGGAGTGGTCACTTCCACCTAAATGGGCTGTGCCTGTCCTCACTCAATGCAGTCTCCGCCCCCCTGGTGTGTGTCTGGGGCCTGGCCTCGGCAATGCAGGATCTTGTGAACAACGCAGACTTTCTTTTGAAGTTTGCATACTTCAAAGGCAGAAAGGGGTATAAGTAGTGGACCCAAAACCCCAGACTTTAGGTCAGTTCTGTATTCAAGAGGAACCTCTGCCAAGGAGAAGACCTGAACAGCTGAAGGGAAGTGCTGCTCCTGCCTGTGACTGTGCTTTGTTTGACTATCCTGCAGTTGCTACTTCTGCCTGTGAAAGGGGACAAAGACTGGACTTTGTGGTATATTCCTGCTTGGGAAGAATCTCCAAGGGCTTTTGACTTAGCTTGCCCTCTGTTCTGAAGTCTCAGGGCCATCAAAGAGTTCCTCTGCCAGTATCTGGACTCTCTGCTGAGACTCTTGCCCTGCCAAGTGGTGCCTAATCCAGTTCCTGGGCCTTTGAAAGGAGAAGCTGGTGGAAAATCCAAGAAAAGCGACTTCAGATGACTCCGGACCGACACCGCTGCTCAATCCTATGATGCCACCTGCAACCGAAGCCATGGTCCTCGCTGGAGTGCAATGACCTCGCAGGACCAATGCCGCTGCAGCCTCGCTGAAGTCTGCTATTCCATGGAAGTGGCCACATTGACCGTCGGGCACTGACTCCACCGGAAGTGCGTGGATCCGTTTCAAATCGATGCCGCCTCACCTCCACCGCATCGTCGTGAGGCCTCTGTTTCTTCTCTGTGCAGCACCGCAACCAACACCGCCTCGGATCCAGCGACCCCTCGATCACCAACTCCGTGCACCACCTGGTTTCCTCATTTTCACAAGGTACTGTACCTGGCGGGTCTGTGTCACTCCGTGACCGGCGCGATTGATGTCAGATTTTTGGGAACGACTCCGTCATGATGTCTTGATATCACCTAATCAAAGCATTTGTGTTTCTAAGTGCTATTTTGGGTTTAATCTTTACAAATTCATAACTTGACTTGTGTGTGTTAGATGTTTGTCATTTTAATCTTGTTTTGTTCAGATCAGTATTGGCTATTTTTCTAACCTGGTGTTGAGTCATTTTGTTGTGCTTTTACTGTATTACTGTGTGTTTGGCACAAATACTTTACACATTGCTTCTGAGTTAAGCCTGCCTGCTCGTGCCAAGCTTCCAAAGGGGTGAGCAGGGGTTAACTGAGTGTAACCAAAGACCCGATTTCTAACATCCTGAAATGGTTACAAAGCTCTGTTACACTCTCCTGACCCTGCTCTCCCCACAAACAAGAAGTCATCCAAATAGTGCTATATATCCCTCTACCATGGACAGAGAGCTGCTGATCATTCCAGCCTTGCTCCTTGCCATATACCTACACGACCGAGACCGCCGACGAATACGACAACGGTAAGTACCGCACCCTACGACACAAGGGAGGAAAGGGCACAGTTAAATACCGACCCACTCCACCCACTCTGCAACGCCCCCAACCTTTCCCAGCAGCACAAGTCATTCACCCCACACCAAGAGGTACGTACCCGACCGAAGGCCACTGCAACTTGACCATAGTACATACAATAGCCCCACACCCATAAAAAATTAAAACAAACACCAGGGTGGAACTGCGTGCATCCCAAACACAGGCCACACAGAAACTTTAATTAGTAGCTCACTGAGCTAAACAGTGCCAACAGGGCCAATGGCCAGTCCATAAAATTCACATTGTCCTTGGCCACAACTGGCAACACCTGACTCCCACAAGTGCTGGGTACTCCACAGAACGGGGCACTATACGGGGATCCAGGCACCTCACGGAAGGGGGGCAGGGGTGGTGGGGGTCCGGATTTTCGACTGGGGTGGGACTTTGACTTGCGTGAGGAGGTTGGAGGGGGAGTGGGCTTCTCCTTTGAAGGGGGTGGGGGCTGTTTGGCTCAGGTGGAGCTGGATGGCCTAGGCTCTGAGCGGGCCTTCTTCTTCACCGGGGAAGTGGCACAGGAATGGGAAGGCTGGATCTGGGTGGGCTGTGATGTGGAAGGAGTGGAAAGGGCAAGGAGGTGGGCACATTTGGGGACAAGACAGTGTGGGCCAGTGGGTTGGAACAGGTCTGCACGGGAGAGGAAAAGTTTCTTGGGAGCAATTGGGGTGGGCGTGGATGAGGGCGTGGGATTGGAGGCAGAGGGAGTTGATGTAGTGGGTGCAGGTGACTGCTCAGTATGCTGTGGTGTGGTGGATGTTTGATGGGTGGGTGTCTTGGTGCGTTTGTGTGTTTTGGGAGGTGGGGGGTCTACACAGTGGGAGAAGACAGGCAGCTAGTGTGGATGTTGTGTGGGTGTCTGCAAGTCTGGTGAGTGTGCTGCATGTGTCAACTACAGTAGAGGTGGTGAGTGCAGGTGTGGTGTATGGGGTGCATGTATGGCTGTCTGCTATCGTGGTGAGTGCAGGAAGAGGAGCAGTAACAGTGAGTGAAGGTGCAGTGCATGAGGGTGTGGATGTAGAGGGGACAGACAGGGAGGCGGAAGAGGTGGGCCCACTGGGGGAAGTGGACGTTGTTGTGAGTGCAGGTGTCTGTTGGCTGTGTGAATGCTTGTGGTGGGAGGTGTGGTGCTTGCGTTTTGAAGTGTGCTTCTTGTGTGTTGTTGTGCCTGTAAGCGGGTCTGATTGTGTGCTTTGGACAGGTGAAGGGAGAGGGGCGCTGGAAGGGATAGAGGAGGTTGGAGGGGGGATGGAATGGCCAGGGAAACTGGCTGGCGTTGAAGAGGAGGCCAGAGCCTGAAAGGATCTCTGTAGGGCAGACACGGCACTGTGAATGCCATCCAGATAGGCATTGGTCTGCTGCACCTCTGATGCCAGACCGTGGATGGCATTGACGATGGTTGTCTGCCCTACAGAGATGGCTCGCAGGAGGTCAATAGCCTCCTCTGTGAGGGCAGCAGTGCTGACTGGGGCAGGGGAGGAGGTGCCTGGGACGAAGGAGACGCCCACCTTTCTGGGTGGGCGGGCATGTGCAACTCGGTGGGGAGCATAAGGGAGGGCGGTGATGGTATCGGGGTGGCAGAAGATCTCACGGTAGTGGTGTGTCCACTAGGGTCCGCCACCGCCGGAGGACCCTCATCAGAAGAGGTCTCAGAGTCACTACCTCCTGTGGTAGTAGCCTCCCCGTGGAGGTCCCCTCGCCCTCCCACCCACTGGTCCCCTGGACATCCGTTGTCTCTGCCTCAGAGGATCCGTGGGCCGCTGCCTCCCCACTTGCCGATGCCTCAGCTCCCTCGCTTGATGTTGATGCTGTACCAAACCAACACAAGAGAACAGGGATGGGGAGACAAAACAGGAGAGACACTTGTAAATAGCTGAATGCTGATCCACAATGGCCAGACATACACCCACCCAGCAGACACACCCAACAGGGAGCACCATGCACTATGCCCATGGCCATGCCCCTGACTACTGAGCAGAATACTGACCTACACCCATCCTCTGAAATAGTATTGCAGCTGAGGTAGGTGAAACCTGACAGGGACACCCCTACACCCTTTGGGAAACATACAGTAGATGGACACCAGTCAAATTCCCTGCTCTAAGCAGCATGAGCCCTATCGCACACACACTCATCCTGAAGTATGGTCTGTGAGTACTCACCCCCTTGTGACAGCTGTGCAGCCTTCAAGCGCCCATCCAGATCTGGGTACACCACCGCCAGGATCTGACGCATGAGGGGGGGTCAGTGCCCGACAGGCACCCCTTCCACGTTGAGAGGACTTCCCCAGCTGGGCCTCAGTGATCTTTCACGCCCAGCGCCGTATGTCCTCCCACCTCTTTCGAGAGTGGGTGCTCTGCTGGTTGTAGACCCCCAGGGTCAGTACCTCCTTGGCAATGGCATGCCAATGTGCCCTCTTCTGGTGGGCACTGACCTAGTAGGGTGACACAGAAATGGAACACAGTGGTCAGACACTTGCACGATGGGAACAGCTGGCAGATTGTCAAACATATGACTGACAGTACTCTCAGACATGCAGGACAGTGGCACGCAGCATTCGTGCATGCTGCTAGCGTGTTCCAGGCCCTCCTCCACCCGCAGGCATCCTCCTGCGCCTCATCCCTGGTGTCTAGTGGGCTCTAGTAAGCTTCACTTGACCCGTGTGCCGCTTTCCGCCGTCCTGTAAGTGTTTTACTATTTTTTCTGCGCCTTGCCTCCTTGCGCTTCTGCCCCCGTCGTGCCCCTTCTGATTGTGCCGCTTTCCGCCGTCCTGTAGTGCTTTTCTATTGTTTTCACGTGCTTTGCCTCCTTGCGCTTCTGCCCCCGTCGTGCCCCTTCTGATTGTGCCGCTTTCCGCCGTCCTGTAATGCTTTTCTATTGTTTTCACGCGCTTTGCCTCCTTGCGCTTCTGCCCCCGTCGTGCCCCTTCTGATTGTGCCACTTTCCGCCGTCCTGTAGTGCTTTTCTATTGTTTTCATGCGCTTTGCCTCCTTGCGCTTCTGCCCCGTCGTGCCCCTTCTGATTGTGCCGCTTTCCCCCGTCCTGTAGTGCTTTTCTATTGTTTTCACGCGCTTTGCCTTCTTGCGCTTCTGCCCCCGTCGTGCCCCTTCTGATTGTGCCTCTTTCCGCCGTCCTGTAAGTGCTTTTCTATTGTTTTCACGCGCCTTGCCTCCTGCGCATCTGCCCCCGTTGTGCCCCTCTGATTGCTGTTCCCTGATTGTATTTTGTGCCATTAGTGTATTTTTGTGACTGTTTTTCATATTGTGCCCGACTTTTTTGTGCCTTGTTTTTCTTGTTTTCGCCCTTGGGCGCTCCCCCCTGCAGTTCTCTCCCTGCCGCTGCCTCCCTGCGGCCCCGCCCCCCTCGCGCCCCCATTCGCCGCTCCCTCCCGCCTCCCGCCTCCCGCCTCCCAGCTGCTCCTCCCTCCCCCTCCCTTCTTAATGGCTGGCGCTGCGCGTCTGCGCCGCTGGCGCGCCGGAGGTGCGCCAGAAGCAAGCCCGTCTGCACCCGTCCGCGCCTGGACCGCGCCCAGCGCCACCCCCCCTGGTCCTCACGGCCCCCGCACCCCCTGTCTCCGATACTCGGCCAGCGAACTCCTCACCCTCAACCCTCGCCCCTCCACAGAGTGCTTCCAGGCCACCCCGAAGCACACCAAAGGACCTTTTTCCTGCATCTCCTGCAACTTCTCCTGCAACAGAACAACGAAGCCAGCAACAACCAACACAAACCACCTGCACTGCATCCTCCTCAACACACGCTCCGCACGAAAACACGCCATCGAGCTCTGGGACCTGCTCGACACCACCGCCCCAGACGTGGCCTTCCTGACCGAAACCTGGTGGAACGACTCCTCGGCCCCTGACATCGCCATCGCCATCCCTGATGGATACAAGATCACCAGAAGAGATCGCACCAACGGAATCGGCGGAGGAATAGCCATCGCCCACAAATCTACCCTCAAGATCCACACCCACACGGAGGACACCCTCAAGACAGCCGAACACCTCCACTTCCAGATTCACACGGACCCCAACACTACCCTCAGAGGAACCCTCATATACCGCCCTCCAGGACCAAGAGCCCCCTTCAGCGACACCGTCTCCGACCTCGCAAGCACCCACGCACTCGCCTCTCCAGACTACATCCTCCTGGGAGATCTAAACTTCCACCTGGAGAACAACAATGACGCCAACACTGCATCACTGACCACCAACCTCTCCAACCTCGGACTCCGTCAACTGGTCAACACTCCCACCCACATCGCCGGACACACCCTTGACCCACTCTTCACTTCAAGCAACCACATCTCATTCAGCCACACCTCCGAACTCCACTGGACCGACCATCACTGCGTACATTTCACCTTCAAGAAAAACACCGAACACCACCGCACCCCTCTACCGCCTCACCGCCGCTGGGGAAAAGTCACAGAAGATCAACTAGCCAGCACCCTCGCCAAAAACCCACCACCCGACCCCACCGACCAGGACTCCGCCACCATCAACCTCCATCAATGGATCCTCAACTGCGCCAACATCCTAGCTCCACTCAAGAGACCCTCTGCCAACCAAGGAAAGAAAAAACCAGCCTGGTTCACAGACGAACTAACCACCTCCAAACGCACCTGCCAGAAAAAATGGATCCTCGAGTGCACACCCGACAACCTTGCTACCCTCAAGGAAGCCAACCGCAAACACCATCAACTGATCCGACTCGCCAAGCGCTCCCACTTCACAGAACGCCTCAACAACAACGCTCACGACTGCAAAGAACTCTTCTGCATAGTGAAGGAACTTTCCAACGCCAACGTCAACGACGTCCCTTCTTCCCAGGAACTCTGCGACAAACTCTCCACCTTCTTCTACCAGAAAATCGCAGACATCCACGACAGCTTCAACACCTCAACTCCGCCAGACCCCACCCCCAACAACTCCTCCCACGCCTACCGCATCACCTCCTGGACTCAAGTAGACGACGCCGAAACCCAAAAGACCATGAACTCCATTCACTCAGGATCTCCCTCTGACCCCTGCCCACATCACGTCTTCAACAAAGCCGACGCCACCATCGCCCCCAAACTCCGCAAGACCATCAACCTCTCCTTCAACACCGCCACCTTCCCGGACAGCTGGAAGCACGCAGAAATCCAACTCCTCCTCAAGAAACCTAAGGCTGACCTCAACGATCTCAAAAAAATCCGTCCGATCTCCCTCCTCCCTTTCCCATCGAAAGTCATCGAGAAGATCGTCAACGCACAGCTCGCCCACTTCCTAGAAGACAACTCCATCCTAGACACCTCTCAATCTGGCTTCAGACAAAACCACAGCACTGAGACCGCACTCCTCGCCGCCACAGATGACATCAGACAACAAATGGACAACGGCGAAACCTCAGCCTGATCCTCTTGGACCTATCAGCCGCTTTCGATACAGTCTGCCACCGCACCCTACTAACCCGTCTCCACGAAGCCGGCATCCAAGACAAAGCCCTCAACTGGATCTCATCCTTTCTCTCCGGCAGAACCCAGAGAGTCCGACTCTCACCCTTCCACTCCAAAGCCACCAACCTCATCTGCGGCGTCCCCCAAGACTCTTCACTTAGCCCAACGCTGTTCAACGTCTACATGGCCACCCTCGCACAACTGGCCCGCCAACACAACCTCAGCATCATCTCCTACGCCGACGACACCCAGCTCGTCCTCTCCCTGACCAAAGATCCTCTCACCGCCAAAACCAACCTCCACAAGGGACTGAAATCTATCACCGAGTGGATGAGCAACAGCCGCCTGAAACTTAACTCCGACAAGACGGAAGTCCTCATCCTCGGGTGCACCCCCTCGGCCTGGAACGACTCTTGGTGGCCCACCACCCTCGGCCTCCCACCCACCCCAGCCAGCCACGCATGATACCTCGGCTTCATCCTCGACTCTGCTCTCACCATGTCCAAACAGGTCAACGCTGTCTCCTCTTCCTGTTTTAACACCCTCCGCATGCTACGCAGGATCTTCAAGTGGATTCCAACAGGAACCAGAAAGACGGTGACCCAAGCCCTCATCAGTAGCAGACTCGACTACGGCAACGCACTCTACACAGGCATCCCAACAAAAAACATCAAACGACTCCAACGCATCCAGAATGCATCCGCCCTCCTGATCCTCGACATACCCCGCCGGTGTCACATCTCCCCCCACCTGAAGGACCTCCACTGGCTCCCCGTGGACAAGAGGATCACCTTTAAACTCCTCACCCACGCACACAAGGCACTACACAACACCGGACCCTGCTACCTGAACTCCAGACTCAACTTCTACGTTCCCTCACACCAACTACGCTCTGCCAACCTTGCCCTCGCCATCGTCCCCCGAATCCAGCGCAAGACCTCTGGCAGCAGATCCTTCTCCTACCTCGCCGCCAAGACCTGGAACTCTCTCCCCACCTCACTACGCCAGACCCAGGACCTCCTCACCTTCAGGAGACTCCTCAAGACATGGCTCTTTGAACGATAGCAGCAACACCACCCCCCCCCCAGTGCCTCGAAACCCTAACGGGTACATAGCGCGCTTTATAAATCTATTGATTGATTGAAATCTATTGATTGATTCCATGCACCATGGCCCATCCTGGCTCACAGGAGCACACATACGTGCAATCCACTCCATCCATTACTCACACAGTGACCCCCAAACCCGGACTCACCTGTACCTCTGGCCGTCCGTAGAGTCTGTCGTACAGGGGCAGGAATCCTTCCACTAGCTTCTCCAGTTCTTCCTGGGTGAAGGCTGGGGCCCTTTCCCCTGCTCCACGTGGAACATCCATAGCCAGAGACAGGCGACAGCAGTACACAGAGTGGAGTACCTGTCTGCACGAGATCAGGGAGTCAAGTGATCAAATGATGATGAACACGCATACCTTCACTGCCGGCGGCGATCATGATACGCCAGGATTCCCCATTGGCATCGCCAATGAGGGTGTGAACAGTGGTCAACACCGCCGTACCCTGTGATGTCAACCGCTAGCGGTATTAGGTCACTTCCACAACGAAGTGGCAGAACTAGAGTCGGCAGACATTTTTCCATCACCTACCCATCTTGAAATTCATACTACTCACAATGCAGGACCTACTAGCCACATGAAGCACCTAGGCCTCTATCCATTGAGTATAGTAGCACACATGATTTACTCTGTTTCCTCCTAGTGATGTACATGTACATCTGTCAGGTTGCAGTTATTGTACAGACACTACTATGAACAATGCACTGCATGTATTTAGCAAATATGCCAATGTATGTGTGCACATCACTCCTTTTTGTAATCCCTCATAGGTACCGACCCCTGTGGCAAGGAAGGGCACCATCGGTGTACAGACCACTTGTGGATATGGGGACCATGGTGTAGCGTCAGATCATTATCACTTACAGACTCACATGTGCAACTATTCAGGACCTATGTGCATTACTGGATCCTGCACTGACTCCCGGGAATCCTAATCAGCATGCCATTCCAACTGAGGTGCAGGTGCTCTCCGCACTACATTTTCTGGCCACAGGCTCATTTCAAGTGACAGTGGGGCATGGGTGATGGTTTCTCACAGCCAATGTTCAGCCAGGTACTGACAAGATTTCTGAATGCATTTGTACAACATCTGCAATCCTATGTGTGATTCCCAGAAAGTGCTGACCTCCCTGCCATCAAGTCTGACTTCTATGCCTTTGCAAACATTCCCCATTTCATAGGTGCCATCAATGGCACCCACATACCTATCATCCCCGCAAGAGTAAATGAACAGGTGTACAGAAACAGGAAGAACTTTCACTCCATGAACATCCAATTGGTATGTACTGCAGACCAGTACATTTCCCATGTGAATGCCATGTTTCCGGGTTCAGTCCATGATTCATTTGTTTTGAGGAACAGTAGTGTGCCACAGAAGATGGAACAACTACAAGAGGACAGAGGGTGGATCATAGGTAAGTTTGCCTGTCACTAACTGACACATTGAAGAAAACCTGCCTGTCTGACTAAGGGACATTACAATGATGACTCTGTATTGACCCTTTTTCTAGGTGACTCTGGCTATCCAAACTTGCATTGGCTCCTGACACCAGTGAGGAATCCCAGGACGGATGCAGAGAGGAAATACAAGGAGGCCCATGGACGTACTAGGAGGGTGATAGAGCATACTATAGGTCTCCTGAAGGCTAGATTCCGGTGTCTGCATATCTCTGGGGGTTCCCTGGCCTATGGGCCTAATCAGGTGTGTAGAATAGTGGTGGCCGGCTGCATGCTGCACAACATGGCTGTGAGACATTTTATCCCCCTTTTGGAGGTGGAGGGTGCTATAGGTCCTGATCAGCTACCTCAGAGAGGTGAGGAGAGTGATGGTGCGGATGAGGAAGGGGAAGATGTCAATTCCAGGAACCAACTGATACAACTCTACTTCCAATAACTGTCTGGGACTTCAGCCTGTAATTGTGGTTAGTGACTGATACTGTCAGTGTGCCATGTCATATAGGGGGATTGGTCATGATAGGCGAGACATGGAGCTCTTCTGCATGGTACTGACAGACAATATATGCATTCCCTCTTTGCCTAATTTGAAACACACATTACCACCACCAAGCATAAATTGACAATAAAGTTGTTCTCTGCCAGTTGCATCCATACTCCACTTTTTTCAACATTGAAGACAGGGGACAGTGTTACAGGTGAGAAATGTGTTTTATTGGTCGAATACAGTGAATTGTGCTATATACAGTGATGGAAGTCGTAAGGGTTGGGTGTCCTCAAAACCGACTTGGGGGCAGCCCTGTTGGATGTCATAGGTGGGTCCTATTTGTAGTATAGTACTTCAATTTGCCCCCAGCTAAGTGTTGTTGGTGAATGGGTGGGATGGTTGCTTTGCAGTAGTAGCAGTGTCAATTGTTGGAGTGGGGCTTGTTCTTAGCTGGGTTTCCAGTGCCATAGCTTGGCCTGAGACTCTGTTTGGGCGCCTGCTGTGGAGCTTTTTGGGGTGGCATGGTTGGCCCTTGTGATTCCTGGGACGGTATTTCATGTGCTGTTTCTGCTGCTTGGGTCATCTGTTGCTGGTTGTCCAGGGCTGTTGTGGGGGGCCTCTTGTCCGTTGTGGGTGTCTGACTGTTTGTTGACCAACTGCAGCAGTGCTCCAGCAATGGTGGCCATTGTGGCATTGTGCTCTTTCCACTGCTCCATGGCCTGTTGGTGTTGTTGCTGCTGCATCCTCTGACTTTGCTCCAGGGTAGACACAATCTGTGCCAACCTGTCTTGGGTATGTTGGTAGGCCCCCAATACCTCTGCAATGAAGTCCTGGGCTGCTGCATCCATCCGGTGCCTTACCCCCAGACCCACTGGAGCACTTGAACTTGCCCTAGCCCCCTGTGCCTGTGTCTCCTGCGCAGGTCTGGCACTGCCACTTGTACTGGGGCCCTCGCCTTCCTGCATGTTTGGCGTGGGAGATTGTGGCCTCTCTAGCTGTGTTCCACCTGTCTGTGCCCTGGGTCCACTGGTGTGGGTACGCCTCCCCTGGCCTGCTGGTCTTGACTGGGTGTTAGGGGTGACAGTGGTTTCCTGTGTGGGGCTGCTGCATGGTGAGCATCCAGGGCTGTGTGAGGGCCCTACCTGCTCATCAGTGTCCAGGGGTCCTTCGCCAAGGTCTTGTGATGTGCCTCTGTCTCCCTGGAGTGCTGTGGCACTCCTTGTCCCCTCCATTAGGGTTGCATGGGTGCTGGTGCCTGTTGGGGGACATAGACACATCTGTTACATATGCCTGAGGGTTTGAGGTGTACAGAACTGTGCAATTTTGTGCTGGTGTGACTTTCAGTGGCCTTCCAGGGTGCCTTTGTGAGGTAGACATTGTATTTAATGGCAGTGGTGGGGTTACATTGTGGTGAGGATATTATTCCATTGTGGGTACGTGCAGGGGTGGATGGCTGTGCACAGCGGGAGTGATGTGGGCCTGGTAGTGAGTTGTGGGTAATACAGGGTGGTGGATGTGGTGGGTAATGGCTGGGTGGGGTGTGGGTCGAGGTGAGTGTGGGTGTGGTGGTGCATTCATTGCAGATGTGTTGCATGTGGGGTATTGTAAATGACTTACCCGAGTCCATTCCTCCAGTGAGTCCAGTGAGTCCGTCTGGGTGCAGGATGGTAAGTACCTTCTCCTCCCAGTCGGTGTAGTTGGGTGGTGTTGGTGGCGGCCCTCCCCCAGTCTTCTGCACTGCGATGTGGGGCCTGGGTGCCATGCCACAGACCATCCCCCGCAGGTCGTTCCATCTCTTGCGGATGTCAACCCTGGTGCATGGATGGTGTCCCACTGCATTCACCCTGTTGAGAATGGTCTGCCACAGCTCCAATTTCTGAGCGATGGATGTGTGCTGCACCTCAAACCCGAATATTTGTGGCTCCACCTTCAGGATCTCGTCCACCATGGTCCTTAGCTACCTTTCGGTGAAGCGTGTATTTTTGGGGGGGACATGGTGAGGGTGGTGGATGGCGTTGGGACTGGGGACAGGGTATGGGTGCTCCTGTGTGGGTCAATATGCGTGTCCTGTATGCTGCCGTTCGCTGTCTGGCTCTGGTGCTCTCCGTCTTCTGGTCCTGGTTTCGTTGCAAGAGATTGTGGGGTGTGTCTGGGGGTGTTTTATGGGGTTCTGGATGTGTGTCAGGTGTTTGGGTGATAGGCTTAGCCAATGTGTGCACTTGTTGCTGTTGAGTCCACTTGCCGCCCGTGGCGGTCGCAGCCGCCAATGGTCGTCCAGCTGCCTCTGTCCGCTGAGGTGATGTGTGCATCATTATTTGGAGGGCAGGATGTGGGTGTGCTTGGGGGTGGCGGAGTGGGGTGGGCCGGGATTCCAGCTGACAGGGTCCTGTTGGGGAGTGGTGGTCTGGAATTTTTCGGTGGGGTTGGGTTTTTAAATCATTATATGGCTGGTTTCCATTCGCTGCCACCATCAGTCGGCGGTTTTTCCCGCCATGTTCATAATGACCGCATTAATGTCACACTTTGCCAGCATAATGGCATCAATTTCTGAGGCATAGACCACCTGGGCCCATATTTATAGTTTTTGATGCAAACCAGCTCCAGCGCTGGTTTGCATCAAAAAATGTACCACCGGCTAACGCCATTCCAACGCACCAGGGGATGCTTATTTATGGATTGACGTTAGCCGGCGCTTCGGGCTGGTCAGGGTAGGGAAAAAAAGGGGTTGTGTGTCAAAAAATGGTGCAAGTCAAGTTAGAGTAAAAAATCATGGCTATAACCGGACTTGCACCATTTTTTGATGCACAACCCCCATTAAAATAACCTGTACTTACCTGGGACAGGTCCCCCACATCCATGGGAGCCCTCCAGGGGTGAGCAAGGGTGGAAGGGGGTGTCCCTGGGGGCAGGGAAGGGCACCTGTGGACTGCTTCCATGGTCAGAGACCATGGAAGTGAGCCCACAGGCCCCTTAACTCCTGCCCTCACCCAGGGGTTAAAAATGGCGCACATCAGGCTGTGCACCATTTTTAAGGCCCGCCACTTCCTGTGCGTCAAAATGATGTGGGAGCATAAATAAGGCGCACAGGCCTTAAAGTCATTTTTTGACGGGAACGCCTACCTTGCATGTCATTAACGTAAGGCGGTTTCCCGCATCCAGAAAATGACGCACAGGGAGGAATTTTGAAGTTCGCGGGGTCGGGTGTCATAGTATAAATATGGTGTAAGGTTTGCGCCAAATTTGCGTCCAAATGTTAGATGCAAATTCAGCGCAATCAGAGTATAAATATGCCCCCTAGTGTCTTCCATAGCTATGAAGTCATTGGCCGATGCACCTTCAGGCCAGGACAAATGATGAAACAACCTGCATTCCCCTTTGTGCTTCTTTGACACCACACCCAAAGGAGATATGATCAAGTCAGACAAAGATCATTCATAAAATGGACCCACAACCCTGCCTCCCTTGACCTCCTTCTGCAATTTGGCTTCCACAACCTTAGGTACTTCCTTGGCTGACCTCAAATTGTCAGCCCACCTACAACCTCTGGGACATTGATAACCCACCCAACAAACCTCCTGAAAACAATCTCACTGCTGTCTCTTTTTCAGGGTATAGTTCCAACTACAGCATCAAGGCCTCCAACTTAATTGGCATAGGAGCACTTTGAACCAACAAGGCCCTGCTGTTCTCTACCTCTATCTGCTTTCCACTGTACAAAAGGGCTAGCCAATGTGAAGCATTGTGTAATGGAATGTCTTGCCCTGCATTTAAAGCATTCATGTTTAAATTTGAAAGGGTTTCTGGAGCAAAATCCCCTATTATCATTTTAACATGCCTCTGAAGTACCTCCGTTGCTGGGAGTCTTTGAAATGTCACCCGTCCTCTGTTGAGAGGGACGTGGCTGAGAGGACTTATGGCCATGTGGGTAGAGGACATCCTCTGAATTCTGAGCTCAGACACTACCCTGGCTCAGAACTTCTCATCATAGCGGAACCAAGCAAACCCCCCTAAAAATGCATTAAGGCCCTCCTGATAACATCCATATATTTAATTAAAGCAATTGTGCTGTTTGGGTATTTCTCACAGTAAATACTGGCATATATAAAAAATGCCAACATCCAGTTCTTCATGGTAATGGGAACCCTGGGCCTCTTTGCCAGTTAACACTCCTTCTCCTTTGACCCTTCCTTAACCTGAATGTCCCTGTGTAAAGTTTGAACACGTCCATGTATTTGTGTTTCCATATCCTGTTCTTCATTTTTTATGATAAATGAGACCCTAGCAGCATGAGCAATCCAATATAGGGAAATCACTTCTTATGACCACCTCCATCCTTCACTCTTCACTCTCGCCTTCCCCCTTCTTTAAGTATATCATCTGAACTCCTGTACTGCCTTCCACTTTTTTGTCACCAGGCTCTTTTGGTGGCGCCCTGCCCTGACTATTACACCATCCCCCACACTTGTGGATTTAGAAGACTTTGTAATAGTACCACCATTCTGTGTGTCCCATACAGACCACTAGTATTTCTTACCTGCTGGTAAGTCAGCAGCATCCTTCCTTGGTCAGCTGGTGCCTGTATGTGCTTCCTTCCGCTGTGTCGGGGTGCCTCCACCAACCACACTTGACGTCTGTAAGACACCAACTCCGAGACCATTGTACCACCACTCCCATTGTCTATCATTGCCTTTCAACCTTCCTCACGGCCATCATGCATTTCGCCATCCTCCCACTCATCACTCCCCTCATCATAATCCAACTCCAAATAATCCGCTCCTGCACTCACTTCAGGCATAAATCGGTCAGTCATTCTGCCCGTCTGAGTATTAAACATGGCTCCATCTAGGTCTGAACGCATCTTAGGCTGAGAGTTAGGCAGCTGATCCCTCATTGTAGGGAGGGTCACCAATGACCCCCCTAGTGCTTCAGACCAACATCCAAGAACCATCATACTCCCAATTGGTGTTGCCGTCTGATTGCCAACCTCAACTGTCGGCCTTGGTTCGCAAGCTGCTAGGCCGCCCCAACCTGGTTGGTCTTCACCACCACAAGGCACTCGAGCCACACCAGCTCCCACAGCCTGTCTCCCATTCACACTCTCCCAAGATACCCACAACCAGTGTCCTTCTGCTCCCTGTCCACCTACAATGACCCTGGCCTCCCAGCTAGCTGACTCCTCTTTGGCCTTCACCTGATGATCCTGGAAGCACTCCCAAAGTGCTTCCGTCTCCTCTTTCCCCCATACTGCTCCTTAATCCTGGCTTCCCTATTAAACTCCTGCCACCTGTTAGAATGCCACCTTTCCAAGCCCACCCACATGTCCCCACCTAACAGCCTGTAATCTGGCGGCATTGGACCTCAATTTGCTGCTTCACCACTGGAGCCAGCTCCTCCCCCATGACAATCTCCCAAGGCATCGGTCCCTGTCCCTTGATCCAGCCTAAGCCCCCATTGATATCACCTGTCTGTTTCCTCTTGACCTCATGCTTTAAGCATTGTGACAAAGCTCACTATTGGCCCTCTCGGCTGATTTCAATGAAAGGTTCAATGGTGCATCATGAAGGAGGAGCCCAGTTGTGACCAGGGCATCTGCACTAGGAGAGTTACCCCCACTAGGCTGCTGGATACTAGGCCCCACCACACTGATTTCCTGATTGAGGGGCACACTACTGCCTGAGGCCTCAAGGTTAGTTCTGATAGGGAGGCTCTTGAGCCTCCCTGCAGCCTTTTTCAAAGCGATTACAGTAGTCCATTTTGATAAAATCAAAGCTGTGACCACAGTTTTCTTAGCCTCTTCTGGGATAAAAGTTAGGACTTTCTTCATCATCCTCAATATGTAGAAGGCAGATGAGATCACAGCATTAACCTCTTCTCTAAAAGTAAGTTTATTGTTCATAATGACTCCTAGATTTTTGGCTTTATTTACTGGAACCTTGAGGGAGCCTAACTCCTCCAACCACAATGACTGGGACCAGAAGGTAGGTTGGTTCCCAAACAAGATGACCTCAGTTGAGTCTTAGATAGTTTCTGTTCATCCAGTTGCTGATTGCTAACATGCAGTCATTAAATCTTTCTCCAATGCTTATGTCATAGGTTGCCCCTGATACCTGAATATGTGTAGCATTTGCATAAAAACTTAAGTCAAAACCAAATTATCTAACTAAGGAGGAAAGTGAGGTGACATAAATATTGAACAGCACTGGGCTGATTGAGCCCTGTGGGAGACAGCATGGAAGAGAGAAGGTGTCGGAAACAAATGGATCCAGGGCAACAGTCTATGGCTGTTCTGATAGGAAGGAAATTAATAGGGAAGGGGCTGATCTTTCAATTCGTATGACCTGGAGATGGTCAACCAGCAAAGCTGTATCGAAGGCCTCCGAAAGGTCAATAAGCACCGGAGCAGTATTACCTACTTTATCAATAGTCTCCCTGAGAGTTGCCTGATAGCTGATTATTGTCAATTTCCACTAATTTTGCTGGCAGGGGCAACTGCAAGATGGGTTGATAGTTGTTTGGATCTGTTGGATTTAAACTAGGATTTTTCAGTAATGGGAGCATAGAAGGATGAGGGAAGTAACCTTTCTTAAGCATGGCATTGAAGATGTCAGTAAGCTAGACAGCAGTTGTTTCAAAGCTAACTTAGTTATGGCAGGAAGGCAGGGATCAACAGGAGATTGTAACTTAGCATCATAACCTGAGCTATGTTCAGAGCGGAAAATCCTGAAAATGTAGCTTGACCTATTTCCCTGGTTATCTGATTATAAACTTTCTGAACAGGGTTGAGTTTATGCTCAAACTTGTTGTAGATCTGCTACATTTTCTCATGAAAAAAGTTGTGAGCGTATTACAGAAAACTTTTATTTTAAGGTATCTGGATTTTGTAATTAAAAAATGAAGGCTTTTTAAACTCTGATAGCTAGTTTGTTCTTTTTCTGCTTTGCTATACTCCTTCTGCCATCTCCGTTCTTGTCTTCTACAAGCTTGTCTCATCAGTCCAAGACAGTTTAAGAACCAGGGTGCCGAAGGTTTGCCCCTGTGGGAAAAGGTGGTTTTAAGTGGAGCTGACAAAGAGACTGCTGAAGACATCCATTTTTCATAGGAGGTGGTAGCTGGATCCAGATCCTCTGTGATATCTGGCTGCCCTTGAGCAAGTGGTTGATTTAGTAGTTCTGCCTGAAATATTTTCATGCCCTGGTCTTGACAGCAATACAGCATATTTTTCCCAGCATAGTGTTGTACTGTAGTTTTATCTCAAATATAACTGCCTAATGGTCAGTCCTCATCAGTGGCAAATGATCAAAATACACTAGAGATGGATTGTTTGAGAATAAGGCAGTATCACAAAATAAAATGATGGACGAAATGTTGAAACTTTTCAAACACTCACCCCCAGTCACAGATCTGGGTTTAATCCATCATTATTTGGCTTGCCACATCACCCCAGTTCGGACCCAGCTATATGCAAATCAGTCCTGACCCTGGTCCCGATGTAAGCAGTCAAGCCCGAATTGCCAAGGCAGGTCCTCCCTGTACACGATTCAAGCATCCTGGGACCAGTTTAAGGGTATCACCCTTCATCAGCCAGGCTAGCTTGAATCCAGTGGCACAGCAAGCAAGGGACCCACGTCTGGGCATACCCTAGCCACTTAGGGTGCAAAAGGCAATATCACAAAATAAAATGATGAACGGAGTGTTGAAACTTTTCAAACACTCACCCTTCAGTTGTTTGAGGATATCCTATCTAGCATATGGATCACATCACAGAATATTGCATCCAGGCTATAAATCACATCACATATCACATCACAGATGCATTCACAATAAGTACACCAGCGGTATTGGAGTCATGCATGTTGGCTTAAACCATAGCCACCACAAATCACTGGACTTGTGGAGTATCTGAATAAATTAAATAATCAGCTTCAGAGAAGTGGACTTGATGGTCAAACTGTGACTTCTAAGAAGCAATCAATTCCGCAAACCTTGAAAAAGATGGGGACACCCGGCTTATAGAAAAGAGGGCCAGTCAGACCAACCGGGGATCAAGTAGCTGCAAGTTTTTCCCAATAATAGGATTTCCAGACATAATCTTACATAGCATCTTGCAAAATGTTCCTTTGCGAACAAAATGGACAACACTGTGTTTTTCCAATCATATAACAGCACACAATGATATATTTGAATTGCATCTAATTATAAGTACAGTTTTGTAATTTTGGACAAATTTCACAGACTTACACAAAAGCTAATTACTCAAATTCCATGAACCATTAGGCTGGAGTTCTTACTTTTACCTGTGCTTTTTCACATGGACCCAATTTCATGTATGCAGGAGTCAGTCATGCTGTTGTGCTGACAGTTGAACCTGAGAGCATAAGCAAAACAGTTGTTTGCAGTATGTTGTGGAGTCACTTTTTAAATTAGGCATACAGGCAAAAGCTGGGAAATCAGGATGATTATCAATTAATTTTTGCAATTAACTCAGCTTAATCCTTTGGTTATGGGAATTTCAAATTGATCAGAGTGCCAAAAGCAGAGCATTGTGCTACTTAACCCCTTTTCACGACAGATCTTAGACATCTTCAGCACATTTCACAAAGGTGAATTTGCATATATAGATCTACTCCTGTACAGATATACACACTAATAATCTGGTGTAACACTTCACTTTCTTAATATTTACAATGTTTTAGTGGAGAGTTGGACCTAAGTGTAGAATTAAGAGTCTCCACAATGTCAACTGAGGTAGCAGAGCTACTTACAACAAGTGTCAAGTTTCAAAATTCTTTATTCTGTTTAAAAATAAACACATAAAAATGCATATGTACATATATCTAATTAAAATCACATTCTTGGTCGTGACCGTCATGATCTATGCCAATAGTCTTTTCAATATACTTATCTAAATACAAGGGTCATTGCAAAAAGTCCAGTTAATACCAAATAATAACAACATTAGTTAAAAACAGAATCTATAAAAGTATGTTCATGCCGCATAATTATTAACATACTCATATAAAATCACAGATTGAGGCTAGTTCCTGGAAATGCTTGTGCATTCAAGTGCCAAATTTGTCCTGCTTAAATCCTAAGGACCATGCACCATGGGATTGCATCTGCTAAAAAAAATCATTAGACAAAATAACTAGAGAGGCTAAATGATGATAGAATTAATAAAAACCTGTCTATTTAAATATAAATCAATAGCCCTAAGCATTTATAATAACATAAAAGGAATGTCAAATTTATAAATAATTAACTAATACCATCACTCAATTAAGAACATAATCAAATTGCGATAGTTTGCACATACAAATTGTACTACCAAACACATGTGCATGAACGCGACATAATGTGTTCATTTAAAGTGCTTGTGCAATTCTGACAGACCTTGCTCAAGCAAAAACGTATCCGAAGAACACACATTAATGAGCTATACAATACTAAAATATGCACAGTTCATTTTTATAGAAAATCTCAATAGTAAAATCCAACACTTTGGACTAAGTAGAAATTAATATATAACTGGCAGGTCCAATCAAACATCTGCTCAATTAACTGACCTCCATTCATTTTCTGCTGTGAATAGCCTGTCTCAAGAAACAACATACTCTGAAACATACGTCTGGGCTATTTAACAGCTGAAGAAAGACCAAGGCGTCGCTAAATTTCCGGATAGCTCACTTTCTTAATAAGGTCTTGAGGCAAGTCTTAAAGAACCTGAAAAAAAAAACACAAACAAAACATAAAATGCAACAAGGATTATTCTGCCCTTCCATCCCAAGGATTAAGTGGCAACATGCTACCCCACAGGTTGTTCCCATCATTAAAACTTGCCAAGACACCATACAGTCCCTGATCTAAATCTGAAGAGCAGCGATCTCTCCCACCTCATTAGCTCTAGGTGAGATACAGGGGTGTAATGACCACTACCAAGGTAGAATAGAAATAACAGATATTCTGTCTGCAGATGGCGTCCTGGACCCTACATAGAGCAGTATACTCACTGAGCCCCATATTTATACTTTTTGACGCAAAACTGCGCCAACGCAGTTTTGCGTCAAAAAAATTAGCGCCGGCTAACGCCATTCTGAAGCACCATGAGGCCGCCGTATTTATTGAATGACGTTAGCCGACGTTAGCCGGCGGCGCTGTCTGGTGTGCGTTAAAAAAAACGACACCAGGCAGCGCCGGCGTAGGGGGAAAATGGCGTATGGGCGTCCAGAAATGGTGCAAGTCAGGCTGAGGCAAAAAAATCGCCACAACCCGATTTGCGCCATTTTTTTACGACGCCCATCCCCCATTGAAATGACTCCTGTCTTAGCAAAGACAGGAGTCATGCCCCCTTGCCCAATGGCCATGCCCAGGGGACTTCTGTCCCCTGGGCATGGTCATTGGGCATAGTGGCATGTAGGGGGGCACAAATCAGGACCCCCTATGCCACAAAAAAAAAAAAAAAAAAACACTTACCTGGACTTACCTTAATGTCCCTGGGGTGGGTCCCTCCATCCTTGGGTGTCCTCCTGGGGTGGGCAAGGGTGGCAGGGGGTGTCCCTGGGGGCAGGGGAGGGCACCTCTGGGCTCATTCTGAGCCCACAGGTCCCTTAACGCCTGCCCTGACCCAGGCGCTAAAATCCGGCGCAAATGCGGGTTTTTTAGTCCCGCCCACTCCCGGGCGTCATTTTTGCCCGGGAGTATAAATACGACGCATATGCATCGCAGTCATTTTTTAAGACGGGAACGCCTACCTTGCATATCATTAACGCAAGGAAGGTGTTCACGCAAAAAAATGACGCTAACTCCATGAACTTTGCCGCTAGATGCGTCTAACGCCAAAGTATAAATATGGAGTTAGTTTTGCATCGAATTTGCGTCGAAAAAAACGACGCAAATTCGGCGCAAACGTAGTATAAATATGCCCCTGAATCTCTGCCACACCACCCTGTTATCAGATTTAGTGATTGAAACAGGGTTGCTAAGCAAATCGGACAACCAGTTACCTATATACTTCAATCAAGGGATAGTAGGTCCTTTGTCTCATTTCAGACAATCCCTAATCATTTCCCTGTTAAGACTTGCCTTTTCATTGCACCACACGCTCACCCAGAGCAAAAGTGGCACCAGCCTTATCGTGTCTGAGATGTACTCTAGGTTTAACTCAGAGTGTAAAATAAAATTAGCGCTCATGGGCAGAAGATTCAACATCCGTCTGCAAATTACAACAGTAAAGTTGCTATTAGAAACTTTCCAGCTGTTTGTGCAAATCTCGGCACCCAGTGCATAGGTTTTCATATAAAGAAAATAATGGGACAGTTTTTAAAGGTTATGTTTTAAAATAAAAAAAATTATAGTGATAAACTCACTTATGAATATAACCTTAATTTCAAATATGACATCACTGAGGTATTCTGTATTGTCTGACATTTTCAGGAACTCTTGTTTTTTTTACTCTTCATTGGCTAAAAACCAACATTTTCCAGTGAAGCAAAGCTCAAAGTGAAATGCAAACGTGAAAATATGAGAATGCTTTGGGTCTGACCACTTGTGCTCTGGCAGTGCAATTGATTAAGGATGGAGGGCCAAAGGTAAGGTTCAAAGAAATTGACCTTTAATGGCATACGTAGGATCTCTGGCCCATCCATCCCTTAATTGTCTCTAGAGCTCCCGATAAACGATTGCTCAGAGGTGATAGTTTGTTTTTCTGTTGGACCACCAACTTTGTATCATCTGTGTACACTAAAGTGGCCATTTAAAAGCCATTTACAAAGACCTTGAGAGGCCTCAAATATGAGTAAAAGAGTCAGTGATAATGGAGATCCCCATGGTACTCCCTGATTTATTGATTGGTATTGAGAGAATGGTTTCTTGAAGGCACGTTACTTGTCACTACTTCATTTTCTGCCCTATGTGTAGTGGGTTTTACTCACCATTCTCATGTCACCCTTCCCTTGTGGCGCCTCCCTGCTCTGATTACTCCAAATCATCCTTCTTTTGTGGCATCCTCTAGTCTTGAGCGCTCCACAGTCCCCCACCACTGAAACTTGAACCATTAACCCTCCTTTTCTGTTGCTACGCAAGTTTAATCTATTTTGCACCTGCAGATTATCTTGTGTCTATTTAGGAAAGTTATGATCCCACTATGAACCATTGAATTGTACCATCACGTGCTTGGGGTTAAGTTGTACTGGTTTATTGTTGCCAGTTACCGTTTGCACCTGCCACCTTCCAGGCCTCATATCCATTGCATGTAACACGTAATCTTTCCCCGGTTTAATGGAATATTCCACACTTCCACGTGGGACATGTGCCTTTCTGGAACACTCTGTCGTTCCAGCATAAATACCCCTGTTGATCCTGCATTGGGGCTTTGCCTAATCCCCGTCCTGCGCAAGCTTCATCCTTGCAATCACCTCCTGATTGACCCGATCTTCCAGCATTGCAATACTACCCAAGCTTCATCCCTGCAGTAGTCTCCTGAGCTTCCAGAACTTCCAGCGCTCTAGTCATCCAAGCCTTCCTAATTATCCTGTGGCCCTGGCTTCTGCAACGATTCTAGTGCCTTCTTTCATGAACTATGATTTTGCCTCCTCTTGAGCTCTTTGCCCAAAGCCTCCTCCCGTCTTCGGATTCCATGTTAAGTGCTAGTCAAGGCTAAGTATTTTGCAATCAGGTCAGTGTGCACTAATCCTCTTATAGTAGTGAGCAGACCTTACTTTCAGCCTCTTTGAGAATCTAGACTTGTCCCCAATTCTTTCTCCATATTTTTTCTTCAGTGCACCTTGCTTGTTCTTACTCCGGACCCTCCCTCCAATCCTGGCACTTGAACTGGTTTGCTTCTGGATTTGAGACTTAGGCCCTAATTATGTCCTTGGCAGTAAAAAACACCTATCGCCGCAGTAACGACTGCCTAAAGACCGTCACTGCGGCTACCATCTGTCTGCCAGATTATGACCACAGCTGGACTTCCCGTCTGGGGAGTGTTGGGGGGTGGATGAGCCTCCTACCAGTGACAGGAAAGGAATTCCCTGTCACCGATAGGGCCTACCACCATGGTCTCGTGGCATTGCTAACGCCACGAAAACCATGGTGGTAGGCTGTCTCAAAATGTCGCCGGCAGTACTATAGCGGCTGCCGGGCTGGAGATTAATATCTGCCATCTGCCATTCTCATAATGTGGCGGTATGTACCGCCAGCCTGTTGGCGGTACTGCCACCACATTGCCATTCACCGCCGGGGTCATAATGACCCCCTTAATTCTGTGTTTCTCTGTTAAACAGAAGAGTCAAGAAGAATGCTGTTTTAGAAGCTATTGATATCTGTATGAACCTTGTAACTGCCAATCTATGTTTCTAGTATACCTTGGGAGAGTAGAATATCATCCAGGAACTTGGGTATTCTGCCCTCATGTTGCTATTTTGAAGAAATCTGTAGGAGAGGTTGCTGAAGCGTTTTTAGTTATGTAGAGGCTTGCTAGGGTATTGATGGTAATTGACTCTTCTTGTAGTTCCCAGTGTATTGCAGTTTCACAAAATTAGAGGTGATGGTCCCGTAAATGTCCACCTTTGCATATCCAGAAGGTTTCAGGAGCAATGCATCCTGTTAAGCAGTGTGGTACCATCACTGAACAGATCCTGTACTGCAAATGTTTAGTTTTTCTTTTTTTTGGCCCTTCCCACTTACCCTTCAGGGTGGTGCATGATCTAGGAGATTTGTCCCTGGATCTTGCATCATCCTGAGAAGTTCAGCATCCACTCCAGTGTTGTCTCTGTGGTTGGAATCAGGTGACTGTATTACATAACTGGTACATGAACCCCCCTATTCATCAATGTTGTGTTCTAAATTGCTTTATGCCTATTGCATGACCCATCTGGACTGATTCCAGCATTGTTTCTCTTTCCTTTCCCTTTCACATGTGACTGTGTCAGTCAAGTCTGTCAGGTTATGCGTTAGTAACTGAATAGTCAAAACGTTATGGCCCTCATTTTGACATTGGCAGTAAATTCTGAATACCACAGTGGTGATGGCCGCCAACATGCTGCCACGGAGGCAAACATCCGTCTGCCAGATTATGACATACACACACACAAAACCAACAGAAACCAGCCACGACCACAAATCCGGCAGACTCAACGAACAAGATAAACTATCAGAACTAACACCCATATCGTTACGCCAGCAAAACAACGCCCTCCAAATAATGACCCACGAATCACCACAGCAGACATTCAACGGCTGTAAACCATTGGAGGTGCATACCGCCGCGGTGGATATGGGCACCCCAAAACAAAACAAGACAACATTGGCCAGTCCAAAAAGACCAACACCTGACAGAAATACATGCACCCCACACAACAACAGCACTAGAAAACACACACCCACATCACCCACAATCCTTTGCAAACACAAGAAGACCGCTACACCTTGCCAGACTAATCCTGGTGATAACTGCATACACACACCACAACTACTCATTCATCGTCACTGACCACACACCACACATCCCACCACATCAGTCAACACTCTCTGCACAACACACACACCACACAACACCCATGTCCCCACAAAGGTACCTCCGTTTCACTAATGAGGAGTTGCAGGTGATGGTAGAGGAAATAGTCAAGGTAGAGCCACAGCTGTTTGCAACACAGGTACAGAAGATTTCCATTGCCAGGAAGATGGAGCTATAGTGAAGGATCATGGACAGGGTGAACACCGTGGGAACAAACCCACACACAAGGGACACCATAAGGAAGCGGTGGAACGACATACAGGGAAAGTGCATTCCATTGCAGCAAGGCACCCAGCTTGCCATCAGCAGGCCTGGCGGTAGCCCCCCAACTCCTCCCCCACAGTTGACAGCATGGGAGGAGAAAGTCTTGGCAAAACTGCATCCTGAGGGCCTCGCTAGAGTACCCGGAGGACTGGACACTGGTGAGTCACCATTACCAACCTACTACACCCCATACCTGCATGCCATGTCACCTCCTCACCTTGACTCCCTTTACCCCACTCCATTGCACCACCACAATTACCACACCTAACTGTCTACCCCTGCGTGCCATACCCACTGCAAGCACAACCATCACAGCTCTGCATGCACACCCACCAGCAATTCAATTCATGGACAGCATGTAAGACTACCAATCACACAATCCATCACCATACACTACCAAAGGTGGGAGACCAACATCATTGGGAAAGGTAGAAATGTGGAATATGTGACAGACAATCGCCCTAACAAGTCACTTACATCACAGGTGCACCAGCCAATGTCAGCGGTGAAGAGGTGCCACGGCAACCCAGTCCACCACCAGAAGATGCCCTCAGTGATGACAGCAACTCTGGAGGACTTGATTTGGATGAACTCTCTGGCCCATCTGGGACCACAGGTCAGTTGGCTACCATATCCAACAACCAGTCTACTGCAGGACCCCCCGCAGACTCAAACACCACAGCAGCCATCCAATGCCCCCAAACCTCTGTTGGCAGGACATGTCAATCAGTAGTGTGCCCTCCTGTACAGGGACCCGAGTCGACACCACACAGAAAAGACAATGAAGGTCCGGGTGTAAGTGGGAGTGGGCACACCGTTCAGTGGGAACAGGGTCCTGGCACAGTCAGAGGACAGCTTTGAGCCAGGGGGAGGCCAGGCCCAGGGAACCAACTGCCCAGGAGGCACTCACAAATGTCCTGGGACCATACCAACAATCCCAGGAAAGAATGGGCCAGGTGATCAACATCATGCAGGAGAACCAGCGGCTGCAGGGGGAACACCACGAGGAGGTCATGCAACAGTTGCAGGCCTTGAATACCACCATGTCCTCCATTGCAAGGGTGCTTTGTGACATGACAAACACCATGCATAAGTACACAACACACCAGCGGGTCCCTTCTACCAGCCAGTGTACTGACCAGCCCCCCACATCTGCTGCAGCTAGTGGACAGGCGGCGCTGCCACAAGACTCAAAGGCCAGCAGCACCCCTCCCCTAGCAGAAGGTGAACCACCCCACAATTGTTCCCTGCAACCCGGACAGACACCAAAGACAGTTGCCAAGACCACTGCTAGAAAATGAGCCCCTCCAGAATGTCCCCCTTGAGCTCCACTAATTCACCTTGTTTACTTTGGACTGCCATTGCTTCTCTACCCATGCCCCCATCAACACTGGACCTGTGCTACAGAGTGGGCCACTACACTAGACTTTTCCCACCCATCACCTCGCTCTGTTGCACTTTCCATTGTTTTTGCAAAAGTCAAATAAACACCCTTGTACACAGCTAAAGTAATAGTGCTTTATCAGTGAGAAATATGCAATGTATGCAACTGTATTGGACTGCATTATCCTGTGCAAAAGTCCTTGTAATGTGCCAATCCATCCAACAAATGTCTTCCAGCAGTCTGTAAACTTCACATCAGTACACTGTTGTGACCACACCAATATCTACAATAAGGGAAGGCATAGGTGACAGTCAATTGGGATGCAAAGGTAGTGACTGCCAAAACACAACAGCCACACAGATCTTTACTAAAATGGACACATGCATAGATCAACAGTCTTACCTGAGTGTCATTGGAAGGACTGCTGAATTATGTGTGTCCTGTTGTCCACATCATCCTTCTCTTCCTCCTCCTCACTGTCCTCATTGTCCATTGCTGCCCCAGGTGCATTGTCACCCCCTCATCCTGCAGATAGGGCACATGGCATCTGAGGGCCAAATTGTGCTGCATGCAGCAGACCACCACAATCTGGCAAGCCTTCTCAGGGGAGTAGCTTAGGGATCCACCTGTGAAGTGGAGGTACCTGAACCTGGCTTCCATGAGACTGAAAGTACATTCCACAATCCTCATGGTCCGCCCATGTGCATCATTGTACAGATTTTCAGGCCCTGTTCTCGGATTCCTAAGAGGGACACTGCTATTCCTCAAGAAATAGGCATCATCATCACTCAGCAGTGACGTGGGAGATGTACTGGTCAGCAAGGCACACCATCTGGGCATTGGGAAAGTGGAAACTCTTCCTAATCCTATACACCTGTTCATTTGCCCTGGGAGGGACTAAGGCAATATGGGTCCCATCAATGGACCCAGTCACATGTGGTATGTGTCCCATTGAACAGAATCCAGCCTTCACAGTGGGCAAATCACTTACCTGGAGGAATGCAATGTAGCTGCTCATGTGTTTGAGAAAGGCAGCCAAAACCACTCAAGCACAATCAAGAACATTGGCTGTGACTTTCCTGCATCCAAGCCCACAGTCACCTGGGAAGAACCAGTTGCCAGGAAATGGAGCACTCCAGAAGAGGGGGAATTGCTGTGGTGCTACGGACAGCAAGCATCAGATCAGGCTCCAATTGTGCACACAGATCTGTGAATGTGGCCCTGTCCAGACAATAGGTGAGGATGATGTGCCAGTCCTCCCCTGTAGCCAAGTCCACAAGGGGTCTGTACACGGGTGCTTGCCTCCTCCTTTTAGTCCTCTGCAGTGGTTGGTATCTAAGTGAGCCAAAAGTAAAATGGGTGTGACTGCAGGAACCATGGACACACAATATCATAATACACAGAGCATGTATGTATGTTGGACATCAGATTTGTCTAGGTGTGTACAGTCAACTCCAATGACACACATATAAATTCAAAACGTGAGTACCAGCAGTAGGAAATGGCAACCGCCTATCCTGTATGCAGGGACAGGTAGAAGTGACCTCACTCTGCTGGCGTTAGGCGTCATGGCGGTAGGCGGTCTGCACAGCCATGCTATTCCTCATTGGATAACATGGGGCTCTATGAAGTACATGAACCAATGATGATCAAGGCCGGCGGTGACGGTCTTCACCGCCGCAGACGTGACCACCATTTTCTTTCAACAACTTCACTTGATTCCTGACTTTCCACAGTGATACATCTCCACTGCTTGTGCTGCTGTAATTTGTGTTTGGAACCTGCCATAGCCCATGACACTGGGGAAAGGGCCCCAGCCTTCACGGCAGAGAATTTGGAGAAGCTCATTGATGGTGTTCTACTCCTGTATGGGCAGTTGTGTAGGCCACCAGACCAACAGGTGAGTACATCATGGGAACGTTGCATGAGACATGGCTGTGTGCTAGCAGTGTTGTATTTTATGAGGTATGGCTGCAGGCAATGTGAGTGCAGAGGAACGGGTCATGTGTGTGCTTGATGAGGGGCAAATGCAGTGTGTAAGCCATTTGTGTGACAGGCTGGATTGTCTGGTTCATGTTGTCCTTCTGTCTGTGTTTCCTCTGCAGGTCAGTGCCCATTAGAAGAAGGGGTTGTGGCGTTCCATCGCCAAGACATGCGGACCCTGGGGGTCCATAGCCGGAGGAGCACCTGCTTCAGGAAACAGTGGGAGGACCTGAGACGCTGGGCCCAGAAGACCATGGAGTCCCAGCTGGGAACGACCTCCCAATGAGGGAGGGGTGCCCGTCAGAGCCTGACCCCCCCAATGGTCTGCATACTGGTGGTGGCCAATCCTGACTTGGATGGGCAATTGAGGGCAGCACAGCAGCCACAAGGGGGTGAGTACAGAGTGTGTTATATTTTGTTTTTGTTGCCTGACATTGGATTTGGGTGCAAGGTTCTAGTCAGTGGATGCCCCAATATGCCACTCTAGATATTCCTGTGATATTCCTACTTAGCTATGTAAGGTGATATGCATTCTTGGTACTGCTAGGTAACTAGCATACCATGGCAGACAGGGTTTAGTTGGTCCCAGTAGATTTGCAGATGGTAGTGTTTGGGTTCTTTCCTGCTATAGTACCTTGGCAATGGTTTGTCGCTGTGGTCCATCCTGCGCAATGTAAGTCCCAGGGAATTAATGTGATGTCCATGCCATATGTTCTGTTGTTGCTGTGATTGACCCTGTGCTTTCTTTCTTTCTCCCCCACCCTCTCTCCTTTTGTCATCCTGTCCATGTGTGAATTAGCATTATCTGGCGAAGGAGCAGGGGCACTGATGAGTGAGGGAGCTGCAGACCACGAGACCCATGAGACAGAGTCCACTGATGCCAACGGCACCAGTGGATTGGAGGGCGAGGGAAACACCATAGAGGAGACTGGAGCTGATACTACTGACTTTGATTCCTCCTCCAATGGAAGCTCCCTGGTGGTGGTGGACCCCTCTGTGACCCCCCTGCTACAAGATCTTCCGCCACCCCGTACCAGCAATGCCCTCCCAGTAGCCCACACCCAGTTGCCCGTGCCCGCTCACCCAGGAGGGTGGGCATCTCCTTTGCCCCAGGCACCTCAGGCCCTGCCCCAGTCAGCCCTGCTGCCCTCAGTGAGGAGGTTATTGACCTCCTGTGATCCATCTCTGTAGGGCAGTCAACCATAGTGAATGCCATCCAGAGGCTGGTATCCAAGATGCAGCAATGCAATGCCTTCCTGGAGGTCATTCAGGGTGGCTTGGCGGCCCTACAGAAATCATTTCAGGCTCTGAATTCCTCTCTGATGGCAGCCGGTGTCCCTGTTTCTTCCGTCCCCTCTCCAACTACCTCTTCCCAGTCCCTGTCTCCTCCCCCCCAACCCATCCCATGCACACATTCTGACAAGCATGCACCCAAAACAACGGACAGGACTCACACAGACAAGCACAGACACCCCACTTCACTCCACAAGCACACACACACAGCCAACACACAGATGCACATACAAGAACAGCCACTGCCTCCACTGTCTCCCACTCCTCCTCCTCCTCCTTCACAGTCACATCAGCTCTCACACCTGCATGCACTGCATCTTCAGTCCCAGGTCCTCTCACCTGTACAGCTTTGCCCACAGTCACCACAACAGCAGACCCGCAGACATGCACCCCACACACAACATGCGCATTTACCGCCACCACCATCCCCAAATCATGCAGCACACCCACCTCACTTGCAGACACCACCAGAACAAACATCCGCACATCCTGTTTGTCCTCCCCCACCCTGTCTGCCCCCCAAAGACACATAAACGCTCCCGCTCAAACACTCAACAGCCATCCACCTCACACATGCACACTGTCCATGCACCTGCACCCAAGTCCAGCACACCTCCTCCTCCTACAACCACTTCCTGTACCTCCACTCCCATTTCTCCTCCCACACTGTGCCCCACTGGTTCTAAGAAGCTTTTCTTTTCCCACCTTGACCTCTTCCCTACCCCACCCCCTGTCCTGCACATAAGAGGAAAGTCCCCTTCCCCCAGCCCAGCCCCTCCACCTCTCATTCCACTCCTGTTCATCCCCCCGCCACTAAGGGGAACAAGAGTGGCACTCCAGCCCCCTGTCCCAAGGTCACTCCTGTGCACCCTACCAAGAAGGGCAAGGATCCGCCCCCTCCCAAACCCAACCCAAACCTCCCCTCCCAAGAAACTCCCCTCTGCCCTCTGAGGTGTCTGCCTACCATCTCCATGATGCCCCTGCTCAGTGGAGTGCCCAGGTTGTCAGGATTCAAGTTGGGCCTTGGCCATTGCCCTGTGGCCATTTGAATACTTGAACTAGGCAATGGCCGTGTGTTGGAAATGGCCTTTCTGCAGGGTCACCCCCAAACATTTTGCCTTGATCCTTTTCTTTTTCTGACCTCATTTTTGCTGGCCTTAGGACACTGCGTACTTTACTAATGCTAATCAGTGTTAAAGTGCATATGCTCTCTGCCTAAAACACGGTGGCATTGGCACATACCCAATGGGCATATTTAATGTACTTGTAAGTCCCTAGTAAAGTGCAGTACATGTGCCCAGGGCCTGTTAATTAAATACTAATAGTGGGTCTGCAGCACTGGTTGTGTCACCCACTTAAGTAGCCCTTAACCATGGCTCAGACCTGCCACTGCAAGGCCTGTGTGTACAGTTTCGCTGCCATTTCGACTTAGCATTTAAAAGTAATTGCCAAGTCTTAAAATCCCCTTTTTCTACATATAAGTCACCCCTAAGGTAGGCCCTAGGTAGCCCATAGGGCAGGGTGCTATGTAGGTAAAATACAGGACATGAACATGTCTGTTCGATATGTCCTGGTACTGTAAAACTCTGAAATTCATTTTTCACTGCTCTGAGGCCTGCTCCTTTCATAGGTTAGCATTAGGGCTACCCTCATATACGGGTTGAGTGGTAGATTCTGATCTGAAAGGAGTAGCCAGCTCATATTTGGTATGGCCAGAATGTTAGTAGAAAATCCTGCTTATTGGGGAAGTTGGATTTAATAGTACTATTTTAGAAATGCCAGTTTTAGAAAGTGAGCATTTCTCTACACTTAAATCCTTCTGTTCCTTACAATCCACGTCTGGCTGGGTTAGTTTACAGCTCCCTTGTGCATTTCACTCAGACAACACCAAACAAAGGATGCTTAGTCACACCTGCACACATCTGCATACTGAATGGGTCTTACTGTGCTGGGAGGGTGGAGGGCTTCTTCAAAGGCACATGTTGGGTATTTAAACAGGGCCTCTGACCCTACCAATACAGACACTTCTGGACAAGATACCACGGGGAAGAAAAGCTGCACCAGAACCTGCAACCTGCCAAGAGAAGCTGCCTGGTTGCCCAAAGGACTCACCTGACTCCTTTGCTGAAAAGGACTTCTGCCCTGCTGTTGCCCTGCTGCCTTGCTGCCCTCTGGTTCTGCTGAGCAGTGCTCTCTAAGGGCTGGATTGAGCTTGCCTCCTGTTTCCTGAAGTCTCAGGGCCAAAAAGACTTCATCTCTGCAAAGAACTCCTTGTGCGGTGAAAAATCGGCGCACAGCCTGCCGGAATCGACTCACAGCCTGCATCAGGGTGAGAAAATCACTGCATGCCGAACTAGAACGATGCAGCCTGGCTCCCCGAGTGGGGATCGATGCAGTGCCAGCATGGACCCCAGGTACTGCCAAACTAGCTCTCTGGGGTTTTCTCTGCAGCTACTGCTGCTGCCAAATCTCAGACCGGTTTCTGCCCACCTGGGGCCTGGGCAGCCCAGTCCCAGGAAGGCAGAACAAAAAATTTCCTCTGAGAGAGGGTGTTACACCCTCTCCCTTTGGAAATAAGTGTCAAGGGCCTGAGAGTATTAGCCTCCCCTGGCCTCTGGGAATGCTTTGAAGGGCACAGATGGTGTCCTCCTTGCATAAACCAGACTACACCAGTTCAGAGATCCCCCAGCCCCTGCTCTGGCGTTAAACTGGACAAATGAAAGGGGAGTGACCACCCCTCTGTCCATCACCACCCCAGGGGTGGTGCCCAGAGCTCCTCCAGTGTGTCCCAGACCTCTGCCATCTTGAATGCAGAGGTGTGAGGGCACAATGGAGAGCTCTGAGTGGCCAGTGCCAGCAGGTGATGTCAGAGACCCCTCCTGATAGGCTCTTACTGGTTAGGTAGCCAATCCTCCTCTGAGGGCTATTTAGGGTCTCTCCTGTGGGTTTCTCTTCCGATAAAAAATGCAAGAGCTCACCAGAGTTCCTCTGCACCTCCCTCTTCAACATCTGCCAAGAATCGACCGCTGACTGCTCCAGGATGCCTGCAAAACAGCAACAAAGTAGCAAGAAGACTACCAGCAACATTGTAGCGCTTAACCCTGTCAGCTTTCTCGACTGTTTCCTGGTGGTGCATACTCTGAGGGCTGTCTGCCTTCACCCTGTACTGCAAGCCAAGAAGAAATCTCCTGTGGGTCAACGGAATCTTCCCCCTGCCAACGCAGGCACCAAACGTCTGCATCACCAGTCCTCTGGGACCCCTCTCATCTTGACGAGTGTGGTCCCTAGAACACAGGAGCTGGATCCAAGTGACCCCGACAGTCCAGTGGTCCTTCTCTCCAAAGTTGGTAGAGGTAAGTCCTTGCCTCCCCACGCCAGACAGTAATCCTGTGTACTGCGTGAACTGCAGCTTCTAGGGCTTCTGTGCACTTTTGCAAGACTTCCTCCATGCACAGCACAGCCCAGGTCCCCAGCACTCTGTCCTGCACTGCCCAACTTGCTGAGTTGGACTCTGACTTCATGGGACCCTCTTTTGTTGTGCTGAGATGACCGTTGTGCTCAGATTTTCTGAGCACCTGTTCAGGTGCTTCTGCGGGTGCTGCCTGCTTCTGCGTGGTCTGTCTCTGCTGCTGAGTGCCTCCTCTGTCTCTTCCTCCAAGGGGCGACCTCCTGGTCCTTCCTGGGCCCTGGCAGCACCCAAAATCTTCAACCGAAACTCTTGCAGCTAGCAAGGCTTGTTTGTGGTCTTTCTGCGTGGAAACAACTCTGCATCCTCCCGCACGCCATGGGACATCTTCTGACCAAAGGAGAAGTTCCTGGCACCTTCCATTGTTGCAGAATCTTCAGCTTCTTCCACCCAGAGGCAGTCCTTTTGCACCTTCATCTGGAGTTTAGTGGGCTCCTGTCCCCCCGGACACTTGCTTGACTCTTGGAGTTGGTCCTCTTCCTTTACAGGTCCTCAGGTCCAGGAATTAATCTTCCGTGTTTTGCAGTCAGTTGTTGCCTTTGCAGAATCCCCTATCTCGACTTTACTGTCTTTCTGGGGTATTAGGGTAACTCTACTCCTACTTTTCAGGGTCTTGGGGTGGTGTATCTTTGACACCCTTGGGCCCATATTTATACCTTTTTAGCACCGCATTTGTGTCATTTTTTGACACAAAATTGGCACAAACTTCGAAAATACAATTGTATTTTGAAAGTTTGCACCGATTTTGTGTAAAAAACACAAATGCGGCGCTAAAAAGGTATAAATATGGGCCTTAGTGTTTTCTTACACTCCCAGCGATCCTTTACACACTACACTAGGCCTGGAGTCCATTCATGGTTCTCATTCCACTTTTGGAGTATATGGTTTGTATTGCCCCTAGGCCTATTTTCTCCTATTGCATTCTATTGTGTTCTACAGTGTT
Source organism: Pleurodeles waltl (assembly GCF_031143425.1). Taxonomy (NCBI): domain Eukaryota; kingdom Metazoa; phylum Chordata; class Amphibia; order Caudata; family Salamandridae; genus Pleurodeles; species Pleurodeles waltl. Next base: position 1,074,293,238 of record NC_090437.1, read on the forward strand.
TGCACTATTTTTCTAAGTGTTTTACTTACCTGATTTTGGTTTGTGTGTATATTTTGTGTATATTACTTACCTCCTAAGGGAGTATATCATCTGAGATACTTGTGGCATATTGTCACTAAAATAAAGTACCTTTATTTTTAGTAACTCTGAGTATTGTGTTTTCTTATGATACAGTGCTATATGATATAATGGTATGGTAGGAGCTTTGCATGTGTCCTAGTTCAGCCTATGCTGCTTTGCGCTATAGCTACCTCTATCAGCCTAAGCTGCTAGAACACTACTAATCTACTAATAAGGGATAACTGGACCTGGCACAAGGTGTAAGTACCATTAGGTACCCACTATAAGCCAGGCCAGCCTCCTACATTGGTGGTGCAGCGGTGGGATAACTACTTGTAACTGCTTTACCACTTTGACATTGGTGCTTTTCATAAGAAAAACACATACAAAATACTTCAGAAAATACACAGTAACCTAAACAGTTTAACTTTCCTTCTCTAAAACTTTCTAAAAAGTTTCTGAAAAGTTTCTGAAAACTTTCAAAAGTTTTCAAAAGTTTTCAAAAGTTTTGTTCTGTTCTTTTAAACGTTCCAAAGTAAAGCTTGCTCTCACAGTTGTCCAGGCAACATATGGGTATCTACATTTTTAAAGTTTGAGGGGTCTCTGCATTGAAAGAGGTTTAGCAATTGGTAAGAATCCTACAAAAGATCTTCTCCTAAGCCTTCTCCTAAAAAGTGACCAGAACCAGACTGGCTCATCCCAGCATCAGGAGGTAGAGATGGGGGGTACCCAGCCAGACTCCAAGGAGTCCCCTGAGGACCTTTAAGCTAACAGGCCATCTAGTGACACTGGTAGTGGGAAGGGGTCTCACGCTAGTAGGGCACCTTTCACTCCTAAAGACCAGGTTACTAGAGTCCAGCCAGTTAGGGACAGGTCTCTCTCTGCCAATTCCCACATTTTTTCTGTGTCTCACAATTATCAAGCCTCCCACCCTGAGGATAACTTCTTAATGGAAAGGGAACTCAGAAAGCTATGGTTGGAAGAGGCCAGGCTGAAGCTTAAATAGCAGCAGCTGGCCTTAGACAGGGAATCTCTGGATGTGGAAAGGGAAAGGCAGAGGTTGGGGTTAGTTCCCCATGGTGGCAGCAGCAGTGTTTTTGATAGTAATTCTGTTAGAGAGCAAGATTCCAGAAACCTGCATAAGATAGTCCCCCCTTACAAGGAGGGGGATGACATTAACAAGTGGTTTGCTGCACTTGAGAGGGCCTATATGGTACAGTTGGTCCCTCAAAGGCAGTGGGCTGCTATTTTGTGGCTATCTTTCACTGGTAAGGGTAGGGATAGGCTCCTTACTGTCAGAGAAAGTGATGCTAATAACTACAAAGTTTTGAAGGATGTACTCTTTGATGGATTTGGCTTAACCACTGAACAATACAGGATTAAGTTCAGAGACACCAGAAAAGAGTCCTCTCAAGACTGGGCAGACTTTGTAGACTGTTCAGTGAAGGCCTTGGAGGGTTGGTTACATTGCAGTAAGGTGACTGACTATGAAAGCCTGTATAATCTTATCCTGAGAGAGCATATTTTGAAAATTTGTGTGTCTGATTTGTTGCACCAGTACTTGGTAGACTCAGATCTGACCTCTCCCCAAGAATTGGGAAAGAAGGCAGACAAATGGGTCAGAACAAGAGTGAACAGAAAGGTTCATACAGGGGGTGACAAGGATGACAAGAAGAAGGATGGTAAGTCTTCTGACAAGGGTGGGGACAAAGATAAAAAACATTCTGAGTCTTCATCGGGCCCACAAAAATCCTCTGGGGGTGGTGGGTCCAAATCCTCTTCTCACAATCAGAAAAAGCCATGGTGTTATTTATGTAAAGTGAAAGGCCATTGTGCAAGTGATGCCACTTTTCCAAAGAAAAACACCAAGGCTCCCACTACCACAACCCCAACTGCAACCTCCAGTGCCCCTAGTAATAGCAGTGGTGGTGGGAAGTCTACTACAAATAGCCAATCCAAGGGTGTAGCTGGGCTCACTATTGGCAGTGTAGTTGGGGTTGGTCTTGTTAGGGAGACCACACAGGCTGTTTTAGTCTCTGATGGTGGCATTGACTTTGCCACCTTGGTTGCTTGCCCCCTTAATATGGTTAAGTACAGGCAACTACCCCTAATTAATGGTGTTGAGGTTGAGCTCTACAGGGACACAGGAACCAGTGTAACTATGGTTATAGAGAAACTGGTTCACCCTAATCAACACCTACTTGGTCAGCAGTACCAAGTGACTGATGCTCACAATAACACACTTAGCCTCCCCATGGATGTTGTGAATCTCAACTGGTGGGGGTTACTGGTCTAAAGAAAGTTGTGGTAGCCACTGAATTACCTGTAGAGTGCTTACAAGCAATGATTTGGAGACATCAACTAGGGCTGAAGTGGAGTTGGAGGCTCATGCAGCAATGCTGGGCATTCCTGGGCATATTTTTGCTTTAACCAGGGCTCAGGCCAAGAAGCAAAAAGGACGGATCCTGGAACAATGGACCATGTGCTCCCAGAAGCTAGGGGTTGGAAGGGTAAATCCTTGCCCACTATCCCTCCCTCACCAGAAGATTCCCCTTTTGAGGAAGAGGAATCCTCTCCCTGTGCAGAACCTACACCAGATGAGCTGGCAGCAGACACTGCTGAGCTTTTGGGTGCAGGGGGGTCTGCTAGGGAAGATCTGAGTGTGGCACAGCAGACCTGTCCCACACTAGAGGGTTTGAGACAGCAAGCTGTCAAACAGCAGAATGGGGATGTCAGTGATAGCCATAAGGTGTATTGGGAAGACAACCTACTGTATACTGAGTCAAGGGACCCCAAACCTGGAGCTGCCAGCAGATTGGCCATCCATTTGCAGTACAGGGAGTTCCTTCTTACCTTGGCACATGGCATTCCTTTAGCTGGGCATTTGGGCCAAAGTAAAACTTGGGACATGCTTGTTCCCCTGTTTCACTGGCCTCATGTGTCAGAGGACACCAAAGAGTTTTGTCACTCTTGTGTGACCTGCCAAGCCAGTGGCTAGACTTGTGGCACTCCAAAGGCCCCTTTAATTCCACTTCCAGTGGTTGGGGTGCCCTTTGAAAGGGTAGGGGTTGACATAGTTGGCCCTCTTGACCCTCCAACGGCTTCAGGCAATGGGTTTATCCTTGTGGTAATGGACCATGCCACTAGGTATCCTGAAGCTATCCCCTTAAGGACCACTACAGCATCTGCAGTGGCAAAGGCCCTCCTGGGAATCTTTTCCAGGGTGGGCTTCCCTAAGGAAGTGGTGTCAGACAGAGGTAGTAACTTCATGTCTGCATACCTCAAAGCAATGTGCAAGGAGTGTGGTGTAACATACAAGTTCACTACTCCTTATCATCCACAAACAAATGGTCTGGTGGAGAGGTTTAAGAAAAGTCTCAAAGGTACGATAATGGGACTCCCGAAAAACTCAGAAAGAGATGGGATGTCCTGTTACCTTGCATCCTTTTTGCTTACAGGGAGGTACCTCAAAAAGGAGTGGGCTTTAGGCCCTTTGAACTCCTCTTTGGGCACCCTGTGAGAGGTCCACTTGCACTTGTTAAGGAGGGTTGGGAACAACCTTTAAAAGCTCTGAAACAAGACATTGTGGATTATGTGATTGGCCTAAGATCAAGAATGGCTGAGTACATGAAAAAGGCCAGCACAAACCTTCAGGCCAGCCAGGAGCTGCAAAAGCAATGGAATGACCAGAAGGCTGTCTTGACCCAGTACCACCCAGGACAGAAGGTGTGGGTATTACAGCCTGTGGCCCCAAGAGCACTCCAGGACAAATGGAGAGGACCCCATCTAATTGTAGAGAAAAACGGTGAGGTTATCTACTTGGTAGACCTAGCCACTGCCAGGATTCCCCTGAGGGTGCTCCATGTCAACTGCCGAAAACCCTACTATGACAGGGCTGATCTCACCCTGCTCATGGCAACTAATGAGGTTCAGGAAGAAGAGAGTGACCCTCTCCCTGATCTCTTCTCCACCACTGAAGCTAGTGGCTTAGTGGAGGGAGTAGTACTTGCAGGCTGCCTTACTGCTGAGCAGAAGGACAACTGTATAAATCTCTTAAGTCAGTTTTCAGAACTCTTCTCACTGATACCAGGTACCACTACTTGGTGTGAACATACAATTAATACTGGAGACAGTTTACCTGTCAAAAGTAAGAATTATAGGCAGCCTGACCATGTCAGGGACTGCATAAAACAAGAAGTTCAGAAAATGTTACACTTAGGAGTGATTGAGCCGTCCGGAAAAGCCCATGGGCTAGCCCAGTGGTGCTTGTCCCAAAACCTCACAGTAAGGATGGTAAAAGAGAGATGAGGTTTTGTGTTGACTATAGAGGGCTCAACCAAGTAACCCAGATAGATGCTCACCCTATACCCAGTGCAGATGAGCTGATTGATACACTGGCTTCTGCCAAGTATCTGAGCACTTTTGATTTAACTGCAGGGTATTGGCAGATTAAATGATCAGAAGATGCTAAACCCAAAACTGCATTTTCAACCATTGGAGGGAACTATCAATTCACTGCTATGCCCTTTAGTCTGAAGAATGCACCTGCCACTTTTCAAAGGTTGGTGAACATAGTCCTGCAAGGGTTTGAAGCTTTTAGTGCAGCATATCTGGATGATATAGCTGTATTTAGCTCCACCTGGGATGATCACCTGGTTCACCTGTGGAAGGTTTTGGAGGCCCTGCAAAAGGCAGGCCTCACTATCAAGGCCTCAAAGTGCCAGATAGGGCAGGGGAAAGTGGTTTATCTGGGCCACCTGGTCGGTGGGGAACAGATTGCACCACTGCAGGGAAAGATCCAGACCATTATGGAATGGGCTCCCCCTACAACTCAAACCCAGGTGAGGGCCTTTCTAGGCCTCACAGGGTACTATTGGAGGTTTATTAAGAATTATGGCTCCATTGCAGCTCCTCTTAATGACCTCACTAGTAAAAAGATGCCTAAAAATGTATTGTGGACAGCTAGCTGTCAAAAAGCTTTTGATGAGCTCAAACAGGTCATGTGCTCTACATCTGTCCTAAAAAGCTCTTGCTACTCCAAAAAGTTCATAGTCCAGACTGATGCTTCTGAACTGGGGCAGTGCTATCACAGCTTAATACTGAGGGCCAGGCTCAACCTGTTGCTTTTATCAGCAGGAGATTGACCCCCAGAGAAAAACGTTGGTCTGCCATAGAGAGGGAGGCCTTTGCTCTGGTCTGGGTACTGAAAAAGTTGAGACCATACCTGTTTGGTACTCACTTTATGGTTCAGACAGACCACAAACCTCTACTTTGGCTAAAAGCAAATGAAAGGTGAAAACCCTAAATTATTGAGGTGGTCCATATCCCTACAGGAAATGGACTATACAGTGGAACATAGACCTGGGCGTACCCACTCCAATGCAGATGGACCCCAGTGCTCATAAACTATGCGCCTTATGTGTTCCCTGTGTGGTGCCTAACTGTATCACTGAGGCTCTGCTAAACAGAACATCAGTGTTTATGCTCTCTCTGCTTTTAAAATTGTCACTGCAGGCTAGTGACTAATTTCACCAGTTCTCATTGGCACACTGGAACACCCTTATAATTCCCTAGTATATGGTACCTAGATACCCAGGGTATTGGGGTTCCAGGAGATCCCTATGGGCTGCAGCATTTCTTTTGCCACCCATAGGGAGATCAGACAATTCTTACACAGGACTGCCACTGCAGCCTGAGTGAAATAACGTCCACGTTATTTCACAGCCATTTTACACTGCACTTAAGTAACTTATAAGTCACCTATATGTCTAACCCTCACTTAGTGAAGGTCAGGTGCAAAGTTACTTAGGGTGAGAGCACCCTGGCACTAGCCAAGGTGCCCCCACATTCTTCAGGGCAAATTCCCCAGACTTTGTGAGTGCGGGGACACCATTACACTCGTGAGCTACATATAGGTCAATACCTATGTGTAGCTTCACAATGGTAACTCAGAACATGGCCATGTAATATGTCTAGGATCATGGGATTTTCACCCCAATACCATTCTGGTATTGAGGGGACAATCCCATGCATCCCTGGGGCTCCAGCATGGACACTGGGTACTGCAAAAATAGCTCTCTGGGGTTTTCTCTGCAGCTACTGCTGCTGCCAACCCTCAGACCGGATTCTGCCCCCCTGGGGCCTGGGCAGCCCAGTCCCAGGAAGCCAGAACAAAGGATTTACTCTGAGAGAGGGTATTACACCCTCTCCCTTTGGAAATAGGTGTTAAGGGCCTGAGAGGAGTATCCTCTCCTGGCCATTGGGAATGCTTTGAAAGGCACAGATGGTGCCCTCCTTGCATAAACCAGTCTACACCGGTTCAGGGATCCCCCAGCCCCTGCTCTGGTGTGAAACTGGACAAAGGAAAGGGGAGTGACCCCTCCTCTGCCCATAACCACCCCAGGGGTGGTGCCCAGAGCTCCTCTAGTGTGTCCCAGACCTCTGCCATCTTGAATGCAGAGGTGTGAGGGCACAATGGAGACCTTTGAGTGGCCACTGGTAGCCAATCCTCCTCTGAGGGATATTTAGGGTCTCTCCTGTGGGTTTCTCTTCAGATAATGAATGCAAGAGCTCACCAGAGTTCCTCTTCACTTCCCTCTTTGACTTCTGCCAAGGATCGACCGCTGACTGCTTCAGGATGCCTGTAAAACCACAACAAAGTAGCAAGAAGACTATCAGCAACATTGTAGTGCATAATCCTGCCGGCTTTCTCAACTGTTTCCTGGTGGTGCATGCTCTTAGGGCTGTCTGCCTTCACCCTGCACTGGAAGCCAAGAAGAAATCTCCCATGGGTTGAATGAATCTTCCCCCTGCCAACTTCTGCATCACCAGTCCTCTGGGTTCCCTCTCATCTTGACAAGTTTGGTCCCTGGAACACAGGAGCTGGATCCAAGTGACCCCGACAGTACAGTGGTCCTTCTGTCCAAAGTTGGTAGAGGTAAGTCCTTCCCTCCCCACGCCAGACAGTAATCCTGTGTACTGTGTGAACTGCAGCTGCTAGAGCTTCTGTGCACTTTTGCAAGACTTCCTTCGTGCACAGCACAGCCCAGGTCCCCGCCACTCTGTCCTGCACTGTCCAACTCGCTGAGTTGGACTCTGACTTCGTGGGACCCTCTTTTGTTGTGCTGAGATGACTTTGTGCTCAGATTTTCTGAACACCTGTTCAGGTGCTTCTGCGGGTGCTGTCTGCTTCTGCATGGGCTCTCTCTGTTGCTGAGCGCCTCCTCTGTCTCCTCCTCCAAGGGGCGACCTCCTGGTCCTTCCTGGGCCCTAGCAGCACCCAAAATCTTGAACCGAAACTCTTGCAGCTAGCAAGGCTTGTTTGCTGTCGTTCTGCGTGGAAACAACTCTGCATCCTCCAGCACGCCATAGGACATCTTCTGACCAAAGGTGAAAATCCTGGCACCTTCCGTTGTTGCAGAATCTTCAGCTTCTTCCACCCAGAGGCAGCCCTTTTGCACCTTCATCCGGGGTTTAGTGGGCTCCTGCCCCCCCGGACACTTGCATGACTCTTGGACTTGGTCCCCCTCCTTTACAGGTCCTCAGGTCCAGGAATCCGTCTTCAGTGCTTTGCAGTCAGTTTTTGCCTTTGCAGAATCCCCTATCACAACTTTACTGTCTTTCTGGGGTATTAGGGTAACTTTACTCCTACTTTTCAGGGTCTTGGGGTGGTGTATCTTTGACACGCTTAGGCCCATATTTATACCTTTTTAGCGCCGCATTTGCGTCGTTTTTTGATGCTAAATTGGCACAAACTTACAAAATACAATTGTATTATATATGTCCTTCTGGAGCTCCTGCCGGCTACAGCCTCCTGCCTCATCCCAGTCGAGATTTTCATCCTCGAAAAAGTGACTGATTCCAAACGTAGAAATCTTCATTGTGACTTTGTGACTTTGTCAAGTGGATCAGTGATGATGACACTCCCTCCTCAGCCACTGACTGCAGCCTTGCCCCACTAAACTTTACCTTCTCAGAACGTTTTCTCCAAAGTTTCTTCTAAGTCTGAAAGTAAGCCCCAACTAAGCCCAATCCCCTTCTTGTATTCGAACTGCATTCTATTGCTGTTGGGCATTTTGTTCGACTTTGACGCAGACTCGTATGATTACATGTCTGCAGTTGGTGCTTATATTTTTAGCTGTTAGTTTTTACTAAAAACATAGGAAATTCATAACATTGGTTGGATTGAATGGGATTTTGCCATTTTGGTGTCAAAATATGTATTACATTTTACTCTATTTTTCTAAATTGGTTTGAGATTTTTCTTGTATTTTGTTTTCACTTCATTCCTTTTTGTGTGCTGCATTGATACACCTGATTGCTTTTTGTGACAAGCTACTCAGGGTTTAACACAGGTTAACTTATTGACTTTTTGTACCTCAGCCTGCCAGGGATTGTGGCTGTTGCTTAAACAGAGGCCATGCTGCTTAAACAGGCATGTTTTTCGCTCTTAAACAGCAGAAGATAGTAGATCTGGTTCCCACAGAAGTAGAGAACCGTTTCAAGAAAAAGCATAAAATCGGGGGTTGGCGGAAGGGTATTTGGGTTAAATTATGAGCCCAGATTCAATGCCAACTTCAATTATATTTAACAAACTTCAGCTAACCAGCTTTGGTATTTCAGATCATGAAAATAAAACAGTCTCTGGTAACGGATGAAACGTTCTACTACCAAAAAAATGCATAACATGACAAACATTAATATTATTGAAAAGCAGTTACAGCTATGTTAAAAAAAGAGAAACTAGCCTGTGGAGGCACATGCACATACAATATTGAAGTCCATCCTCAGTCTGCTGTTAACTTAGAGTGGGTGGAGATCCAGTATGTGTTGCTCATTTCCCCTGTGTCTTAGGATATCATATGACTGACTGAAATGAATCATCTTACCTGCTTTATTGTTCAAATATCTTCAAATTTCCTGATAATACTTTTGAGCACATGGTAAACACAAGCATACCGCGCAGTTATTGCTCACCATTTTGAGCTTCAGACTTATGTCCTCCTTAATTCCCTGTCTCTTTTTATTGTGCCCAAAGTAAATAATAAAAAAAATGCTGAACTTAGGGTCCGAAAGGACGTTTAGGCAACCAGTGACACTGTCTGCTGGTGGACACAGGTGCATGGAAGTACCTGCACCAGCCATCAGAGTGATTGTTTAGGGCTAACGAAGTCCCAGCTAAGGCCTCAGGGGCCTGACATCCCTCAATGCCTCCCATCTGTAACATCTTTATGGTAGCCCAGTGCTCCGTAGGTTTAGAACCTGCAGTGCCCAGGGCTGCATACCATTCAGCCAGTCACGCCACTCTTTCCCAGCTGATCATATTGTTGAGATAGGATAAGGTGAAAAAGCGAGTAACTGAAACTTGGTACCTGCGACTGTGCTAGTTTGAGGTTTCAGTGCCATGTTCCAATGTTGCTTGAAGTGGAAAGTAGCTGGGTGACTGTTTTAAGGATACATCGAACAGCAGAATTGCACAGGCAGTAATATAATTACAAAATTATGTTAAATGTTGTGTGCATGCGTGAGGGTGGGTGTGTGTGTCATTAAGAGGAACTGTTTATGTGTGGCCGTGTCTTTATTTGTGAATTTTAATTTCATTGAAAGGGAGAGACTGTGAATGATGGAGTAATTGAGAATGAATGAGAGTGAGTTTGAGTCAATCACAGTGAGACAGAATGAGCAATTGAGAATAAGAATGAGTGCAAGTAAAAACATATGTGCGAGAGAGTATGAGAGAATGCAAGGGAGTGAAAGTAACTGAGAAACAGTGATTACAAATCAGAGTGAGTGTGAAGAAGTCAATGATGGTAAGAGTGAGTGTAATGAGTGGATACAAATAAAGTAGTGATTCAGAGTTAGAAAGAGTCTGAGTGAGAATAAGACTCTGTTCCTATGAGTAAGAGAGAGAGTAAGTGTAAAAGAGTAATAGAGGGAGTGGTAATGAATGAGAGAAAATTAATGTGAGCTGAGTGTGGGGAAGAATGAATACTAGCGAGAATGAGAGTGGATGAGAGTGAGTATAATGGTTAGTGAGAATGACTGAGTTAGAGTGAGTGAGAATAATTGAGTGTGATGGAGAATAAGGTAGTCAGTGTGAGTGAGGATTAGATAGATTGAATGAGGATTAGTGAGTTCAAGTGAGTGTATGAGTGAGAGTAGAAGTGAGTGTAATTGATAGTACATGAATGTAAATAAATGAGAATAATTTAAAATGAAGGAAAATTAATCAGTGAAAGTAGGAAATAGTGCAAGTGAGTGTAAATGCGAACACATGAGATTGAGTGGAAATTAATGAGTGAGAACAAGATTGATTGCAAGTGAATGTGAAAATAAGTGAGTGAAAGTAGGTGAGTGCGATTTGGTGAAGGTTATTGAGTGAGACAAGTAAGAGAATGAGAATGAGAGAGTGAAAGTGTGCATGAGTGAGGGAATGTAAGTGAGCAAGGGTGAGTGTAAGGGAGAGAATGTAAGTGAGCATCAGTGAGTGAGAATGTGGTGTTGCGCTTGCAATTCTGGAGTTGTCTCTAGCATTCTGAAGGTAATTATTGGCTTACAGAATGGTGACCCTGGCTTACTAGAGATACTTTTTTGATATAAGATCAGGCCATGTATGAACCATGTATGGTTAGCATGAATGGTAAAATTCAGACACTTGCATGTTGTATGTACTTTTTGGGGTACAGGAGCACTCATGGCATATGGGAAGCACCAGTGACAAAGTACTGACCCGGGTACAATGGAGATAATATTTTACATATGGGTGTGTCTGAATTATATTTTTAAATGAATGGAGTGAACTCCTTGGGAGCTTCAGGTTTTATTGGTTTGGCACCTCATGAGATGACTTGAATATTTAATGATTGCACAAATGTGAAATGTGTGCTTTAAAATGCACTAATCTACATTTTTTTTTTTTCAAACAAATCTTAGAGGGAGAACTCTGAGAACACACGAAGGCCCATATTTATACTTTTTTTGTGACATTGCGTGTTTTTTTTTTACGCAAAAGCGGCACAAACTTACAAAATACAATTATATTTTGTAAATTTGCTGCACTTTTGCACAAAAAATGACACAAATGCAGCATAAAAATAGATAAATATTGGCCCAAGTGTGCTTGCTTCACTAGTGAGCAGAGATTTGAGCCAATTATCATCACTTTCACAGATCGCCAGCTGCCACTGATACTGTGGATTGACATCACTATAGAAAATGTATTTCTTCTTATGGGTGAGCGCAACGCGTTCCATCCCATTCTGTAGCTCTCTTTGGGCTTCCAACCACGCCCATGTCACCTCAGTCACTTACATTGGTTCGTGGCCCTGGGCTTGCCTTTTCAAATCTGCTTGTTTTCATTTGTGAAAGGCAGGCATACGTCATGCCTTTTCCGGTGGTTAGCCCACCTACCCAGCACCGGTAAACTACTAAAAACATACCAGGCTCGATGTTTTCAGCATGATATCCGGACTACTTCATCTGTTTATTTTCCACGCAGCGCGAACGCGCTGCATTTTGCATAGTGCGATCGGCCTGCGTTTTTTTTTCCTTTGCTCTAACTCGAGCAAATGCGAGACCCGTTGCATTAAAAAGCCGATCTTAGAGTAATGAAACCGTTTTTAGGGCCATATGTACTAAAGCATTTTCCCATAGACACAGAATGGGTAAAATCCTTTGGTACATCTGGCCCTTAGTGTCTTATAGTTTTACTACGTGCTTCCAAGACCATTGAAGAACCAACCTCATCCATATAAAGAAATAAATAAATGTGGCAGCCGATCACGCCATCAACCATTCAAGGTCAACGTGTTACACCTTGTCCCCGTGCTAATGCACCTATGGTGTTTCCAATTGGTCTACAAATTTGATCACGTTGAGAAAGGCTTAGAATGAGCACCATTAGATATACACGTGTATCTTTTCTAACTGAAGCATTGATCTTTTATTTGAAAGTTGGCAGTCATCCATTCTAACCATATGTCTTTCTTCTGTTTGCGAGTGGACTCTGCGAATAGCTTTTATTTATGAATTTTGAACAAAAAAAAGTATGCACACGTTTCAGAAATATTAATTTCACAGTCCCGGATCTTTTCGAAATCCGTTCGTTTCTGATAGAGCGGTCCGTAGTAATAATTTACCTGTGTTCGGACGCTCTTTAGGCCGATGAATCTTTTGACTAAGTGGGAACTCTCTGTACTCTTATATCGATCAATCCATCAAATCAATAATCAATAACGAACATAAGCAATACCCTGCTCAACATAACACTTAACAATTAATCCAGAATACATTTCGACGAACCCTGACCTTTCAGTCAGGAATAACCACACCAGTTTATTCAAAGTTAGTGAATTTTATTTCCCTATATTAACAAAGCTAGCACAATATAAATGTGTCTCAACACCAAATGATAAACGTAAATGAACATTAATAGCTGTCCATAGCGGCGAAACAGGTGCAGTCTATGTAGCATTTGAATCACAAGGCATTCGATAATAGCAATGCAAATCACTAATACGATAATCTGTAATGAACTAATCGCATACATTTAGTCAGCATAACAAGATCTCAAATTGCATCGTGCGACATATGGAATCCTCATCTAACCTCGAATTAGCATCGGCATGTGGGACTTCATGCAAAAACAATTTAGCAACATTAATTTAGAAAAACTCCTAACTAGGGCTCAAAATCAGCAGTTGGTTACCTAAAAGAAACACAATGCAATTTTACAATTTCCTTTCATATTTACCAATTACGATCAGCATACAAGGAAGTCTTCGTCTCACAGGTACCGTTTCTTCGGTCAGCATGGGTACCGTTTCGATCAGCATGGGACGGGGCAAAGGGGCAGGGGTGGACGGGGCAATTGCCTCACGGCGGCAAGGTAAAACTACTACTTCATGCAAGGGATCAAATCAAAGTTAAAGTCTCTAGGGCCAGAATCATTAAGGTCTCTTTCTCTCGATTAGAGAAAGCATCAAAGTCTCTCAAAATGGCGTCGCAGCAAAGTGGGCCATAATAGCTACGAAGTCCTGCAAAATGGCGGGTATCGAGCTGGTAATGGCTAATTTCCTCTCGTGCACCTGATTTTTATAGACAACAGTTCAAATCCAGTAGGGTCTTCCATTGGAGGGTTCATAGGTTAGCTTCAAATTGTCCAATCAAAAACGACAGTTCTCAAGCCTTTACTTAAGCATACATTATCCTTGGAGATGGGTATGCAAGTTGCAACATTGTATACCAATTAGCTCACTTTCAGAGCCTCCATTGTCCGCACCTGCAAATCGACCTTGGAGTAAAGAGAAAATATGCCAGGCTGGCACGAAACTTTAAGATAAGCATGTGAACGATCTCAGTGGAAAAGTACAGCTTCAAGCAAAAATACACGTTTAATAGCACATTGGAAAAATACGAGCATCTAAACCGTGAGACCAGGCAACTAGGCCAAAGCCTCCGCTAAAGTAATGCTAAGCTAAAACATTTCAAGCAAGCAAATCATAGCACACGTTTACGATTATGTCGGATTAGTGCAATTCTAATACACCACGTTATATAAAGCACGCTTATAAATGTTGGCAAACTACTCTGAGGGCACATTTTGTCCCCGTACATTCTTTATTAGTTCGGTTAAAGTCACACATGATTATTTCACACTACGTTTACGTTAATAAATGTAAAACCTTCATTTTCTGCTTCATCAATCCCTCCTCTGATGACTACTAGTCATCACACCAAATCATGCCCACAAATTTTATTCCATTAAAATTCTGTCAGTTCCCTTTTCCTTTTAATTCCCCTAGTTTGCGCTTTGTATTCTTCTGCCATTCTTTTCATAATTTTCTCTTCTTTTCTTCTTTTAATTCTTTCCATAATCATTATTATCCCCCTTTTTATTCCCCAAATTCCAAATATGCAAATTATTACTATTAAAATTCCCTCTATTATTTTTAACAATATTCCATTCCAAATTCCCCCAATCCAATGTCCCACTGAAGCAAGTCCTTTTCCAACCTTCTCCCACACTCCTGGTTCTTTCAATTCCTTCAAATCTGCACTCTCTTTTGTTAGGTTAGCAAGCATAGTTTTAATTTTCACACTATTGTCTGGAATATAAGTACAACAGTGTCGTGCACCAAGCATTTTGCAAACGCCACCATCCTTTGCTAAAAGAATGTCTAAGGCAAGCCTATTTTGAAGAGTCATAGCTCTTTCCGCTGCAAGTTCAGCATCTATCAGGATTATAGCACCTGAAAACTTTGTCAACATGTTATCCACTATAGTAGACAACTTTCTTATTTTGATGGAATTCAACACAACTCCCAATGAAGGAATCATGGCTCCAAATATATCTCCTACCACAGCAGCTGCGGTCTCTCTTTTCTGGATACGATGGGATCCTGATGTCTTTTGAATCATCGATAGGTCATCCAGTTGATAAACCTTTGGGAACACTATACCCAAATAACATCTCCCCCACCATCCCTTTGGAAGACGATAATAGGCATTATACCCACAAATGTAATATACACCTGGAATGACAGGGTCAAGTCCGTTCATCATGAATGTCCATTTGGCCTTAAAGATAAACGTATGTTTACACTCACTCGCTCCTACAAAAATGTTGTCATAATAAGATTCACCTCGATATATCCAAAATTTCCCTACATGCCAAGCATCTAAAGCTATTTTCCCTTGTGTCTTTATTGCAGCAAAATCATAATTATCTACTGAAGCCCTCTTATGTAGCTCCTTTTCTAATTTCGCATTCATTTGTGCCCTTCTATCATCTGTGCGATCTAAAAAACTTATTTCTACTGCAGAGAGCGAGCAGGTAAGATTTTCCCTATGAGCGTGAGCCGTTTCAAAAGGTTGCATTGGCTCGAAAAATTCCCTCATTATTTTAGCATCCCAATCTTGAGCAATCTGGCTTAGCTGCGCTATTATAGGAACATATGCAAAGGTAACATCATAATTTGAGTAAAAATACTGTATGTTAGTTTGACCATAGAACCTAGACATTACTATACTACATGTAATCCCGTATGTAAGAGGCATGTGGTGATATGTCACCCCTTCCTTCACTTATGTCGGTATCTGTGTACACACATAACAATCTTTCGCATCCATTGTCTCAACATATTCTGTTAGCAAGCGATAGAAAACATTATACGAAAGCTCTTTCTTATCGTGCAAGAGTCTCTCATCCAATGCTAGTCTTTTCAATGCGGTTAGTTCGGTGACAGTAACAGGAGCAAAAGTAGAAGCAGCAATTCTCTCATTCTCACCCTTTCCATGCATTCCAAGCACAATTGCCATTATTATTAGTACACATGCAATTATCAAGCCTATACACACATATTTACAATATTTCTTTCTATTGTTTTGCGTCATGATCTGTATAGAATCAGAGAGCTAGAAGCACCTATAAATGAAACTATTTAGTAATTCAGTTACAAAGCTGAACGAGCGCAATGTTCACACAGTTTTCTTCAGGAGGCCAGTCACTTATCGGTTAGCAGCATTTGTCTCAATTCGGCAATAACTCAGTCTTTATCGGTTTAGCAAATGTCTCATCCGGTTTAGCAATGTCTCAGCTGGTTGTTTGTATCACGTTAGATTGTAGCAAGCAATGACATTTATCACCCTTTCAATCAACACTGTCCATAAAACTTTTCTTTTCTATTGGTATCTCTTCTTCTTCTTCGTTCTCGATGCTTAGAGATACAAACTCGTCAGTCCAATCGTCATTGACTGCATATGCCCATTCAGGACCGGAATACCTTCTGTTCGGTATCCTTTTCCTTTTCAATTTTGCTTCTCTTTTTGATTCTGCTTCGCTGGTACTTTCCTCTTTTGCCAAGTCTTTTTCTTCACTTGAGGATTGTTCCACAACAGTCACTTCCTTTCTTTTCTCTTTCACTTTTGGCCTTTCTCCGTCGTTCAAACCTTCTGCAGTCCTTTGTTTTACTGGTGATATACTTAGTCTCCTCTTTGCACCATGTCCATTTGATGGACCTGCGATCTTTTCTGAGGAAGCTTGAACCTTTTCGTTCTGTTCTGCCTTGTCCCCTCCTTCTGGGGAATCAATCACGTTCTCTTTTTCTTTTTCTATACCGTCTGCTTCTGGGAAAGCCCTCCTCTGATCAGGCTCTCCTGCTTTTTCACCTTTTTCGAGCCCTTCGTCACCGTTACTTTCGTCAGGCTCTTTATCACTCTCAGCTGCTTCAGGTTCTTTGTCACCTTTAGCTGCTTCAGGCTCTTTGCTACCCTCAGCTGCTTCAGGTTCTTTGTCACCTTCAGCTTCTTCGTCGCTGTCTGAGCTTTCTCCTTGGTCTTCCCCAAGCGAGTCGGTCTCTTCGTCCTCCAATAATATCTCTCTCTCTCCTGCTTCTGCCTGTCCGCTTTCAGTTCGGTTTTGCTCTGTCTCAGCACTCAGCACTGTTTTGTCAGGCACTTGCAGTTTTAGCGCTTCAACTTCCTCATCTGTGGGACACAACACCTTCTTTGTGTGACTGGCGTGAATCCAGTTGGGAACCCCCGCACACTTCACAGCGGTAGTTGTCGTCAGGATCACTTGGAAAGGGCCTTTCCAACGGGGTTCCAGACACGACTTCCTCACGTGCTTCTTTACCACGACCCAGTCACCTGCTTTCAGTGCGTGTCCTGGACCTTGGATCGGTGGCAAGGTGGTTGCTTCCACCTGGTGAGAGAAAGAGCGAACCACATCAGCTAGACCCTTGCAGTAGTCTAACACCATATCATCTGTAATATTCAAAAGCGCGTTTGCGGGAACTGCAGGAAGTCTCATAGCCCTGCCCATGAGAATTTCGTGGGGAGACAATCCAGTCTTTCTATCAGGGGTGTTTCTCATTGACATTAGCACTAAGGGCAATGCGTCAGGCCATTTCAAATTTGTCGATGCACATATTTTCGCCATTCTTGATTTCAGTGTACCATTCATCTGCTCCACCAATCCTGATGCTTCAGGGCGAAAGCTACAATGCAGTTTTTGCTCAATGTTCAGCGCTTCGCAAAGTAACTTTATCACCTCGTTATTGAAGTGACTTCCCCTATCTGATTCTAAAGAGATCGGGAATCCGAAACGTGGTATTAATTCTCTCAACAGTAGCTTTGCAACTGTAAGGCTGTCATTTCTACGTGTGGGGTATGCCTCAATCCAGTGACTAAAAATGTACACAATCACCAACACATATTTCAGACCTCCATGCACGGGCATCTCAATGAAGTCCATCTGCATTCGGCTAAAAGGGCCGCTTGCCCTACCAATGTGGCTCACGTTCACAACTGTTCCCTTTCCTGGGTTTATCTGCTGGCAAGTGACACATCGATGGCAAACTGCTTCTGCAGCTTGACGAAATCTGGGGTTAAACCAATCAGTTTTGAACAATCTTATCATGGCATCTCTCCCTAGGTGAGCTTGCCCATGATAGAACCGCGCAAGCTGTGATAAGAGACTGTTTGGCAAAACAAATTTTCCCTCCTTTGAAACCCATAACTCGTCTGGTCTCCTTATACATTGTGATTTAATCCAGGAATCTCTCTCATCCTCCCTGACGTTATTCTGCAATGCTTTTAGTTCATCTATTGTATCTACAACCTTTAAGGCAAATGCTTCAGCTGGTTCGAGTTCTGGCTCACTTATCGAATTCCATTCATCCCTGAGTAATATACAGTTCAAGGCACAAAATCTTGCGACTTGATCCGCATATGCATTTCCCAGAGAAACATAGTCCTGTCCATTCGTATGAGCACTGCACTTTACCACTGCAACTTCAGCTGGCACTTGAATGGCGTGTAACAATTCCCTTATCCTTTCCCTGTTCTTCACTGGGTATCCTGAAGAAGTCAGGAAACCTCTCTGTGACCATAGTTGTCCAAAGTCATGCACAATCCCAAACCCATATTGACTATCAGTGTAAATGGTGACTTTCATCAATGCAGACAGTTGACATGCTCTGGTAAGGGCTACAAGTTCTGCTACTTGTGCAGAATAGACTCCTTGAAGCCATCCCGCTTCCAAGACACCTGTTACAGTACATACAGCGTATCCTGCTTTCAAAATCCCCATCCCGTCTCTTAGACATGAACCATCAACAAAAAGAATTTGGTCATTTTCATCAAGCTTAGTATCCTTAATGTCCGGTCGGGGTTTTGTGCAAAATTCAGTCACCTGAAGGCAGTCATGCTCGACGTCTTCAGCGTTCTCAATTTCAGCATTTTCTCCAGGAAGCAAGGTTGCTGAATTCAACGTAGTGCACCTTTTCAGCTGCACATTCGGTGAGCCCAGAATAATTGTTTCATACCTTGTGAGTCTTGCTCCAGTCATGTGTTGCGTTCGGGAGCGGGTCAAAAGTATCTCAACTGAGTGAGGGACCATGACTGTTACTGGGTGTCCCATCACTATTCCTTCACTCTGAGTGAGGCTGATACCAACTGCTGCTACGGCGCGCAAGCACCCTGGGAGTGCTGCTGCGACCGGATCCAAAGTAGCTGAAAAATACGCTACTGGTCTGTTTACGCCACCATGGGCTTGGGTCAAGACAGACAAGGAACATGCATCACGTTCATGACAAAACAATGTGAAAGGTTTTGTGTAGTCAGGCATACCTAAAGCTGGAGCCCTGCACATGCATTCTTTCAATTCAACAAAAGCATCCATCTCATCTCCTTTCAGCTCAATTTGATCCAAGGCATCCTTCTGGGTCAGTTTCAGTAAAGGCTTTGCTAGAGTCGAGAAGTTGGGAATCCACTGGCGACAGTAGCCCACCATTCCCAAAAACTTCCTCACCTCCCTCCTTGTCTTTGGTGGACTCATTTGAAGTACGCTTGTTATTCTTTCCTTCATTATTCTCCGTGACCCTTTCTCTATTTGGTGACCCAAGTATTTCACTTTCTTCTGACAGAACTGCAATTTGGAAGGAGACACCTTATGTCCATTCCTTCCCAAATGGTTCAACAGAGCAATGGTATCGGCTGTGCAGCCACTTTCTGTCTTTGATGCAACCAGTAAGTCATCAATATACTGTACTAGGGTTGACTCGAATGGCAATTCTAATGCTTCCAAATCTTTCTTTAGAATCTGATTGAAGATTGACGGTGACTCAGAAAACCCTTGAGGAATTCTACACCAACTGTATACTCTGTCTAGGAACTTGAAACAAAAGAGAAATTGGCTGTCCTCATGAAGAGGCACCGAGAAGAACGCTTGTGACAAATCGATGACTGAGAACCATTCGGCATCGCAAGGGACTTGAAACATTATCACAGCTGGATTCGGTACTACTGGGCAGCACTTGACTATGATGTCATTTATTTTCCTCAAGTCCTGCACAAGTCGGACCTTTCCACTTGGCTTTATTAGTCCCATTATTGGTGAATTACATGGACTGCTTAACACCTCTTTCAGTACTCCCTGTTTTACAAATTCGTCAATGAGTTGGGCAACTTTCATGAGGGTATCTTGTGGCATGTGGTATTGTGGGGTCTGGGGAAAGATTGCATTGGGCTTTACAGTCACTTTCACTGGTTCCACTCCTTTCATCAATCCCACCTCTTTCCCTGTCATGTCCCACACTTCCTTTCCGACTGTCTCCCGTAATTCAGCTGGAATATCTTCTTCAGTTATCATCGGGAAAAGACAAATCAGAGGATACTCTTCATCTACCGTTTCCATCTCATCCCCCTCTACACTGTCCTCTTCTTCCCCGTCACTGCTCGTCTGGATTGTTATTCCTTCGTTCGAACACATGATCGAACAACCCAATTTGCACAATAGGTCTCTCCCTAACAGTGCTATTGGGCTTGAGTCACATACCACAAACTGATGTACCCCTTGATAGTTACCAATGCTGACTGGTACCGGATCTGTTATTGGGTTCGTCAGGTGCCTGTTTGCTACTCCCACCACTTGAACTGTCCTCCCGGAGAGTGGCAAATTTGGTACTTCACTGCTCTTAACAGTTGAACGTGTTGCTCCTGTGTCAACCAAGAATGAAACACGATGACCCATTACTCTTCCCTCTACGTACGGACCCTTTTGATCAACTTCCAAGGATGCTGCAAGCACACAATCTCCTTCTTCTTCTGAACTTTCACTCTCCCATACATTGTTTATTCCACTCTCACTGTGTAATGGGAACTGTTGTACGGTGCCATTTGTACTCATTACCTGACCCGAGACCTGTGGAGGAACCATCACTTGCTGCTGACTCATTGGTGCCAAGGGTATTTGCATTTGCTGATTAGGTACCATAGGTAATTGCTGTTGCATTGGCTGCATTTGCGTCATCTGCATACAAGGCATCTGCATCTGCTACGCCTGCATAGGTTGTAACCCCTGCAATTGATTTACGGTCTGAAAATTTGGGCTTGGACCTCTCATTTTCGGTCCCCTCATTGTCTGAAATGCATTGACATCATTGTTTTGCTGACCAACACCTGCACCTGCACCTTCCTGCACCACCATCGGGCACTCGCGTTTCCAATGACCTACTATTCCGCACGTGTGACACGGCATCACCTTCTTCATTGCCTGCACACCCGTCACAACAGTGTTCAAATCCGGACCATTATTCGCAAAACCTCCTCTGCCTCTGCCTCTAGGCTGTGACTGAAACGCCATGTTTCCCTGCAACTGCGGCTGCGGTTGCGGTACCTGCTGTTGGAACCCTTGCATCCCTTGCAAACCTTGCAGACCTGTCTGAGCTGCTTTAAGTTGCATCATCATCACCTTCTCTTTCAACCTTTTCTGTTTCACTTCAATTTCGTCGCTACAGTATTTCGCATAAGTCAAGACCTCGTCAATCGGTTTAGACTGCCAACAAATCAAATGCGACTTTATCATTTGACTTATTTCTGGTCTCAGCCCTTCCACAAATCTGAACACAAAATGAAGCATGTCCTTCGCCTCTATTGTGTCTGTGCCACTGTAGTTCTTAAACGCCTTCAACAACCTCTCATAGTAACTATGAATCGACTCTTTAGCCTCTTGGGCCGTTCGATCGATCTTCTGCCAGTCCACATTTTTCGCGGCAACCTTCGTCTTCAAATGCTCAATCACCTTATAGTACAAGCTCATCACCATAGGTGATGGTGCACCCGTCTCCCTGTCTCTTTCTGGTTCACTTGTCGGCCAACCTACAGCTCTTTTGCAATCCTCCCACAAATCTGCCGGAACCACAATCTCAAAGAGAGTGTTCAGATCTTCCCAGAGACATTTTGCAAGCTTCACAAACCTATCAGTCTGTTGATACCATTCAATCGGCTTCTCTCTCAGTTTGGGAAAATCATCCGTAAATGACTGAATGTCGCTTCTGTGCCATGGTACATGTATTAATTTTCCCCCTGCTGTCTCCCTCATTGGTAACATGGTTACTGTCTCGCTGCTTTGTGGTCTTTTCTCATTATGCTCTGTAGCACTGTCCCTCCTCTTTTCCTTTCTCTTTACCCACCTGCTTTCCCACTTGTCTAAGCACCTCCCCACTTGTGCACTCTGCAGCAATTCTCTAAGGTGTGCCTTCATGCCTGCTGACCTCAGGTGTTCAAAATCTGTGGCCCCAAAATCCAGCCTGTAGCTTCTGCTCAAGTGTTTCATCTTGTCTATATCAACCCCGTTTCTGTCAGCTACCTCCTGCAAGCTTTTGTGTACCTTGTTCACTTCTTTTGTTATCCTGGGACATAGATACCTCAGCTCTTCTTCCGAGTAGGACTCCAACCTATTCACACCCATAGTCCCTTCCACCAATTCTTGTGCTTCCATGTTCAGCCTCATCCTGTTCATATAATCTTCTCCCTTCCCACTGTCTGAGCTTTGTGTGGAATTTAGACTGTTGAACCATTGTGTCAGCTGTTGTGCATTCAACCCCATCAGTGTAGCGTTCACATCGACTGCCATTGATGGTTGCGGCAACTTTTCAGTGTTCGATGTTAGAGGTATTATCAGTGGGGGGCTCGACCTCACCAGTGTCGACTGAGCACATCTGGGACTAAACTCCATCAAGGATCCAGATCCAGTTGGCTGAGCCGCTATCGGAGTTATCCCTGGAGTGTTTTCTATGCACCTTCTTTCTGTCCCATTCTGCAGCATTGATCCCTGACCGCTCATACCTAAGTTAGGCTGACTATACAAAGGTACCGGTGGACCTACAGTAATGGGTAGCGATATCGCATCTGGGTTTTGTCCATTTCCCATGTTCTGAGGCATGTTCATTCCCACACCATGGGTCATCATTGCCGGCATGCCCATCTGACTCCCCGTCATTTGAGCATGTGCGTTTCCCCCCTGCATCTGCTTCTGAGGCATCAAAAACTGAGTTGATTCAACTTGTGCCAATGTCGGGTTGTGACCATTCTGTACTCCCCTTACGGTCAGATCTAGAATCATTCCTGCACCGTTGTCACTGCTGTAGTACCCTGGCATCTGCGGCTGATAATTTTCTGCTGGTTTCAACATGGGCACATCTGGATATATTCTCCTAACCTGCGGTATCTGCGGGGTGAACAATAAACTCGGGTCCTTAGATCCCGATGCTGCTCCTGAACTCTGGGTTTCACTATTCTGTACCGGTGCCGGAGGGGCAGAACTAGTACTTGGACCTTGTCCATTCTCTGCATAAGGTGGTGGACGGTCGTTCAGCAATTGCATTATTAACTCCTCATCCTCTAACTCCTCTTCTCTTCTCAACTTTTCCTCGTCCTCTCTATCCTTGGAACACTTCCTGTCTGTCTTACAGGTAGCTTTCTTACCTGTCTCCTCTTCTTCCTTAGTAATTGCGGGAAACAATTTTATCCCCTGCAATACATCTGACCTCCACACCTTCTGTGAATTATCCCACCTAGCGTCCGCTAGTGTCTTTTCTACCTTTCTCATCCTGGTCTCAAACTTCTTCTGCTGTTGCTGTCTGGCCATTAGTTCCCAAATCGCTAAAGCCTCGAACTGTGCTGGCCTTGGAGGTACCTTCATATCGTACATCGTGAATCTCAAATTCTCTAGAATCCTTATATTGAATGTCCCATGTATCGGGAACGCTACGCTCCCATGTTTCTCTGTCAGTTTGTGCCATTGCTTTAGCCAAAGACACGGAGCTACCCCCTTCTCTTCCATTACAATGTAAGCTGGTGTACCTTCGGGCGGCGTTTCCTCTCCTACGCTCGCTTTAATGTAAGACTCCCCCTTCATCGCACTCCTAAATGCTTTAAAGAACTTCATTTTCTCGTCTTTTATTTCGCAAAGTTTGTAATCAATAGGTGACTTTAATTCCCGGAATACTCTTCGCTTGCCTTTCCCCTTCCAATCGAGCCCCACGGACTGCGTCCAATCCGTGCGCGACCCTTCTCTACAACCAACCTATCCCAGCGCGGCTCCTAGTGACGTCACACTCACACACACTGCGGCTGACAAAGCCTCGCGGCTAGTCTTCCTTCACTCAGCTCCTCTCGTAACAACTTCTTGCATGTATCGCGAGCTACCAAAAAATAAAACAGATCTGTCGGTTTACTACAGGAAGGGTAACACAGTCGCTTCAGGACCTTAGGGACTTTTCACTAGCCTCGGCCGCTATTCCGTCTTTCTCGGTCCCCACGTTCGCAAGCAAATCTGACCCGCAGACCTACTCTCAACTTGTCAATGATCTGTTCTAGTGCACTTAGAATCTTGTCAAAGCCCGAAGTCGAAGTTCCTTTCACTCCCTAACACACGTACCGACTTGTTGACCACGCCCGATCAACCTACTAAACCGCCCAGACCACAACATGGATCAACATACTCCGGAGTCTCTTGACCTCGCAGGGCCCGTCTCAACAACAACAACCACGTGGACCTTTTTATGCACAAAGCGCCACACGCACATGAAGTTTGACGACTTCCCTACTCTCACACCCGGAGCCGCACCTCCGCTATTTCTATGAAGTTCGACGACTTCTCTACTTCTACACTCGGAGTCGCACCTCCGCTATCCTCTATAAAGAAAAAAAAAATCCTCGCAACCTTTTCACACACCCTGCGGCAATAAGCTGTGCAAGCGCAAAAAACCCTAACTTCACTCATACCATCACTAGTACCGCCAACGCTGTTTCCACACCTCCGTTCTCTCCATTCGCAGGCTCCGAGATCCCGGGAAAGTCGCGGTGGACCTAGCCCATCATCATTCTGTCAATCAGTTTTATCCAAGAAAAATCTAATTCAACTTCTCGAATGGGGTCTCAAAAATGCGTAACCGTTAATTCAACACCATGTACTCTAAGAGTACAGGGTCCCAAAAGACGAAACCGTCCTCTGCTACCATCTACTGATAGAGCGGTCCGTAGTAATAATTTACCTGTGTTCGGACGCTCTTTAGGCCGATGAATCTTTTGACTAAGTGGGAACTCTCTGTACTCTTACATCGATCAATCCATCAAATCAATAATCAATAACGAACATAAGCAATACCCTGCTCAACATAACACTTAACAATTAATCCAGAATACATTTCGACGAACCCTGACCTTTCAGTCAGGAATAACCACACCAGTTTATTCAAAGTTAGTGAATTTTATTTCCCTATATTAACAAAGCTAGCACAATATAAATGTGTCTCAACACCAAATGATAAACGTAAATGAACATTAATAGCTGTCCATAGCGGCGAAACAGGTGCAGTCTATGTAGCATTTGAATCACAAGGCATTCGATAATAGCAATGCAAATCACTAATACGATAATCTGTAATGAACTAATCGCATACATTTAGTCAGCATAACAAGATCTCAAATTGCATCGTGCGACATATGGAATCCTCATCTAACCTCGAATTAGCATCGGCATGTGGGACTTCATGCAAAAACAATTTAGCAACATTAATTTAGAAAAACTCCTAACTAGGGCTCTTATCAAAATCAGCAGTTGGTTACCTAAAAGAAACACAATGCAATTTTACAATTTCCTTTCATATTTACCAATTACGATCAGCATACAAGGAAGTCTTCGTCTCACAGGTACCGTTTCTTCGGTCAGCATGGGTACCGTTTCGATCAGCATGGGACGGGGCAAAGGGGCAGGGGTGGACGGGGCAATTGCCTCACGGCGGCAAGGTAAAACTACTACTTCATGCAAGGGATCAAATCAAAGTTAAAGTCTCTAGGGCCAGAATCATTAAGGTCTCTTTCTCTCGATTAGAGAAAGCATCAAAGTCTCTCAAAATGGCGTCGCAGAAAAGTGGGCCATAATAGCTACGAAGTCCTGCAAAATGGCGGGTATCGAGCTGGTAATGGCTACTTTCCTCTCGTGCACCTGATTTTTATAGACAACAGTTCAAATCCAGTAGGGTCTTCCATTGGAGGGTTCATAGGTTAGCTTCAAATTGTCCAATCAAAAACGACAGTTCTCAAGCCTTTACTTAAGCATACATTATCCTTGGAGATGGGTACGCAAGTTGCAACATTGAATACCAATTAGCTCACTTTCAGAGCCTCCATTGTCCGCACCTGCAAATCGACCTTGGAGTAAAGAGAAAATATGCCAGGCTGGCATGAAACTTTAAGATAAGCATGTGAACGATCTCAGTGGAAAAGTACAGCTTCAAGCAAAAATACACGTTTAATAGCACATTGGAAAAATACGAGCATCTAAACCGTGAGACCAGGCAACTAGGCCAAAGCCTCCGCTAAAGTAATGCTAAGCTAAAACATTTCAAGCAAGCAAATCATAGCACACGTTTACGATTATGTCGGATTAGTGCAATTCTAATACACCACGTTATATAAAGCACGCTTATAAATGTTGGCAAACTACTCTGAGGGCACATTTTGTCCCCGTACATTCTTTATTAGTTCGGTTAAAGTCACACATGATTATTTCACACTACGTTTACGTAAAGCGGCACAAACTTACAAAATACAATTATATTTTGTAAATTTGCTGCGCTTTTGCACAAAAAATGACACAAATGCAGCATAAAAATAGATAAATATTGGCCCAAGTGTGCTTGCTTCACTAGTGAGCAGAGATTTGAGCCAATTATCATCACTTTCACAGATCGCCAGCTGCCACTGATACTGTGGATTGACATCACTATAGAAAATGTATTTCTTCTTATGGGTGAGCGCAAAGCGTTCCATCCCATTCTGTAGCTCTCTTTGGGCTTCCAACCACGCCCATGTCACCTCAGTCACTTACATTGGTTCGTGGCCCTGGGCTTGCCTTTTCAAATCTGCTTGTTTTCATTTGTGAAAGGCAGGCATACGTCATGCCTTTTCCGGTGGTTAGCCCACCTACCCAGCACCGGTAAACTACTAAAAACATACCAGGCTCGATGTTTTCAGCATGATATCCAGACTACTTCATCTGTTTATTTTCCACGCAGCGCGAACGCGCTGCATTTTGCATAGTGCGATCGGCCTGCGTTTTTTTTTCCTTTGCTCTAACTCGAGCAAATGCGAGACCCGTTGCATTAAAAAGCCGATCTTAGAGTAATGAAACCGTTTTTAGGGCCATATGTACTAAAGCATTTTCCCATAGACACAGAATGGGTAAAATCCTTTGGTACATCTGGCCCTTAGTGTCTTATAGTTTTACTATGTGCTTCCAAGACCATTGAAGAACCAACCTCATCCATATAAAGAAATAAATAAATGTGGCAGCCGATCACGCCATCAACCATTCAAGGTCAACTGTTACACCTTGTCCCCGTGCTAATGCACCTATGGTGTTTCCAATTGGTCTACAAATTTGATCAGTTGAGAAAGGCTTAGAATGAGCACCATTAGATATACACGTGTATCTTTTCTAACTGAAGCATTGATCTTTTATTTGAAAGTTGGCAGTCATCCATTCTAACCATATGTCTTTCTTCTGTTTGCGAGTGGACTCTGCGAATAGCTTTTATTTATGAATTTTGAACAAAAAAAAGTATGCACACGTTTCAGAAATATTAATTTCACAGTCCCGGATCTTTTCGAAATCCGTTCGTTTCTTATCTCGTTCTTACTGTTTATACTCAGTATGTTATTTTTTTCATATTACACCTACGTTGTTTTTATCGCTGAGTCTAATCATTCATTCTTTTGTGTCGTAACTTCTCAGAAAATCTTTTCTGCAGCTCTCTGATTTTCTAGAAAATGTCTTCGGCCATTTGGCCGGTTTGATTGTTTTTGAATCTAGAATGTTGACATTTTCGCTATGGTTTCCTTAAATAGAATACTTATTCTTTATCTTTTGTGTGTGCTTAGCATTGCTGCAATGGCTAGGTTGAATTTTGATCGCATAGTTTTTGCACACAATGCAATGGCTGTTTGAGAAGTTGACACAGATAAAGTCCGGAGTCCAGAGAAGCGATCAAAGGGAAGTGACGAGTGAATGACTAGAAAGTTACACAACAGATTTAATATTGAAGATAATTAATTATACATAATCAGCTGGAAATGACAACTATGAAGCCGCATTCATCCCAATGGGCATTCATCACACAGGGTAATTGTATCAAGGGACGTGAAATGAAGTTATTCATAGAGGTCGTCGTGGGCAAATGGTTTGCACACTATAGAAAAGGCCCCAGGCAGGAATTCTTTATATAACTGGTAACAGCAAGCGATGAAGTCAGATCAGTAGTTTTAAGGTTTTAGGTCATTTTTGAACAAGGGCCAGTCATACTTAGATCTAAAATACAGACTCAAAGAGCAGAACTGATGACAGAACTATTAGATTTAAAGAGGCAACACATTAAATAAATGAACACTTTATTTCTTCAATTGTACTTCAATTTGAAAGTAGCATTCCTTTGTATTAGCAGATATAGGGGGTCATTCTAACCCTGGCGGTCGGTAATAAAGCGGCGGCCAACCCGCCAACAGGCCGGCGGTCCAAAAAATGCAATTCTGACCCTGGCGGGAACCGCCAACACAGCCCGCCGCATTAACACTCCGACCGCCACGGCGGAACAAACAAATAGCGCGGCGGTCACCGCCAACAACCAGGTGGCAGACAATGTACCGCCCACCCTATCACGACCCACCAATCCGCCACCTTTTCCGGGGCGGGAGCACCGCCGATAAAAACACGGCGGAAACAGACATTTCCAATGGAAAACGCTCACCTCGAGACACTCCACGCGGAATCCGGACAGCATGGAACCCGAATTGAACATCATACCTGTTCTTGTCTACCTGCTCATCTACCACGAGTACGAACTCCGGCGCAGACGTCAACGGTGAGTACTGCACCTACGACACACGGGAGGGGGGAGGAAGAAAGGTTACGGGCATACACATATGCGACCCCCCCATCCCCCCAATATGTACACACCAATGCAGAGCAGGAAGTCACAGTGACACCACACAAACACCCTTTAAAAATACAATGACACAACCAAATTTGGAATAAATTTTCATGTTCAAAAAAAGCACCTGGAAATAATTGAGCAACCGTGAAAAATATTTACAAAAACCAAAAATATATACACATCAGTGTATCACTGAAGTAACAAGTCCTGCACATCCTACGAATCTAACATGTCCGTGGGCCAAGGCTCTGCGAAACAAGGGCAAAGCCCACACACGAGACCTGAGTCCTTTGGAGAGAACACTGCAGGGGCATCCGATGTCAAAACTACAGGCACCTCAGGGGGAAGGGAAGGGGGGGCCACCACAGCCACATGAGTCCACGACGCCAGATCCACGAGGAGCCACCATGCCCACTGTACCATCCTGGGGAGTGCAAAGCCACAGTCTTTCAAGTCTCTGCAGTGGGTGGGTTGCCCACTGTACCATCCTGGGGAGTGCAAAGCCACAGTCTCTCAAGTCTCTACAGTGGGTGGGTTGCCCACTGGACCATCCTGGGGAGTGCAAAGCCACAGTCTCTCAATGTCTCTACAGTGGGTGGGATGCCCACTGTACCATCCTGGGGAGTGCAAAGCCACAGTCTCTCAATGTCTCTACAGTGGGTGGGATGCCCACTGTACCATCCTGGGGAGTGCAAAGCCACAGTCTCTCAGGTGGATTACAGAGTCCACTGGTCAAGGAGGAGGCCTGGTGGGCACAGTGAACCATAAACAGTGCCTGAGACGGC
Organism: Pleurodeles waltl; assembly: GCF_031143425.1. Taxonomy (NCBI): domain Eukaryota; kingdom Metazoa; phylum Chordata; class Amphibia; order Caudata; family Salamandridae; genus Pleurodeles; species Pleurodeles waltl. Next base: position 1,074,322,360 of record NC_090437.1, read on the forward strand.
GGGACCCAGCGCAGCGGTGCATGACATGGCGTTGTCCAGCGGAGCGGTGCTTGGCAGGAAGGGTCCACCGGAGCGGTGCTTGACAGGAAGGGCCCAGCGGAGCGGTGCTTGAGACGGCGGGGCCCAGCGGAGCGGTGCTTGACAGGAAGGGCCCAGCGGAGCGGTGCTTGAGACGGCGGGGCCCAGCGGAGCGGTGCTTGACAGGAAGGGCCCAGCGGAGCGGTGCTTGAGACGGCGGGGCCCAGCGGAGCGGTGCTTGACAGGAAGGGCCCAGCGGAGCGGTGCTTGACAGGAAGGGCCCAGCGGAGCGGTGCTTGAGACGGCGGGGCCCAGCGGAGCGGTGCTTGACAGGAAGGGCCCAGCGGAGCGGTGCTTGAGACGGCGGGGCCCAGCGGAGTGGTGCTTGACAGGAAGGGCCCAGCGGAGCGTTGCTTGACAGGAAGGGCCCAGCGGAGCGGTGCTTGAGACGGCGGGGCCCAGCGGAGCGGTGCTTGACAGGAAGGGCCCAGCGGAGCGGTGCTTGAGACGGCGGGGCCCAGCGGAGCGGTGCTTGACAGGAAGGGCCCAGCGGAGCGGTGCTTGAGACGGCGGGCCCAGCGGAGCGGTGCTTGACAGGAAGGGCCCAGCGGAGCGGTGCTTGACAGGAAGGGCCCAGCGGAGCGGTGCTTGAGACGGCGGGGCCCAGCGGAGCGGTGCTTGACAGGAAGGGCCCAGCGGAGCGGTGCTTGAGACGGCCGGGCCCAGCGGAGCGGTGCTTGACAGGAAGGGCCCAGCGGAGCGGTGCTTGACAGGAAGGGCCCAGCGGAGCGGTGCTTGAGACGGCGGGGCCCAGCGGAGCGGTGCTTGACAGGAAGGGCCCAGCGGAGCGGTGCTTGACAGGAAGGGCCCAGCGGAGTGGTGCTTGAGACGGCGGGGCCCTGTTCAGCGGTACCTGTCTTCACGGCGGGGCCCTCTTCAGCGGTACCTGTCTTCACGGCGGGGCCCTCTTCAGCGGTGCTCTTCTGCACGGCGGGCCCTCTTCAGCGGTACCTGTCTTCACGGCGGGGCCCTCTTCAGCGGTGCTCTTCTGCACGGCGGGGCCCTGTTCAGCGGTGCTCTTCTGCACGGCGGGGCCCTCTTCAGCGGTACCTGTCTTCACGGCGGGGCCCTCTTCAGCGGTACCTGTCTTCACGGCGGGGCCCTCTTCAGCGGTACCTGTCTTCACGGCGGGCCCTCTTCAGCGGTGCTCTTCTGCACGGCGGGGCGTTCTTCAGTGGTACCTGTCTTCACGGCGGGGCCCTCTTCAGCAGTACCTGTCTTCACGGCGGGGCCCTCTTCAGCGGTACCTGTCTTCACGGCGGGGCCCTCTTCAGCGGTACCTGTCTTCACGGCGGGGCCCTCTTCAGCGGTGCTCTTGCAGTATGTCAAGGGAGTCATACCTGGCCTGGACACCCTGCTCAGTCGCCCTCCGACCGTGCTGTGTCAGGCCCCTTCGGGGAGTGAGTCCTGGGCCCTTTGGTGTCGTCCCTTGCAGCCGGGATGGGGCTTGTGGGGCCCTCCTGCTCTGCGCTCCTGGTGGTTGTCCTCTCCGCCCTGCTGTCCTTCCGCTCCTTAGATGGGGCTCTCGGGCCCTTGCCTCCCCTGGCTGCTGTGGCCGGTGAAGTGGCCGGAGTCACCTCCTTGGGGGCAGCCGTCTCTGTCCGCTCACGGCGGCCCTTCAATTTCCGGGTCCTCTTGCCTGGGGGGGGGCTGGCTGTCCCCTTGCTGCTCACCGAAGTGTTACTGCCGCCAAAGGGTGGACTCCACATGCCATGCACCACTTGCACTGTAGTAGTTGGGCTGGTGGTGGCTGAGGTGCCCTTGGGACTTTTCCCAGTTGGAGGGGGTGGGTCGGGGGAGGGAAAGAGGTAAAAACTGGAGAGGTAATTTTTCTTGGGACCAAGGTAAGGGGTAGGAGTAGTGGTGAGAGAAGTGGAGGAAGAGGATGTGGTTGTATGAGAGCCAGGTGTGCTGTCCTTGGGTGCAGGTGACTGGGACGTAGGCTGTGGTGAGGTGGTTGGCTGTTGTTTGGGTGTCTGCCTGCGTTTATGTGTCTTGGAAGAGGGGGTGACAGACACAGTGGGAGAGGACACAGGGGACGTGTAAATGCCAGTGGGGGTGGTGACTGCAGGTGTGTGGACTGTAGTGGAGGGTTTGCTGGTGGTGGAAGAACTGGCTGATGTTGGGGTGCATGCAGGTGTGAGTGTAGACGTCACAGGGAGGGAGGAGGGAGACGAGGAGGACGGGGACACAGAGGTGGTAGTGACTGTTGATATGTCTGCATCTGTGTGTTGCTTGGGTGAATGCTTGTGTTTTCTGTGGTGCTTATGTTTGGATGAGCTGGCCTTGGGTGTTGAGGTGTGTGCAGGCTGGTCTGATGGTGTGGATGGGATAGGTTGAGGTACAGGAGACAGAGAAAGGGTGGAGGCAGATAGAAGAGGGAGACTGGAGACAGGGACAATTGCTGCCATCAGTGCTGAGGCCAGAGCAGTGAACGCTCGTTGATGGGCAGCCTGACCCGAATGAATGCCCTCCAGGTAGGCATTGCTCCGATGCACCTCCCTTTCCACCCCCTGGATGGCATTCAGAAGGGTAGTCTGCCCAACAATGAGCTTTACCGCCGCGGTCAGAATTGCCCATGAAGCACCGCCAGCCTGTTGGCGGTGCTTCCGCGGCACTCTGCCCTGGAGGTTTTCAACCCCAGGGTCAGAATGACCGCCTATGTCCTCTAGGAGCAAGGGTTTGAGGCACCAGTTGGGGTTTGGGGCTAGAATCTGGACCCATGAAAGCATGATTTCTAGTGGGTTATGATCTGATAGTGTCTTACCAAGGTACATAGCATGGATGATTTGTGATTGTAGGTGGGAAGCTCAGAGAATCCTATCCAGCTGGGAGCGAAGTGCATGCAGGAGAGAATGAAATAAGTTTTCCCTGAAACCTATGCTGTGGCTATGCCACATATCTGATAGATCCCAACCTGCCCCTCATTGTTGCAGTGCTGGAGCGGCATTCGGTACGGGTGTGTGAACAGTCTATATGAACATTTAAAATTGCATATTACAATCCTCTCCCAGAACCCTTTGGAGATGTGCCCATTCTGACACCGTAGACAGGTGTGAGAGAAACACAGCTTCCCCTTGATTCGGTGTGCAAATGCATCCAAGCACCATCGGTGCTCCATCCAGGTTACCACTCAGCAGTACATAACGGCCCTGTGCACCAATTTTGGATTCTTGGACCAGGAAGGGGCGCCCCACCAGCACCCAGATTGCAGCTCTCCAGGCGAAGGCTGAGGTATGAATGAGCTGACTCCTCCATGTCTTGCACAATTTCTGGGCTTCAGCAGTGGTGAGATGCGTTTCCTGCAGAGGTTATATGCACTTGGCACATCTGTAATTATGCTAGCACCCTATATCATTTGTGCAATGAACCCAGGCCGGAAGTGAGTATGTTGTGAGAATTAGATATTGTGGCCATTACATTGACAGTGATTCCAGTGAGGCGTAGTGCCCACCTTTTGACACTGTAGAAAGTTGGCTCTGTATATACTATCTCAAAGTAAGAGATAGTGTGCACAGAGTCTAAGGGTTTCCCTTAGAGGTAAGATAGTGGCAAAATTAGATAATTCTAATGCTATATTTTGTGGGAGTGTGGTCGAGCAGTAGTGTTAAGCATTTGTTGTACACACACAGGCAATAATTGAGAAACACACACTCAAAAACTTAACTCCAGGCCAATAGTTCTTATATAGAAACATATCTTTTCTTAATTTATTTTAGAACCACAAGATTCAAGATTTGAAGTAAATACATAAAATGCAAGGTACTCCACACAGGTAAGTAAGGAACTTTGAGAGCAGTAACATACACAGTTTTAGTTAAAATGGCAATAAGCTATTTTAAAAGTGGACAGTGAAAAAATCAACAGTTCCTGAGGGAGGTAAGTATTGGTTAGTTTTTCAGGTAAGTAAGGCACTTACAAGTTCAAGTTCCTGGGCCTAGGCAGCCCACCATTGGGGGTTCAAGGCAACCCTAAAGTCACTGCACCAGCAACACGGCCGGTCAGGTGCAGAGGTCAAAGGAGGGCCCAAAACACATAGGTGCCTATGGAGAACAGGGGTGCTCCGGTTCCAGTCTGCCAACAGGTAAGTAGCTGTGTCTTCGGAGGGCAGACCAGGTGGGTTTGTAGAGCACTGGAGGGGACACAAGTAGGCACAAAAAACACACCCTCATCGGCACAGGGGCGGCCGGGTGCAGTGTGCAAAACAGGCATTGGGTTTGTATAGGAATCAATGGAGGGACCCGGGGCTCACTCTAGCGGGGCAGGCAGGGCACAGGGTGGCTTCTCGAGCCAGCCACTGACTGGGCTATGCAGAGGGTCACCTGATGGTCACTCCTGCAATGGAGTTTGGTTCCTTCTGGTCCTGGGGGCTGCGGGTGCAGTGCGAGGTCCAGGCGTCGGGCTCCATGTTACAGGCAGTTGCGGCCAGGGGGAGCCTCTGGATTCTCTCTGCATGCGTCACTGTGTGGGTCCAGGGGGTCGTCTCGGGTTACTCACAAGGTCGCAGTTGCCTGGGAGTCCTTCCTGTCGTGTTGGTTCTCTGGAGCTCAAGCCGGGGGTGTCGGGTAAACAGAAAGTTGTGAAGTTGTTGCTGTTTTTTAACAGAGCCACTGTTCACAGGAGTTTCTTGTTCCTTTGGTTCAGGGCAGTCCTCTGAAGCTTCAGAGGTCGCTGGTCCCTGTCGGATGCATCGCTGTGCAGGTTCTTTGAGTGTGGAGACAGGCCGATGGGGCTGGGTCCAAGTCAGTTGTGCAGGGCTTTCAGGTCAGCAATCCTTCTTCTTGTTTCAGGTTGTAGGAATCTGATTTCCTGGGTTCTGGGGTGTCCCTAAGTACTAAATTTAGGGGTGTGTTTTGGTCAGAAGGGCAGTAGCCAATGGCTACTGTCCTGGGGGGGTGGGTACACCCTCTTTGTGCCTCCTACCTGAGTGGGGGGGCACATCCCTAATCCTATTGGGGGAATACTCCAATCTCAAAATGGACGATTTCTAAAGGCAGGGGTCACCTCAGCTCAGGACACCTTAGGGGCTGTCCTGACTGATGGGTGACTCCTCCTTGTTTTTCTCATTATCTCCTCCAGCCTTGCCGCCAAAAGTGGGTTCATTGGCCAGAGGGGCGGGCATCTCCACTAGCTGGGATGCCCTGGGGTGCTGCAACAAAAGGCATGAGCCTTTGAGGCTCACCACCAGGTGTTACAGTTCCTGCATTGGGAGGTGAGAAGCACCTCCACCCAGTACAGGCTTTGTTACTGGCCACAGAGTGACAAAGGCACTCTCTCCATGTGGCCAGCAACTCGTCTGGTGGTGGCAGGCTGGCAGAAACCGGTCAGCTTAGCACTAGGAGTCGGACTGGTGTTCAGGGTGCATCTCTAAGATGCCCTCTGGGTGCATTTTACAATAAATTCCACACTGGCATCAGTGTGCATTTATTGTGCCGAGAAGATTGATACCAAACTTCCCAGATTTCTGTGTAGCCATTATGGAACTGTGGAGTTCGTGTTTGACAAACTCCCAGACCATATACTCTTTATGGCTACCTTGCACTTACAATGCCTAAGGTTTTGCTTAGACACTGTAGGGGAATAGGGCTCTTGCACATATGCTCTCACTTGTGGTATAGTGTACCCTGCCTCAGGGCTGTAAAGCTTGCTAGAAGGGCGACTTACCTATGCCACAGGCAGTGTGATGTTGGCATGGCACTCTGAGGGGAGTGCCATGGCGACTTAGTCATTCGCTCCCCACCAGAACACACAAGCTGTGAGGCAGTGTGCATGTGCTGAGTGAGGGGTCCGAGTGTGGCATAAGACATGCTGCAGCCCTTAGAGACCTTCCCTGGCATCAGGGCCCTTGGTACCAGGGGTACCATTTACAAGGGACTTATCTGAGTGCAGGGCTGTGCCAATTGTGTGAACAAAGGTACAGTTTAGGGAAAGAACACTGGTGCTGGGGCCTGGTTAGCAGTGCCAGTGCCAGGGCTGTGCCAATTGTGGGAACAAAGGTACAGTTTAGGGAAAGAACACTGGTGCTGAGGCCTGGTTAGCAGGGTCCCAGCACACTTTCAATCATAACTGGCATCAACAAAAGGCAAAAAGTCAGGGGTAACCATGCCAAGGAGGCATTTCCTTACAGACACTTTGTACCCTACATAATAATTATTGGTGAAAGAGTCAAGATATCAAACAAATTCCCCAAATACTCGGTCCAGCAAGAAACCTTTGTTCAATCAACATCCCATGAATAACAGAACATGAAAACCAGAAACATTTACTAGTGGGGTACATTGTCCAAAATCCAGAAGTGATCAGCTCTGAAGGTGGCATCTTAAGCTGTAATCGGCAGTGAGTCCAGACCTGGGACCTGTATGATGTCAGTACTGTATTGTGATCTTTCTAATAAGAGGAGTGCACTGAATCTGTGTCCCTCACACAGTAATAGCCAAAACTGATAGTGTGTTAACACAAGAGATGTGAACTGGTGACATTCTCTCCCTGGGGGAACTGCAGGAGTGATTTAGAACTGTACCTGTGGAGGAGTATTAGAACCTCCATGGGTAAACAACTGTGAGCCCAGTGTAGGAATTATAAGTCTCACTATTGAACATACTCACGACCTGCAACCCAGCGGGTCATTAGCCGTCTTTGGTGTTATTGCTGGAAATAAGGCCATGCTGTCTTCTGTATCAGAGTCTGAGGCACTACTCTGGGAATAGCTGGAGCTGAAGCATTGGTCAGGGGCTTGCAGAGTGGTGGCTGGATGTATAGCTGCCTGCTGGCGCTCCAGGGGATGTGGAGATGATGCCACCTCTGTGCATTCCTTGGTAGCCATACCACGTCGTCATCGTCTGGATGGTCGCCAGGTCAGTGGAGGCAAGGACTGCAGAGGGCTATGTCTTTGAGAGTTGGCCACCTCGGGGGTTGAAGAAATGAGAGCATTGTTCATGGATAATCGTGAACTTAGCTTTGAAAATTAAGATGTATGTGAGACCAATTGCACAGAAGTGGTGCTTTACTGCCTGAAACAAGGACCTCTGTTGTGGAACAGCCAGGGTGTAAACAGGGAATAACAGGACTTTTGCTCAGGCTTCCTGGTCAGTGCCCCCGCCCATCTGGAGCAGTTCAGGGCACAGAGTTTACCATGTGTGGCCATCATTTGAGCAGTCGGTGATCAGGTCACGCCGGCAGTCGGATCTTCGGATCGCCTCCCTTCTCTCATGGTGGAGTCCCAGCAGTCCCGGTCAGCTCATTTTGCAAAGTCACAGCCCCCTCCTCATCAGGCAGTGCACTTTATGGTGTTCCAAACATTCAAGGAGCTGGCCGCAGGTCCATGCCCGCTGGCCAAGGGCACAGGTGGTCTCGACTCAGCTCCGCTCCATCTGCCAGGCGCACCGGTCCAAGCTGTGTCCACAGCCAGCAACCACATTAGGCAGTGGGTGAAAAATAACCCCAGTCTATATGCATGTTAGTTGGGTTCGGATGTTGCTGTCTGGGGCTAGTATTCAGGAGATTGTTGGGCCTGGGTCCGGCAAATCCGGTGATCATGCATCCGCCATCTTGAGCAGTTGGACATGCCCCCCGGAGCACAGACTGAATACAGAGACCAAGTTACGTCCGCTGAACAAAGTACCTTAAATCCTGGTTTAGGAGCAGTGTGAGGTCCTGCCTTAAGGATGTGCTAAGGATGCTTTGTGCCTTGGTTGTTCTGAGGTTCCGTAAGGCTGCAATGTGAGGCCCTGCACCTAGGATGTGTTTCGCAGCAGTGGTTACTAGGTGCTGCTGGACTGAGATAAATACTAGGGCTTCTAAAATACTGTTGATATTTTCATGAAGCACTTTTAAATAACGAGTTGTTTGGTGTCAAAATGTGCTTTGTAAATTTGCCAACTGTATATTTATAGTACAGTTCAAGAAATGACCTTTGAAAGTATATTAGAGCTAAAGAGTGTGCACTAATGAAAACAAGTGATAGTTACCTTTGAGCGAGATGGGAGCGAGGTCAAAACCCAGAGTTTCAAGTTCATTTAAACAAATGATGTTACAGTTCCACGAGTTTCACTAAGATTCTGGTCATTTATTATTTATTTATCACATATTTAAAAATATTTCTTTATATTATTTAATATATCAAATCTAGAGGCTTTTATCCTGCAGTAAGGTATTAAAGAAATCACTCTTTAGCCTCTAAAACCCAAGTGATATCACTGCCCAGCAGAATAGGCCTCAGTGTGCAGCAGCGTGAGGATTCAAGTTGATATTATCCAGCGTCTCAGAATTTTATCCTGTCCCATTCCCTTTTCACTTTGTCTGCAAATAGTTCATACTCCTGTTGCATCCAGAGTTCAGTTTAGTAAAAACAGCAACAAAAACCATAATTCCTGAAATTGAATCTGTAGAAGTATTTATACAAGCTCCTAACTCACTGGTGTATGAAGATACAGGATTTTTGGATGAGCTAATTCTACATCTGTAGTTTCTGCTGTTCATCATTTTCCATTGAAGTTTATTGCTCTTTAAAAATAATTATTAAAGATAATATAGTTAAAAATAAAAATGTAAAATGTTTAATAATTATTAATTAATATAGACCCACGAATACTGAAATAAAATGCTAAAGCACATCAATCTATTAAAACAAATGGCAATTGAATAATTAATCAATTAAATGTATTTATTATACTCATACATGATGTCGATTTCTAAATAAATAATTTAGCCAAAATGCCCATCCACAGTTACACGTTCATTTTATTTCATATGTCTTTATTTGTGGTAAAACGTATTTGTAGAATTAATTAATTAATTGTATGTTTAAATTTCTAACAAAAGTTACAAACTCTAATTTAATTTTATTTTGATCTGTTAATTAATATGTTTAGAATCAAAAAAATAAATTAAATGCTTCCATTATTTTATAGAGAAGTGTGTTACAATATATGCAAAATGTTCCATATGTGTTTCTTTACTCACTCCACATCCAGCATGAACTACATTTAGTATTGATTTGTTATCTGTAGGGCTCTAATAACTTTAGAAGGGCAGTTTTTAACTGTTTTGTGGTTGAGTGTTTGCCCTCCCATTTTCTAACAAGCATTTCATATTTTTCAGCCACTCCCACTTGTATCTCCTATATTTATTTCTAAAATATAGACTGAACAGATTTATCCAAAATGGTGGAGGTCTCCACACAGAAAAGATAGTGCAAGAGGAGATCTTAGTTGTAGGTTAGTGAATAGCATTTTGTAGTATGAGTAGTATAGTACTACTAATACTACTACTTCTACTACTACTGCTGTTACTACTATAACTATGTGAAAGGGCTGGGGGCCGTCACACCAACTTAACTCCTGGCAGGAAGGAAGCACTCAAAGAGAGCAGTCTAGACATCTGAAGGAACCTAGAAACAGAAAAATTACATGTGTTATGTAGAACGGAAGGGAGAATGGCAGAGATGGATAAAGAAGCAAAAACTAAAAACAGACTACCAAACACAGGAGGAGGAGGGCGGACTAAAAAATAGAAAACACATAAAGGAGATGGGGATGATGAAGAGGAATAGGTATTATAAAGCTCACAGCTGCTCCAAAGAGAGTCCTGGAGCTCCTGATCTAAGGTAAAATTTAAGAGTAAGTGAAAAGCAATGTATTCTGATTTTTCTAAAGGTCTGCTCCAAGCTAACAATACCAAGGTCCTAGGGCAATTTGTTCCACTCGATGGGACCAAGGAAATGAGAAACAACACCTCCTTGCTTGATAAATTCTTGGGGCTGAAGCAAGGGGTTTATTAGAAGACTGAGGCTTCCTCGCAGGGCAATGTGAATTCTGGTGCTCATATACCTAGCACCTATCTGATGAAAGGCTCTATAGATCAAAACTAGGAGCGAAATTTTGGCCACTCCGTGTTATGCTTGAAATGCAGAGTTTCTGCTAAATTCGGCCAACCGCTGCATGTCAGAGTTTTTTCCAGCACCTGGCTTGCCTACAGTAAGTTGGTGAGTGCAAGTGAAAATTGGCATCCTTCAGCTCAGTTTTCAGGTGCTTGTAGGTTACCGGCGAGATTTTCTCACGAGAACGGGCTTGGACAGTCACAAATTTTTGTGGTGAGAAAGCTGCAGTACAAGTACAAATCTACTCGAGCAGCAGCAAAATCAACTCGATCAGCAGCACCCTTTGGTGCGTCAGGAGTTGCCATTTTCCCTGATTTTTCAGTATGGAACAAGCTGCTGGCACTAAAAACCAGCACAAGCTGCCTATTCCAGCACATTTGTGGAACTCCATGGAATCTCACAGAGTTTTCAAATAACTCAATGGAATTCCACGGATGAAACTCCATGAGTTGCCCCGAACACAATATGTTTCTTCACAGGGAGCCAGTGCAGCGTATGAAGTTGAGAAGAGACGCAACATCTCAATGACAAAATGGGATATAGTAGTTCTGTAGCATTTTGGACCACCAAAAGTTTCTGGATAACATAGTCCAGAAGGCCAAGATAAAGAACATTGGCAAAGTTGAGCCTAGATGTGAAAGAGGCCTTGATTACAATTTTCTTGACAAGACCAGACAGAAAAAACAGAAACCTTTTCAAAGCATGGAGTAGGCCAAAACATTTGGATCTACCAAGGACCTGATATGAGGCTAAAATTACAACTGGCTGTTAAATTTGACCCCTAGATTCCTTGCTACTCAGTTGAGGGAATGGGAGAGGCACTCCTTCTGGCCAAAAAGCTGATCAGTTAGAGGGAGCATCCATGCCAAAAAAGAGAATGTCTATCTTATCGGCATTGCACAGTAGCTGATGTTGATGCATTTAGGAGAATACCATACTCAAACATGGCTTGATTGAGTCAGGAGCAATGTTGTTGCCTTTCTGAGCGGAAAAAGAGCAAATGCATGTCATCCACATATAATATAATCTTGGCTCTAAAGGATTCAACCAGATAAGCAAGAGGGACTAGGCAGATATTAAACAAGGTGGAACTTAAGGCTGAGCCTTATGTGAACCCAACTGTTATGAACTCATTGCCTGATGCAAAAGGTTGGATCCAGTCCTCTGGTCCTCTTTCCCATAGGAAAGAGTCCAGCCAGCTCAGAGCCACATGCTGTATCTCAATTTCCTGAAGGTGGTGTAAAAGGATCAAATGAGGGACCGTGTCAAAATATGCTGGCATATCAAATAAGATTAGTTCAGCCTTGCCACCGCTATCAAGAAAACCTTAAATATACTCTGAGATCTCAAAAAGAGCTGTTTCTGTGCTTAGATTCATTCTGAAACCTGATTAGCTAGGATGAAGGAGCACATTGGACTCCAGATAGTCTTATAGATGTCTGTTCAAAAATTTGTTTAGGGGCTTGGAAAAAGTTGGGAGCAAATAGATCGGCCTGTAGTTGGATGATACTTTGGGATCTGTGGACAAATTCTTCAATAAGGGAAGCCTGGATCCAGACAGAAGGGACCACTGTCATAGCTAAGGAATCACTAAGCAATCTGATCACCACATGGTTGATCGCCTCAGCACCCATAACTAGCAGCACTAGGGGGCAAGTATCTGTATGTGAGACAGATTTAAGGCTATAAATAGCTGATAGATAGTCTTCTATAGAGGCAGAACTAAAGGAGAGAGCAGCCATACACCTCTGTCACTTTCTTGGTAGGAAGAACACTAGCAGACTTCTTACCTGCCGCTGCATTCTTGTCTTGATTTAAAAGCTTTTTCACAATCTTAACTGAGGCATGATATTATCTTAAAGACACCTGATAGGCCACTTTATCAGCCACTTGGTTCCCCTTACCCCTATTCTATTCTCCAATTTTTCAGACTTTTAGATCAGAGGTGAGTGTTTCAGTGTATCAGGGAGCGTCCACATCTACCAGGTTTCTGGGTCTTAACATTGGCTAGTTGCTGTGAGCGCACAATTATCCACAATCATTGCATCAGTTTCCTTATTACTGGCTAGCTTGGGAATAGATTCTAAGAGAGTCCAAAAGTTCACCTTGCTTAACTTTCCTACATGGCCTAAATGAATAGGATACCTCCTCAGCCTGTTCAACCAACTACAATGTGGCAGGCCAGCTAAACCTAACTTAGAAGTGGTCCTTCCAAAGTAAAGGAAGGTGGTCAATATCTGCAACCTAATTTTGGATAGAAACAGGTAACTCATGAGACCTGCCTGATGAGTGGGCTTTAAAACATATTGGGTCAAATAGAGAGAGGACATTGTATCCATCAAAGATCCTCCCTCCCTCATTAATTGTTGGGCAGTCCATATGGATATAAAGTCACCAAGGACCATGAAGTGTATGAATCTATGAGCCAAATAGAAAGGAGCTTCCCCTAGAGAATTTATGAAAGCTCCCACTGATCTAGGACATCAGTCGGTTGGAGAGCCACTCACAGATTGCGGAGGAGAGAACACTAGACAAAACCCAGAGACTTAGCTCCAGCCAGATTAGTTTAAAAAAATGCACAAGTGAAGATTTGCCTGTGCATAATGCCAATACCCTGATCCTCCCACCAGGTTGGTCCACAATATAGATCTTGCAACCCTCTGGAATGACTAATTCGACCACTGGGAGTGAGGTGCAGGAGAGCCAGGTTCTGGCTGCTGATGGGTCACTGACGGGCACAGACAGGCTTGCCTTTGGCAAGAGAGACCCAAAGCAAGATGACATGAAGAGAGAGGAATGCACAGCAGGAGCATATCTGGAGATAGAGAGAGACATGAGATGCAGACGGAAGGAACCAGAAGCAGCAACTTATCGGACAGGAAATACCAATAAGAAACCATTGACCCAGATACCATCCTGACTAATGCTGTGAGGACATGAGGAACGAAGAGGAGGACGAAGAAGACACCTGAATGGTGGATGCAGCCGACCAGTGCTGACTCGCCCGCCGCAACTCAAGAGGTCGGTGGCTGTCCAAGTGAGTAATAATTGGACATAGGGTCATGGAAAAGAGGGTGCGATGCTGTATTTCAGATGATAGCTGTGCTTTCCATTTTGTTGCTCTCCCCGACTTTATCCCACCTCCGCTATATTAAGAAAGGAGGGAAGGTATGATTTTTGGCACTCACACAGGTTGGGCGATGGTAAAGTAACATGCAGTTTGTGAATAGGCCCCTATGTGTACCTTTTAATTTTATTTATTTTTGCATGCTCACTTTTAGGAAATGTTTTAGAATGTACATTTTCAACTCGATTCTAATGTATGCCATCTGTGTCTTGTAAAAGTGTTACATAAATTGCTTAATGGCTCTAGTCAGTTTAACAACCTACCACTGGATTACCTGAAATAGAAGTATATAGGCATCCATGTAATTACCAGATAGTAGACTCAGCTTCACCCTCTGAATCTTAGTGCAACAATTTTCAGAGATTTTGATCTAAGAATATTTCAGCATTGAAAGGACATGTACTATTTGACAGAGAATTGTATGAACAGATAAGTAAAACATGTTTCCTGTATTTACAAAGATGTCAGCACAGCAAAAGGGATGGCCTATTTTGCATAATTATTATTACAGACGAATCAGCACAAACACAGAGTTTGACAAAGATTGAATATTTAGGATGCTGTCTGACATATTCAGGTCAATAAATAAATTATATAACAGAATCATGAACAAAAGAGATCCAGTATGCTCAATTTCAATGCTGAATATTTTATTCATTGGAGAAATGTAAACACTATTACAAGACATTTAATTTATAATGCTATATGCACTTGTATCTTACTATGCATGCAAAACATCACATACCGTTGTACTTGGTTTAACGTGGCATGGGTACCGGGACTGGCTGCACCGGCCCTTGCATATGGACAGGACCTGTGCCCACAGTTCACTGGACAAGATTGAATGTTGTGCACTGTTTGTGGGGGGGAAATAGGCCTGGGTGGAGTGCCGGGCCATAAGGCATACTCTCAACAGAGGGTCTGTGTTAGAACTGGGGTTTCTAGTTGTCAGAGTATGCACCCTGTACAAGCAGGAACAACCACTTCTAATCAGGGTAAGCTAGATACATACTTAGAGATACCTGTACTCTGGCAGCTTGGCACAGAGCAGTTGGGCTTATCTAAAGAATCAATGTGTAAAGTATCTGTGCAACCAGTACAGTAACACAATGAAAACATCACAAAAAGACTCCACATAGATTTAGAAAAGTACAGAATATCTATCTGAGTGAAACAAAACCAAAACAACAAAATCCAATCAGTAGAAGTTGAGGTATGAATTTTTAAATAATAAACCAAAGATAGTGCTTAGAAGCCAATACCGTTAAAAGGTCACTTGAGGTCATGCTAGACTGAGGTAAATCCAAAGTTCAGGCCTACCACGATGGAGAGCAGGTTGGCTGTAGGACTCACACAGGGCCAGCTGAAAAACTACTTTGGATGGAGCAAGCATCGACGTTGAGGAGAGATGCAAAGGCGATGCGTCAATTCAGATCCATGCATTCAGGTAGATGTCTCAGTGCACAGCCTTGCAGTCAAGATCCGTGTCAATGTCGAACTCTGGTGAGATGTATGCAATGCATCATCATCAAGCTGTGCAGTGATGTCTTCAGACTGGCACTGTGTTATTGTTAAACCTTGAGTCCCGAGTCATTGTCAAATCAGCAATGCGTCAGCGTTGGAGGGCAAGGCATCAGTTCTGAGCAGGGCACTGGCTCAGATGTGTTTGGTTGTTGCAGAGAAATAGTTGAAAAACCCACATCTAAGCCACAGGACTGGATTGGTACCTCAGGCAAGGATAAGACACACAGATAGCAGAGTTCAGCAGCATGAGTAGAGTTTCAGGCAGTGTTTTATGTCCTTGAGACTGCAGGAGAACATTGGGTAAGCTAAAAAGCCCTTTAGAGTCACTCTGGGACAGATTAGAGGGGTACAGTCCTTCCTCAGCAGGGCAAAGATCAGCAGGCAGCAGGTGACTAATCAAAGCAGGGAACAGTCCTTCTTGGAAAGCAGTCCAGCAGAGACACATTTCTTGTACCACAGCAGTTCTTAATCCTAGCACATATCTTTCCAGGTTTAGTAGTGTATAGAGTTTGGTAGGGGCAGAGACCCAGTTTTCATACCCAAATGTGCCTTTGAAGTGAGGGTGGTTTCAAAGAAGGGTCTTTGAAGTGCACAGTGGTCCTTTCTTCCTAGCTATGGCTCCAGACTATAAATAGAGGGTAATTGGCCCTTTGTGTTGGGACAGGGACTCCCTAATCAGATCTAAGTGTCAGCTCCCCTCCACCCTTCTTGCCCAGGAAGAGCCTTCAGAATGCAGATGAAAGCTTATGAGTGCTCAAACACACCTAAACTTCCTGTTTTTGTGGCTGTCTAGAGGGAATGCACAAAGTGTAGCTGTTACCCACTTAGGATGTTTATTGGAGGCAGGCTGCAGGACACACATAGCAGTAACATTATGGCAATGTCCACTTTTTTAAAAGAGGCATTTCTAAAAAAGTAATGTTACATCCCACTTTACCAGTAAAAAGGATTTATATTTACCATTCCAATGATATTAAACATGATGTAGGTACTCCTTGCTGAGCAGGAATCACAGCTTAAATGTATATTAAGGAATTCCCAATGCTGGCCTATGAGAGGAGTAGGCCTCACAGTAGTGAAAAACAACTTTGGGTGTTTTTCACTACCAGGACATGTAAAATCTAAAAGTACGTGCCTTGCCTTTTACTTTCATAGCACTCTGTCCTATGGGCTACCTAGGGCCTATCTTAGGGCTGACTTGTATGTAATAAATGGATAGTATAAGACTTGGCAAGGGCTTTTAAATGCCAAGTCAAACTGCACACACAGGTTCTGCAGTGGGAGGCCTGAAATATGTTTAAATGCTACTTAAATGGAGGGCATTATCAGTGTTGCAGGCCCACTAGTAGCTTCAAATTTACAGTCCCTGGCTATATGCTATGCCACTTTACTAGGGACGTATAAGTAAATTAAATATGACAATTGTTTATACACCAATGTTACCATGGTTAGGGGAGAAGCACATGCACTTTATCACTGGTCAGCAGTGGTAAAGTATTCAGAATCCTAAAGTCAATAAAGAGATACAGCAAAAATATAAGGGAACCAGGCAAACATTTTGGGAGTAGACCACCCTAAGGCTGTCGGGTCTAACAGTCTGCTAAACAGGGTCATACACATTAAGGATGTGCTTAGGATAGGGTCAGGATAGTAGAAGCATTTCTTAAGAGCATAATAAAACTTCATTGAACATTCTTAGTAGAATAAAGATTATAGGCATGATTGCTTCGATTAGATTAGCATTCTTTACAATTCACAGAAACCACTTGAAAAACTGCTACAGTTAAAGTGAAATCATATTTAGAACTCACAACTTTAAAAAAGTTGAATTTCTCAATTATGTATCATTACACAAACTGTCAGTTCAATAATTCATGTGCAACATTCACTTCATCAAAAAAATTAGCTGTGAATGCGCTAGAACCAGCTACAAAATGTAAGCCTTAAAGCAAGAGACACAATTATTCATTTGACTGAAATAACTGGCAGGATATTACCATAACACATGCAGTTGCAAATCATGGTAATAGTCTTAAATTATGCAGAACTGAAAAGCATATTATGGACAGTGAACACATTCTACATCTAAAGGTTTCGAGCTAAAGGTTAAACTGTTGTCATACTGTTAAAAAAACACATAACTATTTAGGTAATCATTCTAAGGCAGACATAGAACCATTATAACTATGTATCCTAACAATTCTATCATAATAATTCTCAATCATGTAGCATGGTTTCTCTAGAGGATTACAAGTTTTACAGGACTTGGAATGCATCCAGTAAAAGTAAATGTGCATGGAAACAGGCCCGGAACCAGGGTAAAGATGCAGATTTCCTACCAGTACTTTGCAGCTGTCATGTTTTTCCCATTTGTTTGGGCAATACTTGTTCTATGTCTGGTAGCTGGCAGAGATATATCATCCAGAATTGTTAACTCTAGTCCCAGTATCTCCCCTTCTAACTACTGGGCATCTCTCAATGAGACACTTAAATGTATAACTCAGAGTCTGTGGTACTGATAACTCTCATGTCCCTTCTTTAGAGACCCTTATGTGTCATAAAATACAACAATTACATTTCTATATCTTTTGTGGAGCACCTCCTCCAAGTGCAACAAAATAACTACAAAAAAGCCATTGAGTTATATACAAACAGTGCAAGGGATATTAGGTCTGTCCTTGAGACAGTGTTAACTGTCTCTTTAACCTCATATTCCACCAAAATTTGTAAATAAAAAATACATGCATTTATTCATATATACATGGAGGAGCTTTTGGTGAGCGATCTTCAATAACTGCTCTGTTTAATTGTCATTCATATTTTGCTGGTGCTCTTAAAATTTAGGGCCTGATTCACAAAGGTAAACTTAGACGTTTGGTGTAAGTTTAGACCAAAAGTATAAGTTTACAATTTTTTGGTATTCACAAAGGTAGGTTATGAGTAGTATCTTTATGTTTGCACTCAGGACGGGATCATCCTTACTCATGGCAGATGATCTGATCTTGGGCCGGAATCATTGTAATTACATGCACCTGCACAATATTAATGCCACCTGCACACCTGCACTGACAGAATCTGATATGCAAAGATGAAGCAGCTCTGCATGTTGTGGAAGACCCCTTTATAAATTAGCAGATACCACATCCTACCTAGGATTCATGATGCCCCTAAAAATGAAGGTGTGCCCAAAGGTAGGCACTACAGGACACCCTAGTTGTTTCCGTCATGTGACTCTCAGTAATCCCAAATTAATGTTTGCCTGTAAGTGTGATACCTGGTTGATATGAGGCACTGGTCCATATCCCTGACATGTGCACGTAGAATCATCACCATCATCCTTTGCAATTAGTTGCGGATATGTATGTTACATCACAGCTGGTGCAAGGACTAAGAACTACTTCAGTGATACGGATGACACGATCCAGGGGAATAGTAGACATCCTGGCTGCACCAGTCAAACCCACTGCCATCTGTCTGTCAGGTAAGTGTGCCATATGGTATTGTTGACCATTGATACGCTAACCATTTACAATAACCAAATCCTTGTGGAAGGGGACAAGCAGATTATACCACTTCAGCATTACATCTGAAGTTGGTGTGTAAAATGTACACAACATAAACAGTGATGTGTGTGTCAAGTGTGCATTTTCACATATGAATCATGCAGGACATTAACTATGGTGTCACTTTTTTCACAAGCTGCTCGATCATGGACCATATCTTCTGCAACACTCTCAAGCAGCCTGGTCCAGCAGATGACATCAAGGGGGACCTCAATGCCATACAGAACTTGTGAGCTTGCTTTTGCTTTGTACATCTGCACTGAACACCTCAATGCCACAGTGTGAGCTATCACATGTAGGTGTACACAAACCATGTCACATGTTGAATATCCGTTGAATATATAATATAATTTTACTCAATTTCTGTGTTGCACCTTGTGATGTTGTAAGGCAAATACTTAGGCCCTCATTCCGACCCTGGCGGTTTGAGAGGGCAGAGGAAGCACCGGCAACAGGCTGGCGGTGCTTCCTGGGCCATTCTGAGCGTGGCGGTAAAGCCGCGGTCAGAAAAAGGGAACCGGCGGTTTCCCGCCGGTTTTCCCCTGGCCCAGGGAATCCTCCATGGCGGCGCTGCTTGCAGCGCCGCCATAGGGATTCCGACCCCTTTCCCGCCAGCCTGTTCCTGGCAAGAGGCTGGCGGGAACGGGTGTCGTGGGGCCCCTGGGGGCCCCTGCACTGCCCATGCCACTGGCATGGGCAGTGCAGGGGCCCCCTAACAGGGCCCCACAAAGATTTTCACTGTCTGCTTAGCAGACAGTGAAAATCGTGACGGGTGCCACTGCACCCGTCGCACCCATGCAAATCCGCCGGCTCCATTCGGAGCCGGCTTCCTCTTTGCAGGGGCTTTCCCGCTGGGCCGGCGGGCGATCTTTTGGAGATCGCCCGCCGGCCCAGTGGGAAAGTTGAAATGACCCCCGCGGTCATTTGACCGCGGGGCGGTCTTTGGGTGGTTTCCGCCCGGCGGGCGGTGCCCGCCGCCTGCCGGGGTCGGAATGACCCCCTTAGTCTGTTGCAACCTCTGTCTTACAGGTGGTGAAGACAAAGACTTGAGTCTGGAGGAAGGACCGTCTACCAGTGGTAGGCACCAGGCAATGTGAGGGGAGAACCCACTCCTCTTCCAAGCTGTCTTGCCAGCTGCCAGAACTGCTCAGGAGGAGGAGGAAGTAGAGGAGGATGAAGATCAGGGCCTGATTCCAATGGTTGGAGAGGCCGATATCCTGAGCACTATTGTTGGCCCACACAGTATGCCATCAAAAGTTTACATCTGCTCTGGACAACTTCGGGCATCCGCCTACATCCCCAAGGACTGTCCATCTCTCACACACCACAAAATGACCATCACTAACTCACAGCCCTCACATCCAGGTCTCTTACAGCATCTCAAAGTCCTTCTCTCCAACATCTGAGGTACATGCCAGCCCTGGTGAGGAGAAGGTAGCCTCTAAGCATAAATCTCTTCCTCACAAACTCCCACTTGCCACTCCAAATGCTGGTTGACCTGCTGGTCACAGCTGAGGCTGTACAAGGTGGAGATGGCTGGCAGATATTCAAGGAGGGGAGTGGGAGGAGGATTTCTTCCAACAACAGTCATATGTGAGGCAGCACATTTGTGACATAGGGGCTACACTGTCTGACATGTCTGCCTCAACACAGGACATGCGCCAACTCTCAAAGTTGGTGTACAGATCAATTAATAAATCAATTAGTATTTGTAAAGCATGACAACTCACCCATGAAGTTCGAAAGGTGCTGTGCGGGGAGTGGACGGGCCTCATCCGACGATCCACGTCTTGAGGTTGTTCCTGAAGATGGTGAGCCACAGGCTTTGTCTGAGGTGCAGGTGGTGGTTGTCAGTGTAGGTAAAAGATCGTCCTCCGGTGGTGGTTTGTCAGATGCGAGGGATGGTGGCCAGGGCCATCTAGGTGGAGTGGAGAGATCTGCCGGGGTGTGGAAGGAGATGCAGTGTTTCAGGTATGCTGGTCCTGAGTTGTGTATGGCCTTGTACGTGTGGGTGAGAATTTTGAAGGTGATTCGCTTTTCGTCTGGTAGCCAGTGGAGGGTCCTCAGGTGTTGGGAGATGTGTTCTTGGTGAGGGAGGTCCAGAATGAGTCTGGTGGCAGCGGTCTGGATGAGTTGAAGTTTTTAATGTTCCTAGTTGAGGTGCCTTCATAGAGGTGTTGCCGTAGTCGAGCTTGCTCGTGGCTAAGGCGTGGGTGACTGTCCTGTGTCAGTCTGCTGGGACCCATCTGAAGATCTTCCAGAGTTTGCAGAGTGTGTGCCAGCAGGAGGAGGTCACATAGTTTACATTGCAGGTCATGGATAGGGAGGATTCGAGGCTGAATCCTAAGTTGCAGGCGTGCCCGGTCGGCGCAGGGATGTGGGCCACCACACCATGAGTTGTCCCAAGCTGAGGTGGCGTTTACTAAGATGATGAGCTCCTTCTTGTCGGAGTTGAATTGAGGCAGCTTTCTCTCATGCAGGTGGCAAGGGCTTCCATTCCTGTGTGAAAGTTCATTTTGGCCTTCTCTGGGTCTTCGGTGAGGGAAATGATGAGTTGTGTCTCATCGGCATATGACACGATGTTCATACCGTGGCTACTGACGGTGGCAGCAAGAGGGACCATGTATACATTGAACAGTGTGGGACTCAGTGAGGATCCTTGGGGGACTCCACAGTTGACTCCTGTGGGTCTGGAGTTATAGGCGGGAGTCTGTCCCTCTGCATCCTCCCGGAGAGGAAGGAGTGGATCCAATCCAGGGTTCTCTTTAGTAGGGTAGCAGCGAGATGGGGAGGAAATTCTTTAGTTCTGATGGGTCGGCCGAAGGTTTCTTCAAGAGACGGTGTGTTTCGGTGTGTTTCCAGTCCTCAGGGAAGGTGCCTGTGCTGATGGAGCAGTTGATTGTGAACGAAACTCAGGGGCTATGGATGCTCTCTCTCTGATGTATATGTGGTGTAAGCAGGGGTCCGAGGGGGCTCCGGAGTGGGTGCTGTTCATGATGTTGTCTGTTTCCTCTGTGGTGAGCATGGACCAGTCGTGAAGGGTCTGGGTGGGTTCCGGGGGAGGTGGGTCAGTCACAGGTTCCGGTGCTAGGTGACAGAAAGCTGTTGTAGATGTCCTGGATCTTGTGGTGGAAAAAGGAGGTGAATTTGTTTCAGAGGTCCTGTGACGGGGGATGCTGGTGGATTCAGAGGGGGTATCTGTGAACTCATTGATGACTGATTCCTCCGAGTTGTGAGTGGAGGAGTTTATGCGCTCCAGGAGAGAGTCCATCCTTGCGTTCTTGATTTTTCGTCTGTGGGCAGTGATTGTGGCTCTGAATGAAGAGAGATCTTCGCTGGATTGGCTGTTCCTCCATTTTTTCTCTAAAAGTCTGCGGGTACGCTTTGATTCTTTGAGTTCAGTGGTGAACCAGCTGGCCTTTTCAGGTACGTGTTGACCCAGGTTGTGGAGAGGATGCATACATCCTGGAAAGACATGAGGAAGAGGCTGGATAACATCATGGTCAGACAAAGGGAAGAGAGTGCAAGACATCATGCATTGACTATGAAGATGATGGAGGGGATGCTCAAAATGATACCAAATCACAGTCAATGCATGGAGGGGAGCAAACACATTTACATGCACACCTCACCCCCATCACCTGCTTCGACACCTGCACATTGCCCCCATCAATCTATGATAAAAACATTTCCCTTGCATATGTCTCCCATGGCACAGTCATGTCCTCCCCCTGTACATGCACCTTCCTGTCCAGGACCCACCACCCCATGTCCAGGATACACCCCCCTGTCCAGCAACCACCATGCCTTGCCCAAGATGCACCCCCCTTTACAGGAACCACCACTCCCTGTCCGGGATGCACTCCCCGGTCCAGGACCGACCACCCCTGTCCATGATGTACGCCCCTGTCCAGGAACTACCACCCCCTGTTCAGGATACAGCCCCCTGTCCAGGAACCAGCACCCATGTCCAGGAAGCACACCCCTTGGCCAGGAACCACCATCCCCTGTCCAGGATGTACTCCCCTGTACAGGACCCACTAACCCCTGTCCAGGATGTACCCACCCTCTGTACAGGACCCACCACCCCTTGTCCAGGATGTGCCCCCCTTTACAGGAACCACCACCCCCTGTCCAGGATGCACCCCCTGCACAAGAACAACACCAACCTGCACCTCCGAACTCCAGAAAACACCAAACCTTACAACGTCCCTCACCACCAAAATTGAGAATGCGCAAATGGGATCCCCCTTGAGGGCTGTAAATATTTTTGCATAGAACAAAGTAAATAAAATACATATTCCACATTTAAATTGAATTGAGAAATAGTTGATGATGGTCAATTGCTTAATGTGGAAGAAGGCCATTTGTTTTGATAACCGTGGCGAAGACATGTCCATTAGCAGAACCACCTGTGTACCAAGGTATCATGTTAAAGGCATAGCTAAACCACTACAGACTTATGCTTCCATACCTTGATTCCAGCAAATTCAATGAACTACAGAACACAATGCTTTTTTTCTATGATTATAAATAGAATGAAAATAAAATAATACCATCCATTGCGAAGAAAGAAACACAATCAAATTATGCTCTTTATCCAGAATGGGCAGGAGAATGTTGAACAAAATAAATAAAACACATCAGTAAACATCAGGGTGATTAGTCCATGTACAAGGGCAAAAACAAATGTCCAGTCACCATAAATTGTCCAGTCACATGTCATCCTGGTCATACTCTTCTCGATAATGTGAAGCTCCTCTGCCTCTGTGGCCTCTTCCTGGCTCACTGTGGAGGAACTGACACTCCACAGGACACATGAGGGGTACAGTGAGAAACAGAGTGGGAAGATGATCAGCGAGACACAGGAAGGGTGGTACGATAGGGACTCTGGGACAGGGCAGACATCATGGCTGCACCCAAGTAAGTGATGGTAGCATTGAGGGTGGCCATGGCACAGGCGTTTTACTCTCAGGACCTAAGGATCTGCTGTAGGAGCTGAGAGGAACTGCCATGCTGCAACTCAGATGACACTGGGATGTAGCACAGGGGTGACATAACAGGAAGGGGTTTGAGTAGCACAGAAGAAATGTGGGGTATCCGGGACAGGGATGCTCCTCTGGGCACTGTGGCAGGCATGTGGAATGGGACAAGTGGCAGGGAGTGCAGCTGTGACCTCCAATGGACTGGGGCCTATAGAGGTAGGGAGGGGTCAGGGGCAGGCCCAGGTGTAGTTTTGGCCCGCCCTCTTGACACCTTTGGCAGGTCAATTTCTTCAGTATCAGGGGGAGGGTACAGATCCTCCCCTCCCTGTCCGGAGGTATCAGATCATTGCTCCCCTACAGTGTCCGCAGCCTCCAACGAGTCTGTAGCAGATGTTGTGCCCATCCTGGTGGGGACACTCCCCCTGCCGGAAGGCGCTCCAGGTCCATCCTCCTCCTCTTCCTCTTCTGTAGAAGACAGAGGCCATGCAAGATGACATCCTAAGGGTTCCCTTCCCTATCTGGGGTCCTCTCCCTTGTCTTCCTGGCCAGCCAGGTCCACTTAAATAGAAGTGAGAACATGATGTAGCTGATGCACAAATCAGGGCACAGCACATAAGTTCATGGAGCAAATGCTGACTTTTTTTTCTCCATTGACATCTGACACAACTGTGGGGTGTATACACTCCTGTAGTGATAAACCCTCATCTTAAGTATCCTTGCAATACTGAGGCCCAGTTCACAAAGGCATACAAAGACGTTTATTGTGAATTAGTCAAATGTCTGAGTTTACCTTTTTACATTGGGCCCAATGTCTGCTGTCCTTGCTACCTAATCATCTTACAAAGTCAGTCTACAAGTGGAGATGGGACACCGTCTGGATGGATCCCTCAACACCTCAGCATGCATCTATGATCATCCTGTAATGTGCAGACTGGATAGGCTTACACGGACTATCGCATGTCAACTTATGTGTGGCATGGTCTGATTCCACACAAATGCTTGAATTGGTGTACATATGCAAACCTGGCCTCGGTAATGACAATTGCTAAGCTATGGGTCTATGTAGGATCCCTGACAAAATCAGACAATCTACATGGCGGGTGCCACATTTGGCATTCCAAAACTGTCTGTTGATGCTGTAAACCAGTTGACACGTGTGCATAATTGGCACAGCTAGCTAGACAGTACGTGTGACATATGTGCCAATCTTGTAGAGACATGTGCATTTGGTTTCCCTTGAAAATGTTGGTATAATTTTTGGTGAGACAAGTATCCTAAAGTCAGCCTTTACTCCATGATACATGAAATTATACTTAACAGTGACAAAAAAACACAGAAAGCGTGCATAATACTGCATCCAACACAAAATTCATCATGACCCCATACTGGATATTGTCTGGCCCATCCCTTTTCCATGGCACCCAGCAGTGATAAGGCCCTTGGATCACCAATCATAGTGTTGGCATTGCATTTTTTTCCTCCAAATGCACAAGTGAGGCCCATTTCCCCAGTCGTGTTTAGAACACTACAAGTCCCAGGATGTTCCCTGTTTTGTGCATTGACGGGGCTTCAATGAGACATTGGCCCTATGACTACTGCAGCAATTGCTCAGATTGTGTACATGATGGCATGAGACTCATAATGGCACAGCTCAGTCACCACTCACATCATATTGACAGATGTATGATGCAGCCCATACACTTACCAGGTCTCTGCTGCTCCATCTCCTCCAGCTCAGCATGGAGTCTCAGCCAGGCTGCCTCAGCACCCTCTTGTACAGTGGTGTAAGACAGGGCTGGTGCACATGGGGCTGGGAGGACTGGCCCAATAGTTCCTGGGCCCTCAGTCAGGCCCAGCATTTTAGGTCCTCCCAGCGCTTGCGGCATGTCCTGGACCCCTGGTGGCAAATGCCCACTGCACTGCAGCGCTGCGCAGAGTAGGGTGCATGCTGCATTGCTCCGCTGGTCCTCAGGGTCCCCATAAAGCTGAGGGTAATTGTGTATCATCCCCTGCCTACATTTTAAATTCCCATTCACAGAAGAGGTGGTGCCCGCTCATCAACTCCCTTAGCCATGATGGGAGCCGTTATAATACACAGATCAGCAGGATGGCGGATGGTGGGTATGGCTCAGAATGACAATAAAATGGCTGCTTGTAACTTCCTGTCATGAACTTCCTGCCTTGCATTTCCTCTGTGTCATTGCCTGTAGAAATTCATTGGGTTCCAGTCCATCTTCCCACTCTACGCCCTAAGTGCGGATTATCTGCACCCGGAGCATAATCTACGACCTTGAAGCGTACTCTACATACTCAGAGCATAGACTCTGCATTTGGAGCAGATAATCCATACTTGGAGCAGTAGAAAATGTCAAACAAGTGTAACATATGCAAACAGCTGAAAAAAGGGCAGGAGGTTTAGTAGAGGAATGGAAGAGTATATGGATACACACTACACTACATTAATGGCTAGCACAGTTTGGTCCTTTGCATTATGGTACTTTCGGTCAACATATGCCACTTACATCAGATTAGACTGTAGTGCATCACCAAAGTAGGTGTAGGTAGTGGTGTTCATCCCTGGACACATGGGGGCAGATTCACACAGGGCCAGAGGGTCTGAGCAGGACTGAGGACCCATAGCAGTACAACCAAGTATGTCACACCAGCCCCAACAAAGAGATAGGAAACGCAAGTGTGTGGATAATGCAGGAGTGCTGCTTTGTTATTGGAGGCACATTTTGCAACACCAGTTCAAGCCCAACACACACTGACAAAACCAGACCCCACCTCTGCAGGCCACCTGGGAAACACCAAATTCCCCACCTGGTCAGTCTGGCCCTGCAAACAGCCTATGCAGTAGTGGCAGGGGCCCATCACTCATTGCGCTTGGGGCACAATGTCCACAATGAGACTTGCTTGGGAGTGGGCCCTTTGTGACTCAGCTCATATATGTGGTATGGAATTTCGTAGAACAACAGCAGTGAGCAGCACTCCAAACCTCCTTCAACATTTGGAGGGGCTGGCATCCATTTAATGGTCATTCAGAGTAACCCCCATCCTCCAAGCAGGATTGTCTGTCATCCTGCTGTACTGTTGAACCCACCTCATTCAACATGGCTGAATGACCTTGTGAAATTGCATTTTCTGTCCTTTGACACTCAATGATAGCAATGCATGCTGTTGAAGCTCATGATCCTGATGAACCATTGTGCTTCTCACTTTATGCTTGAAATGCAACATGATGCAAGGCTCGCTCAAGAGACAGCACTCGTGATTTATCATATAATGCTTGCTCAGCAAAAACATCCTATTTATGGATAGAGCACCTGCTATTTGGTTAATGTATTTCTCAATCTTGTAAATCCCCACTGCCACCATATAGGGCACATGGATTGCTATTTTGTATTTGCTTATCATGCAATATTAATCTCTGATTTGATTGAATCTTACATACTTATGTTCTGAAATCTTTAGTGTGATTTTCGAAAAATGATCATATATTCAAATTGTAATTGAATAATTGGTGAAATGCCTACTTACACCTTTTGTGGTTTACAGGAATGAAAGATTGAATTGGATTTCTGCAATTTGGACTCTTGGACTTGGCCTTCAAGTCAGCTGTCACCATGTCACGTTAATACATTTTTCATTTCCCTTTGATGGGATTTTTCTTTAATTTTGCATAGACTTCTACAACCTGTGGACAGTGCACCCACAAAGTCAGTGATACTGATATGAACATACTCACTGAGGGGGTGAATGATAGGTAGTCCCAGCATTGTGTGGGCCCAGAAAAACAGATGCATGCTGCTGTCCACATTGGTAGCTGGGGCCTCATTACACATGAGACACACTTTCTCTGTTTACACCACAACAGAGCTTAAAAAGGTGCAGAACGGGAAAGTGGGCCCCAATAGATTGAATGCAGTACCTTCCGGGCAGACACACACTTGTGCTACCCTGGAGGTGTTGCAGTCAGGTGGAAAAAGGAGCTGAATTAATGCAGCAGCTCTGTGTAGCACTGTGCATACATCAACCAGCATGCACATTTGAGGGGGATTAGTGATGCCCTTGCAGGCAAGTGCATTGAATGACTACATCCACCTGCAAAGGTATGTCTGTGGGGTCCATAGGACTACTTGTCTCCCCTACAGAAGACTCCTTTTTTTAACATCTTTTTATTGACATTTTCAGTTCCTTACATACAGTACATTAGACATTTTTGTATGAAAATAATCATAAATTCAGTCTTGTTAGTTGTACAATTGGCTTTGAGAGCTAACATTCCATGTTAGGTATATAAAATCCTATATATAATATAGCACAAGCTTCTCAGCTACGGTACGGTGTGTATTAGTCTGGTATGGTATGTAACTTTCAATCATCATGTTCCTCCGTTTCTCTGTTTTAGTTTCAACTTTAACTTTTTGAACTTAACCTTAACCTGACATCATCAATCTTTTATGGGAGGGATAAAGTATATGTACCTTTCTTTGACCACTTTCTTTGGTTGTATCTTGAGATAAAGTGTTGCGTATTTTTGTTTAAGAATATGTATATTGACTTTTTTTAAAGCGTCTGCTTTAGCTTCAGTAATGCTCTGTCATCTGGGGGAAGTATTTTAGGATTAGGTTTTCCATGCATCTTGTTGTGTGTTTATATATCGACATCACTATATAGTAATTTTGATTCCTTCCGTTCTGCATATTGTCACAAAGTTCTCTAATATTTCATCCCATTCGTCAGCCAAGGGGTGATTTCTCATTCCTTTACTTTCCTCTCTTTTAAGAGCTGTACTTTCCGCTTTTCCCCAATCTATCATTTCTGCGCACCATTGTGTCACTTGGGGGGGGGGCGCTGTGGCTTTCCAGTGCTTGGTTAGTAAGCGTTTTGCTAGTATGAGCGCTAGGTTTGTTAGCCGTGGGAGGGCCTTTCCTTTCTTTGGACGTGGGAGCAAACCCAACCAGCAGGCCTCCACTGTCTGGCACACAGGTGTGCCTGCTACTTTCTCTAAAACTGTTTTTACACTATTCCAATATTGAGCGATGGCTGGGCAACTCCAGAGCATATGCAGTACGTCTGCCTCTTTAGTACCACATCTGGGGCATCCTGGTGATGCTTCGGGATATAGCCAGTGTATCCTGTGTGGTGTGAGATATGCCCTGTGTAATATAGCATACTGTATAAATGTAAATCTAGTATTATGTGGTATTTAACTAAGGTATTTCAGTATTGCCTCCCAGTCATCCTCTGAAAGTTCTTTGCCAATATCTGTCTCCCATTTAGTCCTCAGTTGGGCTAAAGGCATTGATAAGTGAGTCCTCAACCCATGGTACAGCCATTTTATTAAATGGCTACCATGTCCTACTGTGTAAACAGCATTTACAAGTTCATGTGTAGGGGGTTCTTTAATGTCTCAGGCCCAGTATTTTTTTAATATAATGCAATATGGTAGCATGTAGAAGAAAGAGCGACGATGTCAGGTTGTGTTCATGCGTGAAGTCTGTGTGTGCTAATAAATACTGATCTTTGAAGAGTGACCCAACCGTGTCCACGCCCTCTTGTGACCACTTCCGTAGTTGTCGCTGGGTCAGTATACCTGTGTTTACTGGTAGTCCCAAAAGTGGAATATTGGGGGAGTACAGGGTTGTTTTAGTTGTATGTTTGAGCGCTGTTTTCCAGTATTGCAAGGCTACTTGGAATAAGAGTGGTAGTTGCCCTGGGGCATTGGAAGCTAGAACATAATAAGGAATGTATGCTACCTTTATCTAAAATTTCTTGGGTGTACTCAATTTCTTGTAAATTTCTTCCGGCTAGCCAATATGCTAGCCATTGCAGTTGACCTGCCATACAGTAAGCCTTAAAGTTTGGTGCGCCCATGCCCCCTCTATCTGTTGGCATCTGCAGTTTGGCTAGGCTAATATGGCGTCTACCCTTCCCCCAAATCAGGTCGAGTAGCATCGAGTTGAGGGTCTTGAAGTGTATTTCTGGGATTCTCACTGGTAAAATCATAAAGTAATATAGCAAGCGGGGTAGCATTACCATCTTGGCTGGAGCGAGCTTACCTGCAACTGATATTGGTAGTGATGTCCAAAATTGTATCTGTGATCTAAGTGAAGCCATCACTTTTAGTAAGTTACCTTCCAATAGATCTATTGGGGTACGATAAATTTGCATGCCCAGGTGTCGGAATGTGTCTGCAGCTAGTTGTAGTTGTATGTCGCCAAATGTTACTGTATTTCTCGGATCTGGACCAGTGAGGGAGAACGCCACTGATTTGTCAAAGTTTATCGCTAGTCCTGATAGTGGTGTGAATCTTTGGAAAATATGTGCTATAGTGCCCAGGTTCTGCCTCATATCTTTCACATATAAAAAATTGTCAGCCGCATATAGTGATACCGTGTGATTCGTTCCAGGTGTGTCTATTCCCCAGTCTATACCGTCTTGCGGTAGCCGGCAGGCTAGTGGTTCTATTGCCATAATGACCAGTAAATGGGATAGAGGGCACCCTTGTCTGGTGCCCCTCTGTACATGGTAGGTATCTGAGATGTTCTGTCCAGTGCGTGCCCTTGCTGTCGGGGAGATGTATAATAACCAAACCCAGCGTATGTAGTCGCGGGGAACATCGAACTCCTCAAATACTTTAAAAATGTATTCCCAGCTCAGGGAGTCAAATGCTTGTCGGAGGTCTAGCGACAGGCATCCTGCATGTGGATAACGTCTCTTAGCAGCATCCATTACATGGTACAGTCGACGAATGTTTAGGGAAGTGTTACGGGACGGAACAAATCTGCAATGATCCGTGTGTGTTAGGCCATCTATATAGTTAAGCAGTCGTTGCGCTAGTATTCTTGCTAATATGTTATATTCTGTATTTAACAGAGATAAGGGTCTGTAAGATGACATATCAGTTGTGGCTTTTCCTGGTTTTAATAGTGAGGTGACTATTGCCTGTTTGGTGGTGTCTGGGAGAACTCCATGCTGTAGAGAGGCGTTATATAATTTTTCTAACTGTGGGGCAAGTTGTGAGCAGTAGAGGGAGTAGAATTCAGATGGTAACCCGTCTGAGCACGGTGCTTTATTTCGCGCCATACTTTAAATTTTTTCCTTTATTTCATAATTGAAGCTTGGCCTCTTCTGTCAGTGTTGGTAGTCTAATGTCAGCTAGGAAGACATCAATCTCGGCTTGATTTATAGTTGTAGGGGCTGAGTATAAAGTTGTGTAATAATCATGGAAAGCTTTATTTATCTGCAATTGTGTATTTATTGTATCATGTTGTGGCGTAATAATCTGCAGGATAGGAGTGGGGGGGTTTCAGCTTTAATCAAGCGTGCCAATAGAGTTCCTGCTTTGTCTCCTTCGCTGTGGATGCATTCACTGTATTTTACATAGTCTAATTTCTGTAATCTTTCCACAAGCTCTTTGTGTTTGGCTCTTGCTTCTTGCAGCTGCTGAGCCTTTGAGGTTCGTAATATTGTCTCTTTTTCTAGTGTGTGCAGTCTGTTTTCTATTAGCATTAATTCCCTGGTTAGCACTTTACGTACTCCAGTTGTCGCTCCCATCACCACGCCCCTTACCACCACCTTAAATGCTTCCCATTCGAGTAATGAGGAGGATGCTGAGCCGGTGTTGTCGGTGAAGAAGTTTGTGATCGCTTGGGATATTTCTGTTCTTAAAATATCATCTTCTAGTATTGATGGCTGTAAACGCAATGTGGGGATCGGCGTAGATCGCCGCCCCCACAATAGCACTATCTCTAAAGGGTTATGGTCTGACAATGTTTTTCCTAAATATGTGGCTTGTGATATCTGAGTCTGCACTGATGCAGTACATACAACGCGATCTAATCTCATGTGTACTTTGTGTGGATGCGAATAAGAGGAATATTCTCTTATACCTATGTTTCTAGCTCGCCAAATATCCGTCAGTGACCAGCCTTGTAGCGAATTAAGCAATGATTCTGCCTGTCGTTGTGCATTAGTACCTGACAATGGGGGCGTGGTGCGGTCCATTGTAGTATCTAGCACCGCGTTAAAGTCTCCGGCTATTTTCCATGGGATATGAGCCCAATGTAATAGTACCCTCGACAAGCGCTCCAGGAAGGTATTCTGAGCAGTATTCAGGGCGTATATGCTTCCTAGTATTATGGGGCATATTTATACTCTGTTTGCGCCGGAATTGCGTCGTTTTTTTTTACGCAAATCCGACGCAAAACTAACTCCATATTTATACTTTGGCGTTAGACCCGTCTAGCGCCAAAGATCTTGGAGTTTGCGTCATTTTTTTGCGTGGACACCTTCCTTGCGTTAATGATATGCAAGGTAGGCGTTCCCGTCTAAAAAATGACTCCGAGGCATGTGCGCCGTATTTATACTCCCGGGCAAAAATGACGCCCGGGAGTGGGCGGGTCAAAAAAAATGCCATCCAGCCGCTTTAGCGTAATTTTTTAGCGCCTGGTCAGGGCAGGTGTTAAGGGACCTGTGGGCTCGGAAGGAGCCCAGAGGTGCCCTCCCATGCCCCCAGGGACACCCCCTGCCACCCTTGCCCACCCCAGGAGGACGCCCAAGGATGGAGGGACCCATCCCAGGGAACTTAAGGTAAGTTCAGGTAAGTTTTTTTTTTTTTTTTTTTAGTGGCATAGGGGGGCCTGATTTGTGCCCCCCTACATGCCACTATGCCCAATGACCATGCCCAGGGGACAGATGTCCCCTGGGCATGGCCATTGGGCAAGGGGAATGACTCCTGTCTTTGCTAAGACAGGAGTCATGTCAATGGAGGGTGGGAGTCAAAAAAAAATTGCGCAAATCGGGTTGAGGCAGATTTTTTGCCTCAGACTGACTTGCCCCATTCTTTGACGCCCAAGCTCCATTTTCCCCTACGCCGGCGCTGCCTGGTGTGGGTCATCTTTTTTGACGCACACCAGTCAGCTCCGCCGGCTAACGTCATTCCATAAATAAGGCACCCGTATGACGCTTTTAAATGGCATTAGCCGGCGTTAAATATTTTGACGCACAACTGCGTTGGCGCAGTTGTGCGCCAAAAAGTATAAATACGGCCCTATATGTTTCCCATCTAGATTGCCTTTGACCAGTGTGTAGCGGCCTTCATCATCAATTTTGGTCTCTAGTATTTCAAAGGGTACCCCAGCACGTATCCATACCGTCGTTCCCCTTGCGAACGCGAAGTATGTTGTTTGTAGGAGTTGGCCCCGCCATTTCTTGCTGAGTTTCGTAGCTTCGTGGGTAATGAGGTGAGTTTCTTGTAAATAGGCTATATGTATACTCCCACGATTTAGTTGGGCTAAAATTCCATGTCGCTTTTGAAGGGACCCCATTTCCCGTACATTCCAGGTGACAATATTGTATTCACGTAACGCAGTCATATTGAGATATTAATGTAGTGGTCCCTTTAGCAGTCTGTGTTACTGTCTGTCCCTCTTGGTATAATATACATGATGTGTGTGCTGATGTCAGTGTTCTAAACCTACTTGCAACTTTACTTTTTGAACTGAATACTAGGCGAATCTCAAACTGGCTTTGCCAAACATTTGTGTTATATAGAACCATTATCGTTACAACCAACGGAGAAGCATATAAAAAGAAAGGGGCCTTCGCACTGGGGTTCTATTTGATATACTGTTAGTAGTTCTCGCCTGTGGCCAACTGGTTGCTTGGTAGATGACGAGGAGTATGGTTCCCAACCTTCCGGGCCCGCCATGTATAGGGGGAGAAATAGTCTCCGCAAGTGGTGGGTGCCCAGTGGTGGTGATGGAGTATTGTGTCTTTCTTCAGAGGTCGTGGGCTGAGTGCGGGGTAACAGCAGGGAACAACGCTGAGCTGCCCTCTGAATCAGATGCTGCAGCACTGTCTATGGATGAGGGAGGTCCGTGCGGGGAGGAATCTGTCCCCTGTAAGGAATACGCTGCTTGTAGTGCCTCATTTTGGCCCTCCAGTCCGCCGTTATTTTCTTTAGCCAGTCTTCTATGTATTGCATAGGATTCCTGCCCTCCGTTCCCCCCGGGAGACCTATTGTGCGTACATTATTGCGCCGGGATCATCCCTCTGCATCTTCGACTCATTCTTGTAGAGTTTTCACCTGTTGTTGGAGGTGTTCAATGGCATTTTTGTTTTCTTTGTGGGCCAGAAGGATCTCAGCGACATTGGATTCTGGCTGTTTCAGTTTGTCCGATAATTATTTCTGGTCATCTTTCAGGATATTTAACTCAATCGTTATTGACCCTAGTTTTTCTCTATTGCTTGCCTTCAGTCTCTGGTTTCATGGAGAATGATGTCTAGTTTGTCTGTTTGATCTCTGGGTGGCGTTGCTTGCATCTCTCAGAGGGGTGCCGCCGCTCCCCCGCTCCTGTTTCCCGTTCACGGACGGGCCGCTGGTGTACTTGATCCCTGGACCGCCTCCTTGCTCCTCACCACCAGTACGTGCTCCTGGCGGGCCCCGCGGGTAAAATTCAAGGCGTGGAGGACGGCGGGAGTCGAGGAGCAGGCCCCTAATTCTCTCCAGGTGCGTTGCGCCAACCCCAGACCCTGGCACCAGCCCAGACTCGGTCTTCTCCCTCCACTCACCGCAGCACGGCTCCCTCCAGTCGGCGTCTCATCTACACGGCTGCCGCGGCGTAGGCCTGGATCATGGCAAGGTCAGGTATTTTATTCTCGCACTCAGCCGAGTGCGCCAATCGCTCTCAGGGGGTGGTCCGCCAGCTCCCACGCATTCTGGATAATCTACCACCACGTAGCAGCCATGTTCCGCGACAGAATTTACATTTTAGCCAGGCCCGGGAGGGGAGCTCTGGGATTAGACGGCCGCCATTTTAGGCAGTTAACCACGCCCCCTTCCCTACAGAGGACTCCTAACAGGGTATGCACTGACAGTGACCCCCCTTCTAAGTGTCACACTGTAAGTACACCTCCTGACAGCTTCTTTGTTCCCCTTGCAAACGCGAAGTATGTTGTATGTAGGAGTTGGCCCGGCCATTTCTTGCTGAGTTTCGTAGCTTCGTGGGTAATGAGGTGAGTTTCTTGTAAATAGGCTATATGTATACTCCCACGATTTAGTTGGGCTAAAATTCCATGTCGCTTTTGAAGGGACCCCATTTCCCGTACATTCCAGGTGACAATATTGTATTCACGTAACGCAGTCATATTGAGATATTAATGTAGTGGTCCCTTTAGCAGTCTGTGTTACTGTCTGTTCCTCTTGGTATAATATACATGATGTGTGTGCTGATGTCAGTGTTCTAAACCTATTTGCAACTTTACTTTTTGAACTGAATACTAGGCGAATCTCAAACTGGCTTTGCCAAACTTTTGTGTTATATAGAACCATTATCGTTACAACCAACGGAGAAGCATATAAAAAGAAAGGGGCCTTCGCACTGGGGTTCTATTTGATATACTGTTAGTAGTTCTCGCCTGTGGCCAACTGGTTGCTTGGTAGATGACGAGGAGTATGGTTCCCAACCTTCCGGGCCCGCCATGTATAGGGGGAGAAATAGTCTCCGCAAGTGGTGGGTGCCCAGTGGTGGTGATGGAGTATTGTGTCTTTCTTCAGAGGTCGTGGGCTGACTGCGGGGTAACAGCAGGGAACAACGCTGAGCTGCCCTCTGAATCAGATGCTGCAGCACTGTCTATGGATGAGGGAGGTCCGTGCGGGGAGGAATCTGTCCCCTGTAAGGAATACGCTGCTTGTAGTGCCTCATTTTGGCCCTCCAGTCCCGCAACAGAGTTGGGCCAGTCTTTTTTAGAGACGATTGCATCCTACCACGCCCACTCCTACGTGATTGATGGTGCTGCCTCGAGGGTAGGGCAACACTGCGCTCCTTGGTCCCTAGGTGAGGAAAGGTCACATCTAGCCAGTTGCATGCAGAGTCTGGTGTTTTGAAAAAAATTGTTTTCTGATTAAATGTGACACGCAACCGGGCCGGGAATAATAGTGCATATTTCAGTCCTTCATTTCGTAGCCTCCTTTTCACTGCCTGGAAAGAGGCTCTGCGCTTCTGGACCAATAGTGTGTAGTCAGGGTATAGGGAGATTCAAGTGTTGTCTACTGTGATAGGGTCTAAATCCCTTGCTGCTTGTAGTATGATGTCTTGGTCCCTGTAGTTTAGGATCCGGGCTATCGATGGGTGTGCTGGCGCGCCCGGAGGGGGTCTCTTTCCAAGCATGCAGTGCGCCCTCTCCACTGCAAAGTGGTTTGACAGTTTGTCCGCCGTTATTTTCTTTAGCCAGTCTTCTATGTATTGCATAGGATTCCTGCCCTCCGTTCCCCCCGGGAGACCTATTGTGCGTACATTATTGCGCCGGGATCATCCCTCTGCATCTTCGACTCATTCTTGTAGAGTTTTCACCTGTTGTTGGAGGTGTTCAATGGCATTTTTGTTTTCTTTGTGGGCCAGAAGGATCTCAGCGACATTGGATTCTGGCTGTTTCAGTTTGTCCGATAATTATTTCTGGTCATCTTTCAGGATATTTAACTCAATCGTTATTGACCCTAGTTTTTCTCTATTGCTTGCCTTCAGTCTCTGGTTTCATGGAGAATGATGTCTAGTTTGTCTGTTTGATCTCTGGGTGGCGTTGCTTGCATCTCTCAGAGGGGTGCCGCCGCTCCCCCGCTCCTGTTTCCCGTTCACGGACGGGCCGCTGGTGTACTTGATCCCTGGACCGCCTCCTTGCTCCTCACCACCAGTCCGTGCTCCTGGCGGGCCCCGCGAGTAAAATTCAAGGCGTGGAGGAGGGCGGGAGTCGAGGAGCAGGCCCCTAATTCTCTCCAGGTGCGTTGCGCCAACCCAAGACCCTGGCACCAGCCCAGACTCGGTCTTCTCCCTCCACTCACCGCAGCACGGCTCCCTCCGGTCGGCGTCTCATCTACGCGGCTGCCGCGGCGTAGGCCTGGATCATGGCAAGGTCAGGTATTTTATTCTCGCACTCAGCCGAGTGCGCCAATCGCTCTCAGGGGGTGGTCCGCCAGCTCCCACGCATTCTGGATAATCTACTACCACGTAGCAGCCATGTTCCGAGACAGAATTTACATTTTAGCCGGGCCCGGGAGGGGAGCTCTGGGATTAGACGGCCGCCATTTTAGGCAGTTAACCACGCCCCCTTCCCTACAGAGGACTCCTAACAGGGTATGCACTGACAGTGACCCCCCTTCTAAGTGTCACACTGTAAGTACACCTCCTGACAGCTTCTTTGCTGCTGCATCCTGATCTAATCTGTTGTGTGGCTGCAGTGGCAAAGGGATTATTTACATGGGCCTATGCCCCCATGCTAATCATTGGATTGTGCTGTGCTAGTGCAGGCACTATATATACACCAGCAATATATGTATTGCAGTAAGAGCAGCACAAGTGTCTGCTGCCCTTTCTGTACTACAGAAGTGCCTTGGGTGAACACAGAGCAGAT
Source organism: Pleurodeles waltl (assembly GCF_031143425.1). Taxonomy (NCBI): domain Eukaryota; kingdom Metazoa; phylum Chordata; class Amphibia; order Caudata; family Salamandridae; genus Pleurodeles; species Pleurodeles waltl. The sequence continues at coordinate 1,074,358,930 of NC_090437.1, forward strand.
GCACATTTGCAGTGCATACCAAGGGCTCTTTGTAGAATACAGCCAATGGAGTCAATTCTCTGTGTGCTGCAGGGTAGTGTATCTTTGTTCCTGAAATAGGCCTAGATATACCTTTGAAACAGGGTGCATCTGTTGGGATAACATTACCTGCCCAGATAGTGGCAGCCACTCCATGTCATATGTCTTGCAAGGCACCTGTTGGGTTGACAAGAGACAGTGACATGTCATCATAGGGGTACATGACACCTGCATGTGTGAAACATCCTCTATTATATACAATACTAAATGGTCAAACATGAATGTGGCCAGATTCACGAGGAAAACAATTTGTGATCATGGGGCACTTCCAAATTTCCCAGGTACATCATTGATATGCTGATCCAGGCCAGATGATCATGATGTATTCTGGGTCTTGTAGTTTCTGTCATTCCAGAGTGAAACAGGAACAACAATCCCAGTCTCCACTATGATTACCCACAGGCCTGCAGTAGCACATCCCATGTGCAGCTGCCAAACCTGTCAGCTATGAGCAGGGAGCATCCATGCCTCTACACTGGTCACCTTGTTCCATGGTGTACAAATGTCAGACATATGGCTACGCTGCAATATGATTTGACAAGCACACACATACTAGGGGTCACAAAGGGCCTCTGCCCTGGTGGCAGGGCCAAACAGTTGTGGTAGGATTACTATACTGTGAACACTCAGAGCAGCAACTTCCCCTGGTGTAGAATGATACACTTGGGGCAGGAACTACACTGTGAACACTCGCAGCAGCAATTTCCCCTGGTGTACAAAGACGCTCCCTCAGATGTGGCACCTTCACCCTGAGGGGAGGGGCCATTTATGAAGACGACCCCTCTTGTTACACTGTCCAGGGAGGCCTGACACATGCAAACATTTAGGGGGTCATTCTGACCCTGGCGGTAAAATCCGCCAGGGCCAACGACCGCGGGAGCACCGCCAACAGGCTGGCGGTGCTCCCTTGGGCATTCTGACCGCGGCGGAACAGCCGCGGTCAGAAACTGAAAACCGGCGGTGTACCGCCGGTTTTCCGCTGCCCTGGGGAATCCTCCATGGCGGCGCAGCTTGCTGCGCCGCCATGGGGATTCCGACCGCCATCCTGTTCCTGGCGGTTTTGGCCGCCAGGCACAGGATGGCGGTACGGGGTGTCGTGGGGCCCCTGGGGGCCCCTGCAGTGCCCCTGCCAATGGTATGGGCACTGCAGGGGCCCCCATAACAGGGCCCCACCAAGATTTTTAGTGTCTACCATGCAGACACTGAAAATCGCGACGGGTGCAACTGCACCCGTCGCACCCCTTCCACTCTGCCGGCTCCAGGCATCCTCATGGAAGGGTGTTTCCCGCTGGGCTGGCGGGCGGCCGGGGTCAGAATGACCCCCTTAGTCCCCAGAGTGGATGAAGCCCTAAGAGACATTGTATACGCTAATCCCTGACAGTTGCACATAACTTATTGCATGGCCAATCTTTTGACTCTTGGCAATGGCTGTTGTTTACAGACATCATGTATAGCTTACAAAGTAGTCTCAGGATGGAATATATGGGCAGAGTGTCAAAAGTTCAACTATTTCATTGCAAACCACATAAAGGCCATGACACAACATGTTGATCAGGTGAAGAAAGTGTCAACCAACTGGTCATGTACCTGTATGCCCTGCCCTCTGTTTTGTACAATGGCCCGGTTTGCTAGATTCAGACCTAAATGAGGGTCCAGAAGTATATGTAATCCATGATTAACACAGCAGGCTCCTATAATCTTGCACACAACTTGAGATGCGTACTACAGCACCCCTGTAAGGTCGAGACATCTAAATCTTGAATTCAGGAGATCAAATGTGTTCTCATTGATGCCTCTTGTACATCTGTGTGCCCTATTGTACCTCTGCTGTGGTATACGGGTTGCATGTCTGTTTGCTGTGAGGAGGAGAGGGGAGAGTACCTATGCAGCATCACCTGAGAAGGGAAATGGAGTGATATTTGTAAATGTCCCTCTTGCTCAGCACAGTACATGATGTATGAAATGGTACATACTGTGTCGGTTGGGGTCATTTATTTGGCATGAAGATTGGTGTTAGCTAATGGTTGCACTTCTTAGAAAACAATATTACATGTCATTTTTGTGTGGTGCTTGGTACTTATCCAGTAGTCACATGATGCCAAATTTTCCCACTGTCATCAGCCAGGCAAGAGGTGATCTGTGGAATACATAGCTATCATGAGTACTGTCTAAGAACACTGCGTGCACATCATTGAATCTACCACTGACATCACATACATCCTGCACATTGATGGAGTGCCAGCGGTGTCTGTTGCAGAAGATGTGTGCATTGTAGCGAGTTGCCTGAAGAGCCACATGAGTGGAATCAATTGCAAGCAGCACACATGGGAAGGGGACATGAGGTAGAAATCTCTAGCTACCCTTTTTACTTTTGGCCAGTATATGGGGCATTTGTATGAGATGATGTGCTCTCCTATTGATGCATTTTATTACCTGATGCAGGCATCGGGACTGGGTTGCGTTGGAGATGCCCACAAGGTCATCAGAGACCCTCTGGAATGACCCCATAACTAATAAGAGGAGAGCTTCTAGGATCTTGGCATATGCCGGGATGGCATGGGAGCCGCAGGTCACAGATTCAAAATCCTGCTCCCACTCACATACCATATTCGAGATGATATCAGGGGAAAATTGTATCAGGCAATGTCATCTTGGTTGGACATCCCAAAGAGGTTGATCCTTTGTCTAAAGATCCTCTCTAATCTCCTCCTCCTCCTCTCCTCCAATCCTGCTGTCGCATGGCAAGGGCCAAACCATCAAACACAATCAGCGACATGTTGAAAGGTCTGAAACAGAGAGAGCATAAATGCGCCATATCTACCAAAATGTAGCACACTTTGGGGGTCATTACAACATTGGCGGGCGGCAACTGCCGCCCACCAAGTTGTAACTGCCGTGCAGCCGCCAATGCGGCTGCACTCCTGCGGTGCCCATTATGACATCCCCGCTGGGCCGGCGGGCAGAAACAGAGTTTCCGCCCACCTGCCCAGAGGGGATGTGGGCCGTAACATGGGAGCCGGCTATGCAGACAGTGAAAAGCTGCACGGGCCCTGTCAGGGGGCCCCTGCACTGCCCATGCTGGTGGTATGGGCAGTGCAGGGGCCCCCAGGGGCCCGCAACTCCACGTACCGCCAGCCTTTTCCTGGCGGTTCAAAGCGCCAGGAAAAGGCTGGCGGTAGGGGGACTCGTAATCCTCTGGGCAGCGCTGCAAGCAGCGTTCCCCTGGCGGATTATCACCGCTGGGGCAAATGTGGCGGGAAACCGCCGGACCCGGCGGTGCGACCGCGGCGCTACCGCCGCGGTCGTAATCCCCTCTGAAGCACCGCCAGCCTGTTGGCGGTTCTTCAGCCAAAACAGCCCTGGTGGTCTTGGACCGCCAGGGTTGTAATGAGGGCCTTTGTCTCCTTTCTTATGCTGCTGCACTGTGTACTGCTTAGTGCCAACACAGGCACCATTGCCAGGTGCAATGGTGCCTGTGTTACAGTCAAGATAGTTTTTGTGCAGGAAGATATTCCTTTCTGCCCAAAACCAATCGTAAGAAGCAATTTCTTCATTTTATGTGTGTTGCAGAATTGAAGAGGACTAGGAACAGGAAGTAATGAGGAGAATTAAAAATATTTCTCCTCATTACTCCATCATGAGAGGCACACCATTTTGGTGCAATCCAAGGTTTGCTGATTTAGTAAATCTGAGACTGCATCAAATTCCATTGGTGGATGCAGAGGACTGCCCATGCTCCATCACTGGAATGCTTACCACTACAAAATGTAGCATAAGCAGTGCAAGCGCCTTCATTACGTTATATATTTTTTTTACAAAGTCATGCAAGGCAGTGTGAACTGCCCCTGCTTGGCTTAGTAAACATTACTTAAGAACTTCTATTACATTGCATCAACTTTCGTGACTCAAGGACGAAACACTTCTATGGTAAATTTGGGCCATAATGAGGTATGCACTTGGACCCATATTTACAAGAAATTGCATCAGCAATGTATAAAAAAAACTTGCTCCCCAGTACAACAGAGTCCTACGCCATGGATGCGTCGTATTTACAATACAGTGCACCATTATGTAAGGATCTAATAGCATAAAAAAATGATGCATCCATGGGTGCCATGTCATATCAAAATCTAACACTACTGCTGCAAATGTGATGCAGTGCTGACTTGCAGCATTTAAAGGGACACACCCCTGTGTAACTTTTGAGTGCAGAATGCGCAAAAAGTGAAAAAACACATCATGAAAAAAGGCACACACCACCAGAGGCAGCCATGGAGAAGGCATCAGGCAGTAGCAGCAGAGACAACAACCCCAGCACCAGCCTGGATGTCGAGACAGACTCAGAGGGGAAGAGGAAGAGGAAGTGTAACTTCAGTGAGGAAGAGAATGATGCCTTGATCACAGAGGTGACAGACTATAAACAGCAGCTATTTGTCACCTCAAAATTACCACTAGGGAGGAAAGGGACAATTTGGCAGGCCATTGTAGAGAAAGTCAGAGTGTGGGACAAGTGAATAGGATCATTATCAATTGCAAGATGCGCTGGCACGATTATAAGCATCAGATGAAGGAGAAAATGGCAATGAACTTGAAGGAAGCAATGCAGACTGGAGGAGGGAGCCCTGAACCCCAAGAGGAGCTGGATGCTTTGGATGAGCGGGTGGTAGCTGTCATTTCAGATGAGTTGCTGGCTGGAAAACCTGGAAAAGACAGTGCAGCATACAATGAACCACCACAAACACAGGGTAAGTAACAATAGGGGCAATAGGTGCAGCAAATGCTATGTGTGCACTTCTGCTAGCTATGTCCCAAAATTCTCCTGTGCTGCCTGCAGGACTTGGGGCAGGAATCTGGATTATGTCCTAACAAATGCCACTGAAAGGTCACTCACACTGCCCAGTAATATGTTGCACAGCTCACACAGGTTCCGTCACATGTACCCATGTGCAGCACCAAATCATCCTAACCTGTGGATTGTGGGGCAAGTAGTGCAAGACACAAAGGCCCTCATTACAACCCTGGCGTTAAAGGCCACTGACCGCCGTGCTGACAGCCGCCTTCATACCGTGGCCGCGACGGAAATCCGCTACAGGTATTATGAACCACATCTAGAAATCCGCCACAAGACAGACACCCACACAAGTCTGCCACACCAAAGTTCAGTGATAAACTGGCGATAGCAAAACCCACACCGTCACACCAACAGGAACACGTCCACACTATCACGACCCATGAATCAACGCGGCATTCTTTCAACCGTGGTAATCCATTGGTGGTACACACCGCCGCGCTCAAAATACACACACACTTACAAAACACAACCACATTGGACAATTCAAAATACACACACCTGACACACATACATACACCACACCCACACACTCACACCACTATAAAACACACACCCACATTACCCACAGCCCCTTACAATGACATTTTTGGAAGAAGCAGAGAGAGAGAATAGCAAAGACAACACCAGCATCCATAGGCACACAACACCATCACTCATACACCATTCACGCTCCTCAAAGAACAGACCCCAACACATCACAGCACACATCACATCAACCATCACCTCACACATCACCCACACCACATCATTGCACCTCAAAGACACCCCATGTTTTCTGAGGAGGAGCCCAGGGTCATGGTGGAGGTAATCATCCGGGTAGAGCCACAGTTACTCGGATCACAGGTGCAGCAGACATCCATTGCTAGGAAGATGATCTATGGCGGAGAATTGTCGACAGGGTCAACCCAGTGGGACAGCACCCAAGAACACGGGATGACATCAGGAAGAGGTGGAATGACCTATGGGGGAAGGTGCGTTCCATGGTATCCAGATAACAGGTAGCCGTACAGAGGACTGGCGGTAGACTCCCAACTCCTCTCCCACAACTAACAACATGGGAGGAGCAAATCTTGGCGATCATGCATCCTGAGGGCCTCGCAGGAGCAGCAGGAGGACTGGACTCTGGTAAGTCAAATCTTTACTATTATATACCCCACCCTACCTGCATGCCATCACAAACACCTACCCCTACCCTCACACCCATCACCTGAACACCTCACAGATACCCCACTATCACAACCCACACAATCCAGTACCAAGCCCTGTATGTGACAACAATGCTTGGACACTCATCACAGACCTGCATGGACACCCATCACCAAAGCATGTCCAGTAGAGAGACTTAGCCAGGGCACACAATCACCAATCACACAAGGGTCAAGGCGATAATGCAAGCACAGGAGTAGATTGCACAAGATGGCACACACAGATACAATAACTATACATTTACACCCGAACAGGACCCCTACCCACCGTCACCGGACAGGAGGTGCCAGCCATATCCAGTCCCCCCATAGAAGAGGCCCACAGTGACAACAGCAGCTCTGCACGCCTGGATCAAGATGACCAGCCCGGCCCATCCGGGACCTCTGGACAGTCGGTTCCCCTGCCACAGTCCCAAACCACCACTGAACCTCCACCCTCCCCAGGGAAACACCACCACAGCACCCACCCAGCGGGCCCATCCCACTGTCCACAGGACACGTCAATCAGCAGTGTGTCCACCACTACAGGGACCCCAGGCAGACCCACTAACCCAGGATGATCAGGGACCTGGGGTCAGTGGCAGTGGGCACACGGTTCAGGGGACAGAGGCACAGGACAACAGGAAAGCTGGGAGGAGTGCTGTGCAACTAGGGGAGGACAGACCCAGGGAACCCACTCTCCACGAGGCACTCTCCAACATCATGGGAGCATACCACCATTCCCAGGAGACCATGGGCAAGGTACTGGCCAAGTTTCAGGATACCCAGCGGCTGCAGGAGGAACAGTACCTGGGGATAAGGGTGGTGCTTGAAGTCCATTAACACCACCCTGGTCACCATAGCAGAGGTGTTGGCAGACATGGCCAACACCATGAGGGAGACAATGGCATATCACCAGGCCACTGACACTAGCCCGAACGATGAGCATCCGTCCATGTCCACCAGCGCAAGTGGACAGGAGGTCCCGCCACAGGACCAATAGGCCACCAGCACCCCACCCCCTGCAGAAGGAGAACCACCCTGCAAATGGTCCCTGAGATCCAGGAACAAGACAGAGAACATTGCAAAGACCCCCGCCGGGAAATAAGACTCTCCTGATTGTCACCCTTCTGTCCCACTATGTCACCCTTACCACCTTGAACTGCCATTGCTCCACTTTATATGCCCCCTTAGACAATGCACCTGTGATACAAAGAGACTGGACTCTACCATGGATGTTCCTCCACCATCACCCCTGCCCATTGTACATCCCCCTCCACTTATTAGCACTTAAATAAAGACCATTGAATCACAAAACAATCTGGAGTCAGTCTGTACTTTCACAAATGTGTTATTACAACCTCTTTGACAAATATCAATGTTAATGCTCATTTGCACATACCAAAGTATGACAGTTGTTGGGCAGCAGTGAACTTAGCAGAAGGCAGAATGTGGTACCCAGATCTGTGAAAAGGAAAGGCAACGTTAACTGTCAGGGTCCGTACACAGAGGTAAAAAGGCAGACTTATACAATGTCCTACAGTAGTCTGATATGAGAGGAACAGTTACCTGTGTCTCACTGGAAGTACTGCATGATGATGTTGTTTCGGTTGTCAAAATCTTCTTCTTCTGCCTCCTCTTCTTCACTGTCCACAGGCTCTACAGCTGCCACAAGACCAACATCAGGCCCATCCTTCTGCAGAAAAGGCACCTGACGTCGCAACATACAGCATGCCACGATTGTCTGGCACACCTTCTTTGGTGAGTAGTATAGGGAGCCACCTGTTAAATGGAGGCACCGGAATCTGGCCTTCAGGAGGCCGAAAGTCTGCTCTATAATCCTCCTAGTTCGCCCATGTGCCTCATTGTAGCGTTCCTCTGCCCTTGTCCTGGGATTCCTCACTGGGGTCAGTAGCCATGACAGGTTGGGGTAACCAGAGTCACCTGAAAATGTAGAGGGATATCTGTTAGACATACACCAACCCTTAGGAACTATCCCATACCCAGACACCTATTCATACTATGTGGGGACCTTGGGCTCACCTATTAGCCACACACGGTGCCTCTGGAGTTGGCCCATCACATAAGGGATGCTGCTATTCCTCAAAATGTAAGCGTCATGCACAGAGCCAGGATACTTGGCATTCACATGAGAGATGTGCTGGTCTGCCAAACACACCATCTGCACATTCATTGAATGGTAGCTTTTACGATTTCTGTACACCTGTTCATTTCTGCGGGGGGAACAAATGCCACATGTGTACCATCAATGGCACCAATGATGTTAGGGATATGTTCCAGGGCATAGAAGTCAGCTTTCACTGTGGACAAATCCTCCTCCCTGGGGAAAACGATGTAGCTGCGCATGTCTTTCAGCAGGGCAGACAACACTCTGGTCAACACGTTATAGAACCTTGGCTGTGACATCCCTGATGCCATGACCACTGTTGTTTGAAAGGAACCACTGGCCAGGAAATGGAGTACTGACAGGACCTGCACTAGAGGGGGGATACCTGTGGGATGGCGGGTAGCTGACATCAGGTCAGCCTCCAATTGGGCACACAGTTCTTGGATTGCGGCACAATCAAGTCTGTAGGTGATAATGATGTGTCTGTCTTCCATTGTCGACAGGTCCACCAGGGGTCTGTACACCGGAGGATGACACCATCTCATCATCTGCCCAAGCGGATGTGCCCTATGGAGGAGAATGGTGAGCAGAGGGTCATATACCACATAGGTCGCACAAAGGTGTTTTGCACTAATGTGATTTAATTGGTGTGTGGCACTGTCTGTCTGTATTCCTGCCCAAATGTGCTGTGACGCAGTTAGGTGCCCTGCCATGTGCCCACCTGAAATGGCGGCTGCCTGACCTGTAAGGAGGGACAAGTGGAAATGAGGTAACTGAACTGGCGTTGTGCAGCGTCGCGGTAGGCGGTTGAAGTCCGCCGCACAATTCAGCATTGGTTATCATTGGGCCCTATGGGTTCCAGGAGCCAATGAAGATGTACACCAGCGGTGACGGTACGCACTGCTGCGGATGTGACCGCCATTTTCTATCTGTTCACTCACTTGATACCTGACCTTCAACAGGAGAGGACATACACTGCAAGTGCTGCTGTGATATAAGTCTGGAAACAACAATGGCTACAGTGTCTGGGAAAAGGGCCCCTGCCTTCACCCTGGAGGAGTTGGACAAACTGGTGGATGGGGTCCTCCCCAGTACACACTACTCTATGGTCCTCCAGACAAACAGGTGAGTACACTGTGAGCATGATGGATGGGACATGAATGTATGGAGTGGTCTGGATGGAAGATGTTGTGGGGGGGCTGTGGCCTGCATGTGAGGATGGTCAGTGTATGTGTTTCAGGGCATGGGTGGGAACTGGTGGCCAATGAGTAAGAAGAACCGAACGGGGAGTGAGTTCCATTCTTACTTTACCTTTCCTCTAGGTCAGAGCCCGCCAGAAGAAAGGTATTTGGCGTGCCATCGCCAAGGAAGTGTGGACCCTGGGGGTCTACCATAGACGGAGCACCCACTGCTGCAAGAGATGGGAGGACCTGAGCCACTGGAGCAAGAAGATGGCAGAGGGCCAGCTGGGGATGGCCTCCCAACGTGGAAGGGGTGCCCGTCGCACCATGATGCCCCTGATGTTCTGGATCTGGCGGTGGCATATCCGGAGTTGGATGGGCGCTTGAGGGCATCACAGCAGCCACAAGGGGGTGAGTACAGTCTCATTCAGTTGCCTCTGCACACTTTACGAGGTGTCTGGGTGGGAGATGTAGGCCCTGGGTTCCCCTAGGCCAGGGTGAACGTGGTAGGGTAAGTCCCTAGTTAGGCAGGCTCTGTGCCACTCCAACCCCAATAGTGGTAGTGGCCATCCACAACTAGTCAGCTCCTGTGGGTTCTAGGTGTGCAGCAAGTGGGGTTAGGCATAGGCCCCCATGCGCAGGTGATTTTCCTAAGAACTGTTAGTGCATGGGCTAGTGCATAGGGCTGCTCCCTGTGTGCGTGTCCGCCAACGGTAGTGGTGTTGCTGACATTGACCATGTGTTTCCTCCGTCTTCCCCCCCTTTTTCTTTTGTCACCCTGTCCTTGTGTGCATTAGCATCATCTGGTGGAGGAGCAGTGTCACCGGAGCAGGAGGGAGCTGCAACCGCCATGGCCCAGGAGGGTAAATGTACAGAGTCTGAAGGCACCAGTGGGACGGAGGGCGAGGGGAGCTCCACGACGGGGACAGGTACTACCTCCATCACCAGCACGCCCATCATCACACACCGCTCACGTGCAATCACCACCCACTACCATTCACACATCCCCTGTGTCCTCTCCCAGTGTGTCTGTGAACCCTCCTCCCAAAGTACACAAACGCCGGCACACACCCACTCAATAGCCATGCACCTCACAACAGCCTCCAACCCATGCACCTTCACCCAAACTCAGCAGACGTACAACTCCTACAACCACTACCTCTTCCTACACTCCCAAACCCCCTCCATCTTCCCGTCCCAGTGTGTCTAAGAAACTTTTCCTGGCTAGCATTGACCTCTTCCATACACCTCCGCCCCGTCCTTCCCCTAGTGCCAGTTTGTCTCGAGCCCTGAACAGCACCCCAGCCACCAAATCCCCGTCCAGTGTGGTCCCTTCAAGTCAGGGAACATCGAAGGGGGCACCCATCCGGGCTGCCAGTGTGCCACCTAGTGAAGCCAAGGACCACACTATTCCGCCACCTGCCAAGGTAAAGAAAGGGCCAGCATGCAGAAGAGAAAAGCCTCACCAACCACCCAGCAAGGCCATTTCCAGAACCAAAGTGGACAGTGCCAGTGTCCCAGCAGTGACTTCCAAGGTGGGGAAGGGACACAAAAGCAAAGGGAAGTCAGCTCAGGGCACGGAGCCTCCGGGTGAGGGACTGGTGTCACCCCTTTCGCAAAACAGCCCAGCAACCTGTACAGCTGTGGGCACCGCCGCAACTACCGCCACCTGCACCACCACCTGCACCGCCATCTGCACTGCCACCTGCATGGCAGCTGCCTCAACTACAGTAACCAGCATCATCCCCAGTGGGCAGCCTTCCAAGGCTGCAGGAGTCTCCCTCCACAAGTGCAGACACCTGCACCACCGGCAGCATCTCCGCCGCAGACACCGCCGCAGCCAGTGCCACTTGCCCCACTACGTGCCCAGCCAGTGCCACTACACTGGACATCAGAAGCATCCCCAGTGGGCAGGCGTCCAAGGCTGCAGAGATGTCCTGGACCCTGCACACACTACATGAGGCACCACCACCAGCACTGGCACCACCAGCAGTTTGCAGCCTTAGTCGTCACAAAGAGGAGTGTGGCTCTGCCTTCATGGAGTATCATGCTACCTGTTACAGGTAAATTTGGTGGCTCAGACTCCCATGTGAGGGAATGGGAACTGCCACACCGCTGGTGCAGCATCACTGGGCACCATGTCCCCTCCGGAACCAGTGGAAAACAGCATCCACTTGTCAGAGTCACCAGATCCTCGGGGTCTGTGCACGTTCCCAACACTTCCACCACAAGACAGCTCCAATACTCTGATTAGATTTATCACAGAGTCTAAGAGAGTCCAAGTGGGGAAAAGGTGATTAGGACGGGAACAGCTGGGAAGGAGACCTGTAGGAAGCAAAAGGTTAAAACACAACATCAAAATTATATCTCATGAAATCAGTACCATGCTACAACTCTAAGCTTCGTCTTTTCCGAAAAAACATGAACAACCCTAAAATAGTCCTAAAACTGACTAGGCTTTAGATGACCGAATGCCTGAGGAGGAAACAGGAAAAGTTAAATAGGACTTTCAGATTCGAGTACTTTCTTTAGCATGAGAATCAGGAAACACTCTGAGCAATTTCTAAACAACCATATGAATCTCCTTTTAAGAATATATATCAGGAACACACATCTAGAACTCTGGTATTGTTGTGTTCATCTCAGAAAAAACATTGGGAAGTGAATTGCGCACATTGCAGATTTTTATATGAGTATTAAACACCATAAAGGATTGTGCACCATGAAATCACACAACGTAGATTCAAGGAATAAATCACGCAAAGTGTCAACTTGAAATGCTACCAGGAAAATGTCTTAGAATAGTAGTGCACAGTAATTTACATTATTTATACACGAGGAAAGAATTGCGCGTCTTGCCGATTCAAATGCCACCATACAAATGTCAAGAAATGGTAGCGCACAATGAACAACTTGAAAAGCACTCAGGGAAAGAATCGCGCGTCTTGTCGATTCAAATGCCACCATGCAAATGCCAAGAAATGGTAGCGCACAATGAATAACATGAAAAAACACTCAAGGAAAGAATCGCGCGTGTTGCCGATTCGAATGCCACCATGTAAATGCCAGAAAATGGTAGCGCACAATGAACAGCATGAATTACACACGAGAAGTGAATCGCGCGTTTCGCCGATTCGAATGCCACCATGTAAATGTCAAGAAAAGGTAGCGTGCAATGAACAAAGTTAAATGCTCACGAAACGAGTTGCACGTCTTGCCAACTCGTAAAACATCATGTAAATGTCAAGAAATATCAGCGCGCAATGAACAACAATGTAATAACGAAGTCAAATCTTTATGGAATAAATTGCGCATCCTCCCTATTTGCAAACCACCATACAAATGTCAAAAAATGGCAGCACACAAGTAATCTGTTATTCATTTAAGAATTAAAATCAAGAATATGAAAATTCTCAATTACGGTGTTGGGAAATGTCCAAACACCGTCTTACCGCCTGGAAACAGTGATCACCAATGAGAGATGAGTGCAGAAGACTGGAAAATCCAAATAGGCCGCCGGGACAGGAGCTCAGGATGAAGTTGCTGCTCTGCACCGGGACCTCTGAATAGTGAGCACTGGAAGTTGGGCTGACTCTCTTTTATAGAGTCTTGGCCCAGCCTAGAACCACGCCCAGGCATGTTGCAGGGAAAGTCTCTAGAAGGCCCTGGAAAGGGAACACACCCTAACACACTCTGAATGTCTGCAACAATACATTGCAAATGTACAGTATTTATAAGCCCCTTAAAAATGAATCTTTTGGATGGAATTCTGCAATGCAAAAGGTTAAACAATAACATATCATCACAATGCATAAATTACATTATCTTGCGAGTGTTGGGTTTTTGCATTCTAGATGCCCGTAGAGCGTGCACTGTCCTGGTGTTGACAGTACTCCCCTCTCCCAGGCGCGCTCTAGAGCCTGGTTTATCTGGATTGAGACGATGAAAGCGTCTCACAAGTACTGGAGCATGAACATCAGATGCGGAAACCCATGAATTACTTTCAGGGCCATAACCTTTCCATGAGATTAAGTACCATAGGTTACGCCCTCTCAGTTTAGAGTCCAACACTTTCTTGACTTCATATTCTTCTTCCCCCTGTACTAGAACAGGAGCTGGATGAGGGTGGACCTTTTGGACTGCCTTTTTTAAGAGGGAAGTATGGAACACTGGATGAATCCGTAATGATTTTGGCAATTGTAGTTTATAGGTCACAGGATTGATTTGCTGAAGAACAGTGTAAGGACCTATAAATTTGGGGTTGAACATGTGCTTCTTCTTGAAGTCTATGGCCCATATTTATACTTTTTGACGCAAAACTGCGCTATCGCAGTTTTGCGTCAAAAAAATTTGCGCCGTCTAACGCCATTTGGATGCGCCATTCGGGCGTCAAATTTATACTTTGACGTACGGCGGCGCAACCAACAGGTGGGAGTCATTATTTTGTGACGCAAACAGCGTCAGTCTGTCGTAAGGGAAACCCACGTAAAAGGGACGCAAATCACTGTGGGTCGATTTACGACAGCGCAATCGTGAAAACGCCGTTTTTTTTCACGCTATTGCGTGACATTTTAGCGCGAAAACTGCACTTGCAGGAGAGGAGACCCAAAATGGATCCCAGATGCCCCAACAGACCCCAGGAGGATGAGAGCAGACCAGGACCCAGCCAGGAGGAAGCATACAGGAACCAGGACATGTTAAAGAAAAAAAGAAAGTGTCGCTTCAGTGCAGAGGAGCAGGAAATCCTGGTGAAAGAGGTGACGGAACACCAGCACCAACTTTTCATATCCTCAAAATTGCCACTCAGTAGGAGAGAGGCCATCTGGAAAGAAATTGTGGACAAGATAAACAGTGTGGCTGAAGAACGCCGGACAGTCACCGAGTGTAAGAAACGCTGGCATGACTGTAAACGTAGGACCAAAGAGAAAATGGCCAGGAACAGGAAGGCAGCAATGCAGACTGGAGGGGGGAGTCCAGCACAACAGGAGGCTCTGGACCACATGGAGGAGATGGTCGCAGCCGTCATCCCGGAGGAGATCGTCACAGGGATACAAGGACTGGACAGCGCAGACTACCACGACACAACGCACAAGCAGGGTAAGTCGCATGGGGAATTACAATGCAATAATGGGGACTGTAAGCAGGGGGGGGATACCTACTACACAATGCATGTAACTTGGCACATATATGAAGTGTCATGGGGAAAGGGGCACGGCAGGGGGGAATGCCCAGTACTGACCATAGCCGGGCCATGACAAAATACTGCCACCACTACAGTCCCATGGGGACATCCTGTAATTACAACAAGAGAGCCAAGGGAAACCAGTGACAGGTGGGAAGGACACTACCCTGAATCCACATCCAGGCACTTGTTTTGCACAAACTATTCCCCATCAACTAGGTCCCTACCTGTAATGCAGTAGCAAATACAACAACTGCAACTTAACTGCCACCACAGTTGACAATAACACCTCTCATCTCTGGGCAGCTATAGTACCAAATGGCAGGAACCCCACCCTGGAACATACATTCCTAAATTAGGGGGTGAGGATAACATCTGCAACTACTCCTAGAAATAAGACAAAGGTACCAGTACACTTAAATGCCGAATGTCCATAACTGACACATACATAAGCCTAAGTAAACAGCAATAGGAGCCACACAGCACTAACGACACACACATGCTGCATACGTCAGGGTCCCTCACGTGCCTGCCTAACAATGCTACATCACAAATGTCATACTGCTCAGACAACAACATTGACGAGGGGACACAGGCAACTGGTCAATGAAACACATCTGCACAGTCTAACCAAAAAATAGGACATTCATACGATAAACAGGCCAATCCAGTAAGACACACATGAGACCCCATCAGATACAAACATCAACAATATTTACATCCATACCACATCCTAACATTGACATACATAGGTCATGCCCCCTAACATGTACAGATCATGCAATGTGAATAAAAAGTGTATGGTGCAGGGCCTGTGAGGCAAGTGTGCTGGCAGGGCAGTCACAACACCCACAGTCAGTCAAAGTGTAGCGTGGCAAGTGAAACGTATACTTTGCGCAATAGCCTCAGGCTGGAGGCCTTTGTGCATCTTACCCTGAATGTACTTATACTCATTTGCTCACATCTAAGTGCCTCAGAGCACTTTGCACTAAATGAATCTCATTGCCCTTCCTATCAGTTAATGTAGCAAATAGTCAGTCCTAAGGTGTTGGCAATTAGTCAAATCACCCTGTTTTGCCTACTTCTGCACTGGAGTTTGCCAGAACATATTCACTCTGTGCCCCAGTCAAGGATACCGTCTGGTTCGTTGATGATAGATGTGGTAGGGGTTAAGGTTTGCCATTCCTGCGTAGGGAAACTTTGTCATCACAATGACATATGTCTTTGAAATTCACTTCCTCGTCCCAAGACACGCATGGGGGAGTTTACAAACAGAAAATCACATCTAGATGCTGCCTGCCTTGCTGCTGATGCACAACCAGATCCCAGCCCATTCCTCTGATATGAGGGATGATGTCTCCCCTGTGATTCAGACAGCCAAGCTCCAAACTTAACATGCTGTGCTATATATAGAACAAGCAGAGGGAGAGTAGAAACTGTTAGGCACCATGATAGCTGTGTACCAATGTATTACTCTCCTGCGGACTATTTCAGTTCTAACTGTGTGTATTGTTTTGGTTATTGGGGCTCACACCTAAATTCCTACAAGTCAGTTGTACAATGAAACCTCATATCAAACAAATACTGTCTGTGTCATTTGTGTATGGGAACATATCGGAAAAGATAGAAATGTGTAGGACCTGAGTGATCACCACTTCCCTGAGAAGTTCCAAAGATGTCATGGGCTTGGACTTCTAAACATTCCTCTGTTGTGGGAGACCAGAGGCACTGCTAGTCTGTCTGAGCTAAATAGAATATCTGGGTGACCGAGTTATTTACAAGTGGGTCAAACTTAGTCCCCCACACCATTAGCTATCCTGCTGCCTAGAAAGCCAAGAATCACATGTAGGATAATGAGAGCCCACCCAAACAAATGTCCCTCCCTAACAATAGTGAAACACCGAGGGAGGAGTAGGGAAAAAAATGCATATTCTGAAATAATTACAAATCAACACCTAGAGATGACCTGGCAGGCATGTCTGATAGCTCCATATCATTTATGTGACACACAGGTGGGCCATAGGCCTACAACAATGCCCTATGACAGACAGCAGATACCAAGACAAAATCAGAGTACAAAGTTAAGGCATCCAAAGGCTTGTATCTTAGTGCTAAATGATCTCAACACAGACACACTAATTGTACCCTGTTTCTTTGCAGAGGAACACGTATCTCCTGCCGATATGCCTGTCCATGAGTTCCCTGATGACATGGATGACGAGAACATCAACCTCACACAAGAGACCATTGACATGGTCCTCGAAAGCCTCCAAACCCCCCCTTCAGTAACAAGGAGGAGCCAAGAAGAAGCAGCCACCACAGTAGAACCACCCGCCACCCCAATTGTAAGACCTGCCAGCTCCAACACAGCTGAGGACTCTGACGACACTGGCACCAGCTTCGAAAGAACAGTCGTTGGGGTCCAGCGGGAGCTGGCCAAGGAGGTGCGGGTGGGGATGCAAACTATGGCAGCCAGCCTTGAGGGGGTGCGTTCGTGCATGCTGTCAACTGCTGATCAGGCAGCTGCAATGCAAGCCAGAACATCGCTGTTGGAGGAACTTTTAGTAACACAGAAGGCAATCTGCACAGCTGTCATCCAGTTGACCAAACAACTCCAACAGCAAGCCAGTCAGCGTGTGCACGAATGCAACATCGAACCCCTCAGGGCAGACCTGGCTGCCTACCATCGGGATGTGGCTGCCATTCTGAAAAACCAGCATGCTCTCCTTGCTGCAGTACTGCCCTTCATAACTGGACAGGGATCAGCCCCCGGGATGTCTGCCTCCATGTCTTCTGACACTGAGGTGTGTGTTGCCCCTTCAAAACCAACAACAACAAGGACACACCAGGCAACACACACATCAGAAGAAGAAGACATGGAACAGATAACATTCACTCACAAGAGTACCCGGAAGCCCTAGTCCCTGCACCATGCCCCACTCTGACCAAGGTCCTACGTTTTGACACATGCCAGCCTCACTCCAACTACCCTCAATGACTGTTCGGCAATCTACTGTTTAACTTGTCCACATTGGCTGTAAATGTTTCTCTCCTACCATTTGGCAATTCCTGTTCCTCTGCACCGTCTGTGACATCACCCCAGCATGTCAGGAGCATCATCCACACCCTGTAAATAGGATCACCATTTAAGAATGCACCAGAACGGACTCACCTAACATTGTCAATGGACTTTTTGCACTACTCCACCTAAAAATAAATATCACTTGCACACCTATTGTGTCTCTGTGTCATTTCACACTTCAACTGTGCAGTACATAACTCCAAAGTGGCTGTGTGGCAACCATGTTGATTCTCTATACTACTGTCCTGATTTCATGTATACTGAAACATCTGTGCAGTGGCCAGGATTGCATCATAGCTTTACTAGACTGAGGAAAATAACTGATGTAGGGACTAAGCACACACAATCATGCTGTGTTGGACAGAATGAGGCCCCATCCATAGCCATTCGAGACAACTAATGGTGGATGAGAAATGTAGGCACCTTGCGATACTAAAACAATACATTATGCTGTAAAATGAAAGGAATTATAACCAAATTACACTGCATCAATCACCCTTACAGCGTATACTACCATGAAGGAAAGTCATGCTCAAGCAGTACACACATGATGTAGGTCAGCAATGACAGCAACAAGACAAGAGTGTGAACAAATACTCATCTACAAAGCTCTCCCTGAACTTCACAATGCTGTCCGACCTATCTATTTACCTACAAAATCAACTCTGGAAGCACTCTTTGTGAAGTAGGATACATACCAACCCCAAATCTTGATGATCTATGCACACTACCAATGGTTGCTCTCCCACACGGTGGATACTTACCAAGTTAGCACACGGGTAGCTGGCATGTTAAACCTCAATAGCCTGGGGATAGCGAGCATAGGACACAAATGTCATACTAAAACTTTCTGCTACACTGATGTCAAGGCCATGAAAAGGTAGCACCTAACGCATCAGGTAAAGGGTTAACAAAATGTTTATTTACAATAAGTAAGTAAAGAGGCAACTAAGGGAAAGATAAACCTACACTAATCTAACCTGACTACTACTAACCCACAACTGTCCCTAACTAACCTAAGCTAAACTTACTCTACACATGTAACGAAACGATCTAAACATCAACCCCCCACCCACCATTATGAGACAAGACACATGCAGGACAACACTTACTAACCTACACACATACTACACTATCCTAAACAAACATATATTTTTTTGTATTTGTTTTGTTTTTATACTTTTTTTTTATTTATTTATTTTTTAAACAGGAATCCCAACATTGCCCCCCACCCACACAAAAAGATAAGATATAAAGAAGAAGGACCCCCCACCCTCTTACCTAACACTAACTAAGCTAATTACCTACACTTATCCTATAACTAACCCCCCAAACCCAACTAACAGTATGAAATAGGAAAGAGGTGAGAGGGGAGGGGTAAAAGTTCTGGAGGGCAAAATGTCTACGGATTTTGCCTCCGTACTGTTCGCCGGATGGAGCGCACCTTCTTTTTCACCTCAGCCATGTCCTCCGTCAGGGTGTCAACTTTTGCTATCAACCTGTCCAATTTCCTGGACAATGCGTGGAAGTCCGCTGGGTTGATCGGCGGGTCAGTGCAGGTCTGGGTGCCGGTGGAGGTGGATTGTGTTGGTGGAGTGGTGTGGGCACGGGACTGCCCTGCTCCCACCACACGGCTGGGTCCAGGTCTGGATGAGGATGCCTGGTCCGTTGCTGGGTCCACTTGGCCAGACCTGGTGGATGTAGTGGCGGGGGTTGTTGGGGGCACCCTTGGGGGAGCCTGTGGTGTGGCATACCACGCCCCGGAGGCCCGTTCCGAATTGTACCTGCGGGCCATCCTCCGATACCCACACTGCACCTGCAGGATGTGTCTGTACCTCATTGCCCGGCGCTTAAACTGGTTGCGAGCTGCGGCACTCAGGTTTGCAGCTGTGAAGGGAAAAGGCAAATATTGAGCATAGAATTTACAGTGGGTTGAATACCACAATGGGTAATTTGTCCATTACTAGCAAGGTATTGGTTGCAGCAATTGTTACAACATAGTTCACGGGAAGGCTCAGAGGAAGTACATGTGAATCATGCATACTGAAGGGCATATCACATATAGCATATCCATGTCTCTACATGATGGATGACATCACCCTAAACTACTCCTACAATTCATACCTAAGCCATTATACATTATGGCACCAGCTCGTCCGCATACTGACTTCACTACATATGTCATTCTATGTGATAAGAATCACACTCCTCACTCAATGGCATTTCGAAAGAGTTGTGTGCTAAGATTGAACCCCTGGCCATGAATCATATGTCGACACTATGGGCCAGATGTAGGAATTGATGGGAAATCCACTAGCAAATTGCAAAGCTGAACGGTGTCTCTGACACCGTCAGCGAGTCACTATGGGGTCCCTAAATCCCACCTCATGAACATCAATGATGTGGGTTCCAACTTGCACCACCTTAGCAACTATGGGCACTCACGGGGATGGAGGCCTGCTGGGAACAGCAGAACTCCATAGACGTGAGTGCTTTTAAATGAAGCAAGTTATTTTTCACCAAGTGTAGGCCCTTTATCTGAAAGGAAAATGAGCTGCGATTTGTTTAAATTCACAACAATTGATTGTTCGTAATTTACACAATAATTATTGCTCCCCTAGACCACTGGCTGTTTTGTGCAGGAGTATTTTGGTCCACTCACAAAGGTGAAGGTTCACAATGAGGACCCCTTCCAGTCAGCAATTTGGTTAGCAGCCACTTCAAGTGGATGATAACAGCTACTCACTTTGCAACCACGTACTCGTTAGCAAATGGGATTGCCTAACACTGTGATTTGCAAGTAGGGCTGGTAAACTCCTTTATTTTTTTACTTTAGAAAAGCATTTTGCGAATATGTACATGACCACCAAAAACATTTTGGATTAGGAAACAGACGTTTGCAACTCACTAACATCAAATTATGCTATTTGCAATGTGGAGACATTTTGCTACATCTGGACCTAGGTACAAACTCAAGTCACAAAAGGTGTTAAGTACGTGTAACATACTGTTTGCTACAGTCCTAGGTACCCTGTTTCACAGTAACATCCCAGTCTTTGTGGGTGGTGTGGGAAGAACAAACAACAATCCCATGATCAATGCACAACCAGGAGTGTACAGAAAGTTCAACAAGCATGTGCCTTCACACACAACACCTATGAAGGGCTAGCAACACGTTGGAGTCAGCCCAACCTTGTCACATCCCAGGTCCACACATGTCAAAATGATATGACTTAGCCCAACATAACATACTATTAGTGAGGCATGTTTTACAACACACACAGAGGAGGTAGAACACCCATTCACATGATTCAACAGAACACCTAGGCCATTGCACTCAAGTCACACACACTTCGAGGTCACCTTGTGGAAGTACATGCCCCCGGAAGATCCGACCTACAGTGTACACAGTCCATCCTCAACTAGGAAGAAGCACTTGTCATCGAAGCCATGTGCCTAAGCTATCTGGGAGACTGTCAGTCTGATATGCTGACTCAGTTAATGGCAAGTTCCTGACCAAGTCTAACATTGACCAGTGTATTCAAAATGAGTCATGCTATTCCCAATTGTCGCACTAATTGAATGACCTACTGCCCCTCAATCTGAGAGATGACTAGGTATTGCTTTACCGAAACATTATTCCAATTTGATATCACACCAAAACAACAAAGCCAATGAACGGCCAGCACATCATATCATGAATTGTCCTGAACACACAGTAATCCATCATGCTTCATTTCCAAACAATGTAAATAGCACTTAGGCAACACTCACTGTAGGTATCGGGGTCGTCAAAATGGGCTACCTCACCAACGGTGTACGGGGCTGGTCCACCTGTAAAGCATGAAAGGAAGATTATTCTCAGACTGGGTGAACAGACAAATAATTTCTGTTACAATGACAGTGTGTGAATATTACATGGTAATGATACACTTTCACACATGCTCATCCTGCCTGGCTGACTTTGTATTCTAGATTATCATTGGATGAGTCTCCTGCTCCAGTGACACACCCTACTACACTCATGCAGTGGCCAGGACAGTCATGTGTCGTCCAAGTTACTCCTCCATTAGTAGGCCCGAACAATCATGTGATCCATACATCTCAGCATGTGCATCCCAGAGAGAAACATTCCACAACTGGTTCCCTGAGGACTGCATGACCACTCACAATCAAACAGGCTATGTGGACAGGTTCAACACACAGCAACCAGACACACATGTGACATATGTGTGGACAACATGACTAACTTCATGTGACGTGAAGGCAACACACAGGTGTTGCATCATCATGTGTTTGCAATTTTCGGTCTAGCTATGGCGTCTACATATGTAGGTATGTTGTTTCTACATGACGTACTCACTGGCCATTATGACCAGTAGAGTACAAATAGAGCAGTTCACGTGTTGCTTTTCAGACACAAATGCAACACTACATTCCATGCAGCTACAGCCATCTGGTATGTGTTGCAAAAATGAGGCATCGGCCTGGTAGCATAGGTCTTCATACACACCCGGCAACAAATACACATTTGGACACATATGTATACCTTTGTAGCGCAGCATTTGCATCATTTTGTGACGCAGAGAGGGGGCTACTTAGCAAAATACAAATAGATGTTGCATTTTACTGCTGTTATTGGGTGTACATGTGTAGCAAAAATGGGGATTTATGTGTATGCCCATGGGCCTAGGTTTCCCTAGTATAACACGCAGTCAGCTACTTATTTTGCAGATTGGCTACCAATCATCACATGTTCACGCACACATTCCTATTATTCCCATGTAATTGATTATTACTCACCAACATAGCCACCAATCCGGAGTCCCAGGTGGTCCAGCAGGTCCTGTTCCCTGCTGATCAGATCTGCCCAGCGGTGCTTGAGTTGATGGACATTCCTCAGACTCCCGTAGACCCGGACCAGGTGATGGCGCACCTTCTCCCAACGGATTTTCCTCGCCTCCGTGTGATACCCCTGTATCACACGGCCCCCAGCCTCCAGCATCAGTGGGAGGAAATGGCTTACGAGCCATATGAAGCCCCCCAATTCGTCCTCACCCATCCTGGACAGGCGAGGCCTACCTGACATGATGCGAGGTGTAAAAAAAGTACCAAAGAAAAATGAAAGAAAAAGTGGGAAATGGGGAAAGGTAGAGGTGTGAAAGAAAAAGAAGAAGGAGAAAAATAGCCCAACTAACCCCCCAAACTATGCTACCCACAACAGACTCCCACAGACAATACAAACTCTCACAGGTATAGACAAAACAACACTAAACAGACTGAGACAATGTTTGACAACAATAAAAGATTGACACAAAGACAAAATACAAGGCACACAGGACACTAAAGCAGTAAAACACAGGACAACACCTTTCACACAACCACACAGTCTAGATAACTCTGAGACTGCAAAGTGAAAGTGAAAGTCAACTCCCAGTACAGATTTTGTAAACAGGATATCCTATTACATCACTTCCTGCATAAAATGGCCGCCGTTTTTATTTACGCGTAATGCGTCATATTTTCACGCATACACAGATGTGCGTCATATTTTTTTGACGCATTACAGTGCACATGATGCGGAGTGTAAAAATATGCCATGAATATTAATATTTCAAATTGTACATGAGATGACCAACATATTGTGCATGTAGCGTCAATTTCACCACGCATACATCATGGGCGTCGTTTTTTTTACACGTACAGTGGTGCACATGATGCGGAGTGAAAAAAAATGGTATGAATATTAATAATTAATACTGTACATGAAATGAGCAATATATTGTGCATATAGCGTCATTTTGACCACGCATACATCATGGGCGTCGTTTTTTTTACACGTACAGTGGTGCACATGATGCGGAGTGAAAGAAAATGGTATGAATATTAATAATTAATACTGTACATGAAATGAGCAATATATTGTGCATATAGCGTCATTTTGACCACGCATACATCATGGGCGTCGTTTTTTTTACACGTACAGTGGTGCACATGATGCGGAGTGAAAAAAAATGGTATGAATATTAATAATTAATACTGTACATGAAATGAGCAATATATTGTGCATATAGCGTCATTTTGACCACGCATACATCATGGGCGTCGTTTTTTTTACACGTACAGTGGTGCACATGATGCGGAGTGAAAAAAAATGGTATGAATATTAATAATTAATACTGTACATGAAATGAGCAATATATTGTGCATATAGCGTCATTTTGACCATGCATACATCATGGGCGTCGTTTTTTTTACACGTACAGTGGTGCACATGATGCGGAGTGAAAAAAAATGGTATGAATATTAATAATTAATACTGTACATGAAATGAGCAATATATTGTGCATATAGCGTCATTTTGACCACGCATACATCATGGGCGTCGTTTTTTTTACATGTACAGTGGTGCACATGATGCGGAGTGAAAAAAAATGGTATGAATATTAATAATTAATACTGTACATGAAATGAGGAATATATTGTGCATATAGCGTCATTTTGACCACGCATACATCATGTGCGTGGTTTTTATTACACGTACAGTAGTGCACATGATGCAGAGTCAAAAAAATTGTGGATGTAAATAATAATTTGAAGGTGAAATATCAAGACACTTTTGGATACATTTGTATCTGACTCTGCATTGTGTGCACTCATGTACATGAACAAATTATGACGGCCATGCTGTATGCGTCGAATATGGAGCAAATTTATCCAAATGTCTTCATGTGTTTAGCTTTGGAAAGGTGATTTGTCATGGTAAAACGGTGCGATGTGAGACACATTTGTGTTTGTATATGACAAATGTCCCTACTTTTATGTATAGACGGCCTTCACACTGTGATGTTTGGGATACGTTAACTAATGTATTGACCATATTTGACAACATATTTGGTGTAATTGCTGATGGCTATTTTGAAATGAGGTTTTTGATACCATTATGTATTCCGTCTCCAAAATGTCCCCACCTTTATGATGGGGATGCTTTTATCTGTAGTCCTAACAGGGAGTGGGAGAGTCACTTTCAGTTTTTAGGGGGCTGACCATGTCCCATTATGATTTTGTGTTTCATATTTGTGTAGGACTTGTGACATGGAGACCACATATGTGCCTTATGCATGTGTTTAGTTCACAAGTACATGATTGCTGTATGTTTTGGGGGTGGTAGAGGTGGAGTTAGGCCCCCAGCACCCTAGGATTTGACCATCCAGAATAGCTACTGTATCCATGGAGTATTTTTATCATATCCTGGCAAACCTGCAGCAGCGGGAGAATGTAAGGCCATATGGTATGAATGACTGTTGACCATTCATTCATCTCATTAGCCCATTTGACGTTTGCAGTATTGATGATTTGGAGCTAAGTTGCATACCATTGTCATATGACTAAGGGGGTCATTCTGACCGCGGCGGGCGGCGGTCGCCGCCTGCCAAGCGGTTCCCGCCGAAAGACCGCGGCGGTCATTCTGGCTTTCCCATTGGGCTGGCGGGCAACCGCCAAAAGTCCGCCCGCCAGCCCAGCGGGAAACACCCTTCCCACGAGGACGCCGGCTCAGAATGGACCCGGCGGAGTGGGAAGGTGCGACGGGTGCAGTTGCACCCGTCGCAAATTTATGTGTCTGCAAAGCAGACACTGAAATTCTTTGTGGGTCCCTCTTACGGGGGCCCCGCAGCACCCCCTACCGCCATCCTGTTCCTGGCGGAAGACCCGCCAGGAACAGGATGGCGGTAGGGGGTGTCAGAATCCCCATGGCAGCGGAGCGCGCTCCGCCGCCATGGCGGATTCTCAAGGACAGCGGGAAGTCCATTTCTGGCCGCGGCTGAACCGCCGCGGTCAGGATGCCCATCGGTGCACCGCCAGCCTGTTGGCGGTGCTACCGCCGACCTCCGCCATGGCGGGAATTACCGCCAGGGTCAGAATGACCCCCTAAGTTTGCAAGACTCTCAGCGTTCACGATGTGATAATGCGAAGATTGTTTTGCTTGTCTGTGTCCCTTTCTGCATAAACTGGTTTAGTGTCATGTTACAATCTTCCTGCTCGGTTCAAACTGGGACACAACTGTGATGGTCTACTTTCAAATATTAGGTTGGTTGTATGACATATGTGTACATGTGTGTGGGAATGTGGATCCAGTATGACCTGTCTGTGTGTATGTTGTCACTGTAACTTCAAGGTCTCCTCCTGAGTTAGTGTCAGCTGATGTTGTTCCAATTGTGTATTGCTCACATCATACACTTGAGAGAAGCCATTGATGACATGTTCACGTACACATGGATGGTCCTACCCTGTCTCTGAACACGTGTGATGTGACTTTCAAATGATCTCCAATTTTGGGCTGGATGAGAGACTGTTTCAGTTGTTTGGATCCGGCATGTCTAATTGTCACATTTGTACTCTTGTTGGGCTCTGTGTATGGTAATGTAACATGTCACATCCTACCCTCTGTGCATACAGTTGTGATGTTTATTTTTGGTGTGATGAATTTTAATGGCATTCTTGATCAATGAGACGACATTCATCTTCAGCTATTTCAAACTAAAGGTGGTCAGAAATGAATAGGCCAAAGCATGATGTGGTGTTTGTGATCTGTGTTTATTTACAAGTGTGGAATACAAGTGATTATAATGACTTAAGTAAAAAAATTGTTCACAATCTGTTGGCGCCTACGCACTCCTGCTGCGGTGTTAGGTTGTTCCCCCTCCTGTTGCAGGCCAGCATCCTCCTCATCATCATCCTCAGGCATGTCTGGGTCCGGTTCAAGGAGGGGAATGTTCCTTTGTACATAAATATTGTGTAATATGGCACAAGTGAGTATGATTTTGCATACCATCTCTGGGGAGTATAGTAGGCTTCCGCCAGTGATGTCAAGGCAGCGGAACCTTGACTTTAGGATCCCAAAGGTCCTCTCCACAATGCTGCGTGTCCTCTTGTGGGCGTCATTGTATGCCCGCTCAGCAGCAGTATTTGGGTTCCCATATGGTGTCATTATCCAAGGCTGGATGCCATACCCCTGATCAGCTGAAAGAGAAACACAGAATGGTATCAATTAGACGTAGGAGGCACTGTTGTACGTATCTTTGATGGCAGTAGTTGTGTTGTGTTGTCTGTGACTATTTTGTGTACTAATGTGACAACCTATGGTTGTTGGTGGAAACTTTGGCATTGTTTTTTTTCCTTGGCTGAGCAAGTGTTTGTTGTCTAACTGTTTGTCAGCAGGATGTATTGGTTTCTCGAGTACAGTGTGCCCTCCCTTGCATTGTGACTTGTGACACAGGTGTCCGTGTGTCCTCACTGGGGGTGTGATGATAGTTCCATGCAGAGTTGAAACATGAAAGGGTATTAGAAACGTTCATATGAACATAGCCAGGCCATCCCATCCCTTAAAAGTTATGCATTGTATTAGTGTACAGGTTATTGTGAGACTTCCAATTTGCAAGGTGACATTTAGGCAACCACAGTCATGAATGTCTTCACACTAAGCTGTGGAGTAAATTCAAATGTGTGAGAGGTTCAATGGTGACTTGTGACACATGGCTAGTGATGTGAGTACCTCAGTTTGTCCCTGTCTAGGTGTTGCTATTGTGGTGTATGTGTTGTTTATCCTAGAGGGTTTCTGTGCAGTGAGTATATAAGTAGGTTTTACTCCTTACCAACAAGTAGTCCATTGCCATACCGTCCATCCTGGAAGTGTTGGTTGATGGTGCAGTGACGGAAGATGAATGCGTCATGTACACTCCCAGGATATTTGGCCACAATGTTGCTGATCAGTCCTTGGTGATCGACTATGGCCTGCACGTTGATGGAATGTGTGTGCTTCCTGTTGCGGTAGAGGTGTTCACTCGCAGCAGGTGGCACAAGGCGTACGTGTGTGCAGTCGATTGCACCAAGGACGTGCGGAAAGCCACTGATGGCGTAGAACCCCTGTTTTGTTTCCTGCTGCTTCTGCAGTGTGTTAGGGAAGCAGATGTGGCGGGGTGTCAGTCCAATGATGGCATCCAGTACTTTAGGCAGGAATGCGGAGAAAGATGGTTGTGAGATTCCACCAACCAGGGCACCAGTTGTCTGAAACGAGCCACTTGCCAGCATGTGAAGTACGGCAAGCAGCTTTGTTTCTGTTGGGATAGTGCGTGGAGTCACTAAAGTGGGGGCCAATTGCTGTTCAATATTTGTCAGAAGCTGCTGAATGGCCTGCCAGTTCAACCGGTACCCCTGGATGATGTCTCGTTCCCTGAGGCCATGCAGGGTTGTTCTTGGGCGGAATATCCTCTCCTGCCTTCTGCGCTGTCTTTGGGGTCCCTGCTGTTGTTGTTGTGGCTGCTGTTGTTGCTGCAGGGCTCTGCGTCTACGTGCACGTTGAAGAAAAAGCACCTCCATGTCTCCCTGTTGCTGCTCTGCTGCTCTGCTGCTCTGTTGTTTGTTCTGTGTGTTCTGATTAAGTACAGGTGTGTTTGCCCCATTTTAACGCCTGCCCTGACCCAGGCGTTAAAATTTCACGCTATTCGTGCTTTGCGCCATTTTTTGGCGCCGCCTGCCGCGCGGGAGTGATTTTTGCCCTGGAGCATAAATACCACGCAACGCTATGTGCGTCTGTTTTTAGACGGGAACGCCTTCCTTGCATCTCATTAACGCAAGGAAGGCGTTCACGCCAAAAAATGACGCAATTTGCCCATACTTTGGCGCTAGACGCGTCTAACGCCAAAGTATAAATATGGCGTTAGTTTTGCGCCGAATTTGCGTCGAAAAAAACGACGCAAATTCGGCGCAAACGAAGTATAAATACGGGCCTATATGTTTTGTGGAAAGCCACACTTTGTCACCAGGTTGATACTGCGGTCCCTCACAATGTTTCTTGTCATAATGCTTTTTGTATTTTTTTTTGCCTTTTTCTAAATGTTGTTGAATCGATTTCTGAGTTTGATGCAAATGTTGAATGATTTCTGACACAGCTGGAGTGAGAGAACTTTCTTGAGGAATTGTGATGGGCAAGGTGTCAGGATGATAGTCAAACAAACCAAAGAAGGGTGTAACGCCAGTAGACGTGTGGAAGGAGTTGTTGTAGGCTAACTCAGCTAACCAGAGCATTGATGTCCATGAATTAAGTGCTTTTTCAGCGTAAGCACGTAGGTATTGCTTCAAAGTCTGATTTAGTCTCTCCGTTTGACCATCTGTTTGAGGATGGTGGCTAGTAGATAGGGTAGATGTAACTTGGAGTGTTTTACACCATGTCTTCCAGAAGTTGGAGGCAAATTGCGTACCCCGATCGGAGAGGATCACTTTTGGCAGTCCATGATAACGAACCACTCTATTCAGTAAGATAGTTGCCAGTTCACTAGAGGTTGGTAATTTCTTACAGGCAATGAATGTTCATATTTCGTGAGACTATCTACTACCACCAGAATTACTGAATGCTATTGAACCACTGGCAGACCTGTAATAAAGTCTAAAGAGATGTGTTCCCACGGATGACTTGGGGTTGGGAGAAGGTGTAACAACCCTTTCGGTTTTGAATGACTTGTTTTAGTGCGAGCACAGACTTCGCAGGTGTTTACCAATGTTTTTACATCCTTTGTTAAGGTAGGCCACCAAAAATAGCGTTGGATTAATTCAAGAGTTTTAGGAGTACCAGGGTGAACTGCTGTAGGTATAACATGCAACCAATGAAACACTATCTTGCGAAGTTTGGTAGTGGGCACGAACAAACGAGCATTGTGAAAGGGTAATCCTTGCTTGATTGATCTTTTCGGATCTGCTTGGGCCCACGCCTGCCATTTTTCAACAGTGAATGAATTGCGGATGTCTTCAAAGAAATCTTCAGTTTTTATGATACATAGGACCTTGTCAGGAGCAATGATAGCTCTGGAGGTTTGAACTGCAGGCAATGTGGTAGACTCTTGGCGGGGCAAGGCGTCAGCTTTGTGATTATCTTTACCAGGCCGGAAGGTTACCACAAAATCAAACTCTGCAAAAAACTGCATCCAGCGTAATTTCTGAGGAGTCAAAAGTTTGGCAGAACTCATGAATTGAAGATTGCGATGATCAGTATATACTGTGACAGTATATTTAGTTCCCAACAAATGATGTCTCCATTCTTTAAAGGCGTCACAAATCGCCAGAAGCTCTTTTTCAGCAATGACATAGTTCTGTTAGGCTTCGTTTAACTTCCAAGACATGTAAGCTACAGGATGAAGCTGACCAGTGTCTTTGTTTCATTGTGACAAGACTGCTCCTATCGCCACATCTGAAGCATCAGCTTCCACTATGAAAGGTCGATCCGCATCTGGATGAGTCAAGACTGGGGTAGTGGAGAAAGCTTCTTTCAAAGTTGAAAAGGCTTGGTCTGCTTCTGGGGACCATACAAATTTTTCTTTCTTTCTTAATAAGTTAGTAATTGGAGCCACTGTCTGGGAGAAATGATTGATGAACCTCCGGTAAAACTTGCAAAGCCCAGGAAACATTGTACATCACGAACAGTCTTTGGGATGGGCCATTCAGATACCGCTTTTCCTTTCCTTTCTGCCATCACCATACCTTGAGGGGTAAGGATAACCCCTAAAAACTCAACTGTGGTAACATGAAACTCACACTTGGTTAGCTTGCAATATAAATGGTGTTTACGAAGGGCTGCCAAAATTTTCTTGACATGTTGAACATGTTCATTCTCATTGTCTGAGTAGATCAAAATGTCATCAATGTAAACTATGGCAAAGATATTGAGGTACTCTATAAGAACGTCACTTAAGAAAAATTGAAATGCTGCTGGAGCATTGTACAGACCAAAAGGCATGACGGTGTATTAAAAAAGGCCATATCTTGTTTTGAATGCCGTTTTCCATTCGTCACCCTCTCTCATTCTGACCAAATGGTAAGCACCCGAAGATCAAGCTTCCTGTAGATTTTTGCTTTCTTTACTTGTTCCAGTAAGGATGGAATTAGAGGCAAAGGATATTTGTTCTTGATGGTGATTTTATTCAAGCCCCTATAGTCGATACAAGTTCGAAGCTCTCCGTTCGCTTTTGGAACAAAAAATAAAGGAGAAGCTGTGGGAGACTTAGAGGGGCGGATGAAACCATTCTCTAAGAATTGATCCAAGTATTTTCGTAAATGTTGATTTTCATGTTCTGACAGGGCATACACACGACAGTTGGGAAGTATCACCCCTGGGACTAGATCAATTTGACAGTCATAAGATCTATGAGGAGGTAAGTTCCCTGCTTCCTTCTCATCAAATACATCTTCATAAGACGAATACTGTTTGGGCAACTGAACTTCTTTCTCTGCGGCGGTAGCTATGTAAGAATGGCGAACTTCCGATTCTTGAGTCCTTTGGAGACAATGTTCTTTACATAGCACTGATGAGAACACGATCTTTCGTTCTGCCCAATTAATCTCTGGATTGTGATGAGTTAACCATGGCAAGCCAAGGATGATCCCATACTGGGGAGCATGGATCACGTCAAGGATGAGTTCCTCTTTATGTTTCTTTCTTTGATTTTTACCTTCACAAATTATTGTCAGGGGGACAGTCTGAAGAGTTATCGGAACTGCAGTCAAGAGTTTTCCATCAACTGCCTGGGTGGTTTCTGGGGTCTTCTTTTCAATACATGGGATCCCCCATGCACGAACCAATTGGGCGTCAACAAAGTTTCCGGTAGCCCCAGAGTCGACTAGAGCCTTCTTGAAATAGGTCTTTTTCTTGACCTGAACTCTTATTCCCAATTTTAGATGTTTGGATTGTGAAGGATGCACGGTGACACCCAAGAGCAACCCTTCTCTGCAACTTGGGTGCTTTAGATTTTCCGACTCGACTGATGCATTGGTTGCAACTTTCTAAACTGGGCCTCGCTTGCTCTTTGTTTTGATTTGACAATCTTTGGCGAAATGACCTTTCCGCCCACAATAGAGACATTGCCCATTTTTTCTGCGTAGGTCCTTTTTATCTTTGGTCAAAGGTCTCCTGATGGTTCCAATTTCCATCGGTTCCGGCGTTCTTTCTCTTGGAGTTCTTGAGCCTTTGTTATCATGAGCATGCCAAGAATGTTTTTCAGTCTTTTTACGCGCTCCTTTTCGTTCATTTAAACGATGATCAATCCTCAAGACAAGGTTTATTAAATCTTGACAGTTTGCAGGTTGTGGGTCGATTTGCACTAAGATGTCTTTTAGCTCCTCTTTGAGTACTCTGTAAAACAAGGCCACTTGTTTTTCTTCAGGCCAGGATGTCTCAGCGACCAGCCGATTAAAGTTGGCTAAATATGACACTAAGGGGGTCATTCTCACCCTGGCGGTAGACTACCGCCAGGCCAACGACCGCGGATACACTGCCAACAGGCTGGCGGTGCATCCATGGGCATTCTGACCGCGGCGGTACCGCCGCGGTCAGAAACGGAAAACCAGCGGTGTCCCGCCGGTTTCCTGCTGCCCTGGGGAATCCTCCATGGCGGCGCTGCAGGCAGCGCCGCCATGGGGATTCCGACCCCCTTACCGCCAGCCTGGCTCTGGCGGTTTTGACCGCCAGAACCTGGCTGGCGGTAACGGGTGTTGCGGGGCCCCTGGGGGCCCCTGCAGTGCCCATGCCACTGGCATGGGCACTGCAGAGGCCCCCTAACAGGGCCCCACCAAGATTTTCAGTGTCTGCCAAGCAGACACTGAAAATCGCACCCGTCGCACCCCTTCCACTCCGCCGGCTCCTTTCGGAGCCGGCATCCTCATGGAAGGGGGTTTCCCGCTGGGCTGGCGGGCGGCCTTCTGCCGGTCGCCCGCCAGCCCAGCGGGAAACTCAGAATTACCGCGGCGGTCTTCTGACCGCACAGCGGTATTCTGACAGCGGGACTTTGGCGGGCGGCGGAATGACCCCCTAAGTCCTGATTCCCTTGGCGTAAGTCTAATAATTCACGATCTGCTGACTGTGTTACAGTTCTACGATCGAAAACTCTCTCAAATTCACAAACAAAATTTTTCCAGTTGTACAACAGGGGACTATTTTCACGCACAAGAGGAATAGCCCAGGTAGCTGCATCTCCAGACAGATATGACAACAAAAAAGCTACTTTAGACTGGGCATCGGGGAAAGTATGTGGTCTTCAGGTGAAGTGAAGTTCCACTTGAACCAGAAAAGATTGCGCTTTCAAGGGATCACCTGAGAAGCGTTCTGGTGGAGCTAAAGGAATGGCTGAAGGAACATTGAGGGAAATGTTAGTCGGATTACCTCCAGAAGTCTGAGAAGTAGTACCTGGCCAAGACACACCTGTGGGACTTTGTTCTTTCTTCTCAACCTTATTCTGTAACTGACTCACCCTCTCAGCTAGACTATTTGTCAAATCCTTTGATGATACCACTTCTGACTGGAGCTGGGTGATAGCCTTGACTAGTTCGTCCAGTGTGGCCATGCTGAGAACATACACAAACCAGGAGGATAATAATTTGTGGGCTCACTATTCTGTCAGAGTCACCAGATCCTCTGGGTCTGTGCACGTTCCCAACACTTCCACCACAAGACAGCTCCAATACTCTGATTAGATTTATCACAGAGTCTAAGAGAGTCCAAGTGGGGAAAATAGGATTAGCACGGGAACAGCTGGGAAGGAGACCTGTAGGAAGCAAAAGGTTAAAACACAACATCAAAATTATATCTCATGAAATCAGTACCATGCTACAACTCTAAGCTTCGTCTTTTCCGAAAAAACATGAACAACCCTAAAATAGTCCTAAAACTGACTAGGCTTTAGATGACCGAATGCCTGAGGAGGAAACAGGAAAAGTTAAATAGGACTTTCAGATTCGAGTACTTTCTTTAGCATGAGAATCAGGAAACACTCTGAGCAATTTCTAAACAACCATATGAATCTCCTTTTAAGAATATATATCAGGAACACACAGCATTACATCTAGAACTCTGGTATTGTTGTGTTCATCTCAGAAAAAACATTGGGAAGTGAATTGCGCACATTGCAGATTTTTATATGAGTATTAAACACCATAAAGGATTGTGCACCATGAAATCACACAACGTAGATTCAAGGAATAAATCACGCAACGTGTCAACTTGAAATGCTACCAAGAAAATGTCTTAGAATAGTAGCGCACAGTAATTTACATTATTTATACACGAGGAAAGAATTGCGCGTCTTGCCGATTCAAATGCCACCATACAAATGCCAAGAAATGGTAGTGCACAATGAACAACATGAAAAGCACTGAAGGAAAGAATCGCGCATCTTGTCGATTCAAATGCCACCATGCAAATGCCAAGAAATCGTAGCGCACAATGAATAACATAAAAAAACACTCAAGGAAAGAATCGCGCGTGTTGCCTATTCGAATGCCAACATGTAAATGCCAGAAAATGGTAGCGCACAATGAACAGCATGAATTACACACGAGAAGTGAATCGCGCGTTTCGGCGATTCGAATGCCACCATGTAAATGTCAAGAAAAGGTAGCGCGCAATGAACAACAAAGTTAAATGCTCATGAAATGAGTTGCATGTCTTGCCAACTCGTAAAACATCATGTAAATGTCAAGAAATATCAGCGCGCAATGAACAACAATGTAATAACTAAGTCAAATCTTTATGGAATCAAGTGCGCGTCCTCCCTATTTGCAAACCACCATACAAATGTCAAAAAATGGCAGCACACAAGTAATCTGTTATTCATTTAAGAATTAAAATCAAGAATATTAAAATTCTCAATTACGGTGTTGGGAAATGTACAAACACCGTCTTATCGCCAGGAAACAGTGATCACCAATGATAGATGAGTGCAGAAGACTGGAAAATCCAAATAGGACGCCGGGACAGGAGCTTAGGAAGAAGCTGCTGCTCTGCACCGGGACCTCTGAATAGTGAGCACTGGAAGTTGGGCTGACTCTCTTTTATAGAGTCTTGGCCCAGCCTAGAACCACGCCCAGACATTTTGCAGGGAAAGTCTCTAGAAGGCCCTGGAAAGGGACCACACCCTAACACACTCTGAATGTCTGCAGCAATACATTGCAAATGTACAGTATTTATAAGCACCTTAAAAATGAATCTTTTGGATGGAATTCTACAATGCAAAAGGTTAAACAATAACATATCATCACAATGCATAAATTACATTATCTTGCGAGTGTTGGGTTTTTGCATATTAGATGCCCGTAGAGCGCGCACTGTCCTTGTGTTGACACCACTATCCAGTCCTTGGCAGGATGAAGCACTCTGGGCACCAGGCCCCCTCCAGAACCAGTGGAGAACAGCATCCACTACCACAGTCCTTGGCAGGATGAAGCACTCTGGGCACCATGCCCCCTCCAGAACCAGTGGAGAACAGCATTCACTAGAGAGACTGAGGCTTTGCACTCCCCAGGACCAAGCAGTGGGCAGTGCACCCACTTGAGAGACTGTGGCTTTGCAGTCCCCAGGAGAAAGCAGTGGGCAAACCACCCACTTGAGAGACTGTGGCTGTGCACTCCCCAGGAGCAAGCAGTGGGCAACGAACCCACTTGAGAGACTGTGGGTCTGCTCTCCCCAGGAGCAAGCAGTGGTCAAACCACCCACTTGAGAGACTGTGGCTTTGCACACCCCAGGACCAAGCAGTGGACAAACCACCAACTTGAGAGACTGTGGCTTTGCATTCACCAGGAGCAAGCAGTGGGCATGGATCCCCCTCATCCGGCTGAGGTGCCCCCTCTTCCCCCTGAGGTGCCTGTGTTTTTTTTTACCTGATGCCCTCTCCTTTTTGAGGCAGGTGTCATGTGTGGGCTTCACCCAGGCTTTTTGGGACCACTGGTCCACGGACATTTAATGGGACAGTGTACGGACTTGTGTACTTGCTGTAAATATTAGTATATACTGATGACTTAAAGTTATCTTGGGCTACCTGGTTGTTCGAATATTACACTTGTTAAACTCATTTAATTTGGTCCTTGCGTTCTTCCAGCGGGTGACGGGGTGTATCTGTGATGTTATTGGATGTATATGTGTGTATGTTGTTGTGGGTGGGGGTGTTGCGTGTTGCATGTGTGTGTCACTCTCTTTTTCCTCGCCCCTCCCTTGTGTACTAGGTGCAGTACTCACCGTCATCGGTGCCGCCATATTTGATGTTTCTGGTAGATGAGGAGGTAAACCAACATGGGCAGGACCTGTAACTCGGGCTCCATGGCGTCCTGGTTCCTTGTTGGGTGTCGAGAGGTGAGTGGTTTCCCTTATAAAGACTGTTTCCGCCGTGCATTTGATGGCGTTGGTACCGCCCCGGAAAAGCTGGCAGATTGGTGCCTTGTAATAGTGTGGGCGGTACATTGTCTTCCGCCTGTCTGTTGGTGGTGACTGCCGCAGTATTTGTTTCTACCGCCGTGGTGGTCAGAGTGTTAAAGTGGTTGTCTGTGTTGGCGGTTTCCGCCATGGTCGTGATTCCATATTTTTTACCGACGGCCTGTTGGTGGTATAAGCGCCACTTTATCACCGACCACCAGGGTTGTAATGAGGGCAAAAACGACTCTAAATAATTATGTATCATATTTCCCAGTGGCTCACTCCACTGGTGCATCTGAGTTGTAGATGCACCAATGACGCAGGCTGCAGGCCCATATCTACAAGGCCTTGCAAAGCCATGCAAAGTGTCTTTGCATGGCCTAGTAGATATGTAGTAAAGCAGCCCAACACAATTCGCTGCATTGCCTCACTCTGAGTCAAAGAGGAATTCCATGGGTGTTATGGTGGGTATTCCCAACCAGCACGCATGGATATTGGTACAATCCCAGATTATCAAGGATTTGAAAATTTAGGAATGCGTCAAAAACAAAAGAGTCCCCAGGAGAGGTGTAAGGGAGGTGCAATGATGAGATGTCCCTTCATTTATCTTTGTTTTTTTCTTTTTGCCATGTGTGCTGAATTATTCAGTACACATAGAAAGAAGAAAATGCCCCTCTGCAATGTTATTGTGCAGGAAGGTGTCCCTTCACGCACAAAAAGAATCATCCCCGCAATGCAGACACCCTAGTAGCATATATATATATATATAAGGGTGTCTGCGTAGCAATCATGAGAGGTTCTGTCCACTTCCAATGTGTGTGGCAGAATTCAGCACATATATATAAAAAAAACAAATCTAGGATGATCAATGACAGGTCACCTGGAGAGGTGTTTTACTTATTGGCAACACCAGAGTCACAAAATCTAGTAAGTGATGTCTGTGTAGTTGGAACTTCCATTGTGCCTGAATGTGGAGAGTGCATAGCAAGTATAACATAATTAAGGCTACCATTTTTTATTTTTACTGATTTTACAGATAAATACAGACAGAAAACAATGTGTTTCCTACCTGTATTTATTTTTAAATGTGGAAAAATACAGAAAATTGCTCTTTTTGTGGGTGACTCTCCATGCTGTCTCTTGCGATTTCTAGGACAACGACTGAGCAGATAGACAGCATTGGGAAGTTAAAAAAAAACAGGTGGAGATTTCCCTATAATAGGCATATGCTGACATATATTTCTATTGCAATGCTGATGTTTACCTGTGGGTGTAGTGTTTTGCTATAATTGGCAGCTTAATTTGAGAAAACATAACAGGCAGCAACATATGAGTGCATGTTTATCAGTTAAATAAATGTGGAAATATACCATTTTGCAACTTCATTTATTATCAAAATATAAAATAAATGTGGATAAATACCAATAGGATTGCTAAAAATAAATAAGGATAAATACGGAAAGTAATGTTAAAAAATTAAATACCATAAAACTGGAAGCCCTAAACATAACAGATATGTGGCGTGAAATGAGACATAAAAAATACACATGCACTGTTGTGTCTGACAGTGCCACACTTGTGTTGCTGCTGGGAAGAGATCACAAAGAATAGGCCATTGGGGTACAACAGCCTACATGTTATGAGGTTCGGGATGAAGAAGCAGCATCAGGCACTAGGGAGTCTGAAGGGAATTTGTGTTGCCTTGCTACATATTTCCCAGTAAGATCATGTGAAACATGGATCCATCAGAGGTTATGTAAAAATAGTCAGCCAAAAAAGGGTAGGAGTCAGTAATGTTTAGCTATTGAGGTGAATGTTATCAGTCATGTTTCAAAACCTGTTAGGCACATGTCACCATTTCGAGCACCACTACCATGTGGGGTACAGCTGCCCCTACCTGACATATGCCCAAATAGTTCTCTACCATCCTACACCAAAAAAAGAAACTTACAATCTACCCCTCCCCTACCACTAAAACTATTTACCCCAAAAATGACAGGCACCCCACAATACAAGACACAAATGTACACACATTACACAGGGCATTGGAGACAAGTCTGGGACTGCACAGACATAAAAAAACACAAAAATTCAGCACATAATATCTCTCCTTTCAGAAAACAACTCCACCAGCCAGCACATACAAAGACACTGTAGGTGAAAGGAAATCCTCACTTCCTGGCTTGCAGTATGGCTGAGCCATTGCATCATATCTTTTGTGGACACACCATGTTTTAAATGCCATTATCATTTTCCCCACCTAAGTGTAGTTTTTTTTAACGCATTATCTGGAATAAAGTGAAGTACCTCAAGTGCTCAGGCTCATTGCCCTGTTTTTGTTGCTTTGAGTAGAATTGTGTTTTCCATCCGACACTGATGCATCACCATTTCTGCTGCTGGGTTACCTTTCGTACACAGCCATCACGTTTGGGCCTAAAGTATCATATTTGTTGATTCAAGCAACAAGAATACAGGGATGGAGTCATATTTCATACAAAAGCATCAATTTGGTCTTTAAGCTTCATATATTTGACTCAAGCAACAGGATTATAGGGATGGCATCACCTTCCATACGAAAGCGTCACATTGGGCCTAAAGTGTTACATTGACATTTAAAGTTGTCCGATTTTATAAGGTTGCGTCACATTTTGTGCCGATGTGTGTGTTTTGAGTACAACATGATTGTTACACACAACACTTTACGAAGATCAGTCCATTTTTTCTGGCACTTTGAGGATGATGACAGCAACCAAAAATAATTGACAACTGTTGTGGCCTACTTATAGTTCCCAAGATGTGGGTGAGTTGTTGTTTCCTGGAACTGTGACATAAATGCAAAGACAGTGTGAGAAACTGGGGCTGATTGCAGAGGCCCCCTAACTTTTTGCCCCCATTTTCCACTTTATGCTGGTGTTTTCCTGACTCTGATGGTGCCCTGGGTACTGCTAACCAGTCCCAGGGCCTGTGCTCTGTGTAAAATGGATATGCAAATTAGGCTAATTATAATTGGCTAAGTAAACCTACCTATAAGTCCCTAGTATATGGTAGGGCATGTAGGTTTAGGGACCACAGCATAGGTGGTGCACACCTAGGTGCATTGCTGAGGTGCCCAGTGTCATTTTAAAAGCAAGCCTGCCTTGCTGGCTGCTTTTAAATTAAAGTTATATGCAAATTCGACTTTGGAATTAAAGGTACTTCCAAAGTCTTAAACTACCTTATTTTTACATATAAGTCACCCCTAAGGTGTGCCCTATGTGCCCCTAGGGCAGGGTGCCATGTAACTATAAGCAGGGACTTTATAAAAGTAGATTTATAAGCCCTGGTGAGGTAAAAACAGCCAAATTCGTTTTTCCCTCATTGAAGTAAATGGCCTTCATAGGCTAGAATGGGCAGACTTTATTTAAAATTTTAAAGTCTCCTTAAATGTTACATACCAAGAATTTGGTATCAAATTGATTGTTATAATAAATCCCACAACTTCCAGTTGTTGGATTTAATATAACTAGTGCAGGTAAAAAGTTTAGACTTTACCTAAAAAGTTGCCAATTTCAGCTCTGCATTGGTTTTGCTGCTGTGCTCTGATTGGCCAGCCTGCAGCAGCTTCTGCCAGGCTACTTTAATGAGGTGTGAAGTGGCCTGACTTCACACAAAGGAATGTGCTTGGGGGAGAGAATCTCCCCTCAGCAGATGGTGAGGCAGGAAGGGGGAGGGCTGCCAAACTGGTCTTCAAAGGCAGAGAAGGACATTTGCAGCACCCAGCAACACCCCCACATCCTGCAACCCCAGACAGCTAGGTGTCCCCTTGATTAGATTAGGAGAGGGCAGGAGAGGGGTGTGTTTATGATTTTTAGCCACACCAGTGGGTGGGCTCAGCCAGATCTCTCCTCCAAAAATCAGATTCATCCATTTTGGATTTTTAGAGACTGTTGCCTTCTGGGATGGATTTTTGCCACACTTCCCAGGAAGTGGTCATCACAGGGGGACGACCCTGTCCCTGATTGGAGAACCAGAGCCCCCCTGCTTTTCACCCAGGAGCAAGGATAAAACTGGCAGACCTGCACCCACGCCTCAGATCCCCACCAAATTTCAAGAAGAAGGAACTACAAGAAGAAGAAGGACTGCCCTGCTGGACCCCTGGCCTGCACCTGGACCCTGCACTCAGAAAGACTGCACCAGCTGCACACTTGGGCTTCACCACAAGAAGGACTTTGCCTGGCTTCCACTGGTTCAAGGAGGGACTCCCTGTTTGCTACAGGTGAAAAATTGCTAACCAGAGTCCCCTGCACCAACTCCTGAAAAAGTGACCAGCTGACCACTGTCCAGTGGCCAAAAAGGAGTTTGCGCCAGGTGCATTCTGGGAGTTGAAGTCCGCACTTCCCAAGGACCATCACAGAACTTCTGGACCCTTGGGGTGAGCTGTGGACCCCAAAAGAACCTTAAAAGAACATCTGGGTGAAGCCCCAGAAGTTTGGAAAAGATTGGAGAATTTTTGAAAAAAAGCTCCATAAAGTGACCGACCCGACGCGGAAATTCTAGCCGGCTTGCCTCAACCGCGACCCGGCCTGACTTCGTGGTTCGTCCCGGTAAAGAAAAACATCCAAAAAATAGACTAAGTCCGAACGTAAAAAGTTGACCGGGACCTTCCAGCCATCGTATCCGAGAAGGGCTCCACGGACGTCGGATCAAGATCCAGGTTTACCCCGGTCGAAGGATTTTCATCTCGAAAAAACGACTAAGTCCGAAGGTAGAAATCACCACCGAGGAAACCGACTTCGCGTATCCGGACAAGGGCTCCAGGAGGTCGGATCCAACTGGCAGGTTCGTCCCGGTGAAGAAAAACTTCAAAATAAAGACTAAGTCAGAAGGTAACTTTTTAACCGAGGCTTCCCGCGACCTGTAGCCGAGCAGGGCTCCATCGCGGTCGGCCTGAAAGTTTGACTTTGTCCCGGTCCTGGTGCAACCAGATGACCCGATTGGCGCTTTTTGTTTCTAAGCGCTAGAAAATAATAATACTTTAAAAATTCATATCGCCGGTTCCCCTGAACAGATTTTAATCGTTTTTGTGTCATTTTAAAGATAAAAATATAAGCTATTTTTATAAAGTGGTTTTGGATTTTTAAACTGTTTCCTGTGTTTTATTTAATTACTGTTTTGTGATATTTGAATGCTTTACACTTTGTCTCCTAAGTTAAGCCTTGACGCTCGATGCCAAGCTACCAAGGGTAGAGCTGGGATTAATTTACTGAGACCTAACTGTACTTTTGTGGAGGTTTGTGGCTTGTTGCTAGGTGTAGGTAC
Source organism: Pleurodeles waltl (assembly GCF_031143425.1). Classification (NCBI taxonomy): domain Eukaryota; kingdom Metazoa; phylum Chordata; class Amphibia; order Caudata; family Salamandridae; genus Pleurodeles; species Pleurodeles waltl. Next base: position 1,074,400,141 of record NC_090437.1, read on the forward strand.
CTACCTGCCCTACCAATAACCCATTTTCCAACAGACAGATTATGCTATTGGTTATTTATTATCTTCTGAAAGCACTGTCATACATGGTTTGATGATACATTCAATTATATGATTCAGGTGAAACAATTTGCACAATTTGTGTGTGTAGGAGCCTCGCCTGGTTTGTAGTGGGTACCTACGGTATTTACACCTTATACCACGTCCAGTTATCCCTTATTAGTGAAATGTAGGTAGTGTTCTAGAAGCTTAGGCTGTCAAGAGATAGCCGTAGTAGAGCAGCTTAGGCTGAACTAGGAGACATGCAAAGCTACTGCAATACCACTGTAGTTACACGGTACATAAACACAATAAAAGACAATGCTCAGTGTTACCAAAAATAAAGGTACTTTATTTTAGTGACACAAGCCCAAAAATATCTCAGAGACAATGCTCCTTCTGGAGGTAAGTATTATACACAATATATACACTAGAGACCAAAATCAGGTAATTAATAGTCACAGAATAGTGCAAACAGAGGAAAATACAATAGAATACAATAGGCCTAGCGGCAACCCAAACCATGTACAAGGAAAGTGGAATGTGAATCACGTATTCCCCCCTAGGCAAGTGTACTGTGTAGAGGGGCGCTGGGAGTGTAAGAGAACACCAAAGGTAAGTAAAATACCCCACCCCAGAGCCCAGGAAAGTAGGAGTAAAGTACTGCAAGTTTCCTCAGGACATATTAAAAGTCGTGATAAGAAATTTTGTAAGAACCAAGGAAGACTGCAATCAACAAAGGGTGGATTCCTGAAACTGTGAAGAGAGGAGACCAAGTCCAGAAGACGCAGAAGATTCCAGGAAGGACAGGAGCCCCTGCCAATCTAGAAGATGGTGCAAAAGAGGATTCTCTGGTTAGAAGAAGTTTGCAGAAGAGCACCAAACAAGATGGCTGCGGGATCCTGCGTGGTGCAGGAGATGTCCCACGTCAAGATGTTGGATGCAGGCTGTTTGTGTCAAACAAGACTTGGTTCAAGCAAGGTCGCAGTTTGCATCAAAAGGCACTGCCTGGACCCAGGAGGGGCCTGGGGGCTTCAACACAGACTGAGGAGGCAGAGGGGGCTACGAACAGTTGAGAGAGCCCACAGATGACCAGGCAGCACCCACGGGTGTCGCAGGACATGGCAACAAAGAAGATGCAAAATGCGGTTGGTGCAGTACAACAAAAGAAGGTCCCACGCCGCCGGAGAACAACTCAGCGAGTTGTGCATAGCAGGATGGAGTGCTGGGGACCTGGGCTACGCTATGCACGAAGGATTCTGGGAAGAAGTGCACAGAAGCCCAAGGAGCTGGAGATGACACGGTGTACAGGGATACTTTCACAAACCAGAAACGCAAGCTCTTACCTCCACTGAACTAGAACAGCTGGACGTTAGGACAGTCTGGGTCGCATTGGTCCACCACCTGTGTTCCAGGGAGCATGCTCATCATCAGGAGAGGAGTCCCAGAGAACCGGTCATCATCGCAGGAGGTGCCTGCAGAAGCAGGGAAGTGACTCTGTCGCTCCACAGGAGATTCCTTTGGTTCTTCTGGTGAAGGGTGAAGACAGGGAGTCCTCAGAGCGTGCACACCTTGGAAACTGTTGCAAATGCTGGCTTGAGCTGAAGTTGCAGGTCACAGGAGACGTCCTGGATACTTTGTTGCAGTTACAGCGGTTCCTGGAGCAGTCTGCAGTTGATCCGACGGTCATAAGCTGAAGCAGAGGTTGCAGAGGATTCCTGGAGGAGTCTTGCAAGCTGAATCTGAAAAGACACCCACAGGAGAGACCCTAAATAGCCCTGAGAGGGGGATTGGCTACCTACCCAGCTATGCACCTATCAGGAGAGGTCTCTGGTGTCACCTGATGTCACCGGCCACTCAGAGAGCTCCAGAGTGTCCCCACACCTTGGAAAACAAGAGCACTGGAGGAGCTCTGGGCACCACCCAAGGGGTGGTGATGGAGAGGGGAGTGGTCACTCCCCTTTCCTTTGTCCAGTTTTGCCCCAGAGCAGGGACTGGGGGTCCCTGAACCGGTGTAGACTGGCTTATGCAAGAAGGGCACCATCTGTGCCCTTCAATGCATTTCCAGAGGCTCTGAGAGGCTACCCCTCCCAAGCCTGTAACACCTATTTCCAAAGGGAGAGGATGTTACACCCTCCTCCTAAAGGAAATGCATTGTTCTGCCTTCCTGAGACTGAGCTGCTCTGACCCCAGGAGGGCAGAAACCTGTCTGTGAGGTGGCAGCAGCTGTAGCTGCAGTGCAAACCTCAGAGAGCTGGTTTGTCATTACTGGGGTTCCATGGGGAAGCCGCCAGGATGCACAGGATTGTCCCCCCAATACTGTGTTTGCAATGGAGGGACAATTCTATGATCTTAGACACCTCACATGGCCATATTCGGAGTTACCATTGTGATGCTACATATAGGTACTAACCTATATGTAGTACATGCATGTAATGGTGTCCCCGTACTCATGAAGTCTGGGGAATTCGCCCTGGACAGCATGGAGGTACCTTTGCTAGTGCAAGGGTGCCCTCACACTTAGTAACTTTGTACCTAGCCTTCAATAAATGAAGGTTAGGCATGTAGGTGACTTATAAGTTACTTAAGTGCAGTGAAAATGGCTGTGAAATTGTGTGTGCAGTATTTTACTCAGGCTGCAGTGGCAGTCCTGAAGAAAGATTTGTCTGAGCTCCTTATGGGTGGCAAAAGAAATGCTGCAGCCCATAAGGATCTGCTGGAACCCCAATGCACTTCGTATCTAAGTACCATATACTAGGGACTTATAAGGGGGGGTCCAGCGTGACAATTGGAATTGGGATGTGGAGTCACTAAACTATAATGACTAATTTGGTACGTATAGAGAGCATAAGCACTGGAGTTCTGGTTAGCAGAACTTCAGTGACACAGTTTAGCACTACTGACAACACACATACTAGGCCAAAAACTATGAGCACTGGGGTCCTGGCTAGCAGGCTCCCAGTGAGACAGGTAAAACATACTGACAAACAGGCAGAAATTGGGGGTAACATCCCAAGAAAGATGGTACTTTCCTACAGTGTGCACCTGTGAATACCTACAGTTGTGTTTTGGATCCCTCCATCCTCAGCTGCCTCCTCCTCGATTGGGTCTTCCTGTGGTTGTTCCCCATCCAAGGGGACATTCATGTGCACACATATGTTGTACAGTATGGTATGTACTAATATCATTTTGCAGGCCAGGGGGTGAGTAGAAGAATCCACCCCCAGTAATATCAAGGCATCAGAACCTGCCCTGGAGCAGGCCAAAGATCTGCTCTACAACATTACGAGTCCTGGTGTGTGCCTAGTTGTATGCCTTCTCCAGATCTGTCGGGGGTGTCCATTAGGGGTCATTAGCCACTACTGTATTCCGTATCCTTGGTTAGCTGAAATTGAAAAAAGGGACAGTGATTAGGATGACTGCATTGGGTACATTCCTGGCAATGTGTGTTATGTGTAGTTGTATTGTCATGCATTTCTCCAAGATGTAATCACATGATTTGTCACTCATACTGGTGTACTTATGCTTACCGGGGACTCTTCCATCACTCTATGTGATGCCAAATGTAGTGCATGGGCAGATGTTTCATACAATTCTGACTGTCCTGTTAATGCAGCAGAATTGGTGGTGGCTACTTGCCGCTGCTGTAGTCCACTCGATGTTATGTGTTCACACTACATGCATGAAGAGATAGAATGTGGATGAGAAATGTTTCTTGGAGGTCCGCCCTAGGTAGGTAGTGACATATCAGACATGGACACATGCATGGGTCCATGGACATCCACAGATGTTGAGGTAGTCTACATTACATTGGCACAGACCTTTGAGTGGAAAATCCTATCCAGGGCAGTTTAAATGATACGAGACACACAGGGTGCACTCATACATACCAAATGAGTGACATGTTGTCACAACTGCCATTTCCAGATGCCTGAGTGCATATCAAGGTGACAGAACATTGTGTATATGTGTGACAGCATTGTACCCAATATGTGCACATGACAAATGGATCCAGAAGATTTGGGAGTGGTCCTCTGCAGTCCGGCTACACAACTTCCTGCACTACATGACATCTCTGAGAAGGGAAATTAGTACACAATATTTGGGGCATCCTGCACTTTAAAGTTCTGTCCAAATACACTTGCTGTCCTGCGGGTACACATTCCCACTTGCATCAGTCGTTCTAGAGGGTCTTCATTGCATGCAGAATTCCATTTGTGTGTGTGTGGAAGCACCTTCCAGCCAAGGCTACTGCTCAGAGGCATGGTGTGTGATGATGTGTGACACATTACACAGCACACATAGGACATGGGAGTAATTTTGATGATTACTATTCATTTGGACAGTTACACATCACATGCCCATGAGCTGTTGTTTGTCACCTTGCACCTAGTTGCTGGTGTGCGATCCATGGCATGCCTAATGGACCATGGGAGTCGCATGGGGACACCACCACAATGGACATGGATAACCTTGCTTGCACACATTGTTGGTAGCCAGCATTTCTGCCTGCCATGCATTTCTCTGTGCCTTTACACCACGCAATGTCAGCAAAACTGGCTTTGGATGCATTCACATATATGACTGGGAGATTTGCATTGCATATGTAACATGATCCATGGTGCATGTATGTAGAACAGCCCTCATACTGAAGTCTCTATCTGTGTAGGCAGACCTTGAGATGTGTATTGTGTCATCCATTTCTAATTGTTAGTGGGATCTGTTAGTGTGGTCTGTTAGGTATGTGAGTTTTGCTTACCTACAAGTAGGCCATTCCCATACTGTCCATCCTGGAATCTGTGATTTATGATGGAGTGCCAGAATACGTATGCATCATGCACACTGCTGGGGTATTTTGCCAGCATGTTTATGAATAACCCACGATGGTCAACAATGGCCTGGACATTGATGGAGTGGGTGTGTTTCCTGTTGCGATAAAGATGGGCAGTTGCAGCAGAAGGAACCAGTTGCACATTCATGCAGTCCATAGCACCCAGCACATGTGGAAACCCAGGGATTTAAAAAAAAATCTTGTTTGATCTCTTGCTGCATTTGTTGGGGAAGAGGAGGTGTCAGAAGGATGATGGCTTTCAGGACTGAGGGTTGGAATGAGAAGAATGATGGCTGGGAGATTCCGGCCACTTGGCCTGGAGTTATCTGGAAGGACCCTGAGGTCAGCATGTGGAGCACAGCCATGAGCTTTGTCTGTAGAAGGATGTTGATTACTCTGTCTGCTGGTGTCTAGAGTCTTAGCGCAATCAGGTTTAGCAGCTGTGCAATGGACCCCCTCCTCAGAAGGTGATTATCTCTTCCTCCCTGAGTCCAATTAGTGATGTACGCTGTTGATATATGTGCTTCCTTCTTCTGCGCTGCCATTGGGGGTGGTGAGGGGGTTGCAGGGAAGTGGTGGAGGGGGAGGAAGGTGGTTGCTGCCTTGCAACTTCAAGTTGCAATATGAGAAGATTGATGTCCTTGTTTACCTTTCCAGACTCTTGTATGAGGCTCTTTATGTAGCAGGGCCATGTGTAATAACCTATGAGTGGGTTTCCTAGACGCAGGAATTTTGACAAATTGCATGTTCTGCGTGACATATTACGACAATGTGTAAGTTTAAGAAAACTTGTAAATATCACTGCGTCGGTTTTCCGATGGAAATTATGACAGAACACTTACCATGCGTATATTATGACTGACATGATGCAGCCAATTCAGACGCATTTGAATTACGAAGCACACCTACTGAAAGTGATGCATCTGTCTAGCTGTGTCTCTTTGTAAATTAGAAAAATAAAAGCCAAGGTGCATCACAAAAAGTGACACACCAGCAGGGCAAGCTCCTTGTAAATGAGATGTGGATAGGCCCTGCTGACCAGAGGCTTGGATCCCAACAGGGCTAACCTAGGTGGTTATTCTTCCAGGGTTAATGTAAAACACTGTTAGTTAGTCACAGTCTTCCAAAACGGTGAAAATAGTAATCTGGGGTTATATGCAAGTAGGTATTTATCTTACATTCGTGGGTTCATTATATATTTGGTTGACCTATTTTGGAGTTGCCAACGCAATATCTTTGTACAAAGGAAGAATAGGCCATTTCAGTGCACAAGAAATAGATGCACAGCATGTCAGAATTAGCTCTCATTGCACACAGTTTTCTACTATAGTTCACTGTAGTTTTTCAATGGTCCCAACATTTTCTGAATCATAAAAGTGTGTGTGATTTGACCATTATTTTATTTCTGTTGGTTTGTTTATTTTTTATTATTTTTTTGTTAGTATTACTATTACTTGGGTTTTTGGTGCAGTATGGATCGGCTCGAATGCAGTGTTTTCTAAAGCAACTATAGGATTAGGAGGAACATCCTATGATTACAACAATGTAGGGTGCGGCGTTCAGTTCAGATTATACTACAGAAAACAGGATTTTACGTCGAAGGTCATTGGGTGCTGGAAACACTCAAATTAAATTGCATTGTTTTCAGTTTTAAGGGAGAGTACGTCATTTGCCAATATATACACTATTTTTCATCAAGTGTTGACGCACGTATTGTAAAGCAACTCACCTGGTTTCAAGGTCAAGTACAAGTAACCGCCACGTTAGTGAGCAGTTGTCTTGTAAAATCATCTACTCCATTCTAAGTGTTCTGAATTTAATTTGCAACATTTCGTTCCCTATTTTCTAGGACATGAATAGCGTTTGCAAAAAACACAATAATGAGAAAAACAACGTGTTTAACCTCGGACGGTCTGCTGCTAACGAGCACAGCATGTCACTGTGCCAAAGCATTGCTGTATAGGACTTAAAACGAAGACGGAATCAGCATTAATATGATTCCTCCTGCCAAGCGACAGATTGTCCCAGTTATTCCAACGTTGAGCTCACAATTACTCAGTACATAACAAGCATGGGAAACTTCAGCGCTCTGTCAAAAATGTGGAGCTGTGCGTTTGCAGTAAACAACTACTTAATGTAATTTAAAAAGAAAGACGCGTTTCTTTTTAGATTTGACACCATTAGATATAATAAACTATGCATTCTAACCATAGAGGGCCATGATTTTCAGGTTGATTATTATTGCTGTGCAAACGTTTTAAAACTGAAATGTGCGTTTCTTCAAAAACGTATGTCTTTTTTTCAAAGTACCGAATTGAATCCTAGGCTGCAGAAAACACGAGCTGTTAACTTGTTGTCAAACCACTCTATGCTTAGTTAAAGCATCACAGATGTTTTATCATAAATCTGTGTTTTTCCTGTGCTGACTTCATCGTGGACATTTAGTTTGTATTTATTCCCCAAACTAAACCGAATCTCCTGAATTTTCACTGATAATCATGTAGGTTTTACTTAAGGCCGACATTAAATGCTAGGGAGGACATTTTACAGTTGGTATTGTCTTGAGATTCCATTTAAATTGGGGTCCGGGAGGCTACGAGTTACAGCATATCTGATAATTGGTTTTATTATAAAGGACTGTCAAGCCAGGTTTTCCAAGTACAAAACAAACTGCTTAAAACTAGGGTTTCTGCAAAAGCTGCAAACTGGCTGCTTCAGCAGCAGAAAATCCACTTCTAATTGTGTAAAGCGAATCCAATTATGCCTGCATCATACAGATGCCAAACCTGACACTGGGTATTTTTATAAGAACAATGCAATGCAGAAAGAAGCTTTTCAAAATGGTATTCTGCATAATAAGATGTGCAATTCCTTTTGAAATGAAATATGAATTGCGCCTTCGTTCTCATACTGGCTCTCGACATTTTCCTCTCCCTCATCTATTTTGCAAGCATTTGTTCTTTCATTATAAAGTTTCTGAGCGGGCTTGCATTTCAGAAACGAGGTGTATGATGAGAACGTCATTTCGTCCCTTTATTGGGATGTCTTGTCTGGGTCTGCAGCTAAAAAGTTGTCCTCTCAGAATGAAAAAAGGAGATATGGGTCTAAGTTATCTATCACAAGTATGAATACCCATCTTGCACAGCGTCATGCAGCAATGATGTATCTAAAAGCGGGATAAGTGACGGACAATGGAGTCTAGCACATAGTTGACAATGAGATTTTAGACATGGGCGAACGGCCGTGCACTCTGATAAAATCATTGAAGAAGGATAAGCAAGTGCACGCATAATAGGCTTTTTCCAACCAAGCCTACAAGAAAGACACTTCTTTGGCAACTTTAGAATGCTGTAGTATATTGCACCAGTACCACTTTTTCAACAGGAGCGGTGTGGTTCTTATAAAGACCTGGGCAGAGACACCAACTTTACCCAGATTTGATCCAGGCCCGCCTTCCCACCCTTGATAGCAGAATTAACCCTTATTGCAGTCTTGCTACTGAAAGCTGCATTCAATACTATATGGCGTGAGCTTCGCCCCAGCTCCTTGCACGATTGTATGGCTTTCTTATCAATCGCCCTATATTGAGGAACTTTCTTCTTTTTTCATGTTTGTTCTGCTTGTGGAGCGTTTCTTCTTCACCCTCACCTTTAATTGGCTGACTTGCATCCTTCCACTTCAGACAGATTTGGTTTTCTTGTTTTTTTTTCTTCTTTTATTTCCATGTGAGCGCATGTTTTATTACCTCCCCTCCTCCTCCAATGTCGAGACTTAGATTGCACTTGTGTGTGTTTTCCAGACCTCCCCCACCTGACTCTCCCCTTTCTTCCTCCAAGGACATATGTTAGAGAGGTACTTGAACCCCCTGCAGTGTACCATCTACTCAAACCTACCCTTCCCATGTGTTTGTTCTCAACCTTCTTTTGAGTAGTGAAGTCATAGATGTGCTTATCTCATGCACAGCATTTCAAGCACTGGCAGACAGGTTGGGGAGCAGGGGGATAGTGATGTCATGGATGTTATTCTGTACCACTTGAATGTGCCCCTCCTTGAGGCTGGAGATGCATTTAACTCCTCCTCAGTGCACCAGGTAGCGTCTGGTAGGATTGGTGATTCTCTGGTTGTGGTAGTGCAGCACTTTATTGTGCCTCATGGTGCACTCTTTTACCACTCAATATTCTCTCCTCCACCATACTACCACCACCTTTTTACTGCTCCAGACTGGCTGCAGCTATTGTCTTTTCCAGAGCTGGATGAATCAAAATGCACTGTGACTGGCAAAAAACATAGCAGCGATGGGACATCTTAAATGTTTAATTTCCATACTTTGAAGATGACCGCAAAGTGGCATGACACAACCTGGAGGCCATCTTGAAAGTATAGAGAATAATGTTTCATTTTTTCAAGACAACCATCATGTTGCATGGGGCAATGCGGCGCAACATAGAGATCATCTTTAAAGTATGACACACAACACAAGATTGGCTTTCTTCCAGCAGAGGCTGGGAGTGCACTATTTGGTTAGCAGCAACCCCGAATTCACCCTCACAATGTAGCTCTTAAATGAGCAGGTGTTAAGCCGAACTTACAGAGCTAAGGCTGATGTAAAGGTGATGTCTTTGTGACTCTTTGAAGCACAAACAGAATGACACAAGTCCCAATACCGCTACATTCAGTGGAACCTTTGTGTTCTCTAGTGTTATATTCTATAGAGTGTTGAGGTTCCCTTCAGCATTTATATAATGTCAGATATTGCCTCATCTGTACTGGGCATGTGTTGTACAGTCAAAGGAATCCTCAATAGTCCTTTATTGCCGCGGGACACAATAAAATCCTCAGAAAGACATCCTCTGCAATGTCCAGCCCCATGGAACTGGGGAATCATTGGAATTCCCCATTCCAGCATTACAATTTCCTATTAAAGCTGTTAAAGTAAGGCAGGGACGAAGGGGTAAATCCATCTGGTTGTGGACCACTAGAACCATGTTTCACATGGGCAGCCAAGCATTTTCATGGTAATTAATGCACAGTTACACTGATGTCTGCCTAACCCACTTTGATTTAGGCCAGGGTGGTGGAAGTACCGCTGCTCCAATCTATGTAATATCCTTGAGCTGTGAACCTTTCATTAATCATCACTTTTCATAAGTGTGACACAGAATGGTATCAAACATAACATAAAAAGTATTTCCAAGTTCAATGAGTCTCACTTTGCTACTGGGTGCCTATTGTCTAGCCAGTTTTCTTTTTACACCAATCCTCCTTGTCAGGCCATTCCAATGTCTTTTACTTAAAATACAAACATTAGCAAAGCCAACAGGTCCGACTCATTTGTTTACTTGCATGGCAGTCTTAGGCCCATATTTATAGGAAAATTACGGCGTGCGGTGCTGCGCCAAAATTGGCAAAGCTGCGCTCTGTCATTTTCACAATGCACGGATGCGCCACATTAAATTGAATACGGTGCACCCCTGTGTTGTCACCTGTGCTGGTGCTAAATTTAGCTGCCACCGCCAACACAAGCTTCCTTGCACCATCGTGCAGGGATGTCTGCGTTCAGGGGTGTGATTGTTTATGTGCCAGAAGGTGTCCCTTCCTGCACATAAACAATCACTAATGGCAATTAGGCACTTCTTTGTGTGCTGCAAAATGCAGAACACACAGAAGTGCCAAAGCCTCATATTGAAATGATTGCTATTGTGCAGGAAGGAACAACTTCCTGCACATAAAACAATAATTTCTGGCATTTTGCTCTTTCTATGCATAGATAAAGCAAAAAATGAGGAGGAATAAAAGTATTCCTCCTCGTTGCACCTTGCTAACGCCACCCCTGGAGTGGCGGTATTTTTTGGCGTTGCCTCAGGTTTACGAAATCTCAGGAATCTGAGGCAGAATCAAAATGCAATGGGTGCTGCTGTTGCACGCCTGCAGCAACAACATTGCACACCTCCCTGATGCAGAAAACTGCATAAGAGGGGCCCATATTTACAAGGAGGAGTAACACCACAAAAAGTGGCACTACACCTTCTTGTAAATATGGAGCAGAGGTTAGCGCCACTGAAGCATCACATTTAGAGATGCCCCAGTGGCAATAGGGGCTCTTAAATGTGCCCCTTACTGTCTGTGGCAATACAAAAATTAGCACAAACCCTGAGCAATGGTTCTCTAAAAGGAAATCAGGTCTCAGTGGCTTGGTGAAGCACTGTGGTTAAGAGAAATGTTTGTGTGCTCAGGACATGAAACTGGTTCAAACGATGCATCTTGTAGCACAAAATCCAGCCATTTGATTAAACTAAGAAAGGTTAATTGATAGCACCAACCACGGTGGCCTGCTGCAAAGCTGTCTAGTTCCTGCACAGAACAGTGTGTCACTCTGCTCTCTTTTGCATTCACTTACTACTTGATTCAGTCCACTATCCCTACCTATCTGTTTTAGCAGACCACATTACAGCTTCTAGAGCCCACTTAAGCGAATATCAGTTCAGATGTCACAGCGGCCAGCACTGCTAAATCTTTCATAAATAAGTGGCACAAATGCAGCTAGTGGTTGCTCAGCAGAGCTCAGGGCAAGAGCTGCATTTCAGAGAAGACTGTAGATTTCACGTATATGCGCCCTAAGCTGCTGATACACTCAAGGAAGGAGATGGATCCACCTTTCAGACTGCCAAATTTTGAATAATTAAGGAGATATCAATCTGTTGCAGTCTTCCCCATCATTTCCAGGTCAGAGACATCTGGTGCTTATCTGTGAATATGATTGTGCCATGTTATGCAAAGGAAAGGGGAAAGCAAATTCTCAGTCTTTACTAGCCACATGAAAGTATTTCTGTAAAAGAAGATAGCACACTCTGGCATAATACTATTTGGAGAGTTGTAAAGGTATGGCCTTCAACTCTCTTGTATTGTAAGCAGCTGCTGAAGTCATATTGGTGAAGTGAACATGTATTCTGGGGCTCAAACGTAGCAGCAATGATCATGTCCCAGTCAAAGGGAAATATTTATTTTGACCATCTTTAGAAAGTGAGCATTCCCAAAAAATAACATATGCCAGGATCACCAAGCATCTCACTAGAAGACTAGGAACCACCCAGAACTTGACAACAAGAAACATCCTCAATATCCTCAACGTTTCACACATAACTCACATCACACCATACCTTAGTAAACTACACTGTCCATTACTTCTAGTATCAGGTTTATACTTCCAGTTAGGGGAGGGTGGGGAGGTTCCTACACAGTGTGAGAAAGTAGCATGGTTACTCCCACTTTTGGCCTGTTTGTGAGTGTGTGTCAGTGTGCTTTTATTGTGTTCCTGGGATCCTGTTAGCCATAACCCCAGTGCTCATAGTGAAAACCCTATATTTCAGTGTGTTTTGCCTGTCTCACTGGGATCCTGCTAGCCAGGGCCCCAGTGCTCATAGTTTGTGGCCTAATGTGTGTGTTGTCAGTAGTTCTTAACTGTGTCACTGAGGCTCTGCTAACCAGAACCTAGGCTTACGCTCTCTCCACTTTTAAATTTGTCACTATGGGCTAGTGACTTCATTTACCAATTTCAATGGGCACACTGGACCCCCCTTACAAGTCCCTAGTATATGGTACCTAGGTACCCAGGGCATTGGGGTTCCAGGAGATCCTTATGGGCTGCAGCATTTCTTTTGCCACCCATAAGAAGCTCAGACAAACCCTTTCGCAGGACTGCCACAGCAGCCTGACTGAAATAGTGCACACACTATTTCACAGCCATTTTCACTGGACTTAAGTAACTTAGAAGTCTCCTATATGTCTAACCTTCATTTACTGAAGGTTAAATGCAAAGTTATTAAGTGTCAGGGCATCCTTGCATTAGCAAAGGTGCCCCCATGCAGTCCAGGGCAAATTGCCCGGACTTTGTGAGTGCGAGAACTCCATTATATGTGTGCACTACATATAGGTCAATACCTATATGTAACTGCACAATGGTAACCCCGAATATGGCCATGTAAGGTTTCTAAGATCATCGAATTGTCCCCCCATTCCAAATCTGGTATTGGGGAGCCAGTTCCATGCATCCTGGGTACCCCACCATGGACCTCCAGTAAGGCCAAACCAGCTCCCTGAGGCTTGAACTGCAGCTACAGCTGCTGCCACCTTACAGACAGTGTTCTGCCCTCCCCTTCGACACAGACTGTCCTAAGGTCCTGCTGTCCAAATTTTAAGGTTGTAAGGGCTTGCTTTCCTCAATTGCGACAGTACCCCTGTGCTCAGCTTCATCTTCACCTCCTGAGGCATCTGTGCACTATTTGTAAGAATCCTTCGTGCATAGCCTGGCCTAGGTCCCCAGCACTCCATCCTGCAACGCTCAACTCGCTGAGTTGTCCTACAGTGGCGTGGGACTTTCTTTTGTAGTACTGCACCAACTACAATTTGCACCTTCTTTGTCCCAATGTCCTAGGACCTCCGTGGGTGTTGCCTGGTCATCTGTGGGTTCCCTCCAGTGCTGAGAGCCCCATCTGCCTCCTCAGTCGGATTTGAGGCCCCCAGGTCCCTCCTGAGTCCAGACAGTGCCACTTTGATGCAAAACACAACTATGCTTGAACCAAGGCTTGTTTTATTAATCCAGCACTGAAACTTGCCTGCATCGAACATCTCTTTGTGAGGCATTCATTGTATCATGCAGGAACCGGCATCCAACTTCCTTTTGTGCATTTCTGCAGGCTTCGTCCAACCAGAGACTCTTTTTTTGCACCCTCTTCTAGCTGGCAGGGGTTCCTGTCCTTCCTGGAACTTCTTCTGACTTCTGGACTTGGTCTCCTCTCTTTGCGGGTCTTCAGGTCCAGAAATCCATCAGTTGTTGTTTGCAGTCTTGTTTGGTTCTTGCAATAACTGTAATTACGACTTGTAGGTTGTCCTAATGATATTTGCAGTACTTTACTCCTACTTTCCCGGGCTCTGGGGTGGGGTATTTTACTCCTCTTTGTGTTTTTTTTTCACTCTCCCAGCGATTCTCTACACACTACACTTGGCTAGGAGGAAATTTGAGATTTGCATTCCACTTTCTTAGTATATGGTTTGTGTTGCCCCTATTTTCTCCCATTGCATTCTATAGCATTTCCTATTGTTTGCACTATCCTATGTCTAATTACTTACCTTATTGTGGTGTTTAGTGTATATATTGTGTATAATACTTACCTCCAGAACGAGTGTTGCCTCTAAGATATTTTTGGCCTTGTCTCACCCAAATAAACTACCTTTATTTTTGGTAACGCTGAGTATTGTCTTTACTTGTGTATAGGTACTGTGTAACTATAAGTGGTATTGCAGGAGCTTTGCATGTCACCTAGTTCAGCCTAAGCGGCTCTTCTATAGCTACCTCTATCAGCCTGAGCTGCTAGAACACTACTACATTTAACTAATAAGGGATAACTGGACCTGGTATGAGGTGTAAGTACCCAAGGTACCCACTACAAACCAGGCCAGCCTCCTACACACAGGGAAACCAGAACTGCACCTTGAGGGTGTTGGATTTTTATTGTGTGTTGTGCCTTACTTAATGTATTGGTGTTTTAAATGCTTTACATGCCTGTCTCCTAAGCTAAGCCTGCCTGCTCGTTGTAGCTACCAAGGGATGAGCAAGCGATTAGCTTACTGAGGCCTTGAATGAACCTTAAATTGTGATTGCGGCCCTATTACTAGTGGTGGGTACCTACTAACCACTACTAATAAACCACCTTCCAACACAAAACATTTCTTCAAATAGATGTTCTCTATGCTTGTTTCCAAAGGGATTGAAGAAATTGTTGCATTGTCCTAGTTTATTTGATTTCGCACAGTGCCTTATAGCAGGCAGTTTTGTGTGTGAATGCTGTGTAAATTCCCCCAATGCCAAAGCCACATGGCAGTTGTTGATTGCTTCTAGACAGTGAGCACTCACACCATAGTATTAATCTGTTCACTTGCCTGCGTTTAGGCATCACTATTAAATGGCTTACACCAAACTGGGGAACACCGCACCAATAAAAGGGGAGGGACATGGTGGGAAGGAGAACAAGGATTTGAAAGTCCCTTTAATACCATATGATTTAATCTGCGTAATGGCTACATGTTTAAGAAAAGTGAAATGAATATAAAGATGTGTGTAATCTAATTGGCTAACCCCTGTGATTAGTGGATATGGGTGTTGGCTGTGTAAAGACTGTGCTCATCTTTGCCTGCACTAGCTTTCTGCTACCCCTAATTTCCACAAGCAACCTTTGGTTGCTGTAACCAGATAAAGGGGAAAAGATTTATTTTTGGTTCAGCGACCAAAGTTGTATACTAAGTTGTACAAGGGGGACAAAGACGTGCAGAGGCATATTTTTTAAAATATGGCCTGTTTTTGCTCACTATCCCCGCATTTCTGCTAGAGTCGTACATAACTTTTTTATTACTGTGCAGAAGTGTGTGAGCACTGTCTGTTATAGCATGTGTACTGAAAGCATACCATTCCAGTACCAGGTCGTATACCTACACAAATTCTGAAACATTCCACAGGTTGTATACAGGTTGTATGCGTGTTGTATGGTGAATCAAGCATGCACCCTGTAGAATGTCTGAAGAAATATAAATTATTCTCTTTGTTAGGGTCTGTTTCAAGGATATGTTGTTTGTGATACAAAAAAAAACAGACTGGCTATCTTTATTTTGAGACTGGGCTTTATGCAAACAACTATGGGTGCTTGCTCTGATCTGCACAAGTTACACTCAAATAATGCTCCTTTGAGGCAAAGGGGTGCAACTTGGTGTACGCAATATTTGACTCTGAAAGGAGCACCTGCAAAAAATACATTTTGCACTGGAAAGTAAATGCCCTTGAAGGAGCTCCTGCCAGTTTGCTTTACTTCGTGTGACTTTGCTCTGACACAAACCCAGAGTGAAATCTCGATCAAGGTATTTCCCCTTTCATTTGACAAGCAACTTTGAGAATGCACATCTGACATTCACACTGACAAGGTTATGATTGTTGGGCACTATTCAACACAGGAAAAAGAGTTATTGCACTGTGAGACTAAGGGAAAGAAAGGCAGAGTCATTTTATTGAAACTGTCCTACTGCTGCTTTCATCCACTGCACTGGCAAACAAACTGGCTGCCTAGTGCGAAGAACAACCTTTGCACCATGATGCAGAAATGTGTGTTTGATATCTACCAAAGTATCTGTCCTAGAAGCATAACCTTCCAGTACCGAATCCTATGCCTAGGCTAATTCTGAAACATTTCCACCAATTATGATCATGCTGTGCAGTGCAGCACACATGCAATGTGTGAGTAATTTGGACAAATAATAACATTTCTCTTAACTATTATCTATTTCAAAGAGGTGTAATTTGTTGATGCAAATCCTGGTCCTGAATGTCTTACTAGATCAGGCTTTGTATAAAAATCTGTGGGTGCTTTCAGTACTTTGCACATTTCACACTCATGCAATGCCCGCTTAAAGCAGAGTGACAACTTGCAGTGTAACTGTTATTTGTGCAGAAAAGGGGACATATTTGTGATACAAAATACCTTTTTCAATGGAAAATAAATATCTTTACAAAGGTTTTTACCATTTTGCATGACGTTTCATGACTTTTCCCATGTGCAAGGACTTAGTACCTTTGGCCAAGCTATTTCACCTCTCACTTAGCACAAACGTTTTGGGCGGCTGGTCTGACATTGAATGTGAGTGTGTTTGTTGGAAATAGAGTCTCTAGTTGACAGTGGTTTGCACCCTGTCCAAGTAGGGACCCTCACTAAGGGAGACACACACTTAGGATAACCCTTGCTTACCCCTTTGGTAACTTCGCTCAAGCAGTCAGACTTCTCTTAGAGGCAATGTATAAAGTTTTTGTAAAGACACACACAACAACACAATAAGAACACAGCAAAAGTTAAGAAAAAATAGCCAAATTTATCTGAGTAAAACAAGACCAAAACAACAAAAATCCAACACAAACAAGTAAAGATACAAATTTTCAAAGATTTAGGTGGTCATTATGAACATGGCAGGAAACACCGCACCACTGGCGGTAACTACCGCTAACAGGCTGGCATTCCAGACCGCCAAATAATGAAGCCAATGAGAAACAAATAGCGGGCCATCCACCCACCCTCATTTTTGCCCTACCCTCCCACCAAATTATGAAACACCACACTGCCATCAGTTCGGGGCGGGAACCACTGCCACGCAAAGCGTGGCTGAAATGACCCATATAAAAGGAAACAGTCACCGGAGGCACACAGAACCCGGCGATGCAGACATGGAACGAGAGTTGGAAATAGTCCTAGTGCTTCTCCTTGCCATATTTCTCCAGGACTGTGACCGACGACAAAGACAACTATGGTAAGTACCTCAGCCTAGTACACATGAGAAGGAAGGGAACAGTTACACACCCACCCACACCGCAACTCACTCCCAACCCCTCCCACCATCCCTAGCCATACATACCATGACAAGATGTACTTACCAGACACAAGTCAACAAATACCTGCACCAATGCACACACTTGTGCACACCACACCCCCACAGTGAAATGCTGCACAGCATCTCTATATTGTGCCAACAGCTCTGATGGGCACTAAAATTTAATTTTAACAAAGAAATATGAACATTCAAACAAGGCCATTGCCCAGTCCATTTCAAAGTCCTGGGAGGGCACATTTAGCCCACACTTGACCCCTACGATGGTAAAGGAAACTCCACTGAGAAGGGGCATCAATGGGACAGCCAGGCACCTTAGGGAAGAGGGGCAGAGGCTAGCGGGGGTGGGGACTCAGGTCTTGAAGGGGGGGGTCTTGGGCTTAGGTTTAGGAGGTGGAGGTAGAGAGGGTTTGGACTTGCCCTTGGAAGAGGTCGGAGTGGGCCTGGACCAGGGGGTGGCAAAGGGACCTGGGGCAACACAGGGCTTATTCCTCCCTGGGGACGGGGCACTGGAATGGGAAGGGCAGACTGGGGCGAACTGAGACGAGGAAGGAGTGGACTCGGCTAGGGCATGGGAACATTTAGGGACAGGACGGGGTGGCCCAGTGGGTTTAAACTGGTCAGCACGGGAGACGTAAAGCTTCTTAGGTGCAGTTGGAGGCGATTTGGAGCCAGGTCTGGGAGTGGAGGTTGAGGGAGTGGTGGTATGAGGTGTAGGTGTGCTGGACATGGATGAAGGAGCCTGTTGAGTATGTTTATGTATGGTGGATGTGTGTGGTGTGGATGAGTGTGAGCTTTTGAGTGTTTTGGGAGGAGATGGGGTGGACACAGTGGGAGAAGACAGGCTGCCAGTGTATATGGATGTTGTGTGGGTGTCTGCAGGTCTGGTGAGTGTGCTGCAAGTGTATGTGATTGTGGTAGAGGTGAGTGCAGGTGTGGTGTCTGGGGTGCATGACTGGATGTCAGCAGTTGTGGTGACTGCAAGAATGGGGGCAGCAGCAGTGACTGAGGGTGCAGTGAATGTGGGTGTGCATGGTGAGGTGACAGACAGGGAGGCGGGAGGCTGACACAGTGGGGGAGGTGGGTGTTGTTGTTTATGCTTTGGAATGTTGGGTGTGTGGCTATCTGTGGTAGGAAGTGTGGTGCTTGTGTTTCTCTGTGTGCTTCTTGTGTGTTGATCTGTGTGCATGGCTGTCTGTACGTGTGCTTGTGATTGGTAAAGGGATTGGGGTGCTGGAATGGGTAGAGGTGGTGGGAGGGGGGACAGAAAGACCAAGGACAATGGCTGCTGTCAAAGAGGAGGCCAGAGCCTGAAAAGATCTCTGTAGGCCACACATTGCACTGTGAATGCCTTCCAGGAATGCATTGCATTGCTGCATCTGGGATGCTAGCCCCTGGATGGCATTCACAATGTTCATCTGCCCTACAGAGATGGTCCTCAGGAGGTCAATAGCCTCCTCTGTGAGGGCAGCAGGGCTGACTGGGGCAGGTGATGAGGTGCCTGGGGCGAAGGAGACACCCACCCTCCTATTTGAGCAGGCATGGGCAACTCCGTGGGGAGCAACTGGGAGGGTGGTGATGGCATGGGGATGGCGGAAGATGACAAAGAATGGGTGGGCCCAGTAGGGTCCACCACCACCAAGCAGCTGCCATCGGAGGAGGTAGTGGAGTCACTACCTCCAGTGGTAGTTGCCTCTCCCATGCTACTCCCCTCGCCCTCCAATCCACTGGTCCCCTTGGCGTCGGTCGACTCTGCCTCCTGGGAACCATGGGCTGCTGCATCCCCACTCACCAGTGCCTCTGCTCCCTCACCAGATGATGCCAATGTACACAAGAGTACAGGGGTGGGGGAAAAAAACAAGAAAGAAGTATGTCATATTGGGACACATACACTAACGCCAAGCTCATGAACAAACCTTAGCAGACATAACACATGTTATGAATGTGCCACTGACTGGTAGGCATGAGCCCACAATACACCACATTCCCATCCTGAACCACTACTTTGTGAAGTGTACCAATGAGAGACGATAGCAAGCCAACACATCTACAAGTTCATGAGGCTACATTGAATATAATGGTACAAACAGGGGACCCCTTACAGGCCTACAGGCCCTGCCAAAACTAGCTATGACGCTATCCCACAGACATGGAAGGGGGCAGGACTGCAGGGACACAACTGTCTATATACATGGCACTACTATTCATGCACCCCTTAGCATCTAACTACACTCATCATAGTGGCATCACAACAGTGTTGGCACTCACCCCCTTGTGGGTGCTGTGCTGCCTTCAAACGTCCATCCAAATCCCGATAGGCCACCACCAGAATGCAGGCCTTTCGGGGAGTCAGGGTCCGATGGGCACCCTTCCCTCATTGGGAGGCCTTCCCCAGCTAGGCCTCTCCGCTGTTCCTGACCCAGCGTCTCAGGTCCGCTTCCTACAGTGGGTTCTCCATCGGTTGTAGACCCCCAGGGTCCACATTTCCTTGGCGATGGCTTGCCACAGTCCCCTCTTCTGATGGACGCTGACCTTCATGGGACACACAGAGTAAAGAAACAGATGTCAGTGTGGGTGCCCCATACACAAATGCCATTCTCGTTCAAAATGACATGGCCCATGGTGACATATATATGGACAATTTTCAAGCCAAAATCTGCCAGACACACTATGGATTAGCATGCACACAGTGAACAAAAATGCATACAGGCATCTGCCACATTCACACACATCTAAGGAGGACATTTAGCAACTCACCTGCTCCTCTGGTCGCCAATACAACTTTGCATACAGTAGTAGGACCCACCAGCTTCTCAAGTTCCTCCATGGTGAAAGCCAGGGCCCGTTCTCCAGTCACATGTGCCATCTCAGGGACCAGAGTCAGGATAAAGCAGCACATGCAGTGGAGTTCTTCCCTTCTTGGAATGCAGCAGTCAAGTATCAAAGGTCTGTCAAAATGGCAGTAGATACCTCAGTGGTGTGCACCGTCACCGCCGGTGGCGATCATGATTGGCCCAGGTTCCCCATTGACAACCATGTAATCCAGTGATCAGGTGCACAGTGGTGAACACCACCAACCGCCATGACGACTAGCGCCAGCGGAATGAAGTCACTTCTACACTACAACTACCTGGATGACAGGAGGCTGCCATTCGCTTCCACCACGTCTCCAAAGCCTGGCTGGGGGCCTCACCCATGGCCCCATTCTCTCTCCTCTTCGTCGAGTACTGACCTGAGTACTGTTCCCCCACATATGCTCATGGTTGGAAGTGTGTCTACACTGTGATGCCATTATGACTGAGACACAGCACCACACATTAGCCTGACGGACTACCTCATTCTTTGCTTGTGTATGTGTTACATATATGTTGCATTGTAGAAATGTATTTTGACACCATGTGATGCAAGTGTATGTCCAAACTCAAAATGTGTCCCTTCATCACCCATAGGTACAGACCCATATGGTGAGAGAGAGCCCCATCTTTTTACAGACCCTAGTAGATCTGGTGACCATGGACGCACGTCACATCATCATAACTTACCGACTTAATCAAGCTAAAATCTTTGACCTCTGTGCAATAATTTATCCTGTTTTGAAGCCGGGCAAAAGAAATTACCATGTTATACCGACAACTGTGCAGGTGCTATCTGTGCTCCATTTTTTGCCCACAGGCTGATTTCAAGTGACAGCAGGCATGGCTGCTGGTGTATCTCAGCCAATGTTCAGCCACATCCTGTCCAGTTTCTTGGATGCCATTTTCAACACTTGCAAAGTTATGTCCAGTTTCCCCAAAGGGCTGATCTCACTGCCATCAAATCAGGATACTATGCCCCCATGTGATAGGTGCCATTGATGGAACCCACATACCCCTCATACCCCCAAGAGTATATGCACAGGTGTATCAGAATCGTAAAAACTAGCACTCCATGAATGTCCAATGGGCATTTACTGCTGATCAGTAAATTTCACATGTCAGTGCAAGGTTCCCGGGATCAGTCTATGATTCATTTGTCCTGATGTCATGGTGAGGAGGACGAGAATCCTGTCAGGTATGAGGAGAGGAATGAGGAGACATGAGCGCATTTTCAGAGTGTTCATTACTCTCTTTAATCAGACAGAGGAGTAAATATTTGATAAGTATAGGCTGAACTCTGCCATGATACTGGACCTAAGAACAGACTTACAACTGCACCTCTTAGCCTCAGGAAGCTACCAGGAGGTCATAGCAGCAGTTGGAGGTGTGGCTCAAAGTGCACGCTCATGCTTCTTCAACGCATTTCACAATGCAATGTTATCAAAAATTAATCTGCTCCTCAATTTTCGCAACACCCCGCAGCTAACTAAATTAAATTTCAACCAGGCAGCCCAATTCCCACATGGCTGCATTGATGTGACATATGTAGCAATCTGTCCACCATCTGAAACTGAGTACATATCCAGGAATAGAAAAAATAGCCATTCCATTAACCTACGGGTCACATGCAATGCCTCCAATATCATTATTGATTTAGTGGCCAGATATCCTGGTAGCACACATGATTTGTACATATTTAAACATAGTGGAATGTACACAGGCTTCTTGCTGGAGAGTTTGGAGAAGGATACCTACCTGGTAATGTAGCAGAGAACAATGCCGCGTATTGTGTAAGTGATGTCACAGAAAAAAATAACTAATTTTACACTCCTGTCGCTGTAGGAGATAGTACATGTACAGTGAGGTCCTTCATCCCAACACCATACCTCAATCCAGCCACGCCGAGTGAATGGGGATACAATGCAGCACATAGGAGGACATGAAGTATGATTGAGAGGACCTTTGGACTGCTGAAGGGTCGCTTCCAGTGCTTGCATAAAAGTGGGGGAGCACTATAATACAGTCCAGAAACCACCTGTACGATTGTGACCACATGTGCTATGTTGCATATCATCACCACAAGAAGAGGCATACCAGTGGAACCTACAGACACAGAATCGGATGAGGATGACAACCCCTTGCCACCCCTTCACCCAACAGACCGAACCAGAGCAGCAGACGGCAGGCAGAGGCGCAAATATGTCTGATGTAAGTAATGACAACACCACCTCTTGTTCATTTTTTTGCAACACATATCACATTTAGGCCCTCATTACAACCCTGGTAGTCGGTGTTAAAGCGGCGGTAATACCGCCAACAGGCCGGCGGTAAAAAAAATGGAATCACGACCATGGCGGAAACCGTCAACACATACAGGCACTATAACACTCCACTGCAGTGGAAACAAACACCGCGGTGGTAACCGCCAACAGACAGGCGGAACACAATGTACCGCCCACTGTATTATAACAGGCCTATCCATCACCTTTTCTGGGGCGGTACCAATGCCATCAAAAGCACGGCGGAAAGAAGGACTTGGAAAGGAAACGACTCACCTCTCGACACCCAACGAGGAACCACAGGTCCTGCCCATGTTGGTTTACCTCCTCTTCTACCAGGAGCAGAAAAGACGCTGACGACGACCACAGTGAGTACTGCACCTTGCACACAGGGGAGGGGGGGAGGAAAGAGAGAGTGACACACACACACGTGACACACAACACCCCCACCCCTACCCACACCCACAACAACATACACAGAAATACATGCAGCAACATTACATTTACACCCCGTCACCCCCTGGAAGAACGCAAGGACAAAATGAAATGATTGTAACGAGTGTAATCATTGAATGATCAGATAGGACAAGATAAATGTAAATCATCAGTAAATATGTACAGCAACTACACAAGTCCGGATAGTATTGCAATCATTGTCCGTGGACCAGTGGTCCCAAAATGCATGGGCGAAGCCCACACATGATACCTGACTTGAAACGGAGAGAACACTGCTGGGGCATCAGATTGAAAATAAACAGGCACCTCAGGGGGAAGGGGGCACCTCAGCCGGATGAACGGACGACGCCACTGCTCCATGAGGGGGCTCCATGCCCACAGTTTGGTCCTGGGGAGTGCAAGCTACAGTCTCTCAAATCTCACAAGTGGGTGGTGTGCCACTGCTTTATCCTGGGAAGTGCAAAGTCACAGTCTCTCAAGTCTCACATGGGTGGGTTGCCCACTGCTTGCTCCTGGGGAGTGCAAAGCCACAGTCTCTCAAGTCTCTCAAGTGGGTGGATTGCCAACTGTTTGGTCCTGGGGACTGCAAAGCCACAGTCTCTCAAATCTCACAAGTGGGTGGTGTGCCAACTGCTTTATCCTGGGGAGTGCAAAGCCACAGTCTATCAAGTCTCTCAAGTGGGTGGGTTGCCCACTGTTTGGTCCTGGGGAGTGCAAAGCCACAGTCTCTCAAGTGGATGTTTTTCTCCACTGGTTCTGGAGGGGGCATTGTGCCCAGAGTGCTTCATCCTGCCAAGCAGGGGCTGAGTGGATGCTTTTCTCCACTGGTTCTGGAGGGGGAATTGTGCCCAGAGTGCTTCATCCTGCCAAGGACTGGTGTTGTGGATGCTTTTCTCCACTGGTTCTGGAGGGGGCATTGTGCCCAGAGTGCTTCACATTCAGTGTGGCAGGTCCCATTCCCTCAACTGGGTGTGTGTACCACAGGATTGCCTGGGAACAGGTAGCATGATACTCCATGGAGGCAGAGACACACTCCACCCTGCTGCGACTTTGCCTGCCACCTGCTGATACAAACAGTGCTGGGTGTTCGGCCTCATTTACGCTGTGCAGGGTCCAGGACGTCTCCTGCAGCCTCAGACAGCTGCCCACTGGGGATGTTAGCCATGTCAGCTGTGGTGGCACTGTCTCAGCACGTCATGGGCTGGTGGCCGTGGTTGTGGCGGTGTCTGTGGCAGAGATGCTGCCGGTGGTGATTGTGTCAGCACCTGTGGAAGGAGACAGCAGGACGTCTCCAGCAGCCTCGGATGGCTGCCCACTGGGAATGATGCTGGGGACTGTTGCAGAGGCAGCAGACGTGCAAGTGGCGGTGCAGGTGCCGGTGTCCACCGCCGTACAGGTTGCTGTTCTCATTGCCAGAAGGGGTGACTCTGGTCACTCAGCCAGAGGGTCCTTGCCCTGTCCTGACTTCCCCTTTGCCTTGTGTCCCTTCCTCACCTTGGATGTCGCTGCTGGTCCCTTGGCACTGTCCCCTTTTGCCTTGGAGGAGCCCTTGCTGGGTGGTTGGTGCGGCTTTTCCCTACAGCATGGGGGCACCTTCTTCACTTTGGCAGGTGGCGGAATGGGCTGATCCCTGGCCTCGCTAGGTGGCACACTGGCAGACCTGATGAGTGCCAGCCGTGATGTGACCGGACTTGCTGAGACCACAGTCCTGGAGAATTTGTTGGCTGAGGTGCTGGGCTGGGACCTGGACAACCTGTCCCTAGGGGAAGGACAGGGGGGAGGTGTAGGGAAGAGGTCAATGTTAGCCAGGAAGAGTTTCTTAAACACACTGGGATGGGAAGATGGAGGGGGTTTGGAGGAAGAGGCATTGGTTGTAGGAGGTGTACGTCTGCTGAATTTGGGTGAAGTGCATGGGCCGGAGGCTGTTGTGAGGTGGATGGCTTTTGGGTGGGTGTGTACCTGCATTTGTGTAGTTTGGGAGGAGGGCTCACAGACACACTGGGAGGGGATACAGGGGACGTGTGTCTGGTAGTGGGGTGGTGAGTGCACTTGAGCGGTGTGTGGTGATGGGTGTGCTGGTGATGGAGGTAGTGGCTGAGGATTTAGTGCATGCAGGTGTGAGTGGAGACGAGACAGGGAGGGAGGAGGATGACGTGAAGGAGGGGGACAAAGTGGAGGCAGTGGATGTTAGTGTGTCTGCATGGGGATGGTGCTTGTGTGAGTGCCTGTGGGATGTGTGGTGCTTATGTTTGCCATGTCCACTCTTGTGTGTTGATGAGTGTACATGCTGGCTGATGGTATGCTTTGGATAAGCTGAGGTAGAGGGGATTGGGTCTGGGTAGAGGAAGTTGGAGGGGGGAGGATGGACACAGGGACAATGGCTACCATCAGTGCTGAGGCCAAAGCCTGAAATGCTCTTTGTTGGGCCGCCATACCAGAATGAATGCCCTCCAGGTATGCATTTGTTTGCTACAAATGCCTCTCGACACCCTGGATGGAAATCAAAATGGTTGATTGCCCAACAGTGAGGAATCTCAGGAGGTCAATAGCCTCCTCACTGAGGGCAGCAGGGCTGACTGGCGCAGGGCCTGAGGTGCCTGGGGTGAAGGAGATGCCCACCCTCCTGGGTGAGCGGGCACAGGCAACTTGATGAGGGGCTGCTGGGTGGTTGGTGCTGGGAGGGTGGGTGGTGGCTGTACCTGTTGTTGCAGTGGGCACAGAGGTGCCCACCACCACAAGGGAGCTCCCATCAGAGGAGAAGTCGCTGTCGCTGGTGTCTGCTCCTGTCCCCATCGTGGAGCTCCCCTCGCCCTCCGTCCCACTGGTGCCTTCAGACTCCGTTAATTCACCCTCCTGGGCCATGTGGGTTGCAGCCCCCACCTGCTCTGGTGCCAATGCTCCTCCGCCAGATGATGCTAATGCACACAAGGACAGGGTGACAAAACAAAAAGGGGGGGAAAGACACAAGGGACACATGGTCAATGCCTGCAACACCACTACCGTTGGCAGGCACAACATACAGGGAGCAGCCCTATGCACTAGGACATGCACTAACAGTGCAGTGGAAAAGCACATGCCCATGGGGGACTCTGTCTAGACCCATTTCATGCACAGCTGGAACACATAGGGGCCTGACTAGGTGTAGAGGGCAACTGCCACCTTTGGGGTTGGAGTGGCACTGAGCCTACAAAACAATGTGTGCACCTTGGCACGTCTGCCCTGGCCTAGGGGAACTCACAGCCCACCTCCCCCACCCAGACACCTCGTCAACCGCGCAGAGTCAGCTGAATGAGACTGTACTCACCCCCTTGTGGCTGCTGTGATGCCCTCAAGCGCCCATCGAACACAGGATATGCCACCGCCAGGATCCGGTACATCAGGGGGGTCATTGTGCGACGGGCACCCCTTCCACGTTGGGAGGCCATCCCCAGCTGAGCCTCCACTGTCTTCTTGCTCCAGCGGCACAGGTCCTCCCATCTTTTTCGGCAGTGGGTGCTCCGTCTATGGTAGACCCCCAGGGTCCGCACTTCCTTGGCGATGGCACACCAAATACACTTCTTCTGGTGGGCGCTGACCTAGAGGAATAGTGAAGTAAAATTGGATGTTACTCCCCCGTACAGTTCTTCTCACACACTGGCCTCAAACCTCCCACCCTGGCCCAGAAAAATATACACACACCATCCTCACATGCTGGACTGCCCCCCCCTCACTTCCATCCACAACACTCTATACAATCATGTGCTATCCACCAAGCACGCAGTTTACTCACCTGTTTGTCTGGAGGACCGTAGAGTTGCGTGTACTGGGGGAGGACCCCATGCACCAGTTTCTCCAACTCCTTCAGAGTGAAGGCAGGGGCCCTTTCCCCAGACACTGTAGCCATTGTTGCTTCCAGACGCAGGTCACAGCAACACTTGCAGTGTAGGTCCTCTCCTGTTGAAGGTCAGGTATCAAGTGAGGGAACTGATAGAAAATGGCAGTCACGTCCACGGTGGTGCGTACCGCCACAGCCCGCGTACATCGTCATTGGATCCTGGAACCCATCGGGCCCACTGATAACCAATGCTGAATTGCGCAGCGGTCTTCAACCGCCTACCGCAACGCTGCACAATGCCAGCGCACTTACCTTATTTTCCCTTGTCCCTCCTTACAGGTCAGGCATCTGCCATTTCAGGGGGCCACATGGCAGGCCACCTAACTGTGTCACAGCACGTTTGGCCAGGAATACAGACAGACAAAGGCACACTGAGATTATTTCACGATTGTGCTAAACAGCCTTGTGAAACTTATATGGTGTATGACCCTCTGTTCACCCTTCTCCACAGGGCACGTCTGCTGGAGCAGGTGATGAAATGGTGGCATCCTCTGGTGTACAGACCCCTGGTGGACCTGTCGACAATGGAAGACAGACATATCATTATCACTTACAGACTTGACCGTGCCACAATCCAGGAACTGTGTGCCCAGTTGGAGCCAGACCTGATGTCAGCTATCCGCCATTCCACAGGAATCCCCCCTCTAGTGCAGGTCCTGTCAGTACTCCATTTCCTGGCAAGTGGGTCTTTTCGACAACAGTGGCCATTGCATCAGTGATGTCCCAGCCTATGTTCTCAAACGTGTTGTCCAGAGTGTTGTCTGCCTTGCTGAAACACATGCGCAGCTACATCGTTTTCCCTCAGGTGGAGGATTAGCCCACAGTGAAAGGTGAATTCTATGCCCTGGGACATATCCCCAACATTATTGGTGCCACTGATGGTACACATGTGGCATTTGTACCCCTCGCAGGAATGAGCAGGTGTACAGAAACCACAAAAGCTACCATTCTATGAATGTGCAGATGGTGTGTTTGGCAGACCAGTACATCTCCCATGTGAATGCCAAGTATCCTGGCTCAGTGCATGATGCTTACATTTTGAAGAATAGCAGCAACCCTTATGTGATAGGGCAACTCCAGACACACTGTGTGTGGCTAATAGGTGAGCCCAAAGTCCCCACACACTTTAAATGGGTGTCTGGGTATGGGAGAGTCCCTAATGGTTGGAGGATGTCTAGCAGTTGTCCCTCTATATTTGCAGGTGACTCTGGTTACTCCAACCTGTCATGGCTACTGACCCCAGTGAGGAATCCCAGGACAAGGGCAGAGGAACGCTACAATGAGGCACATGGGTGAACTAGGAGGATAATAGGCACCTGATTGCCGATTCCGGTGCCTCCATCTGACAGGTGGATCCCTATACTACTCACCGAAGAAGGTGTGCCAGATCATCGTGGCATGCTGTATGTTGCACAACCTGGCTTTGCGACGCCAGGTGACTTTTCTGCAGGAGTATGGGCCTGATGCTGATCTTGTGGCAACTGTGGAGCCTGTGGACAGTGAAAAAGTGGAGACAGAAGAAGAAGATATAGACAACCAAAACAACATCATAATGCAATACTTCCAGTGAGACACAGTTAAGAGGATGGCACTGCTTCTCACATCTCATACCACTGTAGGACATAGCATATATCTGCCCTTTAACCTCTGTGCATGGACACTGACATGTCACTTTTGCTTTCCATTTCACAGATCTGGTCCCACTTGGTGTACTCTGCTATGTTTACTGCTGCCCAACAACTGTGTGACCATGGTATGTGAACATGAACATTGACATTGCTAGATTTCCAAAAGGTTGCAATTACACATTTGTAAAAGTACAGACTGACTCCAGATTGATTTGTGATTCAAGGGTGTTTATTTCTGTGCCAATAAGTGGAGGGGGGTGTGCAATGGGCTGGGGTGATGGTGGAGGAATGTTCATGGTAGAGTTCAGTTTCTCTGTCTCACAGGTGCATTGTCCAAAGGGGCATGGGAAGTGGAGCAATGGCAGTTTAAGGTGGACAGGGTGACAAAGTGGGACAGAAGGGTAACAATCAGGAGGGTCCTATTTACTGGCAGGGGTCATGGCAATATTCTCTGTCTTGTTCCTGGATCTCAGGGACCATTTGTGAGGTGGTTCTCCTTCTGCAAGGGGTGGGGTGCGGCTGGCCTGTTGTTCCTGTGGCGGGGCCTCTTGTCCACTAGCGCTGGCAGAGGTGGAGGGCTGTTCATCGTCCAGGCTGGTGTCAGGGGCCCGTTTGTGTGCCACTGTGTCCCTCATGGTGTTGGCCAAGTCTGCCAGCACCCCTGCAATGGTGACCAGGGTGGTATTGATGGTCTTCAGGTCCTCCCTGATCTCCAGGTAGTGTTCCTCCTGCAGCCGCTGGGTCTCCTGAAACTTGGCCAGTACCGTGCCCATGGTCTCCTGGGAATGATGGCATGCTCCCATGATGTTGGAGAGTGCCTCATGGAGAGTGTGTTCTCTGAGTCTGTCCTCCCCTTGTCGCACAGCGGTCCTTCGAGCTTCCATGTTATCCTGTTCCTCTGTCCCCTGAACCGTGTGCCACTGCCACTGACCCCAGATCCCTGATTTTCTTGGGTTGGTGGGTTTGGCTGGGTTCCCTGTAGTGGTGGACACACTGCTGATTGACGTGTCCTGGGGACAGTGGCATGGGCCCACTGGGTGGATGTTCCTGAGGGGGGGGTCTGTTGTGGCTTGTGACAGTGGCAGGGGAACCAACTGTCCCGAGGTCCCTGATGGGCCGGGCTGACCATCTTGAGCCAGGCTGCAAGAGCTGCTGTCATCACTGTGGCCCTCTTCTGTGGGGGGACTGGATATGCCTGGCACCTTCTGTCCAGTGATGTTGGGTATTGGTCCTGTTGGGGTGTAAATGCATAGTTTTAGTATCTGTGTGTGCCATCGTGTGCATTGGGTGAGTTAACCTCTACTCCTGTGCTTGCCTTGTTGTGTTTGCCATTGTGTGATTGGTGTTTTGGGGTCTGTGTGGGGGTCTGTACTGGACATGCTTTGGCAATGGGTGTCCATGCTTGGTGTTGCATGCAGGGCTTGGTTTTGGGATTGGTGGGTTGTGATAGTGGGGCATATGTGAGGTGTTGGAGTGATGGGGTAAGGGGTAGGGTAGGGGTAGGTGATGACTTGCATGTAGGGGGGTGAAAGTAGTAAAGATTGGACTTACCAGAGTTCAATCCTCCTGCTACTCCTGCGAGGCCCTCAGGATGCAGTATTGCCAAGACTTGCTCCTCCCACGTTGTTAGTTGTGGGGGAGGAGGTGGGGGTCCACCGCCACTCCTCTGTACAGCAATCTGGTGTCTGGATACCACGGAACGCAACTTACCCCGTAGGTCATTCCACCTCTTCCTGATGTCATCAAGTGTTCTTGGATGCTGTCCCACTGCGTTGACCCTGTCGATGATTCTCCGCCATGCTCCATCTTCGTAGCAATGGACGTCTGCTGCACATGTGATCCGAATAGCTGTGGCTCTACCCGAATGATTTCCTCCACCATGACCCTTAGCTCCTCCTCTGAGAACCTGGGCTGTCTTTGTGGTGCCATGGGTGTAGTGTGTGTGGTGTGTGTGAGGGTGTGTGGGGTGATGTGTTGGGTGTGTGTGCTGTGAGTTGCGTGGATGGTGAAAGGAAGATGGTGTTCTGTGGCTCTGGTTCAGTGGGTGCTTCTGGCGTGTCTCTCTCTCAGTTGTTAATTTATTTTGTTTTGTAAAGGGTTGTGGGTAGTGTGTGTGTGTGTTTTATATTGGTGTAGGTGTGTGGGTGTGGGGCATGTATGCTTGTCAGGTGTGTGTCTTTTGAAGTGTCCAAAGTGGTGTTGTTTTGTATGTGTGTCTATATAGTGGGGGATTTCTAGTTGTGGGTCATAATTCGCGTATTGGTATACCGCCACGGTCGTGGTATGTTGGTGGCAGACAACATGGCGGAAAGCGGCACTTACTGCCAATGTCATAATGAGAGCCTATATATTCTCATTTTCCTAATAGGACCATTATACTACTGGGGAGACTGTGTTCAAGAGCTGTTTAAAGCCCATAATCCCGTCTGAGTAAAATAGGTATTAGCATTTCCTTGCAATATTCATAAAAGTACAGTGGCAAGAATACGTAAAAAATATTTATCACCCAGCACCCTGATTCAAAAAATCCCTATCCCCATTTCCTACCTGGGTAAATCTTAATACAGTTCCACATATATTCAATAGCCATGTAATCCTCATAATTCCCAATGTAGAACATAGCTATATCCATTTACCTTCAATATTTACTTAATAACAGTCCTGGGTATGTGTAGCAGACATTTAACCCCATGATCCAAATTTAAAAAATATTTATGCTTGTTTCCTCAACACATGTAACTACAATACAGTGACAGGTGCATGCAGCAGTCATTTAAAACCCATCATCCCCCATGCAGAAATCTTGATGGTCAATATCCCAAGAGGATTACGTAAAATACCATGGCCATGGTAAGTAGCAACCAGGGTATGTTGCAACCATTTAACCCCCATAGCTCCCTTTTAAACATTACCTATTTCAATTTTCCATACAGGACCATTATAATATTGAGGGGAAATGTGTTCAACAGCTGTTTAAAGCCCATACTACCCTGTGAGTAAAGTAGCTATTCCTATTTCCTTACAGCAATCATTAAAATACAGTTGTCGGTATACGTCAAAGCCATATAATGTCCATCATCCACAATGTAGAAAATCCCTATCCCTACCTGTCAGATGGAGGCACCAGAATCTGGCCTTAAGGAGGCCAAAGGTGCGCTCAATGATCCTCCTTGTACGTCCATGTGCCTCATTGCAATGTTCCTCTGCCCTTGTCCTGGGATTCCTCACTGGGGTCAGTAGCCATGAGAGGTTGGGGTAACCAGAGTCACCTGAAAATATCGAGGGATACCTGTTAGCCAGACACTCACCCTTAAGGCCAGCCACACACCCATATACCTACATCAACTGGGTGGGGACCATGGGCTCACCTATTTGCCACACTCTGTGCCTCTGGAGTAGAGACATCACACATGGGATGCTGCTAAAGGCAACATGCACAGAGCCAGGATACTTTGCATTGACATGGGAGATGTACTGGTCCACCAAACACACCATCTGCACATTCAGAGACTGAACGTTTTTTTGATTTTTGAACACCTGTTCATTTCTTTGGGGTGGGACAAAGGCAATATGTGTACCATCAGTAGCACCAATGATGTTGGGGATATGACCCATTGCTTAGAAGTCAGCCTTCTAAGCCTAATCCTCCACCTGAGTGAATACGATGTAGCTGCGCATGTGTTTCATCAGGGCAAACAACACTCTGGTCAGCATGTTTGAGAACATAGGCTGTGACATCCATGATGCCATGGCCACTGTCACTTGGAAGGAGCCACTTGCCAAGAAATGGAGCTCTGACAGGACCTGCACTAGAGGGGGGATACCTGTGGGGTGGCGGATAGCTGAAATCAGGTCTAGCTCCAGTTTGGCACAAAAGCTCTTGGATTGTGGCCCTATCAAGTCTGTAGGTTAGGATAATGTGCCTGTCCACCAGGGGTCTGT
The DNA here is from genome assembly GCF_031143425.1 of Pleurodeles waltl. NCBI lineage: Eukaryota > Metazoa > Chordata > Amphibia > Caudata > Salamandridae > Pleurodeles > Pleurodeles waltl. The sequence goes on from NC_090437.1 coordinate 1,074,432,459, forward strand.
ACACAAGGGTGTGTTTCCATCTCCTATTCATCCTCAGCAGTTGAACTCTAGGGTGAAAAACAGTGAGCAGATGGTCATATTCAAACATATGCCTTTCTTTTTTTACAGAAACAATATGTGAATGTGTAGGTCCGTTGATGTCCCTATGTCTGCTGTGATGCAGTTAGGTGCCATGGCATGTGTCCCACTGAAATGGCAGCTGCCTGACCTGTGAGGAGGGACAAGTGGAAATTAGGTAATTATGCTGGTGTTGTGTTCCTGACCTTCAACAGGAGAGGACCTACACTGCAAGTGCTGCTGTGACCTGTACCTGGAAGTGATCATGGCTCGAGTGTCTGGGGAAAGGGCCCCTGCCTTCACTTCCGAGGAGTTGGAGAGACTAGTGGATGGAGTCCTACCCCAGTACCCATTACTTTTTGGTCCTCCAGACAAACAAGTGAGTGCACTGTGAGCACGATGCGTGGGGCATGAATGTATGAAGTGCTGTGTGTGTAAGCCTCGTGTAGGGGGGGGATGAGGGTCCTGGGCAGAGTGCTGCATGTTCGGTTGGCAATGTCTCTGCAGAAGGGGATGGGAGGGATATGGTGGGCCATGAGTACAACATTGCGGATGGCAGGAATAATACCTTTTATGCTGTATCTTTTTCTGCAGGTCAGCGCCCATCAGAAAAAGGGGATATGGCGCGCCATCTCCAAGGAGGTGAGGACCCTGGGGGTCTTTGACAGGCGGAGCACCCACTGTTGAAAACTGGTGGACCTGCACCGCTGGGCAAGGAAGACAGCAGAGGCCCAGCTGAGGCTAGCCTCCCAACGAGGAAGGGGTGCCCATCGTACCCTGACCCCCCTGATATTCTGCATCCTGGCAGTGGCCTATCTAGAACTGGATGGGCGCTTGAAGGCATCACAGCAGCCACAAGTGGGTGAGTACAGATTCAGAATCATGACTTTGTGCACGTTAAGGTGTTATCTGGGTGGGGGGTGTGGGTGCCCCTAGGCCAGGGCGAACATGGCAGGGTAAGTTCCATGATGGGCAAGCTGAGATGCACTCCAACCCCAATAATGCTAGTTGGCATCTACTACTGGGCAGGGTCCTGTGGGTTCCAGGTGTGCAGCTAATGGTGTTAGGCATTGTACCCCATGGCCTGGTGACTAGCATTGTAGCTGGTAGTGCATGGCCTAGTGCATAGGGTGGTTCCCTGTGAGTTGTGTACGCCAACGGTAGTGTTGTTGCTGGCATTGACCAAGTGTATCCTCTTTCTCTTCCCCCCTCTTTTTGTTTTGTCACCCTGTCCATGTGTGCATTAGCACCATCTGGCGGGGGTGCAGAGGCACCGGCGACGGAGGGAGCTGCATCCCACATCGGCCTGGAGGCCGAATCCACCGACGGTGAGGGCACCAGTGGCACGGAGGGCGAGGGGAGCACCACGATGGAGACAGGAGGGGACAGTTCTGAGAACGGCACCTCCTCCGATGGAAGCTCCCTGGCGGTGGCAGACACCTCTGTGCCCACCTCAACTACAGGTACAGCTGCCATCCCCATACCAGCACCACCCTCCCAGCAGCCCCTCAGAAAGTTTCCTGTGCCCGCTCACCCAGGAGGGTGGGTATCTCCTTCATCCCAGACACCTCAGGCCCTGCCCCAGTCAGCCCTGCTGCCCTCAGTGAGGAGGCCTTTGACCTCCTGAGACCCCTCTCTGTTGGGCAGTCAACCATACTGAATGCCATCCAGGGTCTACTATGGCATTTGCAACAAACAAATGCATACCTGGAGGGCATTCACTCTGGAGTGGCGGCCCAACAGAGAGCATTCCGGGCTCTGGCCTTCTCCCTAATGGCCTCAGCACTGATGGTAGCCATTGTCCCTGTCTCTAGCCTCCCCCCTCCAACTTCCTCTACCCAGTCACATTCCCCTCAACCCCAGCCTATCCCAAGCACACCTTTAGACCTGCATGCACCCAAATCAACATACAGAAGTGGCTCAGGCAAACACAAGCACCACACTTCATCCTACGGACACTCACACAAGCACCATCCAGATGCAGACAGACCAACATCCACTGCCTCCACTGTGTCCCCCTCCTCCTTTTCATCCACCTCCCAGTTGCATCTCCACTCACACCTGCATGCACTACATCCTCATCCACTACCTCCATCACCAGCACACCTATCACAACACGCCCCTCACTGGCAGTCACCACCCCCACATCCATGCACACATCCCCTGTGTCCTCTCCCACTGTGTCCGCGACCCCTCCTCCCAAAGTACACAAATGCAAGCATACACCCACCCAACAGCCATCCACCTCACAACAGCATCTAGCCTATGCACCTGCACCCAAACATATCAGACTGACACCTCCTACCACCACTCCCTCTTCCTCCACTCCCAAACCTTCACCCTCTTCGAGCCCCAGTGTCCTTCAAAGGATTTTCCTTGTCACCATTGACCTCTTCCCTGACTCTCCCCCATTCTTCACTTCGGGCCAGGGTGGGCTGAACACAGGCCAGCACCTCAGCCACCCAGTCCACAGCCACTGTAGCTCGTGCAACCACTGCAGGTGTGAGAGGCTCCAAGGAGGCACCCGTCACCACAGCCAGTGTGCCTGCACCAACTGCCAAGGGAAAGAAGGGGACACCAGCCAGCAAGATGAAGGAGGCACCACCAGCCAGCAAGGGGAAGGAGGCACCACCAGCCAGCAAGGGGGAGGAGGCACCACCAGCCAGCAAGGGGAAGAAGGGAACACCAGCCATCAAGGGCAGGAAAGGAATACCAGCTGGCAGAAGCAAGGAGGCACCACCATCTGCCAAGGACAGGAAGGGGACAGCAGCTGCCAAGGCCAATGTAAAGGGAACTGATGCCGCAGGCAGGATGGATCTGGTGCCCGGGGCTGGAGCAGCATCTGGGCAAACAACACCAGCCACGGCAATTCAGCCATCTGAGGCTGCAGAGGAAGGGCTGGAGCCTCCCCCCACTGACGGCAGCACCACCACCTGCACCGCTGGCAGCACTGCCACCTATACCACCAGTAGCACCACTGACAGCAGCAGCAGCCCCAGTGGGCAGCCATCCAAGGCTGCAGGTGAAGGGCTGGAGCCTCCCCCCACCACTGGCAGCACTGCCAGCAGCACCGCCACCTGCACCGCTGGCAGCACTGCCACCTGCACCGCCAGCAGCAGCAGCCCCAGTGGGCAGCTGTCCGAGACTGCAGGGGAAGGGCTGGAGGGTCCCCCCACCACGGACAGCACTGCCACCTGCAGCGCAACTGCCATCCACTGACCAGCCGTCACCGTCGGCGAGCAGTGTGTAGTCATGCCTACATGGGCTGTAGTGCGTCCAGGCCCCTGCAACACTGGTAAGTGTGACACCCAGGTGAGAGACTGTGACCTTTCACCATCCAGTATCAGTATCACAGGACACCAAGCCTCATCCAGAACCAGTGGAAGAAGGCATCCACTCACCCCCTCCTCGGCAGGATGAAGCACACTAGGCACAAAGCCCCCTCCAGAACCAGTGGGCAAACCACCGACTTGAGAGACTGTGGCTTTGCACTCCCCAGGACCAGGCAGTGGGCAAACCACCCACTAGAGAGACTGTGGCTTTGCACTCCCCAGGACCAAGCAGTGGGCAAACCACCCACTTGAGAGGCTGTGCTTTGCACTCCCCAGGACCAGGCAGTGGGAATACCACACACTAGAGAGCCTGTATCTTTGCACTCCCCAGGAACAAGCGGTGGGCAAACCACCCACTTGAGAGACTGTGGCTTTGCACTCCCTAGGACCAAGCAGTGGGAAAACCACCCACTAGAGAGGTTGTGGCTTTGCACTCCCCAGGACCAAGCAGTGGGCAAACCACCCCCTTAAGAGACTGTGACTTTGCACTCCTCAGGTTATCGCAGAGGGCATGTAGCCACCTCCAGGAGCAGTGGCATTGTACCATCTTCCGGCTGAGGTGTCCCCCCATTCCCTGTCCCCCTGAGGTGCCTGTGTGTTTTTGACCTGATGCCCCAGCAGTGTTCTTCTGTACTGAGGCAGGAGCCAAGTGTGGCCTTGGCCTATGTGTTATGGCCCTGTGGGCCATGGACATTTTGGAGTGGGCATTGTCCCTCCATCTGTATATATTGTACATACTGTTTATTGCTTTGAGGATGTATATATCTAAATTTGAAATATCATACTCACTTTAATCAATTCCTTTTGTCCTTGCGTTATTCCTCAGGGTTACGGGGTGTATATGTGATGTTGTTGCACCTGTTTGTGTGTACGGTATTGGGGGTGGGGTTGGGGGTGTTGCATTTTGCTTGTGTGTGTCACTCTCTTTTTCCTCCCCTCTTCTTTTGTGTGATAGGTGCAGTACTCACCGTGGTCGTCTTCGCCGCCGTTCGTGTTGCTGGTGTAGGAGGAGGTAGACCAACATTGGAAATATTTGCAGTTCGGGCTCCATAGCGTTGTGGTCATTCCTTGTGTGTTGGGAGGTGAATTGTTTCCCTTCTGTGTACTGTTTCTGCCATGCTTTTGATGAGGTTGGTACCACCCCGAAAAAGGTGGCGGATTGGTGTGTCATAATAGTGTGGGCGGTACATTGTCTTCCCCCTGGCTGTTGGTGGTTACCGCTGTGGTGTTTGTTGCTACCGCTGTGGCGGTCAGAGTGTTAAAGTGGCTGTTTGTGTTGGCCGTGGTCATAATTAAATTTTTCTTACCGCCGGCCTGTTGGCAGTATTACCGCCGCTTTATCACAGACCGCCAGTGTTGTAATGAGGGCCAAAATGTTTACATGGGGAATTTATATCTTGAGGTTATATATTCTGCATTGCAATAGAGTATACATGCCGTCAAGATTTTTCTCCACTTGCCAATCTTAAAACCATCCAGACCTTAGGTTTAATCACAGTGGAGAGACTACATTCTGCCTTCATTGATTAAATCCCTTCAATGGCACTGTGGAATAAGGGCTGTAGGAGGCAGACCTTTAATTCCACCCACTTAGTTTAACATTTAGCATGTTTAACATGGAGGCGTATTGTTTTCTATTGAGATCAATCAGACAAATTGCTCTACTATCTAATCTACTAAGAACAGCCATGCACCACCACTCACAGAATCAAAAAAGAACTATCAATATGTCAATTCTTTCCATGTCCCGGCAGGGGGAAGTTTGCCTCTGTGGAGTCAATTAAGCTGTAGGCACTTCCATCAATTCCTTTAGGTCTCGGCTTTGCAGCCATACTTCCCCCAGAACCCAAAGACTGTCCTGGAGGCTTCTAAGCGGGTCATGGGAATAACTCTGCTGGATCGTCATTTGACATCGGTTATGGTTGGAATTACAATGGGAGCTGACCGTCTTTGACGTCTTTCATTCTTCACTAATGAAAACACTCTTGGCACATACCTTTGCTTTGGTTCATCTTGCACTGGTCATAGAATTTCCCCTGTTGGGACACAGTACGAAGGCATCTGGCCATCTATCTTAATCATGGCCCTAGCTCGGAAAACCAACCAATTAGAAATGCAGTAATGTTCTGTTATTCTTAGCCGAAATATTCAGGCCATCTGTGCATTGAACACTCAAATGTTTTCCTAGTGAAAGTTTTGGACCCCCAGGACATTCATACAGAGCATCAAGGAGGCGCAGAGAGGCAGGGGCTACACAGATGGTAGCTCATTTTACAGTGGAATGCCAGCTCAATCTCAAGATCCAAATACAAGCTTTTTAACTGCAGCTACTTTACTACTTGCTATTGGAGCTGGAATTACCAATCCTCCAATGAATCCACTGTACAGTATTTTAAGTGTAGTAATTCCAATTACAGGGCCACAAAAGAGTTCTGTTTTGTTAATTTTCATCCGACTTGGGAATGGATAGTTGGCATGTCTGCCGTTTTTCTTGGATGTGGTAGCTGTTTCTCAGGCTCCATCTCCTGAATCAAACCATGATTCCACATTACTTGTGGTCTCTACGGTAGGCACTGAAGGTATCATCAAAAGTAGGATAGGGCAGGCATCCAAAAGTATTGTCACCCTCACAGGTATATGTGATTGGCCTGAGATTATTTAGAGTTACCAAAGGGGCAGGGTGAGCCAGTATTAAAGGTGGCATGCTCTGGTTTCCTGAGGTGAGGCAGAATCTACCACTCCTGTCAGGGGTAAGTGATTACACTCACTGTATATCCTGCACTCACCCTTGGGTAGCTTGGCAGTGAACTGTCAGGCTTATCAGAGTGGCAAAGTATAAAGCATTGACACAGCACACTGACACAAGTACAGTGAGCTTCACAAAAGAGACTTCACACATTGGGCACGTAAGGAAGATTTGTATTCAACACACATCTTAACTAACACAACATATACATCAAGTATGTATGGCATAAATCACATTTGGAAAAAACACTAACAGTACTAGGTCAAACCATGCTAAATTGACATCAGCAATGTGTAAAAATCCTACTTCCCTTTCCTGCACCCTCATGTGGTGCAAAACATTGTCAGCATGAGACCCACTATACCAATGATTTCCATTCAATGGCATATATTTATAGGGTGCACCCAGGTTCACAACAATGGCAGCAATGAGTACACACCAGTAATTACAGCACTTTTAAATACCCTTGTGGGCTTAGTCCATATGGGTAAAAGCCAAAGTCAACCACAATGATCCTTTGGCAAGGAAACAGCATGTTCGGAAACACCCCTGTATGGTGCGGTTAATCACAGGCAGTCACTCCCATACACTCACTCAGCATATCTATGTGGTGCCATGGATATCAGGCAGGTTCATATAGCATCCACTCGCACATACTTGTTCCTAACACCCTAATGCAGTGAACTGATATCCGGCAGGCCAGTTGTTACTACACTCGCAGACCCGTGGGCCAAAACCCTTCTCCACCATCCAACTATCCCCTACTGCCCAACCCCATGGGCTGGACTTCTTTTCCTGGTACCAGGCCATCCACGGCCAGTGTCAGACTTATTCAAGGTCCTGGGGTAAAGGTAGGGGAAAAGAAATGGATAACATGCTGATCAGGCAGCAGTTAACACATGGAGGTTTGGGCCTAATCAGGAAGTTTATTCAAAGGTCTCTGTACTGTGTCTTCTGGCAAGAACCTTGTGCTGCAAAGCACGGGGAGAAGGTCACCATATGACACATTCCCTTCATAATAGTGCCTAGCCAGGCCAGTAGCCAGATGCTCCAGGATACAACTCTGCTCCTCTGTGGCCCCCCTCCTCCCCAGAAATGGGACAGAATGTCTGGTGCACGATGACTTGGCCCGCACCAGACAAACCTGATTGCACGTCTGGTGCGCAATGACTTGTGTTACACCAGACAATTCCAGTAACACACAAAGGCGCAAGTTCAGTGGTGCTGCACAAGTTAGAATGTGGCACTGCTATGGGTACACCCCCACCTCCGAGGGTTACAACCTTTGAATCGGACACCATATAAATTGAGCATGAATTCAGTATGTTGCACAAGACAAATGCAGCATGATCAAATGGGTCATGTGGGGTTTTTAACTGGTGAATCTGCTCACAACCAACAGGAGGCATCTTGCATGTCGTTGCCCCACGATGAAAAGCCACAACTTTGTACAGTATTCTGAGGGCCCTGCACTAGGCAACCCAGTCTCCAAGCACATTACTTGGTTTCTCACTCACACCTCCGCCACCAGATGGGGAACAGCAGATGAGGTGGGCACTTAGGAGGGTACTGCGCTCCAGATGTCATGGGCAGAAGGTGTAGGTCCCTCGTGGGAGGTCTTTGATACCCCTGAGACCTCCATCAAAAAACAGGGCAAGCCATAAGCCAGTGGATAACACACTTCAGGGTGTTACACAGCAGCAGGCAATCTGGCCCAGGCCAGCCATGATTCAGGAAAGCTGCACAGTAATTTCCAAGAGCAGCAATTGCTCCTTGTGCACAACCAATTCCTTTGGCATTGTGCACCATGCAATCCAGTTTCTCCAGTCCAGTGTCTCCACAAGCATATCTCTTGTTTGCTGCAGTTTGGCACCAGTAGGTATACTGTAGTGTGCCTTATAAGTTGGGAGAAGTTCAGAAAATTCCCCTTTGAGCCACATATGTCTCCCCTAAAAGTCAGTCTTGTCTGCCACCGCACTGTGGAATGCACATCTTAATCTTTAGTGGGGCCATGATGTGGCCTAGAGATGCCAAGTGTCAAAACCTCTCCTTTTCAATCTTTCCAGCCAGACCCCTAAATGGCAAAGTGCTGTCAGCCCAGTTGTGCCCCAAAGGTTTATAGCTGTCCCTGAGGAATGCACATATATGTTTCCCCAGCATCCAGTGTGGACTAAAGTTGAATTTAAAAGGCACACAAAGCATTTTAGAGCATAGAAATGCCCACTTCTAGAAATGGCATTTCTAGGTTATTAATGACAAAACCTCTTTCACAATGGGATTGGGTTTGTCAGGACGAATGCAATGATAGGAAACACAATAATGCTGCTACCCACTATTGCAGCTAGGAGCAATTGTAACCTTTCCCCATGTTAACCTATGGACAAAGCAGCTCTCATATGCAGTGAAAACACAAATGGGCATTCTTCACTCCCTGGGCATATGTGCTCTTGCACACATTCAAGCCTGCATTGGCAGGCTGTACACATTTAATAATACTGGAGGTGTAAATGCACACACAGAGGCCTGCTAAGACAGGCTGGGCATATGTTTAAAACACCAGTGGGTACATGTTCACTCACTGGTCAGCGTCACTTCCTAACATATGTTGGAAGCTGCATGTGAATGTTCACACTGTACTTACAGTGGGAAAGTGGACAGGGCCCTAAGGCCACTAAGGGAGAAGCAGCAAAAACTACTTGAAAAATCAAAATCATTTGGGGAAACCCTACCTCACCGTATCAGTTCTAACAGCCAGTATTGTGCTTTTAAATGTATGTATTCTGGGGGGTCAGCGCTCATCAGCATGCATTAGCTCTAGAATTACCACAGTCAATAGAGTAACTAAAGGAGTGATCAAATGAGCCATAATTGATTTAATAAGCCATTCACAGTTTCACTATACCAGCCGAGAGTGTCTTTGAGACAAGTATATGCACCTGGTAGCATCAAACAGGTAGCCATGTCTGATGGATAGGGTTGGGGAGAGGTGCACACATGTCCTGGACTGAGTTTTGTACCACACATGAGCCTGCTGTATGGGGGAAGCTCCTACCTGAGGGGCTTGTGGGGGACAGGCTGGTTGCATTGGCACCAGTGTTCCTAGCTCTCTCTGTGATGGTGTAAGTGAGAAGCGGGCCGAGGTGCAGCCTGAGTGAGATGCAGGAGTATGAGACAACCCACTGAACATGTTTTCTGAATGCAATGGTAATGCACTGGGTGGAAAAGGGCAATGGTGTGGTGTGTGAGGCCCAGACCACCAGGCAGAGTCCTGGTTCAACCCAACCTCTTCACTTTGGTTGGGCCTCTGGGGCTGCAAGCTACCAGGATGCTCAGCCTTTGCTCTGCTACGCAGGGCCTCCACAAAAGGCAGTCCCTCAAGTCAGATGGTCCCTGATGAACTCAAAGCTCTTTATGTGAAACAACAACCAAGGCTGGCCAAAGAATTCATCCCTAAATGGACCAAGCATTCCCAATCAAATGAAGCATGGTGCTGGCCGGATCCTTTCTAGGCAGGCACCCTGCGTTGGATGTCAGCTGCATCCCCCTGTCTGCCTCCGTGGGGGCAGGATCAGAGGAAAGGAACTTCAGGCATGGCCAACAGGCAACTGAGGACCTTGACCCAGGGTCCAGAGTACCTCTTACTAATAATCTACGGGATGTCTACCACCCTTTTCTTGTAATGCGTGTGTGCTGAATGACAGAGAGGACCCTCAATGCAAACTCCCCAGACCTACCTGGATCCCTGACTGGGTCTGAGGAAGCAAATCATCCATTATAGGAACTTCTAGGGCAGTCCAACAATCTGTATGTGCCATAGACATGGACAGTGCTTGACCATATGCCATAGGGTTCAGATCACCAGCTGGCCGGGCTCCAGGAAATCCAGCTGGTTGCAACATCCCTCAACAAAAGGCTTCCACTCACCCTTAGTGGGAGAAGGCTTAAGAGGTTGGCTTCTCTCATCCCCAGCTGGGCGTCAGGAGATGGGGGCCTGACATAGTTCTGTTCCTGGGCATGGATGCACCTTTACATGCCAGTGAAATGGTAGAGACCCTCTCAGGGCCCACAAAATCCCATCCTTGTGCTTTGCTAGATAGTGAGCTTGAGAAGGGAGCCCTGAGCCTGGGGCTACTGCACCAGTCCAGCCTAGGACTCGTCCCTGGGCTCTGGTCAGAGCTTCTCCACCCAGGCCACCAAGGGAGGATTCCATGGGACTGCACAATCTCGTCCTGGGCACTTTGCCATCTGGTGACCTAGAAAATGGAGTCCAGGAAGGGTGCTCCTAATCCAGGGCCCACCAGAACCCTGAACCAAGGCCCAGTCAGAGCTCCTGAACCTGGCCAGAGCTCCTGAACCAGACCGAGCAGGTGGAGTCTCTCAAGGCCTCTTTGTGACACACCAGGCTGGGGTCCACAGCCCAGGATAAAGGAGTAGCTCACCCTCGTGCCAAGCTCTGTCCTGAGCACAGCAGAGGAAATCTCTCCCAGGCCCTGCCCAGTCCTAGGAAGGCAGATCAAAGCATTTCTTCTGATAGCAGGGTGTTACACCCTCTCCCTTTTGAAATAGGTGTTACAGGCTGGGGAGGGGTAACCTCACACAGCATGTGTGTTGTAAGTCAGTAGCGATTAGATTAAGCATTAGCAGAAGACACCTTCTTTTAGCCCCTGCGTGGGTATAAAAGGACCATGCTCTCTTAGTTCAGTGTGCTACTTCAAACATTACCGAAGGGTGCTGTTTGAACTGAGTACCACTGTGCCAACTTCTTCCTATATGGTCTGAGGACTTTGTGCAGAGAAGGGCGAACCCCTTGCACTAATAGGCCTTGCTGAGGCTTACTTCGACAAATTGGTGCCCGAACAGGGACTCAGCGGCGACTCGGACGCCCAACGGATTGGTCATGACGAAGGATTGGGATTTCGCTGCGGATGATCAATGCCTGAGGAGACACGAGTCTTGGCAACCACAGCGTTTTTTCCCTTCTTTCTGATTTGACCATCCAGGAGGCGCTGGTCCTCGACTGAGATCTTTTTTGTTCATTCGTCATGCAGTGACCATTTGGTCGATTTTAGAACTTGGTAGTTGGAACCTGGCCGCCCTGTGATTGGTAAGAGCCGTTTTACGGCACTTGCTGTAGGTTTTGATGCCTTTGTTTGGTAATGAAATTTAGCACCACTTACTGTGGCTCTCGTGTTTTCGGTGACTAGTCAATTTGTGTCATTTGAATTGATATATAAATTGCAATTTATATAGGCAGGTAATGAAGAGAATTTTCTCCAATTTAACTTTGATTTGAACGGCACCTTAAGTGCTACTTTGATTATAATATTGCATATTCTGCACTATTTTTGACATGCCTGTTTTTAGCGCACTTCATAGGATCCTGAGTTACATTGGCCTATGCCTGGGTCATTTGATTTGCAAAAGATTGAGTATGTGGAACAATGTATGTGTAAGCGAAGGTCTAGGCAAGATATGTTTGACTGTGTATGAATGTGGGAGAAAGAAGTGCGTGGACGAGTGGAGCGTGAGCAAGACGTGCTTGAGAAAGAGCAGCGCAAGAATGAATATTTGAAAGCATTGGAAATGAGAAAGAAAGAAATAAATGACTTAAAGGAGCTAGAAGAGAAAGAACGTAAATTACAGGTAACTGGCCAATACACTGTTAGGCATCCTCTCTATCCTATCCTTAATAAACCACACAATGATTTTTTGTTAATAGGTCGCCCTCCACCTCCGTATGTCGTTCCTTCTGCTCCTCATGAGTTACCTGAGGTCTCCGGTTCGGAGCAACAGAAGATACGAGACAGTCGCTCTATGTTGCCTGCTGACCATGCGTCTGAGCTTAGATCTATTGCTCGTAAAACAATTCGTAGTGTTGTCTCTGCTTCTGAACTTTTAGACAACATGAAAGGGTGGACGGAAAAGGAGCAGCTCTATTTTACTGAGGCATTTGGCACAGAAGTTATTGAACTATTTCAGAAATATTCTGATGAGTTAGAGCCCGATGATGTAGCAGCTGATCATAAGCAAATGCGTGATGGTCTTTTTGTTTTCTCCCAGGTGGCTGAAGCAATCAGGCGTTTGGTGAAATTATGTGTTGTGGCAGTCCGTTTGCAAGAGGAGAAAAGGGCTGTGGACGTAGTTGCGCGGACATCTCAGACCGGCGGGGTGCAAGCTTCCATCTTCGGAACAGATAAGACTATGATAGTTCAAGCGAAACCAATGCGGGAGGCCGCGCCTTTGTATGTTCCTCCTAAAGAATTGGGTACAAGTGATGATAAAACTTCTGTTGATGCTAAGGGTTATTTTATTTATAATTGGGTGTATACTCCTTGGAATAGGGCAGATGTAATGGCACTTAAACAGCATTACCTGACCCGCGCAAAAAATCCAGCCGCCTTTTATGAGGAAGTTGAGGGAGCAATTAGTTCTTGTACTATGACTTTGGCTGACATTGATTTATTTTTCGGATTGATATTACCGCCAGATATGTGGAGAAATGTTTGTAAACTTGATAATCGTGTAGTTTTTGGGGCATCATGGAAAGAATTAGAACAGATGGACGGGGATAGGGAACCTGCGGAAAAGCCATACCAGTTGATTCTAGATCTTTCCGCAGCCATATTAGTTAATTTAAAATTGATTATTACCCCTAAAAAGATAGATTGGACTGTTTTAGCGTCTTCTAAGCAAAAGGCAGATGAATCAGTCTCTGATTTCTTTACACGCTTTGAAGAAGCATTTCATGATTTTAGCGTCCAGTTACTGTAAGATGATACGGGCAGACATTTGTTTGTCGATAAATATGTCGCAAATCTGTTAACAGGAATAGCTAGTCGTCTAAAAGCTAGTGAAAGTTCATGGACTACCCCTACTCCGGTTTCTCTTTTGACTATGGCTCAGTATTATGAACGTCAGGAATTAGAAGCAAAAGGTAGCAAGTGTAAAAAGATTAAAGAGTTAAAGACGAAGGTTATGTTGGCTCACGCTTATGGTCCGCCTTTTAGAGGTAGTGATAGAGGTGGACGTGGATCTTATGGTTCTTAATAACACTCGTTCGAATTTGTCTGTTGATCAGTGTGCGTATTGTAAGAAATTTGGGCACAGGACTGCCGATTGTCCAGTACTGCGTGTTCAGCAGTGTTCATATGGTCGGGGACAAATGAGAAATCGCTCAGGATATTCGGGGCCTAGAAGAAGCATGAATGATCGTGCTATGGTTGATGCTAATGTACAAGGGCAGGATGGGTTTAACACTTTTGATAGACGAAACCAATACCAGATGTCTAACTATGTACAGCCTGATTTCCAAGATTCTGCTTATGCTTAGGATTGCCTAGGATGGGGTAAGGAATCAGTTGAAGTTCCAGTAGATCAGAGGGGTCCCTATGTTACAGCACATGTTTTGGGTTCTACTGATCAGTTTCTGGTTGATACAGGAGCTACTCTTAGCGCCTTGTCTAAACAATTGATTCCAAGGGCTCCCCTGTCTGGCTTAACCATTACATTGATAGGTTTTGATGGAACACCTTCCCCTAGCCCATTGTCACAACCACTTGCATTCCATGTTGATAAATTTACTGCTCCATGTCCATTTGTTCTTGCTCCAAATGCACCAGACAATATTGTGGGTCTTGATATGCTCAAGTATTTCAGGGCTACAATACGATGGTCTCCTGAAGGGGTGCTTGTTATTTTGAATGATAATCATCCTGTGATGGAAAGAGTTTGTCTTGTTAAAAAGGATATTGCATTAGCTTCACTCCCTAGTACTTTGTGGGCTACTTCAGATACTGATGTGGGACAAATGATTATTCCATGGTAATTAGTGTCAAGGAGGGAGCTGTATTGCCACGTTTGCCTTAATACAAAATTTTACAGGAGGGCGAAGAAGCACTCACACAAATTGTGCATGATCTTATTGCATTTGGAGTTGCGAGGACGTTCCGTATAATGTTTGTAACAGTCCGATTCTTCCTATCCTGAAAAAGGATATTGATACTAGGATTTACCGATTCATTATTGATTTACAAGAAGTCAATAAGATTGTGGTACCACAATATCCTGTGGTATCTGACATCACAACACTTCTTACTTTGGTTTCCCCGACAGCAACTACGTTCTCTGTGATAGACTTGAAGAATGCTTTCTTTTCGATCCCTATTCATCCTGACAGCCGATATTTGTTTGGTTTTACCTTGAATAAGCTATCATATAGATTTTGCAGAGTTCCCAGGGCTATACTGAGAGTCCTAGTATTTATAGTCAAGCGTTAAAATGACAACTTGATTCTTTTGTTTTGCCTGAAGGTGTGGCTCTCATACAATATATTGATGGTAATTTGTTGGCAGCAGATACCCCTGAGCAATGTGAAAAGTGCACTTTGTCCTTACTTTCTTTTCTTGCTTCACACCATCATAGAGTGTCACGAAAGAAATTGCAATATTGTAGACCAAAGGTAACCTATTTAGGTCACCTTTTGTCTAAGGAGGGCCGTGCACTTACATCAGATCGTATTCAAGCAATTTTAGGCACACCAGTATCCTCTACTCAGAAGGATGTTCATGCATTCCTTGGTCTTACTTCTTTTTGTAGGCAATGGATATTAGGGTTTTCACACATTGTCAAACCTTTGCTAGCACTTTTGACTAAAGATACTTCAATGTGCCTCTCATGGACAGATGAATTTGAGACTGCTTTCCGGCACCTACGACAAGCCCTTTGTTCAGAACCAGTGTTAGGTACTCCAGATTACACAAAGCCTTTTGCACTTTACGTACATGAGAAAGATTGATGTGCATTGTCAGTTTTAGTACAGACACATGGCGATAAGCAGCGTCCCTGTGCATATTTTTCGGCAGTACTTGATGCTGTCGCTCGAGCGTTGCCTGGGTGTTTTCGTTCAGTTGCCGCAACAGCCGTGTCAATACGTCAGAGTGAAGGGATAGTTTTGTCACATAAGCTGTTGGTGTTAGTACCCCATGCGGTTGATGCTCTTTTAAATCAAACAAAGCCGCAACATTTAACTAGCTCTCATCTGACAGGATATGAATTGACATTGCTGGCGCCTCATATTACACTGAGGAGATGTGCAACACTAAATCCAGCCACTTTGTTGCCATATCCGGTGACTCAGCCTCAGTCACAAGAAACACATGATTGTATGGGCCAGATGTAGCAAGCCGTTTGCATGTCGCAAACTGCAAAAATCGCAGTTTGCGCCATGCAAACGGCCGAACGCGATGCACATTCACAAATTGCGAGTCGGTACCGACTCGCAATTTGTGAATGTGACTCGCAAATAGGAAGGGGTGTTCCCTTCCTATTTGGGACTCGCATCGCAATTCAGACTTGCTTTGTGACCGCGAATGCGGTCGCAAAGCAACTCGCAGTTACCACCAGTGTCACACTGGTGGTAACTCATTCGCAAAAGGGAAGGGGTCCCCTTCCCCTTTGTGAATGTCGACAATAATATTTTTTCAGAGCAGGCAGTGGTCACTGCCTACTCTGAAAAAAACGAAACCAAATGGTTTCAGTATTTTTTTCATTTTGCAACTCGTTTTCCTTTAAGGAAAACGGGCTGCAAAATGAAAAATAAAACTGCTTTATTTAAAAAGCAGTCACAGACATGGAGGTCTGCTGACTTCAGCAGGCCACCATCCCGGTGAGTGCAGGTACTCGCTATGGGGTCGCAAAATGCGAACCACCTCATGAATATTGATGAGGTGGGACTTTGCGACCCCATAGCGAGTCGCAGACGGTATCTGAGACACCGTTCTGCATCCGAGATTGCGACTCGGAAATTGCGAGTCAGACTGACTCGCAATTTCCGAGTCGCAATCTCAGACTTTCCTACATGTGGCCCTATATTCCTTACTGAAGAACAGACAAAGGGTCGTATTGATTTACAAGATACGCCCCTTCCAGATGTAGACGGGGAATTGTGGGTTGATGGGTCTTGTTTGAAGTTGCCAGACGGTAGGACCTCAGCTGCATATGCAATCACCACAATACTCACGGTAGTGGAGACAGCTCGTATACCACAGAAGTCAGCTCAAGCAGTTGAACTAATATCTTTGACACGAGCATGTGAGCTTAGTACTGACTTACGTGTGAACATTTATACTGACAGCCGCTATGCTTTTGGAGGGGCTCATGATTTTGGTTTGCTTTGGAAGGAGAGAGGCTTTCTCACATCCCACGGGATGCAGATAATGCACGGAGAATTAGTGCATAACCTCTTGACCTCATTGACATATCCAAAGAAACTAGCTATTGTGAAATGTAGTGCACACAAGAAAGTGACCGATAAGATAGGGCAAGGTAATGCCCTTGCGGACCGCGTAGCACGTGAGACTGCGATGCAGCAAAGTACTACTTCTATATATGTAATGAAGTCACAAGCTGAACGTTGGCATAATGCTAGACAAGACGTATTAGATATACAGAAATCTGCTTCTGTGAAAGAACGTGAGCAATGGTCTGAAGAAGGAGAATTGGATGATGAGGGCTGTTGGTGGAATAAGCAAATAGACAAATGGAAATTGCCTATAGCTTCTGTACAACCTATGGTTCAGATGGTACATGGGCTGGCACATGTTGGAGTTTCAACAATAACGAAGTTGCTTACGCGAGTTTGGGAGCATCCAGAAATTTCCAGTACAGCTAAGAGAGTAGTACAGTCTTGTTTGATCTGTTTACAATACAATCCTGGAAAAGGGACACGAACTCCTGCGGGAGGATTTGCTACACCAACTGCACCTTTCGAAGTTCTTCAAATGGATTATATTCAGCTTGAATGCTTCAACAATTTAAAGTATGTCTTGGTGGTGGTATGTGCCTTCAGTAAATGGATAGAGGCGTACCCCACAAAGGATAATACTGCCATTACTACATCGAAGGTGCTTTTGAAATAATTTTTCCCTAGGTTTGGTGTTTGCAGACTTTTATGGAATGATAACAGACCTCATTTTGTTGGGGAAGTTATTAAGTTTGTCCTGAAAGGATTAGGGATCAAACAGAAGTTCCATGCAGTTTTCCACCCACAATCAGCAGGGTTGGTGGAAAGGTATAATGCTACTTTGAAGCTGAATTTAGCGAAGATACAGACTTCCACATCCTTAACTTGGCCGGATGCATTACCTTTAGCATTATTGTCTATTAGGTCAGTGCCACACTCTTGAATAGGCCTTAGCCCCTATGAAATAGTATATGGAAGGCCAATGAACATTTGGGGAGTTCCTAAGCCAAATTTTGAATATGATGTACCTTGTGTTCTGATGAATGATTATTTGGCACAGTTAACCTGACAATTTGGTTTCTGTTCATCAACAGGTTCGAGAAGCACTTCCTGACAGATCTACAGGTGAAGGCCATGAACTCCGACCTGGTGACCAGGTGATGATTAGGGGCCAGATGTAGCAAAAATAAAAATTGCGACTCGCATTTTGCGAGTTGATGCGACTCGCAAAATGAGAGTCGCAAATTGGAATGTCAGAAAAAAAAGCGATCCGATTTTGCGACTCGCAGCCGGACTCGCAACGCTGTGTGCGAGTCCGCAGTTTGCTAGGTCGCTGTTTCCGAGTGTGGAAAAAACGAACTCGCAATTAGCGAGTGGGTGTCGCAAATTGCGATTACCTTCAAAATTGCTTGCAGATGCAGCAGAACACTCCAGAAAGCATACCAGAACACTCTGGAAACACTTCCTGGCACATGATGATGACATCACAGCCAGGAAGTTAACAAATACACCTGGGAGGAGGGCTCAACAGTGAGCAGTGTCTCTGCCACTGACAGTAGGGTGCTGAGGAGTGGTAGGCACAGCACCATGGACGCAGCAGGGACCAGCCAGGCTGGCAGGAGGGGCAGGAGATCATAGATAACAGCCAGGACAGATTAATGTGGCACATGGCGTTAATGTGCCACATGACTGGTTGGCATTTTCCTGCCCATGGACAATTTCAACTTGTATATAGTTTCTTCATGACATTAATAAAACAGTTATTTTTGTTCCACTTAACAAATGGTTAATAGGTGAGTATGGTGGGAGTTGACACGTACCGTCCAAAATATTGCGTTGCAATGTGGTCCCGTCTCAGTCTGCCTTGATTAGCTAGACTCCTATCCCCATGATGGCGATGTGGTTGTTCTTGCTCTTCATCATCAGGATCTGGGTCTGCAGGGGTGAGAGGTAGCCCACGTCGGGTGGCTATGTTGTGGAGGATGGCGCATGCGACCACAATTTTGAAAGCGGTAATGGGGGTGTATTGGAGGGCGCCTCCACTGCGGTGGAGGCATCTGAATCTTGCCTTCAGCAGTCCGAAGGTGTGCTCGATCAGGTTCCTGGTCCTCTTATACGCACTGTTGTATTGCCTCTCTGATTCAGTTCTGGGTGTTAAAAACGGAGTCATGATCCAAGGCCTGAGAGCATATGCACTGTCACCTGTTGGGCACAAAAGTACACGGTTAGGAAGTCCAGATTGTCGTGCACAGTGACCTGTGTGTATGTCTGCAAGTGTCTGTGGCTCTACCTAGGAGGTAACCGTCTCCAAATTCCCCACGTTCCAGGCGTTGATGTATCCCACTATGCCTAAAAATGTATGAGTCATGGGTACTGCAAGGAAACTTAGCTACGATGTCCGTGATGACATAATGGGCATCACAAACAACCTGTATGTTGAGTGAGTGGGTACACTTCCTGTTGCGGAAAATGTGTTCCAGATTAGCAGGGGGGCATATTTGAATGTGTGTCCCATCTACACACCCTATGACATGAGGAAAGTGGGCAATGCGGTAAAAGTCCAGCTTGGTGCTGTTAATTTCTGCCTCATTCCTTGGTAAGTATATGAAGTGAGACATGTGCGTGACTAAGGCTTCTAGGAATGCCCTGAGGAACCTTGACACTGCACTTTGGGATACCCCACCTGCCACGGCAATGACCCCCTGATAGCTCCCTGAGGCCAAGAGGTGCAGTGCGCATAGTACTTGCACATGCGTAGGGATGGCGCAGCCACGCAGAGTCTTGTGTTCTAGCTGTGGTTTCAGTAAATCTATTAATTCTAGAATGGCTGCGCTGCTAAGGCGGTATTTGTCATAGATCTCCTCTTCAGTTTGCTGAAAAAGAGTCTGCCTGGTTCTATATATCTTCTCCTGTCTGTGGCCCCTCCTCCTCCTCTGCTGGGCTGCGTAGACTCTCCTCCTCACTGCTATCAGGTATATCTCCGCCATCTTGAGTAACCCACATGCCTTCTGGGTCCCCTTTTATACTTTGGTAATGGTTACCACCTGCTCTGAGTTAGTGGTAAATGGGACATGCAAACTGGCCTTTTTGCGACTAGTCGCAATTTGCGAGTTGCAATTGCATATGGGTTGCAACTCGCAAATTGCGACTTGCAATTTGCGGGTCGCAAAATGGGGTCGCACCGGATGCGACTCGCAAACGGGTCCCATCGCTTTTTGCGAGTCTGAAATGGGCTTTTTGCATCCCATTTCCGATTTTGCACTGTCGCAAATTGCGATTCGGCCCGTTTGCGAGTCGCAATCGTTTGCTACATCTGGCCCTAAGTCCTTTAAAAGATCAAGCAGCTTGGAACGAAAGTGGCAAGGCCCAGAGCAGGTGCTCCTTTCGACAAGGACAGCAGTTTGAGTGACAAACTGAAAGAATTGGGTCCATAGTACTCACTGCAAGAGAGTGCTACCTACCTTGGTGGAACCTGCTGTGTTGATCGATCATCGAGAGATTTTGTCTACGGAGAAAGGCTGTGCTATATCACCTGACAAATCTGCGGAGTTCTTCCTGAACCATATGATTTCTGGATTGTCGCGATATAATTTGAGACCGAGGAAAGACCCCGTAGTGCTGGAGAAAACTGGTTGAGCTACCGCCCTGGGTTAGTGAAACAGAGAGCCAATGTGGCAGCGGGGGGGGGATCAGCCATGCATTAGAGTAGTGACACCCGTCTTGGCCCGTGGTGAAGAAATCAGCGGCTGCCCAGGGATAAGAGCTCCAACGATTGTTTTGAATTAATTTCCTGAAAGGTCGATTATCACTGTTGCTAAAATGAATAACAAACTGATCATTAGTACTATGGGGTTTGTTGTTGTTTTGGTGGTTATATCAATAATCACCTGGTTTGTTGAAAAGAAGGCTCCTGCTCATGAGTTTTTTGTTGCCACTACTCCAGTACCAGAGGATCACTATTACTTTACGCTTCCCTATCAGGAGCAGAAGCACCGTCAATCGTACTTCAATAATACTTTCTTTCAGATATTGCATCATACTCATAATGCTACAAATACTACTAACTGTTGGGTATGTGGAATGATACCTGCGCATCAAAAGAAAGGAGGAACACCTTTCATTCCTCTTTCTTTTTCACACAATGGTTCTTGTCAAGCTTGATATATGCTTTTGTTTGCATCCAGAAAACGTACAGAGGGGGGACTTCTTTTTCGCCTTAATAAAGTATGCTACCAAGACAAAGATGGGTATCCCCAAGCCAAAGGAACTAAATGGGAATGGGAAGAGAATCAACCGGACAATGTTTCAATACCATATGTCTTCACAAATATAAGAGACTCTGACAAGAAAGAACAATTTGTGATTTATGTTACAAAAACTAAAGCAGATTGATGTATATGTAGCATTGGGCGAATTCCAGTGGGGATAAGCGATTGTACCTTGATTTTAACTATTGAGGGTGTAAATAATAGTAGTTTTACAGCTTCACATAATACATATTTTGTTTGTGGTAACTATGGATATTACCAACTGCCTGTTGGGTGGTCAAGTGTGTGTTATGTATCTTTTCTATTACCCCCTGTGTTTTTGGCCCCTGCATCATATCACTGAGATTTTAAACTGTTCAATGACATCATTAAAAATTGATATAAAAGGACAATAAGTAGAAATGAGGTAGACCAAACGGACACTAGCCTGCAACAATATGTTGATTTTAATTTAGGGTTGTTCTCCTTTGTGGGTGCTGCGTTAAACAGTAGGAAAGTGAGAAGATTGACTAGGGTTGTGGAAGCTGTTACCAATCAGGCAGCTCTTGCACTTGGGAATATTACAGAGGAGCTCCAAATTGCGAGGATTGCAGCGCTCCAAAATCGTATGGTACTAGATGTGATATTAGCTGATCGAGGTGGTGCATGTCGCATCATCGGTAGTAGTTGCTGCGTTTTCATTCCAGATCACTCACCTTCAGTATATGATGCAATATCTAAATTGCATAAAATTGCTGCAGAAATCCACACAGAGACTGGTACTTGGACTTTTTCTGGATGGTTTTGGGCTCTTGTTTCCACTTGGGGCTGGAAACTACTTACTATCCTGTGTGTAATGATTGCAATATTTTTCACATGCTGTATCGGTATTCAGTGTGGTCCAATGTTCTGTTCCATGTGTATTACTGCTTGTATGCCTATCAAAAGAAATATTACAGAAATGAAAGCACAACACATGTTAGATAAGGAAATAGCTGAAATTATGAGCATAAATATACAAGATGAATATTTAGATTATCCCAGAAAGACGAATGTCTTCAGCTAATGCTGAAAGGGTCATCTGTTGTAAGTCAGTACTGATTAGATTAAGCATTAGCAGAAGACATCTTGTATTTAGCAACTACTGTGAACATTTCATGGAATCCATTTTGTATTCACGGCAGCCATTTTCTCTGCCATGTGCTCGCCATGTGCTCTGTCCAACCTTTCTGTTAACTACTCTTGAAAATCTGTCTAGTGACAAGTTATATTTAACATCTCCCATTTTTGCACATGCCCAGCAAGATCTGCAGCTGTTAGTAATCAGTAACAGACAGTAATGTGTCAACTAGTCCTTGAAAACTGTTAGCCCCTCCTACCTGTCGACTGTGCATTTCCATATGACCTTATATGCATGTAAGTCTTTCTTCTATAATTGTACCACCTTCTTTTAGCCCCTGCGTGGGTATAAAAGGACCATGCTCTCTTAGTTCAGTGTGCTACTTCAAACATTACCGAAGGGTGCTGTTTGAACTGTAGTACCACCTCATGAGGTTTAATAAACTTTGTCTTTTATTTCAGTTTCTGTGCCAACTTCTTCCTATATGGTCTGAGGACTTTGTGCAGAGAAGGGCGAACCCTTTGCACTAGTAGGCCTTGCTAAAGCTTACTTCGACATCTGGAAATCCTTTGAAGGGCACAGATGGTGCCCTCCTTGCATAAACCAGTCTACTCCGGTTCAGGGACCTCTTCTCCCCTGCTCTGGCGGGAAACTGGGCAAAGGAAAGGGGAGTGACCACTCCACTGTCCATTACCACCCGAATGGTGGTGCCCAGAGCTTCTCCAGTGTGTCCCAGACTTCAGCCATCTTGCTTTGCAAGGTGTGGGGGCTCTCTGGAGGGCTCTCAGTGGCCAGTGCTAGCAGGTGATGTCAGAGACCCCTCCTGAAAGGCTCTTACCTGGTTAGGTAGCCACTCCTCCTCTGAGGGCTATTTAGGGTCTCTCCTGTAGGTTCTCTTCACATTATGCTCGCAAGTTTCCTTCAGGAATCCTCTGCAACAACTTCAGACTCTTCTGACCTCGAATAAACCGCCGCCTGCTCCAAGAAACGCTGTGCCTGCAACAAAGTGTCTACAAGAGACACTTTTCTTCAGCAACCTCAGCTCCAAGTCAGCAACTGCAGGGACTCCCTGTCTTCATCCTGCACCAGAACAACAAAAGAAATCTCCCGTGGAGTGACTGAGTCACTCCCCTGCTCCAAGCAGGCACCTTGCAAGGCGATGACAGGTACCCTGGGACTCCTCTCACGGTAACAAGCGTGCTCGTAAGGACACAGAGGGTGGACATCATCAACATAGACTGTCCTGAGGTCCTGCTAATGCAATTTGGAGGAGGTAAGACCTTGCCTTCCCCAAGAACAACAGTACCCCTGTGTATTGTGTCTTCTTCTCCTCCTGAGGCTTCTGTGCACTCTTTACAAAATTCCTTTGTGCACAGCCTGGCCCACGTCCCCAGCACTCCACCCTGCAATACTCAACTCACTGAGTTCTTCTCCATCCAGCAGCCTGGGACCTTCTTTTGTTGTAGTGCATCAATTGCATTTTGCACCTCATTTGAACCCTGATCCTGTGGCTTCTGGGGGTGCTGTCTGGCATTCTGAGGGCTCTCTAAAATGCTGACAGCCCCCTCTTCTGCCTCCTCACACAGAGTTGAGGCCCCCAGGTCCCTCCTGGGTCGATCCAGCACCATTTTGATGAAAATGCACTTTTGATGTAGCCAAGGCTTGTTGATGCCGTCCAACATGAAATCTCATCTGCAACGATCTTCACCCTATGGGACATCTTTTGCATTATGCCGGAACCCACTGGCATCTTCCTAGGGTGCATTTCTGCAGTCTTCTACTAACCAGGGACTCTACTTTGCACCCTCTTCTGGGTTGGCAGGGGCTCCTGTTCTTCCTGGAACTTCTTTTGACTTATGGACTTGGTCCCCTTCCTTTTCACGTCTTCAGGTCCAATAATCCAGCAGTTGTTCTCTGCAGACTTGGTTGGCTGCTACAAAATCCTCAAAAACGAGGTATAATGTGTCCTAAGGAAATATGCAGTGCTTTACTCCTGCTTTTCTGGGCTCTGGGGTGGGGTAATTTACTTCCCTTTACTGTAATCTTACTCTCCCAACAATTCTGCACACACTACACTTTTCTAGGGTTGAATTTGTGAATCACATTCCACTTTTTTAGTATATGGTTTGTGTTGCCCCTAGACCCATTTTCTCCCATTACATTCAATAGGATTTCCTACTGTTTGCATTATTCTATGACTATTTACTTGTCTAATTTTGGTGTCTAGTGTATATATTGTGTATAATACCCCCAGAAGTAGTATTGTCTCCAAGATATTATTGGTACTGTGTCACCCAAATAAATACCTTTATTTTTGGTAACACGGTGTATTGTCTTTACTTGTGTATAAGTACTGCATAACTATAAGTGGTATTTCCTGAGCTTTTCTTGTCTCCTAGTTCAGTCTAAGCTGCTCTGCTATAGCTACCTCTATCAGCCTATGCTTGTAGAACACTACTACTTCACTAATAAGGAATAACTGGACCTGGTGTAAGTACCCAAGGTACCCACTACAAACCAAGCCAGACTCCTACATTCCTTGTAGCCCTGGAGGCTAGGTGCAGACTACCTGTGTGTGAGGGCACCCCTGCACTAGCAAATGTGCCCTCACGATGTCCAGGTCCATTTTCCCGGACTTCGTCAGTGCGGGGACACCATTTTACGCGTGCACTGGACATAGGTCACTACCTATGTCCAGCTTCACAATGGTAACTCTGAATATGGCCATGTGTGGTATCAAACATGTTGGAATCATACCCCAAGGCTTTTTCAAGCATTGGTTGATGATTCCATGCACTCTGAGGGGCTCCTTAGAGGACCCCCATTACTGCCATTACAGCCTTCTGAGGTTTTCAGGCAGCCCCAGCTGCTGCCACCTTTCAGACAGGTTTCTGCCCTCCTGTTGCTCAAGCATCCTGAGCCCAGGAAGGCAGAACAAAGCATTTTCTTTGGGAGAGGGGTGTTGCACCCTCTCCCTTTGGAAATAGGTGTTATAGGTATGGGAGGGGTAACCTCCCAGAGGCTCTGGGAATGCTTTGAAGGGCCCAGATGGTGCCCTCCTTGCATAATACAGTCCACCCCGGTTCAGACACCCCCATTCCCTGCTCTGGCTGTGAAACTGGACAAAGGAAAGGGGAGTGACCACTCCCCTGTCCATCACTACCCCAGGGGTGGTCTTCAGAGCTCCTCCAAGGTGACCCTGGCTTTTGCCATCTTGGATTCCAAGTTGGCAGGGCACTCTGGGAGCATCTGAGTGGCCAGTGCCACCAGGTGTCGTCAGATCCCTCCTCTGATAGGTGCTTACCTGTGTAGCTGACCAATCCCCCTCCCGCGGCTATTTAGGGTCTCTCTTGGGTGGTTCTTCAGATTTCAGCAGGAATCCTCTGCATCCTTTACTTCACCTTCTTACCAAAGAAACTGCATCTGGACTCTCCAGGAACTCTACAAACTGAAACAAAGAAGCAAAGGTGACTTCTGCAACATTGTAACTTCAGCTCCTGCCAGAAACTGCATCGTTTCCAGGGTGTGCATCCTCCGAGGACTGGCTGTCTTCAGCTTGCACCAGAAGGATGAAGGAATCTCCCTCGAAGTGAAGGAGTCCCTTACCTGCTTCAGCAGACACCCCTCTGCCTCAACAACCAGTGGCTTGGGTCCCCTCTCCTGATGAAGTGCATGGATCACAGGTGGTGGACTGAAGTGGTCCCAGTGATCCTGATATCCTACTGTCCAACTTTGGTGGAGGTAAGAGCTTGCTTCCACAAAGCTCTTCATGCACTGTGCAGCTCCAGCCCGCAGCACTCTATCCTATGATGCAGAGCTTCCTGCGTGGTTTTCGCGGCGTAGGATCCCTCTGTATACTGCTGCGTGGGCCTTCTTTTGCACCTGCTTTGACCCCATGCTGTGGGACTCTGCCTGGTCGTCTGAGGGCTCTCTGAGTTGCGGATAGCCCCCTCTGACTCCTCCTCCTGGGTAGAGTCTAGTCCCTCCTGGTCCCGTGCAGCACCATTTTCTGCTAAGTCACGAGCTTTGTGTGTACCAAGACTTGTTGGCGAAATCCAGTGACGCAAACCAGACAGCAATTAATCATCCAGCGTGGGACATCATCTGCACCAACCAGGAACCTCATCTGTCTTCTTGGGTGCAGTGCTGACTGTTGTCCTTCACCAGTGGTTATTCTTTTGCACCTTCATCTGGGTTAGCAGGGGCTCCTGTTCTGCCTGGACTCTTCAGTGATTCTCGGACCTGGTCCCTTTCTTCCACAGGTCTTCAGGTCCAGAAATCCACGGTGGTGTCTTGTAGTCTCTTCTGGTTCTTGCATATTCTTCTTTCTCATGTTATTGTGTGCTATAGGAAAGTTACTGTGATTTACTCCTGCTTTCCTGGGGTCTGTGGTGGGTGCTTTACTTATATTTGGTGTTTTCTAATACTCCCAGAGCCCCTCGACACACTACACAAGCCTACATGGAAAACCAACTTTCACATTCCATTTTCTTAGTATATGGTTTGTGTTCCCCCTAGGCCCATTTCTAACTATTGTGATTTTCACTATTTGCACTGTTTTCTTTTATGTGTGTGGGTACTGTGTGACTACAGTGGTATTGCATGAGCTGTGCATGTCTCCTAGTTAGGCCTTGGCTGCACATCCACCTACCCCTAAAGAGCCTGGCGTCTAGACACTGACTACATTTCACTAATAAGGAATAACTGGAACTGGTATAAGGGACAAGTACTGTTGGTACCCACTACAAACCAGGCCAGCCTCCTACAACCCGGTGTGAGGCTTCCACTAATTGCCAGCCTGAGCTCCGACACTGCACGGCTAGAACTTCTCTATCCCTATCCTGAGCATTGTGCAACATGGAAGGCCAGAAAAGGGAGCATAGTACCCTCATCCTGGTCATTGTGTGGCACAGAAGCCAGAGAAGGGATCCCAGGGCCCTGGTGGGTTTTCAGACCCAGGTCTGGTCATTTAGTGGGCTTGCAGCCCCGGGTCTGCTGGTTCCTGGACCCTGTGGAACCTTGTCTTGTATGCTTTGTGGCTCGGAAGCCATGATCAGAGGGGCATGATCAGGTGTTTACAAAAAAACAGCCCATCTCCAAATAGTCCCTGGATCTGGGACTGTGAAGCCCTGGCCCTGCAATATTGCAGCAGGGAGGGACAGTGAATGGAGCCAGGGCGCTGCCGGAGCTCTGACCAAGGGCACTACCATAGATGTCATCCATGCCAAAGGAAGAGGAAAGGGATTCCTTAGCCTGCGGCTTCCCCGTTGCCAAGTCTTACTCTCATGGGGGAAGGGGATGCATGGCTGAGAATGGCAAGTCTTGTGCTGGTCCTGCCGATGGTGCCTCCTGGGTGGTGCAGGATATCAACAGTCACTGCCTTCGAGATCAGGCCCAGGCATCTGTTGAGGGCTTCTCAGAGCTTTCTTGCTTCCAGATAAGCACCCCAGACAGGCTGGGCTTTGATGTAATTGCTGTTCTCCGCTGAAGGCCCAAACCCAATGGAGGAGCAAGAGAATGCTCCCCAGTTGTCAGCCACACTGCTGTGGGTAGTGAATGTCACCACCATGCTGTAGGACGAGGGTGCTGCCTTGGGTGGGGACCACCCTTCCACCTTCCTGACACCTGGGCCTGGAGACCCAAGGAGGGTTAAGCACAGCCCACCCCAAAACCTCTCCCTTGGGCCTGCCTGGGAAGTTGATTTTCCTTGACGCTTACAGAACCTGGGTGGTGGGAAAAGTTGCACCTTTCATCCAGGGCTTCTTCCCATGCAGTGCCTGTCTCATGGTTGCTTGATTGTCAATCATGTCGGGCTTTCCCAAAGCACATCTGAAGCCATCACAGGGTATCGCCACTCCCTTCATCCCCCCAAGGTCAGACCCCCGATAGCCTATCACAGTTTTTCACCCCCCCAGTGCTGTCACACAGGTACATAACTGGCACACCTAACCTTTCACCCCACCTCGGTGGGGTGCAGGCGGTGAACCTATCTCCCACTGGCATGTCTGGGGGGGGCCTTGCTGTCTGCAGTGTCCCATGGCTGCCTTCTTGTGAGCACTTCCTGTGAAACACACTTTTGCGGCCAGAGGGTAAAAGGAGTCCCTGACTGCCCAGGAATGCTGTTTTCCGCCCTGCTCCCTTCAGGGTTCGGTCTCTTATCTAAAAAAGGGTGTGCTGTTGTGAGCTCAACCCCAGCAGCCTAGAGGCCCATTCCAACTCCTCACATGCTTCGGCATCCGACTGCGACCTCAGATCAGAGGTGGCCACCAATTGAATTTAAGCGTATTGCTCAGGGGAGGAAAATAAACTAACCAGGATTACTTCAGTAACAGTGGGTGAAGAGCCCAGCAACAAATCCCCACCCGGCAGCTGATGCGTAAAAAGTGGTGTACAGAAGACAGACTCCCTGGCATCACTGAGGGTGCTCCAAGTCCTTCTGATCCATGCTTACCCTAAAATGGTGGTAGGCCAGTATCGGCAGCCAGCATCCCGGGATATGATCGTCTCGTAGTCAGGTTGCTTGGGAATGCAGCTTAAAGTTGGGGGTAAAGTCCATGTAAGGCTAAATATGGGCTCAAAGTCTGATAACCAACAAGTACCATAAGGATAATTTGGAAAGCACATTTAAGAGTGAGTTTAGGAGAGTGTGAAACTGTCAGGAGGTAAATGATTGGAGTCCTTGAAGTCCACCCAGAGTATTCAACATGGTGGGAAGGTCGGTTGCCCATGAGGATGGATCCCCTCTGCGGGACAAGTGTCTTAGTGCAACCGGCCCTGCAATGTGCATTTTCTTGATGGTGGTGCACTGTGACTGGCTCTGGGTCAGCTGGAAAGGCTTCAAGGGGGAGGTGGGTCTCCGCAGGGCAAAGGGAGATTCAACTTCCCTCCCCCAGCAACTGCCCTAGTCCCTCTTGCAGTATGCTGGAGCAGGGAAGGGGGATGGGCCCCCTGCTCCCAATGCAATTGTCAACTGAAGGGAGACAGAGCTCAGTGCACCCTGACCATATCATGCCACAGGGAGGAGAGGCCCACGTCAGTTGCCAAGGGTCTGCAGTAGTATTGGTCACCCATCTTGAAACACAGACCAAGGAGTCTAACATGGGCGGCATGTTGGAGGGACGAGTGGAATCCTCTGGTACAATGAAGGTGAGGGCCGGCACATGCTGGCTAAGTTGGAATCCGACCATGCCCCTTCGGCAGTGCACCACTGGCTCATTTTGCCAGCTCCACCATGGAGGTGAAGCATGTGTGATAGGACCCGAAAGATGTCGATCTACGACTGGGCAAGGCAAAACCAAAGGAAACTCTGGTGGAGATCCGTAGATGTTCTGACATCAAAATCGGTCATCTAACTTGGGTACGGGGCAAAAGAATAATTTAACCAGCTGGTTTCCTCCCAAAGGTTCCCCCAAGAGAGCTGGCACTCGAAAATCCCAGTTTTGTTGAGTAAAGTGAATGAGTAGAGGTCTTGGGGCCAAAACATTTTCAACCTATTCACAAACTTTAAATGTGTTGGAAACCCAGCTTGCTGGTGTGGAAATGGGCACCAATGCACGTGCCTAGTGGGCCACTTTTGGTAAGCAGAACTGGCACGGTGGGATGAACACAGTTCCAGGTTAAGGAGCCCGATGCCGACAAGCATCAGAACCTAAAAGATTGTGTTGATTAATATAGACAGCATGACAGTGGCCATGGAAGTCGGAACCTGCAATGAAGTGTGTAAAAACTCCCCTGTTGAATCAACTAGTCCTGAAAAAGGATGACACTGAAGCATTGGGCCCATACCTACCAGTTACCAATGCTGAGAGATGCTGTGTCTAAGCTGCAATGAGTAAGAGGGACACTAAGATGCTCACAGCAGTCCGGGTCTTGGGCCTGGGTGGAGAGCCAAAGGTGCAGATCTTGATGGTAGTAGCAAATATTCAAATGAGAACTTTGAATTTCGAAGAGAAGAAAGTCAATGACTCGTAGCTAAATTGGCAGGAGTAACTAAGACTCTATTGGATGGATTAAATATGACTCTCTTAACCTCTTCTCTCTTGTAGTGGCATTTACCTCCTAGTAACTATCTATATACTACTGGTAACTATCTATATACTACTACACTCTTTAGTAGACGTTTTATCGGGATTGTCCAAACAAGGTTCTATCATGGCCGTGAGCATGATAGTGAGAAATGGTGAAGCACAGAATCTCAATGCCAGATGGTGTAATTCCTGGACATTAAAAACCCCACTAAGATGGAGAAAGGAGGTGTGCTATTTTTTCCAGAAACTGCTAACCTCCTAAACAATTTTGTCGAACGTACACCTAGATCTAACAAACAATTGACAACATTGAATCAAATCACACAATATCACCAACATGTACACCCGCTGTACTGGCAGATAATGAGGACAATTTAGATCTCAAGAAAAGCATAGAATTCAGAGCCTCGTGAGGCAATGATGACACAAAATATGAAAGACTCCCAGATGTGTATAAGGTCAAGGACAAACCAAATTTCAGAGAGTGACTTCACCAAAAAAATCACTTATTGGAAATGCCCTAAGAACAAGTATAACTGAGATTTGTGTGGAGACATTATGGGCACATTCAAAAAGTTAAGAAAACATGTCAAAAACAAACATAAGGGATTCTACCTGAAAACATACTGCTCCAAGTGGGATAATATTGCATGTCATTATGCAAAATGCCAGGGTAGACCCAAGAAAGGAGAGCTGCACTTTCTCTGTAGCTACTGTGACCTCCAATTCAGAATGAAAATTGGGATTCACATCCTAAAGCACAAAACGATGCTAGAGTGTCAGCTAACAGCAAACCATCCAAACTTTGGACATAAGAAGAACTATTGCTACTGACAGAACCAGAAAAAGTATACGAAAATAAGAGAAATAATAATGCACTCATGGATCTGCACTATAACAAAAGAAACAGGAAACAACTTGTAGACAATGGCAGAGATAAAAGAGATAAAAGAAAAAAAAGAAAAAAATAGATGTAGAGCAGTCACCTAATAACACTGAAAGTGACACCAATTATGAACCTGAATTACAAGAGGTAACAACAGAAGAAGGGCACACAGACGTTATTAATGGAAAAGGAGCACCTAAAATCATTAACTTTAATGATCTGAACGACAGAATATCAGAAGCTCAAAGATATTCAAAAAATGTACAGTATCACAAAGCTGCTTTGAACTCATTGGAAGAAATTGTGAGTTACAAATCTGAAAGCACTAATGATATTAATCCGAGGCCAGTCAATTGCAAAGCACAACCAATTGAAACTAGCAATGAACCTATGAATACTGCTCAAGAAGATAAACAGAGTACCCCATCTGAAAATAATATTTCCAAAAAGGACAACTGAAATGAAAAACTCAATACATCACATATGCTATCTGCCAAATCAATGTTGACAATACCTTGAATATTACAGGAACATTATTGAGAAAGAAAATAAGAAAAATCCCAAATTGGTTCCTATTGACAAGATACCAGAGGAATGGAATTTCGAAAATCTGTCTAAGGAAATCACACTGCTCGAAGTAACACACATGTTTGAAGACTCCAACTTGAATAAAGCAGTGGGACCTGACAGTATTAGTCTAAATGATCTGTTCAAAGTACACAATAAAGAAGCAAGAATGCTGCCCAAAATACTATCAACTTGGTTTAGCAAGATCCCGGAATCTATTAAGTCCTAGAAATGTGCCAATTTATGAACTTGACAATATAAGTAATTGGAGACCCCTTATTTTTGTGAGTAGCTTCATGAATGCTGTACCAATTGTACTTACCAAAAGACTGCATTGATCTTAACAAGAGACAAAAGGCTTCAGGAAAGTAAGAAGATGTTTAAAAAATGTGAGTTTACTTTAAAATATAATTAAAGGGGCTCAAAAGAATAAACACTTGCAGTGGTGTTCATAAACATTTCTAAAGCTTCCAGCACTGTTAGTCATAGTCAAATTTTCCAGAGTCTCGAAAGCCAAAGAGTTCCATCATATGTAAGAGATCTAATTAAAGACTTATACATAGACTAAGCTACTTCTTTCAAGGGGAAAAACAACAAATCCACACCAGAACTAACAATGAGATCTGAAATGAAACAAGGAGACTCATTATCTCCTCTACTATGTAATATTGGAATGGATCCATTGATATGTGATCTTCAAAAGAACGGCAAGGACTTTACATTTGGATCTGATGGATTTATTAAGTAAATTACCACTCTAGCGTTTGCCAATGATATTTCAGAACTCAGCAACGCTTGGGAGGGAATGAATACAAATTTAAAAATCATAAAAAAATTCTGTAAGACAACAGGTCTCAACCTAAATGTAAAGAAGACATGGCTGTGTCATAAGACACTATAACGAAAAATTCCTGGTGAATAACTGCACACCATGGCAATTCAAGAAACAAAATATTAAAAAAATATTCATCCATGTGACAGTGAAAGATACCTCGGATTGAACTTTTATCCACACACTGATCACAGGAGAAACAGCAAAGCAAATGAGGTCCACACAGATTGGGCTCAAAAACTTGAAAAACCACCACTGAAGCCCACTCAAAAAGTTGAAACACTGTTTCAATTTCTGGTCCCTGAGCTGTCATTCAAACAAAAAATGACTTACAGCCACGGAAGCAGAAACTCTCATTGCTTTGGACCAGACAATTATGAAATATGTCAAAAATTTCCTACACCTATCTGCATACAGTGCCAGCTGCCGCAGATATCAAGAGGAGGGACTGGGGGGACAATGGTAGAAGGGAGAATACATTTACACTTTAAAAATGTGTCAATTATTCATGAACAATACAGATGATATTTTAAGAATATTTATATTTACATAGAGTTTAGCATAGTTGTCATATTTATAGTTGAATATTAGTATTAGAATTAT
This sequence comes from Pleurodeles waltl, assembly GCF_031143425.1. Classification (NCBI taxonomy): domain Eukaryota; kingdom Metazoa; phylum Chordata; class Amphibia; order Caudata; family Salamandridae; genus Pleurodeles; species Pleurodeles waltl. Next base: position 1,074,465,116 of record NC_090437.1, read on the forward strand.
AGTATTAGAAATAGTTTTTTTCTATATATAGTTGTTTTGATAGTGTGCATTTTTGTACAGTTCTTATTGAAGTTCATTTGTGTATTAGTTTAGAATAGTCCTGTAATAATTGCTTCCACATACTCAGTGCAGATGTTAGTATTGATTATTAATGACATGATAGAAACACCTTAATTGTTCAGGATTTAGACAATACATATTGTTAGAGAAGTACTGTGGATGTACTGTCTTTACCCAATATGTGATTCATGTTCCAGTAAGGACAGTTTAATTGTAGCTGTACTCCGAAACAATCATTGTGTTGTTGGAACCAAGACTGATTTGAGACAACACGTGGTGTTACAGAAATAGCCAAATGTGTTGTTTTCTAATTAGTGACAAGCATGAATAGATAAACAAGGTTCCTACTGTCCCTACCTATTACCCAGTGAAACCATAGCTAAGGGAACAGGCTTGACAGAATCAGTGGGAAAAGAAGTCCCTGTTGAGCTTGACTTTTGTTTGCCTTTAGTCTGTGACTTTAGACTGTGAAGAGACATGAAAGGTGTAAGATAAGTGGGAGGCTCTCCGGCTGCTGGGAAAATACCACAACTTTTATTGTGCCCTAAGGTGAGCTCAGGCAGGACAGAAACCTCCTGTGGAGCAGAAGGGCAAAAGCTCACTTGATCTCAATTTTCAGTATGAATGCAGACCGTGAAAGCTGAACCTCACAATCCTTGTGACGTTTTGGGTTCAAGCAGGATGTATCAGAAAACCTACCGCAGGATAACTGGCTTGTTGCGGGCAAGTGTTCATAGCCACACTGCTTTTTTATGCTTCAATGTCAGCTCTTCCTATCATTGTGAACCAGAATTCACCAAGCATTGGATTGATCACCCACTAATGGGGAACATGAGCTGGGTTTAGAACATTATGAAACAAGTTAGTTTTACCCTACTGATGTGCTGTTGTAATAGTAATCCTGATCAGTAGAAGAGGAACCACAGGTCCAGATATTTGCTTTATGTGCTTGGCTGTGGAGCCAATGAAGCAAAGCTCCCATCTGTGGGGATTATGACAGAATACCTCCAAGTCAGAATCCCCCTAAAACTGGAATTATACCCTGTTTCATTGAGCCTAGGTTGGCCTGGGATAGCCTGCCTCTCGGCCTGAGCATAGGGCTGCACATTTGGGGAACAGAGCGCGGACGGAAGGCGTTCACCTCCATCACACTTAGTGCACTGCATGTTCACCGGGCACTCTGTGTAAGTCATTCATAGATGACCTGATTCTGGATCAGGGTTTCGTAAGTAGCATAGCAGCTATGAACTATTGAAAGTCATTCCCAGAGCCAAGCGTTTGTCTCAATTCGTGGGTGCTCCTGCCCTTACCCCTGGGGTCCCTCTGCCACCACGCAGGGACCGTGGGTTAGTGGGCCCAAGGGAGGTCGCCTCCACAATGTGCCACCCAGCACTGGGACTCCCCCTCTCACCCTGTACTGCTGGGTGCTGGGGTGGCGCCTTGATCCCTTGCAGGTTAGCAGGGCAACTAGATAGCCAGAGTAGAATCCCTTCTCCCCACTCTGCAGAAGTCACCGGGAAGTAAGTAGCCCCCTGGGTACTTGTCTCAAAATGCAGGCCACTCTTGTCATCGTCGGACAGCTGTGTGCCTGAGGTTTGGGTCACTCTAGTCATTCCAGGCCACCTAGTTGCTGGGCTGACTGACCAGATCACTGGCAGGCTGGCTGATCGAGCGGCTATCAGGCTGGCCAACCATATGGCAGACAGGCCTCGGGGCTAACTGTGACTTCCCCCCCGTTCTGGAAGCCCCTGCTTTGTGAGGGCTTTATATTCAATGAAAATCAGCTTCTCAGGCAGGTCGGAGGGGAGAGGGTTTGGAGTGGGCTCTGCTTAACCCCTTTAGCCCAGACTCCAAGAAGATTAAAGGCACCCACCCAAGGCAGCACCTTCAGCCCATGGTATGGTGATGGCAGTCACTACCCAGGGGAGGGTGGCTGCAGACCGGGAGAACTCTCTTGCTTTTCTACTTGGTTTGGGCTAAGGGCTGGGCCTTCAGTACTGCATAAAGCCCAGCCCACTGCCCCCCCGGGTTGCCGATATGGAACATGAGCCCAGGAGAGCTCCAAAAAGCCCTCAGCAGATGCCTGGACCAGGTCTGTAAGGAAGTGTTTACAAAGTCCTGTACCACCCATGCTGTACCATTAGCAGGCCCCACAAAAGGCTTACCGTTCTTTGCGGTGCACCCCTCTACAAGAGCAAATAGGAAGCAGCAGGCTCAGGAAGCCTATCCCCATCCTCCAGCATAGACAAAAGCTGTGCTCATGCTCTTGCTGAGAGTTTGGGCAGGGCCTGGGATCCATTCGCTGGCCCTTTTTGCCACTAAGCTTGGGAACAGGGCTCCGTGGTCCCAGACAGGGAGGCCTGCTCGGTGACTATGGATGATCTGGAATACTTAGGCCTATTTGGAGAAGGGCTGCTTTGTTAGAAAGACCTGATCATGCCCCCCTCCAGAAAGGGCTTCTAAACCACATATGGGATGGGGTTCCAACAGGCAAGGGTTCCAGCAGGTCTGGTCTTCCCGTGTCACTTCGGACCATGAACTGTGTTAGAGCTCCGGCTGGCCATCAGTGGAAATCTCACATTGGGATGCCTTCACTGGTCTGCGGGTCTCAAAACACCCAGGACAGGATCTTGGAGGCCCTAAGAGGCTTTACCTGCTCTGTCAGGTTCAGGAGTTCTGAATGGTCCCTGTGACAGGGCTCTGGTGGGCCCTGGGTCTGGAACCCCCTTCCTGGGCTCTGGTCTACGGCCTGCCACATGGCAGGGTACCTAGGAAAGGTTTCTGGGGGCCCAGGAAGCCCTCTTCTGGTGGCTAAAGTGGAGAAGCTCTGACCAGGACCCAGGTGAGAGCCCCAGGCTGGCCCCGGGGTGCTTGCCGCAGTCCTAGGGCTCCCTTCTCTGGCTCACCACCTGGCAAAACAACCAGGATGAGGTTCCAGGAGGGCCTCTCCCATTTCACTGGCATGTAAAGGTGCCTCTAGGCCTAGGGTCAGAGGACGAGATGGGGCTCTGACAATCTGACCTCAGAGTCCCTGTACCCTCCAAGGATGAGCGGTAGCCTTTTCTGTAAGGGACACATCGACCAGATGGATGTCCTTTAAGCCTGGCCATCTGGCCGATCTGAGCCCGCTGACATCTGATCATGCGCTGTGCAGGTGCATTCCTATGGCATGTACAGATAGTCCCACTGCCCTATAAGTCCCTATGAGGGTACATTTGCTTCGTGAATCCCAGTCAGGGCTCCAAGAGTTTGGGTATGTCTGTGCTGATGGTCCCCTCTGTCATTCAGTGTGAACGGATTACAAGAAAGGAGGTTAGCCTTCACCACACCAGGGACATTCCAACTCTAGAACCTGCCTTTCACGGGGGCCCTACCCAGCAGAGTGAAGGAGTGAGCAGCCTGGCAGCTTGCACCCCTCCAATGGCCCAGCCATAATGCAAGGGTTTGGGTTGCGCCAGAACTAGGATTCGGTCTGGTAGTCTGTGCCCCACCTGCCACACCGTCATCCTTCTCCACCCAGTGCATTTCCACAGCAGCTCAGAATGAACGTTCAGTGTGGTGTCCCTGGCACCCCTGTGTCTCACTCAGGCTGAGCCTTGGCCTGCCTCTCCCATCTATCACCGTGGAGAAAGCCAGGCCGACTGGTACCTATGTGACCAGCCTGTCCCCCATCAAGCTCCCCAGGCAGGGGATTCCCCATACAGCAGGCTCTCGAGGGGTGTGAACATAGGTCTGAAATGGATATGCATCTCCCCTCAACCCTATCCAGCAGGAGTGGCTACGTGGTTGATCCTGCCAGTAGCATATGTATGTCTCAAAGATTAAACTATTCAAGTGTAAGTATACAGGGCTGGTAAAGTAAAACAGTGAATGCCTCATTAAATCAGTGTTAGACCTGTCATCCTCTGTTGTAATTTAATAGCGATTAGATTAAGCATTAGCAGAAGACATCTTGTATTTAGCAACTATTGTGAACATTTCGCGGAATCCATTTTGTATTCATGGCAGCCATTTTCTCTGCCATGTGCTCGCCATGTGCTCTGTCCTACCTTTCTGTTAACTACTCTTGAAAATCTGTCTAGTGACAAGTTATATTTAGCATCTCCCACTTTCGCACATGCCCAGTAAGATCTGCAGCTGTTAGTAATCAGTAACAGACAGTAATGTGTCAACTAGTCCTTGAAACTGTTAGCCCCTCCTACCTGTCAACTGTGCATTTCCATATGACCTTATATGTATGTAAGTCTTGCTTCTATAATTGTACCACCTTCTTTTAGCCCCTGCGTGGGTATAAAAGGATCATGCTCTCTTAGTTCAGTGTGCTACTTCAAACATTACCGAAGGGTGCTGTTTGAACTGTAGTACCACCTCATGAGGTTTAATAAACTTTGTCTTTTATTTCAGTTTCTGTGCCAACTTCTTCCTACATGGTCTGAGGACTTTGTGCAGAGAAGGGCGAACCCCTTGCACTAATAGGCGTTGCTGAGGCTTACTTCGACACCTCAAGGCGGTCTTCTCCGAAATATTTGCCTTTTACTGCCACATTTTGCTGTATCTTTTTGTTGATTTTAGGACTCTCAACACCTTACAACTGCTGATCAGGGCTAAAGTGCATGTGATTCACCGCAAATACTGCTAAGATTGGTGTATACAAAATTAGCATACTTAATCTACTTGTAAGTCCCTTGTAAAGTGGTATACCATATCACCGGCACTTGTGAATTAAATGCTACCAGTGGGCCTGCAGCAATGATTGTGCCACCTACTTCAGTAGCCCTTGAACATGGAAGGGATCATTGTGTACTTCAGTAATTTCCTTTGAAGTCACCCCCTACATCAAGGGTAGGTTTGGGCATAAGTACTGGGATTCTGACCCCACCAAATCAATACACTACTAGAGCTGGGAAGAACTCTGCTGGAGTGACTGCCCCAAGGAACTGCCTCTCTACCTTGCTTAGCTGCCCTGCTGCCTGTTGATCTCTGACTTGCTGAGGATAGGGACTGGACCCATCTCATTTGAACCTAGAGTGACTCCAAGGGCTTGCTGGCCTGTTTGTTGCTTTCTGAAGTCTCAGGGCCATCAAAGACTTCCCCTTCTTGCAAACTGCCTTGGAATTTTGCCACTTGAAAGTTCGGCAGCTAGTTGCTGACAAAGATCAGAAGGCGTCCGATCACCGAATCAGCCTGTGAGCCTCACAGCCCGGTTTCATTCCGGAGAGCATATCACCCCCTGACCAGTGAAAGGGGCCATGCAACGGTCTAAGCATATTCCACTTCTGACCTGCAACAATCGCCTTTGAAGGCCCGATACCCCCACTGACCATGAGCACCGCCTCAGAACTCGTAGACAGCACTGAGAGAAGCCCTTGCAGCATGGACCCCCTGGCTTTGCCCTGGTAGCTGGGATTTCTCCAGTAACGCTGCATCAGCTGAGCCCACACATCTCAGCTGAACCAACAATGCACGCTGACCACTTTCAGGCAAAAGGAACCTATTCAACAAGGATTGTGGCCCAATGTTCCTTGTTGTCCGTGGATTGTCAACTCTACACCAAAGATAGCCCAGCGTGGCCCATTGTTGCACCTCCTTCAAATCCACAAACCCAGTGACAGGAGTCACAAGGCCTCCAACCCGGCAACTTTGGATGCAGATGCATGAAACATAGGGAGATTTGCTGCCTCAAGCACTTGCAGGCTGCTTGGTGTTTGACGGAGAACAAATCTGGACCAACATCAGCTAACTTGGTAAATCACATAGGGAGCACTGCTTTCATGCTCTGACTGCCAGGGAACCTCTGGGCCTCACTCAAAGCACTACTGGATGGGTTATAAAAAAAGTGAATGTGCTCCCTAGAACACTGTGATTAACAGGTGTATTTAAGAAGATAACTCGAGAAATAGTTCTGTGATTTTTGTCATCTTGGTCTTATTTTACTCCGATAAATATTCTATATATTGTATATTTTCCTAAGCTGGTGAGGAGTCTTTCTGTGGTTTTTTTTTTATGTGTTACTCTAGTTTGAGTATTGCACACATACTTGACATGTTGCCTCTTAAGGTAAGCCTGATTGCTCTGTGCCAAGCTAAAAGAGGGAGAGCACAGGTTAATTGAGGATGTGTATCTGACTTACCCTCACTGGAGTGGTAGTCTCTACTTAGACACAGTGCATACCTCTGCCAACCACAGACCCCATTTCTAACATTCAGGTATAGCTCGCTCCATCAATTACTTGGATCACTGTGATAATACTAGAGCTATGCCAGTGAGTTCTGACCTCCCCAGTTGCATGCATTTAATAGATCCAGATAAATCCAGGCTTACCTGGTCACTTTGGTGACTTTAGATAATCTCTGGCCAATCACACATCCCAGTGATGGTGATGATACATTTGGACGCCTGCCCTATAAACTTCTGATGCAACTTTTTGTGCCTAACACGGTGACCACAATTATCAATTAATCCGGTTTCAATTCGGGGGAGGGAGCCTGAGAAACTGCTACCACATTCAAGGAAGGCAACAATCCTTCAAATTACCCACTCCAGCACTGGGAGGTAGTGACAACAAATAACAAAACATAAGTCTTTTGTGGCCATGTAGTTGGAATGAGTATACTTTAAATCCTTTAAAGAGGTTCCATTGGAGGGTGAGTCTGCTGTCAGCATCAGCAGAAATTCGAGCTCCAATAGTGTATATTTAAGTTGCTGCAGCTCAAAAGCTTGTATTTGCATCTGGTGGTCCTCTGCAAAATGGTCTACCACTTCTGCTAGCCGCCGCCTCTCTGTACCCCTTCAATGCTCTTTAGTGAGCATCCTGGGTGTCGGAAGCATTTAAAACAAATTAGAATGTTTAAAGTGGACTGGTCAAGTTTTCAAAGCTGGGGCCATGATTAAGAGGGGCGGCCGAGAGCATTAGTATTGTGCTTCTAGAGGTGAAATCCATGGACCGGTGGAAGGTGAACCAAAGCAAAAGTATTTGCCATAAATTTTTCATTTTCAGTAATCAAGAATAAAAGTCTGAGGTTCAAAGGCAATCAGACACCATCATAGTTCCAGCCATAAGTGATGTCAAATAGCGATCCACCAGCATTATTCCGCAAGCGGGAGCTTCCAGGAAAACAAAATCTTCAGGTTCCAGGAGAATATGGTTGCACAGCAGAATTGACAGAAGAGCACAACCAGGAGTGGAACCTAGGGCTTAATTAAACTGACAAGGAAAACCTCACCTGGTCGGGACATGGAAAGAATTGACAGATGGATAGCTCTGTTTCAATTCTGTAGGTGGTGGCGCTTGAATGTTTTTAGTTGATAGAGTTATTTGTCTAATTGATCCTGATAACTAATGAGACACCTCCATGTGAAACGTGCTAAATGTTAAATTAGTTGGGAGCAATTAGAAGTTTGCTTCTAACAGCCCTTACTCCACAGGACCGTTGCAGGGGTTTTATCACAGCAGGCACAGAGTAGTCTTCACTGTGGTTAAAGATAAGGTCTGGCTGCTTTCAAAATTGGCAGGCAGACAAACATCTTGACAGTATATATACTCCATTGCAACGGAGCAGATGTAACATCAAGACGTAACTCCCCTATGTAAACATTACCTGTTCTCATTTTCCTAACAAGGCCATTATAAAATAGGAGAAGCTGTATTCAAGAGCTGTTTAAAGCCCATAATCCCCTTTGAGTAAAGAAGCGTTTACCATTTTCTTACAAAATTCATGAAAATGCAGTGGCAAGTATATGTACAAACCATTTATGTCCATGATCCCTGATGAAGAAATCCCTATATCCTAACTGGATCAATCCAAATATCATCTCAAAAATATTTAATGACTATATAACCACCATATTCTCAACTGCAGAACACAACAAAGCCTATTTACATTCAATATTTACTAAATAAAAGTACAAGGTACATGTACCATCTATTTAACTTCCATTATCCCCATGTAAGAAAAATCAATTTTCTCAACATACATCACTGCACTTGAGTGAAAGGTACATGTTATAGTTATTTACCACTAGTTGACCCACACGTAGAAATCATTATGAGCATCATGCCAAGAAAGCTTTGTGAAATACTGTGCCCGGGATATGTAATAGCCTGTAACCCCCCCATATAGTCCCAAATATATTCAATGGTGATGTAACCCCCCAAACCCCACATGAAGAACACAGCTATACTAATTTACCTTAACATTTACTAAATAACAGTACTGGGTATGTGTACCAGTCGTTTAACCACCATCATCACTATTTAAAAAAATATTTATATCAATTGTTTCAACACGTGACTATACTACAGAGGCAGGTTTATCCAATAACTATTTGCCCATTAATCCAAGAGGGCTATGTAAAATACAATGTCCAGTGGATGTAGCAGCCTTTTACCCCTCATAATCCACAATTTACACATTATCTATTTCCATTTTCTAACAGGACTATTATACTATAGGAGAAAATGTGTGCAACAGCTGTTTAGAGCCCCAAATCCCCCACAAGTAAAGTAGCTGTTACCTATTTCCCACTGTGAGCAATACTAATACAGTTCCAAATGGATTGAATGGCTATGTAATAACCATTGTACCCCATGCAAAACACAGCTATGACCATTTACCTTCAACATTTACTCAATAACAGCACAAGGTATATGTACCAGCCAATTAAGCCCCATCATCTCCATTAAAAAATGCACATTTCTTCAACACATATCACTACACTACAGTAGCCGGTGTATGCAACAGACATTTGACACCCTTCATCACACATGTAGAAATAATTATGGGCATTATCCTAAGAGGAATACATAACATACCATGTCCAGTGTATGCAACAGCCATTTAGCCCCTCATAATCCCCTCTTTAAATTTTCCTAACAGGATCATTATATAATAGGAGAAACTGTGTTCAACAGCTGTTTAAAGCTCATAATAACCTGTGAGCAAAGCAGATATTACCATTCATTTGAGTTACCATGCAAATGCAGTGGTAGGTATATGCGAAAGCCCTTTAATGCCCGTGATCCCCAAAGTAGAAAATCACCATCCCTATTTCCTATCTTGAACAATCTTAATACATTTCCAAATAAATGTAATAGCCATGGAACACCCATAATCCCCCATGCAGAATAAAGCTATGCCCAATTACCTTCAACATTTACTAAATATCAGTACAAGGTATATGCCCCAGGCGTTTAACCTCATTATTCTCATGAAAACAAATTATGCCCATATCTTCAACACACATCACTACTCTACAGTGGCAAGTGTATGCAACAGCCATTTAATACCCATCGATCCCCATGTAGAATTTACTATGGCCATTACCATTTCCTTACAGGCATCATGAAGATACAGTGGTAGTTCTATGTGAAAATAATTTACTGACTATCATCCTGATCTAGAAAATCTCTTTCCCTATTTTCTACCTTGAACAGTCCTAATACAGTTCCAAATATAGTCAATGGCCATGTAACACGCATGATCTCCTATGCAGAACACAGCTATGCCAATTTACCATCGACATTTACTAAACAACAGTACTGGGCCTATGAACCAGCCATTTAACCCCTATCATCCGTACTTAAAGAAACTATTTATGCCCATTTCTTCAACACACGTCACACACTACAGTGGCAAGGGTATGCAACAGTCATGTAACACCTATCACCCATGGGGATTATATTATGGCCATTTTGTCAAGAGTGCTATGTAAAATTCCATGCCCACAGTAGATAGCAGTCAGTTAACTCCCATAATCCCCCTTTAAACATTATCTATTTCCATTTTTCTAACAGGACCATTACAATATAGGGCAAATGTGTTCAACAGTTCTTTAAAGTCCATAACCCCTTGTGAGTAAAGTAGCTATTGCCATTTCCTTACAGTAATAATGAAAATACAGTGATAGGTATATGTCGAAGCCATTTAACATCCATCATACCCAAAGTAGCAAATCCCTATTTCCCACTTTAAACAATCCTAATAGGTTTCCAAATATATTTAACGGCAATGTAACACCCACTATCTCCCATTCAGAACACAGCTATGCCCACTTACCTTCAATATTTAACAAATTACAGCACCAGTTAAACACACCAGCCATTTAACCCCCTTTATCCTACATTAAACACAAACATTTATGCCCATTTCTTTAACACACATCACTACACTGCAGTAGCAGGTGTATGCAACAGCCTGTTAATACCCCTCATTCCCAATATAAAATTAATTATGGCCATTATCCCAAGAGGGCTATGTAACATACCATGTCCAAGTTATGTGGCAGCCATTTACATCCTCCCTAAACTCCCCTTTGAACATTATCTAGTTCACTTTTCCTAACAGGACCATGACAATGGTTTATAAAGTAGCTATTACCAATTTCTTACAGCTATCATGAAAATACTGTGGTAGATGTATGTCAAATCCGTTTAAAGTCTGTCATCCCTGATGTATAAAATCTATTTCCTACCTTGAACAATCCTAATACATTTCCAAATATATTAAATGGCCATGTAACGCCCATAATATCTCTATTCTGAACACTGCTATGACCATTTTCTTTCAATATTTACTAAATAACAGTACCGGGTATATGTAATAGCTATTTAGAACCCATCATCCCTATGTCGAAAATCCTCCATCCCCATTTTCTATTTGGAGAAATACTAGTACATTCCTACTTATATACAGTAGGAATGGATCACCCATAATCCCCCATGCAGATCAAAGCTATGCCCATTTTCCTTCAGCATTAATAAATAATAGTACCAGGTATATGTATTATCCATTTAATCCACATATCCTAATAGGTGAAGAATATGAATTGCTGAAGAGTTTACTTTCACTTTGTCCATGTAAGCTCAAACAGATCCTGGTAGGGAAACAATAACAATTGCTACAGAGAGTTAACTTTCACTTTGCACATGTAAGCATTGAACTACACTGCCACCAGTGGACACTTAAGAGAATGCAGCCCATCATCTCTAATGATCATTTTATCACCCATTATTTGTTCTTTTTTGTGACCTTCAAAACCTGCCATTCAATACAATACATTTCAATGGAGTGGCATCATGTATATTGGTACCAGGATAGCTAGCATCACTTTCTGGTTGAAGTGCTGACAGCCAATCAGATCTCACCATCATATCCGTGCTTAGGCACTGCCCAGATATACAAATTTGTTTTTCCTTTAATATCTCAAAAACTACTATACAGACCTACACCAAATAAGAAAAAGTGTGATCTGTGGACCAAAAGCTACCTTTCTGCTGAATTTGGTGTAATTCTATCCAGCAGTTTGGGCTGTAGTTGTGTGCGAAACCCCTAAAGGGGAAACACACTTTTTTTGCTCCCCCCTTTTTTTCTACCCTTGTTTGATATATATATATATATCTCAGCTCCAACAGATCCAAATATCTACACACACACACACACACACACATAGTTGTCCTCAGACAAAAGCGCACTCTGAAACAGGTTCATATTTATTTACATATATTCATTGAAAAAAGGTTACAGGGACGGTATAGCTAGAAAATTGAAATAAGAACCTTAGTAATTCACTCAAAAAACAGAAGTTACAAGGGCTTTATAATTAGGTACTGAATTTCAAATGTATGAAATCATAGAAATACACCTGTTATAGTTAAAATTATCTCAAGTAACTGTGTCCCAAGGTAACTATAACTTGTGTTCCGTCATGCACAGTTATTTGTCAACATTTTGACTGCAAATATTACCTTATAATTATCAATGATTTTATCAAAGATGTCATGAATGCCATAAGTTGCAGGGTAATAAGCTGTGCATTGCGAGGGTGTGAGTTACAGTTACCTTAGGCTTTGAGTTATAAATACTTCAAATAACTCTAACTATAACAGGTAATTTTCGATGGCTTTGTATGTTTAAAATGTGAGCCTAACTATAACGTCCCTGTAACCTTTTTTTTTTTTAGTACATTTCTATGTTTTTTAACATAAAGTCATTTTCATTGCTAGACATTATTCCAAACACTGGCACACATGGCTAAGGGCTGCTGGGCCCGGCCTGCGGCAAAGCCCCCTAACCACCTAGCCACATGCTGTGCTTGCCCTTTGGTCATGTGCGGCAAGAGATGTGGCTGCAGGTCTGTGTGTCCCCTTCTCCTGGCCATTTTTTGCCCTGGGGACCCCATTCCCGGGGCCCAACACAATTCATGGGGAGGGCACACAACCCCCTTCCCCCAGCCGATTTTAGCCCCTAGCCAATTTCAGCCCGGGGACCCCATCGCCTGAGGCCTAGGACTTCTAAAATATATTTTTTGGGGTTGGGAGCCTTGTGGGCCCCTTTCCTCTGGCTGATTTTGGCCCGGGGGCCCAGCATTAACATATTTATTTTTTGGGGGAAGGGGACCATGTGGCACCCCTCCCCAGTTCAATCTTGGCCCGAGGACCCCATCCCCTGGGACCTGACCTTCAACATTTTCATAGGCCCCCTTCCCATGTTGATCTAGGCCTCGGGTCCCCATTCCCTGGGGCCTGGTACAAACACTCTTTTTTTTTTGGAGAGTGATGCTGCGTGGCTCCCCTTCCCAGGGTGCTTTCACCCCAGAGGACTGCATCCCTTGAGGCCTCACCATGTCATCTGGGTGCCTCACGGGGCACCCAGTCAAAATGGTTGGGGACCACAGTGGGAGGATGGAAGCCATCATGGTACCAGTTGGTTCCACGCCTCCTGCAGGAGCTAGCATTGCTGTCACAGAGAGGGAGTTGTTAAAGATGTAGCTCCCTGTCTGTGAGTGCAATTGTTTCCTCTGGTTCCCTGCTTGCTGGAACTGGAGAGTTTACTCTGACTTCGCGGGTGCTATCAAAGCTCCTGCCAAGTCAGAGCAAATGGCTTTGTCACAGGGATGGGCACCCTGGAATATAGCAAGAGCCAGCCCTGGGTGTAGGGGTCCCCAGGGCCATGTATGGCTCCACGAGAGGTGCCTTGCAGCCCTCCTCCAATGTTCTATTTGCCCTGAGAAGGTGGTGGTCTGGAGCATCCGGGGGTCCTCAATGGACTCCCTTCATTCTTTTATTGTAGCACCGGGGAGGTGGCAGGCTCCGCTGAGCTGCATGTCCACTACATACGATTGTATGTATGCCCTGGGGAAGTAGTGGTCCCTGGGGCTGTGGAGGAACCCATTAATTTTGTTTAAAGCCTGGGGAAGGTGGCAGTGCATAGGTCTGCAGGAAGGGCAGGTGGCTCACCCACACTCATAATTTCAATGGCCTCAGGGAGGTGGTGGCCCCTGGGGCTGAAGAGGATCTTCAAGGTCCCCACACTCAAAATTTCAGTGGCCTTGGGAAGCTGGTGACTGAGGGGGCCTGGGCTGCCCCCTGCACACATGGTGAGTTTAGCTTTGAGGGGGGGAAGTCCCTGGGGGTGCTGCATGGCACAAGAAATCTGCCATGTCACCTGCGGAAATGTTTTTAAAAAAATGCTTTTTTTCCACCAGAGCTAAGGGGTATGTAGTTACAGTTAGGAAATAGTTTACATAGTAAAAGTAATAATTTAAACACAGTTTGCTAAATCTTTGACATTTTCAAAATTAGTATACCATTCACTTCAGCTGCTGTCTTGAAAGTATTGGGGTGATTTGTCAAGCGGGGCCAAGAAAAAAGGGGGTTTCAAAATGCTTTTTCCTCATGCAATTTCCATAGGGATAATTAGACACTTCTGCAGCCCAAATTGATGGACATAATTACACCAAATTTGACAGAAAGTTAGCTTTTGGTGTAGAAAGTTTCTTTTTTGTTACGTGGTATAAATCTGTTTGTGAGATATTCAAGACAAAATAAATATAGATATTGAGGCGGCAGATCCACAGTGGTGGATCTGCAGTTTTAGGCACCACTAACAATGTTGTGATTGGCTGACCACAACCTGACAGGGAGGTTGCAGGTGCCAACTTATGTATCAGAAAATGGTCCCAGGGGCTGAAGAGTAGTGTTTAAATTACATGAAGAGATCAGGGTAGAGGTTTCCTGAAACCATGCTTGTGTTTCAGAGGTAGCAAAAGTAGGTATGATCGGCAAGACATTGCGTAAAAATGTTTTTTGCCACATGTGAGATCCGTGGATCTACTGTAGGGCTCAGCAAGGGCTACTGTATAAATTTATGATGGATCCTCAGATCTTCTCACAGATGATATTCTCACAGACCCACGCACCGACTGATATAGACACTATCACACCCAGTCACTGACCCACACAGACATTCTTACATCCACTCACAAACCCACACAAACACTCTCACACCCACTCAAAGACCCACCAAAATACTCTCATACTCACTCAAAGATCCACACAGACCCTCACACACATACTCACAGTCACATACACATTCACTCAAAGACCCACACAGACACTCCAACATCCACTTACAGATAAATTCAGACACTCTCATACCCACTAAGAGACCCATATGGACACTCACAGATCCACACAGAAACTCACACATTCACTCGCACACCCACTCAGACATTCTCACACCAACTCACAGAACCTCTCAGACACTCACAACTACTCACTGACCCACACAAACACTTTCATACCCACTGACAGATCCACACACCTGCTCATACATTGATAAAACCACTATTACATCCATTGACACATACTTAAGTGTTGCTGGTGTATATTGGATACATGTTTTTCTTCTGTGAATCTGCAATGGATCTGTGGATCCACTTTAATTTTGAAAAATAGAAACTGAAAAATAAACAAATCTGTGTTTGATAAAAGGATTGTCTCTGAAAAGATCCTTTGTGTTTAGGATGTGCATATTATGACTACACATACAACAGGATACAGTCTTTCATGTTCTGGAGGAACACTCTGTTGCCTTTCTCTGTCTAATGAACTCCATCATTTCTGTATATACAGTCCATATCAAAGTGTAAAAAGGTTGTGGTATGTAGAGCCCATTTTGTAGTCTCTGAGGAATGTAATAACAGATGTATTTGTGTTTCCTGGATTTGTCTATCTGTGTAACAAATTAATTTGACCACTTCCACTTCTGCCTTTGGTAAATGTTAGAGAAATCAAGGCAGTGTGTGGTAAAAGTGCCATTAATTTACTAAAAGTATCTTGCATTAGGATTTCCAGTCTTAGGTTTGGATGTTGGTACGCCATAACACTTTCAACCAAAGGCAGCCTCATAGGGATGCCACTTTAACTCTCTCTGGCCGACACATTAGGTAAACCCAGATCCCTGTCAATCCCACACTTTCTAACACTCTCTATGACCCAAAACACAAAACTATCACCCACAGTCCACACTCAGAGAAATTTGGAGGGAAACCAAAGTAACAGATGGGAGATGGCTGCAGTTGAATGAGACTGATTTCAAATGAAAGGCAGTTAAAATGGAGGATAGCACCTAAAATGTAATAGATAATTTTTGATTGAATGATGTAAATATTCTGGTATCTAAAAGAAGGTAGTTCTGTTTAGGTAAAAGTGGGTAAAGGTAGGTACATATGTGATTGGCTTTGGAGAAATAACAAATAAGAACTAGTGTTTGGGATATGCTTCTAATTCTAAACACTCAACCGCACCCGCTACAGTTGATCTTCAAGCTAGTTTACTCCTGTCAGAAAGTGATTTGAACTCTTGACCTAGTGTTTGCTGAGAATGTTTCAAACTCGGACACTATGGAAATGGTAAAAAAGACCATGGGAGAAGGGAATATAAAAAAGAAAAACCTGTTAATGTGAAGGGAGAGTAGCATGAAAAAAATCCTGAATAAGGAGAGTTTGGGTTCAAAGTTAGTCATTTCCACCAAAGCGAGTATAAATGCCATTGTTTATCAGCACTTTATGAAATGGATTACCTGTCTTTCATGTGGATCCACAGATCAGCTGCAAATGCATATATTGACCTGTGCTGAGGGCAGCAGCAGATCTGCAGATCCACCCAAAACCCCTGCCAAAATTGAGCTTCTGTAGAAGAGCTTTAGAAAGGGTTAAAAATACTGGCCCTTCAGAAGTGGTATACCATAAGTCGCATATAAAAGGAAGCTCATGGTTTGTTTTCTAAATGAATAACCTGGAAATTAAAGTTGAAAAGATTGCCACTAATGGTATATCATTCTTGTGCTTGAAAATTCACATTTTCAGTGATAAGTGACTTTAACCCCTTAGCTGCTGGGCCGTTTCCCCCCCCCCCTCCCCCCAGTGCTGAGCCCTTTTTTGGCTATTTGGGGTAGTTCGCGGTTAGGCCTTCATAACTTTTTGTGCACATAAGCTATCCACGCCAAATTTGCGTCCTTTTTTCCAACATCCTAGGGATTCTAATGGTACCCAGAGTTTGTGGTTTCCCCTGGAAGAGACCAAGAAATTAGCCAAAATACAGGGAAAATTTTGTTTTTTCCAACAAAATGGGAAGAAAGGGCTGCCAAAGAAGGCTTGTGGTTTTTTCCCTGAAAATGCCATCAAAAAGGGTTTCTGGTGCTGAAATCACCATCTTCCCACCTTTCAGGAACGGGCAGACTTGAATCAGACAACCACATTTTTCAACACAAATTTGGCATTTTACTGGGACATACCCCATTTTTACTATTTTTGGTGCTTTCAGCCTCCTTCCAGTTAGTGACATGAATGTGTGTGAAACCAATGCTGAATCCCAGAAAGCTAAACATATTTGAAAACTAGACAAAATTCTGAATTCAGCAAGGGGTCATTTGTGTAGATCCTACAAGGTTTTCCCTCAGAAAATAACAGCTGAAATAAACAAATATTGAAATTGAGCTGAAAACAACAGCCATTTTTCTTTATGTTTTACTCTGTAACTTTGTCCTGCGATGTCAGATTTTGGAAAGCAATATACCGTTATGTCTGCTGGACTCTTTTGGTTGCGGGGATATAAATGGCTTGTAGGTTCATCAAGAACCCTAGGTACCCAGAGCCAATAAATGAGCTGCACCCTGCAGTTGGTTTTCATTCTATACTGGGTATTCAGCAATTCATTTGCTGAAATATGAAGAGTGTAAAATAGGTATCAAGAAAACCTTTGCATTTCCAAAATGGGCTCAAGATAAGGTTTTGAGGAGCAGTGGTTTTTTGCACATCTCTGTATTCCGGGGTGCCCATACTAGCATGTGAATTGCAGGGCATTTCTCAAATAGACTTTTTTTTACACACACTCTTATATTTGGAAGGAAAAAATGCAGAGAAAGATAAGGGGCAATAACAAATGTTTTGCTATTCTATGTTCCCCCAGGTCTCCCGATAAAAATGATACCTCACTTGTGTGGGTAGGCCTAGCGCCCGCAACAGGAAATGCCCCAAAACACAACGTGGACACATCCCATTTTTTGACAGAAAACACAGCTGTTTTTTGCAAAGTGCCTGCCTGTACATTTTGGCCTCTAGCTCAGCCAGCACCTAGGGAAACCTACCCAACCTATGCATTTCTGAAAACTAGAGACCTAGGGGAATCCAAGATGGGGTGACTTGTGGGGCTCTGACCAGGTTCTGTTACCCAGAATCCTTTGCAAACCTCGAAAAGTGGCTACAAAAACATGTTTTCCTCACATTTCGGTGACAGAAAGTTCTGGAATCTGAGAGGAGCCACAAATTTCCTTCAACCCAGCGTTTCTCCAAGTCTCACGATAAAAATGATATCTCACTTGTGTGGGTAGGCCTAGCGCCCGCGACAGGAAATCCCCCAAAACACAACGTGGACACATCCCATTTTTTGACAGAAAACACAGCTTTTTTTTGCAAAGTGCCTGCCTGTACATTTTGGCCTCTAGCTCAGCCGGCACCTAGGGAAACCTACTAAACTGGTGCATTTTTGAAAACTAGAGACCTAGGGGAATCCAAGATGGGGTGACTTGTGGGGCTCTGACCTGGTTCTGTTACCGAGAATCCTTTGCAAACCTCGAAAAGTGGCTTAAAAAACACGTTTTCCTCACATTTCGGTGACAGAAAGTTCTGGAATCTGAGAGGAGCCACAAATTTCCTTCAACCCAGCGTTTCTCCAAGTCTCCTGATAAAAATGATACCTCACTTGTGTGGGTAGGCCTAGCGCCCGCAACAGGAAATGCCCCAAAACACAACGTGGACACATCCCATTTTTTGACAGAAAACACAGCTTTTTTTTGCAAAGTGTCTGCCTGTACATTTTGGCCTCTAGCTCAGCCGGCACCTAGGGAAACCTACCAAACTGGTGCATTTTTGAAAACTAGAGACCTAGGGGAATCCAAGATGGGGTGACTTGTGGGGCTCTGACCTGGTTCTGTTACCGAGAATCCTTTGCAAACCTCGAAAAGTGGCTTAAAAAACAAGTTTTCCTCACATTTCGGTGACAGAAAGTTCTGGAATCTGAGAGGAGCCACAAATTTCCTTCAACCCAGTGTTTCTCCAAGTCTCCTGATAAAAATGATACCTTACTTGTGTGGGTAGGCCTAGCGCCCGCAACAGGAAATGCCCCAAAACACAACGTGGACACATCCCATTTTTTGACAGAAAACACAGCTGTTTTTTGCAAAGTGCCTGCCTGTACATTTTGGCCTCTAGCTCAGCCGGCACCTAGGGAAACCTACCAAACTTGTGCATTTTTGAAAACTAGAGACCTAGGGGAATCCAAGATGGGGTGACTTGTGGGGCTCTGACCAGGTTCTGTTACCCAGAATCCTTTGCAAACCTCGAAAAGTGGCTTAAAAAACAAGTTTTCCTCACATTTCGGTGACAGAAAGTTCTGGAATCTGAGAGGAGCCACAAATTTCCTTCAACCCAGTGTTTCTCCAAGTCTCCTGATAAAAATGATACCTTACTTGTGTGGGTAGGCCTAGCGCCCGCAACAGGAAATGCCCCAAAACACAACGTGGACACATCCCATTTTTTGACAGAAAACACAGCTGTTTTTTGCAAAGTGCCTGCCTGTACATTTTGGCCCCTAGCTCAGCCGGCACCTAGGGAAACTTACCAAACCTGTGCATTTTTGAAAACTAGAGACCTAGGGGAATCCAAGATGGGGTGACTTGTGGGGCTCTGACCAGGTTCTGTTACCCAGAATCCTTTGCAAACCTCAAAAAGTGGCTAAAAAAACAAATTTTCCTCACATTTCGGTGACAGAAAGTTCTGGAATCTGAGAGGAGCCACACATTTCCTTCAACCCAGCGCTCTCCCAAGTCCCTCGATAAAAATTATACCTCACTTGTTTGGGTAGGCCTAGCGCCCGCAACAGTAATGGATCACACAAGGGTCAATGGTAGTCCTTGCATGAGGGCTACTGTTAACCCTGGAGTGATTCATTCCTGAAGCAGGCACTAGGCGCAGGCACACAAGCGGGGTTGTGTTTTTATCAGGACAAGTGGGGAAACACTGGGTGGTAGGAATTTTGAGGATCCCTGCAGATCCCTGGACTTCTGCTCATTGGAATGCAAGGAAAATGTGTTTTTTAAGCACATTTTGTGATTTCAAGGGGATTCTGGGTGAAGGAAAACTGGTGAGAGCCACACAAGTCCTGCACCCTTGGACTCCCCTGGTACTAGTTTGTTAAAGTTAACCCACCACTCACACTGGTTGGTTTTAGCCCCTCCAGAGATTATGGTTTCAAAGCATGATTACTTATCAAAGTATCTGAATATTGAAACCAAGCCTTCTGAAGGTGGGCCATAAAGCCGCGTCCAGGCACCAACCTCTTTGTGGTCCATTCACACGACATTCATGCACAACAAACAACCCTTTCATATCGCCAGCCACAGGCCCAATCCAACCAATCACTGAACTCACATTAAATTACCGCTGCCAGACAAGGGCCCATCACATTCACACGCCACAGAACGGAATAAGTTTGACTACATTTTACCACCTGTCAAGTAACTGCCTCCTTCTTCCTTAACATTACCAAATGCATGCGTAACGAACCTTTACTAATGACTCCTGTGACAGCCACCTGAGGCTCAGGAAGACATGTTTTTCATGCACATTTAATGCACTCTCTGTGTTAAATCCAACTCCTTCCAGTTTGTGGATGCAAGTTGGGGGTGTCCGAGTATGCCGTACAAAGCGATTCCTCAAACTGAGTGAGCATATCTACCTTTGAAACTAAGGGAGACATGCTGGGGATTTCTCATGATGTTCCCTAAAGTGAAGGTCATAGGTTATGAAAAAGGGTAGTGTTTGGTACATAGGGGAGTCCATGAGAACGTAGCATATGTCCCAGCCAACATTATGTGCAGTGATGTGACTATAATGCACTTATACAGCAAACTGAACATCTACTAAGTTCTGATGGAGGATGAACATGAAAAGCAGGTCAAACACTGACCTATACAAGTCATTCTCCTTCAGTGCTGGGATGGCACCAATGGGTTTGAATCCGTAGGTGTAGATGATGTACATCTGTACTACCTTTACTATCTGCCTTCTACCTGTGCAATAACCCTGTGAAGGCACTCCTACCATAAGCTTTCCTTACCCATTCATGTCTCTATTCTCATCAGAGTCCTGGATAATCCTGTTTAATAGCCAAGTGAACCTATACTAGTTTGTGGAAGCAAGTTGGGGGTTTCCAAGTATGCCGTACAAAGTGATTCCTCGAACTGAGAGAGCATATCTACCGTTGAAAGTAAGGTAGACATGCAGGTGAAGAAAGGGTACTCCGTGGCAATGTGGCATATGTTCTGTCCACTAGTATATGCAGTAGGGGGAATATAATGCATGTTAATTGAACAGAACACCGACCACGCTCGGACGGTGGATTTAGCTGTCAAGCAGTCCAAAAGGAAGTCCATGATGAAGTAAAATTCTGTGGCTCCTTGCCTAACGAAGCAGTGGTCCATGGACATTCGGTATCCATGCACTGCCACTGAAAGGATTACCCAACGGCAGCTCAACCTCAGTCGATTTCCCAGAACTTTGCTTTATTATGATACAATGTAAAGCAAGTAGGGATACAGAGGCCTGGTTGTGATGGACACTGGGGACAGTAATACCGATTCTCCTGCCGCTTTCCATGCTTCGAGCACACTTTACAGCGACAACATGGACGATCCTTTTTGGGTGTTTTAGGAATGTGATCAGCAAAGTGTCGCTGCTGCAGCCTTGCCACATCCTCCAGAACATATGAGGTGGAGGCTGCTGCTTCTTCTGTAACAGCAGTGAGACTTTCAATTAGAGACAACTGGAAGTCAAGGAAAGTCATGAGTCTTCCTGTGGTTGTCTGACGGTAAACAACATACGCATTATATGTTGCCATCTGAATCAGGTGGGTAAACAGTTTCTTGTACCAAGTGCGAGTTTTACAACACGCATTGTATGGTTGAAGAACCTGGTCGTTCTTGTCCACTCCGCCCATGTACTTATTGTAATCAAGTATACAGATGGGCTTGTGGACTTCGGCCATCTGACCCCAAACCGTGATGGGAGAAGTGCTCTCATCATGAATTGTAGTGAGCACGTATACATCACGCCTATCTAGGAACTTGACTGCGAGCAGTTCGTTAGAACGAAACGCAATACTCTGGGATTTCTGGAGCTTCTTGCAAACAAGCTCCCGTGGGAACCCTTTGCAGTTACAACGAACTGTACCGCAGGCCACAGTGCCAGCTTTGTAGAGCTCACTGAACAGCTCTACTCCTGTATAGAAATTGTCCACATAAAGGTTATAACCTTTGTGAAGAAGTGGCTGGACAAGTTCCCATACAATCTTACCTGTGACCCCCAACGCGGGAGGCCAACCTACAGGGTTTAGGGTAGAATCCTTCCCTGTATACACTCTCAAGCTGTACACATAGCCAGTAGAGCTCTGACACAGCTTGTACAGCTTTATGCCATAGCGAGCTCTTTTGCTCGCAATGTACTGTCTGAAAAGCAGCCGTCCTTTGTAGAGGATCAAGGACTCATCGACTGCTATATTCTTTCCAGGAGTATAGATCTCTGGAAACCTGACAGACAAATGTTCCACGGCAGGCCGAATTTTGAACAACCTGTCATGATCTGGATGGTCCCGGGGCAATGCAGCAGAATTGTCATTGAAATACAGCATGCGCTGCAGTAGCAAAAAACTATCTCTGCTCATGTATGTTGCGAAGATGGGAGTTACCCAAACTGTGCGAGTCGTCCAGTAGGACTGCAAGGTGGGTTTCTGCACTAACCCCATTTTGAGCGTAAGGCCCAAAAATATCTTCAACTCCGCCAGCGAAGTGGGAGTCCACTGGCGTGCCCTAGAACGGGGCCCTAGAGTGCCTCTGCACTCCCTCAGAAATTGGTCTGCACGCAAATTTGTTTGCTGCACAACTTTCTGAAGGAAGTCAACATCCAAAAATAGATAGATGTAGGCAACTGGCAAAAGGTTAGCTGTATCGACTTTACATCCAGCATCACCAGTAAAAGGTGGAATTTGGGGCTGAACCAAACAGGGGGCTGCCAAGAGAGCACTCTCTCTGTGCTTGCAGCAGCAAGCATGTGCTCTCTGGGTTCGGCTAACCCAATGTGGTCCCGCTGCCCAGAATGTGCTTGCGAAGGGACAGCACGGATGTCGTCATTGTCTCCTTCAGACTCACAGGAAGAGGTGTCGTCGGATGGGACTCCGCCGACTGAAAAATCACTCCCAGAATCTGCCCCATTGTCCTCTCCCTCAGATGCTGTCTCAGTGTCTGCTGTCTCAGTCTCTGAGCCTACATCAGAACTGTCCTCCATAACCCGAGTTAGGGCTTGATCAGCAGTCATCCAACGAGACGCCATCTCTGCAACTGGCTAAACTGTCCCTCTAAATTACTAGCCTACGTAGAAGGCAGATAGTCACAAAATTGCTTGTGGGTATGTTTGTTGTGTACAATAGGAAATGTTGTCACCTAACCTTCGCTTCTTCTCCAATTCTGCAGATTCTCTGAAAACACTGAAAAAAACAAATAAAGAATGCATTACTTCACCTTACCACACACCCTGTGCAACAGTCATTTTTGGTGCTCTGCCTCCCATTACCTCCTTTTCTAATTCCCTCAGTACTACCCAGCAAAAGTGCCACTCATATCTCCATAGTCCCCCTGGCATAACATTTGTTTTAAAGCGCAGGTAACGCTTGCCTTTACTAATCCACTCAGCTAAATACATATAAATTTATCTCCTTTGCAGCAGGACAATAAACCATCTGCGCTACTTTATGGCAACTGCCACTACAGAAAAGACATGCATGCATGCATATATATATATATATATATATTGTGTGAACAAGAATCTCACCGCACTCCACGAGGTTCAAATTGGCATCTTTTATTGCAAGCAACAGCCACGTACGCATTTCGACTCTCAAGGAGTCTTGATCACATTAAATGAGTCCCTCTTTTCTTTCATTGTTTATACTTGCAATAAAACATGTCAATTTGAACCTCGTGGAGTGCAGTGAGATTCTTGTTCACAAAATATTTCCAAGGTTGCTCTCCTCCATCACTGAGCACCGGCAGTGGAGTGCACTGTGCAACAATCTTTTAACCAATTTGTGTTGCATATATATATATATATATATATATAATAAAAATATTTATATATATATATATATGTTTAGAAACAAAGTGGTTGAATGGTTGCTGGGCGGCACACTCCACTGCCGGTGCCCAGTGACAGAGAAGACCAATCTAGAAATTATGTAATGCCGAAACATTTCACCGCACTCCACGAGGTACAAATAAACGTGTATTTTATTGCAGTCAATAACCACCAACGTGTTTCAACTCACCAAGGAGTCTTGATCACGGTCCTCGTGGAGTGCGGTGAAATTGTTCACCATTATAAAACAACACACAAAAGAAAAAAAAGCATTTACAATGCAATGGGTCTCGCATCTGCTCGAGTTAGAGCTATTAGCGTTATAAACTCCTAACCCAACTTTTCTTGCCACATAAATTGTTAATTTAAAGTTAAACTCTTTCACGTAAGAGAGCCGATTCACAGCGCCACGGCCACCATGAGCATCAGTTGAGGAGATACACAAAAGGAAAAGAAGTTCGCTCGCAGTTAAACGTAACAGCAAAAGTGCAATTAGCCATGTACCAGGGACGATGGCCAAGGCGGTAACAAAACCTCCCCAAGGAGGGACAAAGGTAAACCATTTTCCAATGTAATCAAAGGATTTTTGAAGGGCAAGCCTACAAACGAGTGGTAGTGATGGGCGTGAGGTGGGCATTGTTAGAAGCCCAGATACACACCAACAAGTCAGAAAAGCTGTGCATGGGCGCTGCAATGCTCGACCTGAAAAAAAAAAATTGCCCCATTGATGGTCACCCTAAGGGCTGACCACCAACAATTAGTTTTTTTTCTTCCTGTTTTTACCCTGGGGGGGCGATCGCCCCCCCCCCCCAGGCAAAACTACACGTTTTTTTTTAGCCCCTGGGGTGGGCCCGTGTTCTAAGGGCCAAGCCCGCCATTTTGTTTTCAATTATTTTATAATTTTTTTATTTTTTGATAATGTGGGGGGTGCGATCGCCCCCCAAAACAGTGGAAATAAATAAATATAGCCCCCGGGGGGGCGGCCCTTTTACAAGGGGGCCGACCCCCCCAAAGAAGATCCCTGGTGCCTAGTGGCGTTTCCTGGCCATGGATTGCAGCCACGCTGTGATCCATGGCCTGGAAACGGTGCCAGGAAGGCATTGATGGAAAGCCTCCCCTTTCTATCGATGCCTCCCTGGCATCTGGGGAGGCCGTTTTGGCCTTTTTTTCCCCACATGAGAACAAGAGAACGCTTACCTGCTTCTCTTCTTCTCCAGTGGGGAAAAACTGTGACGTCGTCACAAGGGGGCGGGAGGGGGGCGTGATGGAGATGCAGAAGTTCTTCTACGTCTCCGATGGGGAAAAAAAAAAATAATCCTCCGGTGCATTGCACTGGAGGATTTTTAACCCCCTCCCTGGTGTCGGCCACTGATCGTGACCCGCACCAGGGAGGGAGTGTGGGTGTCGGCCAGTGGCCGACGCCCGCAGCAAAAAGGTTAACTGATATTGACAATTGCAGACTGTTAAAAATGGGGTCTCTGGTTGGCAATCAGGTTACCCCCGTTCAAGCAAGGACCCTCACTCTAGTCAGGGTAAGTCACACACAATCCAAATTATCCTGTGCCCACCCTCTGGTAGCTTGGCACCAAGCAGTCAGGCTTAACTTAGAAGGCAATGTGTAAAGTATTTGTGCAATAAATCATGCAATAATACAGTATAGCACCACAAAAATACACCACACAGTGTCTTTAGTCCCTTAAAAGCAATAAATGTCTCTCTCAAGCACAAAGTACCTGGTTTGCGTTCAAAATCTCCACAGAGAACTGCAGAGGAGGAGATACGTGGAAAACCAGGGAGGTGTGCATCGATTTCTCTGGCTCAGTACAGCGATGCATTGTTTAGTTTTCACACAGGGCCGGCTGTGCATTGATTTCCGGTGCACAGTCGTGGATCCTTTTCAGGTTGCGGGGTTTTCGGATGCCCCAGGGATGATGTGTGGATTTCAGGCGCTGACAGAACAAAGTCACAGGGGCTGCATAGATCCGGTGGGCATTGCGTGGAAATATCTACTGTACGGCAGGTGCTGCTTCGATTCCTCTATGGAAGTCGGGCTGCGTTGTTCCGGCTCGGCTGTGCATCGATCCAGTGGTCCGTGCGTTGAATTTCCAGTCGCTACCCTGGTGCTGCATCGATCTTCTCATTGGGAAGTCAGGCTGCTTCGTTCCGGTTCAGCGTGCAGTGAATTTTTCAACGCGGTGCAGACTGAGCATCATTTCTGGCAGTGTATGAGGGTAGCCCCAATGTTAGCCTATGAAAGGAGCAGGCCTCACAGCAGTGTAAAAATGAATTTAGGAGTTTTACACTACCAGGACATGTAAACTACACAGGTACATGTCCTGCCTTTTGTCTACACACCACCCTGCCCTATGAGTTACCTATGGCATACCTTAGGGGTGAATTATTTGTAGAACTTGGGGAGTTTTAGGCTTGGCAAGTACTTTTAAATATCAAGTTGAATTGGCAGGGAAACTGCACACACAGGCCTTTCAATGGCAGGCCTGAGACAAGATTGAGGAGCTACTTAAGTGGGTGGCACAATCAGTGCTGCAGGCCCACTAGTAACATTTAATCTACAGACCCTGGGCACCTATAGTGCACTTCACAAGGGAATTAAATAATCCAATTGGGTATGATCCAATATTCTCATGTTGAAAGGAAGAGAGCATATGCATTTTACCACTGGTTAGCAGTGGTAAAATGCGCAGAGTCTTAAAACCAGCAAAAACAGTATCTAAAAAGTGGAGGGAGGTAGGCAGGTCTAACACAAACCAACAAATATGTTTAACAGGTATGAAATTAGGGTGTACTTTAAAGAAAATGTGTTAGAAAAGGTGTGTGTTTGTATATAAGGTGGGTGAATGTTTCTGGGATAGTCAAAAGAGTAAAAGGGAATATAAATGAGAGAGTACATGATGATAAGGAAAAGTACAGTGAGCAGAAAAGGAGAAAGACACATTTGTAAAGAGTAACAAAGTATTTTTTCAGGCTGCTAAAAAATAATGGTGGTCATTACAACCCTGGCGGACGGTGTTAAAGCGGCGGTAAGACTGCAAACAGGCCGGCGGAAAAAAACTGGAATTAAGACCGTGGCGGAAACCGCCAACAAAGACAGCCACTTTAACACTCCGACCGCCATGGCGGTACAAACAAACAGCTTGGCGGTCACCGCCAACAGACAGGCAGAGGACAATGTACTGCCCACAGTATCACAACCTACCAGTCTGCCATTTTTTCCGGGGCGGATTCACCGCGGACAAAAACACGGCGGAAACAGGACTTCGAAGGGAAAACGCTCACCTGTACACACCCCACGAGGAATCCGGATGCCATGGAACCAGAGCTGCAGATCCTGCCAGCCTTTATCTTCTTGCTCCTCTACCAGGAGCACGAACGCCGGCGGCAAAGACTATGGTGAGTACTGCACCTACTGCACAGGGGAGGGGGAAGAGAAAAAACAGGGACACACACACGCAACACCCCCACCCCCACCCTCACCCACCACAACACACACACTAATACAGCATGATACATTACAGTTACACCCCCCCAGAAGAATGCAAATACCAAAGGAAATGAGTGTAACCATTATAATATATTAAAATCCAGTACCAAAAATATACACATATACACTATAAACAAAATATACCCCAAGAATAGTAGTCCAGGTAGTGCTCCATTGAAGTCCGTGGAACACTAGGCCCACACGGTATGGGCGAGGTCCACACAAGATCCCCGACCATGACAGAGAGAACACTGCAGGGGCATCAGATAGCAATAAAACAGGCACCTCAGGGGGAAGGAAAGCGGGGGCACCTCAGCCGGTTGAGTGCATGACGCCAAATCCACGAGGGGGCCACATGCCCACTGTTCAATCCTGGGGAGTGCAAAGCCACAGTCTCTTAAGTCTCCACAGTGGGTGGATTGCCCACTGCTTTATCCTGGGGAGTGCAAAGCCACAGTCTCTCAAGTCTCTACAGTGGGTGGGTTGCCCACTGTTCCATCCTGGGGAGTGCAAAGCCACAGTCTCTCAAGTCTCTACAGTGGGTGGGTTGCCCACTGTTCCATCCTGGGGAGTGCAAAGCCACAGTCTCAAGTCTCTACAGTGGGTGGTTTGCCCACTGTTCCATCCTGGGGAGTGCAAAGCCACAGTCTCTCAAGTGGATAATAGTCTCCACTGGCTCTGGAGGGGGCTTTGTGCCCAGAGTGCTTCATCCTGCCAAGGACTGAAGTAGTGGATGTAAATCTCCACTGGTTCTGGAGGGGGCCTTGTGCCCAGAGTGCTTCATCCTGCCAAGGACTGAGGTAGTGGATGTAAATCTCCAATGGTTCTGGAGGGGGCCTTGTGCCCAGAGTGCTTCATCCTGCCAAGGACTGAGGTAGTGGATGTAAATCTCCACTGGTTCTGGAGGGGGGCTTGTGCCCAGAGTGCTACATCCTGCCAAGGACTGAGGTAGTGGATGTAAATCTCAACTGGTTCTGGAGGGGGCCTTGTGCCCAGAGTGCTTCATCCTGCTCGTGGTGGCCTCAGTAGGGTCAGAACTTTTGGCGCTCATGAGCCTGTGGTGCTTTTTGTGGCGGTGTCCTTTGCAGCGGTGCTTGTTGCGGCGGTGTCCTTGGCAGCGGTGCTTGTGGGGGCGGAGTCTTTGGCAGCAGTGCTTGTGGCAGCAGTGCCCTGTTCAGCGGTGCTTGTGGCGGCAGTTTCTTTGGCAGCGGTGCTTGTGGCGGCGGTGCCCTGTGCAACGGTGCTTGTGGTGGCGGTGCCCTGTTCAGCGGTGCTTGTAGCGGCGGTGCCCTTTTCAGCGGTGCTTGTGGCGGATGTGCCCTGCTCAGCGGTGCTTGTAGCGGCGATGCCCTGTTCAGCGGCGCTTGTGGCGGCGGTGCCCTGTTCAGCAGTGCTTGTAGCGGCGGTGACCTGTTCAGCGGTTCTTGTGGCAGTGGTGCCCTGTTCAGCGGTGCTTGTGGTGGCGGGCTCCTTTGCAGTGACTCAACTGCTGGTGGTCCTTCATGGCCCAGCGGGGTTGGTGCTGGCAGTCCTCTCTAGCCCAGCGGGGCTGGTGCTGGCGGTCCTCTCTGGCCCAGCGGAGCTGGTGCTGGCGTCCTCTCTGTCCCAGCGGGACTGGTGCTGGCGGTCCTCTCTGTCCCAGCAGGGCTGGTGCTGGCGGTCCAGTGGGGCTAGTGCTGGCGGTCCTCTCTATCCCAGCGGGGCTGGTGCTGGCAGTCCTTTCTGGCCCAGCGGGGCTGGTGCTGGCGTCCTCTCTGTCCCAGCGGGGCTGGTGCTGGCGGTCCTCTCTGGCCCAGCGGGGCTTGTGCTGGCGGTCCTCTCTGGCCCAGCGGGCCTGGCGGACCTCTTTGGCCCAGCGGGGCTGGTGCTGGCGGTCCTCTCTGGCCCAGCGGGGCTGGTGCTGGCGGTCCTCTCTGGCCCAGCGGAGCTGGTGCTGGCGTCCTCTCTGTCCCAGCGGGGCTGGTGCTGGCGGTCCTCTCTGTCCCAGCGGGGCTGGTGCTGGCGGTCCAGTGGGGCTAGTGCTGGCGGTCCTCTCTATCCCAGCGGGGCTGGTGCTGGCAGTCCTTTCTGGCCCAGCGGAGCTGGTGCTGGCGGTCCTCTCTGGCCCAGCGGGGCTTGTGCTGGCGGTCCTCTCTGGCCCAGCGGGGCTGGTGCTGGCGGTCCTCTCTGGCCCAGCGGGGCTGGTGCTGGCGGTCCTCTCTGGCCCAGCGGGGCTTGTGCTGGCGGTCCTCTCTGGCCCAGCGGTGCTGGTGCTGGCGGTCCTCTCTGGCCCAGCGGGGCTGGTTCTGGCAGTCGTGTCTGGCCCAGCGGGGCTTGTGCTGGCGGTCCTCTCTGGCCCAGCGGGGATGATGGCGGTGGCCTCCTGGGCAGCGGAGATGATGGCGGTGGCCTATTGGGCAGCAGGGCAGGTGCTGGCGGTGGCCTCCTGGACAGCGGGGATGATGGCAGTGGCCTCCTGGGCAGCGGGTATGATGGTGGTGGCCTATTGGGCAGCAGGGCAGGTGCTGGCGGTGGCCTCCTGGGCAGCGGGGCTGATGGTGGTCTTCTACGCCGTGCTGCTCTTCCCAGACCTGCTGACTTTCTTGTGGCCCTTCCCCACCTTGGAATGTGTCGCTGCTGACTCCACACTCCCACCTGCACCCCTCGGAGCGGCTTTGGTGGCTGGATTCTTCCCCCTCTCCTGCTGGGCACTGGCCAACTTTTGATGCTTCACAGGTGGGGGACTGTCCGTGCTGTGGCTCCGTGCCACACTGGCTGCCCTTGTGGCCGGTGCACTCCAGATTCCGGTGACTACAGGCACCACTGGTCCCAGAGATGTTGTGGCTGAGATGCTAGGTTGGGACCTGGAGAGTCGGGCCGTAGGAGACGGACGGGGTGGGGGAGGTGTGGGAAAGAGGTCCAGGTTGGACAGGAAAAGTTTTTGGGAGACACTGGGACGGGTAGCTGGACGGGGTTTGGGAGTGGAGGAAGAGGTTGTGGTTGTAGGAGGTGTTCGTTTGGTGACTTTGGGTGAAGGTGCATGCGCTGGAGGCTGTCGTGAGGTGGATGAGGTGGATGGCTGTTGGGTGGGAGTGTGTCTGCGTTTGTGTATCTTGGGAGGTGGCATCACAGACACACTGGGAGAGGACACAGGGGACGTGTGAATGGTAGTGGGGGTGGTGACTGCACATGAGCGGGGTGTGGTGGTGTGTGTGCTGGTGATGGCAGTAGTGGCTGTAGATGTAGTGCATGCAGGCGTGAGTGTAGACGAGACTGGGAGGGAGACGAGGAGGAGGGGGACACATTGGAGGCAGTGGATGTTGGTGTGTCTGCATGTGTGTGATGCTTGCGTGAGTGCCAATGGGATGTGTGGTGCTTATGTTTGCCTGAGCTTCCCTTGTGTATTGACGTGTGTGCACGCTGGTCTGAAGGTGTGCTTGGGATAGGCTGAGGTACAGGGGATTGGGTCTGGGTGGAGGAAGTTGGATGGGGGAGGCTAGAGACAGGGACAATGGCTGCCATCAGTGCTGAGGCCAGAGTCTGAAAAGCCCGCTGAAGGGCCGCCTGACCAGAATGAATGCCCTCCAGGAATGCATTTGTTTGTTGCAACTGCCTTTCGACACCCTGGATGGCACTCAAAATGGTAGACTGCCCAACAGTGAGGGACCTGAGGAGGTCAATGGCCTCCTCACTGAGGACAGCAGGGGTGACTGGCGCAGGGCCTGGGGTGCCGGGGCGAAGATGATGCCCACCCTCCTGGGTGAGCGGGCACGGGGCAAAGACTGAGGGGCTGCTGGGAGGGCGGTGCTGGTAGTTGGGGTGGCGGCTTTACCCATAAATGCTGGGGGCACAGATGTTGCTGCCACCACAAGGGAGCTCCCATCAGAGGGCGAGTCCGTGTCACTGGTGTCAGCTCCTGTCATGGAGTTCCCCTCGCCCTCCGTCCCACTGGTGAAATCAGACTCCGTTGTCTCACCCTCCAGGGCCATGTGGGATGCAGCTCCCTCCTGCTCCGGTGCCACTGCTCCTCTGCCTGATGATGCTAATGCACACAAGAACAGGGAGACCACAAAAAGGGGGCGAACAACAGAAGAAAGACATGTTGAGTGCATGCATTGCCGCTACCGTTGGCGGACACGACAGACACAGAAGCCCCCTGCACTACGCCGCGCTCTTGGGCTCCACTGTTCAATCCCTTGGACATGGCCTACAAGGCTATGGATGACATCTGCACACATGGATGAGACAGGAGCATGGCTAGGTGTACTTGGCACTGTACAGAGGTGGGGTGCCACATGGCCTGCCTTACGGAGGGACCTTGCCTACTAAACTTGCCCTGACCTAGGGTAACCCACCTCCCCCACCCAGACACCTCCACTGCACGTAAAATCAGCAGGATGAGAGTCAGCCCCTGTTCTGGGAGCATTTAAAGCTATGTAGGTGTATCGTCCGATGTGGAATCTCCGATAACCTTATTGGACCACTCAAGCTTGATGTTTTCCCCGATGGGCCCCATCTTTTAGTATATTGAGGATGGTGCTGCCGTGTGAAGGATAAGTTTTGCCAAGTACCTCAGGGAAAAAGAGAATAGTATCACAGTTAAATGTTTCTGTTTACTTCCAGTGTTGGTATCCACCACCAAATCACCCTGTGACTATTCCCTGATGAAGTCCATGAGAGGGATCTCTCATAGGACGAAACACGTGTTGGCTGTGGTGGCTTGACGTATATGAAATACAAGGATGATTTTCAATTATTACGATGAACTATGTGCTTCAAGAAATAAATTTATTCTGAACTATTGATGGTGTGATTGCCTTTCCACACTGAAGATCCGATACATTACTAACTTCGAATTCTATATTCATGAGTGCCCTGACAGTTGTCTTTTGCCATGTTGAGTGCATGCATTGCCGCTACCGTTGGCGGACACGACAGACACAGAAGCCCCCTGCACTATGCCGCGCTCTTGGGCTCCACTGTTCAATCCCTTGGACATGGCCTACAAGGCTATGGATGACATCTGCACACATGGATGAGACAGGAGCATGACTAGGTGTACTTGGCACTGTACAGAGGTGGGGTGCCACATGGCCTGCCTTACGGAGGGACCTTTCCTACTAAACTTGCCCTAACCTAGGGTAACCCACCTCCCCCACCCAGACACCTCCACTGCACGCAAAATCAGCAGGATGAGAGTGTACTCACCCTCTTGTGGCTGCTATGATGCCCCCAAGCGCCCATCCAACCCCGGGTACGCCACCGCTTGGAGCCTGAACATCAGGGGGGTCATGGTGCCACGGGCACCCCTCCCATGTTGGGAGGCCAACCCCAGCTGAGCCTCCGCCATCTTCTTGCTCCAGTGGCGAATGTTCTCCCATCTCTTACGGCAGTGGGTGCTCCGTCTGTGGTAGACCCACGGGTCCAGACGTCCTTGGCGATGGCATGCCAAATATCTTTTTCTGGTGGGCGCTGACCTACATGAATTGTACAGGGAATGTTATTACCAAATGCACCGTCACAGTCATTGGCCCCCATCCCTACCCTTGCCATGTAGCACATGCAGTCATCGTTGTTTCATTCACGCCTCAATCCCCCCCATCTTTCATCCACCCCACTTCACACAGGCAGAGCCCATACAGCATGCTCCCTGTGTACTTACCTGTTTGTCTGGAGGACCCTAAAGTAGCGTGTACTGGGGGAGGACCCCATCCACAAGTTTCTCCAACTCCTCCGATGTGAAGGCAGGGACCCTTTCCCCAGACACTTGAGCCATTGTCTCTTCCCGACCGAGGTCACAGCAGCACTTGCAGTGTAGGTCCTCTTCTGTCGAAGATCAGGTATCGAGTGATTGAACAGATAGAAAATGGGGGTCACGTCCGCGGCGGTGCGTACCGTCACTGCCGGCATACATCGTCATTGGCTCCTGGGACCCATAGGGTCCAATGTTAACCAATGCAGCATTGTGCCGCGGTCTTCGACCGCCTACCGCGACGGTGTACAACGCCAGCGCAGTTACCTCACATCCCATTGTCCCACTTTACAGGTCAGGCAGCCGCCATTTCGGGGGCCCACATGACTTAATTTTTAACTGTATCACACATACCTAGGCCTAGCCTCAACACACATACAGGCCACTTTTCTGATTATGATTAGTGTTCTGTGCAAGCTGTGGGTATGTACCTGAGTTGGTTGACTCTGTGCTCGCTGTTGTCCTTCATAGGCACCGTCCGCTGAGACATGTGAGGAGATGGCGGCATCCTATGGTGTACAGACCGATGGTGGACCTGTCGACAATGGAGGAAGGACGTGATCATCACCTACAGGCTCGACCGTGCCACAATCCAGGAACTGTGTATCCAGCTGGAGCCAGACCTGATGTCAGCTATCCGCCATCCCACAGGAATCCCCCCTCAAGTGCAGGTGCTGTCAGTACTCCATTTCCTTGCAAATGGGTCATTTCAAACAACAGTGGCCATAGCATCAGGGATGTCCCAGCCTATGTTTTCCAACGTGTTGTCCAGAGTGTTGTCTGCCCTCCTGAAACACATGCGGAGCTACATCGTTATCCCTCAGGTGGAGGATTTGCCTACAGTGAAAGGTGATTTCTACGCCCTGGGACATATCCCCAACATCATAGGTGCCATTGATGGGACACATGTGGCTTTGGTACCCCCCGCAGGAGTGAACAGGTGTACAGAAACCAGAAGATTTATCATTCCATGAATGTGCAGATGCTGTGTTTGGCAGACCAGTACATCTCCCATGTTAATGCCAAGTTCCCTGGCTCAGTTCATGACGCCTACATCCTGCGGAATAGCAGCATCCCTTATGTGATGGGTCAACTCCAGATGCACTGTGTGTGGCTATTAGGTGAGCACCTGGAAGCAAGACAGTGGGAATGGTTGTCTGGGTCTGGGGACATCCCTATAGGTTAGTGTGTGTCTAACAGTTGTCCCTCGCAATTTGCAGGTGACTCTGGTTACCCCAACCTGTCATGGCTACTGACTCCAGTGAGGAATCCCAGGACAAGGGCAGAGGAACACTACAATGAGACCCATGGCCGAACTCGGCGGATTATAGAACGGACCTTTGGGCTCCTGAAGGCCAGGTTCAGGTGCCTCCATGTGACAGGTGGATCCCTATTCTACTCACCAAAGAAGGTGTGCTAGATCATTGTGGCCTGCTGTATGCTTCACAACTTAGCTTTGCGATGACAGG
Organism: Pleurodeles waltl; assembly: GCF_031143425.1. Lineage (NCBI taxonomy): Eukaryota > Metazoa > Chordata > Amphibia > Caudata > Salamandridae > Pleurodeles > Pleurodeles waltl. The sequence continues at coordinate 1,074,499,401 of NC_090437.1, forward strand.
TGCCTTTTCTGCAGGAGGATGGTACAGATGGCGATGATCCTGCAATATTTCCAGTGAGACAGAGGTAAGAATACAGACCTGCCTACTACATGTAGTTTAACACTACTACCTCTCTACTGTCTGTTTTCACCCAGTGTATGGTCACTGAGTTGTCACTTTCCCGTACGATTTCACAGATGTGGGTCCCACTGTGTGACATCTGCTTTGTTTCCTCATGGACTACAGCTGTGTGACATAGGTATGTTGACATTACAATTGAAAGAACATTTTGTCACTGTAATTGCTAATACACTATTTCGAAATCACAGACTGACTCCAGATTGTTTTGTGCTTCAAGGGTGTTTATTTAAGTGCTCAATATTGGAGGGGGTTGTAAAATGGTGAGGGGTGATGGTGGAGGAATGTCCATGGCAGAGTCCAGTCTATTAGTCTCACAGGTGCATTGCCCACATGGGCATAGGAAGTGGAGCTGGGGCAGTTTGAGGATGGACAGGGTGACAAAGTGGGACAGAAAGATGACATTCAGGTGGTCTCATTTCTTGGCGGGGGTCTTGGCATCGTTCTCTGTCTTTGTCCTGGATCTCAGGGACTGTTTGAGGGGTGGTTCTCCCTCTGCAGAGGGTGGGGTGCTGGTGTGGTGGTCCTGGGGTGGGGTGTCCTGTCCACTAGCGCCGGCAGAGGTCGTGGGCAGTTCATCGTCCATGCTAGTGTCAGGGGCCCCTTGTTGTGCCCCAGTGTCCCTCCTGGTGTTGAGTACTTCCTTCAGCACCCCTACGATGGTGCCCAGGGTGGAATTGATGGTTCTGAGTTCCTCCATGAAGCCCAAATACTGTTTCTCCTGCAAGCGCTGGGTCTCCTGAAACTTGGCCAGCACCGTTGCCAATGTCTCCTGGGAGTGGTGGTAGGCTCCCCTGATGGAGGAGAGAGCCTCGAGAAGAGTGTGTTCCCTTGGCCTGTCCTCCCCCTGTTGCACAGCAGCTCTCCCAGTTCCTCTGTGTTCCTGGGCCTCCGTCCCCTGGACCGTGTGCCCACTACCAGTGCACCCAGGTCCCGGGGGTTGTTGGGGTGGTGGGTTAGCCTGGGTTCCCTGTAGTGGTGGACACACTGCTGCTTGACGTGTCCTGCAGACAGAGGTATGGGTGGGTGCTGGTGTTTCCAGAGGGGGGAAGCTCTGTAGTGGCCTGTGCCAGTGTGAGGGGAACCGACTGTCCTGAGGTCCCCGATGGGCCGGGCTGGTCATCTAGATCCAGTTGGACAGAGCTGCTGTCATCACAGTGGGCCTCTTCTGTTGGTGGTGTGGACATTTGTGGACCCTCCTGTCCGGTGACGTTGGGTAGGGGTACTGCAAGGGTATAAAAGGATGTTTATTACATCTGTGTGTGGCATGGTCTGCAATAAGTGGGTGACCGTGTACCCCAGTGCTGGCATTCCCGTGTGGGACCTTGTGTGATGGTGGTTTAGGGGGGTGTATGGGTATGTGCAGTGGCCATGCTTTGGTGATGGGTGTCCATGCTTTGTTGTTGCATGCAGGGCTTGGTGTTGGGATGGGTGATATGTGATATTGGGACATTTGTGAGGAGTTGGAGTGATTTGGTGGGGGTATGTGATGGCATGCAGGTAGGGTGGGGGATGTAATAGTAAAGCTTTGACTTACCAGAGTCCATTCCTCCATCTACTCCTGCGAGGCCCTCAGGATGCAGAATCGCCAAGACTTGCTCCTCCCATGTTGTTAGTTGTGGGGGAGGAAGTAGGGGTCCGCCGCCAGTCCGCTGAACCGAAAGGTGTGGTGTTGAGACCACGGAACGCACCTTCCCCCGTAGATCGTTCCACCTCTTCCTGATGTCATCCCGATTTCTTGGGTGCTGTCCCACTGCGTTGACCCTGTCCACGATTCTTCGCCATAGCTCCATCTTCCTAGCTATGGAGGTGTGCTGCACTTGTGATCAGAATAGCTGTGGCTCTACCCGGATGATTTCCTCCTCCATGACCCTGAGCTCCTCCTCAGAGATCCTTGGGTGTCTTTGCCGTGCCATGGGGTGGTGTGGGTGATGTGTGGGGTGGTGTGTGTGGTGATAAATGTGGTGATATTTAGTGGTGTGTTGTGTGAGGTGCGTGGAAGTTCTGTGGGTGATGGTATTGTATGCCTGTGAATGCTTGGTAGTAGTTTGTAGTGTTTCTCTCTGGCCTTCTCTCGGTAATTATGGTCGTAGGGATATGTGGGTGATGTGGGTGTGTGTTTTTTATATTGTATTGGGTGTGTGGGAGTGGTGTGTGTTTGCTTATCAGGTGTGTGTATTTGGAATTGTCCAATGTGGCTGTGTTTTGTAAGAGTGTGTGTATTTTGAGCACAGGGGTGTGTACCGCCAATGGAATACCGCGGTTGAAAGACCGCCGCATGGATTCGTGTGTCGTGATAGTGTGGGCGTATTCCTGTTGGCGTGACGGTGGAGGTTTTGTTATCGCCAGTTTATCACTTACCTTTGGTGTGGCAGACTTGTGTGGGTGTCTGAATTTTGGCGGATTCCGTGCTGTGGGTCATAAGAGCTGTGGCGGAATTCCACGGCCGCGGCAGTGTGTTGGCGGTCTTCTGCACGGTGCAATGTTGTAATGACCGCCAATGTGTTTTGGAAGCGGCTGTAGCTGCTTAATTGCAGTAAATATGTGATTAGTATATATTGGCCCTGATTATGACCTTGGCGGACGGCGGAGGCCGTCCGCCAAGGTACCGCCGCCAAATGACCGCACCGCGGTCAGAAGACCGCGGCGGCCATTCAGACATTTCCTCTGGGCCGGCGGGCGCTCTCCAAAAGAGCGCCCGCCGGCCCAGAGGAAATGCCCCTGCAACGAGGACGCCGGCTCAGAATTGAGCCGGCGTAGTTGCAGGGGTGCGACGGGTGCAGTTGCACCCGTCGCGTATTTCAGTGTCTGCGAAGCAGACACTGAAATACTTTGCGGGGCCCTCTTACCGGGGCCCCTGCAGTGCCCATGCCATTGGCATGGGCACTGCAGGGGCCCCCAGGGGCCCCGCGGCACCCCCTACCGCCATCCTGTTCAATGCGGGTTTCCCGCCATGAACAGGATGGCGGTAGGGGGTGTCAGAATCCCCATGGCGGCGGAGCGCGCTCCGCCGCCATGGAGGATTCCCCCGAGCAGCGGAAAGTCGGCGGGAGACCGTCGACTTTCCGCTTCTGACCGCGGCTGAACCGCCGCGGTCAGAATGCTCGTGGGAGCACCGCCAGCCTGTTGGCGGTGCTCCCGTGGTCGGTGGCCTTGGCGGCCACCGGCCGCCAGGGTCAGAATGACCCCTAAAGTGTACCAAGTAAGAAACTCTAGCAGGTATTTCTGTTCTACAGAAGCGAGTATGATCAGCATACCATTATAGCTAGAGAGTAACTGACACAGTACAGTAAATACTCTTTCACACCACCATACAGATGTGTCATTCAATCACACAGATATATAGCCATTTCTGAACCCTGAAAGCAGTCTGTTACAAATGGATGTAGAGAACCATACATCCAGGTACAAAACTACTCACCGACTGATTTAGCTACTGATATACCTATTTTCAGAACAAAAGAGCCCTTCATACTTGCAGTCAGACGATGACAGAGGCATTTACACATTACTCTCATATCTAGACAGCAACTATGCACCCAAAACAATTAGATTAGCTTTCACACACTATTACACACCCCAGTGCTCTCTAACACAGCTAGTAAGCATCCATAGAGGCATTCAGATACCTATTTAGAGACCTGTAGATTTACTAAGACACACAGCCATACATGATATAGTTAATTACAAATTCTATGAGACAGGGGCTCAGAGGCACATGTACAGTCACTTATATATGTACTCAAGTACTGATACATTTTTTCACTTATCCAAATAGTAACTCATAAAAGCATGTATAACTCAAGTGATATACTTACAGTGCATGTTACACACCACAGAACCACTGCACTTATACACCCAGTTATAGTCTTAGAAAAGTGCTTAGGAACTCCAAAAAAGTGGTATAGCTAAACCGTAACTGACACACTGAGAAAGGCACAAAGACAACTATTCATACTCCCATTTAATCAACTATACATCCACCTACATACTCATTGACAGTAATGCAGCCACTGACACCTCCCCACACACACACCAATGCAGGTATTGACACACCCAGGCACACATACACACAGTTACTGATACAGCCAGCCAAACACTTATACAGGTATTAACACACCAATGCAGACATTGACACGCCCAGCCATACACTAAGACAACCACTGACACACCAAGGCATACACTGATACAACCATTGGCATACCCAGGCACAAACGGGTACAGTCACAGAGACACCCAACCAAACACTAATGAAGCCACTGAGACACCCAGGTACATAGTGATATAGACACTGACACACCCACACACACACTAATACAGCTACTGACACATCCAGTCAAACACTAATACAGCTACTTATGCACCTCATACAGACAGCTAAACACTAATGCAGCCACTGACACACCAAGGCACACACTGATACTGGCACTGACACATTCAGGGAAACACTAATACTGCTACTTAGAGTCCCAGGCATACACCGAGGCAGACAGTTACTCACCCATCCAAGCACTAATGCAGACACTGCTACACCAATGGAGATACTGATGCAGACACTGACAAAACCAGCAAAACACTGATACAAACACTGAGATTCTCACATATACATGCAAAGTAACTAACTTACAGTGACTTTTACATAGTGACATAAGTATTTATGTAGCCACTTAATTGCTTAAACTATGTAATTTACCACTATTTAATCAGAATTTAAATATTTGTTTTCAGACTCCTACTTGAATTTACAAGGACATATTTACAGTGCTGATAAAAGATAGAAGCTAGAAAGAAAAAGGATACTATCTCCATAAAAACTTACATTGAAAAACGGCATATGGTCTGATTATGATCTTGGCGGAGGTGATTACTCCGTCCCATATGTGACAGATATTCTGCCCGCCATATTACAAATTACATTATATCCTATGGAACTTGTAACACGACAGACAGGATATCCGTCACATTTGGGACAGAGTAATCCCCTCCACTAAAGTCATAATAAGGCCCATAAGTGGACAATGTGCATAGAGAGAAAAGAGCTGCTCGTAAGAAAACTAAGAAGTTTCTTAAAATAGTATGTGGAAAAATGCAAAGTGTGCAAAAACATGCAAATAAAAAGTGAGCTTTAAAATCAACTAAGAAAGGAGATGGAGTAATGGACATTAAAACTAATAAATCTTATAAAAAACAGATGCTTTAACAAGAAGGCAGAAACAATTTAGTGAAAATTAAGTCCAAATATAGTAGGGCAATAAAGAATTTGTTAGGAACTAGTTTTTCTGAGGTGGAGGTGGCAGGGCATGTGTTTCTTGTAAATAGCCAACTCCCCTCCATGCTGTTATTATGCCGGGGGGGGGTATGACCTGCAGGAGTGTTGACTGCTGTACAGGAGGGTGCCCCAGTGTGCGTGTCTGCACACTGAGATCCAACACACTCAACAGTAGTTGATCCACAGTTAGACAGACATACTGGACTGGGTGCAGGACCTGCCCAACCTACTGAGTATTGAGGTGTCAGAGCACTGTGGGTAATTTATTATTCAAGTCAGAATAATCTTTAATCAGTTAATTAAAAACATTTAAGATACATACAGTACATCAAGAGTCAAAAATAATTTTGCTGTTAAAATCCAAAGCAGCAGATGAAATACAGTACAGTGAAAGCTAATTAAAAATAGAAAGAGTACAATAATATCATAAAACAAGTAAAAAAGATACATCATCAAGCAGTTACCAGGGTTGCATAAAATAAGCAATATAGCAGTCAGCCATTTTTTCTGATCAGAATTGCACTTGTTAAGAACCTTGCAACATTAAAATAAACATTCATTATGTAATATGTGTAAAAAAAAAAATTAAAGCTGGTTTGGCCTAAGTAAATTGGTTTACTCTTACGAGAGGTAAAATAAATTGATGGTTGGGTCCACTATAAAATTCAGAGATCAGGGCAAAATGCATAGCATCCTGGTCAGAAAAATTGTCACAGCAACATGGAGCTTAATTCTCAAATTTGTTCCAGCCTATTGGATCCTTCAGAAGCATATGAAAAAAGTGCAACCTGAATCGTGTCCAGAAGAACGATGTTGAGTATTAGTGACATAGGTGAGGTAGGATTCTTTAGGGTCACGGGTAGAGACAATGAAATAAGTACAAACTGAAGGCTTAACTACTTCCCTTCTTTCCCTTGAGGCCTGGGCTCAAATCAAGGCACTTCTCACAAAAGTTTTAGGGTGATCACATAAATCTGCACAATCAAATTTCCTGCAAATAAGACTAATGTAGTTCAGCCAAAGAATAATTTTAACTTTACTAAGATGCAAACAATTCCTCAAAATTGCCCTATTTAGCTCCACTCCAGTGTTTGACCAGATTGAGATCCATCTTAACAAAGGGGGGTCAGACAAAAAGTCAGAAATATAGCCCATGCCTAGCTCCTCATGAACCACAAAAGAGGCTGTAAATTGGGGCATGGAAAGAAGGCATCTCAAGAATTTATTCTCAACAACCTGGATGTCAGTGACCATTAGATGTCACTACCATATGAGGCTAGGACAATATATTTTGATTGATAAGTTTGAATAAGGGCCTTGATAGGTTTTGCCCCCAGCTGACATAAAAAATTAAATAGTGAGTTCACTGCTCTGACATAGCCCCAGATGTGTTCCTTTTTGCCTTTAGGAGAGGAGTCCATGTACCCTTATCATTTGAAAAGAACCCTGAGATAAGGAAAAACATTAAACCTTGAGATCTCTGCCCCCTCCAGGGCATAAGCTCTCCGCCCCTTGCCACTCCTCCCCACCATCATGGTATGAGGTTTAGTAAAGTTGGTACATAAATCCAACTTACTCATAAAATTAACAAAGGGGTTTAGCATATATTGGAACCCAACCATGGTCCTTGACAATAGGACTGTGTCATTGGTGTACGAGAGCTGAGATACTGTAGGTGCCAGCTTGTGGAATATCTACACAGGCAGTGTGAAGTGTATCCCGCAGATCATTTATGTAGAGGGTAAATAACAATGGTGGAACCTTGTCTAACTCCATGGTAAACTTTAAAAGGCACTACAATAGTCCCATTGTAATTGCATCTCATAACTGCCTCCATATCCTTTTGTAAGTCATGCAGGAAGTACACAATATCTTTATCTAGAAACATGTTTAACAAAATGGACCATAATTTGCTTCTATTGACCTTATCAAAGATCGACAAAAGGTCCATAAATACCAGATGTAAATGGCCCTTCTTAGTAATAGTGTATTTATCAATTATAAGCTGTAAACTTAAAGCTTGGTCTAGAATGCTCCTTCCCACTCTGAAACCATATCGCAAGTCACTCAGGGATTTATTTTCATCCAGTTATGCGGTCATCCTGCTAGGAATAGCCTGCCCCATAATTTTCACTATCAAATTTAATAAGGAATTGGGTCTGTAGCAACTCAGGTAATTACTTGCCCCTTTACAGAAGATAGGTACATTAGTACACCTGGCCTATGATTGTGGGATACCTACCATCTGTCACTGCAGTATTCAGCAATTTAGTAAATTTCGATGAGTCAGTTTTGAAGAAGTCAGCCTGCATCCCATCCGGGCCTGGAGATTTGTTTTTGGACATACCCTCGATGACCACCTTGAGTTCCCCTTCTCGAAAAACCAAGTTTGATTTACCCACCTTTACCATCATATTTTACCCTGAATCTTCAAAACAGTAAAACCTGTAAATCCCTTGAAAATTCACTGTGATCACCTTAGACCATTTCAGTCTTTGCTCCTGACCTATGGGTTTGAAATCCCACCCAGCAGAGACCTGATTGTTTTTCATGTTATTCCACTAGCTACAGTCGAGGGCCAGAAACAAAGGATTATGATCGCTAAAGTGGCTCCACGTTGCACCAAACTGTGTGATAAGATAAGCTAAGTTAGCAGGATTAAGTTGACTGTGGAATAGCAATCTTTCCCTAAAAATATAGGAATATCTGGTTCAGAACTAATGTCATTTTTGGTGTAGCTGAGGAGCAGCACATTTTTGTCAGCCATAATGTTTCCTAAGCATTTACCTTGACCTGTTCAAAATGGGAGTTACCTTCTGTAAGCAATACCTCACCCCTTTAACAGGGCTGGGATCATAAATGAGCATTAAAATCCCCAGCAGAATCACCCCAGGTGGAGTGAGTTGCTTATCCATAAACCCACACAGAAAAAGATTTAACAGCCTCAAGTGCTCATTTGAGGTGTCCTGAGAATAAGAATTATACAAAAAGTAAACTATAAGTCTGGGTGAGGATTTAAAGGTCAGGGTGACTGCCAGGAGAAACTGAGAGTCTATACAAACCTGAGCCATTTTACAGAGGATATCCATGGAAATTAGAGTGATTAAACCACCCTTTGATCTAACTCTGGTTGATGGAATGACTGGCAAAAAAAGAACAAAATCAATCTAAATAAAGCCTTACTAGTACCCCAGGTCTTCTGCAGTCCCAGGATGTGATTTTCCTTTAGTAGGCTTAGCTTGCTTATTAGCTAAACCTGCCACATTCCAAATAATAATATTAAAGTGGGTATCCATCACAACACTACCTTTGGGGATCAAAATACGTGCTGTACTCTCAACTCTACCCTGCAACAATGATGCATTGTCAGTAGAGTTGAACAGGCACTACAGTTCCTGACAGCTTAGTGGGCTAAATCTGTTTTGAGCTGTACAGTCTCCACCCCAACTCTGTGTCCCATATAGCACATCTTAACGTTCACATAAACCCACTCCAGCACTCGGGGGTGTTAGAAGTAACCTAAAGGAAGTCTTTCAGTGCTTGATGTTGGGGATTATTATGTGTGGCCTGACAGAGAAATGGCCTGGCCCAAAATGGTAGATCAAAGATAATAATAATGCAGCTACCCTCCAGTATTTTCTTTCCTTCAGCCTGACCCACTCAATACCTCTGACCATTATAATTTGCTTGGCTATGTGGGCCCGATCCTCCTCTGGGTGTTGCACCAATGTAGAACTTTATTTTTTAGATTGAGAACAGACTCTCTTGCTCCCTCTCCTAGAGGTGACACCTCTGTCAAAACTGCAATCAACAGAGTTGATTCAGTCGGCAAATGTGGTATGTGTCATGGGACAATTGGTCTGTTGGAATGGGCTATTGGTCAAGAAAGGATATCACAATCCAATGGCTGCTTTGTCACTGAGGTGCATGGGACTCTGAGCGCTGTGACCTGACAGTAGTTGCGGCTGCGTGGTTCTCCAAAAATTTCACAGCTGGGGATGATCACCATCGGTGGAGACAATTTTTGGTGACTGACTGCCCTACTTCTGTGATTGCTTCCCAATCCGGAAGGGAAAACGAAAACACAAGAAGAAGAAGAATGTTTGACTGCCACCCTATTCAGGTGCTGCACAGAAGCATTTGGCTGACCATCCTGAGAAATATGATGAGAGCCTTTGGGATCTAGATCATTGAGGCTCACGGAGCTTAATCTTTGGCAATCTTAATTCAATCAGAGATATTTTCTCAGTTAGGAAAGCTACAGCTTCCTTTAGATACATTTCCATTTTGCAAAACAATTTAGTCAATAGGGGTTCCACACTAGATATTACGCTGGCTGACAGAATATATAGATACTCTTTACTGATCGGGACCAAAATTCCATTGGGGACTAAAACCTGGTCCAACATGTTTTCTTTCACCCCATGCGGGGCTTTTCTCATGTTCATGCCCATTTTTTGCCTTTTTTTCTCCAGCTGTTTAGAATCAGAAGAAGACAAACAGGGGTCGCAATAGATATCTGCTACTATAACCCCCTTATGACCTTGGTTACCTGAAGGGGAGACCACCTGAACATGCCCATTGTCACCAACTTGAGTTTTACTAGGGAGTTTCATTGGACACAGGACCGAGGATGTGGATATTTAACAAGCCATTCTGAGCTCGTTTTTGGCAGACAAAATATGATCATTTAAGACTCCCACTGCCAAAGTCAATTAGGGAATAATAAAAGGGTAATCATGTGACCCCGTGAAGCCACCATCCCCATGGAGCAGAGGGACTTGATTTTACCTATAATACAATAAAAATAGGCAAGAAGCCCAAATCTGGAATGAATCACAAAATGACAGGAAGGGAAATCATTACCCCAAGGTCTCCCCAAGCACACAGGTCAAGATGACAATAAGCAGACAAGAATGGCAAAAAACCAAAACAATCCAACAGTCTGTACAATGGTTCAAGATTCTACCCCAGAGGCTCTGCCACGGGCAGGGAGCAGAGTGATCAGAGTCAAGAGCCCAGTCAGAAATAGAATCCACACAAGGGCTGAGCTGATACTTCATCAGGCAGTCTTCTAGTATACAAGCAATTGGGGAGAACCCAACTTACACTAGGAGCCACAACACCCTTCCTTCATCGGAGCTAGAGGGAATCACACAGGACCTGGAAAAAGCCAAAATCCAAAAATTATTTAACTTAAAGTCATCAGGTACAAAATGATTGACTTTTGCAAGGGTGCCAGACAGTAGGATCAAGGGGGATGGCTCTGCACTGGCTCTACTGGGCTTGGGACAGTCGTGCCCTTGCCCAGGGGTATGCCCGTATGTGTCCTGGGCATGTCCCACCTGCGTGCCATGTGAGGAGGTGGGGCATCCCATGTACTACAAGGGGGCTATGCAGGCAGCCACACACCCCCAGCAGCATCAGTTGTGGGACTGGGAGTCCCAATGATAAGGCAGCCACTTCTATTTGTTGTGTTGTAATTGTTGTGTGTGTTCCACAATTCTTTTTTTTCAAATAGCAGTGCTGACACTCAGAATCCAGAGGTAAGTAAAGTTTACGTTATGACAAATATTATGTGATCCAGTTTGGGCTAGTCAGATTCTCAGCTCTCCTTAATTGTACTTGTCAGCGCTCGTCTGGGCTGATTATTTATGAAGCTAAACAGACTCTTCTGTCCTGGCACTGAGATAATTGTAGTAGTACTAGTTAATATCAGCGATTAAGCATTCTTTTCTCTGTGCCTTTCTTTATGTAGCATATGCAGTACCAATCACAATCTCCCAGTAATGTGTAATATGCATCTATGCATGAAATAGGGCTTAGGTTTTAGAAATTAATGGGTCAACTCAATACTAAAACTAAAGGCAGTCTGATTTGGAAAAGTACAATGTTACTGCATTTGCCTGTCAAAATATTTTTGGGGAGACTAACTGTACCACTAATATATTTTTGTATCTTTTTTATTTCTTACCTCAGCACCTAAGAACAAGACAAGAACAAGTTCGGAGGTCTGTCGGGGAGATGAGGGTACCACCACCAGTAGGGCAGCTGGTAGATCTGCTGTCCCCAGTAATTCCTCCTGCTTTATTATCATTATTGTTTCCCTAACTTTCACCTCTCCCCATTGTAGAATATTGTTTCCTTTTTTTGTACTTTGCCCATCTCCTTGCTTTCCTTCTCATTTTTGTTCTATATAAGGTTTGTTAATTTCTTCTTATCCCTGTATTATTCAGGATATTTCTATATTTCATGTTCCTGTAGCTGACGTTTCTGTCTGTACTAGTCTGTAGCTTTCTTCTACTTTGTCAGTAAGCTTAGCTTTCTCTTCTGCCCTTATATATCTTGTGGACTGGTACTGTAAGACTAAGAGGACAAATGTTAGGACAGGTACTCTACAGCGAAGCTTGCATGCCCAAGTCAGCTTTCCCATGAATGTTTATTGAGAAGGCTTTTTTTTCTTGCTCATGTTCAAACAGTAACACAAGAAAGTGGGCATGGTGACCCCCCCCCCCACTGTTGTGTTGTATGTATTATTAAAGTATATATTAGTATAACATACCAGAAGTTTCGATAACAGTGAGGCATGACATGAGAAAAGTTGTATATGGATGGTCCCTTTGAATTTGCCAACTAAGGCATCACCTTATGTCTTTGATTGACCAATTATCCCACCCCTTCATTGCCTTTCTGTGACTAAGCTCTCCCTCTTATTAAAAAACATTTGTGGTTGACATGACTACCTGGCTTTTCAAACATAGGGCCTGATTCAGAGTTTGGCAGAAGGGGTTAGTCATCACAAAAGTGACAGATATCCAGTCTACAGTATTACGATCCCATGATAGCCTATGGAGATCACAATGTGACAGAAGGGATATCTGTCATATTTGGGGTAGAGTAACATATCCACCAAAGTCTAATTCAGGCCCATAGTTAACAAACAAAGTTCCTAAAGTGAATGATAGAAGATAGAACTGTAGTGATATGTTGCAGTTTTATTTTGTTGAATTAGGGCCAGATGTAGGTATGAACATTTTTGCGAGTCGGAAATTGAGAGTCAATGTGAATCGAAATTTCCGACTCGCAAAATGGGATCCAAGAAAAAAAGCGACTTCAAATTGTGACTCGCAAATGATGTCGCACGCAGTTTGTGAGTTCGCTTTTAGCGAGGTCGCTTTTTGCGACCTCACTAAAAGCGAACTCGCAATTTGCGAGTCGGGTGTCGCAATTTGCGACTGGCCCGCAAATTGCATGCAGGTGCAGCATAACAGTTGGAAAAACACTTCCTGGCTCTTGCTGATGACATCAGAACCAGGAAGTCATCAAATACACCTGGGAGGAGGGAGGACCACACCCTTTTCAAACTGCTGTGCAACAACCAGGAGAGAGGAGCTGCTGCTACCATAGAAGACACAGGCAGTGCAGGGAGGAAAAGGAAACTCAAGTTTTCTGAAAAAGAACTTGAGGTGCTAACAGAAGAATGCTGCCAGCACTATGACCAGCTTTTTGGCAAGGCAGCCCTGAGTGTCCCAGACACTGAGAAGAGGAAGATCTGCCTGCAAATCCAGGAGAAGATCAATGCCATTGGGGTGAGCCACCGAACCCTGGATGAAATTAAAAAAAGGTGGTACGACCTGCGCTCCAGAACAAAGGAGAGGGTGGCAGAGCACCTCAGGGAAATGAGGGGCACAGGAGGAGGCCCATCCACCATCCCACCACCCACAGCCATGGAGGAATTGGTGGAGCAGACACTGGAGCCTGAGGCTGTGTCAGGAATTGGAGCATTGGACACTTCTGCGCAAGGGACATCCAAAAGTGAGTACCATGAAATATGCATTCACACCTACAAATGCAGTATCCACACACTCCCAGTACACAGCAGCAGGAACCAACAGACTAGCTCCATGCCAGACTAGCAACTACCAGAATGGTGCATTATGGGCAATGTAGTACAGTAGTCAGCATATAGGCAAATGTTTATTATGAGGCATACAACAGATGTGAGAGACTGACAGTGTGTTCCCTATGTCCCATAGGTCTCCCACACGACACCCCCACCAGACACACACCATCCAGGGAGGAGACAGCAGGCCAGAGGCTATACAGGAGGCTGCAGCAGCTATTCCAGGGCCCAGCACGACACCACCACAGTCCCCTCCAGAAGAAGTGCAGGATATGGAGGAAGAAAACATGACCCCTGGCCCCAGCCACACAGTGAGACGTCCAGAGCCAGCAGCACAACCACGTCGCAGACGCAGATGCCAAGTCCTGGTGGTGCCCCAGGAGGAGATAGGGGAGGCAGCAATGTCTGTAGTCGAGGCATCCCTCCTTACCGGTCAGCGCCTGCAAACAAGGCAATTACAGTTGATAGAAGGTGCTTTGCACAGACTGGAAAATAACATGACACATGGCCTGGCTGATGTGAACTCGCAGTTCACAAGACTCAATGACAATGTGTGCAAACTCACCCAGTCAATCCGCCAACTAGTGACGGAACTGGTGGCTGATAGACACAGCGCAAGGCGCCGGGAGCGCCACCTAGTCACAAGATTTGACCGCATGGCAGCGTCCATTGGGCGTCTTGCCGGGAACACAACAGGCCTGTCAAGACAGACCGTGATTCTGCAGGTCAAACTTGGCCACTTTGCAGGGGATGTGGCACGGGGACTGGGCCGCATTAGGCACGCATTGGACATGTTGGAGGCCAGGCAGGTGGCAAGGGGCACAGGTGAGACCCCTCAGGACAGTGAGGAGGGGTTCCAATATCAGCAGTGACTCACATGTGCTAAGGAGTGGAAGTGCACGGCAGAGGTCAGCAGACCCACCTGGGATGAGCCATGCTGGGCGAACCAGGAGGAGGGTGTAGGCCATAACACAGCAGGACTCATGAGGCACAGGAAGTTAATGTGTCCTCATAAAGTGTGGACATGTGCAGCCCCTTACGGACAGTTATATTCTTTCAACATTTGGTTCACAAATTAAAAGGTTTTGTTTGTTCCACTACACAACTGGGCTCTTTTTGTGTGACATTAGTGAGTGTGGTGATAGTTGCCACGTACCTTCCAAAGTATTGGGTTGCAATGTGGTCCCGTCTCTGTCTGCCTTGATTTGCAATGCTTCTATCTCCAGGCTGGCGATATGTTAGCTCTTGCTCCTCATCCTCCGAATCTGGGTCTTCAGGGGTGAGATGCAGCCCACGTCTGGTGGCAATGATGTGTAGTATTGCGCATGCGCCAACAACCTTGAAAGCTGTTATTGGGGCATACTGGAGCGCACCTCCACTTCTGTGGAGGCATCGGAATCTTGCCTTTAACAGTCCAAAGGTCCTCTCAATGACATTTCTGGTCCGCCGATGTGCACTGTTATATCGCCTCTCATTCTCATGTGTTAGGTATGGGGTAAGTATCCATAGTCTGAGCGCATATGCACTGTCACCTGTTTGGCAAAAATAAGCAATGTTAGCAGGGCATGGATGGTTTCTACAGTGACCTGTGTGTATGGCTTCAGGGTGTAATCAGCAATACCTAATAGATATCCGTCTCCAAACTCCCCACATTCTAGGTGTTGGTGTATCCCACTGTGCCTGAATATGTATGAGTCATGTGTACTCCCTGGAAATTTGGCTACAATGTCAGTGATGACATTATGGGCGTCACATACCACCTGGGTGTTCAGTGAGTGGGTACATTTCCTATTGCAGAACAGATATTCCAGATTTGCAGGAGGGCAAATTTGTATATGTGTCCCGTCCACACACCCTATTACATGAGGGAAGTTGGCAATTCTGTAGAAGTCCAACTTGGTGCTGTTAATTTTTGCCTCATTCCTGGGTAGGTATATGTATCTGGACATGTGTGTGAGTATGGCATCTGGGAAACATCTGAAGAACCGTGAGAGTGCTCTTTGGGATACCCCAACTGCCACAGCAATCACCCCCTGATAGCTACCCGAGGCCAAGAGGTGCAGTGAGCATAGCACTTGCACATGTGTGGGGATGGCGCTGCCGCGCAAAGTCTTGCGTTGAAGCTGCGGATTGAGTAGTTCAATTAATTCTAATATTGCTGCACTGCTGAGTCTGTATTTGTCATAAATCTCCTCCTCAGTTTGTTGGAAAAGTGTCTGCCTGGTTCTGTATATCCTCTCCTGCCTCTGGCTCCTCCTCCTCCTCTGCTGGGTGGCGTGGACTCTCCTCCTCCTTGCTATCACATATATTTCAACCATTTTGAGTAACCCAGATGCCTTCTGGGTCTCCTTTTATACTTTGGTTCTGGTTACCACCTGCTCTGACTTAGTGGTAATTTGGGTGTACAAAATGGGCTTTTTGCGACTAGTCGCAATTTGCGACTGGCTTTTTCATATGGTTTGCGACTCGCAAATTGCAGGTCGCTAAATCAGGTCGCTATTTTTGCCAGTCAGTAATGGCTCGCATCGCAATTTGCACTTCGGAAATGGGATTTTTGCATCCCATTTCTGTTTTTGCGGTGTCGCAAATTGCGAATCAGGCCATTTGTGACTCGGAAAACTTTGCTACATCTGGCCCTTAGTTCTTTTAAAATAGAAAAGGGAGACCTATCTGGCATCTAAAAGTAGTAATGTTTTTTCCAGCTGCACCAACCACCTATGCCGGGACCAGTGGCAGCAGCAGTGCATTGGACATACCAGCAGTTGGAGGGGGAGAACTTGCAGCAGCAGGTACGGGTATTGGTAAGTCATATTGCTTGCTTACTAGAATACTCACTGCAGGGGTATTGCTTGTGAACCCCCAGCTTTAGCAGCTACAGCAGGGGTGCTTACTGGCCTCTTCTATCTGAAACCCAGCAGACAAAACATTATAATGAATGCTACAAATGATGGGTTGATGGAAAAGGGAAAGAAGGATGGACAGTTAAAAAGAAAGTATAGTAAAATGATATATGAATGAAAGAATGTGTGCAATGGTAAAATAATGCGTATGTAGGTGATAGGAGATGTATGGGTGGGTAGAAGGAGAGGTGAAAGATGTATGGATTTGTGAAGGGTGGATGGATTAAAGGATGCTCAGTGGGTTAAAGGATGGGTGAAGATGCGTGAGTAATTATTAAACATTCTCATGTATTACTCCTCTACTGAGGAACACATTGGACACGTCAGAGCAGTCCTGCAGCTGTTGAGAGAGCATCTTACATGCTCAAATAATTGACTTTCAGGGGTACATCATTGCTTCGGACAGTATCTCCATAGATCAATCCAAGGTGCAAGCCATCCTACACTGGGAGGCCCCAAAATCCATCAAAGAAATCCAATGGTTTCTGGGTTTTTAAAATTTCTATTAGAGATGAATTTCCCAGTTCGTATCTGTGGTGTCCTGAATCACTTGGTTACTACAGAAATGCATTTCCTCTTCGTGACCAAGAGGCTGAAGATGCCTTTCAATGTCTCAAAAAGCCTTAACAGAACCCCAATAATCATCAAACACTAAAACTATCTAATGTGTACTGACCCCCCCACCATATGCACAGGCTTCTTTGCAACCATTAACAACTACTTTCGCTATGTCAACTGTACCATCTGTCTGTGTGAAACTCTCATTAGGAATCATCTACTAGGCCTGTTGTGCAGGGTGGTTCAGCAAGGGCTTGGATATGCCTCCCTTCATCACTGGGAAAGGGCACATATGTAATTTACGCCCAACATAGGCAGGTCTGAAGTTACCATCTGCCCTGGTGCACAATTTTCAGACATGTGTCGCAAGCAGTCACACCTGCACCATGATGCAAGGCTGCTTGTCTTTTGGTGTTGTTTGCTATTTTGAAGGGTCACCTTTCTGCATAAGATCACCCACTAGTGGTGTGTCTGGCTAACTATGTGTGATGCAGTACGAAGCACACAGAGAAACATTGCATTACTGTGACAACCAAAGATATTACACACCCTTTTGTCAGTTCTACACCACCCCTGAGTTGTAGCACAAAACTGACCAAATTCCAGATGTAAAAATCTTGGAAGGCAGTAGAAGTTGGATGGGTTACACATGTGTTGCGTGGGATTCACCCCCCCCCCCCACCAGCAACACACAAGGAATGCCAAATAAATGCAGTGTCAGGAGTGAAAGGGGCACATAATTACCAGACCATGACAAGGCATGCAAGGTGCCCTTCCTTGGCCTGGTAAATATGGGCTGGTACACTGCACCACAGGAATGTAATGTGAACATTATGCTCTGGTGGGGCAGTGTGATGTCAGTGTATGGGAAATCTGGCTCATAGTTACTCATGTATGATGAAATGATGCAGTACAGTGCAGAAGCCCATCTTGCAGTGCTGCATCAATTATTATAATATATAGGGATGTGTAGTCATCTATAATATGCCAGGCATCCGTATACTACCTTTGGTGATGGGGCGCAATTGCTTCCCAACACAAACATAGGCATACATTCAGCATGGTGTAGGGGTGCCTGTGTTGCAGGTCTGATTGCACATGTGCAGGAAGGGACACATCTTGTAAAACTAACAATCAGGACTGCTGTCTGCCACTCCTAATGCCTGTTAATAATTGAAACACACATTGAAAGATGCAAAAATAGGTCAACAACGTCAGTAATTTTTAGAACCACTGCAATGTTACCTCTGAGGTGGTGTAGCAGCCTTATGCATCCACACATTGACAAGTGTGGAAATGTGTGAGGTCTCTCATGCAACCACACGTGTGTTGTAGGAGTGATGCAAGGGGTAGAACAGGCCACATGTGTTCACCTTGTCATCTCCCATCATGTGTTCCTCATCCTGCACCCCCTAGCAAGATGCCAGCACCTCTTGTGTATGTGTGCATACAGTATGGTGGTGACATGACAGGAGGTGACAAGCTGGATGCATGTAGACAGTACTTCACTCCCATAGCACATGTGGGCTAGCATAGGAATCTGACACATACCCGAAAATGTTCAGTAGTCAATGCAACAGATTCCATGCGCTTCCATGGTTGTTGCATGGAAACACCACAAGCAACACCTATAGCATGCAACTGTCATGCAGTGTAATGCATGGAAGGGGTCCCTGTGTAGAAGCCCATTAATAGCCATGCAAGGTGGATTTGATCAGCGTGAGAAATGGGTACCGGCAGAATGTGCCAACGCAACGTTAAAACAATTTACACTTTGGTGCCCATGGTGCCACTAGGGGCATGTGCAATATAAACAAGGCACTAGTAGGGAGAATCTGATGTGTAATGTAAACAGCTATTACTGCCCAGTATTGACATGTCTCTATGTCATTGCATGGGATGGTGCCATACCTCCTGCCAAGCTGCCTGTCCTGGAATTCTCTGATGATAGAGATTACCAGCTTGAAACCATCAATCCTGACACTTTCCCGCATATCTTGGGTGCCATCCAGATACCACCTCCGGTTGCAGGGAGGACACTCAGCATTGTGGGCTCTCCTGATGACCTACCCAACAGACAACAACCCCCCCCTGCCAGCTCACCCAGAGCCCTGGACTCCCAGGTCTCTGACATTCATTTCCTATCAAACAGCAGTAGGAGTCCAGTGGGAGCTGGCACAGCGGGTGAGGGTGGGGATGGAGACTGTGGCGGGCAGACTAGTGGGAGTCCAAGAGTGCCTCAGCCCGAATAAGGACAACTCTGCTGCCATCAGAGATACCTCCGCTCCGCTTTGTGGACTCCAGATGTCCCTGGCAAACATCGCTGGTGTCATGAAGCAGAGGCTTGAACAAATGCCCTGCCAAAGTGGTACCAGTGAGGTTGCCAACAAGCTGGGGGCTATACAAACTGTCCTGGAGTCCATGAAGTTGAAGCAAGAATCACTCATTAGCAACTTTTCTGCCTACCACAATGACGTTGCTGCTTGTTAAGAAACCTTTCATCGTTCCACAGATGACAGCTTCTGGAACCTTGGAATCCACATCTCCAGTTCCTGATGTGTGTGTGCCTCCCTCCACCAGCAACATACCTGGCATTGGTGGCACCACACACACCAGAGGATAAGGATGTGGAAAGAACATCATTTATACGCACAACCACCCAGTAGTTAGTCTGTGAAACATGGACAGGCACTTTTTTGCTCTGCGCTTAACATCATTCAAGCGTTGCAAAAACTAGCAATTTCCCCTCTTCACTCTCCCACTGTTGACCTGTCACACATGTGGACTGTCAGTGTGGCCAGTCCTATCTAATGGAAATGTGATCACCTCCTCACTGATGCACTCCTCTTCTATACATGTCTTGGACTCTGCCCATCCAAGGGCGTGGGATCACAAATGGGGTCATTTTCCTGTGCAATGTACAGTCTGTCAATTACAAATATTGCACATGGAAATAAAATCACTAAATACATCATTTGTGTGGAATCTGTGTCTGAGGCAGTACATATTTGATCTATTTGCATTGTGTGAAGGCAATACACTGAGGGGCCTCTGTAGATAGCAATGGAACAGCACATTGCTGCATGCAAACTAGATGTGCTGAGCTGTGCCTACACAAAAATGCAGGGTGTGTCATATAAAATAGATTACTCCACTAATGCTGTATCTGCTGCCTAGTGTCAATCAAGGCACCCAGGCACCATAGTGCGAGGGTGCCTTGGTTGCAGGGAATGTTTGTTTTGTGCAGGAAGAGGTGCCCTCCTGCACATCAATAACCAATAATGGCTATTTACTCTTTCTATGTGTGCCGAAGCATGTAGCACATAGTAAGGCAAAACCTTGGTGGAACGATAGCATTACTCTCCGTTGTGCCATGCCAACCCCACCCCTGGTGTGACCACAGTGTTTTGGCACTGCCTCAAGTGTACATTTCATTGTAAATCTGAGGCAGTGCAAAAAACAATGCCTTTCGTGGGTATGCCCACAGAGAAACCCATTGCACATACCTCTGCGGCATACATCTGAATCAGGGGGCCCATATTACAAATGTGGCATCTAGCCATGCAAAGTTGTTTGTTGGCATATTCTAAATATGCGAAAGGGCACAGTACCACTGGAGCTTCACAAAAAGTGATGCTTTGGTGGTACTAGGGACTTGTCAACATGCTCCTGAGTAACTGCCCATGGGATATGTGAGGATTAGTGACAGATATTACACCACACACACTGACTGCAACACGATTGAGGTGACTGATAGCTATGTGGACTAGCAGATGTTGCATGAAACTCAACAGCATGGCATGTGACAGTTAGCATATATCTTTTGCAAAAGTTCACACCAATCCCTACACGTGCCTTGGCCAATAAAGTATAGTAGCAACAGAACAACATTGATGCAACGAAACCTGAACTCATTTGTAGGACTGTGAGGGGCACTCATGAAAGTTTCAGTAACAACGTCTATATCTAGTTGGAGTGCAATGACTACATCATGTTGAGAATGCAACACAGAGAAATGTTGTATGAATACCTATTTTGGGATGTGTATCCCTGCACAAATAGAGTGCCATGCACATTGCAGATTAATGTCTGGATTTGCTGATGTCACACCATTGCCAATCTGAAAGGTACATGGGGCATGTAAATAACTACTGCTTGTAAAGCCAAAGGTGTCTGCATGACAAGACCTCTGTAGACATGCTCTCTCCTACACAGTACAACATCATGGGGACCATACATTGTGGAAAAACAGGATTTCATAAAACTACAGTTATAATCATAAAAATTAATATCCTGACTAACCTACCTATGCTAACTTAACCTATATAACCTACACTATTTTAACCTATGCTATCTTTTCCTAACTTATTCCTAAAACTAACCTCTCTTACCTGAACTAAACCTAGGCATCAGACGGGACTTGATAAACATCAGCCCCCCACTTCTCCTTAAAACGCTTCCACAGACAAGGACAACATGTACTAAAGCTAAACATTACCTAACTAAACATGTAGTCTACACTAATATATATTTTTTTGTTACTTATTTAATTCTTGGTATTTTTTATTTTTTAAACACAGATACCAAACACCTCTCCACCTCCAACCAAAGCAAAATAAATATCCAATAGCCCACCCACCGTAAAAAATATACTATATCCTGAAACTACTCTACACTACACTAACTAAGCTAACCCTAACTATCTATATATCACAAAAAGGGAAACTTTGTACATCTGGCCCATTGTCCGACTCATTTGTTTTAGAGATGTATGCCTTTATTCCATGGAGCTGTACCATGATCTGCTCAGTCGGTGCTCCAACCTTGAAATCCTGTACTTGTGGTTGTCAAGATCCATTCTGAACTCCTGCACAAAAGGGAACTCAATGTACTGCTGCACTACCTGGGCTGTGCTAGGGGAGCTTTGGATGTAGCTGGTAATGATGGTCCTGCAGCTGCAGTGGATGGTCCTGCCCATGCAGATCCTGGTGTGTGTGAGGCCTGAGACTTTCCTGCTATGTGGGTACTGGGGGCAGGTGGCAGTTTGGGTGGACCCCGTGTGAAAAGTCCTTCCATGTCCCAGAAGCTTTCTCACTTGCTGGATGTGTTGGTAGCATTCAGCACGCTTAGGAAACTACTACTTCTGGGATGGGGTCATGTTGGCAGCTGCAACAAGAATGGAATTAAGACACCATCCACAGTTGTCACATATTGGTCTGCACAGATCACAATGATATCTTGAGGGGCAAGATTGATACACATCTTCAGATCAACTCTACTCCTCCATATTGCACATGTCAAAGGTATCAAGGCTAGCCAATGTTGTACAATACCATTTCACCATCTTATAATATCTTCAAAGGACCATGTCACCATTGACCAAGGTCATCATGCACATCAGCCATGTGACCATGGTAGGTCACAATCATCATGTTGGATTGCTCATCAATATCTCTCATGACTGTGCTTTTGTCCTCAGATCCGTTGGCATGTACCAAAGTCATCTGAGCAAGGTCTGCCAGTGAAAGCTAGTTTCATGACTGTTTGTGACTGAGATTACAAGGATAGATGTCTGAAGACATTGCAACATGGAACATTTATGTGACAGGTTTCATATATTGAAATGGAGGGTGAAGCAGTCACCCATGTCACACAGAGGCACATGGCCCTATTCTCATGGTCACACAGCTGGTGAGTTGTGCCATGATATCATGATATCCCCAGGGTCACAGGATGTGTGACACTATTCTGCCTATTGCCTTTATATGTGCCCAGAAATCTGGTCAGCATGTTGCTCCCCAGCACACAGCACTGCCATCACATATGTGGGTGCATGCATGTCCTCCACCTTATCTGCTCAAAAGGTTTTGGAACAGCATTGTCTAATGCTGTACATTGTGTGAAGCTGTTTGCATCACATCATTTACATTATCATGACCATCACTATCTGATGATGTACTGAGTGATGATATGTTGAATGACAATATTGTATGGACATTCCTCAGGCCAATCTCACATTTTGTGAGGTTGACATGGGTTGGCAATGTAGGAACGTATGACACAGATTATGGGACAATAGATCACAATGGTGGTTAAACGTTGGCATTTGTGAGCTGTAAATGTTGCCCATTGTCATGCAAATCTAAGGGAACACGCCACATGGTCAGCAATCCCACAATGACCTGAGTTACTGTGTGTTACATGTGGCACACAGATCAGTAACATGTTTAGAGAACAACATCTAGTCAACCTGCATAGATGTGTAGGAACCTGGCACATGTCTTTACTGTCTTCACAGTGTTTGGACTCACAAAACATGTCTAACATTTACAAGGCTCTTATGCCACATGTTTTCACCAGTGCATTGGTTACTTGGGATGCACATCCTACACACAACTGCAAAGATCTAGTTCATAACCATGTATGGCATGTGAAGTATGTACTGGTACACATGCACTTGTTACACAGCATCACACACAACATACGACATCACACACCATAATTGCAACATACATTATACATATCAATTGACACTCACTGGTAGCAAAGGGTCTGCAAAACTGGCCACCTCTAAGATGGTATAAGGCTTGAGTCAACCTGAATGAAATAACATAAGACATAGCAAAATGAAGGTAGAACAATGAACACTATGGACAACTTTTTGATATTACACATGATTTTCTAATGCACATAGAAGATGTAGGTTGGGAAATGCTCCCATAGGCCATTTCACATGTCTCTGTCACATTCAGCCAAGACTCCCATTACTACTGCATCACTTTTCTCATCACATGTACATGACTATGCAATATATAACTTCAATTAGGCACTTAGTGGCATGTACAGTTCTTCCTGATAACAATTTACCCTTCAGCAATGACACATTTGTGTTGTAATTGGTGCACATAAAACTGCTTTTGCCACACAAGGGACAAGAATATAAATATGGCATTTGTCTTAGTAATGGTGCATTATTGCTTTCATCATGGATGCCGTTATGCGCAGACACAATACTCAGAGTCCTATCCTTAGCCTGTACTTTCTAAAGAAGGGCCTATGTCCAACAGACATGTGCTTGCAATTGCATTACAGGAGTCAGCCATATAGATTGTTTACTCACCCACAGTTTAGCCAACCTCGATTTCCAGGTAGTCCAAGAGGTCCCTTTCACATGTGATAATGCTGGCCCAGCAATGCTTAGTTTGAAGGGCAGTGCCCTCCACTTTGTAAATCCTGGTCAAGTGGTACAGGACCTTGCCCCACCACAGCTTGCATGTCTCCGTGCTGTAACCTTGAATCACTCAGCCCCCCCATAGCCACCATATTTGGCAGGAAATGATTCACCAGCCAGATGAAACCTCCTATTTCCTCTGGACTAAGGTGATGGGCCCTTCCCTTCCCAGATAACAAAACCTCACCCCACGTTACCCTCCCAAACAAAGAAATAACACCAAACTACCCTCAACTAACCCAACTCACAGAACTACCCTAAAGACTGAAATCCCAGATACAAAGACAAAATAATACACCACGCAGTGATATAGAACAAAATGGATGCAAGGGACACCACAACAACCAAAACAGCACACAAACAACAATCCACCAGCACTCCAAACCGTTGATCCAAATACACACAACCTCACTACAGGACAGACAAAAAGATTGTGATGGTCACAGAAAGTGATACTAACTTTGTAGGTCCTGGTCTGCAGCATGGAAGCTCCATTACCTCACTTTCTGTGGTGATGTGTCATGTTTTTTGCATTGCATTGTTTTCTTCCTACTCAACTGACCAATGCATCATTTTTTTATGCCACATGACAACACAATATGAGTTCTTTTAAATGCTTTGCATGGAATGCATCATTTTTGGCAAACACAATGCTTTAAAAAACAGCCATTCAGAAAATGCATTATTTTTCTACATGGAAATTCTATAATAGGTGTGAAGAGGTATGTTGCCATGTGTAACACATGCATACATTTTCACAAAGATGCTGATTGTTGTCTTACCTGTCAATGTTTGTGTTGTACATATTTATCCCTTGAAATGTGTAAAATGTATGTTTGGTAGTATGCATGGGTGAAGGTACATGCCTTTAATGGGTCAGACAATACATTGGCCTAATTTCATATACTTCATGGACACAACAACTTCTGAGGGTTGCCTCATGTGCAATCTATTGGCCAGATGTACAAGGTCCTTGCACCTCTTAGTGCAACACTAGCTTAATTTTTCTTTAATGATAATGTGGCGTTAAGGAGGCCATTATCCTTTGTCATATTTGGAAAGTGGCACAATGCATACATCGCACCACTTTGTAACCCCTTGCCCCACATTATGCCTGTGCTAAGCAAAATGTATGCAAGGGGGCGTTACCACGCGGGGAGGCCTGTAAAACTGGTGCAGTGAAAGTTACAACATTTCACTGCGCAATTTTAGCAACATTTTTAATGTCTTCCTAAGACATGCGTTTCAATGAAGCACACATTATTTTCAATGGGCCTTCCTTAGCTTTGCAGGATTAGCACCACAAGTTATGGAACTAATCCTGCAAAGTATGACAATAGTGTTATAAATTATGATGCTATAGTCCTAATGTGCACCATGGTGCACTGTATTTTAAAACACAGCGCTCACATGGTGTTGTGAGAGAGGTGCAGGAAGGAGGAAAGAAAAGTGGCCCGTCAAAGCTGATGCACCACTTTTTTTTATAAATATGGCACCCAGGGGTGCCATGGACTAACCATGGAATGTGCTCTGTACACCCACATGTAGGACTTCAAACGTCAAACAATATGTGCTGCAGCCTAAGGCGCAGAAAGCAGGCTGTCACAAAATGATACGGGGTGGGTGTGTTACAATTTGTGTTGCAGGCAAATGCTGTGATACTTCGGGTCTCATTTACTAACCGCTAGAGCCAGAGGAGCTTTACTATTTCCCAGCTTTGTGTCGTGCTATGTGTACAATATGTGTACTGTAAGTGTACAGATGTGAGGATACATGCATTATTGGAATCACACTATGCAGAAGGCACTTTTGGTATGTTTGTGTATTCACATAGCGTGGGATAGGTGGGCCATGTGCACAACATGTTTATGCACCTAATGCCCTTGTATATCAGGGAATGCTGGTGACTTTCCCTGGAATGTAGGCAGAGTCCCCACCTCTATGGCAATGTATTAGTGTGACAATTTGATGTGTTTCCTAAGGCACACACATCATGCAGTCACGTAACATGAGTAGCTTACAGTTCCCCGTGTAGACAATTGTTTGGATGTGGTGAATAAAAATTTGTCATGGACATGTTTATTTACATGACTTGCATGTGAGTGGTATGTGTTCTTCATGTGTGATATTTTCAGCCAACTACAGTGCTCTGTTATGAGATATGACTTCAATAACCCTTCAAATACATTAATGGGTCACATCACTCCTTCAGAGTAGCATTTTTACTCATGTCAGTGAACAACATGTTACCCCCTCTGTTGATACATCTCTATTGTATGTATTGGTTGTGAGTGTTAGGATGTTGTTTTCCAAAACACCAGGCCCTATGGTGCATATTTGCATTTGTCCATATTCAAAGTTGCTGACTACACAAACAGTGGGACACCAAGGGGGTACATTGCATTTGCATTTTGTCACAATGTTCCTCTCACATACACTTTGACTGTACAATTCTGCCCCAAGTAGCTTTCCTCAGACTTCTTCTTTTAGCACAGAGTCTGCAAGGATGGGCTACTGTCATACAGGGATGGTAGGCTACACATCAGTGCACAGTCACGTGCAAGAATCCAACTGTGCAAATTAATCCCATGCCCTATTATCTACTAAGGACTTACAAGTTCTTGTCAGCCTTGCCCTTTCATCTACTAGGGACTTACAGGTCCTTATCAACAGCCTTGCACAATTATCCACTAGGGAGTTACAGGTTCTTTTTGTCAGCCTTGCCCTATTATCTTCTTGGGACTTACAGGTTCTTAATGTCACCTTTGCCCTAATATCTGCTAGGGGCTTACAGGTTCTTTATGTTGGACTTGCCATATTATGTACTAGGGATTTAAATGAAACTGTGTTTTAGTATGGTATTTATTCCTTTTAGGCATTGGTACTTCATTGAGAGGATGCATGATAGGGACATGTCTGCAGACCTAGGTTACCGATAATATCAGTCCCCCATGCATTACTCATACTTGTTCGTGCTAGCCAAGCACACAGAGGGACCTGCTGACAGTGTGACTGGGATGTTCTTTGCCCTACACAATATATGTGCTTATGTGTATGACCTAACATAGTTTCAATGTTGTGTTTTCATTCCCACACACTCTAGCCAGATTGTGTACTGTGGGCTTCAGGTACCACCTTGCTGGCAATGTTTAGGCAATTTGTACTTGCTCCTCATCATCTTCGTCATCACTGTCCAGTCCTTCATGCATGTCACAGTATTTGGATCATGAGATTTGTAAATGGACATTTGCTCTTCTACATGCCAAGCCCTATTTGCTGTATCATGACCACTGAATGCAGGATGAGTGTCTGACACCCACACATCTCCAGACTCCAGTCAAAGCACTTGTGTAGTCTGAGAGTCACTTCCATAAAGTGGCTGGGCCAGGTGAGTTGCCAAGTATCTCAGCTGTCCTTTAACATGTGTGTGGTTCACATGGGCACTCACACACAGCTACAGCCAACATTGATTGATTGAGTTATTTGTTTAGACAACTATGACTACAACATGGCTGAGTTCACATGTCTGTGTCTTGATTGCCACATGGAGTTTGGCAAGGTTTCGAGACATGCTATGTCATTGTTTGACATACATGGAAGATGACAACTGAAATGAGTGTGACAGGCTTTGACATGCAGCCTATCCTGTATATCATTGTCATTAGACGGCACAGGAAAAAGCGGCACAAATAAAAAATGAAGCACAACTCGGAAAAGTGCTGCTAGACATAGCACCATTTTGTAAATATGGGGCTGGGTTAGTGCTGCTTTTGTGCCAAAACAAATTGTGCAAGGGTGGTGCAAAATCCATATAAACTCCCCCCCTTGATTTCATATTTACCTACAGACCAGGGACTGTCCAGCAGAAGGTAGACACCCAGTCTCGATTAGGTTTCTCAATTGATGTTTCTGACACAGAACAAGTACAATCACATGACTTTCTAGAAAAATTACAGACTGTGCACAAGTCCACTCACCACCCTCCCAATGATATACCATAGGGTTGGTTTCTCATCATTTGGACAGATTGTATATTCCCACTGTGGACCTACAGGAAAGTATTCGACACTTGGGACACAATTCTGTTCTTGCTGGGCCCCTCGGCAAGACAAAACATTTTAGAGCTCCGCAAACTGTGGTTTTGGTGGCCCACATTAGTTAACACAAGATGTCAAAACATATATCCAAAACTGCCCTTTTTGGGTCCAAGCCAAAGCTCCTCATATCTAGCCTGTGGGGTTACCACAACCCCAGCCAAGTCCACCTGCTCCATGGCATACAGTATGGATTTTATTACAGATCTTCTTGTTTTGAATGGTTATTCAGTTATTTGGGTGGTGGTAGATTACTTTGGGGGTCATTACAACCCTGGCGGACGGTGTTAAAGGTGCGGTAATACCGCAAACAGGCCGGCGGACAAAAGAAGGGAATCATGACCCTGGCGGAAACCGCCAACAAAGACAGCCACTTTAACACACCGCCCGCCACGGCGGTACAGACAAGCAGCGCGGCGGTCACCGCCAACAGACAGGCGGAAGACAATGTACCGCCCATAGTATTACAACCCACCAATCTGCCACCTTTTCCGGGGCGGATTCACCGTGGATAAAAACACGGCGGAAACAGTTGCTGCAATGGGAAAACGCTCACCTGAACACATCCCACGAGGAACGAGGACTCCATGGAGTTGAACTACAAATACTCCCTGCGCTTGTCTTTCTGCTCCTCTACGACCACCATCTATGTAGGTGCCGAAGACAATGGTGAGTACTGCACCTACGACATGGGGGAGGGTGGAGGCAAAAGTTAGGGGGACACCCACGAAACACCCCCACCCTCGCATATTACAACATACACACCGATGCATTTCCAAACATCACAGTAACAACCCACAATCCCACCGGAAGAATGCAAAGACAAAGCGAAATCAGTTCAAACATTGTAATGTTGCAATAAACAAGTTTTGCAAAAATATACAGAGATATACGAAAATCTGGCAGAAATATATTCAGTACGAGAAGTAGTGCAGATATGTACATATCAATGTCTGTGCACCACTAGTCCAAAAATGCATGGGCGGGCCCGCAAAAGATACCTGACCACAATCGGAGAGAACACTGCCGGGGCATCAGATAGAAATACTACAGGCACCTCAGGGGGAAGGGAAGGGGGGGCACCTCAGCCGGATGACTGCAAAGCCAGATCCACGACGGGGCTCCATGCCCACTGTGCCATCCTGGGGAGTGCAAAGCCACAGTCTCTCAAGTCTCTACAGTGGGTGGTTTGCCCACTGTGCCATCCTGAGGAGTGCAAAGCCACAGTGGGTGGGTGATTTGCCCACTGTGCCATCCTGGGGAGTGCAAAGCCACAGTCTCTCAAGTCTCTACAGTGGGTGGTTTGCCCACTGTGCCATCCTGGGGAGTGCAAAGCCTCAATTTCGCAAGTAGATAACATCTGCCAGTGGCTCGTGAGGGGGACTGGTGCCCAGACTGGATTAGTCTCCCCGTGAAAGTTTCTGTCCCGTCACTGTACCAGCTGCACATGGGATAAGGATGCTTAATGTGGCGGTCTCTTCATTCTTACCCGGTGCATGCCCTGTTCAGCGGTCTTCACCATGGCGGTGCTTGCCCTGTTCAGCGGTCTTCACCATGGCGGTTCGGGACTGTTCAGCGGTGCTTTGCCATGGCGTTTCTGGACTGTTTAGCAGTCTTCACCATGGCGGTCATTGCCCTGTTCAGCTGTGCTTTGCCATGGCGGTGCTTGCACTGTTCAGCGGTCTTCACCATGGTGGTTCGGGACTGTTCAGCAGTGCTTTGCCATGGCGTTTCTGGACTGTTCAGCAGTCTTCACCATGGCGGTTCGGGACTGTTCAGCGGTGCTTTGCCATGGCGTTTCTGGACTGTTCAGAGGTCTTCACCATGGCGGTTCAGGACTGTTCAGCGGTGCTTTTCCATGGCGTTTCTGGACTGTTCAGCGGTCTTCACCATGGTGGTCATTGCCCTGTTCAGCTGTGCTTTGCCATGGCGGTGCTTGCTCTGTTCAGCGGTCTTCACCATGGCGGTTCGGGACTGTTCAGCGGTGCTTTGCCATGGCGGTTCTGGTACGGACATTGGTGTGTGGCATGACGTTCCCTAGACTGGGCATTGGTGTGTGGCATGACGTTCCCTCATAGCCCACCTGGGCTGTGGTAGCTGGGGCCCTCCTGGGTACTGACTCCGGCGGTGGTCTCCTGACCAGTGACGATACTTGGGCCCTCCTGGGCTATGACTCCGCAGTGGTCTCCTGACCAGTGACGATACTTGAGCACTCCTGGGCTATGACTCCGGCGGTGGTGGTGGTCTCGTGACCAGTGACGATACTTGGGCCCTCCAGGGCACTGACTCTGGCGGTGGTCTCCTGACCAGTGACGATACTTGGGCCCTCCTGGGCTATGACTCCGGCGGTGGTCTCCTGACCAGTGACGATACTTGGGCCCTCCTGGGCTATGACTCCGGCGGTGGTCTCCTGACCAGTGACGATACTTGGGCCCTCCAGGGCACTGAATCTGGCGGTGGTCTCCTGACCAGTGACGATACTTGGGCCCTCCTGGGTTATGAATCCGGCGGTGGTGGTGGTCTCTTGACCAGTGACGATACTTGGGCCCTCCAGGGCACTGACTCTGGCGGTGGTCTCCTGACCAGTGACAATACTTGGGCCCTCCTGGGCTATGACTCCGGCGGTGGTGGTGGTCTCCTGACCAGTGACGATACTTGGGCCCTCCTGGGCTATGACTCCGGCGGTGGTCTCCTGACCAGTGACGATACTTGGGCCCTCGTGGGCTATGATTCCGGCTGTGGTCTCCTGACCAGTGACGACAGTGCTGGGGGTTGGGTCTCGACCGCCGGGAATGATGGCGCCCTTCTCTGCCGTGATACTCACAACAGGCTGGCCAGACTTCCTCTGGCCCTTCCACACCTTTGGTGGAGACACTGCTGACTCTCCAATCCCCTTGGAACCCATGTGAGTTGTTTTCCCACCAGGAGGCTTCACACGGTCCCGTCGTCCACTCTCCAATTTCAGAGCCTTTACAGGGGGTGGGCTGCCAGTGCCTTGGCTCCGGGTCACACTGCCTGCCCTGGTGGCCAGTGCACTCCACATACCTTGAACAGGCACCACTGGTATTGGAGGCTTTTTGGCTGAGGCGCTACGACGGGACTGATGAATTGGAGGGGGAGTGGGGGCAAAAAGGTCAACTTTACAGAGGGACAGTTTCTGACGAACACTGGGATGGGTAGTTGGAGGGGGTCTGGGAGTGGAGGAAGAGGAGGTGGTTGTAGGAGGTGTCACTTTAGGTGATTTGGGTGCAGGTGCAGGTACTGGAGGTGGATGGATGTTGGGTGTGTGATTGCCGGCGTTTGTGTACTTTGGGAGCGGGCGTCACAGACACACTGGGAGAGGACACAGGGGACGTGTAATGGCAGTGGAGGTGGTGAGTGCAGGTGAGCGGCTTGTGGTGCTGGGTGTCCTGGTGCGATTCCTGGTGCCTGTAGATGTGGTGCATGCAGGTGTGTGTGTAGACGAGACTGGGAGGGAGGAGGGAGAAGAGGAGGAGGGGGACACAGTGGAGGCAGTGGATGTTGCTGTGTCTGTATGTGGGTAAGGCTTGCGTGAGTGCCTGTGGGTTGTGTGGTGCTTATGTTTGCTTGAGCTACTTGTGTGTGCTGACTTGTGTGTATGCTGGTCTGTAGGTGTGCTTGGGATGGGCTGGGGTACAGGGGATTGGGACTGGGTGGAGGAGGTTGGAGGGGGGAGGCTAGACACAGGGACAATGGATGCCATCAGTGCTGAGGTCAGAGATTGCAGGGTTCGCTGAAGGACAGCCTGACCAGAATGAATGCCCTCCAGGAATGCATTACCGTATTGCAACTCTCGTTCTACACCCTGGATGGCATTCACAATGGTAGACTGCCCAACAGTGAGTGACCTGAGGAGGTCAATGGCCTCCTCACTGAGGGCAGCAGGGGTGACTGGGGCAGGGCCTGAGGTGCTTGGGGCGAAGGTGATGCCCACTCTCCTGGGTGAGCGGGCACGGGGCAAACGCTGAGGGGCTGCTGGGAGGGCGGTGCTGGTAGGGGAGGTGGCGGCTGTACCTGTAGAAGTGGGGCACACAGATGGTGCCACCACCACAAGGGAGCCCCCATCGGAGGATGAGTCTGTGTCGCTGCTTGGTGATCCGGTGGCTGACGTGAAGCTCCCCTCGCCTTCCGTCCCACTGGTGCATTCTGAGTCTGTGGTGTGGCCCTCCATGGCCATGTGGAATGCAGCTCCCTCGTGCTCCGGTGCCACTGTACCTCCGCCTGATGATGCTGATGCACAAAAGAACAGGGAGAGCAGAAAAAGGGGGAACAGAAGAAGACAGATTGAGTGCATGGCATACCGCTATCATTGGCGGACAAGACAGACACAGCAGCCCCCTGCATTACGTCGTGCTCCTGCCCTCTGCATATGCAATTTCTGGGCTATGGCCTACATGGCAATGGTGGACATCTGCACACATGGATGCCACAGGGGCAACTATAGCTCGACTTGGCACTCTACTGAGGTGACGTAGAGTGCCACATGGGCTGCATTACAGAGGGGCCTAGTCTTCATGTTTCTGGCTGGCCTAGGTACACCCACAGACCTCTTCCCCCACCCAGACTCCTCTACTGCGCGCAAAGTCCGCAGAATGAGGTTGTACTCACCCCCTTGTGTCTGCTGTGATGCCCTCAAGCGTCCATCCAACTCCGGGTAGGCCACCGCCAGGATCCGGAACATCAGGGGGGTCATGGTGCGATGGGCACCCCTCCCACATTGGGAGGCCATCCCCAGCTGAGCCTCCGCCGTCTTCTTGCTGCAGCGGCGAATGTCCTCCCATCTTTTCCATCAGTGGGTGCCCCGTCTCTGGTGGGCCCCCAGGGTCCGGACCTCCTTGGCGATGGCATGCCAAATGTCCCTCTTCTGGTGGGCGCTGACCTACATGACATGCACAAAGGGAAGAGGAACAGTCATTTCCAACTGCACCGTCAATGTGAGTGGCCCCCTCCCTACTCTGGCCATGTGGCCCATTCATTCACATGCATTAATGTTCTATGAACTCTGCCCCCTTCCCTCTTACAGGCAGCCCTCTCCACCCAGGCCTAGCCCATACAACGTGCTCCCTGTGTACTAACCTGTTGGTCTGGAGGACCGTAGAGTAGCGTGTACTGGGGGAGGACCCCGTCTACCAGTTTCTCCAACTCCTGAGCAGTGAAGGCAGGGGCCCTTTCCCCAGACGCAGCAGCCATCGTCACTTCCAGACCGAGGTCACAGCAGCACTTGCAGTGTAGGTCCTCTCCTGTCAAAGGTCAGGTATCTAGTGATTGAACAGACAGAAAATGGCGGTGACGTCCGCGGCGGTGACGTCCGCGGCAGTGCGCATCATCACCGCCGGCGCACCTGTTCATTGGCTCCTGGGACCCATAGGGTCCAATGTTAACCAATGCTGCATTGCGCCGCGGTCTACGACCGCCTACCGCCACAGTGTGCAACGCCAGTGCTGTTACCCCACAATCCCATTGTCCCAGTTTAGAGGTCAGGCAGCCGCCATTTCAGGGGCCCACATGGCTTCATTTTCCTCTGCGTCACACATAGCTAGGCCTACACTCAACACACATACAGGAAGGGTTTTGTGATTGGTGTAGTCTTGTGTGTAACTGTGGGTACATACCTGGATGAAAAATGACTGATTCGTCGCTGTTGTCCTTCGTAGGCACCGTCAGCTGGGACATGTGAGAAGATGGCGGAATCCTCCGGTGTACCGACCGCTGGTGGACCTGTTGACAATGGAAGAGCGACATGTCATCATCACCTACAGGTTTGACCGTGCCACAATCCAGGAACTATGTACCCAGTTAGAGCCAGACCTGATGTCACCAATCCGCCATCCGACTGGAATCCCCCCTGACGTGCAGGTGCTGTCAGTGCTCCATTTCCTTGCAAGTGGGTCATTCCAGACAACAGTGGCCATGGCATCAGGGATGTCCCAGCCTATGTTTTCCAACGTTTTGTCCAGAGTGTTGTCTGCCCTGCTGAAACACATAAGGAGATTCATCATTTTCCTTGAGGTGGAAGATTTGACTACAGTTAAAGGTGACTTCTATGCCCTTGGACATATCCCCAACATCATAGGTGCCATTGATGGGACCCATGTAGCTCTGGTCCCCCCCCGCAGGAGTGAACAGGTGTACAGGAACAGGAAGAGTTATCATTCGATGAATGTTCAGATGGTCTGTTTGGCAGACCAGTACATCTCGCAGGTAAATGCTATGTTCCCTGGCTCAGTGCATGACGCCTACATCCTGCGGAATAGCAGCATCCCTGATATGATGGCTCAACTCCAGAGGCACCGTGTGTGGCTATTGGGGGACTCTGGTTACCCCAACCTGTCCTGGCTATTGACCCCAGTGAGGAATCCCAGGACCAGGGCAGAGGAACGCTACAATGAGGCCCATGGGTGGACTATGAGGGTGATCTAACGCACCTTCGGCCTCCTGAAGGCCAGGTTCAGGTGCCTCCATATGACAGGTGGTTCCCTATTCTACTCACCGAAGAAGGTGTGCGAGATCATCATCGCTTGCTCAATGCTTCATAATTTGGCTTTGCGACGCCAGGTGCCTTTTCTGCAGGATGATGGTCTAGATGACGGTGTTGTGGCAGCTGTGGAGTCTGTGGAGCCTGTGGACAGTGATGAGGAGGAAGCTGCGGAAGGAGACAACGACAACAGGGAGTCAGTCATACAGCAATATTTCCAGTGAGACACAAGTGAGAAAATTTTTCATTTTTACCATTACATTAACTTTCACACGTCTACCTCTATCCTGTCTGTCGATTTCAACCAGTATTTGGTAACTGAGTTGTTCCTTTACATTACGGTTTCACAGGTGTGGTTACCAACATGTGTCATCTGCTTGCATCCTTCAAGGACTTGTGATGTGTGACATAGGTATGTTGGCTTTACAATGGGGAACGCATTATGACTCTGTCATTGATAATACATATTTACAATCTCACAGACTGTCTCCAGATTGTTTTTTGTTTCAAGGGTGTTTATTGAAGTGCTCAGAAATGGGAGGGGGTTGTAATATGAGGATGGGTGATGGCGGAGGAATGTCCATGGCAGAGTCCAGTCTATTAGTCTCACAGGTGCACTGCCCATCTGGGCATCGGAAGTGGAGCTGGGGCAGTTCAAGTATGGACAGGGTAACAAAGTGGGTCAGTGGGGGGACAATCAGGGTGGTCTCATTTCCTGGGGGGCTCTTGCCATCTTGCTCTGTCCTGTTCCTGGCTCTCAGGGACCGCTTGCGTGGTGGTTGTCCGTCTGCAGGAGGTGGGGTGCTGGTGTGGTGGTCCTGTGGCGGGGCGTCCTGTCCACTAGTGCCGGCGGAGGTGGTGGGCAGTTCATTGTCCTGGCTAGTGTCAGGGGCCCCTTGGAGTGCCACGGTGTCCCTCATGGTGTTCTGTATGTCCTTCAGCACCCCTACGATGGTGCCCAGGGAGGAGCTGATGGTCCTGAGCTCCTCCCTGAACCCCAAATACTGTTCCTCCTGCAGGCCCTGGGTCTCCTGAAACTTGGCCAGGACCGTGGCCATCGTCTCCTGGGAGTGGTGCTATGCTCCCATGATGGAGGTGAGGGCCTCGTGGAGAGTAAGTTCCCTTGGCCTGTCCGCCCCCTGTCACACAGCAGCCCTCCCAGTTCCCCTGTGTTCCTGTGCCTCCGTCCCCTGGAACGTGTGCCCACTATCACTGCCCCCAGGTCCCTGTTGTTGTTGGGGTGGTGGGTTCTCCTGGGTTCCCTGTAGTGGTGGACACACCGCTGATTGATCTGTCCTGGGGACGGAGGTATGGGCCCACTGGGTGGGTGCTGTGCTGGTGTTACCAGAGGGTGGAAGGTCAGTGTTGGGCTGTGCCTGTGCAAGGGGACCCGACTGTCCCGAGGCCCACGATGGTCCGGGCTGGTCATCAGGATCCAGTAGGGCAGAGCTGCTATCATCACTGTGGGCCTCTTCTGGGGGTGGAGTGGTGTTGTCTGGACCCTCTGGTGTGGTGACGGTCCTTTGGGTTCTTGCAGGGGCATAAGAGCATAATTAATGCATTTGTGTGTGTG
Organism: Pleurodeles waltl; assembly: GCF_031143425.1. Taxonomy (NCBI): domain Eukaryota; kingdom Metazoa; phylum Chordata; class Amphibia; order Caudata; family Salamandridae; genus Pleurodeles; species Pleurodeles waltl. The sequence goes on from NC_090437.1 coordinate 1,074,535,542, forward strand.
ATGGTGTGCAATGGGTGGGTGTCTGTGTACCCCAGTGCTAGCATTCCTGTGTGGGGGCTTGTGTGATGATGGTTAGGGGGTTTTCTGGGTATGTGCAGTGGGCATGCTTTAGTGAGGGGTGACCATGCTTAGTTGTGTCGTGCAGGGCTTGGTGTTGGGATGTGTGGTTTGTGTTATGAGTACATTAGTGAGGAGTTTGAGTGATAGGGGAGGGGGTGAGGGTGGGGGTGTGTGATAGCATGCAGGTAGGGTGGGGGATATGATAGTTAAGATTTGACCTACCAGAGTCCCATCCTCCACCGACTCCTCCGAGGCCCTCTGGATGCATGATGGTCAAGACTTGCTCCTCCCATGTTGTTAGTTGTGGGGGAGCAGGTGGGGGTCCGCTGCCAGTCTGCTGAACCGCGATGTTGTTCCTGGAGACCGTTGAACGCACCTTCCCCCGTAGGTCGTTCCACCTCTTCCTGCTTTCCTCCCTATTTCTTGGGTGCTGTCCCACAGCATTGACCCTGTCCACGATTCTGCGCCATAGCTCCATCTTCCTGGCTATGGAGGTGTGCTGTACCTGTGAGCCAAATAGCTGTGGCTCTACCCGGATGATTTCATCCACCATGACCCTGAGCTCCTCCTCGAAGAAGCGGGGGTGTCTTTGGCGTGACATGGGGTGGTGTGTGTGATGTGTGGGGCAGTGTGAGTGTTGATTTGTGTGGTGATGTGTAGTGGTGTGTGGTGTTTTGTGCGTGGATGTGGTATGGGTGATGGTGTTGTGTGCCTCTATATGGTGGTGTTGTCTTGGCTGTGCTGTCTCTCTGGCCTTCGTCCGTGAATTTTGGTCTTAGGGGTTTGTGGGTGATGTGGGTGTGTGTTTTATATTGTAATGGGTGTGTGGGAGTGGTGTTTGTATGTGTATCCAGTGTGTGTATTTTGAATTGTCCAATGTGGCGGTGTTTTGGAGATGTGTGTGTATTTTGAGAGCAGCGGTGTATACCGCCAATGGAATACCGTGGTTGAAAGACCGCCGCGTGGATTCGTGGGTCGTAATAGCATGGGCGTGTTTCTGTTGCCGTGGAGGTGGAGGTTTTGTTTTCACCACTTTAACACTGACCTTTGGTGTGGCGGAGTTGTGTGGGTGTCTGTATTTCGGCGGACTCCGAGATGTGTGTCATAATAGCTGTGGCGCACTACCGCCGCCGCGGTGGTGTATTGGCGGTCTTCTGCACGGCGGTAAGCGCCTTTTACCGCCAATGTTGTAATGACCCCCTTTATCTCCTTAAAGTGACTTCCAACCACTGTAACTCTCACTTGTTTAAACAGCATATAATGAAACTACTTGGTTTACCTCTACAATCGTATCCAATCGGAGGCCCCAGTCTATATCCCGGTTCTGGCATAACTTTTGCTTGGATGTACACATGGAGCAAACAAATCAATTGCTTGAACAAATTATGAGATGTTTTGTGTCCTCTTGGTCCTCCGAGTGGAACAAAGCTCTACCCTTGGTGGAATTTGTCTTTAACAATAGCAACCATGCAGCTACAGGAGTATCTCCTTTTTACTGTGTGTCCAGTCAACACCCTCAAATGCTGCCTATACGTGATCCCCAAAAACCCTCCAAGTTCCCTTATGTGCACAACGATCATAGCAGGTTGCAGGAAAACAAATTACACGCCCGTAAGCACCTCGAGCAATATCACACACAAATGAAACTCCAAGCTGACAAACACAGGCGACCAGCCCACGTTTACCAGGTGGGAAACCAGGTATCGTTATCCAATAAAAATCTTAACCTCGCGGGATCCAAAAAACTCAACCCTCCTTTTATTTGCCCATTCACAATCAAAAGATTCATCAATCCTGTGGCATTGAAACTGGCACTACCTCATGAGCATAACGTGCAGCCTGTTTTTCATATTTTCCTGGTCCCTCACTATTCTCCAGACACTCTCCCTGCTCCTTCACCACCTTCATTTAAAGTTGCCAATCACTGGGAATTCAAGGTTGCCTGGAAGGGATACGATCCTGATGACAACTCTTGGGAACCAGTATGTGCAGTCCATGCCACTCATTTGATTAATCAGTTCCATCTATGTAATCCAGCCAAACCAAGCCTTATGGGATGTTCTTTCATTGGGTGGACTTTTGCGACCTCTCTGGCCATGTCTACGTCCTGTGTAGTTTGCCACCACCTTCCATGGGGGGCCTGGATGAATAATGTGCAAATTGTCAATGTGTGCAGTACACAGGCTTAAGGTTACCAATGCGCGTTACCACATCCCACTCTTGGTTGCACCATTGCTTTCTTTCCATCTCCCATTGGTGTTTGTATCAAGGTTTGTTTGTTTCCTGTTACCATGTGACTTATTAATAATGACCCGTGCTTCTGCACTCTTCAAGTCTGCTGCTCCCAACTGTAGCTATGCATCAGCCTCATGTTATTTGTTTAGCATGTGCAGCACCCTTGACAGGCTATTAAAAGTCCCACCTCATACCAGGCAGGGCTTGGCTTTCATTCTGTCTCCTGTAAAGGCAAACAGATGACTTCAGACAACATTCCGAGAACTCCTGCAAACATTGCTCCTCTTGCCAGGCAACTTCCAGAGAGGACATTTTGGCTTCCTTCCAGCGTCCGTGGAGAAGATACTCAGCAGGCTAAGAGCTAAGTGACTCATTTGCGCATCGAAGGATGTTGTGCTTTGAAAGTGGCCTGTTTGGTCTTTTTGTGTATTTTTTTAATAGCGCACGCAGAGACTTGAGAGCGGAGTACTTTGATACCAGTCGAGAGTGTGTTTTAGATGGGGAAATTGACACTGATTGGTAAGTGTGTGTAGCATATTTAAAACTATGTCCTGAAAACTTTCAATGCGCTCTTATGTGTTTGTGTAACAATCACGTGCCACAAGTGCATACTTATCAGACTTGACATTTGGAGACCAGCCCGACGCTTTTTGTTCATACTTGTTTCAACGTACTGTTTACATGAACAAAGAAAGCACAGAGTATTTGAGGGGAAAGGTTTGTTCCTTGTTACTTTCTGTTATGTTTGCTGTTATGTTTGTGTTATGTGTCATAGCTTGTTATAGAACATGAAGAAAAACCTCTATTTTGAAAAATAAGGATCAAGCAACATCCATGGTGCATTTCAGCCCAACATTATCACAGTGAAGAGAGAGTACATGTGAAAATGTTGTGTATCAGGTAATTGTTCATTGATGACTAATTATATGGATATCTGCTGATTATAGTGGTACACTAAAACTTCACTCATACCTGTGACCTTCCCTTTACAGAAGCTGACCCACTCAATTATAGCGTTGTCAACAACCACCTGCACTCACAAAGCCTTAGTGCCTGCTAGGCCAGGCAGCAGTGGTAGTCTCTCCCTCTCTTTTTTCCAATCCCACCTCCCTTTTGGGACATCTGCTGGGAGTTCTGTCACCTCTCCGCAGCCCCCAGCAGTGCCTAGAGGTGTCCTAGAAAGCCTGGGCATTCATTGCCCCTGTAGATAATCTGTTTTTCAGGTGAGAGGTTGAACCTCAACACACAGAAATTTCTAATGGTGATGTTTGGTATTTTAGAAGAAGCAAAAGTAAATATTGATGACTTATTTGAACTTAGCTACTCATGGAACCATGAGTGTGAAGATTATTCTTTGACATCAAGTACAGAAATAGATTCAGACCAATTTATGTATTTAACAGTGCTGGACTGCAAACTGTAATTTTTTTAAAGAAGGTACACAAAACAATACCTGTCAAAATGGTCGATCAGATCTCATGTCAACTTTACAAACACTTACAAACACTTAGAAGTGGCAAATATCTTATTTTAATGCTATAAAGACGCAGAACAGACAGGAGTAAATTGGAAGTAGAAATTACTCATGTTTAAGCTGGACAAATATCTATTTCATGAAAAACATATCCTACTATGGCTATTACATCTGGACACTATACTATCTATGTAAAAAGTAAAACATGATTGACAGAATGTAATGACATCAACCTCACATTCAAGCAAAGACTGCCTTACAAGCTACCAAATTCTTATCTTTTTTTTCTGGAACTTAGGTTCTAAGGAGAATTATAACTGAAAAAGTAAAAGTTTATAGTAGTGGCAGTTGTATTATGAGTACTTATGAAATCAAATGGCCTACCAGGGTTCATGTCTTCATAAGCGTTTTAACATGCTTGTATGCAGTTAATGCTACAGAGATTCAGAGCAGATGGCAGTAAATTGGAAACAGACATTGCAAATTATAAAGCAGGAGAAACAACTATTTTTGTATAAACAAATACTACCAAGGTTATCATCTTTCATGAAGGAGTTAATCTTACACCTAGATACTACAATCTGTAATTAAAAACTAAAACGGATTGGCCACAAAATAATGAGAACAACTTCACAATCAAACAAATATTCCATCACAATCTACCAAGTTCCAAGGAAGGTTACAATTGGAAAAGTGAATTAGTGTAGTTGTAGTTCAAGTATTATCAGTTTTTATGATATCATACGGCTTACCAGGGGTGATGCCTTTATAAGGTTCTCAATATCCTATTTCCTTTATATATATATATATGGAATTGTATCACTCTTAATAAAAAGAAAGCTATTTTTAGTGTATGTTTATTTAGATTATTTGAGTAAGTATAGATAAAATTGTTAGTTAATGAATTGTAGCAAGTGTAATGCATAGTGTCACTTATTTACAGTGACATAGTGTGCTCTTAAGTTTTTTTTTTCTACAATCTGTATGATTGTTTATTTCCCATTGTTAAAGGATGACTATTTACACAGTACATCATGAATGGTGTATAAGTATAGAACCTAAGAACATTAAAAAGGGGACATTAAAATATTAGACATGGCATCCTTGGCATGGTCTTCCCTAACTTTTTGCCTCTGTTTCCCAGGTTTTCGATGTGTGCTGGACTCTGTTTTTGCTTTTTTGATACTATGGACACTTTACTACTGCTAAATAGTGTTAAAGTACAAGTGTCCCTATGTTTGCTTTATGTGTAATTGATTTTCCATGATTGGCATATTTGATTTACTAGTAAGTCCCTAGTATGGTGTACTAGAGGTACTAGAGATTTGTAAATCAAATGCTACTAGTGGAACTGCAGCACTGGTTGTGTCACCCACATACATAGCCCTGTAAACATGGATCAGATCTGCCACTGCAGTGTCTGTGTGTGCAGTTTTCAACTGCCAATTCGACTTTGCAAGTGTACCCACTTGCCACACCTGAACCTTCCCCTTTTATTCATGTAAGGTACCCCTAAGGTAGGCCCTAGGAAGCCCCATGGGCTAGGTGCAGTGTATGTAAAAGGTGGGACATGCACTTATGTGTTTTACGTGTCCTAACAGTGAAATACTGCTGAATTTGGTTTTCACTGTTGCAAGGCCAATCTCTCTCATAGATAAACATCGGAGCTGCATTTAAATATTATTGAAGTGTATGTTCTCTTTGGGAGCAGATAGAAATGTGGAGTTTAGGGTCTCTGAGCTAAGAATTAAAAAATACACCTTTTAGTGAAGTTGGTTTTTAGATTGTGTGCTTGAAAATGCCACTTTTGGAAAGTAGGCATTTTCTTAATTAAACCATTCTGTGACTCTGCCTGTTTGTGTATTCCCTGTCTGGGTCAGTTTGACAGTTGGGCTGTTTGCACCTCTCTCTAGACAGTGACACAAAGGGAGCTGAGGTGTAGCCTGCATATCCTGATGAGCAACTGTGTTGGGAGTGAGGAGAAGAGTGGTCACTATCAAGTGAAAGGGCTGTGTGTGCAGCACAAAATGCAGTGTCCAACCCACTGGTGTGTGTCTGGGGCCTGGCCTGAGCAAGGCAGGATCTTGAAAACAACAGAGTAGGTCTATTTCAAAGGCAGAAAGGAGTACAAGAAGAGGACCCAAAAACCCTTAAAATTAATTCATTTCCAGAAACAAGAGGAACCTCTGCCAAGGAGAAAAGTTGAAGAGTTGAGGAGAAGTGCTGCCCCAGCCTGTTACTGTGCATTGTTGGGTTATCCTGCAGTTGCTGCTTCTGCATGTGAAAGGGGACAAAGACTGGACTTTGTTGTGCACTCCTGCTTGAGAAGAATTTCCAAGGGCTTGAATTGAGCTTGCCTCCTGTAGTTGAAGTCTCAGGCCATCAAGGACTTCCCCTGCCAGCACCTGGACTCTCTGCTGAGACTCCTCCCCTGCCAAGTGGTACCCTATCCAGTTCCTGGGCCCTTGAAAGGTAAGGTTGGCAGATAAGAATTGAAAATTCACACAGACCACCGTGTGGGGAAATTTTCGCTGCACCCTCAGTGATACGACTGATAAACGATGCACCGCGGGCTTCACGACTGGAAAGATTGGTGCAAAGCGGCTGAAGAAACAATATGCAACCCATGCCCATGATAATGACGCAAACCCCATGCAGGGCGGGTTTGTGATACCGTGTGACCGGATTCTCAATGCAACATCGCTGGGTGCGGTAAATCAATGCAAAGACTGACCTGACCCAAGATGCCCGTCCAGATCGACGCATCCCTCTCTTACGGGAGAGAAGAAACGGCGCACACCGACCCGACTGAAGGAGGACTGACGCACGTTCTCACTTGCGGGTGAGAAATCGATGCATCAATGGCCTTTTTCGACACACACTCACCTGTGCAGCTTTATTTTGACACTACCCATGTACTTTTGTGAAATAACAACATTCTCACTGTTTTCTAATGATTAATACTCTTATACCTTTGAAAATTCATATATTGGCTTGTGTATGTTGGATTTTTGTCATTTTTGTTTTGTTTTATTTAGATAAATATTGCCTATTTTCTAAACCTGTTTTGTGTCATTTTGTAGTGTTTTCACTGAGTGACTGTGTGTGTTGGTACAAACACTTTACACATTGCTTCTGAAGATAAGCCTGCCTTCTCGTGCCAAGCTACCACGGGGTGAGCAGGGGTTAACCAAGGGTGATTCTCCTTTTCCCTGACTAGAGTGAGGGTCCTTGCTTGGACAAGGGTTAACCTGACTGCCAACCAAAGACCCCATTTCTAACAGAACTACTTACATTCAACATAAGATTGCATTTCAGCATAAGAAATGTGTACAGTTGCGTTAATACCATTAACTTTTACATTTCAGAAACTAGAAGATTATTAAATAAATGTATAAAGGGTAATATTAACCTATACTTACACACTTGCATACACTGAGACACCCACACACACATTACTGAATACACTAACACACATAGGCAAATATTGATGCATATAGTGACACACTCAGGCACACACTGACACCTATACTGACACACCCAGGCACACGCTGTTGCGAACACTGATACACCTTATCAAACACTGCTGTGTCCAATAACACAACCAGGCAAACACTGATACATGTATTATCATACCCAGATACACACTGATGCTTACAGTAATACACCCGGGTATGCACTCATGCATATACTTACACATTTATCAAACACTAAGACAGTCACTGGCAAACACTGATGTATGCAGTGACACAGGAAAGCGTATACCAATTCAGAGACAGACACACTCACCCAAACAGCAAGGCAACCAATAACACACTCAGGCATACACTCATGTATACACTGAGACACACAGGCATACACCAATGCATACACTGACACACCCAGGCACACACCAATGCAGGCACTGACACACCCAGTCAAACACTAATGTATCCATTAACACAACCAGGCAAACACAGGTACATGCACTAACACACCCAAGCACATACTGATCCAGACCCTGAGACACACTTCTAAATATGCTAGCACAACCACTAACACCCAGGTACACACACATGCAGACACTAACACACTTACCAAACACTAATACAATCACTGACACACCATGGCACATACTGATATATACAGTGACACAGGCAGGCATACACCATTGCAGACACTGACACATCCACTCGCATGCTAATGTATCTAATAACACACCGAGGCATACATTAATGTATACACAGAGATAGCCAGAGATACATGTATGCATACATAGAGGCAACAGGCCATAGAGCACTGCAGACACTCATACACCCAGCCAAACACTTGTGCATCCAATGACACACCAAGTCAAACAATAACACATCCAGTAACACAACCAGATAAACACTGATACACTCACTGACACACAGTGTTCAAATATGATTCTTTAAACAGTACATAACTTATAGTGTTTAAGTATAGAACCTGAGAACAGTAAAAAAGTGGAAATGAAATACTCACATTTAATAAAAGATTGCATTACAATATTGTATATTGTATACATTGAGACACCCAGACACACACGGATGAATACACTGGCACACTCAAGCACACACTGATGCACACACTTACACACCCAGGCACACACTGGTACATACACTAACACATCCAGGTACACACTAATAGAGTGGCACACCCAACCACATACTGATGTAGACACTGACACATCCAACCACACACCAGTGCACCCACTGACACATCCAAACAAACACCAATACAGACACTTACCCACCCATCAAAAGACTGATGAAGACACTGACACACCCAGGTAAACACAGATGCAGACACTGACATATCCAGTCAAACACTAAAACGACTAATAACACAACCAGGCAACACTGATACACTCACTAACACACTAAGACACCCAGACACACACTGAAAAATACACTAACACAACCAGGGACACACTAATAGACAGACTAACACACTTACCAAACAATAAAGCCACTGACACACCCAGGCACACACAGATACAGACACTAACATACACATACAAAATAACACATTTACTGACAGACACAAATAAATATACACTTACAGAAGCACTCATACAACCATGTAGCCACTGATATACTCTGTAATAGATACATAACTCACTTGTTCATTCATTTCCACATAAGTATTATTATAGATAACATTACAAAATATTTGCATTGTATTCTTTAATACTTAATTACTGCATTTGTGAATATTAAAGCATTCACATGTACTATTTTAATTTCACTTATATGCATCTATAACATGCACAAAAAGGACAAGTCACAAACACTTAGACTACTGTAGAATAACATGAAACATGTAGGTAACTATTTTATCAGATGAAATGGCTCTAAACAAGATCTTTTTTTTTTCTTGAAAGGTTTTGTGATTTTATTTTTTTTATAAACATAAATGGATTGTAAAACAGATGAGCAGAAGGAAATGGAATGAAGCAACTGGCTTCACTGTTCAAACACCACTAACTTTGTTTTGGAATCTAAAAAAACCCTATCAACAATGATTGTGCACAACAACAAAGAGTGCTGTGACAGGGTGGGATGGGCAGTGATGACACTTGCTTCTATGTTTCACTCTAGTTTTTAAGAGGATATGTTTCCTGCCCTTCTTCCATAGCAGATCTACAGAAGGTTCCTAGGTAGGTGAAGATGCAGTGATTTCTGATCAAAATGCTGAAAAAATGTACAAAACAGCACAGCAGCACTGGTACTTGCTTCTGTCTCCAGAGAAATGAAAGCAGAAATAACTGATATAGAGTGGTTTGAAATACAGATGGGTAGGGTCTTAATGCATCCAATGCAATAGCAAGGTTTTGTTCTGTCATCAGGGGGATTCATGCTTCTTGTCCATAGGATTCCCAAAGCACAAAAAAAAGAACAAGTATGTCTGAAATAGATTGACATGGTGCCAAATATAAACATATAAATAATAATAAAATATTTTTTTTAAAATGTAACAAATCTGCAATTCAAAATTGGTGGAGTCATTCCAATCACATGGTCTCAACAATAAAACATTGAGTACCTGTAGTCATGTCTAGCTGTTTAGGGCACATGGAGGATCCGCAATAAATATTAAATATATATATTTTGTTCACTTAACATAAAATTATAGATTTTACATAAACAAGATTTTTGGTTACATTTTTAAAACCTGAATTAAATTATTCTATTTTCTAACAAAAAAAAAAAAAAGAAAAACAATGACATTAAATAGCAAATTTGAATAGTATTATGCTTTGTAATGCAAAATAACTTTCACAAATTCTGAATAAACCATATGTTATACACAGGTACAACATTATCATAAATTAAAATTTAAAAGTAAGAAAAACTCGCTGACATACATACTTACAACATTTATTTAAAATCCCTTAGAAATCTACTGAGAAACCAAAAGTTAAAGATACATGATAGTTAGGAAATGGAAATATAAAAACACTATTGACATTCACTGAAAAAAGCAAGGGGGGCAGGGGCAACAAACCGACCGTGCTGGACAGGTACGAGAAACTGTGGCCATATAACAGACCATTGAGGGCAGATGGAAGAGGCCCTGGCAGTACAACCATACATGCCAACAGGCTTGATTCAGACAGGAGACTCCTGATGGTTTAAGGTTAAACGGGTTTTATTTAATCTTTCACCCACCTAAAAAACTCCTCTTTTTCAATGTAACTCAATAAGGAACATCAATTCCCCAGTTTTTTTTTCCAAAATCTCCCTCTTACTAAGTTCAAAATGTTGGCAAGTATGGTACATTGGATCACTGAGGGCAGGAGGAATTGGGTAGGAACATGGACTCGGATAACAGAGGGCAGAAGAGAGATGGGCAGGGGCACCAAACCTCACAAGGCAGGCGTCAGGGGTTACAGCAGCACAATACGCCACACAAGAAAAAGAGAATGGCATTGTAGCACAACGGACCATGAAAAGCAATAGAGAGAGGACAGGGCTAGGAACAAGGACAACAGAGAGCAGAGGGGAAAGAGGCAGAGGCAGCAAGCTGACCATGCCGGACAGTCAGGAGTGACAGTGGAAGCATTACCAGAGATGTTGTAAGGCCTGGGCAAAGTGGGCTGTGGTCCAGGGCCCTAGCCTTTCAGGGGTCCCATGATAGAGCCAGCACCATTTTGCAGGGAGTCTTGCCCTGATGCCCTTGAATAATTCTTAAATAAATTGTTTTAAATACAATTTTCCTTGAATTTATTTTTAATGTGGGTGATATGTGAGTGTGTATCACAGATGCTGTGCAAATACATTTTAGGGCATATTTATGAGAGACTTGTGCCCCCAGAGTGTCACTTTTTTGGCACTCCAGTGGTGTAATCCTCTCACCCTTTGCATGGCTTTATATAGTCTCATAGATATGGAGTCAGACAAAGCAGCGCAAGCTGTGTTGCCTTACTCTGTGCCAGGAGTCATGCCATATGTGTTGGGGAGGGTTTTCCCACGCAACACCCATGAATTTTGACCTAGCCTCAGACTTACTTAATCACCTGGGTCAGTTTCTAAACTTTACACCTCACCAGAGCAGATGCAACAAGGAGAAATATTTTCATTTTGCAGCACACATAGAAATAGGAAACACCTCTCTGAATTGTTTTTGTGCAGGAAGGTGTCCCATCCTGCATAAAAACAATTCTGCATGCATCACAGACACCCTTGCACCATGATACAAGGGTGCCTGCATTGGTGTTATACAGCCAATTGTGCACCAGTGCAGGGGAAAAGGACATGAATGCACTAAATTGCATAAATATGGTGTATTCCTGCCCTGTCACATTGGCGTTGGGAAGCACAGCAAGAAGACTGCAGCGCTGTCCTATGATAATTCTGCATAAATAATCCCCTGTGTGATTGTTTGTTGCATTATCCATAAAAAAAAGTTTATCTTAGTTCAAAAAAGTACCTAGCACATGAGAAATGGGAGCGTGCCACAGAGATTACGTGCAGGAATATGAGTGAGCTGCTGCTGTGTTACAATATTTTTTTTTAAAGTCACTATCCCTGAATATTAGATGTAAACACATTTAGAATTTGGACAAGTGTGCCGTGCCCTGTCAGTGACCTGCCTAAAGAAGGAAAAAAAGAACTGAAACTGGATCATAAATTCAAAGCTGTTCTGAACAGTGCCCCCCAAAATACATTTAGCCTAGGGCTCCAAAAATCCTTAATATGTCTCTGAACATACTAGACCACAAAGGGCAGGAAGGAGGGGTCAAGGGCACGGAAACGCACCATACAAGGCAGGTGGGAGGGGATAAGGGTCTGCATATGATAAAAGGAAGGCAGGGAGCAAGGGGCAGGGCTGGAGCAGCAAGCCTGCCATGGAGGGCAGACAGGATGGGCACTGGAAGCACAACACACCATAGAGGGCAACAGTGAAACTATAATGGTATACACACAGACAATGGAGGGAAGGTGGGCACAAGTGGGAGGGTTAGTGGCAGCACAAAAGTCATGGTTGGCAAGAGGGAGGTGGCAGGGTCAGCACAAAGGACCTTGTAGGACAGAAGGGATGTATAGGGGCTGGAGACAGACAAGAGAGAGCAGGGAAGGAGCTTTACAACAGACTATGTGGGGTAGGCAGGAGGAGCAGTTGCAGCACAGCAGAGCATGAAGAGCAGAAGGGAGTAGTAGCAAAAAGGACCATGGGGGACCAGAGGGAGGGGATGGGTTATGGAAATTGGAAGGCAGGGTGGATGTGGCAGGGGTAGGTAGCAGTCATCTGACCTTTCTAGAGCTGTGAGAGGAGCAGTGGTAGCTCCACAGAACATTCAGAGTAGATAGGAGGGGCAGTGGCAGGTACATGGAGCATGGTGAGGAAAAAGGAGGGAGCAGGGCAAGCACACAGAGATCCTAGGGCAAGGGGAAGGAGGGTAAAAGGCAGCAAGCTGACCACAGAGACTAGGCAGGAGGACAATAATGGGGCATAGAACTGGGTAGATGAGAGCAGGAGTAGTGGGCAGGGATATCAAACTAAATGGAGGGCAATGGCAGTGCATCAGACCATACAGGGCAAGAGGGAGGTAGCTTCTGCATGGACTTGGACAACAGAGGGTAGGGAGGAGGTAGATGGGCAGCGAGCAGTTCAGGGCAGGTGGGAAGGGCAACGGCAGAGCAACAGACACACAAGGCTGTAATGAGAGAGCAGGGGTATGGACAGTGGTTGGCAAGGGCAGTAAGCTTGTGTGGGGGCAGCACAATGTCAGGACAGGACCGGCGCCAAACTCCTCACCAATGTGCATTGCAATGGGCATTTTACTTAACATAAAAAAAATTGAAATTCACTGAATAAAAACAAAGATTCCAGGAACTTTATAGTTAGGTTCATGTTTTATATGCACAAAACCATTGAGCTGTTATAGTTATTTCAAATAACTATAACTCGCGCCCTAGGGTAACTGTAATTTGCACTCACACAATGCACAATTTGCTCATCAATAATATTATTGTAAATGCTGCAGTGACAATTTCAACAATGCATTAGAATATGTCATAACTGAGATAATATACTGGGTAATTATCAGTGCATGGAGAGGGCGCATGTTAAAGTTACCTACGGCACGAGTTATAGTTACTTGAAATAGCTGCATCTATAACTGCTGTAATCTTTGGTTTTTAAAGTGAATTTCTATGGTGTTTAAAATCCTAGTTCCTAAATAAAACATCACTGTGACCTTTGGTTTTTATGTAAATGTCTACTTTTTTTTTATCTTAAGTCATTTTAATTGTGTTAATTTACATTAATTCAACCACCACCTCACATGGTAGGCCTGCAGCAATGCCCTATGACTAACCGCCTATAAGCACCTAATCCTGCACTACGCATAACCTTTGGCCATACATGGTCAGGGTTGGTTGCAGAATGTGGCCTGCAGCTAGGCTCTACAGCCTACCCCCTATAACAACCCAACACCACGCATAAAGTGCTTCTATCTTTGGTGGAGATGTGATCATAATCCTATGCATCAAGAATGCTTCTCCAAAAGGGGCAGGAATCATGGTTGGGGGACCCTTTTGTAAGCTGTCCATCATCCTGGGAAAACAGCAGGAAGACGATGTATACCACTTATGTATATGAGGTGGGGCAAACAGGTTGGACTTCTAGACCATTTTACATACTTGTAGTTTTTAAAAGGAAGCAAATGATCTCTGGTCTTAGCAGCAGATGACAAGAACCTAGTCATCATGGTCACTACCTGAGAAATTGTGTTTGAAAGAGCAAGGATGCAAACACCTCCATCAAGGATTACAGATATGTTTTCAAGGTGAAAATGCAGAGAAAACACACTTGTTTTGCCTTGGCTATGCAACGTTAGGATGATTAGTACTTTACTAAATTGGAGCTGTACCTTGGGCACCTGCTTCGTTTATACTTGTTAGTTCTTCCCGTTGAGGTTTAATTTCTGAGAAATAAGTACCATGCCAGAATGAATCCAGCCTTGTACATTTAACCAAGAAGAGGCTGCCGTTTTGTTCATAATGTCTACTCAACTGGAGTACTTTCTACTGGCTAATTAGCAAGTGGTACCTCATTGGGTAAATGTAAAGTGCATCTCCTACACTACAGGTGCGTAAAGGACACCAAGATAATGTCTCCAGTGAGATGTGTGTCTGTCACTTTAACCAGATATTATACCTCAAGAATCTTCATTACATGATTGTGACCGCGGGGAACCGGCAAGGCTGCTGCAGTCCCAGTCTGCTTCCCACCTCCTGGGGGAGCTAGCATTGCACCTGCAAGATGAACTAACCGCTTTCAGCAAGCAGGAGTAGTTTTAACACTCCCGCTTGCTGGGAGTGGAGTTAGTGTTTGCTTTTATTTGAGTGGAGCTGTCACAGCTCCAGCCAAGCAAAAGCAAACAGCTAACTCCTGAAGGAGGGGACCTCAGGAGATAGCAGGATCTCACCCTGTGAGGTAGCGGTCCCCAGGGCCATTAATGGCACCAGAAGGGTGGCGGTGTGACCCCCATCCTGTATTTGCTATGGGCTGGCCCCAGGAGGTGATAGACCTCAGCACCGTAAATGGTCAGGGTGTGTGCTGCACAGCATGGAGGGTCACAGAGTCCCCTGCATTTATTTTTATGTAGCCCTAGGGATTTGGTGGTCCCCAGGGCTTCAAACAGCCTTGGGAGGGGGATCCGTGTGGCCCCAACCCATAAAATATATCAAGCTCTGGGTAAGTTGGGTTCCTGGGGCTCTTAAGAGCCCTAAGTGGGGGCCCCTGTGCGCCTCCTGCTCTTTTTATTGTTATTATTTGGCATGCCCCCTGGTCCTGGATAAAAATCTCAATAAATAAATATTATATATACATATACACATTGGTCCAGAAGGAGCCCTTTTTTGTTAGTTGGCGTAAATCTGTTAAGTAGTTTTTGAGAAATTTAAGGGAATCCAAATTTGTATATATAGGGATGCGAAGGATTCACAACCCCTCCTGATTTCATGATGAGATCTGATTGGCTGACAACACTATTGTGACTTGACTTGAGCGGAGTCCCAGAAAAAAAGTGCAAAATAAAAGAAAAGGGGCCAGGGTACAGTCATCCTGACCCCTTAGCTCCATTGCTATGGTCCCACAGGGACGCCCCCAGGACTAAAAAGCATTTTTTTAAATTTACAGCAAGACTAACAGTGGATCCTGCTGGCTCCTATGTTTTGTCTTTTTTAAGTCTTTTTAACCCTGGGGCATTTTTATGATAAAGTGGGAAGGGGTACCTAGCCTCCTCCTGCTGCTCCAGGAATCTCTTCCTCCCTGCAGCTATATTTAAGTTATGTATGGGAGGCCCATTGGCCTCCCCCACAGCCTCAGCAACCACCCCCCCAGGACTTCAAACAACATTAATGTGGGGGGTGCTGCAGGGCCCCCCACAGGTCCAGGGACACAACCTCCACAGAGTTATATTTAATGAATACGTGGGGTAGACGGCGCCCCCACATCCCCAGTGATAAGTAACAAAAGACAGTGGCTATGCATGAAGTTTGCACCTCCTATACATATGTATATTGTAGTAAAACCAACACAATCAATACATTAATATCAAGTAACACAATGCGTGTCCAACTGGTGAGCATCCAGCCACTAAGGATGCAGATAGTATAATTTGAAATTCAAATGATACTTGAAAGTTCATATATATACCATGCCACACCATATAAGTCCAATTCTTCTTGCTGTGTCAGTAAAAATTCCAATTCAGAATTGATGTATAGTAGCGTCTTTATTAATCCAATTGTTCCATATGGTGATATCCATCATACATCCAAAGAAACAACAGCCAACACGTGTTTCCTCAACATGACTTCCTCAAGGCAAAAGGAAAGTACATTTTCAAGTAACAAGTGTTTCGATGACACAATTTTTGAGCACCAAAACGTCCTAAAGGTGCATTTCTCGAGACCATGTGATTTGAAGGTAGTAAATTAGCAACAGACACAACCATGATAAGCCTGTCAGAGCATAAGTAGTTTTTCAAACGCCAAGTGTCGGTACCATTTTCAACCTCCTTCCAGTTAGTGACAGAAATGGGTGTGAAACCAATGCTGGATCCCAGAAGGCTAAATATTTTTGAAAAATAAACAAAATACGGAATTCAGCAAGGGGTCATTTGTGTAGATAGTACAAGGTTTTCCTACAGAAACAGCAGAAATAAAAAAATATTGACATTGAGGTGAAGAAATGTGCCATTTTTCACCATATTTTACTCTGTAACGTTTTCCTGCGATGTCAGATTTTTTAAAGCAATATACCATTACATCTGCTGGACTCTTCTGGTTGTGGGGATATATAGGGCTTGTAGGTTCATCAAGAACCCTAGGTACCCAGAGCCAATAAAGAAGCTGCACCTTGCAATAGGTTTCCATTCCATACCAGGTATACAGCAATTGATTTTCTAGAATATAAAGAGTGAAAAATAGGTATCAAGAAAACCTTTGTATTTCCAAAATAGGCACAAGATAAGGTGTTGAGAAGCAGTGCACATTTCTGAATTCCAGGGTGCCCATACTAGCATGTGAATTACAGGGCATTTCTCAAATAGACATCTTTTTTTACACACTGTTTTACATTTGGAAGGAAAAAATGTAGAGAAAGACAAGGGGCAATAGCACTTGTTTTGCTATTCTGTGTTCCCACAAGTCTCCCGACAAAAATGGAACCTCACTTGTGTGGGTAGGCCTAGTGACTGCGACAGGAAATGCCCCAGAAACACAATGTGAACATCACATTTTCCCAAAGAAAACAGAGCTGTTTTTTGCAAAGTGCCTAGCTGTGGATTTTGGCCTCTAGCTCAGCCGGCACCTAGCAAAAACCTAGCAAATATGTGCAGTTTTGAAAACTACACACCTAGTGGAATCCAAGATGGGGTGACTTGTGGGGCTTTCATTAGGTTCTGTTACCCAGAATCCTTTGTAAACCTCAAAATTTGGCAAAAAAACCCAGCTTTTCCTCACATTTCGGTGATAGGAAGTTCTGGAAACTGAAACGAGCCACACATTTACGCAACTCCTACCTAGCGTTTCCCCAAGTCTCCTGATAAAAATGGTACCTCACTTGTGTGGGTAGGCCTAGTGCCTGCGACAGGAATGGATCACACAAGGGTCAATGGTAGTCTTTGTATGAGGGCTACTGTTAAACCTGGAGTGATCCATTCCTGACGCAGGCACACAAGTGGGGTTGTGTTTTCAGCAGGACAAGTGGAGAAACACTGGGTGGTAGGAATTTTGAGGATCCCTGCCAATTCCTGTAGTTTCTGTAATAAAAAGGAAGGAAAAATTGTGTTTTTAATCAACATTTCACTTTTACAGGGAATTATGGGTAAGAAAACTTTGTGAAATCCAAAGATGCTGCACTTCCATGGACTGCCTTGGGAGTCTAGTTTTCAGAAATGTCTGGGTTTAGTAGGTTTCCCTATATGGCTGCCGAGCCCAGGACCAAATACTTAGGTGAATGTCTTAAAAAAACTAGGCTGTTTTTGTGATAGGTAATTTTGATGTCTCCACAATCCCTGTTGCTGTATCTTGCCCACTCACTAAAGTGAGGACGTTTTGGGCTGGAGACTTAGTGGAACACTGAGTGGTAGAAAATGTGTGGCTGCCTGCAGATCCCTGAATTTCTGCTCATTGAAATGTATTGCAAATGTGTTTTTAAGCACATTTTGTGATTTCAAGGGGATTCTGGGTGAAGGAAAACTGGTGAGAGCCAGGCAAGTCCTGCACCCTTGGACTCCCCTGGTACTAGTTTGTTAAAGTTAACCCACTAGACACACTGGTTGGTTTTAGCACCTCCAGAAATTATGGTTTCAAAGCATGAATACTTATCAAAGTATCTGAATATTGAAGCCAAGCCTTCTGAAGGTGGGCCATAAAGCCGCATCCAGGCACCAACATGTTTATGGTCCATTCTCACGCCATTCACGCACAACAAACAACCCTTTCATACCGCCGGCCATGGGCCCAATCGAACCAATCACTGCACTCCCATTCACTTACCGCTGCCAGACAAGGGCCCATCACATTCACATGCCACAGAATGGAATAAGTTTGACTACATTTTACCACCTGTCAAGTAACTACCGCCTTCTTCCTTAACATTACCAAATGCATGCGTAACAAACCTTTACTATTTACTCCAGTGACAGCCACCTGAGCCTCAGGAAGACATGTTTTTCATGCACATTTAACACACTCACTGTGCTAAATCCAACTCCTTCCAGTTTGTGGATGAAAGTTGGGGTTGTCCGAGTATGCCGTACAAAGCGATTCCTCGAACCGAGTGAGCATACCTTTCAAACTAAGGGAGACATTCTGGGGATTTCTCGTGATTTTCCCTAAAGAAAAGGTCATAGGCTATGAAAAAGGGTAGTGTTTGGCACACAGGGGAGTCCATGAGAATGTAGCATGCGTCTCAGCCAACATTATGTGCAGTGCTGTTACTTTAATGCACTGAACATCTACTAAGTTCTGATGGAGTATGAACATGAAAAGCAGGTCAAACACTGACCTATACATGTCATTGTCCTTCAGTGCTGGGATGCCACCAATGGGTTTGAATCCATAGGTGTAGATGATATACATCTGTACTACCTTTACTATCTGCCTTCTACCTGAGCAATTTCCCTATGAAGGCACACCTACCATAAGCTTTCCTGAGTCCTGACTAATCCTGTTTAATTGCCAAGTGAACCTATACTAGTTTGTGGATGCAAGTTGGAGGTGTCCAAGTATGCCTTGAGAGGCCTATTCCTCAAAATGAGCAAGCATATCTACTGTAGAAACTAAGACAGACATGCTGGTGAAGAAAGGGTATTCCGTGACATTGTGGCACATGTTCTGTCCACCAGTATATGAAGTAGGGGAAATATAATGCACGTTAATTGAACAGAATATATACCACGTTCTGATGGTGGATTTAGGTCTCAAGCAGGCCATAAGGAAGTCCATGATGAAGTAGATGAAGTAAAATTCTGTGGCTCCTTGCCTAACGAAGCAGTGGCCCATGGACGTTCGGTATCCATGCACTGCCATTGAAAGGATCACCCAATGCCAGCTCAACCTCAGTCGATTTGCCAGAACTGTGCTTTAGTATGATACAAAGTAAAGCAAGTAGGGATACAGAGGCCTGGTTATGATGGACACTGGGGACAGCAATACTGACTCTACTGCCGCTTCCATGCTTCAAGCACACTTTACAGCAACAACATGGACGGTCCTTTTTGGGTGTTTTAGGAATGCGATCAGCAAAGTGTCGCTCCTGCAGCCTTGCCACATCCTCCAGAATATATGAGGTGGAGCCTGCTGCTGCTTCTGTAACAGCAGCGAGGCTTTCAATTACAGACAACTGGAAATCAAGGAAAATCATGAGTCTTCCAGTGGTTGTCTGATGGTAAACAACATACGCATTGTATGTTGCCATCTGGATCAGGTGGATAAACGGTTTCTTGTACCAAGTGCGAGTTTTACAACACGCATTGAATGGTTGAAGAACTTAGTCGTTATTGTCCACTCTGCCCATGTACTTATTGTATTCAAGTATACAGATGGGCTTGTGGACTTCGGCCATCTGACCCCAAACCGTGATGGGGGAAGTGCTCTCATCATGAATTGTAGTGAGCACGTATACATCATGCCTATCCAAGAACTTGACTGCGAGCAGTTCGTTGGACACAATGCAATACTCTGGGATTTCTGGAGCTTCTTGCAAACAAGCTCCTGCGGGAATCCTTTGTGGTTACAACAAACTGTACCGCAGGCCACAGTGCCAGCTTTGTAGAGCTCACTGAAGAGCTCTACTCCTGTATAGAAATTGTCCACATAAAGGTCATAACCTTTGTGAAGAAGTGGCTGAACAAGTTCCCATACAATCTTACCTGTGACCCCTAACCAGGGAGGGCAACCTACAAGGTTTAGTGTAGAATCCTGCCCTGTATTCACTCTCAAGCTGTACACATAGCCAGAAGAGCTCTCACACAGCATGTACAGCTTTCCGCCATAATAAGCTCTTTTGCTCTCAATGTACTGTCTGAAAAGCAGCCGTCCTTTGTACCGGATCAAGGACTCATCGACTGCTATATTCTTTCCAGGAGTATAGATCTCTGGAAACCTGGCAGACAAATGTTCCACGACAGGCCGAATTTTGAACAACCTGTCATGGTCTTGATGGTCCCAGGGCAATGCAGCAGAAGTGTCACTCAAATGCAGCATGAGCTTCGGTAGCAAAAAACTATCGCTGCTCATAAATGGTGCGCAGATGGGGATTACCCAAACCGTGCGAGTCGTCCAATGGACTCAAAGGTGGGTTTCTGCACTAACCCCATTTTGAGGGTAAGGCCCAAAATTATTTTCAACTCCACCAGCGAAGTGGGGGCTCTAGAGTGCCTCCAAACTCCCTCCGAAATTGGTCTGCACGCAAAAACATTTGCCACACAATTTCCTGAAGGAAGTCAACATCCAAAAATTGATGGATGTCGTTGACAGGCAAAAAGTCAGCTGTATCGACTTTACATCCAGCATCAGCAGTAAAAAGGTGGAATTTGGGACTGAACTAAACAGGGGGGGTGCCAAGAGAGCACTCTCTCTGTGCTTGTGGCTGCATGCACCTGCTCTCTGGGTTCGGCTAACCCAATGTAGTCGCGCTGCACAGACTGTGCTTGCGAATGGACAGCACGGCTGGCGTCACCATCTCCTTCAGAATCACTGGAAGAAGTGGCATTTAATGGGACTCTGCCGACTGAAAAATCCCTCCCAGATTCTGCCCCATTCTCCTCTCCCTCAGATGCTGTCTCAGTATCTGCTGTCTCAGTCTCTGATCCTACATCAGAACTGTCCTCCATAACTGGAGTAAAGGGCTTGAGCAGCAGTCATCCGAGACGCCATCTTTGCTACTGGCTAAACTGTCCCTCTAAAGTACTAGCCTACGTAGAAGGCAGATAGTCACAAAATTGTTTGTAGGTATGTTTGATGTGTCCAATAGGAAATGTCATCATCTTACCTCTGCTTCTTCTCCGAGTAGGCAGATTCTCTGAAGACACGGAAAAAAACAAAAAAGACAGTAATACTTCACCTTACCACATACCCATCATCACAGCCATTAGCGCTGGTGGCACCCAGTGTGACAGCCATTTTTGGTGTTCTGCCTCCCATTACCTCCTCTTCTAATTCCCTCAGTACGACCCAGGAAAAGTGCCTCTCTATAGTCCTCCTCGCACATCCACTTAGCTAAATACATATAAATGTATATCCTTTGCAGCAGGACAAAAAAAAATCTGCTCTACTTTATGGCATCAAAACTGCCACTAGACAAAAGACATATATATATGTGTGTGTATATATATATATATATATATAACACTTTTATATATGTGTGGTTTCCCTGGGGGACCAATTGTGGCTCTGGAAAACATCACATAAAAAATATATATATATATATATATATATATTTATATATATATATATGTATATATATATATATAGAGAGAGAGAGAGAGACTAACTCTCTACATCACTTTTTTTCATATATTTGTGCTTTCCCTTTGCAAAGCACACATGTATAAAAAAAATGGCCCCATAGAGGGTCAGCCTAAGGGCTGGCCCCCAACATTTTCTATTTTTTTTTTTTTTATATTCCCTTGGGGGGCCCGATTACACCCCCAGGGAAGACTATAAATCGTTTGGAGCCCCAGGGGTTGGCCCCATGTTTGGAGGGTTGACCCGCCAATTTTTATTTTTTTTAATACTTTTTTTTTAACGTGGGGGTTGCGATTGCCCCCAAAAGCAACCCCAACCTATTTGTTTTTAATTTGTATCCCCACGGGGGGGCAGCCCATTTACACAGGGGCCAACCCCACCCCAAGAAAGATCCCTCTGGGCGTTTCCTGCCCATGGCCAGGAAACGGTGCCAGGAAGGCATTGATGGAAAGGGGAGACTCTCCCCTTTCCATCAATGTCTCCCTGGCATCTGGGGAGGCTGTTCTGGCCTTTTTATCCCCACCGGAGTAGGGAGATGCTTACCTGATCCTCTGCTTCTCCGGTGGGGAAAAAGCGGCATGCTGATGTCACAGAGGGGCAGGAGGGTGGCAGGGGGGAGAAGCAGAAGTTGTTCCGCGTCTCCCAGACAGAAAACAAAAATAAAAATCCTCCACTGCATTGCACCGGAGGAGTTTTGAACCCCCTCCCTGTTGTCTGCCACTTGTCGTGACCCGCACCAGGGAGGTAGAGTGGGTGTCGGCCAATGGCCAACACCCACCCTAAACGAGTTAAAACACATAGAAAATCACTAAAAAACAAAGATTACAGGGACATTATAGTTAGGAAATAGAATTTAAAAAACATAGAAATTCATTTTAAAATACAAAGATTACAGGGACTTTATGGTTAGGCTCACATTTTAAATGTACAAAACCATAGAGATTTACCAGTCATAGTGCGAGTTACCTCAAGTAACTATAACTAGTGCCCTAAGGTAGCTATAACTTGCACCCTCACCATACACACTAATTACCCCACAAATCACTCCACAAATTACGGCACTCATGACATCTTTGATAACATCATTGATAATGATTGATAACATCATTGATGACAGATTTACTGTAACATCTGCAGTAAAAGTATTGATCAGAAGATTGTGCATTTAATAGAATTAAAAAAAAAGAAATTCACTTAAAAACAAAGGTTACAGGGACATTATAGTTAGGCTCACATTTTCCTGAATCATTAGTTTTTTTCAGTGAATATATGTATATATATATAGGACGGAAATTCCATGGGCCTGAATTCTGATGCTGAACTCAATGTGTTTTTATGAGATGTATATAATCTATAAATGAGATGTACACAAACTGTCTGTGGCACTCTGAAGGTTGAGGATGACATGAATATATTTTGTTGGGGACCTTAGGAGTGTGGGTGCTTTAAACAAAATGATCTAAAACTAGAAACCAGGAGTTTACATACCATGCATGATCTGTGGTGATTTATGAGGCTTATTATAATAAACAATGTGCCTGTAAATGAAGGTTTAGTGTTATGATCGCCAATATTTTGCACTTTACATGGGCACTGGTCATTCTTTGGAATAGGGACCTAAAATTAGTATGAATGATTATTAATGTTTTGCACTTTACATGGACACTATGCACTCTTTTGAGAAGTAGGTTTAAATCCTCTAGTGGAGAATATCTTGAATAGTGACAGTACACGGATAATGTGTATGATTGGAACAATCTTTGATAAACAGTTCTTGATAGGGGAGAATCTATGATTGACTAAAATGTTTTGCGCTTTACGAGGGCAATGGTCGCTTTTTTGAGAGAGAGTTTTGAAACCCCTAGTGGAGACTATCATGAATTTTGACAGTACAGGGATAAGGTAAATGGCTGGAATAATCTTTCAAAAAGAGCTTAAGATATGGGTTATGGTCACTTTCATAAAATAAAATAGGAGACAAGGAGTTCATTTTTTCAGTTAAGATCTGTGGTGATTATATGATTTGATTATAATGAATGCGTAGATGCAGCTGAAATGAAGCTTTTGTGTCATGATGGTTAATATTTGCACTTTAGAGAATATTATGAATTATATGCTGTATTTTACAATTTGTTTGTTCTTTCCCTTTGAATTTACCCCTTTTATAACTTTTATAACGTCAACGTTTCTTTTTTCTTTTTTACCCTTTCTCTAATTTTCTTTCCTTTCTCTTTTTTCATTTTCAGTCTTTCTTTGTCTTTTCCTTGATTGTTTAGCGTAATGTAAAGGAGCCATGAATGGTACTGAGTGCAGGAACGTAACAGTGGATAACACAGTAATACAGTACTCTCACTGCGATATTTTTTTGTGTTTATAGATTAATATATTAAGATTATTATCACTTAAATATACTATGCTGGAGTTGTGTTGTGTTATAGTTAGGTTGGATTCAATAAAGTACATTGGTGCCAATATTGGTATAATTATATAATGCCAATAACAATCAAGATGGTTTGGTAATTAGTAAACTGATTTTTTATACTCTTTGTGGTGTATAAAATAATTATCATTGGCACTGAGGGAATGAAATAGTACTTATACTTGGATATATTGTATTATTATCATGGTCATATTGTGGCCTATACTATAACCAGTTGTAAAATATATAGGGGGTCATTATGACCCTGGTGGTAAGTGTTAATGTGTGGTAGTACCGCCAACAGCCTGGAGGTACATACCTCCACAGTATGAGAATGGCAGGTTGGTTGCAGCCAACCTGCCACTTATCCACTCATACCGCTGTGGCAGTATCAGCCGCCAGGCCGGAGATGTCAATCTCCAGCCCGGAAGCCGGCACATTACCACCGGCGGCATTATGAGCCTGCCTACCACCATGGTTTTTGTGGCGTTAGCAACACTATGAAAACCATGATGGTAGGCCCTACTAACGACAGGGAATTCCTTCCCTGTCACTGATAGGTGAATCCGCCACCCCCAACACATACCAGGCACTCCCCTCCATCCACACTAATCCCTCCACCCCCAACATTCAAATACATCCCCCACCCCCAATCCAAACACACACCCCGACACCCCCTCCGATCCTCTCACTCACCCCCCACCCTCCAAACACGCACACACTTGCAGTCACGCATCAGGCATACACCCAATCACTCACACTGACATACACGCATTCATACAAGCATCCTTCCAGACATGCTTGCACACATTCTCACACACAATCACACTGACATGCAGACACGCACTCCCTTCATCATTATTACACACATTCACTCACATGCATACAACCACACAAACAACACGACACACACAGACACATTCACACACTCACTCACACATTCATGCACACACAACACAAACCACCCTCCCACCCCCATGCCCTGTTAGATGCCTGACTTACCTTGGTCGAGGAGGTCTTCAGGCAGGGAACAGGATGGGGCACTGCTACGGCCAGCAGCACCCTGCCAGAAGAAGACTGCCAGGCCGTGTTGCTTGTCATAATATGGCTGGTGGCATTCTACTGGAGTGGAAGTGCAGCACCACCTTACCACCATACGCCACCATGAACACCCCTGGATTTCCACCCTTCTTGTGGCGGAAGTCCGGTAGTGCTCATAGTGTCGTGGATGAATTGCAGCTGTGGTGGCGGTATTTTGGCGGCCGTCACCATTGCGGTAGGTGGTTTTTACCACCATTATCAAAATGACCACCATAAGCCATCATTTTTAAGATTCAAAATACTGACTTGTTAACTTGTACAAAATTATGTAACAACAAATGAAGTTCATGTTTCTGTTCCACAAACAATGTATGTAATGGTGTTAACTTCAAATATTTTGAATGGGACGGGTTCCCCGGCCTCTTTTTAAATACACTTTCACTTTGTTTGTCTTCATGGCCAGTCGAAGGCTACTGCTGAAGCGCATCATTATATATATATATATATATATATACTGTATATATATATACATATATATATATATATATATATATATATCTCCCAAAAACGAAAAGCCCAGGCACCAGTCCATGTTAAAATCCAAGCATTTAATAGCAATTCTGAGCAGCAAGACAAAAGATCCTGACGCGTTTCGGCAACAGCATGCCTTGTTCACAGGTAAGTAAGAGCAGGTGTGAGTGAGCCAGTGCTTTTTAAATACACAGTCATGTGACTTCAATAGCCAAACTCAAGTTTCAAGCTCAGAATTGCTATTAAATGCTTGGATTTTAACATGGACTGGTGCCTGGGCTTTTCGTTTTTGGGAGATATTTTCTGTGGGATGCTTCGCCCCAGTATCCCAGGCCGCCCTGCAGGGTCTGTGGCTCCTTACAGAGCAGGAGGTGACAATGATATATAAATATATATATATATATATGTATATATATATATATATATAAACTACCGGCCTCACCATGCACAGTTTTCTCATCAATAATTTTACTGCGATTATTACAATGACATTATCAATGATGTCATCATTGTCTTCATGAGTGATGTAATATCTGGGGTAATTAACAATGCATGGCAAGTGTGTGAGTTATAGTTACCCTAATAACTAAAGCAATTCCTTTAGAAATTATAAAAATTAAAGGGTCTTATTCCCATAGAAATTATCATTAGTGCTGTTAGCACATGTTTTCTGAGTCCTCAAATAATGACAGAGCACTTTTATATTATTTGGTATCTTTTTTCTTTTTATCCAGTTGATCACTTGATCATTTGTTTCACCTAGAGGAAAGGATATGAAGCTATGCCAGAGCTCCAGACTTTGCAAATGGGGAACCAGGTTCGAGTCTCTACATGCCTCTGTTGTGGAGATTATTGTTTTTGTGCAGGAACGGACACCTTACTGCATAAAGACAATCACAAGATGTGTTTTCCTCTTTCCATGTAGGAAAAGGAAACAAACGGGGAGAAAGAAAGATATTTCATCCAGTTGTGTCACTCTTATGACACCCCTCAGGTGGCATAGAAATCTGATGCATTCTGTTGAAAGTGGATTATTGGTAAGGGTAGGTAAGTACTTACCAACAGGCCACTAACCCCCACTCGGTCCAGTCAGGTCTCAATACAAAGCATTCCCCGCTCAATCCTTGATAGTTTGGTAACGAGAGACAAGGCTTAACTTAGGAGACAAGCATTTAAAAATCACAAAACAGTAAATAATTAAAAACAAAACACAATAAAAATCGAACATCGATTCATAATAACAGATTATATTTTTATCTTTAAAATGACACTAAAATGACAAACATCCAATATAGGAAACCGGAAATAGGATTTTTAAAGATTAAAAGTAATTCTAGCATTTAGAAGCAAATAGCTCTCAAAGGGTTAAATAAAAGTCACACTGTACAGGGAAAAAATCCAGAGTTCAGGCCACCCACGATGTAATACTGTTACACTTACTTTCAAAAGTGTTTCTTGATACAGGAAAGTGGTCCACAGCACCAGCCAAGTGTTCAGAGGCTCTGGTTTGCCTCTTAGGGTTTACAAATCCCACAATGCACCTCTTCAACTTTCAACAGTTGCTCCAAATGTCTCTAAACTTCTGGCTCTTCTTCAAGAGGTCTTTTCTGGGCCCTTGAAGTGTCCACAACGTTTCCAAAGGGACTAAAATTCCTAGAATGCACTAGGTCCAAATTCTCAAATGGCCACTGGGCACTGGTCAGCTGGGCTCTTCTTGCTGGACTTGATGCAGGGGGATCTGGTAAGGTTCTTTGTACCTGTAGCTTACAGGGAGTCCACTCCTAGAGTTTCAGAAGCAAAGCACTTTCTTGTTGAAGCAGAAAGTGTGCAGCAGGTGCAGTTCCTCTGAATGCAGTTTCCAGGTGCAGGCCAGGGGTCCAGCAGGGCAGTCCTTCTTCTCCAGTATCTTCTTCTAGCAGGTATTTGAGATGTGGCTGCAGCTCTTCCAAATTTAACCTTGCTCCTGGGAGGAAAAGCAAGGGGGCAACTGTCCAATCATAGGCAGGCCACTACCCTCTTGGATGACCACTTCCAGGGAAATGTGGCAAAAATCAATCCCTATTTTAGCCTGTGGAGCTTATACACAACAATGAGGGAAAAACAAATGTGTTTTTTTTCTCACTAGGGCTTATAAAACCTATTTATAAGGTCCCTGCTTATAGTTACACTGCATCCAACGCTGGGAACACCTAGGGCACACCTTAGGGGTGCAATATGTAAAAATAAGGTAGTTTAAGACTATGGAAGTACTTTTGATTCCAAAGTCGAATTTACTTGTAATTTAATTTAAAAACAGCCAGCAAGGCAGACCTGCCTTTAAAGTGATCTTGGGCACCTCAACAGTGCACCTATGGAGGCACTACCTATGCCAGGGTCCCTAAACTTATTTTGCCTTCCATATACTAGCGACTAATGGGTAGGTTGACACAGTCAATTCTAATTAGCCTAATTTTCGTACTCATTTTATACAGAGCACAGGCCCTGGGATTGGTTAGCAGTACCAAGGGCTTCATCAGAATCATGAAAACACCAGCACAAAGTGAAAAATGGGGGCAAAAAGTTAGGGGTCTTCTGCAATCAGCCCAGTTTTCTCACACATTTCCAGACTGAATCTGGGAATGCATCAAATCCCTTTGGGTTCCATGGATGT
Organism: Pleurodeles waltl; assembly: GCF_031143425.1. Lineage (NCBI taxonomy): Eukaryota > Metazoa > Chordata > Amphibia > Caudata > Salamandridae > Pleurodeles > Pleurodeles waltl. Next base: position 1,074,563,945 of record NC_090437.1, read on the forward strand.
TGTGTCGAAAACCCTAGGTAAAACAATGGAATGCCCCTTTCACTCAGTATTATGCATGAAAGGGGTCCATATTTACAAGGCCATGAAAAGCCAGGTAAAGTGGCTTTGTGTGGCCTTGTAAATATGGGCTGGCATACAGCGCCACCAGAAGATTAAAAAAAATTATGCTCTGGTGACGCAGTGTGCAGATAGGGCCTTGTAAATGAGGCTTTCAGTGTTTTGCACACTTCTGTCATTGGGGTCTACTTGAGCTACATTTAGGTGAGATTTGTGCTACATGATTTTTTTCTTTTTTCTCTGGTGGCCATCTTGGGAGACTCTTTGTTATGAAACACCCTCATTTCCTCATTTACTACAGTATATTCAATAGAAAATGCTTTTAATTTTTCACTTCGATTCCATCAAGATGGCGTTCAGGTGTGCCACTCTGCTGGCATACGTTCAGAGTGTTAGCATTTTAGCTTCTGATTATGACATTGTAGATAAGCTGGTGATCACCAGGGATTCAACAGGCAGTCTGCTGCTGGTGGTGAAAGTGTATGTTTAAGTCTGCATATGAAATAGAAGAGGAATACATTTGAGAACTCACTTAAAATGTGTCATAATCCCCCTTCTACACCACTAACAGTCATTTCTATGACAAAATAAACCCCTCATTTGTTTTTCCTTTCTAAATTAAATGGTTTAAGTTTTACCAGTTTGATTCAATCGAGATGGCTTCAGGTGTGCCACACTTTTGTCATAAGTAAGACTGGTGGTGCTTTAGTTGCTACTTAGAAAACTCTGGGAGCTTTGTTTTAAATAAACCAATGGTTTTTACTTTGATTTCCGTTTCCTGGTGTTCTAGATCAATTCTTTTTTTTTAAACTTTTTTATGGAACCTTGGTACCTTGGATTGCTCCCAGGCACTTTGACTGGATTTGTTATCTTTTTGCCTTTTTGGGGAAATTTGGGATTTATCTCATTTTTGGTGAATTAGACAGATAAAAAGAAAAATCTTCAGCTACAGAACCGTAAGTTTTTTTTCTTTCATTTATTTTGGGTCAGTAATGTGGTATTATATTGTTTATGTCAAATTTATGTGATTGTTATGTGTTATAATATAGATTATGTGTTATGATTATTCTATGTGATGGATTGAGGTTGGTTGGTGATGCTTATATATGTATATATAATCATAATTATATCAGTCTTTATTACATTGCTATTTTAAATAATTCTTTGACTGGTGTAAAAAAAAATATTATACTTATTATGTATATAAACAATAGATTTGGTAAGTGTATCACAGTTTTTTTGTGGACTTTGATAGTTTACCATTTATTTTATATGACGTTTCAAATTAATCCACTTCTTTGGTATTTTATCAGTTTAAATTGTAGCATATCATATAGTATTTTGTTTTTGTTTTGCTGAGTTTAGGGCCAATTTAACTAGTAGATTGCCCCATTCGCTTAGCAGCTTTGTTATTTTTGTAATGCTTCTATAGATTTGAATAGTGTAGGTTGGGTTCTTCCTGGTGTGGATAGGAAGGCATTGTGCCATCCTTACACTGCATTGCTTGTTTTGGCTTCCTGTGCCAAGGTGCTGTCAAAGACATTCCACCGTGTTATTTGGCTTGGTGTCTGTGTCTTGAGCGATGCAGTCTGCAAACCCAAGTGTCTGTGAAATAGCCTATTAGGGGACGAAGGGGCTTATTATGACTTTGGCAGATGAAAAAGCCTGTCCGCCGTAGTCCTGACGGGTAGGTTGTCGCCAGTGTGGCAGCCTCCACATCGGGCACATTACCAGTTTCCCACTGGGTATGTGGGCAAAAATACAGTTTCCGCCTCTGGCCCAGCAAGAAATGGCCTACAACAATGTCTCTAGCTCATTATAGAGCCAGCGGCAATGCTGTAGTGCATAGGGTGCACCATCACCTGTTGCAATGCTCACTGTCTGCAAAGCAGACAGTGAACATTGTGACGGGGCTGGCAAGGGGAGACCATGCGCTGCCCATGTCAAGTGCATGGGTTGTGCGGGCCCCCCCGGTCAACCAGCACCTCATCTCCGCCAGCCTTTTAATGGCGGGCTTACCGTCATGAAACCACGGGCAGTGAATTGGGTCATAATCCCCAGGGCAGCGCTGCTTTATTAGGACCTGCAGCACCGCCAGACTGTTGTGTAGTCAAAATCTTGTGGTGCAGGGGTCTGACCATGGCGCTACTGCAGCAGTCGTAAAATGGTGCTTAGACCACTGCATTGGTGGCGGTCTGACCACCACCGCGGCCCTCACAGTCGTTAGACCGCCGGGGTTGTAATGAGCCCCTAAGTTTGTTTTCATTTTGTTTACATCAAGAGCTTTCTATTGGTAATTTGTAGTGGTTGGCGACTTCTGTAACAGGGACATAGGCTAGTGCTATCATTTTATTTAACTACCAAATTGGCTGTTTGTGGGGTATCATACACTCAGGCTCTCATTACGAGTGTGGCAGTCTTAACTCGCGGTGGTGGTCGGACCACCACCATAGTGGTGGTCCAACTGCCACGTTAAGACTGTGGCTGAGCTGCCACAGTCCGATGCCAGCACTGCCAGGTTGCCACCAGTCAATAGCCTGGCTGGCTCGTCGGTCATAATCAATGCTGCAGGTCCGACCACCATGCAAAGGCTGGCAGAAAAGGGGCATTGAGGCCTCTGCACTGCCCGTGCACTTGACATGGGCAGTGCAGGACCCCCATGGACAGCCCTGCTGTGCTTTTCACTGCCCAAATTACGGGCATTAAAAACCATGACGGATGCTGTTGCACTGGATGCACTGTAAAATTGCCACCGGCTCGTCAATGATGTGGTGAGTTTCTTGCTGGGCAGGTGCTAAACCTATAATAGGGCCCACAGAGAAGCGGCTGCATAGGCAGTCATCCCGATGCAGGACTTTTGGCGAGTGGCGTCCTCCACCTGCCAACGTCGTAATGAGTCTCTCAGATTTGTGGAGGTGTCCTTGATTGAAATGATAGTAACAACCTTCTATTTCTGTGTGGGTGTATGTTTTTAGAATGGTTTGAATCAAGGTTTGCTCAAAGTATTTTTGGGGGGTAGTAGTTTGTTTTTCGTTTTATATTGTTCAAGAGCGTATAGTAAGTGCTACTTCATTTGCTGGTATGAAATGGATATTTGTGCTATGATATTTACCATGAGGGAATGGTTTGAGACACATTGTTTTGAAGGTCCTGTCCATCATCAAGGTTTGACATTGGCTAAGTTTAATTAAGATGTTTGCTGTAGAGAATATAAAGATTTGTTTTTCATTATTAAGATCACCATCTAAACGGAAAGTTTCCTCATTATGTGTAATTGTTATATGTTCAGTCATATTTATCTTGGTATGTTCTAGGGGTAAGTGGAGTATCACTGGTGGCTTTTTTAGTTTGTGAAATTACATTTTTTAAAGTGGGGGTAGGTGGTAATTGCCCCGAAAGTGTTCAGGCACTCTAGGTAGTAAATCTTTAAGGACTTTGCTTGTGATTTACTGGGAACTAGTGCTTGCCTCTCCTACATCCTGCAATATTTCTCTAACTTCTACTTCTGTTACATTTGATGGGTGGTTGTGCTGTCTTACATGAATTGCTACATCATCTTTTGTAGGTGCCCTCCACAGCATGCATTAGAACAATATGAGTTACATTTCCAATTTACATTCTCTGTTGATGTTCTTTGATGGCCTTAAGTATTTGTGCACTTTACAACTGCTGAGCAGTGCTAATTTGCTTGTGCTTTCTTCCCAAACAGGGTTAGGTGTATACTCAATTGGCATATTTAATTTACGTGTAAGTTGCTTGAAGAGTTGTATACCATATACCCAAGGCCAGTAAACTAATTGGTACTAATGGGTCTGCAGCACTTATTGTGCCACCCACTTAAGTAGCAGTTTAAAACATGTTCCAGGCCTGCCACTGCAGCCTGAGTGGAGTTTTAAATTGCCATGTTGAGTTGGCATTAAATCTCCCTCCCATTTTGGTATACATAGGTCACCCCATGATAGGCCCTAGATAACCCCTAGGGCAGAGTGCTTTGTAAATCATAGGTTGGACATGTACTTGTTATGTCATGGTAGTGAAAATCTCTTACATTTGTTTTTCACTAGTGTGAGGCCTACCACTCCCATAGGATAACATCGGGGATTCCTTATTACATTTAATACACTGTAATTTCCAATATGACGCTGGTATCAATGTCATGTTCTGTGTTTTTTTGGAATTGTGGTAAATAGCCCTATTTAATGGTAAAGTCTGTTTTTTTATTACAAAGGCAGACAAATGTCAACTTTCTAAAAATGTTAATTACAAATCTGACTTTACCCTTAAAGAGGATTTTAACTACAAGTGAATAGCTACCAAACACAAAATGCTTATCTATCCTACCAGGACATGTACATTTAAAAGTTCATGACCAAACTTGTAATTACAATGCACACTTCTCTATGAGAGACATAGAGATGACCTATATACAAGAATATTGAAGTTTACTACTTGGCAAGAGGGAAATATTGCAAAGTCAAATTGGCAGTTTAAAACTCCATTTAGTCTTACATGGCAGACCTGGGACACATTTTAAAGAACTATGGGCCTGATTCTAACTTTGGAGGACGGTGTTAAACCGTCCCAAAAGTGGCGGATATACCACCTACCGTATTACGAGTTCCATAGGATATAATGGACTCGTAATACGGTAGGTGGTATATCCGCCACTTTTGGGACGGTTTAACACCGTCCTCCAAAGTTAGAATCAGGCCCTATGTCATTGGGTGGTACCGTATGTGCTGATGATGGCCCACAAATAGCATTTAATTTTAATGCCCTGGATTACATGCCCTGAGTATATAGTATACCACTCTACAAGGGACTTATAAGTGAAGTAAATATGCCAATCAGGTGTGCACCAATGTAGGCATTTTTAGAGATGTGAGCACATCAGCACTGCTTAGCAATGGTAGAGTGCACAGAGTCCAAAGGTAAAAAAAAAAAAAAAATCAGGAAAGATGTAGGAAAACAGTTGAGGAGTTTGGGTGAAGACCACCCTAAGGTTGACAGGGCTAACTGCTTCCTTCACCTCGCAGCTATGTAATGTTACCCAGACATGTCTAGGCATTTCCCTCTCTTTGTTTCAGACCTACTCTATGAAATCTCTCAATCGAGACTTCAGGGTGGTCTATGCCCAGGATCATCGAAAAGACAGCAATCTCGATGGCATCAAAGTACGTTACCTTCACTCCTTCCTCCAGACCACAAAAATGTATATTATCCTATCTCTTTTCAAGATCCTCAAAATTGAAGATTATGTTTTGGCGGAGAGCTTCCCAATGGCATTCCATGTATCCCTATAAATATTACAATTTGTCCTCTAAAGCTGACTGAACCAGTATTTTGTCTCAGAGAGTTTATCTGAGTTCCTAATTCTGCCTTCAAGACATTGATGTGTTGCAGCGGTCCATTTTGTCTTTTCTTGATGGCCCCTTTCACATTTCTGGAGGATAGATGAAAGGTCCTCCCATGTGATGGCATTGGCCCCGGAAGAAACCTGTGTGTTGGAGGTTGTTGGTTTGGTACTCGAAGGATGTGTGAGGGCAGATGAGAAATAACTGGAGATATAACATGGTTGATATTTTTTAAGTAGCATATAAAGTTCAAGTTGTCATTCAAAACCTACCAAAGATATTCATTCAAACAGATCACTGGCCATAAGTGATACATCTACTTGAGAGTAATAGCCATCTTCAGACTTTAATCTCTAATTTCACCAACATTCTCCCCTTCTTCAACTCCTTGGATATAGAGGGCATTGTTACATCATACTAAGACTTCACCCAGATGTACATTTAATGTTGCATCAATGTATTCTTCTGTGTTTGCAAACTACATGTTCATATACTCATGGACAGATACTAGATGACATTTCCCATTTCAGTTTGACAATTACTGACTTGCCATGCAGTCAGTTGAGATAAAGATTAGGGTTCAGGGTAAACTCATACTGGGTTTAGTTTCCCTGAAGTTTGTCAATCTACAATTGTATGCACAAAGCTGGGAACTTGTTAAATGTGAGAATGTCACAGACTGTCCATAGTTTGAATGCCACTAACATTGCACTAGTCCGATCATACCTTAAGAGAGCTGCAGGTGGAAGGCTCAGTTGAATAGAACAACGTGTATTCTCAATTGAAGAGCAGTAAGCAGACCCCAGGGAGATATATGGAGCAATGGTTGTCTCTATACTCCACCCGAACACAGGCCTACTCTTTAGGCACTCATGCCCTCTGCTTTCAGTGCTTCTGTTAAGTAAAACTGATGAAGGTCTAATGTGCTTTAAAATGGAGTGTAAGACTCAGCGGTTTTTGGGATAAAGCCCCTGCCCCAGTGAGTAGAACTGTTGAGTAGTAGTGGGAGCAACTCGCAGAGTTGTACTCCATGAATTTGCGTGGAGTCACATGAATACTCTGCAAGATTCTGCAGAGTTCCCCAAACAGGCCAGAATTGGTAGGGCATGCCGCTTGTACTGAATTTTAGCAACTTCTTCCATGCCGAAGAACCAGTGCAAACTGTGTCACATGGCATGCCAGAGGGTGCTGCTGCTGGAGTTCCTTTTGCTAAAGCTCAAGTAGATTTTCTACTCCAGGTGCAGTTTTCTCACTGCAAACAGTTGCGAGGGTTCGTGGTGATTAAATCCTGCCAGTTGCAAGGTAATGACCAAAATCATGCTATGGGACTCCAATTCACATTCGCCAACTTACCGTTGGCTAGCTGTGCACAGGAAAAAACTCTGCCATGCAATGGTTGGCGGAATTTGGCCGGACCTCCGCTTTACAAGCGAAACGCAGAGGGGCCAGAATTCCTCCAACTCCCAAGGCAGAGCAAAATTTATTGCCCACTCAAATGGTGAGAAGTCTAAAGCCCATATTTATACTTTTTTAGCGCCGCATTTGCCTCGTTTTCTGACACAAAAAAGGTGCAAACTTACAAAAAACAATTGTATTTTCTAAGTTTGCGATGCTTTTGTGTCAAAAGATTATGCAAAAAATGCAGCACTAAAATAGTATAAATATGGGCCTAAATCTGTTACAGGCAGGCACCTACACTCACTTGCTAGCATGATGCAGTGGGTCTCTTGTGCACATCACAGTCAGATTTTCAAAGCTTTGGTTGCTGCGTGTGTCTGAGCCTCTTCAGCATTGGATGCTGCCATCCCATATCACATGGGCTACTCTCTTTGTGGACCAGGATCAACGGCTCTTCATGTAGAAGGTTAGCCACAAAACAGGTGGTGCATTGACTCTTCTCGCACTTCAGTAGCTCCTTCTAATTGAGTTTGAGCTCCTCTGGCACATCGTGTTGTCACAAGCTATGGATGCTCAGCAACCTCTCAAGTAATGGGCATTTTTATTTTGGCTGCTCTGTGTGTCATGATCTCTCTAGCAGTCTAACGTCTAAGGCACCTCAAGGCTCGATGAGGGTGATCATCAGGCTCTCCCTATTTTCCGTTGCTCCCTCCTGACTTTCGGTAGAGAGGATCCCTGCTATATAGTTTAGGCCTATGTGGAGCCACAACGGCTCATGTCCTTGCAACCATTTGGAGACCCCCCTCCTCAACTACCATTATTATTAGTTATTTGAAACACAATGTCTATCTCTTAAAATATTGGAAAAATACATCTACATACCATATCTGAAAGCGTTCATAAAATATAGAAAGTCTGCATTTCACCATATCAACGATATTGACAAACGTGAAAATGAGAAGTCTGAAATGCATGAATTCGACAGGTTACTTGTTGAAAAAGTACAGCTACAGACAAGACAAAAACACGAATTAATATAATCGTAAATAGCGCCAAAAAAATGTAAATTGGATTTACGACTCAGTCTGTATGAAGGGTGGGGCCACTCCATTTTCAAAATCAAAGTATCGTTTTTGTTTTTTGATTACACATCGATAAACTGCCATATACCACATCTGCACAAAGTCAATACTAAGTAATTTCCTTTGCAACACAAACGACCACATTTTGCAGTTTGATTTGCTAGAAAAATCTTCAGTCACCGACTGATATCCCATATGTTCCAGGAGCCATACTGTTTATCAAAATTGCATTTTGAGTGTTAGTAATAAAATGTGTTTTCTGTAGTCTTGTTTTTTTCTGATCTTTTAAATTTTGCATTTTACGTGTAAAATGTCAAATTCAATCTTACCGGCACAATATTGCACTGAAAACGCAATCTAATGTTTTCTTTAAACATATAATTATGAAAAATTCAGTGTTGCCTATTGTCGCTGCATTTTGTTACCATTGAATGAATTTATGCCTCACAGGATCGGTTGGTATTATTAACGAAAAATGACACCTCTGCTCAAATGTTCTATACTCCCAAGCAAGTCAAGTGAAAGTAATTATCCCTATTTTTGAAATCTATATTAGGTTCCCTTCCCTCTTTGTATGTTTCATTAACCACCATTTTTTCATGAGAAAGAAGCCTAGAGATATAAATGCCTGCTATATATTTGAAACATGCTACTTCCAAAGTTAATAAAGGCTGCTAGAAAATAATTCATTGCAGGCTAGAAATACTTTTTTCTGGACTGTGACAAGACAGACCGTGTGAGAGTGTTAACATGCTGACAAGGAAGAGAAAGATTAAACAGCACTTGGCTGCATTCCAGCAGAAACATTTATCCAAATGCCATATCACAAGTCAGTTTTTTTTAAAAATCTTGTTCAGCAAGTTTACAGCAGCAGCACATACACACACGTGCCTATGTACGTGAGTGCACATGCATGTGTATGCACAAACACACATGCACACGAACACGTGTATTTAAAAAAAATAAAACTAAATAAAACAGCTTTATTAATCAAGGGCTAAGCGTGATATCATTTAACAATTATTTAAATAGCAGTGAAATCTCGTTCAGTGCAACCCATAATAGAAGCATTTTCCCTGTAGAACAATATGGAACTGGTTGAGACAATTCTTTTTCACATTAGCCATTTCTTTTGCAAACATCTACGTCAACGTACAACTACTTCTGCGTTGTGACAGACAGTATGAGGTTTAATGGAACACGGTTAAAATTGTTGTTACCTTTTGCAACCCCATTCCACCCTTTCTGCAGTCTGATTCGTCACCCCTAATGGATTCTGCAGCACGTCCCGTTCATCAAAGTTTTTTTTTTACCAATCTATGTTCAAATATTCCATTCTTTAACAATTCTCTTCGACCTGGGTGCATGTCACTGACTTTCCACTACAGGGTCTATTGATGTAAGTTTCTGAAGGATCTCTATGAATGGATAAACGAAAATAGAGTGATTACTGGCTGGAGTCTGCAAGTGACTAACGTATTACTCCTTTAGGCAATTCTGGTGCTTTTGACCCACGAGTGGTCCCCGGAGGAACTTTCTGGCTTAGCAAGGTGTTTCATCCTGGAGTTGCTTGGCAAGGAGAACATAGTTTTCGTTTCCCTTGTTGTGTGCCTTAAATAAGCAGGGCCCTATCACGTGGAACGTGTGTGTCAACAAAAGGCTCCCTACCCTAGCTAGACCCTGGTTTCTACTGCAGTCATGGTCCTGCTCACTTCACACAGGGATACCTTCAAACTGAATCCCTCGTATTCCTGCCACCTGCTATGTTTGGGAGCCGGGAGAGAAATACTTGCTCCCGTTCTTAGCAGAATCTATAGTGGAAGAAAGGGAAGTAGTAGAGGAAAGTGGAATGCAGTAGATGGCAAGGGCGGTGAGCAACAGCAGTGAGGCAGAACTCTGTGCTTGGTCTACAGTTTGTGTGGGGCTTGTATGTCTGTTCTGTAGCCGTTCCCTGAGGAATCATTGCACTGATGACTCCTGTAATGTACCTGTTCTCAGCAATAAGCAACCTGTTGATGGCAGTTTTATAACTGATGTATGAGAGGTGATTTCAGTGCAGCCACAGGGACACCTTCCTGCACATAAACTACCATGTCTGGCATTCTGTTCCTTCTATGCATGCAGCAGTATGGACCACACATCACAATCACAAAAACATGAGGAGGAATAACAATATTCCTTCTCATTGCACCTTGCTAATGCCACCCCTAGGGTGGGGTTAGGTATGGGTGCTACCTCAGATTTATAAAAAATTGTAAATCTGAGGCAGCAAGAAAATGCTATAGATGTTACTGTGTCACACCCACAGCAACAACAATTGCACACCCCTTCCACCAAATGGCTGTGTGTGAAGGGGCCGTAGTCACAAGGTGGCATTAAGCTACAAAAATTGGAATAATGCCACCTTCAAACATGGGGCAGATCATAGCACAACTAGAGCATCTACAAAAGTGAAACTCTGGTGGTGCTAGGGGCTCAAAAGTATGCCCATAAGTGTCACACTGCATGCATTGTGCAACATGTTAAAAAAGACGGCACAATCTTGCTTTGCAGGGCAATATTGCTATATCAACATCTGACACCATTGTGCTGCTAGGAAGTGGTATGTGCCATGTAAGGATGGTAAACTGCTCCAATCATGGACTACACAACACATGGGCCCAAATCATAACCATCACTTCTGGGAACAACATAAAAACTTCCCAGGCCTTTGAGTCACTACCCAAGTTAGTCATGTCCATCAACACGGTCCAAATAAACCATTTCACAAGAACAGGAACATGCAGCACACCACAAGCAAGTTTGTGTTACAACTCCAACTAAAAAGTGCAACTGCCATGGGTCTTTCCAAAACCCTAACAACACTTACCAACACATCTCCTCTCTATCCTTTGCAGCTGACCAAGGGTATGGCATCCAGCTGAGGGTGATGACCCTTTTTGCCAATCCCACTATAGTGGAACAGCGGGCCTATAATGAGGGACACAGGAAAACCCGAAATGTGGTGGAGAGGACATTTGGCCTCCTGAAATTCAGGTTCACTTGTCTGCCTCTGACAGGAGGAAGACTCTTGCTCCACCACTTGTTTGCAAGATCATCTTGGCATGTGCATCCTGCACAACATTCGTGGCTGGACAAATATCCCCTGGGATGAACAGGATGATGTTCCCAGCGAGGACCAGGATGACGATGGAGCAGATCATGTGGAAGGAGAACAAATTAACACTGCAGCCGGAGTTCGTAGGAGACTCCACATTGTGGAGAACTTCTACACATAACCACAATACTTTCAACATAACTTTGTAATTAGCACTAATATATCACTTTGCACCTGAATCTCCTTGGTCTACTCATTCTTGACTACATACTCCATTGGAATGTGACTCCAACTACAGTGAGCAGGTAGGTAACACAAAGGTGACCAATGTGGTAGCAACAATGTTTGTGACAAAAGTGGGTCTACTGCCACCATTTCAAATATCAGTGACAGGCAATTTGCAGGAAGTGAAAGCCTAAAGGTCTATCTCCATGCCCACCACATATATTGTCCTGTCAAGTGGGGAAAGGTGATAATACATAGCCCATCCACCACAACAACACCATGCATAACAGGATGTATGTAAGGGAGGCACACATGAGGTAGGGGCCGTTAACAAATGGATAGCAAGTTATGTAGGAACAGTAAACTGTCAGAACTCATGGTGACAGTAGCATTGTCTGCATGGTACGTGTGTGACAAGTGTGGTACATCATTGTGAAGTGTGGTCCCTCAGTTTAAGCCCAGGGATTGTAACCAATGTCCCATGATGAGGCTGCACAGTGTATCCATGGGAATGTGTCCCAGCACTGCAAATGTGCACAGTGCGGGCACATGGTCGGCTGTACCTCACATATGGGGCACACACGTTGACTGTGGAGCATGCAATGGGTTGCTTTGACTACATAAGCAGCTATGGGTGCAGAACCACTATCCAAACACATGACCAATTTGTCACCATCCATGGATATTTTTGGGACAATGCACCACCATATATTCAACTTGGTTGAATGTAGGCAAAGTAGCTAATAATCACGATGTACATAAGGTGCACACTTGTCACACAAATCTACTGTCCTGACACATAGCTAGCCCAAATCTAGGTAAATATATGCAGACTGATGTATGGGTGTATGTTCTAGGTAGCAACGGTTTTGCCAGGATCAACAGTGTGTGATGTGTCAGCATGTATATCCAGTATGCTGTGTACAACTACATCACACAGCACAAAGCAATACACACTACCCATTGTCGCCCACTTGACAGGACAAGTGCATGATGGCAATATTGACAATTAGTCCCATACATGTCATGGCTTCCAACATCGCAATCAGGTGTGGGATGTACTACTCTGTCTGGCATTATTGAAATATGTGAGACACAATGTCAAACAGAGTGGGAGTAGACATACCAATATATGTTTAAATTCGCTAATTGACTCTCCAGCACTGAGATGATGTGACACCTCAATATCAGTCAGTCATGGTTACCTAGTCTGTGCCATGCTGGAATGAAATGCAAACACATGTACAATGGACATACTGGTTGGACTGCTTCCAGAAACCCACACATACTTGAAAATACAACATCAGATGTCAAATGGAGACAACAGACGTTGGGTGGCAGGAGTGATGTCATGTGTGTGTGGAACACATGACCACACACAAATACAGATGATGGAACTGTACATTACAATTTGGCAGGCGAAGGAGACGTAAACATCTTCCATGAAGATAAGTCACATGTTGCATCATGTCCATGTATGTTTAGACAATGTTGCAGTATGAAATGTGCACAAAGTGCAAACAGACTAAAGAATGGGAGCAATGTGGGTGACAATACATGTCTCACCAGTAGTGCAGGAATACATGGAGAAGGGACACATATAGACCAACACTGACTGTACAACATACAAATGTCTACATGTAAACATTTCACATATGTCCAGAGAGGATGGCCAGGTCACTGCATCACCCACACATGTTGCCCTCTTACATCCTGTGGTATTTGCCAATCACAAGCCACCATGACACGAGGTTGCAACAGATAACACCATCTGTACCATGGCACGTTTCGAATGTTGAAGTCAGAACAGAGATACAAGGCCTATAAGATGTCCAAGGGAAATGCTAAGGACATCAAAACATGTCACATGCACGAATGTCCAAGACTAGAGTGATGTACCTGAGAGGGGGAAGATGACATCAAGTACGGCAGTGGTAAATGTGAGATCCAGGACTGTATAACCACAATTGTGCAAGTGTCTGTCTGCTGGGGAGTGTGCAAAGTACTTCTGAGTGGCACACATGAAGAGGTCAGGTCCCAACGCAATAAACCAACACAGCACTGCTCTAGTTACATGAACATATCACATTGTCAGGGGGCAGATGCATGTGCACAAGGGTGTGATTAAACTGGGGCTCGATTGACTTACCTCTTCACGTGCAATCATGGTTTTGTGTAGCTATAGGAACTCACACTGTTCTGATGATGAGTAGGCTTGCAGCTAAGCCAGACTGCAACACTATCACACAGTGGTATGCCATTGTTTGTGACAGTCAATACTGACCTGATGTGAACAATAGAGGTGCCTAGTTGATGGCATGCACACATATGCCACATATGTCAGCACACATGGACCACTGTATTGGCTCTGCCATAGAAATGTGTATGGATTGAGAAGCAAAGGAAAACTAGCACAATAGAAGGGCATAGGTGTCACTAGTTCAGTGATTGAGAGAAATGAGCTACACATGTGTTTCAACATATGGAAACATGGGTGGCACTGATGTGACAACACATGTATTTGTCAAATGGTAACTTGTGTCCATGCATGAAGTTGGTAATGGGAGGTTTCAAATCCCATGAACACATTACTGTTGTCCTTTGTGATAGAAAGCACAAAACATATGTCCATATACACACACACCAGATACAAATCGTGCACATCACATGTGTACATGAAATCTCCTGCAATTACGGTGCATGGGGTACAAATGCCACACACGTAGCAGATCAACAGAAAGAGAAATCCAACAACACAGCACAGAGTGAACACACATACACAAGCAAATTGGCTGGGTTGATGTGATATTAATGCAGTGCAAGTCCACCGAGTACTGTGTGTAGGAATATGCATGGTTGTCACATGCAGTACCATGTGCTGGACGTGGGTCACCAAACATGTTTGGTGTTGTAGGTCTGTGTGCATCTATATCTCGGACATAACAATGTATTCCACACCAAAATAACTTTACGTACGCATGTATACACACATGTGTCAACGTGTCTGTGGACACAGTGTAAATACACTTGCACATGTGCATGAGGTATTGAGCAATCGCATGCAGCAGACTCGTAAATAAACCCATAGGTCCAACACACTATTGTCACCGTAATGACAGTACTGGACATACACCCTGTTAGAAATGGGGTTTCTGGTTGGCTAGGGTATGCACCTAAGCCAGGCAGAACCCATGCACTCTAGTCAAGGCAAGGGAGTTACACGTCCAAGATAACCCCTGCTCACCCCTTTGGTAGCTTGGCACGAGCAGTCAAGCCAATCCCAGAGGCAATGTGTAAAGCGTTTGCACAACACACACAACACACGTGATGCACCATCCCCACCACAACAGAAACACAACACCAAGTTATATGAAAATATACTGTATTGTACACAACACAATTCTTAGACCAAACACAACATATCAGTAATATTCTGCTACCTTAGCAGTTGACAGAACGTTACACATTAGTTATTCTGCAGAACCAGCAGTAGTCACATACTTTCTTTTTTTCATGTTTGTTTAATGGTTTTCAAAATTTATGGAATAGAGTACAACATAATATTTTGTTGTTCAAATTAACATTAATGCAGAGAGAATGACAATATACATATGTTAGGAGATTGTTTTGATGGAGTTCTTTTTTTTCCAGAAAGCATCTCTACATGGTAGTGTACAAATAATTGTTTTATGTAGAAACAAAACTTTCAACTGGAAAAGAAAAACATAACCATGCTTGCATGTGCTTGTGTGTAATATAATGGGATGGAGTGGATGCAGTGTATTGTATTCCATTGAGTATCAGAAAAGAGAGGGGGTTTGTAGTGTGAGCATTCACCTTTGGCATCTGGATGGGTGTGCATATGTGGTGTAGTAACACGTTTATCAGTGAGGATCTCGTATCTCAGGGCAGATTTAAATCATATTTGGCCTCCACATTCAGAACCAGGGGGTCCAAGCATTCCACTCCCGTATGAGTGATACCACATGCTCGAAGCCAGCAGAGATGGTGAGATTTTGCTTTAGACCAGATTAGCAGATATTTTAGCCATTGTGTTATGGTCTGGGAGTCAGAGATTTCCATGACATAGCAATTCTATGTTTAAATAACACAAATGCTAAATCAATGAACCTGTGCAGGTATTTATCTCCTTTTTTGTGTGCAAATGCTGAGCAGGCAAGAGGTCGGTGTTGCGGTTAAGGGATGATTAGTCATTTCCGACATCATCTCGTTAATCTTGTGCAAAGTGGTATGTAACACCAGACAGTCCCACACCATATGGTTAAAACCTGCTAAGTTCATGTGTAGGCTACATGCGGTGGATGCGTTGAGGATCAAGATATGTGTGATGCATCTAATTAAATTGGGTGAATCTGAACCTGGCGTTTCAGGATATTTCCTTTACTGACTGCACCGCCCTGTCCCAATCCACTTCAGTCAGTGGTTGTGGTAGCACTGTGTTCCACTTTTCGTGTGCGGTTTGTAAAAGGTTACTTGCAGGCCCATGCAGTGTTGTATACAGGGTGGTGATAGCGTGTTTAGTGGTCCTGGCTGATAAGATGGAGTGTAATGCGTGAGATATGGGTGGTTCAGTAGACATTGCACCTCAAAGGCTACGCATGATCTGCTATATAGTATAGTAAGTGATAAATTATCCAGGTGCAATGTCATGTTCTGTGACAATTTCTTGAAAGGATCTGAGTGTACTCTCCAAAACCAAATTTCCCAGACGGGTAGCCCCTTTTTCCATCCGATGGGCACAATCATGAGCCTGTATTTTCTGTTTTACCACGGGCTTCTCCCATATCAAGATCTCTGGTGAGTAGGGGCTGTAAGGTCCCCTTAAGTGTATATAAATTTGCCAGCATATGTGTGCCACTTTCATTAGTGGGTTCATAATGGTACAAGATCCATTGATATCAGTTAGCTAAGTGTACACTGCAATGCTCCCCAGATGGACTTGTATAGCACGTGTTTCAGGATGTGGCGGTGAAACTAACCATGAGGTCGGCCATTGCAATTGTGCCACTGCCTAATATATCTCGAAGTTTGGAGCACCCAATCCTCCCACCTTTAGGGGCCTCTGGAGTTTAGAGAGAGCTACTCTACGGCATCTGCCCACCCCCAAATCAAATCTAAGAGCAAGCTGTCCAGTGTTTTAAAGAAGTTACGCAATTTCACCATGGGTAGTAGAGAGAAAAAATACAGTAACCTGGGTAGGATTAACATCTTGGATATTGCCACACGGCCAATCGGCGATAGCAGTAGTGATTGCCAGAAAATAAGGGATGAGTGTATATTCGCAATCGCCTTATGTAAGTTGCCGTCAAGAAGGTCCTTTGTCGTATGATAAATATTAACTCCCAGATACTTGAAAGTATTATATTGCCACTGCAAGTGGTAGTTGGTCATGATAATTCTGTCTGCAGGGGGGCATAGGGCCAGCGGGAACACGCATGACTTAGACCAATTGACCTGGAGACCCAAGATGCTCCCAAAGGTTGTCAGTAATTGTTCGAGCTAATGTAGTATGTACGCCTCTAAGATAGCATTGTCCGCATAGAGGGACACCACGTGGAACTGTTGTGAGTTCCATATCCCCCAAGCTTCAGCCTGGTTCTGCAAATAACATGCCAGGGATTCCATTGCCAAGGCAAAGAGGAGTGGCGATAGTGGGCAACCTTGTTGTGTCCCTTTTTGTATGCTAAAGCAAATTGATATCACCTGGCCCATCTTCACCCTAGCCAATGGTTCCCTATACAATGTTTTAACCCATCTGAGAAGATGAGGTCCGAATCTCATTGTTTCAAGACATGCATCCCAGGGTATCAAAAGCTTTCTCTATGTCTATGGAAACTACCACTTGATGTGTATCCCTGGTTGATGTGTTGTGGATAATATGTAAAAAGGCGCCTGTACGGCCTGGTATAAAGCCTGACTGGTCATGGTGTACTAATGTTTGCATTACAGGGAGTAATCAGTTAGCTAGTACCTTTCCTAGTATCTTACAATCCAAGTTGAGCAAGGACAGAGAGCAATAGGATCATACATCTGTTGCATCACGTCCCGGTTAAGGTAATGCTACTATCAGGGCCTCGCGTAAACAGTGTGGAAGGGAGCCTTGTACAAAAGCCTCATTGTAAACTTCCAATAATTGTGGGGTGATGGCAGTGGAATAAGTAGTATAATATCCAATGGGCAAGTCGTCTGCACCCGTGTTTTGTTGCTGCTTTGATCTCCTCTAATTGTATGGGTTCTTCTAAGATAGTGTGCTGTGTGGTAGTGAGACTATGGAAAGATATTCCTTCCAGAAAATCCTGTATGTAGCTCGTCAGTAGCAGTCACGAGAAGTGTCATTGATAGCTAGTTGTGATGTGGCTACTGTGCCATCCTTTGTCCTAATTGACATGGCTGGTGTGCCACGGTGCACCTCGCAGAGAAGACAAGCAAGCACCATGCCCGAGCAATCTCCTTGGGCATTATGCAGAGCCATTCGTGTACCATAATCATGATGACTCAAGATAGATTCTGCTTTGTGACGACGGATACGGAGCTGACAGAGTTTTAAGGGTGATACAGTTCATCTCACATCGCGTATTTCTGTGTGGCATAAGTCTTGTTCCATCTCAGAGAGGTCAAGTAGTAATTACCGTCCAACCCCCCAGGTAGCGGTCATGCAGTGTCCACAAATCACCACTTTCTGAGTTTCCCATTCTATCGCCCGAGAGGAGGCTGAGCCAGCATTCGCTATGAAGTATTGCTGGTTGGTCTACGACAGTGCCTCATGGAATGGAGGATCTGATAGAGCCTTCATTTGTGGGTGCCAGTTAGGTATGGAGGGTCGCGAGACACCACAAGTCAGTACCGCTGTCAGTGGGTTATGGTCCGAATTTATTTTTGCTAGCTATTCTGAGCGATCTAGGAGGGGCCCTTTGTTAGTAGTGCTAAAAAGGATATCTATCCTAGTGTGTAGGTCATGTACAGGGGAGTAAAACGAGTATTTGCATCCTTGCAGGTGAACCATGCGCCATATGTCGCCAAGCCCCATATATCTGCTCCAACTTCGAAAGTGGTGGTTAATGCGGTTGCTGGTTGCCTTACATAGTGGGGGGGGGGAGAGGTCCAATTTGGGGTCCAGAATGCAGTTAAAGTCTCCACCCCACACTGGCGAAGTTAGTGGGTCTTAAAAATGCGCCGGAATCAGACAATCTAAGAATTGTATTTGCTTCACATTAGGGGCCTATACGGCTACCAAATTAATGGGGGTGAAAGCCTACTTTCTAAAATGACATACAGACCTTCTGGGTCTATAGTTTGTGTCGTAAGGGCAAAGGGGATCCCAGGAGCCACCCATATGAGAACTCCCCTGGCATAAGCAGATGTAATAGTACTATATTTTTGTCCCCGCCATCTGGACCTTACTCTACCTAGTTCTGAGGCCGCAATATGTGTCTCCTGTAGCATTGCGATATGTACCTGATAGCATTTGAAACACGGGTGTATTCTATAGCGCTTGATGTAGGATACCATACCCCTTACATTCCAGGTTAAGAATCCATATTGTGGAATGTGGGACAGTGAGGGCGTGTTAGACATCATTCCCAATACATTGTGTGTGAGATAATATCTTCCTATCTACTAGTTGTAACTTACTGCTTGATCCCCCTCTGCACTCACAGCAGTCACCACTCATGTTCATCCACGTTATTATTGTCTCATATACATAACCAATGGCAATGTCGTACATATTGATACAATGTTAAGCATAGTAAAGCAAGCAGGTAAATAAAAAAAACACTCCAACTGCAGTAGCAATCCCCCCCGGGCTGTAGCCATGTAGTCTACCGCCTAATGCGCATAATCATGCACGAAATAACATTTACCATGATACCCTACTGAACAATATGTCCAAAGAAACATCATGTGGGGGCGATGTCAACACGGGAATTGGGTTGCCCATGACCTATTGTGAAAGAGGAGTCCAGAAGAGTCAGTGCTTAGAGAAAGGTCCCTTCAGTTGACAAGGAAGGGGGTGGTATCAATTGGATCACAATGCAAAACCCATTGGCTTGGGTTCAAATAATTTCACCCACTGATCCAGGTATGATGTGAGGATCCTTATTGCTGCCAGTCGGGGAAATCTCGGAGCCGCCAGTGTCGAACCATGAGATATGATCTCAGCGAAGAGCGGTGAAAGAGTTATTTAGATGTTGTGTCGCTGCTGCTACTGCTCAGGCTTGTTCTGCTGCTGCTTAGTTTCAATCTGGGTGGGAGCTGGGTGGCTTCCTATGACGCCATTGTGGTTTAGGGGTCATCCATGTGTCTGTCTCTTTCTCCTCTCCAAGTGTTGCTGCTAGGCCTTTAGACTGCACCCAAGTCCACACATCCTCTGGTAACTGGAAAATGTGCATTTTTCATGGTCATGATTTTAATTTTTGCTGGGAAAAGAAGAGCATATTTGATTTGCAGGTCACAGAGCCATTGTTTATCCTTCATGTAGGACCCCAGTTTACATTGCACCTCCATAGTGTAGTCTGGGTATGCTGAAATCATTGCATTATCAAAGTGCCACGGACCTTTGGAGCGGAATAGTTGGAGGATTAGGTCACAATCACGAAAGTTCAGTAGACGGGCTATAAGAGGATACGGTGGAGCTCCCACTCTGGGGGGAAGTCCTGGTATGCGGCAAGCCCTCTCTATAGAGAACAAAGGGGATATTTGATCTTTTAGCACTGTCGACAGAAGCCACATTTCCAAGAACAGTTTGGCACTGGAAGTTCTGAGCGTTCAACGAAGCAGATAAAAAGGATATTGTTGTGCCGTGAACTACCTTCTGCATCTGCTGCTCTATGGTGTAGTGCAGATAATTCGTCTTGCATGGACTTTATTTGCATTTGCATTGACTGGAGGGTGGGCAATGTAGTTTGTGTAACTGATTTGATTTGGGTAACCCTATCTGCTTGCTTGCGATGATCTGCTCCTAATAAGTTCACTTCCAGAGATACTGAATCAATTTTAGCCTCCAGTGAGGTTTTAGTGTCTAGTATTGCATGTAAAAAGAAATCACATTTCTCAGAGTGACTATTAAGCGTGGATTCAATATGTCGGAACTTGTGATGGGGAGTCTGTTGAATGAGTATCAACCAATTGCATGGTGTATCCTGTTGTCTTGTTAGGTTGTGGTTTCCCCATAACTTTGCGAGGGAAGGATCTATGGTAGCGATCGCGCTCTTGTGTTGTTGGTTCAGCAGTAAAATGACCTTATGGTGCGCTTTAATTGCGCCACACAAACAGTACTGTTGTGAGTAGGCCGTGCAATGCCAGGGATCACAGAACAATGAGTCACTCAAAGAACTGCACTCTATAGCTCGAAGGGCCGTAATGCTATGTGGTCAGCGAATGATTATTAAGGTGTAATCCTATGTTCTGTGTGCGTTATTGCAACATCTCGCGGCTAAATAAGGGAGGGAAGTAAAATAAGCAAGTCCCAATATGCATTCCTGCAGCCAGTGCTAGCGTGAACAGCAGATTTAGCGTGTTCTCACCTGCACTAGTGCTACTTCGAAGGACCGTACAAGAGTTACAAGGTAGAGTTTCAGGACCTCCTGTGGTCATTTAAGCCTTAGTTCTTTTCAGCTTGGCTGGTAGGCCCGGTGCCATCCCACACATGGCAGGGTTATTTCATGGATCAGTTCACTAATGTCCAGTTATGGTCTCAGCTAGTTTCCAGGTCGTGCTCAATCAGAACAACAGTGTCAAACGCTCTATTGCCCCCACAGCATTAGCAGACCTTCTGATTTTCAGGATGGCACTGTTCCCTCATCTTCCACAGCGTTGCCCCCGTTCCTCATGGTCCCATGGTACAGGGTAGCCTGCAGCTAAGCGCAACGCCACTTAGCTTCACGCCGTGCATTGCCACTCGCTGGATGTCTCCGTGTGCTCCTGGCAGGTAAGATGTTTTCCGCGGGGTCGTACGTGGTTCTCCAGCGGTCCCCGCACACAAATTATCCTGTGCCCACCCTCTGGTAGCTTGGCACTGAGCAGTCAGGCTTAACTTAGAAGGCAATGTGTAAAGTATTTGTGCAATAAATCATACAGTAACACCATATAGCATCACAAACATACACCACACAGTGCTCAGAAAAATATATAATATTTATCTGATAAGATGCAGGCCAAAATGATTAAAATGCAATAAGTAGATGATGAGATATCACTGTAAAAGTGACATAAAATGATGTAAGTCTTCGCAAAACAAACAAATGTCTCTGAAAAACAATAAAGGTCTTTTGCAAGCATAACGTACCTGGTTCGCGTTCAAAATCTCTGCAAGGGACCGCAGAGGAGGCGATGTATGGAAAACGGGGAGGTGTGCATCGGTTTCGTCCCTTCGCACACCGACTTGCGGCGTTATTTTCCATGCAGGGGAAGGCTTTGCTTCGTTTTCCGGCATGCAGACTTGGTTCCTCTTCGGGTTGTGGGGTTTTCTGGCACCCTGGGGACTGTGCGTGGAATCCTGGGCTTGCAGAGCGAAGTCAGAAGTGCTGCGTTGATCCAGTGGGCATTGCATGGACATTTCTCCCGCATGGCAGGCGCTGCGTCGATTCCTCTCTGGAAGTCAGGCTTTGTTGTCCCGTTCAGCTGGGCATCGATCCGGTGGGCTGTGCGCTGAAGTTCCGGTCGCAATGCAGGCACTGCATTGATCTCCTCTTTGTGAAGTCGGACCGTGTCATTTCGGTTTGGCTTGCAGTGAATTTCTCACCACGGGGCAGGCTGTGCGTCGTTTTTAGCAGGCTGTGCGTCAAATTTTCAATGCACAAGGAGTCCAGTTGCAGAACTGAAGTCTTTTTGGTCCTTAGATTTCAGGGAACAGGCAGAAAGCTCTATCCAAGCCCTTGGAGAGCACTTCTCAGCACAGCCAGGGAGCAGCAAGGCAGCAGGGCAACAGCAAGGCAGCAGTCCTTGTCAGAAAAACAGTCCCAGTGAGTCCTTTGGGCAGCCATGCAGTTCTTCTTGGCAGGTCTGGTTCAGGGATTTTTCACCAGCAGGTTTCTTGTCCACAAGTGTCTGTGAGGTAGAGTGTCTACCCCAAGAAGTGTCTGAAGTCTGTGGGTTTGGGTGCTCTTCTTATACCCATTTTGGCCTTTGAAGTAGGCTTACTTCAAAATAAAAGTCTCACTTGTTTGTGAAATTCTGCCTTGCCCAGGCAAGACCTCAGACACATAACAGTCTGCATTGTGTGAGGGAAGGCACAGCCATTACAGGTGCGAGTGATTACTCCTCCCCTCTCTCCTAGCACAGATGGCTCATCAGAATGTATAGGCTACACCCCAGCTCCCTTTGTGTCACTGTCTGGGGAGAGGTGCAAACAGACCAATTGTCAAACTAACCCAGACAAGGAATCCACAAACAGGCAGAGTCACAAAAAGGGTTAAGCAAGCAAATGCCCACTTTCTAAAAGTGTCATTTTCAAACCCACAATCTTAAAACCAACTTTACTAAAATATGAATTTCTAAATTGTGAGTTCAGAGGTCCCAAACTCCACATGTCCATCTGCTCCCAAAGGGAATCTACACTTAAATCATGTTTAAAGGCAGACCCCAGGTTAATCTATGAGAGAGATAGGCCTTGCAACAGTAAAACTGAATTTGGTAGTATTTCACTGTCAGGACATATGAAACACATTAGTATATGTCCTACCATGTACTGCACACTGCCCATGGGGCTACCTAGGGCCTTCCTTAGGGGTGTCTTGTATGTAGGAAAAGGGAAGAGTTAGGCCTGGCAAGTGGGGACACTTGCCAAGTTGAATTTACAGTTTAAATCTGCACACACAGACAATGCAGTGGTAGGTCTGAGACATGATTACAGTGCTACTCATGTGGGTGGCACAACCAGTGCTGCAGGCTCACTAGTAGCATTTGATATACAGGCCCTGGGCACCTCTCATGGCCTTTACTAGGGACTTACTAGTACATCAAATATACCAATTATGGATAAACCAATTAACAGTACAATTTACACAGAGAGCATATGCACTTTAGCAGGGCGGGGGAGCCTCCCATGAGGCTTCCTTCCACCAGCCCCGCTTCTTTTGCACTCTGTGGCCAGCCTGGCCATAACAGTGAGCAGGCAACAAAGTAGGTGCCTGCTTGTGCCCCAGGGGCGCTCCTCAGAGAGTGCTTCGGCCCCCGGCCACTGTAGGAGTGCGCTTGCTCCTGTTTCTCAATTGATGGTGTCCCGGGGGTCCCGGAGCCAGCGCGTCACTCGCGCTTAGCTGAAACAGCCTGGGTTGCGGTGGTGAAGATTTTTAGGGACATCAAAAGCACCAGCTAGGCCAAACACAATGTCCAGGTCGCGTCAGTGATGTCGGTCTTCAGGAAGGAGCTTCCCCAAGCACCTGGGCACCACCAAGGACACAATTTCAAGGCGCAAAAATGTACCAGAAAGGAAGCTCTTTCCCAGGGCTTCAGGGAAAGTTGACAAACACTCTCCAGGCACTATAGCCTTGATGCAGGGGTCCAGGGCCACAGCACCCAGCCCCTGGGAGACAACAATAATAGAAGAAGAGCACAGGTGGCATGGCCCAGCAGCAGGCCAGCACAAGGTAAATGCAAGCAAGTGGCAGTTCCTTACAGTGACCAAGTAAGTCACAGGTTATCACATCAGCAGCAGCCCATGGTGATACCTGAGGAGTCCCTTAAGCAGCACTGTGTCAAAGTTCTAGGTAAGTTCCAAAGTGTCTCCAAATTGTGGGCAACATTTCCCTGTACTTATACTCAGTTTTACAGTGTGTCCACAATGGAGGGGAGAGGAGGATCCAACCAGTTACAACTGGCTCTGGGAGGGGCCCCTCTATCCTCCAGAACAGGCTCCAAACATCAGTTGGGGGTAAACAACCCTATTGTGTGAGGCCAGGGCACAGCCTTTCCTTCAGCCCAGGAATACTATTCAGTATGCAGATGCACCTCTGTGGAACCTCCACCCTCCCTGTGTGCATGCTTTCTGAAAAGTATGCACAAAGCCCAAGTGTCACTTTGCCCAGATGTGGAGTGGAGTCAAGCTGCAAAGCACCAGAGTCATAAGCACAGAGAAATGCTCACTTTCTAGAAGTGGCATTTCTGTAATAGTAATAAAAAATACACCCACACCAGTAAGCAGCATTTCTTACCACCATTATGACCATACCAAACATGCCTACACTACCCCTCATAAATCAGACAATACCCCCTACATATAAAGCAGGGCATTTCTAATACAATCCTATGAGAAGGCAGCACCCACAGCAGTGAGACACCAAGTTAGGCTGTTTGTCACAACCAGGGCAGGCCACGCAACCTGGTACATGTCCTGCCTTCTACATACATAGCACCCTGCCCATTGGGCTAGCAGGGGCATACCTTAGGGGTGACTCACATGTAGTAAAAGGGGGGTTCTGGGCCTGGCAAGTAAATTTAGATGCCAGGTCCCTTTGGGCAGAAAACTGCACACACGGGCCCTGCGCTACCAGGCCTAAGACAGGTTTGAAAGGCTACTTCAGTGGGTGGTGCAAGCTGCGCTGCAAGGGCACTAGTAGTATTTAATTTACAGGCCCTGTGTATAGAGGTACCACTGTACAAGGGACTTACAGGTAAATTAAATATTAAATACGTCAATTAGGTATAAGCCAATCATACCAACTTTAGATGGGAGATCACCTGCACTTTAGCACTGATCAGCAGTGATAAAGTGCTCAGAGTCCTAGAGCCAACAGCGAGAGGTCAGAAAAAATAGGAGGAAGGAGGCAAAAATTCAGGGGATGAACCTGCTGCAAGGGCCAGGTCCAACACACCCAAATGTTGCCATAGCACATATACACCACAGTTGCACACCCCATGTAACATGTGAAGTCTCTCAGGGTACACTCAAGTGACACAATGAAAAAATCCACACAATTCCGCATACGCATTTGCCATACAATACCACTAAGCTAGTAGACCCAAAGCCCCTGTGCATCTATCAGGCCTTTTTCACGCTAATGGTGTGAAAATATTATGCAAAACCTTCATGCGTTAAAAAAAATTACGCATGACTGAAAAACGTGATGCACACGCCCAGGAAGTGATGTACCAGGACATCCTGCCTGCATACATTCTACAGTGAGTTTAGTTTCTCTTTCACTTTACAGTTTGTTTCTCTGTGACTGTGTGAGGTTGTGTGTTTTTGGTGCTGGTGGATTAGTGGAGTGGTTGCTGTGTTTGTTGTGTACATTGTGCTGTGTCCTGTGTTATTTTGTATAATTATTGTCTCAAAACTTGCATTTTGTCTAGTGAGTGTACTGGTATTGTGGAAAAGGGAGGATGAGCTGGATGTCTGCTGATGAGCTGGGGGGTCTATCTGGCTAGTGACACAAAACTTCCCTATGATGCTGCAAATTGGGAGCCTGGGTGATCCAAGGCTCCCTACGGAGGCAAGGCGGTTGAGGTGGGGCAAGGTGCTCCACCGCCTTACCCGGATTTTCAAAACAAGAAGGAACGAACACCAAATCAAGCACCGCTGAGCAGATCTGGTGTTGGGGTCTGCTTGACCATTTGGGAATAGAGGTTGCCGTACAACCTCATTTTGTTAGCATGTGCATGACAGTTGCAGTTAAGTTTGAGTGCTGCATGCAGTAGAGGTGGACATGTAATGTGCGACCTGTATGAAGAGTCTATGCCCCACATTGGGGCTGAATTTCAATTGCACAACAAGGAAGCAAATGCAGTACAGAAGTATAATTTACCATGTACAACCATCTCCAAGTGTTGTGAAGCATGCATAGTGTAGCTAGGTAATGAGCAACTACAAATGAGGCCTGCGCCATGCAACATGCATGAAAGGGAGCCCCAAAACATTGTTGGGATCCCATAGTTTCATCCGCTGAGGATGATTCCCTAGGTATCATTTTCCAGCACTCAGAATGGCTGCTGTGAGAAGCTGTGTAATATGGGCATACAAATGTATGGAAAGGGCCCCCATGTACTCAGCAGTAGTTTTGATGATCTGTTCCGTCTCCTGCTGAGTGCATCATTGACCTTCACATGAATAGATGATGCTAGATGACATGCATAATGCGGTGACATATTTCTGACTACGCACACACATGTTGGTGAGTAAGGGGTACACTGAAGGCCACAAGGACAGTACAGATGCAATTGTTAATGAACCACTGTAGTCCTATCGGCCTTCTGTTTAATTAGCCAAGGCCATGGAAGGGTGCTTGATCATGCAATGGTCTGGACTACTGGCATTTCCACATTCCAGTTCATTGTTTATCACAGACAGCCTATACGATGTCTATAACCAGACATATGTGCTGATTCAGCTCCACAGACCTGCCACTTCTCACTGACAGTATGAGGCTGCCCTGCATCAGCTCCATCACTGGCAAAACACCCACTAACCTGCACCATCAGATGCGTCCTTTGACCACTGTGCAAGTGTGTCCGTGTTGAGCCATATTTTTATGCCCATGTACTAATTCCTCACTAGATTAACAATGGTATACCATGACAACAATAGCAGGCCATACACTATTGGCACTATTTCCATGATTTCATCCAGTCTATGTGCATGCAGGTAAATCAACATCACATGTGAACATTCCCATAGCTAATTTGAAAGTATGTGTGCCTTGAGATGGCACACACAGATTACTTACTTAACTGAAGGACGTATGATGCCATGCCTCAACACCTTGGAATACCCACACAACCACAGGGTAATAGTTTGTCAGTTTGCTGTGACAATGATGTAGATGTTAAAAACATCAGATGCAGGCTGAAATGCCAGGGGTGTTACAATGGGCCAGGCACTGCGACAACCATTGCATGCCCCTCAGATGGAATAGACATTATCAAGCAGTCCCATATGGTAATGGAGGTGTTGTGCTATCAGACAGCTACATGACAATTTAATATATAAATGGTGTAGTGAGAAGCACCGCAGGAGTGTCAGGAGCAGTGTGGGTCTACCTTATCTGAGAGTATGTGTGATAGAATTATAATAGATGTTGGTCAGTAACTATGATCTACCACTAGGATGGCTAACTCATTCAGCCTAACAAGTATACAATGTCCATATACTGAAACTTGGCTTTTACCCTAAGCAATGTTTTCCATGTATGTCTTGCAGGTGGACCATCCCCCTATACCATAGGAGAGGTGGCGCGTATACAAGACACCAAAGCATCCAGTGTCATATTGTGCATCGTGGGAGCCAATCCAAGAAATGCTGTGAGTCAGTCAGAGGTGTGGAATGCAATGACAGAAGTATTTGCTCCTGAACAATGATCTGATATCATGGGAGGCCGGATAGTGACTTCATGTATGTTGGAATGTTATGTAATGAGAATGGCTTGCATGTAGTTCACAGGCCAACGTGTGATGGCATGGAATTGCATGTAATAAGAGTAGTTATGGCTGACCACATATTCATTGCTGTCTATCATAATAGGTCACAGGGCAGCTGTACATATACATAACATGCCTGTTGACAGCCACTTTGTCACAGCACCATTGTCAACACTGTGTGCCACAAATAGCACACTATTATTGACATGATGGTAGAGATGTGGGTTCTATCTGCAGACGTCACAAGGGGGATTATGTAGGAAACACACACACCACAAGTGACTCAGTAACCTTAAGTTCTTATGAGTTTGTAGGATAGCAATGAGGCAGAATGTGCTGTGCAACTGTCAGTAGTGTACACAATTTGTGGACAACTTCCACTCCAGATGGTTGTGAGAAAAGTCTATGATTCTCCCACACCAGAGGCATATTACAGAGCCCCTTGTGCCATTGAAGCTTCACTTAACATGACCCTACAATCGTGCTAACTTCTGCTCCATATTTTCAAGAAGGTTTAACACCAATGTTTTGTGGCAGTATGCCGCCTTGTAAATATGGGCCCCTATGTTGCAGTTTTTGGCATCAGAGGGGGTGCAATGGTTGTTGCTGTGGGCATACCACAGCAACACCTATTGCATTTTGATGCTGCCTCAGATTTACGAGATTCCGTACACCTGAGGCAGCACCAAAATCAAATGCCTCCCCAGGTGTGGTGTTAACAAGACGCTGCTAGGACGAATACTTTAATCCTCCTTGTTTTCTTGCATTCAGCAGCATGCATAGAAAGAGCAAAATTGCCAGAAATGTATGTTTACGTGCTGGAAGGGACACATTCCTGCACATAAACAATCGTACCCCTCAATGCAGACATCCTTGCGTTTCTTATTTTTATTTTGCAGCCCGTTTTCCTTAAAGGAAAACGAGCTGCAAAATAAAAAAAAATAACAAAACCATTTGGTTTCAGTTTTTCAGAGTAGGCAGTGGTCCATTGGACCACTGCCTGCTCTGAAAAACCCTTTTTGGTAACATTCACAAAGGGGAAGGGGTCCCCATGGGGACCCCTTCCCTTTTGCGAATGGGTTACCACCAGTGTGACACTGGTGGTAACTGCGAATTGCTTTGCGACCGCATTCGTGGTCACAAAGCAATTTAGCATAGAAATGCGAGTCGCAAATAGGAAGGGGACACCCCTTCCTATTTGCGAGTCGCATTCACAATTTGCGAGTCGGTACTGACTCACAAATTGTGAATGAGAATCGCAATTGGCATTTTGCATGGCGCAAACTGTGGTTTTCGCAGTTTGCACCATGCAAAATGTTTGCTACATCTGGCCCCTAATTAGGCACATCCATGCATTGTGAAATTGACGGAACGCAGCGCTGCAGTTTTTGGTGCTGCATCATGTTCTGTCATTTTCCTATAAATATGGGTCCAGGTGTCTGCAGTTTTCACAATATGCTCCTGCCACCATGATAATTGTGGCTGATGTAGGTCACATCACATATGCAAATAATATGAATTGTATGTGTGCAGCTGGTACCTTAATGATGTATGACATGCTTGTGCTAATGATTTAACACCTTTCAGGATACAGTTGCAGCACCCAATGCAGTGCCAATATCACTGTAGGCATAAGGCCATCCATACAGCCACCTTGTGTGTGCTGTTGTACACATGTGGGACTACATAGCACAGCGTAGAGGGCTTCAATTCTGTAATGTGTTGACAACTGTGATGTGCAGCTCAGACTTGCCCAACCATTATTCTGCCATCATTGCATCAGTTGTACATGTGGGCACATAATGGGATATGGGGTGGCCCCTTGTAACATGCTCAGCCCAGGTCTTACTCCTGGACACATGAATGTAGATTTACCAGACCTGACCTCAGAATAGCAGGTTGGTAGTTAGCAGCCCCTCCATGATATAGGACACACCTTGACTCCATAATGAGTGGGCAAGCTGTAATGTATCTCTAGTGGTGTTGAGAAGATTGATACCATGCCCAGGCCACCTTATGGCTAGGGAGACAGTAAATTCAGACCTATATAGGCACGTGATCCTCACAAGTTAGATGACACAAATGTTGATGAGGGTTGTATTAGTTCCTATTTGCTCTGGGCGCTTCTGATTTACTATGGAATGCCATCATCTCACGGACATTTACATGATAATGGTGATGTCTAGTTGAGATTAGACATAGATGAGGATGACGTCATTGTTGTGGAATGTTTGTGGGGCTCTATGTGCTAGTTGTTGTTGCAGTATAATTTAAAACTCTGTACAAACTCCACCCAAAGCTGATACTGATGCTTGATTTTCCTCATATTTCAGCTGCCAGTATTATTCATGAGCAGAGGTGCAGGTTCATGAAGAGGGCAGAAGTTACCCCCACATCCTGGAGGTTAAGTGGGATACCGCAGGATGGCCAGGCATTTCAGGCATGGGAAATCTTATGGGGAATGGTGTGCCATTAACATGGTGGTCCAACTTAGCAGGCACAGAAGCCAGCACATCAGGGTTGCAGGGGGTCACAGCACAACCTACGCCCTCAAAATCAGCACCATCTATCAGCACACAGCCACAGGTACTGCCACCAGCAGTTGGTGTACCCACTGAGTTTGAGCAGGACCTCGGTGGGACCTGAATGCAATTCTCAAGCGACTGAACAAAATGGAGGAGGAATAGGCTGACAACTGGAGAATTTTAAAGTTTATCAAGGAAAAAATAAAAAAGCAGAAAAAAGAACTTTAGGGCTCTTGGACTACCTCTCAGTTCCTTCCCCTCCCTATTGAGGTTTTATGTTGGGTTTTAGATAGTTGGTGTAGTGTAAGCCTGGTACTTCAGGTGTCATTGCTGGGGTCCTGTAGTTTCAATATTGGAAACTGTGACACAGATCTGACAACAGGCACAATTAGAACGGTGTCCTGCTATACTAACAGGTGCCCATCACTGATGAGGTTAGCTACCTCTGTACCACACAAACGAAATGTTCAGGGACTCCCAACTGCCTATATTGGCATTTACTTGGTTCTCATGCATACCTGCCGAATATCATAAGTAAATGATACATGCAAACATTTTAGTTTTAATACTCAGTTAATTGGCTGTATCAGACAACACTGTCTTACACCTTTTTCATGTTAGCATCCTTGTGTGTAGCTTGGTGTCCCACAGTCCTGCACTCATGTACTTCTATACTGTAATCAATGACATGGATTCACACAATTCAGTCATTTAGCTGAGCAGATAGATCACAGAAAACGTGGCAATGCTAAATGTGTACAAGGTGTTTATATACAGGTGGAAGTGTGAAAGTGAATTATTTACAATGTCCTGGTCTGAGACTCCATTAGAGAAAGTCATGGATATGTGACAAAATCAGAGTCCAGGGTTGAGTGACATGTCATGACACATGCCTAGGTGTAGTGTCCATTAGTAAGGAGCAACAAAATTAGCCAATGGGTATGTCAGAAACAATGACAGTACATAGCAGACTAGTCAACAGTAGGTGGGTGAAGAGAGCACATGCCATACTGTCACAACACTGGCTTGATGTTCAGGCCAGGACTAAGGAGACTTGTCCATGTGGCACAGACTGGTGTTAACGGGTACTCTTCCTACTGAAAGTAATTGGTTCTACATCTTCATCCTCTGATGTGTGTGGTGCCTTGTGTGTCATTGATGGTGCTATTGTAGAGGTAGAGGGGGCCACACACACTTCAGGGGATAAAGATGTGGAGTCCAAGTTTCCAGTAGCTGCTATTTGTGGTAAGACATAAGGCATCACTGCAGCAAGGAGGAACTGCTCATTTTTCAATATAGCTACAACATTGCAGCGGTAGACAACCATGTCTTCCCTGCGGGAGGCCACTTCCTGCTGAATGACTCCAGCCTGTTGCCTGCTATGCTGCTGCCAGTTTGGGAAGGGAATTGTTGTGGTCTCTCCCTCATGGCAGCAGCTAAGTCCGCCAGGGACTGCTGGGCTCCACACAGTGGGGAGTGTGTGCCTCAGATGTCAGCTATGTTTGAGGCACATCCACACCTCTTCTAGGCTGCCTGCCAGGGTCTCCATCCCCAAAAACACCTGCTTAGCCAGCTCCCGCTGAACTCTTACCTCTATCCACTGAAAGCTGGTCTCTGGGTCCTCTTAGTCTAGGGCTGTGCCAGTACTGGCAGGTGGTATATTTTGGCTGTTGAGTGGTAAATGTGGAGACCCCACAACATTGTGTGTCCTCCTTGCAACTGGTGGTGGTGTCTGTAGGGATCCTAGGAAATCCTGGATAGTCGGTTCATTAATGATTGTCAGCTGGTCATCGAGGTCATCATTGAAATCCTGGACAGGCAGGTCGGCAGGAGGGAAGCCATCATCATCTCCAATTAGATGGTGTAAAATCAATCTTAGATCTTAGTGGCAATTGACATGGCAAATAATGTATTCGGGTGTGGAGGCTCAGTGGCTAGTTAAAGGCCCAAGATTGTTGTTGTACTTTTTGTGACATAAATTTTAGGCCCTAGTGCCACTGGAGTGTCACATAAAGGTACGCTCCAGGGCACTATGGGCTGCGTCGTATTTACTAGGTGGCATTAAACCATTTATTGTGCCTTGACACCACCTTGAAAAAATCAGCCCTTTTCTATGCAGCACTTTGGTGGAAGGGGAGTGTAATGGCTGTTGTTGTGGGTGGCATTTTGCTGCACCGCCAGATTTACTTGTTTGTGTAGACCTGAGGCTGTGCCAATATCTAACACCACCCCACGGGTGACATTAGCAGGACGCAATGTCAACGTATACTTTAATTCCTCATCATGTTTTCCTTTTGTCAATGTGTGCTGCATTACACTGCACACATGGAACAAGCAGATTGTCATATCAGTTTCTTGTTGTGCAAGATGGTGTTCCTTCCTACCCAACAATATTCTCTCCTATGATGCAATTGATGCAGCGTTGGTGCTGGACAGCTAACTTACCCCTGGCACAGGGGTGGACACAAGGATAGCCCATATTCTTTTGACTTTTGCTCAAGACTGTATTTATTAAATGTCAGTGCGTGATCCAGCCTAATTTGGTACACAGGCATCCACCTTAATTTCCACTTTGATCAGGGCCTCTATTTTCTTTGATGGTGGGATTGCAGCTACTAGTACTATTGCACACATGGGTGATCCTATGACCACCAGACTTACAGTGGTGCTTGGACCACAACCAACTGCAGCGTTCCAATTGGCACATTGGGACCATGGTGTAAGCACCACGGTCCAACGGCCTGGCACTGCCACATTGCCACCATCCTACAGGCTAGC
Source organism: Pleurodeles waltl (assembly GCF_031143425.1). Taxonomy (NCBI): domain Eukaryota; kingdom Metazoa; phylum Chordata; class Amphibia; order Caudata; family Salamandridae; genus Pleurodeles; species Pleurodeles waltl. The sequence goes on from NC_090437.1 coordinate 1,074,596,832, forward strand.
AGTGCCACCGGTCTTGATCCTCAAGGCCAGCACTGCAATCAGCGCTGCCCTCCAGATTATTATCCCACTTTCCCACCAGCCTTTGCATGGCATTCCATCCACTATGCAAAGGCTGGTTGTAATGGGAAGTGGGGTGACCCTGCACTGGCTATGCACTTGGCATGGGCAGTGCAGGGGCCCTTATGGGCAGTCCCATTGTGCTTTCCTCTGCCCAATTTACAGTCAGTGATAAGCACACCCCAACATTGATGCTTGCAATATTGCAAGCCAGCGTCAATGTTGTGGTGAGTTTCCCACAGAGCTGGCAGCCTGATACACGGTTTCCACCCACCGTCCCTGACGGAATCTCGTAATGCCTACCCCAGAGGGAAGGCTGCACTGGCGGTACTTCCAACACAGGACTTTGGCGGGCAGCCTCCGCTGGCAGCCAATGTCGTAATGGGCACCATGAGTTTCACAGACATGCACCATGTGTTGTATTTGTTCTATTGTTTGCCCATTCCCATGTGGGTAATATGGTTGTGTCGGAATTGCTGTGGGTTCCCATGTATGTGTTACGTTTCACGGGTTGCAAGCTTTCGTGCAGATTTTTCTCTTGTGGCACAGTTCAGGTCAGCAGCAATATGTGTAGCTCAACACTGCACCAGGTTAGTTATGCAAGGAAGTGCCATGTTTACTGGGATACGGGACTGCCCTGAATCCCCCTTGCAGAGGCACTGATTTGTTCTCCCTACACCGAGACTGGTATTGTTGCAGCATGATGTACTTGGGGCTGCCTTGGGGGGTTGAATTGTTTATGTTCAGTGTGGTGTCCTTTTCTGCACATGTACAAGTCATGCTAGCTAAGGTGCCATTTCAATGTGTGCTGCAAGATAAAACAAACATGTGTAACGGCAATGCACAAGGAGGTAGGGGTGCATTTTTGCAAGATACTCAGTTTAAAAAAATAAAGATACTTTATTTTGGTGACACAAATACCAAAAATACCATAGAGATTATACTCTCTTAGGAGGTAAGTAATACACAAATTATATACACTAGTATGCAAAAACAGGTGTAAAAAGAGTTAGAAAACAGTGCAAATAGTGAAAATCACAATAGTTAGAAATGGGCCTGGGAGGACATAAACCATAAACTAAGAATGTGGAATGTGAATGTTGGTTTCCCACCTAGGTAATTGTAGTGTGTAGAGGGCCGCTGGGAATACTGGACAACACCATATGTAAGTACTAGAACCCACCCCAGAGCCCAGGAAAGCAGGAGGTAAACACAGCAACTTGCCTAGAATACACAGTAATATAAAAAAGAAGATTATGGAAGAACCAGAAGAGAATGCAAGACACCAAGAGCAGATTCCTGGACCTGAAGACCTGTGGAAGAAGGGGACCAAGTCCAAGAAGCACAGAAGAGTCTAGGAAGAACAGGAGCCCCAGCTAACCCGGATGAAGGTGCAAAAGAAGAACCACTGTTGAAGAAAAAGTCAGTACTGCACCCAAGAAGACGGATTCTGGTTCCTGGTTGGTGCAGGTGATGTCCCATGCCGTATGGAAGATTGCAGTCTGGAATGTGTCACTGGAGTCCGCCAACAAGCCTTCACACATGCAAAGCTCGTGGTCAGCGGAAAATGGCGCTGCCTGGGACCAGGAAGGACCACGTAAACTCTACCCAGGAGGGTGAATGAGAGCAGGCTCTCAGCAATTCATAGAGCTCACAGAAGACAAGGCAGCATATACAGAAGTCCCACAGCACGGGGTGAGGAGGTGCAAAAGGAGGCCCATTCAGCACTTCAACACAGGCTCCTACGCCACTTTAGAACCACTCAGGAAGACGTACATCGCAGGATAGAGTGCTGGGGGCTGGAGCTGCACGGTGCATGAAGACTTTCGTGGAAGGATGTCTACAAGCCTTGGCAGCTGCAAAACACGTAGTGCATGGAGGTACTGTCTCACATGGGGAGGACAGCTCTTACCTCCACCAAAGCTGAACAGCAGGACATTAGGACCATTGGGACCACTTCAGTCCACCAAATGTGATGCAGGATCTACGCAGCTCGTCAGGAGAGGGGATCCAGGCAGCTGGTCTTTGATACAGTGAGGTGCCTGCTGAGCAGGGGAGTGACTCTGTCAATCTAAGGAGATTCCTTCGCTCTTCTGGTGCAGGCTGAAGACAGGCTGTCCTATGAGGATGCACAACTGGGAAACAGTTGCAGTTGCTGGCAGGAGCTGAAGATACAATGTTGCAGAAGTCGTCTTTGCTTCTTTGTTGAAGTTTGTAAAGCTCCTGGAGGGTCCAGATGCAGTTTCTTTAGTGAGAAGGTGAAGTAGAGGATGCAGAGGATTCCTTCTGGAGTCTTGCAATCCGAAACTGAAGAACCACCCAAAAGAGAGACCCTAAATAGCCCTGAAAGGGGGATTGGTTGGCTAAACAGGTAATCACCTATCAGGGAAGGGCTCTGACATCACCTGCTGCCACTGGCCACTCAGATGCTCCCAGAGTTCCCTGCCAACTTGGAATCCAAGATGGCAAAACTGGAGGAGCTCTGAGCACCATCCCTGGTGTGGTGATGGACAGGGGAGGGGTCACTCCCCTTTCCTTTGTCCAGTTTCATGCCAGAGCAGAAACTGGGGGTCTCTCAACTGGTGTTGACTGGATTATGCAATGAGGGCACGAAGTGTGCCCTTCAAAGCATTGCCAGGGGCTTGGGGAGGCTACACTTCCCAAGCCTGTAACACATATTGCCAAAGGGAGAGGGTGCTTTTCAAGTAAAAGGAGGGCAGAAACCTGTCTGAGAAGTGGCAGCAGCTGGGGCTGCCTGGAAAACCTCAGAAGGCTGTAATGGCAGTACTTGGGGTCCTCTAAGGAGCCCCCAGAGTGAATGGAATCATACTACCAATGCTTGCAAAAACCTTGGGGTATGATTCCAACATGTTTGATACCAAACATGCCTATGTTCGAAGTTACCATTATGTAGCTGGACATAGGAAGTGACCTATGTCCAGTACAGGCATCAAATGGCATCCATGCTCTCATGAAGTCTGGGAAAATGGTGTTGGAGGTTGTGGGGACACCTCTGCTAGTACAGGGGTGCCCTCACACACAGGTACTGTGGACCCTGCCCTCAGGGCTGGAGGGCCTGCTATAGGGATGACTTATAAGTGACCTGGTGCAGTGTAAATGGCAGTGAAAAGGTGCATGTACCTTTTCATGCATGCTGCCATGGCAGTCCTGCAGAAGCCTTTGCATGGGCTCCCTATTGGTGGCAAAAGATACGCTACAGCCCATAGGGATCCCCCTGGAGCCCCAGTGCCCTGAGTACCTAAGAACCAGATACTAGGGACTTATAAGGGGGCACCCGTATGCTAATTGTGGGTGAAATACTGGCTCACCAGTATGGAATAACCATAATTTAAGGAAGAGAGCATGTCTACTGGGGTACTGATTAACAGGATCCCAGTAGGCACAGTCAAACACACTGACAAACAGCCCAAACATGGGGGTAACCAGGCTAGAAAGAGGCTACTTTCCTACTGTATGGTCTATGTTCTGCTTCCTCTCTCTGATATGAACCTTTGGGACTCTTATATTACAATAAATATCCACTCCTACTCATGCACATTTCTCCACTCCAAACTTGCTCCCTGAGTCACTTAAGCTTTCCCTGCTAATTAAGGCATCTTAAATTTACAAACATCTTGAATATAGGCCTCCCACTTCTTCTGAATCTAAAGTTGAGGTATAGTGGGAATCAGACTTAAAACGCTTCTTTTCATCTCAAATTGGAATCTAATCTCATACAAGGCCCATCAAACATCCTGCACAGCGAGCACTATATAAACCGGTAATAATTTTTACAATAGGTTATTTCACACCCCAGTTTCTCTTCACACATACAACCACACCATTGACAGTACATGTTGGACATGTAAAATTACACCTGGCACTTATATGAATATATTTTTCCTGTTGTCCTTCCACCTCTACGTGGTGTGAAGTTTACAGTACAATTTGATACTTTTCTATTACTTCTTCTTTTGACATTCATCATATTTTTAGGTAGTTCTCTCATTTCGGTTGGCAATCGAAAAATCAGTAGGTTTGAGGATTTGCTTACTGTAATTGCTTTACCAATTATTGCACCCATCTGGAAAGATGCTACAATGGTAACCTTTACTTGATGATTTAACTTACTCATTAGAAAGGATTCATTATTGTTACCTCTCACCACATATTTGAACATTACACCACCTTGGACATTGAACCCAACTACCATATTCAAAACATCCATGAGTTTCTATATTACATTAGTCAGAACTGTGTGAATGTATACTCGCATTATCTATTGGATAACTATTTACAAGAAACGTCACACGATTTTGTTAATCCTCCCCCTTCCCTTTGCTTTCTTTTTTCTTCTCTTTTACATTGTCTCATTTTCTTATCTTTCCTTCTTCTCCCCTTTCTATAATTCACAAAAAAATGCAAAAAAGAAAAAATTTTATCGTGTCAAGGAAATGCATCTTATAACATTACCATTTTTCTATAGATGTATATTTCTATCCTATTATAGTCAACATATTGCAGTGTCCTTATAATAATGGTTACTAAATCAAGAGATACCTTTATCTTTGTATTAATGTTAATATCACTTCAATAAAGCTTTTTCAGAATTAAAAAACAGAACTCTTCCTAGAATCACCGCTAGAGGCGTGACATGGTTGATTTGACCTCCGGCAATCAACCTCTGTTTTTCAATCATTCACTCGCTGAATCTTACTTTTACACACACTAAATCACTTTCTCTCATTCACTCCCATCCTTCCAGTCACTCATTACTTCAATCACTGACTCCTTTTAACAGTCTTGTTCTTTCTCACCTACTCTTTACTAGTTACCACTCACTTTTTTTCTGACATCCATTCTCTCATGCACACTCTCCTTCACACTCTGTCACACCTATTTTCACTTTTACTCACTCTTTCATTCACCCTTTACCTCTCACCCTTTGATTTTGATAGTATCAAATTAATATATCTGAAAATATTACAGGACAACATCTTACATACCTTTGAGAGTTAAAAACAAATAACAACCATAAGGGTTAACAGAACAACAAAAAATGACATGATTAGCCAGAGATGTAAAGGAAGTAATCACCAACGCGCAGACACTAAGGCCCATATTTATACTTTTTGACGCTAAACTGCGCTAACGCAGTTTAGCGTCCAAAAATTTTGCGCCGTCTAACGCCATTCTGAAGCGCCATGCGGGCGCCGTATTTATGGAATGGCGTTAGCCGGCGCAAGCAGACCGGCGCTGCCTGGTGTGCGTGGAAAAAAACCACGTAGACCAGGCAGCGCCGGCGTTGGGCAAAAATGACGTTAGGGCGTCTTAAAATGGGGCAAGTCAGGTTGAGGCAAAAAAATCGCCTCAACCCGATTTGCGCCATTTTTTTACGACGCCCAGACGCCATTTCATGACTCCTGTCTTAGTAAAGACAGGAGTCATGCCCCCTTGCCCAATGGCCATGCCCAGGGGACTTGTGTCCCCTGGGCATGGTCATTGGGCATAGTGGCATGTAGGGGGGCACAAATAAGGCCCCCCTATGCCACCCAAAAAAAATTAAAAAATATACAAAATTATACTTACCTGAACTTACCTGAATGTCCCTGGGGTGGGTCCCTCCATCCTTGGGTGTCCTCCTGGGGTGGGCAGGGGTGGCAGGGGGGGTCCCTGGGGGCAGGGGAGGGCACCTGTGGGCTCATTTTGAGCCCACAGGCCCCTTAACGCCTACCCTGACCCAGGCGTTAAATAGTGGCGCAAATGCGGGGTTTTTTGACCCGCCAACTCCCGGGCGTGATTTTTGCCCAGGAGTATAAATACGACGCATTTGCGTCGCCGTCATTTTTTTAGACGGGAACGCCTTCCTTGCATCTCATTAACGCAAGGAAGGCGTTCACGCCAAAAAATGACGCTATTTGCCAATACTTTGGCGCTAGACGCGTCTAACGCCAAAGTATAAATATGGCGTTAGTTTTGCGCCGAATTTGCGTCGAAAAAAACGACGCTAATTCGGCGCAAACGGAGTATAAATACGGGCCTAAATACATGACTGAAAAACACTTTGCCAGCATCCGGCGGGTGAAGAGAGCAAGAAAGTGGTGAATATTTCCACAAAACAACCCTTCCTCAATACCACTTGTTTTCTCCGTGGAAATAAATAACACAACCCCCCCAACCGGACCTTCAAAAAAAATCAAGGTTAGGTAATTCTCAATACATGCATCTGTTTTTTTAAACATATGAGTTACTGTCCATACACATTTTAAACATTTTACAAATTGGGATAAAATTGTTCTGAAGGTCTGCTCCCAACCTGCGGCACCGATTCAAAGTTGGCTATAAATATAATATCAAATTGTTTTGTTCCTTCTCCTTGCCTGTAATGCAGTTCATCTCTGCTAGATAAACCACTACTTTATTCTTTGCCATCAATTATTTTTAAGAAGAGTTTTTGCAGAAAATAATCATGGGTACCGTACCAGTCAATATGATGAATGTTTCTAATGTTCTGGGAAGATCACTTGGTTTAACTTAGATAAAGTACAATTTCTGATTTCTTAAAAAAAAAATGGCTTTCCACGATTTAAAAAATGAGTAAACTCACTGTATGTTTTCGTTCAGGTAACAACAAATATTCGTAGTCAAAATTGCTTCTATTAAGTGGTCTAATGTGTTTTTAAATCTTCCCTTTATTCTGTAAATGTGTAATAAAATGATTCTTCTTCCAGTTTTTGCTTATCATGTTAGCCCTTTTGTAATAACTTTATGGATCAATAAGGATTGATGTTTTCATTTGTGTGATATCGCGTGCATGCATTAAGCACCTTAAGAATCGTTCAGAACAGATCAAGCAAATTGTCTATCGATTATCAAGAAGTACAATACAGGGAAATGTTATGGATGAAGGAAAGTGTAAATAGAAATATTTTTACATTAAGGTAAAGGGAAAATATGGCTAAAATCGAAGGAGCATTCATATTTTAGGTGGTCGAAAATGCTTTAACTCATGGTGCGTTCATAATATAAGCATACATACACCTGTTGAGTGAAAGAATGTGAGAATATATGCTGTAGAAAAAATGCATTTACGTTGGCCACGCATGAGTTATTTCTGGCACAAACGCCAAGAGAGACTTTTATTGCTATTATACTTTTCAGAATTTACATTTAATTTTCTCTTCCATTTTAGACCATATAACCTTTCCGTGCTGTAAGTGGCTTTCTCTTATACGCTTGGCTCTGAAGCCTACCGTAATGATGTCTCGCAAATCAAACCTCACCAGCTTGTTGCACCATTGATTGCCATAGGCGTCTAACCCTTGTCAGGAACTAATAATAGACTGATATAGCAGGTGAAAAGGAAGAACAGCTTTTGACAGTTAATAAGCAGGAGTTTTCTAGAGTTGGCATGAGTGGAAAAGTTAAACAAGATCTTATTCCCATTCTTACATCTGATTCAAACTTAAAGTGAAGGGCGTTAATCAATAAATATCAGCATTTAATGTCAGGTGTATTTTTGGCAAGCAGAGGGAATATCTCAGAATTGTGCATTTCGGATTATCATCTCAAACTCTCAAACCTGCATTGGGGAGAGGGGCTTAGAAGAGTTGCTGCAAATCTTCCATGAATTATAGTTAATATGCAAAAAGGGCAACCTCCAGAACTCCGAAGCCTATGCCAACAATGTTTTCCTTTGTAAATGTATACATAGCACTATGAAGCCCCACCCGCCTAGAGAGGCTGCTTCATCGTAGTATTCTCTCAGCTGGCAATGGGTAAAATACAAGTGAATAGTTGTCTTTTTACCATCTGTTGATTAAGATGTCTCCTACCCAGACATGAGTCTCAGTATCCAGATGTATTCGAACTAACGTTTTGCACCATGGCACAGGCAATAGTTACCTTAGGGCTCGAGTTATAGTTACTTGAAATAACTCTAAGTATAACTGCTGAGTTATGTGCAAGTAACTATACCGTCCCTGTAACCTTAATTTTTTAGGTGGATTTTTTTTTTTTTAATTCTATTTCCTAACTATAACGTCCCTGTAATGTTTTTTTTTTTTTTTTTCAGTGAATGCATATGTTCTTTTAATGTACAGTAATTTCATAACTATACTTTAATTCCACGACCGCAGTGCATGGCCTTTGGTAGGGCCAGCCCCTGCGGCCAACCCCCTAACCATCTAACCCCACACTGCACACAGCCTTTGGCCATGCACAATGGGAGCTGGCCACAGGGCCTGACTCTCTCGGTGTGAGAATAGGTGTGAGAGGGTGTCTCTGGTTGGTAGAGTGGCTGTGTGAGTGTCTGCCTGGGTGTGAGTGGGTGTGAGAGGGTCTATGTGGGTGTGAGAACGTCTTATTGCGCTCCACTAGATAAAAGATTAATTCACCTCCACAAAGGATTTCACACAATTTTTCAATATGGAATCACAGAGTATACACATTTGCTTTGCCAAGCCAAGGAGTTAGGATCATTTGTCCAACCAGAAGTGAAGCTTCAACTGGGGCACCTGCTATGTTTATTTTTGCAAGTGCTTCATGTTGAGGGTTCAATTTCTGTGAAATGAGCCTCATGACCAGAAAGGAAGCTCACCTGCTCCTTTATCCAACAAGAGCCCACAGTTTCCACAAACTGTCTATCTAACTGGAGCACTTTCTACTGACTAGTTTGTAAGTGCTACCTCATTGGGTTAATGGCCAGTGTGGTGGGGTGGAGTGTTGCAGCCCCCCTCCCTGGCCAATTTCATAACTGGAGACCCCTTTCCCCAGTGCCCACTACAATTCAATTAGGTGGGGCTGCATGGCCCCCCTCCCTGAGCCGATCTTGGTCCCGGAGACTCCATCCCCCAGGGTCTGGACGTCTGTCATGGATGCCCTGCAAGGCACCCAGTGTGCAATGGGATCATGGGCATAGCCTGAAGGCCCCTGCGGACCCAGTTGGCTCCTTACCTCCTGCGGGAGCAGGCACTGCTATCACAGACAGGGAGCTGCAAGACATGCAGTTTCATATCTGCAAGAGCAATCGTTTTCTCTGTTTCCGTTTTAGTAAGGTTCTGAATTTACTTGTACGAAAAAACATAAAAATTCTGCATTTATTGTTAGAGTTATTTATAACTATAGCGAGCGTCCTAAGTTAACTATAACTTACCATGCACATTTTTGGTCAATAATTTGACTCTTTTAGGGGGTTATTACAACTTTGGAGGAGGTGTTAATCCGTCCCAAAAGTGACGGTAAAGTGACGGATATACCACCAGCCGTATTACAAGTCCATTATATCCTATGGAACTCGTAATACGGCTGGTGGTATATCCGTCACTTTACCGTCACTTTTGGGACGGATTAACACCTCCTCCAAAGTTGTAATAACCCCCTAAATGTTTAATTTTTCTTTTTAATGACTTTATAGATGTTTTTATGAGTTCTGTAGTATTTGGGGTAGTTAGCAGTGCACGGCAGGAGCTATAGTTACCTTACGGCATTAGTTAAAATTACATGAAATAGCTCTAAAAATAACTATGGAATTTCTATTATTTTGTATGAGTAAATTCAGGATCTAACTATAACGTCCCTGTAACGTTTGGTATTTAATTGAATTTCTATGTTTTTTTTAAATTCTATTTCCTAACCATAACGTCTCTGTGACCTTTGTTTTTTTCTAGGGTAACTTTAATTACTATGGCCCTCATTATGACATTGGCGGAAAATTCCAAATACTGCCACATTATGATAGATACACACAAAACTGACAGAAAACTACCACAAACACAAATGCACCAGACCTACTGAACGTGATAAACTGTGGGTTCTTCCACCTATACTGTTACGCCACCAAAACTACACCTTTCAAATAATGACCCACGAATCACCACAGCAGACATTCAACAGCAGTAAACCATTGAACACCACTGCTGCGGATAAGGCCACCCAAATACAAAACAAGACAACATTGGCCAGAACAAAAAAATCACACCCGACACAAATACACACGCACCCAACAACAGCACTTTAAAACACACACCCACATCACCCACAATCCTTTGCTAACACGACAAGACGGGTAAATTTAGCAAACTAACACAAAAGAGAACTGCACACACATATCACACCTACCTATTCATCCCACACAGACCACACACAACACACCCCACCTCATCACACATCACCCTCTGCACAACCTACACACATCACAAAATACCCATGTCCCCACAAAGGCACCCCCATTTCACCGATGAGGAGTTGCAGCTCATGGTTGAGGAAATAGTCAGGGTAGAGCCACAGCTATTTGGACCACAGCTCCAGCAGATATCCATTGCCAGGAAGATGGAGCTATGGCGGAGGACCGTGGACAGGGTGAAAGACGAGGGACTATATGCATGCACAAGGCGACGACATAAGGAAGAGGTGGAATGACCTACGGGGGAAGGTGCATTCCATTGCAGCAAGGCACCGGCTCTCCATCCAGAGGACTGGTGGTGGGCCCCCACCTCCTCTCCCACAGCTGACAGCATTGGAGGAGCAAGTCTTGGCAATCCTGCATCCTTAGGGACTCCCTGGAGTAGCCAGAGGACTGGACACTGGTGCTTCAACATTTACTACATATTACCCCCATTCATGCATGCCGCCACCACCACCTCTCACACTGACACCCATCACCCTACTCCATCCCACGCAGTGCACCACCACAATTAAAAAACCTAAGTGCCAAGCCCTGCATGCCATACCCACTGCATGCACATCCCTTCCAGCCCTGCATGCACAGAATGGAGAACTAACAACCACACAATACATCACAATATTGAAACAAAGGTGGCAGAGCAACAACTATAATTTAGGGGATGCTAGTGATGCAGAATATGTCACACACATGTAGCATAAAACACCACTTAGATCCCCACAGGTGCACCAGCCAATCTCAGCGGTGAGGAAGTGCCACAACTACCCAGTCCCCCACCAGAAGATGCCGTCGGTGATGACAGCAACTCTGGAGCTCTGGATCTGGATAAACTACCTTGCCCATCAGGGACCACTGGTCAGTCGGTCACCCCAGCCCACACCCAGTCTACTACAAAGCCTCCCCCCTCAGAATCCAACACCACAGCAGCCACCCAACGTCCCCAGACCTCTGTCCCCAGGACACATCAATCAGTTGTGTGCCCACCTGTACAGGGACCCCAGTCTACACCTCATAGGCAAGACGTGAGGGTCCTGGGGTCAATGGCAGTGGGCACACAGTTTAGGGGACACAGGCACAGAAGGCCAGGGATGGTCAGAGGACAGCTGTGCCCCAGGGGGAGGACAGGCCCAGGGAACCGATTGCCTAGTAAGCACTTACTATTGTCCTGGGGACTTACAAACAATCCCAGGACAAGATGGGTCAGGGGTAAACATCATGCAGGAGAACCGGTGGCTGCAGGGGGAACACCACCAGGATATCAAGCAAGAATTGCAGGCCCTGAGCACCACCATGGCCTCTCTTGCAGGGGTGCTGGGTGAAATGGCCAACATCATGAGGGACTATACAGTACACCGTGGGGCCCCTTCCACCAGCCAGTGTACTGACCAGCCCTCCACATAAGAGGGAGCCAGTAGACGGGAGGCACTGTCACACCACCCACAGGCCACCAACACCCATCCCCCTGCAGAAGGTGAACCACCCAGCAAACGGTCCCTGCGACCCAGACAGACACCAGAGACAGTTGCCAAGACCAAAACCACTGCCTGGAAATGAGACCCTCCTGAATGTCCCCCTTGTGTTCCACTGTGTCACCTTGTCCACTTTGAACTGCCACTGCTCCCCCTCCTATTGCTCCTTGGACACTGGACCTCTGCCACAAACAGACTGGCCCACTACACTGGACTATTCCCAACCATCACCCCACTCTATTGCACTTTGCATTGTATACACATTCTTATTAAACACCCTTGGACACAACGTGAGTAATAGTGCTTTATCTGAAAGTAATGTAAAATGTACGTAACTGTTGTGAACTGCATCAACCTGTGTAAATGTCCAGTTATATGTTGATCCATCCTACAAATGTCTCTCAGCAGTCTGTAGATACATCACAGCATTACACTGTTTTAACCACAGCAACATCTGCAATAAGGGAAGGCATAGGTGACAATCTATTCTTAGCCCCTGTTGTCGGATTCCTAACAGGAGTTACGAGCCAGGACAGGTTTAGGTAGCCGTTAGCATCTGTAGGAAGTGAGGGACACACATTGGTCCTCCACAATGGGAAGGGTTACGAATCATGAAAGCATACACTGACATAAATTGGGTGAGGACTCAGCCTCACGGAGAAGCCACACTCTGTGCCTCTGTAGTTGTGCCATCAGCTGTGAGACACTGCTATTCCTGAAGACAAAGGCATCATGCACGGATACAGGATACTTGGCAGTGACGTGGGATATGTATTGGTCAGCAAGGCACATCATCTGGACATTGAGTGAGTGGAAACTCTTTCGATTCCTGTAAACCTGTTCATTGGCCCGGGTGGGGGGGGGATGAAGACTAAGGCAATATGAGTCCCGTCAATGGCCCCAATTACATGTGGTATATGTCACATCGCATAGAATCCAGCCTTCACATTGGGTAAATAAGCTACATGTGATGTAGTTGTATATGTGTTTGAGCATGGCAGACAAAACCCTTGTATGCACAACTGAGAACATTGGCTGTGACATTCCTGCAGCCAAGCCCACTGTCCCCTGGAAAGAGACAGTTGTCAGGAAATGGAGCACTGAGAGTATTACTGGGGTGCAATGGATAGCAGGTAGTAGATCAGGCTCCAATTGTGCACACAGCTCTGTGATTGTAGCCCTGTCCAGACAATAGGTGAGTATGATGTGCCTGTCCTCTAGTGTAGCCAAGTCCATAAGGGGTCTGTACACGGGTGCTTGCCTCCTCCTCTTATTCACCCGCAGTGTTGGTACCTAAGGGACCCAAAAGTAAGAAGGGAGTGACAACAGGAACCATGAACACACTACAGCAGTGTACACAGATCAAGCTTGTACGTTGAACACTGGAACTGTAAAGGTGAGTACATTTGACTACATTGATGCACTTTTAAATATGTACATGTGCACTAGCATTAGAAAATGGCAACCGCTTATCCTGTATGCAGGGGCATGTGGAAGTGACCTCACTCCGCCGGCGTTCCCATCATGGCAGGAGGCAGTCTGCACCGCCGTGCAATTTCTCATTGGCTAACATGCCCCTCTATGGCATATGGGAACCAATGATGATCAACGCCACAGACGTAACCACCATTTTATTTCTACCATTTCACTTGATTCCTGACTTTCCACAGGACCACATCTGCACTGCGTGTGCTGCTGTGACCTGTGTCTGGAACCTGCCATGGCAAGTGCAACAGGGGAAAGGGCCCCAGCCCTCATGTCAGAAGAATTGCAGAGGCTCGTGGATGGGGTCCTACCCCTGTATGGGCAGTTGTATGGGAGTCCAGACCAACATGTGAGTACATCATGGCTATGTTGCATGCATGCATCATGGGTACAAGGAGATGTATGAGTGTGCCAGCAGTTTGTCATTGCGGGGGTATGGCTAGTGGCAGTGTTAATGCAAGGGTACAGGTCATGCGTGCGCCTGATGAGGGGCTAATGTAGTTTGTAGGCCAAATATGTGACAGGCTGGATTGTCTTGTTCATGGTGTCTCACTGTTTGTGTTTCATATGCAGGTCAGCACCCATCAGAAGAAGGGGTTGTGGCATGTCATCGCCAAGGAAGTGCGGACCCTGGGAGTCTACAGCAAACAGAGCACCCACTGAAGTAAACGGTGGGAGGACCTAAGACTGGGGAGGTCCAGCAGGGGATGGCCTCACAATGAGGGAGGGGAGCCCATCGTAACCTGACCCCCCTGATGGCCTGCATACTGGCGGTGACCAGTCCTGAGTTGGATGGGAGCTTGAGGGCATTACAGCAGCCTCAAGGAGGTGAGTACAGTGTGTTTGACAACCATCTCTGTTGCCTGGCATGGGCTTTGGGTGCAGGGTACTACTCAGTGGATGCCCTAATATGCCAGATTAGACATTGCTGTGTGGTCCAGCAGTAAATTGCATGTTTTTGAAAGCTAGGTACTGGCTTTCCATGGCAGACAATGCTTAGTTGGTCCCAGTGAATGTGTAGCTGGCAGTGTTTGGCTCCTACCTGCTGTGGTACTTAGCCAATGGAATGCCAGTGTGGTCCATACTGCCCATTCTCAGTCTCAGTATGTGACAGAGATGTGCATGCCTTCTGTGCTGTTGGTGCTCTGATTGACCCTGTGCTCCCTTTCTTTCTCCCCCTCTCTCTCCTTTTGTCATCCTGTCCATGTGTACATTAGCATCATCTGGCGAAGGAGAAGGGGCACCAGCGAGTGAGAGAGCTGCAGCTCATGGCACCCAGGAGGCAGAATCCACTGACTCCGAAGGGACTAGTGGGACGGAGGGTGAGGGGAGCACCATTGCGGGACAGGAGGTGATACCACTGACTCTTATTCCTCCTCCGATAAGAGCTCCCTGGTGGTGGCAGACCCCTATGGGACCACCCCAGCTCAGGTTCTACTGCCACCCCCTGTACCAGCACCGCCCTCCCAGTAGCCCCACACTGAGTTGCCCGAGCCCACTCACCCAGGAGGGAGGGCTTTTCCTTCGCCCCAGGTACCTCAGGCCCTGCCCCAGTCAGCCCTGCTGCCCTCATTAAGGAGGCTATTGACCTCCTGAGATCCATTTTTGTAGGCCAATCAGCCATAGTGAATGGAATCCAGGGGCTGGCTTCCAAGATGCAGCAATGCAATGCCTTCCTGGAGGGCATTCACAGTGGCTTTCAGGCTCTGATCTCTTCTCTGACGGCAGCCAAAGTCCATGTTTCTTTATCCCCCCTCCAACTACCACTTCACAGTCCCAGTCTCCTCACCCACAACCCATCCACCGTACATACGCTGACAAGCATGCAAACAAAACATCACACAAGACTCACACAAAAAACACAGGCAGCACATTTCAGTCCACACGCACTCACACAGCCAACAGACAGGTGCACACAGCATCACCCACTACCTCCACTGTCTCCCCCTCCTCAAAGTCACACCCGCACTCACACCTGCATGCACTACATCAACAGAACCTGAACCTGACCCATACACGGCGTTGCCCACAGTCACCACAACAGCAGACCCGCTGACATGCACCCCACACACCACATGAGCAGTCACCACTACCACCATCACCACATCATGCAGAACACTCACCTCAGTTGCAGACACCACCACAACATCCATCCACACATCCTGTTTGTCCTCTCCCACCCTGTCTGCCCCCTCCAAAGACACACAAAATGCTCACACTCAGACCCCAACCGCCATCCACCTCACATACGCACACTGTCCATGCACCTGCACCCAAGTCCAGCACACCTCCTACTCCTATAACTACTTCCTCTACCTCCACTCGCCATCCCTTCTCCCACATACCACCCCATTAGCCCTAAGAATCTTTTCCTTTCCTGCCTTGACCTCTTCCCTCCCCCACTCCCATGCTGCCTGTAAGAGGAATGTCCCACCCCCCCAGGACACTACCTTAAGCACAAAGTCTGACACTGTACCACCCCCAAAGTCTCCAGCAGCCACTAAGGGGCACATGAGTGCGACACCGGCCCCCCTGCCCCAAGTACACTCCCCCCCCCCAAAATCGGAGAGCTGAAGTGTGGCCCGCTCCCAAACAGACAACCAAGAGAATGGAGCAACCTCCAAAACCTAGGGTCATGGAGACTCCCTCCCAAGACCAAGGACAAGGAGGGACCTACAAGAAGTAAGCCCAAGGAGGCCCCATACACGAATTAAGGCCAAGGAGGACCCAACAAAAACAAAGCCCAGGGAGGCCCCTACAAAAACAAAGCCCAAGGAGGCCCCAACAAAAACAAAGTCCAAGGAGGCCCCAACGAAAACAAAGCCCAAGGATGCCACTACAAAATCAAAGCACAAGTAGGCCCCAACAAAAACAAAGCCCAAGGACACCCCTCTGGAACCAGTGGCCAAGGACACCCCTGAACAAACAGTGGCCAAGGACACCGCTCCAGAACCAATGGCCAAGGACACCCCTGAAGAACCAGCAGCCAAGGACACCCCTCGAGAACCAGCGGCCAAGGACACCCCTCGAGAACCAGTGGCCAAGAACACCCCTGAAGAACAGTGGGCAAAGAGCTCCCTCTAGAACCAGTGGCCAGGAGCTCCTCCAGACCCAGTGGGCAAGGGTCCTCTCCAGAACCAGTGGGCAAGGAGCCCCCTCAGTAACCAGTAGGCAAGGAACCCCTCAGTATCCAGTGGGCAAGGAGCCCCCTCAATACCAAGTGGGCAAGGAGCCCCTCCAGAACCAGTGGGCAAGGTACCCCCTCAGTTTGCAGTGAGCAAGGAGAACCTGGAGGCTAGGAGCCCCCTCCCAATGAGATGCACCCCCCATCCACCCCAACTCCCTCTGCCCCCTGAGGTGCCTGCCCACTTCTAATATGATGCCCCTGAACAGTGGAGTCCCGATGTTGTCAGGAGTTAAGCAGGGGCTTGAACTTTGTTCTGTGGTCATTAGCGACTTTAAACTGGCCCTTGGGCCTGCATGTACATATGTAGTTGTATGTTTTTTTTTTATTTGAATTGTCAACCAACATGATAACAGTGGGTGAAACAGAGGTATGTGTCCTGGCCTTCTTTGTGTCGATTTACTCTGCAGCTAGCTCTGGGTGTGTGGTGTGTATGTGTGGTGTGTGTTGTGCATGTGTGTGTCACTCTCCCCACCCTTACTGCCTCCCTTGTGTGGTAGGTGGCTGTCCTCACCGTCTTAGTCAGCGTTCGTGCTCTAGGGCGGCAATAGTGTGGTACAGCATTTGGAATGCTTGCAGTTCCAGTTCCATGGCAGCCACAGACTCCTCTGTGTCTCTGGAGATGAGTGTCTCCTTTTAAATGATTTGTTTCTGCCAGGCTGTTCATGTCATTTCTACCTCCCGGAAACCCTGTCAGTGTGCTATATGGTGGGTGGATCCATGTCCTCCATCTGCCTGTAGGTGGCTACCGCCGTGTTCAGTGTTCATACTGCGTTGGGGGTTTGTGTGGTACATTGGCTGTCTACCGGAGGAATCACCGCCATGGTCATTATTTGGCGGTCATTACCGCCGCCCTGGCTACTGTACTACCGCCATCGCCAGCGTGGCAGTAACCTGACCGCCTATGTCAGAATGACCATCTATATGTTAATCCAACCACTGCTTCACACACCCAACCCCCTATAATGACCCACCCCTGCGCCTTTGGCTGTGCCCAATGGCGGTTGACCACAGGGCCTTGCCGCAGGTAAGGCCCTTTGGTCAACCCCCATAACCACCCAACCCTGGTCAATGCACGCCTGAAGGTTCTGTCTCTCTGGATGTGAGAATAGGTATGAGAGGGTGTCTCTAGGTGTGAGATTGGGTGCATAAGGGTCTGAGTGATACTGTGAGTGGATGTGTGATGTGTGAGTGAGTCTGTGAGTATACACGTCAGTGTCTGAATAGGTCTGTGAATGGGTGCATCAGTATCTGAATGGGATTGTGAGTGAGTGCATAAGGATCTGACTGTGTCTGTGAATGGGTGCATGAGTGTCTGGGTGGGTCTGTGAGTGGGTGTGTGAGGGTCTGAGTTGGTCTGTGAGTGGATGTGTGACATCTGAGTGGGTCTATGAGAGAGTGCATCAATGTCTGAGTGGGTCTGTGAGTGGGCACATCAGTTTCTGAGTGAGTCTGAGAATGGTTGCATGAGTCCCTGAGCCCCCGCTTGATGGATCACCCCACAACTTTCCATGTGCTACAATAATCACCAGCACAAGTTTTTTGGAAGGTTTTGTGAAGATGTGTCAAAGGATGCAGAGGATATATGCAATTCAAAAATGCTTTTTCTATGGAATCATGATCCTAACCATAACTACCAACTGGTGACCATATACACACACATGATCCGGAAGATCCAGTATCTTTTTTGTATAATTACACTGTACATATATATATATATATATATATATATATATATATATATATATATATATATCCAACCCAATTCCTCCTTATGAAGAAAAACGCCGTACGCCTGTGGTGGCAGCTGTTGAGATATTTTATTTGTATCATAAAACTGCAAAAACTGATGTTCTTTTCTTGCATTTCCTGACACGTTAAAGCTTGAAACATAAGCCTTAATCATAGGTGCTTGGTTTCCAGTTTAAAAATGACCACGTGGTGAGACTGATTACCCATATACACTGTGGTTCTTAAAGTCACATCAACTAATTGCAATCTTTCATTAATTTATTATAGTGTAATTTATTTTTTCCTTTTTCTTCTTAACTCACAATGTGCTACAAATAAGTATTCCTGTTCTGTTATTGCAGAGGGATAATAACATCATCCATTGAAGTGCTTGCAAGTTATGCAATAATAGAGTAGACAATAGCTGTCTCATATTTATATATATATATATATATATATATATATATATATATATATATATACTGTATATATATATATATATATATATGTGTGTGTGTATAACGGAGATGTACCCTGAATTACGTCACCAAAGTACTCGCACTCCATGGCTCCATTTTCTAGACGTACATGTTGAAATCAATGAGGGTAGGGTACAGACCTCCCTCCATCATAAAGAAACAGCAGACAATAGTCTGCTACATGCACAAAAAAGCCACCACCCTGTCAAGTTGAAGTGGAGTATAACCTATGGGGAGTTACTCAAGAATCAATGTTATTGCAGTAGTTCCAAGGCTTATGGGAAGGAAGAAGCCAGGATGTTAGAGAGATTTCAAGACAGAGTTTAGCCCCGTGAAGTGCTCAGGGAGGCCAAGGTGAAGGTGGATACTTTGTCAAGCAAGGACCTTTTTGTTAAGAAATCTAGAACAGTAAATTACCAAGGGAAGGTGAGACTCATTACTACTTATAATGCTGAATCAGAAAAAATCAGGAAGATGATTTCTAAGCACTGGCTCTTGATAAAATCTGATTCAAAAATTTAACATAAAGTCTCACAGTACCCTCTGATCACTTACCGCAAATAATAGTCTATAAAAGATATGTTGTTACACAGTAACGTTAAGATAGATCACATACAGGAGAGTTGGCTTTCGGAACAGAGGGTTTTCTACAAATGTGGCAAGTGCAAGGCATGTAAGAACAGTAAGAACATTAAAACCTTTCTGCTTCCGAATGGCCAGAAGCGTAAGATCAATAAATTTATCACATGTAGCAGTGATTTCTGTGTGTACAACTCAATGTGCCCATGTGGACTTCGTTATGTGGGAAGTAATATATTCTCAGTTAAAAAAATGGATTTTGGAGCATGTAAGAGCAATCAAGAATGATGATCATTGTTGTCCGGTAGCCATCCATTGGGAACAAGTAAACTCTCAAAATTCTGACCTACTCCTTTTTTTTGGTATTGTCAGGGTGGAACCATTAATGAGAGGAGGTGATAGAGAGAAAAAGCTACGGATCATGGAGTCAGAATATATTGTGCACATTAAGGCCCCGATGGGTCTCAATCTGGACGAGGAACTGTTTGTACATATAGGATGAATAACTTTCAGTAATTAGTGTTAGAATGATGTAGAGAAATCCAAAATATTATTATGTATCATTTAAAAAAATATATATATATTTCTATATATTTTGTTCTCCTTTTTTAGTTAAGTGTTGAGCTGTATTTTGAATGTGCGTTTTGAGGTGATTTTTTATAGCGGATCCCTTTAGGAAGGAGATGAACTTTTACCACAGATTTACATAAAAAAATCTGACTGAATGGCCACGTGGCCTTGACCTTCATATTTAAAAATAGGAATTTTTGAAATTATGTGAAATGTATATCATTTTCCTAAGGTATTTGTCCCCTTACAAAGACCAATAAGTGTCCTTTCCATATGAAATATGTGTGAAGTTTTTTTACAAAATGGGCCATTTAGCTTTAGGTTAGTATATGATAGAACCTGTAAATATTTGGAATTATTTAGGCATTTGCCACATGGCCTAGTTTGGGAAACAGAATGCTGTGTTCTATATAAAATGTAATAATTAAGTTGTATAGTTTAAATTCCCCCCTTTTTTGTCTTTTTAGGATTACTTTATGTATTTCTATGACATGTTATGTGCAATTTTGCGCTTTCTTCTGAAAGATGGATTCGAAATCACAGTCTTTTTGCTATTTTATTTGTGGAGGGATTCATATTGTTTTTAAAGTTGGTGGTGCACTGTTCTGTGTATTGGCTGAGAAGAAGATCTCTCTGAGATTGAAACGCGTCGCCATTGAATAAACTTTTTCTGCAAACAAACTAGCCGTGGAGTGCGAGTACTTTGGTGTCCGTAATTCAGGGTACGGCTCAGTTCTATGAATATATATATATATATATATATATATATATATATATATATATATATATATATATATAAATATATATATATATACTTGTATTGTATGATTACTAAAAATCATTACAGAATCATTTAAGGCTAAAACTCTAAAACCATGCATTGCTTTGTAGCAGACTAACTACTTGAAAGCTCAAAACAATGTCAGCTGTGATATTAAAATTGGGCCACATTAAAAGACAACAAAAATTAAAGTAAAGTACAAAACTGACAGTTACAGTGCAGGATAAACACCAGGCATGCACAAGCCACACACACCTCAATGTTCGTACCCATTGCCTAATCAGAGTACTTTGAAGGACAGCTGTGCATAACCAGGATGCAGGAAGTTGAAAGCTGTGATCTTTATGCTAAAATAGCCAAACACACAAGCTGTTAGATAAAGTGCTACATGCTGGTGCTCATGCAAATGCAATAAAGTGCAGAGAGGCGCTGGATAGATAGATAGATAGATAGATAGATAGATAGATAGATAGATAGATAGATAGATAGATAGATAGATAGATAGATAGATAGATAGATAGATAGATAGATAATTGTGTGATAAATTTACTATTTAATTAAAAAGAACATGCATCAAGCAGCAAAACTTTCCTTCTTGCCTGTTCATGTGACATCTTTCAGCACTCTTAAAATGTCAGCAAGATGTCAGGTCCCTTCTTCAGGATGTGAGTGAGGTCTGTAAATGTCTGTGTTGCGAGAGTTCCCCCCATTGTAGCATGTATTTGTAACAAAGGATTTACATTCATTAATTTTCCAGCTGGAGCGAACATACCCAGTTCTGGGCCTATTAAAATAAATGGAAACTTACCTCTTTGTTCAAATAGTTACAATGCTGTCAACATTAGTGTGCTTGTTAAAATAGATGGCCCTTACACAAATTTCTGAGCTCTGGGATGCACAGAGCATTCTCAACTTATCACTAAACACGGATAGTATACTAATATGTCAATGACCATGAATGTGTTCTTTTCCCTTATGAACCTCAATTTCGTCCAACAAAAAGATGATTCCTTGTTTATCAGATGATTACTTGAACATTTGGGGCCCCCCTTCTGGAATATTCCACATGCTTTTGCATTGCCTAGCACAAAGACATAGGCTGATAACAAGTAATGGTGATGACTTTGAAGCAGGATGTCTAACTGCATTTTCTGGAGCTGATCCATAGGTCTTCATTGGGCACTTATTACACTTGCATTGAACGACATTGCTGAACTGTTTCAAATCAATTTGCTATACAACTGTTCCTAAAGTTATTGTATCTGAGATTGAGCACTCACTGTGCATATTCTCTCATTTATTCATAGAAAGCTCAATAAAACAGTATGAATAATAAATAAAAATCACACAGTGTGATTTGTGTGTCTACTTCTACTAGTTTACTTATACTTTGTTTCTCAGCAAAGTGCACATGAGGTTGACTCTTGTCTTCTTACGTGTGTTCCTGAGTACTGGAAACCTCACTCTCGCTGTAAAGTCATCTGCCAGTGCATGTTGTGCACTTTCAGCACACAGGGTAATTGTTCAGTGAACAAGATTTAAAAAGAATGACTTACCCCTGGCACAAAACATTTGTTATGATTATGTAATCTTAACGTTGGCTTAGTTTTCACATTATCCTATTATACTCATCACTGTAAAAAGGAAAGGGTTTTCAATTCCAGGGTGCTAGACCTGTCAACCTTAGGGCTTTCCTCACCAAACCTTTCATCTTTTGACAGTTGGATTTAGTTAATTCCACGCAGACAGCAATAATAAAGCCATTAGGAGTGCCTGGATGGGCCATCACTGACAGGATGGGGAGGACAGAGCTTGGCACGGCCCCAATTGTGATTGAGCAGATTGCGCTCAGCCTTCACACAAATAACTTGTTATCCCTGCATTATTATTGAAGCCAGGGCAGGAGAAGCAGGAAACTTCAAACACCTCAAACCAGAATCTCCTGGAAACGTCGTCAACGTCAAAGAAGGCACCACGTATAAAAGTAAGACCCTCAGACCCATTCTTCAGTTTACTTTCGGACCTGTGGAAGGACTCTCAGAGGACTGCCTGCTGCTGTGGCCTACTGTGTACTCTACTAGAATTCTTTGCTGCACCTGTAAGGAATGATTTCCTGCCCGGAGACTCCCATGAACCCTCAGAGACCTGCTGTGCTGTTTGAGCTAGTTTCATCACTTGAACCAGGAGAACAAGAGTGATTCCAAGAAAAGCTATAGCAGGTAACAGTCTGTTACATGCTATGAATTCTACAGCAAGAATGATTTTAACCTATGACAAAAATGTTGGGACAGTGAGTAAGATCAGATCAAAACATTGGGGTATTCTGAGCAATCGAATACAAGCAAAGAAGGGCTAATACGTCATGAGTGTTTAGAGAAATGTTGGTCCTGTGTACGGTACTCCCATCATAATACCAAAAAAACTAAAGTACACAGTTCCAGCCAATAGACTAGTACAATTGTATACAGTAAGTCATAGAGTCTATGAGTCTGTTCTTATTAGAACAAGAGCCCTCACTCACCAAATGGCGACATGCTTCATCATCAGGCTTTTGCTCCTCGTCAGGCCGGCACTGCAATGCCTGACGGGCCCCTCGTGGGGGCTCTTTGCCAGAGATCTTTTGAGTGTAAAGAATGCCGGTAGCTGAGTGCTAGTATGTGGGATTGGTATATGGGTACCAGCATTCTTTACTTCAGATAAGCTTTGATTTACTGCACACCAAAATGCATGTTTCAGTTACTGCTGCAGGCTCACACTACGATGTTTAGAAAGCAAAATATAAACTAGCTGAATACTTCAGGTTATAAACACAGTGCAAGCATATATAATCAATCATAATAATAGAGCAGAGAAACAAGGGCCTTTCATCCCTTTGTGGAACTTAACTTAGTCCACGAAATGCTGGGAAGCCCTCTATCGCCTGCTTGGGCCTCTCCTCCCCCAAGCATCTCGGTCAGCAAAACAGGGAGGCAGCGCTGGGCGGATTTGGGCAACCGGGGGAAATCCAGCGGGAAACCGCTGGACCCAGTTTTCTGACCGCGGCGGTAAATGGCCCAGGAAGCACCGCCAGCCTGTTGGCG
The DNA here is from genome assembly GCF_031143425.1 of Pleurodeles waltl. NCBI lineage: Eukaryota > Metazoa > Chordata > Amphibia > Caudata > Salamandridae > Pleurodeles > Pleurodeles waltl. The sequence goes on from NC_090437.1 coordinate 1,074,620,430, forward strand.
GTGCTTCCGTCATCCGCGACCCTGGCGGTTTTGTACCGCCAGGGTCGGAATGACCCCCATAGTCTACATAGTATAGTCATTAGCGTAACACCAATAGCCAAATTAGCTGTTGTAACACTATATTTAGCGTCTTCATAGCTCCTAGTGCCCAGCCTAAGAAGATGTCATACCAATGATGCTCAGTTATTTGCTGGATGCATGAAGCAGTGTGCATAAGCTGTTTAGCGTTTTTGGTCATCAGTATGGATGTATCCTTGGTGTATTTAGCTGCCATATCAAATTTAGCAAAGGTAACTTGTGCGTAGTGCCTGATTGCCTCTAATCTGGGTAGCTTAACAACAAGCGAGATATTCCACTCTAACTGCGCACGCATTTGCGTCTGTAATGTGGTTATGGTGAACTTAGTCGGTCGGTACAAGATGTGAGTGCTTATGTAAATAATGCTGGTAATATTGTGCATACACATTACTTGCTCTCTGGTGGTTTGTATAAATCCGTTAATGAGTAAGGAATGATTAATGACATAACATATACTCTCTATCCCTATCTGATATAAGTCTGTGCCATTTAATAGGATAAGGTAACCATTCGCATTCTCCCGGATGTGAAGACATGGCTCTAGCACCCGTCCAGTGGGGGTACATACCCACCCCTTAGACCAATCTGCACATCTAGTGGGATCTACAAAGTGATTTGTTTAATCAATCCACTTTTTGTCAGTGTGAGGTATCCATCACTCTTTTACTTATCACTACGGGGAGTAATATAAAGGGGCACCATATGTCAGGAGGAAAATCACTTCTTGCTATATCAAAAAGAGCATACCATATTTCTTCCTCACAGTGAAATTGTATGGGCTTTTCCCATATTTCTTCAGGTAAATGCAATTGTTGTCTCCAATATTCACCCTGAAGCTGTCCCCATTCTGCTTTAAAGTCTGCATACTGTTGATTGACAATGCTTTGCCATAGTATGCACTGGATGCCCTTGGATACTGCTTGTGTGTTTTAAAAGCTTTTTTTTTTTTCTTCGAATTGTTCATAAGTGAATTTATGCCATTGCCAATTGAGATACAACCCACGCAGGACTTTCCATACTTCTTGTGAGTGTGTGGGTCACCATTGAGAAATTACTTTTATGGCCTCTCCTGTACTATATCCTGTAGAAGATAGCTTATTCCTAATGGCTTCAACAGCAAAAGAATTCAGGGCCCCTACCCCGATTCCGGTGGCCCCAGCTATCAAGGACCCTAAATCTCTTCTAATGCGTAACTTTGGCAAGGGCCATAACTGTGATGTCCATGGTGCACATAATGGATCATACTTTGAGACATTCCCTTTGGCAATATTTATCTGTTACACAATACGATTAATTATGCTTGCATGCAGAGCTTGCTTACATCCTATTCTATATCAAACTATAGAAATGTTGCTTAAGTTGCTAATCATGCGTCTTTCGTTTACATAAAACATGAAGGCTGGTGGTTTGGAGTATCGAACTCCTTTGGTTTCATAGTTCATTGTAATGACCACCATGTGTCCTGGTATCACAATAGTTACATATCATGTTTAGCATATAACTCAAAGCCTGTACTATTTCTGGCGTCTCCTACACCTCGTTCAGTCCGTTGGCATGTCGGATTTGCTGTCCAGTTACCTTCCAGGTCACAGCTTTGGCAACCATCCACTTGCCTCCAGGTACCCCCACGTTGCAAAGTGAAACATTTCCCTGGTCATCAGTTACTTTAGCGGCTTGAGGTGCACAAGTGACATGAAGGTCTGTAACGACATTCCCTGCTATCTTCAACGCAGATGTCATCGTTTATGACCGTGGGGTGAGACTCACTGCAGGTACAAATACAGGTACATTAGAGTTCTTTAAAAGCACAATATACATACTCCCCACCCCTTGACTCAATAGCTCTCCTGCTTCTGTTTTTTTTTCCTGGATGGTTCACCCATACTTTTCCTCCTGTGCTTCCAAATCCTCCCTCACCTCTCTGGGTGTTATCGGGGGGGGCAGATCTTTCTTTAATGTGGGGGTGTACGCTTGTTCACAAATCACTTGTGCAAGTCTGTCATGTGCTGATAACTTTTTTAGCTGTTCTTTCACCAATCCGTTATATCTCCGAATCATGCCTGCAGCTTGTGGATAATAACTATGGTGCACAATCCACCAAATTCCCTGTTCCTGTGCCCAGAACGGCACTGTTTTCCCTGAAAAGTGTGTGCTCCTATCTGTTTGGATCTCATCAGGTGCCCCATAATATTTTCTCAGGTAGTTTAGCCCTCGCAAAGTGGACTTTTGATCTGCAGACTTACAGGGCATACCCAACATAAGGCCAGAGTAGGTGTCCACCATGGTCAATACGTAGCTTTTTCCTCCTTCTTTTGGTAGTGGCCCGATATAGTACAATTGCCACACCGTAGCAGCTACAGTTCCTCTTCTGATATGGCAGCAAGGCTTCTTTTGCAGGGGCCTTTGTCTAATCTGGTTGCATATGGGGCCCTCATTTACTGGTTGTTGCACTTGTTCGTTAGTAACTTGAATTTGTCGTTGCTGTACCCATGCATAAGTGCTATTCTTTCCTAATTGTCCGGATGTTGCATGGGCCCTGTTTGCTAAAGCAGCTTCAGCTTCCTCCTTGATGACCACCGTTCGCGTTTTGGCCATTTGATCTGCGGTGTTGTTGAATAGAGATGCAAGTGAGGTATCCGATGGGCAATGGGCATCCACATGTCCCACATAGATTTGACATTTTTGCCCTTTCTCCCACATCTCTTCCCATAGCTGCGTGCCTCCCCAAATGGGGGTGCCTTTGATATTCCATCCATCCTTGCGCCAAGTCGGGGCCCAGCTTACTAGTCCTTGGTAAGTGGCCCGACTGTCAGTGTACACAAATGTTTTCTCTCTGATGGGGGCTTGTTCAATCACTGCTGCTACCCCCTGCAGTTCTGCAAGCTGGCTTGATTCATTATACCCTTCTCGCAGCAACATCGTTTCTGTAGCAGGCTGGAATGCAACTGTTTGCCATTGTCTTTTTCCTTGATAGTACCGGGCGGTACCATCTGTGAACCATGCATTTCGATGTTCTTCTTCGATGAGTCGTTCAAAAGACGGGGCTGTCTTAAATGGTGAGGATTCCATTTCAGAGGGCTCTGGCGCAGGGGACATTGCCTGAAAGTCCACTGCCCCTAGCTTATCTTCTTGTGACTTCGACACTCCTGCTGGTCCCGGTTTTGCCCTCTGCTGCAGAAACCATTTCCACTTCACAATGGCAAACTCCTGTGTTCTGCCTACTTTATTGCCAACCCCTCCTTCTCTTGTCCAACCTAATAAGGGGACCCATGTTTTTAAGGTGACCGGCCGATCATCAGTTATGTGTTCTATTTCCACTAAGGCACAATCTTGTGGCACCCTCTTTTTTCCCTGCCTCTGCCATAGGCTCCATATCATCTACATCATCCTGTACTATCATTTCCAGCTAAAACAGGTCTCCTTCTGTGATGGGATCTAACGTAAAAGGATTCTGTAGTGCATCTATTGCTCAAGTGTCCCACGATCTCACCAACCTTTTAAACAAAGGCTCTGCAGGCATCTGCCTAAATATACGGGTTCCCTCCAACAACTCACTCTGCGTATAATCTCTTACCAAACAAGAATTCTGTATTTGCCCACCATTAACTCCCTTTTCACCTTCAATTTCACCTACACATCCTTCTCCATTTTCAACTCCACCTAGTTCTGTTATACGTACTTCCACCTCATCCTCCCATTTCCAATCATCATTGTCTGAGACTGTTCCATCCCAAGTATTTGGATCCCAATTTTCTTTTCGTACCAGTGCCCTCACTCGCACAGTTGAGGGTATTTTAGGCTTCTGCCTACTCTTCTGTTTGCGTACCAGTGCCCTCACTTGCACAGCTAAGATTTTAGGCTTCTGCCTACTCTTCTGTTTGCATACCAGTGCCCTCACTTGCACAGTTGAGGGCATTTTAGGCTTCTGCCTACTCTTCTGTTTTGCTACTCGTACTGCTAATGCGGGGCACCTTGCCTCCATTTGATCACCCCGAGTCACTGCACTTTCTATGGTCTCTTTCATAAGTAACTGCCTTTCCTGCAATTTCCTGAAATATGATATAATTTTTTAAACAAACCCACACACATATATATGTGTATATTCATATAACTATATATAATGTAAAGCTGTAATAAAAACATATTTTAAAATGTAATTTTCTATTTTTTAATATACTCATATATGAGAAATATATATGTATACACAAAGTTGTGCTCGTATCCAATTCTGACCCCAAGAGGGGTGGAGTGTGAGACCAGACAAGCACCTTGGTCCGAAACATCTAAAGTCCAAAGTGTAAATAAATGCACTCACTCAGGTGTAGATTTGATCACAAAAATGTAATCTCCCTCCATGACGCGTTTTGGCCATACCAATGGCCTTGCTTCCATAATCACTGTGTTGTGTGAATCGCCTAAAAACACTATTGGACATACATAACCGCTAAAAGCTGACTTACAAAATATACCCTTTCCCCAATATGTGTAATAGCGGGTGCCATCTTGACATCTAGTATGATGCACTAAATTCTGTACTCGATTATCTCTCAGGCTATTCATGAAAAATTTCTAACCCAGTCATACACAGAATAATATATGTTTAACAAAATTCCCTGAGAATATGATCATTTTAAAAGGTCTATACACGATATCAAACAATACATATGCAAATTACCGATATCGTGATTTCATTGAATTTCGGTGGCCTTAGCCCTTGGGCACTGATCAGTATAGGGAAAGGTGCGGAAGGCATTGTGACGCGAAGGGTTAATTAGCTTGAGCAGTGTAGATGAGTGTGATGCCTGCTGAAACCCCCCCCCCAAACAACGTGGAAAAGTTCATGATATTATTTTCAAGGTTGTTTGTGTAGAAGACTCTCTCTCAACCTTGAGAACTAGAGTAGAGGGAGAAGATGGAATGAAAACAAAGGCTGGAGAAGGGCAGAGCAACCAAGTACTGATAACATAGCTAGAAAATGCCAGAATGAGACAGAATCCAAGCTTCGAGTTATTTAAGCACTGAAGTGTGGGTGAGGGATTTGAAGCTCACAGATGGAGTTGTTAAAGCTGCCATGGCCCAGCGCTGCCTCCCTGTTTTGCTGACTGTGATGCTTGAGGGGGAGAGAGGTCCAAGCAGGCGGTAGAGGGCTTCCCAGCATTTCGTGGACTAAGTTAAGTTCCACAAAGGGATGAAAGGCCTTTGTTTCTCTGCTCTATTATTATGATTGATTATTTATGCTTGCACTGTGTTTATAACCTGAAGCATTCAGCTTGTTTATATTTTGCTTTCTGAACATCGTAGAGTGAGCCTGCAGGAGTAACTGAAACATGCATTTTGGTGTGCAGTAAATTAAAGCTTATCTGAAGTATTCAGCTCGTTTATATTTTGCTTCCTGAACATCGTAGTGTGAGCCTGTTGCAGTAATTGAAACATGCATTTTGGTGTGCAGTAAATCAAAGCTTATTTGAAGTATTCAATTCATTTATATTTTGCTTCCTGAACATCGTAGTGTGATGCATTTTGGTATACAGTTAATCAAAACGTATATCTGTCAATGAACTCTTTGCTTATATATATGCATAGATGTTCTTTGTAGTGTACTTATATATAAATAGATGCTTTTCATTGCTATTCTTATTCTACTATTATTAATGTGCTAAATGCCTACATGTACCTGAAATTCTAGTAAAGCTAAATTGTAATTATAATTGGTGTGTGGTCCTTCATTGAGCGTCCTTATTGACTTATACCGAACAGGTGTCAACAAGCCACCTGGATAAGACATTTGGTACCAGAAGTGTGGTATAAGTCAATAATGCCTCTTTGGGGACAAAAGAAAAGTGAGGCAGAGAGCGGAAGGCTGCATGGGGCAGAAGCCAGATCAATTCCCGGGTGGTTAGCAACTGACCGTTCTCTGGTGTGGCAGGACTCCTGAACCGGTGGGCAGCGCCGGTGTTCCGGGAGGCATTAGATGAGAAAGTGACTCCTCTCTTAGTGGAAGATGCGGTTGAGAGGGTGAAGCTAAGAGGGGCGAAAGCTGGAGCTGAAAGCAGCAGGGCAAGTGGGATGGCTTTTCCTGCCTGCGCTCCGTACAGTATACAGGAAAACATTAACACAAGATGCAGAGATAAGAAAATTGCGGGATGAGGTTGTAGATGGACTTTAGATATTTCGGACCAAGGTGCTTGTTTGGTCTCACACTCCACCCCTCTTGGGGTCAGAATTGGATACGAGCACGACTTTGTGTATACATATATATTTCTCATATATGAGTATATTAAAAAATAGAAAATTACATTTTAAAATATGTTTTTATGTTGTATTACAGCTTTACATTATATATAGTTATATGAATATACACATATATATGTGTGTGGGTTTGTTTAAATAATTATATCATATTTCAGGAAATTGCAGGAAAGGCAGTTACTTATGAAAGAGACCATAGAAAGTGCAGTGACTCAGGGTGATCAAATATATTAATATATATTTTAAAATATTATTTAAACATATTCCATTTATTTTATATAATAATGTCATATGTTATAATATTTACAATTAACTGTGTATATATATATATATATATATATATATATATATATATATTTATAAGCAAGCATTTCTACCAGGGGCACATCTCCCTTTGTGCAATCTTGGTGTGGGGTGCTACATTAATAAACAGGATCACCTTAGTACAACAATCATGGCTTTAAGCATAGAAGCAAAAGGAAGGAAAAGGCAAGGGACGTTTTTTTTTGGTAATGGCATTAAGAGCCAGGGCACACAACCCGCATCAGGTGAGCAAATAGAATTACCTTCTCTATTGGATAAACTGGAAAATTACATGAGAAAGAAGTTGCAAAATGGTTTGGAAGCTTAATCTTTGCAACAATACATAGATGTGGAAAGGGTACCCAGATGTTAAAGGATTTTTGTAGTTCCCACATCTGAGGATCCAGATTCAGATATGTTACAAGAATGGGCTGAAAAATTGTTCAATAACAATGATGCACATTATGGTAAAGTATGCACCTAAGGACCATGCTAAATTTCTTTGAAAATATTGATACAAGAAATAGTCAAATTAATGTCCATGGAGGATTTGGAGGAATTGTTGAAGAAAATGCTGGAACGCCTTGCCAAAACTGAAGCTGAAATCACTAATAAAGAACAGAAAAAAATGATGAGGGATTATAAAGATTATGACCAGGAGGACTTTCAACAGATTATGAATCAGGAAGACGTTCCACAAGAAATACCACCATCTGTATAACGAGAAGAAAATGATGCCACTGATAGCAATGTGTCAAATGCTTCTGATAATTCATCAGCACAGAAAAGAAAATGTAAATAAATCAAATAATGCATCTTAAAACAATACCAATTACTAAATCAGGGGAGGACAGAAAAACATGGAGAACCAAATCCATGCAGAGGCGGAGGGATACAAGGAAGAGCCAAAGGAACAAGCAGGTAAAGCCAAAAGTGAAAAAACACACACTAGCCTGTGGGAACAAAAACAAGGGGCAAATATCCAACCCACTGAATGTGGTAAATCTCTAAGAAAATTTGTGGCCTCATTACGAGTTTGGCAGTGGCAGTCAGACAGTAAAAAGGTTGGTGGAGAGGAATGCCAAATTATTACTTTGACAGTGATGCAAACAGAATACAGCCAAAGCACCACCGGCACCACCAGTGTGGTCAAACCACCACGGAGAATTGAAGGCATTAGCAGGCCGACGGAGACCAAGTTTTGGTTGGACTTATTACGAGGTTGCACAACATGGGAACCAAGGTGGAAACGAACTGTATGAAAGGAGACACTCATCTCCAGGAAGCTATACTCATTAGGATCCACCATGGAACCACAACTTGACATCATCCCGCTGCTTCTGCTCACCGACAGACAATGGAATCTTTGCCGACGATGACAACAGCAATCATAAGTACACATATTCACCTGTTACAGTTGACATTGTGATATTTTGTACAGTTACATAACATACGATAGGGAGGGGACTGCAAGGGCAACTCTCACACATAACAGTACACTGACACGCACACTCACATACAACAACAAAGACATACACAACACACACACTGCATTCAGCACACACTCACACTACACATCAAGAATACACACTTACGCACAACAATACAGGCACAGTCTCACACAATCCAACACAGCATACCATCACATCACAACAACACCACAATTGCAACATCATAAACACATTGTCAAGCTCTCAGACCCAGCTCTGGCCAAGGACTCATTACACATACAACACAATGTACAACCAACAGGGAACAAACACAATACACGCACACTCACACAATCAAAGCACACAAACCCACATACCACAACAATAAACAAATATCAACACAAACACCACACAATACATTCACACCAACATGTCTGCAACATACATATGCCTATCACACAACACTCACCCAATACCTGGCCTGGGGGACTAAAGCACTACACACACCCTCACATACTGCCAAAATAATGCAAGAAGAACAAGCACCTCACACACAGAACTACTCACACACAATCAATGTTAGACAGGAACGACTCAAACCTAGGAAAGGAAAAGCAGGATAAAGATGTAACCAGTAACCAACAACTGGTTGGTCTGACTATATTATTCTAAATATCAAATAGAACAGTTCAGGGCCTTTGACAAGTCCAATATAAAACCAAAGTGGTGACCCAAAGGCACTATATGGTGACCCAACTTGAATCCTGACTGCCATGTAACCTTCACAGGTAGGAGCATCAAGGGGGCAGGCACCTCAGGGATGATCTGGTGGTGTGGTAGCTGAGGGGGGTTGGGCTTAAGCTTGGGGGGGGGCTTTGGCTTGGGAGGGGGTTTGGTTTTGCCTTGGGGAGGGTTGGGTCTTCTTGGGAGGGGTTGACTTCTTGGTGGGGCAGGGGCATGGGTACTGGCAGGGGGCCTTGGACGTAGAAGGGAAGGCGTTGTTGTTTAGGGGTGTCATGGGGAAAGAGTAGGGAAAAGGTCAAAATCCTAGAGGAAAGCTTTTTTGCATGCATGGAAACGGTCATATCAAAAGAGTTTGGGTATTGAGGAAGAGGGAGTGCTGTTATGAGGTGCTGTGTCAATGTTTTGGGTGCGTGTTTGTGGTGGTATACTTGTCGATGGTGGGTGTTTGTTGGGTGGGTGAGTGAGGGCATTTATGTGTCTTGAGCAGAGGGGGGAGGAGATACTAGGGGATGCTGGGGTGGGTGGTGACTGCAGGTATGGTGGATGTGCTTCATGTAGGCGTGCCAGTAGTTATGGTGCCTGCAGGTATGGTGACTGGGGTGGTGGGGTGTCAAGGTAGGTTGTGACTGTTGCTGTGTGTGCGGGTGTATGCCAGTGGTGTGTCTTTTGGAGCTTTGGTTTGTCTGGGCTCCCTTGGATGATGAGGTGGATATACTTCTGTCTGTGTGCTTTGGCTGGGTCAAAGAATGGGCATTGGGATTGGGAAGAGGAAGGTGGACGTGGGACGGTAGACAAAGGGGACTGACTGCCATCAGTGTGGAGGCCAGAGCCTGAAATGTTCTCTGTAGGCCAGCCCTCCAGGAACACATTACTCTGTTGTATCTGAGTTAACAGTCCCTGGATGACATTCACAATGGTTGGCTGATCCACAGAAATAGATCTCAGGAGTCAATAGCTTCTGCACTGAGGGCAGAAGGGCTAACAGTGGGTGGGGCAGATGTGCCTGCGGCAAAGAAGATGCCCACCCTCTTTGGGGAGTGTGCACGGCCAACTGGGTGGGGAGCTACAGGGTGGGTGGTGGTAGAAAGGGGGTGGCGGGCAAAGATGGTGCTAGGGTGGTCACAGATGGGTCTGCCACCACGAGGGAGTGTCCACTGGAGGGGGATTCCAAAGATGATGAACTGAATCCAGACTCCCCCGTGGCACTCCTGTGCCCTCCAGGCCATTGAGCCCCTCTGCGTCATTGTTTTTGTGACTGGAGGTCCAGTAGCCAGCAGCTTCCCCACTCAGCTGTGCACCATCTCCTTTTCCTGACGATGCTGATGCCGGAAATCCGAAAGTGAGGTAGGGTTATCATATTCTTTACATACCACTTACATCACTTTGTACACTTCAGTAACATCATATCTAGTTGTACACAGCCCTAGATCGTAAAGGTTTAGTGCCACAATCATGTCACAAGGAGATATAATTACACCCCTCAATAATAACATAACTATACACCAGCTAAGCTACCTATCTCACACCTACAATACCATTTATATCAGTAGATCTATCACACTAACCATTCCATGACAAGGTGACTTGGCCACCTAACTCTGGGTATCCACAGCAACATTGTCAACCAAAAAACAAGCTATAAAAAATAGGGGTAACATTGATATCCACATATGACATGCACAAACCCAACACATACTAACCTGATGTCATGTACCAGGCAAAGAAATTAATGGTATAGTAAACATAAGACACCATGTTGCATACAAGCCATACCTACCACAACTTTCACATTGGAAGTTCCCAAACATGCAACTACTCTATTTTGCATAATCAAATATTAAATGATGAAAGAGTCAGAACACATGTCACCTACACATGTATCAATAGTGTTGTAGGAAAGGATGATACATACTGTGTGGACTAAGGGGGTCATTATGACCCTGGCAGTCGGTGCAAATGTGGCAGTAGTACTGCCAACAGGCTGGCAGTACATACTGCCACATTATGACATTGACGGGTTGGCTGAAGCCAACCCATCAATGCATCACACCGACCGCCTTGGCGGTAGCAGCTGCCGGGCTGGAGATAACAATCTCCCTATCACTGGTAGGAGGCCCACCCACCTCCCCAACACTCCCCAGACAACCCTCTATCCATCCACACTCCCTCCTTTCCAATTCTCCCCCCATACACGCACACTCTCAGGCACACATCACACATTCACACACATCCAAACTTACATGCAGACACGCATTCACATTTCCATTCATTCACACATTCTTACACATGCACACACACACACAAGTAACACTACACACTCATTTGCATGCACGCACAGACTCACACATTCATGTACACACCCTCACACACACACACAACACCGCCACCCCCTCCCCTGTCATGATCTTTCGGCAGGGGACGGGATCTGGCACTGCTACAGCCAGCAGCGCCTGCCAGCAGAACACGGCCAGGCTGTATTATTTTTCATAATACAGTTGTCAGCGGTCTACTAGTGTGGCGCTGCTGGTGGTAGCTGCGCCACCTTAACTCCGTCGGCCAGCATGGCCACAGGCGGATTTCTGCCTATGGTCATATTATGTGGACGGATGTTAACCGCAGCAACAGTCTTTTGGAGGCTGTCGCCGCGGCAGTAGGCGGTACTTACCGCCAAAGTTATAATGTGGGCCTAAGTCATCTAAGTAATTTTCCTCCTGAAAACAAAGTATAGCAGTCATATAAGGGGCTAATAATCTCAGAGTGTTTACTCACACACAACCACATGTAGTATATCTATTCTTTCATGTCAATGGGTACCTGTCATGTGCATGAAGGCGACATACAGTTCAATGTATCATGCTTTTACTCTCTCAATAGCCCATAGACTGAGTGGCAACATCACTGTCCACACATCAGACATGACCAATCTTACATCTCTTTGTGAAATTCAGAGACACTAACTACATCTGAGGCTACCAGGACAGCTACACCCACCATGATGCAAGCCAAATGCCAGAATACACATACCATTCCACTCACATGTGTATGTGAACTACCACACCAGCACCACGTTGGTGTCTGTGCAAACAATAGGTTTCCATACAACAAGGATTTTCAACATATCCACACGAGCAACAGAAAGTACATTTATAATTTATGATAATGTGCATTCCTGACAGAACCTTACAATGTACACATGGTGTTGGCAATAACTATTTAAGATTGTAACTGTGAATAAGATGTCATGGCCTATTTATTATGCCCACAACACTATGGCTAAGGAAATAGCTGTGCAGCCAGTTCCCAACTATAGTAAATGAACATGGTACTAACATTCATTGCTCTAACACCAATTTATGTGATACAACAAGAGTCTAGCAATACATCCATGTTTACCAACATATAGGATGTCCACTGAGATGAAATCTTACAGAGGCCTACATTGCTGATTTACCAAGGGTGGTCACCTTGTAACAGGTCAGAATAGGTATTCCAGATGTAATAATATTTATGCTGTATAGAATGAGTGATCACTTACATTCTGGTTTACACCCACATAGTTACCCTAGCATGAGAAGAGAACCTCTAGGGTACCGTCCTGTAGCAGACATGCAGACCATGGAGGAGCGACGTGATTCAGATCTATCACCTGGATAGGAATACAATCATGGATCTCTGTCATCAGTTGGAGCCAGATCTGATGCCTGTCATTCGCAATCTCTATGGCATACCACCTATTGTACAAATTATGTCAGTGCTCCACTTCCTGGCCACAGGGTCCTTTCAAAATACTGTGGCTCTATCTGCAGAGATGTCTCATCCGGTTGTGAAGGCTGCACGGTCTGCATTAATGAAACACCTGGACAGCTACATCAGATTTCCACAACGTGAAGATTTGGACCTGTGAAGGCTGAGTTTTATGCTTTGGGACACATTCCACATGTGGTTGGTGCTATATATGGCACCCATGTAGCATTGGTTCCCGAATGCCAATGAACAGGTGTATAGCAATAGGAAAAACGTTTCACTCCATTAATGTCCAAGTTGTCTCTTTGGCTTACCTCTACATTTCACAAGTTTGTGCAAGGTACCCGGGGTCAGTTTATGAGTCCTTCAGTATTTAGAACAGCAATATCCCACTGCTGATGACACGACAATACACAGAGAGGGCCTGGCTGGTTCATAAGCCACATATGTTGTGTGTCTGTAATATTTATCTGCTAACAAATGTGTAGATGTCCCTTACTTATGTTTGTCATTCTAAACTCCACAAGGGACTCAGAATACCCAAACATTCCCTGGTTGTTGACACCAGTGAGGTACCCAACCATGCCAGGAGAAGTCTGCTTCAATAAGGCCCGCGAAAGGCCGAGGCAAATTGTGGAGCAGACTTTTGGGCTCTTGAAGGCAAGATTCCATAGCATAGATAAGTCTGCTGGAGCCCTCCTCTACTCACCCACCAAAGTATGTCAAATTATTGTGGCCTGTGGCATGGTCCACAGCCTCACCCTAAGATGTCAAATCCCATTTATACCAGATGAAGGGGGAGCCAGCAGTTCCTGTGGGTCAGAATGCAGATTTGCCAAGTGAGGATGAGTATGATGAGGATGAAGCTGGAGACACCAGGGCTGATCCCATCATGCAGTACTTCAAGTATGTGATGTTTCAGAATTTAAGTGACTCAGGGGGTCATTACGACCTCGGCAGTCTTGGAAAAAGACCGCCGAGGCCGGGGGAGACAGAATACCGCCATTGCTGGCGGTATTCCTGTCTCCCTATTATGACATTTCCGCTGGCCCAGCGGAAATGTCACATCAACATTGCAGCCGACTCGTAATAGAGCCGGCGGTAATGCTGATGTGCAGCAGGTGCAGTAGCACCCGTCACGCATTTCACTGCCTGAAATTCGGGCAGTGAAATGCGCGACGGGGCTATGTCTGGTGGCCCCTGCACTGCCCATGCCAAGTGCATGGGCAGTGCAGGGGCACCCAGGGGCACCCCAAGTCCCCTTACCGCCAGCCTTTCAATGGCGGTGTGTACTGCCACGGACAGGCTGGCGGTTTGGGACTCATAATCCCCAGGGCAGCGGTGCTTGCACCGCTGCCCTGGGGATTATGACCGCCAGGCGGAATCCTGGCGGTATATTGGAGGGGCCGGCGGTATGGCCGTGGCAATTGCGCCACGGTCATAATTGCTGGCGGAACACCACCAGCCTGTTGGCGGTGTTACCGCCACCTTACCGCTGGCCGCCAGGGTCGTAATGACCCCCTCAGTGAGCTATTGTTGAGGTTGGGAATGCTTAATGATGGTCTTAGTATGACCATCAGAGAGGTCATATGTAGCTTCAAAGTCCATAACTCAGATGTGCATGTAGAATATTACATGGCGTAGTGTGCAGCTTTTTGATCAACATAGTCTAAGTTTATCAGAATGCACAGTCAGAGTTACCACTGTATATAGGAATCGGCTGTGTGATGTTTTTGTTTCATTACGGGCTATACCTTATATTTCACATTTATATTTTGCAGATAACTTCACAAGGTCATCCTAATTTGGCAGTATCAGACAGTGTCACAGGCAGATGAGATTTGCAGATTGACATGCGAGGTGAACATGGATTGAACCATGTACAGTCAGGTATGAGATTTGTGGTGTGTGAGTTCTATGCCCAGACTGTCAGGACAGTGGGATCGTAGTGTCCTATTCCACACTATAGTCCTGTTTGCCGTGAAAGGTGAGCTCAATAGTGCCATGCGAGTGGTCTTGTGTCTCCGACACATGTCATCCTGTGCTACACATACCCTCAACCATCAGAATGGTTTGTGTTGGCAATAATTAACGTGTATGTAGCTGTCAGGATGTTTCCACACTACATGCTACTGTGCATGTGTATCAAGACTGACATAGATAAGTAATGACTACTGATACCTGGCCATGGTAAGTGGAAGGTTCCATGACTGGAGCCATTTGCATTGACCTCTGACTGTTTCATATGATATGATCATTTGGCATCTATGGTATGGGTATGTAATACGGCTTTAAGTGATGAGGCATTGAACCAATATGTTTGCCTACTGGGACAGTGAAAGACTGACATGTCCCTAACTTCAGAAGTCTGTGGGATGCTAGTGATTGACATCTATGCTGAACACTGAAGTGAACAGCAGTACTTCACTGTGGGATCATTGGCATTTTCCCAACCTATATGTGGGAAAGTTCTATAACAGTGATTTGAGTTATGTCTATCAATATGAGGCACTTCAAAATCTAGTCTGATTAAACAGTACATGTGAGATGGAAACAAGCGGTGTTGAGGGGACGTCCATGTTTGTGGGGGAGAGTCTTCAGCTACAGAGGCAGGGTCTCCATTTCACTAGCAGCCACTGATGTATAAGGGGCTGATGTCTCATTGGTAGAGGAAGGGGACAGCTCTTGGGTACAAAACCTACTCATTGAGGTTTAATGTCTCTCAGCACCCCTGCAATGGAAGCCAAGTGGGCATTTTAGGCCTACCACTGCTGCATGACTTCCTGGTGGTTGTCCCTCTGTAGCTGTCTGATCTCCCCTATCATGGTAAATAGCTGACCCATTGTGCCTTGGGATTGTTGGTAAGCTCATAAGCGAATTGTACCCCTGGGAGCTTCCATCCTCTGGCCCACGCCATCCTTCCCATGCACCCTATCCCACGTGGCTGCGCCCCTGGAACAGTTGGCCCACTCACACTGATGCCAGGTCCATCATTGTCTGGGTTTAGGACAGGAGACTCAGGTACCTGTTCTGGGGGGAATAAGAAAGTAGTCACTGTCTTTGGAATGCAAGTTTGTTGGTGAATGGTTGCCTGTGATGTTGAAGCAACAGGGCTGGGAGGAGTCAATGTAGGCCAGATGGGCCAGTTTCATCCTTAATGTTCACACTTACAGGGGTGAATTCCTCACTGAGGCTTTCATCCAGAGGGGTAGTGACAGTCTCGGTGTCCATTCCATTGTGACACTGGCTAGATCCAATATAGGAGAAGTGGAACACACAGTTGCTAAAAGTAATGCAACAAGTGATATCAAGGTTTGACTGATAGACATGCTATATTGCATGCACACAAAGCATTTACATGAGCCTCAGATAGGACAATGACCCCTCCTACCTACTTCCAAATTTGGGTTAGAGCTATATGGGACACAGAGATTACAAATTGCAAACACCTTGCTACAAGATGATGGTGTCTATTGGTGGTTAGATGACTGTCCATTGACTCATATCTTGTCTGATTAATAACTTGACAATGTAACGTCAGTTCCTAGTTCGGTGTATAGCATCATTGAGTCAACTAACAGAGGCACAATTTACTATGGCAATAGAACTGGCCACCGATATAGGTGTGACCATTATATCTAGGCGTCTGTACGGGTGTACTGCAAGTACATCCAGCTTCCTATATTAGTCCTCTCCCCAGGTGGGTACCTGGCATTGTTTGGATGGTGATTTAAAGGCCAGTTTGATAAGGGACACAGCTGTAGATTTGTGTTGCTTGTAATGGTACTCACAGATGTCCATGGCATTGACGTTATTGCCATGGAGTGTACAATAGTGGATAAGTCAGGAGGGTTGGTTTGATTGTTAGTTTAACATGCAAGGTTATTGAACTTGTAGTACACTGTTCTGGTTTTCTTACAGGTGGAACAGTGCCTGCTGGTAGTTGTAGCACTGTCAGTCCCTATACTACCCATGCCATATACAGACAGTGTGCCCCAAGGTGAGTTTAGATGACATATAGTATTTGAGAGGGGGATAGTTCAATATCTGGACAGGGTCGGTGAGTGGGTTGCCTTTTAGTATGTCTAAAGGTGATTAGTGAGCATGCAAGACTTTTTGGGGACTTTTTTGGTGTGGTGAATTACTAAACTCTACTTCCCTAGGTATTCATGTCAGGCCCTCAGAATGCAGGATGTCCAAGACCTTCTACTCCCATGTAGTGAACTTTGGGGGAGGTAGTGGGGGTCCACCACTAGTCTTGAGGCCGCCAGCTGGTGCCTGGCAGCCATGGAATGCATCTTCCCCCTGAGGCCATTCTACCTCTTCCTGATGTCCGCCATTGTGAGTGGATAGTTGCTTACAGAATTCACCATGTTGAATATTCTTTGCCACAGCTCCATTTTCCTGGCTATAGATGTTTTCTGGACTTGTGCTCTGAAAAGGTGTGGCTCTACTCTGATGATTTCATCCACCATGATCCTCAATTCATCATCTGTGAAACAGGAATGTTTTTTGGGGACACAGTAGTGGTGGACAAGATGGTGAGGTAGAGAAACAATTAGCAAGGTAAAACAATTGGTGATTAGGTGTGGGTGCTGTGATATGAGTTGTTGGCTGGTGTTGTTGAATGAGTGGGGTACTCATGTATCTGTTAGGTGTGTTGTGCAGTTGTGGGATGAGTGCTATGTGAAGTATGTAGGGTTGCCTACTCTATGGTTTGTAATATGTTTTGTGTGACCTCTATCTAGCAGTGTATGGCATTTCTGTTGCAAAGGATTGTAGGGTGTGGAGGGGTGTGTTTTATAGTACGGTATCGATTTTGTACAAAACAGGATTAGATTAATTTCTGTTTATGAGAAACCAAACTAAGAAATTGGTTCTCAACCCAAGTTCAAACCAATAGTAACATTACTCAGAGGCCCACCCTTAGCAATCTATGTATTGGTGACATTGAAACATTATGGGGGTCATTACAACATTGGCGGAAAAAGCCACTTACCACCGTGCAGAAGACCGCCAATACACCGCCGCTCTCCCCGAGGCCCTCTCCTCCATCATGGGAGCATACCATCACTCCCAGGAGACGATGGCGACGGTCCTGGACAAGTTGCAGGAGACCCTGTGCCTGCAGGAGGAACAGTATTTGGGGTTCAGGGAGGAGCTCAGGACCATCAGCTCCGCCCTGGGCACCATCGTAGAGGTGCTGAAGGACATACAGCAGACCTTGAGGGACACCGTGGCACTCCAAGGGGCCCCTGACACTAGCCAGGACGATGAACTGCCCACCACCTACACCGGCACTAGTGGACAGGACGCCCCGCCACAGGACCACCACACCAGCACCCCACCCCCTGCAGACGGACAACCACCACGCAAGCGGTCCCTGAGATCCAGGAACAGGACAGAGCAAGATGGCAAGACCCCGGCCAGGAAATGAGACCACCCTGATTGTCATCCCACTGTCCCACCTTGTTACCCTGTCCATACTTAAACAGCCCCAGCTCCACTTCCTATGCCCAGATGGGCAGTGCACCTGTGAGACTAATAGACTGGACTCCGCCATGGACATTCCTCCACCATCACCCATCACCATTTTACCACCCCCACCAATAATTAGCACTTCAATAAACACCCTTGAAACACAAAACAATCTGGAGTCAGTCTGTGATTTTGAAAATGAGTATTATCAATGACAGTGTTATAATGCTTTTCCCATTGTAAAGCTAACATACCTATGTCACACATCACAAGTACTTGAAGGATGCAAGCAGATGACACGTTGGTAACCACACCTGTGAAACAGTCATCGAAAGGTACAACTCAGTTACCAAATAGTGGTTGAAACCGACAGACAGGATAGAGGTAGACCTGTGAAAGTTAATGTAATGTCAAACATGAAAATGTTCTCACCTGAGTGTCACTGGAAATATTGCTGTATGACTGACTCCCTGTTGTCGTTGTCTTCTTCCTCAGCTTCCTCCTCATCACTGTCCACAGGCTCCACAGCTGCTACAACACCGTCATCTGGATCATCCTCCTGCAGAAAAGGCACCTGGCGTCGCAATGCAAGATTGTGAAGCATCGAACAGGCGATGATGATGTCGCACACCTTCTTCGGTGAGTAGAATAGGGATCCACCTGTCATATGGAGGCACCTGAACCCGGCCTTCAGGAGGCCGAAGGTGCGTTCGATCACCCTCCTAGTCCGCCCATGGGCCTCATTGTAGCATTCCTCTGCCCTGGTCCTGGGATTCCTCACTAGGGTCAATAGCCAGGACAGGTTGGGGTAACCAGAGTCTCCTAATAGCCATACACTGTGCCTCTGGAGTTGACCCATCATATCAGAGATGCTGCCATTCCGCAGGATGTAGGCATCATGCACAGAGCCAGGGAACATAGCATTTACGTGGGAGATGTACTGATCTGCCAAACAGACCATCTGGACATTCATTGAATGATAACTCTTCCTGTTCCTGTACACCTGTTCACTCCTGTGAGGGGGGACCAGAGCTACATGGGTCCCATCAATGGCACCTATGACGTTAGGGATATGTCCAAGGGCATAGACATCACCTTTCACTGTAGGCAAATCTGCCACCTCAGGGAAAATGATGTATCTCCTTACGTGTTTCAGCAGGGCAGACAGCACTCTGGACAACACGTTGGAAAACATAGGCTGGGACATCCCTGATGCCATGGCCACTGTTGTCTGAAAAGACCCACTAGCAAGGAAATGGAGCACTGACAGCACCTGCACGTCAGGGGGGATTCCAGTCGGATGGCGGATTGGTGACATCAGGGCTGGCTCCAACTGGGTACATAGTTCCTGGATTGTGGCACGGTCAAACCAATAGGTGACGATGACATGTCGCTCTTCCATTGTCAACAGGTCCACCAGCGGTCGGTACACCGGAGGATTCCGCCATCTTCTCAACTGTCCCAGCTGACGGTGCCTACGAAGGACAACAGCGACAAATCAGTCATAATTCCTCCAGGTATGTACCCACAGTTACACACAAGACTACACCACTCACGAAACCCTTCCTGTATGTGTGTTGAGTGTAGGCCTAGCTATGTGTGACGCAGAGGTAAATTAAGCCATGTGGGCCCCTGAAATGGCGGCTGCCTGACCTCTAAACTGGGACAATGGGATTGTGGGGTAACTGCGCTGGCGTTGCACACCGTCGCGGTAGGCGGTCGTGGACCGCGGCGCAATGCTGCATTGGTTAACATTGGACCCTATGGGTCCCAGGAGCCAATGAACAGGTGCACCGGCGGTGATGATGCGCACCGCCGCGGATGTCACCACCGCGGACGTCACCGCCATTTTCTATCTGTTCAATCACTAGATACCTGACCTTCGACAGGAGAGGACCTACACTGCAAGTGTTGCTGTGACCTCGGTCTGGAAGCGACGATGGCTGCTGCGTCTGGGGAAAGGGCCCCTGCCTTCACTGCTGAGGAGTTGGAGAAAGTGGTAGACGGGGTCCTCCCCCAGTACACGCTACTCTACGGTCCTCCAGACCAACAGGTTAGTACACAGGGAGCACGTTGTATGGGCTAGGCCTGGGTGGAGAGGGCTGGTTGGAAGAGGGAAGGGGGCAGAGTTCATAGAACATTAATGCATGGGAATGAATGGGCCACATGGCCAGAGTAGGGATGGGGCCACTCACAACGACGGTGCAGTTGGTAATGACTGTTTCTCTTTCCTTGTGCATGTCATGTAGGTCAGCGCCCACCCGAAGAGGGACATTTGGCGTGCCATCGCCAAGGAGGTCTGGACCCTGGGGGCCCATCAGAGACGGGGCACCCACTGCCATAAGAGATGGGAGGACATTCGCCGCTGCAGCAAGAAGACGGCAGAGGCTCAGCTGGGGATGGCCTCCCAACGTGGGAGGAGTGCCCGTCGCACCATGACCCCCCTGATGTTCCGGATCCTGGCGGTGGCCTACCCAGTGTTGGATGGGCGCTTGAGGGCATCACAGCAGACACAAGGGGGTGAGTACAACCTCATTCTGCAGACTTTGCGTGCAGTAGAGGGGTCTGGGTGGGGGAGGTGGGCTGTGGGTGTCCCTAGGCCAGGGCGAGTTCGGTAGGCAAGGCCCCTCCGTAATGTAGCCCATGTGGCACTCTACCCCACCTCAGCAGAGTGCCAAGTCGAGGTATAGTTGCCCCTGTGGCATCCATGTGCGCAGATGTCCACCATTGCCATGTAGGCCATATCCCAGAAATTGCATGTGCAGAGGGCAGGAGCACGGCGTAATGCAGGGGGCTGCTGTGTCTGTCTTGTCCGCCAACGGTAGCAGTATGCCATGCACTAAAACACTCTTTCTACTGTCTCCCCCCCTTTTTCTGCTCTCCCTGTCCTTTTGTACATCAGCATCATCAGGCGGAGGTACAGTGGCACTGGAGCACGAGGGAGCTGCATCCCACATGGCCATGGAGGGCAACACCACGGACTCAGAATGCACCAGTGGGACGGAGGGCGAGGGGAGCTTCAAGTCGGCCACCGGATCACCAAGCAGCGACACTGACTCGTCCGCCGATGGGGGCTCCCTTGTGGTGGCGGCACCATCTGTGCGCCCCACTTCTACAGGTACAGCCGCCACCTCCCCTACCAGCACCGCCCTCCCAGCAGCCCCACAGCATTCGCCCCATGCCCACTCACCCAGGAGGGTGGGCATCACCTTCGCCCCTGGCACCTCAGGCCCTGCCCCAGTCACCCCTGCTGCCCTCAGTGAGGAGGCCATTGACCTCCTCAGGTCACTCACTGTTGGGCAGTCTACCATTGTGAATGCCATCCAGGGTGTAGAACGAGAGTTGCAACATGGTAATGCATTCCTGGAGGGCATTCATTCTGGTCAGGCTGTCCTTCAGCGAACCCTGCAATCTCTGGCCTCAGCACTGATGGCAGCCATTGTCCCTGTGTCTAGCCTCCCCCCTCCAACCTCCTCCACCCAGACCCAATCTCCTGTACCCCAGCCCATCCCAAGCACACCTACAGACCAGCATGCACACAAGTCAGCACACACAGGTAGCTCAAGCAAACATAGGCACCACACAACCCACAGGCACTCACGCAAGCCTCACCCACGTACAGACACAGCAACATCCACTGCCTCCACTGTGTCCCCCTCCTCCTCTTCTCCCTCCTCCCTCCCAGTCTCGTCTACACACACACCTGCATGCAGCTGTGAGAAAACAGGGCTGATTGCAGAGGCCCCCTAACTTTTTGCCACAATTTTCCACTTTTTGCTGGTGTTTTCCTGACTCTGATGGTGCCCTGGGTTCTGCTAACCAGTCCCAGGGCCTGTGCTCTGTGTAAAATGGATATGCAAATTAGGCTAATTATAATTGGCTAAGTTAACCTACCTATAAGTCCCTAGTATATGGTAGGGCATGTAGGTTTAGGGACCACAGCATAGGTGGTGCACCCATAGGTGCACTGCTGAGGTGCCCAGTGTCATTTTAAAGGCAGGCCTGCCTTGCTGGCTGCTTTTAAATTAAAGTTATATGCAAATTCGACTTTGGAATTAAAAGTAGTTCCAAAGTCTTAAACTACCTTATTTTTACATATAAGTCACCCCTAAGGTGTGCCCTATGTGCCCCTAGGGCTGGGTGCCATGTAACTATAAGCAGGGACTTTATAAAAATAGTTTTATAAGCCCTGGTGAGGTAAAAACAGCCAAATTCATTTTTCCCTCATTGTAGTAAATGGCCTTCATAGGCTGGAATGGGGAGACTTTATTTTAATTTTTAAAGTCTCCTTAAATGATGCATACCAAGAGTTTGGTATCAAATTAATTGTTGTAA
Source organism: Pleurodeles waltl (assembly GCF_031143425.1). Classification (NCBI taxonomy): domain Eukaryota; kingdom Metazoa; phylum Chordata; class Amphibia; order Caudata; family Salamandridae; genus Pleurodeles; species Pleurodeles waltl. The sequence continues at coordinate 1,074,642,791 of NC_090437.1, forward strand.
TAAATCCCACAACTTCCAGTTGTTGGATTTAATATAACTTGTTCAGGTAAAGAGTTTAACACTTTACCTAAAAAGTTGCCAATTTCAGCCCTGCATTGTTTTTGCTGCTGTGCTCTGATTGGCCAGCCTCGAGCAGCTTGGCCAAGCTGCCTTGATGAGGTGTGAAGTGGCCTGGCTTCACACAAAGGAATGTGCCTGTGGGAAGGAATCTCCACTCAGCAGATGGTGAGGTAGGAAGGGGGAGGGCTGCCAAACTGGTCTTCAAAGGCAGAGAAGGACATTTGGAGCAACCAGCAACACTCCCACATCCTGAAACCCCAGACAACTAGCTGCCCCCTTGATTAGATTAGGAGAGGGCAGGAGAGGGGTGTGTTTATGATTTTTAGCCACATCAGTGGGTGGGCTCAGCCAGATGTAACCTCCAAAAATCAGATTCAGCCATGATGGATTTTTAGAGAATGTTGCCTCCTGGGATTGATTTTTGCCACACTTCCCAGGAAGTGGTCATCACAGGGGGAAGGACCCTGCACCTGATTTGAGAACCAGGACCCCCCTGCTTTTCACCCAGGAGCAAGGATAAAACTGGCAGACCTGCACCCACACCTCAGTTCCCTACCACATCCAACAAGGAAGAACAACAGAAGAAGAGGGACTGCCCTGCTGGACCCCTGGCCTGCACCTGGAACCTGCACTCAGAAGGACTGCACCAGCTGCACACTTGGGCTTCACCACAAGAAGGACTTTGCCTGGCTTCAACTGGTTCAAGGAGGGACTCCCTGTTTGCTACAGGTGAAAAATTGCTATCCAGAGTCCCCTGCACCAACTCCTGAAGAAAGCGACCAGCTGACCACTATCCAGTGACCAAAAAGGAGTTTACGCCAGGTGCATTCTGGGAGTTGTAGTCTGCACCCCCCAAGGACCATCTCAGAACTTCTGGACCCTTGGGGTGAGCTGTGGACCCCAAAAGAACCTTAAAAGGACATCTGGGAGAAGCCCCAGAGGTTTGGAGAAGTTTGGACAACTTTTGTAAAAAAGCTCCATAGAGGGACCGACCCGCCGCGGCAACTCTAGCCGGCTTGCCTCAACCGCGACCCGGCCTGATTTGCTGGTTCATCCCGGTAAAGAAAATATCTGAAAAAGAGACTAAGGGGGTCATGCCGATCCCGGCGGGCGGCGGGCGCTGCCCGCCGGGCGGAGACCGCCAGAAGACCGCACCGCGGTCAAATGACCGCGGCGGTCATTCTGACTTTCCCGCTGGGCGGGCGGGCGACCGCCAAAAGGCCGCCCGCCCGCCCAGTGGGAAAGCCCCAGCAACAATGATGCCGGCTCGGAATGGAGCCGGCGGAGTTGCTGGTGTGCGACTGGTGCAGTGGCACCCGTCGCGATATTCAGTGTCTACTAGGCAGACACTGAAAATCATTATGGGGCCCTGTTAGGGGGCCCCACGACACCCGTTCCCGCCATCCTGTTCCTGGTGGTTTTTACCGCCAAGACCAGGATGGCGGGAAGGGGGTCGGAATCCCCATGGCGGTGCTGCGAGCAGCGCCGCCATGGAGGATTCTTTGGGGCAGGGGTAAACCGGCGGGAAACCACCGGTTGCCCTTTTCTGACCGCGGCTTTACCGCCGCGGTCAGAATTGCCCATGAAGCACCGCCAGCCTGTTGGCGGTGCTTCCGCGGCACTCTGCCCTGGCGGTTTTCAACCGTCAGGGTCAGAATGACCGCCTAAGTCCGAAGGTAAAAAGTTGACCGGGACCTCCCAGCCAGCGTATCCGAGGAGGGCTCCATGGACGTCGGATCAAGATCCAGGTTTACCCTGGTCGAAGGATTTTCACCTCGAAAAAATGACTAAGTCTGAAGGTAAAAATCTCCACTGAGGATTCCAGCATTGCATATCCAGAGAAGGGCTCCAGGAGGTCGGATTGGACTGGCAGGTTCGTCCCGCTGAAGAAAATCTTCGAAAAAAAGACTAAGGGGGTCATTCCTACCCTGGCGGTCTATGACCCCCAGGGTAGGTGACGGAGGAAGCACCGCCAACAGGCTGGCGGTGCTTCCGGGGGCATTCTGACCGGAAGCCGGTGGTTTCCCGCCGGCTTCCCGCTGCCCCAGGGAATCCTCCACGGCGGCGCTGCAAGCAGTGTCACCATGGGGATTCCGACCCCCTTCCCGCCAGCCTGGTTCTGGCGGTTTTCACAGCCGCGGTCAGAATTGCCCATGAAGCACCGCCAGCCTGTTTTCAACCGTCAGGGTCAGAATGACCGCCTAAGTCCGAAGGTAAAAAGTTGACCGGGACCTCCCAGCCAGCGTATCCGAGGAGGGCTCCATGGAAGTCGGATCAAGATCCAGGTTTACCCCGGTCGAAGGATTTTCACCTCGAAAAAATGACTAAGGGCCTCATTCTGACCCTGGCGGACGGCGGAGGCCGTCCGCCAGGGTACCGCCGCTGAATGACCGCACCGCGGTCAAAAGACCGCGGCGGCCATTCAGACATTTCCTCTGGGCCGGCGGGCGCTCTCCAAAAGAGCGCCCGCCGGCCCAGAGGAAATGCCCCTGCAACGAGGACGCCGGCTCAGAATTGAGCCGGCGTAGTTGCAGGGGTGCGACGGGTGCAGTTGCACCCGTCACGTATTTCAGTGTCTGCTTAGCAGACACTGAAATACTTTTTGGGGCCCTCTTACGGGGGCCCCTGCCGTGCCCATGCCATTGGCATGGGCACGGCAGGGGCCCCCAGGGGCCCCGCGGCACCCCCTACCGCCATCCTGTTCCTGGCGGGCGAACCGCCAGGAACATTATGGCGGTAGGGGGTGTCAGAATCCCCCATGGCGGGGGGGATTCTAAGGGCAGCGGTAAACCGGCGGGAGACCGCCGGTTTGCCTCTTCTGACCGCGGCCGAACCGCCGCGGTCAGAATGCCCTGTGGGGCACCGCCGGCCTGTCGGCGGTGCTCCCGCTGACCCTGGCCCCGGCGGTCTTAGACCGCCGGGGTCAGAATGACCCCCTAAGTCTGAAGGTAAAAATCTCCAGGAGGGCACACGTATCGTCACTGGTCAGGAGACCGCCGCCGGAGTCACAGCCCAGGAGGGCCCAAGTATCGTCACTGGTCAGGAGACCACCGCCGGAGTCACAGCCCAGGAGGGCCCAAGTATCGTCACTGGTCAGGAGACCACTGCCGGAGTCACAGCCCAGGAGGGCCCAAGTATCGTCACTGGTCAGGAGACCACCGCCGGAGTCATTGCCCAGGAGGGCCCAAGTATCGTCACTGGTCAGGAGACCACCGCCACCGCCGGAGTCATTGCCCAGGAGGACACAAGTATCGTCACTGGTCAGGAGACCACCGCCACCATCGGAGTCATTGCCCAGGAGGGCTCCGGCTGCCGCAGCCCTGGTGGGCTATGATGGAACGTCATGCCACACCCCAATGCCCAGTGTAGGGAACGTCATGCCACACACCAATGCCTAGTCTAGGGAACGTCATGCCACACAACAATGTCCGTACCAGAACCGCCATGTCAAAGCACCGCGGAACAGGGCAAAGACCGCCATGGCAAAGCACCGCTGAACAGGGCAACGACCGCCATGGCAAAGCACCGCTGAACAGGGCAACAACCACCATGGCAAAGCACCACTGAACAGTCCAGAACCGCCATGTCAAAGCACCGCTGAACAGGGCAAAGACCACCATGGCAAAGCACCGCTGAACAGGGCAACTACCGCCATGGCAAAGCACCGCTGAACAGGGCAACGACCGCCATGGCAAAGCACCGCTGAACAGTCCAGAACCGCCATGTCAAAGCACCGCTGAACAGGGCAACGACCGCCATGGCAAAGCACCGCTGAACAGTCCAGAACTGCCATGTCAAAGCACCGCTGAACAGGGCAACGACCGTCATGGCAAAGCACCGCTGAACAGTCCAGAACCGCCATGGCAAAGCACCGCTGAACAATGCAACAACCGCCATGGCAAAGCACCGCTGAACAGGGCAACGACCGCCATGGCAAAGCACCGCTGAACAGTCCAGAACCGCCATGTCAAAGCACCGCTGAACAGGGCAACGACCGCCATTGTGGATCTGGCTTTGCAGTCATCCGGCTGAGGTGCCCCCCCTTCCCTTCCCCCTGAGGTGCCTGTAGTATTTCTATCCGCCCATGTATTTTTGGACTGTTGGTGCACATACATTGTTATGTACATATCTGCACTACTTCTCGTTCTGTATATATTTATGACAGATTTTCATATATATCTCTGTATATTTTTGTATGACATGTATTATGACACATTACAATGTTTGACTGAATTTTGCTTTGTCTTTTCATTCTTCCGGGGTGGTTGTGGGTTGTTACTGTGATTTTTGTGAATGCATTGGTGTGTATGTTGTAATATGCGAGCTTGGGGGTGGGGGTGTTTGGTGGGTGTCCCCCTAACGTTTGCCTCCCCATGTCGTAGGTGCAGTACTCACCGTTGTCTTTGCCGCCTACGTAGATGTTGGTCGTAGAGGAGCAGAAACACAAGGGCAGGGAGTATTTGGAGTTCCGGGTCCATGGAGTCCTCGTTCCTCGTGGGATGTGTTCAGGTGAGCGTTTTCCCATTGCAAAAGCTGTTTCCGCTGTGTTTTTATCCACGGTGAATCCGCCCAGGAAAAGGTGGCGGGTTGGCGGGTTGTAATACTATGGGCGGTACATTGGGATCCGCCTGTCTGTTGGCGGTGACCGCCGTGCTGCTTGTCTGTACCGCCGTGGCGGGCGGTGTGTTAAAGTGGCTGTCTTTTTTGGCGGTTTCCGCCAGGGTCATAATTCCATTTTTTTATCCGCTGCACTGTTTGCGGTTTTACCGCAGCTTTAACACCGTCCGTCAGGGTTGTAATGACCCCCTATATACTTTATGCATGTTGGATTAAACTAGTAATGGTCATGAAGATCCTCTGATGAAATTAGCTGATTGTGGGATTGATGTGGGGGTGAATTATGCTAGTCATTTCAAACCCAAATCTATATTTGTGCCCCAAGTATACTGTGATGCACTTGAAGTCTTTGAGAAAGGAGTATTGAATGAGCTAAAAAAGCTGAGATGTAAAGAATACTGCAGTGCTAATCAAAACCATACTCTTGATCAAACTACTGCTTTGGCTAAAATGAAAGTTGACCCAACTGGTAGAAATAGAGAATCAGATGAGAAGGGCATTGTAGTTGTGTGGGTTAAGGGCAAGTATTTGGCAGAGGGACTGAAACAGCTCAGCGAACCAGTGTGCTACAAACCATCAAATTGTCAGACAATGAGATATGTGAATAAGAGATAAGGAGAAATGTTTTCCGACTGGAGAGATCCGGGTCTTTTGGAGTGTGAGGAATATGTATTTCCAAAATGCGACCATCCCAAAACCCCAGTCATGTACCTCCTACCCAAGCTTCTTAAGGACCCTATAAATCCTTGCAGACGTATAATTTCTGCCCTTGTTTCCTTAACTGAAAATACTTCCAGGTTCATCGATCACTACCATAGACCCTTTGTCACCTCTCTACCTGCATATTTAAAGACACCACCCATCTCCTCACCACAATTGATGGGACCCATTGAGCTAAATACTTTTTAACGATTGCACTTGCCGTGCCCATTCTGTACACCAGTATGCAACACAAGTTGGGCATTAAAGCTATTAGACATTCCTTCAGGGCAAAATCTTTGTCCCTACTTTTATACTCAAAAATGCTTATTGATGATTTATTTTTGCCTAACTGATAACTATTTTCTCTTTGACAATGCATTATATTGACAAGCATAGGAGACTGCAATGGGCACTTGTTTTGCCCCCAGCTATGCAAATCTTTTCGTGGGCTGGTGGGAGGAGCAGGTGTCCAGCAGTCTACCATCATTTGAAGAACATGTTATACTATGGACATACTTTATTGATGGCATTGTCATAATTTGGAAAGGGGATGTTAATTCAGCTGAAATATTCATTAGGGATCTTAATTTGAAACAACTGAATTTATAATTCACTGGACATATTGACTGTAAGAAAATTTAATTTTTAGACATTGAGGTGTTTGTGGAAAATGATAAACTCAGTACCAGATTACGTTGCACACAAAAGGCTGGCAATAGTTAAATTTTTGCTACCAGTGCTCACCCCCATTAATCTAGTTTACAGTATCCCATATGAGGAACAATTAAGGGCAAAGAGAATTTCCAGTAGCCCCTCTGATTTTGAATGAGAGAAATTGGTCATGTGCACTAGATTTAAAGAAGGAGGTTATACTTCCAAAATTATTGATCAGGCAATAAAACATGTAGACTCTAGAGAGAAAGTACAGTTATTATGCCGATTTTTTCCTTCTCCCACCTCGCACCCCAGATACATAAGATAGTTAACAAATGCTGAGATGTGCTAAAAACTGATGAAACTATTTGCAAATGTGTACATAACACACCACAAATCACTTGCCACAAAACCCCCATCAATACGGGGTAGTCTTAGTCACTACACAGGACATGATTACGAGAGAACCCACAACAGTGGGGATTCTTTTGTTGCATGAATTATAAGACCTATATGCAAGGCAAAAGCTGTAGCAAATTATGGACTCCAACTAGAGACAAATACCACTATATCACAAGGATCTATAAAAGTAATACAGAATACTGCATCTACTGTCTGATTTGCTGTGTGATGAAATATGTGTGAGCAATACCATACACAAGGCTAAAAAGAGGATTTTGGAACACATGAGAGCAATCATACACAGCAAAACACAGTATCCCGTAGCTAGACACTTTGTGGAACATCATGATTGTAATGCTAAACCTTTGAGGCAAGGATGGGGAGCATAAACATTGTGCCCTGGAATCAAGATGCATCATTGAATTTGAAACCCTTATTCCAAGGCACCTCATTTCTAGTGAAGAGCTATCAGTAAATGTTGGTTAATTTTAGAGATGTACCATGTTTTTCTTTAGTTTAAAGTTTCCTGCTGGTATTTAAAGCTTCTGTGTGAAGAAAATGAAGTAATCGCTTATCCTTAGAGGTTGAAGACCTAATTTTGGTGTATGTTTTTATTCTCTGTTCAGGTATCTTCCCTCCTAGAATCACCAGGGAATATAGTTGAATTTCTACATTGAGATAGTTCACCACAAGTTAAGCATTGTCTATATGGGAATTTATAATATTTTTATTATATATGGTTAAGTTGTTGCATAAAATATGGATTATATTTGGGGGAACATTATGACATCGTCCCAGAGAGTAACAGCCTACAGCATTGTCTCTGGCTCATAACAGAGTCGATGGCCATGCTGTAGTGAATAGGGTGCATGAACAAAGCAGGCTTTGAATATCGTGACGGGCTGGCCACGGGGGGCCCTGCACTGCAGCATGGCAAGTGCATGGGCAGTGCAGGGTCCCCTCTGGGACCCTCTGCACCCCATCTCCACCAGCCTTTAAATGGCGGTGCTATGTCCATGTAATTGCTGGCGTAAAAGTAGTGCTGCTTGCAGCAAAGCCCTGGTGGATTAGGACTTCCAGCACCTTCAGACAGATGAAAACTCATAATCTGGTAGTCTGACTGTTGCGCTACTGCCATGGTCATAATATGGTGGTTGGACTGCCACATTGGCAGTGGTCAGACTGGTCTCATATGGGAATTTAGAATGTCATTTTCCAGTATATATGCTTGGGGCATGGGATAAAATTATGCTTTGGTTGCTCAATATTCTGCAGTGACATAATATTTCATTGGGAGTGGGCCATGTCCATTGGTTGCCGAACCACTTAATCCCACATGGGCAATATTATTTGCTGACCTGCCGTGTTGGATTTGTTTTTTGTATGGATACCTTACGGTGTAAAACAACATAAGTTGTGGCCTTATTGAACTGCAACATAGGTTGCTATTATACCTATGCCAATATGGGCTGTGTTATGCCACGATACGCCTGGGTTGATAACTATATTCCAGTTATGTCTTAATGAAAAGAATAATTATTATCATCAGGCAGTGTGACATTTATGGAAAAACTGTTTTAATACATAGCAATTCACTCAATTTTATAATTGAAATTGTAATAGCAACCCTTTTTCCGACAGCCACTGTAATTATTGGTTTTCACAGAATGTATTTAATCATCCAATAATAAAGAAAGTACACAGGTATATGTATCAGCTTTTTTCAGTGACAGCCATTTAGGCCCATATTTATACTTTTTGACGCAAAACTGCGCCAATGCAGTTTTGCGTCCAAAAAATTAGCGCCGGCTAACGCCATTCTGAAGCGCCATGCGGGCGCCGTATTTATTGAATGACGTTAGCCGGCGTTAGCCGCCGCCGCCGTCTGGTGTGCGTTAAAAAAAACGACATACACCAGGCAGCGCCGGCGTAGGGGGATATGGAGCTTGGGCGTCAAGAAATGGGGCAAGTCAGGTTGAGGCAATTTTTGCGCCTCAACCCGATTTGCGCCATTTTTTTTCACTCCCAACCCCCATAGAAATGACTCCTGTCTTAGCAAAGACAGGAGTCATGCCCCCTTGCCCAATGGTCATGCCCAGGGGACTTCTGTCCCCTGGGCATGGTCATTGGCCATAGTGTCATGTAGGGGGGCACAAATCAGGCCCCCCTATGCCACAAAAAAATAAAAAATAAAAACTTACCTGAACTTACCTTAATGTCCCTGGGATGGGTCCCTCCAGCCTTGGGTGTCCTCCTGGGGTGGGCATGGGTGACAGGGGGTGTCCCTGGGGGCATGGGAGGGCACCTCTGGGCTCCTTCAGAGCCCACAGGTCCCTTAACGCCTGCCTTTTGCAGGTGCTAAAAAACGGCGCAAAAGCGGCCGTACGTCATTTTTTTTGACCGGCCCACTCCCGGGCGTGATTTTTGCCCGGGAGTATAAATCCCACGCACATGCCTCGGAGTCGATTTTTTAGATGGGAACGCCTACCTTGCATATAATTAACGCAAAGTAGGTGTCCACGCTAAAAAATGACGCTAACTCCATGGACTTTGGCGCTAGACGCGTCTAACTCCAAAGTATAAATATGGAGTTCGTTTTGCGTCGAAATTGCATTAAAAAAAACGACGCAATTTCGGCGCAAACGGAGTATAAATATGCCCCTTATTTTACACATATTTACATTATACATTAATAGGTGTTTTTCATTATTCTATTTACTTATTATAGACTATGGGGGTCATTACAACCTCGGCGGTCTATTAACAAGACCGCCGAGGGACCGCCGTGTGGAAGACCGCCAGTAGTGGCGGTTTGCCGCTCTGCGTATTATGACCGTTGGCTGCCCTCCGTCGTTTATCCACCTGTGAGCCGCCAACAGCCATACTTGCGGGTGGTGGGGAAGTGGAGGTTGCTCCACCTCCACCGCCACGCCAACAGAACACCGCCCAGCTAATCACATCCTGTGATTCTGCGCTGCAGTGTTCTGTTGGCGGTGTGATGTCGGCGGAGCTGCCCCCATGGCTCCCGTCCCCTCCCGGCGGATCGACGGAACAGGTTAGTTGATCGTCTGTTAGGGGAGGGGGGTGGGTGGGCGTTGTGTGGGTGCATGGGGGTGTGCGTCTGTGTATGTAGGGGGGTGTGTGAGTGCGTGTATGCTTGCGGGGGTGTTGCATGTTTAGGGAATGAGTGCGTCTATGTCTGTGGGTATGTCTGTATGGATGTGTGCGTGTATGTTTGAATGTGGGTGTACGTGTCAGACTGTGTGTGTGGATGTTGGCATGTATGTCAGTGTGTGCGCGTTTATGTGTGTTGGTGGTGCCTGCGTGCGTGTCGGGTGTGTATGTGTAAGGTAATGTCGGGGTCTGGGTGGGGAGGGGGCCCTGCCACCTTTGGGGGGTGGCAGGGGTGGTGGGGGGTGTAGGGGAGGGAGTCGGGTGGGTGTGGGGTGTGGGGTGTGGGGGAGACCCCTATCAGTGCCAGGGAAGGAATTCCCTGGCACTGATAGTGCTTACCGCCATGGATTTCATGGCGGTTCCTACCGCTGGAAATCCACGACAGTAAGCCGGGTCAAAATACCAGCGGCGGTATTGTGACGGCCGCCGGGCTAGAGACCCAGGTGTCCAGCCCAGTGGTCCTCTCCGCCGTGGCGGGCAGAACGGAGAACCGGCGGATGACCATGGCGGTAACCACCATGGTCATGATTCCACAAAGTAAGACCTCCATCCTGTTGGCGGTCTTACCGCCGGTTTAACACCGACCGCCAGGGTTGTAATGACCCCCTATGTCTTCATAGCTGCAACAATATTTAAAGATGGCAACCTGAGACTGTAGAAATGGATACCTGTAACGTTGACCTTAGTCTGTCTTTGATGTTTATGTCCACTCACTTTAAGAATGTTTGATTTTGCCTTGACCACTAACTGTGAACAAGGCTACTGCTGAAATATGTTGGTGAAGCCTGCTTATTAAAGCGTTGTTTTGCACCCGACACCTTAGAGTCCATATCTTCTCTTCCTGACTTGAACGGATTTGCTTGTGATGTTCGAGCTGACAGAGCTCTACATGGACCACCAAGCCAGCAGCCCATATCTACCGGTAACTCTGTTCCGAGATACATATATATATATATATATATATATATATATATAAAATGTAACAAATAAACTGTAAAAAAGTTGAAAATATTTCCAATTTAATTATACATAAACTATAAATAAAAAAGTAGCAATAGGTAAAAATACTTTTATACGTTTTACTAAAAATATGTCAAAAACTACATACATTTATTTACGTTAAAAATATTTAAAAATATAACATTAAATACACAAACAAATAATAATAATAAATATTTGAATAATGCTAACAAAACTATTAAACTGTTGAAATAATAAATAAACTATTCCCACTCCAGGATCTGCAACAGTAGGGAACAGTAGGGAACGCGTTGGACGCAGAAGGGGTCAAATTTACTATTCCTACTTCAGTCACAACAACAGTAGAGAAAGCATTGGACACCGGAGTAGTAAAATGTATTATTCTCACTCAAGGTATTTGCAACAGAAGGGAAAGACTCAGGAGAGGTAATATTTACTATTTCTACTCCATTTGGTACAACAGTAGAGAAAGCGTTCGACACCTGAAAGATAAAATGTACTGTTCTCACTCCAGTCTGTGCAACAGTCAGGAAAGCATTGAACTCAAGAGCGGTGAAATTTACTATTCCTACTCTAATTGGTGCAACAGTAGGGATTGTGCTTGACTCACAAGGGGTCAAATGTATTATTCTCACTCAAGTCTGTGCAACAGTAGGGAAAGCATTGGACATCAGAGGGTTAAAATTTACTATTCCCACTCCACTCAGTGCAACAGTAGGAAAATAGTTGGACTAATAAGGGGTACAATGTACTATTCCCACTCCAGTCAGTGCAGCAGCAAGGAAAGTGTTGCACTCAGGAGGTGTAAAATATACTATTCCCACTCCAGTTGGTGCAACAGCAGTGAAAGCATTGTACTCAAGAGGGGTAAAATGTACTATTCCCACTACAATGTGTGTAACAGTAGAGAGAGAGTACTTAACTTCAAACAAATAACTTATTTTAACAACTCTCCTAAATAGCCAAAAATAGAAAATTCTATATATAAAAATTAGGGCCCTCATTACAAACCTGGCGGTAAATGCCACCTACCGCCGTGCTGACGGCCGCCAATATACCGTGCATGCGGCGGTATTCTGCTATGGGTATTACGACCCACACTGAGAAATCCGCCAATACAGACACCCACACAAGTCCGCCAGACTAAAGGTCAATGATAAACTGGCGGTACCAAAACCCACACCGTTACGCCAACAGAAATATGCCCACAGTATCAGGACCCTCAAATCACTGCGGCGGTCTTTCAACCACGGTAAACCATTGGCAGTACACACTGCAGCGCTCAAAATACACACACCCTAACTAAACGACACCACTTTGGACAATTCAAACTACACACACCTAACACACATACACACACCACACCCACACACCCACAACACTATAAAACACAAACACACAATACCCAAACATTTTGGCAAGTGAGAGAGAGAGAGAAACCAGGAGCACCCACTCAATCAGAGCCACAAAACACCATCACCCACACACCAACCATGCACCTCACACCACACATCCCAACACAGCACCCCATACACCTGCACATGTACCACTCACACCACATCCATGGCACCCCAAAGACACCCCAGGTTTTCAGAGGAGGAGCTAAGGGTCATGGTGGAGGAAATCATCCAGGTAGAGACACAGCTATTCAGATCAGAGGTGCAGCAGACGTCCATTGCTAGGAAGATGGAGCTATGGCAGAGAATCGTGGACAGGGTCAGCGCCATGGGACAGCACCCCAGAACAATAGATGACATCAGGAAGAGGTTGGAACGACCTACGGGGGAAGGTGTGTTCCGTGGTTGCAAGACACCAGGTAGCAGTACAGAGGACTGGCGGTGGACCCCCACCTCCTCCCCCACAACTAACAACATGGGAGGAACAAGTCTTGGTGATCATGCCTCCTGAGGGCCTTGCAGGATTAGCAGGAGGACTGGACTCTGGAAAGTCAAATCTTTACTACTGTATCCCCCACCCACCTGCATGCCATCATAAACAACAACCCCTACTGTCACCCCCATCACTCCACCACCTCACATATACTCCACTATCACAACTCACCCATCCCAATATCAAGCCCTGCATGCAACACCAATACATGGACACCTATCACAGACCTGTTTGGACACCCATCACCACAGCATCCACACTAGTGACAATCACTTTGCCAAACCAAGCACAACTCACACAAGCCAAAGCTGCCTTGGGAATAACAACCTTAGTGGGGAACATACCCATGCACAAGATGGCACACGCAGAAAAAATAACACTGCATTTGCATCCCCACAGGACCCCTACTCAACGTCACCGGAGAGGATTTGCCAGCAACATCCAGTCCCCCCAGAAGAGGCCCACAGTGATGAAAGCAGCTCTTCACGCCTGGATCAGGATGACCAACCTACCCATCAGGGACCTCTGGATAGTCAGTTACCCTGCCACAGTCCCAAACCACCACAGAGCCTCCCCCCTCAGGAAACATCAGCACAGCACCCACCCAGTGGGCCCATGCCACTGTCCCTATGACATGTCAATCAGCAGTGTGTCCACCACTATAGGGGCCCCAGGCAACTCCACAAACCCAGGATGATCAGGGACCTGGGGTCAGTGGAAGTGGGCACATGGCTCATTGGACTGATGCACAGGACAACAGGGAAGCTGGGAGGACTGCTGTGCGACAGGTGGAGGACAGGCCCAGGGAATCCACTCTCCAGGAGGCACTCACAAACATCCTGGGAGCATACCACCATTCCCAGGAGACCATTGGCCAGATACTGGCCAAGTTGCAGGAGACCCAGCGGCTGCAGGAGGGACAGTACCTGGGGATGAGGGAGGACCTCAAAAACATCTACACCATACTGGTCACTATTGCAGGGGTGCTGGGTGGCATGGCCAACACCATGAGGGAGGCAGTAGCACAACAACGGGTCCCTGACACTAGCCACACCGAAGAACAGCCTTCCACCTCCGCTGGCGCTAGTGAACAGGAGGCCCCACCACTAGAGCAACAGGCCACCAGCACCCCACCCCTTGCAAAAGGAGAACCACCCTGCAAACGGTCCCTGCGATCCAGGCACAAGCCAGAGAACACTGCCAAGACTCCCGCCAGGAAATAAGACTCTTCTGACTGTCACCCTTCTGTCCCACTCTGTCACCCTGTCCACCTTGACCTGCCATGTTCCACTTCCTATGCACCCTTGGACAATGCACCTGTGATACCACAAGGCTGGACTCTACCTAAGTCTATAAGTACAGTTACATTTTCAGTGGAATTACCTTTAGTGGGCAGCAGTAAACACACCAGGAGCCAGAGTGGGCCACAGAGATCTGAAAATAGAGATGACAAAGGGTGCAGTAAGTGGCCATAGACATAGGGAATTCAGGCTGCCATGTACAATGTCCAACAGAAAAATGAAAAGTAAAGTGAAGTTATAGTGTCTTACCTGTGTGTCACTTGAAGTACTGCTGTATTATATTACTTCTGTTGTCCACATCATATTCCTCTGCCTCCTCTTCATCACTGTCCACCCGCCCCACCGCTGCCACAAGACCATCTCCAGACTCATCCCCCTGCATAAAAGGCACCTGGCGTCTCAAGGCCAGGTGCAACCTGCAATGATGATCTGGCACACCTTCTTGGTGAGTAGTACAGGGATCCACCACTCAGGTGGAGGCACCTGAACCTGGCCTTCAGGAGGCCGAAGATTCTTTCAATTGTCTGCCTTGTTCACCCATGTGCCTCATTGTAACGTTCCTCTGCCCTTGTACTGGCATTCCTCACTGGGGTCAGTAGCCATGGGAGGTTGGGGTAACCAGAGTCACCTGGAAATATCAAGGGACAACTGTTAGACACACACTATTCCTTAGGGACAACCCCATACCCAGACACCTACTTACACTGGGTGGGGACCTTGGGCTCACCTATTAGCCACACCAGGTGCCTCTGGAGTTGTCCCATCACATATGGGATGCTGCTATTCCTCAAGATAAAGGCGTCATGCACAGAGCCAGGATACTTGGCATTCACATGGGAGATGTACTAGTCAGCCAAACACACCATCTCCACATTTATAGAGTGATAGCTATTTATATTCCTGAAAACGTGTTCATTTTACCGGAGGAAGGGGACAAATGCCACATGTGTACCATCAATGGCACCAATGATGCTGGGGATATGTCCCAGGGCATGAAAGTCATCTTTCACTGTAGCCAAATCCTCCACCTGGGGGAATACGGTGTAGCTGTGCATGTGTTTTAGCAGGGCTGACAACACTCTGCTCAACACGTTGGAGACCATTGGCTGAGACATCCCTGATGCCATGGCCACTGTAGTTTGGAAGGAACTAATTGCCAGAAAATGGAGCACTGACAGGATCTTCACTAGGCACTAGAGGGGGGATACCTGTGGGCTGGCGGATGGCTGACATCAGGTCTGGCTCCAGCAGGGCACGCAGTTCTTGGATTGTGGCCCGATCAAGTCTGTATGTTATGATAATGTGTCTGTCCTTATTGTCGCAAGGTCCACCAGGGGTCTGTACACCGGAGGATGTCGCCATCTCATATTCATACTCATCGGTTGAAGCCTACGGAAGAAAACTGTGAGCAAAGGGTCCTAATCACACATCAATTGTACAAATGATGCATTTATTCCTTTACAGAACCATTATGTGAATCTGCAAATCAGTTGCTTTGCCAATGTCTGCTGTGACGCAGTTAGGTGCCATGCCTTGTGACCCCCTGAATTGGCAACTGCCTGACCTGTGAGGAGGGACAAGTGGAAATAAGGTAATTCTGCTGGCGTTGTGCGCCGTTGCGGTAGGCAGTTGAAGACCGCCGTGCAACTTCGCATTGGTTAACATTGGACCCTGTGGGTTTCAGGAGCCAATGGCAATGTACGCTGGCGGTGACAGTACGCACCGCCACGGACATACCGCCATTTTCTATCTGTTCATTCACTTGCTAGCTGACCTTCAACAGGAGAGGGCCTACATTGCAAGTGCTGAGGTGACCTGTGTCTGGAAGCAACTATGGCTCATGTGTCTGGGGAAGGGGCCCCAACCTTCACTGCTGAGGAGTTGGAGAAACTGGTGGACGGGGTCCTACCCCAGTACATGTTACTCTCGGTCCTCCAGACAAACAGATAAGTACACTGTGAGCATGATGCGTGGGCCATTAAAGTACGGATTGCTGTGTGTGTAAGCCACATGTGGGGGTCAGAGTCGTACTGGCCAGAGTGCTGCATGTATGGTGGTTA
This sequence comes from Pleurodeles waltl, assembly GCF_031143425.1. Classification (NCBI taxonomy): domain Eukaryota; kingdom Metazoa; phylum Chordata; class Amphibia; order Caudata; family Salamandridae; genus Pleurodeles; species Pleurodeles waltl. The sequence continues at coordinate 1,074,658,632 of NC_090437.1, forward strand.
ATGTATGTTCATCAGGGGATGGGAGGGATCTGGTGGGCCATGAGAGTGACGGTCCGGACGGTTGACTAATTCCCTTTTCTGCTGTCTTTTCCATGCAGGTCAGTGCCCACCAGAAAAAGGGTATTTGGTGTGCCATCGCCAAGGAGGTGAGGACCCTGGGTTTCTTTGATAGGCGGAGCATCCACTGCTGCAAACGGTGGGAGGACCTGCGCCGCTGGGCAAAGAAGATGGCGGAGGCCCAGCTGGGGCTGTCATGCAACGAGGAAGGGGTGCCCGCCGCATCATGACCCCCCTGATGTTCTGCATCCTGGTGGTGGCCTATCCGGAATTGGATGGGCGCTTGAAGGCATCACAGCAGCCACAAGGGGGTGTAATAAAGATTCTGAGCCCTGACTTTGTGCGTGTTAGGGTTATCTGGGTGGGGGATGTGGGCTGTGGGTGCCCCTAGGCCAAGGCGAAGATGGCAGGGTAGGTCCCTTGTTGGGCAAGCTCTGAAGCACTCCTACCCCAATGATGTTAGTGGGCATCTACTACGGGTCAGGGTCTTCTGGGTTTCATGTGTGCAACTAATGGCGGTAGGTATTGTCCCCCATGAGCTGGTGACTATCTTAGTAACTGGTAGTGCATTGCATAGTGCATAGGTCTGCTGTGTACGCCAACGGTGGTGGTGTTGCTGGCATTGACCAAGTGTATCCTCTGTCTCTCCCCCCTTTTTGTTTTGTCAACCTATCCTTGTGTGCATTAGCATCATCTGGCTGAGGAGCAGAGGCGCCAGCGCTAGAGGGAGCTGCATCCCACATGGGTCTGGAGGCTGAATCCACCGACGGTGAGGGCACCAGTGGGACAGAGGGTGAGGGGAGCACCACGACGGGGACAGGATGGGATACCAAAGACAGTGACGCCTCCTCCGATCAATTTTCCCTGGTAGTGGCGGACACCTCTGTGCCCACCCCAACAACAGGTACAGCCGCCACCCCCCCTACTAGCACCTCCCTCCCAGCAGCCCCTCAGCAGGTTTCCTGTGCCCGCTCACCCAGGAGGGAGGGCATCTCCTTCACCCCAGGCACCTCAGGCCCTGCCCCAGTCAGCCCTGCTGCCCTCAGTGTGGAGACTATTGACCTCCTGAGATCCCTCACTGTTGCTGCAGTCAACCATTCTGAATGCTGTCCTGGGTGTTGAGAGGCATTTGCAACAAACAAATGCATACGTGGAGGGCATTAACTCTGGCGTGGCGCCCCAACAGAGAGCATTTCAGCCTCTGTCCTCCTCCCTGATGGCAACCCTTGTCCCTGTCTCTAGCCTCCCCCCTCCAACTTCCTCTACCCAGTCCTAATCCCCTCAACCCCACCCTAACCCAAGCACACCTTCAGACCAGCATTCACCCAAATCAATGCACAAAAGTGGCTCAGGCAAACACAAACACCACACTTCATCTCACAGGCACTCACACAAGCACCATCCCCATGCAGACACACCAGCATTCACTGCCCACACTGTGTCCCCTTCTTCGTCGTCATCCTGCTGCCTCCCAGTAGGGTCTCCACTCACACCTACATGCACTACATCCTCATCCACTACCTCCATCACCAGCACGCCCATCATAACACACCCCTCACTGGCATTCACCACCCCCACATTCATGCACACGTCCCCTGTGTCCTCTCCCAGTGTGTCTGTGACCCCTCCTCCCAAAGTACACAAACGCAAGCACCCACCCACCCAACAGCTATCCACTCCACAACAGCATCCAGTCCATGCGCCTGCACCCAAACACAGCAGACAGACACCTCCCACAACCACTTCCTCTTCCTCCACTCCCAAACCCTCTCCCTGCCCCAGTGTCTCTAAGAAGCTTTTCCTGGCAAACATTGACCTCTTCCCTACCCCTTCCCCTGGGCCAGGGTGTCCAGAACGCAGCCCAACATCTCAGCCACCAAGTCGACATCTGCTGTGGTCCCTGCAGCTAACAGAGGCTCAAAGGGGGCACCCGTCAGCCCAGCCAGTGTGCCACCAACACCTGCCAAGGACAAAACCATTCTGCCACCTGCCAAGGTGAAGGGGGGTACAGCATGCAGGAAGGGGGAAGGAGCACCAAGCACCCAGCAAGGCTACCTCAAAGACTCCAGCTACCAGTCCCAAGGTGACACCACCATCTGCCAAGGAGAGGAAGGAGCAGAAAACACCAGGTAAGGCACTTCAGCCGTCAGCACCGCCAGCACCGCCATCTGCACCGTGGCCAGCACCGCCAGCTGCCCTGCGACTAGCACCACTGCAAGCACCACCACCTGCACTGCCACAAGCACCACTACTGTCAACAGCAGCAGCCCTAGTGGTTAGCCATCCGAGGCTGCAGGAGAATGGCTGGGGCCTCCACCCACCACTGGCAGCACCGGCACCTGCACCACTGCCAGGACCGCCACCTGCACCACCACTAGCACCACCGCAAGCACCGCCACCAGCACCGCTGACAGTAGCAACAGCAGCCCCAGTGGCTGAGGCTGCAGGAGAAGGGCTGGAGCCTCCCACCACCACTTGCAGCACCCCCACTAATACTGCCGCTACCACCAGTTTGTAGCCTTAGCTGACGCACGATGGAGTTTAGCCCTGCCTCCATGGACTATCATGCAACCTGGTCCCTGAAAATCTCTTGCCTCGTCACCCAGGTGAGGTACTGTGAACTGCCACACCCCAAGTGTTGCATCACTGGCCACAAGGCCCCCTCTAGAACCGGTGGAGATACGCATCCACTCACCCAATCCTTGGCAGGATGAAGCACACTGGGCACAAAGCCCCCTCCAGAACCAGTGAAATTATGCATCCACTCACCCAATCCTTGGCAGGATGAAGCACACTGGGCACAAAGCCCCCTCCAGAACCAGTGAAGATAGGCATCCACTCACCCTATCCTTGGCAAGATGAAGCACACTAGGGCACAAAGCCCCCTCCAGAACCAGTGGAGATATGCATCCACTCTCCCAATCCTTGGCAGGATGAAGCACACTGGGCACAAAGCCCCCTCCAGAACCAGTGGAGAAATCACTCACTAGAGCTACTGTGGCTTTGCACTCCCCAGGACCAAGCAGTGGACAAACCACCCACTTGAGAAACTTGAGAGACTGTGGCTTTGTACTCCCCAGGACCAAGCAGTGGGCAAACCACACACTTGAGAGGCTTGAAAGACTTCAGGAGCAGTGGTGTTATTCCATCTTCCGGCTGAGGTGCCCCCTTCCCCATCCCAATGAGGTACCTGTGTGTTTTCGACCTGATGCCCCTGCAGTGTTCTCTCCATATTGAGGCAAGAGTCAAGTGTGGACTTGGCCCATGATTTTTGGCCCAGAGACCCACGGACATTTTGAATGGAGAATATACCGCCTTATGTACTTATTGTACTTATTGTATAATTTTGTAAATACTGTTTTGCTATTTATTACGTTTATCTGCCTATTTCTAAAATATCACAGATTTAACTCCATTCCTTTAATCCTTACGTTCTTCCAGGGGGTTTATAACAGATACAATTGAAATATATACTAAAATGCTAAAGATACTTTAAAATGATACATTTGTAAGACTGATATTACTTACTATAGAAAATCGATATTATTGACAATGATATTCCTGTATCATGGTATCACGATATTAAAAAGTTCATATTTGTCTGTCTCAATATTTTAACTCAATGTTTTCTCTGAGTACTAGCTGCATTAACCACTCAATGCTCCTTTAGTTCATTCTGTCCAAAAGGAAGGGCTGCTATTGCAGCAACTTGATGTTCGAGAGGTTCTTACTTTTGGTATAAACATGGAATGTTAGCAGGCTTATTTTTAATTAGAACTATGGGGAGAAGATACAGTAGGAAACTGGGGAAACAATCTATAGGCAGCTACTGCCAATGAAATTACATTGTTCACTCAATATGCCAAATCATTTTTTTCAGGTGGGTGATAAACATATTTGAGAATTTTTATACTGTGTCCTCATGTTAACTTTCTGGAACATGAAATGTCATTTCCATCACAAAAAATATCACATTATACTTATTTATTCAAATTTCTGAATGCTGAAGTCCTTGCTCTAAGAAAGTTGCCCCAACAATCAAGATTTATGATATAAATACATTTGGAGCTGTCCCATATAGAACTGAATTCTGGGGCTATGCCATTTGAAACATCTTATTGTCTACAGAAAATAGATTTATTAGGCTCTTATTTGCCCTCCGAAAGAGCACACCTTTGATTCCATTATAACTTGATCTGCAATTCAGGAAAATATCTTGAAATCTGAGCTCAGGCTCGTACTTCATTGACAGGCTTCGGATGTGGACTTCGGCTGTTTTAGGAGCATACAGAAAACCCCTTAAAGATTTCTTGGCCCCATCTAATGCCCAGGATATACCATGGTTTACGCATGTCAGGTCTGTGCTCATGAAGCTGGGGATGGAAAGAATTCTGGGCAACATCATAGATTCTTGCCTCCATTTCTAAAAAAGGCCATTAAATCAGTCTACTGGCAGAACGTCTGCAGATGAGGAAATGGTTATGGTCCAAGTGCAGGATTCTGGGCACAAAGAGGTATCTGGATGTCCTTAGGATTTTAAGGAATGATACCTCCAGGCTGGTGATGTTTACCATTGTGTGATACCTCCAGGCTGCCTGGATTTGGTGCTCTATGCACATCAATGCCTATGACGGTAAGGAAGCCCAGGGCAAGTAATAAAGAGCTGGGGGGAGGATATTTCCTTTACTTGCTCTTGCAATAAACTCTTGTCATAGGTTCTGCTTTTTTAACTGTGTTTTAACTCTTGTATCATTTTAAATGATGGCTTATGGTTATTTTATTGTACTGCTTTTTTTACCCTTACCATGAATTATGTATTGCTCACTCTCCTACTGGAATACCTTGTCACTTTACATGGCCCATGGGATCATATGGCATCCTCTAACGGGGTGTCTAAAGAAACATGGTTTATGGATATATTGTTTTGGCCTGTGATCATTAGCCCTAGGATTTAACACAACACCTTGAATGCTTTAAAACGTGCTATAACTATATTAAAGAGAATGTTCACAGTCTGAAGCTTCTTGCCAAAATTTCTCCAATCTTCTCCATACTTCTAGATCTTATTCCAGAAGGTCTTTGAAGGTCATTTAGGAGTCCACAGCTCACCCGCGCGTCCAGAATCTCTGAGATGCTCCTTGAGGGCTAAGACTCCAAGTCTCAGAGTGCACCTAGCTCAAATTCCAAAAGGATCATTGGATAGTGGTCAGATTCTTCTGCATTTGATGTGGGGGACTCTTGTTAGCTATTTTTTAGTGAGTCCCTTCTTGAACGAGTTGAAGTCAGGATTAGTCATTTTTGTGCTGAAAGCCAAGTGTGTAGCTGGTGCAGTCCTTCAGAGTGCAGCATCAAGGTGCAGGTCAGGGGTCCAGCAGGGCAGTTTTCTTCTTCTGATGCTATTCCTTGTAGTGATCTGAGGTGTGGCTGTAGCTTCTCCATATTTATCCTGGCTCCTTAGGTGAAAAGCAGGGGGGGGGAATGTTCCAATAACAGACAGCCCACTACCCCCTTGGATGACTACTTCCTGGGAAGTGTTTTAAAAATCAATCCCAGTGAGCAACATTCTTTAAAGCTCCAACATGGCTAAAACTGATTTTTGGGGGATAAGTCTGGCTGAGCCCACCCACTGTTTTGGTTATAAAGCCTTAACACACCCCTCTCCTGCCCTCTGCTAATCTAATCAAGAGGGCACATGGTTAGGGTTGCAGGAAATAAGGGAGGTCCTGAGCTGTTCCAAATGTCCTTTCCTTCATTGAAGACTGATTTGGCTGCTTTACCCCCATCCTGTTTCACCATCTGCTAAGGCAGATCTCCTCCCCCAGGCACTTCCTTGGTGCTCAGCCCAGGCCACTTCATACCTCATCAAGGGAGCTTGGCCACGCTGCCAGAGGCTGGCTAATAAGAGAAGCGCACTACAGAGCTGAAGTTGGCAACTTTCAGGGAGAGATTTAAAACTCTTTGCCTGAACTAGTATATTAAATCCAACAATGGCAAGTTGTGGGGTTTATTATAACAATTAGTTTGATACCAAACTCGAAATACCTGGCTTCTATAAGGACTCTTTTAATTAAAATAAAGTCTACCTATTTCATCCTATGGAGGCCATTCACTACAGTGAGGGAAACATGAATTTGGCTATTTTACCTCAAGAGGACTTACAAAACAATTTTTATAAGATAAGGTCCTTGCTTATAGTTACATGGCACCCAACCCTAGGTGCACTTGGGTACAACTTAAGTGTGACATATATAAAAATAAGGTCATTTAAGAATTTGGAATTACTTTTAATCCCAAAGTTGAATTTGCATGTAACTTCAGTTTACAGCCAGCAGGGAAGGCCTGCCTTTAAAATGACACTGGGTACCTTAGCAGTACACCTATGGGTGCACTACCTATGCTGGGGTCCCTAAACCTACATGCCCTACCATATACTAGGGACTTATAGCTAGGTTGATACTGCCAATTATAATTAGCCTAATTTTCATATACACTTTACACAGAGCACTGGCTCTGGGGCTGGTAAGCAGTACCCAGGATATAGCCAAGACTCAGTAACCACCAGTCTCTGTCTTTAAAGTTTGGGAGGTGACCAGGGCAAAAAGGAGTTTTTTTCTACAAAAAGTACTTTCTTCCAAAGACTTAAACTACCTTATTTTTACATATGTGTTGCCCCTACGTCCTACCCTAGATGTCCCAAGGGTAGGGAGCATTATAACAATGAATAGGAATATTATAAAAAATGGTTTACATGCCCTGGTGAGGGAAAACTGACAAGTGTGTTTCCCCATTGTAGCACTGCTAACTCCCTAGGCTCGCCTGGGGAAGCTTTATTAAACTTTAATAAAGTCTAACTTCTTACAGGACCAAGCTAGAACAGTTACTCAAAATTATAGTTACATAATAATTCCTATAACTTGCTAAGGTTAGATTTATTATAACATTTGTAGGAAAGTAGTTTTAGAACTCTTCCCTAAGGTTACCTAAAATCAGCCCTATAGCAGATTCCTCTGATTGGTCAGCCCTGGACAGGCAGAGCTGCTCTGGTGAGACGTGAAGTGGCCTAGGCTGACACAAAAAGATCATCTGGTTGGAGGAGATCTGGTGCTGCAGATGTTAAGACAGAAAACTGGTCCTCAAAGAGAGAAAGACAAATAGTGAACCACGCAGGCCGACCACCATTTCCTGTGCCCACAGCCAGATGGGTCCCTCTCTAATTAGACTAGGAGAGGGGCTGGAAGGGGAGTGGAGGGAGAAGTTAGCCAAACCTTTTGAGTGGGTTCGCCAGACCTGAACCTCCAGGAGAGATATTTTCCATTTTCAATATTTGTGAAACATTGCTTTCTGAGACAAGACTTTACCACACTTTCATGAAAGTTGTCATCACAAGAGTGGCACCCTCTGCCCCATTGGTCAGGGGTGCCCTGTGGTAGCCAGCCCATAAACTTGGATAAATATGGGAGAGCTGTTCAGAAACTCAGATCCCTGCCTGGAAACATGAGAAGTAGGACTGCCTTGCAGAACACCTGGTCTGCCCAAGAAAGGAATGCATTCACAAGGAACGACCCTGCTGCACACCCTGGGCTACACAAAAGAGGACTTTGCCTTGATTATAAGATTTAGGAGTGGACTCACTGAAAGTAACAGGTATGAAAGAGGTACAAGATGTCCCCTGCACCAACTCCATCAAGAAGAACCTGGCGGACAAGCGTCCAGTGGACTTTGAAGGATTCAGCCTTGAAAAAACGATCAAGCCATCTTCCTTATGTCCTTCAAAATACAAAGTGACAATTTGCCTAAAGCAACTCAACACAATAATTCAATAAATGCTTTGCAGCAACTATAACAATTGATCAGTGACTCATCAAATGTGCTCCTTGACAGCTCACTATTATTGTGTTGCAGTCCACACAATAACAGTTAGCCATCACTTAATGGCTGTTAGCTGTTATTAAACTTCCAGAGTTAGATCGTTGGCTATTGAAAAATTGCTGGGGACGTATGAAGAACAGTAAATCACTGTTCCATACAATAAAAAAGGAGGAACACATAGGATATGGGGATAGAAGAAGAGATGGAGAAATGTCAAGACACAAGAGTAAAAAAAATACCAAAACAGAGACAGACATTTTAATTGTTTAACAAGAGTACCAATAAAAGATCAAAAAATTAAAACCCATTACCATCTATGAATGAATGTTGATTTCTGGTTCATGGAAACCAGATTACATAGCTCATTCAATTCTGAGATTCAGTCAATGATCTGCGAGCCAAAACTTTACAAGATAATTTTCACCCCTACTTCAGAAAGTAGAAACTTGGTAAGTTACTAGAAATCAATAGCCAAGACCCCTAACATCGATTTGGTCATCATGCCTAGTCTTTTAATGCATCACTGACCAAAATCTCCTTAGTCATGACTTACCATCAAGTAGTAGCCACATTAATACATTTTGTAGGTATTTAGTGTGCCATGACATTTAAATTCAAGTCTAACTTGCTTTTCAAATTTACAATTGTGATAATTTTGAATCACATTGAAACAATTTTTCAATAAGTTTATAATGTTTAAATAGAAGCTATAGTTTCCGTAATGACGCTAACCGGAATTGCAACCTGATTTAATGAGTACAACACAATTACAGAAATATCATAATGCAATATCTTCTCTCGAATAAAGGAAATATTGACAGAAAATAAAGGAAAGTTTGATATTATGAAACATGTCAGAAGAGTGTACTTACTTGTGGCTAAATCACTTTTGGCAAGCTTTTTCTTAAGTTTTATTAAACCATACAAAAGTTGCCACATGCAGAGCTACTATCTAAGCAAACAAACATTAGCAAAGCCAATAGTTCTGCATCTCTGTACCATGTGTGAGAATGTTGCTTTTGCCAATGCTTGTTTACCATGTGTCACTACAAATATTTTCCTATGTCTTCTTTAGTGCTACCTTAGGAGGTGTAAATTAACCATTATGGGACAGGTGTAAAGATACTTCTGTTAATTTAAGTCATCATTAACAAGGGACCATCATATCATTTGTGGGTGGCCTCAGGTGGGTCCTAGTTTGTTAAATGTGTAACATTACTTATTGCAAAGCTATTCTGAAGGTGTGTCTGCCTCATCAGAACCATCTTTTATTTCAAAAATCAGTTCCCTAAGGTGCAATTTGCTAAGATATTTTTAGATCTACCTGTACCTGTTGCAACACAAACCATATGATCCGGGTTTTTCCAATTGAGAAATTTCAGATTTTTTGCTTAAATCCAGGTAATACTCAAACATTTTTTCACAAACCAGGCCCACTGAACTGTAACACTCTTTGTGAGATAATGGGTAATCAAGGATAAATTAGTATTGTGTGAGATTTCTCAAACATTATATGAGATTAAATATATATAGTATAAAATGTGTGGGATGGTATGTCACATACAAAATTAATGTGAGATACCAGCAGAGGAACAGTCTAAAAAGAAAATGACTGTAATTGCCAGTTTATCATTACAATTAGATTTTTCCACTAGAGTGAGTCTTTGTGGGAGAAAATTATTTACAATTCTTTAATGTGGAATTTCCCAAAAAAAGGAAATTAGGGAAATTGTTAAACTGAAGAAACGTTTCCCCATATAATACACATTTTGCCTGGACAGATTGTGTCTTTGGTAATGTGTGATGCTCCATGTGTTTTCTGTGTTGTTGACTGTCCATATCAGTGGCTTTAAATTTGGGTTTTTAGGTCATGGATGATCAACTTCCATACTTTGGAGGTCATCAAGGTGGAGAGAAATCAACAGGTTTTCAAATAAACTGTCATCTAACCACCTAATTCTGACAAAATGCCATTTTGACTTAACTGGATTTAGAGACCTGAGTTAGAGTTTGGCAGATGCTTTATTGTGTCCAAACGTGATTGATATGCCGTCTGCCCTATTACAAGTGCATGATATCCCTTGGAAATCGTAATGATTGATGAGAAATCCATCACGTTTGTGATGGAACACCAGCCCACCAAATCCTAAATCAGTCCCAAGGTTCAGTTTCTCAGTTCTTTGGTGTTAAGATGAAGACTCAGCAGCCCACCACTGCCTATCATCTTAAGGCTCCAGGAACCAGATGTACCAAAGGATTTTGCATTCGCAAACAGTGCAAATCAGTAAATTCCACTGTTTGCGAATGCAAAATCACCTTTCACGATGTATGAAAGGCATTCACAGTGCAATATTAAGGAGTAGCTAAAATTGAGATTCTTTAAAATTGTGAGTAGATTTTGCGAATCACAGACTGCGATTCACAGATACCGAATCACAATTCAATGTATCAAGCATTCGCCAATTGCGATTAGTTGCAAAATAGTTTTTTGCACGTGCAATTTACCACAAATTGAAATCAGGTGGTAAACAGGTGCAACCTATATAAAGAGGATCAGAATGCATCAGCTCTTTTCAACAATCGCTGCACTCTACGTTATGGTGAGGAGCATGAGGATCCTGGCAGGTTTGGGGAAAGGGAGGAGGAGACAGTGGCACATTTTTAGAATTTGCATTACCATACTTGAACAGACAGAGGAGGAGATTTTTGTCAAGTACAGGTTGAACTCTGCCATAATACTTGCCTTAAAAGCTGATTTACAATCCCTACTGCAGCCACACACACACACAGAACCAATGCATACCCACTAATGCACAGGTATTATGCTCCCTGCACCTCTTAGCCTCAGAAAGCTATCAAGGGGTCATGGCAACAGCTAGAGGTGTATGTCAAAGTGTGTTTTCACGCTTCTTCAATTAATTCGTAAATGCAATGTTAACCAAAATCCAGTTGCACATAAAATTCCCCAACAGCCCACGGGAATTGCAAAAAAAATATATTTGATTTCTACCAGAAAGCCCAATGTCCATACATCATTGGCTGCATTGATGGGACACATGCAGCCATCTGTCCACCATCTGCCACAGACTATGTAAATTGGAACAGGAAGAGTACACATTCTATGAACACCCAGGTCATGTGCAATGGATCCTACATAGTAACTGATGTTGTGGCCAGATACCTAGGTAGCACACATGATTCATACATCTTCAATCACAGTGGAATACACACAAGACTTCTTGCTGGGGAGTTTGGCGAAGGATACCTACTTGGTAATGTAACAGTGAACAAAGTTGCATAACGTCTATGTGATGTCACAGATAACAATAACCTATTTTACTCTCCGGTCATTCTAGGAGACAAGGCATAGTGCATACGCTTCTACCTGAATCCTGCCACACCAAGTGAAAGGAGATACAATACAGCACACAGAAGTGCACGTTGCTCGATTGAGAGCACCTAAGGCCTGCTGAAGAGTTGTTTCTGATGCCTGCACAAGAGTAGGGGTGCACTGCAATACAGTCCGAAAAACACCTGCAAAATCGTGGCCACATGTGCAATGTTGCACAACATCGCATCAACAAGAGGCATACCAGTGGAACCCACAAAGCCGGACTCCAATGAGGATGACGACCCCTTGCCACCCCTTTACCCAGCAGACAGAACCAGTGAAGCAGAGGGCAGGCAAGAGAAGTGCTGAGATTACGTGCAACTATTTTTGATATAAGTAATGACAACACCACATCTAATTTCATTGATTTCTGTAGGTATCACATTTATTGCCTTGACTTCAGATAATATATGTGTGAATAAGTCATAGGTCCAAATTACAGTGTGACACTATTCACATCATAGTATCAATGCATTGCTACATGATATGCAAGTCCCCTTTACTTCTCTACATTACTTTTTATGTCCACACACTCCGCTTGAATGCTCAGTGGACTCAGTGGCACCTCTTGTTGTAGGTTTAGAGACAGTACTGTGTCTGGAACAGCAACCCCTAGGATCGATAATAGGGGCTGTGACACTGCTGAGGCCAGAGAGCTCCACACTATCCCCAACACCCAGTACGCTGTTTGCAGCACTCTGGGCTCTCTGCATTGTCTTCAATACATTGGTCACTTGCACTAATCCTCGTGCAACGTCCCGACTGCAATGTGCCATTTCCACTTGCATGCCCACAGCATATTGTGACAACAAAGCAGCTGTGGTGGTGAGCCGATTGACAGGTCTGCTGAACCCATCCAACTTACCCAGCAATTGGTGATGGCACCTATGGTAGGTGACATGCTCCTGCTGCATTACAGTGCAGAGTTCCTTAATGGCATTTGTCATCGCCCTTACGTGTTCAGCTGTAGCTTGCTATCCCTCATGCAGCTTGCACATGTTGTTATTGAGAGACACCAAATGCCTGTGCCCATGTTGTGACTGATAGATATCCTCTGACTGTGCATTGATCTCATGTGTTTACATTCCAGGCATTGCACTTTCAATATGGATTCCTTAAGGTCACCCAACAGTGATGGGCCCTCACCTTCCTCTGTGCACTGTCTGCCTTCTTCACGATGCCTCCTGAGGGGAGTAGACTGAAGCTGTAACAGGGACTGCTGTCTGTCAGTGCTTCTAACCTCTGAAGGTGGTGTGGGTAAATCTTCCTGCAATTCATCGGAGTCCAGGGTGAACTCAGGGAGGGTTAGCACTCTTGCCCTGTGTCTAGTTGGTGCTTGCACGATAGACTCACTGGTGTTTGCATCTGACTTTGGCTGACTTTCTTCATTCCCCCCTTTTCCACTTTCTGCTGCGTTAAGGCCCGGAACATCTGCAACAACAATGCGAAGCTCGTCATTCATGATGTTCACCTTGGATTTGTAATCTCACATTTACTTTCATGATAAACATTTCCCCCGGCATAGTGTCTCTAATTGTCTTTTGTGTTATTTCTCTGTTTGGTTTTACACTATATTGCTATTTATGTAGTCAATGCACTTTTGGGGTATAGACTACCACTCCCTTAAGGCATTGTTGCGTTTGAATGGAATATGTGGCATTGACTACTTATCACTGTGCTTAGTGCCATTGCAATCTTCTAAGCGGCAATTGTACATGCACATATGGTGATTCAAATCGTTACTGCCCTTATCTTCGCTGGTGCCGGGTGTGCCAAAGCTGTCATTGTCAGTGACACCACTAACTGCTTCAGGCAGCAGTGTTGACTCCACCATGTCTTCCATGGGGTGGACGGTATCTGGGTGGGTGGTCCTTCTCCAGTGCTCCTTGCCTCCTTTAACCTGCGTGCTGCCCTCTCTTTGGCACGTAATCGCAAGTGTAGTGAGTGTTTGCCAAATAACTGCTCATGGTTCTTGACCATCTCTTCTGTGATCACCTCCAATCTCTGCTCACTGAATTTCAGCTTTCTCTCTACTTTGTCCTTCCCATTCCCATCAGTGGCCATTGTGTTTTCTGGTTCTGGCTGACTCTCCTGAGTGCCTCCCTGGTGCTGGGCTGGGTATCTCTGCCTGCTCCTGTGGCTCAGGTTTCTGGAAACAGCATGCACTAGCTCACTTCCTGGTTGTGATGTCATCAAGATGCTCATGAAACCAGGAATCACAATTTGTGATTGGCGTACTTCCTGGTTGTGATGCCATCAAGCTGCTCCTGAATCCAGGAATTGCAATTTGCGATTTCCAAATACTGATTTGTTATTTTACGGAATCGCTATTTGGTACTCGCTATTTGCGATTGTGAATTTTAAGGAATCGCAAAAAAATCTGCAATGGTCTTGTTACATCGCATTTTGCGAATTTCAGTTAGCGATTTGGGAAAAATTGCTATTTGGTATTCGCAAATGCGAACCTTCATACATCTGGCCCAAGAACACTGCTAAGCTAGATTTTAGTACAATGTAGATAGCACTTTGTCAATATCATTTTGATTCTGTTGGTCCATCATCTACTAGAAAGTTATTTTTTTTGTCAAGCTGTGCTGACGGTTAAGGTATTGTTAAGCTCGTTAGAGAGAAAACATTCTTTGCAGCCCACAGGACCTAATAAGTAAAATTCATTTTATGACAACCAGTAGATCATACAAAAATGTTCATGAGCTAATAGAAATTGTTAACCCAATCATCCCAAAAAAACTTGTATTCTTGTTGACTGAAGCGAATAGTAAATTAGTTACATGATTATTTACACACGTAATGCAAACTTTTAAAAAGGTTTGAAACCCTTTGGGGTGAAGTTATACTTCTTCCACGACAATAAACAGAATCCCAATACTGGTATACATCCCATCTATTTTATTTTTCCTACAACACTGTTTAATCTTTCTGCACCTTCATAATTTTAGGAAGCATGTATCGTGATGACCTAAAAATATATTAAGAAAAATATTAAATCGATGCATCTGCGGAGTCTCGGAGTTCTCTTCCCTTCCCGCATCATGGTTTATTACAACTGTAAACACTTCACTTTTTTAAATTAGAGGTGTTATTTCCCAATGCAATTGCATCTTGATATGCTTCTGATGCCCCGAAAGAGAAAATTCGGGTTTCTGAACTCTCCTGTGTAATATACTAATTAAAAAGTGAGTAAATCATTGGATTATGAAGTCCTTCTCTCTGACTTCTGTTTTCAATTAAGAACGCTATTTTTCTTTGTGGAATCGTTTCGCTGAACGGAAATCGGTAGCAGAAGTGAATAATAGTATTTCTTTTCGAAAAATGCAATTTCATTTGGTGGGCACTACAATAAACAAAAATCACACTTTCAATCACATACTGACATTTGGTGAAGCTACAGATCATTATTCAGTACATTAATTGTCACCTACTGCACAGATACACAATAATCTGCGACATAATAATGTCTTTGACTTTCTTGAACTCTTAAATTAACTGATTTATTCAGCAGAGGGTATGCATTATTATTCTACAAACTACTGTTATGACACCCACGATTGTAGCTATGATAGGCTTAATTTAGGGCAATGTGTAATGCATTTATGCAGTACTGAAATAATAATAAAATCAAAACAAGAAGCAATATAAATCCCAAACAGAATTAGGAAAAAAGAGTAAAATATAATAAACATCAGATTGACAAAAATCAAATAAGAAGAACCGGATGTATGCATTTTTAAAACTGTGCAAAAAAAGTATAAAGTGCCAATGATAGTCTATGAATGATAGTCTTTGAAAGTAGTAGACAGAGAGCTAGGCATGATTTGAGTCCAATACCACAAGTAGATTGGTTCTGATCAAAGTGCCTCATTTTGATTTTCGTGGCCTGGAAAGCCTGCCTGCCAAACTCCAGACAGGGTGGTCGCCGCCGTAGTGACTACCACCCTACCGGGCCAATTAGGTGTTAATCATTAGGCTGATGGGCAGAAACTGAGCTTTCCGCCCGTCGATCGAGCGGGAAAGAGGTGGCAGCATTGCCTCCGGCTCGAGATCAAGCCTGTGGAAATGTTGCCAATGCAGGATGCACCTTCGCAATGTTCACTTTCTGCCCCTTGTGGCCTCCTGCTCCTGTTTTCCACCAGCCTGTTCATGGTGGTAAAACTTCCATGAAAAGGATGGCGGAGAACAAGGTCGTAATCAGCAGGGTGGTGCTGCATGCAGCGCTACCTTGGATGAGTGCAATCTCCACCAATGACAGGTCGTCAGGATCATGTATCCTGGTGGTGATAGCGTGCCCTGGTGGCTTAACCACCAGGGTCTTAATGTGGCAGTTAGACCATCACAGCAGTGGTGGTCCTGAACACCACCAAGAGGCTGGCAGCCTTAAGACTGCTAGCCTTGTATTGAGGCCCAAATTCTCGAAGTCCAGAATATCAAAATGGTTTCTAATCCCCACTTCAGAGAGAGATTTTAAGACTTTTGTAATGAAAAGCATTGAAGTGTCTTCTAAGTCCCAATGCAGAATCTGACTTTGTAACTTCTTGACAACAAAGATCCATCCCAGTGGGACTCTGCTGAAATTTTAAACACCACCATGCAACCGAAGACTAGATACCTGAAGTGAGTTGGTCCTGGTAGAGCAATGAAGCTTTCTAGATTTCTCACTAATAATGCTAAATGTGATTTATTTTTGAGGTGCTGAGAGCTTTGACAGGGACAAAAATGAAATTCAGTCCCACACCGTAGGAACTGCTGAACATTTTCCAGTGAGGCCCGATGAGACTCTGGAGCAGCAGAGAAGAGTTTTCAAAGTTTCTGCATTTTATTGGGGGCACACAATAACCACTGGAGTAAGTGTAATGCCCCCAAGACTTCAGGAGAAGGCACTTGGAGACACTCAGGGTGTCAAGCAGAGGCCAACAGCAAAGTCGAGGTCAGGGAGCCACTGGTCAGCTAGGAACTTCAGGAAAAAGGCCTTTTGCAGCTTGTAGTTATGTTATTTGCAGTTGTAAAGCAAGCTATCACCTGCAAAGGTGAACTGGTGCTTTAGACACACAGAAGTTCATACAGCTGACCCTTGGAGTCCATTTTTTTGTCCTGAATACAAGAGAGAGTAGGTCCAGTTCTTAAGTTCCCCTTTCGGGTCACAAGCAGCAGGTCCAGTCCTCTTCTGATTTGCCATTGGTCCAGAAAGTGTACAGTGGAGGTTTCATGGGAATGTCACATTTATGCTTGGTATAAACTAATGGGTGGGGGTGACTCGTAGGCTTTCCCTAATTAATGGGTTACAAGTTCCTGCGGGAAACCTTACACATTTTTTCAGTAGTTCCTGTTTCTTTACTGCAAACAATCCCACAATTCATTCGCAAAATTTGGAATAATTATCCCTTCTCTCCTTGTGCAGAGCCTGTGTGGCCACCCAGAGGTGTGGCTAGGGTATTGAGCACTTCTCTCCTTTGTTGCCACTCAATCCCAGTCCTTGGGGTAGCTTTCCTCCCTCTAGCTTTTGTGCTAGCCTGACTATGGGGATACAGCCTTGGCCTTTCCATGTGTCACCTAACATTTGCATGAGACAAGACAGGCCCCTTTGAAGTTCAAAATTCCTCCCCACACCCAGGCCATTGTCTCAGCCATTTTCACACCTCTTTCATACCTCATTCAGGCCAACTACATCTAGCCAGTTGCTGGAGAGCTGATGCTAATTAGCCTCCAGTAGCTTCAGGCAGGGTCAAGTGAACTTTTTCGAAGACAGATGTCATATATTTAATAAACATCTGTCTCCACTATTAAAATTGACTTATATTAAATATAAAAATAAGTCCTTGAATTGAGTCTGCAGGTGGTAACATTGTCGTTTTAGGCCTAGTCACTGAATGGAACATGCAGTTTCTAACGTTAAACCTGCTGTCTCCACGTGGACAGTAAGGTGTGCTTAAAGACGTCTGTTCATTCTATAAAATCAGGGTTTCCTACCTGTCAAAGGGGTGATTTTGACAGGCCTGTGCAGAAGGTTTCAAGCTGCACTACGAAGGGTATGCTGAACCCATGTTTTTACTTCACATTCTGTTGATAGCTGAAAGTACACAGGTTGTATTTAACTTCCAGGCCCTAGGTACATTTTCTACACTATATCCAACGGGCCCATAGGTGAGTGGGATCAGCCAACATAATAATTTAATCAATTTAATAATTTAATCATGTTTAAAGGGGAAGAACACAGCCCTTTACACCTGAATAGCAGGGGCAACAGTGCACAGAGTTCTACATCCAGCAAAAAAGGTCCAGAAACAGATGAAAATGCTAGATTGATCATGCAGAAAAAAATGGATTTCCTTCACCATTCATCTTTGTTCATGCAATAAACACTATAAATTGTTTGCAACTCATCACTGTTTCAGCACTTTCACTGTGTACACCATAACATTAAAAAAACATACCAATCATTTTTACTGAGGACAAGTAGTAGGTACCTTTGGTGATTGAGAAAAACATGCTTTCAGATATTGTCATGATCAAAGGGCAAGTCTGGGTGAATGGTTTGAAAGAATTATTATTGCTGTATGAAGATTAGTGAGGTCTGCTGCCCAGATCTGCCTCCTTTTACAATGTGGGTATAACAGGCAGTTTCTTCACTATAGTGATTCTTCATCCTCCCATCCCATAGTCAAAAAAGCCTGTCTATAGAGGAGTTCTGGGAAATTGTTCTCTTCCTTTACTAGTATAATAGACTGATTAATGTGCTTTAAGTGTATTGGCTGTGAACTAGTATGTCTAAGTGTCATATATTCTATAAAGGGAAATTAAGAAATATCTCTCTATGCCCTTTGGTTATCTAACAACCCCTGCAGCACAATTAAAAAGAAAATTAAAGCCTTGGATGCCCCTGTAGACCAGCCACTGGCAGATAAAACAACTCTGATTTTGGAAAGGGGCTCTGAAATCCCAATACAATTTGGATGGGATTTGTAACTTCCATGGATCCCAAACACATACTCAGGAACTCAGATTTGTAAAGGAAAACATGTTAATAGTTGGCCACCCTCTCCCTAAAAATATCTTTCTTCCTAATCCGTGGGAAGCATACTTTACATGATATGCTTAGAAATTGTATTTTTAGCATACACTGGTTGTTGGTGTGAAAACCAGGCTTAATACCTGCAATGATTTTGCTTTACTGACAGTGAGAAATTGGGTTGCTAGTTGAGGGGGGTGAAACCCTTCCTAAGCAACAGCCATAAAAACTTGTCAGGGTGAACCACAAAAAGTCACTAAATTAAACTGTGCTTAAATATCTGTTAGTGTGGCACAAAAGCAGTCAGGCTTAAGTTGAGGAAATGTGGAAAGTATTTATGCAGCACCCAAACAGTAATAAAGTGAATACACAACACAAGAAAAAACTTATACCACTTAGAAAAATAAAGTAAATTCTAATAAATTAATTTACACTAAAACAACAAAAATCCAATCAGTAGAACCGGAGTTATGAATTTTCAAGGTTTAAATTGATAAATAAGACCAACCACAGACATCTAATTGAGTAAGACTGGGCAAAGTTGAAAGGTATGGCTGACCACGATGGAGTGGAGTTCGGATACACAATGTGGATTGGGCCCAAAAATTAAAACGTTTTAGAGCTTGACTGTCTGGGCATGTTTAACACCATAACCAATGGTTCAGGACTGGAGAAACAACACTTGGGGGTTTCAGAACTCACTCAGGCTGGACCCAGGTGCTGGTTCAAGACTTGGGAGAAGTTTATGTCCCTGAATAAGCAAAATATAACTTTCAACTTCACCCAGGCATTTGTGCTAGGAACAGGCTGCAGGCATAAAATAGGGGTTTCTAAAACTGACATTTTCAAAATTGTAATATAAAATTGAAATCTACCATTAAAAAGAATTTTCTGTTACAAATTCCCAAACACCAAATATGAAATACTGACCTGTTCTTAATCGAACGTTAGCAATTACTAAATGTAATAAGGCAACTCAATGTTACCCTATGGGAGAGGTAGGCCTCACAGTAGTGAAAAACAAGTTTCAGAGTTTTTCACTACCAGGACATGTAAAACATAAATGGTAAAATGGAAAAGTAAAAGCCCACCCTTTTAATTATAATGCACCCTGACCTATGGGCTACCTAGAGTCTACCTTAGGGTGACCTATAAGCAAAAAAGGGGGAGTTTAAGGCTTGGCATGGGGTTTATACTACCAAGTTGAATTGACAGTTTAAAACTGCATTTAGGCTGCAATGTCAAACCTGGGACATGTTCAAGGGACTATCTAAGTGGATGGTAAATTGAGTGCTGCAGGCCCACTTGTAACATTTCATTTATCAGCCTTTGGTATATGGTTTAGCACTTTACTGGGGAATCGCAAGTAAATTAAATATGCCAATCAGGTGTAAACCAATTTAGCAATGTTTAGGGCTTGATATACCACTTTACTGGGGACTTGAAAGAAAATATATATGCCAATCAGGTGTAATTCATTTAATCATGTTTAAGGGAGAGGGCACAAACACTTTAGCACTGTTTAGCAGTGGTAAAGTGTACAGAGCCCCAAAATCAAATTCAGCAAAAACAGGTGTGGTAAAGGCAAAAGGTTAGGGGGTGACGCTCTAGACGGGGTCCAAATCCAGTAATTCAATTAATAAATATGGACTGCTCTATGTATGACAAAATAATGCATATGCTTTTGCAATTCTTTTGTGCAACTCATAAAACAGATTGATTTATTTGACAGTGTCATTGAATGATGTTTACGCTCTGTCTGGTAAATTTACTGGTGGTTTCATAAATTCCGTTATAAGTGTTCTGGTCGGGGTAGCAAACTTACAGTTTTTGCAAAGGATAATTGCACCAAGGAAAGCTGCAAACATGCCTTCCTACTTAATCGAATTGTAATTGTATTTTATATTTCTTATAGCATACTTACACATGAGGATCTTTCGGCACTGGATAGTAAGACCGGTTCAACAAGAAAAAGCAAGGTTTTAATAGTTTTCTTAAACAAATGGTTATGATTTGTGTTTCGCAGAGAGGCAGGCAGTGAATTTCAAATTGAAGGAGCTGAAACTGAGAAGGCTCCACTACGAATAAGAGCTCTGTGAAACCAAGGAATGCAATAGAGAACGGAGCCATTATCAGGTGTGCTACCTGGTTTTGAATAATTTATGAGACAGTGTCTAATCCTTACAGTTTCAATATAGATTATTACAGTTGTCAATTGGAACCTAACAATACTGTGACCTAGGTGCATCTGTAGCCCATCAGGGCAGGGGTGTGCCTGAACAAATATGTTTCCTATAGCACATCAGTGACGAAACTACTGATGAAACTTGAGTGTCCATCTGGGTCATACCTGTCATTGCTGGCTAAGGGCGTTTGCGAATTCAGCTGGAAAATGGATGGTTCCAAAGGCTGGTACTACTGCTGGTGATTTAGATTTCTGATTTGGCTGTATTGAGTTTGAGCGAGTTGTGTCCCATTTGGGCACTGCTGGGAAGCATTTTAGTAGGATAGATACATTGTCTGAAAAATGTCTGAAAATGATTTGAGTTGTTGTCTTCATAGGAATAAATAGTAAGCCTAAAAGAACAGACCAAATCAACTAGAGCTGAATTTCGTCAATGTTTTCCTAAAAGTAGAATTATCCTGTCTAACATTTACAGTATTCACAGTGTTGACTGAGGCCAGAAGACCATTGGATGTACCTTTTGTTGTATTTGTGATCTCTCCAAGCATCGTACAATCTGATCTTGTGTGGACTTTTTCAGGAAGAGACACCTTTGGGTAGACTGGCAAATGTTGTGCACATTCTTCATTCGTGAATTAACTTTCTCACTGCAGGATAAGGATTTCATATTGTTTGGAAATCATTTTATAATCGATCCTAGACTGATGAACAAAAACGAGTCTTTCTCTGAATCCATAACATATCTTTTGACCTACAAATGATGTGCTACTAGAATCCTCAAAGCCCCAGACCAAACTTACACAGTTTCAGACTTTTATATGCAGGTGATAGCGCCTCTGGTAATCAAAAAATCATGGACACTCTTTTAACACCCCCTGATTATATTTACCTTTGTAATTGATATAGGATCAATAGAAATACGTTTACTTTTCCTCAAAACTAGGTTTATCTACTTTTGGACTGGTGTTCATCAGGTCATTTGTATATTTGTATAAAACTATATACTCTTAATTTTTCACATCACTGAACCTGTGTTATCTGTTCCATCCATTCTTTATTTTATTTCCAGCAATAGAGAATAGCATTCCATTTACCTCACACCTCTTCATTCTTCTGATTCAAAGCTGTTTTTCAGATCAACTTCTCGAAAACAAGTTTGTGACTTTAAGTTGCCGTATTACGCCAAAATACTAACCTATCCCTGGATATGAAACTTACCTGACACCCCAGGGCCCCATTATCTAAAGATCTCGATCGAATATGTATATAGTCAGAGAGGAAAAACACGATAGTAGATTGAGGGGAATATGCTCCCATGTTCAACAAGCAGATAAAAGGAAGGCCGAATGTATTGGTTGGTCTTTGCTACTTGTCTGTGTCAGGCAAAGAGGTCTCTAGTGCAATTCAGGTATGGTGTCAGCTAACCTGGTGTTAGTTGTTAGTGCCCAAAACCTGAGTGCAACAAACTTCCCTGAAGTTACACACTATGTTACACCCGCTTGAGCATGCATGCTTCCCCTCAACCTCACTCACATTTAGACATTCAAGTGTCTTGTCCTATGACTGCCGCCAGCAAAGTCAGCCGAAGCAAAGGATACAGAAATTGAAGCTCTGTGGTGTAACTTAGAGTGGAGAACATAAATGTCTTCATTTGTGACATGGAATGTTGCATATTTCAAAATAATGTGCCAATAAGCGTGATTAATTTTACCTCATTCATTTGAATGTGGGATCTGAAAGAAAATCGTTGGGAAAAAACCTCTAGGGAAAAGCTTTTGGCCTTCAGCAAAGGTTGCTATCCTTCCTGCTCAAGATCGCTGTTTCCCGGTGACTAACATGCAACGGTTCAAAGAACAAGTATTGAAAGCTTTAGATAAACAGTTTCCTTCTATATCACAACCTGACACGGCTTTGGATATCCAGTCGCTAATTCTGCAATATTGATTTCAAAACACAGTTACCATAATGTGCACAACGGTCCTGCAAGAATGTATATCAACAAACCCCAGAGAGAATGTAATGATTTTTCTGTAATCCCTCGTATACTTGTGATTGTGAGAATTGAGAGAGCCCCCGAGGCATGGTAATGACAGCAGAAGATGCATGACAATAATGCACTGTAGCACGAAGCATATACCAATATGTTCATCGAATGTGAAAAGGTAAACATCCGTGAGTAAACTGTTAATTCCCAAGAAACAATAATGAAAACATTTTACTATTTTGACGCTTTAGTATAATATTGTTTTTAAATGTTTATGCTTGGTATGAACTACACTGGAAATGATTGCCTAAACTTTGCTGACACAAAGTATGGGCCTGATTCAGCATTTGCAAAGAGGTAGTGACTGATATCCTGTCCGCCTAATTAAAAGGGTAATTGGATATAATGCCCATGTAATAAGGCAGACGGGATATCTACCACGTTGTGACGGAGTACCAGGCATTAAAACTATAAGTCAGGACCAATGTGCAGAGGGCACAAATCAGGAAAAAGCTAATTTTGCCTTCATATGGAGTTGCAAAACAGATTTGAATATGTGTAATATAAGCTGCGTCTGGACAATTTACATTGAACGCATGCATCGAGCTCACACGCAGACATGTGTGCCCGTGGTCATACTGGCACTTTGGCAAGTACAGCGTAAGTACATCTCTCATTCACACAGGGATTCATTAAAGTATGTGCCTAGCAGAAATCCTTGTCTCATAGACCGGGTTCAAGGATGTCACACATGTAGATTTTCTTTCTTACCTTTCATTTATGTGTGGAAGAGCAAATCAAAGTAATAATGTGTGAGAGCACCTTGAGACCTCCACAAGTCAATATGCTCAAATACGGAGCGTAGGTATGGATCGCGATCTTGCCCACATCCGAGCCCGTGTTATCATTCCCAGCTGACTTGGGTAAGACAGTGTATTACAAAAGAATGGACATGAATCTGCTGCCTAGTGAAGGTTAGGTGCAAAGTTACTAAGTGTGAGGGCACCCTGGCACTAGCCAATTTCCCCGGACTTTGTGAATGCGGGGACACCATTACATGCGTGCACTTCATATAGATCAATACCTATATGCAGCTTCACAATGGTAACTCCGAACATGGCCATGTAACATGTCTAAGATCATGGAATTGTCCCCCCATGCCAAATATGGTATTGGGGTGTCAATCCCATGCATCCCCGGGGCTCCAGCATGGACTCCGGGTACTGCCAAACTAGCTCTCTGGGGTTTTCACTGCAGCTACCGCTGCTACCAACCCACAGACAGGCTTCTGCCTTCCTGGGGTCGGGCAGCCCAGTCCAAGGAAGGCAGAACAAAGAATTTCCTCTGAGAGAGGGTGTTACACCCTTTCCCTTTGGAAATAGGTGTTAAGGGCTGGGGAAGAGTAGCCTCCCTCAGCATCTGGAAATGCTTTGAAGGGCACAGATGGTACCCTCCTTGCATAAGCTAGTCTACACTGGTTCAGGGATTCCCCCAGCCCCTGCTCTGGCGCAAAACTGGACAAAGGAAAGGGGAGTGACCACTCCCCTGTCCATCACCACCCCAGGAGTGGGGCCCAGAGATCCTCCAATGTATCTCGGACTCTGCCATCTTGAATGCAGAGGTCTGAGGGCACAATGGAGGCCTCTGAGTGGCCAGTTCCAGCAGGTGATGTCAGAGACCCCTCCTGATAGGTGCTTACCTGGTTAGGTGGTCAATCCTCCTCTGAGGGCTATTTAGGATCTCTCCTTGGGTCTCTCTTCAGATAACGAATGCAAAGAGCTCACCAGAGTTCCTCTGCATCTCTCTCTTCGACTTTTGCCAAGGATCGACCACTGACTGCTCCAGGACACCTGCAAAACTGCAACAAAGTAGCAAGAAGACTACCAGCAACATTGTAGTGCCTAATCCTGCTGGCTTTCTCGACTGTTTTCTGGTGCTGCATGCTCTGAGGGCTGTCTTCCTTCACCCTGCACTGGAAGCCAAGAAGAAATCTCCTGTCGGTCGACGGAATCTTCCCCCTGCTAACGCAGGCACCAATCTTCTGCTTCACCGGTCCTCTGGGTCCCCTCTCATCTCGACGAGCATGGTCTCTGGAACACAGGAGTTGGATCCAAGTGACCCCGACAGTTCAGTGGTCCTTCTGTCAAAATTTGGTGGAGGTAAATCCTTGCCTCCCCATGCCAGTCAGTAACCCTATGTACAGCGTGAACTACATCTGCTTGGGCTTCTGTGCACTTTTGCAAGGAATCCTTCGTGTACAGCATAGCCCAGGTCCCCAGCAATCCGTCCTGCATTGCTCAACTCGCTGAGTTGACCACCGTCTTCGTGGGACCCTCCTTTGTAGTGTTGAGACAACTGCTGTGCTCAGATTTCTTAAATGCCTGTTCAAGTGCTTCTGCGGGTGCTGCCTGCTTCTGCATGGGCTCTCTGTGCTGCTGAGTGACCCCTCTGTCTCCTCCTCCAAGGGGCGACCTCCTGGTCCTTCCTGGGCCCAGGCAGCACCCATATTCCTTAACCCCAACTTTTGCAGCTAGCAAGGCTTGTTTGCAGTGTTTCTGCGTGGAAACAACACTGCATCCTCCAGCATGCTGTGGGACATCTTTTGTGCAAAGAAGAAGTTCCTGGTATCTTCTGTTGTTGAAGAATCTTCAGCTTCTTCCACCCGGAGGCAGCCATTTTGCACCTTCATCCGGGGTTTGGTGGGCTCCTGCCCTCCCTGGACACTTGTGTGACTCTTGGACTTGGTCCCCTTCCTTTAGAGGTCCTAAGGTCCAGGAATCCATCTTCAGTGCTTTGAAGTCAGTTGTTGCCTTTGCAGAATCTACTGTAACGACTTTAGTGTGTTTCTGGGGAAGTAGGGTAACTTTACTCCTACTTTTCAGCATCTTGGGGTGGGGTATCTTGGACACCCTTAGTGTTTTATTACACTCCCAGTGACCCTCTACACACTACACTAGGCCTGGGGTCCATTTGTGGTTCGCATTCCACTTTTAGAGTACATGGTTTGTGTTGCCCCAGGCCTATTGCATCCTATTGTCTTCTACAGTGTTTGCACTAATTTTTCTAACTGTTTACTTACCTGATTTTGGTTTGTGTGTGTATTTTGTGTATTTTATTTACCTCCTAAGGGAGTATATCCTCTGAGATATTTCTGATACATTGTCACTCAAATAAAGTACCTTTATTTTGAGTAACTCTGAGCATTGTGTTTCTTATGGTATAGTGCTATATGATATAAGTGGTATAGGAGGAGCTTTGCATGTCTCCTAGTTCAGCCTAAGCTGCTCTGCTATAGCTACCTCTATCGGCCAAAGCTGCTAGAACACTACTAATCTACTAATAAGGGATAACTGGACCTGGCACAAGGTGTAAGTACCATCAGGTACCCACTATTAGCCAGGCCAGCCTCCTACAACATCTAACGCCGTGTCTCCCTTTCAATTCTGTCATGATTTACCCTTATCCTTTCCTGATATCAGAAAGTGGCTCAGACTCTCTCTTGTGTGTGTGTGCCCTTCTAAGTTATCTGTGGTATGCTAAGCTTAATTGTAGCTGCTTTACCCTGCACCTGGCCTCTCTTCTCATTCTCCTTTCTGTCCCTGCGTTCCTTATTGACCATTATTTTAAAACCGAGGCCTGTACTTTTCTGGTATGATATAGACTTCTGCATGTTTGTTTTCTAATTTGTGTGTTGACCTGAGTAGGCCCTCTGCAGTTTTCTTAAGGCCTATTACACGGTTTTGGGTCATCTTGAAGCTCCCCCTCACTCTGCTGGGGGGCAACCTGAACCACCCTTTTTGGGTACTTTCTTAGACAATCTTTTATTGACCCAGAGGCCTGCCTCCTCAGAATGCTTCCTGGGTTCAGTCAGCTTGCTGTCAACCAGGTGCTGGCACAGCTCTGTTAAAACCGGTACTGAGTATGTGCTCTCTTAATGTAAGGTTGTACAACCCAATATAATCATTAACCTTGCTGCCTCTCACCCAGAGATTCAGGCCCTGGCGTTCGGTGATAAAAAGGCAGTAATACGCCAACACGCCGGCGGTAACAAAAAATGGAATCATGACCACGGCGGAAACCGCTCAGACAGACAGCCACTTTAATACACTGACCACCAGGGTGGAATCAACAAGCACCACAGCGGTAACCGCCAACAGCCAGGCGGAAGACATTGTACCGCCCACTCTATTATGACCGGCCTATCGGCCACCTTTTCTGGGGCGGTACCAATGACATGAAAATCGTGGCGGAAACAGATCTCAGAAGTCAAAGGAATCACCTGTTTAGACTCAGGGAACAACCACGACGCCATGGAGCTTGGGCTGCATGTCTTCCCCATGCTGGTCTACCTTCTGCTTCATTATGAACACCAACGCCGGCGACCACGGTGAGTACTTCTGCCTAGCACACAAGGGAGGGGAGGAGGAAAAAGGGAGTGACACACACACACACACATAACACACACACCCCCACCCCAAACACCATACACACAACCAGATGCAGCAACATAACATATTTACCCCGTACCCCTCAGAAATAATGCAAGGACAAAATGATTTGAAAATACTATGAATAAGTGCATCAAAATCCAAACGTATATACATATTTACAAATGTAGGGACACTGCCCAGTCCTCAATGTCCGTGGGCCACAGGGCCACAACACATAGGCCAAGGCCCCACCTCACTCCTGCAACAACACAGAGAGAACACTGCAGGGGCATCAGGACAAAAATAGCCAGGCACCTCAGTGGTGAACGGGGGCACCTAAGCCGGAAGATGGTACTACGCCATTGGTCCTGGAGGGGGCAACATGCCCTGTGCACTGTCCTGGGGAGTGAAAGGCCACAGTCTCTTTAGTGGATGGCTTCTCCACTGGCTCTGGAGGGGGCATTGTTCCCAATGTGCTTCATCCTGGGAAGGATGGGATGAGTGGATGGCTTCTTCCACTTGTTCTGGAGGGGGCATTGTGCCCAGTGTGCTTCATCCTGGGAACGATGAGGTGAGTGGATGGCTTCTTCCACTGGTTCTGGAGGGGGCATTGTGCTCGGGGATGCAGATCTAGGGGAGTGCAAGGTCACAGTCTCTCACCTGGGTGTCAGACCCACAGGATTTGCAGGGGCCAGGCCGCACAACAGCCCATGAATGCAGGACTACACACTGTCCGCCAGTGGTGACGGCTGCTCAGTGGTGGCAGTGGTGCTGGTGGCAGTGCTGGCAGTGGTGGGGGGAGGCTCCAGCCCAGCCCCTGCAGCCTCAGATGGCTGCCCACTGGGGCTGCTGCTGCTGGCAGTGGTGCTGGTGGCGGTGCTGGCACTGATAGGGGGAGGCTCCAACCCTTCCCCTGCAGCCTCGGACAGCTGCCCACTGGGACTGCTGCTGCTGGCAGTGGTGCTGCTGGTTGAGCTGGCAGTGGTGTGGGAAGACTCCAGCCCTTCCCCTTCAGCCTCGGATGGCTGCCCACTGGTGCTGCTGCTGCTGGTGGTGGTGCTGGTGGTGGTGCTGACAGTGATGGGGGAGGCTGCAGCCCATCCCCTGCAGCCTCAGACAGCTGTCCACTGGGGCTGCTGCGGCTGGCAGTGGTGCTGCTGGGTTAGCTGGCAGTGGTGGGGGGAGGCTCCAGCCCTTCCCCTGCAGCCTTGGACATCTGCCCACTGGGGCTGCTGCTGCTGGTGGCTGTGCTGGCAGTGGTGGGGGGAGGCTACAGCCTTCCTCCTGCAGCCTTGGACGGCTGAACCACTGTGGTTGGTGGTGGGGGCACCAAATGAGTCCCAGCACCAGGCCTCCTGTCCTTCCTTCCTGCTGGTACAGGCCCCTTCCTTTTCCTGTCAGCAGCCGGGGATTGCTCCTTGCCCTTTCCTGTAGCAGCTAGGGGGGGCCTACTTGCCCTTCCTTAAAGCAGCTGGGGTGCCTCCTTACCCTTCCTTGAAGCAGCTGGGGGTGCCCCCTTGCCCTTCCATGAGGCAGCTGGCGGTGCCTCCTTGGCCATCCTTGCAGCACCTGGTGCAGGCACCCTTTCAGTGTGGCTGCCTGGTGCCTGGTGCCTGGTATACTCTCCCATCTAGAGTAGCTGTTGACACTACTGTGGCCATGGACTGGGTGGCTGAGGTGCTCGTCCGGGATCTGTCCACCCTGGCCTGATGTGAAGGACAGGGGGGGTGGTAGGGAAGAGGTGAACGGTAGAAAGGGAAAGCTTCTTAGGGACACTCGGGTGGGAAGAGGGTGAAGGTTTGGGAGTGGAGGAAGAGGAAGTGGTTGTAGGAGGTGTCTCTCTGCTGTGTTTGGATGCAGGTGCATGGGCTGGATGCTGTTGTGAGGTGCATAGCTGTTGGGTGTCTGAGTGCTTGTGTTTGCTTACTTTGGGAGGAGGGGGCACAGACACAGGGGGAGAGGACACAGTGGACGTGTGCATGGTAGTGGGGGTGGTGACTGCCAGTGTGGGGCGTGTAGTGATAGGCGTGATGGTGGTAGTGGATGAGGATGTAGTGCATGCAGGTGTGAGTGTAGTTGCAACTGGGAGGGAGGTGGGCAACGAGGAGGAGGGGGACACAGTGGAGGCAGTGGATGTTGGTATGTCTGCATCTGGGTGTTTTTTGTGTGAGTGATGATGTGTGGAGCTTGTGTTTGCCTGAACCACTCCTGTGTGTTGTCTTGTGTGCATGCTGGTCTGCCTGAGTGCCTGGGATAGGTTGGGGTTGAGGGGAATGGGACTGGGTGGAGGAAGTTGGAGGGGGGAGGCTAGAAACAGGGACAATGACTGCCATTGTAGAGGAGTCCATGGCCTGGATTGATCTCTGTTGGGCCACCATGCCAGTGTGAATGCCCTCCAGGAATGCATCTGTCTGTTGCATTTGGGCTGCCAGTCCCTGGATGACATTCACAATGGTTGACTGCCCAGCAGAGATGGATCACAGGAGGTCAATAGCCTCCTCACTGAGGGCAGCAGATCTAACTGGGGCAGGGCCTGGGGCGAAGGTGATGCCCACCTTCCTTGGTGAGCAAGCACGGGAAACACGCTGAGGGGCTGCTGGGAGGGCGGTGCTGGTACGAGGGTGGTGGCTGTATCTGTAGTTGGGGTAGGCACAGTGGTGTCCGCCACCACCAGGGAGCTTCAATCGGAGGAGGTATCACTGTCTGAACTGTCCCCTCTAGTCTCTGCTGTGGTGCTCCCCTCGCCCTCTGTCCCACTGGTGCCCTCACCATCGGTGGATTCAGCATCCTGGGTCCTGTGGGATGCAACTCCCTCCGTCGCCGGTGCCTCTGCTCCTCTGCCAGATGATGCTAATGCACATAAGGACAGGGTAACAAAACAAAAATGGGGGGAAGCGACAAAGGATGCACTTGGTCAATGGCGGCAACAACACCACCATTGGCATACATGACACACACACAGGGAACAGTCCTACACACTAGGCAATGCACTACCAGTCACAATGCTAGTCGCCAGCCCATGGACATGGACACCTAACGCGAATTGCAGCATACCTGAGACACAAAGACCCCTGCCCAGTAGTGGATGCCTACTAGCTTGGTAGGAGGAAGTTTACATCAGATCCTGCCCAACATGGGACCTACCCTGCAATATCCGGCCTGGCCTAGGGGCACCCACAGGCCCACATCCCTGACCCAGAGACCACCCCACCACACACAATTTGCAGATTTAGAAACTGCACTCACCCCCTTGTGGCTGCTGTGATGCCCCCAAGTGCCCATCCAGCTCCGGATAGGCCCCCACCAGTATGCGGGCCATCAGAGGGGTCAGGGTTCAATGGGCACCCCTTCCTCGTTGGGAAGCCATCTCCAACTGGGCCTCCACCATCTTCTATGCCCAGCGTCTCAGGTCCTCCCACCGTTTTCGACAATGGGTGCTCTGCCTGCCATAGACCCCCAGGGTCTGCGCATCCTTGGCGATGGAACACCATATACCCTTTTTCTCATAGGCGCTGACCTGCAGAGAAATACACATAGGAATAGGTATCAGTCAGACAGTCCTGCCTGGTACACTCATGTCCCACCATAGCCCTTCACATACGCTTCTGCACAAACATGGCCCAGCATACATGCAGCACACTGCCCAGGGTCCATCCACCAACCCCCCCTACACGAGGCCTACACACACACACACACGCACACACCACTCCAAGCATTCATGCCCCATGTATTGTGCTCAGGGTGTACTCACCTGTTGGTCTGGAGGCCCATAAAGCATTCTGAACTGGGGTAGGACCCCATCCACCAGTCTCTCCAACTCCGCCGAGGTGAAGGCAGGGGCCCTTTCCCCAGTGACACGAGCCATGGTCGGTTCCAGACATAGGTCAAAGCAGCACATGCAGTGTAGGTCCTCTCCTGCTGAAGGTCAGGTAGCAAGTGAGTGAACAGATAGAAAATGGCAGTCAAGTCCACGGTGGTGTGTACCGTCACTGTCGACATACATCACCATTGGCCACTGTAACCCATAGGGTCCAATGATAACCAATGAGGAGTTGCACAGCAGTTCTCGACCACCTCCAACAACGGCACACAACGTCAGCGGAATTACCTCATTTCCACATTTCCACATGTCCCTCCATATAGGACAGGTAGATGCCATTTCGGGGCGGGCAGGCCATGGCACCTAACTGCATCACAGTACACATAAGCGCCATTTGGACCAATGCAACAATATACTGCTACAATCACAACATGCAATGAAGTGTAGTGGTTGGAAATATGAGATACTGACCAGCTGCTCACCGTTTTACCCCATAGATTTCAACCGCTGCGGATGAATAAGAGATGGAGACATCCCCTCGTGTACAGACCCCTGGAGACTTGGCAACAATGGAGGACAGGCACATTATCCTCACCTATAGACTGGACGGGGCCACAATCACAGAACTGTGTGCCCAATTTGAGCCTGACCTGATATCTGTATCTGTCACCCCACCTGGATCCCGCCTCTTGTGGAAGTCCTATCTGTGCTCCATTTCCTGCCAACTGGCTCCTTCCAAGTGAGAGTGGGCTTGGCAGCAGGAATGTCTCAGCCAATGTTCTCAATAGTGCTGACCAGAGTGTTGTCTGTCCTGATTAAACACATGCACAACTACATCGTTTTCCCCCAGGTGGAGGATTTGGCCACAGTGAAAGCTGATTTCTATGCGATGGGACATATCCCCAACATTATTGGGGCAACTGATGGTACACATATTGCATTTGTCCCCCCCAGGAGAAATGAACAGCTGTTCAGAAGTCAAAAGAGCTTTCACTCAATGAATGTGCAGATAGTGTGCCTGGCGGCCCGTACATCTCCCATGTCAATGCAAAGTATCCTGGGTCTGTGCATGATGCCTTTATCCTGAGAAATAGCAGCATCCAATATGTGATGGCTCAACTCCAGAGGCACCGGGTGCAGCTATTAGGTGAGCCCTGGTTCCCACCCAGTGGATGTTGGTGTATGGGTATGGCGTGGGCCCTAATGATTAGTGTGTGTCGAACAGGTGTCCCTCAATATTTGCAGGTGACTTTGGCTACCCCAACCTCTCATTACTACTAACCCCTGTGAGGAATCCCAGGACAAGGGCAGAGGAACGTTATCGTGAGGCACATGGGTGAACAAGAAGAATATTAGAGAGGACATTCGGTCTCCTGAAGGCTAGGTTTCATTGCCACCATCTCACAGGTGGTTCCCTGTGCTTCTCACCCAAGAAGGTCTGCCAGATCATCGCGGCATGCTGTATGCTGCACAACCTTGTCTTATGTCGCCAGGTGTCTTTTCTGCAGGAGGATGAGGCTGGAGATGGAGGTGTGGCAGCAGTGGACCCTGTGGACTGTGAAGATGAGAAGGCAGTGGATGAGGATGACGACAAAAGAAGTACAATAATTCATCAATACTTCCAATGACACACAGGTAAGACATTGTAACTTCACTTTTAGTTGACAGTTTTGTGTTTGACATTGTCACTGGCAGGCTGTTTTTCCCACTTCTATGGCCACTCACTGCACCCTTTGGCATCTCTATTTGCAGATATTTGTGCCCCAGTATCACTCCTGGTGTGTTGACTGCAGCCAACTACAGTTCATTCCTATGTATACATTACTGTACAGTTGAACTGCAGTGTTTAAACCTTGGTAAATGAATACATAGGTAAATCATTTGACACACTCCATATTTTTTCAAAGGGTGTTTATTGAAGTGCTAATAAGTAGAGGGGGATGTGCAATGGGCTGGGGTGATGGTGGAGGAAAGTCCAGGATAGAGTCCAGTCTATGTGGATCAAAGGTGCATTGTCCAAGGGGGCACAGGAATGGGAGAATGGCAGTTCAAGGTGGACAGGGTGACAGGGTGGGACACAAGGGTGACATTCAGGAGAGTCTTATTTCCTAGTGGGGTTTTGGCAATAGTCTCTGGCTTCTGCCTGGATCACAGGGAACCTTTGCGTGGTGGTTCTCCTTCTGAGGGGGAGGGGTGCTCATGGCCTGTTGGTCCTGTGGCGGGCCTCCTGTCCACTTGCGGCAGCAGAGGTGGAGGGCTGTTCATTGGTTTGGTAGTGGTAGGGGCCCGGTGGTGTGCCACTGCCTCCCTTATAGTGTTGGCCATGTCTGCCAGCATCCTTGCAATGGTGACCAAGGTAGTGTTGATGTCCTTCAAGTCCTCCCTGATCCCCAGGTACTGTCCCTCCTGCAGCCGCTGGGTCTCCTGCATCTTGTCCAGTATCTGGCCCATCATCTCCTGGGAATGTTGCTATGCTCCCAGGATCGCGGTGAGTGCCTCCTGGAGAGTCAGTTTCCTGGGCCTGTCCTCCCCCTGTGGCACAGAAGTCCTCCCATCTTCCCTGTTGTCCTGTGCCTCTGTCCCCTGAACTGTGTGCCCACTGCCACTGACCCCAGGTCCCTGATCGTCCTGTGTTTGTGGGGTGGCCTGCGGTCCCTGTAGTGGTGGACACACTGCTGATTGACGTGTCCTGGGGACATAGGTATGGGCCCACTGGGTGGGTACTGTGGTGGTGTTTCCTGAGGGGGAGGCTCTGTGGTGGTATGGGACTGTGCCTGGGTAACCGACTGCCTGGAGATCCCTGATGGGCCAGGTTGGTCATCCAGATCCAGGCGTCCAGAGCTGCTGTCATCATTGTGGCCCTCTTCGGGGGGTGGGGCTGGATGTTACTGGCACCTCCTCTTCAGTGACATTGGCTGGGGGACCTGTGGGGATATAAATGCAGTGTTATTGTTTCTGTGTGTGACATCTTGTGGATGGGTGTGTTGCCCTCTATGGTTGTTATTGCCCTGCCAGCTTTGCCTTGAGTAAGTTGTTATTTGTTGGGCTAACTGTTTCCCTCTAGTGTGCATGTTTTAGTGATAGGTGTCCATGCAGGTCCGTGTTGGGTGTCCATGCATTGGTGTTGCATGCAGGGCTTAGTATTGTGATGGGTGGGTTGTGATGGTGAGGTGTGTGGGGGTGGTACAGTGATCGGAGTGAGGGTAAGGGTGGGGATATGTAATGGCATGCAGGTGTGGGGGTGAAAGTAGTAAAGAGTTGATTTACCAGAGTCCAGTTATTAGACCTGACAGCCTTAGGGTCGTCACCCCTAACTTTTTGCCTGCCTCCGTCCACTTTTTGGACATTGTTTTTTCTGGTTTTTAGACTCTGCACCCTTTACCACTGCTAACCAGTGCTAAAGTGTATATGCTCTCTCCCTTTAAACATGGTAACAATGGATCATACACAACTGGACTATTTAATTTACTTATAAGTCCCTAGTAGTGTGCACTATATGTGCCTAGGGCCTGTAGATTAAATACTACTGATGGACATGCAGCACTGATTCTGCCACCTACTTGAGTAGCCCCTTAACCTTGTCTAAGGCTTGCCATTGGAAGGCCTCTGTGTGCAGTTTCACTGCCAATTCTACGTGGCATTTAGAAGTACTTGCCAAGCCTAAAACTCCCTTTTTCTACATATAAGACACCCCTAAGGTATGCCCTAGGTAACCCATAGGGCAGGGTGCTGTATAGCGAAAAGGCAGGACATGTACCTATGTAGTTTACATGTCCTGGTAGTGTAACACTCCTAAATTCATTTTTACACTGCTGTGAAGCCTGCTCCCTTTATAGGCTAACATTGGGGCTGCCCTCATACATTGTTTGAGTGGTATCTGCTGATCTGAAAGTTGTAGGAAGGTCATATTTAGTATGTCCAGAATGGTGATATGAAATCCTGCTGACTGGTGAAGTTGGATTTAATATTACTATTTTAGAAATGCCACTTTTTGAAAGTGAGCATTTCTCTGCACTTAAATCTTTTTGTGCCTTACAATCCACGTCTGGCTGGGTTTAGTTGACAGCTCCTTGTGCATTCACTCAGACACACCCCAAACTCAGGATACTCAGCCTCACTTGCATACATCTGCATTTTTGAATGGGTCTTCCTGGGCTGGGAGGGTGGAGGGCCTGCTCTCGCGCAAAGGACTGCCACACCCCCTACTGGGACCCTGGCATACAGGATTGAACTGAAAGGGGACCTGGTGCACTTCTAAGCCACTCTTTGAAGTCTCCCCCACTTCATAGGCACATTTGGGTATATAAACAGGGCCTCTTCCCCTTCCAAATCAGACACTTCCTGGAGAAGAAAACTGGAACCAGAACCTGCACCCTCCCAAGAAGAACTGCCTGGCTGCCCAAAGGACTCACCTCACTGCTTTCTGTGAAGGACTGCTGCCTTGTTGTTAGCCTGCTGCCTTGCTGCTCTCTGGCTGTGGTGAAGAAGTGCTCTCCAAGGGCTTGGATAGAGCTTTCCTCCTGGTACCTGAAGTCTCAGGACCAAAAAGACTCGCTTGTAAATGGACTCCTTGTGCAGCGACAATTTGACGTACAGCTTGCTAAAACCAACCCACAGCCTGCCCCGCAATGAGAAATTCACCTCAAGCCGAACCGGAACGACGCAGCACGCCTTCGCAAGGAGAAGATCGGCGCCTGCATTGTGACGGGAACTTCGACACACGGCCCACCGGATCGACGCACAGCTGACATGGGATGACGCAGCCTGACTTCCAGAGAGGAAATCGACGCAGCGCCTGGCGTGTGGCAGACGCAGTGCCTGCCACTGGATCAACGCAGCACTTATGACTTCGCTCCGCCAGCCCAGGATTCCACGCACAGACACTGGGGCGTCTGAAAACACCACAGCCCGAAGAGGATCCACAACCGAATGGAGGAAATCAACGGACAGCCGTCCCTGCGTGGAAACTAAATGACGCATCACCGTGTGCGGCATGAGAAATCAACCCACACCCCTTTGTTTCCACGCTTCTCCTCTGTGGCCCTTTGCTGAGTTTTTTCACGCGAACCAGGTACTTTGTGCTTGAAAGAGACTTTGTTTGCTTTAAAAAGACTTAAGACACTTTATATCACTTTTCAGTGATATCTCTACATTTACTTATTGCATCTTTGATCGTTTTGACCTGCAAATATCCAGGTAAATATATATTTTTCTAATCACTGTGTGGTGTATTTTTGTGGTGCTATATTGTGTTATTGTATGATTTATTGTACAAATACTTTACACATTGCCTTCTAAGTAAAGCCTGACTGCTCAGTGCCAAGCTACCACAGGGTGGGCACAGGATCATTTGGATTGTGTGTGACTTACCCTGACTAGTGTGAGGGTCCTTGCTTGGACAGGGGGTTACCTGACTGGCAACCAAAGACCCCATTTCTAACACCAGTCTTCCTCCTACTCCTGCCGGGCCCTCAGGATGCATGATTGCCAATACTTGCTCCTCCCATGTTGTTAGCTGTGGGGGAGGAGGTGGGGATCCACTGCCAGTTCTCTGTACAGCTATTTGGTGTCTTGCTGCCACAGAACGCACCTTTTCCTGTAGGTCGTTCCACCTCTTCCTCATGTCATCCCTTGTTCTGGGGTGCGGTCCGGCGGCATTGACCCTGTCCACGATTCTCCGCCATAGCTCCATCTTCCTAGCAATTGATGTCTCCTGCACCTGTAATCCGAATAGCTGTGGCTCTACCCGAATGATTTCCTCCACCATGACCCTTGGCTACTCCTCTGAGAACCTTGGGTGTTGTTGTAATGCCATGGATGTAGTGTGAATGGTGTGGCTGAGGGTGTGTAGGGTGATGTGTTGGGGTGTGTGATGTAAGGTGCATGGATGGTGTACAGGTGATGGTGTTGTGTGGCTGTGGTCTTGTCTGTGGTCTTGCTATCTCTCTTGTGGCACTTGCTTTTAGTTGTAAAGGGTTGAGGGTAATGCCAGTGTGTGTTTTATACTGGTGTGGGTGTGTGGGTGTGGTGTGTGAATGGGTGTCAGGTGTGTGGAGATTGGATTGTCCAATGTGGTATTGTTTTGTATGTGTCGACCTTTGGGCTGGCAAAATTGTGTGTGTGGGGCTGTATAGTGACGGATTGCTATACGTGTGTCATAATATGGACAGCAGTATGTCGGCGGCAGTCGGCATGGCGGTAAGCAGTACTTACTGGCAATGTCATACTGATGGCCTCAGTTTCTTGCTGGCATAATCCAAAAAGTCTACCCTAGACTGATTCTGCATCTTCTGGCTGACTCTGCACCTGATTAAGTATTTCTCTGGGGTGAATCCAAACTTGGTGCCAAGGAAGGGTTTCATGGGGGCTGACCTTGTTTGGTCCTTCACTACTCGTGTAAGCAGTGTGTCCCTTTCCACTGGAGGCATGTTTCCACAATCCACCCCCACCCAACCATGCCCCGTTGCTCTTCTGGAATGCTGTACACCTTGAGAGCTACTTCCTTTGCAGCAAGCCACTTGCCTATGTCATCCCCTACCATATAGCTGGGCATCAGATCTTTAGGTATACAGGCCTTCTTGTCTCTTTCAGACAGTGTAGGGTTGCTGCCACAAATGTTATTGGAATCTGCCTGCCTTACGTTATGTTCCAACTCCTTAAGGCTACTTTAATGAGTCACATGCTCCAAATCTAGTTTGTCCTCTTTGGCCAGTTTGTTGTTCTGCATCCTGCACTTAGCCATCTCCATCCTGAACTCTCTCTTCTTCCTCCTTTCCGTCAGCTCCTCTGGGGTGAAATCACGGGAAGAGTCATTACTCCATGTCCCGGTCTCACAGAGATCTAAGTCCTCTCCTTGCTCATCCATTTCATCATCTCTTTCAGTTGCTGTAGTGCCTTTTTCATTTCCACCTTCCTGGTGGTGTTCATGGCTAAAAGTCATCTCTCTTCACTGAACTCCTTGAGCTGGGCCACAGTGTAGGACTCTGTGTTTGCCAGCTCAAAATCTATGCTTGCTGAGGTGAATTCAGGCACAACAGAGAAATTTAAAAAATCAAAAGGCCCTCAGGGAGAATTTGAACTTGAATATGTCTTAGATATGGCATTGTAATTTAAACCAAATCATTGTATGTCACTACACAAACACAAGTCAATCTGCCATCAATGTAGTAAATTGAGTTGTTGGTTGACTGGGATGTGAGCTCTGGTCAAGCAGGAACCAATATTCATGTCAGGTTAATGAACAAGCATACCCCCAAATTAACCGGTGCTCAACCACCTGGTAGCTTGGCTAAACGTATAGGCAATGTGTAAGGTATTTATGCAGCACTTCAAAACACAATAACATGAAAACACAACACAAGAAACAATTCCCACACCAATTGGAGTAATTTTTAATAAATAACATATCAAGCACAAAATGAAAAATAAATCCAATCAGTAGAATCAAAGATGCAGTTTTAAAGATTTCAGTGAATATAGTGCCAAAAAGCACAAAACACCAACTGTGGCCATCTGGTTTTACTAGACCAGAACAAAATCCCAAGTTCTGGCTAACCGCAATGGAGTGTGAGCTGGTCAACATAAAGGCCTATGGTGTTGCCCACTTAAGGAGTTGTGCAAGGAGAGGGGACTTCCTGCCAAGAGCAAAAGCAGGAACATGGAGCTTCAATAGGTGCTAAGGGCCTGAGTAAAAGTCCACCAGTCACTGGTTACATCAACAGAAGCAGATAATGATATGAAAGGTAAGGAGAGAACCTGGCTACTGGTCCTGAGAGGCAGCATTCTGCTGAAGGGGATGACTCATCTCCTGTGTTTGAGCTTCCGGCTGTAGAACAGAGAGCAATGCGACTTCTCAAGGCCTATCCCCAGAGGCGTTGGCAGACAGGAAGGCAGTAAGGGAGTTGGGACTAGAGATTCCGAAAATCAGGATGAGGAAACAAAACTGGCCCTGGGGTTGAAACTTTCCTCAGAGCAACTGGCTCATGAAAGGAGCCTCCCAGAGATGGACTTCAAAGTCAGGCAGGAGGGTTTCAACAATGTCAGTACAGGGTTCCTGTAGTACTATGTGGAGACAAGAAGATCCACATTCCTAAAGGTCTGGTGTCTGGCTTTTTTGGGGGGTGCCATTGACAAATGGTTTGAAGCTTAACAGGTAGCTTTGCAGATGCATAGGATTTCTGAGGAGAATTGGGGCTAGCCTCTGGAAACATATCCATAATGAGGTGAGGTTTGCTCTACTGGCCCTAGTGAAGGGGAACAGGATGAGACATCTCCCATGAAAGAAACACTTGTCAGAAAATATGGACAGCTGGAATGTGGCTCATCACTCCTGGGTGAAGTGTGCGCTCCTTTTGCAAGGCACTGGATTGTTGGGTGATGGACAGTGAACTAAAGGATTTCCAGGGCCAGTACAATTTGACTGCTAGGGAG
Organism: Pleurodeles waltl; assembly: GCF_031143425.1. Classification (NCBI taxonomy): domain Eukaryota; kingdom Metazoa; phylum Chordata; class Amphibia; order Caudata; family Salamandridae; genus Pleurodeles; species Pleurodeles waltl. Next base: position 1,074,697,819 of record NC_090437.1, read on the forward strand.
CACATGTTCAGTCTTTGCTTTGTGGATCTCAACAAATACTTGATTGATAGTAAGGTCGCTCACCCCAGGAAGCTTTCTAAAGAGGTGGACCACTGCTCAGCATCAGGGTCCACAAAAAGGTATCTGGGGTGTGGGGAATCACCACAAGGGTGGGCAGGCTCCCCAACAGAAGAAGGTGGCGAGACAAACATAAAAAGAAGGAGTTCTCTAAAGGTCCCAAAAAATAGATCCATAGGTCAGGACTACCAATGTCCACCTGAGCAGAAGAAGAAATAGGTCTCTGACAACAAGTCCTCAGGGAAGGCACCCCTAAGTGCTTTTAGTGCCAACAGGTTGGGCATTTGAAAGGAAATGCCAAGTGTCCCAAGTCGACACAGCCCCCCACTTGTGGGAAGCAACTGTGGCTGGTGTGTGTGTAGCGCTTTGTGAGTATGGGAGTAGTGCAGAGGTTACTGCAGTGTTCCTGGGTGATGGGGAGATGGTGCCAAGAGCCCACATGGTAGAGGCACTAAGAGCCACTGGAGCAAGCATGACAGCTGGTGGATGTCATCTTGTGGCCTTGGAGCAGGTAGTCCCTAATGCATTCCACCAGGTTATTGTAGGTGACAATCATGAGAGTCACTATCAATGGTTCTGGTTCCCTTTTAGTGGGGGGATCCTCGGGTTCCTTAGATTTAGCTGTGAGTCCATCCATGCCTGTGAATGCCTATGAATTGTCTCCTTGGCAATGACCTGGAGCAAACCCTATGGCAAGAGGTGGACCTCAGGTCCCAACTGGTGATGTTAGGGTTGCTTGAGTAGGTGTGCCTGACAACATAGCCTATGGTTGCCCAAGAGGTGAGACAACAAGAGTTGCAGCCTGGAATAATGGTCCAGGTGACTGTCAAAAAGAATAAGGGAAAGGGGAGCAGGAAACCCACTCCTGAAACATCCAAAGTCAGGGAGGAGGCTGGGCCTGAGGGTGGCACCCTGGAGCATATAGGGGAGGGCATTACTGCCCTGGGAAACCTACCTGAAATGACCAACAGGCAGAAGCAAGGGGTCCCACCAGAGATGAGTTATATTGAGCACAGAAAGAGTGCCCTACTCTGGAGGGCGTACGGTGGCAAGTTGAGGCACCTAATCTATTGAGGGAATGGCCTCCTGTATAGCAAGCCTAAAGTTACTGAGCTTGGTGCAACGTGTGTGTTGGTGGTCTCCAAGTACTACAGGTTCTTCCTATTGGAGGTTGATCCAGGCTCTCTTCATACCTATGCCATGCTCCTAGTCATCTGTCCGCACAATGAACTCCCTAGAGAAGTCCTGGGCCTTGAGCACGGATACTGTGCAGATGGCCTTCTTCTGGGTATCAAAAGTGTTCTGGCATGCTTCCATCCATATCACCTGTTTGAGCTGTTTTTTGAAGGCCAATATGTGAAGGGGGCAACAATGGTGCCACACCCTGTGACAAATCACCTGTAGTAACCGGTTACGTCCAGGAAGGCCCTCACCTCTATCTGGGTCTTGGAGGCTTCCCAAACCAGAATGCTTTGGATTTTGGCCTGGAGGGACTGCACCTTGCCTCCTCCCATTTGGTGACCCAAGTAGACCACTAAACATCGTCCTGTCTTACACTTACTGACTTCATAGTCAGACTTGCTCTCTTTAGTGCCTGAAGCACCTGCCTGAGGAGGCACAGGTGATTCTCCCAGCTAGAACTGAAGACTGCAATGTCTTCTAGGTAGGCACCACTGAAGTTCTCCAATCCAGACAGGACCTGTTTGACCAATCTTTGGATGGTAGCAGGGGCATCACCTAGAACTGGAAGTGACCTTGTGGGGTTGAAAATGTAGGCCAGTCTTTGTCCTCCTCCATCAAGGCAATCTATTACTACCCAGACATTGTCAAATGTGCTGAGAAATTTAGTAGCTTCCAACTGATCCATGAACTTATCAGCTGAGGGAATAAGCAGGTCTTAGTGATGGCACTGAGGCCCTGGTATGCCACACAGAATCTAAATCAGGGGTGACACCTGGAGGGGTAGCCTTGGGGGCCAACAGCACTGTGCTGGATCAAGAACTGTTGGATGGCTTAATGACCCCTAGCTCCAGCATTTTGGAGACATCCTCCTTTATGCTGACTCTCCGTATCAGATAGCCTTTATATCTTGCTCTTTACAGGCATGCTGTTTCCAGTATAAATATCATGGGTACACCATGTAGAGAGTCCTGGTGTAAGGAAAAGAAGAAAGGCAAACGCTCAAATAATTGGTGGTAGTCTCTCTTTTGCTCTAGATGCAGGCTAAGGAAGAGGCTCACAAACTCCACTGACCTATCCTGCTCCTTGGGAGAAAGGAGGCCAGGAAGAGGTTCGCTCTCCTCTTCCACACCATCATCTGTGACCGGAGAATGGTTACCTTGGACCGTTCAAAGGTTCATGACCTCCTGGCTTGCTTCTAAACTCTCTTTAGTTTTTTATTAGAAGAGCTTAATCTGGGTATGGAGTGCCAGCATGTAGTTGACCACATCCAGGGGGGGCTTTACTGGGAGCTTGTTCCCAAACCTCCTTTACCAAACTGAGAGGACCTCTCACAAGGTGCCCATACAGCAGCTCAAAGGGGCTGAATCCATCCTCCTTCTGTGGTACGTCCCTGTACACAAACAGCCATGACAAAACGATGTCCACCTTTTGCCTCAAGGGTTCTGATAGGGCCATGATCATGCTTTTCAGGGTTTTGTTGAACTTCTCAACACAACTGTTGGTTTGAGGGTGATAGGGGTGTAAAACCTGTACTAGCCCATACTCCTTCCTCACGGACTTCATGTATGGAGACATGGAGTTGGTAAACTGGGTACATATAAACTCCTCTGGGAATCCCACTCAGGTAAATATCCCCATTGATGCTCTGACCACTGTGGAAGCAGTCACTTTTCTTAGAGTGATAGCTTCCGTGTACTTGGTGGCATGGTTCACCAAGACCAGGATGAACCGGTTGCCCAAGGCTGTCTTGGTGTCCAGAGGCCCAACAATGTAAATACCAACCCTTTTGGAGGGTTCATTAGCATGGGTTTACTTCCCAGGATACAAAGGTGGAGAGCAGTAGAAAGGGAAGACTTTGTCATGGTCTGAGCACTGAGGAAACTGAAACTATACCTGACTGGAGCCCACAAACCCCTTAGAAGGTTAATATAGATCTGGGATGAGTATCCCAAATTGTTGAGGTGGTGCATCTCCCTACAGGGAATTAACTGAATGGTCGAACACCATCATGGAACAGACCATGTAAATGATGATGGTCTTCTCAGGTTTTCCTGCCTTAGTGATGAGAATTCCCTGGGGTTTACGTATTTCTCCTGAGTTTCAGCTGGTGGAACACGTGTTAGACCAGACATCCTTAGCATGGTTCGCCCTTAGCTTTTTACCTTCAATACTCCTGGTTTGCTGTCTTCATTTTTGCAGGCTTTTCAACTATGCCCACCTTGCTACTGCTAGCCAGTGTTACAATGCTTGTGTTCACCTTAAAAAATTGCAAAATTGGCTGACACCCAATTGAAACAATTGAGCACAAGCACTTTAGCACTCATTAACAATGGTAAAGTAGACAGAGTCTAGGAACCAACAAAAACAAATTCAGCAATATGGTAGTGAGAGCAACAAATTTGGGTTAAGACTACCCTAAAGCTGACAGGTCCAACAGGTTCATTCAGTTAATTGGTTTTAAAGAGGTTTTGTTTCTTGTTTATGAATAAGCTGTGCTGTGATTGGTTGCTCAGCCACTGAGCCACACTGTGTTTGGTGATGCATCATCACAAAGCAGTGCTCTCTTTGGTTGGTTGTTTACGAAGCAACGTTGCAATTAGTTGTTCACTAGTTTGTTTGTTGCAATTTTGAGCCTGTTTGAGTTTATTTCTGATTAGTTTCGAGAGTAAATAATGAGAAATTTGTTTATAAAGTCTAAGGCTACTGTCATAGCCATGGAGGGTCAGAAATTACTGGCAGAAGGAATGCCCAACTACAAAATGATGAAAAATATTGGGTACTATATATGTTCCTGGATTTTAGATTGGAATAAATATTAGGTCTTGGCAACAAATGTCATTCGGCTAGCAGAATTTGGTCACTCCGCATTTCACTTAAAAGGCGAGTTCCAGCTAAATTCCAGTAATTGACATGTGGGGGAACTTTGCTCCTGTTTGAGCAACATAATATCAACAAGAACACTGCAAAGCTCCAGCAAGCTAGCTGGTGAGCTCAAGTGAGATTTGACATCCCCTAGTCAATTTCTGCTAGCTAAGAACCCCTCCAGGTGTTGCAAGTATTTGCATTCAGGGAGCTGCCTCTTTAATAGGGGGAGCAAAATCAACTTGAAATTGGGTTTTCGAGCAAATATTCTACCTGAACACCTAGTTTTTTGTGTAAAACACATTTTGTTTTATACAGGGACTCCAACTTCTTCTTCCTGTCCAAAAGGCCCCTCCCAGTGCTTTGTCCATCCCTTGGTCATTTTTCATTTGGATGTTTAGATTAAATGATCTCTCTCTTCTTTTTCTGCAATCCCTCTGCATTTACCATTGGATGTTAAGCATTTTCTGTTAGAAATCAAATAAGTGAAAGAACAGTTAAAAAAATTTTTTGTTTGATGTAGACTATACACTCATGTTTTTACCTTTCTTGTCTTTCTTCAATGTTTAAATGTGATTGTGGGTAGCTTGGAGTTGCAGTAGGAGGCTGTCTTATATTAACTGTTTTAGTTTTTTTCCAAGGGAAAAAAAATGCACAGTCCTTTTTCATGTGGGTTGTTTGTGAATGTTGCACCATTTTGCTCATTTTACTGTGGGGCCCAGTCTGCCAATGGGTCATGGCCAGTCAGCCATTACTAGGCATTGGATATATATTAAACTGCTGTTACTATGATAGATGTTTTTTTAAACATCTGTTGATTTAGGAATGGCCTTGGATTAAATGCAACATGTGATTCTTTTATATTTTATGTTTTTCTACAAAGTGTAAAACTATTTTGTTGGAGTAATTTTTTTTGTCTTGGGATGTTTGTGGTTGTTGATTTTTTGAAATTGACATAATTTTCATTTTTGGCATTGCGGAATTAATGTTATTGTTTTCTTCTTTGTTTACAATGCCTCCTTTCTTTGCTGGCCAATTGGCTGTTTTTTTGTGTGGCAGTGTTTGTTTTTGCCATAGGCCACCATTTTGTCTTTGTTCTTCATGCCCTGTGGCAGGGTAGCCATTTTGTGTAGTCAGTGTGCTTTTTGCCATAGGCCTGCAAGTGTTTTCTCTCTTGTGCATGCCCTCTTGCTTGTTGTTTTAACATGTAGCTGGTGGACATTTTGTGTAGTCAGTGTGCTATTGTAATAGGCCTACAAGTTGTCCATGCATTTGCCATTGGTGGCCACTGGCCATGTGGCTGGGCTTTTTGTGACAGCAGTTTTTTCCATTTTTTTCCCTGTGCTTCTTTGTCTCTGATAGGATTTTTCATAGTCCCTGGGGTGACGTAAGCAATTATATTTTTCAATTATTTGATTTTCCCCTGCACACCTTTAAGGATTATGTACTCCAAAAAACAGGTTACAAAGTATATTCATATCCACATGAAGGTATAGTGATTGCAAGTGGTATCTTAACCTATTCACATTATACACGTGTGTACATATTGTAAATGTGTGTTTATTTTCTCTGTATTTATTCATTTATATAGGTGTGTGTTCAACACTTTTTCACAAGTATTTGCAATGGTGTTTACAAATGACTGTGTACATATTGTAAACGTGTGTTTATTTTGTCTGTATTCATTCATTTATATAGGTGTGTGTTAAACACTTTTTCACAAGTATTGGCAATGGTGTTTACAAATGACTATAACTACCATGATGCCGATCTTTTGTCTTTGTAAAAGATTAGTGCAATGTGATGTTGCCCAACCTCCCTTTCCTCCCACATATTTGAAAGCTTTTAGTGCTGTCATTCACCATTTCATGGTATGTAGCAAAATGTTATATGGTGTGTTGATCTAGTATGTTGTCACCTTCTTGTTACTCCATTATTCTACTTGCTTGCATAAATCATAGTTTTTTATTCAAAGGTTTCCAATCATATTCTGTGGCATGCTGATTATAAGTAGTATTGATACACAACTTACTTTGCAGTGTTTATATGATGGCCAAAGCCATTTATTTCAATGCATTGTAGCATAATTTATGTTTGAGGCAGCTAGGTCTCCAAATGGCTCAGCTCTCAAATCTCCTCTATATTGTGTTGAGTTGCATGTCTGGTTTATGTAATGTACACTATCTAACTAACATTTTACATTGCAGGATATCTCTCCATCATTGTTACTGAAGTGTGCATCTGTGTAAATTAACCTGTGTCTGAGTAAATAGTAAAAAATCACACAAAGGCCTAAATATCCCATTAATCATAAATCTTTTTTTAGGTTGCTTCATCATTAACTGAAGACCCATTTGAGTTACAATACAGACGTTTATATTTTTTTTAATACATGTTAGGACCAACACCCAGGGCCAATGGACCACAGTCTACATCCGAAGACACCTCTACTCCAAGCCAAGATCAAGCCTTAAACAATGACACCACTCCTGCAAGTCCAGATGATGAGGGGATGCCTAGTCCATCTGGTCTGTGCGAGCCACACTTGGCGCAAATCTACACCTCCTACCCCATCTGCTGTAACTCAGCCTATAGATACTTCTTCTTCCTGTGTCCAGAAGAACATAACTCCCATCTTGTGGCCTCTCCCTGTTTTGGCTACTGTGGAGCACTATCACCACCACCTCCAGTTGTACCAGAACCCAGTGGAATGCGCCATGCTGTCTCAAGGGCACAGTGTAGTGGGTTAGGGGTCACGGGAGGGAGTCAGTAGCCAGCAAAGTGAGGCCACTAGCACCATTGTCACCCGGACCACCATTGACTGAGTCTTGAGAGTGATGGGCCTGGAGGTCTAGGACCTTAAGCGGGTGCAAAAAGAGCAAATTGTTGAGATGTGAGACCTCCGCCACCACCTCCAAGAGACGCAGAACCTAATTTCCTCCATGTGTGCCTGCAATTCACTCTGTTGACTATTTTATGGACACATTTACCTGTTTTGAGGAGAGTTGTATTTTGGACATTGGGTGCCAAACAATGTATGTTAACCTTATATAGTTTCATTCACCATGATGGACTTTTTTTTCCAAAATAAACGCACATAAAACAAACTCAAAGACTGGTGTTGTATTTATTGTGGTAATTCTGTTTCTATGTCTTCTGTACACCATAATTTTTTAAATCTGTAAAACAATCTGATGGTAGAACAAATAATAGATATCAATTTGGTAATGTGTTTCCCATGTAACACATATGGAAAAAGAAACAACAAAATCTGAATTTATTGGTGTCATATATTAGTAGGTAACAAGTAAGTGACACAATCAAATATGCCTTTCACAAACCATGCTTAAGGCAAACAGTCTATGCCATATAGAGACTGACACTCCAGAACCTTGACACAATAGAAGAAAGGGAATATTTCATAAAATCTAATTAAATAGGCAAACTATTATTGACCTCATCTGGAGCCACACATCCTGCCCTCACAATAAGAATACTACATCAATACCACAAATAGTCAGCATTATGACAGTAACACAAATTGAGGCCACATGACCATTTCAAGACACTTTGCCAGTATCCAGTGCAATGTCAAAACCACCTTTCAGTGGTGTGCAAACAAAAGTTAATTCATTTAAGAGGAGACACATCAACTGCTTTCTAAACTGAACACAAACTAAGGATTTAGCCAATTTGAAGGCAGACCAATATGTTATCGCTTGATATACACATGTGGTAAGAGCAAATTAAGCAGCCTTGGTGGCAACATCCAAAAGAAAACAAGTCTGATACAAGCTTGAGAATTCCATTTCAATCACAGTGTATGTTGTCTCTATACACGATCTGTGCATCCAAAGTGGGTGTCTGTCCCAGAATCAACCCATGTTCCCTTTGTACTTTCCAACAGCGACATATCACCGCAAATGCCACATCTTTGAAATGTCCAAAAAAAGACGACATGGTGAAGGAGCCTAAAGCAGAATAACAAGGGAAAATCAATGATTTCACATTTACAATTTGACTCAAATGATAAACAAGCAAATTTTACCTATGTCAGTAAACACAGTAGTCAATGTGGGGAAACTTTGTTCTACAAACATCTTTGCCTTGGACATTCCTTAACTTACCATTCCTTCCAAATTACCATTATAGACTGATATGTTCAGTATGTCACAAGTTGGTCTGACATTGGATGTCACAGTATGTAAGGGTACACTTACACTCAATGGAAGGAGTGGTCAATGAAATCTTGATGCAGGTCAATTCCTTCCTCTTTACCACTGTCATCTTCATTGGGCTTTTCAACATCCTCACTTGGTGGCTCTTATTGGGTGAGTAGAGGAGGGCTCTATCGGTCTTGACCAGACATCTAAATCTGCCCTTCAGGAGCCCAAATGCTCTCTGCACTGTCCTCCATACTCTTCCAACAGCCTTATTGAAGCAGACTTCAACTGGTGTTGTTGAATTCCTCAGCAATGCTGACAACCATGGTCAGTTAGGATATGCTGCATCTTTTAAATGGAAGCAATACATTGATAGATTAAAATCATAATAAGCAATTGTACATTTCTAAACTAATATTAAAGAAAATGATCCTCAAGTCATTTTGAAGTTACCAACAAGCCAGTCCCTCTCAGTTCCAGGTTGTGACATTTGCAGGGGTATGGTGTTGTTACATAACACAAAGGAAGCATGAGTTGACCCACGTTATCAGGCAACAACTTGCACATTGGTGGAATCAAAGTTCTTATTAAGCTAGACCTGTTCCTTGGTGTGTGGTAGCACCAAGGCAATATGTGTGTTGCCAATTGTTCCAATCACTTATGGTAGGCCACCCAACCGTAAAATTCTCCCTTCACATTGGCCAAATCCTGAGCTCTTGGACACTGGATGAAGCTGTTGATGCTTCTTATCATTGAAGCAAGGACTTCTTGTAGCACACCATTAAAAGTTGACTCTGACATGCCTCTTGATACTGTCATAGTGTACTGAAAAGATCCAGTAGCCACAAAAGGTAGTATTGCCATTAGTTTTACTATTGATGTTTTTGATGTTGTATTCCAATTGTGAGGCAGGGCATCAGGCTCCAGCTGCTGACACAAATCAAATATAATTTGCCTATTTAATTTTTTTTTTTTTACATTGTGCCTTTCCTCCATGGTGGCAATGTCTGAAAACAGCTTGAAGACTTGAGGATGCCGTCTTCGACCCATCCCTAGGTTCATATGTCTGCATGTAAGGAAAAAAAATATTAATTAAAATTGTCTGAAGACTTTCACAATCAACACACATCTTATATTTTGGTTAGATTAGTGATCTTGTTGTATCATATATGTTACCATACTTTTGAAACATTCAAATCTAAATACAATTACATCTGATATTTTTTTAGAAATAATGTCTGAATAATACATTTGAAATATATTACATGGACATAATTCTTTAAAATATGTTTTGTTACAATTACCTTTAACGGAAGTATGACATGCACAGCAGCACTATCAATGTAAAACACAGTAATGGTTCACTTTTTTATGTGTGATATTTTGGCAAAAACAGTGTCATTTGTATCTGACATTTGTATATATACTAGCTTTCATTCTGAGTGATGGTGACTCACAAGCAATTGAAAAATATACAGCTTCACATCCTAAAATGGCGGATGCCTGACCTTGCTGTTGGGACATTGGCTAGCCGACAGGCGCCGGCAGAAGTCAACCGTGTAGTAGGCATAACACTCCACAACTGACACTGCCATAGGCTAATGTGTGTAATGGCTATGCACAGAAGCCAAAAGCTGTGTACATGTTTGGTTGGGCAACATTTACCCAAGTAACTTATTTCCTTTTTGTCCACAGGTTATTTGGTCCCTTTTTGTTCATGGGCGAGGTGTTGTAATTGGAGTGTAGTGATTGGAGTGCAGTGAATAGAATAATTTAGCTGGGTACAGGATGTTGTTTGAGGATGTTAGAAATGGCTGTGCATTGAAATGCCACTTGAAAGAAATATCTGAGATTTTAGTGCATGTTACTCACAGTTCCAGGTTTAATTAGACAAACTACAGCTACCTTACTTCCAATGGCTAGTAGGTGCTGTACCACTAGTTTAAGTGCAAACATACAGTCCATGTTGAAATAGAAAACATTTAGAGTACAAGAAGACTCTCAAGTCATGGAGTAGTCTGATCCTTTTCTGTCAAGTAAATGCACAGCCCAAATTTGGAATAGGAGTATCTGTATGTTTTAAAGATGTCATGGGGCCACGTATGGGGAAATGTATTTTCTGTGCTAGCAGTCTAAATGACCCAGGCTCTCAATCAGCCATACAAGTGTGTCCCATTACTACACACATATATTCATACATCACCCAAAACCACGCACCCACTGACACATGGCAGCCCTCCCATACTGCCCTTAGTCACTATGGGGGTGATTCTGACCCCGGCGGTCACGGACCGCCGGGGCCAGGGTCAGCGGGAGCACCGCCAACAGGCTGGCGGTGCCCCGCAGGGCATTCTGACCGCGGCGGTTTGGCCGCAGTCAGAAAGGGAAAACCGGCGGTCTCCCGCCGGTTTTCCGCTGCCCTATTGAATCCTCGCCGCCATGGGGATTCTGACACCCCATACCGCCATCCTGTTCCTGGCGGTTCTCCCGCCAGGAACAGGATGGCGGTATGGGGTGTCGCGGGGCCCTTGGGGGCCCCTGCAGTGCCCATGCCAATGGCATGGGCACTGCAGGGGCCCCCGTAAGAGGGCCCCAAAAAGAATTTCAGTGTCTACTTTGCAGACACTGAAATTCGCGACGGGTGCAACTGCACCCGTCGCACCTTCCCACTCCGCTGGCTCAATTCTGAGCCGGCGTCCTCGTGGGAAGGGTTTTTTGCACTGGGCTGGCGGGCGGCCTTTTGGCGGTCGCCCGCCAGCCCAGTGCAAAAGCCAAAATACCCTCAGCGGTCTTTCGACCGCGGAGCGGTATTTTGGAGGGGGGAAGTCTGGCGGGCGGCCTCCCCCGCCCGCCAGACTCAGAATGACCCCCTATATGTGGTGCAAACTACAGGATCTGCCTGTTAAATGATTATGCATGAAGACAATGTAGCTGTGAATGTGGTCATGAACAAATAATTTACAGGTTATTTAGCATTTAGGAGTGTACACTGAGTTGGACTAATATGGAGTGGGTCTCACTAAACAAAAAGTGTCATAGCTCTGGTTTAGATGAAATTTGTGTCTTGGATTCGTAACATAAGAAGAAAGAAAGTGTTGAGGGTACTCTACAGATCAATGCAAATTAGTGCTTCTTAGGAACTGTGAAATGTTTGTAAATAATCTGTACTGACTGTTCTGGCAATGCATGTGAGAGATTACAAAAAATGTGTCACTGCACGACAGACAAACAAAATGAATCAAAACATCTTTTGTTGTTATTTGTTCTCATCCATACAGGGTAATGCCCATCAGAAGCAGAATTTGTGAAGGTCATACAGAAGAAGGTGTGGACACAGGGGGTCTTTACGAGGTACAGTGTGCATTGCAGGAAGAGGTTGGAGGACCTCTGACGCTAGCCCAGGAAGTCAGTAGAAGTCTAGCTCGTTTTGGCCTACCAAAAAGGCAAGCACATGCACGGCACCCTGACCCACCTAATGGCCCATGATCTTGCGGCTGAGCACTCAGAACTTGATGGGCAGTTGAGGCCTCAACAGCAGCATCAAGGTGGTAAATTATTGTATATACAGCTAATCTTGTTGTTTAACCTTTTTTATTTACTACAATGTTGTTTGGCATGATCATGATTACTGACACACATCCAATACAGATGAGGATTTCTGAAGATGTACATTTTTCAGATCCTGTGTTTTGTGTATTGTTTTGTGCTAAATGTTGTCACTAGATTCCTTATCACAAGTCAAGTACTGTTTTGAGCAGACACATGGCTGCATGTGAAAAAAGGGAACCTGTATTTTCTCCATGTTATAAGGGACAAACATGTCCCCTTTGATGACTGGGTCAGGTGTGATGCTCAATCATAAATGTGAGAAGATAATGTAGGCCCTGTCACTGGCTACATGGCATAGTATGCACTTATGATACAGCTGATGTTTCAGACTTTACATTGGTAAATTGGTGTTATGAAAATATGACTGGGAATATCTGCAGTTACAGGTTTGGCGACATTGTAATTGTATAGTAATAGTATTTAGATAGCGCTTACTACCCCTGACAAGGCATCAAAGTGCTTTTTGGAGAGTAGCACGCTACTCCGGAACCCAAGACAAAATAGTGGTAGATTAGTATAGGGAAATATGAGTACAGTTTTAGTATTATTGTGAGTTAATTTGAGCAGACAATATGTGAGTTTGTTCGTTGGATTGACTAGAGTAATGGAGGGATAGAGAAGGGAAAAATCCAGAAGTGTTACTTTTGAGTTTATAGTAATAGGATGAGGCATGGGATGAGTAAAGGCGAGATGGAGGAGGAAAGAGTCTGTGGAAAGGGTTAGGGAGATCATAGTAGCAGGAGGGGTTTTGGATGAGTCAAAAGTGAGATAAATGAGGGAGCATTTAGTAGGGTTGTTTTGGAGATCATGATAGTAAACAGAGGTTTGGGTGAGCTACATGTGGAAGAGGAGGGGAGAGCTTAGGTAGGGTTACTTTGGAGATTAAAGCAGTAGAATGGGTTTGGGATGAGTCAGAGTGGGGATGGAGGGTAGGTTGATAGACACATGACATTTGGTAATGGGTAGACAAAGTAAAAGTACATTTATAATATTTTTATTTATTTATAATTTTATGTATATATATATATATATATATATATATATATATATATATATGTATATATATATAAAACAAAGGAGTCACTTTGTAGCAAAACTGGAACCAGACTTTCTCAGATTCTCGCCACAAACATGACGCCGGCACCACCAAGCCGAATTCAAAAAGGTTTTTTCTTTTTATTTCATTATATAAAGTATAAAGTGCTAAGTGTTAATTCCAAAACAATGGCAACACGTCTCAGCCTGAGCCTTCGACTGGCCATAGAATTGTGTGCAACATTAGTGAATTTAAATCATTTGACCACCCACCATGCACCAATTAAAATTCATTTCTTACTTTTGATCACTGATTCTCTCGTTGTTACTCTCACTCTCATTCATCATGATTTTTACAAAATAATGATAAGCTGCTGATATTAAATGTTACTTAACAAATTTAGGGGGTCATTCCGACCCTGGCGGTCCATGACCGCCAGGGCCGGGGACCGCGGAAGCACCGCCAACAGGCTGGCGGTGCTTCCTGGGCTATTCTGACCGCCGCGGTCAGAAAAGGGGAACCGGCGGTTTCCCGCCGGTTTTCTCCGGGCCCAGGGAATCGGCCATGGGGATTACGACCCCCTTCCCGCCACCCTGTTTCTGGCGGTTCTTACCGCCAGGAACAGGATGGCGGGAACGGGTGTCGTGGGGCCCCTGGGGGCCCCTGCACTGCCCATGCCACTGGCATGGGCAGTGCAGGGGCCCCCTAACAGGGCCCCACAAAGATTTTCACTGTCTGCTTAGCAGACAGTGAAAATCGCGACGGGTGCCACTGCACCCGTCGCACCCCTGCAACTCCGCCGGCTCCATTCGGAGCCGGCATCCTTGTTGCAGGGGCTTTCCCGCTGGGCCGGCGGGCGGGCTTTTGGCAGTCGCCCGCCGGCCCAGCGGGAAAGCCAGAATGCCCGCCGCGGTCTCCTGACCGCGGAGCGGTCATTCGGCGGTAACCGCATGGCGGGAGGCAACCGCCGCCCGCCGCTGTCAGAATGACCGCCTAAGAGTCCTAAATCTTCTTATCCATTTTCCTATTTCCAATTTTAACCTTTTAATACAAATAGGTAAAGTACCCATTCCTACATAATTTTATGTCATGGTACACGGTGAAGAGATTAATACCTAAGCAACCCTATCCTATTTTTTTTAAAGATTCTGTCAATAGTTTCTCATTTTCCTATCTCATATAAAAGAAGCTTAGTACGAATTTCTAATATCAGTAAATTACCTTTTCTAATGAACAAACTAATTTCTTTAGAATTGGGGGTAACAAACCAAAGATCTTACTGACAAACCTTTACCAAATCATAATTTTTACAGCTTATGTATCAATGTCCCAGAAAGTATTACCAGTATCTACCAGAGCCATAAAAGATTCAATATCATCTGAATCTAATCAAGAATCTGGTTACATCTAATATTCACAGTACATACGTTATATCTAAATCGTATAATTCCAAAGTCACATCCTAATCGCAAATGATATGTTTCATTTATTTCATCTAAGTTGTTCCAGATGTTTGTCTTTCATAAATGTCTATGTAGTTCTGCGTCCGTGTTTAAGCCCCAGGGCATCCAACTCCCAAATTAGGATAATCCATTTAGATTCCATTTTCCATAATGTTTGTTCACAATTTCCTTGTTTATTTGATTTGATTGTTTATTACCCTCAGATGCTGTAATATACGTAGTTTTAGTTTATTCACTGTACTACCCACAATTGTTTTTACCAGACACATTCCAGTACATAGATCACATAAGGTGTTTCACAGTTTATTCTCTCCATGATTTTCATTACTCTACCATCAATTGTTTTGAACTGTGTCTTATTCTTCCCAAAGGTGCATGCTTTGCACTTCGTACATTTCCAAAACCTTTGTTGATTGCATATCAACCAATTTGATCCATCTTTTTTTCCTTCTTCTTCTTTCTGTGGAGTCATATGACTGCTTGTTAGATGGTCACCCACTGTTGGTGCACTTCTATACGTGATTAATGGATGATTAGGCAAAGATCTGTTTAATGTTTCATCCAGTAGTAATCATTTCCAATTACCTTCTAACAGTTTCTTTGTCATTTGACTGCCTTCATCAAAACGCATGATGGATCTTTTGTCATTCATTTCTAAGTCATCTCAACTTTTTTTTATTTTGAGTATCAACAATTCATCTCTCTTAAGTTGCATTGCTGTTCTTAAAGCATCATTTAGGACTGATTCTGGATATCCTCTTTTATAAAATCTCTCATACATATCGTCCATTTGAGCTTTCAATTCCATTTCCTCTTTGCAGTTGCTCTTCACTCCAAAAAATTCTCTATATGGTACACTCCATTTTAACGCCTTCGGGTGTCCACTATTTGCATGCAACAAGCTATTTGCACTTGTTGGTTTCCTATGCATTTTTGTGCAGATTGTTTCATGCTTAATGTACACTCCAATGTCTAAGTAATTGATTTCCAAATTACTCATTTCATACCAAAATTTCAATTGTTGAGTGTTATCAGTGAGAGAAGTTATAAACTGCACCAGAGCCTCTCGTCCCCTTTCCCATATGAGGAAGAGATCATCGATATAATGTACCCACAAAATAATGTGGTCTAATATTTTTGATTGTTCTCTTGCCACACTACTTCTCATTCCCACATGCCCATCAAAAGGTTTGCATAGGTTGGTGCAAATTAAGTCCTCATGGCTGTCTCTTGTTCTTGTAAATAATATTTACCATCAAATATGAAGGCATTGTGGGACAGACAGTACTGCAACATTTCTATTAGCATTTCTGAATGTTCTAAAAGGCTAATGGATCTGGATCTTAAGAAATACCGACAGGCTTATAAACCATCTTTGTGTTTAATTGAACTATAAAGAGCTATATCCTCCAATAATACTTTATCTAACCATATCTGTAATTTCTGATGATATTCCACAGTATATGTTTCCATGGGGTTAATTTTCAGTCCACTATAATTTTCTCGGTTTCCCAATTGTCTTTTAGCTTCCTTGATGTAATCAATGCTATTAATCAGTATGATATTTCCTCCTTTATACAATGGCTTGATAACAATTGTATTGTCTTCTCGTAAATCTTTCAATGCACTCCAGTCCTCCTGTGTCATATTCATACTCCCACATTTTCTAGATATTTTGACAGTCCTAGAGCCATTTCTGTTATTCCATCTGTCATTATTTCTTGAAAACTATCTATCTTATTCCCAGCTGGAAGTTGTGGGCAAAATTGTGATTTAGGTTTACATTGACTGGAAATAGTTGCACTCCTTGGTAAACGCAAGGAAACACTTAATTTGTGGTCAGATAAGTTCTCATAGTTTATTTCCCTTTGGTTCACTTCTGATTCTTGTTCTGAGGCCGACAAAGTTCTCAATGATCCCAAATCAGATGTTTCCAAAGGAGATATCCAATGAGACTTGGTTGTCTCCTGCCTCTTAGGTTTAGATGCATAGACTTTTCCCAATTTTAATTTCCTAGAGAATTTGTATAAATCAATCCTAGCAGTTGCTAAATCCATAAATGTAATCTGACAGAAACTCAGTCCCTTATTCAATAGTTTCAGATGTTTGTCTTTAAGGTTTTTGGAGGAGAGATTAATTACCACATTCTCATCTACTATTACTTCTTTCATTCCTAGAGTACTACTTATTTTTTGCCCCTTCCTCTTCCTCTGTGATCTCCTTGTCCTTTTTGCCCACATTGTTTTGTGTTCCTCTTCCACGTCTTCTTGTTTCCATGTGATACAGACTCATTTCTCCTGAGAAGTCCAATTTTAGTCCCCCCACTGCTGGAAATTTGTCCCTGGACTCATATCGCAGCTTTCAATACTTGAAGGTGCTTTGTCTTTTACAATTGTTCTATAAATGTTTTGCTTACAATAAAAGGAATCAAAACATTTTGCACATGTAAATATTCTTCCTGTTGAATAATTTATTTTATCCCTTTTTAATTTCTTTGCTTTTTTCAATTGTATCTCTTTCTCATGTTTCTCCAATCTCCATTTCTTCTGTCATCTTACTTACATCTTCCGTGGCTTGTATGGACTTAATTTTATCTTCAATATCCTTAATTTTCAATAAAGTCTCCCCCAATTTATGTTCTGCCTGTATTATAAGGGTCTGCATTAATTTCATGGAACATTTTGTTGTATCTGTTTACCACTGTCTAAGTAAGTCCAAATCCATATCATTTAAAGTTGGCAGTACCAACATTCTCAATCCTCTTGCGACTCTTCCATTTTCAATATATTTTTGTAATGTGGCCTTCTCCCACCATTTATTTATCTACATTGTTTTCACTTGTTCCAATTCTTTCATTAGTATATTGAGAGGTAATTTACGATTTATTAAGATGGTTAATTCCAATATATTTGTTTCCCCTCCTTCCTCAAAGAAGCTTTTCATAATTTGTTCACCTTTAGAAATTCTTTCAGCCATCATTAGTGAGCCAACAATAGTTCTATATATAGACAACTCAAATCTGGATGCTCTTAGCAGTTGTGCTTCACACATACTTATTCTGTTCCTTTTCTCCGGTTTGGTGTTGACACTCTCAATTGCTAGTAATTGATTGCGTATTGTAATATTACAACTGAAGGAGAGATGACAATTCGAGGTACACTTCCAATATTCTTAAGCACAATCCTTCCAAGTGTTTTCATTTATGCAATAGCAATGTTAATTCATATGTTTTTTATTTTTTAAAACTCAAATTCAAGGGTATTATCTTATCAACTTCCGTCTCATGAATGTCCTTCTGTTAGTTCAAGCAAGCACAGTTAGTATTCTCAGGCATCGTGCCATCCCAGAAAGAGAGCAAATGAATAATAACTTCCACCCTCTGTCGGCAACATTCCTCAAGCCAAATCTAGGTAAACGCTTACCGTCGGTAGTCTTGAGAGAGAGGCTCACATTATCCGTCTTCGGCAAGCAGTCTTTTCTTTTTTGTACTTATTCACTTCCACTGTCGGAGCATCCAATGTTTTTTATTTGGTTTTTGTTTCAAATAATTATTTCGGGAAATCACTGTTCCAGAGAAAGGAGACAAGACAAGTTCCCTTCATTCACGATGTTGTGATCCTCCAATTCCCACAATGCACCATCAGCATCGGGCGAACCGTTGTGAAGCTGATCCCGTCTTCCATGTCCACTCCAAGCTTTCATGCAGTAAGCTCTCTGTGTAACACCAATGCTTTCTCACCTTGCTCATTTCAAGTACAATCTTTTTCTTTTTCCTTATTCCTTCAGTGCATATGTAAGCAAAGCGGAGCAGGGTTTCTCTTAATCTTCATTTATCAGATTACCGGCAAGGAAAAAACTCCTGCTCTCACTCGAGTGCTCGGCAAATGCAGTCCGGTCGCTGCTCTAATTATGAAACAAAGGAATCACTTTATAGCAAAATGGGAACCAGATTTTCTCAGATTCTCGCTGCATACATGACACCGAATTCAAAAAGGTTTTTTCTTTTTATTTCATTATATAAAGTATAAAGTGCTGAGTTCTAATTCTAAAACAATGGCAACGTGTTTGGCCTGAGCCTTTGACTGGCCATAGAGTTGTTTGCAACATTAGTGTGTTTAAATCCTGTGACCACTCACCCTGCAACAATTAAAATTAATTTCTTACTTTTGATCGCTAATTCTCTTGTTGTTACTCTCACTAAATAATGATAAGTTGCTGATATTCAGTGTATCTATAAATACTTTTTTATCATTATTTTTATTTTTATTTAATTTATTTATTCATTATTATTTTTTTTACATTAATTTGCTTATTTATGATTTGAATTTTATTTATAGATTTTATTTTATTTATTTGTATTTCATTTTTGCCTAGGATATAGGACTAGAGTAATAAATAAATAGATCTGTAAATACATAGTAGGGGAATATATGTTCAAGAAATTGAATAATGAGTATAAGAATATAAGAAGAACAGTAGTATTGTATAAACACAGGCTTTCAAGATTTTTAGTATTTGAAGTTAATTAATAAGTGTACTTTTCTAACATTTATTTCTTTCCATAATTTTGAATAGTGAAATGCTTTTGATAATTAAAGATTTGATCAGTGTGATATAAAAACCAAAGCAGGGATTCATAAGTATCTAATATAACAACTTATCCAGGAGCTATGCAATGACCTATGAACATGTTAAGCATAGAATAACATCACATATATATGTATACACACACACATATACATACACACACATTTACACACACACACATATATCTATGTATATATACATTAATATACATATACATATTTAACAGTGAGTAAATATACATTTGTTAACATTGTTATACATATCTAGAATATACACATAATCAGATCAAAAATATTTATCAACACAGGCATATGCAGTCTATTGCTGTTTGATTATGGTGGTTATGATGGAAAGAGACAACTCTTGAGTAGTCTTCTGAAGACAAGATAGT
The DNA here is from genome assembly GCF_031143425.1 of Pleurodeles waltl. Classification (NCBI taxonomy): domain Eukaryota; kingdom Metazoa; phylum Chordata; class Amphibia; order Caudata; family Salamandridae; genus Pleurodeles; species Pleurodeles waltl. The sequence continues at coordinate 1,074,717,169 of NC_090437.1, forward strand.
TATCGTGGATCTTATACTTGGGGGTACGGATTCCGTGGTTTGGCTGCTTGAACAGAGGAGGATGTACCACCTATAATCTTTTTCTTGTATGGTGGTTTTCTAAGGCGGGATGCCAATCTTGAGTGGAAGTTTCTTTGTTGAATGTATTTGGTTATTTTGTTTCAGGTATAGCTTTGTGGGTGATACAAAGCAGCTTGAAGGTGGGTCTTCTGGCAATGGGTAACCAGTGTAGTGCTCTCAAGGAAGGGGAGATAGGGGTGTGTGGCTTTACATGTAATAGCAGCCTGGCAGTAGAGTTCTGAATACGTTGTAGTTTTTTCATAATAGATAGAGATGATCCATGGTAGAGGCCATTGGCATAATCCAGTTTGGATAGCACAAGAGAGAAAGTAGGCTGCACCTTGTGTGGAAATCCAAGGTGGGGAAAGATGTGTTACAGAGTCTTCAAGGTGATGCAGCTTGTTTGTGCTAATTTGTCCACTTGGGCATTCATTGTTACCTTGGAGTCCATGGTAATTCTAAGGTTTTTAACTTCCTCAGGCAATTGAGGAGGTGGTCCGAGATTGTCAGGCCAGCCGCACAGTGGGTCATAATTTTTCCAGTCACACATATGAGTATTTCTGTTTTGGAGGCATTTAGTTTGAGATGGCTCCAAGTCATCCCCTGATCAACAGCTCTGAGGCAACTGAAGATTTGTGAGTTTTCAACATCTTTGGGGCATTCCAATTTATTGTGTCTCATCTGCATAGTTGTAGCATGTGCGTGGAAAATCATTGATCAGTTCTGGTAATGATATCATGTAGATGTTGAAAAGCAAAGGTGAGATGATTGATCCTTAGAGGAACCCTGCTTTTGTGAGGTACGGTTTGGACGAGCAGGGGGGAGAATAGATAATATTAGTTCTGTTTCAAAGTTAGGATGTAATCCAGTTAAGAGCAGTCCCTTCTATGCCAGCTTCGTGGAGTCTTTGAATTAGGGTGTCATGATCAACAGTATCAAAGGAAGCCAAGAGGTCCAAGAGAAGTAGTGCAGCAACTCCATTGCGGTCGAAACAGACCACATCAGTGACAGAGTTACGCATACCTCAAATGACATTTAAGTGTCCTTAGTTATGTCCAGATGAAAAAGCAATGATGGTGAGAAAAGTGAACCACCATGGGACAAAGAGGCCTACTCCTGTGGACTGGAGAAAGGTCTGCTTATTTGGAATATGCTGAGTAGTTTACTGGCTCAAATGTCAAACTCTGCTTAAGTGTTTGTGGTCTGGGTGGACTGTCAAGGAACACATGTCACATGATGGAAACACACAGCCAAATGTAATAATAACAATTTGTGAGAGCGATCAGCCAGGTACATAAAGCTACTTAAAAGGACAATTGCAGATGGAAGGGTACATCACATGGCTGTTGGAGTATCCCATCTTGATAAGCCAGTATCAGGCCCAAAGCAAGTCTCTTTTGGAAATGTGTAAATATTTTTGGTCTGTACTGAAGTGGTTTAGAAATGTATCTTGGCCTATGTATTTACTCATGCTGTCGAAGCCATTTGTCATGCAGAGAAATAAACATGGATAAAAGAAAAAAGGCATGCATGAAATGGGAGCTAACATAGGAATTTTTAGACTGTGAGGAAATGGTTTGTGTAAGTCTTCCCTACATGCATGAGATACTGATGATTAAGAAGCACGGTGTGAGTACCTTGAAGCTGGTTTAATATGTAGGCAGATGTTTTGTCAGCAAAGCTGATGTTTAAATCTATTTGCACAGATACCCTCAGACTATTGTATCTGTTTTTACAGCATCATCTGGCAAAGTTGACAGTGGCCATGTTGGCAGGAAGAAGCTACCACTGACACCTAGGAACCCAATGCCATGGAAGGTAAGAGGGCTGGTGCAAATGTCACAAGTGACTCCACATCATCTTTGGAGGCTTCCACAGATGACCAGTCCCTAGTGGCAGCATACTCTAGTGAGAAAATTCCACCTGCGTGGTTGTCTGCCACCCATGTTTCCATCTCCACCCTCTCTCTTGCTACCTCCAAGTTGGCTATAACTGCTACCCTAAAAAGTGTGGCATCACCTTTGCTGCAGGCATATCCCCCCTTCCCCTCTCTCCCAGACTGCACTAATGAGGAGGCTATTGATCTATTGTGGAGCATCGCTGTAGGCCAGACTGAAGTTTAGGGGCTTAGTAGTCAGATGACACAGATGCTACCTTACCTGGATGGAATCCACAGTTCCATGTCTTGCCTACAGCAGTCACTTCAGGGTCTGGCTGCCTCAGTGACCACAGCCTCCCACCCATTCCAATCTCATGCCCCAACAAAATCCTCTTCACCATCCAAAGTCCCTCTTCCCAGCCCTATCCACAGCACACAAACTTCTTTACATGCACCCACTCAAACACACACAAGCAGCACATCCTCACATAAACACAAACACATCAAGAAACACAGACACACACATGCAGACACAACAGTCCCCACCACAACCACAAGTATACCCACAGACACCACACCCACCACAACAGAAACATGCACATCTACTACCACCACACCTGCAGACACCACACCCACTATAACACAAACATCGATACTCACCACCAGCACACCCAAAGACACCCACACCCACATTACAAACATCCACACTCACCACCACACCTGCAGACATGACCCTGAACAGACACATCCAAACTCACCACCACCATACTCACACATACCACACCCACCATGACACACACATGCACCAGCACATCCACAGGCACTACAACCACGCACAGCACCTCCACAGTAAATCCATCAACACACACACATACTGTACACAAACATCCACACTTACCCACACAAGAGACATCCAGTAAGAAGCAAAAAACAAAACATACGCCAGACCCACAGGCACCCACACTATCAACAGACACATGCACATCAGACACTGCCACTCCTTCTACCTCTCTACCACAACTCACTCACAGACACTCTGCCTTTTTTCGTATGGAGGACCTATGCTTGTCCCGACCCTGACCCCTTCCTCATCCCAGACCAGGATCCCGGACCGCTACTCCCAAATATAAGACCTCCCTATCCAAACATCTTGCCAACCGTTCCACACCCGAACCCAAACCACCCCTTCCAAATCCAAACCCACCCCTCCCAAATTCAAACCCAACCCTCCAAAATCAAAACCCACCCATCCCAAACCAATGACCTTCACAAAGAAACATCATTGAAGTGCCTGCTCTCTGCCCAATACATACCCCTTCAAGAGGAGGTTTATTTTGGCAATGCGAATAGAAGGCAAATTATGGGCATGCAACCCAGACTTTAGACTTGGTGGCCTTGAGCCTTTGTTGTTTTTTTTGCTTCACTCCATATACATTTTGAGACATCTCATTTATATCAAAATATGTTTACTTTGAGAATACCTTTGTCCTGGCCTTATTTTTGGATTGTTAATCATTGTTTGCTAATAATGTCATTTATGCTGATTTGTGTGCCATGCACTTGCTCTCATTTGTGACAGTGACAATCCCAGGTTTTCTTTTTTAGCTATTATTATAACACATATGTTAGAAATGGGGTTTTTGGTTGGCAGTCAGGTTACCCCCTGTCCAAGCAAAAGCCCTCACTCTAGTCAGGGTAAGTCACACACAATCCAAGATTATCCTGTGCCCACCCTCTGGTAGCTTGGCACGAGCAGTCAGGCTTAACTTAGAAGGCAATGTGTAAAGTATTTGTGCAATAAATCATACAATACCACCATATAGCACCACAAAAATACACCACACAGTGTTTAGAAAAATATATAATATTTATCAGGATAATTGTAGGATGTAAACGAATAAAGTTGCAATGTGAATTTGTAGAGATATCACTGAAAAGTGATATAAAGTGTCTTAAGTCTTTAAAAAGCAAACAAAGTCTCTTTCAAGCACAAAGTACCTGGTTTGGAGTGGAAACTCTCCTCAGAGGGCCACAGAAGAAGAGATACGTGGAAAAAGGGTGTGTGCGTCGATTTCTCCCCAGCACACACGGACTCGCGTCGTTATTTTTCACGCGGGGAAGTCGTGCGTCATTTTCCGGCGCGCGGACAGTCTCTTTCTGTGGATCGCGGGGATTACCAGATGTCCCAGGTCTGTGCGTGGATTTTCCTGCTTTTTTCCGGCTGCGCGTCGTTCTGCGGGGCTGCGTGTTGAAATTTCGATCTCACGGCAGGCATCGCGTCGATTTCTCCTCTGGAGTCTGCAGAGTCTAAAAGCCAGCAAAAACAGTGTCCAAAAAGTGGAGGGAGGCAGGCAAAAAGTTAGGGGTGACCACCCTAAGGCTGTCAGGTCTAACAACATGCATTAGTGTTGTACATTTGTGATGGACATGCCTGTTTTTGTGCAAGCATTCATCTTGTTACTGGACACGTACACCAAAATTATATGTGTTTCTCTTATTGTGACTAGAGAATGCATGTGTGTTTATTTTAACGTGATGTGTCAATAATATACACATGTGCAAACCTGACACTAAATGACATTTAATGTTTGACATAAATTATTGCACATCGACACATTTTGCTTTGGGATTGCTGTGACATTTTGTGTAGGTGTCCATTGCCATGAATGCAGTTAGTACCAGATTGGTGGGTGATACTGATAACTTGTACAACATTACACACATATTCATTGCACATCATTGTACTATCGCTTGCAAGCATTTGTTAAACATGCTCGAGTCCAGTGCTAATGTACAGCAACAAATCAGAGGATGACAGGTAAAACAATGACTTACCTTCTGTTCGAGCCACAATGGTGTTCATTTTCATCTTGCTCCAGCAGCAGTAAAGGTAGAACTTGTACAATCGGTTTCATGCTGGCAGGAAAAATGAAAAGTAAAAAAAGGTGTGTTTCATGATTATCTTCCTCCCAATTTGCCAACTCAGGTTTGGAGTCCCACCGCAAGGTGCTTTTGCCTGTGGTGCCCTAGAAGCAGGTGGTAAATCCAGGTGGTGGTGGTGGTTCATCTGCATTCTTTCATCTATAGGATCTCTAACATTTAAATCGAGCTGGTGGACAGCCAAGTTGATGGACAGGAAATCCAATGGAAAATTGACAAAGTGACTGTTACCACCAAGATCTAATTCAGGCTCTATGTCTTTCAGAGGGGAGGGGATGAAACTGGGAATAGAATGACAATGCAGATGGACACATGGGGGCTAGTCAAATGACTAGCACAAATGATATTTCATTTTGAGCTTTTCATATGGGAGTCAGCAAGGAGGACAGTACAAACAGCGAGGCGAATCCAATGTGGCACACACTACAAGTCTAAAAAGGTGTTGTAAAGGTTTGCTGGGTTGAAGGAAGAAGTATATGACTTGTTTAGAACCTAACCTTTGCTTGACTGTTAATCCAAGGCTTCAAAGAGGAATCAGGTCCTCCCAAGAGTACATACATGCCACAATACGTGATGCACAGTACAAAAATGTACTGCCACTTTCATTTTCATTTATAAATGGGATGTTTCACTTTACAAGACTTGGATTGTTGATCAGGTGAGAGAACTGAAAGAAGAACTGCTGGAAGTTAGAGCCCTGCAGACGTTGTGGCATGCAGCCTTCTACCTCTTGAGAGGGCAATGATGATGTCTCATAGTCATTACCATCATCACCAGCAACACCAGCAACATACGAATCAGACTCAACTTCTGCAATGGCTTGCTTTCAAGTGTCAGGACTTAAGTTAAGTGCAGAAACAAAGGCAACAGTGGTCATGCAAGTGGAAGCACAAATGACCATTCAACCGATGGTCTAAGACTATCTGGATGATATTAAAGAGGTCTACCTGGATGAAAACCTATTAGTCTATTGGTATTGAAAGATGCAACCATGGCCAGAGCTCGGTAGGCTGGTAATAAAACTATCTGGTGTGGCTGGTAGTCAAAGTATCTTCTGAGTGTGTGCTCAGTGCATCTGGTGCAGTTGTCACAGCCAGAAGGACCAGTCTCTTCCCTCACAAACAGAGATGTTGACCATGATTAAAATGAACAAACACTTAAAATCCCAAGATTACACTGTTCCTGAAACATCACAGGTGAACTATGAGGGTGATTGGTCAGAGCCAAGTGTGTTAGCTGATCTACTCCTGGGTGAAACCTCTCATTTTGAGGACATACTCTACTTCACTTACTTAGTAGGCCACAGAAGAACTTTCATATATTATCGTCAAACTGCTTTTAAAAAAAAAGTAAAAGGGGCGAAACTGGACAAAGGAAAGAGGAGTGACCACTCCCCTGACCTGCACCTCCCAGGTGAGGTGCCCAGAGCTCCTCCAGCGTGCCCCAGACCTCTGCCATCTTGGATTCAGAGGTGTGCTGGCACACTGGACTGCTCTGAGTGGCCAGGGCCAGCAGGTGATGTCAGAGACTACTTCTGATAGGCTCTTACCTGTGTTACTAGCCTATCCTCCTTCCTAGGTAGCCAAACCTCCTTTTCTGGCTATTTAGGGTCTCTGCTTTGGGCAATTCTTCAGATACCAAATGCAAGAGCTCCCCAGAGTTCCTCTGCATCTCCCTCTTCACCTTCTGCCAAAGGATCGACCGCTGACTGCTCAGGACACCTGCAAAACCACAACAAAGTAGCAAAGACGACTACTGCAACCTTGTATCGCTTCATCCTGCCGGCTTTCTCGCCTGTTTCCTGGTGGTGCATGCTCTGGGGGTAGCCTGCCTCCTTCTTGCACCAGGAGCTCTGAAGAAATCTCCTGTGGGTCGACGGAATCTTCCCCCTGCAACCGCAGGCAACAAAAGACTGCATCACCGGTCCTCTGGGTCCCCTCTCAGCATGACGAGCATGGTCCCTGGAACTCAGCAACTCTGTCCAAGTGACTCCCACAGTCCAGTGACTCTTCAGTCCAAGTTTGGTGGAGGTAAGTCCTTGCCTCCCCATGCTAGACTGCATTGCTGGGTACCGCGTGATTTGCAGCTGCTCCGGCTCCTGTGCAATCTTCCAGGATTTCCTTTGTGCACAGCCAAGCCTGGGTCCCCGACACTCTAACCTGCAGTGCACAACCTTCTGAGTTGTCCTCCGGCATCGTGGGACTCCCTTTTCTGACTTCGGGTGGACTCCGGTTCACTCCTCTTCAAAGTGCCTGTTCCGGTACTTCTGCGGGTGCTGCCTGGCTTGCTGGTCGCCCCCTCTGTCTCCTCATCCAAGTAGCGACATCCTGGTCCCTCCCGGGCCACAGCAGCATCCAAAAACCCTACCCACGACCCTTGCAGCTAGCAAGGCTTGTTTGCGGTCTTTCTGCATGGGAACACCTCTGCAAGCTTCTTCACGACGTGGGACATCCATTCTCCAAAGGGGAAGTTCCTAGTCCTCTTCGTTCTTGCAGAACACAAAGCTTCTTCCACCCTGTGGCAGCTTCCTTGCACCCTCAGCTGGCATTTCCTGGGCATCTGCCCACTTTGGATACTGTCGCGACTCTTGGACTTGGTCCCCTTGTATTACAGGTACTCAGGTCCGGAAATCCACTGTTGTTGCATTGCTGGTGTTGGTCTTCCTTGCAGAATCCCCCTATCACAACTTCTGTGCTCTCTGGGGGTTGTAGGTGCACTTTACACCTACCTTACAGGGTCTTGGGGTGGACTATTTTTCTAACCCTCGCTGTTTTCTTACAGTCCCAGTGACCCTTTACAAGCTCACATAGGTTTGGGGTCCATTCGTGGTTCGCATTCCATTTTTGGAGTATATGGTTTGTGTTGCCCCTATACCTATGTGCTTCTATTGCAATCTATTGTAACTTTACACTGCTTGCATTACTTCCTTTTGCTATTACTGCATATGTTTGGTATTGTGCACATATATCTTGTGTATATTTGGCATCCTCATACTGAGGGTACTCAATGAGATACATTTGGCATATTGTCATAAAAATAAAGTACCTTTATTTTTAGTATATCTGTGTATTGTGTTTTCTTATGATATTGTGCATATGACACCAGTGGTATAGTAGGAGCTTTGCATGTTTCCTAGTGCAGCCTAAGCTGCTCTGCTACAGCTACCTTCTCTCAGCCTAAGCTGCTAAAAACACCTCTTCTACACTAAGAAGGGATAACTGGACCTGGTACAGAGTGTAAGTACCCCTTGGTACCCACTGCAAGCCAGGCCAGCCTCCTACAGGTCCTACCCTAGTACTGTTTACTTTATGGTCCTCCAGACCAACAAGTGAATACACATGGGGCATGAATGCATGGAGTGCTGTATGTGTAAGCCTCTTGTAACGGGGGGTGGCTGAGGGGTCCTGGGGAGAGTGCTGCATGTATGGTGGTCAATGACTGTGCGTAAAGGGATATGGTGGGCCATGAGTGTAACAGGCCAGACGGTATGGCTGATACCATTTCCTATGTGTATTTCTCTGCAGGTCAGCGCCAATCAGAAAAAGGGTATTTGGCGCGGCATCACCAAGGAAATGCGTACCCTGGGGGTCTTTGACAGGTGGAGTACCCACTGTCACAAACGGTGGGAGGACCTGCGTCGCTGGGAAAGGAAGACGGCGGAGGCCCAGCTGGGGATGGTCTGCCAATGAGGAAGGGGTGTCTGTCGAGCCCTGCCCCCCCCGATGTTCTGCATCCTGGCAGTGGCCTATCTGGAGTTAGATGGGAGCTTAAAGGCATCACAGCAGCCGCAAGGGGTTGTGTACAGTTTAAAATCTGAAAATTACGTGCAGTGGTGTGTTATCTGAGTGGGGGTTGTGGACCTGTGGGTGTGTCCAGGACGAACATGGCAGGGTAGGTTCTGTGTTGTGCAGGCTCTGATGCACTCCAGCCCCAAATACGCAAGTGGGCATCTACTACTGGGCAGGGTCCTGTTGGTTTCAGGTGTGCTGCTATTGGCGTTAGGCATTGTACTCCATGGCCTGGCGACTAGCATTGTAACTGGTAGTGCATGGCCTAGTGCATAGGGCTGTTCCCTGTGTGTTGTGTACACCTATAGTGGTGTTGTTGCTAGCATTGACCAAGTGTATCCTCTGTCTCCCCCCCCTTTTTGGTTTGTCACCCTGTCCTTGTGTGCATTAGCATCAGCTGGCGGAGGAGCAGAGGCACCGGCGACGGAGGGAGCTGCATCCCACATGGCCCATGAGGCCAAATGCACTACACGATGAGGGCACCAGTGGGACGGAGGGCGAGGGGAGCATCACGGCGGAGACCGGAGGAGACAGTTCGGACAGCGACACCTCCTCCGATGGAAGATCCCTGATGGTGGCGGACACCTCTGTGGCCACCCCAACTACAGGTACTGCCGCCACCCCTATATCATCACCGCCCTCCCAGCAGCCCCTCAGCGTGTTTCCCGTGCCCGCTAGCCCAGGAGGGTGGGCATCTCCTTCGCCCTAGGCACCTCGTGCCCTGTCCCAGTCATCCCTGCTGCTCTCAGTGAGGAGTCTTTTGACTTCCTGCGATCCATCTCAGTTGGGCAGTCAACCATAGTGAATGCCATCCAGGGTCTGGCAGGGCATTTGCAACAAACAAATGCTTTCCTGGAGGGCATTCAGTCTGGCGTGGCGGCCCAACATAGATCATTCCAGGCTCTGGCCTTCTCCCTGATGTCAGCCACTGTTCCTGTCTCTAGCTCCCCCCCCTCCAACTTCCTCAACCCAGGCCCATTCCCCTCAACCCCAGCCTATCCCAAGCACACCATCAGACCAGCATGCACCCAAATCAACACACAGAATTGGCTCAGGCAAACACAAGCACCCCACTTCATCCCATAGGCACTCACACAAGCATCATCCAGATGTAGACACACCAACATCCACTGCCTCCACTGTGTACCCCTCCTCCTCCTCGTCCACCTCCCTCCCAGTAGCGTCACCAATCACACCTGCATGCACTACATCCTCATCCACTACCCCATCACCATCACGCCTATCACTACACGCCCCTCACTGGCACTCACCACCCCTACTTCCATGTACACGTCCCCTGTGTCCTCTCCCACTCTGTCTGTGCCCCCTCCTCCCAAAGTACACAAATGCAAGCACTCAGGCACCCAACAGCCATCCACCTCACGACAGCATCCAGCCCATGCACCTGCACCCAAACACAGCAGACAGACACCTCCTATCACTACTCCCTCTTCCTCCACTCCCAAACCTTCACCCTCTTCAAGCCCCAGTGTCCCTAAAAAGCTTTTCCTCTCCTCCCTCAACCTATTCCCTGTCCCACTCCCATCCTTCACTTCGGGCCATGGTGGTCAGGACCCAGGCTAGCACCTCAGCCACCTAGTCCACGGCCACTGTTGTTTCTGCAGCCACTGCAGTTGTGAGAGGCTCCGTGGAGACACCCTTCCACAAAGCCAGTGTGCCTGCACCAGCTGCCAAGGGCAAAAAGGGACCACCAGCTGGCAAAGCCAAAAAGGGAGCACCAGCTGGCAAAGGCAAGGAGGCACTACCATCTGACAAAGGCATGGAGGCACCACCAGCTGGCAAAGGCAAGGAGGCACCACCAGCTGGCAAAGGCAAGAAGGGGCCACCAGCTGCCAAGGGCAGGAAGGGACCACCAGCTGCCAAGAGCAATGAAAAAGGCACCGACGCCGCAGGCAGGATAGATATGGAGCCTGGTGCTGGAGCAGCATCTTAGCAAACAACACCAGCCATGGCACTTGAGCCATCCGAGGCTGCAGGGGATGGGCTGGAGAGTCCTCTCACCACCGGCAGCACCACCGCCAGCACCGCCACCTGCACCACCGCCAGCACTGCCACTTGCACTGCCACCAGCACCACTGCCAGCAGCAGCCGACCCAGTTGGCAGCCGTCCGAAGCTGCAGGGGAAGGGCTGGTGTCTCCCCCCACCACTGGCAGCATCGCCACCAGCACCGCCACCTGCACAGCCGCCAGCACTTCCACCTGCACCACCACCAGCACCACTGCCTGCAGCCCCAGTGGGCAGCCATCAGAGGTTGTAGGGGAAGGGCTGGTGCCTCCCCCCACCACTGGCAGCACCACCACTGCCACCACTGAGCAGCTGTGGGCAGTGTGTAGTGGTGCCTCCAAGGGCTGTAGAGCATCCTGGCCCCTGCAAAAACTGTAGGTGTGACACCCAGGTGAGAGACTGTGACCTTGCACTCCCCAAGATCTGCATCACAGGGCACAAAGCACCCTCTAGAACCAGTGGAAGAAGGCTTCAACTCACCCCCTCCTTGCCATGATGAAGCACACTGGGTACAAAGCCCCCTCCAGAACCAGTGGAAGAAGGCATCCGCTCACCCCCACCTTGCCAGGATGAAGCACACTGGGCACAAAGCCCCCTCCAGAACCAGTGGAAGAAGGCTTCCACTCACCCTCTCCTTGCCAGGATGAAGGACACTGGGCACAAAGCCCCCTCCAGAACCTGTGGAGAAGCCATCCACTTGAGAGACTGTAGCCTTACACTCACCAGAAACAAGCAGTGGGCAGACCACCCACTTGAGAGACTGTGGCTTTGCTATCCCCATGACCAAGCAGTGGGCAAACCACCCACTAGAGAGACTGTGGCTTTGCACTCCCCAGGACCAAGCAGTTGGCAAACCACCCACTAGAGAGTCTGTGGCTTTGCACTCCCCAGGACCAAGCAGTGGGCAGACCACCCACTAGAGAGACTGTGGCTTTGCACTCCCCAGAACAGAGTGATGGGCATGTTGCAGCCTCCAGGAGCAGTGGTGTTGTACCATCTTCCAGCTGAGGTGCCCCCTCTTCCCCTTCCCCCTGAGATGCCTGTGTATTTTCGACCTGATTTCCCAGCAGTGTTCTCTCCATATTGAGGCAGGAGTCAAGTGAGGCCTTAGCCTATGTGATGTGGCCCTGTGACCCACAGACATTGTGGACTGGGCAGTGTCCCTCCATTTATATATATCGTAGATACTGTTTTGTGCTTGAGGACGTATTTCTAGAACTTTATTACACTGACTTTACTCACTTTCTTTTGTCCTTACGTTATTCCTAAGGGGTACGGGTTGGATATGTAATGATGTTGCATCTGTTTGTGTGTATGTTGTTGGGTGTGGGGATGTTGCGTGTGTGTCACTCTCTTTTTCCTCCCCCCCCTTGTGTGCTAGGGGCGGTACTCACCGCCATTGGTATTCCTGGTGTAGGAGGAGGTAAACCAGCATGGGTAACACCTCTAGTTTGAGCTCCATGGTGTCATGGTTCTTCCTTGAGTGTCCAGAGGTGAGTCGTTTCCCTTCTGTGTACTATTTCCACCGTGCTTTTGATGGCGCTGGTACCGCCCTGGAATATCTGGCGAATTGGTGTCTCGTAATACAGTGAGTGGAACCTTGTCTTCTGCCTGGCTGTTGGCTGTTACCGCTGTGGCGGTTGTTGTGTTAAAGTGGCTGTCTGTGTTGGTGGTTTCTGTCCTGGTCTTTATCACCGACCACCAGGGTTGTAATGAGGGCCTTAGTATCTTACCTATGCAGCCCCATTTATTCATATGTATGAAGTAGACCAAAAACTACTAGGCAGAGAAGAAGTATCCCCATTCACTTAAATGCCTCCCATCCATCCAATGATTTATGTGTTCAAATTCTTTAGCTTTTCTTGACACTACAGGTCTATCTGATTTGGGTCTTAGCTCAGAGTCGAAATGGGAACACCCCAACAGTCAGAAGAAGGACTGTTAATCCAAGACATTTGTGAACAATACCTATAGAAAACACCAAAAAACCTCTCTGGTTCTCTGACACCCTCAAAGAATCAAAGAAAACTTGTCGCGCCCTTGAGAAAGCCTGGCGCAAGGACCACACCGCTGACAACATGACCGCCCTCAAGAACGCTACCCGCGAACACCACCACCTGATCCGCGCTGCCAAAAGGAACTTTTTCACCGACAGACTGGACAAAAACAGACACAACAGCAGAGAACTCTTCAGCATCGTCAAGGAGTTCTCCAACCCCAGCGCCAACGCCAACGCCATCACGCCCTCACAGGATTTGTGCGAATCCCTCGCCACTTTCTTCCATCGCAAGATTAGCGACCTCCACGACAGCTTCGGACACCAGACCCAACCAAACACCACCGAACCGGCATCCACGGCCATCACCCTCAACAACTGGACCCACATCAACACGGAAGAAACTAAATCCATCATGAACTCTATCCACTCCGGCGCCCCTTCGGACCCCTGCCCGCACTTCATCTTTAACAAAGCCGACGACATCATCGCCCCGCACCACAAGACCGTCATCAACTCTTCTTTTTCTTCTGCTACCTTCCCCGAATGCTGGAAACACGCCGAAGTCAACGCCCTACTAAAGAAACCTACGGCTGACCCGAGCGACCTGAAAAACTTCCGCCCCAACTCTCTTCTGCCTTTCCCAGCCAAAGTAATAGAGAAGACCGTCAACAAACAGCTGACCACCTTCCTGGAAGACAACAACCTGCTCGACCCCTCACAAACCGGATTCCGAACCAACCACAGCACTGAAACCGCCCTCATCTCAGTCACTGACGACATCAGAACCCTGATGGACAATGGTGAAACAGTCGCCCTCATTCTGCTCGACCTCTCGGCTGCCTTTGACACCGTCTGTCACCGCACCCTAATCACCCGCCTCCGCTCCACCGGGATCCAAGGCCAGGCCCTGGACTGGATCGCCTCCTTCCTCGCAAACCGTTCCCAAAGAGTTTACCTCCCTCCGTTTCGCTCAGAACCCACCGAGATCATCTGCGGCGTACCCCAAGGCTCATCACTCAGCCCGACACTCTTCAATGTCTACATGAGCCCCCTCGCCAACATCGTACGCAAGCACGACATCATCATCACCTCCTATGCCGACGACACCCAACTTATACTCTCCCTCACCAAGGACCCCGCCAGCACCAAGACCAACCTACAAGAGGGTATGAAGGACGTCGCAGATTGGATGAGGCTCAGCCGCCTAAAGCTGAACTCTGAAAAAACGGAAGTCCTCATCCTCGGCAACACCCCGTCCGCCTGGGACGACTCCTGGTGGCCCATGGCCCTCGGCACCGCACCGACCCCCACAGACCACGCCTGCAACCTCGGCTTCATCTTGGACCCTCTTCTCACCATGACCAAGCAAGTCAACGCCGTGTCCTCCGCCTGCTTCCTCACCCTCCGTATGCTAAGCAAGATCTTCCGCTGGATCCCCGCCGACACCAGAAAAACCGTGACCCACGCCCTCGTCACGAGCCGCCTGGACTACGGCAACACCCTCTACGCCGGGACCACAGCCAAACTCCAAAATCGCCTGCAACGCATTCAAAACGCCTCGGCCCGCCTCATCCTCGACATACCCCGCAGCAGCCACATCTCCGCACACCTGAGACACCTGCATTGGCTCCCAGTCAGCAAAAGGATCACCTTCCGACTTCTCACCCACGTACACAAAGCCCTCCACGACAAGGGACCGGAATACCTCAACAGATGCCTCAGCTTCTACGTCCCCACCCGCCTCCTCCGCTCCTCTGGCCTCGCACTCGCTGCTGTCCCTCGCATCCGCCGCTCCACGGCGGGTGGGAGATCTTTCTCCTTCCTGGCGGCCAAGACCTGGAACTCCCTCCCCACCAGCCTCAGGACCACCCAGGACCACTCCGCTTTCCGGAGACTCCTAAAGACCTGGCTGTTCGAGCAGCGATAACCCCCCCTTTTTCCCCTAGCGCCTTGAGACCCGCACGGGTGAGTAGCGCGCTTTATAAATGTTAATGATTTGATTTGATTTGAAAACAAGCTTTATGACTCAAAGTGGACTACGCCTGTGGACTGGAGAAAGGTGTGTTTATTTGGAATATGCTGAGTAGTTTGCGGGCTCAAATATCAAACTCTGTTGAAATGGTTGTGGTCTGGGTGGACTGTAAGTGGACACATGTCACATGATGGATGCACACATCTCAATGTAATAGACAATTGTGATTTGTTTGATTGACCAGCCAGGTACATAAAGCTACTTGTCTGTGATTGGTGGTTAAAGGCTATTCTCACTTCTCAGTTGATTGCACATGACTACACTAGCCTATGCTCTGCCCTCTTGATCCTCATCCACCATGAAGATTACCTTCTCTTTGACTCTATAATCTTGACATTTACTTTTTTGCATTCCACAGGCCTTCTCTTTTTCTGTATGAAAGTTCCATAAAACTCCCGGAACAGTTCAGCTCTGAACTCAAGACAGACATTCAAGAACAAGTAATACTTAGTGGAACCCTATTTTGTATTTTCCAAACCTAGGCAACAGAAAAAATACATAACCTGGGACTCTGGGCATTTAGTAACTGAACAACATAATTCCTCCCACAACGGAACAGTGCCTGACCTCCTTGGGTCAGTCTTAGCTCCCCAGCTGCTCCTCGGCCTTCCTGCAACTTTACAGCTCTGACCTCATTCATCTGTTTACTTTTGTCTGCTGATGCTATTTATCTTGCCACTGCCACAACCCCCTCCCACTCTGTCCCCTTCCACCTCCCAGGACATAATGTATAATGGAGGCTGCACCTCCTTGGAGCGGTCACAGCTCCCCATCCACTCCTTGGCCTTACTGCCTCTTGACAGCTCTGCCTGCAATCCTCTGTTTACTCGCATTTGCTAACGCCTTTTTTCCCACCAAGATGATTCACCAAGACCACACAAACAAGCACAGTGGGGGCATGACCATCATCTTCAAGGAAACCATCCAATGCACCAACACCAATGAAGACCCAGTGCCCCTCCTAAAGCACCTCAACTTCTGATCAATGCCAACACCACGATGGACTGACCCCGGGGACCACGTCCAGCCTTCTGAGATGCTATTGCAACCTCAATGCCCCCCTTGCCATCGACTGACTTTACATCCTTCTGAGGCAATCTCAATTTCCACTTCGATGACCCCAATGACACCAACTCTACTTCTCTCCTGAAGAACCTCAGCATTATCGACCTAACCCAATTAGTCACCAAACCCATGCACAAAGCCGGACACACACTTGGAGGGTCATTCCGACCTCGGCGGTCTTTTCAATAGACCGCCGAGGGACCGCCGTATGGAAGACCGCCAGTGCTGGCGGTCTTCCGCATGGGCCATTCTGACTGTTGGCAGCGCTCCGCCCGTTTCCGGATGAAGAGCCGCCAACAGCCATACTGGCGGCAGGCGGGGAAGTGGAGGTAGCTCCACCTCAACCGCCACGCCAACAGAACACCGCCCAGCGAATCACGACCTGTGATTCGCTGTGGCGGTGTTCTGTTGGCGTGTCGGTGTCGGCGGAGCTGCCCGTTCCCTCCCGGAGGATCACCAGGAACAGGTAAGGTGATCGTCCGCTAGGGAAGGGGGGTGGGGGCTTGTTGTGAGTTGTGTGCGAGCATGGGGGTGTGCGTGTGTGTATATTGAGGGGGCGTGTGAATGCGTGCATGAATGCGGGGGGGTGTGTGTATGTGCATGAATGCGTGCATGAATGCGGGGGGGTGTGTGTATGTGCATGAATGCGGGGGTGTGTGTATGTGCATGAATGCGTGCATGAATGCGGGGGGGTGTGTGTATGTGCATGAATGCGTGCCTGTATGTGTGTGTATATGTTGGGGATCGGGGTGGGGGACGGGGGTCCTGCAACCTTTTGGGGGTGGCAGTGGTGGTGGGGGGGTAGGGGAGGGAGTCGGGGTGGGGGTTGGGGGTGGGGGAGACCCCTATCAGTGCCAGGGAAGGGATTCCCTGGCACTGATAGTGCTTACTGCCATGGATTGCATGGCGGTCCCCAACCGCATGAAATCCATGGCGGTAAGCCGGGGTCAGGCGGGATGGAATACCGCCGGCGGTATGTGACGTCCGCCGGGCTGGAGACCCAGGTCTCCAGCCCGGCGGTCGTTACCGCTGTGGCGGTCGGAACGGTGAAGCGGCGGCTGACCATGGCGGTAACTGCCATGGTCAGAATACATGAAAAAAGACCGCCAGCCTGTTGGCGGTCTTACCGCCGCTTCACCGCCGACCGCCAGGGTCAGAATGACCCCCTTGATGCCATCTTCAATTCCAGTAATAGAATCTATTTCACCCATGTCGCTGAAGTCACCTGGACAGACCACGACATTGTCCACTTTACCATCTCTGACTCCCAGCTCACCATCTCCAAGCAACACAGAACCCCCGAAAGCTGAGGCAAGGTAACAGAGACCCTGTGGACACAGGCCCTATGCACCTCATAACCCAAGCCCAAAGCAGACCTCAACCAGGCCAATCAGAACTTCACAAACTGGATCACGCAAGGCACCCACAGAGTCACACCACTGAAACCAACAAAATTAATAACATCTCCAAGTCAGCAAAATGGTACATTCTGGATCATAGAAACTCCAAACACAACTGCCACTGACTCGAGAAACAATGGTTTGTGACAAAGGACACCTCCAACAGAGCAGGTTACAAGACAGCTCTCAACAACTACCACCACCACATCAAGGCGATCAAGAGAGCAGCATTCACTGTCCACATCAACACCACAGCCAACCACATGAAAGAACTCTCCAACATCATAAAGGAATTCTCCAACCCGACAGCCACAGAGAGTAACATTGAGTCATCCCAGGAACTCTGCTACCATGTACAATATCAGGACCCTCCTTGAATGAGGAGAATTGGCTGCTCTATTTCTCCTTGAAATCTCCGTGGCTTTTGATACAGTCTCCCACCACACTCTCCTAAGCAGACTCCACAACAAAGACATTCAACAAAATGTGTTCAAGTGGATCATCTCTTTCCTCACAAGGCTCACTCAGAGCAACCGTCTTTGTCCCATCACTTCTACACCCAAGAACATCACTTGTGGCATACCCCAAGGATCCTCCCTCAGCCCCGCCCTGTTCAACATCTACATGACCCCCCTCGCAGACCTGGTCAGATCCCACAGACTCAGCATAATCTCTTATGGTGACGACATTCAACTGATCCTATCACTCATCGAGAACCCCCATAACGACAAAGCCAACTTCCACAATGCCATGACCAACATAGGAACATAGATGAAAGACAGATGCCTCAAACTAGACACTGACAAAACGGAAGCCTTGATCTTCAGGAAGAATACCTCTGTATGGGACCACAGCTGGTGGCCAGCAGAACTCAGACCAACACCCTCTCCATCAGAACATGTACAAAGCATCGGCATCATCTTCAACTGCCAACTGTCTATGAATCAACAAGTAAACTCGGTCACCTCCTCCTTCTTCTGCATCATCCAAATGCTGCACCAAAGTGTTCTGGTGGATTCGTACCAACACCAGAAAGACTGTCACACACACCCTAGTCACCATTCCTCTCGACTATGGAAATGCTCTCTATGCCAGAGTATCCACCAAGCTATTCAAAAGACTTCAGAACACTGCAGCCAGACTCATCCTGATCAAAGCATTCCCACATCATCCCCCACCTCAGGATCCTCCTCCGTCCCCCCATCCAGAAGAGATACCAGTTCAAGATCCTCACACTCACATACAAAGCTCTACACAACCAAGAACCATCCTACATCAACCAATGACTAGGTTCCCACGTCCCCAGAAGATAACTGCGATCCACCTCACTCAACCTCGCACACACCCCTGCATCCATCACAGTGGCAGCAGGGGGGCACTCCTTCTGCTACATAGCAGGCACAATCTGGAAAAACCTTATCCTTCAACTCCGAACAGCTCTGTCCCTGGTGGATTTCAGAAGGAGACTCAAGATGTGGCTTTCGACAGAGAAACAGTACTCAGTGCCTAGATACCCATAGGGATGATAGTGCTGTGCTATACAACTGCTGTGACTGATTGATTGAGAATGTGATGATGAAGTGCTGCTGATCGACTTGATGAATGATATGTTTGTCTTTTTCTCACCTTTCCCCAGCTTCCCGTTCCCATCAGTTCATAGATCTCCAACCCTTTTCCCCCAGGGCAGCACCAGCTCACATAGAACTATGTGGAGGAGTTAGACAGATGATGACACGGTAAGGTCTGGCCGTGTTCTGGGTGGCAGTGGACACTGGAAGTAAGTGGCAGTGGTGTTGCTGTGGCTGGGATGGAGATGGGCCTGCATGGTGGCCTATGGATCTGCAGGTCTGAGCCTCTTTCTCCTCCAAGGCTACCAGCTTGTGATATTGTGCTGCCAGGGCCTCCAACTTTTAGCACTGTAGCCAGGTATCTATCTCCCACCGGGATGATTGCTGGCCAGCTCCAGTAGCAAGAGAAGCTATCACAAGAAAGTTAAAAACAAAAGTGAATTGTGAAGCTCAGAACAAACAATTCTTTATACCCTCTATGGTGGAACTGTAGCAGAACATTGCTGGTCCTCTAGGGCCTTTGGAATCTAATTTGGATGTGATGATTTGTTATAGGGCCAAGTTTTTCTTGCACATGCATCATACAATAACAATGACTGCAACAAATTAAGACAAAACACCAACATGGTCAAAAAGTGATTTAGGTTTAAAGGATTTCATAGTGAAATTGAATAGATATTATATGTGTGTTAAGGAATGAATGAACTGTCATTAACGAATAAGGCGTATATAGGCTGCACAATTAATACTTCACTATAAATGTAACTTTAATGGAGCCAAGCTGGCTGGTCTGCCACTCTGGAGTATGTTTTCTAGGACAGCTGTTATGGCATGTTATCTTTTTGACTAAATATAATTATTTCGAGGGACCCTGCTCTTCCACGAATCTCTCTTCAGGTCTTTCCTGAGTCCAAACATAGGGGCTCATAGAATCTAACAGATGGGATACTCTGTCACACACGTGGAGGATAACAGCTATCCCATCAGTTCTATTACAGTAGGCAAAGCATCTAATATAAACAATGCTTCGTAGTACAGTGAATGGGATTTATATTTTATTTGCCATGTTTTTCACTGAGTATCCCATCTGTCAAATTCTAAATCAGGCAGTTAAACCCACATTACGCCCTGTCCTCCACTACAATTTTTTGACAGTGGAGAAAGTGTGTCTACAGGGAGGTGACTTATATGAATTGGTTGTTCTCTTAAGAATACTACACAAGAAAGCTACATACAGGAACCACTCAGCTGCAGCAATAAGAAATACAGAAGACACAGGGAAATACTGGGATAACAAACATTATATGGGGGAGTTGAAAGCAAGTAAATAGTATGAATACTGTTGAAAATGGCCTTTCTGCAGGGTCACCCCCAAACTTTTTGCCTTCCTCCTCCTCTTTTTCTGACCTCATTGTTGCTGGCTTTAGGGCTATGCACACTTTACCACTGCTAATCAGTGCTAAAGTGCATATGCTCTCTCCTTAAAACATGGTGACTTTGGCTCATACCCAATTAGCTTATTTAATTTACTTGTAAGTCCCTAGTGAAGTGCACTACATATGCCCAGGGCCTGTAAATTAAATGCTACTAGTGGGTTTCAGCACTGGTTGTGCCACCCACACAAGTAGCTCCCTAACCATGCCTCAAGCCTGCCTCTGCAGTGCCTATGTGTGCAGTTTCACTGTCACTTTGACTTGGCATTTAAAAGTACTTTCCAAGCCTTAATCTCCCCTTTTCTACATATAAGTCACCCCTAAGGCAGGCCCTAGGTAGCCCATAAGGCAGGGTGATTTGTAGGTAAAAGGCAGGACATGAACATGTGTTTTCTATATGTCCTGGTAGTGTAAAACTCCTGAATTTGTTTTTACACTGCTGTGAGGCCTGCTTCTTCTATAGGATAGCATTGGGACTACTCTCATATATTGTTTGAGTGGTAGATCCTTATCTGAAGGGAGTAGCCAGGTCATATTTAGTATGGCCAGAATGGTGATACAAAATCCTGCTTAATGGTGAAATCGGATTTTATATTACTATTTTAGAAATGCTACTTTTAGAAAGTGAGAATTTCTCTACACTTAATCCTTCTGTGCCTTCCAATCCACGTCTGGCTAGGTTTAGTTGACAGCTCCCTTGTGCATTCACTTAGACACACCCCAAACACAGGATACTCAGTCTCACTTGCATACATCTGCTTTTTGAACTGGTCTTCCTGGGCTGGGAGGGTGGAGGGCTTGAAACTTACACATCAAAGGGAAGTAGCCTGCCCTCACACAAAGGACTGTCACCCCCCCCCCCCCCTACTGGGACCCTGGCAGAGAGGGTGGAACTGAAAGGGGACCTTGTGCACTTCTAAGCCACTCTTTAAATCTCCCCCACTTCAAGGGCATATTTGGGTATTTAAGTAGGGTCTCTGACCCTACCAACTCAGACATTTCTGAAAAAGACACTCCCTGGAGAAGTGAACCTGAACCAGAACCTGCATCCTGCCAAGAAGACCTGCCTGGCTGCCCAAGGGACTCATCTGACTGCTTTCTGTGAAGGACTGCTGCCTTGCTGCTCTCTGGCTGTGGTGAGAAGTGCTCTCTAAGAGGTTGGATAGAGCTTGCCTCCTGTTCCCTGAAGTCCCAGGACCAAGAAGGACTCCTTTTGTGTCAAAAATCGATGCACAGCCTGCCAGAAATGTCACACAGCCTGCATCGCAGTGAAAAGTTCACCGCACGCCGAACCGGAACAATGCAGCCTGACTTCTCAAGGAGAAGATCGACGCAGCGCCAGCATAGCAACCGGAAATTCAACACACGGCCCACTGGCTCGATGCACAGATCCGGAGAGGATCCACGACCGAGCACCGGAAATCGACGCACAGCCGTCCCTGAATGAAAAATGAAGATGCATCGCCGTATGTGGCCCGAGAAATCAATGCACACCTCCAGGTTTTCCACGCATCTCCTCCTCTGCAGTTCTTTGCGATGATTTTGAACACAAACCAGGTACTTTGTGCTTGAAAGAGACATTTATTGACACTTTGGGGGTCATTACAACATTGGCGGTAAAAGCCGCTTACCGCTGTGCAGAAGACCGCCAATACACCGCCTCGGACGCGGAATTCCGCCACAGCTTTTATGACCCACATCTCGGAATCCGCCGAAATTCAGACACCCACACAAGTCCGCCACACCAAAGGTCAGTGCTAAACTGGCGAAAACAAAACCTCCACTGTCACGCCAACAGAAACACGCCCATGCTATTACGACCCACGAATCCACGCAGCGGTCTTTCAACCGCGGTATTCCATTGGCAGTACACACCGCCGCGCTCAAAATACACACACATCTCCAAAACACCACCACATTGGACAATTCGAAATACACACACCTGAGACACATACAAACAACACTCCCACACACCCAACACAATATAAAACACACACCCACATCACCCACAAACACCTACGAAGGCGAGACGAAGGCGACAGAGAGAGAGCACAGCAATAGAGAACCCCACCACACATAGGCACAAAACACCATCACCCACACAACATCCACGCACAAAATTCCACACACCACTACACATCACCACACTCATCACCACATACACCACCCCACACATCACCTACACCACCCCATGGCACGCCAAAGACACCCCAGGTTTTCCGAGGAGGAGCTCAGGGTCATGGTGGAGGAAATCGTACGGGTAGAGCCACAGCTATTTGGATCACAGGTGCAGCACACCTCTATAGCCAGGAAGATGGAGCTATGGTGAAAAATCATCGACAGGGTAAACGCAGTGGGACAGCACCCAAGAAATCGGAAGGACATCAGGAAGAGGTGGAACGACCTACGGGGGAAGGTGTGTTCAGTGGTCTCCAGGCACAACATCGCGATTCAGCAGACTGGCGGCGGATCCCCACCTCCTCCCCCACAACTAACAACATGGGAGGAGCAGGTCTTGACCATTGTGCATCCAGAGGGCCTCAGAGGAGTCGGTGGAGGAATGGACACTGGTAAGTCAAATCTTAACTATCATATCCCCCACCCTACCTGCATGCCATCACACACCCCCACCCTCACCCCCTCCCCTATCACTCCAACTCTTCACTAATGTACTTATAACACAAACCACCCATCCCAACACCAAGCCCTGCATGACAGAACTAAGCATGGACACCCATCACTAAAGCATGCCCACTGCACATACCCATAACACCCCGGAACCATCATCACACAAGCCCACACACAGGAATGCAAGAACTGGGGTACACGCACACCCATCCATTGCACACCATGACACACACAGATGCAATAATCATGCTTTTATACCCCTGCAGGACCACTACCTAACATCACCAGACAGGAGGGTCCATACATCTCCACTCCACCCCCAGAAGAGGCCCACAGTGAAGACAGCAGCTCTGGCCAACTGGATCCAGATGACCAGCCCGGACCATTGTTGGCCTCGGGACAGTCGGTTCCCCTCGCACAGCCACAGCCCAACACTGACCTTCCACCCTCTGGTAACACCAGCACAGCACCCACCCACTGGACCCATACCTCCGTACCCAGGACACGTCAGTCAGCTGTGTGTCCACCACTACAGGGAACCCAGGATAACCCAGCACCCCAACAACAACAGGGACCTGGAGGCAGTGGAAGTGGGCACACGGTCCAGGGGACGGAGGCACAGGAACACAGGGAAACTGGGAGGGCTGCCGTGCGACAGGGGGCGGACAGGCCAAGGGAACCCACTCTCCACGAGGCCATCTCCTCCATCATGGGAGCATACCGCCACTCCCAGGAGACGATGGCAACGGTCCTGGCCAAGTTTCAGGAGACCCAGCGCCTGCAGGACGAACAGTATTTGGGCTTCAGGGAGGAGCTCAAAACCATCAGCTCCGCCCTGGGCACCATCGTAGGGGTGCTGAAGGACATACAAAAGACCATAAGGGACACCGTGGCACTCCAAGGGGCCCCTGACACTAGCATGGATGACGAACTGCCCACCACCTCCGCCGGCGCTAGTGGACAGGACGCCCCGCCACAGGACCACCACACCAGCACCCCACCCCCTGCAGACGGAGAACCACCCCGCAAGCGGTCCCTGAGATCCAGGAACAGGACAGAGCATGATGGCAAGACCCCCACCAGGAAATGAGACCACCCTGATTGTCTTCCCACTGTCCCACTTTGTAAACCTGTCCATATTGGAACTGCCCCAGCTGGGCAATGCACCTGTGAGATAAATAGACTGGACTCTGCCATGGACATTCCTCCATCATCAGCCATCACCATTTTGCCACCCCCTCCAATAATTAGCACTTCAATAAACACCCTTGAACCACAAAACAATCTGGAGTCAGCCTGTGATTTTGAAAATGTGTATTAGCTATGACAGTGTCAAAATCCGTTCTCAAAAGTAATGTCAACATACCTATGTCACACATCACAAGTCCATGAAGGATGCAAGCAGATGACACACGGTAACCACACCTGTGAAACTGTAATGGAAATGTATCACTCAGTTAGCAGATACTACTTCAAATTGACAGACAGGATAGAGGTAGAAGTGTGAAAGTGAATGTAATAGCAAATAAATTGTTCTCACCTGTGTGTCACTGGAAATATTGCTCTATGACAGAGTCCCTGTTATCAATGTCTTCTTCCTCTGCTTCCTCCTCATCACTGTCCACAGGCTCCACAGCTCCCACAACACCGTCATCTGGACCATCCTCCTGCAGAAAAGGCACCTGGCGTTGCAAAGCAAGATTGTGAAGCATTGAGCAGGCAATGATGATCTGGCACACCTTCCTTGGTGAGTAGAATAGGGAACCACCTGTCATATGGAGGCACCTGAACCTGGCCTTAAGGAGGCCGAAGGTGCGTTCGATCACCCTCCTAGTCCGCCCATGGGCCTCATTGTAGCGTTCCTCTGCCCTGGTCCTGGGATTCCTCACTGGGGTCAATAGCCATGACTGGTTGGGGTAACCAGAGTCCCCTAATAGCCACACACACGGTGCCTCTGGAGTTGACCCATCACATACGGGATGCTGCTATTCCGCAGGATGTAGGCGTCATGCACTGAGCCAGGGAACATAGCATTTACCTGCGAGATGTACTGGTCTGCCAAACATACCATCTGTACATTCATCGAATGATAACTCTTCCGGTTCCTGTACACCTGTTCACTCCTGTGGGGGGGGGGACCAAAGCCACATGGGTCCCATCAGTGGCACCTATGATGTTAGGGATATGTCCCAGGGCATAGAAGTCACCTTTCACTGTAGCTAAATCCTCCACCTGAGGGAGAACGATGTAGCTCCTCACGTGTTTCAGCAGGGCAGACAACACTCTGGTCAACACGTTGGAAAACATAGGCTGGGACATCCCTGATGCCATGGCCACTGTTGTCTGAAATGACCCACTTGCTAGGAAATGGAGCACTGATAGCACCTGCACCCGAGGGGGGATTCCTGTGGGATGGTGGATTGGTGACATCAGGTCAGGCTCCAACTGGGTACACAGTTCCTGTATTGTGGCACAGTCAAACCTGTAGGTGATGATTAAATGTCGTTCCTCCATTGTCAACAGGTCACCAGCGGTCGGTACACCAGAGGATTCCGCCATCTCCTCACATGTCCCAGCTGACGGTGCCTAGGAAGGACAACAGCGACCACAGAGTCAACAAATTCTGAGGTATGTACCCACAGCTACATAGAACACGACACTAAATACAATATCCTTCCTGTATGTGTGTTGCGTGTAGGCCTAGGTATGTGTGACGCAGTTGTAAATGAAGCCATGTGGGCCCCTGAAATGCCGGCTGCCTGACCTCTAAAGTGGGACAATGGGATGTGAGGTAACTGCGCTGGCGTTGTACACCGTTGCGGTAGGCGGTCAAAGACCGCTGCGCAATGCTGCATTAGTTAACATTGGACCCTATGAGTCCCAGGAGCCAATGACGAAGTGCTCCGGCAGTGATGATACGCACCGCCGCGGACGTGACCGCCATTTTCTATCTGTTCAATCACTCTATACCTGATCTTCCACAGGAGAGGACCTACACTGCAAGTGCTGCTGTGAGCTCGGTCTGGAAGAGACAATGGCTGGTGCGTCTGGGGAAAGGGCCCCTGCCTTCACTGCACAGGAGTTGGAGAGGCTCGTGGACGGGGTCCTCCCCCAGTACACGCTACTCTACGGTCCTCCAGACCAACAGGTAAATACACAGGGAGCACGTTGTATTGGCTATGCCTGCGAGCATGTAGAAGTGTGATTGCATGTGCCACATGGCAAGGGCAGGGATGTGAGCCACTCACTTCAACGGTGCTGTTGCTAATGACTTCTCTTCTTCCCCTGTACATGTCATGTAGGTCAGCGCCCACCAGAAGATATTTGGCGTGCCATCGCCAAGGACGTCCGGACCCTGGGGGTCCACCAGAGACGGAGCACCCACTGCCGTAAACGATGGGAGGACATTCGCCGCTGGAGCAAGAAGACGGCGGAGGCTCAGCTGGGGATGGCCTCCCAAAGTGGGAGGGGTGCCCGTCGAACCATGACCCCCCTGATGTTCCGAATCCTAGCAGTGGCCTACCCTGAGTTGGATGGGCGCTTGAGGGCATCACAGCAGACACAAGGGGGTGAGTACACTCACATTCTCATGACTTTGCCCGCAGTGGAGGGGTCTGGGTGGGGGAGGAGGGCTGTAGGTTTCCCTAGGCAAGGGCGAGTTCCGTAGGCTAGGCCCCTCCGGAATCCAGGTCATGTGCCGCTCCACCCCACCTCTGTAGAGTGCCAAGTACAGGTATACATGCCCCTGTGTCATCTATGTGGGTGGATGACACTCATAGCCATGTAGGCCATATCCCAGGAACTGCATCTGTAGAGGCCAAGAGCACGGCGTAGTGCAGTGGGCTGCTGTGTCTGTATTGTCAGCCAAGGGTAGCGGTAAGCCATGCACTCAACCTGTCTTTCTTCTGTTTCCCCACCCCTTTTTGTGCTCTCCCTGTTCTTTTGTGCATCAGCATCATCAGGCAGAGGTACAGTGGTACCGGAGCACGAGGGGGCTGCATCCCACATGGCCATGGAGGGCCACACCATGGACACAGAATACACCAGTGGGACGGAGGGCGAGGGGAGTTTCACGTCGGTCATCGGATCAGCAAACAGCAACACGGTTCCGATGGGAGCTCCCTTGTGGTGGCGGCACCATCTGTACCCCCACTTCTACAGGTACAGCCGCCACCCACCCTACCAGCACCGCCCTCCCAGCAGCCCTTCAGCCTTTGCTCTGTACCCGCTCATCCAGGAGGGTGGGCATCACCTTCGCCCCAGGCACCTCAGCCCCTGCCCCTGTCACCCCTGCTGCCCTCAGTGAGGAAGCCATTGACCTCCTCAGGTCACTCACTGTTGGGCAGTCTACCATTGTGAATGCCATCCAGGGTGTAGAAAGGGAGTTGCAACACACTAATGCATTCCTGGAGGGCATTCATTCTGGTCAGGCTGCCCATCATCGAACCCTGCAATCTCTGGCCTCAGCACTGATGGCAGCCATTGTCCCTGTGGTTAGCCTCCCCCTCCAACTTCCTCCACCCAGACCCAATCCCCTGTACCCCAGCCTATCCCAAGCACACCATCAGACCAGCCTGCACACACCTCAACACACAAGGGCAGCTCAGGCAAACATAAGCACCACACATCCCACAGGCACTCACACAAGCATCACACACATACACACACACCAACATCCACTGCCTCCACTGTGTCCTCCTTGTCGTCATCTCCCTACTCCCTCCCAGTGTCGTCTACACTCTCACCTGCAGGCACTACCACTATAGCCACTAGGACTCGCACCAGAACACCCAGCACCACACCTCTCACCACCCCCACTACCATTTACACGTCCCCTGTGTCCTCTCCCAGTGTGTCTGTGACGCCCCCTCCCAAAGTACACAAACGCGGACACCCACACACCCAACATCCATCCACCTCACGACAGCCTCCAGAACCTGCACCCAAATCATCTAAAGTTACACCTCCTACAACCACCTCCTCTTCCTCCACTCCCAGACCCCCTCCAGCTACCCGTCCCAGTGTCCGTCAGAAACTTTTCCTGAGCAACCTTGACCTCTGTCCCACCACCCCCACACCTCCAATTCATAGGTCCCGTACTAGCACCTGAGCCAAAAAAAGTCCAGTACCAGTGGTGCGTGTTAGAGGTATGTGGAGTGCACCGGTCACCAGGGCAGCCAGTGTGACACGGAGCCAAAGCACTGCCAGTATACCCCCTGTAAAGCACCAGAAGTTGGACAGTGCCCGACGGGAGAGGGTGAAGACTCCTGCCGGCAAAGCCGCCCACAACGGTCCCGGGGTGAGTGTCGAGTCAGCTGTGACCCCTCCCAAGGTGGTGAAGGGGCAGAAGAAGTCTCCAAAGTCTTGTAAGAGCAGCACGGCGGAGAAGGCCGCCATCCTCCCCGCTGGCCAGGACGCCACTGCCAGCCCCATCATCACTGGTCCGGAGACCACCGCCAGAGTCATTGCCCTGGAGGGCAGCACTATCGTCACTGCTCCGGAGACCACCGCCAGAGTCAGTGCCCTGGAGGGCAGCACTATCGTCACTGGTTCGGAGACCACCGCCAGAGTCAGTGCCCTGGAGGGCACTGCTCCGAAGACCACCGCCAGAGTCAGTGCCCTGGAGGGCAGCACTATCGTCACTGCTCTACAGACCACCACCAGAGTCAGAGCCCTGGAGGGCAGCACTATCATCACTGGTCCGGAGACCACCACCAGAGTCAGTGCCCTGGAGGGCAGCACTATCGTCGAGGGTCCGGAGACCACCGCCAGAGTCAGTGTCCTGGAGGGCAGCACTATCGTCACTGGTCCGGAGACCACCGCCAGCGTCAGTGCCCTGGAGGGCCCCGGCACCCACAGCCCCGCTGGGCACTGAGGGACAAGCACCGCTGAACAGGGCAAGCACCGCTGAACAGGTCAGAAACGGCAAAGTCAAGCACCGCTGAACAGGGCAAAGACTGCCATGGCAAGCTCCGCTGAACAGGGCAAGCACCGCTGAACAGGTCAGACACGGCAAAGTCAAGCACCGCTGAACAGGGCAAAGACCGCCATGGCAAGCACCGCTGAACAGGGCAAAGACCGCCATGGCAAGCACCGCTGAACAGGGCAAGCACCGCTGAACAGGTCAGACACGGCAAGGTCAAGCACCGCTGAACAGGGCAAAGACCGCCATGGCAAGCACCGCTGAACAGGGCAAGCACCGCCAACTCAAGCATCGTTAGCCCATGTGCGGCTCGGACAGTGACGGAACTGGGACCGTCACGAGGAGCGTGATGCACGCTGGGCACCAGTACCCCTCCAGAACCAGTGGAGAACTGCATCCACTACCTGAATCCTTCACAGGATGAAGCACTCTGGGCACCAGTCCCCCTCCAGAACCAGTGGAGAACTGCATCCACTACCTCTGTCCTTCACATGATGAAGCACTCTGGGCACCAGTCCGCCTCCAGAACCAGTGGAGAACTGCATCCACGACCTCTGTCCTTCACAGGATGAAGCACTCTGGGTACCAGTCCCCCTCCAGAACCAGTGGAGAACTGCATCCACTACCTGAATCCTTCACAGGATGAAGCACTCTTGGCACCAGTCCCCCTCCAGAACCAGTGGAGAACTGCATCCACTACCTGAATCCTTCACAGGATGAAGCACTCTGGGCACCAGTCCCCCTGCAGAACCAGTGGAGAACTGCATCCACTACCTGAATCCTTCACAGGATGAAGCCCTCTGGGCACCAGTCCCCCTCCAGAACCAGTGGAGACTGTTATCCACTTGAGAGACTGTGGCTTTGCACTCCCCAGGATGGTACAGTGGGCAACCCACCCACTGTAGAGACTTGAGAGACTGTGGCTTTGCACTCCCCAGGATGGTACAGTGGGCAACACACCCACTGTAGAGACTTGAGAGACTGTGGCTTTGCACTCCCCAGGATGGTACTGTGGGCAACCCACCCACTGTAGGGACTTGTGAGACTGTGGCTTTGCACTCCCCAGGATACAGCAGTGGGCAAACCACCCACTTGGGAGACTTGAGAGACTGTGGCTTTGCACTCCCCAGGATGGTACAGTGGGCAAACCACCCACTGTAGAGACTTGAGAGACTGTGGCTTTGCACTCCCCAGGATGGTACAGTGGGCAACCCACCCACTATAGGGACTTGTGAGACTGTGGCTTTGCACTCCCCAGAATACATCAATGGACATGGAGCCCCGTCGTGGATCTGGCTTTGCACTCATCCGGCTGAGGTGCCCCCCCTTCCCTTCCCCCTGAGGTGCCTGTTGTATTTCTATCTGATGCCCCTGCAGTGTTCTCTCCGTTTCTGGACAGGTATCGTGTGTGGGCCTCGCCCATGCATTTTGGACCCAGTGGTCCACGGACATTGAATTGTGCATACCTGCACTACTAATCGTGATGTATATATTTGGAATGTGTATATATTTCTGTATATATGAGCTTACTGTATTTTTATTCATTACAATAGTTATACTGATTCCCTTTTGTCTTTGCATTCTTCCGGGTGGGTTGTGGGTTGTTACTGTGATGTTTGGATATGCATTGGTGTGTGTGTTGTAGTGGGTGAGGGTTGGGGTGGGGGTTGGGGTGTTGCGTGTGTGTGTCCCTGACTTTTGCCTCCCCCTCCCCTATGTCGTAGGTGCAGTACTCCCCGTTGTCTTCAGCGCCGCCGTTGCTGATGTTCGTAGAGGAGCAGGAAGACAAGCGCAGGGAGTATTTGGAGTTCGGGCTCCATGGTGCCCTCCTTCCTCGTGGAGTGTGTTAAGGTGAGCGTTTTCCCATTGCAAAAGCTGTTTCCGCCGTGTTTTTATCCACGGTGAATCCACCACGGAAAAGGTGGTGGATTGGTAGGTTGTGATACTGTGGGCAGTACTTTGTCTCCTGCCTGTCTGTTGGCGGTGACCGCCGCGCTGCTTGTCTGTACCGCCATGGCGGTCGGAGTGTTAAAGTGGCTGTCTATGTTGGGCGGTTTCCGCCACGGTCATAATTCCCTTTTTTTCTCCGCCGGCCTGTTTGCGGTATTACCGCAGCTTTAACACTGTCCGCCAGTGTTGTAATGACCCCCTTTATATCACTTTTATAGTGATATCTCAATATATACTTATTGCATTTCAATCGTTTTGACCTGCATCTTATCAGATAAATATTATATATTTTTTCTAAACACTGTATGGTGTATTTTTGTGGTACTATACTGTGTTTTTGCATGATTTATTACACAAATACTTTACACATTGCCTTCTAAGTTAAGCCTGACTGCTCAGTGCCAAGCTACCAGAGGGTGGGCACAGGACAATTTAGATTGTGTGTGGCTTACCCTGACTAGAGTGAGGGTACTTGCTTGGACAGGGGGTAACCTGACTGCCAACCAAAGACCCCATTTCTAACAAATGCAGAAGGATATAATTTTAGCCGTGAGAATAGTTAAAATTAAGAAATAAGAAAAAACATGATTGACAGAGTTCAGCAGGATCACTGTATTGTGGTAGTTGTCATACTTGGTGCAACGCTGTTGGTGGTCGCTGCTTGCCCAGAGGCCCTTTTGCCCTTGGGGGCTTATGAAAGGAATAAAGAAGATAAAAAGAACAACGATTGGTGGTAATTTCTAAAAAGAAAAAAAAAATGACAGGCACAACATTGTACTTTTTAAACCAGATGGCCTATTCCTAGTTTTCTCACCTAAAGTTACATTTTGAACTTTCATGCATTCCAACAAATTATCTTTGCTTTGATGGGTTAAGTCAATCTCCCTCTGGGTACTGCACATCAGGGAGATTGGGACTGTAAGGGGCTATATGAAACCACAGAGAAGAAACCTAACACCACTAATACACTACTGTTGTAATAATGACATGAGTTGACAGCACTTAAATAAAATTAAGCAAGCATCTAGCTAGCTTGCTATGGAACAGAATCCTAGCAGAATCATTTACTTCACATCCATTCCACTCCTAGGACCTCATTTACAAGCTTTTGGCACATGGCAGCACTGCGAGCCTTCTTACTGTACAGCCCTACATCAAAAGAAAAGGGCAGGAATGTGCCATATCTAGAAGATACAGCACATTCCTGTCCTTGTCCCCTGAACTGGTGCACAAATTACTACCATGTGCCAACGCAGCACCTTTGGGGGCAAGGGTGCCTGTATTGTGGGAATGATTGTTTTTGTGCAGAAAGGGAGAACTTCCTGCACCAAAACAATCCTGAGAGGCCTTTTCCTCCTTCTTTGTAGGCTGTAGCATGCAGCACACATAGAATTAAAAACAAATAAATAATGTTATTTCTCCCTGTTATATCGCCCTTACGTCACCCATGGGGATGCGTAGGATTTTGACGCATTCCTCGGTTTATAAAACCTAGTAAATCTCAGAATATGGCAAAATCCATGGGTGTTGCATGGGAACACCCACTAAAACACCCATGGAATGCCTCCCTGATGTAAAGTAAGGCAATGCAACGACTTGCGCTGCGTTGCATTACTCTTGTATATTTGGGTCAGCAGACTGCGCTGCGGTGCATCACAAAAAGAGATGCATCAGTGGTGCAAACCACTTGTAAATAAGCCACCTAGAGTCTTACTTCCTCCCTGTCAGGCTAGCACCATGCACCACTACTTTGAATACCAGAGCCCAGAAATATCAGAAAGTTTGTCTTGCCCTAGCTTCTAAGGATTCTTTTTTGGCAGGGAGGTGTGCTTTCCTGCACAAAACAATCCAGAGTGCTGTATAACATGGCACCCTTGCACAGTAGTGCAGGTGTACCTGCATTGACAGAAGGCAGCACTCGGGGTGCCAGCACAGGGAGAAAGCAGAAATACAATGTATTTTGATAAAGTACAGCAGGTTGCCTTGCTGCTCTACGCTGCCTGAAATGTTGTTAACTCTGAGCCTGACACACTGAGCAAAATCTACCCTGGTGTACATCAAATGCCCACTCCTTTTTGAAAAAAGACAGTGGATGCAAAACGTGCATTTATTTATGTGAGGCGGCACATATTAACATTAACAAACCTATTGCCTGAACATGGCACCACACGCGTAATAAAATGTCCTTTTTGCACCAGAGGTCACTCCTGACCACAATCATTGCTATCCATCCATCCATCATCCATGTATATGCACACACAAAAAGACAAATAATATACACATGTAATATGTAAATATAGGGACGTTATAGTTAGGCTCACATTTTATGGATCACAACTGTTTATTGTTTTGAAGTTATTAACATGTCAAGTACAACTCTTCACAGTAAGGCAATCACAATGCAGCTGTACTAGTCTGGAAGTATTTGACGGCCCATAAGAATCCTCTCCTGCTCAGCCATGTCCGAGAGGGTCTCCTCCTCGCCTCCTCTCTGTACTCCCACCCCTAAGAGGGTCACCCATCATCATGTGCTGCACTGTGAGGCGAACTCCACTCATGGTAATATACAACATAGAAATGATTAGTAAAACACCAACATTGTTTCCCTGAAAAGGCCCGGCATCCACCAGTCTCTCGATTCCCCCGCCCTACCTCCGCAGGGTCCCGGTTCTCCCAAGAATCTCTCCAGCATACACACTCCCAGAAGCTCAGGTCAAACCCAACACTCTCAAGTAGGCCGGGCATGTCAACTCAGTGAACTCAGTGGACAGGATCTTCAAGAACGGTTGCCACAAGTCCCTGAAATCACCCCACTGCTGCTGTGAAGCCAGAGTAAGCTTCTCCATTGCCAGAATAAACCACAGCTTATGAAGCCATGATGTGTATGTCAGTATCCTGTCAGTAACCCACATCACTAATATCAGCTGCAACACCGCATTGAGGGCCAGGGCCATCTGGCGCCCTTTTAATGATCTCAGGGGGAAGGTGAGCGGGTTGGGCAGACCCAACAAGGTACACGATGGGAATCTGGGGATCTGAGTACCAAAGGCTGCATCGATAGTGTCTATAACACTCTCCCAGTATCTATGAAGCTTGGGACAATGCCAAAGTAGATGCAAAAGCGTACCCCTGCCCCCACACCCCCTCCAGCAGAGGCTAGACTTAGTGGGATCCCAAGCGTGAATCCTTGCTGGGGTGAAGTACCAATAGGAGGCCATCTTATATGCTGTCTCTGTGCCTGCCACGTTGTAAGCCGTGTGGTGTGTCCTATAAAAGATGTTATCCCAATCTTCGTCAGACAGCTCCCTTTCCAACTCCCTCTCCCATCGCAACTGTCCCTTAGACTTAGGCACGCGACCCTCCCCCTGCAGTATTCCGTAAAGCTCTGAGATCACTTGTTTATCATCCTTCTTCACTAGGAGCCATTTCTCAAACGGCGTTAGCGGTCTATCTATTAATGCTCTATTAGCTGGCAACAGGGCCCAATGCCGTATTTGATAGTACATCATCCTGTCTGCCTCCGTTAAGCCATATGTCTCCCTCATCTGGTCAAAGGAGATCACTCCCTGCTCATCAAAGAGACACGCCACCCTTTTACAGCCCCCTTCATACCATCGGTGCAACGCTTCCACTTGTAGCCCGGGTTCAAAGTCGAGGTTCGCACCCAGAGGGGTCATTGGGGATGGGAATGTTGTCAGCCCCATTCGACCGGCCACCGCATCCCATACACGCAACGTTGCCTCCGTAACCGGGGATGAATAAAGACCGCTCGCACTGTGCCGACGACGGAGCCAGGGCTCCTTCCATATATGGGAGCCCGGCACCGCTTGGTCCATGAAGCACCAATGTTTCTCAGTAGACGGGCGACTCCACTCTAAAAAAAGAAACGCAACTGCGCCACCTGAAAATATCGTAAGAGGCAGGGAACCGCCAATCCCCCCATCCCCTTGGGGCGGTACAGAACCCGTCATGGAAGACGCATCGCTGTACCCTCCCAGATAAATTCCAGAACTGGCGTTTGAAGGGTTGTAATCGTTCGGGGCTGAGGCGTCAAGGGAAACGCCTGGAACACATACAGGTCACGTGGCAGGATAGTCATCTTCACCGCCGCAACTCTGCCCAACCAGGACAGCTTGAGTCTCCCCCAGGTCTCTAGATCTC
Source organism: Pleurodeles waltl (assembly GCF_031143425.1). Lineage (NCBI taxonomy): Eukaryota > Metazoa > Chordata > Amphibia > Caudata > Salamandridae > Pleurodeles > Pleurodeles waltl. The sequence continues at coordinate 1,074,752,021 of NC_090437.1, forward strand.
GCTGCACCCCCGAACCAATTTCGTGTAGTTCAGAGTCGCCCTTCTAGCTACGAAAGGCGCCAAATCAATCCCTAAATAAGGAAGCCGCGAGGACGACCATATAAAATGGAATCGGGCCCTCACGTCGCTTTCATGCTCAGCTCTAAGAAACTGACTCAGGGCCTGTGACTTCTGCATATTCATCCGGAATCCCGAGACCCAGCCAAATTCATCAAGTATCCCCATAAGCGGAGGCAGCGAGGTCGCGGGCTCTGCCAGGGTAAGAATCACATCATCCGCATACAGGGAAATGAGATGGTCATCGCCCTCGAATTTCACACCAGTGATCTGAGGACTACCACGCAGACGCTGCGCCAGGGGCTCCATGTAAAGTGCAAACAGGAGAGGAGAGAGCGGACACCTCTGCCGAGTCCCTCGTCGGATTGGGAACGGCAATGATAGCGTCCCATTAACCTGTACCGCAGTATGAGGCGCCTGGTAGATACAACGGATCCACGCCATAAAGCCCGGGCCCAGCCCAAAGCATTCAAGCACCCTGAACAGATATGGCTAATGGACTCTATTGAACGCCTTTTCCGCGTCAATATAAAGAAAAAGCGTCTCCCGGCGGGAACAATCCATTTTGTCTAGCAGATGAAGCAATCGCTTTGTGTTATCGCTGCACTGCCTGTGCAGAATAAAACCTGCTTGGTCAGGATTCACAAGACCCGGCATGTAGTAATCAAGACGATGGGCAAGTATTCCTGTAAATAATTTGGCATCAATATTCAAGAGCGAGATCGGTCTATAAGAGGCGCATTCCTCGGGGTCTTTCCCCGGCTTATGTATAACCACAACAGTGGCATCCAACATACTGGCTGTTAGAACTCCCGACGCCCGGAAGGAGTTGAAAAGCTGCACATACATCTCCACAAGGTAAAGAACTGTAGAACCACTCCAGTTCATCGTGCCAGGTCCATCAACCCCGCCGCCCTGACCCCTCTTCAGCGGCCACCAGGCTGTAAACGGTGCGACCCTCAGCAGTCCAGCTCTCCTCGGCCACCGCTCCTTTAGGCATTTGTCCCAGCGGCCACGCTACTCAAGACAGATTCCCGCTCCGACCTCAGCTCCGAAGCCGTAGGGCATTGTAGTTTCCTCCTTTTCTCCTTCAGCCGCCAGCGTGGGCGATCCCCGCCAGCCATGCCCACCTTATCGCCCGAATCCTGGCTGGCATTTTCCAAGCGCAGGATCTGGTCTGCCTCCATTATGGACCTCACCTGCCGGAGCTGATCCTCCCACTGGAAGACAAGGCGGAACGGGTGGCCCCAAGAGTAAGACACATCATGCGCTTGGAGATGCTCCGTAATGGGCTTAAATTCTCGCCGCCTCTGCAGGGTCCGCACAGAGAGGTCCTGGAATAATTGGAGCTCATGACCTCTGAAATGCACCTGCTGAAGATTGCGGGCCCGCTGCATGATGTTCTCTTTAAGCCCATAGTTGTGAACACAGGCTAAAATATCCAGTGGTCGGTCGCCAGCCCCACCGGCGCGGCCCACTCGATGGACTCTGTCCAAGGTAATCTCCTGGGTCTCATCCAGGCCAAGTAATGAGCTAAACAAACCCACCATGAAGTCTCCAATGTCCTCCTTCTCAGCCTCCACCGGGACCCCTCTGATGCGGATATTATGCCTCCTCGAGCGATTTTCTAAGTCCTCCACCGCTATCTGGAGGAGGTCCTGCTGTTCCCGGAGGCGGGCGACCTCCTGCTGATGGCCCGCCGCGAGAGATCTCGCCATCTTCCATCTGTGCCACTCGCTCCCCCAGGGACGTGACCTCACCTCGCAGCTCTCTCACCTCTTGTGAAATGTCCCTACGGAGATCCTGAATATCACTCTGGAGCGAGTCAAACAAGGAGGTTAAGAAGCCCTTCCTGACCGGGGAGCCCTCATCCAGCTCTGTCTCCGCCCGCTTCTCTGGGGACTTCGTCGCCGGCGGTTCCTCAACCGCGCCACCTGGTGCCGGGTGGGCCCCGGTCAACATTTCTCTAGCTGAGCACTCCCGCTTAAATTTGGATGCCGCCATGGCACTTCTGTGTTATCACGATCGTGCAGGCTGCCATCCTGGGCCCCTTCTCAGGCTCCCTCTGGGGTCCGACCACCACAAGCCCCCTGAGTCCGGGACAGCTACTGGGCTTGCGCTCTTGTGCTTCCTCTTACAAGTCGTGGCTCCACTATGTCGCCAGAACCATCACTTAGGGGCCCAGCCCTGTCTTTCTGCCCTGGGTCTTCCTACTTCACTGTCGGGCGACCAAATGCACCCCGTACCTCTGCCGCCACCTCCAGGCCTCACGTCCACCAAGGAAAGCCCAGCAGGGAGGGCGCCTCCACCCTTCCACCAAGGGAAGTCCAGCAGGGGGGCGCTTCCACCTCACAGGGACGCCTGCTCCGCTCAGCTCCTCTGGCCCCCAGCACAGTCCTCACCGCATCCTGAGCCCAGCACCGTCCTCCTGGGCCTCTGCCTCCACATCTCCCACGTCCAAGGGAGCAGCCGGATCGGGGCCCACCTAGAGCACACGTCGGCCTCAGGCGGGGGGCAAAGGCCGGCCACACCGCGCCCCCGCTTCGCGGTGCCGCGGGCTTCCCCGCTCTCCACGGGGGCCCCTCTGGTCCGCAGGACCACTCACTGCCTTTGGGCACCTCGGGCCATCCCCCTGCTGGGCCACGCGTCAAGGTTCTGGGGCCAGGGCGGCAGAGCTCGGACGAACACGTCCACTCACGCCGCCGTCTTGGCCACGCCTCCCCAGGCTCACGTTTTAGAAGAAAAGAAAATTTAAAATGATTTAGGTTTGAAAGTACAACAACATGAGGAAACTGTTATAGCGCGCAAGCAATTTAAATTTCAGAGAGATAAACAGGATTATGCAGAAGGAAAAATATTCACATTTTCGCGCAAATTTCAGAGTGCAAAACATGGAGCTCATCTTGATTCGCCACAATCTCAAAGATCGGAAAATCCAAGTATTGAATCTCTTTCTGTGCATAGTGACACCAGTGAAAGTGAGGATGGAAGTGCAACATCATATGAATCGAATCCGACACTTTTAAACGAAATGCGCCTCGCCCTCCAACAACAATCCAAGGACCAACAGAGCAGCAGACGTGGAAAAGGACGAGGACGGGGCGAAAGAAAAACAAACGCACAAGAAGGGGACAGAGGGGGAATTCAAAGAAATACCAGAGCGAAAACCGCAACATTATTCAAGAATTAAATGTGATAAATCTCTCTGATAGAGTAATGTCATCACAAGAAGAGTCCCTATTGAAAAAAGGCCTCAATTTTTGTCCTGCCATCGACATTGACTTAGTACAGACACGGATTGACTTATACAAATACATACGGAAAATCAAATTGGCAAAGTTTCACAGAGATGCAAATCTGATTAGTAAAACGAGTATCACCACGCCAACTTATGAATTAACAGTACAAGATAAAGATACCTTAATGACTTTAATAAATCTGGATTGCACGCAAGAGGAAGAGCCGATTAGCGAATCACAGGTTATAATACCATTAGTAGCAGGCCTAACTAAAAAAAGACCTAGGTCCAAGTTTTGCCCAGCATTACCAGCAGGAAATAAAATTTATTTATTTGCTGAAATTGTTGTTGATGACTTGTATAAAACAGAATGGATTCGTGGCAAAAACATTTTGACAAAAACTGAAGTACAAATTTTGCGTGATTTACAAAAAGATGAAACTTTAATAATTAAACCCGCAGATAAAGGCGGGAATATTGTAATTCAAGATAAAAACAGATATGTACAGGAGGCAATGCGACAACTATCAGATTAAACTTTTTATCAACCCATAAATAGCAATCCTACGAAACATGTGGCAGTTCAGATTCAAACATATTTACAAAATTGGATAGAACATGGCCTCCTTAATCAAGAGGAGGCTAAATACCTGACAGTTGAACATCCGGTCACTCGCACAATTTATTTTCTTCCCAAAATTCACAAAGATCCCAAAAATCCACCTGGGAGGCCAATAGTTTCAGCGAATCAATCTTTATTGGAACCTATATCAAATTATATTGATTTCTTTTTAGCACCAGTGGCATGTAACTTAAATTCATATTTGAAAGACACAGGGGATTTATTGAGACATTTGGATGGCATTCCGTGGCAGGACTCATATAAGTTGATAACAATGGATGTCATTTCACTATACACCAATATTGAACATCAGATTGGCATCCAGGCATGTAGGCACTTTCTGAGCCAAATAAATATTCAATTTGCCCAACATAATGAAATGCTTTTAGAAATGATCCATCTCTGCCTTACCAATAATTTCTTTCAGTTTGACCAGCAGTTATTTTTACAGATAAAAGGAACAGCCATGGGCTTTTCCTTTTCTCCAAATTTTGCAAACTTAACAATGGGCTGGTTTGAACAGAGAATAGCATGGGCAGAAGAAAATGAAAGATTCCAGCAGAAAGTCATTAGCTGGTTAAGATTCATTGATGATTTATTTCTAATTTGGGATGGCACAGAAATTGAATTTAAGGAATATTTTAACGTTTTGAACAATACTGTTGCCAAACTGCAATTCACTTATGAAATCAGTGACACACGAGTGACGTTCCTGGATACAGAAATCTATATAAGAGAAGGAGAGATACATACCACATTACACAGAAAATCTACTGCCACAAATTCAGTGTTACATGCCAATAGTTTTCACCCACCCAATACTAAATGGAACATACCATATGGCGAATTCTTATGGATAAAAAGAATTTGTTCAGAAACTTGCGGGACAGAATCACGAAAAGTCACTTTAGCTCTCAGAAAAGGGGCAACTGGCTCAAAAAAACTGGTTTTTGGAAATGTGGCAATTGCAAGGCTTGCAAAATTGCGAAAAACACTAAGGAATACACCATTGGTAATGGTGTCACAAAAACCATTAAACAACATATCACTTGTAAGAGCTGGTTCACAGTATGTGTTATTGAATGCCCCTGCGGTTTAAAGTATGTTGGGAGCACCATATGTGAAACAAAGAAAAGGATCCTTGAACATATTCGTGCCATCGTCAACACCGACAGAAGTTATGCCACGGCTAAGCATATGGAGTTGGCACATGATAGCCAATGGGAAACAATGACTTTTTATGCGATTGACCATGTCCCTATAAGTGAATGAGGAGGGGACAGAGAAAAGAGACTACGACAATTGGAAGTCTAAACACATCTTGGAGATTCGAACCTTGACCCCTCTGGGGATGAATCAGGATGAGGAGTTATTTGTACATTTGTAATTTTACATGGCAGCCATTGCACATAATCATAAAACACAGTTTTTTCTATTTTCTATTTTCTATTCTGTAGCACTTGCAGCTAATATTCAGTTTGGTTAATATTTTAGTTTTTTTATTATGGGGGGAGACACAGACAGTATGTCACATACGCACATTTATGAGGTGTATCAATATATTGGTTAAATTGGTTTTGTTTTGCGGTAACTACAACTCCCAGACTGCAGCATTATAAGTTTATAGTGCACTAGTTAATAATTGAATTTATTTGGAAATTATGGATGAGTTTTAGTTGTGTAGACCGCAGTTATTAAACTTAACAAGCAGAGAGAAGTAGTTTCTAAGTGCATTTAGAAATATGTTGAGTCTTAATGAATTGTTATCTGTAGATATAAATGTGGAAACAGAAACCCCCTACCGGAAATGCCCGTGATCAAGGTCTCTCAGACCGAAAAGCGTAGGGCAGGTGATTGTTGAGCTGTAAACGAAGCTAACGGAGCCTGAATAAATGAATTTTGTGAAATAAGAGATCCCGGAGTGCGGTCGTTCGTGAAGTATTTCATGAATGTTGTTGATATATATATATATATATATATATATATATATATATATATATATATATATATATATATATATGTATATGTATATATATATATATATATATATATATATATATATATATATATATATAAATAAATGTTCTTTTAAAAAAGCAAAGGTCACAGGGACATTATAGTTTGGTTGTGAATTTACTCGCATAAAACCAGAGAAATTCTGCAGCTATAATTAGAGTTATTTCAAGTAGCGAAATTTCGTGGTTTAAGGTAACTATAACTCACACCCCCTCTATGCACAGTTTTTTCTACAATAATTAAACTTCGAATGTTTAATTGATCTTTTTATTGTCATTATAAAAGTTGTCATGAGTGCTGTAATATATGGGGTAATTAGCAGTACATGGCGAGGGTGTGAGTTATAGTTATCTTAGGCTGCAAGTTATAGTTACTTAAACAAAGTCCAACTGTAACTACTGATTTCTCAAGTTTTATGTAAGTAAGTTCAGTACCTAACTATAATGACCCTGTAACCTTTGCTTTTTTAAGTGAATTTCTATTTTAACATCAAGTAATTTTCATTACTATACGTTGACCTAACCACTGACACGCACAGCCTTTGACCGCTCATTGTGGGGGTTTGACGCACGGCCTGGCAGCCAACCCCCAATAACCACCCAACCCCACGCTGAACCTGGCTTTTGGTTGTGTTCAGCTGCAGTTGGCCACACTGCCTGTCTCTCGCGGTGTGAGAATAGGTGTGAGAGGTTGTCTCTGGGTGTGATAGTGGCTGCAAGAGTATCTGTCTGGATGTGAGAGTGTCTGTGAGAGGGTCTATATGGATACGAGAGTAGGTGTGAGAGTGTCTGATTGTGCTCCAATAGGTAAAAGATGCATTCAGTTCCAAAAAGGATTTCAGATCATTTTTCAAGATGGAATCACAAAGTAAATACACTTGCATTACCTTCGAAAAACCCAGAAGCTGGGATCATTTGTCCTTTCCAGAAGTGTATGTTTATCTGCAGCATCTGCTATGTTTATATTTGTAAGTGCTTCCTGTTGTGGTTTATTTTCTGTTAAATGAGAATCATGGCCAGAACAGAAGCTCACTTGTTCGTTTATTCAACAAGAGTCCCAGGTTTTCAACAAAATGTCTATCCAACTGAAGTACTTTCTATTGGTTACTTACTAACTGCTACCTCGTTGGGTGAATGGCCAGTATGGGGGAAGGGAGCCACTCACCTCTCGCCCCTGGGCAATTTCAGAACCCCTGGGCTTGACCTGATAATAATTTTATTTTTAGGGAGTGGGGCCATGCATACCCCTCCCTGAGCCAATTATGGACCTGGGGACCCCATCCCCCAGGCACAGCCTCAAAACATGTTTTGGGGAGGAGCCCTGCCATGTCACTTCTGTGTCCCCCAGGGCACTCAGTCACCATTGTTAGGACTACGGTGGGAGTCTGAAGGCCCCACAGTCCCAGCCGGCTCCCCACCTCCTGCAGGAGCCGGCATTGCTGTCACAGACAGGGAGCTGCTAAACATACAGCTCCCTGTCTGTGAAAGCAATTGTTTCCTCTGTTTTGCTGCCCACATGTCTGCGGGCAAGGAAACAGAGGAAATCGTTGCCCTAGCAAGCCAGAGTTCTTGCTTGGTGGGATCAGAGTGTTTACTCTGACTTGACAGGAGCTTTGAAACCTCGCACCAAATAGTAAAAAGCTATGCCCTGAGAGGGGGGGGGGAGGCTGCATGCCCCAGGACACAGCAGGAGCGGGAACTTGGGTATAGTGGTACCCAGGGCCATTATTGGCTCCATGAGTTGAACCGTGTGGCCCCCCTCCAAAGTTAAATAGCCCTAGGGAGGTAGCGGTAACCATGGTTAGGTGTCCACAATGGACCTCCTTTATTGTTTCAATTTAGCCCTGAAGAGGTGGCGGGTCCACAAAGGTTGCAGGGGGCTGCCCGGGCCCTCTCACATAACTTGATTGTTTAGCCCCAGGGAGATGGTGATCTCCAGGGTTGAGAGTCAGGAATGGACCCCTTCATTATATTAGATCTGCCCTGGGCAGGTGGCGGCCCCCAGGGCTGGGGGTCTGCAATGGACCCCTTTAATCACTTTATTTCTGCCTCGGAGAGTTGGCGGTCTCCAGGGCTGTGGGTGGGCCGCACAGGCCCCCTTGCATAAATGTATTATGCAACTCTGGGAAGGTGGTGGTCCCGGGACTATAGAGGACCTCCCTTACTTCCAATGAATTAGCCCAGGGAAGTGGCTGTCCTCGGGGCATAAATAAGCCCAGGAGGGAGGATCCTTGCACCGTTCTCCTTCAGTATTTTACTTGCCTCCAGGACCTGACCCACCTAGGGGCTTTATGAGAGAAGTGTGGGGGAACACACTTGTTTTTTTATACAGTTTTTCCACAAAGTCGCTAAGTTGTCACAAATGTGCAGCAACATTTTTTTTTAAAGTGCTTTTTTGCCCTGGGGGTATCGCTCTGAGATCCCAGCACCAGAGCTAGGGGGTCACTGTGTCCCTACCCTGGCCCCCTTTCTTCTTTTTCTAGGACTTGGCTGAGCTGAGTCCCAAGATAGCTGCCAACACTTCATGGTTGAAGTTTTGGCAGCCAATCAGAGCTCTTCATTTCCCTGCATGGGTTCATTATTGTTTGCAAAGTCGTTTTTGTAGGATCCATAGCCCTAGATACACAAATTTAGTTTTCCTTTAATTACTCTTAAACTGCTGAACAGATTTACACCAAATAACAAAAGGTGTAATCTGCACACTGAAAGCTACCTTACTGTGAAATTTGGTGTAATTCCATCCAGAGGTTCAGAACCCCGGAGGACTGGTGGTGTTTTTCTTCTCCCCCATTACAACTCTTTTCCTGGGAGAAGGTCCCGCACGTCCTTCATTCTAAAGACCTGACTGGAATGCCTGGAGGAGTGAAGACTGGTAAGTCAGACCTATGTATGTTTCTCTAATCACTAATGGAGTCCTTCCCTTTAGATAGCCTTTTAGAATGCTGCAATACCCTTATCAACACATAAATAGCTAATTTTGAATAAACAAAATATGTTGTGTCATCCAAATTATCAGCAGTATCGGTGTAGCTCTCCTTCTAATATAATGCAGTATGGATAATCAGATTGTGTGTAGCTCCCCATGGGTCATACCTTGCATGGGCTCTGCCCATTAATGTCTATCAATGTATTTTGTTGTGCTTGCAAAAACAGGTCAAAAACGATTCCATTTTCTCAGGAGAGTATGGTGTTCCTAAGTTGTATTTTCTCCTAGTCACATTATATCCATGTGTGTGCCAGTCACAAATGTGGTTTCATCTCTAAATTAGTCTTCAAAAGTAAAATGTGCAACTTATTTCTCAAACAAGTATAGCCCATTTTGTCAACTGATGACCATAGCTATCTTGATGCTCTGTTATTGGACCTGAAAAACAATAGTGAAATGTAATGTTGTTACACTGTTCTTTACTTCCATATGCACACACATTTAAAACAAAACAGTGCATTTGTCAGTCACCATGTTATGCCATGGATTAAAATATCAGTTCTTGTGTATCTCAGCCATGTTGACACCTACTCATAGCTACATTGAATCGATGAAAATGCTTATATCATTCATTGTCTGTTGAAACCAAGATATCCACATATGTAATGTGGCATTCTGAACAGAATAAGAAGCCACACACAAGTTAACATACACTGTCCACATGATTATCTATTACAGTATCAAACACATTATGAACCATTTTGTATTCAATGTTTTGCAACCTGCTAGGCCTTGGAATGGTCCAGTACTCCAATCTACCCACCACTGTGTTAGGTTAAATGATGTCTGTCATGTGTAACCTACAAATCAGAACTAACACTTTGGCATTTCAGGACATATTTACAAGGAAAGCACTGGAGTTGTCATCTGTGTAAATCAGGCTGTGTGGGTAAAACAATGAAAATAACACAAAGGCCCAATCAGTCAACCTCACTCTTTCTAGGTAGTAGGTTGACCCCTTTGTAGACAAAGACACATGAAATGCACAAATAATATACTAAACAAAGCGTTGAAGAGGAGAGCTCAGTTAATTAGAAATGCTTCCCCAATGGGTAGTTGTAGTCCAAATCGAGAAAGAAAACCCACTTATACAAGAAAAAACGTCCTCTTATCCAGTTCATCAAGTTCTATTACTCTTCGTTTGGAAATGATACATTTTGGAAATCCAAAATGACACCTTCTATAAAATGTCCTTTTACATCTGTATTTTCAACAACAATATTTGCCACATCTATGTGTTTGAAACCATAGAACTTGTTGCCTTAGGCCTTTATCATAATGTCTTTTGGGTGGCACATGTAACATACTGTTAGATTAAAGACAGTATAGAGTCTTCATTGTTGGTTCCACATTTTAGAGTATGTTTTATCCATAACAGCATGTGAATATGAGGAACACCTATTGTCTGGTATTCTTTAAGCCAAAAGAAATCTGTAACTTCACCAAGAGGGGGATTTGTTTTATTACATATGAAACCCAGCATAGCTTGAAATTTGTGATTAAAATACCTTCAAACATTAGCAGGACCTAAGGTTCTTCTGCTGTCTTCAAATTGATGTCCTTAATGTTACAGTTTGCCTCTCCTAGGAACTCAAGTAAAACATCCTACCTGTACTCTGTGCACCCAACTTTCTCAACATACATTTAAGTTCTCCATGCTCACTACACCAATACTCATTAATCCCACATTGGCATGCCATCAAATCAATCAAGCTGTGCTCTAGCTTTTCATCTTTACCTTGAACTTTATCAACAAATTCCTTGACAGAGAGATTTTTCAGATTAACACCTGTCTTGAAAATGTGGCTTCCTGCATAAGATAGTCCCGACAAGTCATCCTCAAATAATAGATGGAATACATAGGGAATACACTGGCAAAACCTAGGTTCCTCTAAATTCAGTTTAATTAACCTATACTCAGCTGCTGGTATTTTGTACAGGCCAGTCATCACACTGCCCAGCTACTACAGTGGGAAATAGTTGTAGAAAATAGAAAGCCTCTAAGGTTTTTTCCCACATTAATGGAGCTCCTTCTGCGTGTTTAATTTTAAAGAGCTCAATAGCATCACCAATGACATAGATGAATACAGTAGTGCTCATATATTTATCCTGATTTTTCTTTCTCCACCTTTTCAATCCGTCCACTTGATGGTAATGTTATATCATCAATACAACTTACATCTCCAATAATAACAAGATCTTTGTAAACAACTTTTTTTTTCAAGAAATGTGCCTTTTCTGACTTTGCTAACATCAACTAACTCTTGCCAGTTTTTTTTTGTTTTTACCAGAATGATCCATTGTTTGTTAATATGTGTCTCTATGCCCACAGCCTAAACATTCCATTTAAAATCTAATGGTAAGTAGACAACTACTCTTTTAAGTCCTTTCTAAAGCTCTGTTGGAGACTCTCCCCTTTCTTACGAGGCCTTCCTGAAAGTGTTTCCTGGCCCCCGGTCGCAGCTGTGCTGCGATCGAGGGCCAGGAAACACTTTCAGGTTTCCTGGACCCCCGATCGCAGCAGTGCTGCGATCGGGGGGCCAGGAAACACTTTCAAAAGGCCTCGTAAGAAAGGGGAGAGTCTCCCCTTTCTTACAAGGCCTTCTGAAACTGTTTCCTGGCCACCCGATCGCAGCACAGCTGCGATCGGGGGCCAGGAAACACCACTAGACGCCAGGGATTTCACTTTGGGGGGGCGGCCCCCTCGGAAAACGGGCATATTTTTTATTTAAAAAAAAAAGGTAGGTGCCCCCTGGGGGGGGGGGGGGGGCGCAATCGCGCCCCCCCCAGGGGATTTTTTTTTTTTTCCCCAAAAAAATAAAAAAATACAAAAAAAAATGACAGGGGGTCGCCCGTGGGCAGGGTGACCCCCTGTGGGGGCAATATTTTTTTTTTAGATGTTGTAGGGTTTCCCTGGGGGCCATTATGGCCCCCAAGGAAACCATACAACAACTAAAAAAAATAGATCTATGTATATATATCTATTTAGATAGATATATCTATGTACATGGATATATCTATAGATATATCTATGTACATGGATATATCTATAGATATATCTATGTAGATAGATATATATATATATTTATATAGAGGTAGATCTATATATATCAATCAAAGAGATTTATAAAGCGCGCTACTCACCCGTGAGGGTCTCAAGGCGCTGGGGGGAGGGACGGGGGAGGGAAAGGGGCTGGGAGGTTCACTGTTCGAAAAGCCAGGTTTTGAGGCCCTTCCTGAAAAGAAGTAGGTTTTGGGTGTTGCGAAGGTGGGTTGTGAGGGCGTTCCAGGTTTTGGGTGCAAGGTAGGAGAAGGATCTACCCCCGGTGGTGGTGTGTTTGATGCGGGGGACAGAGGCGCGAGAGAGGTCAGCTGAGCGGACGTTTCATGTGGGGGTGTGGAAGGTGACTCTCGTTGAGGTAGGCAGGGCCTGTGTTGTGGAGTGATTTGTGTGCGAGGATGAGGATCTTGAAGGTGATCCTTTTGTCAATGGGGAGCCAGTGGAGGGATTTGAGGTGTGGAGAGATGTGTTTGTGTCGGGGGAGGTCGAGGATGAGTCGTGCTGCTGAGTTCTGGATGCGTGCAGTTTGCGCTTCAGTTTTAGAGTGGTGCCGGTGTAGAGGGCGTTTCCGTAATCAAGCCTGCTGCTGATGAGTGCGTGAGTGACAGTTTTCTGGTCTCTGTGGGGATCCATTTGAATGTTTTTCAGTATACGGAGTGTGTTGAAGCATGAGGAGGTGAGAGCGTTGATTTGTTGGGTCATCAAGAGGGAGGAGTCAAGGATGATGCTGAGGTTGCGTGCGTGGTTGGCGGGGGTGGGTACAGGGCCTAGCGTGGTGGGCCACCATGAGGGGTCCCAGGTGTTTTTGTGTGGGCCAAAGAGGATTATTTCGGTTTTGCTTGAGTTGAGTTTCAGGTGGTTGGCTGTCATATATATAGCACTTTTGTCAATATGTGTGTGGTTTCCCTGGGGGGAAAAGGGTCCGACTTGTCTAGTGGCAGTTTTAGTGCCATAAAGAAGCGCAGAAGGTTTATATGCCTACTGCAAAGAGCAAATCTGTATTTTATGTAAATAGCTGAGTACATTAGTAAAGTCAGCCATTACCTGTGCTATAATACCAATGAAATGTATGTGCGGGGTGGAGGGCGGCTATGGAGAGATGAAGGGCACTTTTGCTGGGTGGTAATGAGGGAATCCAAGGAGGAGGGAGTGGGAGCACCAATAATGATTGTTGGACTGGGCGCAGGAGGTGCTAAAGACTGTGACGAATGGTATGTGACAAGGTGTTTTTTGAGTGTCTTGAAAGTACGTGCTGATTGAGGGAAGAAGCGCAGGTAAGGTGGCCTCTACTGTTGCACGTATCTCACACACACCATCGATTTTGTGACTGTCTACGTAGGCTAGTGTTTTAGAGCAACAGTTTAGCCAATAGCAGAGATGGCATCTTGATGGATGACTGCTGCCTGTACTCGGGTTACAGAGGACCCCTCTGACATAGGATCAGAGACTGAGACATCAGATACTGAGACAGCATCTGAGGGATAGGACAATGGCGCAGACTCTGGGAGTGATTTTTCAGTCAGAGGAGTCCCATTGGATAACTCCTCTTCCAGTACATTATGAGGGAGGTGATGAGGACAGTCCTGCTGTCCCTTCGCAAGCTGTTTGTGCAACTGGGTAATAGTGGGTTAGCCCAACCCAGAGAGCAGGTGAATGCGGCGGCAAGCAGAGAGAGAGAGAGAGTGCTCTCTTGGGAGCTCCCCAATTTAGTTCAGCCCCAAATTCCACCACCCAAATCATATTGTGGAGACATCAAAATTATCTATGGCAAAACAAACTGGTTTTGTAAGGCAGGCACCTGTGTTTTTGGTCCTGGATTCGGCGGCCATATAGAGAAACACACTAAACCCAAACATTTCTGGAAACTAGACATTCGGGGGAGTCCACAGAGGTGTGACTTGTGTGGATTTCCCAAAGTTTTCTTACCCAGAATACCCTGCAAAGCTGAAATGTTGAAAAAAAACTAAATTTTTCTTGCATTTCTGTCACACAAACTACAGGAATATGCTGGGATCCACAACATTCCTACCACCCAGTGACTCCTCACCTGTCCTGATAAAAACACTACCCCACTTGAGTGCCTACACCTAGTGCCTGTGTCAGGAATGGATCACCCCAGGGTCAACAGCTGCCTCACGTAAGGACCAACATTGACCGTTGTGTGATCTATTCCTGTCGCGGGCACCAGGCCTAACCACACAAGTGAGGTATCATATTTATCGGGAGACTTGGGGGAACGCTGGGTGGAAGGAAATTTGTGGCTCCTCTCAGATTCCAGAACTTTCTGTCACTGAAATGTGAGGAAAACTTGTTTTTTTAGCCACTTTTTGAGGTTTGCAAAGGATTCTGGGTAACAGGACCTGGTCAGAGCCCCACGAGTCACCCCATCTTGGATTCCCCTAGGTCTCTAGTTTTCAGAAATGCACAGGTTTGGTAGGTTTCCCTATGTGCCGGCTGAGCTAGAGGCCAAAATCTACAGGTAGGCACTTTGCAAAAAACAGCTCTGTATTTTGTCAAAAAATGGGATGTGTCCACGTTGTGTTTTGGGGCATTTCCTGTCGCGAGCGCTAGGCCTACCCACACAAATGAGGTATCATTTTTATCGGGAGACTTGGGGGAACGCTGGGTGGAAGGAAATTCGTGGCTCCTCTCAGATTCCAGAACTTTCTGTCACCGAAATGTGAGGAAAACTTGTTTTTTTAGCCACTTTTTGAGGTTTGCAAAGGATTCTGGGTAACAGAACCTGGTCAGAGCCCCACGAGTCACCCCATCTTGGATTCCCCTAGGTCTCTAGTTTTCACAAATGCACAGGTTTGGTAGGTTTCCCTATGTGCCGGCTGAGCTAGAGGCCAAAATCTACAGGTAGGCACTTTGCAAAAAACAGCTCTGTAATTTCTCAAAAAATGGGATGTGTCCACGTTGTGTTTTGGGGCATTTCCTGTCGCGGGCGCTAGGCCTACCCACACAAGTGAGGTGTCATTTTTATCGGGAGGATTTGGGGAACACTGGGTGGAAGTAAATTTGTGGCTCCTCTCAGATTCCAGAACTTTCTGTCACCGAAATGTGAGGAAAACCAGTTTTTTTAGCCAAATTTTGTGGTTTGCAAAGGATTCTGAGTAACCGAAACTGGTCAGAGCCCCACGAGTCACCCCATCTTGGATTCCCCTAGGTCTCTAGTTTTCAAAAATGCACAGGTTTGGTAGGTTTCCCTATGTGCCGGCTGAGCTAGAGGCCAAAATCTACAGGTAGGCTCTTTGCAAAAAACAGCTCTGTATATTGTCAAAAAATGGGATGTGTCCACGTTGTGTTTTGGGACATTTCCTGTCGCGGGCGCTAGGCCTGCCCACACAAGTGAGGTATCATTTTTATCGGGAGACTTGGGGGAACGCTGGGTGGAAGGAAATTTGTGGCTCCTCTCAGATTCCAGAACTTTCTGTCACCAAAATGTGAGGAAAACTTGTTTTTTTAGCCACTTTCTGGGTAACAGAACCTGGTCAGATCCCCACGAGTCACCCCATCTTGGATTCCCCTAGGTCTCTAGTTTTCAAAAATGCACAGGTTTGGTAGGTTTCCCTATGTGCCGGCTGAGCTAGAGGCCAAAATCTACAGGTAGGCACTTTGCAAAAAACAGCTCTGTATTTTGTCAAAAAATGGGATGTGTCCACCATGTGTTTTGGGGCATTTCCTGCCGCGGGCACTAGGCCTACCCACACAAGTGAGGTATCATTTTTATCGGGAGACTTGGGGGAACATAGAATAGCAAAACAAGTGTTATTGCCCCTTATCTTTCTCTACATTTTTTCCTTCCAAATATAAGAGAGTGTGTAAAAAAGACGTCTATTTGAGAAATGCCCTGCAATTCACATGCTAGTATGGGCACCTCGGAATTTAGAGATGTGCAAATAACCACTGCTCCTCAAAACCTTATCTTGATCCCATTTTGGAAATGCAAAGGTTTTCTTGATACCTCTTTTTCACTCTTCATATTTCAGCAAATGAATTGCTGTATACCCAGTACAGAATGACAACCAACTGCAGGGTGCAGCTCATTTATTGGCTCTGGGTACCTAGGGTTCTTGATGAACCTACAAGCCCTTTATATCCCCGCAACCAGAAGAGTCCAGCAGACAAAACGGTATATTGCTTTCAGAAATTTGACATCGCAGGAAAAAGTTACAGAGTAAAACATAAAGAAAAATGGCTGTTGTTTTCAGCTCAATTTCAATATTTTTTTATTTCAGCTGTTATTTTCTGTAGGAAAACCTTGTAGGATCTACACAAATGACCCCTTGCCGAATTCAGAATTTTGTCTAGTTTTCAGAAATGTTTAGCTTTCTGGGATCCAGTATTGGTTTCACACCCATTCCTCTCACTAACTGGAAGGAGGTTGAAAGCACCAAAAGTTGTAAAAATGGGGTATGTCCCAGTAAAATGCCAAATTTGTGTTGGAAAATGTGGTTTTCTGATTCAAGTCTGCCCGTTCCTGAAAGGTGGGAAGATAGTGATTTCAGCACCAGAAACCCTTTGTTGATGGCATTTTCAGGGAAAAAACCACAAGCCTTCTTCCGCAGCCCTTATTTCCCATTTTTTTTTAAAAACAAAATTTTCACTGTATTTTGGCTATTTTTTTGGTCTCCTCCAGGGGAAACCACAAACTCTGGGTACCATTAGAATCCCTAGGATGTTGGAAAAGAAAGGACGCAAATTTGCCATGGATAGCTTATGTGGACAAAAAGTTATGAAGGCCTAAGCGCGAACTACCCCAAATAGCCAAAAAAGGGCTCAGCACTGGGGGGAAAAAGGCCCAGCAGCTAAGAGGTTAAAGGTTACTCAATCAAAAAACAACCACAATCAGCTTTTTATATTTTACTTCTGTTTTACCACTTCTGGGTGGTCATATACTTAACATTTTCTAACCTTCGTCAAAAGAAAGCCCAAATCAGTAAGAGTTATGGGCGGATGCACCATGACACTCATTGCGACCCCCATGTACCTTTCCCGTGGTTCTGTGAATCCATGCAGGAGCCTCAGAAAACTTTTTATTATCTGTCCATACTTAATGTCATTCATACTCCATTTCATAAACATGACTACATTTACACCCAAACACTTCTTGATTTTTTTTTCTGTTACAACTGTGCTTTCACAGTGACATTCTAGTCATCTTTCTTCCCTTCTTCTCATGTTCCTGTAGCTCTGTTACCATGGTAAGCAATTTTGAAACATTCTCTGCCAGCACTAGGTCACAAGATCAGAACAGTTTGTGAGAGCAGCATGCTTACTTCTAAACCAAGTGTAGCAGGTTTGGTTGAGTGTTTAGAATTCTAAACATATCCCAAACACCAATACTTGTTGTTATTTCTCCAAAGCCAATCAGACATCTACTTCATTTTATCACAATTTCACTACCTACTTTTAAGCACCAATATATTTGCAACAACTAATTGTAGGAGGCTGGCCTGGCTTATAGTGGGTACATGATGGTACTTACACCTTGTTCCAGGTCCAGTTATCCATTATTAGTAGATTAGTAGTGTTCTAGCAGCTTAGGCTGACAGAGGTAGCTATAGCAGAGCAGCTTAGGCTGAACTAGGAGACATGCAAAGCTCCTACTATACCACTTATATCATATAGCACTATATCATAAGAAACACAATACTCAGAGTTACTAAAATAAAGGTACTTTATTTTAGTGGCAATGTGCCAAAAATATCTCAGAGGATGTACTCCCTTAGGAGGTAAGTAAAATATACAAAATATACACACAAACCAAAATCAAGTAAGTAAACAGTTAGAAAAGTGGTGCAAACACTGTAAAATACAATAGGATGCAATAGGCCTATGGGCAATACAAACCATATACTCCAAAAGTGGAATGCGAATCACGAATGAACCCCAGGCCTAGTGTAGTGTGTAGAGGGTCGTTGGGAGTGTGAGAAAACACGAAGGGTCATATTTATACTTTTTGACGCTAAACTGCGCTAACGCAGTTTTGCGTCAAAAAAATTAGCGCCGGCTAACGCCATTCTGAAGCACCATGCGGGCGGCGTATTTAATCAATGACGTTAGCCGGCGTTAGCCGCCGGCGCTGCTTGGTGTGCGTGGAAAAAAACTACGTACACCAGGCAGCGCCGGCGTATTGGGATATGGGGCTTGGGTGCCAAAAAATGGGGCAAGTCAGGCTGAGGCAAATTTTTCACCTCAACCCGATTTGCGCCATTTGTTTCGACTCCCAACCCCCATAGAAATGACTCCTGTCTTAGCAAAGACAGGAGTCATGCCCCCTTGCCCAATGGCCATGCCCAGGGGACTTCTGTCCCCTGGGCATGGTCATTGGGCATAGTGGCATGTAGGGGGGCACAAATCAGGCCCCCCTATGCCACAAAAAAAAAAAAAAAAGACTTACCTGAACTTACCTTAATGTCCCTGGGATGGGTCCCTCCAGCCTTGGGTGTCCTCCTGGGGTGGGCAAGGGTGACAGGGGGTGTCCCTGGGGGCATGGGAGGGCACCTCTGGGCTCCTTCAGAGCCCACAGGTCCCTTAACGCCTGCCTTTTCCAGGCGCAAAAAAACAGCGCAAAAGCGGGCGTACGTCATTTTTTTTGACCCGCCCACTCCCGGGCGTGAATTTTGCCCGGGAGTGTAAATACGGCGCACATGCCGCGGAGTCAATTTTTTAGACGGGAACGCCTACCTTGCATATCATTAACGCAAAGTAGGTGTCCACGTTAAAAAATGACGCAAACTCCATGGACTTTGGCGCTAGACGCGTCTAACGACAAAGTATAAATATGGAGTTCGTTTTGCGTCGGAATTGCGTCAAAAAAAACGACGCAATTCTGGCGCAAACGGAGTATAAATATGCCCCTAAGGGTGTCCAAGATACCCCACCCCAAGACCCTGAAAAGTAGGAGTAAGGTTACCCTACTACCACAGAAACACACTAAAGTCGGGATAGTGTCTGCAAGGACAACAATTGACTGCAAAGCACTGGAGACGGATTCCTGGACCTGAGGACCTGTTTCACACAAGTGTCCGGGGGAGCAAGAGTCCACTAAACCCTGGATGAAGGTGCAAAAGGGCTGCCTCCGGGTGGAAGAAGCTGAAGATTCTGCAACAACAGAAGATGCAAGGAACTTCTCCTTTGCATGGAAGATGTCCCACAGCGTGATGGAGGATGCAGAGTTGTTTACATGCAGAAAGACTGCAAATAAACCATGCTAGCTGAAAGAGTTGCGTTTGAAGAAAATGGGTGCTGCCTGGTTCAGGAAGGACCAGGAGGTTGCCCCTTGGAGGAGGAGGCAGAGGGGGTGCTCAGCTGCACAGAGAGCCCATGCAGAAGCAGGCAGCTCCCGCAGAAGCACTTGAACAGGCATTCAAGAAATCTGAGCACAGCAGTTATCTCAAAACTACAAAAGAAGGTCCCACGAAGCCGGTGGTCAACTCAGTGAGTTGAGCAATGCAGGACGAAGTGCTGGGGACCTGGGCTATGCTGTGCATGAAGGATTCCTTGCAAAAGTGCACAGAAGCCCTAGCAGCTGCAGATCACGCAGTACACTGGATTACGGTCTGGCGTGGGGAGGCAAGGACTTACCTCCACCAAATTTGGACAGAAGGACCACTGGACTGTCGGGGTCACTTGGATCCAGCTCCTGTGTTCCAGGGACCACGCTTGTCGAGATGAGAGAGGACCCAGAGGACCAGTGATGCAGAAGGTTGGTGCCTGCATTAGCAGGGGGAAGATTCCGTCGACCCACCGGAGATTTCTTCTTGGCTTCCAGTGCAGGATGAAGGCAGACAGCCCTCAGAGCATACACCACCAGGAAACAGTCGAGAAAGCCAGCAGGATTAGGCGCTACAATGTTGCTGGTAGTTATCTTGCCAATTTGTTGCGGTTTTGCAGGCGTCCTAGAGCAGTCAGCGGTTGATCCTTGGCAGAAGTAGAAGAGGGAGATGCAGAGGAACTCTGGTGAGCTCCTGCATTCGTTATCTGAAGAGAAATCCACCAGAGAGACCCTAAATAGTCCTCAGAGGAGGATTGGCCACCTAACCAGGTAAGCACCTATAAGGAGGGGTCTCTGAGGTCACCTGCTGGCACGGGCTACTCAGAGGCTTCCACTGTGCCCTCACACCTCTGCATTCAAGATGGCAGAGGTCTGGGACACACTGGAGGAGCTCTAAACACCACCCCTGGGGTGGTGATGGACAGGGGTGTAGTCACTCCCCTTTCCTTTGTCCAGTTTTGTGCCAGAGCAGGGGCTGGGGGATCCCTGAACCGGTGTAGACTGGGTTATGCAAGGAGGGTACCATCTGTGCCCTTTAAAGCATTTCTAGAGGCTGGGGGAGGTTACTCTTCCCCAGCCTTTAACACCTATTTCCAAAGGGAGAGGGTGTAACACCCTCTCTCAGAGGAACTCCTTTGTCCTGCCTTCCTGGGACTGGGCTGCCCAGAACCCAGGAGGGCGGAAGCCTGTCTGTGGGTTGGCAGCAGCGGTAGCTGCAGTGAAAACCCCAGAGAGCTAGTTTGGCAGTACCCGGGGTCCATGCTGGAGCCTCGGGGATACATGGGATTGCTGCCCGAATACCACATTTGGCATGGGGGGACAATTCCATGATCTTAGACATGTTGCATGGTCACATTCGGAGTTACCATTGTGAAGCTATTGACCTATATGTAGTGCACGCGCGTAATGGTGTCCCCGCACTCACAAAGTCCGGGAAGTTGCCCTGAACTATGTGAGGGCACCTTGGCTAGTGCCAGAGTGCCCTCACACTTAGTAACTTTGCACCTAACCTTCATCAAGTGAGGATTAGACATAAAGGTAACATATAAGTTACTTAAGTGCAATGTAAAATGGCTGTGAAATAACGTGGATGTGATTTCACTCAGTGGCAGTGGCAGTCCTGTGTGATATTGGTCTGAGCTCCCTATGGGTGGCAAAAGAAATACTGCAGCCCATAGGGATCTCCTGGAACCCCAATACCCTGGGTACCTAGGTACCATATACTAGGGAATTATAAGGGTCTTCCAGTGTGCCAATCAAAATTGGTAAAAATGGTCACTAGCCTGCAGTGACACTTTTAAAAGCAGAGAGATAAGCATTGAGGTTCTGGTTAGAAGAGCCTCAGTGACACAGTTAGGCACCACACAGGGAACACATTCAGGCCACAACCTATGAGCACTGGGGCCCTGGCTAGCAGGGTCCCAGTGAGACACATGAAACACACTGACAAATAGGGTTTCCACTATGAGCACTGGGGTACTGGCTAGCAGGATCCCAGTTAGACAGTAAAAACACCCTGATATATACTCACAAACAGGCCAAAAGCAGGGGTAACAAGGCTAGAAAGAGGCTACCTTCCTACACTAATCAACTGTTCTCTTATGAATCCTAGCTAGGAGCCCCTATTTTAAACTGCCTTTCATTTCAAATCTGCCTCATTCAGCTGCAGCCTTCTCCTATGCGGTACTCCATATTCCCTCCAAAATGCTCAGAGTATGGATTGTAAGTCACAGCTTTGTGTTTTGGGCCGGAGAGAGTTCTAGAAAGAGTGACATTGACAGGGACATGAGTTTATCTGATGTGGCTATTACTTGGGTTGGCCAGAGAATGTTTCTCGGCCCCCGCTTGAGGGATCACCTGGAAATTTTCTGTGTACAGCAAGACTTGCCAGCAACCTGTTTTTGGAAAATGATGTGAAGATTCGTCAGAGAGCACCAAAGATATAGGCAAGACAAAAATGCTTTTTCTTTAGAAGTATATTCCTAACTATAACTATCTACATACTGTTTTATATATGAGAAACACTTGGGCCCTCATTACAACCGTTGCGGTAAATGCCGCCTACCCCCGTGCTGACGGCCGCCAACATACCGTGCCTGCGGCGGTATTCCGCCACGGGTATTATGACCCACACTGAGAAATCCACCACTAAACAGACTCCCACACAAGTCTGCCACACCAAATGTCAGTGATAAACTGGCGATAGGAAAACCCACACCGTTACGCCAACGGGAATATGCCCACAGTATCACGACCCATAAATCACTACAGCGGTCTTTTACACGCGGTAAACCATTGGCAGAACACACACCACTCAAAATAAACATACTTACAAAACTACATCACATTGGACAATTCAAACTACACACACCCGACACACATACACACCACACCCACACACCCAATCCAATATAAAACACACACCCACATTACCCACAACCCCTTACAGTGAAAAAACAGATATCAAGCAGAGAGAGACAAGCCAGGAGCACCCACTCAATCAGGCACAGAACACCATCACCCATTCACCATTCACGCACATCACAGCATACACCCCAACACATCACCCCACTCATCACCCCTCACATCCTCACACATATCACTCACACCACATCCATGGCACCTTCAAAGAAACCCCTGGTTTTGTGAGGAGGAGCTAAGGGTCATGGTGGAGCAAATTATCTGGGTATAGCCACTGCTCTCGGATCCCAGGTGCAGCAGGTGCAGCAGACGTCCATTGCAGACATCCATTGCAAGGAAGATGGAGCTATGGCGGAGAATCGTGGACAGGATCAACGCCGTGGGACAGCACCCAAGAACCAGGGATGACAGCTCAGGAAGAGGTGGAATGACCTACGGGGGAAGGTGCGTTCCGTGGTAGCAAGACACCAGATAGCAGTAGAGAGGACTGGCGGTGAACCCCCACCTCCTCCCCCACAACTAACAACATGGGAGGAGCAAGTTTTGGCGATCATGCATCCTGAGGGCCTCACAGGAGTAGCAGGAGGACTGGATTCTGGTAAGTCAAATCTTAACTACTATATCCCCCACCCTACCTGCATGCCATCACAAACTCCAACCCCTACCTGCACCCCCATCATTCTACCACCTCACAGATACCCCACTAACACAACCCACCCACCCCAATACCAAGCCCTGCATGCAACACCAATGCATGGACACCCATTACAGACCTGCATGGACACCCATCACCACAGCATGCCCAGTGGAGAGACTCACCCAGCCCACAAAATCAACACTCACACAAGGCCAAGCTGACAGGGAAATCACAATCATACAGAGAAACACACCCATGCACAAGATGGCACACGCAGACACATTAACAATACATTTGCATTCCCACAGGACCCATACTCCACGTCACCGGAGAGGAGGTGCTAGCCACATCCAGTCCCCCCTGCAGAGGCCCACAGAGACAACAGCAGCTTTGCACTCCTGGATCACGATGACCAGCATGGCCCATCCGGAACCTCTGGACAGTTGGTTACCCTGCCACAGTCATAACCCACCACAGAGCTTCCCCCCTCAGAAAACACCAGCACAGCACCCACCCAGCGGGCCCATGCCACTGTCCCCAGGACATGTCAATCAGCAGTGTGTCCACCACTACAGGGACCCCAGGCACCCCACAAACACAGGACAATCAGGGACCTGGGGTCAGTGGTAGTGGGCACACGGTTCAGGGGACAGAGGCACAGGACAACAGGGAAGCTGGGAGGACTGCTGTGCGACAGGGGGAGGACAGGCCCAGGGAACCCACTCTCCATGAGGCAATCTCCAACTTCCTGGGAGCATACCACCATTCCCAGGAGACAATGGGCCAGATACTGGCCAAGTTGCAGGAGACTTAGCGGCTGCAGGAGGGACAGTACCTGGGGATCAGGGATGACCTAACAAAAATATACACCATCCTGGTCACCATTGCAGGGCTGCTAGCTGACATGGGCAAGACTATGAGGGAGGCAGTGGAATAACAACGGACCCCTGACACTAGCCAAACCGAGGAACAGCCTTCCACCTCCACCGGCACTAGTGGACAGGAGGCCCTGCCACAGGACCAACAGGCCACTAGCACCCCACCCCCTGCAGAAGGAGAACCACCCTGCAAATGGTCCCTGTGATCCAGGCAGAAGCCAGAGAACATTGCCAAGACCCCCACCAGGAAATAAGATTCTCCTGATTGTGACCCTTCTGTCTTACTATGTCACCCTGTCCACCTTGAACTGCCATTACTCCCCTTCCTATGCCCCATTGGACAATGTACCTATCAAAGCATTGCTACTCAAATGTGCAGTGAAATATACTTTAGGATGACCTTTGGTGGACAGCAGTACACATAGCAGGAGCCAGAGTGGGGCACTGAGATCTGAAAATAGAGATTCCAAAGGGTACAGTCAGTGGCCAAAGACATAGGGAAAGAGGCTGCCTTGTACAATGTCAACAGATAACTGAATTTTAAAGTGAACTTACAGTGTCTTACCTGTGTGTCACTGGATGTACTGCAGAATTATATTGGTTCTGTTGTCCACATCTTCTTCCTCTGCCTCCTCTTCCTCAGTGTCCACATGCTCCACCACTGCCACAAGACCATCTCCAGGCACATCCTCCTGCAGAAAAGGCACCTGGCGTCTTAAGGCCGGGTTATGCAACATGCAACAAGCAACGATGATCTGGCACACCTTCTTGGGTGAGTAGCACAGGGATCCACCTGTCAGATGGAGGCACCGGAACCTGGCCTTCAGGAGGCCGAAGGTCCTTTCTACAATCCTCCTTGTGCGCCCATGTGCCTCATTGTAATGTTCCTCTGCCCTTGTCCTGTCATTCCTTACTGGGGTCAGTAGCCATGAGAGGTTGGGGTAATCAGAGTCACCTGCAAATATCGAGAGATACCTGTTAGCCACACACTCACCCTTAGGGACAAACCAATACCCATACACCAATTTATACTGGGTGGGGACCTTTGGCTTACCTATTAGCCACACCCGGTGCCTCTGGAGTTGGACCATCACATATGGGATGCTGCTATTCCTCAAGATAAAGGTGTCATGAACAGAGCCAGGATATTTGGCATTCACATGGGAGATGTACATGTCTGTCAAACACACTATCTGCGCATTCATAGAGTGATAGCTTTTTCTATTCCTGTAAACCTGTTCATTTCTCCAGGGGGAAAAAATGCCACATGTGTACCATCAATGGCACCAATGATGTTGGGGATATGTCCCAGGGCATAAAAGCCAGCCTTCACTGTGGCCAAATCCTCCACCTGGGGGAACACGATGTAGCTGCGCATGTGTTTCAGCAGGACAGACAAAACTCTGCTCAACACGTTAGAAAACATTGGCTGAGACATCCCTGATGCCATGGCCACTGTTGTTTGGAAGAAACCACTTGCCAGGAAATGGAGCACTGAGGGGGGATTCCCGTGAGCTGGCAGATAGCTGACATCCCTGTCATCCCTGGAATGACGGCTGCCTGACCTGTGAGGAGAGACAAGTGGAAATTAGGTAATTCCGCTCGCGTTGTGTGCCGTCACGGAAGGTGGTTGATGACCGACCAACAAAAGCGCATTGGTTATCATTGGGCCCTATGGGTTCCAGGAGCCAATGGCGATGTACGCCGGGGTTGACGGTAGGCACTGCTGCGGACGTCACCACCATTTTCTATCTAATCACTCACTTGCTACCTGACCTTCAACAGGAGAGGACCTACACTGCAAGTGCTGCTGTGACCTGTGTCTGGAACCGATCATGGCTCATGTGTCTGGGGAAAGGGCCCCTGCGTTCACTGCGGAGGAATTGGAGAAACTGGTGGATGGGGTCCTTCCCTAGTACACGTTACTCTACGGTCCTCCAGACAAACAGGTGAGTACACTGTGAGCATGATGCATGGGCCATGAATGTAGGGATTGCTGTGTGTGTAAGCCACATGTGGGGGGGCAGAGGCATCCTGGCCAGAGTGCAGCATGTAACGTGGTCAATGTATGTGCATCAGGGGATGGGTGGGATCTGGTGGGCAATGAGTCTGATGGTACGGACGGGTGACTAATTCCCTTTTCTGATGTCTTTTCCATGCAGGTCAGCACCCACCAGAAAAAGAGTATTTGGCGTTCAATCGCCAAGGAGGTGCGGACCTTGGGGGTCTTTGACAGGCAGAGCACCCACTGCCGCAAGAGAAGGGAGGACCTGCGCTGCTGGGCAAAGAAGATGGCGGAGGCCCAGCTGGGGCTGGCCTCCAAACGAGGAAGGGGTGCCCATCGAACCTTGACCCCCCTGATGTTCCACATCCTTGCGTGGCCTATCCGGAGTTGGATGGGCGCTTGAAGGCATCACAACAGCCACGAAGGGGTGAGTACAGAATCTGAAACCTGACTTTGCACGTGTTAGGGGGTACCTTGGTGGGGTATGTAGACCGTGGGTGCCCCTAGGCCAGGGCCAACATGGCAAGGTAGGTCCCTTGTTGGGCAGGCTCTGGAGCACTCCTACCCCAATAGTGTAAGTGGGCATCTACTACTGGGCCGGGTCCTGTGGGCTTCTGGTGTGCAGATGATGGCGTTAGGCATTGTACTCCATGGGCTGGTGACTGTTTGAGTAAATGGTTGGGCATGGCCTAGTGCATAGGGCTGCTCCCTGTGTGTTGTGTGCGCCAACCGTAGTGGTGTTGCTGGCATTTACCAAGTGTTTCCTCTGTCTCTTCCCCCCTTTTTGTTTTGTCACCTTGTCCTTATGTGCATTAGTATCATCTGGCAGAGGAGCAGAGGCACCGGCGACGGAGGGAGCTGCATCCCACATGGGCCTGGAGGCTGAATCCACCGAGGGTGAGGGTACCAGTGGGACGGAATGTGAGGGGAGCACCACGATGGGGACAGGAGGGGAGACCACAGACAGTGACGACTCCTCCGATGGAAGCTCCCTGGCGGTGGCGGACACCTCTGTGCCCACCCCAATAACAGGTACAGCCGCCACCCCCCTACCAGCACCGCCCTCCCAACAGCCCCTCAGCGTGTTTCCCGTGCCCGCTCACCCAGGAGTGTGGGCATCTCCTTCGCCCCAGGCACCTCAGGCCCTGCCCCAGTCAGCCCTGCTGCCCTCAGTGAGGAGGCTATTGACCTCCTGAGATCCCTCTCGGTTGGGCACTCAACCATACTGAATGCCATCCAGGGTGTTGGGGGCACTTGCAACAAACAAATGCATACGTGGAGGGCATTCACTCTGGCGTGGCGACCCGCCAGAGAGCATTTCAGGCTCTGGCGTCAGCACTGATGGCAGCCCATGTCCCTGTGCCTAGCCTCCCCCCTCCAACTTCCTCTACCCAGACCCAATCCCCTCAACCCCAGCCTATCCCAAGCACACCTTCAGACCAGCATTCACCCAAATCACCACACAAAAGTGCCTCAGGAAAACATAAGCACCACACTTCATCTTACAGGCACTCACACAAGCACCATACCGATGCCAACACACCAATATCCACTGCCTCCAATGTGACCTCCTCCTCCTCTTCGTCCACCTTTCTCCCAATAGCGTCTATACTCACACCTGCATGCACTACATCTTCATTCACCACCTCCATCACCAGCACGCCCATCACAACACACCCCTCACAAGCAGTCACCACCCCCACAACCATGCACACTCCCCCTGTGTCCTCTCCCAGTGTGCCTGTGACCCCTCCTCCCAAAGTACACAAACGCAAGACCCCACCCACCCAACAGCCATCCACCTCACAACAGCATCCAGCCCATGCACCTTCACCCAAACTCAGCAGACAGACACCTCCTACAACCACTCCCTCTTCCTCCACTCCCAAACCCTCTCCATCTTCCCATCCCAGTGTGTCTAAAAAACTTGTCCTGGCAAAAATTGACCTGTTCCCTACCACTCCCCGCGTCCTTCCACTCAGGCCAGGATGTCCAGAACCCAGGCCAGCACCTCAACCACTAAGTCGGCGTCCGCTGTGGTACCTGCAACTCCCAGAGGATCAAAGGGGGCACCCGTCAGGCCAGCCAGTGTGCCACCGACCCCTGCAAAGGACCAAACCATTACGCCACCTGCCAAGGTGAAGAAGGGGACAGTATGCAGCAAGGGCAAGGAGCACGACCCACCCAGCAAGGCCTCCTCCAAAACTCCAGCTGCCAGAGCCAAGGTCCCAGCAGCATCTGCCAAGGTGAGGAAGGGGCAGAAAATCCAAGCCAATGCACTTCAGGCGTCAGATCTCCAGGTGAGGGTCTGGTGGCCACCATCAGAACCGACAGCCTCGTCACCTGTACCGTGGCCAGCACCGCCAGCATCCCCGCCGCAAGCACTGCCACCTGCACCACCGCTGCCACCACTACTGTCAGCAGCACCATCCCCAGTGGCCAGCTGTCTGAGGCTGCAGGGGACGGGGTGGTGCCTCCCTCCACCACTGGCAGCACCGGCACCTGCACCGCCGACAGTAGGACCACTACGAGCAGCAGCAGCCCCAGTGTGCTTCCGTATGAGGCTGCAGGAGACCGGCTGGAGCCTCCCACCTCACTGGCAGCACCCCCACCAGCACCGGCACTACAACCACTTTGCCACCTTGGTCACTGCAGGATGGAGTCTGGCCCTGCCTCCATGGAGTATCATGCTACCTGGTCCCTGCAAATCTTGTGCCTCAGACACCCAGCTGAGGGAATGTGAACTGCCACACCCCAAGTGCTGCATCACTGGGCACAAGGCCCCCTCCAGAGCCAGTGAAAGAAGCCATCCACTCACCCTAGCCTTGGCAGGATGAAGCACACTGGACACAAAGTCCCCTCCAGAACCAGTGGATATATGCATCCACTCACCCTATCCTTGGCAGGATAAAGCACACTGGGCACAAAGCCCGCTCCAGAACCAGTGGAGATATGCAACCACTCACCCTCTCCTTGGCAGGATGAAGCACAAAGGGCACAAAGCCCCCTCCAGAACCAGTGGAAGAAGCCATCCACTCAGCCTATCCCTGTCATGATGAAGCACAAAGTCCCCTCCAGAATCAGTGGAGATATGCATCCACTCACCCTTTCTTTGGCTGGATGAAGCACACTGGGCACAAATCCCCCTCCAGAACCAGTGGAAGAAGCCATCCACTCACTCTATCCTTGGCAGGATGAAGGACACTGGGCACAAAGCCCCCTCCAGAACCAGTGGAAGAAGCCACCCACTCACACTTTCCTTGGCAGGATGAAGCAAACTGGGCACAAAACCCCCTCCAGAACCAGTGGAAGAAGCCATCCACTCACCCTATCCTTGGCAGGATGAAGCACACTGGGCACAAAGCCCCCTCCAAAACCAGTGGAGATATGCAACCACTCACCCTATCCTTGGCAGGATGAAGCACAAAGGGCACAAAGCCCCCTCCAGAACCAGTGGAAGAAGCCATCCATTCAGCCTATCCTTGTCATGATGAAGCACAAAGTCCCCTCCAGAATCAGTGGAGATATGCATCCACTCACCCTTTCTTTGGCTGGATGAAGCACACTGGGCACAAATCCCCCCCCAGAACCAGTGGAAGAAGCCATCCACTCACTCTATCCTTGGCAGGATGAAGCACGCTGGGCACAAAGCCCCCTCCAGAACCAGTGGAAGAAGCCATCCAGTCACCCTATCCTTGACAGGATGAAGCACACTGAGCACCAAGCCCCCTCCAGAACCAGAGGAGAAGCAACCCACTTGAGAGGGACCAAGAAGGGGGCAAACCACCCACTTGAGAGACTGTGGCTTTGCACTCCCCAGGATCAAGCAGTGGGCAAACCACCCACTAGAGAGACTGTGGCTGTGCACTCCCCAGGACCAAGCAGTGGGCAACCCACCAACTTGAGAGACTGTGGCTTTGCACTCCCCAGGACATCGCTGTGTGCATGGAGCCCCCTTCAGGAGCAGTGGTGTTATTCCATCCTCCAGCTGAGGTGCCCCCCTTCCCCATTCCCCTGAGGTGCCTGTGTGTTTACGACCTGATACCCCTGCATTGTTCTCTCCGTATTGAGGCAGGACTCAAGTGTGGGCTTGGCCCATGATTTCTGGCCCAGTGGTCCACAGACATTTGCAAAGGACAATGTACAGCCTTCTCTACATATTGTAAATATTTGTAAATACTGTTTTTCTATTTGTTACGTATATCTGCCTATTTCTAATACATCACTGATTGGACTCTATTCCTTTTGTCCTTGTGTTCTTCCAGGGGGTTACGGGGTGTAAATGTACTGTTGCTGCTTGTGTTTGTGTGTATGGTGTTGTGGGTGGGGGTTGGGGTGTTGCGTGTGTGTGTGTGTCACTCTCTTTTTCTTCCCCCTCTCCCCTGTGTGTTAGATGCAGTACTCACCATGGTCGTCACTGCCGCCTTTGATATTCCTGGTGTATGAGGAGGTAGAACAGCACGGGCAGGACCTGTAACTCGGGCTCCATGGCGTCCTGGTTCTTCGTTTAGTGTCGAGAGGTGAGTGGTTTCCCTTCCAAACACTGTTTCTGCTGTGTTTTTGATGGCGTTGGTACCGCCCCAGAAAAGCTGGTGGATTGGCCGGTTGTAATGGGGTGGGCGGTACATTGTCTTCCGCATGTCTGTTGGTGGTGACCATTGCGGTGTTTGTTGCTACCGCCATAGCGGTCGGTGTGTTAAAGTGGCTGTCTGTGTTGGCGGTTTCTGCCATGATCTTGAACCCATTTTTTTTACCGCCAGCCTATTGGCGGTATTATCGCCACTTTATCACCTACCGCCAGGGTTGTAAGGAGGGCATTAATACTTACCTGCAAAATACATACCTTTAAAAGCAAAACCTGCACAAGTGGCATCAATTGCCCACTTTGATTGAAAGCACAAAAAATTGGCAAAAGCCACACCTCATTATTGTGCACTGTGGTGGCAATGACCTGGGCACAGTTACTGGGGTAGTATTGGAAATCCCAAAATCCTAATGAAAGACAGCTTTAGAAAATTAATGGCAATTTTCCCACACACTGCCTTTGTTTTTATTAATATTTTCCAAAGGCAGAAGTGGAAGTGGTAAACTAAAGTCTGTCCACAAGTAGACAAATCCAGAAAACATGTTAATAAAACTGTTTCTGGCTTTCTCAGAGTCCACAACATGGGCTCTTTGCACCACAGTACTTAACGCTTTGATATGGATGGCATATATAGAAATGATGGAGTTCACCTGAGAGAGAAAGGCAACAGGGTCTTACTTCAGAAATTGAAAGACTGCATTATCTTTTACGTGTAGTTTATATGTACACAACATGTACACATCATAAACATAAAGGCTGTTTTCAGAGCCAATCCTTTTACCACATACATATTTATTAATTTTTAGACTACTATATTTTAAATCTCATTTGGATCTTTCGCAGATCCACTGAACAAAAGCACTCATTCAATACACACCAGCAACACTAACGTAAGTGTCAGTGGTAGTGTAATGATTTTATGTGAGTAAGTGCAAGAATGTTTCTCTAAGTGTGAGAGTGGGTGTGGGAGTGTCTGTATTGGTGTATAACTGGGTGTGAGAGTGCCATCTTGAGTGGCAGAATAGTTTTGAGAGTGTTTGTCTGGGTGTGAGAGTGTGTGTGTGAGAATGTCTAACTGGGTGTGACAGTAGGTATCAGAGTTTCTGTCTGGAAGTGAGAGTGGGTGTGAGAGTTTCTGTTTTGGTGTGTGACTTGCTGTAAAAGTGTCACACTGGGTGTGAGAGTGTTTGTCTGAGTCTGTGGGTGGGTGCTAGAGTGTCCGTATATACTGTCAGGGTGTGTGAGTGGATGTGAGAGTGTCTTTCCCAGTGGGTTGAATGGGTGTGAGAGTGTCTGCATGGGTGTATGAGTGGAAGTGAGAATGTCTGACTAGATGTGCGAGTGGGTGTGAGAGTGTCTGGGTGTGTGAAAGGGTGTGAAGAGTGTTTTTCTGGGTGTAATAGTGTCTGTCTGGGTGTGTGAGTGGGGATGAGTTTCTGTCTAGATGTATGAGTTGGGTGAGAGAGTTTGTCTGGGTACGTGAGTGAGTGTGAGAGTGTCTGGTTGTGTGAGTGGAGGTGAGACTGTCTTTCTAGGTATGAGAGTATGGGTGAGAGAATCTGTCTGGGTGTGTGAATGGAAGTGAGAGTGTCTGTCTGGGTGTGTGAGTGGGTGTGAGAGTGTCTGGGTGTGTGTGGGTGTGAAAGTGTCCGTCTTGGTGTCTAAGTGATGGTGCGAGAATATATATAAAGATTTGTTTGGACGGATCAGGAAATCCACAGATCAACCTGTGAAGTTGCACTGCGAGCCATGCTGAGCCCAGTAGGTGGATCCACGTAATTTGGGGAAAAAAGTTTCTTAGCGATTTCGTGCCCATTGTTTATTAATTTGCCACATGTATATCAACCACATGGGATCAGGGAACCTCTACCCTGAACACCTCATATACATTACAGCCCACATTTGAGCCCCAGGGACCATTTCCTGATACAACAAAATAGCAGCTGCAATTTCCCTGACAGGTTGTGGCAAGCCAATCACATTCTTGCATTGGTGTATGAATCTACAGTTCTACTGCGGATGGATCTGGGGAGGATCCCCGTTCCTATATCTATGTTTCTTTTACTTTTAATATCTCAAAATGTACTAAATGAATTTATACCAAATTGTAATAAGCACACTTTTGAAATTTGAGTCATTCTGTGCAGTCGTTTGGGCTGTAGTCATGTTCAAACTCCTTATGGGAATTAACATGGGAAACTTTTTTAAGCCCCTTACTCTCAGCCCCCGCTTGACAGGTCACCCTGAAACTTAGCAAGCACAATAAGACTCAGCAGGACACTTCTATTCAAACATTTTGTGTAGATTAGTCAAACAGTGACAAAGATATAGGCAAATAGGAAAGTCAAAAGTGTTTTTTCTATGGGAACATGGTCCTAGTTTTGCAATTGGCTGACCGCACCATGCCTACAAAGTTGCAGCTGCCATTTTATTTCGCAGAACACGGTCCTCAGGGATTAAAATCCAAATTGAAAGTGGCATAAGGGATCTGGGTGAAGCTACCCTGACCCCAAAGGTGTGATATAGGTGTATTTTAGGTGAAAATTAATAGTTTAAAATAATTTTGCGTCACCATGCACGATATTCATGAAAATTCTGGAATTTTCACAAATTATTCACAAATATGGAAACATTTGGAAGGAAAACCACAGACTCATTCATACACTAATTCATTCACTCATACATGCACTAAGTTAATATATATATTAACTTCCCAAAACATTTGCCAGTCACATCAGCTGCAGTCTGAAATGTTTCAGGGTGATTCTTCTGGGGGGCAAAGAAAAAGGGTGTCCCAAAACACATTTTCTCCATTCATTTTCCATAAGGATTTTGAAAAGTGATAGCACCAAAACTACTGGAAGGAATTACACCAAATTTGGCAGAAATATAGGTCATGGTCCAGGAAGAGACTTTTGTTTTGTTTTGGTGTAATTTTGTTCAGTAGTTGCAGAAAATCCAAATTTGTATATATAGGAACGCAAAGGATTTGCATTGCCTCCTGATCTCGTGCTGAGATGTGATTTGCTGATAACACTTTAACAACAGAAGCTGTTGAAGTGCTGACAGCCATCTTGGGACTCTGTTAAAGCTAAGTCCCATAAAAAAGTGCAAAATAAATAAAAGGGGCCAGGGCACAAACACCCTGACCCCTTAGCCCCCTCAGTGCCCCAGAGACCACCACCCCCTGTGCAAATGTTTATAATATATGTGGAGGAGGCTGGGTCACCAGATCCCCAGGGCACATACTTAATAATGTGAAGGGGTTTGATTCAGACCCCCATTACGCCTGGGGACCACCACATCCCCGGGGCTATGCAAACATTGAAACATTGAAGGGGGGCTGCACGGCCCCCCTTATGAAGCCTCTGATGGCCCTGCAGCCAAGCCACAATAAACACTTCAGGTTTTGACAGTGAGAAATGCAAAGCAGGCCCGCCTGTCAAAATCTGATACCTTTATCTCTGACCACTGCACACAGGTACGAACACCCTGACCCCTTAACTCTTGTGGTGGGGTCCCAAATGGACCTCTCCAGGGCTAAAAAGAATATTTTTGTAAGTTTATGTATGGAGTTGCAGTGGATCCGTGGATCAGCAGTGAAATAAAAATGTTTTAAAACAAAGCGTGGGCTCCTGCACATCATTATTATAAAGTCCCCAGGTGGGCTATTTCCCGGAGGCATTTGGTTAAAAATGCAGGGTGGACTCTTGGTCCCCTCCTGCTGCCCCTGGGACCACCACCCCCAGGGGCAAAAATGTTTTTTATATGTTGGGGAGGCCCGATACCCTCCACCACAGCCCAGGGGACCACCACCTCCTTGGGGCTACACTGATTTATGAGCAGGGGCCAGGCAGCCACCCTGTGCCCTGGGGCCCACCACTGCCAAGGCAAAATGTTTTATATTATATGTGGAAAATACCCGATGGCCTCTCTTACAGTCCCGGGGCCCATCACCTCCTCTGGGCTACATAGAATTAGGAGCTGGGGGCTCCCGTGCTCTGGGGATCTCCATATCCATGGGGCACATACTTAAAAATGTAAAGGGGGTCAATTTCGGACCCCATTAGCCCCGGGGACCACCACTATCCTGGGGCTATTGAAATGTTGGAAGGGGGCCACGCAGCCACCTCAGGGAACCTCTGATGGCCCTTGGGACTGCCAAACCCCAAGGCTGGCTCCTGCTACATTCCAGGGTGCCCAGTACTGGGACATAGCTGTTTACTATGGCTTGGCTGCGACTCTGCAGCTGCACCCAAGCCACAGCAAACACTTCAGGATTTGACAGTGGGACCTGTAAAGCAGGTCCCCTTGCACAATCAAAAGTTTTCATCTCTGTCCCCTGCATGTGTTAAAATTATCAGCAAGCAGGTGTTAGAAAGTGGATTATTGGCAAGGGCAGGTAAGTACCTACACTTGGCAATAGGTCACTAACTTCCACTTACATCCAGCTAGGTCTCAATAAATTAAACCTAGCTCAACCCTTGGTAGCTTGGGAGCGAACGACAAGGCTTAACCTAGGAAACAAGTGTGTAAAACATTTAAAAATCACAAAACAGTAAATAAGTAAAACACAAAACACAATAAAAATCCAACACCAATTTATAAAAATAGATTATACTTTTATCTGTAAAATGACACCAAATGAATAAAATTGGAAAAGGGAACCCGAGATATGAATTTTCAAAGTTTAAGGCCGACCGTGATGGAGCCCTGCTCGGCTACAGCAAGCGTGAGGTCTCGGTCAAAAGTTTACCTGCAGAGTAAGTCATTTTCTTGAAGATTTTCTTCAGCAAATGAAATCGCCAGTCCGATCCAACCTCACTGACCCCCTTCCTCATATATGCATTGTAGAAGACTTTGGTGAAGATTTCTACGTGCGGACTTAGATAATTTTTTTACATGAAAATCCTCGACCGGGCCGAACCTGAATTTTGATCCAACATCCTTGGAGCCCTCTTTGGATATGCTGCGAGGGATGTCCCAGTCAACTTTCTACGTTCTGACTTCGTCACTTTTTTGGAGATGTTCTTCAGCTGGATGAACCTGCAAGTCAGGCCAGGTCATGGTTGAAGCAAGCCGGCTAGACTCACCACGGCAGGTCGGTCCCTTTAATGAGCTTTTGTAAAAAGTTCACCAAACTTCTGGATCTTCTTCCAGAAGGTCTTTGAAGGTCCTTTAGGAGCCCAAAGCTCACCCCAAGGTTCCAGAAGCTCTGAGTTGCTCCTTGAGGGTGTGGACTGCAACCCCCAAAATGCACCTGGCTCAAACTCCAAAATGGCCACTGGACAGTGGTCAGCTGGTCAGTTTCTTCAGGATTTTTAGTCAGGGGACTCTGGTTGGTTATTTGTCACCTGTAGCAAACAGGGAGTCCCTACTTGAACCAGTTGAAGGCAGGCAAAGTCGTTCTTGTGGTGAAGCCCAAGTGTTCAGCTGCTGTAGTCCTTCAGAATGCAGTGTCCAGGTGCAGGTCAGGGGTCTAGCAGGGCAGTCCTTCTTCTTCTGACGTTCTTCCTTGTAGGGATCTGAGGTGTGGGTGAAGCTCTGCTATATTTATCCTTGATCCTGGGCTGGAAGCAGGGGTGGGGGGTACTTGGTATCCAATTACAGGCAGGTTCCTTTCCCCTTTGATGACCACTTCCTGTGAAGTGTGGCAAAATCAATCCCAGGGAGAAACGTTCCTCAAAAATCCAACATGGCTGAAAGTGATTTTTGGAGGTTAGATCAGGCTGAGCCCACCAGCTGGTGTGGCTATAAATCCTAAACACACTCCTCTTTTGCCCTCTCCTAATCTAATCAAGAGTGCACCTAATCGTCTGGGGTTGCAGGATGTGAGGGAGGTGCTGGACTGCTCCAAATGTCCTTCCAGGCCTATGAAGATCAGTTTGGCTGCTCTCCACCTCATCCTGTTTACTCCATCTGCTGAGGCAGATCTACTCCTCCAGGTACATTCTTTGTCTTCAGCCCAGGAAACATTACACCTCATCAAGGCAGCCTGGGCAGGGTGCCCGAGGCTGGCCAATCAGAGAAGGGCACTACAGAGCTGAAGTTGGCAACTTTCAGGTACAGTTCTAAAACTTGTTTCCTGAGCTAGTTATATTAAATCTGACAACGGCAAGTTGTGGGATTTATTATAACAATCAGTTTGATGCCAAACTTGAAATATCTGGCTCTTACTGGGAATCTAATAATTAAAATAAAGTCTCCCAATTTTAGCCTATGGAGCCCATTCACTAAATTGAGGGAAAAACAAATTTGGCTATTTTACCCTACCACGGTTTATAAAACAATTTTTATAAGGACCCTGTTTATATTTACATAGCAACCAGCCCTAGGAGCATTTTGGGCACACCTTAGGGGTGACATATCTTAAAATAAGTTGATTTAAGACTATGG
This sequence comes from Pleurodeles waltl, assembly GCF_031143425.1. Classification (NCBI taxonomy): domain Eukaryota; kingdom Metazoa; phylum Chordata; class Amphibia; order Caudata; family Salamandridae; genus Pleurodeles; species Pleurodeles waltl. Next base: position 1,074,788,705 of record NC_090437.1, read on the forward strand.
AAGTACTTTTAGTTCCAAAGTTGAAATTGCATATATTTTTAGTTTAAAGCCAGCAAGACAGGCCTGCCTTTACAATAACAATGGGCACCTCAGCAGTGCACCTATGGGTGTACTACCCATGCTGGGATCCCTAAACCTACATGCCCTGCCGTATACTAGAGACTTATTGGTAGGTTGATACTACCAATTATATTTAGCCTAATTTGCCTATCCATTTTACACAGAACACTGGCCCTGGGTCTGGCAATCAGTACCCAGGGCATATCCAAGAGTCAGTAACCACCAGTATCTGTTCAAATGTTTGGGGGTGACCAGAGCAAAAAGGAAGACTTTCCTACAACACCTATGCAATGGCCAAACATATCTGGGAAGAACACAATGGCAAGAGATTTGAATTAAACTATTATTGCATCCAACATGTGATCAAGGGACCAAGAGGAGTTGATTGTGATCTAACACTTAGAAAAGCAGAGTTTAGATGTATAATTTTGAAGGGAACTGAGACTCCAATGGGTTGAATGCTGATGTAGAGATATATGCACATTTATAATGAAATGAAGGAGAATATCCAGATTCTGTTCAAGGTTCCCCCACATGCTTTTTGATCATAAACGGACTGCAAGATGTCTCTTCTATGAGCAGTTAAATGTAGATGTCCCCTATGAAAATATCCTTTGTAGTATTAGACATGAGAGGGTCTTGCAATTGATGTCTTGATGTGACTGTCTTTAGGTTATTTAGTTGACACAAAGAAATATCCTGTTGGTTTTTACATCAAAAGTTTTCACTGTTTATGTATGGTGGAAGAACTGCAACTTTAAATGTGATTGCATCTATGTCTCTAAAATTTCACCTTAGCACTTTAGTTTTGAGAGAAGCACTGACACTTTATAATATTATTACTGATTTCCACTTCAGGAGGTGTGTGTCTCATGGTCTTAGCACATATCCTAGAATCCCACCTTGAATATATTTACAGTATTGGAGCATTATTGGAGGACAGATAACAACATAGGTACTCTGGAATTCTCCCTGGAATCCTTTCTCAAATATGTTTACAGAATTGGAGTGTTATTGGAAGACAGATAGTAATATAGGTATTATGGAGTCATCTCTAAGCACTTATATAGGATAGCAGCACTTAGAATTTAATGTGATCTTATGTATGCTTCTGGACATTTGGAATAATTTTACATTTGATAGAGGCACTTTCGCTTTTTACTATATCATCGTCTATGCTCGACGCAGCGATATGTGCACACCCCTCCTGTTGTCATTTTGAGGACATTAGTTCAGTTAATCAAGGAAGAATTGTGACAGGGATTACAGTTTTAACAATAAACTATCATTTTAATCTAGTATCACCTAAAAGTTTCACTACAAGTATGGCTCTGACTGTCTCATGAAACTATGTTAAAATGGATCCTCGAATTGTCTCAAAGGAAGTAATACTAAGTGATGCTGAATAAGATAGAACACAGAATTATGACTGTTATATTATGTTTTTAGGCTTCTTGGATATAGGCACACACTGGCACTTTACAACACCTCTGGCCAAATAGAGCAAACATGTATATGTGAAGTAATTAGGTACTTTACCACTTAATGACATGATCATGGCCAAGGATGAAAAATAATGCCCTAGACAGTTACCATTGTTTGCAGTATCACCAATATGTTACGCTGCAAAAGGGTTCTTAATGGTTTATGAGACTATGGGGGTCATTACAACATTGGCGGTAAAAGCCGCTTACCGCCGTGCAGAAGACTGCCAACACCCCACCACGGCCGCAGAATACCGCCACTGCCATTATGACCCACAGCTCGGAATCTGCCAAAATCCAGACACCCACACAAGTCCGCCACACCAAAGGTCAGTGATAAACTGGCGATAACAAAACCTCCACTGTCACGCCAACAGGAATACGCCCACACTATCACGACCCACGAATCCATGCGGCGGTCTTTCAACCGCGGTATTCCATTGGAGGTACACACCGCCGCGCTCAACATATACACACTCTTACAAAACACAACCACATTGCACAATTCCAAATACACACACCTGATACACATACACACACCACTCCCAAACACCCAATACAATATAAAACACACACCCACATCACCCACAAACCCTTATGACAACAATTGTGACAGAAGGCCAGAGAGAGACACCACCAGAAAGAACAATAGCATCCACAGGCACTCAACACCATCACTCATACAACATCAAAGCACCTCACACAACACACCTCTAAATATCACCCCACACATCACAACACACACCACCTCACACATCACCCACACCACCCCATGGCACCGCAAAGACACCCCAGGTTCTCTGAGGAGGAGCTCAGGGTCATGGTGGAGCAAATCATCAGGGTAGAGCCACAGCTATACGGAGCACAGGTGAAGCACACTACCATAGCTAGGAGATGGAGCTATGGCTAAGAATCTTGGACAGGGTCAACGCAGTGGGACAGCACCCAAGAACTAGGGATGACATCAGGAAGAGGTGGAACGACATATGGGGGAAGGTGCGTTCCGTGGTCTCAAGACACCAGATTGCGGTTCAGAGGACTGGCGGCGGACCCCTACCTCCTCCCCCAGAACTCACAACATGGGAGGAGCAGGTATTGGCTATACTGCATCCTGAGGGCCTCACAGGAGTAGCTGGAGGAATGGACTCTGGTAAGTCAAATCTTTCTCTATTTCATCCCCCACCCTCCTGCATGCTATCACATACCCCCACCCTCGCCCTCACCCCCATCACTCCAACTCCTCACATATGTCCCTATATCACAAACCACACATCTCAAACCCAAGCCCTGCATGTAACACCAAAGCATGGGCACCCATCGCCAAAGAATGTCCACTTCACATACCCATATACACCCCAAAACCATCATCACACAAGGTCCTACACAAGAATGCAAGCACTGGGGTACAGGGTCACCCACCCATTGCACACCATGGCACACACAGATGCAATAATCATGCTTTTACACCCCTGCAGGACCCCTACCCAACGTCACCAGACAGGAGGGTCCAGACATGTCCACTCCACCCACAGAAGAGTCCCACAGTGATGACAGCAGCTCTGTCCAACTGGATCTAAATGACCAGCCCGGCCCATCTGGGACCTCAGGACTGTCGGTTCCCCTCACACTGGCACAGGTCACTACAGAGCTTCCCCCCTCTGGAAACACCAGCACAGCACCCACCCAGGGGGACCATACCTCTGTCCCCAGGACAATGCAAGCAGCACTGTCTCCACCACTACAGGGAACCCAGGCAAACCCACCACCCAACAACACCAGGGACCTGGGGGCAGTGGTAGTGGGCACACGGTTCAGGGGACAGAGGCCCAGGGAAACAGGGGAACTAGGAGAGCTGCTGTGCGACAGGGGGAGGACAGGCCCAGGGAACCCACTCTCCATGAGGCCCTCTCCAACATCATGGGAGCATACCACCATTCCCAGGAGACAATGGCAACGGTACTGGCCAAGTTTCAGGAGACCCAGTGGCTGCAGGAGGAACAGTATTTGGGGTTCAGGGAGGAACTCAAATCTATCAATTCAACCCGTGGGCACCATTGTAGGGGTGCTGAAGGACCTTGTCAACACCAGGAGGGACACTGTGGCACAACAAGGGCCCCTTGACACTAGCCTGGACGGTGAAGTGCCCACCACCTCCGCCGGCGCTAGTGGACAGGAGGCACCGCCACAGGACCACAACACCAGCACCCAACCCCCTGCAGATGGAGAACCACCCTGCAAACGGTCCCTGAGATCCAGGACAAAGACAAAGAACAATGCCAAGACCCCCGCCAAAAAATGAGACCACCCTGATTGTCATCCTTCTGTCCATCCTTAAACTGCCCCAGCTCCACTTCATATGCCCCTTTGGACAATGCACCTGTGTGACTAATAGACTGGACTCTGCCATGGACATTCCTCCACCATCACTCCTGACCATTTTACAACCCCCTTCACTATTTAGCACTTAAATAGACACCCTTAATTCACAAAGCAATTTGGAGTCAGTCTGTGCTTTCGAAAATGTGTATCAGCAAAAACTGTGGCAAAATGCTATATCCAATGTAATTTAAACATACCTATGACACACAGCTCTAGTCCATGCGGAAACAAAGCAGATGTCACACAGTGGGACCCACATCTGTGAAATTGAAAGGGAAAGTGACAACTCAGTGTCCATACACTGGGTGAAAATGACAGACATATGAGAGGTAGAAGAATTAAATCAGATGTAGCAGGCAGTGTTGTCTTCTTACCTGTGTCTCACTGGAAGTATGGCTGGATCACCATGTTCCTGTTGTCTATGTCCTCTTCTTCTGCTTCCTCGTCTTCACTGTCCACAGGCTCCACAGCTGCCACAACACCTCCATCTGGACCATCCTCCTGCAGAAAAGGCACCTGTCGTCACAAAGCCAAGTTGTGAAGCATATAGCAGGCCACGATGATCTGGCACACCTTCTTTGGTTGGTAGAATAGGGAACCACCTGTCATATGGAGGCACCTGAACCTGGACTTCAGGAGGCCGAAGGTCCTCTCTATAATCCTCCTAGTTCACCCATGTGCCTCATTGTAGCGTTCCTCTGCCCTTGTCCTGGGATTCCTCACTGGGGTCAGTAGCCATGACAGGTTGGGGTAACCAGAGTCACCTGCAAATGGCAAGGGACAACTGTTAGCCACACACTAACTCTTAGGGACATCCCCAGAACCAGACACCTAGTCACACTGTATTAGCTCCATGTCCTCACCTAATAGCCACACACGGTGCCTCTGGAGTTGGCCCATCACATAAGGGATGCTGCTCTTCCGCAGAATATAAGCGTCATGCACTGAGCCAGGAAATTTGGCATTCACATGGGAGATGTACTGGTCTGCCAAACACACCATCTGCACATTCATATAATGGTAACTCTTCTGGTTTCTGTACACCTGTTCACTCCTGTTTGGGGGGACCAAGGCCACATGTGTCCCATCAATGGCACCTATGATGTTGGGGATATGTCCCAGGGCATAGAAGTCACCTTTCACTGTAGGCAAATCCTCCACCTGAGGGAAAACGATGTAGCTCTGCATGTGTTTCAGCAGGGCAGACAACACTCTGGACAACACGTTGGAAAACATAGGCTGGGACATCCCTGATGCTATGGCCACTGTTGTTTGAAAAGACCCACTTGCTAGGAAATGGAGTACTGACAGCCCCTGCACTAGAGGGGGGATTCCTGTGGGATGGCGGATAGCTGACATCAGGTCTGGCTCCAACTGGGCACACAGTTGCTGGATTGTGGCACAATCAAGTCTGTAGGTGATAAGATACATGTCGCTCCTCCATTGTCGACAGGTCCACCAGGGGTCTGTACACCGGAGGATGCCGCCATCTCCTCCCCTGCCCCAGCAGACATGCTCTATGGAGGAGAACAGCAAGCAGAGAGTCAACAAACATTGAGGTACGTAAACACAACTTAATCGGAAAATGTTTTCAAATCGACATATGGCTGTATTAGTGTTTAAGCAAGGCATAGATATGTGTGACACAGTCAAAAATAATGCCATGTGGCCCCCTGAAATAGCGGCTGCCTGACCTGTAAGGTGGGACAAGGTGATATGAGGTAACTACGCTGGCACTGTCGCAGTAGGCGGTCAAAGACCGCAGCACAATCCTGCATTGGTTAACATTGGACACTATGGGCCGTATTTATACTTTTTGGCGCACAACTGCGCCAACGCAGTTGTGCGTCAAAAAATTTAACGCCGGCTAACGCCATTCCAAAGCGCCATGCGGGCACCTTATTTATGGAATGACGTTAGCCAGTGGAGCTGACTGGTGTGTGTAAAAAAAAATGACTTACACCAGGCAGCGCCGGCGTAGGGGAAAATGGAGCTTGGGCGTCAAAAAATGGGGCAAGTCAGGCTGAGGCAAAATTTTGGCCTCAACCTGATTTGCGCCATTTGTTTTGACTCCCAACCCCCATTGAAATGACTCCTGTCTTAGCACAGACAGGAGTCATGCCCCCTTGCCCAATGGCCATGCCCAGGGGACTTATGTCCCCTGGGCATGGTCATTGGGCATAGTGGCATGTAGGGGGGCACAAATCAGGCCCCCCTAAGCCACAAAAAAAAAAAAAAATACTTACCTGAACTTACCTTAAGTTCCATGGGATGGGTCCCTCCATCCTTGGGCGTCCTCCTGGGGTGGGCAAGGGTGGCAGGGGGTGTCCCTGGGGGCATGGGAGGGCACCTCTGGGCTCCTTCCGAGCCCACTGGTCCCTTAACGCCTGCCCTGACCAGGCGTTAAGAAATGACGCAAAAGCGGCTGGACGTCATTTTTTTTGACCCGCCCACTCCCGGGTGTCATTTTTGCCCGGGAGTGTAAATACGGCGCACATGCCTCGGAGTCATTTTTTAGACGGGAACGCCTACCTTGCATCTCATTAACGCAAGGAAGGTGTCCACGCTAAAAAATGACGCAAACTCCAAGATCTTTGGAGCTAGACGGGTCTAACGGCAAAGTATAAATATGGAGTTAGTTTTGCGTCGGATTTACGTTAAAAAAAAAGACGCAAATCCCGCGCAAACAGAGTATAAATATGCCCCTATGGGTCCCAGGAGCCTATGATGATGTACACCGGCGGTGACGGTACTCACCGCCGCGGACGTCACCGCCACTTTCTCTATGTTCAATCACTTGATACCTGATCTTCGACAGGAGAGGACCTACACTGCAAGTGCTGCTGTGACCTCAGCCTGGAAGAGACAATGGCTCGTGTGTCTGGGGAAAGGGCCCCTGCCTTCAGCACGGAGAAGTTGGAGAAACTAGTGAATGGGGTCCTCCCCCAGTACACGCTACTCTACAGTCCTCCAGACAAACAGGTGAGTACACTGTGAGCATGCTGTATGGGCAATGGCTGTTTGGAGTGGTGTGGATGGAAGATAGGGGGGTGGAGAATGAGGCATGCATGAAACCACTGTGAGTGCATGTGCGTCATGGCAAGGGTAGGGATACGGGCCAATGATTGTGACGGTGCAGACGGTTACATCTTCTCCTTTTCCCCTGTACTATTCCTGTAGGTCAGCGCCCACCTGAAGAAGGATATTTGGCTTGCCATCGCCAAAGAAGTCCGGACCCTGGGGGTCTACCACAGACGGAGCACCCACTGCCGGAAAAGATGGGAGGACATTCGCCGCTGGGGCAAGAAGACGGCAGAGGCCCAGCTGGGGATGGCCTCCCAACGTTGGAGGCGTGCTCATCGCACCATGACCCCCTGATGTTCCGGATCCTGGCGGTGGCGTACCCGGAGTTGGATGGGCGCTTGAGAGCATCACAGCAGCCACAAGGGGGTGAGTACACTCTCATTCAGCTGATTCAGCACGCATTGTAGGTGTCTGGGTGGGGGAGGTGGGCTGTGGCCAGGGCGAGTTTAGTAGGCAAGGTCCCTTCTTAAGGCAGACCCTGTGGCACCCCACCCCACCTGCGTACAGAGCCAACTACACCTAGTCAGGCTCCTGTGACATCCATGTGTGCAGCAATCAGACATAGCCTTGTAACCCATGTCCCTGGGATTGATTAGGGAACTCCAAGTGCACGGCGTAGTGCAGGGGGCTAATGTGTCTGTAGTGTCCGCCAACGGTAGCGGTATTGCATGCACTCAACATGTCTTTCTTCAGTCTTCCCCCCCTTTTTGTGATCTCCATGTGCTTGTGTGAATTAGCATGATCAGGCGGAGGAGCAGTGGCACCAGAGCAGGAGGGAGCTGAATCCCACATGGCCCTGGAGGGCGAGACAACGGAGTCAGAAGCCACCAGTGGGACGGAGGGCGAGGGGAGCTCCATGGTGGGGACAGGAGCTGAGACCAGCGACACAGACTCCTCCTCTGATGGGAGCTCCCTTGCGGTGGCGGGCCCCTCTCTGCCCCCTACATCTACAGGTACAGCAGCTCCCCCCCCTACCAGCAACGCCCTCCCAGCAGCCCCTCAGCGTTTGCCCCATGGCGGCTCACCCAGGAGGGTGGGCATCTCCTTCGCACCAGGCACCTCAGCCCCTGCCCTTGTCACCCCTGCTGCCCTCAGTGAGGAGGCCATTGACCTCCTCAGGTCCCTCAGTGTTGGGCAGTCCACCATTTTGAATGCTATCCAGGGTGTAGAGAGGCAGTTGCAACAGACCAATGCATACCTGGAGGGCATTCATTCTGGTCAGGCAGCCCAACAGCGAGCTATTCAGACTCTGTCCTCAGCACTGATGGCAGCCATTGTCCCTGTCTCTAGCCTCCCCCCTCCAACTTCCTCCACGCAGAGCCAAACACCTGTACCTCAGCCTATCCCAAGCACACCATCAGACCAGCATACACACACCTCAACACACAAGGGAAGCTCAGGCAAACATAAGCACCACACATCCTACAGGCACTCACGCAGGCATCATACACATGCAGACATACCAACAGCCACGGCCTCCACTGTGTCCCCCTCCTCCTTGTCTCCCTCCTCCCTCCCTGTCTCGTCTCCACTCACATCTGCATGCACTACATCATCAGCCACTACCTCCATCACCAGCACAACCACCACCACACCCCGCTCACGTGCACTCACCACCCCCCCACCATTCACACATCCCCTGTGTCCTCTCCCAGTGTGTCTGTGAGCCCACCTCCCAAGGTACACAAACACAGCCACACACCCACCCTACAGCCATCCACATCACGACAGCCTCCAGCCCATGCACCTTCACCCAAAGTCACCAAACGTACACCTCCTACAACCACTACCTCTTCCTCCACTCCCAAACCCCCTTCATCCATCCGTCCCAGTGTCTCCCAAAAACTTTTCCTGTCCAACCTTGACCTCTTCCCCTCACCTCCTCCACCCCCTCAGCCTCCTAGGGCCTGCCTCTCCAGGTTCCAACCTAGCACCTCAGCCACAACATCTGCGGGAACTGTGGTGCCATCGTAACCGGCTTCTGGAGTGCGCCAGGCAGCAGGGCAGCCAGTGTGCCAAGGAGCCAGAGCACGGACAGTCCCCCACCTCAAAATCACAAAAAGATGGCCAGTGCCCGGCGGGAGAGAGGAAATAAAATCTTCCACCAAAGCCGCTCCCAGGGGTACAGTTGGGAGTGTGAAGACAGCTGCGCCACCATCCAAGGTGGGGAAGAGGCACAGTAAAACAGGCAAGTCTGGGAAAACCTGCACAGCGGACAAGACCGCCAAAAGCACCGCTGCCAAGGACACAGCCGCCACAAGCACCGCTGCCAAGGACACCGCCGCCACAAGCACCGCTGAACAGGACACCGCAGCCAAAGGCACCACTGCCAAGGACACTGCCGCCACCAGCACCGCTGCCAAGGACACCACCACCGCCAGCACCGCTGCCAAGGACACCGCCACCACAAGCACTGCTGCCAAGGACACCGCCGCCACCCGCACCACTGAACAGGACACTGCTGCCACCAGCACCACTGCCAAGGACTCCGCCGTCACCAGCACCGCTGAACAGGACACCACCGCAACAAGCACCGCAGGCCAGTGAGTGCCAAAGATTCCGACTCTACTGAGGCTGCCACGAGCAGTATGAAGCACTCTGGGCACAAAGCCCCCTCCAGAACCAGTGGAGATTAACATCCACTTCCTCAGTCCTTGGCAGGATGAATCACTCTGGGCACAAAGCCCCCTCCAGAACCAGTGGAGTATCACATCCACTACCTCAGTCCTTGGCAGGATGAAGCACTCTGTGCACAAAGCCCCCTCCAGAACCAGTGGAGACTGTTACCCACTTAAGTGACTGTGGCTTTGCACTCCCCAGGATAAAGCAGTGGGCAAACCACCCACTGGAGAGACTTGAGAGACTGTGGCTTTGCACTCCCCAGGTTAAAGCAGTGGACAAACCACCCACTGGAGAGACTTGAGAGACCGTGGCTTTGCACTCCCCAGGATAAAGCAGTGGGAAAACCACCAACTGGAGAGACTTGAGAGACTGTGGCTTTGTACTCTACATGATAAAGCAGTGGGCAAACCACCCACTGTAGAGACTTGAGAGACTGTGGCTTTGCACTCCCCAGGATAAAGCAGTGGGCATGGAGCTCCCTCGTGGATCTGGCATTGTGCACTCATCCAGCTGAGGTGCCACCCCCTTCCCTTCCCCCTGAGGTGCCTGTTTTATTTCTATCTGATGCCCCAGCAGTGTTCTCTCCGTCTTGTTCGGGTATTGAGTGTGGGCCTCGCCCATGCATTTTGGGCCCAGTGGTCCACGGACTATGATGGTGGAATACCTTGGACTGGTATTGGTGTATATATTTGTTTATAGTGTAAATATTTTAATATATGTATATACTTTTGATTAATATATTTGAATATATTACAATCGTTCGAATCATTTCCTTTTGTCCTTGCATTCTTCCAGGGGGGGTTGTTAATGTAATGTATCAACATGTATTAATGTGTGTGTTGTAGTGGGTGAGGGTGGGGGTGGGAGTGTTGCGTGTGCGTGTCACTGTTTTTTCCCTCCCCTGTGTCGTAGGTGCAGTACTCACTGTGGTCTTCGCTGCCATCTTTGTTGTTCCTGGTAGAGGAGCAGGAAGATATCTGGAGCTCGGGTTCCATGGCGTCCTGAATCCTCGTTGGGTGTGTAGAGGTGAGCGTTTTCCCTTCCAAGTCCTGTTTCCGGAGTGTTTTGTTCGCAGTGAATCCGCCCTGGAAAACGTGGCGGATTGGACTGTTGTAATAATGTGGGCAGTACATTTTCTTCCGCCTGTCTGTTACCGCTGCGGTGTTTGTTTGTACCGCCTTGGCGGTCGGAGTGTTAAAGTGGCTGTCTATGTTGGCGGTTTCCGCCACGGTCGTGAGTCAATTTTTTTTTACAGCCGGCCTGTTGGCGGTTTTACCACCATTTTAACACCGACCGCCAGGGTTGTAATGACCCCCAATGTCTGTATTGGTCATCTAAAGAAGTTTGTTTCAGGTAATCCTGAACAATACAAGTAAAAACATTTTCATTGAGGTCTTATTTCTTTATAATAAACCAATCAATCAATCAATCACAATATTCATAGAGCGCACTACGTACCCGTTAGGGTTTCAAGGTGCTGAGGGCGGGGGGTGCTGCTACTGGTCGAAGAGCCAGGTCTTGAGGAGTCTCCTGAAGGTGAGAAGGTCCTGGGTCTGCCGCAGGGGGGTCGGGAGGGTGTTCCAGGTCTTGACGGCAAGGTAGGAGAAGGATCTGCCGCCGGAGGTCTTGCGTTGGAAGCGGGGAACGATGGCGAGGGTGAGGTTGGTGAAGTGGAGTTGGCGGGAGGGGACGTAGAAGTTGAGTCTGTTGTTCAGGTAGGCTGGTCCGGCGTTGTGGAGTGCCTTGTGAGCGTGGGTGAGGAGCTTGAAGGTGATCCTATTGTCCACGGGGAGCCAGTACGGGTCTTTCAGGTGGTGGGAGATGTGGCATCGGCGGGGTACGTCGAGGACCAGTCGGGCGGAGGCGTTTTGGATGCATTGGAGGTACCGGATGTCTTTTGCTGGGATGCCTGTGTAGAGAGCATTGCCGTAGTCTAGTCTACTGCTGACGAGGGCCTGGGTCACCGTTCTTCTGGTTTCCGTCAGGATCCATTTGTAGATTCTACGGAGCATGCGGAGGGTGTTGTAGCAGGAGGAGGAAACTGCGTTGACCTGCTTGGACATGGTGAGGGCGGGGTCGAGGACGAAACCCAGGTTGTGTGCGTGGTTGGCTGGCGTTGGAGGGGGTCCCAGCGTGGAGGGCCACCAGGAGTCGTCCCAGGCCGGGGGGGTGTGTCTGAGGATGAGGACCTCCGTCTTGTCAGAGTTCAGCTTCAGGCGGCTATTTCTCATCCACTCAGCGATGGACTTCATTCCCTCGTGGAGGTTGGCTTTGGCGGTGTGTGGGTCTTTGGTGAGGGAGAGGATGAGCTGGGTGTCGTCGGCGTAGGAGAGAATGTTGAGGTTGTGCTGACGGGCCTGTTGTGCGAGGGGGGCCATGTAGACGTTGAACAGCGTCGGGCTTAGGGAGGAGCCTTGGGGTACGCCGCAGATGATGTTGGTGGCTTTGGAGCGGAAGGGTGGGAGTCGGACTCTCTGGGTTCTGCCGGAGAGAAAGGAGGAGATCCAGTTGAGGGCCTTTTCTTGTATTCCGGCTTCGTGTAGGCGTGTTAATAGGTTGCGGTGGCAAACCGTGTCGAAGGCTGCGGAAAGGTCCAGAAGGATGAGGGCTGATGTTTCGCCGTTGTCCATTTGCTGTCTGATGTCATCTGTGGTGGCGAGGAGAGCAGTCTCGGTGCTGTGGTTACGTCTGAAACCGGACTGGGAGGGGTCCAGGATGGAGTTGTCCTCGAGGTGGTGGGTAAGCTGAGCGTTGACGATCTTCTCTGTGACCTTTGCCGGGAAGGGGAGGAGGGAGATCGGACGGAGGTTTTTGAGGTCGTTGGGGTCTGTTTCTTGAGGAGGGCGTGGATTTCGGCGTGCTTCCAGCTTTCCGGGAAAGTCGCGGTTTCGAAGGATAAGTTGATGACCTTTCGGAGTTGGGGGGTGATGGTAGAGTCGGCTTTGTTGTAGATGTGGTGGGGGCATGGGTCTGAAGGGGATCCTGAGTGGATGGAGTTCATGATCTTGCAAGTTTCAGCGTTGTCTACGTGGGTCCAGGCGGTTAGGCGGTTGGTGCAGGTGGAGTTGTCGGGGTGGGGTCTGACGGAGGCGTGGTGTTGAGGCTGTCGTGGATGTCGGCGATCTTCTGATAGAAGAAGGTGGACAGGGCATCGCAGAGTTCTTGGGATGGTGGGATGTCGTTGACGTTGCCGTTGGGATTGGAGAGCTCTTTCACGATGCAGAAGAGTTCTTTGCTGTCATGTATGTTGTTGTTCAGGCGTTCTGTGAAGTGGGAACGTTTGGCGAGTCTGATTAGCTGGTGGTGCTTGGGGGTGGCCTCCTTGTGGGCTGCAAGGCTGTCGCGTGTGTGTTCGAGGAGCCATTTCTTCTTTAGTTTCTGGCAAGTGCGTTTGGAGGTGAGGAGTTCGTCAGTGAACCAGGCGGCTTTTTTCTTTCCTTGGTTGTCGGTGGCCCTCTTGAGTGGTGCGAGGGTGTTGGCGCAGTCGGTGATCCACTGTCGTAGGTTGAGTGCGGCGGTGTCTGGGTCGGTGGAGTCGGTTGGCGGGTTCTGGGCCAGGGTGCTGGTCAGCTGGTCTTCGGTGACTTTGCTCCAGCGGCGGTGTGGTGGTAGTTGGGTGCGGTGGTATTCGATGTGCTTCTTGAATGTGAAGTGGATGCAGTGGTGGTCGGTCCAGTGGAGTTCGGTGGTGTGGTTAAAGGTGACATGGTTGCTTGCGGAGAAGATCTGATCAAGTGTGTGGCCGGCGATGTGGGTGGGTGTGTTGATCAGTTGTCTGAGGCTGGAGAGGTTGTCGATCAGAGATGTGGTGTTAGCGTCGTTGTTGTTCTCCAGGTGGAAATTGAGGTCTCCAAGGAGGATGTAGTCCGTAGAGGTGAGTGCGTGGGTGCTCGTGAGGTCGGCGATGGAGTCGCAGAAGGGTGCTCGTGGTCCTGGGGGTCGGTAGATGAGCGTTCCTCTGAGAGTGGTGTTGGGGTCAGTGTGGATCCAGAAGTGTAGGTGTTTGGCGGTCTTGAGGGTGTCGTCCATGTGGGTGTGGATTTTGAGGGTGGATTTGTGGGCGATGGCCATTCCTCATCTAATTCCGTTGGGGCGATCCCTCCTGGTGATCTTGTAGCCGTCCGGGATGGCTATGGCGATGTCCGGTTCTGAGGAGTTGTTCCACCAGGTTTCGGTCAGGAAGGCTACGTCTGGGGCGGTGGTGTCGAGCAGGTCCCAGAGCTCGATGCGTTTTTTAAGACAGGAGGACAGGCACTTTATGGTAATTCTTGTCCAATAAAAGTAATATTTCCTAACACACTGTAAATATGTACTTCACCTTTTAATATTTAAGTGAGGGCTGGGGGAGTTAAACAATGCTCTTGATAGTTATATGTGAGCTCTTCTCAGGAAGTGATGAAAATGTTAATCTATTTGGAGAAGAAAAGGAGCAGGCATAGCATTGATTGTCATCCCACCATGTACCTCTCCACTATCATGGATGACTAAATTGACAAGGAATACATTAAACAATGACACAAACCAGTTTTAAAGTTTGGAATTAAAGGGCCAGATGTATGAAAAGTTTTTGCACTCGCAAACGGTGCGAATAGCAAAAATCGGCCTTTTGCGAGTGCAAAAATGTGGTCTGCGATGCACGAAAGGCATTTGCAGACCAAAAATAAGAAATCGCATTATTTACGATTTTTGCGTTGCAAGCTGGTTTTGCGAGTCACATTTTGCGATTCGGTATTTCCAGTAGGAAATTGCGAGGTGCAAAATGCGATTCGCAAAATCCAAGTCGCAAATAGATGCATAAAAAAATCGCAAATTGCGATTTTTGGTAGAATGGCATTTTGCACATGCAAAATACAATGAACTGAAACCAGGTGGTAACCAGGTGCAACCTTTATAAAGAGGCCCAGAATGCCTCAGATACTTTTCCACAATGGCTGCACTCTACGTCATGACGAGGAGGATGAGGATCTTGGCAGGTTTGAGGAGAGGGAGGAGGAGACAGGAGCGCATTTTCTGAGTGCGCATTACACTTTTTGACCTGACAGAGGAGGAAATATATGAGAGGTATAGGTTGAACTCAGCCATGATACTTGACCTGATAGCTGAGCTACAACCCATACTGCAGCGCAGAACACTAAGGACTCATAGCATACCCACCCATGTGCAGATATTATGCTCCCTCCAGCTACTCGCCTCAGGGAGCTATCAAGGGGTCATAGCAGCAGCTGGAGGGGTCTCACAGAGTACCCTCTCCAGATTTTTGAATTCTTTCATCAACGCCATGCTGAGCAAACTACAACAGTACATCAGATTCCCCCACACCCCACAGGAAATACAGCAGACAAAAATAGAGTTTTAACAGATAGCACAGTTCCCGCACGTCCTAGGTGCCATAGATGGCACACATGTGGCAATATATCCACCATCAGCCACATAGTATGTGTACCGAAACCGTAAATACCAACATTCCATGAATATTCAGGTTATATACAATGCCTCCTATATCTTAACAGATCTTGTGGCCAGGTACCCAGGGAGCACACATGATTCGTACATCTTTTGCCACAGCGGCATTCACACAAGACTGCTAGCTGGGGAGTTTGGTGACGGATATCTACTAGGTATTTTCACTCTGTACACTGGCGCATTTATGCAGTTGTGACGTCAGATGGCTCACTTTCTCATTGTACCCTCTGTTCCTTCCAGGAGACAGTGCCTACGCAGTGCGCACCTACATGATGACGCTCTACCTCAATCCTACAACACCAGCAGAACGGAGATACAATGCAGCACACAGGGCAACCCGCAACATAGTGGAGCGCACATTTGGACTGCTGAAGAGTCGCTTCCGGTGTCTCCATAAAGGAGGGGCAATACAGTACAGTCCAGAGACTACATGTAGAATAGTGGCTACTTGTGCAATCTTGCACAATATAGCTACAACCAGGGGCATACCTGTAGAAATCAGTGACACTGAATCAGATGAGGATGACGATCCCATACCACCTCTACAGCCAGCAGACAGGACCAGTGCAGCAGAGGGAAGGCAAAGGCGTGCCGACATCACACACAACCATTTCAGACGTGAGTATGAATGACACAAATCCACTGACAACTCTACCTGTAGTGATATAAATTTATTACCTTACGTCAGGTAATGTATGAGTGAGAAATAAATGAAACAGGTGATGTGACTAACGCAAAAAAACTAATGACCAGAGGCATGCACTATTTCCTCATAGTGGCAACAGCAGTCTAATGGCGGCAAGAGTCACTTATTTCTCCCACGCACACCACTCGGGTGCCCAGTTAAGTCACTGGCACCTCAATTGTCACCTTCAGTGGCAGTGCTGTGCCTGGCACTGCGCCGTCTGGTGTCTGCTGCTGGTACGGCAACACTGCTGAGGCTGGAACTGTCCTCAGTGTCCCCCAGTGCTACCTCACTTGGAGTGGCTGATCTTTGTCCCATTATGTGTTCTATCACATTCGTGATCTGAACAAGTCCCTGGACAACGTCCCTGTTGCTATGTGCAGCCTCCACTTGCGCCGCCACTGCGCGACGGGCGATCTATGCAGTGGAATTTGCCATCCTGTTAGAGGACCTGCAGTAGCTGCCAAACATTGTCTGGAATCTGTGCTCCTGTCTGCGCCGGCTAACCCTCTCATGGCGCAGCTCCTGGCAGAGGTCACAGACAGCACTTGTAAGGTCCCTGGTGTCCTCTGAAGCCTGCACCTGTCCCTCACGCAGCTGTACAATATTGCCATTGAGTGCATCCAGTTGGCGATGCAGGCCCATCATGTTGCGGTTGTGTTTGCGCAGGTTTCTGTCTAAACTAAGGATCCGCTTATTTTGCAGACGTTGCTGCTGCAACATAGCAGCTTCAAGGCCCCCGAATAAGGAGAGACCCTCACCTGCCTCATGATGTTGTGCCCGGAACTCCATCGCAATCCTGTGTGGTGCTGTTGTTGGATGACCTCTGCCCTCCAGAATCTGGCTGCGCCTGTCTGGTGCTGACGGCCCTTCCTGCTGCTCATCAGAGTCGCTGCTGAACACTGGCAGTGGCAGTGCCCTGGGCCTGCGTCGGACAGTGGACATGTGGAGGGACCCACTGGTGTTTGTATCTGAGGGCTGATGGGTGTCCGTTTCTCCTACACATGTAGATGGTGTGGCTGCTGGGCCTGGCCCACCTGCAACAACAATATACAGCATGTCAGTTCTGTATGTTACATTATCTGTCAGACAATGGCAATAAAGGTACAGGTACTGCTCTACACGGTGTTGTGTGTGTTGTGTTACCTTGGGTGTCACTATACTTAATTACATTGTTGTGCTACTTTCAGTACTAGTTTGTGGACTGCCACTCCCATAATGCATTGTTGTGCTGCTTCTAAGATGTGGACTGGACTACTTCACACACTGCTTCACATTACATGCTAATTCCTAAGGGGCTTTTATGCATACACATATGGGGTTACAAAACATTATTGCACTTACCTTGGCTGGTACTCGGTGTGTCGGAGGTGTCGATGTCTGTGACCCCAGTCACAACTTCAGTGGACTCCACCAGGTCCTCCAATGGTGTTGATGGTGCTTCTGTTGGTGGTCCGCTACCTGTACCCCTGGCCTCCGCAAGTCTCCTTGCCACCCTCTCCTTTGCATGGCAGCGCAGGTCGTACCACCTTTTTTTAATTTCTTTGATGGAGCGCTGTGCCACTCCAATGGCGCAGATTTTGGACTGTATGTCCAGCCATAATCTCCTCTTTTCACTCTCAGGCACCTGGAGTGAGCTTTTTCCAAACAGGCGGTCATGGCTCCTCACCACCTCTTCAGTTAGAACCTCAAGCTCCTGTTCACTGAATTTCAGCTTGCGCTTCCTTTCAGCCTTCCCCTATGCTTGGCCTGGGGTGTCCATCCTGGGCTCAGGTGTTCTTGTTCCTTCTGAGTGCTGCTCTGTGTGGCTGGGCTGCTCTCTCTCAGGATGCTGGTTTGGGTGTGGCACCTGAAACTGCCTGGGATGACTCATTTCCTGCTGGTGATGTCATCAGGCTCCTCCAGGTGTGCATTCTCGAACTTTCTCGCATTTTGCGATTTTTTACCGAATCGCAAAAAAATCGCAATTTGCGATAATGCAAATTGCGATTCGGTATATGGGCCTCGCAAACCACAAATTGCGATTTTTAAGAAATCGCTATTTCCTATTCGCTATTTGGTTACATGGACAATTGCGACTCGGAAATAGCGATTTCTTCAAAATCGCTATTTGCGAGTTGCAAGCTCCTGTTTTCATACATGTGGCCCAAAATGTATTGTTTTAAATACAAGGATTTTTCTGATAAATGTACTTAACAAAGTGGCACATCAATCAGCATTTTAGAAAAATGTCTTGTGTGATTCAAAATAATTATGATAATAATATGAAACTTAAGAAACTGAATCTTCACAGTAATGGTGCCTATGAGGAAACATGATTGTTTGAAATGTTAGCAGTCTTGTCTGTTTTAAAAGGTGGTGGTAGATTGGTAGATTGGGTCATAATGCTGAGACAAAACTGTAATAACTGTTTTGAAAAATGCCAATAAAAAATATGTTAAAAAATTTGAAAAAATACTCTATACTATTAAACTTCATGGACAGTTGAAGGCTCCAGCCAAAACGCTTCACCATTGCAGTTGGACCTCGAACTTTGAAATCGAATAAAAATCATTAAATAACTTGGAGTGCTGCCCGCTTTGTCAAAATGCCTAGAGGATTGGTTGGGAGTAAATGTTCTGAAATATATATATATATCAAGATTGCATGGCTAGGTTAGTGATATTTATTCTAATATTACTATTTTTTTTTAAGCAGCATGATCACAGGTAATTTGAGTCATATCAAATAAATATATTTGGGAGTAAACGTTCTGAAATATATATATAGATATACATACATATGTATGTATGTATGTATATATACATACGTATGTATATATATATATATATATATATATATTTCAGTACGTTTACTCCAAAATATATTTATTTGATATGACTCAAATTATCTGTGATCATGCTGCTTAAAAAAAATAGTAATATTAGAATAAATATCACTAACCTAGCCATGCAATCTTGATGCCTAGTAGGTCGAGCAGGCCCTTTTCCCTGTCTAGGATGTCTGCCCATTAATGCATCAGGTGCTGCTGGGTACACTGGATGTTGATCCTGTAGCACAGACAAAGCCACACTCATCCCCAGAGCAACCAATGCCTCACTGAATATAGGGTGGGTCTGCACTTCAACAGGCCTGCACTGCTACCGGCCTGCACTGCGCACAGGGGTGATCTGATGGGTGGACTGTAAAGTTGAGAAACAAAAGCAAAGCAGCAGGCAGAAAGCTAAGCAGAAACAAACAAAACAAAATGACAGAAACCTTGGGCATGCTGCAGTTCCTGCTGAAAAACATGTTACCAATTCTAACTCACGTTATGTGCATTTTGTAGCCCATTAATGGGACTCCATAGAGTTTTTATGTAACTTTGCAGAATTATGCAGTGTGAAACTCCACAAGCCCCACCCTGGCTTAATAAATATACTGCATTGAAGAAATTCTACAATTTCCATTAGAGTGTACGCTTAACACCAGAAAACTAAATATCTTTAGACAAACTATGTATGACATGAAGCCGATGCCCAGACCTACACCATTTTAGGCACTTATAAGGCACTTAATAAATGTGACTGCATAGTACAGAAAAGGAGAGAAAGAAAGCAGCTAAGCAGTTGAAGAGTTCATTTGGACATTGGCTTGAGAGTAAAATGGATCAGTAGGAGAAAAGTTAGAGGGAGGAAATGATAGAATCCATAAAAAAACATTCCCTGCTATAGTCAATGAGAAACTATAACAAGATAAAAATCCAGTGAAAGAGAGAAACAAACAAGCAGATGGGCCTGATGATGATGATGATGATAGAGTGATAAATAGTCTTTTGAATTCTAGACCTCCTTCATATACAGAGCAGCAGATGCAAGAGGATTGCATCTTTGGAGCAGTCCTAAAGGTATACCAAAGTGGTGCATATCGTGATGGAGAATTAAGAGGCCATCCAGGTTTCATATTTGATTGACGAGGGAGCTACTCGTTCAATAGATCATACTGTTCCAAACCTACCCATTTCAGGAAGAGAAGTCCAATTTCCAGGGATGAGTATTAAGACAATATTAAGAAATTTGTTAACCAGGTAACAGCAGATTTTCCAGTTAAAGTTGGGCCGATGGAGAATAAGTCTAGATTTATTTGTATGTGCTTTTTGTTCTATGAACTTATCAGGAGGGGACTTTTTATGTTAAATGAATTGTGTGAAATATTGGATGACTATGGTGTTGGTATAGAGACACACAATGAGGACTCTGCACTCAAAATGAGTTCCTCAGAATTTACTGCTTCCTATTTCAAACAAGAGTTGTGAAGATGGAGAATGATGATGAAAATAATCATGAATTAGAGCATGATTGCATTAAGATAACTAAGATATTAAAAACACGATTGGAAATGGCTGATCTGACATTGTTTGTTAAAGGATCTTGTTTGAGAGACCAAAATGGAGCGTTGAGAGCTGATGATGCAGTATGTTCCATTTCTGAGATGGTGGAAGCATCTCCTTTGTCAAGCATAATTTCAGAGGAAGGGGCAGAACTGGTTGACTTAATGAAGGATTGCTGCTTATCAGAGAATTTGAATATGACCATTTACACAGACAGCTAGTATGGTGTGGTATTCTTTATGATTATGGACAACTATAGTCACAAACGGATTTATGACATTTTTAGGAGCTCCCATAATAGTGTTATGTACATATTCGATTTATTGAAAGCTATAGAATAGCCAAAAATAGATGTTGTAAAGTGTGCAGGCCATAAGGCCGGCAAGGATATTATTACAATCAGGAACAGATATCTAGATGAAGTGGCAACATATTGTGCAATACAAGATGAATCACATTTACAGTAAAATAAAATGAAGACTTGAGAACTAATTCATTACTGTGTGTAGGCACTGTGATTTTTTTCTTTATGGATGTATTGCAGAGTTTTTTAGGTGATTGAGTGAAGACAGATGCTCCAGAAAATGAGAAAAGAAAATTGGAGGGATTAGGCTATAAATTGTTTTTTTAGGATTTTTATGTCAATAAAGGACAAGTATGTGCTTCCTGATTCAATGCTACTTCCTATGGGCAAGTACCTGCATGACCAAATGCATGCAGCAATGTGCAATTTTGCCACTTAGACAATCCCTAGGCATCAGTGATTCCTCATTCCTCCATACAACAGTATCTTCAAACCAGGGGTTCACAGGGGAGTGATTAGTGGCTTATATAACCTGCTTAGCACTAATTCTGACATGCTTGACACTCTCCTGAGAGAAGGCAAACTGAAATTCCAATATTTCAAAGTGTTACACTGCTGGCATTGGACACCTCAAAAGCTGTACAGAGCTGGCCTCTTACAACATGCTTCATGCTGGAGATGCACCAACAGGAACTGTCATCTGCCACATATTCAGTGGCTTTATCCTGCACTCCAGACATAGTAGACGATGATTTGATTTACTATGTTTAATCGGGTACTGAGCATGCTCTTCTCAGCACCTTGGCTGTCCTTCATGACATGGAGGACTATTTGGCCTCATCAAAACACATAGAACCTGGCTGGTGACTGTCCTCACATCAGCCAAAGCGTTCAGCCTTCAACAGTGAAGGCAAGCCTCTTTCCCACTTCTTTGGAATGGCTTACTGAATTGACATGGGTGGCAGACTGTGCACGTATGATCTACAAACTCATTGATCAAATTGGAGTGTTTGGTACAGCCTGGGAGCTCTTTCTACACCCACCAGCCATAAACCTGGACGATACCACCTGATAGCTAGTGGAGGAATACATGCATAGAGGTTCCATCCACCTCCTCACTCCTCCCTAGGTAGCTGGTCCTTCGTGTTTGACTGAAGCATTCCTAATCTGCCCTGCTCCAAGAGCATTGTGCAAGCAGTGATGGCATCTGTGGTGGGAGAAGAGTGCTAAATCTCCTCATTCTAAGCAGTATGGAATGTGATTAGGTTGCTTCTAGGATGAGTGGATTCTCAGACAGCATTGATTATTAACCACCACTGGTAAATTCTGAGTACAGTCAGTTCATCCACAGGTTCTGAGAAAAATTGGGAAAATCTGAAGGTTTGGGACAGCCTTGATTTGGGATCACAGTAATCATTACATATAACTTAAGTGAGCAATTTCTTCAAAGGGTGAACATGGACAGTAGCCTCACAGAAGTATTTAACTGGTTAACATTTAATGCAGTTCACAAGGAAAAGTGGCATTAAATATGGAGAGTGATAAGTGATGGGCTCAGAATGCCAAGGGCAATGCGATTAGAATGGGAGAGTTAATGGGGGATGGCATATAGATAATAACATGAAAAAGCACCTACTTGTCTCTGCCTCTGAGGCTGGATATAAACTCACACCAATAGTGCCATTTCAACACCTCCACTGTTAGACTTGACCAGCAACTCAACAAAATAGGTTCTCAGGTAGCATGTTAATATTGGATGTAGTGCAGCCTACAGAAACTCATACAGTGGCACAGGACACATCAATTCAACTACGTGCTAGCCAGTGCACCCAACACAGGAATCAGATATTAGGCAATGAGAGATGGAGGAAATGGAGGGGGATGGCTCACAGAAGGTATAGGTAGGGGGATGACACAGCACTAAGGAGGATAGCTACCTGTCTGACCAATAGTGGTGGACCCTTTGGCCAAGGCAGTTTTATTTGACATGACACCCAGAATGCCCATTGTGGCATGGTAGGTTGACTGTGGTACAAATGGCCTTCCTAAGTAGTAGCACACAGGTTATTGTCTTTGGTGGCTGTAAGGCCATTTTTGTTGGCAGACATGTGCAACAATATTCGCAGGATTTTAATATTGTCAACGGTGTTAGTTGAACCTGTGATTGTCCTTAAAATGCAGCAAACTATATGGCAAGCTTTGTCAACTTAGCAATTAGTAAATGCTAAAACAGTGCCAAATAAGTCAGCCATTATACCTTTCAAAGTACTAAATTGCTTGATGTGATATTGGTAAATCTTTAGACAAAATATCAGTTGTAGACCCTTGAGTTACCATAGCCGAACTTGTGAGCATTTTGTTGTTGTCATTTTAAATTGTGCAGGAAAAATACTATTGAAATGTTTTTTATCTGGTTTATTGACCACAGTTTCTGGATCCTACTGTTACAATGCCATCATTCCGCCTCTGTACATAGACCAACTGTAGTCTGAAAATCAGCATTTGAGACTCATCCAAAGTCCCTTTACGATTTTTTTCTGCTTCCCATTTCAGTCTTGGGCATATTGGAACCCTTACATTTGCCTCCATGGACTACTGATCCCTGAATGCACTGCCAAGTGTTCAAAGACACCTAGCTTCCACTGTGCATTGCTGTCAATGTTAGTAGTATTACAATTCCCCAGCACTGGAATCTCTTTTCTAGGACTTCTGAGAGATTGGAATTGTACACTCCTGTGAATAGTCTTGTGCAGGCCACTCATGAGACTCCACTCGGGGTTGCAGCTTCCTGAAACTGCTTATAAGTTGCTATTGCCTGAAATTCCTGGATTGTGCACTAAAGTTTGAATTTCTTTGTACCTAACTTTTTTGCCTATGTTCCTGTGTTCCTTCAACCAGAGGCTGTCTCCTGGGCAGCTTGCTGAAGATTTCTCTCAGCCCTGCATTGCCTTCAATTTACTTCCTTGAATGCATGTTTCTATAGCTAGATGCAGCCTCTATGCTGCTCCTTTTCTAATTGTTCTCTCTGTTCTGTTAACAGGTTTAATGAGTACAATTTGAAGACAGTTCTGTTTTATGCAAGTTTCAGACTTCGTTTAATAGGTTCATTGTTTTAATTAGCAAAATGCGAAAATAATACTAGAATGCGATTTTAAATCTAGGAAGGTCACATTTTAGGTACTATTCAACAGAAGTGTTTACCTTGTGAAATTCCATCCCCGATAGTGCAGTGGCATCTCACTCCGTTCACACAGTACTTTCAGTCAAAAGCGCTGTTCTTGAGAAAGTTTGAAATGGATATAGGGCCTACTTTAACATGCCAACAGACAAGTTGGTGCAATGAATTGTATCATAAGGTACGGATTTAGCCCTTCCTGCTATACTTGCTATACTTTTTTTTATTTTGGATCGCCTTCTGAGTGGTCCATTTTCATTAGGGGTATAACTGAACCTAGTACATATCAATGCCATCGGGGTGGAAGTTTTCAGGGCCTGGTACTGACTCCTGTGTCAGAGTTCTACACCTCAGAATGGGGATTACCACAATAATACCATATGATCCCCCTCCGGCCTAGAGTCATCCAAAATACAATTGTGTTTTTATCTGTACCCCCAGTGCCTGGCAGAGTCATTCAGAATGGCTAGTTCTGTGGGTTCTGTGTCTCTTTTAACCGAACTGTACTGATAGTATATAATTTATAGTGTTCTACACATAAAGGATAATGGCATGGAAATTGGGGAACACTGCGAGATACTGTACCTAGCTGTGAGGAGCTCTGAACTCTGAACATCCTTTTAAGAAGAACTAGGCAATAAACCAAATTTAATCGCAACACTTTGTGTTCATCGTTACTACAGTATTTTGGCGACGAGCGGGAGCTGTTGCTAGCAGGTACGGACTTTGGATCCACAGACACTATTTCAGACAGCACCTAGGAGTTATTGATGATACAATTCCCAAACGCATTCTGGAAGAAAATAGTGGAGGCATACCTGTGTCATAGCCACAACCCGCAATCTGTAGCATTTTTTTTATTTATTTGGATGTGTGGGGTTACATTTGAAGTCAGCCAGTGCAAGCCCGTAACTGTAAGCATTTATGGTCGGTTGAGTTTCAGCGTGGGTGACATTCAGAGGTAGCACCTGTAGACGAGCAGTGCTTTGCAACCAGAGTACTTTTTCAGGAGTGCACCCATCAGAGGATCAGCGTCCAAAGTCAACGCAATGTGCTGTGTATCTACATTGTCATGCAAGTTCAGAGATAGTGCTGCCATCTTTGATTAGGTGTTTACATGAGAAATACATCATGCTACTGAGTTGAGCGCTCTAGTGTCATACTTAGGGGCATATATATATACATTATTTGCGCTGAATTAGCGTAATTTATTTTGACGTTAATTCAGCGCAAACTTAACTCCATAATAATATTTTAACGCTAGACCTGTCTACGTCCACCTTGCGTCAATGAGATGCAAGTTAGGCGTTCCTGTCCAAAAAATGACTCAAACCCCTAGCGCCTCATTTATCCTCCTGTACAGAAAAGGTGAACGGGGAGGCGGGCCTAAATAGCTTAGCACCATTATTTAATGCCTGGGTCAGGGCAGGTGTTAGGGGACCTGTGGACCCATTTCCATGGTCATACACCATGGCAAAAGCCCACAGGTGCCCACCCCATGCCCCAGGAACACCCCCACCCACACCAGAGGGACACCACAGGATCTGGGACCCCATCCCAGGTATGTAGGGTAAGTAGAGGTATTTTTAATAATATTTTAAAGTGCAATGGGCCCCCTACATGGCACTGGGTGCAGTGGCCATGCCCAGGGGATACTTGTCACTTGTGCTGGCCATTGGGGTGGTGGGCATAACTCCTGTCTTTTATAAGACAGGAATCATGTAGTATGGATGGTTTTCCATCAGGAAATGATGCTAGGCTGGTTAAAGGCTGGTTAAAGGCATTTTTTTGCCTCTATCCAGTCTAACATAATTTTTTGGTGTAAAACCCCCATACAACCACCCCCACCCAGCTAATGTCATAGGGCAAGCTGGCGCTATACATTTTGATGCAAAACTGGGTTTGTGCAGTTTTGTGTCAAAAAATATAAATATGGGCATTAGTTCATACAAAAGGGGCGAGGTGCACTCCAGTGCACCTCTGAGGCATTGCTTTTCCATGAGACACTACAGTGGACTTCGCACCATGAACTCAGTACAAGGGAAACAGGAGTGTATGCAGCTCAATGATTCATGTAGTGCTTTTGAGGTAATTTTCTTGTTTTTTGGCTAATTTAAGTATATCTATTATTGAGGCTACTGCAGCTACAAACAATATGAATGCACATCACTTACAACTTAGTTCACCCAAGGAGTTTTCAGCAACTCCTGGGGCATCTGCTGCTCAGTGGAATAAGTTTAAGGAACATTTCCTCAACTACATAGAAAATATGGAGAATTTTAGTGGTTCATTAATGGCAGAAAGGAAAAAAGGAAATTTGCGTTTATTGTCTACGTCCAGAAACTGTTGCATATTTATGATCACCTACTGAAATCAGAAAGAAATGCTGGGGATATGGGTGTATTCAAAAGTGCAATTTTGGATTTGAATGAACCCTTCCCATGGACAATGTGCAAAGCTGTGGTAGAACAGGAGAAACACAAAAATATGAGGATTATTAAGAAACTGGCAATTACTTGTAGTTATGGAAATCTGCATGATGAACTAGTATGTGACCGGATTGTGATGGACATTAAAAACAATTTATGTGTAGGAGGCGAGGAAAATCTTGAGGATGTTATGGCAATGATAGAAAAGCAGAGCTATCAGAGTGCTACGCTAAAGCTACCCTATTGCAAGAGAAGAAGGTCCTATGCTCAGTCAATAAAGTATCAGACAGTAATCAGAAGAACATGCAGACTAGTGTGCACTACAATGAGCAGAGAAAGGACAGATGAAAGGGAGACAACACAGAACAAGGAAAGAACATTAACACTGCTTGATTTTGGTGTGGTAGTTTAGTACACTCAGTGAGGTTTGATAAGCATCCTGCTAAACCTGCTAAGTGCTTAGAGTGTGGCTAACAGGTCATTATGCCAGGGCATGCAAAAGAAAGGCAAAGAAAAAAAGTATCACCAAAGTCATGTGTGTGAGTGAGAATGAAGAGGAGTATTCCTTGGATGGATGTGAGAAGGAAGTGGGTGTGATAATCAATGGACACAGAAAAGTGGTGCTAAACATTGCTGTTGAAGGAACCAGCAAACCGTTGTGCTGGGTTTCAGTTGGGGAAATTTCTTTGCAGGTGGCGGCCAACTCTGGGTCCCCATACACAATCATTGCTGAAAGTGTCTGGGAAAAGTACTTTATTAATAAAATGGGCAATCACTTAGAACCCCCGGTATCTTCTCAGGGAGCTACAGAGGGGAGAGAATTGATAGGGTGAGCTTTAGGCATTTGGTTGTCAGGTTCAAAATTAGACAAGCATTATGCAAATTGCACATAGCCGAGGATGTACCTTCATTATTGGGATGGAGGATCAAAAGGGACTGAGCATTATTTTAGATCCTAATAGCGTAGAACACATCTTGGTAGCCTATGAAGGGGAAGACACTAGAAAATGGGTGTTACACATATTTCCCTTGGTATTTGAAGGGGAAATTGGAAAGATCAGAGAATTCACTCATCAGCTATGATTAAAGGAAGGAGCCACAACTAAGATGTACAAAGCACTCAACATTCCATTCATTGTAAATGATGAGGTAAAGAAAGAATTGGAAATGTTACAGTAACAACAAATTATTGAACCAGTGGAGGTGTCCGAATAGGTTTCTCAATTGCTCACAGCCAGGAAGGTGAATGGCAATGTGCACTTGTGAGTGGACTTGAGAGGGCTTAATAATGATAATAAAATCCTAAGAGAAAATTAGTGGAAGCCATAAAGAGTGTGCCATCAGAGCAAGGACAAACTTAGGTCCTACTTAAGCATAGCTGAATTGTATTCAAAGTTTGTAAGAATGTCTTACAGAAAACATATGACATGACATTATCATTGAAAATGAAGGCCAAACGTGTGTGGAGTGAGGAGTGCCAAAGAACATTCTTGGAAATTAAGCAAACAGTCAGCAATGCTCCTATGTTGCAGGTGTTTGATCCTATTGTTGACACCTTTCTGACAATGGATGCCAGTGGGAAAGAGTTAGGAATGTACTAACCTGGATGAATGAACTAGGTAAAGAGGTGATTATTTTGTTTGCATCCCGGTCCTATCACCCAAGGAGGAGAAATACTCAGTGATAGAAAGAGAGATGTTAGCGTGTGTGTGGGTACTTGAACATTTTCAGAATTTCTTGTGTGGAAGAAAGTTTACGCTGAGGTCAGACCGTAAACCTTTAACCAAGTTATTAACAGAACGGTTATTGAG
Source organism: Pleurodeles waltl (assembly GCF_031143425.1). NCBI lineage: Eukaryota > Metazoa > Chordata > Amphibia > Caudata > Salamandridae > Pleurodeles > Pleurodeles waltl. The sequence goes on from NC_090437.1 coordinate 1,074,816,570, forward strand.
AGCATCAGAAAGGATCACAAGTTTGTCTATGTGGGTACAAGACTTCTTGTATGAACTGCAACATAATGCGAAGCTGTGAAGAGTTGTTGTACATCCTTTTAAGAAGAACTATACAATAAACCAACTTTAATTACAACACTTGGTGTGCATCGCTGCTACAGTGGTCCAGTTGAGGATTTCCAGCTGTTCTCTTGTCCAATGAAATACTGCAGTGGAAAAATACTGTTTCACATATAGGAGATTCACTATTGTTCCAGTTCAGAGATCATGTGGAGGGAATCCATTACTTTCATTGATAACCATTAAAGATTTAAATGGACCATCATGTGAGTGATGTCACCGTACATCTCAAAGCCTAAGCTAACATCATCAAGCAAAGCAACATTCTAGAATGCCTATGTTAGTTATGAGATTGTTAGAGAGGCAGGGCTGGATAAAGATACCTGCTATTTTACCTCTGCAGTGTTTGAACAATTTGCTCCGATGTCTTGAACAGATATACACTTTGTATATCTTTTCTCTCTTGTGTTTTCATAATTGCTGATTGATCCAGCAACAAAAGCACCCACATATGTGACTTAGTGGTGTGTGTGTGTGTATGTGTGGAAGAAGCACAGGGCTTTCCCTTTCCTGTGGAAAACTAGCAGCGATGACAGCAGCACTATCTGATGCCATAGCTAGGTATCATTGCTATGTCAGGTAGTTGAAATTCTGACATAGTTAAAAAGAATATTAAAGTAACAGAGGTTTCCATCATGACACATCCATTTGCAATATTGCAACCTACTGGTAGCATTGCATGAAAATAATAAGTCATCAAAGAAGAAGTATGCTTCCTCTGCTACTTTGATGCATATAATATGTTCCCATGGTGATTGTCTGTAAAATGCAGCAATGCCCCAGCGTGTAAACTCTAAAATACAGTAATAAAAGTAAACAAAATCTGTGGGTAGCAATAAAAACAGGACTTTTCCCACAGTGTTGAATATATATATAGTCCTCTTTATTTGAAATGTGTAAAGAATCATCTCTTAGACCAGCAATACTTGTGCATGCTCTTTTGTTTCATTTTCTGAATGTGTTCATTAACGTTTCTCAGGTCCATAAGTAATACCTGTTCTTTCTTGTTGCGTTAAAGTATACTATTATAGCCCTCTGCTGAAGTTCTTAAAGGTCTCGAAACTGAGTTATAAGCATGAGCTGAACTGAAGGCTTAGCTAGGAAGAGGGCTTTTAACAACTGGTGTAGTGCGAGGCAGAAGAGCTGTATTGCTGTTGAAAAATAAGGTGATATAAAAAGTGAAACAATAGAATGTTGGAGCAGGAGGCCAACTTGTACAGGGCCTGAGTGACTCTATTATTTTCAAGGGAGCATCTGCCACTGCAAAGTTCTAATTCTGAATGTTAAACATGTCAACATTAGGGTGCTCTTCCCCCAAGCATTTTGCATTCACCCTCCACTGTTTGCTGAAATTAATATTTATTGGCCTTAGGACTCTGCGCTTTACCACTCCTAATCAGTACAAAAGTGCCACTAAACATGTTAAAATTGGCTTACATCTGATTGACATAGTTCATGTACTTATAAGTCCCTTGTAGAGTGCTATTCCATATACCTAGGGCCTGTAAATGAAATGCTAATAGTGGTCCTGTGCAAAATGAACAGATAGTGGACTGAAAGCTGAACAATTCAAACATTCACCCCCAGTCACAAAGATCTCTGTTTAATCCATAATTTTTTTGCCCAGAATGCCACCCCAGTTTGGACCCAGCCATAGGCAAATCAGTCTTGACCCTGTTCCCGATAGGAACAGTCCACCCCGAAATGCCAAGCCAGGTCCTCCCTGGACCGGAAACAAGCATCCTGGGACTGGTTTTGGGGTATCACTCCTCATCAGCCATACTAGTTTGAATCCAGTGGTGCAGTGAGAATGGGACCCACGTCTGGACATACCCTCCCCATTTAGGGCAGCAAAAGCAAAAAGAACAGATGATGGACAGAATGCTGAACAATGCAAACATTCACCCCCAGTCACAAAGATCTGGTTTTAATCAGTTAGTCCATTGCTTTATTGCCCACCATACCACCTCAGTTTGGACCCAGCCACATGCAAAACAGTCTTGACCCTGTTCCCCATGGGAACAGTGCAGCCCCTAACTGCCAAGCCAGGTACTCCTTTGACCTGAAACAAACACTCAAGGACTGGTTTTAGGGTATCGCCCCACATCAGACAGGCTAACTTGAATCCAGTGTTGCAGTGAACATGGTACCCACGTCTGGGTATAACATTCCCACATAGGGTGACAAATGCAAAAAGAACAGATGATGGATGGAATGCTGAACAATGCAAACATTCACCCCAGTCACAAAAGATCTGGGATTAAGCCATTGCTTTTTGCCTTCCATACCACCCAAGTTTGTTTCAACCCACATGCAAATCAGTCTTGACTCTGATCCCCGTGGGAGCAGTCCAGTCCTAACTGCCAATCCAGACTCTTCTGGGCCAGAATCAAGCATCCTGAGACCAGTTTCGGGGTTTCACCCCTCATCAGCCAGGGCTAGTCTGAATCCCGTGGCGCAGTGAGCACATGACCCACATCTGGGCATACCCATCCTACTTAGGATGACAAAAACAAAAAGAACAGATGATGGACGGAATGCTGAACAATGCAAACATTCACCCCCAGTCAAAAAAATCTAGATTTAATCCATTGTTTTTTGCCCACAATGCCACCCCAGTGGACCTGCAGCACTCATTGTGCCACCCACGCAAGTAGCTCCTTAAAACTTGTCACTTGCCTGCCATTTCAGCCTGAATGCAAATTTAAACTGACAATTAGTTTTAGCAATATAACCCCCTTCACAAACCTTAAACACCCCTTTTATTGCATATAAGCCAGCCCTAAGGTAGGCCCTAGGTAGCCAATAGGGTAGGATGTATTATAATTAAAAGGTTGGACATGTATGCTTCAGTTTTACATGTTCTAGCAGTAACAAAAATATTAAATTCACTTTTCACTACTGTGAGGCCTACCTCTCCAGAGGATTACATTGGATTGCCTTAATACATTTAATATGTGCTATGGATTAATTGGGAACTGGTAAACATCTCATGTTTGGTGTCTGAGGAATTGCAATGAAAGATCTTCTTCAGTGGTAAAGGTGGATTTTAAGTTACAATTTTGAAAATTCCATTTTTAGAAAGTAGACATTTTCTTGCCCTAAACTATTTGGTGCCTGCAGTCTATCCTTGGTCACATGACTTGGTGTAGTTGGCAGTTAGACTATTCCTAGAAAACAATCACACAAAGAGAAGGATTAGGTCTGCTTGGATGGCCCGTTAGCTGGCAGGATGGGGAGGCAAAGGTGAGCACAGCCCCACTTGCACCTCAATAGGCTGTGCTCTCCCTTTACACAAAGGTCTTGTCACCCCTGCATTGTTTATGCAGCCAGCTTGGAGCCAGGGCAGGGGAGTCAGGAGACCTCATGCACATCTAAGGGAATTCTCTAAAAATTTCTCCTACTTCAAAGAAGGCACTGTGCATAAAAATGGGACCCTGAGATCCACTCCTCTGTTCACTTTTTAAACTGGCAGAGGGACTCTAAGATGATTGTCTGCTTCTGTGGCCTGTTTACAATGCGTAGTCCAGAATACTGCTTTGCTGTATCAAGAAGTAACAATTTGCTGTCTGGAGCCTGCCTTGAATCTTTAGAAGCCTGCCTGCTGCTTGAACCCTGTTTCATTACCTTCAGTCAAGACTACCAAGATGTCTCCAAGGGCTAGTTTGCTGGCTTCTTGTTCTGAGCCGCAGGGACAGAAAAAGCCCCATCGAGTCAGTCAGTCAGTCAAAATTCTTTATTCGGCACGTTACCATAAAAGCACAGAATAATTTACACATCATATTATTTACAACACGATTCTTAAAATATAAAACAACAACAGTAATGAAATACATCATCTGTACTAGTTGCAAGCTTTCTTCAAATTCATGAGTCCCATACTCACATAAAATACGGAAAACCACTCCGTAATTCTCAGCGTAATCAAATCCTATACACTATCCTTCTAAATTAAGGTACAGCTGCCTCCACTAATTCATAACGTTTTCTAATTGCAATAGCTATTATCAAAAAATGTAAAATGACATGACAGATATCAATAGAATTCAATTGTTGAATATACATCAAAGCATCATTATAAGATGTGAGTTGTAATTTCCGTAAAAGTGGTAATAAAAATGTACGTCTAGGAGCAGAGTTGAGTGAACAAAATAAAAGAAAGTGGCATGTGCTTTGTTTTGTAATAGTATCACACAGGCATTTCGGGAGCACTTTTTGCCAACAGCATTGCTTAGGAAACGCCACTCTAAAATGTGTCAAATTTAATCTGACTAAAGCGAGAACGGAATATTCTTGAAAATTCGGGAACCAAGTTAAATAAGGTTCCATCTGAGACGCTGTGGAAATCTGAACATAGGGGTCAAAGTTTTTAATTGCAACGCCCCATGTAGTCTCTTATTCATATTATAATCAAAATATTGAGTTTTAAGCAAGTCCTTAGCATTCGGGGGCAATGACTCAGGATGAGTAAACATATTCTCCAAACCCAAATTCCGGAAATTAATTTGTAAGTAAGAAAGCCACGGGATCCTGCTAAAATTGGCCAGATGGGTACAATCAGATAAACAATCTTGTACCAAGGCGGCCGCTGGATTCAAGCAGGCTTTCAACCATAATAAAAGTGGGGCAACACCCATCAAATCTCCAATGTAACTTAGTCCCAGTTCCTCATGACAGATGAAATTTGCGACATTCTTGGGCACCATCAATACTTTATGTACAAATTTGTTCTCAGCACATTGAAGAGAATCAATTTTATTCAAACCCCACAGACCAGCCCCATAGGTAGCTGCAGATACACATTTAGCTTTATAAAGCCTGATTGTATGATGAATTGGTCTGTGACCTAGTTTGCGGACAAAACAGAAAATTGCTTCCAGGTCTCTTCCCCTCTATTGGGTCTTGAAAGTAAGATGAATCTTCCATTGCAAAGAGGAATGAAGGTATAAACCCAGATAGCAAAACTCCTTTACTTTTTTTATGGTAATCCTCCCATAGTAAAACGTTTAGATCTTGTATTTCTAGGGCCACATGTCATCACATACGTCTTTGTATAGTTTACTTTCAAATCTAAATCTTGCATAAAGATTGAAAAACAATTTATCAGACTTTGTAAGCCCTTAGCAGTGTGGGCGATCAAAACCGCGTCATCTGCGTACAATAAAACAGGGAGCTGTCTTGCACCCAATCTAGGGAAATCTTTACCATTTGCTATTAAAAAACTGTAAAGGCCATTAATATATAGCAAGAATAAAAACTGTGCTAAAATGCAACCCTGACTGACTCTTATCACGGAAGAGAAAGAGGTGGACCTCTCACCATGTGATCCATATTGCACTGAAACGATCAGGTCCGTATATAAGCGTTTAATTAACTCCAAAAGATTCCGATCCACCCCCAGGGATTCCATAATTGACCAAAGTTTTTCTCTATTCACCAGATCGAAAGCACTAGATAAATCTATAAAAGCCAAATGGATAGATTCCTTCCTTATGGTCACACATTTGCTCAATATAAGGTGCAAATTCAACGAGTGTTCGATAGTGCCAAGACCAGGTCTAAAACCATATTGTATTGGAGAGATAATCTTTGCCTCAGTAGCCCAATCCTCCAGTCGAGTCAAAATTACACTTCCCAATAACTTAGCTGTAAGAGTCTATAAGGGAATTTGGTCTATAACAGGAAGGACATTTCCTCCAACCCTTTTTAAAAATTGGGATGACAATAGCCAATTTCCACGAAGAGGGGATTTTACTCATAACTACGGACCTTAATACATTTGCGACTAAAGGACCCCAAAGATCCGGCATAGACTTAAAGAGATCAATAGGAACCCCGTCCGGTCCAGCAGCTTTCCCCGAGCTCAAACGGGAAAGAGCATTATTAACCTCATGCAAGTCAAATGACAAATCAATATTAGTCGAATTGGAGTCCACAGGGCTCTGGTTTCACCCCCTATAGATGACATATTAATCTCTGGTTGAAAGACTTTAGTAAAATGGGTTACCCACACTGTTTCTGATATCAAACATTCATCCTCCTTATTATTCTGATCCATAAAATAAGAATGATTTACCACCCCCATCCATCTTGAACCCGCTCCTGGGCTCAGCCTGGGTAAGTTGTAACCCTCAAGTAGAGCCCCTCAGTCGTTGATCCTTGGTGGTGGTGCTAAAAGTGCCCGGCTAGCCAAACTCCAAAACCTGGGACTTATATAAAATATATGGCTTAAAACTGCTTTAAGAACCGGAAGGAAGACTGGGACCAACCTGCTCGTCTATTCACCCAAGGTACATTGCGGGTCAGCTTGCAGCATTGCCCGCTAAATTTTACCTTCTCAGAAAATCTTTTGATGAAATTCTTTCTAAGTCCGGAGGTAAGAGGCAACCGAGCCCAATCCACTTTTTATATCCAACCCATACACCATCATGTTCAGCCATATTTTTCGTCTTTGACCTAGTCTCTCACAACTGGATATCTGTGGTTGGAGCTTTGAGTTTTTAGGACCTACATTTTACCTTAAACTTTAGAATTTTATAGCTCCAGTTCTACTAATTGGATTTTTGTAGTTCTGGTGTCAAATAGTTTATTAGAACCCATCTTTCTAAATTGATGTGTGATTTTTCTTTTGTTGTGTTTTCACTGTGTTACTGTTTGTGTGCTTCATAAGTACTTAGGCCCGTATTTATACTTTTTTTAGCGCCGTATTTGCGCCGCTTTTTGACACAAAAACGGCGCAAACTTGCAAAATACCATTGTATTTTGTAGGTTTGCGCCGTTTTTGCGTCAAAAAGCGGCGCAAATGCGGCGCAAAAAAAGTATAAATACGGCTGTTAATACCTTGCCTCTCATTTAAGTTTAGCTGCTTTTGTGTCAAGTTACCACAGGGTTACACACAGGTTAATTTAGTGACTTCTGTGCTTTTCTCTAACAGCAATTGTGTCTGTTGCATGGTTCACGGTTCACCTATCATTCAACCAACTCCTCAAATTCTCACACTGAACATGGCCAGGATTGTTTGTCATAGTTCTTCTTCATATGCTGTTGCATCTCAGAATGTCATTAGCAAAAAAATTGACTGCCAGAAATATTATGTCATAAACATAATTTGCAACAATATAATTTCTTTGGGTGTATATTTTCTATTATTAACTCTAAGGGGGGATATTTTGTTCACAATGTTTAGGACACAATATTTCGGACACATAGCGACTTATATAACAACCCTGTGCACTGCCAGTTAGTCACTTTTTTTGATGCTCCGGCAGTGCAGATACACAAAGCCACTTTGCATTACACTTCATGGTCTCATAGATATGGAGTAAGGCGAGGCAGCCCAAGTCACTGAGTTGTCTTACTCTACGTGGGGGGGCGTGGGTGTTCCATAGGCGTTGCAGTGGGTTTTACCATACAACGCCCATGGATTTAGAGGTTGCCCCAGTTTTACTAGATGACGTAAACCTGGGACAGTGCCAAAACCTTATGCCTCCCCAGGGGTAGTGTAATGAAGAGAAAGACTTTTAATCCTCCTCATTTTTTCCTCTTTTGATGTGTCCAGCAATATGTAGTAAACATAAAAAGAGGAAGCACCTCCCTCCCTATTGTTTTAGTCCTGTAAGTTGCCCCTACCTGCACAAAAACAGTCCTGCATGCAATGTAGACACCCTTGCACCATGGTACAGGGGTGCCTGTAGTGGCACTAAGCACCAAATTGTGCACCAACGCTTGGTGAAAGAACAGGAATGCACTGTATTTCATAAATACAGTTTTTAGAAATGGGGTTTCTGGTTGGCTAGGGTATGCACCCAAGCCAGGCAGAAACCACCCACTCCAGTCAAGGCGAGGGAGTTACACACCCAAGATAACCCCTGCTCACCACTTTGGTAGCTTGGCATGAGGAGTTAGGCCTATCCTAGAGGCAATGTGTAAAGCCTTTGCACAACACACAAAACACACCTGACGCACTATGCCAAGTTATATTAAAGTAAACTGTATTGTACACAACATCATTAGACCAAACACAACATGTCAGTAATACCCTGCTACCCAAGCAGTTGTCAGAACATTGCACGGCATCAGTACTCTGCCAAAAATCAGCAGTAGTGTAGGAAAGTAACCTCTTTCTAGCATGGTTACCCCCACTTTTGGCCTGTTTGTGAGTGTGTGTCAGTGTGTTTTTACTGTGTCACTGGGATCCTGCTAGCCAGGAACCCAGTGCTCATAGTGTGTGGCCTAACGTGTATGCCTGTGTAGTGCCTAACTGTGTCACTGAGGCTCTGCTAATCAGAACCTCAGTGCTTATGCTCTCTCTCCTTTTAAATTTGTCACTGTAGGCCAGTGACTACATTTACCAATTTCAATTGGCATGCTGGACCCCCCTTATAAGTCCCTAGTATATGGTACCTAGGTACCCAGGGCATTGGGGTTCCAGGAGATCTATAAGGGCTTCAGCATTTCTTTTGCCACCCATAGGGAACTCAGACAAACCCTTACACAAGACTGCCATTGCAGCCTGAGTGAAATAACGCGCACGTTATTTCACAGCCATTTTCAGTGCACTTAAGTAACTTTTAAGTCACCTATATGCCTAACCTTCACTTGCTGAAGGTTAGGTGCAAAATTACTAAGTATGAGGGCACTCTTGCACTAGCAAAGCTGCCCCCACATGGTTCAGGGCCATTTCCCCAGACTTTGTGAGTGCAGGGACACCATTACACATGTGCACTACATATAGGTAAGCACCTATATGTACCTTCACAATGGTAACTCCAAATATAGCCATGTAACATGTCTAAGATCATGGAATTGTCCCCCCATTCCAATTCTGGTATTGGGGAGCCAATTCCATGCATCCTGGGGCACCACCATGGACCCCAGTACTGCCAAACCAGCTCTCTGAGGCCTGCACTGCTGCTACAGCTGCTGCCACCTCACAGACTGGGTTCTGCCCTCCTTGCGTCTGGGCAGCCCAGTCCCAGGAAGGCCGAACAAAGCATTTCCTCTGAGAGCAGGGTGTTACACCCTCTCCCTTTGGAATTAGGTGTTACAGGCTGGGGAGGGGTAGCCTTCCCCAGCCTCTGGAAATGCTTTGAAGGGCACAGATGGTGCCCTCCTTGCATAAACCAGTCTACACCGGTTCAGGGACCCCTTCTCCCATACTCTGGTGGGAAACTGGACAAAGGAAAGAGGAGTGACCACTCCCCAGTCCATCACCACCCCAGGGGTGGTGCCCAGAGCTCCTCCAGTGTGTCCCAGACGTCAGCCATCTTGCTTTGCAAGGTGTGGGGGCACTCTGAGAGCCCAGTGTCAGCAGATGATGTCAGAGATCCCTCCTGATAGGTCCATTCCTGATACTGTAGCCAATCCCCCTCTCAGGGCTATTTAGGGTCTCTTCAGATTCTGCTTGCAAGTTTCCTTCAGGAATCCTCTGCTACAACCTCAGACTCCTCTGACCTCGGATCAACCGCAGCCTGCTCCAAGAAACTCTGTAACTGCAACAAAGTGTCTACAAGAGACACTTTTCTTCAGCAACCTCAGCTCCAAGTCAGCAACTGCAACAGTTTCCATGGTGTGCACGGTCTGGGGACTCCCTGTCTTTATCCTGCACCAAAAGAGCTGAAGAAATATCCCATGGAGTGATGGAGTCACTCCCCTACTCAAAGCAGGCACCTTCCAAGGTGACGACTGGTACCCTGGGACTCCTCTCACGGCGATGAGCTTGCTCCTAAGGACACAGAGGGAAGACATCATCAACATAGACTGTCCTGAGGTTCTGCTGATACAATTTGGAGGAGGTAAGACATTGCCTTCCCTGAGAACGATGGTACCCCTTTGTATTACGTCTTCTTCGCCTCCTGAGGCCTCAATGCACTCTTTGCAAAATTCCTTCATGCACAGCCTGGCCCAGGTCCCCAGCACTCCACCCTGTGATGCTCAACTGGCTGAGTTGTTCTCCGGTGGTGTGGGACCTTCTTTTGTTGTGCTGCATCAACTGTGTTTTGCACCTCCTTTGAACCCAGATCCTGTGGCTTTTGGGGATGCTGGCTGGAATCTTGAGTGCTCTATAAAGTGCTGAGAGACTCCTCTTCCTCCTCACACAGAGTTGAGGCCTCCAGGTCCCTCCTGGGTCCATTAAGTGCCATTTTGGTGACAAATGCACTTTTGTCATAGCCAAGGCTTGTTGGCGCCTTCCAACACAAAATCTCATCTGCAACAATCTTCACACCGTGGGACATATTTTGCATTATGCAAGAACCCACTGGCATCTTCCTAGGATGCATTTCTGCAGTCTTCTACTAACCAGGGGCTCTTCTTTTGCACCCTCTTCTGGGTTGGCAGGGGCTCCTGTCCTTCCTGGAACTTCTTTTGACTTCTGGACTTGGTCCCCTTCCTTTGCAGGTCTTCAGGTCCAATAATCCAGCAGTTGTTCTTTGCAGACTTGGTTGGCTGCTGCAAAATCCCAAAAATTAGGTGTAGTGTGTCCTACGGAAACTTGCAGTAATTTACTCCTGCTTTTCTGGGCTCTGGGGTGAGGTAATTTACTTACCTTTACTCTCCCAGCGATTCTGCACACACTACACTTGGGGGGAATTTGTGATTCACTTTCCACTTTTTTAGTATAAGGTTTGTGTTGCCCCTGACCTATTTTCTCGCATTGCATTCTATAGGATTTCCTACTGTCTGCATTGTTCTATGACTATTTACTTGGCTAAGTTTGGTGTCTAGTGTATATATTGTGTATAATACTTACCTCCAGAAGGAGTTTTGTCTCTAAGATATGTTTGGTACTGTGTCACCGAAATAAATACCTTTATTTTTGGTAACACTAAGTATTGTCTTTACTTGTGTATAAGTACTGTGTAACTATAAGTGGTATTTCATGAGCTTTGCATGCCTCCTAGTTCAGCCTAAGCTGCTCTGCTATAGCTACCTCAATCAGCCTAAGCTGCTGGAATACTACTACTTCACTAATAAGGGATAACTGGACCTGGTATAAGGTGTATGTTCCCAAGGTAACCACTACAAACCAGGCCAGCCTCCTACAAGTAGGCACATATAACTCACAGGTTAGATTTTATTCTGCTATGTAAGCAGTATTCAGGACAAACATTACTACAGAATGCATTCGTTATTAAAGTATCCTAAATGCACACGCCAGGACCATTAGAAAACATATGACAAGTCATGAAAGCATATGAGCAAAAAATGCCCAAAAAAGGAACATTAGCCAATATATGGCATATCTTGAAAGAAACAGGTTAACATACCAGTCCCAGCATGCCCATAAAAGGAACATTAGCAAAGTATGTGTCCTTTTAGTACATGTTGTCAAGATGAAGGCACCTCCAGTGCCATGAAGAAAGATTGGGGCCCCATGTGCACCTCTGTGCCAGAACAGGGGCCAATTGGTGATTGGGGGACGGCATGCAGAGCTTTAGAGCAGGAGACTAAGTAGCACCAGGGGACTTGGCCCTTTTTGAGGGTTCATCCCAAGAATTTTTGCCTCCTTCCTCCTATTTTTTTCTGACCACTTGCTGTTGGCTCTAGAACTCTGAGCACTTTACCACTGCTGATCAGTGCTAAAGTGCAGATGCTCTCCCTTCTGAAGTTGGTAGGATTGGCTTACACCAAATTGGCATATTTAATTGACCTGTAAGTCCCTTGTACAGTGGTATCTCTATACCCAGGCCCTGTAGATTAAATGCTACTAGTGGGCCTGCAGAATAGCTTGTGCCACCCACTGAATCGTCCGATTTGCAAGATGATATGGTGCTGTGTTTCCAACTGGTCCCTGTAATGCTATTACAAATCCTTTTACTTTGATAAGAACATTTTACTTCTGCATTTAAAAATCTATAGTATACTTTGTGCATGGGCTTACAACTAGAAGGATGATGATAATAAACATAAACATAATAACAACAATAATGATGATGAGGATAATGACTATGATGTTGAACTTCAGCATAATTATTAATTGATGTCAAGTTTGGAAAACTGAACAAGAAAATTCCAAAAAAAGGATACATAGAGATTGGACAGTTTTATTCGAGGCTGAAATGCAAAATATCCGCTTTAAATCTATTGATAAATAAGTGTATTCAAAGCTATGAGCTTTATGCGAACAGTCAAATCTTTATTTTCTTTCATGAGAGTTAAATTCTAATTTGCAATTCAATAGACAGTACAAAAGTGTGTCATAGTTATTCTCTTTAAATTGAATCGAAAGGAGTGGGTGTTTTATAAAGAATGACACATATCAGAATGATTTGCAAAAACATTGTCTTCGAGACATGGCTGACCATCTGTTCATGAAAACAATGCCCAGTTCTCTCGTGGAGCGATACCGATGCTGACTCCGAAATGAGCTTCTGCAACTGCGTGGCCAAACATATTCAGATTTATCTATTAATACACAGCAATCAGAAATTAAGGCAAGGATTATACCAGATAACAATATAGCTTGTGAGAACTGTATCACTTCTTATGGGATCAGTATCATGTAATGCCCTTTTATTGAGACTCAAAGGATTACGGTAAATGAAGGAATTGTACCGGATAAAACACACTGTTGTCCTATTTCGGTGTAGTAGCTCTGGAGGATGCACTAAGGCCTTATTCATTGAAGAGTGTCATCAACCACTTTTGCCTATTGAGTGGGATCATGTGCAATAAAAAAAAAATTACTCTAGGTGTGCCATAACTGTTCCATAGATTAAGAAGTATATTTCAGTATATTCAGGAAAAAAGCAAATATGCTCTAAACAAGTGTACTATAGGCTATACAAAAGTTGAATTTCAAACACATTATCAATTCAGTTACAAATTGCTGACGTACCTAAGTAACAACACGTTGTCAGTATTGTAGAAGACAGGTCAAAAGCAAATCTAGTTTTGACGTTTTTTCGTCTTAATGAACACATTCACCAAAATGTAGATTACCAGCCTCATCTCCTTCCTCGTCACAGTACTTACTACATGAGGTACTCCCTTTTTCTATACTTTTACAAAGCTTTATTCCCTTTGCTCTAACCCTCCATGCTCCTTCCAGAAAACCCTCTCCATCCCTCAGCACTTCCTGTTTTATGTTTCGCGCCCGATTCTCACAGTCGGGCGTCAAGGGGTCGCTGGAGCATCCCCCCCTACCTTTATTCCGTGATTCCTCTTTAATGTGTTTTTTCCTTAAATTGAGTTAACGATTTTCCTCCTGGCATGTTTGGGACAAAGGAAGATGTTGGAAGGCAGCTCTATTCGTGCGGTCACAGCGGGAGAGTGTTCATCTCCGCAGGTAAGACATCCAGCTGTTTTTTTTCTCTTCAGAACAAGCTATTTACCTTGTATAGGCAGTGCATAGGGCTGCCTTATCTGCAGTCTAAAGTCCCAGTGTATGCTTGCTTGATGGAGGCATATTTATAAGAAGTTAGCGCAGCGCTGCTCTACGTCACTTCGGAAATGCAAGGATGCACCATATTTACAAAAATACAGCACACTCCTGTGTTTCCCTTAGTGCTGGCACTAAATTTGGCTGCCTAGCGCCAACGCAGGCACCCTTGCACCACAGTGCAGTGGTGTCTGCGTTGCTGGGAATGATTGTTTACATGCAGAAAGGTATCCTTTCCTACACATAAAAAATCAATAATGACGATTTGTTACGTCTATGTGTGCTGCAGAATGCAAATTGTCATAATGTAATGATTGTTTATGTGCAGGAAGGTTCACCTTCCTGCACATAGACAGTCATTAATGGCCTTTTGATCTTTCTATGTGTGGTGCATCACTTTTTCAAGTACAAAAAGTGATGCACCAGCGGTTCAAGGAGCTTGTAAATTCTATCTCGGATAAGGCTGGAGTTGGCCCCCTCACAATGGTGATGTGGATTTTTAGGGTGGTGCATGAGTCCGTGTTTCTTCATTTTCTCTTCATTACATGGGGGTGATTGTGCACTGGCGTCCATGATTTTCATAGGCTCCCTGCTGAGTGGGACCCACAGATGGCTTCCTGCCTATGCTGGACACAGGAGTTGAGGGGCTTTAAGGGTGGAGTCGCCGTTATCTTGGTGTGGATGCTCATAGACAAGGCAAAATGTTTTTTTATGTTCTCCACTCTTTGTCAGTCCATCGTTTGTGGAAATAGGTGTGCCTCACAGGAGTAAAATAGTGTGAGACAGCAATGATGGACTCTTATGCCCTTGCTAAGGTGGCTTGCACTCTGTTTGTTTCAATTATGATTTTTAAATTAGGTTTATCTCTTCATTTGAAATATTTGTCTCAAATCATTTTTTGGAATATATGGGGGTCCTGCTTTCTTATATTGGTTTGTTTTCTTCAGGTCAGGCAGTTCTAAGGCCTCTCTGTGGGGTCCTAATAAGTGTGAAATGTAAGTGCCTATACCCACTTGTCCCATTGTGTGAGCTTCTGCTTGGCTGTCAAGATGGGAAAACATGCGTAGAAACAGAGACATTTGTCTTCCTCTCCTTCTCCTGGGAGAGCTATTATTCATGATGTTAGAAGAGGTTCTCAGAGCAAGTCTGAATCACCTCCTTCCTCACCGGCAGAACTCAGAGAGACTGCCTCCGGATCGTCCCTCAGCCCGACCCTCTTTAACGTCTACATGGTGCCCCTCGCAAACATCGCCCGATCTCACAATCACAACATTGTCTCAAACGCCGATGACACCCAGCTGATCTTTACCCTCACCAAGGACCCCGTCAACGCCAGAACCAACACCCAGGAAGGAATGAAGGCAATCGCAGAGTTGATGAAGAACAGCTGCCTGAAACTGAATTCTGACAAAACTGAGGTCCTCATCCTCGGCTCCACCTGCACATCTCATCCTGGATATCCGTGGCCACAGCCACATCACAGCCCACCTGAAAGACCTGCACTGGCTCCCAGTCAACAAGAGAATCATGTTCAAACTCCTCGCTCATGTTCACAAGGCACTACACAGCACTGGACCAGAATAGTTTAGCAGACGGCTCTCCTTCTACACCCGAACCGACAGCTTCGCTCCGCTAACCTTGCCCTCACCACCGTCCCACTCATCCACAGAACGACCACTAGCGGCAGATCATTTTCCCACCTTGCAGCCAAGAAGTGGAACACTCTTCCCACCCACCTACGACAGACACAGGACCTACTTACCTTCAGGAGACACCTCAAGACTCGACTGTTTGATCAGTAGCAGCCCCCCATCAGCACCTTGAGACCCCCATGGGTGACTAGTGCACTTTACAAATGCTTTAAATGGTTTCTAAATGGCATCCCATAGTTAGTGTCAATTTATTAATTTTAAAGTTTTTAGTTCATATGATTGCCGAAAAGGTGTCCTGATGTTGAAAAACCTGGAATAGACTTCACTACACAAATTCCATTTACAGGATCAAAAGCTTTACCTGTTCATTTTGTATTTTTTGCTCTCCATTTTTCCTTCTTTGTCTCCTTGTAAACAGTGTTCTTGCAAATGTCATGGGCAAAATCCAACATAAGTAAGTGGTGACCAAGTGAAGCTGTATGATGAGTTTGCGTAGGTGTCATGAAAGTAGCTACTCCGCTGTGACAGTGTCATGTCCAAAGGTTTCTGTCACTTTGGGCTCTCTGCCATGTATTTTTTCTAACCCTACCCACCACACCAGCCATCCCCATGTATCAGATGTTTGCTCCAAATTCAAACCACAATCTGCATCAAGGTCTTCAGCATCACCCATCTACACTTCACCTCATAGGACCTCAGGCAAACCATTCACTCACAGATGCACTTCAAAATTGAAATTTCAACATTAAAGAACCCATAAACTGGGGGAGCACATCTACAGACTCCTCAAACAAACCCTACCACGTTTTCAGACCCCACCAACCAGGACTCTTCTCATGCAGACACATACACCAGCGTCCCTCACAGGATCTGCTTCAGCGCTGGGGACGCCCAGTGAAAGTGTCTTTTTGGCACTCCCATAACCTATTTCTCCATGAGTTTCCTCACTACCACCCTCCAACGGTGCCCATCATTTCTCCATAGCTCCTCTCTGACATACATTTATTTTTTATAGCACTACTCAAAGTTCACTCAGTTCTGTGATCTGTATGGTACATGCTATTTGCAATAGGCACATTAAACCTCTTCCCTACTTTATGATGAGTTAAAACTGACACTAGACAAAATACTGATCTCTCACATGCAGGAGTATTGCTGGATGCACAAGGAAGTTCACAAATTTCACGTGCTTTAAAATCAGTCAGACTAGCTTGAATTCACTGGTATTGTGACATAAGACCCACATCTGGGCATACCCTTCCAACTTAGGGCGATGATGATGATGGATGGAATGCTGAACAATGTAAACATTCACCCCAGTCACAAATCTGGGTTTTTCTGCTCACCATGCCACCCCAATGAGCCCAGCCATTGAAGAGAGAGTCAGACTGTGGCTCCCAACACAATGTTTGCAATAAAAGGGAAGCAGCTGTCATTATACATAAGAACAAATGGTCGGTAGGTCGCACTGATTGATTGCTTTCATCAAACAATACTTTCCCATGATGTCAGATCACAGAAGATCTTGAAAGGAGACTGACAGAGTGGGGCCTGGTGTGCCAGGCACCAAGAGACCATGATGCCTACTGAGCATGCACAGAGCATGGCACAATAGAGTGATGGAGCTTCAAGCTCAAAAATTATTATGCATCATGGAAGGGCATCTTTCTCTATCGATAACATAACTACAGGAAATCAGGCACAGCAGTGAAATTGGGCAGAGATTCCCCTTTTGAAGCAGGGAAGGAGTAGTGCCAACTGAGAGGACGAGATAGGAAGTTTACTTCTTATTTCTCGTTCATTATGAAGACGGAAGGTGATAAAAATAGAGTGGTGATGGCTCTTGGCAGTAAAGAGCTCTCCTGTGGCGAGTGCTACAAATGTTCTTCGAATCTCCCCTGAATGAACTGGTGCTATAGAACTATTCCAGTAGTATATCATTTAGGATTGACTGGCTAATTAGTGGATAGGGTAAAGTACCTGCATTGAGTGGATGGTAAGAAGAACTGAAGGAGGAGAGTAATGTACTGACGCCAGAATGCAAGAAAGAGCAGGGCAGTATGCTGACATCAAGAGTGAGAGGAGCAGGAGAGGCATGCAGATAGAGATAGTAAACACATAGAGGATGCTGTAAAATAACAAACACTTTTTAATTCTGGTAGATGTCTAACACATGTGTAATGCAAGCATATCTTCACACAGGAAGAATGTGAGCAGTCCTTGGAAATACACTAAGCTAGAGTGAAAAAGTCTAACAACTAAAACTAAATTGGATGTTCATGCTTCATTGGACCAACATAAGAACTAGGTTATGCTTAATAGGACGCTTAGCTAAGTGTGCAGTATATAGCATGATACAACACATTGGCACTGCATTTAAAATATGCAGATGTGCTATAATACTAAAGCTTTAATGTGCTCTATGCAGGGAACAAAATAAATGCACAATTGTTAATACAAACAGAAAGGTATATGAAATTGTATGTACTCAATATGAAAGGCTGGGCGAATGCCATTTCTAAAAAGCTAATAGCAAGCTTTTTACTATCAAGCAAATAGGTCAGACTTCAACTGCCACCATCAGAAAAAGTAGTTCACTGATCTCATCAGAGGAAGGACACAGCTCATTGAATCAAAAAGCTGTGAGAATAACATGCTCCTGTGCAGGTCAAACAAAAAATAGGGATGAAAGCCACTGAAACAAGAGCAGGCAAACAAAATTGACAAATACATCCAATCATGATTAAAGAGCCAACCCAAAGTCGATTAAGTATACAATATATATTAAAAGCAATAGCTGTGCCCATAGCATATCGATTCAGAACTTCCTACAGGAAAAAAATGTACCATTATGATTTTTGGGAGTATATACAAAGAATAACTATATTAGTTTAGATATTGTATCTGGTATTTTGTTGAACAAACTTCTGACATACTTACCTTGTCATCATTTAAATCATTTTTAAACACAATTGTTTGCAAAAGTGGGTTTTCAAATAAGGACAGGGGCCCCATAAAAATATATTTTGGCCATAACATACATTTATAGCTGAAAATATCCAGTTTTCGCCTGCTAGGAATTCACAAAGGTATTTCTGGGGCATAGATACATTTATTACTGCAGATGTCTCCACCGATAGTGTGGAGAAACACCCAGGAAATCCACAGTAGTGAACCCTAACTTAAAAGGTGGGAAGTGGGCATTTAAGAATTTTTCAAACTTCAGTCTAACCTCATTCAAATCTATATCAACCACTCCAGGAGGGGAGGGGGATTGATTATCACCATATTTGTTGTGGTTGTAGGGGTACAGCGTATTCCAGTGTGAAAAACCAATATCTAAGAATACAAAATTTGCATTTATGCAGTAGGCTTCATTCCCCTATGTAGAATTCTTCACAGAGGGAGTAGGGCTGTTTCGGACATGTCACATGACATTTCCGATAGACTGTCTGGAAAGCTGAGTCTGTTTCATCTTTCAAGGTGTGTTACTGGGAATGTTGGTGAATAGTAGTCAAAAACATTAAAATACAGCCAGGCATAGAGGTACCTCTACACCCATATTTTAACAGTTATTTCTGAATAAAGACCACAATGTTTGACATTTATCTGTTATGTATCAATTAAACAAGAGATCTCCACAGTGCAGGTTAACCATCAAATCTGAAATCCTATCAAAACATGTTTCATAAATCTGAGAAAGACATAGGCCCTCATCACAACCCTGGCAGTCCTAAGACTGCGAGGGTGGCTGTGGCAGTGTCACCGCCGACGGGCCAGTGGTGAACACCACCAAATTAGTAGTCTGGCGGTTTGGCCGAAGCCAAACCAGAGAGTCTCCACCCATCCCGCCACATTACCGCATTCCGTCGGGCTGGAAGTGAGCACCTCCAATACGATGGAAGGCATGATACCTCTAGTGTATCATGAGGCCGGAGACCGCCTGCATTTTTCTGCCAGTTGCACTGCCAGAAAAAGCTGGCGGTCTTGCACCCTGGTGACAGGAATATGCATTCCTGTCATCAAGATATACTCTCACACACATCCACATACCCGCACACACGCACTCACACCCTTCTACACGCAAACACATCCCAACTCACCCATGCAAACGTGAAATACACACCCATTCACACTGACAAACAAACGCAAACATTGCATACACACATGCATTCACTCCCCCATGCACATACATACATCACCACAGACCACTGCACCACATACAAGCACTCACCAGCTCTCCCCGTCAAATGACACACATGCACCAACTCTGCACATTCACTCACACAAACACGCACTCCCTAGCCCATTCACCCACACAAACACACACACCCCTCCATGTTCACTCACACAAACATGCACCCCTACTGTTCACTTACATACACATGCATGCGCATACACACACTCACCCCTTCCATCTGCTTAATCGCATTCACGCACTCAATCGCTCACAGCTGAACACATGCATTTATGCACTCACTCCCCTCCCCATCCACAAACACTCACACACCTCCTGCCCCATCCACAAACAGTCACTTACCCCCTCACCCAATCCACAAACACTCACTCACCCCCTCACCCACAAACACTCACACACTCCCCACCCCATCCACAAACACTCACTCACCTCCTCACCCCATCCACAAACACTCACTCCCCCCCTCACTCCATCCACAATCGCTCACACATGCAGACATGCACCCACAAATACCCACCCTCCCCCGCATTCAAAATATTCACACACGCACTCACACACTCACACATACATCCACCCCTCCCCTGTCGGACAATCCACTAACCTCATCCATCAAGGAGGTCGTCTGGGAGGGGACGGGTCATGGCGCTTCACTGCCAACAGCGCCTCACCTCCTGGATACCACCACACCGTATTGCACAGCCGAGCGCCAGCTCTCATTCAGAATTTAGAGAGCAGTCAAATTAGGACGGTCTTAAGACCGCCAGCACTGGTGGTATTTCGGCACCGAAGGCTTCGCAGTCTTTGGAAAAGACTCCAGAGGTCATGATGAGGGCCAAAGTCTTTACTTTATTCTAGAAAAAAAAAAACAATTGCTAAATGTTATGGTAAATACTATGCAAACCTTTCATTTTAATCTTGTTATCTAATATATGTTATTGGTAGCATACTTTCCTGACAGACTATTTTACTTCAGAATTTATTGGGAAATAAGACGGTCCAAAGGAATTGTTTCATCTTCTCATGCTAAGGATGTGTGAGACATTTGCATTTCTGAGTAGTTTTCTTTAAAATGTTAAAGTCTGTAAGCCACACACATTTAAGCCCTATTTGCCTACCTTCCACCAACCTTTATTTTCAAAATAGCTGCCCCCACTTCCCCAGCAAAAACAAACTCTCACTTGCATATTGATGACACTTATACCTTATCCCAGTGCTATGTTTTGGCCCTATAGAGTGCGTACTCCATTATGCCTACTGGCGACACCTTACTAAAGTTGATGACTGTCCCCTTCATTGTGCAGCAAGATTCTAATGTGTAGCTATATTTATGTTGTATATGTCCACATACTTTAATACTGCAAGGAATTCCAACTTTCTCATGGTTTCAGCTGGATTGTTTGAATTGCGGACTATGATTAGGTGATACTTTGATTTTTGGGTATGTGGACTCTGGATAGATGATATTTTGAACTCTGGGCTGTCAATCACAATCTGACTACAGGTACACTTCTCTTAAACAAAGAACCTGATTTTACTCTTTAAGAAACCAATTTTACTCTTTAATTGGCATTTTTGACATTTTTCATAAACTACTGCAACATGTGCAATAATTGCACAGCCTGCCTGAATATCAAAATTCTAATGTGAGCCTATGTTAGCAATAGGGTCATTGTTTGGTAGTCAGGATACACCCTGTACAAGCAAGGACCCTTACTCTAGTCAGGATAAGTCACACACAATCCAAATTATCCTGTGCCCACCCTCTGGTAGATTGGCACTGAGCAGTCAGCCTTAACTTAGAAGGCAATGTGTAAATTATTTGTGCAATAAATCATGGTATAACACAGTGCAAACACCACAGAAATACACCACATATGTTTAGACAAATATAGAATTTTTATCTGAGTAGATTAAGGTCAAAACAATTAGGATTTAATAAATACAAGTTCAGATATCACATTTGTAATAATAAATATAGTCTTTAGTTCTTAAAAAAACACAAATGGTCTCTTGCGAGCGCAAAGTACCTGGTATGCATCTAAGTTATCCGCACAGGACCTCAGAGGAGGAGATGCGTGGAAAACAGGGAGGTGTGCGCCAGTTTCTCTGGGCACACCCAGACGATGTGTCAATGCTTTTCCATGCAGCAAGGGCTTTGCGTTGATTTCTGGCATGTAGGCTTTGGAAGCCCTGGGGACGATTCACAGAAATCCTAGGTGTACCGGACGAAGTCACAGGAGCGGCGTTGATCCTGTGGGCAATGCAGTGAAATTTCTGTCGCACAGCAGGAAGTTGATGCGTCGATCCAGTGGGTCATTCACGGAAGTACCAGTCACAACACTGGCTCTGCATCGATCTCCACTCGGGGAGCCGGGCTGCGTCATTCTGGTTGGGTGATGCAGTGATTTTCTCACCACAGGGCAGGCTATGGGTTGATTTTGTCAGGCTGTGCGTCTATTTTCACTGCACCAGAAGTTCTTTGCAGAGATTAAGGGGGTCATTCTGACCCTGGCGGTCCATGACCGCCAGGGCCGGGGACCGTGGAAGCACCGCCAACAGGCTGGCGGTGCTTCCTGGCCAATTCTGACCGCGGCGGTAAAGCCGCGGTCAGAAAAGGGGAACCGGCGGTTTCCCGCCGGTTTTCCCCTGGCCAAAGGAATCCTCCATGGCGGTGCTGCAAGCAGCGCCGCCATGGGGATTCCGACCCCCTTCCCACCAGCCTGTTCCTGGCGGTTTACACCGCCAGGAAGAGGCTGGCGGGAACGGGTGTCGTGGGGCCCCTGGGGGCCCCTGCACTGCCCATGCCACTAGCATGGGCAGTGCAGGGGCCCCCTAACAGGGCCCCATAAAGATTTTCAGTGTCTGCTTGGCAGACACTGAAAATCGCGACGGGTGCCACTGCACCCGTCGCACCGCAGCAAATCCGCCGGCTCCATTCGGAGCCGGCTTCATCTTTGCTGGGGCTTTCCCGCTGGGCCGGCAGGCGATCTTTTGCAGATCGCCCGCCGGCCCAGCGGGAAAGTCGGAATGTCCCCCGCTGTCATCTGACCGCGGGGCGGTGTTTGGGCGGTTTCCGCCCGGCGGGCGGCGCCCGCCGCCAGCCGGGATCGGAATGACCCCCTAAGTCTTTTTGGCCCTGAGACTTCAGGAAACAGGAGGCAAGCTCAATGCAAGCCCTGGGAGAGCACTTCTCGGTAGAGCCAGAGGGCAGCAAGGCAGCAGGGCAACAGCAAGGCAGCAGTTCTTTACAGCAAAGTAGTCAGGTGAGTCCCTTGGGCACCAGGCAGCTTCTCTTAGCAGGTTGCAAGTTCTGGTTCAGAGTTTCTTTCCCAGGAGGTATCTTGTCAAGAATTGTCTGAGGTGGTAGGGTCAGGAACCCAGTTTTTATACCCAAAAGTGCCTTTGAAGTTGGGGAGACTTCAAAGAGTGGTTTTGAAGTGCACAAAGTCCCCTTTCAGTACAGGTCTGTCTGCCAGGGCCCCAGTAGGGGCTGAGGCAGTCCTTTGTGTGTGGGCAGGCCACTGTCCTTTGAAATGTAAGTGTCAGGCCCTCCACCCTTCCAGCCCAGGAAGACACATTCAGTATGCAGATGTGTGCAAGAGTGACTGAGCATCCTTTGTTTGTGGCTGTCTGGGTGAAATGCACAAGGGAGCTGTCAACTAGCCCAGCCCAGACGTGGATTGGAGGCAGGCTGTAAGGCACAGAAGGATTTTAAGTGCAGAGAAATGCTCATCTTCCAGAAGTGTCATTTCTAAAATAGTAATAATATAAAATCCAACTTCACCAGTAAGCAGGATTTCGTATTACCATTCTGGCCATTTTGAATATGAACTGTCTACTCCTTTCTAATCAGAATCTACCATTCAAGCAGTATATGAGGGTAGCTCTAATGTTAGCCTATGAAAGGAGCAGGCCTCACAACAGTGGAAAATTAATTCAGGAGTTTTCCATTACCGGGACATAGAAAACTCACATGTATATGTCCTGCCTTTTACCTACACAGCACCCTGCCCTATGGAGTACCTATGGCCTACCTTAGGGGTGACATATATGTAGAAAAAGGGAGTTTAAGGCTTGGCAAGTACTTTTAAATGCCAAGTCGAAGTGGCAGTGAAACTGCACACACAGGCCTTGCAATGGCAGGCCTGAGACATGGTTAAGGGGCTACTTATGTGGGTGGCACAACTAGTGCTGCAGGCCCGCTAGTAGCATTCAATCTAAAGACCCTAGGCACATGTAGTGAACTTTACTAGGGACTTACAAGTAGATCAAATATGCCAATTGGGTGTGAACCAATGTTAACATTAAAGGGAGAGAGCATATGCACGTTAGCAATGATTACCAGTGGCAAAGAACACAGAGTCCTAAGCCAGTAAAAATGAGGTCAGAAAAAGAGAAGGAGGAAGGCAAAAGGTTTGAGGGTGACCCAGCAGAAAGGCCATTTCCAACAGCCTGTAAATACTTTTGAGTCTCATGAGCTGTGCACTGTGCCTGTGGGACAATAATTTAGAATTCCAGAATAGCCTGAGGGCTTAGAGGAATTTCTGGGCCTATTTTCACAATTACACTGCTAGATTTAACACAACTATGTCTTGTCAAAGTTGGACTGAGCTGCATAGTGAGTAGACGTTAAATGTAAGCTGGTCACACACATTTTAAAAGAGTAACATAAACTTAAATGTTTAAGTACTATGCTGCAAATTAAACTGGAGCCGAATTCCATGTTTTTGATCTTGCACAGCAGCAATAAAGTGACGACCCCCACTAGGAGATAGACAGGATTGTCATACTGCTGGCATACATTTTGAGTTTTTCTGTCTTTTAATCAACTTGTCTCTGCTGGTAGCCTCAATCATTCTCTTAAAGATGAGGCATGTGGGGCTCACACCTACTGAACTCTAGAGAGAAGACGTCATGTAACTCTGATCAAAGCATTGCCCTACTCTTTGTTACATGTGGAAGTGGGCATACCTGGGTGAATTATCAGGGCCCAAACCACATTCCACCATGCCTTAGACTAAGTACGTGGAATAACGACACAGCACACTATTTGGATAGTCACAGACTAAAAGGCGGGAGATCAGACTTTTATATTTATTTCCATGTCACTGGCCCCAACCAGTACAAACTCCAACAGGGGGGTCCAATTCAAAGCACCTCTCTCGAGGTGTCACAATTTCTCGACTTATAAAGGTGTTGTAGTCTTGCCATATAACCCTCCCCAACCAATATCAAAACTATAACAACAAATGAACGGAACCTCAAAATTTCTTTTCAGATTTTCGTGGCACGAAGGAATATAAAGATAGACAAAAAGTGGATAGTGAGAGAGAGAGAAAATATAGAGTCATGATACCAAATATCAAACAGACCCTTCCTTGCTTTCATCAGCAGCACTGGCTCATTGCAGAATGAAGTCTTTCAGTTGTGCAGCCATAGCTGGATGTGACTTTAGATGATATATGAAATTTCCTTGTCAGTGGTTGAAAACTTCAGTATGAGACAGAGAACCTCATTATGACCCTGGCAGTAAATCCCGCTTAACGCCACGCTGACGGCCTCCAACTTACCGCCATGGTGGTGGATATCCCTTCACCATATTATGACACACACACACCAATCTGACAGAATACTGCCACAGACACAAATCCGCCAGCCCAAAGATCAGTGCAAAAGTGGTGGTATCAAAACCCACACCGTTACACTAACAGAAAAACGCCCATCACATTATGACCCACAAATCACCACAGCGGACATTCAATGGGGGTAAACCATTGGCGGTACATACCGCCACGCTCACAATGGACACCCACAGGCAAAACAACACTACATTGGCCAATTCAATCAACACACACCTGACACCCATACGCACACCACACCCACACAACCACATTATAAAACACCCACCCACATTACCCACAACCCCTTATGAATACAAATCATTGGCACAAGACTGGCACCAAGAACACTGCGACAACTACACACACACCACTTACCACCCATACATCTCTCACGCACTCCACTTCACACACCCCAACACATTACCCAACATACCCTCACCAACACACATCACATAACACACATGGCACCACAAAGGCACCCCCATTTCACCGAGGAGGAGTTAAAGGTCATGGTGGAGGAAATCGTCAGGGTAGAGCCACAGCTCTTTGGAGCACAGGTGCAGCAAATATCAATAGCCAGGAAGATGGAGCTATGGCGAAGAATCGTGAACAGGGTCAATGCTGTGGGACAGCACCCCAGGGGCGGCATCAGGAAGAGGGGGAACCACCTACGGGGGAAGGTACGTTCCATTGCAGCAAAGACACCAGCTCGCTATCCAGAGGACTGGTGGTGGATCTCCACCTCCTCCCCCACAACTCACAGCATGGAAGGAGCAAGTCTTGGCAATACTGCATCCTAAGGGTCTAGCTGGAGTCAGAGGAAGTCTGGACTCTGGTAAGTCAACTTTCAACAATTATCACCCCTCATACCTGCATACCATCACATACCCTCACCCTCACTCCCATCACTTCACTCCATCCCACACACTCCACCATCACATCACACTAATCCCAATGCCTAGCCCTGCATGCTTTACCAATGCATGGACACCTTTCCCAGCCCTGCATTGACACACATCGCTAAAGCATGCACAGCATAGGGAAACTAACAATCCCACCATACACCAGCATACACAGATAAAAGCTGGCAGGGCAACACCAACAATAGAGGGAAAGACAGGGATGTACAATATGTCACACACATGAACCATAATACATCATTTACATCCCCACAGGTACCCCAGCCAATGTTACTGGAGAGGAGGTGCCAGCACTATCCAGTCCCCCAACAGAAGAGGCCCACAGTGATGACAGTAACTCTGGTCTTCAGTATCTGGACAATCTACCTGGCCCATCAGGGACCACTGGACAGCCGGTTACCCAAGCCCAGTCACAGACCACAACAGAGCCTACCCTGTCTGGAAACAACACCACAGCACCACCCAGCGTACCCACACCTCTGTCCCAAGGACACTTCAATCAGCAGTGTGCCCACCTCTACAGGGACCCCAGGCCATACCTCGCCCCCAAGACAATCAGGGACCTGAGGTCAGTGGCAGTGGGCACACTGTTCAGAGGACAGAGGCACAGGCCAATAGGGACACTGGGAGGACTGCTGTGTGCCTGGGGGAGGACAGGAGCAGGGAACTGACTCTCCAGGAGGCACTCTCTGATATCCTGGGAGCCTATCAACATTCCCAGGACACAATGGGCCGGATCCTAGACAAACGTGCAGGAGAACAGGCAGCTGCAGGAGGGACAATATCAGGGGATCAGGGAGGACTTGCAGGCCATCAACAACACCCTGATCTCCATAGCAGGGGTGCTGGCAGACATGGCCAACATTACGAGGGAGGCAGTGTCACACCAGCGGGGCCCTGCCACTAGCCACTCATCTGAACAGCCTTCCACTTCCACTGCCACTAGTGGCCAGGAGGCCACACAACAGGAACAACAGGCCACCTGCAACCCTTCCCCTGCAGAAGGTGAACCACCATGCAAATGTTCCCTGCGATCCAGAGAGAAGCCAGAGACACTTGCCAATACCCCTGCAAGGAAATGAGACTCTCCTAATTGTCCACCTTGTGTCCCACACAGTCACCTCGTCCACCTTGATCTGCCATTGCTCCCCTTCCTATGTCCCCTTGGACACTGCACCTGTGCTCCGAACAGACTGGAACAATACCCTGGACTTTCCTCCATCATCACCTAATCCCATTGTACTTTCCCCTCTAAATATTAGTACTACAATAAACATCCTTTCATATAAATCGATTTTGAGTATGTCATGTATTTCAAATATGCATTGATTGAAACATGTACAACCATTGCAAATGAAGTGTACATAGAATGAGCATAGAATCAATGACCTGTATCAGGCTATTGAGATCATACCAGGGGTATTTGTTAAATCACCAACATCTGCAAAATGAATAGCCAGAGTTAACAGTAAGTGGGCATAGAAGTGTGAAATACCAGCATGCCAATGCCACACAGAATACAACCAAAGTAATTGAAATGTAAAGTTGCACTGTCTCACCTGTGTGTCATTGGAAGTACTGATGGATCACAGATGTTCTGTGGTCCACATCCTCATACTCTGCATCCTCATCCTCACTGCCCACAAGGTCCACTGCTGCCACAGCGGCATTTCCAGTCTCCTTGTCCAGCAGAAAAGGTACATGCCGTCTGAGGACCCGGTTGTGCAACATGCAGCATGCCACGACTATCGGGCAGACCTTCTTGGTTAAGTAGCACAGGGATCCACCTGTCAGATGGAGGCACCCGAAACTGGCCTTCAGGAGGCCAAAGGTCCTTTCAATGATCCTTCTGGTTAGCCCATGTGCCTCATTAAAACGTTCTTCTGCCCTTGTCCTGGCATTCCTCACAGGGGTCAGCAGCCATGATAGGTTTGGGTAACCAGAGTCACCTGCAAATAATAAGTGACAACATTTAGCCACACACTATCCTATATGGCCCACACTATAGGCATACACCAACATATGCTGGGTGGGAAGCAGGGCTCACCTATTAGCCACACCCTGTGCCTCTGTAGTTGGCCCATCACATTTGGGATGCTGCTATTCCTCAGCGCAAAGGTATCATGCACCGACCCAGGATACTAAGCATTGATGTGGGGGATATACTGGTCTGGCAAGCACATCATCTGCACATTCATTGAGTGGAGACTCTCACGATTCCTGAAAACCTGTTCATTCTGGTGGGGGGAACAAATGCAATATGAGTTCCGTCAATCACCCCAATTATATTGGGGATATGTCCGATTGCATAAAACCCGGCCGTTATAGTGGCCACATCCTCAACCTGGTGTAATGCAATGTAGCTGCACATGTATTTTATCAGGGCAGACAACACTCTTGTCAGCACTATTGAGAACATTGGCTGTAACATTCCTGCTGCCAAGCCCACTGTCACCTGGAGAGAACCAGTTGCCAGGAAATGGAGAACTGATAGCACTTGCACAAGAGAGGCTATCCCAGTGGGCTGACGGATAGCAGATATCAGGTCAGGCTCCAATTGGGCACACAGCTCTGTGATTGAGGCCTTGTCCAGTCTATAGGTGAAGATAATATGCCTGTCCTCCAGTGTTGCCAAGTCCACCAGGGGTCTGTACACGGGGGTATGTCTCCATTTCCTATTAATCCGCAGCAGTAGGTATCTAAGGGACAAAAGAGTGAGGAGTCTGTCACAAGCTGAACAATGGAGCTACAACAGAAGTCTGCAATCTGTAAACATGATATGGGACAGTGTAATTAGTGAAGTATGTGCCTATTTATCCTTTGACACAGCATTATTCCATAGACATGTTCTCCCCCCTGAAATGGCGTCTGCCTGTCCTGTGTGGAGGGACAGGTGGAAGTGAGGTAATGACACTGACGTTGTGCGCTGTGGTGGTAGGCGGTCGGGAACCACCATGGAAATCCTCAGTGGTTATTATCGGGCCCTATGGGCCAATGGTAATCTACGCCGGCGGTGATGGTATGCCCTGCCGCGGACGTGACCGCCATTGTCTATCTGATTCCTCACTTGTTTCCTGACCTTCCTTAGGAGAGGACCTACACTGCATGTTCTGCTGTGACCTGTGTCTGGAACCTACCATGGCCTGTGTGACCAGGGAAAGGGCTCCAGCCTTCACTTCTGAAGAATTGGAGAGACTGGTGGATGGGGTCCTACCCTATTATGTACTGCTGTATGGGCCTCCAGACCAACAAGTGAGTACACTGTGGGCAAGATGCATATGGCATGAATGCTTTGTGTTGTGTGTGAGGCATTGTGTAAGGGAGGGATGTCCTCTTGGCGGTGTACACATTGTGTGCTGGGCTACGTGTGTTCCAATGGTGATGGAAACGGATATGGTGGGCCATTCATGTTACTGGCTGGACTGTTTGTCTAATGGTGTTCTCCTGTCTGTATTGCCTCTGCAGGTCAGCGCCCATCAAAAGAAGGGTATGTGGAGTGCCATCGCCAAGGAGGTGCAGACCCTATGGGTCTATGGCAGGTGGAGCACCCACTGTCGGAAACGGTGGGAAGACCTGAGACGCTGAGCACGAAACACCGCAGGGGCCCAGCTAGGGATGGCCTCCCAACGAGGAAGGGGTGCCCGTCGGACCCTGACCACCCTGATGGCCCGCATACTGGCGGTGGCCTATCCAAAGCTGGATGGGCGCTTGAGGGCCTCACAGCAGCCACAAGAGGGTGAATACAGTGGCCATAATTGAAGCTCATGGCTGGAGGGATGGTATCCGGGTGGTGGTTGTGTGTCAGTGGGTGCCCCTAGGCTAGGCCAGACATGGCAGCTTAGGTCCTCTGGTGGCTAAGGGTCTGATGGGGAAATACTGCCTACCTAGCTTGTTAGCATCCACTGCTGGTCAGTGCTGCGTGGCTCCCAGGTGTGCTGTAGTTGCTGGTGTGTGCTCCTCCTCATGACTTGGTGGCTAGAAATATCACTGGTAGTGCAATGCATAGTGGGTAGGCCAGTACCTTGTGTGTGAGGGTGTTGTGTATGCCAACTGTGGTGTTGGTGCAATCTTTGACCCAGTGTATCCTTTGTCTCTCTTCCCCCTTTCTTGTTTTGTCATCCTGTATTTATGTGCATTAGCATCATCTTGCAGAGGAGCAGAGGCACCAGTGAAAGAGGGAGCTGCATCCCACAGGACCCTGGAGGCAGAGTCCACCGACACTGAGAGCACCAGTGGGACGGAGGGCGAGGGGATCACCACGGTGGAGACTGGAGGGGACAACACAGACTCTGATACCTCCTCCAATGGGAGCTCCCTGGTGGTGGCAGACACTGCTGTGACCACCACAGGTACGGCCGCCACCCCTGTACCAGCATCACCCTCCCAGTAGCCCCTCAGCGAGTTGTCTGTGCCCACTCACCCAAGAAGGAGGGCATCACCTTCGCCCCAGGCACCTCAGGAACTGCCCCAGTCAATTTTGCTGCCCTGAGTGAGGAGACTTTTTACCTCCTGAGATCCATCTCTGTCGGTCAGTCAACCATTGTGAATGCCATCCAGGGGCTGGCAGCCCAGATGCAGCAATCTAATGCATTCATGGAGGCCATTCACGGTGAATTGGCGGCCCTACAGAGATCGATCCAGGCTCTGGCCTCCTCTTTTATGGCATCCATTGACCCTGTTTCAATCGTCCCCCCTCCAACTTCCACTTCCCAGTGCCATTTTCCTCAACCCCAACCCATCCCAAGCACACAGGCTGACGAGCATGCACACAAGACAACACCCAAGAGTGTCACAGGCAAACACAAGCACCACACGTCATCTCACAGGCACTCACACAAATACCATTCATTTGCAGACACAACAACATCCACTGTTTCCACTGTCTCCCCCTCCTCCTCCACCTTCCACCCAGTTACGTCCACAATCACACGTGCATGCACTACATCATTATCCACTACCGGCATCATCACCACACCAAGCAGAACACACACCTCACTGGTAGACACCTCCACAACATCCATGCACACGTCCTCTGTGTCCTCTCTCAGCGTGTCTGTCCCCCCTCTCCTAAAGTACACAAACGCAAGCACCCAAACACCCAACAGCCATCCACCTCACAACAGAATACAGCCCCTGCACCTGCACCCAAATCCAGCAAACACCTCCAACAACCACTCCCTCACCCCTCCACTCCCATTACTCCTCCCTCTTCCTGCCCCAATGTCCCTAAAAAGCTTTTTCTTTCCACCATTGATCTCTTTCCTACCCCTACCCCTGTCCTGCATGTATGGCCAGGGTATCAAGGACCCAGCCAAACACCTCAGCCAAACAGTCCACGGACCCAATTTTAGCAGCACCTACTCGTGGTAGAAGGGATTTCAGGCCACAAATACTAAAGGGGAAGGAGCCTGCACCAGCCACCAAGAAGGGGAAGGAGCCTGCACCAGGAGCTGTCACAGAGCCCTCACTGCCAGTCGTGGTTGTGCAGCCAGCAGAGAATGCAGGGGCAGATCAGGAGCCTCCCACAACTACCACTGCAGTGCAGCCATCAGAGGGTGCAGGGGCAGAGCAGGAGCCTCCCTCAACTACCACTACAGTGCAGCCATCGGAGGGTGCAGGGACTGACCAGGAGCCTCCCACAACCACCACCACTGTGCAGCCATCGGAGGGTTCAGGAGCTGAGCAGGAGCTTCCCAAAACCACCACCACAGTACAGCCATCACCGCCGGCGAACGCCATATAGTCCAGCCTCCATGGGCTGCTGCACGGCCTGCCCCCTCCAGAACCAGTGGGCAAATCACCCACTCGAGAGATTGTGGCTTTCCACTCCCCAGAAACAAGCACAGGACATGTTGCCCCCTCCAGAACCAGTGGGGAAGACACCCACCTGAGAGACTGTGGCCTTGCACTCCCCAGGACCAAGCACAGGGCATGTTGCCTCTTCTAGAATCAGTGGAGAAGACACCCACCTGAGAGACTGTGGCCTTGTACTCCCCAGGACCAAGCACAGGGCATGTTGCCCCCCTCCAGAACCAGTGGGGAAGACACCCACCTGAGAGACTGTGGCCTTGCACTCCCCAGGACCAAGCACAGGTCATGTTGCCCTCAAAGACACCCACCTGAGAGACTGAGGCCTTGCACTCCCCAGGATCAAGCACAGGGCATGTTGCCCACTCAAGAACCAGTGGGGAAGAAACCCACCTGAGAGACTGTGGTCTTGCACTTCCCAGAACCAAACACAGGGCATGTCGGCCCCTCCACAACCAGTGGTCTTGTTTCCGCATCCAGCTGAGGTGCCCCCCCCCCCCAGTGAGGTGCCTGCTTATTTGCCAACTGATGCCCCTGCAGTGTTCTCTCCGTATTGGTGCAGGAATTGAGTGGTGCCTTGGAGTTTGCCCTGTGGCCATGTGGCCCCTGTGAAATGT
This sequence comes from Pleurodeles waltl, assembly GCF_031143425.1. Taxonomy (NCBI): domain Eukaryota; kingdom Metazoa; phylum Chordata; class Amphibia; order Caudata; family Salamandridae; genus Pleurodeles; species Pleurodeles waltl. Next base: position 1,074,848,887 of record NC_090437.1, read on the forward strand.
GGACTGGGCAGTGTCCCTTTTTTGTACATTTGTACATATCTGTTGCATTGCGACATCGACTTGTTATTTCGATGTTGATCTTATTACAATCACTTTAGTCAATTCCTGTTGTCCTTGCATTATTCAGCCGATTATTGGGGATTTTTTTTTTCTTGTGCAGCTGGTTGTGTGTATGGTGTGTGTGTCTGGTGTGTGTGGTGTGTGTCTGTGTGTGGCACTCCTGTTTTCCTCCCCCCCTCTCTTGTGTGCTAGGTGGCTGCACTCACCATTGTCATCTTCGCCGGCGTTGGTGTTTGTGGTGGAGCATGACATAGAAGATCATCGGGACGACTTGCAGTTCTGTTTCCATGGTGGCATGTTTCTTTCCTGTGCCTCCAATGGTGAGTCCTTTGACTTCTGTGCTCTGTTTACACCAGGCTTTTGATGGCATTGGTACCACCCCGGAAAAGGTGGTGGATTGTGTTATCGTAATATGGTGGGCGGAACTTTGTCTTCCACCTGGCTGTAGGCTGCTACTGCCATAGTGACTGTTGTTTCCGCCCTGGCGGTTGGTGTGGTACACTGGCTGTCTTTCGGACATATCATGCCATGGTCATAATTTGGCGGTAGTCACCACCAGCCTGTTGGCGGTATTTACAATTTACACCAACCACCAGAGTCGTAATGAGGGCCAGAGTGTCTTTAGATCTGGGGTCAGGGCTCGGCGCACCCAGACTTGACATCAAATCTCATTGTGCAGTCCCTTAAGAATTTCTTGGTAGGTTCTCAGGTTTGGAGGTGTCAGCCATAGCCATCCCCTCTGCATTATCATTGTCTACCACCAAATTCCTTTTTCCAGGATGTGGAACAGTTCTCATCTGTGTTGCAGAGGGGGGCTGGTAGCGTTTAAAAGGCGTGATGTTTCAAGATAATCATTGTGCCCCTCATGCTGGAGACTGTCCAGGGCCGTGGTTCAAAATGTAAGCAGTTCTTGCTCTCTGGGTGTTGATCTTTGATTAGTACAGCTTCGCCCACTTTCAACAGACGATGGTGCGATTGTCATTTAAACAACACCATGTCATTCTTCTTCTTGCATTGACTTAGGGCGTCTGACTCCTCCTTCTGTATTGCTGATGGCATGTTCACATGGGGTATGGTGTCAAGAATCTGATGGTTTTAAGGGGTAAGTCAGTATTCCCTCAGGAAGGCATACAGAGCACACTCTAGATTTCTGCCATCCGCCAGTGCAATGCAAATCACTTTGTTAGTGGTCCTCATGAAGCATTCCACTTCTCCATTGGCTTGGGGCCATTTGGGCGTAGATTTCAAATGTCTAATACCATGTGATTTCAAATATTGTGCAAAATCCTGATTGGCGAATGGGGGTCCAATTATCTGTTCTGAGCTCCCTCATAAGGCCATGAGTGGCCATGATTTTCTCTAGTAGAGTAAGGTTTGTCAGGCAGTGAGTGATTCTACGTTTTCTACCTCTGGATATTTGCAGAAGTCATTGTTCATGACAAGCATGTGTCTGCCATGTGATAGACTTCGGAAGTCAGCACTGGCTGAATGTCAGGGGATGGAGGTGATGGTGGATGTGATGATTGGTGCAGGTGGCTCAGCAAAACCTTCAGCCTGACAGAGGGAGCACCGGCTGACAGTTGTTTCCACCATGTCATCAAAGCTGGGAAACCACACTTTACATCGAAGTCTCACCTTCGTCTTGACAACTCTGTGATGGGATGAGTTGGCTAGATTGACTATTTGTTGTTTAAGCTGCTGAGTGATCGCTAGGTGAGGTCCTTACAGAAGCTATCCTTCTGGAGAAATGACTAGTTTGTGATGAACATGTTGCAGAGATAGTAGGGTCTGTTTAGTTTCATTGGTGTGAAACAACAGGTTCTGGTTCAGTTTTCTCTAATTTCTCTAATTTCCTGTTGTTAAAGCAGGTAGTACTGATTGAAGGCATTCATCCTCCTGTGTCGCCTCCAGTATCTCTGACAATGATATTGGTAGGGGGCAAGATCTCTTGACTACTATCCATACATATTGTTCGACTTCCTCGGCATCAGATACTTCATTGACCGCAGCAGGTCGGGCGTGTCGTGACAGGTAATCTGCTGGTTCTCTGCACCTGGCCAATAGACTACAGAACAGACGGACTGTTGCATCTGGAGTATCCATTTTTCGATCCTTGGCTGGGGTTTTGAGGCTGAGCCGGTGAACAAAGGAAGCAATAGTTGTGGTCGGTGTGGATTGTTAAGTGGTGTCCACATAGATACAGATGAAAATGCCGACAACTTCAATGGATGGCTAAAGCTTCCTTCTCTATACTAAAGTACCGTTCCTCTGTGTTGGTGAGTGCTTGGCTGTGTGAGTCCACTACCTAGGAAATGCTGGAACAACGATCTTAGGACCTCATTACAACAGCCTATTATGGCCGTGGTGCAATAGCCACGGCCATTATGCTGGCCCATACACTATACCGCCAGGCTTCCGCTGCCATGGGGATTATGAGTCCCCGATCGCCAGCCTGGCCACGGCGGTAAAAACCACCATGGAAAGGCTGGCGGTAAGGGGGACCGCCCTGGGGGCACCTGCGCTGCCCATGCGCTTGGCATGGGAAGTTCGGGGCCCCCAGGAACAGCCCTATTGTGCATTTCACTGCCCGTATTTTGGGCAGTCAAATACACGACGGGTGCTACTGCACCCACTGCACATCAGCATTGCTGCCTGCTCTATTACGAGCGGGCTGCAATGTTGATGTGACTTTTCCGCTGGGCCAGTGGACGGTAACACTGTTACTGTTCGCTGGCCCAGCGGAAAAGTCGAAATAGGGAGCCAGAAATACCACCAGCACTGGCGGTATACTGGAGCCCACAGCTTTGCAGGTCTTTCCCAAAGAAGTTGTAATGAGGGCCTTAGTCTTTAAAGGTGTTCATCTAGTGACAAAGCGTGTTCCAAGATATCTTTGCTGACATTGCTGACACCGGGGAACCCAGCCAGGACTCCTCAGATGGTGTCCTGAAACACTTCTGGAGCACTGGACTCTCTAAAACTGAGGCACATATACCTCCTCAGTCCCCCATGAGTTGAGAATGTGGTGATGGCTCTTGATTCCGGTGCCAGCATTAGTTGGTGATATCCTGCTTGGAGGTCTTCCTTTGAGAACTACTTTGAGCCGCTCACTTCTGCCACCAGGTCATCAACCACAGGGGTGAAGTGTTGTTCCCACTTTATCACCATGTGAGGGGGGTGCATGTCCACACAGACCTGAATTCCTCTTGGTTGTTTGAGTTTTCTAGCATCTACTATCAGTGACACCCAAGGGGCTGAGCCCTCCACTTTCTTGATTATGTCAGCTTTCTCAAATTTCCAAAGTTTTTTTTCTACTTTTGGGCAAAGGTGGAAAGTCTTGTGACAATGATGAAGTGCGACTGGCTGAACTGACTCATCATTGTGAAGGTGATCCATGCGGTCCTTGAGGCAACCTATTCCTTCAAACAGTTTTGTAAGCTCCTGCACCAGGGTGTCAACAGGCGACAAGTGGATGCTGAATGCAAATGTGACAAATTCGAGTTGTTCAGCTGTTTTGAAGCTCGGCAGCATACTGGTGCTTCCTCGTGTAAACTACCTTCATGGGGGATGTTGGTTGTAAATACACCCGAAAGCATATACCTGTGTTGTTGTGGTGCGTAGCGTTGGTTTGCATGGGAGGTTCTGGAACACTGTGTGTGTCATGATATTTATCAATGCCCCGGTGTCAATCAGTGCCAAGAGGGAGTGTCCGATGACAACGATGGTGTACTTGATAGTGCGACGTACAATCTGCTCGCCAGGCTGCATTGCATGTATGAAATGGACAATCCCTTCAGTGTCATCATCATCCATGTCTCCTTCATCAGGGATACCCAATCGTTCCATGGAGTTCACAACTTTGATTGGGTGACCTTTTTTTCGATGCTGAGTGGCAGACTTTAGCAAAGTGGTTTAGCTTGCCACATGACATGCACTTCTTCCCTTGTGCCGAACAGGTGCCTTGGTGTACGTATTATCCTCCGCACCAATAACAGACTCTTGGCGTCTCGAAATGCAGTTTTTACTTGTCCGTGTTAAGAATAGTGTTAGAAATGGGGTCTTTGGTTGGCAGTCAGGTTACCCCCTGTCCAAGCAAGGACCCTCACTCAAGTCAGGGTAAGTCACACACAATCCAAATTATCCTGTGCCCACCCTCTGGTAGCTTGGCACTGAGCAGTCAGGCTTAACTTGGAAGGCAATGTGTAAAGTATTTGTGCAATAAATCATACAATAACACCATATAGCACCACAAAAATACACCACACAGTGTTTAGAAAAATATATAATATTTAACTGATAAGATGCATGTCAAAAACAATTAAAATGCAATATGCAGAGGTTGAGTTATCACTGTAAAATTGATATAAAGTGCCTTCAGTCTTTGCAAAACAAATAAATGTCTCTTAAAACAATAAAGGTCTCTTGCAAGCACAAAGTACCTGGTTTGTGTTCAAAACTTCCGCAAGGGACCGCAAAGGAGGCAATGCATGGAAAACAGGGAGGTGTGCGTTCGTTTTTGCCCCTTCACACACCGTTATTTTCCACACAGGGGAAGGCTTGGTTCCTCTTTGGGTTGCGAGGTTTTCTGGTGTCCTGGGGACTGTGCATCGATCCGGTGGGCTGTGCGTCAAAGTTCCGGTCACAACGCAGGAGCTGGGTCGATCTTCTCCTTGCGAAGTCGTGTTGTGTCATTCCGATTCGGCGTGCAGTGAATTTCTCACCGCGGGGCAGGCTGTAAGTCTTTTTTAGCAGGCTATGCGTTGAATTTTCACTGCACAAGGAGTCCAGTTGCAGGAATTAAGTATTTTTGGTCCTGAGACTTCAGGGAACAGGAGGCAAGCTCTATCCAAGCCCTTGCAGAGCAATTCTCAGCACAGCCAGGGAACAGCAAGGCAGCCGGGCAACAGCAAGGCAGCAGTCCTTGTCAGAAAAGCAGTCTCAGTGAGTCCTTTGGACAGACAGACAGTTCCTCTTGGCAGGTCTGGTTCAGGGTTTCTTCACCAGCAGGTTTATTGTCCAGAAGTGTCTGTGAGGTACACTGTCTACCCCAAGAAGTGTCTAAAGTCTGTGGTTGTGGGTCCTCTTCTTATACCCATTTTGCCCTTTGAAGTAGGCTTACTTCAAAGGAAAAGTCTCACTTGTTTCTGAAATCCTGCCTTGCCCAGGCAAGACCTCAGACACAAACCAGGAGGTTGGAGTCTGCATTGTGTAGGGGCAGGCACAGCCCTTTCAGGTGCGAATTACCACTCCTCCCCTCACTTCTAGCACAGATGGCTCATCAGAATATGCAGGCTACGCCCCAGCCCCCTTTGTTTCACTGTCTGGAGAGAGGTGCAAACAGCCCAACTGTCAAACTAACCCAGAAAGGGAACCCACAAACAGGCAGAGTGACAAAAATAGTTCAAGGAAGAAAATGCCCACTTTCCAAAAGTGGCATTTTCAAACACACAGTCTCAAAATGAACTTTACTAAAAGATGTATTTCTAAATTGTGAGTTCAGAGGTCCCAAAATCCACATGTCTATATGCTCCCAAAGGGAAGCTATGCTTTAATCATGTTTAAAGGCAGCCTCCTGGTTAACCTATGAGAGAGATAGGCCTTGCAACAGTGAAAACCAAATTTGGCAGTATTTTACTGTCAGGACATATAAAAAACATTAGTATATGTCCTACCTTAACCATACACTGCACCCTGCCCATGGGGCTACCTACGGCCTACCTTAGGGGTATCTTATGTATAGGAAAAGGGAAGGGTTAGGCCTGGCAAGTGGGGACACTTGCTAAGTCGAATTTACAGCTTAGAATTGCATACACAGACACTGCAGTGGCAGGTCTGAGACATGACTACAGGGCTATTCATGTGGGTGGTACAACCAGTGCTGCAGACCCACTAGTAGCATTTAATTTACAGGCCCTGGCACCTTTAGTACACTTTACTAGGGACTTACTAGTAAATCAAATATGCCAGTCATGGATAAACCAAGTAACAGTACAATTTACACAGAGAGCATATGCACTTTAGCACTGGTTAGCAGTGGTAAAGGGCTCAAAGTTCAAAAGCCAACAAACACAGGTCAAGAAAAATAGGAGGAAGGAGGCAAAAAAGTTTGGGGATGACCCTGTAAAGAGGGCCAGGTCCAACAAATAGCAATTGCATTGATGGGCTCGGTCTAGATAGGAGCGGCTGAAAGTCAGTATGTTCACCATGGACATTCCGGGAACTTGAAGGATGTTTTCTCATAGTTTCGCAGATGAGCATTCTTAGATAAATTGTGCACGGATTTCATCCTGAGCGTTTTGCAGGGTGTATATACTGGCCAGTTCCCAGAGGGGGGCATAGAAGGCGTTGTCAGATTCCTCTGGTTGTTGTCTCGCTTGCCGCAGTAGGAACCGCTTATGGTCTGGGTTGGCAAGTGGTTCGAAATGAGCCATAAGGGCATTCTTTATGGTAGTGTAGGAGAGGGGGGGGTCCCTTCCTCCTATACTGATTTGGCTATTTTCTGGATCACTGGGCCGCCGAGGTGCAAAAGCATTGGACTTCTTTTGTCGTTCTCTAACGACATCACCGCAAAGTACGTTTTGAGATGGCTTCCCACTCTTCTGATTTAGCTGCATGAGACGATGGGGGGGCCATCGCACGTGAATGGTTCAATTGCAGGAATTGAAGCCATTTGGTACTTACATGTGACTTACCAAAGCGAGGATGAACTTAGGCAGTCTTTGAGAAGAGAAAAGAAACGGAAATACTTGCAGGTGTACGTGTCTGTCACCTATCACATTGCAGACAGCCAACTGTCCTTCCTCTCAACCGGGTGTTGGGGACTGCATGTGCTACAGCAGACAGGAAGCCAAAACACAGGAGTACTTGAGTCTAGAGGCTGTTGAGGCAATATCTGGAATGGTGACTGTATAATGGCAGGGCTGAAATTGGCAACAGGGGGTGGCCTTGGGAGAGAAAATCTCAACAGGAGTAAAGAATTCGGCAGTTGGGATGTTGGAGGCTCACCAGGGGTCACACCATGTAGAACTGTTTGCTTCAAGTGTAGAGGTGGAGCAGGTGATTCAGCCTTCCCTTAGTGGGTGAGACACCAAGTGTTGGGATGGCCCCGCTGCTGCTGGGGCACCGTGATGATCCCAGGAGCTTATGGGACTCTGACCCTACCGCCTTGCTTACGGATGGTGACAAACATTGGGCAGTGTTGGAGCAGGCTGTGGTGGATGCAGAGTGGTACCTCAAGAGGCCAACAGAAATCGGAGACACTACCGCGGGCAGCAGGCCGTCTGGTGAGGCGAAGAGTAGTGTTGGCTGTAGTGCAAGGCCACAGGTGCTGCTTGAGGGACAAGAGGTGCATGCGAATGCAGTGGCCGTTGTCGCCAGAAGTTACATGTGTCAGATGGCATGCTGGGATGAATTATAGAGGCCCAAACCACATTGCGGTGTGCCTTAGACTCAGCGCATGGAAAATGACACACAACACTATTTGGATGGTCGCAGACTAAAGGGTGGGAGGTCGCCCTACTATATTTATTGGCTCACTTTCCATGTAGCTGGCTTCAAACAGTACACACTCCAAAAGAAGGGTCCATTACAAAACACCCCTCTCAAGGAGTCACAAAATCTTGGCCCAAAAAAGGTGTTGCAGTCTCGCTACATAACATTCTCTACCCAAAACCTACAATAACAGAGATCAGATGAAATATTTTTTCATGCCAGGGTGAGCAACAACGAAATTCGCTGTACTGTTTTGTGCAAGGGGAAAAACAACACAGAGCCATTTCTTTAAAGATTAGCCTGTTGCGGCTGTCAATTCTATGCTGATTGTCTAAAATAGTGCCTAGCATGATGCACTGCCTAACAGAGATGGTTATGCACTGTTAGCAAAGGATTCGTACTGGAAGCATACCTTTTCAGCACAAGTATCTACACACTAGATGTGTGTTGTGCCCTTCAGTGGGTTTTTATAAGAACGGAAAATATTTATCCTTGTTAGCACAGACTTCAAGGTGACAAAGCCCAGTATGGCTATGTTAGTAGATTGTTGTTTGTAGTGGCAGCTCCTCTGCAATGATGGAGGAGCCTCGTCCCCCACCAGCAGCTGCACAATTTTAAAAATAAAACAATAATAAACTGTGTTTATTATCATTTTATTTTTAACCCCTTTGCTGCCAAACCTTTTCCCCTCCTGTGTCAAGCATTTTTTTTGGGCTATTTGGGGCAGTTTGCACTTAGGGCCTCATAGCTTTTTGTCCACATAAGCTACCCACACCAAATTTGCAACCATTTTTTTTTCAACATCCTAGGAACCCTAGAGCTACCCAGAGTTTGTGGGTTCTCCTGGAGGAGACCAAGAAATTAGCCAAAATACAGCTAAAATTAAGTTTTTTTTTAAAAAGAGGAAAAAAAGGGGCTGAAGAAGAAAGCTTGAGATTTTTTCTCTGAAAATTGCATCATCAGAGGAATTGCAGTGCTAAAATTACCATCTTCCCAGCTTTCAGGAACAGGCAGACTAGAATCAGAAAAACACATTTTCCAACACAATTTGGGCATTTTACTTTGACATGCCCCATTTTTACTATTTTCTGTGCTTTCAGCCTCCTTCAAGTTAGTGCCAGAAATGGGTATGAAACCAATGCTGGATCCCAGACAGCTAAACATTTCTGAAAAATAGGTATCAAGAAAACCTTAGTACTTCCAAAATGGGCACACGATAAGGTAGTGACAATCAGTGGTTATTTGCACATATCTGAATTCCAGACTCCCCATACTAGCATGAGAAGTACACGGCATTTCTCAAATAGAAATCTTTTTTACACACTGTCCTACATTTGGAATAAAGAAATATAGAGAAAGGCAAGGGGCAATAATACTTGTTCTTCAATCCTGTGTTCCCCTAAGTCTTGCGGTAAAAATTGTATCTCACTTGTGTGGGTAGAACTAATGCCCGCGGCAGGAAACGCAACATGGACACATCACATTTCTAAATTGAAATCTGACGTGTTTTTTAGAAAGTGCCTAGCTGTGGATATTGGCCTCTAGCTCAGCTGGCACCTAGGGAAACCTACCAAACCGGTGCATTTTTAAAGACTAGACACATAGGGAAATCCCGGATAGGGTTACTCGTGGGGCTTTCACGAGGTTCTGTTACCCAGATTCCTTTGCCAACCTCAAAACTTGGCAAAAAAACACTTTTTCCTCACATTTCAGTGATAGAAAGTTCTGGAATCTGAGAGGAGACACAAATGTCCTTCCACCCAGCATTTCCCTAAGTCTCCCGATAAAAATGGTACCTCACTTGTGTGGGTAGGCCTAGTGTCCACAACAGGAAATGCCCCAAAACGCAACATGGACACATCACATTTTTACATTGACAACAGACATGTTTTTTGGAAAGTGTCTAGCTGTGGATTTTGGCCTCTAGCTCAGCCGGCACCTAGGGAAAACTACCAAACCTGTGATTTTTTTTTAACTAGACACCTAGGGAAATCCATGATGGGATGACTTGTAGGGCTCTCACCAAGTTCTGTTACCCAGAATCCTTTGCAAACCTCAAAATTGTGCAAAAAAAATTATTTTTCCTCACATTTTGGTTTTTAGAAAGTTCTGGAATCTAAGAGGAGCCACAAATTTCCTTCCACCCAGCATTTCTTCAAGTCTCTTGGTAAAAATGGTACCTCACTTGTGTGGGAAGGCCTAGTTCCCATGACAGCAAATGCCCCAAAACACAACATGGACACATCACATTTTTCCAAAGAAAACTGACCTGTTTTTTGCAAAGTGCCTGTGGATTTTGGCCTCCATCTCATCCGACACCTAGGAAAACCTAGCAAACCTGGACATTTCAGGGAACTAGACACCTAGAGGAACCCAGTATGGGGCAACCTGTGGCGCTCTCACCAGATTCTGTTACCGAGAATCCTTAGCAAACCTCAAGATTTCACAAAAAAAAATGTTTTCCTCACTTTTCAGTGCTGCAAAGTTTTGGAGTCTGAGGGGAGCTACAAACTTCCTCCTACCGAACACATCTCTGGATAAAAATGGTACCTTACTTGTGTGGGTATGCCTAGTGCCCACGACAGGAAATGCCCCAAAAGACTATGTAGGCATATCAAAATTATCAAATCCAAAACTACCTGTTTTTGTTGGGGGGAGGCATTTTTGGTCCTGGGCTCAGCAGCAATCTAGGGAACCTTACCAAACCCAGACATTTCTGAAAAATAGACACCCTAGGGAGTCCAGGGAGGTGTGATGTGTGTGGATCCCCCAGTTTTTTCTTTTAAAAAATCCTGAGCAAACCTCAAATTTAGCTAACAAATTACATTTTTTCCACATTTCTGCGTGGGATCACCGCACTGGCACAAATGTCCTACCACCCAACATTTCCCTCAGTCTCCCAATAAAAATGATGCCTCACTTGTGTAGGTGGGACAAGAGCCAGTGACAGGGAAGAGCCAAAAACATGTTGAAATTGAGGGGGGAACCAAAGCAGTTCCAAAAGGGCAGTTTGAAAAAAAAAAGTTTTTAGGCTGACAAGTGGGGCGGAATTTTTATTGGTGTAGATGCAACAATGCTGGGTGGTGGGAATTTTGTGGATTCCTGCAGATTCCGGAAGGTTCCATCACAAAAACGTGGGAAAAATGTGTGATTTCAAGCAAAGTTGGAGGTTTGCAGGGCATTGTGGGTAAGAAAATGGTATGGGGTGCATATGAAGCACATCACCCTGGACTCACCTAGGTGTTTAGTTTTCAAGATATGTCTAGGTCTTGTAGATTTTTTTACATGGCAGCATCCCCAAAGTCCAAAAAGTACAGCCCTCAACATTCAAAGTGGGACAATTTTGAGAGTTAGACAAGCTCTCATGGCCCAAATGTAAAACCAAAACCCAAAATAATCAAATATCCTCTTGCTTGCCATTAGGATAAGATCTTTTAGTGTGTGGGGGAAGAGCTGAAAGACTGTTACCCCCCTTCAGTTGGGACAACCATGCCTATTCTGCTTGGTAGCCACCACCCCTTTATTTTTATTTTGAATTCCTTGACATCTAGGAGGCTTTCTGCCCCCCTGGGGAGTGGATCAGAGGTAATTGCCCTATCTGCCCGCCAGTGGGCAGAACAACATTGTCCCCATTCATTTGGGGTGGTGATATGGCCATACCCCCACCCTCTTTTTTTGAAAGAAAAATCTTCCCTGGTGTCTGGAAGATGGGCCTTACAAAAATAGGCCGATCTGCCCCCAAAGACGTCGGGAATGCCCAACAGTAATATGCCCCCATGGGGAGAGACTCTTGCCCAAGGGGCTGCCCCCCAAACAAAATACACACACACACCAATCCCATGTGCCTAAGTGGTTTCTGCCCACCCTGGGGTCTGATCGGCCTAATAGAAATAGGCTGATATACCCCCAAAGGGGGCAGAAATGGCCTAAAATAAATGTGTCCCCCAGGGGAGTGACCCTTGTCTATGGGGTCACTCCCCTTCACTATTTACTAAATGTAAATGCCTCTCTGCCTGCCCCCATCCGTGATCAGAAGAGAAATTCTTTCAGCTGAGCTTCCAGCACAATGGGGGCGGCCTCTGATCGCGTGCCAACATCATCAGACGTCACTGTGAGGTAGGAGGGATTGGGGTGGAAGGGGAAGCACCCGAGCGGTGCTGCCGAGGACGTAACTGTTATGTGTATGGCACCCAAGGGGTTTAAGGAAAGGGGCCTTTGGGGATGACAACCATGGAGGGGAATGATGTGCACTCTCCTCAGTGCACATGTGTGTTTATCTGGCTGTCTCAAGCCAGCCAAACACACAGGCGCACTGAGCTCTCTCCAACCTGGCACTGTGTTGTCGGGTTGCAGAGAGCAGCCACAGGTTCCCAGTCTGCCTGGGAGCAGCAAGTCAGAGCACTCCAGCCAATCCTAACATTGCTTTCATGCAGCATTATGATTGGTTGCAGGGCAGGCTGGGAGCCTGTGCCTGCCTGCCTGCAGTGCAGCAGAGAGGAGAAGGGCGGCGGTTCAGTAATACGTTTTTTCATTTGAATTTTTATTGGTTTTGTTTTGTTCCGGCCCTCCACTTTGCACCATCACCAGCCATGACTGGTTGTTTGTTTAAAAGACCCCGGCCGTTTGCACTGATCCAAAAAGGTAGACCACAGTAATATCCTCCTGACACAAAGCAACCTAAAATAGCACACAGTGCTTTTTTCGCTGCAAAGAGGGGAACCTCTTGAACAATCAGCTACTGATTAAATTCAGCTGAGTACAGTCTGACTTTCACACATCGAATTGCAGTCACCCCTCTTTCCTTAGCCACAAAAGACAAATATTGCCTTTTGGTTGTCTCCACTGTTCTTTGCTTTTTTTGCCCATAGTAATTTTTAAGATGCTTCTAAATGAAAAAGCCCTGCAATCTACTTTTAGTACCATAAACCTAACGCAGTTGATGATGACTTCCATCTTCAGCTATTATTCAGGCAATATTCTAAATTCAGTTGGCAAAAGTTTGTCATCAGGCTAAGCTGTTACAAAACAATTCTTACTATTATTTTAAATAAATACTTTGGAGATATTTTCAAAATAGCATCAATTGAGAGACATACTTACAAGGAATTGGCATAAGGCAGCGCAGAAAGGGGCATATTTACACTTGTTTTGCCCCAAATCTGCTTCATTGTTTTTACGCAAATTCGGAGCAAAACTAACTCCATATTTATACTTTGGCGCTAGACCCGCCTAACGCCACATTTATGGAGTTAATGTCATTTTTTGAACGTGGAAACCTACTTTGCATCAATGAGATGCAAAGTAGGTGTTCCTGTGCAAAAAAGGACTCTGTGGCCTTGCCGCCATAGTTACCCCCGTGCTAAAATCAGACATGGAAAGGAGGAGGGGTCAAAAAAGCTTGCACAATTTTTTAACGCCTGGGTCAGGGCACGCGTTAGGGGACCTATGGGTGTATTTCCATGATGGAACACCATGGAATAAGCCCACAGGTGCCCTCCCCAGGCCCCAGGGACATCCCATCCACACCAGAGGGACAGCAGAGGATGGAGGACCCCATCACAGGTAAGTATAAGTAAGTACAGGTAAGTATTTATTTAAGTGCCATTGGGAGCCCTGAAACGGGCCCCCCTACATGCCACTAGGTGCAATGGCCATGCCCAGGGCATCCTGGTCCCCTGTGTTGGCCATTGGAGTGGTGGGCATGACTCCTGTCTTTTCTAAGACAGGAGTCATGTGGTATGGATGGTTTTGCGTCAGAAAATGATTCTAGGCAGGTTAGAGTAATTTGTTTTTTACTCTAACCTGCCTAACATAATTTTTTGGTGCAAAACCCCCCTTCGCCAAACCGCCATCCCATCCCGACTAACGTCATTTTTTAAAATGCTAGCCTACCCTTTGCATCGGATTGCGCCATTCTATAATGGTGGTGCCTGGCTGGTGCACAAAAATGGTGCAAGCCGGTGCTAAACCTTCTGGTGCAAAACTGCGTTAGTGCAGTTTTGCACCAAAAAGTATAAATCAGGGCCCAAGTCCTCATGCTGAGCTGTCTTGAGCCAATTCAAAAGGGAAGAAATGCACAGTATTTACAAGATACTGTGAATTTCTGTCCTTTCCACCTGCCTTGGTGCACAAGTTGTTGCCTAGCGCTACTGCAGGTACTGTTGCAGCATGGTGTAAGAGTGTCTGAGTTGCTGGCAGGATTGTTTTTCTGCAGGGAAGGGCACCTTCCTGCACAAAAGCAATTCAGGGAGGTGTTTTCCTCTTTATGGAAATGGATGCAGGGTAAGACAATGCAGTTACTTGCATTGTGTTGCCTTACACCTTATCTACAGTGCCATGAAAAGTCACACAGAATGGCTTTGTGTGGCCTTGCAGATAGGGTCTGCACAAAAAGTGATGCACTGGCAAAGCACCAGGCTTGTAAATATCCCCCTGAATACTGAATACCAGAAAATGCATATTTATGGACACATATACAGAAATACAGTACAATTGTTGTTTTGTGCTTTTAATTGGCTACTAAATGTGCATCCGTCCACTAAACATGATAGGGAACAACATCTCTAAGACTATTCAACATAATTATATTAAAATATGACATTCCAGAATCCCAGGTACACTCTTCCTTATTAGGAAAAGCCTCTGTGCATAATACAGGGAATATATACATGTATGCAGTTGTCCATGCCATAACCCACCCCCAAATAAGAGTTGGTGCCTTATTTCCCTTCTAATTTCAACGTTTTTAATAGAAGTAACCCCGAATTAGATAATATGCCATGAACCCTGCAGGTAATACCTCCTATATGAGGCACAAACCGTTAGTTTTGAGATCAGTGTATATCTCCAATACGCCGTTCTGCATCCCCTAGAAAATTAGAATTCCATAACAGGCCCACACAATGTGCAAAAAAATATCATCCTACTGAATGTGATATCGCATGCAGAGGTTAAACATTCATGCCGAATTTGCCACAGTCAAACACAAGTATTTCACACCTTTTTTATGTGCCATATCAGCCACCTCTTTGGCCAAAATAAAGGCGGCCATTCCAACCCTGGAGGTCCGAGACCGCCAGGGTTGGGGACCGCGGGAGCACCGCCAACAGGCTGGCGGTGCTCCCATGGGCATTCTGACCGCGGCGGTACAGCCGCGGTCAGAAACGGAAAACCGGCGGTGTACCACCGGTTTTCCGCTGCCCTGGGGAATCCTCCATGGGGATTCCGACCCCCATACCGCCATCCAACCGCCAGGAACAGGATGGCGGTATGGGGTGTCGTGGGGCCCCCTAACAGGACCCCACAAAGATTTTCAGTGTCTGCCATGCAGACACTGAAAATCGCGACGGGTGCAACTGCACCCGTCGCACCCCTTCCACTCCGCCGGCTCCATTCGGAGCCGGCATCCTCGTGGAAGGGTGTTTCCCGCTGGGCTGGCGGGCGGCCTTCTGGCGGTCGCCCGCCAGCCCAGCGGGAAACCCAGAATAACCGCAGCGGTCTTCTGACCGAGCAGCGGTATTCCGGCGGCTCCCGCCGGCCCTGCGGTTACCGCGGCCGGCGGGAGTGAGAATGACCCCCAAAATGTCCCCATTCCCCCATATGAGCGTCCCCCGGACGCTTTAGCTTCTGAAATGCATCTGGTGAGTTTACAGCAAGAGTTATAATGACTTATGGATCATTTAATGTCACAGTTTGCCTGTAATCCACTTAGTTTGGAGTTTGCAGAAGTGAGAGAGAGTTTCCATAGCCTTATACCAGATACCAGATCACTGCGTGCTATAACTTCAGTTATTTAATGAAATGAATCCTATGCAACTGGAATAGCTTTTGCAGACCTAAAAATGCTTTGACCTAAAATATCCCTCAGCTTAGAGAAGCCTATATTATCCCATTTCGCAATGTCCCTAAGGATTGAAGATTGGAAAGTAATCTTCCCACCCAAAGAGGGCTCTCTGTCAGCGAGACTGACTTCCAAAAGCCTTTGGTGCTCGTTCTAGAACAGCGATTCTCAAGTATCTGCCTACTGTAGAGGTTATGAAGAAGGCAAACCTCAGGGTAAGCCCAAAGCTCAACTTCTGGTATTGGCTCAGTGTTGTGGTGACAACACCAGGCATTTAGTACCAGAAGATATGATGCCCAATAGTACGCTTATTAAAACCACTTTGAAGCATTGGTAATAGATACTGTTGGCACCCTGCTCCATTCCAAGAGAAATAGAGTACATACGCATTTCAATGGAATTATGGGGGTAATTCAGAAGTAAGGATAACAGACTACGAAGATATACCATCTTAAAAAGAGCAACTATCCTCATAACAACTTTGAGGGGTGCGTCCTAATCATTAAAGTCAAGTTAAAGAAAGTCAAGGAAGCTCATCTCTCGAGATACATTTGTCTATTTCAAGTTTATACTCTAAACTTAAAAATCCAAGGAAATGCTAGCTTACCTCCCTGAACCAGAAAGAGCAAAGATTTTGGCCAGCCTAAGTAAGGACAAGAGAATTTCCAAAAAATATATGTATATTAGCACACTAGCAAGCATGGAGATATGGTCTGCCATCTACAGGGCCCGCTGAAATCCTTGCACAATGGCATTAATCCTATTTAATCTTGAGCCACTCAGTGAGTGGCTCAGTTAGCACCTACCAGAAAGCAGAAGCTACAAACCACATCCCTGTTATTTTTCTGCTTTTTGGAGCGGGGTTGAACACCATTCATCATCACTCTGGCCACTGATTGTTTATAAAGGAGTATCCCATACTTCCAAAATATTTATTGGAAGGTAAACTTACGTATTTTTGTACGTTAACCTTTGTTTGTAGTCACAAACTATGAGTTAATAGTTTATTGTGGAGACAAGTCTATTTTTTTAGTTGTAGAATTCGTATCGCAATATGCAGGAATATTTTCAGTGTCACTTCAAAGTCTGCCAACAAGGAATGGCTGAATTACTTTAAATTCTGGCAACAAAGAATGGCATAATTACATCAAGAAATGCAACTTCAACATGTTACAAGAAACTTGGGACACTAAAAATATTGTACGGGATGGTGGCCATTGTCATTGTACACCAGCAGCAGCCTTTGTTTTGGACAGAGAAAGTAGGGGTCTAGTAACCTTCATTCAGATGCCCTTGACACTTTAGTGTGTGCTGCTATCTTTCTCACACTAAGTATTCAGTTCTTTTGTTCTTCCAATCTTTGAGCCTTAACTTCTTTTAACAGACTTTTATAACGCTGTGAATCAAAGCGACAAAAGCTGTAAAATTAATATCCAATTCACTGTAATTTGAAGCAAAGCTCCTACTCTATACAAACTTATTTTAATGTAGTTATAGGAGGTAGTTTTAGTGTGAAGATTGGAACTGGTTTTTGCCCCATTCTCTGTCAGAGATACTGAGGCACATCAGACACATTTTGGCGCAAGAGGGACCAGACTTTATAAAAGCAAGTTCTGAATTCGACTTTCGCAACTATGTAGAAATATTGGGTGAAGATGAGAAATGAATTGCAACATTCATTGTCTGGGGACAGGGAACCATACATGATTCTGTGTTCATCTCACATTCATTGTATTCACCTGTGGCATCTGGGGAAACTTTGGAGAATAGCTACAGGAATCATAATCCCAACAGTCTGGCCATTAACACATAACATCAACCTGCGAGAGCTGGGCCCAACAGACCTCTCCATCAAAGACATGGTCCTGCATTTTAGGTAGTTAGATGCAGCTATTCAATTATTCCTCCACAATACAGTCAAGACAATTTTTTATCCTGGTAAATAAACCCTTAGTGATTAATTTACTGGCAGACAGTCATGGAGAGGCAGCAGGCCATCAGAAACGAAAATTGGGGAAACCTTATCAACCCTTGTGCAACCAAAGACACTGGGCACTTCAGAAAAATAGTAAATTCCAGTAGCTCTTTCACATTGCAGTTTGATGGCTTGGAACCAATATCCAAGCTGACAAGCGGATTAAGGATTTTAGGACTATTTATTGCCTGGGAACTCATGGTGTTGGCCGATGGCCAGCTCCGATCTTCAATTCCCCCTCAACTTCAGATTTGAACTCTATGAGGTCAAGATTGGGGGAGAGGATGTGGCGTAATGGCCAGAGCTGCAGACTGAAGCTGGGTAACCAGGTTTGACTCTCGTCATGGGCTCAACATCCTGTGATTGTGGGCAAATGAATCAATCTCCCCATGCTTATCGAAAATGAATGTGTCCTTGTGAAATGTAACTGGTTCTCATGTAAAGCACTTCAATACCTTCGGGTAGAGTTTGCGATATATAAAACTGCAAAAAAGAGTTGCAATATCTCAGGATCCACCCAATATAGTTCCTGGGCTGGATGGAGCCCCAATGGTCCTGTAAAAAAGCATGCCTGAGTTCTGGGCACTTACGCTTGCCAATGCCCAAAACTCATTGTGTGCTTGCTTAATTTTCATATTTCGCTATGTAGAGATGTAAAGACCATGTGAACCATGTGCTGAAGACACAAGCTACTTGTGCAAGCAGGGATATGTTATAGTTGCACAGTGTCCAGGTCAGGATTACTTACATTACACACCGACACACCACTGCAAGTGTCTGGTGAAACCAAAAATGTTATTCCTGTGTACAACACATAGGCTGTCAATATGTCTGGGCTCTTAGGAACAAGAATGTGTAACTCATACGGAGTCAAAGTATATACTTTAAGGTACAGAGCCCCAGAGCATGGAGGAAAGGGATTTGTCAGACATTGTCCTGTAGAATAGACAAATATTGAAGTCTTTGATGTCATCAGCTCGAGCCTTATCACATACAAAGTATTCCAACATCACATAATCCATGATACCAACAGATAGCAGTACAACAGTCCCTTCTCACAGGCCCATGATTATTGAATTCCTGTGCATCTGGTGGTATGACACAAACAAATGTCAGTGTTTCGGCACATACATTATGGCCTGCAATGATGAAACACATCTACAGATCTAGACAGCTCATACAAAAAGAGTGTTTAGCCAATGTATAGGGACAATGACTTGATCAAAAGCCAGGACTACATCTTTTCAGACCACATGAAGACACACATGATGCATAAAGCCCACCACAAGACACAAAACAAGTGCAAAGTGTCTCAGGCATCCAAACTCTGCAACCTACATTACCTCGAACAGTCCATGTCTACTTTGTATGTCAGAACAGAATCAGATACCTGCCAATATCACAACTCTGAAACGCCTACATGAAGATGCCATGATGAAGGTACCTGTACAAAGAAAAAAAAAAAAAAAGAAGTATAGGCTTGAAACCATAAAAGTCACATAGCTAGCAAATGGAAAACAAAGTACATTACAAGGACACTGACACAAACAAAGCAACATCATCAAGGTGGTTATGTGTCAAAGCTATCTTATCTAGCAATCTTTGGCTGAATATTGCATAGTACCAGCTCCCTAGCTGTTTCCAAATCATTCTGCCATAATCAACAACTTTGGGCCTCATTACGACCAAGGCGGTCATGCCGCTGTCGGACTACCAGCACCACCAGGATCAGAGATCCTGGCAGTTGAGATGGTCCTAATCTGCCAGGGCAGCGCTGCCGTGGGGATTATGACCATGTTCTCTGCCAGCAATTTCATGGCAGTAGCACTGTCATGAAAAGGGTGGCAGAGAACAGGTGCACTTTACATGGGCAGTGCAGGAGTCCCCCTGGCCAGCACAATTGCAATGTTCACTGTCTGCTTTGCTTATTGTCATTCCTAATTGTTACACCATAAACAAATTGAATCACTATACAAAATTAACAATCAGAAATGTAAAAATTAACACTATTTTTATTTAAAACAAAATATATATATATATTCTTAGACCATAATTTTAAAACAACATAAATATAAAATATTTGTATGATTTGAAATTATTTTCTAAACAATTATAAAATTGTAAATGTTTATCTAAAATAATTGCTCATTATTTTACCTTACTAAAATAAATGTTTAAAAAATTTAAATTTCTCAATGATTTAATAATTTGCAAAACTTAGTTTTGTTTTAAATTTCATACCATTAATATGCTCTATTTAGTAATAAATATTAGATTTTTCATATTATATATATTTAAAAGTAAATTAAAATATATCAAATTGTTAAAATGATACAAGTAAAACATTTGTATTATCAAAAATTAGTTCCAAGAAAATGTATACAATTTTTTCATTTTATGTAAAATTATACTAAAATAAATGTTTAAATATTTTTAGTTTCTAAATTATTTTAATAATTAATTTCTTTTAGTATTTAAATATATATATATATATATATATATTTAAATGAATATTAAATCACATGTATTAAAATAGTATCAAAATAAATTAACAATTGTGAAATATTAGTTTGAATATCACTATAATTATTAGCTTAAAATGTACTTTGAATTGAATGGATAATGGGTAATTGAGCTCTCTATGGGTAAGGGGAAGATACCCAAGAAGACAAGGCATGCAGGGGATAACTGCACTATCTCAGAGATTGACGATTTGATAGAAGAGGTTGAATCCCTGTTTTCCGATAAGTCTTAACTATAGGAAGCACCCCAAAAAAGATCACGTCCTTTTATACAAAAAAGATAGGGACACATAAGATAAAAACCACTGAGGTGAGGAACAGTGACGTTCGACCATCAACTAGCCAAAATCCTGATACTATTATAATAGGAAGAGGGAAAGTCAAATCTGCACAGGCCCTATGCCAATCCCCACAACAACGTCAAAGTATTGAAGGGGAGGACGTACCGCAAGAGAGTGGCTTAATCTGTCACAATAGGTATGCCGTTTTGGAGAAAGACGGTCTAAACAATGCAGCTGGGAAAAATTATATAGATAACTGGCTTCATTTTGACTCTGTAACACAATGGGCTGGAGATGAAACAGTAATACTACATCAAGATCAGAACATCAGCTTGAAATATAAAAAGAGGGATAATCCAGATTTATATGAGATCATTAGTAATCTAACACAAGAGGTTAAGGAATTAAGGTGCCTGGTAGAAATCCTAGTAAAACATGCAAAGGATACAAAGGGAATGGTAAATAATGGAGAGCTAGACATAAAAAGAAACTCTCCTAGACCCTTGCATCCACTACATAGATTTCTAACTCCCCTACGATCCCTAGCACAGCATAAAAAAACGCAGAACAGTGTAATGCCACCTACCTGACACATGGACAAAGAGGAAGGGACAACAAACGTAACAGCAGGGTATGGATGGTGTATTGGTTCCCAACTAGGTGAATCGCACAAGAAAGTATGTAGAATTTCTTGGGAGGGCTGTCTTGAGGCATGGGCGCCTGAAAAAGAAGTGAGGCACTTGGCAAAATTACATGATCAACCTCTCAATAGGAGTGCAAACAGCTCCATAAATATGTGACATCATGAGATTAGTTTGAGGAACTCCAATGAACATGTAGTCTATTTAACCAATGTGCCTAAAGTGAATCACCCAGGGATGGAAGACGGGGACTCCCTAAAAAATAAGCTTACCCACTGGATTAGACCTAAGCGACAATGCTTATTATTTATACGTTCAGATACTGTAAAAGCAGAAAGGCTGTCAGGTGGTAATAGAAGGTATGACATCATTACAATAACAGTGAAGGATAAGAGATTTAATAGATGGCCTTATCATCATGGAGTTGAGATCTGGAACCTCTTTAAAATCAGATATGAGGTTTAGATTATTTAATCCCTTTTCCCCAGATTCCCTAACCTTGAGAGATAGCCAAAGAGGATTGAAACAGGAAGTAAGGCCAAAAAGAGATAGTGAACTTAAGACCATAGACTGACTGATCCATCCTAAACCATCGGTCCAGGACTTGACCCCATATGTAACAACAGATGAAACTCTAGGTGACAATAGCCAGCAGAATATGAGGCTTGGGAGGGATGTGGGGTCAATTCCTGATCACAATGACCCTGTTCTATCCCAGGGATTGGCAACAAGATCTGTGTGCTCAATAGTTAGGGATACTGTCTCCATATTATCATGGAACGTGGCGGGCCTAAAGAGCAAGCTAACTGATCCAGATTGGCATGATTATGTCGACCAATTTCATCTGTGTCTCTTCCAGGAGACTTGGTTAGTGGAACCACCGTACAAGTTGGGTTATAAAACTTATTTTGTGAGAGCCATCCCGGCATCAAGTGGGAGAGCATGTGGGGTCTTATGGGTAAAAAGTTCCCTAAATGTTGAGATAAACCTGCATAATATAGCCTCACCTGATATTTTGGGGGTATCAATTAGTACTAAAAACAAAATCTTATACCATCTATTTAATGTCTATATAAGACCTAGGAGAACAAACCAGGAGTCATGTGCAATAAGCATATTAGACACTATGTTACGAAACATCTCTGCATGTGAACCAATAATAATAGGAGGTAATTTTAACTGTAATTATTAACCCATAGTCGGATTGGACCATTTGTTAGAAGATGAAGATATAGCAAGAGGTGTTCCCCTTTTCACCACCGAAGAAACAGTTCCTTGCGCGGCTGCGGCCCTGCAAATTATGAGTTTTAACGGTACAACACGGGTTAAGGGCATGCAATGGCAGAATAGTACAGGAGGACTCTAACCTGGATACATTCCAAAAAGGTAGGGTACGATCAAGACGCAATTATATTATATGTAGCACAATCTCATGGGATAGGATAAAGACATTTAAAATTGGCAGGACTGAAAAAAAAAACTCTGTCAGTAACAATCACAGATCAGTAAAATGGCCATCAGTATTGAGCACTTTGGAGGCTATGGCAAATATATATATATCTATACCCAATTTGCTAACTTGTTGAACCCATATGTCTATGCACGGCCTAATGAAATACCAATACTTACACTGAGGACCTATTTTACTCAAATGATCCAACAAAAGGCATATCAAAGAGAAAACACCATTAGGAAATGTAACCCCTGATATACATCTGAATGCAAAGAAGGGAAAAATATATTATTCCAAGCTCTACAATCAAAAAATCCCACAGGAATACGACAAGCTAGGGCTAGCTACAGGACAATCTTGACCAAGGTAGAGAAAAGTTGGGAGGAACAAAATTGGATTGACCTTCTTATTGCAGCTAAGCAAAAAGATACAATAACGTTTTGGAGGATAGTTTGCATATGGGAGAAAAGAGGGGATATCTAACACTGAGCATCATATAGATTCTGCTACATGGGTCTGTCATTTTACTGATTTCTATTCAGATTCCATTAACCACTTCTACCACCCTCCTCCTACCAGGAGCAATTGATAGTAGTCCCAGCAGAGAATATCTACTTTAGTCTAGATGAAACAGTGGCGGCTATACAAACTATGAAATCAGGCAAATCACTATGCCTGGACAAGATCCCAGTAGAATTATTTAAACATAATATTGACATTTGGTCCCCATACAGAAACCTACTAAGCAATGCAATAGCAAGAAAAGGCCCCATTCCTGAGATGTGGAAAGGAGCGGAAATTATTCCAGTCTATAAAAAAGGATCCAGGCAAGAGCCCGGGAACTATAGGGCCGATCAGCTTAATTGATGCATCACAAAAAATCGATGTCAAAAAGGTGCTACAAAAAATTGCTAATTGGATGGAGGAGGGAAATATTTTATCATCTTGCCAAGCAGGTTTCAGGCTGAGAACTAGTGCAATCGATCAGGTCTTCAGGCTTTTATGCATTATGTGGAAATATTCTAAATTGCAAAAAAGTCATCTCTATTTAGTATTTCTAGATCTACGTGCTGCCTTTGTCCTGGTTCCGAGGGGTAACCTATGGGCCACTCTAAGGAAACTAGGTATTCTAGAACATCTCCTAGCTCAGATAATCAGGCTGCATGAAAATAACTATGCAAAGGTTAGATGGGATCCAAACGGGGAACTAACAGATCCTATCCGAATAAATAGGGGAGTGAGACATGGGTGCATACTTGCACCTACCCTATTTTCTCTCTACAGTATATCAATGATGTAGTTCATCACCTTAAACAATGTGTACATGATTCCCAGAGATTAAGCAGGGATAATGTCCCTGTTCTGCTTTTTGCCGAGAATACTATCTTAATGTCTCAAACGCCTATGGGGCTCTAGTCCCTACTAGAGAAATTGAATGGGTTTTGTATGGAAAATGGGTTAGAAATCAATGGAAACAAAACAACATATTTAGGGCCAGATGTAGCAAACGATTGCGACTCGCAAACGGGCTGAATCGCAATTTGCGACAGTGCAAAATCGGAAATGGGATGCAAAAAGCCCATTTCCGACTCGCAAAAAGCCCATTTCCGACTCGCAAAAAGCGATGGGACCCGTTTGCGAGTCGCATCCGGTGCGACCCCATTTTGCGACCCGCAAATTGCAAGTCGCAATTTGCGAGTCGCAACCCATATGCAATTGCATCTCGCAAATTACGACTAGTCGCAAAAAGGCCAGTTTGCATGTCCCATTTACCACTAACTCAGAGCAGGTGGTAACCATTACCAAAGTATAAAAGGGGACCCAGAAGGCATCTGGGTTACTCAAGATGGCGGAGATATACCTGATAGCAGTGTGGAGGAGAGTCTATGCAGCCCAGCAGAGGAGGAGGAGGGGCCACAGACAGAAGATATAAAGAACCAGGCAGACTCTTTTTCAGCAAACTGAAGAGGAGATCTATGACAAATACCGCCTTAGCAGCGCAGCAATTCTAGAATTAATAGATTTACTGAAACCACAGCTAGAACACAAGACTCTGCGTGGCTGCGCCATCCCTACGCATGTGCAAGTACTATGCGCACTGCACCTCTTGGCCTCAGGGAGCTATCAGGGGGTCATTGCCGTGGCAGGTGGGGTATCCCAAAGTGCAGTGTCAAGGTTCCTCAGGGCATTCCTAGAAGCCTTAGTCACGCACATGTCTCACTTCATATACTTACCAAGGAATGAGGCAGAAATTAACAGCACCAAGCTGGACTTTTACCGCATTGCCCACTTTCCTCATGTCATAGGGTGTGTAGATGGGACACACATTCAAATATGCCCCCCTGCTAATCTGGAACACATTTTCCGCAACAGGAAGTGTACCCACTCACTCAACATACAGGTTGTTTGTGATGCCCATTATGTCATCACGGACATCGTAGCTAAGTTTCCTGGCAGTACCCATGACTCATACATTTTTAGGCATAGTGGGATACATCAACGCCTGGAACGTGGGGAAGTTGGAGACGGTTTCCTCCTAGTTAGAGCCACAGACACTTGCAGACATACACACAGGTCACTGTGCACGACAATCTGGACTTCCTAACCGTGTACTTTTGTGCCCAACAGGTGACAGTGCATATGCTCTCAGGCCTTGGATCATGACTCCGTTTTTAACACCCAGAACTGAATCAGAGAGGCAATACAACAGTGCACATAAGAGGACCAGGAACCTGATCGAGCGCACCTTCGGACTGCTGAAGGCAAGATTCAGATGCCTCCACCGCAGTGGAGGCGCCCTCCAATACACCCCCATTACCGCTTTCAAAATTGTGGTCGCATGCGCCATCCTCCACCTCATAGCCACCCGATGTGGGCTACCTCTCACCCCTGCAGACCCAGATCCTGATGATGAAGAGCAAGAACAACCACATCGCCATCATGGGGATAGGAGTCTAGCTAATCAAGGCAGACTGAGATGGGACCACATTGCAACGCAATATTTTGGACTGTACGTGTCAACTCCCACCATACTCACCTATTAACCATTTGTTAAGTGGAACAAAAATAACTGTTTTATTAATGTCATGAAGAAACTATATACAAGTTGAAATTGTCCATGGGCACCAGTCATGTGGCACATTAACGCCATGTGCCACATTAATCTGTCCTGGCTGTTATCTATGATCTCCTGCCCCTCCTGCCAGCCTGGCTGGTCCCTGCTGCGTCCATGGTGCTGTGCCTACCACTCCTCAGCACCCTACTGTCAGTGGCAGAGACACTCCTCCCAGGTGTATTTGTTAACTTCCTGGCTGTGATGTCATCATCATGTGCCAGGAAGTGTTTCCAGAGTGTTCTGGTATGCTTTCTGGAGTGTTCTGCTGCATCTGCAAGCAATTTTGAAGGTTATCGCAATTTGCGACACCCACTCGCTAATTGCGAGTTCGTTTTTTGCACACTCGCAAACAGCGACCTCGCAAACTGCGGACTCGCACACAGCGTTGCGAGTCCGGCTGCGAGTCGCAAAATCGGATCGCTTTTTTTTCTGACATTCCAATTTGCGACTCGCATTTTGCGAGTCGCCTCAACTCGCAAAATGCGAGTCGTAATTTTTATTTTTGCTACATCTGGCCCTTAATTGTTACACCCCACAGACTCCTTAGAAGGAATATTTTGATCCATGTTTATCCCTGTGCATAATACCACAGTGATTAGTACCAAATACCAAAAACCAAGGGCAGCAGCAGTATCCACTGTGCTCGATGTTTACAGATTCAAAGCACAAGCTGCTGTTTTATACTGGGGAGAGTTATGGGGATCAGCAAATCTGAAACAACTAATGTTACAAGAAAACATATTTATGAGAAGTAAACTAGGGTTACCTGCCTCAACAACCCTGATCCTAATGTTCCTAGACCTGAGTATAAAGCAAATTGATTATTTGGCAATATTAAGACCTATGCTGTATTGGTGCAGGCTTCGGACAGTACAAGATTTGGCTCCTTACAGAGAAGCACTAATGGAGCTAGTCGATTTCGATAGATCTGTATGTTTCCCTTGGCTTCGCCATGTGAGGTTCTGGTTTCTGAAACTGGGGCTTAAATCCTTCTCGAACGATCCTTATACTTTTACTGTGCATTCAAAGGTTCTCCTAAAACAAGTGTACTGGGAGCATTATCTTTCTAAACTCCATCGAAATGTGAATTTTGGAAGATTAACCACCCAGTTTCTGAATCGTAACCCAAAACGCAACTTTGAAGAATGGCAATATGTAATACATCCAAGGCGTGTAAAAATACTTTACATGAACTTTTGGTATGAAATCTTGCAAATTAAGGCATACATTGTAAAATGGGACCGGTTGAGAAATAATAGAGATGATTCAATTTGCAACTTGTGCAATATGAGGAGTATTGAAACTATTGAGCATGTGCTATTGTTTTGCAAAGCTTATGATAAGCCTAGAAGGACGTGGATCCTCCCGATTTGTATTAATCTAGGAATAACGAAGTACAAGGAAGCGGCAAGAATTTTGAGGTCCGATACCACTGCTTATATAGTATTTGGAATAAGCTGATTCCTACTAGCAGCACCATATATTAGAGACAAAGAGGCCCTAAATCTCTGAAATATCATAGGCTATGCAATTTCAATTGTAACCTAAAGATAAGACCATTCTCCTATTGTTGTAAAAGTATTTCAGATAGATACTTTTGTATATTAAGGGCCATATTTATACTTTTCGACGCACAACTGCGCCAACGCAGTTGTGCGTCAAAAAATCTAACGCCGGCTAACGCCATTCTGAAGCGCCATGCGGGCGCCGTATTTATTCAATGACGTTAGCCGGCGGAGCTGCCTGGTGTGCGCCAAAAAAAATTACTTACACCAGGCAGCGCCGGCGTAGGGGAATATGGAGCTTGGGCGTAAAAAAATGGGGCAAGTCAGGCTGAGGCAAAATTTTCGCCTCAACCCGATTTGCGCAATTTTTTTGGACTCCCAACCCCCATTGAAATGACTCCTCTCTTAGCAAAGACAGGAGTCATGCCCCCTTGCCCAATGGCCATGCCCAGGGGACTTATGTCCCCTGGGCATGGTCATTGAGCATAGTGGCATGTAGGGGGGCACAATCAGGCCCCCCTATGCCACAAAAAAAAAATACTTACCTGAACTTACCTTAAGTTCCCTGGGATGGGTCCCTCCATCCTTGGGCGTCCTCCTGGGGTGGGCAAGGGTGGCAGGGGGTGTCCCTGGGGGCATGGGAGGGCACCTCTGGGCTCCTTCCGAGCCCACAGGTCCCTTAACGCCTGCCCTGACCAGGCGCTAAAAAACGACGCAAAAGCGGCTGGACGTCATTTTTTTACCCGCCCACTCCCGGGCGTCATTTTTGCCCGGGAGTATAAATACGGTGCACATGCCTCGGAGTCATTTTTTAGAAGGGAACGCCTACCTTGCATATCATTAACGCAAAGTAGGTGTCCACGCTAAAAAATAACGCAAACTCCATGAACTTTGGCGCTAGACGCGTCTAACACCAGAGTATAAATATGGAGTTCGTTTTGCGTCGAATTTGCGTAAAAAAAAACTACGCAAATCCAGCGCAAACAGAGTATAAATATGGCCCTAAGTGCTGAAAATATTGAGCACAGATTTTAATTAATTGAATTTGTTTTAGCATCTTGCATCTCATAATTCAATTAGATCTCATAGTTTCTTTGGGACAGGCCATGTAGTTGCTTAATCTCTCCTCTGCTTAAATATATCTTAATGGACGCTGTCAACATTATATTGTCCTAGTACGGGAGATAGAGAAGTGACATAAAGTACTCTTGCTGACACTAGTACTAGGAAAATTGACGAACAATTGTGATTGTTAACAAGAGCGGGGAAAGCTTAGAATTGTTGATCGAGAGCTAGCATCCCATACCGTAGGACTAAATTAATAGAAGGATGCCATCTTTGTGTCCAACTGTAAGATCCAAAGTATTATCATGTGGAAAAAATTTGACATATTGTACCTAGGTTTACGAGATTATTTAATTAGGTTAAGTAAATGGAATCTAAGCGAACCAGGATTGTTGATGTACAACTTGATCAATCGAATGATAATGATTTATTGTATTATTATTTTTAGGAGGTTTGTTGATACTTATGTACATAATTTACTCTTTTTAAAAATCTCTCCACCCTTGTAACCTAACATTCAAATAACCTGCCACTTATAAAGAATTACAAAACCATTATTTATATAAGTTATTTCAGCTATAAAGTTGAAATGTCAGCAAATCCATAACTAATAAATGATCTTACTAGAAACACACAAAAAAACAAAAAAAATAATAAACGTACACAATTTAACACACAACAATAAGTTACATACTAATTAAAACTTACAACTAATATTGCATACAATATGTTCTACAATGATATTTTTTACAGTGCTAAAATGCTAAAAAAGAATATTTTTAACATTGATATACCTGTCAACAGTAGTTCTGACATCCTGATATTTTTAACATAATGTTTTTGTATCACAAGGTTTTTTTACTGATATATTGTCAAAGCACCTAAAGGATCACAAATATTGGAAGGACACTGCTCACAGAGTTTGCAAATGGAAGGTTTGATATATGTTAACCTGAGGGGATTATCACAGCAAATTCAACCGCCATGAAACGACTGGCAGAAAGGAAACTCATGATCAGCATTGTGGTGCTGAACTCAGTGCCACTGTGGCTGACTATGAGTCTGACCGCCTTCAGTCCATTGAGAACCATGTTCCTGGCAGGGAAAGTGGTCCCCTGACAGTCCAACTACCAGGGTCGTAATGTGGCTGTTGGATTGCCAGGAGTACAGCAGCCCGACAACCACTGCAGCACTGGAGGTCTCAAGACTGCCAGCCTCGTAATAAGGCCCTTAATCTTTTGACTTCTATGAACCCCCAAGAAATCACTATTTGATGCTGGAGACACCCTCATAGGCAACATCTACAAACTGAACCTGAAAAAATACACAGACCTACAAAAACAGGTATACATCAAACAAACACATAAATCATTAATTATTTTCATTAATTTACAAACGTATTCAAAAGTCAACATTTTACTTTGACTAGGAGGATTGTATCTTTTTAAAAGTTGTATTTTTCAAGGGCAGAAAATATGCTATGCTATAGTAGATGTCTTTGTTGCTCCTAACTTGTCCTTTCTTTTTGTTAACCCACACCAGCACTTCAATTGAGGCCACTAATCAACCATTACTATTGTTTGCAGTACTTATGCTTCTCCCGCAAGTGAATTTTTAGCCTTCAGTTTCACATTCCTCCAAAGTTTTAAAATGTTCAAGTTTACATTTTGCTTTCTTATGTATATATTCAGTATTAAACTGCTAATGTTATTGAATTTTCAACAGTTTCAGACCCTGTGAGTTGGCTTTGTGGACCCCCAGAGGTCCACAGAGCACAGGTTAAGAACCCATTTTCTAGCCCAATGAGACACTGATTATCATTCAAGGAACAAGTGTAGATTAATGAAAAAACTATTTTTTGTATTTGGGATTAGTAATACACATTGCCTTTTGCTGCAGATGCACACCTCTTGCACTGATGAGAAGTGTGAGTTGGGAAACAGTCTTTGAGGGGAAGCATGCTAAGTGCATTTACTCAAGTGCCTTAAAGAGGTAGCATGTGGTCTGCTACAGGAGTCTAGGGCCTCATTACAAGGTTGACGGTTGACGGGCAGATCGTCGGCCAACCAGCCCTGTGGAAAGGAGCCCGTCATGGCGGTCCCCCCTCCCATTACAAGGTTTCCACTGGGCTGACTGGTAGAAACCTCAGAAATCTGATGTTTCGACCAGTCAGTTCAGTGGAAACGCTGCAGTGGCGTCTCACAGAGGGTGCTCCCAGAACCCATAGCAGACAGTGTGCATTCCGAGGGTGCTGGTCAGGGGGCCCCTGCACTGTCCATGACAAGGTTGTGGGCAGTTCAGGGGCCTCCCTGTACCACCCAGTACTGGATTCCCACTAGCCTTTTCATGGCAGTGTCCCAGCCATGAAAATGCTGTTGGAAACTGGACTTGTGATCAGCGCGGCAATGCTGAACTCGGTGCCGTCATTGCTAACCACAACTCCGACTGCCTCCAACTCGCCGGGAATCTTGTTCCTGGTGGTGGTGGCTGTTTGACTGCCAGCGTCTTAATTTGGCAATCGTACCACCTGGAGTGTGGGGGTCCGGCTGCCAGCGTGAATCTGCTGGTTTAAAGACCACCATTCAGAGCAACCACCGGTACCGGGGTGAGGAGACCGCCAACGACGTGGCGGTCTCTTCCCCGGCCCTACTACACTTTTCCCACTGAGCTGATGGGCAGGAACCAAGGGTCCTTCTTGTCAGCCCAGTGGGAAAGGTGCTGCAGAATTGCCACCAGCTCATAATAGAGCCAGCTGTAATGCAGTAGCACGCAGAGTGCATCAGCATCCTTGAAATGCAAGGGTGCTGGGCAGGGGCCCCCCTCTGGTCCCCTGCACTTGTTCTTCACCACCCTTTTCATGGTGGTCAGACTGTCATGGAAAGGCTGGCAAAGAACAAGGTTGTAATCAGCAGGGCAGTGCCGACTTCCGCACCGGCCTGGCTGATCACAGCCAAGATTGTCGTTATCCCGGCTGGATCTGAGATCCTGGCAGGTATGGTGGCACCCTGGCAGTCGGACTGACAGGGACGTAATGTGGCAGTCAGATCTCCACAGCCACAGCACTCTGACCGCTACCGCGAGTCTAGTGGTCTTGAGACCCCCTGACTCGTAATCAGGTCCTCAGTCTGGTTGGCCAAAGCACCTGCTTTTTAACCATGGCTATAGTTTTTCTTTTTATATCACACTCCAGACTCCAAAGAATATTTTTTTGCTATCCATAGGTAGTCTTTTGTGACTAATGGTATCCCTTTGTGCCCTATGCATGGCAGCTAAAGATTTGAGTACTTCTACCACCCAGCCATTCTTCTGCCCATCCAGTGGTTGGTGGAAGATGATGTGCACAATGATGGTGCTGCCATCAACTCTGACTTGGGCAATAAAAATAATCTTGCTCATGAGTGGAGAGAAACTATCAATCGGACAATTGTAATCGTTAAATGAAATGTACTGCCAGTTTGGAGGGGCATTTCCTGCCCACATCATTGGTGCAGGTCCCTTATGCAACTATGGAATGG
The DNA here is from genome assembly GCF_031143425.1 of Pleurodeles waltl. Taxonomy (NCBI): domain Eukaryota; kingdom Metazoa; phylum Chordata; class Amphibia; order Caudata; family Salamandridae; genus Pleurodeles; species Pleurodeles waltl. The sequence goes on from NC_090437.1 coordinate 1,074,880,347, forward strand.
TGAAATTGTTGCACTCTCCAATGACAATATTCTCCTGAAGCACCACTCACTAACAAAACAGTAATTACTTCTGGGGAAACAGCCATGCTTCTGAAGCAGGGTGCTTATAATGTGACAAATTTGGCAGATGGGCTTCTAAATCTTAAATCAGTCCTCAGCTAAATGTTGGTAGTCATAGATGAGGTTGGAAAAGATATATTATATTCACAGATGTTTACTTGCAGAGAGGTGTATTAGGCTGATGAATTGAATTACATTTGCCCTCTCTTTTCCGGGGCTAAAATGTCACATGATTTCTCATGTGAGCATTCCAATCAGAATGGGGAAGATGAAGGTGAAAACCAAAGTTAAAAAAATATATATATCAGGCTGTGGACAGTGTGCCTCCATGGGCATCAGATGTGCAGAACAGCTTCTCTCAACTGACTCTCTGATGATGGCCTTTACAAAGCTTTTCCATTTAATTAAGTGGGAAGACTCAAGCTGAGCAGTGCCTGTGATACAACTGAGAGAGACCTGTGACTCTTGGCAAGGCTTTGACCAGCACAAGGTGCTGTAGCAGGAGATAAGGTCACATCTTTAACATATTGGTATTGGCAGTGCAATCCTATTTTGTTGAAGAACTACATTGTCACTACGAGATACAATGCGGTGGGGAGAAGGGCCAGAACATTAATTCTGATTATAAAGGCAGACATGTTCAGAAACAAATATTTTCATTAGGAATAGAAAAGGAATTATCAAGTGTCTGCTCTTGCCAGCGACAGAAAAATGAATTGCAAATTTTAGGTCTATTTAGACCTAAGTGCAACCAGGTCACTGCAGAAATTTGAGGCACTTAAGATGCACTACAAATTTCAATGAAACAGAGTGCAGGCAAAACCTCTCACATCATCTAGACATAAATTGAATGTGTAGCTGGTTTAACTCTGATGTACACTAGTAAGTCCAAAGGGCTGCAAAATTGAACACTGGGCCTGATGTGTCAAATGATTTTTCCCATTCTGTGTCTATAGGAGCATTTGTTAGAATATACAGGTCATTGTTCTTCTTATCTTGGGAATTTGGGCATTCTTTACATTTTAAATCTACTACAAAGCCCAGGTGGCTGCAGCAAAACAATGTTTTGGCAAATGCTTGTTTTTTCCAATATATGCACTTCTTTAAGGACACCAATGGCTCACTATCATATTCACAGACCTCCTCCTAATTTAAAACCAATGTGAATGCAGGACATGTATAATTGACTGGAATTCCAAGAGGACTGTTAGTTTAAATGTTACTAAGATAGCTTCTCTGTCTACTAATATTACCATTATTTCAAAGATGCTTCATTGGTTGAGAAAAGGCAAAAGGCTGACCTCCATACTGTTCCTAGTAAGTAGTTAAGTGCTCTTTCTTTCAAAGTTCTATTGTGTTTGTCCCCAAGAAGAGCTTTTCTGCATAATTACCATTTAGTCATCCCTTTTCTTTAAATAAAAGGCCAGAGAAGTGTCAGGGAAGAGGTTGTATGTTCTCTGAGCATGGTATATTTATGGGTAGATTTGTACCCTCCAATCACTTAAATTAAATAGTTGGTATCACAATTTTTTGTTTAAATACAGATTACAATGTATCTATGTATTTATTTATTTACTTATTTGGATTTTTTCAAAGAGCTGCTAATGATCTGCACAAGTCCCGAAAGAGCTTTGAGTGTGGTTACACATACAATTTGCAGGTAATTGGAAATTGCAGTGTTGATGATACTGTTAATTCCTCTATTAAGGATGAGTCAATGTTTTTTTCCCACGACTATGTGCATGCCCTAGAAAGACAACAATGTCCTAAAAACAGAGTCCTGAAAGCCAACAGTGGGATAGGAGTACTGGGTGTAGATGTATTATGGGCAGGGCTAACAAAAATCACCCAGTAAGGGATGATGTTAAGTATATGGGATCACCCAAACACTAAGGAGAATAGGTGGGTATTTATGGTCCTGCTCAAGTTTTAAATTCACTGGTTGGGAGTTTCGCAGAAGGAGCAGAGAACATGAAGTGTCAGACCTTCAAATCTCTTCAAATGGTCCTGAGACAGCTGTTTGGGAGGAACAAATGTTAACAGCTTTGTGAAGTAGTTGGGGACTACCCAAGGAGAAAATACAAGACGTTTTGAAGGCCACATTTTCTTTTACTGGGAGTAAATGGAGAGCTTGTAAGCCTGGAGTGATGTGATAATGTTGCTTAAGACAATAACAGACTTCTTGGGGTTTTGAGAGAGAAGCACAAGAAGGTCAGTATATAAACTGGAAGAGTAATCCACATGTGAAAATTCCATGGTGAGGATGAAACATTTTCTGAGAATGGTAAAACAATAGCCTTACCCCTTTTTGCTGAAAAATGTGATGCAATGCAGGTTTGGATACCATGTTTAATCAAAAGAAATTGTAGTTCACCATCAAAAAATACTCCTAAATTATATTCCTTATCTATTGGTGACTCATATTAGAAAGTAAGACTAGTTATGGAGGTCGCTGTGTTCACAATCAAGTGTAAAGTGAAACACCTGTGGGCCATTCTTATACATATGGTAACCTATATTGTTGTGCCCTAAGTTGACCATAAAACATGAAGGGGCATATTTATACTCTGGTTGCGCCGGAATTGCGTTGTTTTTTTTTACGCAAATCCGACGCAAAACTAACTCCATATTTATACTTTGGCGTTAGACCCGTCTAGCACCAAAGATCTTGGAGTTTGCGTCATTTTTTTGCGTGGATACCTTCCTTGCGTTAATGATATGCAAGGTAGGCGTTCCCGTCTAAAAAATGACTCCGAGGCATGTGCGCCGTATTTATACTCCCGGGCAAAAATGACGCCCGGGAGTGGGCGGGTAAAAAAAAATGACGTCCAGCCGCTTTAGCGTAATTTTTTAGCGCCTGGTCAGGGCAGGCGTTAAGGGACCTATGGGCTCGGAAGGAGCCCAGAGGTGCCCTCCCATGCCCCCAGGGACACCCCCTGCCACCCTTACCCACCCCAGGAGGACACCCAAGGATGGAGGGACCCATCCCAGGGAACTTAAGGTAAGTTCAGGTAAGTATTTTTTTTTTTTTTTTTTGTGGCATAGGGGGGCCTGATTTGTGCCCCCCTACATGCCACTATGCCCAATGACCATGCCCAGGGGACATAAGTCCCCTGGGCATGGCCATTGGGCAAGGGGGCATGACTCCTGTCTTTGCTAAGACAGGAGTCATGTCAATGGAGGGTGGGAGTAAAAAAAAAAATGGCGCAACTCGGGTTGAGGCAGATTTTTTGCCTCAGACTGACTTGCCCCATTTTTTGACGCCCAAGCTCCAATTTCCCCTACGCCGGCGCTGCCTGGTGTAAGTCATTTTTTTTGACGCACACCAGGCAGCTCCGCCGGCTAACGTCATTCCATAAATAAGGCGCCCGCATGGCGCTTTGGAATGGCGTTAGCCGGCGTTACATTTTTTGACGCACAACTGCGTTGGCGCAGTTGTGCGCCAAAAAGTATAAATACGGCCCGAAGTGACATTAGTTGCAGGGCAGAGCTCTTGTTAACACTACATTTGATAATGGTTATTTTAACAGGTATGGACCCAATTTAACTGATGGGAGTGTTGATGAAGAAATGACCCAAGCTATAACAGCACACTTAACCTGACGTAGGCTAAATAGGATACCCTTTAGACTAGTATTTAAAGGTCACTGGTTTAGAAGGCAGGTGGGAGTCCAATAGGAAGAATGCATAGGGGTGACCATGAATATAGTAGTTGGATAGCACTTTCCTAATGTTTAGCAGAGTGAGTTATATTCCCAGACAAGGTCCAGAACCTGATTAGAAGTCATTCAGTTGCCTACTTGCTTCCAGGTGGGCAGAAAACTGGTAGACGATCAGTGTCGAGCACCTTTGGCACACAACAAAGGAGAGATAAGATCATCATGGTTCATGTTTGGATTGCTTTGCACAGGGATGATCAAAGAATGTTTGCTGCCTTGAGGGATGATGGCACTGATGAGGAAGTAATTTGTCACCCTGGTGAAGATAAGCATGAAGGCATTTAGTCTAAGTTGATGACTATGAAATTATAGATTTCCTAAGGAAGAGGGGATATTTTGAAGGAGGTTACGTTATTGCTGACGGAAGCTTCAATGGTTGTGACAACTTTAAGAGTAGCGGTAGCACCAACTATAATGTGGTTAAAGGGATCAGGCTCCATAGCCTGTGGTGAGGGAGGGTGATCAGAGCCCTGAGAATATACATTTTGGGCCTAATTTGCAAAGATAAAATACTTTTGGTCTAAGTTTAGATCAAAAAGTGTAACTTTACGGCTTTTTGGTATTCATAAAGGTAAGATACAAGTTATATTTTTATTTCCACCTTTGGGGCAGAATTTCCCCCGAGTGTGGTGATTCTACCCTTAGGGAGGGCATAAAGATATGACTCGTATATTACCTTTCTGAATACTGAAAAGTTCTAAAGTTGCATTTTTGGTTTAAACTTAGACCAAAAGTCTAACTTTAGCTTTTTGAGTCAACCCCTTTTTCTATGAGAATGACATGAGTTTGTGACAAATGTTTAATGATGTGTCTGCCCAGATAGATGAGGAGGTGGGCGGCATGCTACCATTATAGATGCAAAACATGTACTTCTTCAAGGGGCATATTTATACTCCGTTTGCGCCGGAATTGCGTCGTTTTTTTTTACGCAATTCCGACGCAAAACTAACTCCATATTTATACTTTGGCGTTAGACGCGTCTAGCGCCAAAGTCCATGGAGTTAGCGTCATTTTTTAGCGTGGACACCTACTTTGCGTTAATTATATGCAAGGTAGGCGTTCCCGTCTAAAAAATTGACTCCGCGGCATGTGCGCCGTATTTACACTCCCGGGCAAAATTCACGCCCGGGAGTGGGCGGGTCAAAAAAAATGACGTACGGTCGCTTTTGTGCCATTTTTTAGTGCCTGCAAAAGGCAGGCGTTAAGGGACCTGTGGGCTCTGAAGGAGCCCAGAGGTGCCCTCCCATTACCCCAGGGACACCCCCTGTCACCCTTGCCCACCCCAGGAGGACACCCAAGTCTGGAGGGACCCATCCCAGGGACATTAAGGTAAGTTCAGGTAAGTGTTTTTTTTTTTTTTTTTGTGGCATAGGGGGGCTTGATTTGTGCCCCGCTACATGCCACTATGCCCAATGACCATGCCCAGGGGACATAAGTCCCCTGGGCATGGCCATTGGGCAAGGGGGCATGACTCGTGTCTTTGCTAAGACAGGAGTCATTTCTATGGGGGTTGGGAGTCGGAAAAAATGGCGCAAATCGGGTTGAGGTGAAAAAATTGCCTCAACCTGACTTGCCCCATTTCTTGATGCCCAAGCCCCATATCCCCCTACGCCAGCACTGCCTGGTGTACGTCGTTTTTTTCCACGCACACCAGGCAGCGCCGGCAGCTAACGTCGGCTAACGTCATTGATTAAATACGGCGCCCGCATGGCGCTTCAGAATGGCGCTAGCCAGCGCTAATTTTTTTGACGCAAAACTGCGTTAGCACAGTTTTGCGTCAAAAAGTATAAATATGGCCCCAAATGTTTTAAATCTTCTAAGACTGAAGCTAATCCTTTTCTTTTTCTAATAGGAGCTGATTTGTAGCATTTGGAGTGTGAATAGCAGGTCAAACAATTAGGTGGCAGTTTAGTTTCATGCCAATGACTTTCCAGCTCTCAACTGTGTCATTTCAGTTGGAGACAATTATCGATGCACTATTTGGTAGTCTTCAGGGGACAAAATGTCTGGGTGGGAATTTTTGAGCCAGAGTATCCTGAGCCTTGGTTCGCCTGGATTGCACGTGTACTAGAATGCAAGCAGTAGATTCTATGGAAGGGTCATACCTTTCAACGAAAAGTATATCATTCTATTTAGAAAAATATAGCTTCTACCACTGTAGAATCGCTAAATTATCTATTGAGTCTAAGAGTTTACTCCAGATATCCTGACTGCCGAAGTGTATACTTATTGTGTATCTAGTGGACTGACTAAACACAGTTCCTTCATTACACCATGACAACTGATGAAAACCAGTATTCTCTATGGTGCACACTCTAAAACAGTAGTACAAAAGCAGTAGGCCGCTATTTACTATGTTCTCTTCATATTGGTATTCTGACGTTTTGTTTGGCCTTGTAACCATACTATTCTATCATGTGTGCAAAGGCCTAGCCCTGGCATGGAGATGCAAAATCAATAATTTGTTCAATGACCTGGAGGGATACACCAAGCATGGCCTCATAGTTGGAATAGGATTACTGTTCATGTCCTGGATTAGTTACATAAAGTGGTTCTATAGTGTACCAAATCATTAGCTATGTGTGTTAGAAAGTAGCCTCGTTCTAGCATGGTTACCGCCGTTTTTGGCCTGTTTGTGAGTGTGTGTCAGATTGTTTTTACTGTGTCACTGGGATCCTGCTAGCCAGTACCCCAGTGCTCATAGTTTGGGGCCTAATGTGTATGTTGTCAGTAGTGCTTAACTGTGTCACTGAGGCTCTGCTAACCAGAACGTCAGTGCTTATGCTCTCTCTGCTTCCAAATTTGTCACTATAGGCTATTGACTCTATTTACCAATTCCAATTGGCACACTGGACTGGACTGCCCCTTATAAGTCCCTAGTATCGGGTATCCAGGTACCCAGGACATTGGGGTTCTAGGAGATCCTTATGGGCTGCAGCATTTCTTTTGCAACCCATAAGGAGATCAGACAACCCTTTCACAGGTCTGCCACTGCAGCCTGCGTGAAATAGTACACGCACTATTTCACAGCAATTGTCACTGCACTTAAGTAACTTTTAAGTCATCTATATGTCTAAACTTCATTTACTGAAGGCTAGGTGCAAAGTAACTTAGTGTGAGGGCACCCTTGCACTAGCAAAGTTACCCCCATGCTGACCAGGGCCAAATCCCCAGACTTCGTGAGTGTGGGGACGCCATTACACGCGTGCACTACATATAATTCAATACCTATATGTAGCTTCACAATGGTAACTCTGAGTATGGCCATGTAAGGTGTCTAAAATCATGGAATTGTCCCCCTATTCCAAATCTGGTATTGGGGAACCAAATCCATGCATCCTAGGGGTTCCACCATGCACCCCCAGTACTGCCAAACCTGAGGCTTGCACTGCAGCTACAGCTGCTGCCACCTCACACACATGGTTCTGCCGTCCTGGGGTCTGAGGAGCTCAGTCCCAGGAAGTCAGAACAATGCATTTTCTTTGAGAGGAGGGTGTTACACCCTCTCCCTTTGGAAATAAGTGTTACAGGCTTGGGAGGGGTAGCCTCCCAGAGCCTCTGGAAATGCTTTGAAGAGCACAGATGGTTCCCTCCTTGCATAAGCCAGTCCCTGCTCTGGCACGAAACTGGACAAATGAAAGGGGAGTGGCAATTCCCCGTCCATCACCACCACAGGGGTGGTGTCCAGAGCTCCTCCAGTGTGTCCCAGACTTCAGTCATCTTGTTTTCTAAGGTGTGGGGACCCTCTGGAGGCCACAGAGTGGTCAGTGCCAGCAGGTGACGTCAGAGACCCCTCCTGATAGGTGCAAACCTGGTTAGGTAGCCAGTCCCCCTGTAAGTGCTATTTAGGGTCCCTCATGTGGTTTCCTCTTCAGATTCTGCTTGCAAGTTTCCATCAGGAATCCTCTGCAACTACTACTTCATCCTCTGACCTCGGATCGACTGCAGACTGCTCCAGGACCCGCTGTAACTGCAACAAAGTATCCAGAAGGGCTACTTCGACTCTGCAACTTCAGGTCCAGCCAGTAACTGCAACAGTTTCCATGGTGTGCACGCTCTGGGGACTCCCTGTCTTCACCCTTCACCAAAAGGACCTAAGAAATCTCCAGTGGAGTGACAGAATCACTTCTATGCTACAACAGGCACCTTCTAAGATGACGACTGGTTCTCTTGGACTTCTCTCCTGGCAACCAGCATTCTCCTTGGAACACAGGTGGTGGACCCCTTTGACACAGACTGTCCTAAGGTCCTGCTGTCCAAATTTGGAGGAGGTAAGAGCTTGCCTTCCCCGTTTGCGACAGTACCTCTGTGCACCGGGTCATCTTCACCTCCTAAGGCCTCTGTGCACTATTTGCAAGAATCCTTCAGGCACAGCCTGGCCCAGGTCCCCAGCACTCTAACTTGTGACGCTCAACTCGCTGAGTTGTTCTCCGGCGGCGTGGGACCTTCTTTTGTAGTGCTGGAACAACTGCAATTTGCACATTCTTTGTCCCCATGTCCTGGGACCTCCGAGGGTGCTGCCTGGTCATCTGTGGGTTCCCTCCAGTGTTGAGAGCCCCCTCTGTATCCTCAGTCTGAGCTGAGGCCCTCCTGGGTCCAGGCAGCACCATTTTGATGCAATCTGCAACATTGCTTGAACCAAGCCTTGTTGGACGAATCCAGCGCTGCAACTCACATGCATCCAACATCTCAACATAGGACATCCTTTGCATCATGCAGGAACCCCCAGTCATCTTCTTTGGTGCTCTTCTGCAGACTTCTTCTAACCGGAGAATACTCGTTTGCACCATCTTCTAGGTTGGCAGGGTCTCCTGTCCTTCCTCGAATCTTCTGCGACTTCTGGACTTGGCCTCCTCTCTTTACAGGTCTTCAGGTCCAGGAATCCACCATTTGTTGCTTGCAGTCTTGCTTGGTTCTTGCAATAACTCTAATCACAACTTGTAGTGTGTCCTAAGGAAACTTGCAGTACTTTACTCCTACTTTCCTGGGCTCTGGAGTGGGGTATTTAACTCGCCTTTGTGATTTACTTACTCGCCCAGCCATTCTCCACCCACTACACTTGTCTAGGAGGGAATTCAAGATTTGCATTCTACTTTCTTAGTATATGGTTTGTGTTGCCCCTAGACCTATTTCTTCCTATTGCATTCTATGGTATTTTCTATTGTTTGCACTATCCTATGACTAATTATTTACCTTATTTTGGTGTCTAGTGTATATATTGTGTATAATACTCACCTCCAGAAGGAGTATTGCCTCTAAGATATTTTTGGCCTTGTGTCACTAAAGTAAACTACCTTTATTTTTGGTAACACTGAGTATTATCTTTACGCGTGTATAAGTACTGTGTAACTATAGTGGTATTGCAGGAGCTTTGCATGTCTCCTAGTTCAGCCTAAGCTGCTCTGCTACAGCTACCTCTATCATCCTAAGCTGCTAGTACACTACTACATTTCACTAATAAGGGTTAACTGGACCTGGTATAAGGTGTAAGTACCCAAGGTACCCACTACAAACCAGGAAAGCCTCCTACAATGTGCAGACCTTTTTTCATTACAGAGTAGAATGTAGTCTCCTGAACCACTCATCTAAAGTTTCACTTTTGTGTGATCCTCAAACTCTTGTGCTAACACTCCCTGTACATATTGAGTGCATGTATTTACATTTGGTTTGCAGTATATGTATGGTAGTAGGACTCTGTGTATGGTGTATGGCGAGAGTTTGCATATGGCATAATGGGGCCACGTAGATCTGTTTTGGATAACTCTTGGCTTAGAAAGAAACGGGTTAGATGATGAACACAGTTTACTCAGACAATGGAAGTATATTGCCTATGTTCCTGACACCCTAGCTTGTGGAACACTTAGAAGTAACCAACCTTCTTAGGCAGCAAAACCTGTCTGAATCCGAGTCATGAGGGGTCTATTGATTTCCCAATGCAGCTTGTGTTGTCAGCTGTGTGAAGAAACTCAGCAGCCGAACATTGTTCTGTCTGGCATCCCACAGAAGGCCCTGAAGGACTGATGTTGCTATGGCTTGACTGTGCGATTCAATTGTGAGAACCTGTCTACACCAGCCTGGAGGTCTCAACTGCCGAATAAGTGCTGATGTATGCACCTATCCAGAGACAGCAACTTCAGAAGACAAATGCATGAAATAAGACTATGCTTGATTCATGCATGGATGAATCCTGCTGCTAAAACCTTTGCCAGTAGAAGCTCTATGGCCATAAATACTATCAACCTATTCACTGGTATGATCAATAGTGAGCTGCACCTGTGCCTAATCAAGGTCTACATGACTATCTGTTCCTGATTTACTAAACACATTGGCAAGTTCTTTGAGCGAGAGATTGCTTCTCAAAGGAGTAGATCTTCTCTTGAACTCATTAGTGAGGTTGCCATCCTATAACTGAACCATTCTTGGAATATGTAGTATCAAGTGTGGAAAGGGTGTAATTGGACCAGATAGCTGAGTAGCAGTTGGACAGACTCCCAGACACCAGAGGCAAACTAACTCAAACTGTTAGTTGTGGCCTTGTAACTCCTATCCGCCTTGTGGCCTTCCAAGCTGGGTCCAACAGACAGCTTGTATAACGGGAACTGCTTCTGTTGTTGCTCAAGTGGGTTTACATGTGTATTGTATAACCCTTTTTAGGTAAAGCATAGCAGCGCGCACGCACTGCTTTTCAAACTCCTGTAATCTATTCTGTGGGCTTTAACCACGCCCATCTAACACTCATTGCTTTCATTCATTCTTGGATCTGCCTTTCAAAATCCCTTGATGTCATTGGTAAATGATTTACGCTTGTCCTGCCTTGAGGCTGTTTTGTAACCACCTTGGAGACTGACACTGTTACATGGATTATTGCATGATCAACCAGATAGCTTTGTATCAACGCGCTTGTTGGAAGGTGGGTCATTAGTTGTGTGGCCTGCACAAGTAACGAGTCCGCACACGACCGCCACTGGGAACCAAACACCCCATTGTAGCGCTTGACTCTCATAGGGTAGCGTTGCAGAGCAGTCCAAGGCTTACTCAAGGGAGGTGGGTGTGGGCTAGTAATCCCCATTCACAAGCACACAAGCATGACTCTTAATAAATGAATGTCCAGTCTGTGCTTTTTCTTTTGATAAAGTAAAAGTACATTTATTATTCACACACACTACTCAATACTATGCAACAATCTACAAATATATACAAAGTGATAAAATCACTCTGGACCAACAGTATGTAATCTCTCAGGTCTCATTAAGGGAGAATATAATCCAACAATCCACATGGCAAAACAATCCCAGTGCCCCCCTTGCGACATTTGAACATTTTGACATTATTCAACACTATAGTGCAATGATGACACCTACAGTTGTGATTAAATACTTTCATCTTGCCAAGAGATGACTGTCAGTATCATTATTCAAATTAGCATAGGGAGGAAACATAAGAGACCAAATTCTAGCATTATAACCATCAGGATTACTTTTAGATTACATTTGGATTACTCCTACTTAACCATGAATTAACAGTAGAATAAATGGGGCCATACCAACCTACACCTATGGTAGGCACCCTTGCACAACCAGGAACAAAAGTTCACTGAAGCTTGTGCTTCAAACATCCATCCAACCCTTGCGGGGTTATCTCTCATGTGTCCCACCCTACCTAGGGTGGGGACACCAACAGATGTTGGGGGGAGGCTGCGCTGCTCCTGCAGCTCCCCCTGTCTCCTAGTTCTCCGTTGGTGGTGGCCCCCATCTCCCTGGGACCACCACAGGCATTTTAGGGGCTCCAACAACAGCCCCTGCCCCGCAAAGCATGCTGGGGCAGCTGCATAAATGATTAGCGGCTCTCCCGCTGCGTGGGTAGAGCCGCAGTGCCTTTTCTGTACTGCTTTTGTTTTTGGGGGTGCCGGTCCCACCCAAACACCCCCCGCACCAAAAAAGCGGATCCCTCGTTGGGGGGCGGCTCAGGGAGCCCACCCCTGGCCGCCCCCGCCGGCTCCCCGCACGGCCAGCACCTCCGGGTGCTGCTGCGGGAACCGGCCAACTGACTGGGAGTCTGCCCACTCCAGCGGGCAGACACACGGATGCTCGTGGCCGGACGGGCCGCGCGGGGGGAGTGCAGCGGCACTCCCCCTTCCTCCGTTCATCTTCGGGGCCCCGGGATGGGGTCCGGGGCCCCTCCTCCTAGCAACGGGGAATGCAACAGCGCTACCCGGAGTCCTCCTCTTCTCGGGGCCCCGGGATGGGGTCCGGGGCCCCTCTCCTCCTCAGTGGGGAGCGTGACGGCGCTCCCCCAGGCCCTCTTCTGTTCGGGGCCCCAGTATGGGGTCCGGGGCCCCGATGGCCACATTCACGGGGAGCACAACGGCGCTCCCCGACTTCTCTTCGGCTGGGGGTGCGCGACGTCGCACCCCCCTCCTGCCTCTTCTCGGGCCCCCTTTTTAGCCATCTTCCCGGGGAGCACGATGGCACTCCCCGACTTCTCTTCTGCTGGGGGGTGCGCGACGGCGCCCGCCCCATTGCTCCTTTCTTCACGGGGAGCGCGGCGGCGCTCCCCGGCTGCTCTTCACCGCTGGGGGCCCCGGGATGGGGTCCGGGGTCCCCTTTCCACAGCGGCAGGGGGTGCGCGATGGCGCCCCCCCCTTTCAACGTCCAACACGGGACCAGACTTCACGGGCCCTGGGATGGGGACCGGGCCCCTTCTTCTTCAGAGAGGGGGAGTGCGACGACACTCCCCTGTTCTCCTCTTCTTCCCTGGCAGCCCCCCAGGCCCTGGCCCACCCTGGGGGCACAGTCTCAAGCAGCTGCGGAGCTCCACATGCTTCGTAGCTGCTTCCTCAAAGGTCAAAGGTCGCCATGCTTTGTCCTGTGATATCTCGGGCCCCCAAGGGCCGATTTTCTTCATTCTTGTGTCGTTCCGCTCCTGGTGACAAGCCCTTGCCACCAGGAGCACTCTCCTTAGGCCTCCTGGCCTGGAAGGGTCCCAGATCATCAGGGTGCCAGTCCCACTGACTCCTGCGCCAATCTTTCCTCTGGGTTCCCTCTTTTCCTTCTGGGCAGCGCGCTCTCCTTGGGCTAGCCCAGTCCTTCCCCCAACTAGTCCTCTGGGGGGATAAGGGGGCCAGCTTGCCTGGCCCTGGCATTCGCCTCGCTGGCCTGGAGTCCTTCAGGGGCAGAGTCCCTGCCCCAAGGGCAGTCAGGAGGTTCTTCCTTCCAGTTGTCCATGACGCCCGTCTGCAGTCCCAGTGTCCAGCAGTGAAGCACAGCGCAGAGAGAGAGAGCTCTCCCCTGTGCAGGACCTTTTAAGTGGGGGCGGAAGTGTCCAGCAGGTCTGCACCTCTGGCCTATCCAGATGTGCCACATCACTTCCTTGCCCCCGTCCCCTCCTTCTTGCACAGTCTTCTGGGATAGCTCAAGATGGCATCCTCCAGGAGTTAGTTGCCACATGTGCTCTGAAAGTCTCAGCCCCTCCTACCTGACATTCCTCGCAGGGCTTCTCCAGCCTGCTCCTGGCACGGAATGACAGCTGGCTGATTGATGCTAGGCCCTGCTCCAGCAACTGGTCAGAGCAGTAATTGGCCCTAATCCTGAGCTGAGGCAGAGAAAGATGACATCCCTGGATGACCCATAAATTGTACAACAATGCTCCTGTAACTTACTGCATCATTCTTTTCTTACAGGTTACAGTGTACTTTGGTGTGACTCTGGTCTCGGTGGACCCCAGAGAACTGGAGTTGCACCCTAGGCCCTCCTTTCCCATTGACATTTAATGGAGTATCCCCCCAATGCAAATATCTCAAGCACCCTGACATTGGCATTTAACTGGGTGTCCCTACAGTGAAAAGACAGTAAGCACACTGACTCTCCCTCACATGTATACACCCCTCTCATGAGACCTACTCCAGGTCACCACCCACTCTGCATAGTTCCTCCTGCACCAGGACTACCTAAGCGCAGTTCTAGGGCTGCACACACGAGGAATCCTCCTCTCACAGCCCTCACATGGGTGCACATCCATGGGCACACATGATCACATGTAACCTGCCCGGGGCCTCCTGCCTTGCTGCGCCACAGCAGCCTTTCCTTAGCACGGCGACACCAGCGGTAAACATGTGCAGTCCATTTTACCATGTGTTTATTGTGCGGGAGTCACCTCATAGGAGGCGTCCTCACAGTAAACAGTCAAAAACCAGGTGGCCAAAAATCGAAAAATCAGGGCAGTCCTGATGGTCAGAACCGTCCTCTAACAGCACTATTTTATCCTTTGCCTCGCCGCTTCGCTCACGATGGTATGTTGTTTATTTGTCTTCCGTGGTTTCAGACATCTTGCTCTTTCTTTGCGATGTCTGCAGGGTCTTTTTTTTGTTATTTTTTGTTCTGCAGTTTTATGTAGCATGAACTCGATACAAAGGTATTGGAGTGGTTCATTTTTTTTTTTGCAGTTTTATATAGCGCAAACTCAATACAAAGGTATTACAGCGCTTTACATGAGCACTTGTTATATTACACAAGAACACATTTATTTTTGGTAGCAAGGGTAGATTAATTTGCTCAGAATCACATGATGTTGAGCTGGCGCTGAGACTCGGACCGTGTTCCCCAGCTCCAAAGTTGGCAGCTCTGACCATTATGCCACATCCTCTGCCCTAGGGTTCTTTGCCTGGTGCATGTTCGGGCAGTTTGGATATACCTCGTTTTTTTTAAATAAGGCTTCGCAATACAGGTTCTGCTATTTCACAGCTCTGCAAGGCAGGTGCTAATTTTAATAAAATCACTATAATTAATTTGCATCAACCTTGCAGAGATGAGGAAGCTATGTCAAGATTAATGTTTTTATTTTTGTAGTTTTTTTGAAGCGCAAACTCGATACCAAGGTATTGGAGCCCTTTATTTCAATTTTTTCGCAGTTTTAGGGCAAACTCAATACAAAGGTATTACACAGCTTTACATGAGCACTTGCTGCATTACTCAATAACCCATTCGTTTTTGGTAGCAAGGGGAGATGAAGTCATTTGCCCAGAATCACAGGATGTTGAGGCAGCACCAAGACTCAAATGTGTTCCCCAGCTCCAAAGTCAGCAGCTCTGGCCCTTACGCCACTTCCTCTCTCCTAGGGTTCCCTGTCTTCTGTGTGTTAGGGCAGTCTGGGGATGTAGGAAAGTACCATCTTTATTGGCATGTTACCCCCAATTTTACATGTATGTTAGTATGTTTTTGCCTATCTCACTGGAATCCTGCTAGCCAGGACCCCAGTGCTCATAGTTTGTGGCCTAAATGTGTATGCCTGTGTAGTGCCTAACTGTGTCACTGAGGCTCTGCTAATCAGAATCTCAGTGCTCCTGCTCTCCTGCCTTTAAATTTGTCACTATAGGCTAGTGATCACTTTTACCAATTTCAGTTGGCATACTGGAACACCTTTATAATTTCCTAGTATACGGTAATTCGGTACCCAAGGCATTGGGGTTCCAGGAGATCCATATGGGCTGCAGCATTTCTTTTGCCACCCATAGGGAGCTCAGATAAACCCTTACACATGACTGTCATTGCAGCCTGCGCTAAATAAAGCACACATTATTTCACAGCCATTTTCACTGCACTTAAGTAACTTGTAAGTCACCTATATGTCTAAACTTCACTTGCTGAAGGTTAGGTGCAAAGTTACTAAGTGTGAGGGCACCCTTGCACTAACAAAGGTGCCCCCACATAGTTTAGGGCCATTTCCCTGGACTTTGCGAGTGCGGGGACGCATTACACGTGTGCACTACCTATTGGTCAATACCTATATTTAGCTTCACAATGGTAACTCCGAATATGGCCATGTAACATGTCTAAGATCATGGAATTGTCCCCCATTCCAAAGTTGGTATTGGGGAGCCAATTCCAATCATCCTGGGGGCTCTACCATGGACCCCCAGTACTGCCAAACCAGTTCTCTGGGGCTTGCAATGCAGCTACAGCTGGTGCCACCTCACAGACAGGGTTCTGCCCTCCTGGGGTCTGGGTAGCCCAGTCCCTGGAAGGCAGAATAAAGCATTTCCTCTGAGAGCAGGGTGTTACACCCTCTCTCTTTGGAAATAAGTATTACAAGATGGGGAGGGATAGCCTCCCCCAGCCTCTGGAAATACTTTGAAGGGCATAGATGTGCCCTCCTTGCATAAGCCAGTCTACACCGGTTTAGGGAACCCCCAGTCCCTGCTATGGCGTGAAACTGGACAAAGGAAAGGGGAGTGACCACTCCTCTGTCCATCACCACTGCAGGGGTTGTGCCCAGAGCTCCTCCAGTGTGTCTCAGACCTCTCCCATCTTGTTTCCAGAGGTGTGAGGGCACTCTAGAGGCCTCTGAGTGGCCAGTGCCAGCAGGTGACATCAGAGACCCCTTCTGATAGGTGCATACCTGACTCTCCCTCTCTGAGGGCTATTTAGGGTCTCTCCAATGGGCTTTTCTTTGGATTGCGACTTGCAAGAATTCATTAGGGTTCCTCTGCACTTCTCTCTTCGACTTCTGCCAAGGATCTACTGCTGACTGCTCCAGGACACCTGCAAAACTGCCAAAAAGTAGCCAGAAGACTACCAGCGACATTGTAGCGCCTAATCCTGCTGGCTTTCTCGACTGTTTCCTGGTGGTGGATGCTCTGGGGGCTGCTTGCCTTCACCCTGCCCTGGAAGCCACAAAGAAATCTCCTGTGGGTTGATGGAATCTTCCCCCTGCTCCAGCAGGCACCATACTTCTGCTTCACTGGTACTCTGGGCCCCCTCTCATCCTGACAAGCGTGGCCCTTGGAACACAGGTGGTGGACCCAAGTGACCGGGACTGTCCAGTGGTCCAACTGTGTGAATTTGGAAGAGGTAAGTCCTTGCCTCCTCTCCCCATACAGTAATCTTGTGCACCACGTGATCTGCAACTACAAGGGCTTCTGTGCACATTTCCAAGAAATCCTGCATGGACAGCCGAGCCTACATCCCCAGTACTCTGTACTGCGATGCTCAGCTCCCTGAGTTGATCTCCAGTGTCATGGGACCTCTCTTTGCAGTGTTGAGATGACTGATATGTTCAGTCTTTTTGAACCCATGTTCAAGGACTTCTGAGGGTGCTTCCTTCCTGTCCGTGGGCTCTCTACGTTGCTGAGGATCCTCTCTGTCTCCTCTCCCAAGTGGCGATATCCTGGTCCTTCCTGGACCCAGGCAGCACCCTTTTTCTCCAACTGCAGCTCTTGCAGCTAGCAAGGGTTGTTTGCGGTATTTTGCCAAGGAAACAACTCTGAAACCTCCAGCATGCTGTGGGACATCTTCTGCATGAAGAAGAACCTCCTACCTCCTTTTGTTCTTGCAAAACCTGCAGCTTCTTCCAACCGGAGGCAGCCATTTTGCACCTTCATTCGGGGTTTAGTGGGCTCCTGCCCCCCCTGGACACTTTCACGACTCTTGGACTTGGTCCCCTTCCTTTGCAGGTTTTCAGGTCCAGGAATCCATCTTCAGTGCTCGGCAGTCTGTTGTGGTCCTTGCAAAATCCTTTATCATGACTTTAGTGTGTTTTTGGGGAAATAGTAATACTTTACTCCTACTTTCCGGGGTCTTGGGGTGGGGTGTCCTTTACCCCACCCCTAGACTGCTAAAACACTACTACACTCTACTAATAATGGATAACTGGACCTGGCATAAGGTGTAAGTACCATTGGTACCCACTACAAGCCAGGCCAGCCTCCTACATTCGTGGTGCAGCCGTGGGATAAATACTTGTAACTGCTTTACCACTTTGTCACTGGTGCTTTTCATAAGAAACCCATATTCTAAATACTTAGAAATATACACAAGTAAACTTAAGAGTCTTACTTTCACTCTAAAACTTT
Organism: Pleurodeles waltl; assembly: GCF_031143425.1. Lineage (NCBI taxonomy): Eukaryota > Metazoa > Chordata > Amphibia > Caudata > Salamandridae > Pleurodeles > Pleurodeles waltl. The sequence goes on from NC_090437.1 coordinate 1,074,897,972, forward strand.
CTAAAAAGTTTCTAAAAAGTTTGAAAAAGTATTTCTCTTTTCTTTAAAAGTTTTTCAAAACATTTTCTCTTACCCCTAACCTTCTTCTTTTCACCATGTCTGTGGTAGAGGCCACTCCTAAAGTTGTGAAGACAACTTATAACAATTTAGACTTTAAAAGGTTGCGGGTCTCTGTATAGAAAGAAGTTTAGGGATTGGTAAGAACCTTACCAAAGATCTCCTTCTTAACCATCTCCTTGAAAGTGACCAGAGTCAGACTGGTCAAACCCAGGATCAGGAGGTAGAGGAGGAGGGTACCCAGATAGATTCAGGGGAGGGTCATGATAACTCTGGGGAGGGTACTTCCAAAGACCTTTTACTTATCAGGCCACCTATTGAAGCTGGTTGTAGGAGGGGATCACACAACAGTAGGACACCTTTCATTCCAAAAGGCCAAGTCACTAGGGTTCAGGTAGTTAGAGAAAGGTCCACTTCTGCACATTCTCACAATACCTCTGTATCAGAGAATTCCCAAGCCTCCCGCCCTGAGGATAACATCCTAGACAGGGAACTCAGAAAGCTGAGGTTGGAAGAGGCCAGACTGAGGGTAAGACAGCAGCAGTTGGCCTTAAAAAGGGAATCCATAGATGTAAAGAGAGAAAGACAGAAGTTGGGGTTAGTTCCCCATGGTAGCAGCAACAGCAGCAATCTTGATAGTCATCCTGTTGGAGAAACAGATTCAAGAAACCTGCATAAGATTGTCCCCCCTTACAAGGAGGGGGATGACATTAACAAGTGGTTTTCTGCACTTGAAAGGGCCTGCATGGTACAGTTGGTCCCTCAAAGGCAGTGGGCTGCTGTATTGTGGTTATCTTTCACTGGCAAAGGTAGGGATAGACTCCTTACTGTCAAGGAGAGTGATGCCAACAATTACAAAGTATTGAAGGATGCACTCTTAGATGGATTTGGCTTATCCACTGATCAATACAGGATATCGTTCAGAGATACCAGAAAAGAGTCCTATCAAGACTGGACAGACTTTGTAGACTGTTCAATGAAGGCCTTGTAGAGATGGTTACATGGCAGTAAGGTGACTGACTATGAAATCCTGTATAATCTAATTTTGAGAGAGCATATCTTGAATAATTGTGTGTCAGACTTGTTGCATCAGTACTTGGTAGACTCAGATCTGACCTCTCTCCAAGAACTGGGAAAGAAGGCAGACAAATGGGTCAGAAGAAGAATGAGCAGACAAGCTCATGCGTGGGGTGACAAGGATGGCAAGAAGAAGGATTGTAAGTCTCATGACAAGGGTGGGGACAAAGACAAAAATAATTCTGAGTCTTCACCAGGCCCACAAAGATCTTCTGGGGGAGGTGGGTCCAAATCCTCTTCTCACAATCAAAAGAAGCCATGGTGTTATTTATGTAAAAGTAAAGGCCATTGGGCAAGTGATCCCACTTGTCCAAAGAAAAACACCAAGGGTCCCACCACCACAACCCCAACTGCGTCCACTAGTGCCCCTAGTAATAGCAGTGGTAGTGGAAAGAACACTACAAATAGCCAGACAAAGGGTGTAGCCGGGCTCACCATTGGTAATGTAGTGGGGATTGATCTAGTTAGGGAGACCACAGAGGCTGCTTTAGTCTCTGATGGTGGTATTGATTTTGCCACCTTAGTTGCTTGTCCCCTTAGTATGGGTAAGTACAAGCAACTACCCCTAATAAATGGTGTTGAGGTTGAGGCCTACAGGGAAACAGGAGCCATTGTCACCATGGTGATAGAGAAACTGGTTGCCCCTGAACAACACCTACTTTGTCAGCAGTACCAAGTGTCTGATGCTCATAACAACACTCTTAGCCACCCCATGGCTGTTGTGAATCTTAACTGGGGGTGGGGGTTACTGGCCCAAAGAAAGTTGTGGTAGCCACTGATTTACCTGTAGACTGTTTACTAGGAAATGATTTGGAAACATCAGCTTGGGTTGAAGGGGAGTTGGAGGCTCATGCAGCAATGCTGGGCATTCCAGGGCATATCTTTGCTCTCACAAGGGTTCAGGCCCAGCAGCAAAGAGGACAGGGAAACGTGGATCCTGGAAAAATGGACCAAGTGCTCCAAAAAGCTAGTGGTAGAAAGGGTAAATCCTTGCCCACTATCCCTCTCTCTCCAGAAGATTCCCCTTTTGAGGAAGAGGAATCCTCTCCCTGTGCAGAACCTACACCAGAGGAGCTGACAGCTGACACTGCTGAACGTTTAAGTGCAGGGGAACCTGCTAGGGAAGAGCTGAGTATGGCACAACAGACCTGTTCCACACTAGAGGGTTTAAGACAGCAAGCTGTTAAACAGCAAAATGGGGATGTCACTGATACCCACAAAGTCTATTTGGAAGGCAACCTTCTCTTTACTGAGGCAAGGGACCCTAAACCTAGAGCTGCCTGGAGACTGTTCATCCCTTTGCAACATAGAGAGTATCTTCTGACTTTGGCTCATGACATTCCTTTGGCTGGGCATTTGGGCCAAAGTAAAACATGGGACAGACTGGTTCCATTGTTTCACTGGCCTAGTATGTCAAAGGACACAAAGGAGTTCTGTTGCTCTTGTGTGACCTGCCAAGCCAGTGGCAAGACTGGTGGCATACCTAAGCCCCCCTTAATTCCACTTCCAGTGGTTGGGGGGCCCCTTTGAGAGGGTATGGGTTGACATTGTTGGCCCCCTTTGCTCCCCAACAGCTTCAGGAAACAGATTCATTCAGTAGTAGTGGACCATGCCACTAGGTATCCTGAAGCTATACCCTTAAGGACCACTACAGCTCCTGCAGTGGCAAAAGCCCTCCTGGGAATCTTTTTCCAAAGTGGGTTTTCCTAAGGAAGTGGTATCAGACAGAGGAAGTAACTTCATGTCTGCATACCTCAAATCAATGTGGAAGGAGTGTGGTGTGCCTATAAGTTCACCACTCCTTATCATCCACAAACAAATGGATTGGTTGAGAAATTTAACAAAACTCTCAAATGCATGATCATGGGACTCCCTGAAAAACTCAGGAGGAGATGGGATGTCCTGTTGCCATGCCTCCTTTTTACTTATAGGAAGGTACCCCAGAAAGCAGGCCTCACTGTCAAGGCCTCAAAGTGCCAGATAGGGCAGAGGAAAGTGTTTTTTCTGGGCCACCTGGTAGGTGGAGAATAGATTGCACCACTGCAGGGGAAGTTCCTAACCATTATGGAATGGACTCCCCCTACAACTCAAACCCAAGTGGGAGCCTTCCTAGGCCTCACTCGGTACTAGAGGAGGTTCATCAAGAATTATGGCACCATAGCTGCCCCTCTTAATGACCTCACATCAAAGAAGATGCCTAAAAAGGTATTATGGAAAGCTAGCTGTCAAAAGGCTTTTGATGAGCTCAAACAGGCCATATGCTCTGCACCTGTCCTCAAAAGCCCTTGTTACTCCAAAAAATTAATAGTACAAACGGATGCTTCTGAATTATGGGTAGGGGCAGTTCTATCACAGCTAAACACAGAGGGCCAGGATCAACCTGGTGCTTTCATTAGCAGGAGGTTGGCCCCTAGAGAAAAGCATTGGTTTGGCATAGAGAGGGAGGCCTTTGCTGTGGTCTGGGCCTTGAAAAAGTTTAGACTATACCTCTTTGGGACTCACTTTATTGTTCAAACAGACCATAAACCTCTAATATGGCTTAAACAAATGAAAGGAGAAAAACCTACATTGTTGAGGTGGACCATCTTCCTACAGGGAATGGACTATACAGTAGAACATAGACCTGGGAGTACCCACTCCAATACAGATGGACTCTCCAGATATTTCCACTCAGACAATGAAGACACATCTGGGCAAGGTTAGCCTTATTGTTCCTCGTTTGGGGTGGGGGTTGTGTAGGAAAGTACCATCTTGCCTGACATGTTACCCCCATTTTTACATGTATGTCAGTTTCCTCTATCAACCTAAGCTGCTAGACCACTACTACACTCTACTAATAAGGGATAACTGGACCTGGCATAAAGTGTAAGTACCATTGGTACCCACTACAAGCCAGGCCAGGCCAGGCCAGTCTCTCACAAATGTGAGACCTATTGCATTACAAATGCTTGTTTGCATTTAGAGCCATGTCTTATGAAGTTGTTAGCATCTTCCTGAATATATCCTCTTGGAAAGTGCACATTTTACTGACAATACCAGCACGGTGTAACTCCTTGTCGAGCCGCATTCACCTGACTGTCCACAAGTTATAACAAGCATTTTCAATCCAACGGGTCTCGCATTTGTTCGAGTTAGAGCTATTAGCGTTGTAAAGAAAAAAAAACATGCAGCGCGATCACGCTGGCTGAAAACATTGCGCCTTGTATGTTTTTAGTACTTTACCGGTGCTGTGTAGGTGGGTTAAACACCGGAAAAGGCATGACGTATGCATTCCTTTCACAAATTAAAGCAAGCGGATTTTAAAAAGGCAAGCCCACGAACCAATGTAAGTGACTGACGTGGCATGGGCGTGGTTTAAAGCCCAAAGAGAGATAACAGAATGGACGGAACACTTTGGGCTCGCCCATAAAAGCAAGAAAGAGGACCTATGCAGCGCAGACACTTTTATAATATGTATGACATTTCGATGTCCTTATCCATCAGAGCATAAGGTAAACTCTTAACAGAATTACTCATCCAAGCTTGGATTCATGCTGCCTTTTTTGTGCCTGCGACCTTAAAATGTGATAAAAGTATCAGCAAAATGTTGCCATCAACGGGCATGTAATATGCCTTTCCTCTCTATCACTTTTTAATCTTGCAATGAAGTTTGTACTGAGCCGATCAATATAATAGCTACAAAAACTGAAACGCTCGTCAGAAAACTACGTGCACATGGTCCTGTAGATAAACATAGCCCCGCGGCTTCTGGTTTCCGGATTTGGAAATATCATGAAATGCTTTAGGGAAATGCATTACTTTACTCATTACGGGATATCATTGTAGGCTGATGAGTCATTGCGGTTGTTCTAAGGTGGGATGGTAAATAAAACTCTATATAGCAATCTTAAGGATTTCCTCTCCCATCTCTAAGACACAATGTAGGTGAATAAAAGAAAGGCGAAAAAGAAGACACGATAACATGTTTGCCTGACAGCTATTAAACCATTAAGATGTATTTGTTTACCGAGGCGCAGTAGGCAAGGGAGCTGAGAGGAACAAAGGTGACAAGTAAAAGTAAAAAATAGCAGTTTGTGATTCAATCAGTTCGATCTTTGTAATTTGCAAGAGAGTCCGTGTCTCTGTTAAGTCCCTTCCTCTTTCTGTCAAAGAGTTTGATGATTTACGGTTCAAATGCCTTAATTCCTTGGTGGTTTGAAACCGTTCTTAGGCAGCCGCTTTAGAGGTTTTTCATACAGTGATCTCTTTCTAAAAGGAGTATTTGCCACAGCTCTCAAGTTGTCAAAGTTACAATGATGCTCCCCTGATGTCAAATGCTCTTGCAACTTTAGCTTTTCTCTGAAAAGAGGAATTGTTTGAAAAGACACAATTCTAAACCTGTTTTTGTGTGAAAAATGAGAGGGAAACAAGACATTTTACTTACTGCAGTAGTTGCTAAAATACAAGAGGTTGTCAATTATAGAACCCGTGCTTAAAAGATTTAGCTTCAGGTAGCCAATCAGTGTTGTTTGGTTCACAACCAAATTGGACACAATTAAATTATCTTTCTCACACCTACCTACCCCCTTAATCTTTTTGAAGCATATAAGAGTCTACCGGTTTAACACTCAAGAACAGAGTGATAATTCGTGTGACTTCTTAGCTTGAAAACGAATATATCTGTAGATTAAGTTGTCGTAAAAAATGGGTGAACTATGATATCACAGTATTTTCACAAGTAAAGTTGCTCCTTCGGCGCACACCTTAGACAAAGCTTCACCGCAGAATTGTACTGCTTCATTTTAAACAACGCAAACAAACAACAACCACTTGTGGAAAAACAATTGTACCCGTTTCTATGACTGAGCATGTGTGTATCATCGGTTTAGTTAGTTCTTCGTTGATATGCAATAAAAGCATTCTCAAAATGGCCAATTTGAACTAAATCTCTCATCAGTTATGGACATATAAGAATCAGAGTCACACACGAGTTTCTGAATTTTTGTTGTGGTTCTAATATATTTTTTCCAACCTGATTTTAATGGTTTTAGGATTCTGTGTGTTATGCTACTGTTAAACAATAGTACGCCAATTTTACTTTCCCCTTAAAACATGTGCTTCAGATTGAATTTGCCAAAGTGCCTTGTTTAACTTTGCAAGATGTTCACCAATGTCACGGAAGTTAATTTTCATATGTTGTTTGCAGTGTTTACTTACAACACTCACACATAAACTGTGGCTGCAGGAAACACCATCGTAAAATCACTACAGTAACACACGAAAGGACAAAGTGCTTTGTAGGAAAACCCATTTTTATGTACTACAGCAGTTACATCCCCACTGCTCCAGATATCTGCCTTGTAAGTCTACAGGGCTGGTTCTTCATGTATGAATATATGAAATGCACCATATTAGGAATAGTATGTCATAATGAAACGAATTCAAGTGCTGTTTTGGTGGATAGAAAAGGCTAAGTTTTACATGAAAAAGGTTTAGATGTAAATACAAATCTTTTTTCTATCTTCACTTGGTAAAATGTTGGCAACATCTTACAACATTATTTTCTACTTAATTTCAGAAATCCAATTCAATGGTACAAGTACAGTTTTTATAACTCTAATGGAAAAGTAATTTTGAAAAAGTGTACCTTGTACTTTGTCTTTACAGTGAGTTTTCCACACAACCCTGTGCCAGAGGCTTGATACACAATCCTGACTGAGGGGCTCACTACTACTTTGGTGGTCTGACCATCAGATTGCCAAAGCCGCAGGGATGAGGCCGATGTCAATCCAGCAGCCTCACCCCCATCGTATTACGAAGGTTCCACGGGCTGACTTGCAGAAACGTTGTATTATGACTTTTCTGCCGTCCAGCTAAGGGTAAACAGTGTGGTGGCATTGGCCTCAGCTCCTGAGGACAATGGCATCACACACCAGCACCCTTGTAATGTGGACTTTCTGCATGGCAGACAGTGCTCATTCTGAGAGTGATGGCAGGGGGGCATCTGCACTGCCCACGCCATGGTCAATGGGCAGCGCATGGGCCCCCTTGTGGCCCCTAGCACTGGCTTTCTGCTAGCCTTTCCATGGTGCTGAAACAAGAGAAATTGTGATCAGCTTGGCGGTGATGCTGTGAGCACCTCCATGGCTGACTACGACTTCCACTGCCGCCATCCCATCAGGATCTGTGATCCCATCTGTGGTGGTGGTCTCCTGGGGGTTCGACTGTCAGGGTCATAATCTGGCAGCTGAACCACCAGGAGTGCTGTGGTCTTACTGCCACCACCAGTTTGGCAGTCTGAAGACCGCCAATCTTGTAATGAGACCCTGAGTGTTATTGACCCTGCTACCGTAGAACAATGAATTCACCTCTGGGCTCATGAAGGCAGCAAAGTTGGTAACAATTGGACATTTAACAGAGATTAGACATCTGGGATGGGGCAGCAAACAGTTTGCAAAACAAATGTCAGCCTTCTCACTTCTTTTGCTGACTTGTTGCTGGGGATCACTGACAAAATATCATGGCAAACAATATAGCTGACAAAAATATTGTGTTAAGAAAAGCATTTAGCACAATATTTCAGTTCTATACTTACAATGGAAAGAACAAAAATACAAATGACACCAATATCATCCAAAAATAGACATGAATATCATTTTTTTATATAAATGGAGTTTAAGTCAAGGCATTTAATGGTAAATATGTCAATACATAACTGTAAAATCATGTAAATTAAATATATTCCACTAATATGCACCACTATAACAATATATACTTATATAAACATACAAACAAAAATATAAATGTGTTTGCATTTGTTTGATCCGTTCTCATCCACCACTGGGAACCAAACACCTCATTGTAGCACTTGACTCCCATACAGTAGTGTTCAAGAGCAGTCCAAAGCTTACTCAAGGAAGGTGGTTTGGGCTAGTAATCGCCATTAATGAATACACAAGGGTAACTGTCAATAAATGATCGTCCAGTCTGTGCTTTTCATTTTGCTAAAGTAAAAGTACATTTATTACACACACACTACTCAATACTATGCAACAATTTACAAATATACACAAATTGATGGAATTACTTCTGGATGCTGTGTAATCATTCTGGTCTCCCCCAAGGGGAACTATAATCCAACAACTGATGACGCAGAAAAGAAGGTCTAACAAATATTCATATATCATATAATCAAAAACATATAAGATAGTATGATTTTAGCAAAGAAAAATAATTTACGTGGGAAATTGTGCCCACGGAGTAGTTCGCCATTATTGTAAATGAGCTCAATTAATCATGAAGAATTGAAAATGTAGTAATCCGTCAGAATTGCAAATGTATTCTATGATTTTCTTGTCAAAACTGTTATATGCTTAGCTTAAATTTAGCAGAGGCTTTGGCCTAGTCGCCTGGTCTCAAATTTAACTGCATGGTTTTCACTTGTATTAACTCAGGCAGTATTTTACTTTAAAAGTTGTATTTTTCCAGTAGAGATGATTAATACATTTATCTCAAGGTTTTGTGCTAGGCTGGTTTCATCCTTTTTAAGCAAGGTCAGTTTCTGCAGGTGCGGACAATAAAAGCACTGATACCGAAATAATTGGCAAACTTTGTTGCAACTTGTGTTCCAAGGCCCCAAGGACACCTTATGTAAAAATGAGTACTAGGAGAAAGACACTATTCATTGGTCAAATTGAAGCCACTCTATGAACCCTCCAATGGAAGACCCTGAAGTATTTGGAATGTTTCTTACTTAAACCCACCGGACAAAGAGAAGTCAGCCATTTTTCTACGATGCCATTTTGAAGTCTGATCCAAGACGCCATCTTAGATGACATCTTGATGCCCTTTTCTCTATTCCAGAGAAAGAGACTTTGAGAATTCTCACCCTAGAGACTGTAACTTTAATCTTGCCCCGCATTGCCCATGTAGTAACTTTGCCCCATTCTCCTTGCTGCCGCAAGGAAACTTGCCCTTAACTTTGCCCCTCTGAAATCTGCCCCATGCTGATCGAACCGGTACCTGAAGGACGAAGACTTTTCTTGAATGCTGATTGTATTTGGTAAATATGAAAGGATAATTGTATTATGCATTGTGTTTTCCTTCCTAGGTACCAACTGCTTATTTTGATAGGGCCCAAGCTAGAAGTTTTCTAAATTTGTGTTGACTAAATTCGTTTTGCATGAAGCCCCACATGCCAATGCTAATTAGAGGCTAGTCGAGGTATTCATCTGATGCACCATGCTAAATTGAAATCTTGTTATGCTGACCGATGTATGAAATTAGTCAAGTTCAATTGCTTATATTAGTGATTTGCATTGCTATAACAGAGTGTATTATAATTCAGATTTTGCATAGATTGTGTTTCTTCCGCCGTTATGGACAGCTAGTAATGTTCGTATACATATACCATTTGATTTTGAGACTCACTTATATTGTGCTAGCTTTGTTAATATAAGGAAATAAATTCATTAACTTCAAATAAACTGGTGTGGTTATTCATGACTGAAGGGTCATGGTGCGTCACAATACAGATTGTTATTGATTCCTAATGTGTTGATTTATTATTAATTAATTATTGGTTATTGATTATAATTAGTTATCGATGATTGATTTGAGGGATCCGACTATTCTTGGATGTGGAGAGCCCGACTAGGTTAAAAGGTCCACCGACCTCCAGCGTGTCCGAGTACAAGTAATTTATAAGGACTGGACGCGCTATCAGTAGATGGTAGCAGAGATTGATGGTTTGGCCCTTTGGGACCCCATCCGAACAATAGGCGAAGTCAAGTTAGAATTTTCTTTGATAAAACAAGTTGGAGAGATGATGATGCCCTAAGTCCCCAATGACTTTCCCGGAATCTCGGAGCTTGCGAATGGAGGGAATGGAGGTGTGAGAATGTTTTTGGCGTTTCTAGTGACGGTATGAATGAAGTTAGGGTTTCGCGCTTGCACAGCTTATGCTGCAGATGAATTGTGAAGTTTGTGAGGATTTTAGGGGGTTACGAACTCCAATTGAAATTTTAGACGAGTGATACTACAAGGTGTGAGAGTAGGGAAGTCGTCGAGCTTCATATGTGTGTAGCGCTTTGTGCAAGAAAAATTGTCCACGTGGTTGTTGATGTTGAGACGGGCCCTGCGAGGTCAAGAGACTTTGGAGTATGTTGAAAAGTGTATGAGACACTTGATTGAATGTAATCTGTTCGGTTTAATAGGTTGATCGGGCATGGTCAACAAGTCGGTATGAATATTGAGGAATGAAAGAAAATTTTCGACTTCGAGATTTGACGAATTCTAAGACGCGCTAGAATAGTTCATTGATGAGTTGAGAGTAAAGTTTGCGGGTCAAATTTTGCTTGCGAAAGTGGGAAACCGAGAAAGATGGAATAACTGCCGAGGCTAGTGAAAAATCCCTAAGGTTTCTGAAGCGATTGTATTACCCTTCCTGTAGTAAACCGACAGATTTGTTTTCTTCTTTTTGGTTAGTGCTCGCGATATATTGCAGAAAATTAGTTTTGAGTGAAGTTGAACGAAAGAGGACAAGCCGTGGGACTTTGTCACCTGCAGTGTGTGAATGTGACGTCACTAGGAGCCGCGTTGGGATAGGTTGGTTGGTGAGAAGGGTCGCGCACGGATTGGACGCAGTCAGTGAAGCGCAATTGGTGGGGAAAGGCAAGCGAAGAGTATTCCGGGAATTAAAGTCACTTATTGATTACATATTTTAGAAAAATAAAAGACGGAAAGATGAACATTTTCAAAGCATTTAAGAGTGCCTTGAGGGGAGATGTATATATTAAAGCAAATGTAGGAGAAGAAACACCGCCTGAGGGTACACCAGCTTACATCGTGATTGAAGAAAAGGGCGTCGCACCATGTCTTTGGCTAAAGCAATGGTGTAAATTAACAGAAAAGCATGGAAGTGTAGCTTTCCCTATACACGGGTCGTTTAATCTGAGAGTTTTGGAGAATCTAAGATTTGCGCTATACGACATGAAAGTACCTCCAAGACCAGCACAGTCTGAAGCATTAGCAATTTGGGAACTAATGGCTAGAAATCAACAACAAAAGAAATTTGAGACAAGAGTAAGAAAAGTAGAAAAGACACTAGCAGATGCCAGATGGGATAGTACCCAAAAGGTTTGGAGATCAGACGTATTGCAGGGAATTAAATTGTTTCCAGCAATTACTGACGAAGCAGAGACGGAAGGAAGGAAAGTTACCTATAAAACAAACAGGAGTCAGTCCAGAGATAGAGAAAACAACAGAAATTTGAAAAGGTCAGACGAGTCAAGACGATGAGGAGTTCATCATACAATTGCTAAATGACCGCCCGCCACCATATGTGGAAAGCAAAAATGGCCCAAGCACCAGTACTGCCCCTCCAGAACCAGTACAGGGTAATGTAACACCGAATTTGAGAATATCACAGAGGCAAAGCAGTTCCGATATGCCTTTCACACCACAAATACCACAAGTTCAGAGGATATATCCTGACGTGCCTAAATTGAAACCTGTCAATGATTATCAGCCGCAGGTTCAAAGGCGCTATTGTGATGAGCATAATTTGGAAATGACTTCTAGCTCAATGGCGCAGGGAGGATAGGGTTATCAAAGACCGATGTTGATTCAAGCAGAATCAACACAAGTTTTGATGCCTCAAAAGCAGATACAAGAAGTGCTGAGGTACACTCAAATAGCAGAGAACCAGTTAGATATGCCAGCAATGATGAACTACAACGTGGAAATTAACATGCCACAGAATTCGGGGAACAGACAGAATCCAGATGCAATATCTCTGCCTATCACTGTTGGTCCGCCAGTACCATTGTATATACAGGCAAAGCCGAATATATGCGACCAAGGGGTAATGAGAGAAAATGAGACAGGGAGAAGATGCATAGAAAATACCCAAGAAACGACTCCGGTAGGTACACTGCTAAATAGATCTGGGTCCTTGTTGGAATTTAGTCCAATTCCAGCTTGTGCTCTGTCAACTTTGGTAAGGTCAGGTCCACCACTAATAGTACCGCTAACTTCAAAAACAGAAACGTTACAGAAGCCATCAGTAGCAGTCGATGTAAGCGCTACATTGATGGGACTGAACGCACAACAGTTAGCACAATGGTTGAATAGCCTGAACTCCCCACAGAGTACACCCAGCGGGAAAGGAGAAGAGTATTTGAATAAAATAAGATTGGACATGGAAGCAGATGAATTAGTAGAAGGAACGATGGGTTTGAACAGGTTAGAATCATACACAGAAGAAGAGCTGAGATACATGTGCCCTAGGATTACAAGAGAAGTAAGCAGTATACATAAGAAGTTACAAGAGATTGCAGACAGAAACAAAGTCGACATAGGTAAAACCAAGCACTTGAGCAGGAGTTACAGGTTAGACTTTGAAACAAAAGATTTTGAACACATGAGGTCTGCAGGAATGAAAACACACCTTAAAGAGATACTGCAAAGCGCGCAGGTTTGGAGATGTTTAGACAAGTGGGAGAGTAGGTGGGTCAAGAAAAAGCATAAGAAGAAAGAAAGTACCCCAGATCGGAGTGATAAAGTACAACAGAATGATGACCTGATAACCATGTTACCAATGAGAGAAACGGCAGGGGGAAAGCATGTCCACCTACCGTGGCACAGGTGTGATATTCAATCCTTTACAGATGATTTCCCCAAATTGAGAGAGAAACCGATCGAGTGGTATCAACAAACAGATAGATTTGTGAAACTCGCAAAATGTCTTTTGGAAGACCTGAATACTTTATTCGAAATCGTGGTTCCGGCAGATTTGTGGGAAGATTGTAAAAGGGCCGTAGGGTGGCCAACAAGTGAACCAGAAAGAGACAGAGACACAGGTGCACCGTCGCGTACGGTAATGAGTTTGTACCATAAGGTGATTGAACATTTGAAAACAAAGGTTGCGTCGAAAAATGTAGATTGGCAGAGAATTGACAGAACAGCACAAGAAGTTAAAGAGTCGATACATGCATACTATGAGAGATTGTTGAAAGCATTTAAAAATTACAGTGGTACGGAAATGAGGCAAAGGACATGCTCCACTTTGTTTTCAGATTTGTGGAAGGATTGAGACCCGAAATCAGTCAGATGATTAAAATGCATTTGATTTGTTGGCATTCAAAATCGATCGATGAAGTGTTGAATTATGCAAAATACTGCAGTGATGAGATTGAGACAAAGCAGAAAAGGTTGAAGGAAAAAGTGATGGTGATGCAGCTTAGGGCAGCTCAGACAGGTTTGCAAGGTTTCCAACAACAGTTGCTGCAGCAGCAACAGCAGGGAAATGCTATGTTTCAGCCACAGATGAGAGGCAGAGGCCGAGGAGGTTTTGTGAATAATGGTCCTGATTTAAATACTGTTATGATTCCAAATGGTATACAGGCAATGAAGAAGGTGATGCCATGAAATACACGTGCGGAATCGTCAGGCATTGGAAACGGGAGTGCCCAATGATGGTGCAGGAAGGCATAGGTCAGCAAAACAATGATGTCAATTCATTTCAGAATATAAGTGGACCGAAAATGAGGGGTCCAAATCCAAATTTTCAAAATAATGTGAATCAGATGCAGGGTTTACAACCCGTACAATCACAGCAGGTGCAAATGCCCCGTGTACAAATGGCACAGTTGCAGCCAATGCAACAGCAGTTTCCTATGGTACCTAATCAGCAAATTCAAATACCCTTAGCACCAATGAATCAGCAACAAGTAATGCTTCCTCAACAGGTCACGGGTCAAGGATTGAATCAAAATGACACAGTACACCAATTCCCGTTACACAGTGAGAATGGAATAAACGATGTATGGGAGAGTGAAAGTTCAGATGAGGAGGGAAATTGTATGCTTGCTGCATCTTTGGAAGTTGATCAAAAGGGTCCATATGTGGAAGGAAGAGTCATGGGTCACGGTGTTTCATTCTTGGTTGACACAGGAGCTACACGCTCTACAGTCAGAAGTATCGAAGTACCAAATTTGCCACTTTCAGGGAGAACGGTTCAAGTAGTGGGAGTAGCAAACAGGTATCTGACAAACCCAATCACATATCCAGTGCAAGTCAGAATCGGTAATTATCAAGGGTCGCATATGTTTGTGGTGTGTGACTCGAGTCCAATATCCCTGTTAGGGAGAGATTTGTTGTGCAAATTGGGATGCTCGATTATGTGTTCAAATGATGGAATTAAAATTCAGACGAACAGTGATGAGGACGAAGAGGACAGTTTAGGAGGGGACGAAGTGGAAACTGTCGATGAAGAGTATCCCCTGATTACTCTTTATCCAATGCTCACTGACGCAGATATTCCTGCTGAGTTACAGGAGACAGTTGGAAAGGAAGTATGGGATATGACAGGGAAAGAAATGGGATTGGTCAAAGGAGTGGAAGCAGTGAAGGTGACTGTAAAACCTAATGTAAACTTTCCCCAGACACCACAATACCATCTGTCGCAAGACACCCTCATGAAAGTCGCCCAACTCATTGATGAGTTTGTGAAACAGGGAGTACTGAAAGAAGTGCTAAGTAGTCCATGTAATTCACCAATCATGGGACTAATAAAACCAAGTGGAAAGGTCCGAATTGTTCAAGATTTGAGAAAAATAAATGACATAATAGTCAAGTGTTGCCCCGTATTACCAAATCCAGCTGTGATAATGTTTCAAATCCCCTGTGATGCAGAGTGGTTCTCAGTCATCGACTTGTCACAAGCATTCTTTTCTGTGACTCTTCATGAGGACAGCCAATTTCTCTTTTGCTTCAAATTCCTGGACAGGATCTACAGTTGGTGTCGAATTCCTCAAGGGTTTTCGGAGTCACCATAAATTTTCAATCAGATTCTAAAGAAAGACTTGGAATCATTGAAATTACCTTTTGAATCAACCTTGGTACAGTATATTGACGATTTGCTGATCGCATCCAAGACAGAAAATGACTGTACGGTTGACACTATTACCCTATTGAACCACTTGGGAAGGAACGGTGTAACCGGACGTCTCCGGACGCCGGTTTCCAGGACATTGTGCGGAACGGACGCGAGCCTGTGACGTCAGACGCCTTCGGCGTCTGGACGACAACCGAAAGAAAAGACGGACCAAAAGAGGACGAAGAGAGAGAGGAGACGGAAGTGGTGTCTCGACGTGCGCGGCCGGAGGAGAAGGAGACCGGGACGCCGACGACAGAGAAGAAGGAACCCGCCGAAGGAACCGAGACCCCGAGAGAGAGAGGAGAGCCCCGGGGCTCTCCCGCCCCCGTCGGAGAGAAGCCGGGAGGCTGCCAAAGTGCCGGCCACGTCCCAGGAGGGGCGTGGTCACCTCAGGTACGTTCGTACCGCAGCTGGGGGTTTGCTAGAGGGTGGTTGTTAGGGAAAAGGGGAGCCAAGGGAAAGGAAGGGAGGTCCTGCCGGGAAGGGGAGGCCATATAACAAAGACCCCTAAAATAAAACCTAACCTCACAAAAACCAACCACCAGAGGATTTCTACAAGGAGGAGAAGGTCTGAGAACACCCATAGGGGGGAACCACAAACCAACGGGCAGTTAAACCCTCACTTCCCTTCACTTATACCTAGCCCCCCCCTCACCGCCCTACTAACCCTATATACTTACTTTATATATATATCCCACTTACCTGTTTTGTTATCCTCCTTTCTATTTCTTTGGAGAGCCGGGCCCCTGACGAAGAGGAGGACCAGAGACCTTCCCAAGGCTGGACCGCGTTACTCACGGACTACCACCAAAACCCTGAAAGAGAAAAACAAGGGGGAACTTTTTTGTTAATTATTTCTGGATTGCAAGTGCGTTATCCGTGTGAACAAAACAAGGGATAAAAAGGCCATCCTTAAAACCAAAACACGAATAAAATAACTAAAACCTACCTTCTGCGCCTGTTATCTTATTCCAATATCCCTTTTATGTGCTTCAGGGATAAAGAACCCATTACAGTGGTGTCAGAAGTGGGATATTGGAATAACTACAGGTAACCAAAGACGATGGAGGGCACACCCAGCCTATCGGAGATGATGCAGCAGCTAGCCGCAGGGCAGAGGCATCTGCAAGTAGTATGGGAAGAGCAACAGAAGGAGGCTAAAGTGGAAAGGGAGGCCCTACAAAGCGCTCTGAAAAGTCAGGCCACTATCATGGCCAACAATCAGTTGGTCCATGAGACTGCAATCAAAAACCTCACGGACACTATTGCCGCTACCCGGGTACATCCGAACGTACCCAGTTCGGTCCTGCAGCGATATCAGGAAGGCGAAGACCCGGATGCCTTTTTCACGAATTTCGAGCGGGTTGCTACTTCCGCCACCTGGCCCCCGGATAGGTGGGGCCAATACATCGCCCCGTTATTGACAGGAACTCTCCAAGCGGCTTATCAAGCGGTAAACCCCGGCGGAACGACACCCTATCAGGATATTAAGAAGAGTATCCTGGAGCGGGTGGGGTTTGATACAGAACATTATAGGGTCCGGTTTAGGAAAGCCAAGTGGGGACCCTCCGAGAATCCCCGGGCCCTATATTTTCGAATTAAGGACTTAGGACTCAAATGGCTAGGTCCCATTGGGACCAATAGGGAGGATATCATTGAGGTTGTTCTCCTAGAACAATATCTAGATGCTCTACCTACCAATACCCGTAATTGGATCAAGCAACACCCAAGTCCAGATACTAACACCACTATTGAATTAGCCTGTGCCTTTCACCGCTCCCTCGAGTTCAAAATCCCTCCCGTACGGCCAACACTTAACCCCCTCCGACAGAACCTCGGACCCTCCCCATCCCTAGGGCGAAAACCAACCGAGGATCCGGGAAAATTACGAGGTCCAGAAAGATCCTATATGCAACAACCACAGTGTTTTAGCTGTGGAGAGTGGGGACATATCGCCCGGGTTTGCCCACTGAAGTCAGAAAAGTCAGAGCCGATGGAAATAGGAGTCACCAGGGGGAGAGTCTTCTATACAGGGGGAAAGGAAACCCGATACAAGAAGAGACTTGTTATCAATGGAAGAACCACAGTAGCGCTCATCGACTCAGGGTGCAGCCAATCTGTAATTCGTGCTGATTTATTGGAAAAACCCCTTTTTGCTTCAGGGCTTACAGTATCCATATGTTGTATTCATGGAGATACAAGAGAATACCCCCTAATCTGGACAACTTTGTCCTGGGATGGAAAAGAAGTCCCCATAAGGATGGGGGTGGTGGAACGATTAGTCGAAGAAGCTATCATAGGAACCGACTTCCCTGACTTTTCGGAACTTCTTGACAGTACAAAAGACTCTGAAAACATGAGCACATGGTGGAAAAGAGCTCCTTTTTCTAGTACACCAATAACACCACCGGTGCTTAAATACCGACCCTCCCGAAAAGAAAAGAGAGAAACCCGAAGAGTCTTTACCCAAGGAAACATGAGTCCAGATAGGGTAATTACAAAGGTCCTTACTCTTACTGACCTTCCCCCATTCCGTAGTTGTCAAAGGGAAGATCCGAGTTTGATCCATGCCTGGAAAAATGCCCGACCCCGGGAACCCCAAGACAAAAGCCCCTCTTTTACCATAATCAGAAACCTGTTGTACCGTGTCACTGGTAATAACCGAGAAGAAAAGAAGCAGCTATTAGTCCCCGAACCTTATAGACCACAAGTCCTACACCTAGCCCATAGCCAGCCAGGGGGGGGTCACTATGGCAGGGAAAAAACAGAAGAATATCTGTTGAGGAAGTTTTACTGGCCGGGGGTCTTTTCACAGATTAGGAGGTTTTGTCAGCAATGTCCCAAATGCCAAATGATTGATCCTGGTCCCAAAAGAAGAGCCCCCTTACAACCGTTGCCCATTATAGACATCCCTTTTTCAAGAATAGGAATGGACATTGTAGGTCCTCTCCTACCTTCTTCTAGAGGATAACGTTATATACTGGTATTAGTGGATTATGCCACCAGATACCCAGAAGCCATCCCACTCAGCAGTATTAACTCCAAGAGCGTAGCTCATGCAATGATAGGGTTCTTCTCCCGAATAGGCTTTCCCCGAGAAATTTTAACAGACCAAGGAACCCAGTTCATGTCCAACTTGATGTCACAAATATGTCAACTTCTGGGGATCAAACAGTTACGGACAGCGGTTTATCATCCTCAAACGGATGGTTTGGTAGAAAGGTATAACCGCACTCTGAAAACTCTACTAAAGAAATCTATTTCAGAGACAGGTAAGGACTGGGATAGAAAACTCCCCTTAGTGTTATACGCTATCAGGACCCATGAACAAGCTTCCACGGGCCATAGTCCATTTGAATTATTGTTCGGTCGACAGCCCAGGACCTTGTTAGATATGGCTGCCGAGTTATGGGAGGAGGAGGATGGAGAAAAATCCCTCTTAGAATATACCCAGGAGTTAAAAACCAACATCCAAAATGTGTGGGAAAATGTAAGGGAGCATATGGAAAAGGCTCAAGAAAAGCAGAAAAGATATTACGACAGGAATACCCAATTAAGGACCTTTACCATAGGTGATAAGGTGTTAGTGCTTCTCCCTAGCTCAGACAACAAGTTGCTGGCAAAGTGGCAGGGACCTTATAAAGTGATAGGAGTAATAACCCCCGTGACCTATAAGATCCAGCTCACAGATAGTTCCAACCGGTCCCAGATCTTTCATGTCAATCTATTGAAAAAGTGGGAAGAGCCACAGGGAGAACCAACCAGGGGATGCCTAGTTAACACCGTTAAGGAGTTAGAGATAGGGTGGTGTCCCACTGAGCATCCTAGCGGAAACGAGGTGCCTCCCATAAATAGCGAAATCTCGATCCAACAGAGTGAGCAATTAAATCAGCTCCTCCATGTTCATGCCCATGTGTTCTCCTCGATACCAGGCAAGACCAAGCTGGTACATCATCAAATCATAACCCCACCTGGCAAGGTCATACGCTTACGACCATATCGTATCCCAGAAGCTAGAAAGATCCTGGTAGAAAACGAAATAGAAAAGATGTTAGACCTAGGCGTTATAGAGCCTTCCCAGAGTCCCTGGTGTTCCCCGGTGGTATTAGTGCCAAAGCCAGATGGGTCCATACGTTTCTGTATTGACTTTAGACAAGTCAATTCTATATCCCAGTTTGATACCTATCCCCTTCCAAGGGTAGACGAACTCTTAGAGAAGTTGGGAAAAGCTAGGTACCTGTCTACACTCGACTTGACCAAAGGCTATTGGCAGATTCCTTTGACGCCAGAAGATAAAGAGAAAACGGCCTTCTCTACCCCCTCTGGGTTATACCATTTTAAGGTTCTCCCTTTCGGGTTACATGGGGCACCCGCCACCTTCCAACGTCTCATCGACACCATTCTACGACCTCATACCAGATACGCTGCCGCGTATCTGGATGATATCGTTATCCACAGCGAGACTTGGGAGGACCACTTGACACATTTAACCAAAATCTTTACAGCGTTACGAGGGGCTGGGTTAACAGCCAATGCCTCCAAAAGCCGATTGGCGTTCAATGAGATCTCTTATCTAGGATATCATATAGGGAAAGGTATACTTAGACCACAAATGAGTAAAGTTGAAGCCATCCTACGGATAGAGGCACCCACAACGAAAAAGGAGGTCCGCTCATTCTTAGGCTTAGTAGGCTACTACCGAAGATTTATACCCCATTATTCCACCGTGGCCGCTCCCCTAACCGATCTCCTGAGGAAAGGACAGAAAAAAAATATCACGAATTTAAACCCCGTACAATCCCATAGTTACCGTACCCTCCAAAGATACCTCACTACCCAACCGATTTTAAAATGTCCTGACTTCACTGTCCCCTTTCACCTCCAAACAGATGCCTCAGACGTGGGTCTGGGGGCCGTGCTTTTTCAGAAAGATGGGAAAGGTATTAGTCACCCCGTGGTCTTTATTAGCCGTAAACTGTTTCCCAGGGAGCGAAACTATCCCATTATTGAGCGAGAATGTCTCGCCATCAAGTGGGCACTTGAGAGCCTCCAATATTACCTCCTGGGAAGATCCTTTCTATTATATACGGACCACGCTCCCCTCACCTGGCTATCGAGGTATAAAGATACTAACAGTCGCATATTGAGATGGTTTATGGAGCTTCAACCTTTCTCCTTCCAGGTTTGCCATCTCCCTGGTGATCTTATGGGACAGGCTGACTATTTATCCCGGTTCCCGGGACCTTTGGGGCTCGAACAGCCCCATTCAAGGGAGGGGATGTGTAACCGGACGTCTCCGGACGCCGGTTTCCAGGACATTGTGCGGAACGGACGCGAGCCTGTGACGTCAGACGCCTTCGGCGTCTGGACGACAACCGAAAGAAAAGACGGACCAAAAGAGGACGAAGAGAGAGAGGAGACGGAAGTGGTGTCTCGACGTGCGCGGCCGGAGGAGAAGGAGACCGGGACGCCGACGACAGAGAAGAAGGAACCCGCCGAAGGAACCGAGACCCCGAGAGAGAGAGGAGAGCCCCGGGGCTCTCCCGCCCCCGTCGGAGAGAAGCCGGGAGGCTGCCAAAGTGCCGGCCACGTCCCAGGAGGGGCGTGGTCACCTCAGGTACGTTCGTACCGCAGCTGGGGGTTTGCTAGAGGGTGGTTGTTAGGGAAAAGGGGAGCCAAGGGAAAGGAAGGGAGGTCCTGCCGGGAAGGGGAGGCCATATAACAAAGACCCCTAAAATAAAACCTAACCTCACAAAAACCAACCACCAGAGGATTTCTACAAGGAGGAGAAGGTCTGAGAACACCCATAGGGGGGAACCACAAACCAACGGGCAGTTAAACCCTCACTTCCCTTCACTTATACCTAGCCCCCCCCTCACCGCCCTACTAACCCTATATACTTACTTTATATATATATCCCACTTACCTGTTTTGTTATCCTCCTTTCTATTTCTTTGGAGAGCCGGGCCCCTGACGAAGAGGAGGACCAGAGACCTTCCCAAGGCTGGACCGCGTTACTCACGGACTACCACCAAAACCCTGAAAGAGAAAAACAAGGGGGAACTTTTTTGTTAATTATTTCTGGATTGCAAGTGCGTTATCCGTGTGAACAAAACAAGGGATAAAAAGGCCATCCTTAAAACCAAAACACGAATAAAATAACTAAAACCTACCTTCTGCGCCTGTTATCTTATTCCAATATCCCTTTTATGTGCTTCAGGGATAAAGAACCCATTACAAACGGACACAAAGCATCTCCTTCAAAGTTACAGTTCTGTCAGAAGAAAGTGAAATATTTGGGTCACCAAATAGAGAAAGGGTCGAGAAGATTTATGAAAGAGAGAATAACAAGTGTACTTCAAATGAGTCCACCGAAGACGAGAAGAGAGGTGAGAAAGTTTTTGGGAATGGTGAGCTACTGTCGCCAATGGATTCCCAATTTCTCGGCTCTAGCTAAACCTTTGCTGAAACTGACCCAGAAAGAAGCGCTGGATGAAATAGTGTTGGAAAGAGATGAAATGGATGCTTTTATTGACTTAAAGGAATGCATGTGCAGAGCTCCAGCTTTAGGTATGCCTTATTACACAAAACCTTTTACATTGTTTTGTCATGAACGTGATGCATGTTCCTTGTCTGTCTTGACTCAAGCCCATAGTGGCGTAAACAGACCAGTAGCATATTTTTCAGCTACTTTGGATCCAGTCGCAGCAGCCTTGCCAGGGTGCTTGCGTGCTGTAGCAGCAGTTGGTATCAGCCTAAATCAGAGTGAAGGAATAGTGATGGGGCATCCTTTCACAGTTATGGTCCCTCACTCGGTTGAAATACTTTTGACACATTCCCGAACGCAGCACAAGACCGGTGCTAGACTTACAAGGTATGAGACAATAATTCTGGGATCACCTAATGTGCAGCTGAAAAGGTGCACTACGTTGAATCCAGCAACTTTGTTTCCCAGTGAAAATGTCGAAATTCAAAACACTGAAGACATCGAGCACGACTGTCTTCAGGTGACTGAATTTTGTACAAAACCAAGACCTGATATCAAAGACACCCGATTGGAAGAAAATGATCAAATTATTTTTGTTGACGGGTCATGTTTAAGAGATGCGCTAGGAATATTGAAAGCAGGATATGCTGTATGTACAATAACAAGTGTTCTGGAAGCACCTTGGCTTCAAGGAGTTTACTCTGCACAAGTAGCGGAACTAGTAGCCCTTACTAGAGCTTGCCAACTTTCCGTGTTAATGAAAGTCACCATTTACACTGATAGCCAGTACGGATTTGGAATAGTACATGATTTTGGACAATTGTGGTCACAGAGAGTCTTCATGACCTCTTCAGGATCACCAGTGAAAAATGGTGAAAGAATAAGAGAACTGTTACACGCTATCCAGTTGCCAGGGGAAGTAGCAGTGGTAAACTACAGCGCACACTCGAAATCACAAGACTTCGTTTCTCTGGGAAACGGATATGCAGATCAAGTCGCACGATTTTGCGCATTGAACTGTATATTGCTCAGAGACGAATGGAACCTGATAAATGAGCCAGAACTTGAGCCAAATTAAGCCTTTTCTTTAAAGGTTGTAGACACAATTGAAGAATTTAAATTCCTACAAAATAATGTTAGCAAGGATGAGACACTCTCATGGAGAAAATTACAATGCATAAAGAAACCAGATGATTTGTGGGTTTCAAGTGAAGGGAGATTGGTTCTACCAGACAGTCTTTTAACACAATTGGCCAGGGTGTATCATGGACAAGCCCACCTTGGAAGGGATGCCATGATTAGACTATTTAAAATTGATTGGTTTATTCCTAAATTCCATCAAGTTGCTGAAGCAGTTTGCCATAGTTGTGTCCTTTGCCAACAAATGAACGCAGGGAAGGGGACAGTAGTAAATTTGAGCCACATTGGAAGAGCAGGTGGGCCATTCAGCAGGATGCAAATGGATTTCATTGAGATGCCTATGCAGGCAGGCTTGAAGTGTGTGTTGGTGATTGTGTGTATTTTTAGTCATTGGATCGAAGCATACCCTACACGCAGAAATGACAGTCTCACAGTTGCAAAACTACTCCTGAGAGAACTAATACCACGTTTCGGATTCCCGATCTCTTTAGAATCAGATAGGGGAAGTCACTTCAATAACGAAGTAATCAAATTGTTGTGTGCAGCGCTGAACATTGAACAAAAGTTGCATTGTAGCTACCGCCATGAAGCATCAGGACTAGTGGAACAAATGAATGGCACATTGAAATCGAGGATGGCGAAAATATGCGCGTCCACAAACTTGAAATGGCCTGACGCATTGCCCTTGGTGTTAATGTCAATGAGAAACACACCTGATAGAAAGACTGGACTATCGCCGCATGAGATCCTCATGGGCAGAGCCATGAGACTCCCAGCAGTACCTGCAAATGCACTTGTACATATTACCGATGATATGGTATTGGACTACTGCAAAGGTCTAGCTGATGTGGTCCGCTCTTTTTCTCACAAGGTGGAGGCAACCACCTTGCCACCGATCCAAGGTCCAGGACACGCCCTGAAAGCAGGTGACTGGGTCGTGATAAAGAAACACGTGAGGAAGTCGTGTCTGGAACCCAGTTGGAAAGGACCTTTCCAAGTGATTCTGACGACTACAACCGCTGTGAAGTGTGCGGGAGTTCCCAACTGGATTCACGCCAGTCACACGAAAAGGGTGACGTACCCCACAGAAGAGGAAGTTGAAGCGCTGAAATTGCCAGTGACTGACAAGAGAGTACCAGGCACCGAGACAGGACAAAGAGAACCTCGAGGCAAACAAGCAGAAATAGAGGAAGAGGAAATATTTTCTGAGGAAGAAACAGCTGATCCATTTGAGGAGAACGGAGGAGAAACATCAGGAAGTGACGAAGATCCTGAAGGAGACAAAGAGCCTGCGACAGGTGAAGAAGCAGGAGAGCCTGATCAGAGGAGGGCTTTCCCAGAAACAGACAATACAGGAAAAGAAAAAGAAAACCCGATTGACCTCCTAGGGGGAGAAAACGAGGCGGGACAGAGTGAAATCATTCAACCTCTTCCAGAACCGGTTGCAGGTCCGTCAGATGAAAACAGTGCGAAAAGGAGACAAAGCATATCGTCAGTGAAATTAAGGACTAAAGAAATATTAAATGAAAGTGAAGGGCCAAAGTTGAAAGAGAAAAGAAAAAAATTGTCTGTCGCAATAACAACACCAAGTGAAGAGAAAGACCCAGCCAAGGAACAAGGCACCAGAGAGAGAGAATCAAAAGGAGATGCAATATTGAAAAGGAAAAGAATACCGAGCAGAAGATATTCTGGTCCGGAGTGGGCATACATAGCCGCTAACGATTGGTCAAATGAATTCCTATCTCTCAGTCTTGAGAACGAAGAAGCGGAATGTCACTTTGGCACTTGAGAAATGAAAATTCCATGAACATTACCGAATTAGACATTGACAACCTGACTGACTTTGAACTGGATAAGACATTGATAACCTGATTGACTTTGGAACCGATTTTGAGACAAAGCTGCTAACCGATAAGAGACTAAGCTGCTAAAGAAAACCGTGTGAACATTGAACTCGTTCAGCTTTATATATATCTGCAAATTTGATCTGGTAAAGTGTCTTCAACTTTCTGATTCTATATAGATCATGCCAGGCAATAATACAAAGGGACATAAAATGAAGTATTGTAAATACATATGTATAGGCTTAATAACTGCATGTATACTAATAATTATAGCAATAGTTCTTGGAATGCATGGAGAGAATGAAAGAGACGCGAATAATGCTTCTACTTCTAAACCTACTACTGAACTAACTCCTTTGCAGAAACTCGAACAAGACGAGAAATATTTGCATGACAAGAAAGAACTGTCTTCAAACGTTTTCTATTGCTTGCTGAATGAGTATGTTGAGACAATGGATGCGAAAGATTGTTATGTGTAATACCTACCTCAGTAAAAGAAGGAGTGACATATCATAGCATGCCTCTTACGTATGGAATTTCATGTAGTTTATTAATGACCAGAATTTATGACCAGGAGTATATTCACTACTTTTATTCCAATTATGATGTCGTATTTGCATATATCTCCATAATAGAGCTCCTGAGTAAAACAACAAATTATTATATAAACTTATTTAGGGGTTTCTTTGAGCCATTGTCACCTTTTCACACAGCTTACGCTCACAGAGAAAACCTTACATGCTTGCTTTCACCGATAGAGAAAAGTTTTCTAGATCACACTGATGATAGGAGGAAGGAGGGGAAGGAGAGATTAGAAAGGGAATTACACAAGAGGACATCTGTAGATAACTATGCTTTTGCCGCGATAAAGACACAAGGGAAAATAGCTTTAAATGCAATACACGTAGGGAGGCTTTGTGTATATAGGCCTAAATCATATTATGACACAATCTTTGAGGGAACGAGTGAATGTAAACATACGTTTTTGTTTCAAGCTAAGTGGACGTTCATGCTGAATGGACAAGACCCAGTTATTCCAGGGGTATATTATATTTGTGGACTTAACGCCTATTATCGTCTACCAAAGGGATGGTATGGGAGATGTTATTTGGGAATAGTATTTCCAAAGATTTATCAACTAGACGACTTACAGAAATTCCCAAAGCTGTTTGAATCACATCATGTTCAGAAAAGGGAGACAGATTCTGGTGTGGTAGGAGATATATTTGGAGCAATGATTCCTTCAGTAGGAGTCATATTGAATTCAATTAAAATACAAAAGTTGTCTACTATTGTGGATAACATGTTGACCAAGTTCTCAGGAGCTATAATCCTGATGGATGCTGAACTTGCTGCAGAAAGAACTATGACTCTTCAAAATCGGCTTGCTTTAGACATTCTTTTAGCAAAGGATGGCGGCGTTTGAAAAATGCTTGGTGCACGTCACTGTTGTTCTTATATTCCAGACAACAGCGGGCAAATTAGAAAAATGCTTACAAATTTAACTAATGAAAGTACAGATTTGAAAGAACCAGGAGTATGGAAAAAGGTTGGAAAAGGATTTGCTTCTGTGGGAAATTGGCTCAGCAACATTTGGAATGGAATATTACTGAAAATAGTAAAAGGAATATTAATAATATTAATTTGCTTATTAGGTATTTGGGGAATATGGAAAGCTATTAAAATATTGAAAACAAGAAACAAAAGGAGAAGAGAAGAGAAAGAACAAAACAAAATGGTAGAAATATACAGAGAAAAATCCAAGGGAACCAAAATGAAAGAGGGAATTGACTGAAGTGCCAAATTACTAAAACAGAATTTTAATGGAATCAAATTTGTGGGAAGATTTGATGTGATGACATAATTAGTCATCAGAGGAGGGATTGATGACGCAGAAAAGAAGGTCTAACAAATATTCATGTATCATATAATCAAAAACGTATAAGATAGTATGATTTTAGCAAAGAAAAATAATGTACGTGGGAAATTGTGCCCACGGAGTAGTTCGCCATTATTGTAAATGAGCTTAATTAATCATGAAGACTTGAAAATGTAGTAATCCGTCATAATTGCAAATGTATTCTATGATTTTCTTGTCCAAACTGTTATATGCTTAGCTTAAATATAGCAGAGGCTTTGGCCTAGTCGCCTGGTCTCAAATTTAACTGCGTGGTTTTCACTTGCATTAACACAGGCAGTATTTTACTTTAAAGGTTGTATTTTTCCAGTAGAGATGACTAATACATTTATCTCAAGGTTTCGTGCTAGGCTGGTTTCATCCCTTTTTAAGCAAGGTCAGTTTCTGCAGGTGCCGACAATAAAAGCACTGATACCGAAATAATTGGCAAACTTTGTTGCAACTTGTGTTCCAAGGCCCCAAGCACACCTTATGTAAAAATGAGTACTAGGAGAAAGACACTATTCATTGGTCAAATTGAAGCCACTCTATGAACCCTCCAATGGAAGACCCTGAAGTATTTGGAATGTTTCTTACTTAAACCCACCGGACAAAGAGAAGTCAGCCATCTTTCTACGATGCCATTTTGAAGTCTGATCCAAGATGCCATCTTAGATGACATCTTGATGCCCTTTTCTCTATTCCAGAGAAAGAGACTTTGAGAAATCTCACCCTAGAGACTTTAACTTTAATCTTGCCCCGCATTGCCCATGTAGTAACTTTGCCCCATTCTCCTTGCTGCCGCAAGGAAACTTGCCCTTAACTTTGCCCCTCTGAAATCTGCCCCATGCTGATCGAACTGGTACCTGAAGGATGAAGACTTTTCTTGAATGCTGATTGTATTTAGTAAATATGAAAGGATAATTGTATTATGCATTGTGTTTTCCTTCCTAGGTACCAACTGCTTATTTTGGTAGGGCCCAAGCTAGAAGTTTTCTAAATTTGTGTTGACTAAATTCGTTTTGCATGAAGCCCCACATGCCAATGCTAATTAGAGGCTAGTTGAGGAGTCATCTGATGCACCATGCTAAATTGAAATCTTATTATGCTGACCGATGTATGAAATTAGTCAAGTTCAATTGCTTATATTAGTGATTTGCATTGCTATAACAGAGTGTATTATAATTCAGATTTTGCATAGATTGCGTTTCTTCCGCCATTATGGACAGCTAGTAATGTTCTTATACATATACCATTTGATTTTGAGACTCACTTATATCGTGCTAGCTTTGTTAATATAAGGAAATAAGGGCCAGATGTAGCAAACAGTTTGCGAGTCGCAAACGGCGAAAATCGCCGTTTGCGAGTCGCAATCGTGTGTTTGCTATGCAGAAATGCATTTTGCGAGTCGGAACCGACTCGCAAAATGCATTTCCGACTCGCAAATAGGAAGGGGTGTTCCCTTCCTATTTGCGACTCGCAGTGGTATGCAATTCCATTATGCGGTCGCAAATGGAGTCGCAGTTACCATCCACTTGAAGTGGATGGTAACCCACTCACAAACTGGAAGGGGTCCCCAAGGGACCCCTTCCCCTTTGTGAGTGGACCCAAAAATATTTTTTCAGAGCAGGCAGTGGTCCAAGGGACCACTACCTGCCCTGAAAAAATCCGAAACTAAAGGTTTAGTTTTTTTTTTTCTAAGTGCAGCTCGTTTTCCTTTAAGGAAAACGGGCAACACTTGGAAAAAAAAAAACTGCTTTATTTAAAAGTAGTCACGGACATGGAGGTCTGCTGTTCCCAGCAGGCCTCCATCCCCGTGAGTGCCCATAGTCGCTATGGGGGCGCAAATTGCGACCCACCTCATTAATATTAATGAGGTGGGTCTTTGCGACCCCATAGCGACTCGCAGACGGTGTCTGAGACACCGTTCTGCATAGCAAATTGCGAGTTGCAATTTGCCGTCTTCCTACATCTGGCCCTATATTCATTAACTTCAAATAAACTGGTGTGGTTATTCATGACTGAAAGGTCATGGTGCATCAAAATACAGATTGTTATTGATTCCTAATGTGTTGATTGATTATTAATTGATTATTGGTTATTGATTATAATTAGTTATCGATGATTGATTTGAGGGATCCGACTATTCTTGGATGAGGAGAGCCCGACTAGGTGAAAAGGTCCACCGACCTCCAGCGTGTCCGAGTACAAGTAATTTATAAGGACTGGATGGGCTATCACAACCCAAGTGGCAAAATATTTACTTTTATCCCAATACAAAATTTG
Source organism: Pleurodeles waltl (assembly GCF_031143425.1). NCBI lineage: Eukaryota > Metazoa > Chordata > Amphibia > Caudata > Salamandridae > Pleurodeles > Pleurodeles waltl. The sequence goes on from NC_090437.1 coordinate 1,074,926,678, forward strand.
ACTGTACCTTGGAATGAGAGCACCTCACTCTTGCAATAAAGTACACCTACTTTGATCATTGGTAGTTGTCCATCTCATTACTCAAATAAGCATGAACAAGAACATGTATAGTCATGTTGTAATGATTGGTGTGATTATGATTAATCTCAGATCCATTTCTGATTACTCTTAGTTAACATTATGTAATGTCATCCTGCACTCCTAGAGGGTGTTTAGTCATATGGCCCTTTACAAGTCATATCACTGGCCTCAATACTAGGACCCCATATTTTCTAAATATACTTGGTAATCCACCATAGTTGTAAAAACACTTGTAATTACAGCATTTCGCCCCTAGAGGACACAATTCCAGGCATCAAGAATAAAAGTTCTAGCAAGGTCTTGCTTAAAAATTCTTTGGAACCTTTGAGGGATTATCATTCTTTCGTCCCATCCAACCTAGGGTGGGGACACAAAATTTTGTGTCGTGGGGAGGCTGCACTGCTCCTGCCCCTCCCCCTATCCATGGACTTTCTGTTGGTGGTGACCACATCTTCCTGGGGCCACCACAAGCTAAGAAAGGGGCAAAGGAAAACGTTGTGCCTCGTAAGGCATTGTGGGGCGCTGTGCATATTTGATTAGCGGCTCTCACACTGTGCAGGGGAGAGCCGCTTCATTTTGGTTTCTCCTCTTTATTTCATCCTGCAAATTCATGTTGCACTTTTGTTGGCCCTGGGGCGTCTGGTCCCACCCAGACAACCTCATGATGCTGCCTAGTTGGAAGGTAGTGTGGGGAGCCCACCCAACTGCCATCATGTTCAGGAGTGTCCGGTCCCACCCAGACACCCCCGTGAGGTAGGTGATGCTGCCGGGGGAGCAGGCAATCCTCTCTTTGGAGGTCTGCCCGCTCTGGCTCGTAGACTCTGCTGAGGCACCCTGAGGTCAGTCTGCACTGGGGGGGCTTGCCTCTCCTCTGGTGTCTGCTAGTCCTCAGGGCAGATGCGATGTTGATGGCGGCCCTCCCGGCCACTCTGAGGGGGAGTGATATTGTGCTCTCCAGCTTGCTCTGCCATGCAGTGCCTGGGGATGGAGTCTGGGGCACCTTCAGCCATCTTCATGGAGTCACGATGGGACCCCTGACTTTGCATCTGTGTGGGGCCCAGGGATGGGGTCCAGGGCCCCTGGACAATCGTCAAGGAAGGTGTGACCGTGCCCCCGGCTTCTTCTTTGGCCACTGGCCCCTCTTGCAACTGACAGCCATCTTCACTGTGGTTCAAACTGCACCTTCCCTTCCTTCTTGGCGGGGCCCTGGAATGGGGTCTGGGGCCTCTTCCTGCATTTTCGACTTTGGTTCTGGGCATTGGCCCCACCCCTCTTTTGTGGGGGGGCATTTCCTGGTCTTCAGCCACATGGGGCCCCACATTGCAGTCCAAAGCCCCCTCACCATTGCGGCGAGGAGGGGTGCACAGCAGCACCATCCCCTTTCTCCACAAGCAGGCCAGTTTCAACCGGGCCCGGTGATGCGGTCCATGGCTGCTTCTTTTGACACAAAGGGCTGCACTCTTCTTCTTCTTGGGGTCAGTTCCCGGAACCTGGTCCACCCCAGGGGCACAGTCTGGAGCAGCAGCAGAGGGCCTCCCAGGGCCGTTTTGGTCGGTTTTGGTGCATTTCACTCTTGGTGGCGAGCCCCTGCCACCAGATGCACTCCTGACCTAAAAGGCTCCCACCTTGGTAGAGTGCCAGTCTCAATGACTCCCTGCACCAGCCTTTTATTTGGGGGAATTATTTTCTTCAGGTCTGCCCACTTTCCTTTCCCCAACCCAGTCTTTCCCCCAACTGGTCCTCGTGGGGGGTAAGGGGCCAGCTTACCTGGCCCTGGGATGTGCCTCACTGGGTCTGAAATAATTCAGGGGCAGAGTCCTTGCCCCAATGGGCAGTCTGGGGTTCTTCTTTCCAGTTGTCCATGACGCACGTCTTCAGTACCAGTGTCCTGCAGAGAAGCACAGCCAAGAGAGAGAGCCCTCCCCTGTGCAAGATCTTTTAAGTGGGATCAGAAGTGACCAGCAGGCCTGCACCTCTGGCCTACCCAGATGTGCCACATCACTTCATTACCCCTGTCCACTCCCTCCTGTACAGCCTTCTGGGATAACTCAAAATGGCAGCGTCCAGGAGTTGAATGCCAAATGTGCTGTGGATGTCTCAGCCCCTCTTCTCTGACATTCCTTCAAGGACCTCTCTGGTCAGTTCCTGGCACGGAATGACAGCTGACTGATTAATGCAAGACCTTGCTCAGACAGCTGGACAGAGCAATATTGAGCCCTTATCTGGAGCTGAGTCAGAAAAGGATGACATTCCTTGATGGTCCATAAGTTGTACAACTATGCTTTTGTAACCTATTGCATTATTCTTTTCATACAGGTTACAGTGTACATGGAGTGTCCCTACATCGAAAAGACAGGAAGCACAGTGACTTTGACATGTAATGGAGTGTCCCTACAGTGAAAAGACAGTAAGCACACTGACATCCCTCACATGTGTACGCCCATCTCATGAGGCCTACTCCAGGTCTCCACCCACTCTGCATAGTTCCTTCTGCACCAGGTTACCTAAGCACAATTCTTGAGCTGTGCATGCCAGGAATGCTCCCACGCCGCCCTTACACAAGTGTATATGCGTGTGAACATGTGATCATGTGTAACCAGCCCTGGGCCTCCTGCTCTTGCTGGATCACAGCAGCCTTTCCTTAGCAAGGCAGCACCAGCAGTTAACACGTGCAGTCCATTTTAACATGAGATTACTGTGGGTGAGTCGCCAACTATGAGGCTCCCTCACAGTAAAACATCAAAAACCACGTGATCAAAAGGGAAAAATCAGGGCAGATCAGATAGTCAGAACCCTCCTCTCACAGTATTTATATACATATATATATCTAATTTTGACATAATACTAATTTGTTTATATTGGCAATGTAAAATATATATTTATATATACTATATTTGAAATGTCATCTGTGATATTATCAGTGGTGTTACTGACCATGTCACGAAAGATGTAATATATGAGGTTATAAGCAGTGCATTATGGGGGCACAAGTTATAGTTAGCTGAAGTAACTTTAACTGCTAAATTTCACTGGTTTTGTATAAGTGAAATGTGAGCCTAAATATATTGTCCCTGTAACCTTTGTTTTTTTCAGTGAATATATATAGGGAGAAAGTAATAGTTACTTGAAAGAACTCTGACAATAACTGCTAAATGTCTATGGTTTTGCACGAGTAAATTCAGAACCTAACTATAACATCCCTATAACCTTTGTTTATTCAGTTAATTGCTATGCTTTTTTAAAATTCTATTTCCTAACTAAAATTTCCGTGAAGTCATTTTCAGTACTATATGTTAATCCAACCACCATCACTCACGGCCTTCGGCCAGGCCCTGCAGGCAACCCCAAAAACAACCCAACCCTGCACGGCTCTATTTTCACAGGCCGATCTCAGCACCAGGGACCACATTCCCCAGGGCCTAGCCTAAATATATATATTTTCTTTGTGGAAAGGGGCCACTCGATCCCCCTCCCCAGGCCAATGTTGGCCCTGGGGACTCCATCGCTGAGGCCTGGCCATGTGACCTGGGTGCCCCCAGGACACCCATTCACAATGTTGAGGACCGTGGAAGAGCCTGAAGGCCCTCATGGTCCCTGCTGGCTCCACACCTCCTGTGGGAGCCAGCATTGCTGGCACAAAGAGGGAGCTGCTAGCACAGGTCCCTCTTTGTGACGGAGATATTTCCTCCCTATCCCTGCCTGCATCTCCACAAGCAGGAAAACAACTCTCCCTTGCAGCAAGCAGAGTGTTTGCTATGGCTTGGCTGCAGCTGTCAAAGCTGCAGCCAAGCCACAGCAAACAGCTATGTTCTGTGGGTGGGCCCTATGGCTGTGGGGGTCCCAAACAGACCCCCTTTTCCTTTTTTAACATTTATCCTGGGGGAGGTGGTGTTCGCCAGGGCTGCTGAGGAGCTGCGCGTCCCACCAACATACAACTTAAGATGCCCTGGAGAGGTTGTGGTCCCAAGGACTGTGAGGGGCCACGCGGTCCCTCATATACAATTTAAGATGCCCTGGGGAGATGGTGGTCCCAGTGGTTTGGGGAGGCTGCACGGCCCACCCACACATTTTGATCAATGCCCCGGGGAGGTGGTGGTCCCTGGGGCTGCAGGGGGGCAGGTGGTTAGTGTTACATAGTCCCCTAATGTGCTCAAGCACTCTATTTCTTTGCCTATACTCATGAGGTCACAAGGGCATAGAAGACAGTATACACAATAATCAATGTTACACGTTGCAGATTTTCTGATTAAGAAGGTATGATTACAAGTATAGCGGTCCTAGGGACCAAGGGACCACCGTATTTGTGGTGGGGGGGTCCAACTGCTGCATTTTTGGTGGTTACAACACCGTTGACACCGCCAGGTTCAAAGATCCCACAGTATTGGTAGTGGGGAAAGGCGTGGTCAAGCATTGCAGTGCCTATGGCATCACAGCCAAGCTGATCACGACTTGCCTTTCCACCAGTGATTTCATGGTAGTGTCACCCCATGAAAAGGCTGGTGGAATGGCAGAGATGGGGCCACAGGAGGACCCCTCCACTGCCAATGCCCATGTCATGGGCAGTGCAGTTGCACCCCTAAAATCACAATCGGAATGAGCACTGTCTGCAGTAGCAGCAGTGCACATTCCGACTGTGCTGGCTGCGCAAACAGTGTGGTAACATTGGTCTTTGCTCTCCCTGAGAGCCAAAGCCAATGCCACTGCACTGTCTGCGCCCTCTAGCTGGCTTGGCAGTGGCCTTCAACTGTAGTAGTGGCAGACCATCGGTCGTACCACCACAATCATAATCAGGCCCAAGGTCTCTCAACGTGTTAGGGACAGTCACACTAGAAACACTGGAACTATTTCAACAAGCTTAACAGTTTCTACAGCAAAAGAACCCCCAAGGGGTTTGCACTCCTGGACTCCATTCTGGCTAAGGCTGTCTCCTATTGAGCGGTACTCTTTAAAGGTGATGTGCAGAGTTATTTCAAGTACCTATAACGCCATCAGGTAACTATAAGTTGCGCCCTCACCATGCACTACTAATTACCCTACACATTACAGCACTCATGGCATCTTCGATGACATCATTGATAATGTCACTGTAACACCTACAGTAAAATTATTGATCAAATAACTGTCCATGGTGGGGGTGTGAGTTATAGTTACCCTATGGCGCAAGAAGTTATACTTACTTGAAATAACTATAAGCTGATTTTCTCTGGTTGTGTGTGATTAAATTCAGAACATAACTAGAACATCCCTGTACGCTTTGGTTTTTAAATTAATTTCTAAGGTTTTTTAATTCTATTTCCTAAATATAATGTCCCTGTAAGCTTTGATTTTTCAGTGAACATATATATATATATACATATATATATATATGTTCACTGAAAAAAACAAAGGTTACATCGATGTTATACTTACGTTCTGAATTTATTTGTACAAAACCATAGAAATTCATCAGTTATAGTTAACATAGCTAACTATAACTTGTGCTCCCATATGGCACTGCTTATGTCCTCACATATTACATCACTCATGATATGGTCGGTGACATCACTGATGACATTTCGTATGACATCATTAATGACATTTCGTATGACATCACTGATAACATCACTGATGGTGCATCTAGGGGTGAGAGTGGCTGTCAGATTGTGTGGGTGTGAGATTGAGTACATCAATGTTAAAGTGAGTGTATCTGTGTCTGTACAAGGGTCTGTTAGTGGCTGCAGGAGGGTGTCAGTGTGCCTGTGAGTGTGTGCGTGAGTGTCTGAGTAGGTCTGTCATTTGGTGCCTGCATATTTGAGTGGGTCTGTGAGTCGGTGCGTAAGTGTCTAAGTAGGTGTGTAAGTGGCAGAAACTGATTGAAAGAGAGACAGAAAGAGATAAAGAAAGTGAAAGAGAAAGAGAGAGTCTTTTTAGGCTTTAATATATCTTAGAATTATATATTTTTGTTGAATTTAACCAAACAATTATTAAATATATTTTAAAAAAGCAGAATTTTTTATTTAAAAATGTTTAAAAATAAAGGAAATTAGTCCAACTAGACTCGAACCCCCATAGCTCAGTGTGCGACCTTCAAACTAAGTTATGGGGGTTTTCTTTTTTCCTTTTATTTTTTAGCCCTTTGTGGGCTTTGTATTAAAAAAAAAGACTAGGGACCGCGGGGAGCCCTCAAGGGCTTTCCTGCAGTCCCTACTTATTAAGTTTTTTACAATATTTTTGTATTTATATTTTTTTTATGAAGCCCTTTATGGGTTGTGTGGGCTCGCGAGGGAGCCCTTGAGGGCTTGCCCGCAGTCTCTATTTTTTTTTTAATACAATGTCCTTACGGGCTACCGGGCACTGCAGGAGAAACATTAAGGCTTCCCGAGCAGTGCCATAGCCTGGATTTGCTTTGAGAGCAGCTCCGTATTTTCTGAAGCATTTAATTTCTGTCCCCCGCATTTATTCAGAGGACAAAGATGAAACTTCAGATTTTCACAGTTTGCCTGCTTTAAAAGTCCCGTTGTCAAAACACAAAATGTTTGCCGTGGCTTGGCTTAGCTGCAGGCTTGGTTGCAGAAGGGCAAAATGACCAACAACTATGAATGGAACAATCGGTTAGCCAAATTGACCCTAAACAAACCAAAAGAATGCATGAAATGATACGATTTGAAGTCTAACTATTAAAAAAAAACAAAGTAGTACATTACTTAAAAATGCAGATGATAAAATAAATAGTAACCTACTAAAAACTATCACAAAATCTAAACCATAATATGTTATTTCATCAGTTTATAAATTAAATAAAAGTCTAATGTTAATAAAGACTGAGATAATAAAAGGATCTATAAATTATATAAACCAAAAATGTAACTGTCACTGTGAGAGAACAGGGCTAATTGCAGAGGCCCTCTAACTTTTTGCCCCCATTTTCCACTTTTTGCTGGTGTTTTCCTGACTCTGATGGTGCCCTGGGTGCTGCTAACCAGTCCCAGGGCCTGTGCTCTGTGTAAAATCAGTATGCAAATTAGGCTAATTATAATTGGCTAACTCAACCTACCTATAAGTCCCTAGTATATGGTAGGGCATGTAGGTTTAGGGACCCTAGCATAGGTAGTGCACCCATAGGTGCACTGCTGAGGTGCTCAGTGTCATTTTAAAGGCAGGCCTGCCTTGCTGGCTGCTTTTAAATTAAAGTTACATGGAAATTTGACTTTGGAATTAAAAGTAGTTCCAAAGTATTAAATTACCTTAGTTTGACATATAGGTCACCCCTAAGGTGTGCCCTATGTGCCCCTAGAGCTGGGTGCCATGTAACTATAAGCAGGGACCTTATACAAATAGTTTTATAAGCCCTGGTGAGGTAAAACAGCCAAATTAGTTTTTCCCTCATTGTAGTGAATGGGCTCCATAGGCTAGAATGGGGAGACTTTATTTTAATTTTAAAAATCCCGTTAAGTAACAGATACCAGAAGTTTGGTGTCAAATTAATTGTTATAATAAATCCCACAACTTTCAGTTGTGGGATTTAATATAACTTGTTCAGGTAAAGAGTTTTAAACTTTGCCTGAAAAGTTGCCAACTTCAGCCCTGCAGCGTTTTTGCTTCTGTGCTCTGATTGGCCAGCCTCTGGCAGCCTGGCCAGGCTGCCTTGATGAGGTGTGAAGTGGCCTGGCTCAGCACAAAGAGATGTGCCTGGGGAGGAGAGCTCCCCTCAGCAGATGGGGACGCAGGAAGGGGGAGGGCTGCCAAACTGGTCTTCAAAAGCAGAGAAGGACATTTGGAGCAACCCAGCAACACCCTCACATCCTGCAAACCCAGAAAATTAGGTGCCCCCTTGATTAGATTAGGAGAGGGCAAGAGAGGGGTGTGTTTAGGATTTTTAGCGACACCAGTGTGTGGGCTCAGCCTGATGTAAACTCAAAAAATCACTTTCAGCCATGATGGATTTTTGAGGAATGCTGCTCCCTGGGATTGATTTTGGCCAGACTTCCTAGAAAGTGGTTATCACAGGGGGAAGGACCCTGCCCCTGATTGGAGAACCAGGACCCCCCTGTTATTCACCCAGGAGCAAGGATAAAACTGGCAGACCTGCACCCACACATCAGTTCCCTACCAGATATGCTGCACCCCTGACCTGCACCTGGACACTGCACTCTAAAGGACTGAACCAGCTGGACACTTGGGCTTCACCACAAGAAGGACTTTGCCTGGCTTCAACTGGTGCAAGGAGGGACTCCCTGTTTGCTACATGTGAAACATTTCTAACCAGAGTCCTCTGCACCAAGTCCTGAAGAAACCAACCAGCTGACCACTGCCCTGTGGCCAAAAAGGAGTTGGCGCCAGGTGCATTCTGGGAGTTGTAGTCTGCACTCCCAAGGAGCATCTCAGAGCTTCTGGAACCTTGGAGTGAACTGTGGACCTCAAAAGGACCTTAAAAGAACATCTGGAAGAAGATCCAGAAGTTTGGAGAACTTTGAAGAACTTTTGGAAAAAAGCTCCATAGAGGGACCGACCCACCGCGGCAACTCTAGCCGGCTTGCTTCAACCGTGACCCAGACTGACTTGCAGGTTCGTCCCAGTGAAGAAAATCTCCAAAAGAGATACTAAGTCAGAACGTAGGATGTTGACCGGGACCTCGAAAAAACGACTAAGTCCGAAGGTAAAAATCTCCACTGAGGGCTCCTGCAACACATATCTGAGGAAGAGTTCCAGGAGGACCAATTGGACTGGCAGGTTCGTCCCGCTGAAGAAAATCTTCAGAAAAACAAGTAAGTCTTAAGGTAAACTTTTGACCGAGGCCGCCCGCGGGCTGCAGCTGAGCCCGGCTTCATTGCGTTCAGCCTGAAACTTTGACTTTGCCCCGGTCGAGGTGCGACCAGATGACCAGATTGGCGCTTTTTGTTTCCCTGCACGAGAAAGCAATAATTCTTCTTCCCCTTATCCGATTTTATTAGTTTTGGTGTCATTTTAAAGCTAAAAATATTTCCTATGTTTTTAAATTGATTTTGGATTTTTAAACTGTTTCCTGTGTTTTATTTAATTACTGTTTTGTGATATTTTTTGTGATACGCCATCCTGATCAACGCTCGTTCCGTCCACAAGCACGCTGTTGAACTCTGGAACCTCCTGGACTCCACAGCACCGGACGTCGCCTTCATCACGGAGACCTGGATGAACGCCTCCTCTGCTCCAGACATCGCTACCGCCATCCCCGAAGGCTACAAGATCTCCAGAAAAGACCGCACCAACCAAGTAGGAGGAGGTGTCGCCATCATCTTCAAAGACTCCATCAGCGTCACCACCTCCACCGAAGATACCCCCCTCGCCGCTGAACACCTGCATTTTCAGATTCGCACCGACCCGAGGACCACCCTCAGAGGATCCCTCGTCTACCGTCCTCCCGGACCTCGCGCCTCTTTCAGCGACGCCATCGCCGACTTCATCTCCCCGCACGCCCTCGCCTCACCGGACTACATCCTCCTAGGCGACCTCAACTTCCATCTGGAACAAAACAACGACCCCAACACCACCACCCTGCTCGACAACCTCGCCAACCTCGGCCTCAAACAACTGGTGAACACCGCCACCCACATCGCCGGACACACGCTCGACCCTATCTTCTCCGCCAGCAAACACGTCTTCTTCAGCCACACCTCTGCCCTACTCTGGACCGACCACAGCTGCGTCCACTTCACATTCCGACGCAAGACCTCCCACCTCCGCACTCAACCCATCCCTCGTCGACAGTGGAACAAGATACCTGAAGAGCAACTCTACTCCGCTCTCGCCGCCAACCAACCCACCCTCACCACCAACCCCAACGACGCAGCTCTCAACCTCACAAACTGGATCTCCAACTGCGCTGACAACCTTGCTCCCCTCAAACGCACGCATCGACAGACCAACACCAAAAAACCACCACCTGATCCGCACTGCCAAAAGGAACTTTTTCACCGACAGACTGGACAAAAACAGCCACAACAGCAGAGAACTCTTCAGCATCGTCAAAGAGTTCTCCAACCCCAGCGCCAGCACCAACGCCGTCACGCCCTCACAGGATTTGTGCGAATCCCTCGCCACTTTCTTCCATCGCAAGATCAGCGACCTCCACGACAGCTTCGGACACCAGACCCAACCATACACCACCGAACCCGCATCCCCGGCCATCACCTTCAACAACTGGACCCACATCAACACGGAAGAAACCAAATCCATCATGAACTCTATTCACTCCGGCGCCCCTTCGGACCCCTGCCCGCACTTCATCTTTAACAAAGCCGACGACATCATCGCCCCGCACCTCCAGACCGTCATCAACGCTTCTTTTTCTTCTGCTACCTTCCCCGAATGCTGGAAACACGCTGAAGTCAACGCCCTACTAAAGAAACCTACGGCTGACCCGAGCGACCTGAAAAACTTCCGCCCCATCTCTCTTCTACCTTTCCCAGCCAAGGTAATAGAAAAGACCATCAACAAACAGCTGACCACCTTCCTGGAAGACAACAACCTGCTCGACCCTTCACAAACCGGATTCCGAACCAACCACAGCACAGAAACCGCCCTCATCTCAGTCACAGACGACATCAGAACCCTGATGGACAACGGTGAAACAGTCGCCCTCATTCTCCTCGACCTCTCGGCTGCCTTTGACACCGTCTGTCACCGCACCCTAATCACCCGCCTACGCTCCACCGGGACCCAAGGCCAGGCCCTGGACTGGATCCCCTCCTTCCTCGCAAACCGCTCCCAAAGAGTTTACCTCCCTCCGTTTCGCTCAGAACCCACCAAGATCATCTGCGGCGTACCTCAAGGCTCATCGCTCAGCCCGACACTCTTCAATGTCTACATGAGCCCCCTCGCCGACATCGTACGCAAGCACGACATCATCATCACCTCCTACGCCGACGACACCCAACTTGTACTCTCCCTCACCAAGGACCCCGCCAGCGCCAAGACCAACCTACAAGAGGGTATGAAGGACGTCGCAGATTGGATGAGGCTCAGCCGCCTAAAGCTGAACTCTGAAAAAACGGAAGTCCTCATCCTCGGCAACACCCCGTCCGCCTGGGACGACTCCTGGTGGCCCATGGCCCTCGGCACTGCACCGACCCCCGCAGACCACGCCCGCAACCTCGGCTTCATCCTGGACCCTCTTCTCACCATGACCAAGCAAGTCAACGCTGTGTCCTCCGCCTGCTTCCTCACCCTCCGCATGCTCCGCAAGATCTTCCGCTGGATCCCCGCCGACACCAGAAAAACCGTGACCCACGCCCTCGTCACGAGCCGCCTGGACTACGGCAACACCCTCTACGCCGGGACCACCGCCAAACTCCAGAACCGCATGCAACGCATCCAAAACGCCTCGGCACGCCTCATCCTCGACGTACCCCGCAACAGCCACATCTCCGCACACCTGAGACACCTCCATTGGCTCCCAGTCAGCAAAAGGATCACCTTCCGTCTTCTCACCCACGCACACAAAGCCCTCCACAACAAGGGACCGGAATACCTCAACAGACGCCTCAGCTTCTACGTCCCCACCCGCCTCCTCCGCTCCGCTGGCCTCGCACTTGCTGCCGTCCCTCGCATCCGCCGCTCCATGGCGGGTGGGAGATCTTTCTCCTTCCTGGCGGCCAAGACCTGGAACTCCCTCCCCACCAGCCTCAGGACCACCCAGGACCACTCCGCTTTCCGGAGACTCCTAAAGACTTGGCTGTTCGAGCAGCGATAACCCCCCTTTCCCCCTAGCACCTTGAGACCCGCACGGGTGAGTAGCGCGCTTTATAAATGTTAATGATTTGATTTGATTTGATATTTGAATGGTTTACGCTTTGTCTCCTAAGTTAAGCCTTGTCGCCTGTTGCCAAGCAATCAAGGGTTGAGATAGGTTTAATTTACTGAGATCTGACTGGACCTAAGTGGAGGTTAGTGGCCTATTGCTAAGTGTAGGTACTTACCTGCCCTTACCAATAACCCATTTACCAACAGTCACCAACTAAAAACATAAAACAAGCTAAATCAATTTCATAAAAGAATTACAACACGTAAACCACACAATTACAAATAACAATCACATAATATTTACAGAAACAATCACATATTTCTCACCCAAATGAAATGTAATAAATAAAATTTAGGGCCTGAATATGAGTTTGTCAGTTCAGGGACTGCCACAGTGGTGGCTGTGGTCTGATAGCTATAGAGTTGGTGGTCCAACCGCAGTATTACAACAGTTACATAGACTAAAGAGTGTTGCAGTCCTGCTCACACACGAGCAAAGCTAGACTGCTGCATTCACAAGATAGGCCAATGCATCTATCGGAGGGTGGGCCGCCAATCCAACTGCCGTCCCAATCATAATACTGTTTTCTGCTGATCTAATTGCGGAGGTCCAACTACCACACTTGAGCAGGTGGAAACAGAGGAATATAAGGCTGAAACTCATCTGTAGGCAGCATCACACATCCTGTATCACAATGGAGTCAATACTACAATGTCCTGCATCAACATTGCCATCAACACAACTGACTGTAAGCCAAACATCTTCCTATTTCCTCCAGCTCTACAGCAAATTGGCAGGCCGCCATTGACCAGTAAAGTGGGCTGTGCTCTGTGGCCCAAATATATCTCATGTGTCTCGGTTCCAAGTTTTATACAATGTATGTTACAGTTACAGCCCCATGGTATTCCTTTTGTCCAGGACACTGTCATTGCACTGCCACACTCTCAAAACTTGATATGTCTACACATCCCAGTTTCAGGGATAGAGATCTGTTCATAACAGTGTGTCGCACAACACAAATCCTTATCAATATCACACCCACAAATTGAGGTGACACCCTCACATTGTTCAAAGGTAACTGGGATGCAGAATAATTTGTGTGGCAACATCCAAAGCATACAATGTAAACAATCCCTGCAGAATAGGAATGGTGGCACTAGGGGGGGACAGGAAGGTCCTGCAAATTGCCTGCAACATTTGAAACACCACATGCATGAGTGCTATATGAAATGTAAAACATTTGCATACAGGAAAATCAGAATCACAGACATCTTCAATTGTATGAGTGATGTTGTCCACTTACAATACCCATAGATCAAGTAGGGGACCTTGTCAACTTGAATGGTTTGGCTCTGTACCACCCCTCACTAAACTGTAGGCATCAAATATAACAGAAATGCCAATGATATTCTAACAGATTCCACACAAGGTCCTGTAATCAGCAAAGTTTCACAAACACAATACCACATCATGATGAAATGATGGGCGAATAATCCATCAATGTTGCAGTAAGAAGTACAGGAGCCCAAAGAAGGCGACATGGAATCACTCATGTCATACTGTAAAAACTCACCAATGGTAACTTCATAATATACACATGTAAATATCTTGCCCAGGAACGTACACTGGAGACAATCTGGCTACAAATATCCACAGCACAATGAGTCAGTTAAGTCCAGGGAAATCATCTGTTTTGATTGATATGGTTGAGAATACCCTTCTTACATTGCATAACTAAGAGGCAATTGTCCATTGAATGTTTTCGGGGCTCAAGGATGCTCCAATATCTGAAGAGGGCCTTTTACTTGTTTCTCAATGGGAAGGCACCCTTTTGTCATGCAAACACCAATTCCATTGGTTTACTGAGTGTACACACTCACATACGATTCCAACATTTTTGCATGTCAACAGTCAGATAATGAGCCTTCAACAATTGACATGTGAAAAGCACTAAGCCAAATGATTGAACATCAATTGCATGGAAATGCACATAGTGAACAAGTACTGTAGGTTTACCTGTCATGTCCTTCAGTGCTTCTGTAATTGTTCATGACATGGAGTCACAGGTTAGGATGACCACCAAACAATGTTGACACACTCCTGTCTGTGGTACCACATGAACTGTACACCCATCATATAAAACATTTTTCAAGAGATTTTGGCATGCACACATATGTGATAGAATCAGATATCATCCCTTGAAGACAAGTAGACCATTTACAATACAGTAGTGGAAATGATACTACAAAAGTGCAAGTACCATCTTGCCTGGCATGTTACCCCCATTTTTCACATGTATGTAAGTTTGTTTTTGCCTGTCTCACTGGAATCCTGCTAGCCAGGACCCCAGTGCTCATAGGCCCATATTTATACTTTTTGACGCAAAACTGCGCTAACGCAGTTTTGCGCCAAAAAATTAGCGCCGGCTAACGCCATTCTGAAGCGCCATGCGGGCGCCATATTTATTGAATGGTGTTAGCTGGCGTTAGCCGACCGGCGCTGCCAGGTGTGCGTGAAAAAAAACGACGTACACCAGGCAGCGCCGGCGTAGGGAAAAATGGCGTTTGGGCGTCCCAAAATGGGGCAAGTCAGGCTGAGGCAAAAAAATCATCTTAACCCGATTTGCGCCATTTTTTTTGGGTGCCCAGACGCCATTAACATGACTCCTGTCTTAGCAAAGACAGGAGTCATGCCCCCTTGCCCAATGGCCATGCCCAGGTGACTTCTGTCCCCTGTGCATGGTCATTGGGCATAGTGGCATGTAGGGGGCACAAATCAGGCCCCCCTATGCCACAAAAAAAAAAAAAAATACTTACCACAACTTACCTTTTCTTCCCTGGGATGGGTCCCTCCATCCTTGGGTGTCCTCCTGGGGTAGGCAAGGGTGGCAGGGGGTGTCCCTGGGGGCAGGGGAGGGCACCTCTGGGCTCACAGGTCCCTTAACGCCTGCCCGGACCCAGGCGTTAAAAAGAGGTGCAAATGCAGGGTTTTTTGCCCCGCCCACTCCCGGCCGTGATTTTTGCCCAGGAGTATAAATACCACGCACATGCCTGGGAGTCATTTTTTAAGACGGGAACGCCTACCTTGCATCTCATTAACGCAAGGAAGTTGTTCACGCAAAAAAATTACGCTAACTCCATGAACTTTGGCGCTAGATGCGTCTAACGCCAAAGTATAAATATGGAGTTAGTTTTGCGTCGAATTTGCGTTAAAAAAAACGACGCAAATTCGGCGCAAACGGAGTATAAATATGCCCCATAGTTTCTGGCCTGAATGTGTGTAGCTGTGTAGTGACTAACGATGTCACTGAGGCTCTGCGAACCAGAACCTCAGTGCCTATGCTCTCTCTGCCTTTAAAATTGTCACTATAGGTTAGTGACCATTTTCACCAATTCTAATTGGCACAATGGAACACCCTTATAATTCCCTAGTATATGGTACATAGGTACCCAGGGTATTGGGGTTCCAGGAGATCCCTATGGGCTGCAGCATTTAATTTGCCACCCATAGGGAGCTCAGACAAATCTTACACAGGGCTGCCACTGCAGCCTGAGTGAAATAACATCCACGTTATTTCACAGCCATTTTGCACTGCACTTAAGTAACTTAAAAGTCACCTGTATGTCTAACCTTCACTTAGTAAAGGTTAGGTGCAAAGTTCCTAAGGGGCATATTTATACTCCGTTTGCGCCGATTGTGTGTCAAAGTTTTTGACGCACAATCAGCGCAAACGTTGCCCCGTATTTAAACTTTGACGCCCGAGCCCGCGGACGACAGAATTCCGCCGTGTGCGTCATTTTTTGGATGCGGCAACGCGCCCTACGTTAATGATATGAAAGGTAGGCGTTCCCGTCCAAAAAATGGCTTAAACGGCCGTGCGTCGTAATTATGCTTTTGGGCAAAAATGACGCACGGCCGGCAGGCGGAGCCAGAAAATGATGCACAGACCGATTTGCGGCAAAAATTAACACCTGGGTCAGGGCAGGTGTTAAAATGGGGCAAACACACCTGTATTTAATCAGAACACACAGAACAAACAGCAGAGCAGCAGAGCAGCAACAGGGAGACATGGAGGTGATTCTAATCATGCGTGCACGCAGACGCAGAGCCCAGCAACAACAACAGCAGCGCAGAAGGCAGGAGAGGATATTCTGCCCAAGAACAACCCTTCAGGGCCTCAGGGAACACAACATCATACAGAGGTACCGGTTGAACTGGCAGGCCATTCAGCAGCTGCTGCGAAATATTGAACAGCAGTTGGCCCCCACTTTGGTGACACCCCACACCATACCAACAGAAAGAAAGCTGCATGCCGTACTTCACATGCTGGCAAGTGGCTCTTTTCAAACAACTGGTGCCCTGGTTGGCGGAATATCACAACCATCATTCTCCGCATTTCTGCCCAAAGTACTGGATGCCATCATTGGACTGACACCCCACCACATCTGCTTCCCTAACACACTGCAGAAGCAGCAGGAAACAAAACAGGGGTTCTACGCAATCAGTGGCTTCCCACACGTCCTTGGTGCAATCGACTGCACAAATGTACGCCTTGTGCCACCTGCTGCAACTGAACATCTCTACCGCAACAGGAAGCTCACACATTCCATCAACGTGCAGGCCATTGTCGATCACCAAGAAATGTTCACCAACATCGTGGCTAAATATCCTTGGAGTGTACATGACTCATACATCTTCCGTCACTGCACCATCAACCAACACTTCCAGGATGGACGATATGGCAATGGACTTCTTGTTGGTAGGTACAATTACCTACATATATACACACTACACAGCAACCCTCTAGGACACACAACACATACACCACAACAGCAACATGTCAACAGGAACACACTGAGGTCCTGACATCACTAGCCATGTTGCTTAAGTCACCATTGAACCTGTCACACATTGGAAATTACTGTACAGCCTAATGTGAATTCATGAATGAGTGTGGTTGCCGAAATGTCACCTTGCAAATTGTAAGTGTCCCAATGACCTTTACATGAATACATTGCAGAAGACTAAAGGTATGGGATGTCCAGGGCACTTACATATGAACGTGTGAACAACACTTTCTATTTTAACTGTACATGGAACTATCATCTCACCCCAAGTGAAGACACACGGACACCTGTATCACAAGTCACAATGCTAGGGAGGGCACACTGTACTGAAAATCCCAAAACATACTGATGACAAACGGTTAGCAGACAAACACTTGCACAGCCAAGGACACAACACAATGCAGATGGTATAGCCTACAAGTATAGAATGTCACATCAGTACACAAAAGAGTCACAGACAACACAAGACAACTACTGCCATTAAAGGTCTATTCAATAGTGCCAGCTACATCAACACGATCCCGTTCTTTTTCTCTTGCAGCTGATCAGGGGTATGGCATCCAGCCATGGATAATGACACCATTTGTCAACCCGAGTACAGCTGCAGAGTGTGCATACAACGACGCCCATAAGAGGACACGCAGCATTGTCGAGCGGACCTTCGGCATCCTCAAGTCAAGGTTCCGCTGCCTCGACATCACTGGTGGTAGCCTACTATATTCCCCCGAGATGGTCTGTAAGATCATACTAACATGTTCCATCCTGCACAACATTTGCATCAAAAGGAACATTCCCCTCCTGGAACCAGACCCATACATGCCTGAAGAGGAGGATGCTGCCCTGCAACATGAGGGGGAACAACCAAACACGGCTGCTGGAGTGCGTAGGCGACAACACATTGTGAACAATTTTTTATAAAATATTATCACCATCACCACTTAATGAACTATTGTAAATAAACACTGATAAGAAACACCACATCATGATCTGGCTAATCATTTCTGCACACCTTTAGCTCTAAATATCAGGAGAAGAGTGTCGCCTCATGGAGCATTGATGATCTAACAATAAGGACACAGAAAATACCACTACAAATGTGATGCCTATCATACAATGGTCACATACACACATAATGTAAATGACCGACATCCTGTACAGTTCACCTTTGAAGGGCAATAGCTGAGGACCACACCTATTACACACATACATGTTGGAAACATGTTTCATCGCGGCATATGACACACAACTAAAACACCATCACTCAACTAGGGGAAAACAGGCCTCATACATCAGGCAGTTGACATGCTTTTGCATCAGGAACAGGAATGTATGACCAGACCCTTGGCAGCAGTAATTCCAACTACATACAATCTTTGAAAAGACTATCTGTCACTAGAGTTACACATAAGCAGAACATACACAGCACAAGTGCCACACATATGACAAGCATCCAGCACATAACATCCCATCTACATGTCATCCCTTTTCTAAAAACATGACACACCCAAGCGCCTGGTCACACCCCACCTGTCTGAAGAGGTCCCTGGAATACAAATATGTGTACCCTGATATTCCCTCATCTACACACACACACTAACAAGAGTCATCCAGTGTGCCGCACCCTTTCCTATGGTATACCATTGTCATTGTACTATCTGACTGCATGGAAGTCAGCTCAAATAATACACTGGCTTGGAGTTTTTAAGGCCTGGTATCACCTGTAGTTTTCATCCCGTGTGAAAGGTACTGTAGGCCATTTGAATGCAATTCTCATCCGACAGGACTTGTGAGACACTGATGCAGGCCACACCAGTGATCACCTCCATGCACACCACCCAAATTTACATGCACTGTCCCTGCTGATGCCTCCTACAACATAGATGTAGTTATTTTGACAATTACATCGTTAAGCATTGCTACTAATGTTGCCGAGTAACACTGTATCTGGGTTCATGTGTCACCTTCAGAGCAACACAGGACATACAAAGTTTGACATGTCAACTGTCTACTGCTCCCTCTGACCAGTCTTAGTCAGACCACTGATCATGTCAATTCTGAGAGAGCTGGATCCTGATTGACCCTGCATCCTGTCAGCCTGACTGGCACCTGTCCGTGGGTGACCCTAAAGATACCCGGTGGCCACATATGGACCACACTTGCTGTTCAAAACCTCTCTTTCCTCAGACGCTAATTTGTCATTTACCTCATCAATGTATACTCAAATACATTGTGTTGCATCATCTGACTTTTATTGGTATCATATTTGTTACAGTGTCCTTGAATAGCTAAATCATGGCCCATCCGTTGTCTGGGCCTCATTAATGCCTAAACTACAAAGTGTGACAGTGTACCTGGCCCATAGCCTTTGATGGTGTACGTGGCCTCCAGCAGAACCAGGAACCTCAGATAATGTCCATGAAAAGTCGACACATTTGAGGACCCTGACAGTTCACACACTGAGTAACATTGTCCAAATAATAGAGATGGCTCGTGTGTGGTGAATACTAGCCATATTATTCTGCACAGAGGCTATGATGTTCCCAGATGCATTTCCATCCACAGAGGCCAACTTGAGTACAAATATTGCAATGACACATGCTGGATCCTGACACCTGAGACATTCTCTCACTCAGCACGCCAAGGTTGCCCAGTTGAAAGTCTCATTACACGTCTTCAGTGACAGGGTGGGACCATCCACGTGTAGGTTACCATGTCCTCAATGACTTTACTCACATTTATCTCCAAAGGATACTCATTAGATACACGATTAGCTGCCACTAACTCATGATGAGACCTGGACGTAACAGTGACAATAGACACCTTAACAGTTGATACAGGATCTACATTGGACCACACACATGTACATGTACCATCCAATCACCAAAGTGTTTGCAAGCAGCTTATCACAGTAGTGTCCCAATTGTAACCTAGCATGAAGATTGAAACATGCCACTAAACCAGGTAATGCATAAAGGGCCACATACATCAAAAACCTATTTGCAATTATGACATGAGGAACTTTGAGAATTTCCTAATAAATCAATGCTAAATGGTATGTCACAATTCTCTAAAGAAGTAATAGGGCAAACTTCAAATTGGCTAATGGTATTACAGATTTGCAAAATGAGAATCATACTCAATTTGCATCTATGGGCCTGCTGCCAATGGTTTAGCATTACTGAAATTGGTAAAACCGTTGATTTATTTGCAAGTCAGGAACAGCAAATCCTAGGGTGCTGGGGGCCTAAGTCCCCCTCTGCTGAACCCCAATTAAAAACCTTTTACGGACATGTGAAGCACACACATGCTTAAGGGGCATGTGTGCGCTACATGTCTATAGTGAAACATATTTTAGCTACATTAACTCGTAATTAGCACATGGTTACCCCCAAAAATTGTTTAGGCGTCAATTGCATTACCTAAATGGCCATTTTGCAATTTGGAATAGCTTGATACATGTGCTCACAAATTAGCTAATAAAGACATCCTGTCAGCTCTTTCATATTTGGAAAGTCGCAAACAGCATTTATCTACATGTGTGCGCAATTATGAGTAATCTCCATTTTGACCTATCATTACTATTGCACTGTGAATACCTCCCATACATCCTGTAAGGCACATTTGCTTTCGCTAACCCCAGTATTTATCATTTAGCACTGTTCGGTAAAGGAAAATTTCATGACTCATTTGGACATATAAAACACATATTTGTCATTATGTGTCATATAATATTTGGATGCGGCTTGATTTTCAAGTGTGAA
The DNA here is from genome assembly GCF_031143425.1 of Pleurodeles waltl. Classification (NCBI taxonomy): domain Eukaryota; kingdom Metazoa; phylum Chordata; class Amphibia; order Caudata; family Salamandridae; genus Pleurodeles; species Pleurodeles waltl. The sequence goes on from NC_090437.1 coordinate 1,074,947,125, forward strand.
TTATGCCGCAAACAAATAATATTTACCAATTATTAAAAATATTTTGATTCAGCATTATTTGCACTCCTGTGCGTCAAAAAATATGACGCACAAGCTGTATGCGTGAAAATATGACGCATAATGGAAAAAAACGGCGGCCATGTTATGCAGGATGTGATGTAATAGGATATCCTGTTTACAGATTCTGTACAGTGAGTGTACTTTTACTTTCACTTTGCAGTCTGTGATTATTCTAGACTGTGTGGCTGTGTGCAGAGTGTTGTCCTGTGATTTTGTGCTTTTGTGTCCAGAGTGCCATCTTACTTGTTGTTTTGTCATTAATATATTGTTGTGGAATACTGTCTGAGTGTGTGTTGTCTACATTTGTCCAGTCCAGTGTTGTATTTATTGTCTGTGGGAGTCTGTTGTGGGTACTGTAATATAGGGGATAGTTGGGCTCTTCTATTTGTTAAGTTTACTTTGTATTTCCTTACTCCAACTTTCCCCATTTGCCCCTTTCTTCTTTTTTTACCACTACATTTTCCCCTTTTCTGTGCCTAAATGTCTGGTAGGCAACGTCTTTTCAGGATGGGTGTGGAGGAATTGGGGGGGTTCATATGGCTGGTGTGCCATTTCCTCCCACTGATGCTGGAGGCCGGGGGTAGGGTGATACAGGAGTATCACACTGAGGACCGAAAAGTCCGGTGGGGGAAGGTGCGCCATCACTTGGTGCGTCTGTATGGGAGCCAACGCAATGAGCATCAACTGAAGCACCGCTGGGCTGACCTGATCTCCAGGGAGCAAGATCTGCTGGACCACCTGGGAATCATGATTGGTGGCCATGTTGGTGAGTACAGATCATGTATATGTGCACAATTAAAAGCTGTGTAGTGACATGAGATGATTGGTACACAATCTGCCAGATAAGTAGCTGACTGTGTGTAATGCTGAGGAAACATACAGGGTAATTGATGCACTATGTGAAGGATGACAAATACTAGCAGTCAGCCAGCTCATGTTTTGCACACTTACAGGTTACTTGTTGCTGAATGTAATTTAGTGCCGCCTTTGTGTCAGACAAGTGAAACATTAACTGCTTCTGTGCCTTGGACAAGGTGACCTCGTCCAAGGCTACAGTTCCCCTGTGCCTTGGACAAGGTCACCTCGTTCAAGGCACAGGGGAACTTGGGGGAGCGCTAGCGCGCCCACCCGTGCACCCTCCTCCCCCCCAAGGCGGGGATGGAAGGGGAAGACCTTCCCCTTCCACCCCCAACCCCCCCCTCCCCACCTGTGACGTCAGCGTACGAGCGCGCGCTGATTAGTCACAGGGGCCTCCCCCATCGCATTGAAAGAGAAATGCCAAGCATTTCTCTTTCAATCACGTGGGGGAGGCCCGGAGGGGCTTCAAAGGGAAGGAAATGTATTTCCTTCCCTTTGAAGTCTCTCCCACGGTTTCAAAAGCCGGATTGCTTGCAATCCGGCTTTTGAAACCCCACTAGACACCAGGGATTTTTTTTGGGTTTTGTGAAATTTACATAAGGGAGCGACCCCTTGGTCGCTCCCAGGGGGGGCATTTTTTCGGGAAGGACTTTTCTGCCCCCCCTGGGGGCAGATCAGCCCATTATTAGGCCGATCTGCCACCAGGGGGGGCAGAAACCTCTAGGCACCAGGGATCATTTTTTTATTTTATTTTTTTAATGTTTTTTTTTTGGTGGGGAGCGACCCCTTAGGCATGGGTCGCTCCCCTTGGGGGAAAATTATATTTAGGCCATTTCTGCCCCCCTTGGGGGCACATTGGCCTATTTTGATGAGGCCAATCTGCCCCCAAGGGGGGCAGAAACCACTAGACACCAGGGAGTTTTTTCTTTGCGTCAATTTCACGCAAGGGGAGCGACCTATTAGGCAAGGGTCGCTCCCTGGAGGGAATTTATTTTAGGCCATTTCGGCCCCCCCTGGGAGTAGATCGGCCTATTATTAGGCTGATCTGCCCCCAGGGGGGGCAGAAACCTCTAGGCGCCAGGGCAAATATTTTTTTTTTTTTTGTTTGTTTTTTTAGAGATGGGGAGCGACCCATCAGACAAGGGTCGCTCCCCTGGGGGGCAAATTGTATTTAGACCATTTCTGCCCCCCTGGGGGCAGATTGGCCGATTTTAGGTCAATCTGCCCCCAAGGGGGCAGAAACCATTAGGCACCGGGGATTTGTTTTTTGGCGCCAATGTCACGCAGGGGGAGCGACCCCGTAGGCAAGGGTCACTTCCGGGGGGGGGGGTTGGTTGTTGGGGGGGAAATTTATTTTAGGCCATTTCTGCCCCAACCTCTAGGCGCCAGGGGAAATTTTTTTTTGTGTTTTTTTGTTTTGTTTGTTTGTTTTTTTAGAGATGGGGAGCGACCCATCAGGCAAGGGTCGCTCCCCTGGGGGGGAAATTGTATTTAGGCCATTTCTGCCCCCCTTGGGGGCAGATTGGTCGATTTTAGGTCAATCTGCCCCCAAGGGGGCAGAAACCACTAGGCACCGGGGATTTGTTTTTCGGCGCCAATGTCACGCAGGGGGAGCGACCCCGTAGGCAAGGGTCGCTCCCGGAGGAGGGGGATGGTTGGGGGGGGCAAATTTATTTTAGGCCATTTCTGCCCCCCCTGGGGCCTATTATTAGGCCGATCTGCCCCCGGGGGGGCAGAAACCTCTAGGCGCCAGGGCAATTTTATTTTTTTTATTTTTTCGAGATGGGGAGTGACCCATCAGGCAAGGGTCGCTCCCCTGGGGGGCAAATTGTATTTAGACCATTTCTGCCCTGGGGGGCAAATTGTATTTAGACCATTTCTGCCCCCCTTGGGGGCAGATTGGCTGATTTTAGGTCAATCTGCCCCCAAGGGGGCAGAAACCACTAGGCACCGGGGATTTGTTTTTTGGCGCCAATGTCACGCGGGGGGAGCGACCCCGTAGGCAAGGGTCGCTCCCGGGCAGGGGGGGTTTGGGGGGGTGGGGTGATCAAATTTATTTTAGGGCACTTCTGCCCGCCCCCCCGGGCCGGCTGAGCTAGAGGCCAAACTCCACAGGTATGCACTTTGCAAAAAACACCTCTGTTTTCTGTGAAAAAATATGATGTGTCCACGTTGTGTTTTGGGCCATTTCCTTTCGTGGGCGCTAGGCCTACCCACAGAAGTTAGGTACCATTTTTATCGAGAGACTTAGGGCAACGCTGGGTGGAAGGAAATTTGTGGCTCCTCTCAGATTCCAGAACTTTCTGTCACCGAAATGAGAGGAAAAGTGTTTTTTTGGCCAAATTTTGATGTTTGCAAAGGATTCTGGGTAACATAACCTGGTCAGAGCCCCTCAAGTCACCACCCCCCATCTTGGATTCCCCTGGGTTTCTAGTTTTCAAAAATGCACTGGTTTGCTAGGTTCCCCATGTGCCGGCTGAGCTACAGGCCAAAATCCACAGGTAGGCACTGTTTTCTATCAAAAAATGTGATGTGTCCACGTTGTGTTTTGGGCCGTTTCCTTTCGTGGGCGCTAGTCCTACCCACACAAGTGAGGTATCATTTTTATCGGGAGACTTGGGGGAACGCTGGGTGGAAGGAAATTTGTGGCTCCTCTCAGATTCCAGAACTCTCTGCCACAGAAATGTGAGGAACATGTGTTCTTTTAGCCAAATTTTGAGGTTTGCAAAGGATTCTGGGTAACAGAACCTGTTCCGAGCCCCACAAGTCACCCCATCTTCGATTCCCCTAGGTCTCTAGTTTTCAGAAATGCACAGGTTTGGTAGGTTTCCCTAGGTGCCGGCTGAGCTAGAGGCCAAAATCTACAGGTAGGCACTTTGCAAAAAACAGCTCTGTTTTCTTTCAAAAAATTGGATGTATCCACGTTGCGCTTTGTAGCATTTCCTGTCGCGGGTGCTAGGCCTACCCACACAAGTGAGGTATCATTTTTAGCGGGAGACTTGGGGGAACGCTGGGTGGAAGGAAATTTGTGGCTCCTCTCAGATTCCAGAACTTTCTGCCACAGAAATGTGAGGAAAATGTGTTTTTTTAGCCAAATTTTGAGGTTTGCAAAGGATTCTGGGTAACAGAACCTGGTCAGAGCCCCATAAGTCACCCCATCTTGGATTCCCCTAGGTCTCTAGTTTTCAGAAATGCACAGGTTTGGTAGGTTTCCCTAGGTTCCGGCTGAGCTAGAGGCCAAAATCTACAGGTAGGCACTTTGCAAAAAACAGCTCTGTTTTCTTTCAAAAAATTGGATGTGTCCACGTTGCGCTTTTGGGTATTTCCTGTCACGGGCGCTAGGCCTACCCACACAAGTGAGGTATCATTTTTATCGGGAGACTTGGGGGAACGCTGGGTGGAAGGAAATTCGTGGCTCCTCTCAGATTCCAGAACTTTCTGCCACAGAAATGTGAGGAACATGTGTTTTTTTAGCCAAATTTTGAGGTTTGCAAAGGATTCTGGGTAACAGAACCTGGTCAGAGCCCCACAAGTCAGCCCATCTTGGATTCCTCTAGGTCTCTAGTTTTCAAAAATGCACAGGTTTGGTAGGTTTCCCTAGGTGCCAGCTGAGCTAGAGGCCAAAATCTACAGGTAGGCACTTCGCAAAAATCACCTCTGTTTTCTTTCAAACAATTGGATGTGTTCACGTTGCGCTTTGGGGCGTTTCTTGTCGCGGGCGCTAGGCCTACCCACACAAGTGAGGTATCATTTTTATCGGGAGACTTGGGGGAACATAGATTAGCAAAACAAGTGTTATTGCCCCTTGTCTTTCCCTACATTTTTTCCTTCCAAATATAGGAGAGTGTGTAAAAAAGACATCTATTTGAGAAATGCCCTGTAATTCACATGCTAGTATGGTCACCCCGGAATTCAGAGATGTGCAAATAACCACTGCTCCTCAACACCTTATCTTGTGCCCTTTTTGGAAAAACAAAGGTTTTCTTGATAGCAATTTTTTACTCTTTATATTTCAGCAAATGAATTGCTGTATACCCGGTATTGAATGAAAACGCACTGCAGGGTGCAGCTCATTTATTGGCTCTGGGTTCCTCGGGTTCTTGATGAACCTACAAGCCCTATATATCCCCGCAACCAGAGGAGTCCAGCAGACGTAACGGTATATTGCTTTCGATAATCTGACATTGCAGGGAAAAGTTACAGAGTAAAACGTTGAGAAAAATTGATGTTTTTTTCGCCTCAATTTCAATGTTTTTCTTTTTCAGTTGTTATTTTCTGTAGGAAACCCTTGTAGGATCTACACAAATGACCCCTTGCTGAATTCAGAATTTTGTCTAATTTTCCGAAATGTTTAGGTTTCTGGGATCCAGTATTGGTTTCATGCCCATTTCTGTCACTGACAAAAAATTGCAAAAATGGGTTATGTCCCAGTAGAATGGCAAAATTGTGTTGAAAAATTGGGTTTTCTGATTCAAGTCTGCCTGTTCCTGAAAGCTGGGAAGCTGCTGGGTTTATCACTGCAAACCCTTTGTTGATGCCATTTTCAGGGGAAAAACCACAAGCCTTCTTCTGCAACCACTTTTTCCAATTATTTTTTGAAAAAAACGAAATTTTCACTGTATTTTGGCTAATTTCTTGGCCTCCTTCAGGGGAACCCACAAAGTCTGGGTACCTCTAGAATCCCTAAGACGTTGGAAAAAAAGGACGCAAATTTGGCTTGGTTAGCTTATGTGGACAAAAAGTTATGAGGGCCTAAGCGCGAACTGCCCCAAATAGGCAAAAAAAGGCCTGGCACAGGAGGGGGAAAAGGCCTGGCAGCGAAGGGGTTAATGAGGCAAGCAGGACTCTACAGGTCACAATTGTCAGTGAAGTATGGATGTACTAACATCATAACAGACATATGTCTCATGTGTGTCTGGTGAGTGTGTAAGGAAAGTGTTCACGGAAGTACTATGCCTGTTAGGGATTGATGTGCTCATTTATATTTTATTGATACATGCTAGATCTGAACATGAACCATATTTGGAAAGGAGTCAGGTGCCCTCAGCTAACATCTTAGACAGGTATTTTTTGTTTCCTGCGCCAAAATCCGATTAGGGATGGCAGTCCAAAGGTATGGACTAGGGTACAAACATCTATGTTTGGTGCCAATCACCATTGTTGGGACACATCAAGTTATTAAACTTTTACAACATGAGGTATTGCCAAAGTCCCTGCCCCTCTGTACCATGTATCAATCTGTCACAAATGTGTCATGACCACATAGGCTGTTTGACAGGTCATGCAGTCCTCATGTAACCAGTCTATGGATGTCTCTCTTGGATGCACATGAATAGACAAATACACACCAATATTCTTGCTGCTCACTAATGGAGGTGCATGTTTGCCACCACGTGACAGTCAGGGCGACTGCATGTGTGTAGAAGTGTGTGTAACTGTAGCAGGAGACCCATCCTATGTAAATGTTGCCGATTAAAGATTCCATGCAGTATGATCATGTCTGAAAGTGTTTCATTACCCATGTCAGCTTACAAATTGTAATTTTTATTTGAAATTGTTTGTCACTGCACTGATTCTGAGCATATTCTTCCTTCCATGCTTTACAGGTGGACCTGCACCGTACACAGTGGGAGAGGTGGCTCGTTTTGAGGACCCCGACACCTACAGTGAGTGTTGACATGTGTGTTCTGTTTTGTGTTTGCTGGTGATGTGTGATGGACTCCAGTGTGTTTAACACATTGCAAGGTGTGATGCGCTGCCCAATCCTTATTCTTGTTCCAGTAGTGGGATTTCAGTTCTTAGAATATTTTGAGTTGACCAATGCTTATCCATTTGTCTGATCTTGGCTTTGTAAGCCATTCCTGTAGGGCCCGCTATGAGAACTGGGGTGAGTCATGTGGAAGACACTAGTTACAATAAGAGTTGCACTGGGACTCGTCTCGGACTGAGTCTGCATGTCAGACTGACATTCTCCCAGATAGCTTCTGCAAATGGCTTTTCTGAAGACTGCTGCTTCCCTATTAACCGATGTACTGAGTACACTGTAGGTTGGACCTTCTGGGAGCATGTACTTCCACAAGTTGTACTACAAGTGTGTGGAACTAGAGTGCAAAGGCCTAGGTGTGCATGCTATTCATGATCATGGGTGTTCTTGCTCCTCTGTGTCTGTTGAAAATTATGCCTCACTGGAAGTATGTGATGTTGACCTAGGTCTGTACATTCTGACATGTGTGGGCCTTGGATAGAACAAGGTTTAGCTGACTCCAATTTGTTGATAGCCCTTACTGGTGGTGTGTGTGTAGAGCCAAAAACATGTTGAGCTTTCTATACACTCCTGGGTGTGCATGTATTTTGGAATTGTTTGTTGTTCTCCCCCCCCCTCAAACACAGGCATGGGTTTGTGAATAGGGTACCTAGGACTGAAGCAACCAGTATGTTACACATACTTGTGACTATTTGAAAAATTGTTTTGAACCTAGTGTACACACTGAGGTGTGGCACATGAGTACTGTACTAGCAAATCCCATTACAAATCGCAGACCTTGAGGTTTGTGATTATCATCACATACACTGACATATGTTGTCCAGGCAATAGGCGGAGGAGGTGCAGCATGATTGTTAGCTGCAACTGTCAGTACTTTGATGACAAGTTATTGCCAGTTGTTACCCATCATGTAGATTTTGTATGTGCTATGTGTGGGATGACCTTTGTAGGCAGGGTTTCCATTTACTTCCTCTGAGACTTTCAATGATCTGTATGGTGATATGAGCTGTTATAAGTACAGTAGATGTATTGTCAGATTGACCACTTGTGCTATTCCACACAATGCAGTTCCTATGGTAAATAGTTGCCCTTTGTCTTCACAGCTGCAAACATGACACCTGCCCAGAAGCATGAATTTGAGAGGCGGGCCATGAGGTACAGACACATCCTGCAGGTGTAGTCGGGGTTCCGAAGGATGGCCCGTACCTACCAGTCTGATCGGGCCTCCGGAGCATGGTGGGCTTCACCGCAGGGTGGCCCAAGGTTGCCCACTATAGTCACCACCACCACAACCACCGGTTCTCCCCAGGTGGCCCCAGCCACAGCGGGGACAGTTGTCCCTACATCTGCAGCACACCCAGGCCCCAGCAGTGTGACAGCTACAGTACAGTCCAGTGGGCTAGGCTCCACACGGCCACAGAGCACCTCTGCCGGGAAACAAACGGCACCAGCACCAACAATCGACCCTGCGGCATTTCTGGCTTTGGAACGTAAGATGGACAGAGTTCTAAGGAAGGTGAACAATCTTAGCCAGGATGTCAGCTACATCAAGAAGCGGGTCAAATCGATCAGGCGGACCCTCTGGAGGGCCAACCTCTAGGAATAACTTTTTTCTATGGACATAATTCCCTCCCCTCCCTCCTCTTTCCTTGTTATCATGATTAGTGGGCTTGGGGGATTAGTGTTAGGTTAGTATAGGTTGTTAGATTAGTTAGTGTTAGGGAGGGGGTGGGGGGTCCTGATTCTTTCTACTTTTCCTTATTAAGTGTGTGGGTGGGAGGCAATGTTGGGGTTCCTGTGTGTTTGAATAAATAAATAAAAAAATAAAAAATATATAAAAATTATTAAAAAAAATAACAAAAAAATATATGATTGTTTAGGATAGTATAGTATGTGTGTAGGTTAGTATGTGTTGTCCTCCATGTGTCCTGTCTCATAATGGTGGGTGGGGGGTTGATGTTTAGAACGATTCGTTATATGTGTAGAGTAAGTTTAGCTTAGGTTAGTTAGGGACAGTTGTGGGTAATGAGTAGTCAGGTTAGATTAGGGTAGGTATGACTTTTCCCTTAGTTGCCTCTGGTGTGATTAGTTTTGAATAAATATATAGATAACCCTTTACATTATGTGTTAACTGCTACTTGATCATGGCCTTGGCATCAGTGTAGATGATTGTTGTTCTATGACATTTGTGTCCTATGCTACAAACAAATACAAACTGAGGTGTAAAATGGCAGTTACCCCAGTGCTACCTTGGTAAGAATCCACCATTTGTTCGAACCACCAATCGGAGTTGACATGGATCACAAAGGATTTTTGTTGATGAGTATGTTTTCTACGTTACAAAGTGTGCTTCCAGACTTGGTATTGTGGGGACAGTGTTAGGTCGGACTGCAGTGTGATGCTCAGGGACACCTTCGAAGATGAGGTCTTGTTAACACTCTTGTCTTATTGTCTTCATAACTGACATAGACCATTTGTGTCAATATTCAGCATCATTGCCTATTTGGGTGTTAACCTAGAAAGATTATTTCATGCTGTGTTTTGTAGTGTTTGCTTAGATTAGACTGCACAGTTCAATCTGTTAGTATTTCATGGTGACAACATTTAACAGCCACTAATAGTTGACTTTGATATCTCTTGAGGAACCATTATTCTGTCCAACACAGCATAATGGTGTGTGGTTTCTCACTTCATCAGTTATTCTCCTCAGGATGGGCAGGCTATGATGCAATCCTGGCCACTGTGCAGATGGTTCTGACTACATAATGTCAGGACAGTTGTATTGACAAGCTACATGATTGGAACACAGGCACATTTGTGTTATCTACTGCACAGAGACATATTTGTTGTGCAAGTGCTATTTATTGATAGGTGCTGCAGTCCAATATGTACATTGTCCATGTTTGCTGAGTCCATTCTAGTGAAATCTTACATGGTGATCCTACAGAAGGGGTGTAGGTAATGCTACTGACATGCTGGGGTAATGTTACAGATTAGTAGGAGAGAGACATTAACTGGGCATGCTGACAAGTTATACAGTGGTTAGCAGGACAGTCATTGAGTATAGTTGTTGTAAGACTGGCATTTGACAAAACGTTGGACCTTGGTCAAAGTAGGCCATGGTGCAGGAACTAATGCTTCCGGGTACTCTTCCGTGTGAATGTGATCAGTTCCATGTCTTCTTCTTCTGATGTGTGTGTTGCCTGCTTCGTCCTTATTGTTGTTGGTTGTGAAGGGGCAACACACACCTCAGTGTTAGAAGACGTGGAGTCAGACATCCCGGTCGCTGCTCCCTGTGAAGGTCTTAAGGGCAGTACTGCAGCAAGGAGGGTCTGCTGGTTTTTTAGAATAGCAGCCACATCACGATGGTAGGCAGCCAGGTCGGCCCTGAGGGAGTCATGATTGCATTGTTGCATGCAGTGGAAGGTTTGGGGTTTGAGGTGTTGTGGCAACTCCCTTACTGCAGTGGCGAATTCCTTGACAGTTTCTTGTAGTCCTTGCAGTATGGATGTTAGGGCTTGCATAGCTGCTGCCTGATCTGCAGATGACATCATGCACGAACGCACCTCCTCTAGGCTGGCTGCCATAGTTTGCATCCCCACCCGCACCTCCTTGGCCAGCTCCCGCTGTACTCCAACTACAGTTCGCTCAAAGCTGGTGCCTGTGTCGTCTGAGTCCTCAGCTGTTTTGGAGCTGGCAGGTCTTGCAATTGGGGTGGTGGGTGGGTCCTCTGCGATGGCTGCTTGTTCTGTGCTCCTCCTTGTGACTGAAGGTGGGGTCTGGAGGGTTTCAAGGACCTTTTGGATAGTCTCCTGGGGAATGTTTATGAGATCATGATCCATGTCATCAGGGAAATCTGGGACAGGCATATCGGCAGGAGATCCATCTTCCTCTGCAATGAAACAGGGTACAATTAGTGTGTCTGTGTTGTGACATTTTTGACGTGACGTGCCTGCCTTTTGATGAATTCACTTTGTGATCTTGTTTTGTGTTAATATCTGCAATCCTTCAGATGGGCATTGTTTCAGGTCTTTGGCCCACCTGTGTGTCACATGTATGTTATTGAGTTATCCGACTTGTCAGCCTCATCGCCTCTAGGTGTAGATTTATGCCAACTAGAGAATTGCCACCTTCTTGTCCTACTCGACCCTCTGTGTATATCCATTCTCATGGTGAGACCTTTCAGTGGCTGTAGGTGTTGTGATGGCCCTGGCAGCACACTTAACTATCAGGACCTGCCCCAATCCCTGATCGTTCACATCAACTTAATTTTACTTGACATGTAGCATATCCTATGCATGTCAATGTTATGTTGTGATATGGATGTTGACATTGTTGATGTGTCCTGCTGATGTTGGGTAATGTGTGTTACGTTGGATTGCCCTGATAGTCTTATCAGTGTCTTATTTTGTTCTCTGACTGTGCAGGTGTATTTCAGTGACTAGTTCCATGTGTCCCCTCCTCAATGCTGTTGTCTGAGCAGTATGACATTTGTGATGTTGCCTTGTTAGCCAGGCACGGGATGGACCCTGACATATGCAGCATGGGTGTGTCCTTAGTGCTGTGTCGCTCCTATTGTTGTTTACATTGGCTGATGTTAGTGACACCTATGGGCATTGACATATGAGTGTACTGGGGCCTTTGTCTTGTTTCAGGAGATTGTTGCAGATGTCATCCTCACCCCCTAATTTAGGTATGTATGTTCCATGGGGAGGTTACTGCCATTGGCTACTTGAGCTGCACACAGATCAGAGGTGGTAGTGGCAACTATTGTTGCAGTTACATTGCAGTTGTCAGTTTGGCTAGAGGATTGCTAATAGGGCCCTAGTTAATGTTGGAGATATGTTGGCTGACGAGTGCCAGGATGTAAGTTTGACGTAGTGGCCTTCCCTCCTGTTGTGGCTTTCCCTTTGCTCCATCGTTGGCATGACAGCATGCCCCCATGGGACTGTTGTTGGTGTAGTGTAATGGTGTGCCCCAGCTTCTGTTTGTGCAGGCCATGCCCCCCTGTGGTGCCCCTTTACCCATGCCACTCCATGTATATGATGACTTACATGCAATGTGTAGTAGGTATTTCCCCCCTGCTCACAGTTGACATTATTGCATTATAATTCCCCATGCAACTTACCCTGCATGTGCGTTGTCTCGTGGTAGTCTGCGCTGTCCTGTCCTTGAATTCCTGTGATGATCTCCTCAGGGATGACGGCTGCAACCATCTCCTCCATGTGGTCCAGGGCCTCCTGTGGTGCTGGACTCCCCCCTCCAGTCTGCAGTGCTGCCTTCCTGGCCATCTTTTCCTTGGTCCTGCGTTTGCAGTCATGCCAGCGTTTCTTACACTCAGTGACTGTTCTGCGTACTTCAGCCACACTGTTAATCTTGTCAACAATTTGTTGCCATATGGTCTCTCTCCTACTGATTGGCAACTTTGAGGTGATAAACAGTTGGTGCTGGTGTTCCGTCACCTCTTTAACCAGAATTTCCTGCTCCTCTGCACTGAAGCGACACTTTCTTTTCTTTCTATAAGTGTCCTGGCTCTTGTATGGATCATCCTGACTGGTTCCTGGTCTGCTGTCATCTTCCTGGGGTCTGCAGTGGCATCTGGGATACATTTTGGCTCTCCTCTGGTGCACTTGCAGTGTTCGCGGTTTTTTTTTACGTAAAAAAACGGCGCATATCCGGGTTGCAGTGTCGTAAATCGACCCACAGTAATTTCCGCTGCATTAACGTTGTTTTCCTTTACGACTTGACACCGCGGTGTGCGTCAAAAATAATGACTCCCACCTGTTGATTGCGCCGCCGTGCGCCAAAGTATAAATATGACACCCGCACGGCGCAACGAAATGGCGTTAGCCGGCAGTAAAAATTTTCACGCAAAACTGCGCCAGCGCAGTTTTGCATTAAAAAGTATAAATATGGGCCTAAGTGTGAGGGCACCCTGGCACTAGCCAAGGTGCCCCCACAAACTTCAGGGCAATTTCCCCAGACTTTTTGAGTGCGGGGACACCATTACACGTGTGCACTACATATAGGTCAATACCTATATGTAGCTTCACAATGGTAACTCCGAATATGGCCATGTAACATGTCTAAGATCATGGAATTTTCCCCCATGCCAAATCTGGTATTGGGGTGCCAATCCCATGCATCCCCGGGGCTCCACCATGGACCCCGGGTACTGCCAAACCATCTCTCTGGGGTTTTCTCTACAGCTACCGCTGCTGCCAACCCACAGACAGGCTTCTGCCCTCCTGGGGTCTGGGCAGCCCAGTCCCAGGAAGGCAGACAAAGAATTTCCTCTGAGAGAGGGTGTTACACCTTCTCCCTTTGGAAATAGGTGTTAAGGGCTGGGGAGGAGTAGCCTCCCTCAGCCTCTGGAAATGCTTTGAAGGGCACAGATGATGCCCTCCTTGCATAAGCCAGTCTACACCTGTTCAGCGATCCCCCAGTGCTTGCTCTGAAGTGAAACTGGACAAAGGAAAGGGGAGTGACCACTCCCCTGTCCATCCCCACCCTAGGGGTGGTGTCCAGAGCTTCTCCAGTGTTTCCCAGACCTCTATCATCTTGAATCCAGAGGTGTGAGGGCACAATGGAGACCTCAGAGTGGCCAGTGCCAGCAGGTGACATCAGAGACCTCTCCTGATAGGTGCTTACCTCGCTAGGTGGCCAATTCTCCTCTGAGGGCTATTTAGGGTCTCTCCTGTGGGCTTTTCCTAAGATAACGATTTGCAAGAATTCACCAGAGTTCCTCTGCATCTCCCTCTTTGACTTCTGCCAAGGATCAACCGCTGACTGCTCCAGTACGCCTGCAAAACTGCAACAAAGTAGCAAGAAAACTACTAGCGGCATTGTAGCGCCTAATCCTGCTGGCTTTCTTGACTTTTTCCTTGTGGTGCATGTTCTGGGGGGCTGTCTGCCTTCACCCTGCACTGGAAGCCAAGAAGAAATCTCCTACATTGGTGGTGCAGCGGTGGGATAAGTACTTGTAACTGCTTTACCACTTTATCATTTGGTGCTTTTCACAAGAAAATCATATACCAAATAGTTCAGTATATGTACATTGAACCAAAACAGTTTACTTTTCTATTCTAAAACTTATTACTAAGTTTCTGAAAAGTTCTGAAAACTTTTAAAAGTTTTCCAAAAGGTGCTCCAGCAGGCACCAAACTTCAGCGTCACTGGTACTCTGGGACCCCTCTCATCTTGACGAGTGTGGCCCTGGAACACAGGTGGTAGACCCAAGTGACCCAGACTATCCAGTGGTCGAACTGTCTATATTTGAAGGAGGTAAGTCCTTGCCTCCCCTCTCCAGACAGTAATCCTGTGTACTGCATGAACTGCAGCTGCTAGGGCTTCTGTGCACTTTTGCAAGGAATCCTTCATGCACAGCCTAACCCAGGTCAATAGCACTCCGTCCTGCATTACTCAACTCATTGAGTTGACCACCGGCTTCGTGGGACCCTCCTTTGTAGTGCTGACATGACCGCCATGCTCAGTTTTCTTTAACCCGTGTTCAAGTACTTCTGCAGGTGCTGCCTTCTTGTGCATGGGCTCTCTGTGTTGCTGAGTGCCCCCTCTGCCTCCTCTTCCAAGTGGTGACCTTCTGGTCCCTCCTGGGCCCGGGCAGCACCCTTTATCTTCAACCGCAACCTTTGCAGCTAGCAAGGCTTGTTTGCAGTATTTCTCCAAACAGTCTGCATCCTCCAGCACTCTGTGGGACATCTTCTGCTCAAAGGAGAAGTTCCTCGCACCTTCCATTGTTGCAGAATCTTCAGCTTCTTCCATCCGGAGGCAGCCATTTTGCACCTTCATCCGGGGTTTAGTGGGCTCCTGCCCTCCCGGACACTTTTGTGACTCTTGGACTTGGTCCCCTTCCTTTACAGGCCCTCAGGTCCAGTAATCCGTCTCCAGTGCTTTACAGTCTGTTGTGGTCTTTGCAGAATCTCCTATCACAACTGTAGTGTGTTTCTGGGGAAGTAGTATCACTTTACTCCTACTTTTTAGGGTGGGATATCTTGGACACCCTTTGTGTTTTCCTACACTCCCAGCAACCCTCTACACACTACCCTAGGCCAGGGGTCCCTAAGTGGTTCGCATTCCACTTTCTTAGTATATGGTTTGTGTTGCCCCTAGGCCTATTGCATCCTATTGCATTCTACTGTGTTTGCACTATTTTTTCTAACTGTTTACTTACCTGATTTTGGGGTGTGTGTATATTTTGTGTATTTTACTTACCTCGGGAAGTATATCCTCTGAGATATTTTTGGCACATTGTCACTAAAATAAAGTACCTTTATTTTTATAGTAACACTGAGTATTGTGATTCTTATGATGTAGTGCTATATGATATAAGTGGTATAGTAGGAGCTTTGCATGTCTCCTAGTTCAGCCTAAGCTGCTCTGCTATAGCTACCTCTATCATCCTAAACTGCTAGAACACTACTAATCTACTAATAAGGGATAACTGGACCTGGCACAAGGTGTAAGTACCATCAGGTACCCACTATAAACCAGGCCAGCCTCCTACATTGGGGGTGCAGCGGTAGGATAAGTACTTGTAACTGCTTTACCACTTTGTCATCGGTGCTTTATAAGAAAAACATATTCCAAATACTTAAAAATACACTCAGTTTATCTAAACAGTTTGACTCTCTTTCTAAAAACTTTCTAAAAAGTTTTTCAAAAGTTTGTCAAAAGTTTTGAAAAAGTTTGAAAGGTTTTCTCTTTTCTTTAAAAAGTTTCTAAGCTTTTTTCTCTCTGTCCTAAACTCTTTCTTGAAACTATGTCAGCAGTAGAGGCCACTCCCAAAGTTGTCCAGGCAACCTATGGTAGTTTCAACTTTAAAAGTTTGAGAGGTCTCTGCATAGAAAGAAGTTTAAGCATTGGTAAGAACCCTACCAAAGATCTTCTCCATAGCCTTCTCCTACAAAGTGACCAGAACCAGTCTGGCCCATCCCAGGATCAGGAGGTAGAGGAGGAGGGTACCCAGGAAGAATCAGGGGAGGGCCCTGAGGACTCTGGGGAGAGTTCCTACAAAGACATGCCAGCTAACAGGCCATCTAGTGAAACTCACACTAGTAGGGCACCTTTCACTCCAAAAGGCCAGGTAACTAGAGTCCAGCCAGTTAGAGACAGGTCCCCTTTTGCCAATTCCCACATTACCTCTGTGTCTCAGAATTCCCAAGCCTTCCACCCTGAGGATAACACCCTAGACAGGGAACTCAGAAAGCTGAGGTTGGAAGAGGCCAGACTGAAGCTAAGACAGCAACAGTTGGCCTTGGCAGGGAATCTCTAGATGTTGAAAAGGAAAAACAGAAGTTGGGGTTAGTTCCCCATGGTGGCAGCAGCAGTGCTCTTGGTAGTAATCCTGTAAGAGAACAAAATTCAAGAAACCTGCACAAGATTGTTCCCCCTTACAGGGAGGGGGATGACATCAACACGTGGTTTGCTGCACTTGAGAGGGCCTGTATGGTACAGTTGAACCTCAAAGTCAGTGGGCTGCTATCTTGTGGTTATCATTCACTGGAAAGGGTAGGGATAGGCTCCTTACTGTCAGAGAAAGTGATGCCAACAACTACAAAGTTTTGAAAGATGCACTCTTAGATGTATTTGGCTTAACCACTGCACAATACAGGATAAAGTTCAGAGATACCAGAAAAGAGTCCTATCAAGACTGGACAGACTTTGTAGACTGTTCAGTGAAGGCCTTGGAGGGATGGTTACATGGCAATAAGGTGACTGACTATGAAAGCCTATATATTCTTATTCTGAGAGAGCATATTTTGAATAAATTTGTGTCTGATTTGTTACATCAGTAATTGGTAGACTCAGATCTGACCTCTCCCCAAGAGTTGGGAAAGAAGGCAGACAAATGGGTCAGAACAAGAGTGAACAGAAAAGTTCATACAGGCGGTGACAAGGATGGCAAGTCTTCTGACAAGGGTGGGGACAAAGATTAAAAGTATTCTGAGTCTTCATGAGGCCCACAAAAATCCTCTGTGGGAGGAGTGTCCAAATCCTCTTCTAACAATCAAAAGAAGCCATGGTGTTATTTATGTAAGAGTAAAGGCCATTGGGCAAGTGATTCCACTTGTCCAAAGAAAAACACTGAGGCTCCCACTACCACAACTTAAACTGCATCCTCTAGTGCCCCTAGTAATAGCAGTGGTGGTGGGAAGTTTACTACAAATAGCCAATCAAAGGATGTAGCTGGGCTCACCATTGGTAATGTAGTTGGGGTTGGTCTTGTTAGGGAGACCACATAGGCGTGTTTTAGTCTCTGATGGTGGTAATGACTTTGCCACCTTGGTTGCCTGTCCGCTTAATATGGGTAAGTACAAACAACTTCCCCTAATGAATGGTGTTGAGGTTGAGGAGGATACAGGAGCCAGTGTCACTATGGTGATTGAGAAACTGGTTCTCCCTGATCAACACCTAGCTGGTCAGCAGTACGAAGTGACTGATGCTCATAACAACACTCTTAGCTACCCCATGGCTGTTGTGAATATCAACTGGGGGGGGTTACTGGTCCAAAAAAAGTTTTGGTAGCCACTGATTTACCTGTAGACCGCTTACTAGGCAATGATTTGGAGACATCAGCTTGGGCTGAAGTGGAGTTGAAGGCTCATGCAGCAATGCTGGGCATTCCAGGGCATAGCTTTGCTCTCACAAGGGCTCAGGCCCAGAAGCAAAGAGGACAGGGAAGCTTGGATCCTGAAATAATGGACCAAGTGCTCCCAAAAGCTAGGGGTAAGAAGGGTAAATTCTTGCCCACTATCTCTCCCTCTCCAGAAGATTCCCCTTTTGAGGAAGAGGAATCCTCTCCCTGTGCAGAACCTACACCAGATGAGCTGGCAGTAGACACTGCTGAGCTTTTGGGTGCAGAGGGGCCTGCTAGGGAAGAGCTGAGTGTGGCACAACAGACCTGTCCCACACTAGAGGGTTTAAGACAAAAAGCTGTCAATCAGCAGAATGGGGACATCACTAATAGCCATAAGGTCTATTGGGAAGATAACCTCCTCTACACTGAGTCAAGGGACACTAAACCTGGAGCTGCCAGGAGATTCGTAATCCCTTTGCAGTATAGAGAGTTTCTTCTGACCTTAGCACATGACATTCCTTTGGCTGTGCATTTTGGCCAAAGTAAAACTTGGGAGAGACTTGTTCCATTGTTTCATTGGCCTCAAATGTCAGAGGGCACTAAGGAGTTTTGTTACTCCTGTGTGACCTGCCAAGCCAGTGGCAAGACCGGTGGAACACCTAAGGCCCCCTTAATTCCACTGCCAGTGGTTCGGGTGCCCTTTGAAAGAGTAGGGGTTGACATAGTTGGCCCCCTTGACCCTCCAACAGCTTCAGGCAATAGGATTATCCTTGTGGTAGTGGACCATGCCACTGGGTATCCTGAAGCTATTCCCTTAACGAACACTCCAGCTCCTGCAGTGGCAAAAGCCCTCCTGGGGATCTTTTCCTGAGTGGGTTTCCCTTAGGAAGTGGTGTCAGACAGAGGTAGTAACTTCATGTCTGCATACCTCAAAGCTATGTGGAAGGACTGTGGTGTAACTTACACGTTCACTACTCCTTATCATCCACAGGCAAATGGTCTGGTTGAGATGTTTGATTTAACTCTCAAAGGTATGATTATGGGACTCCCAGAAAAACTCAGAAGGAAATGGGATGTCCTGTTTCAATGCCTCCTTTTTGCTTACAGGGAGGTACCCCAAAAAGGAGTGGGCTTTAGCCCCTTTGAACTCCTCTTTGGACACCCTGTAAGAGGTCCTGTCGCTCTTGTGAAGGAGGGTTGGGAACAACGTTTAAAAGCTCCCAAGCAAGACATTGTGGACTATGTACTTGGCCTAAGATCCAGAATGGCTGAGTATATGAAAACGGCCAGTAAAAACCATCAGGACACCCAAGAGCTGCAAAAGCAATGGCATGACCAGAAGGCTGTCCTGACTCAGTACCACCCAGGACAGAAGGTGTGGGTATTGGAGCCTGTGGCCCCAAGAGCACTCCAGGACCAATGGAGTGGACCCCATCTCATTGCTGAAAAGAAAGGTGAGGTCACCTACTTGGTAGACCTGGGCACTGCCAGGAGTCCTCTTAGGGTGCTCCATGTCAATCGCCTGAAACCTTACTATGACAGGGCTGACTTAACCCTGCTCATGGCATGATGAGGGGCAGGAAGAAGAGAGTGACCCTTCTCCCTGTCCTCTTCTCCACCACTGAAGTTAATGGCTTAGTGGAGGGAGTGGTGCATGCAGATTGCCTTACTGCTGAGCAGAAGGACAACTGTATAAATCACCTAGGCCAACTCTCTGACCTCTTCTCACTGATCCCAGGTACAACTACCTGGTGTGAGCACACAATCAACACTGGAGACAGTTTACCTGTCAAACGTAAGATTTATAGGCAGCCTGACCATGTCAGAGTTTGCATAAAACAAGAGGTACAGAAAATTTTGGATCTAGGAGTGATTGAGCCTTCTGAGAGCCCATGGGCTAGCCCAGTGGTGCTTGTCCCAAAACCTCACAGTAAAGATAGAAAAAGGGAAATGAGGTTTTCTGTTGACTATAGGAGTCTCAATCAAGTAACCAAAACTGATGCTCACCCTATACCCAGAGCAGATGAGTTAATTGATACACTGACTTCTGCCAAGGATGTAAGCACTTTTGACTTAACTGTGGGGTATTGTCAGAATAAGTTGTCAGACGATGCTAAACCTAAAACAGCATTTTCCACCATTGGAGGGCACTATCAGTTCACTGTTATACCCTTTGGTTTGAAAAATGCACCTGCCACTATTCAGAGGTTAGTAAACACAGTCTTGCAAGGGTTGGAGGCTTTTAGTGCAGCATTTCTAGATGATATAGCTGTCTTTAGCTCCACCTGGGATGATCACCTGGTCCACCTATGGAAAGTTTTGGAGGCCCTGCAAAAGGCAGGCCTCTCTATCAAGGCTTCAAAGTGCCAGATAGGGCAGGGGAAAGTGGTTTATCTGGGCCACCTGGTAGGTGGGGAACAGATTGCACCACTGCAGGGGGAGATCCAGACCATTATGGAATGGGCTCCCCCTACAACTCAAACCAAGGTGAGAGCCTTCTTAGGCCTCACAGGGTACTATAGGAGGTTTATTAAGAACTATGGCTCCATTGCAGCTCCTCTAATAACCTCACCAGCAAGAAGATGCCTAAAAAGATATTGTGGACAGCTAGCTGTCAAAAGGTTTTTGATGAGCTAAAACAGGAACCTGTCCTAAAAAGCCCTTGTTACTCCAAGAAATTCATAGTCCAGACTGATGCTTCTGAATTAGGGGAAGGGGTAGTTCTATCACAGCTTAACACTGAGGGTCAGGATCATCCTGTTGCTTTTATCAGCAGGAGGTTGACCCCTAGAGAAAAGTGTTGGTCTGCCATAGAGAGGGAGGCCTTTGCTGTGTTCTGGGCACTGAAAAAGTTGAGACCGTACCTGTTTGGTACTCACTTCATGTTCAGACAGACCACAAACCTCTATTATGGCTTAAACAAATGAAAGGTGAAAACCCTAAATTGTTGGGGTGGTCCAACTCCCTATAGGGAATGGACTATACAGTGGAACATAGACCTGGGAGTACTCACTCCAATGCAGATGGACTCTTCAGATATTTCCACTTAGACAATGAAGACTCATCTGGGCAATGTTAGCCTTATTGTCCCTCGTTTGGAGGGGGTTGTGTAGGAAAGTACCATCTTGCCTGGCATGTTACCTCCATTTTTCACATGTATGTAAGTTTGTTTTTGCCTGTCTCACTGGGATCCTGCTAGCCAGGACCCCAGTGCTCATAGTTTTTGGCCTGAATGTGTTTATCTGTGTAGTGACTAACTGTGTCACTGAGGCTCTGCTAATCAGAACATCAGTGCGTATGCTCTCTCTTTTATCTTTAAAATGACATAAAAACTAATAAAATCGGATAAGGGGAACCGGAGATATGAATTGTTAAAGAATTAATGCTTTCTATCGCATAGAAGCAACTAGCGATCAAAGGGTTAAAAAAGGTCACACTGGAAATGAACAAAGTCCAGAGGTCAGGCCCCCCATGAGGTAACACTGTCACACTTACTTTCAGAAGTGTTTGATTTAGGTAAGTGTCCACAGCACCAGCCAAGGGTTCAGAGGCTCTGGTGTGCCTCTTGAGGTCTGGGACGACAACTCCCACAATGCAGCTCTTCAACTTATGGAGTTGCTCCAAGTGTATCCAAACTTCTGGATCTTCTTCCAGAGGTCCATTTTGTGTCCTTGAAGTGCCCACAACTTGAGCCGAGGTTCCAGAAGCTCCGAGTTGCTCCTTGGAAGTTGGGACTACAATTCCCAGAATGCACCTGGTCAGAATCCTCAAATGCCCAGTGGACGCTGGTCAGCTGGGCTCTGCTTGCAGGACTTGATGCAGGGGACTCTGGGCAGCTCCTTTGTACCTGTAGCAAACAGGGAGTCCCTTCTTGAAGCAGTAGAAGACAGGTAAAGTCCTTTTAGTGGTGAAGCCCAAGTGTGCAGCTGGTGCAGTCCTCCAGAGTGCAGGGTCCAGGTGCAGGTCAGGGGTCCAGAAGGGCAGTCCTTCTTCTCCTGTAGTTCTTCCTTGTTGGAATCTGATAGGGATCTGAGGTGTGGGTGCAGGTCTGACAGTTTTATCCTTGGTCCTGGGTGAAAAACAGTGGTGTACTGGTTCTCTAATCAGGGGCAGGGTCCTTCCCCCTGTGATGACCACTTCCTGGGAAGTGTGGCAACAATCAATCCCAGGGAGCAACATTCCTCAAAAATCCATCATGGCTTAAAGTGATTTTTGGAGGTTACATCTGTCTGAGCCCACCCACTGGTGTGGCTAAAAATCCTAAGTATACCCCTCTTCTGCCTTCTCCTAATCTAATCAAGGGGGCACCTAATTGTCTGGGTTTGCAGGATGTGAGGGTGTTGCTGGGTTGCTCCAAATGTCCTCCTCTGCCTTTGGAGACCAGTTTGGCAGCCCTCCCTCTTCCTGCTTCACCATCTGCTGAGGGGAGCTCTCCTACCCCAGGCACATCTCTTTGCGCTGAGCCAGGCCACTTCACACCTCATCAAGGCAGCCTGGCCAGGCTGCCGGAGGCTGGACAATCAGAGCACAGCAGCAAAAATACTGCAGGGCTGAAGATGGCAACTTTTCAGGTAAAGTTTAAAACTCTTTACCTGAACAAGTTATATTAAATCCCACAACTTCTAGTTGTGGGATTTATTATAACAATTAATTTGATCCCAAACTTCTGGTATCTGTTGCTTAAGGGGATTTTAAAAATTAAAATAAAGTCTCCCCATTCTAGCCTATGGAGGCCATTCACTACAATGAGGGAAAAAACTAATTTAGCTGTTTTACCTCACCAAGGCTTATAAAACTATTTTTATATGGTCCCTGCTTACAGTTTCCGGGCACCCAGCCCTAGGGGCACATAGGGCACACCTTAGGGCTGACGTATATATAAAAATAAGGTCGTTTAAGACTTTGGAACTACTTTTAATTCCAAAGTCGAATTTGCATGTAACTTTAATTTAAAAGCAGCCAGCAAGGCAGGCCTGCCTTTAAAATGACACTGGGCACCTCAGCAGTGAACCTATGGGTGCACTACCTATGCTGGGGTCCCTAAACCTACATGCCCTACCATATACTAG
Source organism: Pleurodeles waltl (assembly GCF_031143425.1). NCBI lineage: Eukaryota > Metazoa > Chordata > Amphibia > Caudata > Salamandridae > Pleurodeles > Pleurodeles waltl. The sequence continues at coordinate 1,074,969,473 of NC_090437.1, forward strand.
GAACTTATAGGTAGGTTGACTTAGCCAATTATAATTAGCCTAATTGCATACTGATTTTACACACAGCACAGGCCCTGGGACTGGTTAGCAGTACCCAGGCGTAGAAGGCTGGCCTGGCTTATAGTGGGTACCTTGTGGTACTTGCACCTTGTGCCAGGTCCACTTATCACTTATTAGTAGAATAGAGGTGGTTCTAGCAGCTTAGGCTGATAGAGGTAGCCATGGCAAAGTAGGTTAGGCTGAACTAGGAGACATGCAAAGCTCCTACTATACCTCTTATATCATATAGCACAATATCATAAGAAAACACAATACTCAGAGTTACTAAAAATAAAAGTACTTTATTTTAGTGACAATATGCCAAAGGTATCTCAGAGGATACCATCACTTAGGAGGTAAGTAATATACAGAAATTATATGTACACAAACCCAAAACAGGTAAGTAACAGTAAGGAAAGTAGTGCAAACAATGTAGAATCACAATGGGATGCAATAGGTAAACATAGGTCTAGGGGCAACACAAACCATATACTCCAAAAGTGGAATGCGAATCACGAATGGACCCCAGACCTATAGGAGGTTGTAGAGGGTTGCTGGGACTGTAAGAAACAGTAAGGGTGTTCAAGATACCCCACCCCAAGACCCTGAAAAGTAGGAATAAATTTACCCTACTACCCCAGAAAGACAGAATAGTCGTGATAGGGCATTCTGCAAGAACCACAAGCACCAGCAAAACACTGAAGACGGATTCCTGGACCTGAGGACCTGTAAAGGAAGGGGACCAAGTCCAAGAGTCACGCAAGTGTCCAAGGGGGGCAGGAACCCACTAAACACCGGATGAAGGTGCAAAAGGGCTGCCTCTGGGTGGAAGAAGCCAAAGATTCTGCAACAACAAAAGGGGCCAGGAACTTCTCCTTTGGATGGAAGATGTCCCACAGAATGCTGGAGGTTGCAGAAGTGTTTCCAGGCAGAAATACCGCAAACACGCCTTGCTAGCTGCAAGAGTCGCAGTTGAGGATTTTGGGTGCTGCTGGGGACCAGGAAGGACCAGGATGTCACCCCTTGGAGGAGGAGACAGAGGGGGCGATCAGCAACTCAGAGAGCTCCCACAGAAGCAGGCAGCACCCACAGAAGTACCAGAACAGGCACTTAGAAGATCTGAGGAAAGCGGTCGACTCAGAGTCACAAAGGAGGGTCCCACGATGTTGAATTTCAACTCAGCAATTTGGGCAATCCAGGACAGAGTGCTGGGGACACAGACTAGGCTGTGCACAAAGGAAGTCCTGTAAAAGTGCACAGAAGCCGGAGCAACTGAAAATCACACAGTACACAGGTTTGTTGTCTGGCGTGGGGAGGCAGGGACTTACCTCCACCAAATTTGGACAGAAGGGCCACTGGACTGTGGGATATACTTGGACCCAGCTCCTGTGTTCCAGGGACCATGCTCGTCAGGATGCGAGGGGACCCAGAGGACCGGTGATGCAGTAAATTGGTGCCTGCTTTGGCAGGGGGAAGATTCTGTCGACCCACAGGAGATTTCTTCTTGCCACCCAGTGCAGAGTGAAGGCAGACAGCGCTCAGAGCATGCACCACCTGTAAACAGTGGAGAAAGCCAGCAGGATGAGGCGCTACAATGTTGCTGGTAGTCGTCTTGCTACTTTGTTGCGGTTTTGCAGGCGTCCTGGAGCAGTCAGCGGTCGATCCTTGGCAGAAGTCAAAGAGGGAAGTGCAGAGGAACTCTGGTGAGCTCTTGCATTTGTTATCTGAGGAATAGCCCAGAGGTGAGACCCTAAATAGCCCAAAAAGGAGGTTTGGCTACTGAGAAAGGAGGCTTGCCTACTAAGGGAGGTAAGCACCTATCAGGAGGGGTCTCTGACGTCACTTGCTGGCACTGGCCACTCAGAGCTGTCCATTGTGCCCCAACACCTCTGAATCCAAGACGGCAGAGGTCTGGGACACACTGGAGGAGCTCTGGGCACCTCCCCTGGGAGGTGCTGTTCAAGGGGAGTGGTCACTCCCCTTTCCTTTGTCCAGTTTCGTGCCAGAGCAGGGCTGGGGGATCCCTGAACCGGTGTAGACATGCTTATGCAGAGATGGGCACCATCTGTGCCCATCAAAGCATTTCCAGAGGCTGGGGGAGGCTACGCCTCCCCAGCCCTTCACACCTATTCCCAAAGGGAGAGGGTGTAACACCCTCTCTCAGAGGAAATCCTTTGTTCTGCCTTCCTGGGACCAGACTGCCCAGGCTCCAGGGGGGCAGAATCCTGTCTGAGGGGTTGGCAGCAGCTGCAGTGGCGAACCCGGAAATGCAGTTTGGCGGTGCTAGAGACCCGGGAATGCATGGAATTGTCCCCCCAATACCAGAATGGTATTGGGGTGACAATTCCATGATCCTAGACATGTGACATGGCCATGTTCGGAGTTACCATTGTGACGCTACATATAGGTAGTGACTTATATGTAGTGCACACGTGTAATGGTGTCCCCGCAATCACAAAGTCCGTGGAATTTGCCCTGAACAATGTGGGGGCACCTTGGCTAGTGCCAGGGTGCCCACACACTAAGTAACTTGGCACCTAACCTTCACCAAGTGAGGGTTAGGCATATAGGTGACTTATAAATTACTTATGTGCAGTGAAAAATGGCTGTGAAAGAATTGTCTGAGCTCACTATGGGTGGCAAAAGAAATGCTGCAGCCCATAAGGATCTCCCGGAACCCCAATACCCTGGGAACCTACGTACCATACACAAGGGAATTATAAGGGTGTTCCAGTGTCCCAATGAGAATTGGTAAAATTAGTCACTAGCCTGTAGTGACAATTTTAAAGCAAAGAGAGAGCATAAACACTGAGGTTCCGGTTAGCAGAGCCTCAGTGATACAGTTAGGCACCACACAGGTAACACATATAGGCCACAAACTTATGAGCACTGGGGTCCTGGCTAGCAGGATCCCAGTGACACATATCAAACATACTGACAGCATAGGGTTTTCACTATGAGCACTGGGCCCTGGCTGTCAGGATCCTAGTGAGACAGTAAAAACACTCTGCCAAAAGTGTGGGTAACAAGGCTAGAAAGAGGCTACCTTCGTACACAACACCCCCTCCCCAAACGAAGGACAATAAAGCTAACCTTGGCCAGTTGAGTCTTTATTGTCTAAGTGGTGATAAGTGGAGAGTAGCTCTGCAATAGATTTGTTACTCCGTTTATCATCCACTGTATGGTCACTTCCCTGTGGGGATGTAAACCACCCTGTTTGAAGTTTTTTAGCTAGCCAACAATGTGAAGTTATATTCCCAGAGTTCCTATTAGTAAGTTTTAGTTTAGAGCAGTGGGAATTGTCCACTGGACCTATATCAAGTGATGAAAATGCCAGACAGGGATGCTGTCTCAGTAAAGCCATAGCTGGGCAAAAACGTTGTCCATATGGCTGTAAGAGAGAACAGGGTTGCTGTTTCTCTTGAGTTGGTGCAGGGCAGGGATGCTGTCCTATGAGCTCCACACTAGGGCAGGGCTGCTGTCCTAAGTGTTGTGAGGCAGTGCAGGGTTGCTGCACTAAAGTTTCTCTGGGAGGGTTGGAGGGATGCTCCATGTTAACTAAAATGGTGCACTTTTTCTCACCAATATTAATGTAATCCCATAGAGAGGTAGTTCTACCTCAGGGAGTACAGCTGTGTTAGCTGATGATTCCCTTGGTACAGGTGCCACCCCAGGAGAGGTTTTTCCCACCACAGGAATGGTATACTGAATGGCAGGGTGGGTAGGGGATACTTTGATGCCCTTTTTACTTGTTGTTGGAGAAGGATCCTGAGTTTTCAGGCCTTTTTCTCTCCTTTAATTTTTCATTTAAGCTGAAATGAGAAGAAACCATTCCTCAGGGATACCCACCATGGCTACATGGGTATTAAACTCTACCTCTGCCCAACCTGAGGCCTCTAGGTCATTACCTAAGAGACAGTCTACTGGTAGCTAGGTGATACTACCACCTGCTAAGGGCCAGTAACCCCACCCCAACTAAACTGAATTATAGCTAAGGGCTGGAACTTAGTGGAGTTATGGACGTCAACAATCTTGTACTGTTGTCCAATGATGTGTTGTTCAGGAGACACTAGGTTTTCAGTCACCAAAGTGATACTGGTACCTGTGTCCCTGTAGGCCTGAGCCTCAACACCATTTATTGAAACTGTCTGCCTGTACTTATCCATTGTAAGGGGACAAGCAGCCAGTGTGGCAAGGCCAATGCCACTAGGTGTGACAGAAACTGTCTTGGGACTGACTACCCCAGTTTCTATGATGGACCCATAAGTGAACCCAACTACACCCTTATTTTGACTGTTGCCAGCAGTCCCACCACTATTGCCACTACTGCTAGGGGCACTAGAGTTTGATGTATTAGTGGTGGTAGGCTCAGGGGGTTTACCTGGGCAGGACTTAACCCCTGGCCTATGGCCTTTATTTTTACACACATAGCACCAATGCTTTTTAATGTGTGTGGATTGTGAAGAAGAGGAAGAAGTTGATTTATCCCCGCCCCCTGAAGAGTGTTTAGGATTTGAAGAAGGATCTTTAGTTTTACCTTTATCCCCATGTTTATCCTGAGATTTGTCACCATCTTTCTTCTTGTCATCCTTGTCACGTCCTGTATAAACTTTTCTGTTCACTCTTGTTCTGACCCATTTGTCTGCCTTCTTTCCCAGTTCTTGGGGAGAGATCAGATCTGAGTCTACCAAGTACTGGTGCAACAAATTAGACACACAATTGTTAAGAATATACTCTCTCGGGATCAGATTACACAGGCTTTCATAGTCAGATACTTTAATGCCATGTAACCAATCCTCCAAGGCCTTTACTGAACAGTCAACAAAATCTGTCCAGTCTTGAGAGGACTCTTTTCTGGTGTTTCTGAAATTAATCCTGTATTGTTCAGTGGTTAAGCCAAATCCTTCCAAGAGTGCATCCTTCAAAACTTTGTAATTATTGGCATCACTTTCCCTGACAGTAAGAAGCCTATCCCTACCCTTTCCAGTGAAAGATAGCCACAAGATAGCAGCCCACTGCCTTTGAGGGATCAACTGTACCATACAGGCCCTCTCAAGTGCAGCAAACCACTTGTTAATGTCATCCCCCTCCTTGTAAGGAGGGACTGTCTTATGCAGGTTTCTGGAATCTTGCTCTCTAACAGGATTACTATCTGAAACACTGCTGCTGCCACCATGGGGACCTAACCCCATTCTCTGTCTTTCCCTCTCTATATCTAGATATTCCCTGTCTAAGGCCAGCTGCTGCTGTTTAAGCTTCAGTCTGGTCTCTTCCAACCTCAGTTTTGTGAGTTCCCTTTCCTTTAAGTCATCCTCAGGGTGGGAGGCTTGGGAATGTTTACACACAGAGGAGATTTGGGAATTGGCAGAGAGAGACCTGTCCCTAACTGGCTGGACCCTAGTAACCTGGCCTCTAGGAGTGAATGATGTCCTACTAATGTGTGACCCTCTAACACTACTAGTGTCACTAGGTGGCCTGCTAGGGGGCAGGACCTTGTAGGAACCCTCCCCGTTTCAGGGAACTCATCTGAGTATGACTGGGAAGCTTCCCCTTTTTCTACCCTCTCCTGAGATGGGCCAGCCTGGTTCTGGTCATCCTGTAAGAGCAGGTTAAAGAGAAACTCTTTGTTGGATTCTTACCTATGCTTAAACCTCTATCCAGGCAGAGACCCCTAAAACTTTTGTAGTTTAAACTCTCATAAGTTGCCTGAACATCTTTGGAAGTATCCTCTACTGAAGACATGATAGAAAAAGGTTTAAGACAGAGAGAGAAAAAGTTTTAGAACTTTTGAAAGTACAGAGAAAAAACGTTTTCAACCTTTTGTAAAACTTTTTAACGTTTTCAGAACTTTTCAGAAACTTAGTAGTAAGTTTTAGAATAGAAAAGTAAACTGTTTTGGTTCAATGTACATATACTGAACTATTTGGTATATGATTTTCTTATGAAAAGCACCAAATGACAAAGTGGTAAAGCAGTTACAAGTACTTATCCCACCGCTGCACCACCAATGTAGGAGATTTCTTCTTGGCTTCCAGTGCAGGGTGAAGGGGAGACATGTACTATTCACATTCTAATGTAACCATATTAGGGTGAGGTGTTGGACACTAAAGGGTACATTTACTCTTCCAACTCCAATCTAATAATATTGGGGGAAAGTCCTGTACACTAAAGGAGTGATATTTACTATAATCCCTACAATATAACAATATTGGGAGAAGGTATTGGACAATACAATATAGAAATTTACTAATCCTATTACAACCTAATCAATTTGGGGGAAGGTGTTGGACAATAAATGTGTGATATTTATTAATATTTGCATTCTAAGTGCATTTGAAGAAGTTGTTGGAAGCTAAAAAATAGTTACTATTTTCACTGTAATCGGAAATATTTTATATATGCAACTAATACTTTATAATCACACCCAATTTTGTAACTAAACATTAAACTAAAATATAATCAAAAACACACTAACCAAAATATTATGTTTCAAAAGAATTACTACCATTCCCAAACTTTAAGCTATGAAATAAAAAAAAAAAAACATAATAATCCAAAATTAACAAACTGGTGCGTGTACACTAGCACATCCAAGAGCTCCATTACAGTAATGTTGCTTGCAACATTCAGACTTATTTGGGTATCTTCATTATATCCTTGAATATCAGGTTTGCAATAACCAATGCTTGTTGAATGTCTTAATTACTATAACCAATGCTTGTTGATTCTGCACATTGTATCTTACCTGCTAAACTTGTGCCAACTGTAACTGCCAAACATGTGCTCTTCACAATGTGATCTGCATTGAACATGTGATACAATCAGGATGATAATTGTTCACTTCCTTAACAAGCAACCAACTGCTTTTCTAACTGCTCCAATTTTAACTGCTAAAACATGTGCTCTTCACAATGTGATCTATATTGAACATGTGCCACAATCAGGATGATAATTGCTGAAGCAATCAACTGCCAAAAGGCACATGTGCACATTTGATTATTTACGGATGCTTGTGAGTCTGAGACCTTGCCTGGCATCGTACCTATTGCTCTGCTCACCTGTTTCCAGTCAAGTCAAATTCTTTGCCCTCCAGCCTGCCTCCAGTCAAGTTCCAGTGCAAGTTAAGTTCCTTGTTCTCCAGCCTGCCACCAGACTAGTTCTGGTGTTCCTCATTCTCTGACCAGCTACCAGTCAAGTTCCAGCATTTCTCGTCCTCCGGAAAACTTTCAGTCAAGTTCCGGCAACCCTCTGTCAGCTTCCTGCAGAGTCACGGCTCTCCTCTTCCATATTCTGCCGACTATCCCGTATTTCATGTAAAAGAGAGAAAATAAGAAAAGTGAAGAAACCCAGTTTGGGTTCTCCTGAAATTTTCAAGCAAGCAATTTCATTTCAATGTAAAGAAAGATTTATCGCTTAAATGAAACAAAACAGAGCTCTGTATTTTAAATAATTTATGACAATAAAAAAATGGAGAGCTTGTGGTGGAGGAAGGCCTAGAACACTACAACTAGAGGGCAGGGGGCACACAGCTACCAGGTTGAGCTGCGCAGCGGGATAGCAACACACACTGACAAGGTCAGTGAGGTGGCTTCTTCACCACGCAGGGGCTGCCATTAAGTACTGGTGGGAGGTGGGAGGAACCTTTGCTTTGATGTATTTCTAATACAGGTGACACAGGCTGAAAAGTTGAGGATTTTAATGTTTTCAAAAAGGAAGATGCTCTATATGTCAGAGATAGTTCACTCCCCATGATCTGTGGGGTTCAATATGAGAAGGGTGCCTACATAACTCTTAAGTAGTCAAAATCCTTGACAAGGCTCCAAAAAGGTATCTGTAGGAAGCTGGCTCTGTATATACTATACCAAAATGAGGTAAGGTGTGCACAGAGTCCAGTGGGTCATCAGAGGCTTAACAGAGGCTAAAGTAGATAATACTATTGCTTTCTCTTGTGGTAGCGTGGTAGAGCAGTTAGGCTTATCAGAGGGTAGTGCAAAGCATTTGTTCCACACACACATACTCAACAAATGAGGCACATACTTAATTACTAACTCCATGCCAATGTTTATATATAGCAAGTATCAATTGTAAATTTGTATCAAGCTCATATACCAAGTACGCTTTGTTTGGGTTATACAGATAAAACAGTTTACAAGTGAGTAACACTTTTCCATTTCAAAAGTGGACACAGTGCAATTCCTCATAGGAGCCAATGCAATCCTAGGGGAGGAAAAGTGTTAGCACAGTTTACAGGTAAGTACTCAGCTTATGATCCCAGTCTTCGAGGGTTAGGATGTCCATAAGTCAAAGTTCAAGTTGACTCCAAAAGTGCACCACCAGCAAATCAGGGCCAGCTGGGAGCAGAGGTCGAATTTGGTGTTGGGATTTCAATGGAGTCCTATAAGGACTGGGGGCACTCGGAAAGAAACGGGTTGTAGGCAAGTACCTGTGGTTGCAGGCCACAGATCTGGGAGGATTTAGATGAGCATTGGGGGACCACAGGTCAGCACCAAACACATACCCTCAGCGGCACAGGGGTGGCTGGGTGCAGGGTGAAAACATAGGGCCTGATTACAACTTTGGCAGAGGGGGTTTTCATCCCAAATGTGTTGGATATCCTGCCCGCCGTATTACTAGTCCATTATATCCTATGGAACTCGTAATACAGCGGGCGGGATATCCGTCACATTCGGGACGGATTAACCCCTTCCGCCAAAGTTGTAATGAGGCCCATAGTGTTGGGAGCCCAATGCTTTCAATGGGGGAACCCCAGGGGTCACAAAGATGCTGTAAGCTGTGTCCAGGGGTTCGATTGTGGAAAACAAAAGGCAGGACAAGTAGGAGAGGCATGCGCTGGATGTTGCTGGACAATTGGTCGGATTCCCCAAGGCCAGGGGTCTATGGGTACAGGGGTACCTTTGGGTGTCTTGAATCTTCATCAGATCTAGTTGTGGTCAGGGGGTCCTCTGCATTTAGGCTGTAGGTGTCATCATGTTGGCAAGGAGGAGTCAACCCAGGGTGGACTCAAGGTTGGGATTGCTTGTGGACTTTCTCTGTACTAGTGGGCAGGGCTTGCGGATCTGGGGCAGTTCTGGAGTCCTTTTTGGATGTTTCATGTGGACAGGGCTGCTCTCCTTGGGAGTTCTTGGTCGTATGGTGGGCAGTCAGTCCTCTGGGGATTGTAGAGGTTGCTGGTCCTGCAGGATGCGTTGCCTTTTTGTAGCTGGAGTCCTGAAGCTATGGGCAGGCTAGAAGGGCTGGGGCCACATCAGTTGTCATCCGGAGTCTTCATTGCTAGGGTTGGTTCTTCAGCTCTTCTTCTTCTTCTTCTTGAGGTCACTAGGCATCTGATGGACAAGGTTCAGGGGTGCCGCTAAATACTAGATTTAGGGATGTTACAGGGGTCAGAGGGCAGTAGCCAATGGCTACTGTCCCTTAAAGTGGCTACATCCTTCCTGTGCCCACTACCTTTAAGGAGGGGTACATATCTCGATTCCTATTGGTCACTCTCCTTCAACACAAGGTGCAGGATTCTGCAAGGAGGGTGTCGCTTTAGCTCTGGCCACCTTAGGGGTACCTACCTGAAGTTGTCCCTCCTCCTTGTTTTTCTTAATTTTCCCACTGGACCTACTGCCACAAATGGGGCTTGGTCTGGGGGGGCAGCATCTTTACTAGCTGGAGTACCCTGGGGCACTGTAACTGCCTCATTGCCAAGTGTTGCGGTTCCTGCAGGGGGGAGGTGTGAAGCACCTCCACCCAGAACAGGCTTTGTGTCTGACCCCAGTGAGCACAAAGGCTCTCACCCCATGGGGTCACAAACTTGTCACTGGCATCAGTGTGAGCTTATTGTGCTGAGAAATTTGACACCAAACTTCCCAGTCTTCAGTGATTCCATCATGGAGCTGTGGAGTTCATAATGACAACCTCCCAGCCCATGTAATTAATATGGCCACACTGCACTTACAATGTCTAAGAATGGATTTAGACACTGTAGGGGGGCATATTACACATGCAGCTGTGTTGCAAAGTTCACCCTGTCCTAGGGCTGGAAGGCCTGCTAGAGGGGTGACTTGTCTATGTCACAGACAGTGGTTGATGGGGATGGTACCCTGGGAGTGATGCAATGTTAAATTTAACTTTTTCTCCCTACCAACACACACAATCTGCAATGGCAGTGTACATGTGTTTTGTGAGGGGTCCCTTAGGGTGGCACAACACATGCTGCAGCCCTTAGGGATCCTCCCTGGCCACACAGCTCTTTGTACCTCTGGTACCTTTTGCAAGGGACTTAGCTGTGTGCCAGGTGTGTTCCAATTGTGGAAACAATTGTACAGTTTATGGAAAGAACACTGGTGATGGGGCCTTGTTAGCAGGATCCCAGCACACACACAGTCAAGTTAGCATCAACATCAGGCAAAAAGTGCAGGGAGGTAACCATGCCAAAAAGGGTCTCTTTCCTACAGTATGATATGAAAAAAAGGGCAACTAGGGCCAAAGAAATATGCATCCGTTGCCCAGAAGGGAAGGAAGACTTTTCCGATACAAACACAGCCAGGAGATCAAAGAAATAGATTCTTCCTAGGAACAATAACATTCACAAAGTATTCTTTCACCAAAGAATTAACTTCTGGTCCTTCTTTCAGGATTCAGATCAGAGATGCATTAATAAAAGAAAAGTGCCATGCTTTTTCATCAGATCCCACCCAGCCCATAAAAGCCAGGGTGGGCTTCACCGGCATTCCTAAAGCACATGAATATGTCCTACCGGGGGTCTAAAGATTAAAAATACCTCACTTTTACTAAGATATCCCTTTATTATTAGTAAAAGTGGGTATAGGTTAAAAGAAAGAGGGAGGTTCTCCAGGGAATTATGGTCCTAAGACCATCACCTAAGCTGTTAACATGTTTCAGCCCCTACAACTGGCCTACAGGTCCCGGGCTTTCATCAGGCAGAAAAACATGTAGTAGCCCTAGTGTCAACGTAAATTCATATTAGTAATCATCATTATCATCATCATTTAACTTTATTTCGGTAAGTAGAAAACATACCATAAAAGTACAATACAAACATCAAAATTTTGGATTTTTAAGATTAATAAAACAGTAAAAGTGTAGGCACAATAAAAAATGTGAAAAGATAAAAGAAAGTTAAGATCCAAACAGAATAATCAAAAGGAATGTCTCCTAAAAAATTGAATATTCTACTCAACAATGACCCTATTCCCTGCGCCCATAAGTGTTTCAGTAATACAATAGGACAATGACTTTATACTTAAAAATTAAATACTAAAATCAGACATCAAGATCAATAAATATACATACATAGATCTAAAAATTGGCTATCCAGTCTTATTCTTTAAAATTGCTAATCTAAGGCGCCAGATTGATTCGAGGAATTTTGCCACTGGTAAAACTACCTGGACAGATTAATCAGATTTTAAAATTCTCTCGACGTGAAGATAAGACCTGGCGCCTATAGATTTGCAAAGCGGAATAATCCACAAAGCTCTTTGTTTATGATATGCATAGCAAAAGAAGAGAACATGTGAAATAGACTCTTCAAGTTGACAACCCATCGGACAAAGCTTGGAACTATTAGTGGAACAGAGCCATTTGTACGTTAAAGAGCGCAGAGGAAGAGACCCTATTCTAAACCTAACAAAAAGAGCTTGCGCAAATGAGGATAGTGCTATATCCATATAAGGCTCAAATTCGTAGTGGCATTTAATTGATAAATAACAGTCAGACATAGAAAGCGGGGCAATCTTCGTAAATTGCACAATCTGAACGTTATGCCAAAAAGCATCCTTCAGTAATTGCACAGCATTTTTAGGAACGGAAAGTGGGTCCAACCAATAGGACCCTAGACCTAGATGGGTTAAGGACCCTTTGACATAAGCACACCATTTCATTTTGTTAATAGTGTTACTGCCCACCAGTTTGAGAAGCCCATAGCGAAATGGATAAAGGGCGTCTGTTGACCAAAGTCGGATCCAATATAGCAAGGGCCTTAAGGCGGCAATCTGCGAGATAGAAAAAAGATTTCAATCCATACGGATGGGCAGAGATGGCGTACTGGAGGGAACTTTTAACAACAGTTTCAAAAATTGGTTTTCCGCCCTTGCCAAATCCACCAAGTTACAATGGCCCCAAAGTTCAGCACCATATAGGGAACCCCCCCAGGCTTGAGATTTATATATTTCGAGGGCGGGAGACATTGCAAATTTGGGAGATCTAGAAGCAAATCTTACGATGCCACCCGCTCTTTGCTTCAGACACAATAAAGATTTCTGGCGGTGTGCATGCCAAAGGTGTGAGTCTTCCAATTTAATACCTAAATAGTCAAAAGTGACCACTCTTTCCAAGAGAACGCCATCTAGATATACCGGCCTCTTCATTTTGCACCTATTGTCCCCAAAGACCATATATTTAGTTTTTGCTGAGTTAATTTCCAACCAATGATCCTTGCAAAACTCAAAAAATTGGGAGAGCAGTCTGGAAAGGCCCATGGCAGTTCGTGAGAGTAGCAGGGTGTCATCCGCAAACAAAAGACAGGGGAACCTCTGCCCACCCAAATTCGGGGCATCACCATAACAATCGAAAAGATATGGGATACATGCATTGATAAACAATAAGAATAGGGTGGGCGCAAGAACGCACCCCTGCCTCACACCTCGTGTTGTAGAAAAAGCTGGGGTCAGGTCACCAGCCGAACCCCAGCAAACTCTGCCATGGTTATCAGAATAAAGACCTTTAATAATATTGATCAGAGAGCCCGGAACTCCAATATTGCTCAAGACCTCCCAAAGCTTGACACGCGGTACAAGGTCAAACGCAGATTTCAAATCAACAAAGGCCACAAATAAGTGGCCTTTGTCTGCGTCTACGGTCTTCCACTTAATGGTAGTAAATCGGAAGACCTGATCAATAGTACTAACCTTGTCCCGAAATCCAGCCTGGAGATGGCTTAGGACCTGTTTTTTTGTTATCCAGTATTTTAGTCTGGATAACAACTGGAAGGAGAATATTTTTTGCAAGTTGTCTAATAGACTGATCGGTCTATAGTTCCCAGGGGAACTCTTATCTCCTTTTTTGTGTATGGGGACAATAATACCCACCTTCCATGAGTCTGGGTAAGATCGAGTTGTCAGAACAATATTCAATAACCTATTGATGTACTGTGTCCACACAAATAAGTCTGATTTATACAAGTCCGTTGGAACGCTATCTAAGCCAGGAGCCTTCCCTGTTCTTTGAGCACATATTGCCAGCTCTGTTTCCTTTAGGGTAAAGGGCGGCACAGGGGGGAGACACAATAAGTAATCAATAGGAGTGTTATTCGAGCAGGGGCAGGACCCATAAAGTTCCCGAAAGTGGGAGAGCCAAGTTTCTGCATCAATATGACATTCAGGAATAGTTGAGAGGCCGGGGTCTCTAAGCGAGACCAAGGTCCAGAAAAGTTTGGAGTCACGGGCACTATCCGCCTCCGCCAAACACTTCCATAATTTTTCCTCATATTTGAGTTTGGATGACTTGCAAATGGAGACATAGTTTTTTCTCGCATATGTAATGGCATCCCGGCTCTTTGACTTTAAGGCTTTAGACAAAAGGCTCTTAGGCTCCCGACACTCCTTATCAAACCACTTATAATTAGGCAGAGGAAAATTGTTTTGGGTTGAGGGAGGTTTAGTAAAAAGCTCCTTGAGACCCTCAAAAAGAGCCACATGAGAGGACATAACTTCTGAAGGAGATAGGACAATACAGTCATCAAAGAGCTGGTGGCAGGAAACTAAGTCGCGGAGCTTATCATTAAGCAGATTGGATTTCGAAAACGAGGACCATCTCACAACACGCCTATTGCTGGATAATTCCAGCCAGTCATTGGGAGCCTCCGGAACATGAGGTAGAGTTGGCCCTAAAAAAAGAGTTGCATTATATTCAATTTGTAGAGGGGCATGGTCGCTAGTACACCGAGAGCCCACCTCAACATTGATTATAAAGTGCCAGACACGCAGATCAAAAATAACGTAATCCAGAGTACTACTATAGTGGCCTCTGTAAAAGGTGGATCTAACAGGGTTATCGTTTGAAAATCGTCCATTTCCAAAACGAAGGCCATATGTTACTACAAGATCTGTTATCTGCACCACCCTAGGGGAAGGAGTACATAACACTGGCTGGGTTAAAAGCGGGGAGAGATTCCATACTTCGTCTTCAGCCTAGGTAGACTCAGCGAAAGCTGAATCAAATTCAATTTGGGCGTTAAAATCACCTGCAATAATAACACAATATTTAAAATGAAGGTCGGATAAAAAATTGTGCATCAGATGAATAGCATCAGACTGATGGCTAGAAGGGCCTGGCCTGTTATAAATATTAATACATAACACCGGAGTGCCTGAGATAGGCCATATTGCTGTTGCAAGAATGTCGCAAGAGTCAATAGCAATTTCCTTAACTCTGCCCACCTCAGACAGCTTGACCCAAGTGCATAAACCCCCAATCGCCCTTCCCCTAGAGGACTGAGTCGCCTTTTTAGTGTAACAACAATAGCCTTGCTTATACACACCATCCGTAGACCAAGTTACCTGAAACATACATGTGGAAAAAGATTCAACATAAGCCCCCCAGTCCGGATCAGATAATTTACTCTTCATGCCAGCCACATTCCAAGACAATAATCTCCTTGATGTAGAGCTGCAAACTGGCATATGAGAGACAACAGGAGCTGAATTTGAAGTCCCATTAGTAATACAAAGTGGAGCCCTTATAGTATTAGCACCCAAACCAAATGATGATCCTACGGGTGTCGCTACCCGGGCATGTGGAACATTATATTTGCATAGATTAGAATGGCGTAGTCAATCCACATCTGATGTGTCCCCTGAGGTGACGGGGTCCCGTGTGAAAGTGCCTTTGTTGTTGCAGACCAAAGCAGCCCCATCGCCAGGAAGAGGCAACGAGCCATGGGGAACAATTGAAACAGAAACAGAAGCATTTAGAAAAATTGGGTTGACTCGAGAAGATGTAATCTTGTGACCCGTAACAAACAAACTTTCTCTAAAGAATATATCAGAGTCTGTTCTTGATAAGTTACGAGCTTCCATCTGCAAAATTCCCTTGACTAAAGCGGGGCTGGCGAGATAAAGTTTGATAATATCCCGCCCACCAGGGTCTCGCACACGAGAAGCAGACACAATATCAGCGTGGATGATAGAGCCACAGCCCCTAGAATGGCGAATCCAGTACGACACCTTGTTGATAAGAGAAGAAGTGTCTTCCCGCGTATGAGGTGAAAGTCGAGGGACATTACACATGTCGATGCAATTTTGGTTGGGCGCATGAGTAAAATGGGCCGCATATTGACCCGGATTAGAAAAAGAGGATGACGAATTTGCTTGAACTGAGGTCGGGTGATTTCCATATTGAGATCTATAACTGGGACTCTTAACTGTTTCCCGTAACAGAGGCAAGTCTACTGGCGGGGCAACAGGAGCCGAAGGCCGAGAAACTTGATCTGGCGCTGGATTCGGGGTACACTGGGGAGTTAGGTCAGATTTTTTAAGGAGTTTGAAGACCTCAAATAAGAGACTCTTCAATTCCCCGACTTCACGCATGAGACTAGATACCAATATCAAAACATCATCGCTAGATCGATCACAATTGGATTTAGAAGGTGCTAAAGGCGAAGACTGTTTGGCACACGCCAATTCTGGTTGATCCAAAGCAGAGAACCGATTTGTACATGGGATCCCATTAAGAATGGAAACAGTAGGGATTACATCCAAATTGGAGCTTATACCAGGCAAGAGCGAAGAATTGGCCAACCAAGGCGAGCTGGGAGGGACAGAAACATGGATTAAAGTTTTCTGAGGCTGTATATCAGTAGGGTTAGTGGAACCAGTTGTTAAAAATGGAAGTAAAGATCCTGATTTCAGTCTCTTACGGGAATTGCCCTCTTTTTCCTTAAGAATAGATTCCACTTCCTCAATTAAGTTGTCAATTTCTCTGGAGACACAGTTAGAATGGATTTGCGTTACTCTATTGGATCTGGAGCTTTAAGATTTGACTGTAGCTGGGTCAGGACTAGAACGAACCTTACGCTTCCCCATACTAAATAAAGAGTAGGGTAGTGAAAAGGAGAAGACTTACTCAGCACCACTGGTTAGCGATGGTCAGCACAGCACGAAAACCAAAAATTAAGATGTGTGGCCCAGCCCAGCCTCTTCCGGGCGCTGACGGGGGAAGGACGGGTAATGACCATCACGCTTGTCTGTTTTGGGTAACCACCATGCTTCTAAGTGGGTATTAGGTATAAAGTATTAGAACAAAAAGCCAAGTCACCTCAAGTGGAGAGACCATTTCACTTAGTCAGCTGTAAGAAAAAGGGATCCAATATTGGCCGTGCTAGAGGGGACACGAAACCAAGATTGAGGTTACTCACATCATCCAGGGAACATACTGCGATTTGCACTTACTCAGATCCGCTCACTCCTGGCTTGTGCTATCTGTCATGGGGAGTGGGTGCATTAAATACGCCTTCACCGGTGCCTGTGTAGGGGCGTGGCCTGCTTGGGACATCCACCACATGACGATGAAAAATGTGTGGCATCTTGTTGGCACAGCAAAAGTAGAAATGAAAAGGTTATTTTGTGTAGCCATTTTAACACCATCTTTGGGCATGTTATTTTATCTTCTAGGCCTGATGATTGTGCCCTTTAGCCTAGTTACATTTTATTCTTCTTAATTTTTATTATTTCCGAATCGGCAACATTCTTGGTGATGTTTTCTTTTCTTTATCTTGTTGTTCTTTCACCCAGGAAAGCACTGTATTTCTTAGCAAGACATTCTTTTCACTTTGTGCTTTCCTCAAGGCTGCAGCAAGATAGGTTTGCTGTCACAAGTGATACATGGTGACTTCAATGTTCACAGAAACACACTCATCCTTATGTGGGGACATGTTCTCAGAACACCAGCTGTTTTATTGTAAAAACACTTCTCTGTCCTATGCACGTTAGAGGGAAATTCCAGCCAGATGCCCACGACTGCATGCTGATTGACTACAGTTGCTTGTTGAGACTACCAGTTCCTTGGCCTATATGGTGATGGTGTCTCTGTAGACAAAAGGCTACCTTGCTCTTCCAGGGTGGTCCTGAAGGGTGGATTAGGGCTTGTCACGCTGTGCTCTAACATAGTGTAGATAGGATTTCATATATTATACGCATAGTCACATTATGGTGGAACTTTTCCTGTGTTTTACTTTCCTTGTCACCATTTTGCTTTTCGCATGATTCATCGTTCTAATTTCTGCAATTCATGCCATTTCATCTATGATGCAGCTGATTCAATAAATCTTATTGAACCATGTTCTGCCTCTCTTTGTCTTTGCATGTATGAGACTAATGTAACTGAGAGGAAAGGATGAGATCTGCTACACCACGATTTCCCTGAGAAGTCATCTTGCCATGTGCACATTAGGCCGGCAGTTGTCACAATATATGGGATTGGACTCAATTCCCCACAATTCAGGTAATGCTGCCACCAGAATCCAGCAGCCTCATTAGGATATTGAGGGCCCATGTGACAGTTACTAAGCATGAGCATGGGCCCAGCTCCCTGTAATCCTATAGAGGTGTGCTACCTGATCAGGTACACATGATTAGGTGTACAAATATGCCATTATGGACAACATTTAAAAACAAATTGAAATGAAAAATTGAAAATAAAAAGGACAAGCTTATGAAAATTAAATAAAGATGAACCTCATGAAAATTAATAAAAGAAAATAAAAGAAAAAGATCCCTAGGGGAATTCTGCATTAGTGAGTCATGTCCAACATCCAGTTCAGGGCATACATACTGGAATTCAGGCCCAAAAATCAAAACAGAAATATCAGAAGGTCTTCTTCCAGAATAGAGAACAGAGAGATGAAGAAGAAGGATACACCGATCTATGCAGACAATCTACTTTCCACTTTCCCCCATCCACCATACCACCTGAAGTTGTGGCATGTGAGGAGGCTGTAATCAAAGAAGTAGAATCCCTTGACAGCAGAAAAGGGCTTTCAGAACCTCTCCAACAGGTAACAATGAGCCTTAGAGTCTTTGAAGATGAAGACCCATCTGGTAAATAAAAGCTGCACATAAAGGGGGTGTTATTGTTATCCAACATGAGAATGAGTACCAAGAAGTGTGCATGTCCCTTCTGAGGAAGGAAAAGAACTATCAAGATCTCAAAATGTATCCTGCAAAGAGACTGCAGAGGGTGAGTATGAGATTGGTGGATGCTAAAGAAGCTGATTTTCTAATTGCCAAAATCCCAAGGACACCTTACTTTTGCACTCTATTGTGTTAGGAATTGGGTCATTGTAGGATCCTCTTTCCCAATTTTCAGATGGGTTTCTCTGTCCACTGGTTTAAAAGACTAGGGCCCATATTTATACTTTTTTAGTGCTGCATTTGCATTATTTTTAGATGCAAAAGCGGCGCAAACTTACAAAATACAATCGTATTTTGTAAATTTGCGCTGTTTTTGCGTCAAAATGCGTCGCTAAAAAGTATAAATATGGGCCTAGATCTTATGTTAAGGATACTAAACACTTTTTGAATATTCTGAGCAAACTCATCTATAACGCATATACTGAAATCATGGTCTGCCTGGATGTGGAGGCATTTTATACCTATTTCAGCGTTCTTGGAGGAATTGTTCCAGCCTGGAGAGAATTAGACTTAAATCCAAACCCTACACAAAGAAACTGGGTGTTAAAAATTACCCAGAACGGGTCATCAGTAGAGCCAGAAAGTGCACCCGGAACACACTTTGTGAATCCCTCCTGGAACCAATTAAACCAAATGGAATAGACTCTATCATGTGTGATCATGTATAAAAGTTTTTCTAATAGTTTGAAGAAGATTATCAAAAAGAACTGGAGGATCCTTAGTTCTAACTGTTTATCCTTTGATAGACCTATGTTTTCCTTAAGACAAATAGGAGCATAAGGGATCACCTGGTCCACATGAGACCTGGACAACAATCTACCACTCAGCGAGCCTAGGCTATGTAAACTACCTCCTGTCATGGTACATAATCTCTGTGGACTGTGGACAGTGTGCCCCTTCACAAGACATTCAACATTTCCGGATCTAGACAAACCCCATTAGTGGGAACAACGCTCACATACAAACGGCAATTCTGAAAATGTTGCCTATCTTATTGAGTGCCAGTGTAAATTTAAATACATTAGTATAAATTCCTGTAGAATCAAATTAAGAATTGAAGAACACAGAGGCACCATATGGTGCAGAAAGCCATAGACCAGGATGATGGCCCATTTTTTAGAAACGCTCACAGAAAAATAATCAGTCTTGGACTTTCATCAAGAAACTATCCAACAACGTATCCCCCATGGTACTCCTGGAAAGAGAGCAGTGTTGGGTATATAGACTCAAGACACAGATAAGAGGAATGAACAATGGAATTCCGTGGTACTCCTTAAATGCAACACATGGGTCAAGGAAAAAACAATGATCATTGAGGTGTATTAGGGACCAGTCTTACCTTCCTCTGCTTAATGTATGGCAATCCCCGTTGTCTCAATATACCCTCCTACATTTCCGCCCATATAGTCATGGCACACTTGCAGAGTATATACATAGGAATTAACTCTAGTCTGGAACACTTACATTCCTCATTTTTTTGCTCTTGCAGAGAGCCACAACCCCTCTTTACTTTGTATTTTTGGCCACATGAGACCCCTCAAACACAAGGCTAATTTTGATTCTGCCCATAGACCCCAAAAAGGGGCCCGAGTATGGGTCCATACACCACATGTGATATTCACATATACTGGTATTTCTATTTTTATTTTTGGGCCTGAATAGAATATGTATGCCCTGAACTGGCTGTTACTCCCTGTCTTGTTATGACCGAGACATATATGTCCCACTTATGTGGAATTCCCCTAAGGATCTTTCCCCTTTATTATATTTTAATTTTCATAAGCCTTCTCTTTATTTATTCTTCATGAGCCTTGTTCTTATTACTTTACATTTTCCATTCCAATTGTTTTTTAAAGTTATTTATGATTTGTACAGCTATTTATGTTGGGCCAATGATCAGGCACCTTTTCATTTCTATTTTTGTTGTTGCAACAATGTGCTATCATATCCTTCGTGATCCCTCTGTGGATGTCACACAGAGGCTATGCTCCCCTACAGGCATTGGTTAAGGCACATTTAATGAGCACCCCCCCCAAGACCAATAGCACAAGTCAGGAGCAAGTGGGTTTGGGTAGGTACAAATTGCAGTATGCTCCCTTGACGATGTGAGTAACCTCAATCTTGTTTTCTGATCCCCTCCAACATGGCTGATGTTGGACTGCAGTTCCT
Source organism: Pleurodeles waltl (assembly GCF_031143425.1). Lineage (NCBI taxonomy): Eukaryota > Metazoa > Chordata > Amphibia > Caudata > Salamandridae > Pleurodeles > Pleurodeles waltl. The sequence continues at coordinate 1,074,989,896 of NC_090437.1, forward strand.
TGCAGCTGACTTTTTGTTCCAATACCTTATTATGTTTTGATACAGTTTGTGAGTACAGAGGCACGCCCCCCACCTACCCCTGACAAGCTTGGTGGTTACCCAAAACAGACAAGTGTGATGGTCATTACCCTACATGAGCCTCCAATTTTATCAATACGTATGTGTATTTTCTGTCTCACTTTTTTGCAGTCATATTATGTTTCATTCACCATATTCATCTGTGTTGGTGCCATGAATGGCCACACTGTGCAGCCCAAGTTGGATCTTGCATACTCATATACCCACATATCTGTAACATCTGGCTGTGTGATTGATGCATGTTACATTGAGCACATGAGAGCTTTAAATCCATGGCTCCACACTCAGACCCATAGCCTCAATTTTTCACTCTCTCAAGAGCTATCAGATGATGTGTTGTTTTGCAAGCTATGACACATAGTGGGTTCACTGTGTTTGTTTTGTCTCTTCTCTTTCAGGTGCCTCAATCATGCTCCATACTAAATTAAAGGGAGTTATTATGCTGCCTGCATGCAATTGATTAGCACTGCACTAACCGAATGATGACTCATGCCACTGTTAGAGTAGGTCAGACTCACATAAAAAATAAATCTTTTCTTTACTGATGCATCTCTGATCGGACTCCTAAGAGAAGGACCAGAAGCTGGTTCTTTGACAAAGGAATATTTTGATTGGGAGAGTCTAAAAAGGTATCCCCTAATTTTAATTTACCTCAAAAAGATCTATGTGGGGTAGATGCTATAAAGTTACTTTTAGTAGAATTAATTTTCCAGGCCATGGTATTTGCAAAAAATAAAAAAAACTTTCAAGCATGTTTGCAGACCCATCTGTGTTTTTTAAATTAACAAGTATCAGATACAAAAAGCAGTGCTCTTTTGGTCAGCCAACTTAGGGGAGTCACTATTACAATCACAAAGTGTGTCACTAATCTAATTTATGCAAAGCGTCAACAAAGTAGGAGCAAACGAGCAGCCCTAGAGAACCCCTCTCTCATTCTTTATTCAGTTTGCCAATTCACCTTTCCTGTCCCATTTAACTTGAGTGTAGTTACTGGTGTATAAGTGCAATATTAATGTAAGCAAAATATTTGACACTTCCATATTTTTGAACACCTCACTCATACTGTCTGAAGGGACTAGATCAGTGGTTGCCCAAAGATCCACAAACAATATATAAAGATGTTCATGTTTTATAACAACTGTTTTCCAGTACAATAAAGCAAAGCAAAAAATCTGATCATGAAGATAAGGTAAAATGTAGAATTCCAGCATACAGTCATGCATCTAGCCAGTACCCATCTACTGAAAATATTTATGTAGGTTGTTAATCAATCTGATGGGTCTGTATTTCCCCAGGTTATTCCTACTTGTAATCAAGCAAATGTATTCCCTTTTTCAGGACCCGGGGATATCAGCATCAGCCACAATTACGTTTGATAACAAATTTTATATATTCGCTCTAAAAGACAGGCTCAGATCAATAAATGTCCCCAGGGATCTTACGCATGCCATGTGCTTTCACTACATTCAGAATCTCAATTGTTTTTAGCATACTATCTAAGGAGAAGCTAATTGTGCTGGTAAATCCAGCAACTGTTCGACTATCCACCTGAGCAGGTTCCACTGTGGGATTTATCCCATTGCCATCACACAGTAAAGGTTGGTTAATGTTGGAATCAACCCTGTGACAGTATATAAAACTCCTCCTTCCCAATTTACTGTTAACTACCATGTGTGAGAACATGATAGAACAGCATGCTATCATTATTTCTTGAGGCATCAAGCAAATCCTGCCAAATTGAGTCTTCCCATCTCTTCTTGCTAGAAGTTGTACTATGGCCTCAGTGATGTCAGTTCTACCTCAGCTTTTAAGTGAAACCACCAATTTTGATTTTACTAGTCTAGTTATACATGTGTGATTCTTTAGTTCTATGGGGCCATAACTTCACTTTCCTGTACAAATATTTTCTCAAGGATTCATAGTGTAGTCTATTTTGCAGGTGCAATTTCCTCTATTGAATGCATATGCACCAGCCCTGTCCAAATGTGTTCAGCTAATACAGGTAAGAAGACCATGGGACAAGGTAAAGGATGTTAATTTAAGTGCTGCATCAGGCTGTTTTTTTTTTATTATAAAGGGCGCTGTAAGCCTAGAAATACCTCATTCTTCATCATCCATATATGTGAGTCATTTCATAATACTCAATGGTTCAGGGATCTCAATGAAGTCACCAGCAACGAGAAGGAGGCAACTGTCAGTGGGTTGTTCGATATATCCATCCAATGTATGTATAATGAGTGGTTCCTTCTTCCAGGAATAACTGATGATAAGTTAACGAAGGGAACTGTGAGAAATTGGGTTGTTGGTTGAGTAGGTTTTGAGTATTGGTCAAGCAACACACAAAAAGATGATGGACAGAGGGCTGAAACTTTTCAAATCCTCACCTGAGTCGCAGATCTGGGGTAAATCCATTGTTCTTTTCCTCACTATGCACCCCAGTCTGGACCCAGCCATGTGCAAATCAGTCCTGACCCTGCTCCCCATGAGATCTGGCCAGCTCAAACTGCCAGAACAGGTCCTCCCTAGATCAGAAAAAAAAAACCTGACACCAGTTTCGGGATATCACCTGTCATTAGCAAGGCTAGCTTGAATCCAGTGGCACTGAGAGAAAAGGACCCATGTCTGGGCATACCCTGGCCACTTAGGGTGAACATAGCAACACACAGAAAAATGATGGATGGAGGGCTGAAACTTTTCATGCACTCAGCCCCAGTCACAGAGCTAGGTTAAATCCATCAGTCTTTTGCTCATGTTGCCACCCTCAGTTTGAACCCAGCCATATGCAAATCAGTCCTGACCCTGCTCCCCATGAGAACAGTCAAGCCAAAACTGCCAGGCAACATTGTGGTATTGGGCAAGAAACAGCCAAAGTCCCTTGCAGGGTGAACCACAAGAAACTAACCTGTGCTTAATCTTGGGTAGCTTTGCAGGAAGAAAAGTCATGCTTAACTCAGAGGCCATATGCAATGTGTTTATGCAGCACACATATAATACACGTTAATGGATTTTTTAACACCAAACCACAACAATTAGAGGAAGCAGAGTTATGAATTTCTAAAGTTCAAGGTTGAGAATAGCTTCTAAAAGAACAAAGCACCAACCGTGGGCATCTAGTAGTGAATAACTGGTCAAAGTTTAAAGTTAAGCCTGACCATGATGGAGAGCAGTTTGTATATAAGAAGTGGTTTGGGCCCAGTCAGTGCTTACCTTTGCACTTAGAAAAATGTCTGAGAAAGTAAAGATCAGCGGGACAGACTATAGGAGGTGCCTGAGGTGGGAGCTTCATCATCGACTGACCTTAGGTCAAAGATGCACTAAAGACTTCCCCATTCGGATTTAGTCTCTAAAAGAGAAGTAGAAAAAGTCCAGCCAGACAAGGCAGTAAGCTGTTGCAGAAGACAATTGCATGAGGTCGGCTTCCACTTTGGCGAAAGAACACTGAAATGGATTTGCTCCTGTGAAGAAGAACATAGTGGAAGAAGCTGCAAAGTCAATCTGGTGGTCGATGCGCCTTGAGCAGATAGACAAGCAGGTTGGTCCTGGTCTTCTCTTGATTCTCAGAGCACGTCTTAGCCTGGTTTTGTGTGTTCTTAATTTTGGAAATTGCCCATCTGGGCACCTTTAGAACCACATCCAAGGATCTGGAACTGGTGGGACACCTCTTGGGGGTTCATGTCGGGTCCAGGTGCGGATTCAAGATGGTAGGACCCATGTATGTCCCTTTGGCACTGAACAGAAGACCAGCAAACTAGCCATTGGAGTCACTTTTGGTAGTCTTACATGCAGATGAAGATCAACAGCAAGGCTGGCCTGTGAGGGTTCAATGCAGGCTCCAGGCAGCAAACCTGTCTGTCCAGGTACAGCAGCAGTCCGGCACAGTGCACAGTAAGCCACAGCAGGAGGTTGACCTCTAGGAGTCCTTCCACGGGTCCAGTAGTTAACTGAAGAGTGGGTCTGAAGGTCTTGTTTTTCTAACCTGATGCCCTTCTTCTGGAAAGAGGGAGAAGCTCCTGGAAGGGTTTCCTGAAGTGTATGGAATTTTCTGACTCCCCTGCCCTGGCTCTAAGCTGGCAGCAGTGACAATACAGGGTTGTTAATCCTTTTGAGGGAAGGTAGAGCACAAGCTATTCAAGTGTAAGTGGGGCTTTGCCTGGCTCCCCTCCCCCTCATCCTGCTAGCAGTTGCCCATTCAAGCACATCTAATATCTCGAATGTATGACTGTCTGGGAGGAATTCACAAAGTCTAACTGTCAGTTGCACTCAGTCATGTGACCGAGGCCAGGTAACAGTCACAAAGGGGCTAAAGACAGGAAAATGCCAACTTTCTAAAGTGGCATTTTCAAAATTGTACTGAAAAATCTGACATTATCAATAAAGAGGGTTTATCATTATGATTTCATAGGTACCAAACATGATATATCCACTTACTCCTAATGAGGAATTACAGCCTATTAAATGTAATAAATAATCCTCAATGTTATCCTGTGGGAGAGGTAGGCCTCAGAGCAGTGAAAAATGAATTTAGGAGTTTTTCACTACCAGGACATGTACATTTTAACATTTCTGTGCTTTTCAATACACATTACCCTACCCTATAGGTTACCTAGTGCCACCCTTTTGGGGTGAAACATATGTAATATAAGGGGAGTTTAAGGCTTGGCAAAAGGGGGTTTACATGTCAAGTTGACATGGCAGTGCAATACTGAATGCATTCTGCAATGGCACTCCTGGAACATGATTTGGAGTGCTTCTTAAGTGAGTGGTACATTAAGTGCTTCAGGCCCACTGGCAGCATTTAATTCACAGGCCCTGGGTCTATAGCATACCACTCTACAAGGGACTAATAAATAAACTAAACATAGAGTCCTCCCAAAATGGATCACTTAGATTCACTTTTAAGCTTACGGCATTCCAGGACAACAGATGGATCTCAGAAGGATCCAAAGGGTCTTTCCTACTATAAAAAATGTCAATATTTATGCAGTTTCCTATAGTTTCTTGGTCAAGTGCTATCATAATCATCTTCAGAGGACGATAACTCAGAGTCACTCCATTTAACACCCAGTACCATAGCATGAGAAGTAACAATGGTCAGTATATTGGGGCTGAATGGGACTATTGAAGCTCTAGGGGCCATATTTATACTTTTTGACGCAAAACTGCGCCAACACAGTTTTGCGCCCCAAAAATTTGCGCCGGCTAACGCCATTCTGAAGCGCCATGCGGGCGCCGTGTTTATTGAATGACGTTAGCCGGCGTTAGCCGCCGGCGCTGTCTGGTGTGCGTTAAAAAAAACGACGTACACCAGGCAGCGCCGGCGTAGGGGGAAAATGGCGTATGGGCATCCACAAATGGTGCAAGTCAGGCTGAGGCAAAAAAATCGCCTCAACCCGATTTGCGCCATTTTTTTTCCGACGCCCAACCCCCATTGAAATGACTCCTGTCTTAGCAAAGACAGGAGTCATGCCCCCTTGCCCAATGGCCATGCCCAGGGGACTTCTGTCCCCTGGGCATGGTCATTGAGCATAGTGGCATGTAGGGGGGCACAAATCAGGCCCCCCTATGCCACAATTTTTTTTTTTTTTAAATACTTACCTGAACTTACCTTAATGTCCCTGGGGTGGGTCCCTCCATCCTTGGGTGTCCTCCTGGTGTGGGCAAGGGTGGCAGGGGGTGTCCCTGGGGGCAGGTGAGGGCACCTCTGGGCTCATTCTGAGCCCACAGGTCCCTTAACGCCTGCCCTGACCCAGGCGCTAAAATCCGGCGCTAATGCGTGTTTTTTTAGACCCGCCCACTCCCGGGCGTCATTTTTGCCCGGGAGTATAAATACGACGCATATGCATCGGAGTCATTTTTTAAGACGGGAACGCCTACCTTGCATATCATTAATGCAAGGAAGGTGTTCACGCAAAAAAATGACGCTAAATCCATGAACTTTGGCGCTAGACGCGTCTAACGCCAAAGTATAAATATGGAGTTAGTTTTGCGTCGAATTTGCGTCGAAAAAAACGACGCAAATTCGGCGCAAACAGAGTATAAATATGCCCCTAGGTGCCTGTGTTCCATCTCTTTGCCACACCATGTATAGGGTCAGAAAGCATCCCAGAGTAGTAGTGAAGAGTATGTCTAATCAAATGTATCACTTTATTTTTTATAGAATTACTATCTTGACTGGATTGTGAAAGGAGTTTGGGTACTTAGTCATATACTCCAGGATGAGGATTACCCTAATTTACCAGTGGTCCCTGACTAGTCTGTCCCTTCTTAAAAATGTTTTTTTAAATTTTCTCTAGACCTGCAGTCATTAGCATCTAACACCTTGGAGATGAGATTGTATTAGCTTCAAAGCGGATGTCCCTGTTTTAAACTCTTTCTACACCTTTGCCACCCTCTTGTCTGAGCTCATTCTTAGATCCCTTATTTGCTGGTTTATGACATTTGCAATGCAAATTTAAGGAGGAGACTCTGTCATTTCACTGTTTTGAAAATGTTCACTCCCTAACTTCCTTAACCTTCATGGCCCTTTCAACTCTTCCACATATAAACTATTCACATGTTTTAGTCAAGAACAAAACTATGGATTTTATCAAGGTAATCACAGATCTAGGAGCCTCATTTACAAGCCTTTGCACCACAGCTGCATCATTTTCTTTTTACACAGCGTTGGTGCTAGCAGTGCATTACACTGCTCCATATTTAGAAACTGATCCATTGGGCCCATTGCAACGGTTTGTGAAGTCCTGTGTCACATTATACCTGTGCCAGGTATAATGTATGCAGGGTAGGCGTTCCCACAGAAAAAAGCCACGTAGTAGAACTGACAGTGAAATTTACAGCTTTTCAATGCATCATTCTACAACTTTGCTGCATCAAACTTTTACTGCCTCCTCAAAGCCAGTGTAAAATTGATACAGGGTTTTTCCAATGGGGCACTCCGCGCATTGCTGGAGCTGCATCAGTTTAACAATGCCAGGCCAGCAATACATCAGTTTAGCACCAACAGATCCATCAGAATGTCTGACACATCTGTGACAATGTGCACCATGGAGCTCTGTATTGTAAATACAGCGCATCCATGGCATGGTTAGGGGATGTGCGGCAGTTGCAAGAAATCTGACACATTGATGACGATGCATCAGATTCTTGTAAATGAGGTCCTAAGTTTCTCTAGTATATGGAAGTTACCCTTCTGCCATGAGGCCAAACTGTGGGTAATCAGAGACTTTGTCACATTGTCTGCAAACATCTGGGGTATCAATGCGCTCAAGCAAAAGGACCGCTAATGTCGTGAATTTATTAGGGCAGATTATATTTGGCTCTAGTTTCATAGGGCTCTACTGGGGAAGGATAGGTTGGTTATCTGTAACAGGCTGGTCTAGGAGCAAATATTTCGTCTTGGGGGAGGTTAAGTAACTATAACTAAGCTGTTGGTCAGATGTTGAAATATGCACAGTCTTGTCAAAAGAAGCTTGCTTGGGATGCTTTTTTCTTTCTTTCATGAAGAGCTTGACCACCTTGGAGCAATGTTAGAGCTCTTACTCGTTCTTTCAGAGCTGAATATAGACTCAACTCCCTTAATGGGGACTTACATATCCTCTAGCGTGCAGTTTTCAGCAGCATACTGACATTTGGTAGTAGCAGTGCAATGCGGGCTCTCAGCTGTTTTCATTTCACCGATTTTATGAGACTTATATACACTGAAATAGCTAAGAGGGGTTGTGGCCAAAATTATCCCGGCAAGAAGGCCACCGCTAAGTGACGAATTTGCAAAAGAAGGAGAAAATATAAATGACTCCCGTGTCTTGAGGTGGTATGCAACTACATTCACTACCAATTGGAGAGAATTGCAGCACCAGCCACAGATACTAAACAAACAATAGTCACTATTTAAGTGCTCTGCAAATAGAAAATGCTTTTTAAATTGCCCTCACATCGATCGCAACATCATCCCTCAATCAGTGATAACAAATAAAATTAACTTAGAATTGAACCAGTTCATACAGGTAAAAAGGACAGTTTCCAGTACGAAGACACCCTGAGACCAACCCTAGATGAAAATCATCCCATAACCTTATGCAACTAGTATACTATAAATGAACATCCACATTATCATTAAAAAGGCACCTCACTTAAAAAAAACAGTATACGATGAGTACCTGCTTTTAATGGACAGTCTAGTGGAACTTTCTAACTACAAAGAGGACAACAAGCAAACAATCAGGGATCCGGGTAAAGGGGGGGTCCCCCGCCCCCTTTCCGCCTCTTCCTGTAGCTGATGGACGCAAATGGGCCTGCATTTGGCACCTTAAAAAGTTCTCCGCTCCCTCTTCCTGCTTCATAGTTGGACTAGCTGTCATGTGGAAACCAATTTCAGCAACAGTTAACAGATGGTGAGAATTCCACTGCGGGAGAGTGAGTGTGCTAAATAGTAATGCTAACACGTCCCTTTATGATATTTTATTACACATCAGGACTCGTTTTAGGCCAATGAATCTTTTGACCCAGTTTAGAGACACCTTAGGACGAGATAGCTAATCAATACGTCAATAATGTCATCAATATTTATCACAACAATGCATTTCACTTTAGTCAAAGACATCAATAATTTTTATTAGTCCACGTACACATTGGCGGCCACTCCCGATGGTCACATTTCAGGTGCACATTTTAAGAAAAATTCATTACTACAGTTTCTATGCGGCATTATCACACATTAATTCATAAACATTTTATGTTCCTATAGATTATATAAGCTACGCTCTCTCAGTACTTTGATGACACAAGAGGCCCACCTCAATTGCTCTGTATCCAGCTGCTGGTAGTGGCCCTTCAGCAACTATTATCAGATGCTGAGCGGGAATTTTAATCTCTCCTGAAAACTGGGAGTGATCGTAGATACAATGGAGAAGTGAACCAACAAACATAACCATTTATGTCACATAAACGACAGATAAAGTAAAGGAATGTCTATGTGTAGTGCCTAGGGCTGGAATGCAAGCCAAAATCAGTCAAGCCATCCAAACTCCGCAGGAGTCAGGGACTAGAATGAGATCATGGGGGCGTTTTGAGTTCGGTCATGACAACCCATCCTGCTCTGAAAGTAAGCAGGTCACCCAGGAAATGCTAGAGTGAGAGGATGACCAGTCCAGCTTAGGTTGTGATTGAGATTTGGCTCTGCTCCAGTCCCTTGGGTCATTACAGACACAAGCATACACACGTGACAAATGTAGCATGAGGATTGATGGGGAAAGAGCAAGCACTTGCCATGTTGGTATAATGGGTGACTTGTCATCACAGATTCATGCTGATGTTTCACCTGTGTCCCACCCCTTGAAATCTTCCGTCTTGACGGCGGCATTAAATAAGTGAATAATTTTTAAAGTGTTTAAATACTCCCATTCATAATGTAATTAAACATGTTATATTGTCAGAAGCCCAATCTGAAAACTGTAAACGTTTTTCTGTCCTATCTTAAATTTACCAACCTTTCTTAAATCCATGTTAAAACCCCTCCCCGACCCCCATCAAAATTAAAATGTTATTTTTCCTGCGACCGTTGCCTCTTACAGATCCTCAATGGTTGACTGAAACACCAATTACCTAACCGGATGCTCGCGCCATTGCCTTCCCCTCCAGGGCACCTGCTTATGTTCCTGCTTCTCAAACATATGGGAGTACTCACACTCACACGAAATCTCCGAAGACCAAGAATGTATGTAATTACGACAATATTTTAAAGTTTAGTGCGCACGTTGTCATTTTTCTATAAAGACAGAGCACGAGACAACAAATATGTCTACCCTCTGATCTTCCCAAATGCAGTTTCTGTGCATAACCGTATGCATTGGAAAATTAACACCTGGGTGGATCTACTAAGGAATTTCTTAAAACTAAGCATGCATAGCTATTTCCCATGAGATTCATTTTTCTTAATTAGTTGAAGATTGGTAACAAATCTATCTGTATTTCCCAGAAACCTAAAACACTTAATGATCTCAGTTGACGGTTCTGAATCAACACAGCAGCTGTTTGTAATATAATGCCATATGCAAAATACAGCAACTAATTAATAACCATAAGTAGGATGGAAAGAACAGACGATGACTGCTAGAATTATTGAGGGTTATCGTTCCTGTGAAACATAAATCACATTTTAGCGACTCAAATTATTTTTAGCAGTGTTTTCCGAGTGCCACATATATTATAATTAGCTGCCGCCCTTACAGACGCATAGTGTATCCCATAGACTTATCAAGGTCGATATTCATCACTGTAACGCATATTGCACATTCTGTGTGTTTCATTAGGAACTAATCCTTTTGGTGCATAAGATGTAAAGGAAAAAGCAATTAGCATTGGTTGTACTAGGTGACTGTGTGCTTGAGTGAATACGTTCGTAAATGAGTGAGTGAGCGAGGCAGTGGGGGATTTATAGAATGGACATTATGGAATAGACTAGATGCATCACTTGTTGTGAAAAGAATGTTAACAAGAGGAAAAAGGTAACTAATCCAATAATGAATGTAAATTTATGAAAATAAGGACATGATGCAGTAAAATTGTAAAAAAAAAAAAAAGACATGAGTACCTAACATCTTTACAGAAGCAGCTTTAAACTCTCAAGTACAGAACTGCACATTAAATAAGACCTTCCTGAAACTTGACTCAAAACAGAGACCATGGTATTAAACTTACTAGGTGAAGTAAGTATGCCACAAATGCCTCTATGGAAGCCAATGGCCATGTGGGCAGCAATGGCAGACCAAGACTTCGAGTTCATATTTAATCCCCTCTCTGCCACACAAGTGGACCAAGGACAAGGAAATGCTATCCATGTGGTGAAATTCACTTGGTGCAAATTTACAAGGTCGTTGCACCACCAGAGCATCACTTTTTTGATGCTCTAAAAGGGGCAGTGTGCTGGCCCATATTTACAAGGCCAAGCAAAGCCCCCTTGCATGGCTTTTCATGGCTTTGTACATATAGCCTCCTTTCATGCATTACTCAGCGTGAAAGGGGCATTCCATGGGTGTTGCTGTGGGTGTACCTGTGCAACACCTACGGAATCTGATGCATTTCTAGAGTTACAAGGCTGGGACTGCATCTGATTTTTACACCACCCCAGGGCTGGGGTAAAAGTGGCAAAACGGGAGGAAATTTCTATATATCCTCGTTCTTTCCTCTTTCTTTGTGTACTGCATTCTGCAGCACACATAGAAGGAGTAAAATGCAATTAATGTTTATTTATGTGCAGGAAAGTGTCCCTTCCTGCACAAAAACAATCATCCCTGCAACACAGACACCCTTGCACCATGGCGCAAGTGTGCATGCGTTGGTCAATGGCATCCCATTATGCGCCAGCGAAAGGGAAAAGGACAGGAGTGTGCAGTATCTTATACATGTGGCACATTCTTGCCCTTTTCTTTTGATGCAGGGCAGTTCAGCCAGAAGGCTTATGGCACTGCCCTGTGCCAAAAGGTTATAAAGAAAGCCCTCAGTCTTAAAAAGTGCCCACCACTAACTCTAGCCTTGAGGTTAGCTGATGCCATAGCAACACGCAAAGATCTATTGTGACTCAAACTATCCCAAAAGTAGACCTACTGAGAATCGAGATCCCCATCTTCTGACTGGAAACACTCTTATTTGCCGTGTCACTTTGTAATACCTGGAAATATTTTAACAGGTCTCGAAATTGCTGATTCAAGCATTATACATCTAACTTCAAGAAAGTGAGTGCAGCACAGTAAGGTAAGAAGAAACTCTCTTGAGTGTTAACGTTAGAGTAACACTAATTGTGGAAGTGCGGGGGAGTTTATTTTTTAAGTGGTCAAAGTGGTTTTCCACTTATGTAGTTGTTGTTTTCCTTTCATGGCTTATGGACTGCTGTAGGGGACTTTCAAACACCACATGAGCTTTGAGATAGCACCAGCACAGTGGGGATGAACTAATCCTTTCAGCTCATCAGTTTGTTTTGACTACCCAATGCCGTTAACATCACGTTTTCTTACGTCACGCTCTATAATCTCTGCTAAAAGATGGAGCCATCAATGTCTCTCGGCTTGCTTTGGAGTTTCATGTTATCTGCTACAATATGCCATCAGTCACCCAATTTATTTGGTGGATTGTCAATCGACTTGATTAAAGGAGTTCCTTCATGAAGTCGTAAGATTAAGTCAATGGTTACTCCAAGTGAAGCCCCATCCCATGTACTTAGAATAGAGTACAGTTCTTGGGAACTCAAGCAGGCCATATCGTCACCGTTAGCCCAAATAAAACGGAATAAGTGTTTTTCTTTATTACCCTGAGTAGCAGCAACATCGGAAGTGCTCAGAATAGTGCTTGGTCCATGACAGCATGACGGCTGTCCCATGTATCTTCTTTTTTCTTGTAATTCAGATCGAATTTGCGTGTTTTCAACACACAGGGTACGGGCTGTCAGCAGAGTATATAAATAATCAGGGATAGGATTGTGCATCACGCACTCTTCTTGTTAAATAGTTGCAAATTGGCTCAATGTCACTTGATACAGTCATCAATCCACAGCTTTATAGTGACAGCTCTATGAATAGCGGCATTTGTATGCTTATAATTATAGTGGTAAGTGTAAAAGCTACCTCCCAGAAAAGCTAAAAGACTATGGCTGACTGATCGAAACACATTTTTAATTTTACTGATGGAGAAAGATGGAAATATAGTGAGAAAAGGAAAAAGTAAAGTGGCAAAAGAATTCACAAGAGTGAGAAAAAGAGTCAGGAAGTGCAGAGTGGTGGGAGAAAGAGGCATTGGGTAAAATTAAGATTAAGCAGCCTTATTGTTCAGTATCTCAGCACTGAATAACACCAGCTGCAATATCCTATGAAAAATCTGCACCACTGCACTTATTTCTTCTTTTTTTTACAAAATATACTTTGTAGGAAAATAATAACTATCTACTTACATAATGCTTGCAATCCCCTTAGGACAATGTTGCCCTTTACAAACACACTGTAAGTAAGGATTTTCTGTTTTTCAGCCCTGATAGAGGACATTGCCGGATGAATTAGAGTGTTTCCCAATTTGCTCAGGTCAACAGCTCCTGTGTATTGCGTGTCTGAATAAAGGATGCCGCAATACACAGCAGAATCCCAAGTGTGTCCAAGCTATCTTATGTCTTGCAAGTGTACCCCCAAAAGTGGTCTGGCTTCATTTTCGTTTTATAGTACAAAAATGGGTTACGGTCAGATTAGTCCAAATACCCCATAAAGCTAATGCAAACAAGCATTGGAAAACCCAGTAACTGGGCCCTTTATTGCCAAAACGCACTGGCTTTCCCAATGCTTGCTTCTACTTTTAGGCCTGCGGTCCAAGTTGTCTGGGTATTTCCCTCACTTTTCTTATGGGAAGTCCCTGGCATTTATCATATCACAAATATGGATCTGTTCAACATATATCATGCCATCAGAGCATACACTTTTGCAAAAACGTCTTGAAAGGCTAGCTCCTCCATGTCCCCCATCAGTGTGTTGTTTTGTTAAGATGTTACTAAATTGGCTCCTTCCCCCAAATGGCCAAAACGGGTTATTTTCTCCTCTGATTACTACAGTCGCTTCTGGTTATCGTGCTTTACTTCTCCACTTTTCATATGTGTGTCTGCCGATTGCATCATGTCTTCGTTCTCCACCGTGACTTGTGACTCTTGAATAAAGGCACACCCCTCTCTCTCTAAGACTACTACTATGAATCTTTCCAATATATCTATGAAAAGCTTTTAGGTATTTCGATAGTTTAATCCACTTTTCTTGACCTTAAATATGTTTAATTCTGTTATTTGATCTTTTTAAATGACTGAATCTTAACTAAAGGTATAATATATATCTCATCGTTATCAGAATCTATGCTTCTATGTTTCCAACTATATGTCAGAACACTTAGGCCCATATTTATACTTTTTGAAGCTAAACTGCGCTAACGCAGTTTAGCGTCCAAAAATTTAGCGCCGTCTAACGCCATTCTGAAGCGCCATGCGGGCGCCGTATTTATGGAATGGCGTTAGCCGGCGCAAGCAGACCGGCGCTGCCTGGTGTGCGTGGAAAAAAACCACGTAGACCAGGCAGCGCCGGCGTTGGGAAAAAATGACGTTAGGGCGTCTTAAAATAGGGCAAGTCAGGTTGAGGCAAAAAAATCGCCTCAACCCGATTTGCGCCATTTTTTTACGACGCCCAGACGCCATTTCATGACTCCTGTCTTAGTAAAGACAGGAGTCATGCCCCCTTGCCCAATGGCCATGCCCAGGGGACTTGTGTCCCCTGGGCATGGTCATTGGGCATAGTGGCATGTAGGGGGGCACAAATAAGGCCCCCCTATGCCACCCCAAAAAAATAAAAAAATATAAAAAATTATACTTACCTGAACTTACCTGAATGTCCCTGGGGTGGGTCCCTCCATCCTTGGGTGTCCTCCTGGGGTGGGCAGGGGTGGCAGGGGGGGTCCCTGGGGGCAGGGGAGGGCACCTGTGGGCTCATTTTGAGCCCACAGGCCCCTTAACGCCTACCCTGACCCAGGCGTTAAATAGTGGCGCAAATGCAGGGTTTTTTGATTTTTGCCCGGGAGTATAAATACGACGCATTTGCGTCGCCGTCATTTTTTTAGACGGGAACGCCTTCCTTGCATCTCATTAACGCAAGGAAGGCGTTCACGCAAAAAAAAAAACGCTATTTGCCCATACTTTGGCGCTAGACGCGTCTAACGCCAAAGTATAAATATGGCGTTAGTTTTGCGCCGAATTTGCGTCGAAAAAAACGACGCTAATTCGGCGCAAACGGAGTATAAATACGGGCCTTAATAACCCCATTGCCTTTCATAACAGGCATCGAAAGCTATAAAAGAGAACACAGCTTGAAATGTTTTCGCTGCTTTATTCGGCGGCTATTAGGAGACAAACAGAATCAAACGTACCATTGCATTTGCTAGAAGTGAATATTATTAATTACTACGAGACAACTCAGCGATTGCTCAATTTAAACTAGAGTGGATCAAAAGTACTATACTAGTATTTTTCAGCATTACTAAAATGTAGTAGGTAGGCTTCATTGAAAAACCATGCACTTTAGCATACATTAATTACCACATTCCCCTTTGTATTCTCCGCTAGTGAGGTGGAGTTGTTTTGTGGCAGAAGGTCTCTGTTCATAACGAGGAAGAAAAGTGTTCCAAATTCCTTATCCACACGCTTGCTTTTGTGCGGCTCTTAATATGAGCAAGAATTAGAACCATTCATAGTGAACAATGGCAAATTAATAGCTTGGTATGTCGATAATAACTAGGAGATTCTGGGTGCTCAGATGACTCATGTGTGCCATACACGTTAGCGGAAATTTGGTAGCCTAAATACATCGCTTTTTTATCTTTTCCCTTCCCGTGCCCAACATTGTTTGATGTTTATTAGTTTTCTGTGAGGAGTGTCAGACATTTATGTTATTCTCCACACACCGCATGCTCATCAGACTCTCAAAGCGTTATGCACTTGAGATTTATCTCGATGTGTTATATGCATTGTGGTATAACTCCTATTTACAGTGGCAATAGTATCCCTCTGTCTTCACACTTCGTCCCTTGCATTCCATCACCTTTCTTATTTTTTCTAGTACCTTCTCCCTCTGTTATCCTTGGAATGTTCAAGGCCGACCTGTTTTGGTCCCTCAAGGCTCAGAGATTCGAAAATAAAAGTATAAACCGGAGATGTGTTGAAATAATAGTCTGCTTGTGTTTCACTTAATAAACATAGGGCTTTGATTTCACCCGGTGTTTGAACCCCATTTGTTATTGCATTCTTTAGACATAAGCCATAGGAGCGCAAGACCATCTCATTGTCTGTTACATTTAAGAGGACCCTTTCTATCTCTATTCAACAAGCGAGTATTCAGGTTTCACCTTGTGCATGAGTTGGCAAGCCTGATTTCTTTTCCTGCCGAACATCCTACGGTCCTGTAGCATTCTCTCAACTGCATGCCAGGCTTACTGTTGTGTGACAAGTCGGGCTATTACACAAAATCCCTTCCTACAGTAACCTTTCACAATGATGACTTTTCCTCATCATTTGCCTGTCCACATCCTCTCACAGTGTCCTGCTTGGGTACCCTTTTGAGTGGCACACTCACTTGTAATTAGATCTAAAGGCAGAGAGGGAAATATGTTTGTAGAAAATATAGCTGGTAGGCTTTAGTAGAGAGAGGTGAAGATTTTGATACGAGATGTAGCAGAGCTCCCACACAGTTCAAACAGAAAGATCTGTGAAGGCAAAACCTAACATCCTTTCTCAAATTGATGAAGTGGCCTAAAAAGCAAACCTACAGAGACATCTGTATACGATGTTGATGTGTACACAAACTCATATTCTACATTAGAGTGAGAGAGATAAAGAATCTAAAGATCTAACTGCAATTTATATTGGAATATAAAAGCTGATTTTTGAACACTTGAACTGATTTGAGGACATTAAAAAGAAAAAATAAAGACACAGTAATATGTGTAATATCACACAAGTAAGGGGCATTGGATAAGCGGAAAGACACAGTAATATGTGTAATATCACACAAGTAAGGGGCATTGGATAAGCGGTTCCAAGAGACTCAATGGAAAATAATATCTTTCTATGTAAATCTATATGAGCAGTAGACACCTAGAAGACATGACAAACACCCCTTCTAAAAAAACTGTTTTATACATCGGAACCAAGCCAACCAGACCTTGAAGTCAATATGATTGGACATTTGTCGGGAGTTTGTGTCAGTCACAGTAGGACTGATTCACAAAGGTAAACATACACTTTTCTGAAAGTTTACCATTGTTTGCTATTCACAAAGGTATCATACAAGTAGTATCCTTATAACTGTCGAGTCTCAGCACATAAAATGGTAGGACGGTCTTATCTTTTTATGTGTGGATATTCCACACTCGTGTAGATAATACTCATAAAATACGTTTGTGAATAGCGAACAATCATAAATGTACACAAAAGTGTAACTTTACATTTGTGAATCAGGCCCAGTGTTTTCCTTTACACTTACCAGCTTTTCAAGACTCGAATCAACTCACTGGGGTCTAGCGGGTATTATGCTTGATTACAAAAGCTGCCTAACATACCTATTAAAGATGGAAAAGCTAAAACTAGTACAAGAAAATTTTGTATAGGCTGAGTCTCTTTTAGTAGGATTCCTTCTTTGGCTTTGTCTTCAGAAGCTCCCTAAACATAGCTATGTTTATTGAAGGTAATGATTTCTGGCAATATAGCCAAATGCCCGTAAGAAATCTTAAATAGTAAAAACGTCACCAATAAAAAGTATTTTCAAAATGCAACATAAAGTTAAAGAAAATTAATTAAAATACAAACTATTCAAATAAAAGATAATAGTACACATCTTTGTTTAAGCAGCCATGGGAAAGTAACAATATTAAAACATTAGCACCATAAAATTACATGCAAAATATTGCCTTGCAATCATTAGAAAACAAGTAATCAAAAATGCCCCAATTTAAAATGCAAAGGAAACAAAATAAAAAATAGGATAAATAATTCAGAGGTGAAAGGTAGATCTTCACTAAGAGTGACCAGAATATAGACCCGTACTGTAGAGGTTTGAACACTCATGTTTGGGTACAAGGTTTTAGAAACTTTTACAGAAGTCAAAAAACTGGATCTGGAAGAACCTAGTTGCAATATCCAGTTTGAGTTCCACAAGACCGGACCCCCATGTGCCAGTTCTAATTAAATCATGAAACTCCAGATGGAAAAATCTCTGAGAGTGTGAAACCTAAAAGTCAAAACTTTGTTAGGCTCCAGGAGAAGAGAATCACTTTGGGGGAGCTAAGAGTCATCCAGCGCCATCTGATATAAAGAATATCAAGCAATTCAATGCCATGGTGGCTTGTATCTTTGAGTTTACTCTTGGTTTCAGTTTTAGAATTGGAAAAAAATGATCTTCCATTTCACATGTTTTCATCAGATTCTGTCTGCTTCCAGAAATTTATGTATGGGTGTCCCATCACAGGAATCATTTCCCTAGTAGTCCAATTTGTCAGTCACAGCTGATTAAAGTGTACTTCAGAATTCAGCCCACCAGCATGCAGCACAGATGAACCACTCCCTCTGGGTACAAACCCTATCCAAGTCACAGGCCAAAAGAGTAGAAGAGTTCCCAGCAGAAAAACGAATTTCCCATAGTAAACACATGTTCATTCTCATTAATTCTAGTTAACTGGGAAAAGCCTCACCTTATACCTTTCCAGCACAAACATTAAGTAATTGGTTTTGGAATATTCAATCAATCAATCAATCAATAATTTATAAAGCGCACTATGTACCCGTTAGGGTTTCGAGGCGCTATGGGGGGGGGGGTGCTGCTATCGTTCGAAGAGCCATGTCTTGAGGAGTCTCCTGAAGGTGAGGAGGTCCTGGGTCTGGCGTAGTGAGGTCGGGAGTGCGTTCCAGGTCTTGGCGGCGAGGTAGGAGAAGGATCTGCCGCCAGAGGTCTTGCGCTGGATTCGGGGGACGATGGCGAGGGCAAGGTTGGCAGAGCGTAGTTGACGTGAGGGAACGTAGAAGTTGAGTCTGGTGTTCAGGTAGGTGGGTCCGGTGTCGTGTAGAGCCTTGTGTGCGTGGGTGAGGAGTTTAAAGGTGATCCTCTTGTCCACGGGGAGCCAGTGGAGGTCCCTCAGGTGAGGGGAGATGTGACATCGGCGGGGTATGTCGAGGATCAGGCGGGCGGATGCGTTCTGGATGCGTTGGAATCGTTTGATGTCTTTTGTTGGGATGCCTGTGTAGAGTGCGTTGCCGTAGTCGAGTCTGCTACTGACGAGGGCTTGGGTTACCGTCTTTCTGGTTCCTGTTGGAATCCACTTGAAGATTCTGCGGAGCATACGGAGGGTGTTAAAACAGGAAGATGAGACTGCGTTGACCTGTTTGGACATGGTGAGGGCGGAGTCGAGGATGAAGCCGAGATTTAGTGCGTGGTTAGCTGGGGTGGGTGGAGGGCCTAGGGCGGTGGGCCACCACGAGTCGTTCCAGGCCGATGGGGTGCGCCTGAGGATGAGGACTTCCGTCTTGTCGGAGTTAAGTTTTAGGCGGCTGTTGCTCATCCATTCGGCGATGGATTTCAGTCCCTCGTGAAGGTTGGCTTTGGCGGTGAGAGGATCTTTGGTCAGGGAGAGGACGAGCTGGGTGTCGTCGGCGTAGGAGATGATTCTGAGGTTGTGCTGGCGGGCCAGTTGTGCGAGGGGGGCCATGTAGACGTGAGGAGCCTTGGGGAACGCCGCAAATGAGGTTGGTGGCTTTGGAGTGGAAAGGTGAGAGTCGGACCCTCTGTGTTCTGCCGGAGAGAAAGGAGGAGATCCAGTTGAGGGCTTTGTCTTGGATGCTGGCTCCGTGTAGACGGGTTAGTAGGGTGCGGTGGCAGACTGTATCGAAGGCGGCTGATAGGTCTAAGAGGATCAGGGCTGAGGTTTCGCCGTTGTCCATTTGTAGTCTGATGTCATCTGTGGCGGCGAGGAGTGCAGTCTCTGTGCTGTGGTTTCGTCTGAACCCGGATTGGGAGGGTTCTAGGATGGAGTTGTCTTCTAGGTAGTGGGCGAGCTGTGTGTTGACGATCTTCTCAATGACTTTTGCTGGAAAAGGGAGGAGGGAGATTGGTCGGAAGTTTTTGAGATCGTTGAGGTCAGCCTTAGGTTTCTTGAGGAGAGGTTGGATTTCTGCGTGCTTCCAGCTGTCCGGGAAGGTAACGGTGTTGAAGGAAAGGTTGATGATCTTGCGGAGTATGGGGGCGATGGCGACGTCGGCTTTGTTGAAAACGTGATGTGGGCAGGGGTCAGAGGGAGATCCTGAGTGGATGGAGTTCATGGTTTTTAGGGTTTCGGCGTCGTCTACTTGGGTCCAGGTGGTGATGTGGTCGGTGTGGGAGGAGTTGTTGGGGGTGGGGTCTGGCGGAGGTGAGGTGTTGAAGCTGTCGTGGATGGCTGCGATTTTCTGGTAGAAGAAGGTGGAGAGATCGTCGCAGAGTTTCTGGGATGGAGGGATGTCGTTGACGTTGGCGTTGGGGTTGGAGAGTTCCTTCACGATGCTGAAGAGTTCCTTGCAGTCATGAGCGTTGTTGTTAAGGCGTTCTGTGAAGTGGGAGCGCTTGGCGAGTCGGATCAGTTGGTGGTGTTTACGGTTGGCTTACTTGAGGGTAGCAAGGTTCTCAGGTGTGCGTTCGAGGATCCATTTTTTCTTGAGTTTCTGGCAGGTGAAACTAAAGTTTATTCCACAGATGTCCAGAGAATTTCTTTCCTTCTTCCCTTTAAGTCTATAACTCTGCCAATCTGTACTTCGGGCCGTTTTATATAAAAATCCTAATATGCCATTGGCTCATGAAATGTATTCAATGCTGAAGTCATTTCCACACCAGGAATTACACTTTTACTATACGACCATGCAACTAAATCCCTTTGGGATTAACTTTGTAGCTATGCGAATTCCCTTGAGAAGTCTGAGCATAGTCAATCTAACACCGCAGAATTAATTCCAGGTTTCCATCAAAGGGGGCATAGACATCACACATCACCTTGTGAGTGAAACAACTTAGCTCCCTTGTAGACACTTTGAAAAGAACAGTTTCAGGCAGGCATATTTAGTGGAAAGAACATTGTCCAAAGAATACTTTCCTTAATTACTCCTCCCTCTTTCTCTTTTTTTGTAATGAAAGTTGCTGTTCTGCCACAGCATGGGTGAGCATTATATGAGTTAGAAATTTGGCCAAATTTCAAAAATCAAAACAAATCACAAGAATTTGTAAAGCACGCGTTCACACCTTGCGGGATTTTGGTACTGATTAACAGATGATTATTTTTATCCAACTCAGTGGTACTCATTTATTCAATTGCAGGGCATAAGGCCGAGTGAACATACCATAATTTGAATGTGTGACCATAAAATAAAACTCATATCCCTGAGTGCATTAGTACACTGAACCACTAGCCTACCATATAATAAACTCAGTGATCTGCCTGGTTCTAGTCAGGCTCCTTTGCAAAACTTAGCTCAACCCTGGGTAGCTGTGCAGTCAGGCTTTTTTAAAGGAGTAAGTACGAGCAAAGCATTCAGAAGTACCAAAAATTAAATCCCACACCAATTATCAAACTAGGACTCAATTATATGACTTTTTAGATGCCCAAGTGAACAAAATCCACTAGAAGGTTATAGTGCCATGAATTATCCAACAAAACAAATTACTTCTTTTCAATCAAATAGCAAACAATGTTTGGCAAATACCACAGTTAGTAGTTACTTGGAAAACATTTGAAGATATTGTAAAGCTGTGACCTACTTCTTTGAACTGCTTTTGGTGACCAACTCAATCAGGGAGACAGTCATGGGGGACAATAGGGCTTACTTTGACAGTTGCTTCACAGTCAAAGCAGTCTCCAGTTCAGTTCCAGGGTCCATGGGTGAACTGCTATAGGCCTCAATGAAGTGGTCATCAAGCAAGGGATATATGATGCTGAAGATGCTAAAGAATGCTTAGGATGCTGGGCAAGAGTCTGGGGTCTTCCTGGGGCTACTCCTTAGTCCATGGTCACTGTGGGGTGACTTTGGCTAGATGTGTCTGGAAGTCTGGTATAAGCCCAGTCTGAAACGAGTAGTCACTGGTCCACTGGTCTCCAGTTACAGCGATTCCCTTTAGGTGGTGATAACTCACAACTTGGACAACCAAACTAAACTCCAACAACTCTTCTTGGTCCATCAGACTTGGGTGCAGCTTTTGAGACTAGGTCTCCCAGGTTGCACTTTGGCAGTCAGCGTTTGCCAGGCAGTCTTGGCTACCAACTCACAAGGCAGGCTTCTTCAGCTTTTGTGGCCCTGTAGCAGTAACAGGAAGTCAGACAACTGACTCTTGAAGTCTCTCCCTCTGTTTGAGGCTTGGGGATGACTTTTCCTTGAGCAGGACACCACAGGCACATTCCTTACTTTGCTAGCCCAAGCAGCAGCAGGTGCAGACCCGTCTTGTTGCAGTCTTTCTATGTTGGGTCTAGGGAACAACAGGGCAGTCCTTGTTTGGTCACCTATTCAGTACAGGCGTGATCTGGCTGCCAGAGGTGCCACTTTTATGCTGAGCACCAGCCCTACAGATGTGGAGACTACTAACCAATGGTCTACCACGTCCCCACCTAATGACAACTTCCTGCATAGTGTGGCATCCAGCTATCCCAGAATGGAATATTCAAATTAAATCAACTCAATGGGATCTTGAAGAGCCCGGCTTGTCACCCCAGAGGGTATCCAGGCACTGGTGGGATATTGCATGCATTGTCTGGATGGCAATGGTGGTTGAGGAGCCAGGGCATGAGCTGCTTTCTGAAATCCCTCAGAGAAGGGGAAGTGTGCAGGTGTAGGCATAGGTAATTCTAGGATTTGGCATCAAGGTGTAAGCAGTGACCTCTGAAGTGGTCACGACGGATGCAGAAGATGTCGGCCTGGGTGAGGATGGCTGAGCGGCATTATATGGTCGGTGAAAGGTAAGGCGGGTGTTGATGTAGGTGGGCCTGGAGTTGTGGAGGGCTTAGTAGGTATGCATGAGGAGCTTGAAGAGGCATCTTTGCTGGACTGGGAGCCAGTGGAGAGCCCTGAGGTGAGGAGTGATGCAGGTTCTTCTGGGGAGGTCAAGGATTAGCCTTGGTGCTGCATTCTGGATTGTAGGTTCATGAGATATTTCATGGTTCCTGCATAGAGTGCATTACCGTAGTCGAGTTGGCAGGAGATAAGTGCCTGGGTGACTGCCTTCCTGGTAGAGATGGGGACCCATCGGAAGATCTAGCAGGGCATGCAGCGGATGAGGAAGCAGGCAGAGGAGACGGTGTTGATCTGTTGCTTCATGATCAGTTTGGTGTCCACAATAGTTCTGAGGTTGTGTGAGTGGCTGCTGGAGGTGGGAGTGGGGGGCAAGGGCAGCAGGCCACCATGTGTTGTCCCAGGGAAGGGTTTGTTCCCAAAGATAAGGACCTCTGTTTTGTCTGAGTTGAGCTTGAGGCAGTTGATCCTCATCCATCATCTACCCATTCCCAAAACTGGCAGGACCCTCCATCAGTATGCGGTGCTTGGTAGCTCACCCTTCGAGGTTTGGTTACCTGTAGGTCCCGTATGGGAAAATACTGCCTCCAGCGTATTAATTTTCTGTTCTAACCAAAATGGAGTTTCCTCTCGTTTGGCGGGTACTTTACCCATAATCGAATGTACAGTTGCAGGATTTATACCTGGTGTTACTGCATGTGGATGTGCTGGAGCAGCACGTGCTGGATTTGTATTTAATGCTTGCATCATGAATTGTACTAATCGTCTATATATTGCTGTTAATTCAATGTATAAGCGACGAACCTCAGCTACTGCTAAACTTCCAACCTCAGGATGTGGTGTATAGGTGGCCAATAAAGGCCAGGTAGGACCGTCATTACTTAGTGGACCTAACCTTACTGGTAATATTGTATGGGGTAGGGTGCCATCAAGCCAATTATTATGTTCTTGATAAGATAGAGGTATCTCTAAATATGCGTACGCTCTGTATTGTCCAGGCGCCTTCACAGGTGTATATTGCTGAAATGTATTAGTGTTCCCATCAACTGCTGGAAATGTGACCCAAGAGTAAAAAAGTTCTGTTCAATAAGCTGCATGGGTGTTCACCACATATGTGACTGGACCTCCCTGGGCCCTTAGGCCATTTGCTAGTAAATGTGCTGAGAGGTTGTCTCATGTTAACAGCTATTTGTACATGTTGGGGATTCGCCATGATAGTAACACTATTAGTTCAGAGAAGGCACACCAAAATGGGGTTTCCTTTTAAAGTTCAAGCTTGAACAACCGCCAGTTGTAGTAGGATTACCTATACAGCTGTAGTGGAAATCCTCAGTACCACGGACGTCTCCGCATACGGCATTGAGGTGTCATTATATATAATGAGACAGAGATATTCCGGAGGACCTGAAAAGTAGGGCCTGACCAAACGTTGGAAGCGCCATGTCGTGTAGGCTCTCATTATTCTAATGAGACTACTAGATTTTGAGCAGCAAGATTGTCCACGGTGTAGGAGACTGAGTCTGACCCACAGTGGGTGACACCTGTCGCTCCAAATCCGGGTTTCGCTCCGGCTAACTAGCAGTGCTTCGTCTCTCCAGAACAGTGGAGATGATTGGGCATCCGAGCGCCTGACATATCATACTTCTCAGGGAAGTTGTGGTCACTCAGGTCGCATCTGGTTCTCTCATTCGCAATTCAGTCTCATATATAAATGACAATGAAAGCAGTATGAGTTTTAAAGACTGGTTCAATAAAACAACAGCATTTTAGATAGCAAAGAGTGAGCTGCAATAATCAGAACAACACAAGATGACAACATTAAAATGGTGACGATGAGAGTAAAGCATAATAATAACGCTATCATATTGCCACTAGAATCAATGGACTATTTTCTATCTAAGTTATAATTTTGAGCACAGCATGTTAAGCTCTAATTCTGCCTTTCAGGTTCCCTGGGAGGACATCAACCCTCATACCTGAGCAAATGCCTGTAGTCTGCATTAGCATCTGTGTCGAAGCATTCAGCAATCGGCATACAGTCGTGGTTCCCTGGCTGGAATCTCCCTCTTAATGTGTAATGGGACTAGGAAGTGTTTTTATAATAACACAGCTAATGTTCTAAGAAAATGTCCCTACGCAAGGATGTGTATTTTCTTCGAATGTTGGAGACTAAACGTCTACCACGTTCACCGGGAATGTACCAAACTGTAGCCTTGACTGAAGCACAAAGTGATCAAGAATGTCTTGTTTGAGAAAACAGTGCTGGGCTAAGCAAAACAGTTAGATAGAAGAAATTAAAACAAGACCGTCAAACTGGTCATTGTAAAAGTAACAATGCGAAGCCGAAAAAAATATATCTAGGGCAAAGTGCACAGCGGCCTAGTGTACTAAACTAACATGCATGGAGCTATAGCTAAAATGGCTACACAACAAGGGCTACATACCCAAAGAAAAACTGGTTTGGCAACTGTTTTCTGCTCTCTGTCCCCAATGTCAACCTGTCAACCAGAACAAAAGAGCCGTCTTACTCATGTGTGTCCACCATTTGACTCACCATTTGTCCCTGAAAGGCAGCATCCCCTTTGAAGCTCCTGCATGGGCTCATACCCTGTTTGGCCCTCCTGTCAGGGAGTGATAACACCCCTTCCAACTGCAGGCCCTTTGTGTTTGCTCACACCACCCTCCAGGAAGACTGTCAGCTGGTCAGCAACTGTAAACGTTCACTGGACAACTTTGGTCAACAGAGTAGCAACTTTCTAAAGTTGCCATTTACTAAAAACTTACATTAAATCCAACTTAGCCACCAAGTCAAGTTTAATGCAATTATTCTTCTGATACATTAAAGTATCATCTTTAGTTGTATCATTCAGAACCAACACAGCTGAGTTGTCAGCATGTAACTCTGTACTAACCAATGAGGCTACTATCCTTTCTACAGTAAAAATGCCAATTTAAGATATTATACTAGGTACTTACAAGTAAGTTAACTTATGTCAGTTGTGTGGGAACCAATCAGACATACATTTTTTAAGGGTCAGAGCACTGGCATTGAGACCTGTTTGCCGCGACTTAGTGCACCCTCAGTGATGAGAAACTAGCAGCACCAGTCCAAATGTTAGGACTAATCATGCAAAAGGAGCCATTTTCTTACAAGTTAGATCTGTTGCACTTACAAATGTCAATCTCCATATTGTTACAAACTTAAAACACTTCTGTCACTTCAAGCCTAGTGTTCTGAACTCCAATAATACGACCGGCACATCAATGGATACATTGACAGTGAAGAATCTATACATCTAAACAGGGTTTGAGGGGTGTATCTTGTTTAGTAGTACTAAAACCACTGTAGCTCCTCAAATTAAACAGTACTAAAAAGGGAGAAGGCTTAGTTTTGCCGTAGAATAAATCATTTTTGTGCAGAGCAAAAGATATGCAAAACTCTTTCAAGAAAATCGAGCATGGCTAAAGATGTACTAAGCAAGCCAGACATCCCCAGGCACTGTTGAAAATGTAGTCTGTTAAGCAGTATCACCTCATACTTCACAAAGAGTAGCCTCTACCGAGCACTGGCATCCCAGAGGATATGGGAGCAGAGAGTCCTGATTGAGGCTAAAACAGAAAAGAAGAGCATGATGTTCATCTCAATTAGCAATTAACTAGCAATTTCAAGACATTTTAAGAAAATCACTTCTGTTTTTATCAAAAAACATGGAAACATGTGGTCAGCTGGTGGTCTCTGAAGGGACATCTTCAAATCATAATCAGTTGTGATTCCTATTTTAGATTTACAGGCAGTGCTCATTTCACATAGCATTTAGGCAGAAATTCCGTTGTAGCAGAAAAAAAAACTATAATAGCCTTAAGTTATCAAATCTATAAACTCCAAAACAACTATATTTTCAGAATCTGAAAGTTGATGGTGAAAGCCGCAAAATCTTCTCACAATAATCATACTTAAAAAGAGTGAATACAACAGATTTAAAAAACACTGTAGGTTATTTTATACAAATTAACAACTAAACAACTCCCAATAACACGTTTTCAAAACTGCCTTGGAAATATTGCTAGGCAAATTGTTATTTCAGCAAATATTCTGTGCAGCTACCTCCAATTAAAAACATCCCATACACAATAAAATAATTGAAATATGTGCTGCATCAACATTTTCTATATCATTAAGGGTACCCTCCTTCTCCCTACAGATTACCAATTACCATTCAGAATATCATCCATCCTATACCTCTTGAAAATCACGAATAGAGTGTTAGATAATATGCACCATATTCACAGTTGTAATCCACACTAACTTCACAGATCAGCAATTCAATTCACTTTTGATTTTGAAATAGAGAAATAATACAAAGAACTATAATTATGTCACATAAATGCAACCTAATTTAAACATTATCATGGTAAATACATTATGATTTTAAAATTATTGACAATGGGTGTCCAGTTTAAGTTCTGTAACAATGAGTGGGTATGTGTGGTCAGCATGTGACGGGTTTGTTTCCTTTCTAAGTAAGTGTCATCAATGCAGTAATATCACATATAACTGCTAAGAACCTATAGAGGTGATATGTAATGTGCCCAAGCTACACTCTCAGGTCTAATGCTGTTACTCTTTACCTTGTGCTATGACAACAATGAAGCAGGAGCTGCTATGCACCAGATGACACTCTGCTCAATCTTAAATATCTGCCATAAGGATATCATCATCCAAAATATCTGCCATAAGGATACCGTCATCTACCTCCAAAAGCTATTCTCATTCTAAATGCCTGTAACTGTTCTTTGAGAAAAAGTCAACTTTAGAATAAATCATAGCTCTCCTGTCCCCAGTTTGGGACAAGCTACTGAAACACTATTTTAATAGTAATTATATTCCAATTAATTGGTGAATTCAACTTTGTAATACATTTTTATGAGAAATGACTTCTAATAAGTACTTGCCTGAGCCTCCAGTAAGCTAATTAGCATTGGCCTACTGCCAGATGGCCGTTACGGTGGTACCCCTTGATGGGTGTGAAACCATCTGTCACAGCAGGAGCAATGTTGTTAGCCTTTTTCACAGGAAGAACTGGGTATGAGCTATGTGACTGATATCAGCTCAGGAACGACAGCTGAGGATGGTCTGGGAACTTCATTAAATTGAAAGGGCCTATTTATAGTTTAAAGTAAAGGTAAACCTGGGGAAGAAAAGCCTTCTGTTCCATAGGATCGCTATAGTCAGTTTAACGCCAACCCACAGGGGCGGGGAACTGGTCACAAAGCCAGTTGATGTAACTTAAGAGGAGGTGACTTCTCATATCCCGAAACACACCATTGACTGGATAAAAACTCCCCTCCAGGCCAGAAAAATACTGCCATGTTGGATTTGCTTTAAGCAAGTTTACTGTAAAATAATTTGCAGAAAGGGAATCAGGAGGGGATCTGCTGCAGAAATGGGAAGGCTCGCCTCTGGGAATGTTTCTCATTGTTAGGGAGTGCCCAGAAGTCACCGACATTCTCTTCCTGAAAAAAACCTATAAATCTGCCTCCTCACCCACCGTTCATTAGAACACCCTCAGGACATGCGGAAGAACAGAAGAGGACTGGACCCAGCTGGCCAGTAATAGAAATTGGTACTGGAATAGACCCTGCTGCTGGCATTTATTTGAGTGTGTCCTGGGCCCTAATTTCTGTTTCTGAGTGCCCGGGAGCTTTAGAAGTGACCAAGAGGATCTGCTCCAGAACCTATGAAAAGTAAGGACATAGATTTTTTTGTCTTCTAAACTATCTGGGGTGTCAGTATGACCTCAAGGCAAAGGTGTCTAATTTAGAGGTGACTTCATGAGACACAGTTTCATGTTTGCACAGTACGAGCATTATTTATCTCCATGAAAAAGATTAGGGTCCATATTTATGGCCTGGTTTGCACACCTCTTTCACCATGTGATGTGGTGCAGGAGCAACGCAAACTTTAAGAGAGATTTATGAAACCATGTAAATCTACCTTGCATGGCTTCATAAATCTTGAGTAATGTAACACAGCGCAAATCTCTGTGTTACATTACTCTGCTCCAGGGAGGCATTTCCGTGGGTGTCATATGGGTTTACTCTTGCAACACCTATGAATTTTAACAAATTCCTAGATTTATAAGAGTTGTAAACCTGGGAATGTGATAAAAAGTGATGCCTCCCCAGGACAAGGGTAACAAGGAGAAGTATGTTTTTTTCTCCTCGTTCTTTTTTCTGTATGTGCTATATTGTGAAGCAGACATAGAAAAAGTAAAAAAGCCTCTCAGGATTGTTTTGTGCAGGAAAGTGACTTGTTGGCTCTCATTGTACACAAGAGACTGCTGGATTCAGACAGCAGCACCACCAGGTTGTGGAGAACTTAACCCAATTCCAAACCTTGTGACAACTGTCAGCCTAACGCTTTCAGCCAGCGAGCAGTCCCTAACCAGCACCTAAAAGGGGTGGTGATTTGTGGCAGCCATGCGCATGACATTCTGGGGGTCATTACAACCTCGGCGGTCTTTTAACAAGACCGCAGAGGGACCGCCGTGCGGAAGACCGCCAGTAGTGGCGGTTTGCCGCTCGGCGTATTATGACTGTTGGCTGGTCTCCGTCCTTTTTACGACGGAGAGCCGCCAACAGCCATACTGGTGGCCTTCGGGGAAGTGGAGGTTGCTCTACCTCCACCGCCACGCCAACAGAACACCGCCCAGCGAATCACGTCCTGTGATTCGGCGCGGCGGTGTTCTGTTGGTGGTGTGTTGTCGGCGGAGCAGCCCCCATGGCTCCCGTCCCCTCCCGGAGGATCGACGGGCAAGGTAAGTCGATCTTCCGTTAGGGGAGGGGAGTGGGGGGCTGTTGTGTGTTGTGTGGGTGCATGGGGGTGTGCGTCTGTGTATGTAGAGGGGGGTGTGAGTGCGTGTATGCTTGCGGGTGTGTTGCATGCGTTGGGAATGAGTGCGTGTATGTCTGTATGTATGTCTGTATGGATGTGTGCGTGTATGTCTGTATATGGGTGTGCGTGTCTGACTGAGTGTGTGGATGTAGACATGTAAGTTGGTGTGTGTGCGTGTATGTGTGTTGGTGGTGCCTGCGTGCGTGTCGCGTGTGTGTGAGTTATGTGATGTTGGGGGTCGGGGTGGGAAGGGGACCCTGCCACCTTTGGGGGGTGGCAGGGGTGGTGGGGGGTGTAGGGGAGGGAGTCGGGGTGGGGGGTGGGAGAGACCCCTATCAGTGCCAGGGAAGGAATTCCGTGGCACTGATATGGCTTACTGCCATGGATTTCATGGCGGTTCCTACTGCTGGAAATCCACGGCGGTAAGCCGGGTAGAATTACCGGCGGCAGTATTGTGACGGCCGCCGGGCTGGAGACCCAGGTCTCCAGCCCAGCGGGCGGAACGGTGAAGCGGCAGATGACCATGGCAGTAACTGCCATGGTCATAATACTAAAAAAAAGACCGCCAGCCTGTTGGCGGTCTTACCGCCGCTTTAACACCGTCCGCCAGGGTTGTAATGACCCCCTCTGACTTCTCAGGGAAATCTTTGTGCAACAGCTCTCATCCTTTTCTCTCAGTTACATTAGTGTCACCCATGCAAAGACAAACAAGCAAATATTGGTTCAATATACTTTAATAAATTAATAGCCTTCTAGATAAAATAGCATGTACTGCAATGATTAGGATGATAAAGCATAATAATAATGGTGAGGTGACAAAGAGAATGAATCATAAGAAAAGTCTCACCATAATGTCAGAACACTAGTTGTTGGAATTACTACCTAAGCCACTAAAGTACTCTATCAGACCACAGCAGTGTAAGCCCTAATCCGCCCTTCAGAATCCCTAGTAAGACACTATCCCCCAGACCTGAATTTGGTAGTAGCGAAGAGGGTTGTTACTGAGACTCCTTTCTCAAGTAGACAGAGAAATACATCAAGTCTCAGACAGCTGCAATGAAGATACAGCATGCAGTGGAAATCTTCTGATTGGAACTCTCCTTCTAATGGGCAGATGTTTTATATTAAAACAGCTAATGTTCTAGGAAAACTGCCCTAAAGTAAAACATGCATGTTTTCGTGAAGTGGCAGAGACTGCAGTGTTGCACTTTGTGACGGGAAAATATTGAAGGCAGCCTTGTGCAGAGCACAGAATGGGAATGTCATATTACAAAGAATGAAAACAGTTTCTGTGCTAAAAACGTACATGATAAAGTGAAATAAAACAGCACTGCAGAAGAGAGCTTCTGCTCAGAAAATAAAAATGAATAAAATGAATTGCAAATAGGCTAAAGGGCACAGGCTGCAGGCCTATGGCTAAAATAACGAGCCCATGAAGGTACTAAGGTACCCTCACAACAAAGGTGCTCTTCCTATACCAAACCAATTCTGCATGCAACGCAGGCACCCTTTCATCATGGTGCAAGGGAGCCTGTGTTGACTTTAGGCTGCTAAAGGGAGGCCAGCACAGGGGGAAAGGATAGGAATGCATCATATTGGATAAATACAGCACACTCCTGCCCTTTCCCTGTAATAAAAGGCAGAGCAGCAAGGTGACTTGCTGCACTGCCCTGCACCACAAAGCCCATAAATATAGGCGTAAATCTGAAGTTGGAAGTCTTGACAGGGCAAGGGCAGGATAATAATCTGCCTTACTGAGGAATTTGTCAGCTGTGAAATGTGAATTTCTCCCACTCTGAGCTTTCCTGCCAACGCCATTGACTCAAGCTGAACCTCATTCATAGACCATCTCGCTTTCAGAGGAATTCAGCAGGTACAGCCTGTAACCTTGGCCAGCTGGAGGATTTTGACTTTCATTTAGAGGAGTAAGGCAGGACGAGCCCTCCTATTGTATCTGACTTATTTTCCATAGTGGTTGGCCTAAAATTACACCCAGTCCTACTCAACTACTAACAGTGACTACTGATTGGTTCTTTACTTTTTCTTAGCATTTAAAATGTATATCTTCAGTTTACCTTATTGGATATGTGTTGTTTTAGTGCCTATTTACTCATTATATTTTCTCTATTTGTGTAGTTTGGTAATTCTTTTTTTTTTTTTTATTGCATTGTGTTTTGACTTAAATTTTTCTGGCACTACTTTTAATTGTTCTGACAAGCTAAGCCTGTCTCTATCGGGCCATAGCTACCAAGGTGATAATCCCTTGTTTAAATTATTGTAACTGTTAATCCTGACAGGTTGGTGGTCATATTTCTTGTGGTGAAAGAAAAACAATTGGGGGCTTGGAATACGGAGCACACACTTTCAGTGTTACATTATTAACTTCACAAGAGTAACGCAGTTCAAAGCTGTACTGAGTTGTCGAAATAGAAAAGAGCCACCACTTCGTCTTAAGTCAGAAAAAGGGGATTTCAAGTGGTCCACTGGTACAACATACTAAAGTACTGAAGTTAGACTTCCACAAAATATTCTTTATTCTTATGCAACGTGGCACAAAGCTGCAAAATGATCCTCCAAAAAGGTTTCAACACATAGCAACATCTAAATCCAAAGCCAACATGTGTTTCATCTGTGTTGATATTATAACTGTAAACCTCATAAGGGATATAGGGCCATATGTATGAACACATTTTCCCATAGACACAAAATGGGTAAAACCCTTTGCTACATATGGCCCATAGTACCAAAATACATGTAAAAGGAATAATCTAGAATTCTCACTGTCTGTACAAACATCAAGTGAATCACCTACAGTGAAAGCCAAACCAAATACCACATGCCAATATCCAATAGTCATACAACGTGACTGACACCCAGTGAGAAAAGTCAATTTCAAAGTGATAAGGCTAGTGAATAAATAGAAAATATAGACAACTCATCAAAGTAATGACAAAAGTAGAATTCAATCGCCAATGCTCACCTTACACTAGAATATCTATTATCCTGCCTATCCAGGTAATAAGTGCCGAAGCAGTCGTCACCTTGAACACAGAAATCACTGAATGATCTAACCAAAACCTGTGTCAACACTACTCTCAAAGTATAGTATAAATCCATGAACGGTCAACTAAATTTGAGTAATGGAATTATGTAGTGCATCATCTGTCTCAGTCCATCATTCATCTGTAAGATATACAGCCATGTAGACCCCTTACATTCCACAATCATTTGGTTGGGGTAACTGATCCCTAGAGCCAAATATTGGGCCAAACCTAATGAAATCAGTTCAGAATTACATAAGTAAGAACCCCTTGTCTCAACCCAAGTGTCAAATATTTTTCCAATTATTTGATGATACAAGGAAGCTCTGCAAACAACCTCCCTATTTGTGGTATATTGAGTACTATATATGGTAACATATAAACATATATCATGCAAAATATAGGCGTCATTAAGCATCTAAGTACACAGAACAGTAACCAAATTCCCCTGCATACGACTACCCAAAATTATCAGCCTTACTGAGGAGTGTGCTCCAGAAAAGGCATGTGAAGTATCACAAACTCAAGTTTGGCGTGTACAGCGGCCACCATTTTGAACACCATATTTATACTCACACTTAGTAACAGTGACACCGATGAAGAACCAACAATAATGATAACACATAGAGGCCCTCATTACGATTCTGGCGTAAAGTGGCGGTAATACCACCAACAGGCTTGGGGTAACTACCTCCAAATTATGACCATGGCGGAAAGATCTCCAAAAGACAGCCAATGTACCACACCGACCGCCAGGGAGGAAACAACAGGCAACCACGGCAGTAGCCGCCTACAGCCAGGCGGAAGTCAAAGTTCCGCCCACCTCATTATGACCAGACATTGCGCCACATTTTCTGGGGCGGTACCAACGACATCAAAAGCCTAGTGTAAACACTGCACAGAAGTGAAAGGACTCACCTTTGGAGACACAGGGAAGAACGATGCCACCATGGAACCAGAACTGCATGTTTTTCCGATGATATTCTACGTTCTTCTCCACCATGAACACCAACGCCGGCAAAGACGACGAAGGTGAGTACAGCCGCCTAGCACACAAGGGGGGGGAGGAAAACGACAGTGACACACACATGCACCATACATACCACACACACCATACACACAACCAGCTGCACAAGAAAATAAGTTAAACCCCCTAAATCGGCTGAATAATGCAAGGACAAAAATTAATTACCAAAGTGAATGTAATGAGATCAACACAGTATAAATAATAATTTAGGCAATGTAACAGGTATATACAAGTGTACAGAACAAGGGACACAGCCCAGTCCTCATTTTGCGTGGGCCACATGGCGACAGGCCAAAGTCCAAGGCCCCACTTGTCACCTGCATCAACAAGGAGAGAACACTGCAGGGGCATCAGTTGGTAAATAGGCCAGCACCTCAGGGGGATGGGGGGGCACCTCAGCACAGGAGCTGAAACAGGACCACTGATTCTGGAGGGGGCAACATGCCCTTTGTTTGGTCCTGGGGAGTGAAAGGCCACAATGTAGGAGGCTGGCCTGGCTTATAGCGGGTACCTGATGTTACTTACACCTTGTGCCAGGTCCCGTTATCCCTTATTAGTAGATTAGTAGTGTTCTAGCAGCTGAGGCTGATAGAGGTAGCTATAGCAGAGCAGCTTAGGCTGAAGTAGGAGACATGCAAAGCTCCTACTATACCATAACACAATACTCAGGGTTACTAAAAATAAAGGTACTTTATTTTAGTAAATATCTCGGAGGATATACTCCCTTAGGAGGTAATTAAAATACACAAAAAATACACACAAACCAAAATCAGATAAGTAAAACAGTCAGAAAGTAGTGCAAACTCTGTAGAATACAATAGGATACAATAGGCCTAGGGGCAGGACAAACCATATACTCTGAAAGTGGAATGCGAACCACGAATGGACCCCTAGGCCTAGTGTAGTGTGTAGAGGGTCGCTGGGAGTGTAAGAAAACACTAAGGGTGTCCAACATACCCCACCCCAAGACCCTGAATAGTAGGAGGAAAGTGATACTACTTCCCCAGAAACACACTAAACTCGTGATAGAGGATTCTGCAAAGACCACAACAGACTGCAAAGCACTGAAGACGGATTCCTGGATCCGAGGACCTGCAAAGGAAGGGGACCAAGTCCAAGAGTTGTGAAAGTGTCCGGGAGGGCAGGAGCCCACTAAACCCGGGATGAAGGTGCAAAATGGCTGCCTCTGGAGGGAAGAAGCAGAAGATTCTGCAACAACAAAAGGTACTAGGAACTTCTCCTTTGTGCAGAAGATGTCCCACGGAGTGCTGGAGGATGCAGTATTGCTTCTTTGGAGAAGGACCGCAAACAAGCCTTGCTATCTGCAAAGGTTGCACTTAAAGAAAAAGGGTGCTGCCCGGGCCCGGGAAGGCCCAGGATGTCGCCACTTGGGAGAGGAGACAGAGGGGGCCCTCAGCAATACAGAGAGCCCATGCACAAGAATGCAGCACCCGAAGAAGTCCTTGAACACGGGTTCAAGAAGACTGAGCACAGCAATTGTCTCAACACTACAAAAGAGGGTCCCACAAAGCCAGTAGTCAACGAGTTGAGCAATGCAGGACGGAGTGCTGGGGACCTGGGCTGGGCTGTGCATGCAGGATTCCTTGCAAAAGTGCACAGAATCCCGAGCAGCTGCAGTTCACGCAGTGCACAGGATTACTGTCTGGAGAGGGGAGGCAAGCACTTACCTCTTCCAAATGTGGACAGTTGGACCACTGGACAGTCTGGGTCACTTGGGTCCACCACCTGTGTTCCAGGGGCCCCGCTCATCAGTATAGAGGGGTCCCAGAGTACCGGGGACGCTGGGGTTTTGGTGCCTGCTGGAGCACGGAGAAGATTCCGTCGACCCACTGGTGATTTCTTCGTGGCTTCCAGTGCAGGATGAAGGCAGGCAGCCCCCAAAGCATGCACTACCAGGAAACAGTCGAGAAAGCTGGCAGGATTAGGCTCTACAATGTCGCTGGTAGTCTTCTTGCTACTTTGTTGCAGTTTTGAAGGCGTCCTGGAGCAGTCAGTGGTCGATCCTTGGCAGAAGTCGAAAAGAGAGATGCAGAGGAACTCTGGTGAACTCTTGCAAGTTGTTATCTGAGGAAAAGCCCCCAGGAGAGACCCTAAATAGCCCACAGAGGAGAATTGGCTACCTGACCAGGTAAGAACCTATCAGGAGGGGTCTCTGATGTCATCTGCTGGCACTGGCCACTCAGAGGCCTCCATTGTGCCCTCACACCTCTGCATTCAAGATGGAAGAGGTCTGGGACACACTGGAGGAGCTCTGGGCACCATCCCTGGGGTGGTGATGGACAGGGGAGTGTTCACTCCCCTTTCCTTTGTCAAGTTATATGCCAGAGCAGAGGCTGGGGGATCCCTGAACCGGTGTAGACTGGTTTATGTAAGGAGGGCACCATCTGTGCCCTTCAAAGCATTCCCAGAGGCCAGGAGAGGCTACTCCTCTCAGGCCCTGAACACCTATTTCCAAAGAGAGAGGGTGTAACAGCCTCTCTCAGAGGAAATTCTTTGTTCTGCCTTCCTGGGACTGGTCTTCCCAGACCCCAGGAGGGCAGAAGCCTGTCTGTGGGTTGGCAGCAGAGGTAGCTGCAGAGAAAACCCCAGAGAGCTAGTTTGGCAGTACCCGGTGTCCATGGTGGAGCCCCAGCGATGCATGAGATTGGCATCCCAATACCAGATTTGGCATGGGGGGACAATTCCATGATCTTAGACATGTTACACGGCCATATTCGGAGTTACCATTGTGAAGCTACATATAGGTATTGACCTATATGTAGTCCACACGTGTAATGGTGTCCCCAAACTCGCAAAGTCCAGGGAAATTGCCCTGAACTATGTGGGGGCAGGTTGGCTAGTGCCAGGGTGCCATCACACTTAGTAACTTTGCACCAAACCTTCACTAAGTGAGGGTTAGACATATAGGTGACTTATAAATTACTTAAGTGCAGTGTAAAATGGCTGTGAAATACTGTGTGCGTTATTTCACTCTGGCTACAGTAGCAACCCTGTGTAAGATTTGTCTGAGCTCCCTGTGGGTGGCAAAAGAAATGCTGCAGCCCATAGTGATCTCCTGGAACCCCAATACCCTGGGTACCCAGGTACCATATACTAGGGAATTATAAGGGTGTTCCAGTTTGCCAATTAGAATTGGTGAAAATGGTCACTAGCCTATAGTGACTATTTTTAAGGCAGAGAGAGCATAAGCACCGAGGGTCTGGTTAGCAGAGCCTCAGTGACACAGTTAGTCTCTACAGAGATACACACATTCAGGCCACAAACTATGAGCACTGGGGTCCTGGCTAGCAGGATCCCATTGAGACAGTCAAAAACAAACTTACATACATGTACAAAATTGGGGTAACATGCCAGGCAAGATGGTACTTTCCTACACACAGTCTCTCAGGTGGGTGTCTTGCCTACTGGTTCTGGAAGGTGCAACATATCCTGTGCTTGGTCATGGGGAGTGATAGGCCACAGTCTCTGGAGTTGGTGACTTGCCCACTGGTTCTGGAGGGGGCAACATGCCCTGTGCTTGGTCCTGGGGAGTGATAGGCAACAGTCTCTGGAGTGGGTGTCTTGCCCACTGGTTCTGGAGAGGGCAACATGCCCATGCTTGGTCCCGGGGAATGCAAGGCCACAGTCTCTGGAGTTGGTGTCTTGCCCACTGGTTCTAGTGGGACAGGCCACACAGCAGCCCATAGACGAATGATTACATTTAGTCTGCCAGCGGTAACGGCTGCACTGTGTTGGTGGTAGGCTCCAGAACATCCCTGCACCCTCGGATGGTTCACTGTGGTGATGCTGCCGGTGGGGGGAGACTCTTGCACATCCCCTACACCCTCGGATGGATGCACAACCATGCTTGGTGGTGGGGGCCCCGTCACAGCTGCTGGTCCAGGCTCCTTGGCCTTCTTGCCTGCGGTGCAGGCTCCTTGCCCCTCTTGCCTGCTGTGCAGGTTCCTTGTCCTTCCTGCCTGCTGGTGCAGGCTTATTGGCCTTTCGGGTGGCAGGTGCAGGCTCCTTGCCCTTCTTGCCTACAGGTGCAGGCTCCTTGGCCTTTTGGGTGGCAGGTGCAGGCTCCTTGCCCTTTAGGCTGGCGTAGGCTCATTCCCCTTTAGTAAATGTGCCTGGATTCCTTTCTACCACGAGTGGTTGTAGATGGAACTGGGCCCGTGGACTCTCTGGCTGAGGTGCGTGGCTGGGTTTGTGATACCCCAGCCATACGTGCAGGACGGGGAGGTAGGAAAGAGGTCAATGGTGGATAGGAACAGTATTTTAGGGATATTGGCGTGGGAAGAGGGAGAATGAATGGGAGTGGAGGATGAGGGAGTGGTTGTTGGAGGTCTGTCTGCTGGATTTTGGTGCAGGTGCATGGGCTATATGCTGTTGTGAGGTGGATTGCTGTTGCGTGTCTGAGTGCTTGCATATGTGTACTTTAGGAGGGGGGACAGACACACACAGTGGGAGAGAACACAGGGGATGTGTGCATGGATGTTGTAGAGGTGGGACATCTTCTGACCAAAGGAGAAGTTCCTGACACCTTCCGTTGTTCCAGGATCTTCGGCTTCTTCCACCCGGAGGCAGCCCTTTTGCACCTTCATCCGGGGTTTAGTGGGCTCCTGCCCCCTGGACACTTGCGTGACTCTTGGACTTGGTACCCTTCCTTTACAGGTCCTCAGGTCCAGGAATCCATCTTCAGTGCTTTGCAGTCAGTTGTTGTCTTTGCAGAATCCCCTATTTCTACTTTACAGTCTTTCTGGGGTAGTAGGGTAACTTTACTCCTACTTTTCAGGGTCTTGGGGTGGGGTATCTTGGACACCCTTAGTGTTTTCTTACACTCCCACCGACCGCCTACACACTACACTAGGCCTGGGGTCCATTCGTGGTTCGCATTCCACTTTTGGAGTATATGGTTTGTGTTGCCCCTAGGCCTATTATCTCCTATTGTATTCTAATGTGTTCTATAGTGTTTGCACTATTTTTCTAACTGTTTACTTACCTGATTTTGGTTTGTGTGTATATTTTGTGTATATTACTTACCTCCTAAGGGAGTATATCCTCTGAGCCACTTTTGGCATATTGTCACTAAAATAAAGTACCTTTATTTTTAATAACTCAGAGTCTTGTGTGTTCTCATAATATAGTGCTATATGATATAAGTTGTATAGTAGGAGCTTTGCATGTCTCCTAATTCAGCCTAAGCTGCTCTGCTATAGCTACCTTTATCAGCCTAAGCTGCTAGAACACTACTAATCTACTAATAAGGGATAACTGGACCTGGAACAAGGTGTAAGTACCACTAGGTACCCACTATAAGCCAGGCCAGCCTCCTACAATACAGACTTGATCGTGCACAATCCAAGACCTGTGTGCCCAATTGGATCCAGACCTGATGTCATCTATCCACCAGCCCACAGGTATCCCCCCTCTAGTGCAGGTCCTGTCAGTGCTCCATTTCCTGGCAAGTGGGTCCTTTCAAACTACAGTGGCCATGGCATTTGGGATGTCTCAGCCAATGTTTTCCAAAGTGTTGACCAGAGTTTTGTCTGCCCTGCTGAAACACATGTGCACCTACATCGTGTTCCCCCAGTTGGAGGATTTGCCCACAGTGAAATCTGACTTCTATGCCCTGGTATATATCCCCAACATCATTGGTGCCATTGATGGTACACATGTGGCATTTGTCCCCCCAGCAGAAATGAACAAGTGTACAGAAAGAGAAAAAGCTACCTTTCGATGAATGTGCAAATGGTGTGTATGGCAGACCAGTACATCTCCCATGTGAATGCAAAGTATCCTGCCTCTGTGCACAACGCCTATATCTTACGGAATAGCAGTATCCCTTGTGTGATGGGCCAACTCCTGAGGCACCGGGTGTGGCAAATAGGTGAGCCCAGGGTCACCACACAGAATGAGTAGGAGTCTGGGTATGGGGTAGTCCCTAAGGGTTAGTGTGTGTCTAACAGGTATCCATCAAAATCTGCAGGTGACTCTGGTTACCCCAACCTCTCCTGGTTACTGACCCCAGTGAGGAATGCCAGGACAAGGGCAGAGGTACGTTTCAATGAGGCACATGGGCGAACTAGGAGTATTATTGAGAGGACGTTTGGCCTTCTGAAGGCCAGATTCCAGTGCCTCCATCTAACAGGTGGCTCCCTATACTACTCACTGAAGAAGGTGTGCCAGATAATCGTGGCATGCTGTATGTTGCACAACCTGGCATTGAGACGCCAGGTGCCTTTTCTGCTGGTGGATGAGCCTGGTGATGGTCTTGTGGCAGCAGTGGAGCCTGTGGACAGTGAGGAAGAGGAGGCAGAGGAAGAAGATATTAACAACAGAACAAACATCATCATGCAGTACTTCCAGTGACACACAGGTAAGAGACTGTAACTCATCCTCACATTTCTGAATACTGTAGGACATTGTACATGTCAGCCTCTTAACATCTGTCTATGGACACTGACTGTTCCCTTTGGATTTACTTTTTGCAGATCTGGGTACCACATTCTGCCTTCTGCTATATGTACGGCTGCCCAACAACTGTTATACATTGGTACGAGTAAATTAACATTTACATTGCTATTTTTTGCTAATGTTGTAAAAATACATTTGTGAAAGATCAGACTGACTGATTTGTTTGTGATTAACGGGTGTTTATCTAGGGGCTAATGAGTATAGGGGTATGTGCAAGGGGCTTGAGTGATGGTGGAGTAAGGTCCATAGTAGGGTCCAGTCTATTTGTATCATAGGTGCATTGTCCAATGGGGCATAGGAAGGGGAGTAATGGCACTTCAAGTTGGACAGGGTGACATAGTGGGACAGAAGGGTGACAAGGAGAATCTTATTTCCTGGCGGGGGTCTTGGCAATGTTCTCTGTCTTCTGCCTGGATTGCAGGGACCGGTTCTCCTTCTGCAGGGGGTGGGGTGCTGTTGGCCTGTTGTTCCTGTGACGGGGCCTCCTGTCCACTAGTGCCAGCGGAGATGGAAGGCTGTTCCTTGGTTTCGCTACTGTCAGGGGCCCTTTGTTGTGCCCCTGCCTCCCTCATGGTCTTGCCATTATCAGCCAGCACCCCTGCTAT
The DNA here is from genome assembly GCF_031143425.1 of Pleurodeles waltl. Lineage (NCBI taxonomy): Eukaryota > Metazoa > Chordata > Amphibia > Caudata > Salamandridae > Pleurodeles > Pleurodeles waltl. The sequence continues at coordinate 1,075,030,598 of NC_090437.1, forward strand.
GGGGAGGTCTCCTGAAACTTGGCCAGTACTGTGTCCATGGTCTCCTGGGAATGGTGGTATGCTCCCATGATGTTGGAGAGTGCCTCGTAGAGAGTGGGTTCCCTGGGCCTGTCCTCCCCCTGTCACACAGCAGTCCTCCCAGCTTCCCTGTTGTCCTGTGCCTCTGTCCCCTGAACCGTGTGCCCACTGCCACTGACCCCAGGTCCCTGATTGTCCTAGGTTGGTGAGTGTCTCATGGAGAGTCGGTTCCCTGGGCCTGTCTCCCTCTGTCGCACAGCAGTCCTCCCAGCTTCCCTGTTGTACTGTGCCTCTGTCCTCTAAACCGTGTGCCCACTGTCACTGACCCCAGGTCCCTGATCGTCTTGGGTTAGTGGGGTTGCCTGGGGTCCCTGTAGTGGTGGACACACTGCTGATTGATGTGTCCTGGGGACAGTGGCATGGGCCCGCTGGGTGGGTGCTGTACTGGTGTTTCCTGAGGGGGGAGGTTCTGTGGTGGTTTGGGACTGTGGCAGGGGAACCAACAGTACAGAGGTCCCAGATGGGCCAGGCTGGTCATCCTGATCCAGGCGTGCAGAGCTGCTGTCATCACTGTGGGCCTCCTCTGTGGGGGGACTGGATATGGCTGACACTTCCTGTCCTGTGACATTGGGTAGGGCTCCTGTTGGGATGTAAATGCATTGTTATTGTATCTGTGTGTGCCATCTTGTGCAATGGGTGTGTTTCCCTGTATTAATGTGCTTGCACTGTCGCCTTGGCCTTGTCTGATTGGTGATTATGTGGGTTGGGTGAGTCTCTCTACTCGGCATGCTGTGGTGATGTGTCTCCATGCAGGTCTGTGATGGGGGTCAATGCATTGTTGTTGCTTGCAGGGCTTGGTATTGGGATGGGTAGGTTGTGCTAGTGGGGTATATATGAGGTGTTGGAGTGATGGGGGTGAGGGTAGGGGTAGGAGTATGTGAGGGCATGCAGGTAGGGTGTGGGGGATAAAGTAGTAAAGATTTGACTTACCAGAGTTCAGTCCTCCTGCTACTCCTGCAAGGCCCTCAGGATGCATGATTGCCAAGACTTGCTCCTCCCATGTTGTTAGTTGTGGGGGAGGAGGTGGGGGTCCACCGCAATGTACAGCAATCTGGTGTCTTGAAACCACGGAATGTACCTTCCCCCATAGGTCGTTCCACCTCTTCCTGATGTCATCTCTGGATCTGGGATGCTGTCCCACGGCGTTGACCCTGTCGATGATTCTCTGCCATAGCTCCATCTTCCTTGCAATGGACGTCTGCTGCACCTGTGATCTGAATAGCTGTGGCTCTACACGGATGATTTCCTCCACTTTGACCCTGAGCTCCACCTCAGAAAACCTGGGGTGTCTTTGAGGTGCCATGATGTGGTGTGAGTGATGTGTGAGGTGATGTGTGGGGTGCTGTGTTGTGATGTATTATGTGATGTGCGTTGATGGTGTATGTGTGATGGTGTTCTGTGCCTCATGATGATGGTGTGGTCTTTGCTTTTCTCTCTCTCTGCTTGCTCTAATTTTTTCATTGAAAGTGTTGTGGGTAATGTGGGTGTGTATTTTATATTGGATTGGGTGTTTGGGGGTTGTGTGTGTTTGTGTGTTAGGTGTGTGTATTTTGAATTGTACAATGTGGTCTAATTTTGTTAGTGTGTGTTTATTTTGAGTGCGGCGGTGTGTACCGCCAATGGTTTACTGTGGTTGAAAGACTGCTGCGTTGATTCGTGGTTCGTGATACTGTGGGCGTATTCCTGTTGGTGTGACAATGTGGGTTTTGCTATTGCCAGTTTATCACTGACCTTTGGTGTGGCGGACTTGTGTGGGTGTCTGTTTTGTGGCGGATTTCTCTGAGTGGGTCATGATACCCGTAGCGGAATACTGTTGTGGTCACGGTATGTTGGCGGCCGTCAACACAGCGGTAAGCAGGATTTTCCGCCAGGGCTGTAATGAGGGCCTTAGTCTTTGTAAAGAACTCCTTGTGCGGCGACGGTCTGGTTAGCGTGTGCCTTTTTGCTCTCCTGCAAGAGATTGATGCGTCGATGCAGATGGACACCTCTGGTCCGGGCAGGCTTTTTGTTGTTTTTCCACGGCCAGCGATGTTGCTTTGAAAATCCTATTGCATGGAATCACAAAACCGCGCTGCATGGGTTTTGCGTCATTATCAGCCTCCGTTAGCGGGTATTGCGTGTTGTTTTTCCAGCTGTATTGTATCGATCTTCCAGGCTCAATGCAGGTGGAGCGTTGATTTCAGCCACGAAGCCAGCAGCACATCGTTTATCAGCTGCAACACAGAAGGTGCATCAAACATTTCCCTGCACTGCGGTCTGTGTGTGGATTTTCAGTTCTTGTCTGCCAGCTTCACTTTTCAAGGGCCCAGGGACTGGATAGGGCACCACTTGGTAGGGCAGGAGTCTCAGCAGAGAGTCCAGGTGCTGGCAGGGAAAGTCTTTGACGGCCTGGAGACTTCAACAAAAGGAAGCAAGCTCAGTTCAAGCCCTTGGAGATTCTTCTCAAGTAGGAATGCTCAACGAAGTCCAGTCTTTGTCCCCTTTCACAGGCAGAAGCAGCAACTGCAAGATACCTCAACAAAACACAGTTACAGGCAGGGGCAGCACTTCACCTCGGTTCTTCAGCTCTTCTCCTTGTGAGAGGTTCCTCTTGATTCCAGAAGTGATCTAATTTTCAGGGGTTTTGGGTGCTCTTCTTATACTCCTTTCCGCCTTTGAAGTAGTCAACCTTCCAAGGAAAGTCTTTCTTGTTTGTAAGATCCTGCCTTGCCCAGGCCAGGCTCCAGACACACACAAGGGGGTTGGAGACTGCATTTCAGATGTAAGTGACCACTCCTCCCCTCCCCTCAGCCCAGATGGCCTATCAGGATATGCAGACTACACCCCAGCTCCCTTTGTCACTGTCTAGAGGAGAGGTGCAAACAGCCAAACTGTCAAACTGACCCAGGCAGGGAATCCACAAACAAGCAGAGTAATAGAATGGTAATGTACACTTTAATAATATTTAAGGCAGCCCCCTTGTTAACCTATGAGAGAGATTGGCCTTGAAACAGTGAAAACCAAACTTGGCAGTATTTCACAGTCAGGACATGTAAAACACAAAGGTACATGGTTCACCTTTAACAGACGCTGCACCCTGCCCATGGAGCTATCTAGGGCCTACCTTAAGGGTGCCTACAAGTTGAATTGGCAGTTTAAAACTGCACTGACAGACACTGCAGTGGCAGGTCTGAGACATGATTACAGAGCTACGTATGTGGGTGGCACAACCAGCGCTGCAGGCCCACTAGTAGCATTTAATTTACAGGCCCTGGGCACCTCTAGTGTACTGTACTAGGGACTTACTAGTAAATCAAATATGCCAAATATGGATAAGCCAATTACATACACATTTTGTAAAGGAGCACTTGCACTTTAGCACTGGTTAGCAGTGGTAAAGTGCCCAGAGTAACAAAACCAGCAAAGTCCAGCACACATCAACAACCTGGGAAACAGAGGCAAACATTTAAGGGAGACCACACCAAGGATGAAAAGTCTAACAGGAAAACTACCAAACCTACGCACCTTTGAAAACTAGACACCTAGGGGAAACCAAGATGGGGTGACTTGCGGGGCTCTCGCCAGCTTCTGTTACCCAGAATGCTTTGCAAACCTGAAAATTTGGCCCAAAATTACTTACAAACAAGAGAGACTTTGCTTTGAAGTAGGCCTACTTCAAAATAGAAATTGGGTATAAGAAGGGCACCCAAAACCACAGACATAACAACACTTCTGGAAACCAAGAGGAACCTCTGCCTGGAGAAGAGCTAAAGAGCTGAGGAAGAAGAGCTGCCCTGCCTTTGACTGTGCTTTGTGGAGCTATCCTGCAGTTGCTGCTTCTGCCAGAGTAAGAGGGCAAAGAATGGACTTTGTGTGCCTTCCATCTTGTGAAGATTTCCAAGGGCTTGATTTAGAGCTTGCCCCCTTTTGTTTGAAGTCTCAGAGACAGCAAAGACTTCTCTCTGGCAGCACCTGGGGTCTCTGGAGAGACTCCTACTTTGCCCTGTGGTGCCCATCCAGTTCCTGGGACCCTGAAAGGAGAAGCTGGCAGCCTAAAAGGAAGAAATCCACGCACAGAGCACCGTGCGGGGAAAATATTGACGCAACTCTGATCTGCAGCTGGGAAATTGACGCGCTGCTGGCTTCGCGGCTGAAACCCGACGCTCGCCTGTAATGTGACAGAAGAATCGACGCACGGAGCTGGAGAAACGACGTGGGGCATCACTGAATGAGACTGGTGAGATCGCAACCCATACTACATGGTTTACGGATCATCGTGCGGCTGGATTTCCGATGCAAGTACCGCTGGGCATGTAAAAACAACGCAAGGCCTGCCCGGACCCGAGAGTGCTGACTGGATCGATGCATCGCTCTCCTGCAGAGAAAAGAAACAATGCACTCTGAACCGATGAAAGGAGCAATGACGCAAGGCCTCACTCTTGAGTGAAATCGACGCATCGCAAGCCTTCTTTGACGCACACTCGCCCGTGCGGGGTTATTTTTGACGCACCAAAGGTACATTTTCATGCTAACAGTGTTAGTGTGTGTTTAAAACTACATGAAGACTCTTTTTGCTTTTTAATTAATAACTTGACTTGTGTATTGTGGAGTTTTGTCATTTTGGTCTTGTTTTATTTAGATAAATATTTTCTATTTTTCTAAACCTGTGTTGTGTCATTTTGTAGTGTTTTCATTAAGTTACTGTGTGTGTTGGTACAAATACTTTACACCTAGCACTCTGAAGTTAAACCTACTGCTCATGCCAAGCTACCAAGGGGGTAAGCAGGGGTTAGCTGAGGGTGATTCTCTTTTACCCTGACTAGAGTGAGGGTCCTTGCTTGGACAGGGGGTAACCTGACTGCCAACCAAAGACCCCATTTCTAACATTGGTGATCAGTGGATGGGATTGGACTTGTATTTGTACGTGACATGCAGTAATTAAGTGTACACTACTGTTTTGAGTTCAGACCACTATGTGACCACATACTACTTGTCTTGTGATTTTGCTTTTTCTCTTTGGGACTGTTTTTTTGTTCTACTTCTATTTTTGCTGATCCCTTGATTGACTTTTCTTGAACTTCATTTGGGAACTTGTTTTCTGCCTTTGGAACTGTACACTTTTTAACTCTTCTTCATGTCTCAATCTGGAGATGCATCAGCTGGAGCTGCTTTTGATTTGGAAAAATTGGAGATCTATACAGTAGCTCAGTTAAAGCAGTTTTGAAAAGATTTGGCCCGTCCCATTAAGAGCTCCTCCAAGAAGGAAGAGCTGCAAAAGGGAGGGCCCGGGTGACAGCCAAAGAAGCTGAGGGGCACACAGAGGAGGAGCATGGTGAGGATGAAGGGGTGCAAGACATTCACAATGATGTAGTAGATTGGCCTGTTATGCCTAGGGAGAGAGTCTCCAGGGCAGGTAACTGTGTGCCCTCCAAAGATCTGACACCTGAAGAGTTACAGGACAGAGAGGCAGAGAGGGAATACCAATTGGAGCTTAAAAAAGTTCAGTCTAAAGCTGTAGATTGAAAGGGAGATGGAGCAGAGATGGTCTCCATTGAAGAAAGGAAGCTGCAGCTGGCTCATGAGCTTAGCTTGAAGGAGTTAGACCAGAGGAGGCAGTCTAGCAGAGATGGTAGCAGCAATCCCACAGTGCAGCCTGAGAGGAGGGTGCACATTCCCAAAGACCATGTGAAGGATTACAAGAAGGAAGATGACATATACTTGTGGTTCAAGGGGTTTGAGTCTGCTCTCCACATGAATCTGGTCCCTGAAGCTCATTGGGGGCTGGCCTGTGGAAGCACTTTGAGGTAGAGGGGAGGGATACACTGGCAGCCTTAGGAGATGCTCAGAATCTCACCTACTCCAGCATGAAGGATGCCCTACTCACAAGGTATGGTCTCACCCCTGAGCAGTAAAAGGATAAGTTTAGGTCCTACAAGAAGAAGGAATCCCAAACATGGTTGGAATGTGTTGATTCTTATTGCAGGTCACTGGATGGTTGGGTGAAGGGCAATAAGGTAACTGCGTATGAGGGGCTTTACAATCTGATTGCTTGGGAGCACTTGTATAGTTTATGTTTTCCAGAGCTGCGCCAGCACCTGATTGACAGCAAGCTGACTGATCCCAGGATGCTTGCCCAGGAAGCGGACTGCTGGGAGAGCACCAGGGTCCAGAAGAGGTTTGGGGAGACCACGCCAAGGGTGTGCAGGATCCCTCTCAGAAGAAAGAGTGGGGGTAAGGGTAAACAGGGGGAGTTCTTTAAAGGGCCCCAAACTGATTCCCAGGGTAAGGATTCCCAACCCCCAGTGAGAAGAAACCATGGTTCTCCAAAGGGAAGCCAGTGGCAGGTGTTCCTCACATAAGTGCAATGCATGTGACCAGGTGGGTTATGTGAGGGGGACCCCAAATGCCCCAAAAGTACACCGGCACCCACTGGTGCGCCTCCCAGGGTTTGGCCAGTGTAGCGATTGGGGAGGAGTTAGGTCCAGGTGGGTGGGTGCCAGCTGAGATGACCCTTGTCTCACTAGGGGACAGTGAGATGGTCCAGAGAACCCTTGTGCCTGAGAACACTAAGAAGTACAGGCAGTGGGTGACCATCAATGGACAGAGGGTGGAGGCTCTGAGAGACACAGGAGCCAGTGTGACCACAGTGAGGAGTCATCTGGTGTCTAAACAGAAGATTGATCCACGGGTACTTCACCAAGTAGTTGCAGTGGACAACTCAGAGCGCCTGTGCAGAGTGGCGCAGGTTCCCTTTGAATGGGGGGGTCTCAGGTTCCTTGAAGGTAGGTTTATGCAAGAAGGGCACCAAATGTGTTATTCAAAGCATTTCCAATGGCTTGGGGAGGCTACCCCTCCCAAGCCTGTAAGTCCTATTTCTAAAGGTTGGGGGTATAATACCCTCTCCCAAAGGAAATCCTTTGTTCTTCCTTCCTGGGCTCGAGTTTCTCAAGCAACAGCAGGGCAGAAACCTTTCTGGGAGGTGGCAGCAGCTTGGGCTGCATGGAAACCCTTGGAAGGCTGTAATGGCAGTTCTGGGAGTCCTCTAAGTAGCCCCCAGAGTGCATGGAATCATACAACCAATGCTGGCAAAAGCCTTGGGGTATGTTTGCAATTTTTTTTATACCAAACATGCCTATGTTGGGAGTTACCATTATGTAGCTGGACATAGGTAGTGACCCATGTCCAGGACAAGCGTAAAATGGCGTACTCACACTCACAAAGTGTGGGAAAAAAGGCCTGGAGTTCGTGGCGGCACCTCTGCTAGTGCAGGGGTGCCCTCAGACACATGTACTTTGCACCCTGCCCTCTGGGCTAAAAGGCCTGCCATGGGGGTGACTTATAAGTAACCTGGTGTAGTGAAAAATGGCAGTGAAAGGGTGCTTGCACCTTTTCACGCAGGCTGCAATAGCAATCCTGCAGAAGCCTTTGCTTGGGCTCCCTATGGGTGACAAAATATATGCTGCAGCCCATATGGATCCCCTGGAACTGAGGTACCAAATACTAGGGACTTATAATGGGGCACCAGTGTGCCAATTGTGGGTGAAATACAGAGTTTTGGGAGAGAAAACATAATCACTGGGCTTCTGATTAGCAGGATCCCAGTGATCACAGTCAAACATACTGACATCAGGTAGAAAAAGGGGGTAACCATGCCAAGAAGATGGTATTTTCCTACACATTCCACCCAGACAGCCATAAACACAGGACACTCAGCTGCATCTGCATTCACCTGTATACTGATGGGTCTTCCTGGGCAGGAAGGATGGAGGGGCTCTCACTTTCACTTCAAAAGCTAGTGGCCTGACCCAATACAAATGACTGATAACCCCACCCCCCCCCCCACAACACACACACACAGATTTCCTGGAAGGCAGGACTGGGATGAAATGGGAATTGGTGCACTTCACAACCACTCTTTGAAGTTTCCCCCACTTCAAAGGCACCTTCGGGTATGTATAATGGGTCTATGAGCTCCTAAAATAAGACACTTCTGGACCTACAACTGGACTCTGCCAGAAGGACTGCAGTGCTGCCCAAAGGACTCATCTGAACTGTTTTCCTGGAAGGACTGCACTCCTGCTTGTTCCCCTGCTTCTCCCTGACTCTGCTAGAAGGACTTTGCCTACTCCCACAAGCAATCTCCTCAGGCTTGTCAGCTTGCCTCCCATTAAGAAGCCCCAGGCCCATCAAGGACTTCATCTAAGAGGAGAAATCCACTGAGCTGGAAAAAGTGACACAATGCCTGCAGAACTGATGCAGTGGCTGTCTCAAGGCTAAAAACTCAGTGCAGCACTTGCAGAATTGATGCAGCACCTCTTTCATTATCACACTGCATGTGGATTTTCCATGAATCGTTCCTGGGCATCAATTTGTCATCAAATGCCACACCACAGTAAGGAACCGAGCCTGCGTGACCAGAAATCACCACATTGCCCTTCCTGTGAGGAAAGAATCGATGCATCACCTACGCCGTGCCAGAAAAATTGATGCATTACTTTATTTTCAGATGCCTTACCCCTTTGTGGCCCCAAAGCTTTTTTAATTTTGACACATCCCAGGTACTTTGTGCTAAAAAGATACATCCATTAATTCCTATTGATTAAGACTATTTAAACTTCTAAAAAGTGCTATCTTGACCTGTGCATATTGGATTTTTGATGTTTTGGACTTGCTTTATTCGGACAAATAATATCTATTTTCTTAAACTGGTGTGGAGTACTTTTTGAGTGTTTTCACTGTGTTGCTGTACGAGTTATTGCAAAATACTTTATGCAATGCAAAGTTAAGCCTGGCTGCTCTGTACCAAGCTACTGGAGGGTGATCACAGGATAAATTAGGTTATGTTGTGGCTTACCCTGACTAGTATTGTGATCCCTACTTGGACAAGGTGCATACCTCTGCCAACTAGAGACCCAATTTCTAACAGCACCACATTATAAAGGTGATCTTCAGCCAATCCCTTCATTCTGAACATGCTGGGGCTTTTAGTTCCTCTTTCAAAATTTAGATATGAGCCTACAAGTCTCAGCATGCTTAGAGGTACTAGCTGAACAAATGGAATTTGATCAACACCAATGATTTCACTTGACTGATATGCATGCGCTAGGAAGGTTTGTGACAAATTGTTCATGGCTGCTCTGTGTTTCCTAGTATCTGTCTAGATCCTTGATTTATTTGCATGTTCTGTGGGTTCCACATCTGCCATCCATCCATCCATATAACTACTTATTTTATAGCCCACAGTTGCCTTAACAAAGATTTTACTTGGTGTGTCAATGTATCGTCTTGCTCTGTTCATGCCCTTGAGTGAATTCTCAGCTTGTCAGGTCTATCAAGCACTTTTATCTAACACTTGAGATTTTGATATCTTAGGTTTTCTTTTTTCTTTCTGGACTCACTTTGTAAAGCCTTAGTTACCACATATGTAACAATCGGAGTCGAAGGGGAGAAACAATAGCATGGAGGCTAGATAAAAGGGTGGTAAAGAGAGATGATATACACTTTAAAAAAAATAATTGACCATGTGAAAGTTAGAACACATATTTTCGAAATACTTATAATACCTATTTTAATACATTATTTCAGAGATAGGGCCTGATTTAGAGTTTGGCAGATGGGGTTACACAGACGCGATGGATATCCTGTCTACCGTATTACAATCCAATAATGGCCTATGGAGATAGGAATATGGCGTACAAGATATCTGTCACATTTGTGGCAGAGTAACCAGTCGCCAAAATCCAAATCAGGCTCATAGTAGTGAAAGATCCAAAGCTAATGACACTAATGTTCAAAGCTCTTTTGTGGAAGGGGTACACTAGATCCACTTAGGTGGGCCAAGCTTCTGCTTTCGTTACACACCATGAAAATATAGAAACACTTTATTAGTGGGCCTTCAGAACCTATTTTGTAATCAATTTATATCCTTTGTTTTTTCAAATGTTCTTTTCATGAGAATCCAATCAAATAATCTTTGAGTAAGGTGGGCTAGATTTTTCCCTCACTAGCTCTTGCAGTTGAGGGTGGGCTACCGACAAACCATCAACTTTATGATTCACTAGCTGCCACTACTGGGTATTTCTCACATATCATACCACAAACACCTTGATTCATGTCTCGGTTATGTTCTATGTTGCTGACAGGGGTACAACAAGTGAAAATTGGTATGCAATCCACATCCTTAACTTAAATATGGGAGTCCGCCTGGCCCTCCCCCTCATGATGAGTGTATCTGATAGAGTCTGCTCTGGGAACTGAAGAGTTAAGTCTTGAAGTGTCCAGAGATGATTGTCTTTCAATGATGCCTCATCACTGAGTGGGTAGGGTCAGCAAGTCTGACTGACACCACCTCACTCTGTAATGTTTTAGTGTTTGTCCTCTAATTGGTTGTTCCATGACAAGGTCAATCATTTAGAGGAGGTGAAGGCATCTTCTATGAGTCTCATTCTTCCTCAAAGCCTCCAGTACCTTTTGAGGCCTTTGTAATTATCCTTCACACATGGTAAGTATTTGTTGAATGTTGGGTGCAATGCTAGGTGCATGAGTGTTTGTATGTGTGAATGTTAGTGCATCAGCATTTGCCTGCTGTGAATGGGTGTGTGTATGAATGTGCTTGTTAATGGTGGGTGCACTTGTGCATGCTTGCCAATGGATGGGTGTGAGTGAGTGTGCATGTGGATATCTGGCTGTGAGTGTGTGACTTGTAAGTGGATGGGTGGAAGTGAGTGTGTGCATGTATGCCTGCCCTACAAGTCATTAACTGGAGATCAGTGATGTTTCTTAGGCAGATGAGTAGAATGACAACACTAGAAAATCTGCTAATTATTCTGGTATCTACATTTTAAATGATCTAGAGGTGAGCCATCACGTCCTTGGAAATATCTGAATGGAGAGCATTGCATCAGTCAAGATGTCACCCGAAACTTGAAGCTGTAGCTGTCAAACTGCCTTTCACAGTCAAGTAATGTATGTTGCTATTACTTTAGTGATATTTTATAAGTTTAAAAGAGGCGAGTATAGCCAACATTTATATGTGATTTTACAATCACTTGCACTGCTGGGCAGACATATTTTATCTTACAAATAACACATATTTCATATCCTTGAGGTTACGAGGAATCAAGGTAAGTGCAAAACAAGAAGAAAGCACAGAAATGTTTCCTGCATCCATATAAAACTGTGAATTCAAGCTTTCAAGCAAATGAGATCAGATTTTCTATTTTTGAACACGGAGCAGAACTCGGATCCCCTGACTGCAATACAGAGAGAAGTCCTAAATTAGGAGTTCTTTCCTATTGACAAGACAAAAGTGTGATAATTCTTAAACTCTTTTAAAAAGAGAATCCTCTGTAATCCGGGATTTCTTACTGACAACATGAAACATTTTTACCAGATACATTTATTGCTATTTTTCTAAAAGGTTGTGACCAATGAATGCTTACAGTTAGTATGGGTTGTATTAAAATATCCACATTTCTACTTCATAGTTTGTAAATGCAGATGGGTGATTTGTCCATTACATGGTGACTTTATTGATAGCACACCCATCATTATATAAATAGGGCAATACTGTGTCAGGCTACATCTGAAATGGAAGTAGGAGAGTGTTTTTTAACCCCTTCGCTGCCAGGCCTTTTCCCCTCAGGTGCTAGGCCTTTTTTTTGGCTATTTGAGGCAGTTTGCACGTAGGCCCTCATAACGTTTTGTCCACATAAGCTACCCCCGTAAAATTTGCGTCCTTTTTTTCCATCATCCTAGGGGTTCTATAGGTACCCAGACTTTGTGGGTTCCCCTGAAGGAGACCAAGAAATTAGGCAAAATACAGCAAAAATGTTGTTTTTATTTAAAGAAATTGGAAAAAAGGGCCAAAGAAGAAGGCTTGTGGTTTTTTCCTGAAAATGGCATCAACAAAGGGTTTGCAGCACTAAAATAACCAGCTTCCCAGCTTTCAGGAACAGGCAGAATTGAACAAGAAAACCCAATTTTTCATCACAATTTTGGCATTTTACTGGGACATACCCCATTTTAACTATTTTTTGTGCTTTGTGCCTCCTTCCAGTTAGTGACAGAAATGGGAGTGAAACCAATGCTGGATCACAGAAAGCTAAACATTTCTGAAAAGTAAACAAAATTCTGAATTCAGCAAGGGGTAATTTTTGTAGAACCTACAAGGTTTTCCTATAGAAAATAACAGCCGAAATAAAAAATATTGAAATTGATGTGAAAAAAACGGCCATTTTTCTCAACATTTTACTCTGTAACTTTTTCCTGCAATGTCAGATTTTTGAAAGCAACATACCATTACGTCTGCTGGACTCTTTTGGTTGTGGGGATATATAGGATTTGTAGGTTCATCAAGAACCCTAGGTACCCAGAGCCAATAAATGAGCAGCACCTTGCAATGGGTTTTCATTCTATACCGGGTATACAGCAATTGATTTGCTGAAGTATAAAGAGTGAAAAATAGGTATCAAGAAAACCTTTGTATTTCCAAAATGGCCACAAGATAAGCTGTTGAGAAGCTGTGGTAATTTGTACATCTCTGATTTCCGGGGTGCCCTTACTAGCATGTGCATCACAGGGCATTTCTCAAATAGACGTCTTTTTTACACACTGTCATACATTTGGGAGGAACAAATGTAGAGAAAGACAACGGACAATAACACTTGTTTTGCTATTCTATGTTCCCCCAATTCTCCCGATAAAAATGGTACCTCAATTGCGTGGGTAGGCATAATGCTTTGACAGGATACGCAACATGGACACATCACATTTTTACATTGAAATCTGACGTGTTTTTTGCAAAGTGCCCAGATTCTGGCATCTAGCTCAGCAGGCACCTAGGGAAATCTATCAAACCTGTGCATTTTTGAAAACTAGACACTTAGGGGAATCCAAGATGGGGTGACTTGTGGGGCTCTGACCAGGTTCTGTTACCCAGAATCCTTTGCAAACCTCAACAATTGGCCAAAAAAACACATTTTCCTTACATTTCAGTGACAGAAAGTTCTGGAATCTGAGAAGAGCCACAAATTTCCTTCCACCCAGCATTCCACCAAGTCTCCCAATAAAAATGGTACCTCACTTGTGTGGTTAGGCCTAGCGCCCGTGAAAAAAATGCCCCAAAACACAGCATGGACAAATCACATTCTCCCAACGAATACAGACCTGTTTTTTGCAAAGTGCCTAACTGTGGATTTTGGCCTCTAGCTTAGCCGACACCTAGGGAAACCTACCAAACCTGCACATTTTTTAAAACTAGACACCTAGGGGAATCCAAGATGGGGTGACGTGTGGGGCTCTCACCAGGTTCTGTTACCCAAAATCCTTTGCAAACCTCAAAATTTGGCACCAAAAAAACTTTCTCCTCACATTTCGGTGACCCAAAGTTCTGGAATCTAAGAGGAGCCACACATTTCCTTCCACCTAGCGCTCCCCCAAGTCTTGCAATAAAAATGGTACCTCACTTGTGTGGGTAGGCCTAGCGCCTGCAACAGGAAATGCCCCAAAAGACAATGTGGACACATTACATTCTCCCAAAGAAAACAGATCTGTTTTTTACAAAGTGCCTAGCTGTGGATTTTGGCCTCTAGCTCAGCCGGCACCTAGGGAAATGTTAGAAATGGGGTGTATGGTTGGCATTCAGGTTACCCCCTGTCCAAGCAAGGACCCTCACTCTAGTCAGGGTAAAAGAGAATCACCCTCAGCTAACCCCTGCTTACCCCTTTGGTAGCTTGGCACGAGCAGTACGTTTAACTTCAGAGTGCTAGGTGTAAAGTACTTGTACCAAGACACACAGTAACTTAATGAAAACACTACAAAATGACACAACACAGGTTTAGAATAATAGAAAATATTTATCTAAACAAAACAAGACCAAAACGACAAAAATCTTCAAAACACAAGTCATGTTGTGAATTAAAAAGCAAAAAGAGTCTTCATATAGTTTTAAACACACACTAACACTGTTAGCGCGAAAATGTACCTTGGGTGCGTCACAAGTAAACCCCCATGGGCGAGTGTGCATCAAAAAGGGCTTGCGATGCCCTGATTTCACTCACAAGCGAGACCTTGCATCGTTTCTCCTTTTGTCGGGTCGGGTGCGTCGTTTCTTCTCTCCGCAGTAGTACGATGCGTTGATCCGGTCAGCACTCTCGGGTCCGGGCAGGCCTTGCGTTGTTTTTACATACCCAGCGGTACTTGCGTCAGAAATCCAGCCACACGATGATCTGAAAATCACGCAGCGTGGTATAAGCAAGAAAATGCTCACTTTCTAAAAGGTGCATTTTCAAACACACAATCTTCATATCAACTTTACTAAAAGATGTATTTTTAAATTTTGAGCTCAGAGACGCTAAGCTCCAAATGTCCATCCGCTCCCAAGGGGAATCTACACTTTAATCCGATTTAAAGGTAGCCCCCATGTTAACCTAGGAGAGGGACAGGCCTTGCAACTGTGAAAAACAAATTTAGCAATATTTCACTGTCAGGACATATAAAACACATTACTATGGCCCTCATTACAAACCTGGTGGTCGGTGTTAAAGCAGCGGTAATACCGCCAACAGGCCGGCGGAAAAAACAAAAATAAATTAACCACGACCTTGGCGGAAACCGTCAACACAGACAGCCACTTTAACACTCTGACCGCCATGGCGGTAGAAACAAACACTGCGGTGGTAACCGCCAGCAGCCAGACAGAAGACAAGGTTCCGCCCGCAGTATTACAACACGCCTATCCGCCACCTTTTCCAGGGCAGTACCAACGCCATCAAAAGCACGGTGGAAACAGGACTTGGAATGGAAACCACTCACCTTTCGACACTTTACAAACAACCAGGACGCCATGGAGCCTGAACTACAGGTCCTGCCTATGCTGGTCTACCTCCTCTTGTATCAGGAGCAGCAAAGACGCCAGCGATGACCATGATGAGTACTGCACCTAGCACTTAGAGGGGGGGGTGAGGGAAAAAAGAGTGACACACACATGCAACACGCAACACCCCCACCCCTCACCCTCACTCACCACACCATACACACAAATACATGCAGCAACATTACATATACACCCCGTCACCCCCTGGAAGAATGCAAGGACAAAAGGAAATATTTGTAATGAGTGTAATCAATTAAATATCAGATAGGCCAAATTCAAAATTCAGTATATACAAATATGTCCACTGTAGGAATATACCATCTTGCCTGGAATGTTACCCCCATTTTTACATGTATGTATGTTTGTTTTTGCCTGTGTCACTGGGATCCTGCCATCCAGGACCCCAGTGCTCATAAAGTGTGCCCTGTATGTGTTCCCTGTGTGGTGCCTTACTGTATTACTGAGGCTATGCTAACCAGAACCTCTGTGTTTATGCTCTCTCTGCTTTTAAAATTGTCATGGCAGGCTAGTGACCAATTTTACCAATTCTGATTGGCACACTGGAACACCCTTATAATTCCCTTTTATATGGTACCTAGGTACCCAGGGTATTGGGGTTCCAGAAGATCCCTATGGGCTGAAGTATTTCTTTTGCCACACATAGGGAGCTCAGACAATTCTTACACAGGACTGCCACTGCAGTCTGAGTGAAATAACGTCCACGTTATTTCTTTTTTAAAAAAAAATTATTAGTGTTTTTTACCAGGATGGAGAAACACCAAAACAAAACAAGATACATTGTCACTTTCAGAAAACGAAGCAAAACAAAATCAGCCAGATTTATCTAAGAAATTATCCCCCCAGATCAGAGAGAACTTTTTAGCACTACCTACTCTGCTAGCATATCTCATCTCATGAAGTCTGACTTGCGCCATCTTACAATGCCATTCTTGACTAGTAGGAGACAGCTCAGAACGCCAATTTCTCATCAGAAGCGACCTAGCAACTGTAGTGGCTATAAATACGAGCTTCTCCCATCTAGAAGAGAGCCTTGCCTCGGGTCGTAGCCCAAGCTCATTAACCGAATGCTGGGAGATATGGATACCGATGCCATAGTTGTTAACATCACCAAAACTCCCTCCCAATATCCCTGTATACATCGGCATGTCGCAATCATATGGATCCAACCTGCCACTCCTACTTCCTTTCAACGAAAAACATATATCAGGATAGCCAATCCCCATACGAGATAATGCCTGATGAGTTCGATACAATAACCATTTACTGAAGAATATCATTCGGTGCCAGTTAGCCCCTCGAAGCACGGAGAAATTCAGACGATTAATGGTCTTCCAGTAATCACTTGAAACCTCAAGGCCCTCCTGACGAGCCCATTTCGTCTGAGCTTTTGTCCCAAAAATTTACTTTGACCCTTTCTGCCAGAAGCCTTCTCCATGACCCTGCATTCCTTATCCCAGGAGGGTCGACCAATTCTGTTACCAATGACTGGACGTTGACGATAGAATTGACGTCTAAATCCCTAAAAATATGTAACAAAATTTTAGAAGATCCAACCAACAAGAAATCATTTTTAACAGTAATCAAAATATTTAATGGAGTTTCCCAGTTATCCTTAGCACGAAAATCCCCAATCTTACTGAATCCAATGCGCTCCCACCTCTTTACTAAGTCTTCATTAAGCTGAGCAGCAGAGTGCAGAAAAATCTGTGAAAGTGGAGTGTCAAAATGTAAAAAAGGGATTGAATATTTTCTAAAGAAGTCTGATCTTCTCTTAAATTTTTTTTAAAAATCTTATAACAAACTTTTTTAGGTAATTTCGCCAAGAGTGTTGGGTTCCGATTATTATGCTCCCTACATATTAATACCTGAAAATCAATAAAAAACCTGGAGCCCGCCAAATGATCCATATTAAAGCTGGCATAATAATGTGAAAAAAAATGCATAATAATAATCTTTGAAATTTGGCAAGGCCAGTCCCCCCTTTTCTTTATTGGCATACAGTATACTTAAAGCGGCTCGGGCCTTTCGGTTTTGCCAAATAAATTGGCGAAATAGGGATTCCATTTTTTTTATTTTTTTTTGCATTAGAACACACGGAATAGCCGCAAACAAGAAATTGAAAAGTGGTAAAATTAACATTTTAATTAACACAATTCGGCCTAAAATAGAGAGGGGGAGAGTCCGCCAACGAGCCAGCAGAGCCTGAGTTTTCTGAAATAAAGGAGCAAAATTTATATCGTAGAGATCTCCTATATTTGCCGAGAAATAAATCCCTAAATATCTCTTTGGATTGGCATTTTTACAGCCTCTTAATTCAGGAAGGAGATAGATAGGAGAAGTGCCACAAAGAATAATATCAGTCTTACTCATGTTAATCTTATAGCCACCAATTTGCTCAAATTCATTAAATAGATTAAAGACCGCTTCCTGAGAAGAACGTTCTGTATCTAAAAACAAAAAGATATCGCCTGCATAAGGTTTAATCTTTCCCATTGACTTTAACGGAGGTTGGATCTGAATATGTTGTCTAATTTTAATAGCGATAGGCTCAATAAAAAGGGCAAATAAAATGCGGGATAAAGGACATCCCTGCCTAGTCCCTCGTTGTATTTGAAGTTGGCCGACACACTTTGAGCATATAATGATATTGGCCTCTGAGTTTGAGTACAACCTTTGAATTAGTGCGGTGACCTGAGAAGGTACATTGTAGCTAGACAAGACTGAAAAAAGTGTGTCCCAAACAACCAAGTCAAATGCTTTTTCCACATCCAGCAAAAGAATAATCGCAGGGACATTATTAGTAGCAAAATAATCAAGAACCTCAGCTAAATAATGTGTGTTTGTAGCCAGTTGTTGGCCAGCTATAAACCCATTTTGATTGGGATGTACCAGTTAATTAACTACCCCATTAAGCCTATTGGCCAATAGTTTTGTGATTATTTTATAATCTGAGTTTAACAGCGAAATTGGACGATATGCATTTGGATCCTCCCTGTCCTTGTTTTTCTTAGGAAAGCTAACCACGTTTCCTGAATGCCAGGTTTTAGGAATCTGTTCGCCCCGCAGCAGGCCATTAATCAAGGCCAAAAAATCCTCGGCCAATGCATTCATGAAAGTCTTATAGAACTCAGCCGGGAAGCCATCCGGTCCACAGGCTTTCCCCGTGGGAAGGTTCTTAACAACGTCTAGAAGTTCTGGCTTCGTAAATGACTGTGACAGTGCCACACATTCTTCCTCTGAGAGACAAGGAATATCCAGGTCCCTCTGGAACTTCTCAATAGTCCTGGGATCTATAACTGGGGCATAACTATAGATTTGTCTATAATGTTCCAGCATAATTTTATCAAGGTCTCCGGGGTCAGTGCGTCTAGCCCCGGTGACCGGGCATCTTAGAGCGTGTATGACATTACCAGCAATACGATCTCAAGCTTGCCATACCAAAAAATTTCCTGTAAAGTTACTCTCTTCGTAGACCTTTTGTTTATAGGTCCGATATTCTATATCCACCTTTTTAAAGAAAAAATCCGCCAACGCCTTCTTGGCAGCTTCGAAAGCCTGCCTATTAGTGTCTGAGGGGGCATATAGATAGGCAGTTAAAAACTTTTGAACTACATCTTCCAATACAGCAATTTGTTGTCTCAGGAACTGTTTATCAGCTGCCTCTTTGGCGATTACCCTGCCCCTAAAAAAGGCCTTAAATGAATCCCAGACTACCGCTGGAGTTGAGGATCCCTGATTGCGTTTGAAAAAATCCCTTATTTCGGCCTGTGAAGTCTGTATCCACCCCTCATCCGAAAGGAGCCGGAGATTAAAAAATATACCTTTTGGTCTGGGCTGTATAAGCTGTGGAATAGAGAGACACTTCCAGCAGCAGAGAGGCATGGTCTGAAAGACCAGAGTGCTGGATCGACTGAGATCTATAGCACAATGTTTCTGATATCAGAAAAAAATCTATGCGTGAGGAGCTTTTAAACCGAGTAGAAATACAAGTATATTCCCTTGCATAGGGAGTGTTCGTTCTCCAAGGATCGCACAGCGTCAAAACCTTAACATAATCTCTGAAGATTTTTGCGACTTTAAGTTTGTGCTGTCTCTTACCTCTTACCGTAGTATCTAAAACTGGATCCTGAAGGAAATTGAAATCCCCTCCAAAAATAATTTTGCCTGTCAATTGCAGAAGGGAGGGAAACAGGCCTATATAAGGGGCTGGGTCGTCTATCAGAGGAGCATAAAAACTAACAAAAATGAATCTCTCCCTGGCGATTAAACACTGAACCCAACGCCCAAGAAGATGAGAGAAAAAAAAAAGGGACTCCTGTCCTGCCCCCCTCAGGTGTGATTAAATTTAGTTATTGGTGATGCGCCAAGGGGGGTCCAGCAAGTCGTACCAGGGGTCAACCTCAAAATCCGTGCCTTAAATGGATACTTCTCCACTCTAACAGTTCCTTCAAAATGTCAGCATCCGGATATGGCTGAGCTCGCAGGATTCACAGGGGCAAAATAACCGCACAAAACGTCCACATTATTTCACAGCCATTTTACACTGCACTTAAGTAACTTATAAGTCACCTATATGTCTAACCCTCACTTAGTGAAGATTAGGTGCAAAGTTACTTAGTGTGAGGGCAAATTCCCCAAACTCTGTGAGTGCGGGAACACCATTACACGTGTGAAATACATATAGGTCAATACCTATGTGTAGCGTCACAATGGTAACTCCCAAAATGGCCATGTAACATGTCTAGGATCATGGAATTGTCACCCCAATAGCACTCTGGTATTGGGGGGACAATTCCATGCATCCCCGGGGCTCCAGCATAGATCTCGGGTACTGCCAAACTAGCTCTCTGGGGGTTTCTCTGCAGCTACTGCTGCTGCCAACCCTCAGCCCAGTCCCAGAAGGCAGAACAAAAGATTTCCTCTGAGAGAGGGTGTTCCCTTTGGAAATAGGTGTTAAGGGCCTGAGAGGAGTAGCCTCTCCTGGCCTCTGGAAATCCTTTGAAGGGCACAGATGGTGCCCTCCTTGCATAAGCCAGTCTACACTGGTTCAGGGATCCCCCCAGCCCTGCTCTGGCACGAAACTGGACAAAGGAAAGGGAAGTGACCACTCCCCTGACCAGCACCTCCCAAAGGGAGGTGCCCAGAGCTCCTCCAGTGGGTCTCAGACCGCTGCCATCTTGAATGCAGAGGTGTGAGGGAACAATGGAGACCTCTGAGTGGCCAGTGCCAGCAGGAGACGTCAGAAAACCCTCCTGATAGGTGCTTACCTCTCTCTGTAGCCAATCCTCCTATGAGAAATCTCCCGTGAGTCAACGGAATCTTCCCCCTGCTAACGCAGGCACCAAATTTCTGCATCACCGGTCCTCTGGGTCCCCTCTCATCTTGACGAGCGTGGTCCCTGGAACACAGGAGCTGGATTCAAGTGTCCCCGACTGTCCAGTATCCCTTCTGTCCAAATTTGGTGGAGATAAGTCCACGCCAGATAGCAAACCTGTGTACTGCGTGATTTGCAGCTGCTCTGGCTTCTGTGCACTTTTCCAGGACTTCCTTTGTGCACAGCCTAGCCTTGGTCCCCAGCACTCCGTCCTGCATTACCCGACTCGCTGAGTTGGACTCCGATGTTGTGGAAACCTCCTTTGTGACTCTGAGTCAACTGCTGTCCTCAGGTCTTCTAAGTGCCTGTTCTGGTACTTCTGTGGGATCTTCCTCCTTCTGTTGGGGTTCTCTGAGTTGCTGAGCGCCCCCTCTGTCTCCTACTCCAAGGAGCGACATCCTGGTCCTTCTTGGGCCCCAGCAGCACCCAAAACCCTCAACTGCGACTCTTGCAGCTAGCAAGGCTTGTTTGTTGTATTTCTGCTTGGAAACACTCCTGCATCCTCCAGCACCCCGTGGGACATCTTCTGACCAAAGGAGGAGTTCCTGGCACCTTCCTTTGTTGCAGAATCTTTGGCTTCTTCCACCCGGAGGCAGCCCTTTTGCACCTTTATCCGAGGTTTAGTGGGCTGCCCCCCTTGGACACTTGCGTGACTGTTGGACTTGGTCCCCTTCTTTTACAGGTCCTCAGGTCCAGGAATTCATCTTTAGTGCTTTGGTAGCAGTTGTGGTTCTTGCAGAATCCCCTATCTCGACTATACTGTCTTTCTTGGGTAGTAGGGTAACTTTACTCCTACTTTTCAGGGTCTTGGGGTGGGGTATTTTGGACACCCTTACTTTTTTCTCATAGTCCCAGTGACCCTCTACAACCTCCCATAGGCCTGTGGTCCATTTGTGATTCGCATTCCACTTTTAGAGTATATGGTTTGTGTTGTCCCTAGGCCTATATCTACCTATTGCATCCTATTGTGATTCTACATTGTTTGCACTGCTTTTCTAACTGTTACTTACCTGTTTTGGGTTTGTGTACATATAATTTGTGTATATTACTTACCTCCTAAGTGAGGGTATCCTCTGAGATACTTTTGGCATATTGTCACTAAAATAAAGTACCTTTATTTTTAGTAACTCTGAGTATTGTGTTTTCTTACGATATTGTGCTATATGATAGAAGTGGTATAGTAGGATAGTAGTATTTGCATGTCTCCTAGTTCAGCCTAAGCTGCTTTTCCATAACTACCTCTAACAGCCTAAGCTGCTAGAAACATATCTATTCTACTAATAAGGGATAACTGGATCTGGCACAAGGTGTAAGTACCACAAGGTACCCACTATAAGCCAGGCCAGCCTCCTACATTGGTGGTGTAGCAGTGGGATAAGTACTTGTAACTGCTTTACCACTTTGTCATTTGGTGCTTTTCATAAGAAAATCTTATACCAAATAGTTCAGTATACGTACATTTAACCAAAACAGTTTATTTTCTGCTCTAAAACCTTTTACTATGTTTCTGAAAAGTTCTGAAAACCTTTTAAAGTTTTCTAAAAGTTTGAAAAAGTTTTTCTCTTTACTTTCAAAAGTTCTAAAACTTTTTCTCTCACTATCCTTAAACCTTTTTCTATCATGTCTTTAGTAGAGGTCACTCCCAAAGTTGGTCAGGCAACTTATGAGAGTTTAAACTACAAACGTTTGAGGGGTCTCTGCCCATCTCAGGAAAGAGAGGAAAATGGGGAAGCTTCCCAGTCAGACTCAGAGGAGGTCCCTGAAGATGCTGGGGAGGGTTCTTACAAAGTCCTGCCCTCTAGCAGGCACCCTAGTGACACTGGTAGTGGGAGAGGTTCACACATTAGTAGGTCATCTTTCACTCCTAAAGGCCAGGTTACTAGGATCCAGCCAGTTAGGGACAGGTCTCTCTCTGTCAATTCCCAAATCTCCTCTGTATCCAACCATTCCCAACCCTCCCACCCTGAGGATAACTTAATGGAAAGGGAACTCAGAAAGCTGAGGTTGGAAGAGACCAGACTGAAGCTTAAACAGCAGCAGCTGACCTTAGATAGGGAATCCCTAGATTTAGAGAGGGAAAGACAGAGAATGGGGTTAGGACCCATGGTGGCAGCAGCAGTGTTTCAGATAGTAGTCCTGTTAGAGAGCAAGATCCAGAAACCTGCATAAGATAGTCTCCCCTTACAAGGAGGGGAATGACATTAATAAGTGGTTTGCTGCACTTTTGAGGTTGCCTGTATGGTACAGTTGGTCCCTCAAAGGCAGTGGGCTGCTATATTGTGGCTATCTTTCACTGGAAAGGGTAGGGATAGGCTCCTTACTGTCAGAGAAAGTGATGCCAATAATTACAAAGTTTTGAAGGATGCACTCTTGGATGGATTCGGCTTAACCTCTGAAAAATACAGGATTAAGTTCAGAGACACTAGAAAAGAGTCCTCTCAAGACTGGACAGATTTCTTGACTGTTCAGTGAAGGCCTTGGAGGGTTGGTTACATGGCAGTAAGGTGACTGACTATGAAAGCCTGTATAATCTTATCCTGAGAGAGCATATCCTTAACAATTGTGTATCTGATTTGTTGCATTAGTACTTGGTAGACTCAGATCTGACCTCTCCCCAAGAATTGGGAAAGAAGGCAGACAAATGGGTCAGAACAAGAGTGAACAGAAAAATTCACACAGGGGGTGACAAGGATGGCAAGAAGAAGGATGGTAAGTCTTCTGACAAGGGTGGGGACAAAAGTAAACATTCGGAGTCTTCATCAGGCCCACAAAAATCCTCTGGGGGTGGTGGGTCCAAATCGTCTTCTCACAATCAGAAAAAGCCATGGTGTTATTTATGTAAAGTAAAAGGCCATTGAGCAAGTGATGCCACTTGTCCAAAGAACAACACCAAGGCTCCCACTCCCACAACCCCAACTGCAACCTCTAGTGCACCTGGTAATAGCAGTGGTGGTGGGAAATCTACTGCAAATAGCCAATCCAAGGGTGTAGCTGGGCTCACTATTGGCAGTGTAGTTGGGGTTGGTCTTGTTAGGGAGACCATAGAGGCTGTTTTAGTCTCTGATGGTGGCATTGACTTTGCCACCTTGGTTGCTTGTCCCCTTAATATGGGTAAATACAAGCAACTACCCCTAATCAATGGTGTTGAGCTTGAGGCTACAGGGACACAGGAGCCAGTGTAACTATGGTGATAGAAAAACTGGTCCACCCTGATCAACACCTGCTTGGTCAGCAGTACTAAGTGACTGATGCTCATAACAACACTCTTAGCCACCCCATGGCTGTTGTGAATCTCTTGTGTTGGAATTATTTTATTATATTTTCCACAAAAGAGATAGAACAATACAGAAAGGGGGGGATGAGTACGAGTCATCCTTAGCAGGCTTATTCAACATTTTGTACAGATGAGGATAAGACATATTTTATACAAATACTTAACTCTGATATCTATACATTAGAAAAATAACTCAACTGGTGTTGACTACAGTCGTAGTACCACACCATCTATCGTGTTCTCAGGAGATAATAAGTCTGAGGAAAATCGAGGAAACAGGTCAGGGGGGGAGGATGAGACCAGGGGGGTCAGGGAAACATGCAGGATGGAAACGTGCCATGAAACATTTTAGAATGTGTTTTTGCTAACAGGCCGGCCGACACAATGTTGGTGGAGTTATACGAAGGGGACAAAGGGATATGCTAAATAGAACGTGTCACTTAGGTATGTATACGCTTATACAATAGACTATGAGGGGGTGGGTTCTGGAGGAGAGTACAGAGGGGGGGAGGGAGGGAAATAGAGGTATATATCCGTGAGGGGCCAGAGGGGGTGGTCATGGATCAGTAGGTAGAAAGAGAAAGGTGGGAAGGGGAGGGGGTGAGAAGAGGCAAGAGGAGGGAAGAGAGAGCGGGGGAGTGAGATAGAGGAGATAGAGCGGGAGAGGGGAAGGGAGGGGAAAGGGGAGGCAGAGGATCGAGGAGAGCTGGGGGTGAAGAAAGGGGGAGGGAGGGTGAAAAAGAGAGAGAAAAGGCAGAGAGAGGGAGAGGTGGATAGAGAGGGTTGCCCAGGAGCGTGGGGGTGTCTGTTGAGGATAGAGTACCTAGTTTAAATTGTGTTATGGGTGGGGGGGACAGGGAGGGTGGGAGGAGTGAGGATAGTGGGAAAAATGAAGAGTAAGGAGGGAGGACGGGCGGTGCGAGTCATATTGTATAGGTAGAGGAGAGGAGGGGTGGGGAACAGCTATTAAGAAATGCACAATGAACAAGGGCGATAGGATATATGCATGGATGGGTCATGATAATAGTACGGGTGGGAGGGAAAGGGGGGAGTGGTATGGACGAGAATGGGTTCTGAGTCACAAGTGTTGTTGTTGTGAGGTCGGACGACAAGTAGTGACTGTTGCGGGGTTAATATTGGCAACGGTGTTTGCATTGTTTAAAGTGTTTGCGGCGGCAAAGGGTCGGTAAGGAACGGGGCCCATACTCTAAGGAACATTTCCACCTGGTCTTGGAGGTTGTAGATGATCTTCTCACATGCAGCAATCCGGGTCATCGCCGTTATCCATTCTCCTGGTGTGGGGGTGTCCGTCGAGCGCCAATGGCAAAGGATACATATCTTCGCCGTTGCGAGTGCGGTATGAAGCAGTCTCTGTAAGGGGCGTGGTAATACCGGGAGGGTGGCCATGTCGTGTAAGATGATAAGAGAGGGGGGTAATCTTTCTGGAAGCAGGATTGCGGTGGAAAGAATGAGGCTGACGGCCTCCCACAGAGGGCGGACCGATGGGCAGCTGACCAAAATATGGAGTAAATCACACTCAGTCTCTAAGCAATGCCAGAAGGTTGCGTGCGGGAGGCCGGCTCTATGTAGCCGTAGAAGGGACCAGTACCAGTTATGTAGGATCTTAAAGAGGCAGAATTTCAGGCGAACTTCGCAAACACCTCTGTCCAATGTAACTAGTAGGTCCACCCAGTCTTCTGTGTCGAAAGGTCTCTGCAGTCGGATTTGCCATGGTGAACGTAGAATTTCTAGAAGGGGTTGAGAGAATTTATGCCGTGTAAGGACCTCATATAGACCTGCCATAACTCCCTCATGTTTTCCCCATGCTCGAATGTACTGCATCACTGGAGACGATTTTGAACCTTGGTGGGCAATGTTTGTGTTATGTTGCAGGCAGTGTTGGAGTTGCATGTACCACCATTCTTGTTTCGGATGGAGATCAAAGCTCTCTTTCAGTGAGGCGAAGGTCCTGATCACTCCGTCCTGTAGAATCTGGCCTAAATGTGCTATACCTGCCTCTCTCCAGGACGGCCAAGAGAAGGTCCTCCCTCATATTCGCAATCCGTCGTTGTTCCATAGGGGTGCCTGGGTGTGCAGAGAGGGGTGGACTCCAACCAAGGAGTGGGCCCTTCTCCATGCTATTTGCGTCGCTCTTCCTATCGGGTTCGCAAGTACAGGGGAGGCTGTGTCAGTGCAATATAGACTCTCTACACTGCCGCCGTGGGGGAGCAGGGCTTTCTCAATTGCTACCCATTGGGGTGGTTCTCTCATGTTCAATGCTAACATGGCCAAGGGCGATAGGTGTAAGGCTAGGGCGTAATATTTTACTGCGTGGAGTCCTAGGCCTCCATAGGAACGGCGTGCCAAGAGTTTGGCGGGAGCCACACGAGGTCGCATGGAGCCCTATACGAAGGCTCTGATCTCTGCATCTACTGACTGGAGTAGTGGGAGGGGTATCTGGAAATGGAGGACGCCAAGGACGTAGTTAAAGCGTGGCATGGTGACCATTCTCACCGCTTGTACTCTGCCCCACATGGAGAGGCCTAGATGGGACCACTTATTAAAGTCTAGCCTCATGCGTGTGATCAGAGGGGTGAGATTGTCCATCACCATATGGTCCAGTCCTCTGATGACCAGTATTCCTAGACATTTACGATGTTTTGGAGTCCATCGAAATGGATGTCCGTGTATATCAGCTTTAGTTGTCATGCGTGAGAAGGGGAGGGCCTCGCTTTTTTCCCAGTTCACTCGATAGACTGAGATGGGAGCAAAGGTCTCAATGGTCTCCAGTAGCGCAGGAAGGGAGCGCCCGGGGTCTGCTATCGTGAGCAGGATGTCGTCAGCATAAAGGTAAATTTTGGAGACGCTGCCGGGTATGGTGAGTCCCGTTATCGAAGGGGAGGTGCGAATAGTGGTCGTGAGTGGCTCCATAGCTAGTAGGAATAAAAGAGGGGAAAGGGGGCATCCCTGACAGGTTCCTCTTTGATTGGGGAAGGTTTCAGAGAGGAAGCCCCCACAGTTGACCTGCGCTGTTGGGTTATCGTACAGGAGGCGAACTTTGGAAATGAACTGTTCTCCCAAGCCAAATTTTTTCAAGGTCGCAAATAAGTATGGCCATTCAATGTGATCGAACGCCTTCTCCGCGTCCAGGGACAAGGCTAGGGCGGCTTCCGGTATGTTTCTAGATGTCCATAGGGAGTGGCACAGGGTACGCAGATGGTTCCTAGATGTACGGCCCAGGACAAAGCCCACCTGGGTTTGATGTATAAGTGAGGGTGTGACTTTGCGAAGGCGGTTCGCTAGAACATTGGCTAGGATCTTGATGTCCCCGTTTAGGAGGGAGATTGGCCGGTAACTGCTACAGAGTAGAGGATTGCGTCCAGGTTTCGCTATTACCGCTATTGTGGCAGTATTTGAGATCGGGCCTAGGGAGCACATCTGACAGGCTTAGTGTAGCGCTCCGTGTAAGACATCAAGCGCTTCATCTCCTGCCCATTTGTAAAATTCTGCTCGTAAGCCATCTTCACCCGGCGATTTATGGTAGGGGAGGTTGGCGATAACCTGTGATATTTCCAGTCGGCTGATGTCTCCCTCTAGAAGGGCACGTCCTTCCGCAGAGAGGGAGGGTAATTCTATACCATTTAGGAAGGTATCTATGCATTCAGGTGAAGTAGTCGACTCGGGGTATAAAGATGGCTATAGTAAGATGCGAACTCATTGACTATGTCTTGCGGACGCGTGAGCATTATTCCGGAATGGGCTGTCAGCACTGGTATAGCCATGGCTGCTGTTCTCTGACGAAGTTGGGCCACTAATAGTCTCCCTGCTTTTTCTCCCTGTTCATAATGCCTGCCCTGTATACATTGGAGAGCGTATTCGGCTCGCTTAGTGTGCAGGTCGTTGAGTGCCATGCGGGCGGCCTCCAGGTGCCTACGCACGGGGAGAGAGGGGTGGTCTGTGTATTGTCTCGTCAATTGACGGACCGATTCCTCCACGTTCGCTTGTATTTTTTCTGTCCCGATTCTCCAGCGCTGTGTCCCTCATCATCTGTCCCCTCACTGTCACCTTGGCCGCCGCCCACAGGACCCTTTGCGAGTCAGTGGAACCTTGGTTTTTCTGGACATACATGGACATGTGGTCTTGTAATCGTGCTTTGCCCTGTGGAGAGCGGTATAGGTGGACTGCCAATCTCCAGGGTTTACGACCGGGGACGTTAGGCCCAGTTGGATCGCGATTTGCAACGGGGAGTGATCCGATAAACCACCCTCCAGTGTCCGGGCATCTGTAACCTGCGCCGCTAGGCCATGTGATATAAGAAAATAATCTAAGCAGGACTGGGTACCATGTACCGATGATAGGAAGGTATATTCTTTATCGGTCGGGTGAGCCATTCTCCAGTAATCTACCATACCATTGTCCTGCATCACATCTGATTGTAAAGCCCTGTCTCCATTGTTGGTCACATCTAAGGGGCCCGTTCTGTCTAGCACTGCATCTCTAACTAGGTTACAGTCCCCCCATATTATGGTTCTGGTAGCTCCTATTTCGGACAGTAGTTGGTTGTATAGTGTGGTTAGTTTTACGTATACTTTGCGCATTAGCTTCAGGCCTTAGGCCTTTGTGCACTTTGCCCTGAATGTATTTTATTCATTTGCTGACAGCTTAGAGCCTCTGTGCACTTTGCTCTAAATGCTTTTTATTAGGCTTCGTACTGTTATTTTTCAAATAGCCAGTTCTACGGTGTTGTTTTTTATTCATATCACACTGTTTTGCCTACTTCAGCACTGGAGTTCTTCATAACATATTCACTCTGTGCTTCAGTCAAGGATACAGTCTGGTACATTGCCGATAGACGTGGTAGGAGTTTAGATTTGGCATTCCTGAGTAGGGACATTTTGTGATCACAATGATATGTTATTTATAAAATCACTTCCTTGTCCCAATACTTGAAAGAGGGAGATTCCGACCAGAGACCCACAACTAGACGCTGACTGCCTCGTTGCAGATGCTGAACCAGATCACAGGCCTTTGCTCAGGTATGAGGGCTTATGTCTCCCCAGTGATTCAGAAAGGCAAGCTAGAAGCTTAACATGCTGTGCTCTAAATAGAACAAGCAGAGGGAGAGTAGAAACTGTTAGGCAATATGATAGCTTTGTTCTTATGCTTTACTCTCCTGGTGACTATTTCAATCCTACTATGTTGTATTGTTCTGGTTATTGCGTCTCACGCCTTATTATCTAAAATACAGTCGTTTTATTAAAACATTATATAAAACTTATACTGTCTTTGTCATTTGTATATGAGACCATATTGTAAATGAGAGAGTTGGTTTGGATCTGAGTGACCACGACTTCCCTGAGAAGTTCCAAAGATGTCATGCGCTTGGCTGCCTAATCATTTCTTCCCCCTGGGAGAAATGAGGCACTGCTAGTTAGCCGGAGCAAAAACCGGATTTAGGGTGACAGAGTTCTTTACAAGTGGGTCAGACTCAGTCCCCCACACCGTAATCGATCCTGCTGCCTAGAAATCCAGTAGTCTCATTTGGGATAATGAGAGCCCACGCGACATGGCGCCGCCAACGATTGGTCTGGCTCTAATGTTAGGGTCCGACTGACTCTCTCGGTCTCATATATATTTTGACTCCTCGGTTCCGTACGCGGAGACGTCCGTGGGGCTGAGGGTTTCCGCCACCACGGGATAGGTACGTCCTATTGCTTAGTGGTTGGTTGATCAAGCTTGAACTTTGAAAGGAAAAACCCCGATGTTGGTGTGCCTTCTCTGACCTAGAGCTATTTTTTGCAAATGGCGAATCCTAATGTAGTGAATATATCAATCAATATGCGTCACCAGCTCACAGGACATTTGATAGCACATGGACTGACAGTCCAGGGGGGTCCAGTCACTTTTGTGGTGGACGCCCATGCAGCATTTAGGACAGAACGTTTTTATTCTTGGGTCGTATTTCCAGCAGCTGATGGGGGTACAAATACTTTTCACAAATACACTGTTGCAAATGTCCCTGGACAATACAGGGCTTACGCTTACCTAGAGATACCTCTATCTTATCAAGAACACCATAATTGGCTTGATGGCGCCCTCCCACATACAGTAGCACAAGTGAGGTTAGGTCCGTTGAATAATGATGGTCCGACCTGGCCTTTATTGGCTACTTACATACCATATCCTGCGGTTGCAAATTTGGCAGTGGCTGATGTGCGTCGTTTATATATAGACTTAGCAACAACATACAGAAGACTGGTTCAGTTTGTGATGCAGACATTAAATACTAATGCAGCGCGTGCTGCTCCGGCGCACCCACAAGCAGTGGTTCCGGGAATCAATCCGGCCACTGTACACTCAGTTATGGGCAAGGTGCCGGCTAAACGTGAGGAGACTCCATTTTGGCTGGCGCAGAAAATTAATACGCTGGAAGCAGTATTTCCCCATACGGGACCTCAGGATAAACATAGAATTTTGACGATGTGTTTGCCGTATGGGATGGTTCCTCCGGAGGACCTTTGTAAAACCTGGGGCACGGTGTTTGCCGTGGTCTACACTACAGCACACGGTACACCGACTTTAGCTAATTTACCGGAGGTGCTTAAACAAATTCAAGATGAATATGGGGCTGCCCCTGCCTTAGATTTGGGCATGCAGTTAATGGGCATTTTTGCCGCGGTTTCTTCTATTATCTTGAGTAATCTCAAGGGAGAGGCAGTAGCACTAGCAGTGCGAATGCGCCTTCGGGATGTTCCGCAGATTGATCAAGAGCGTGAACTTCCGAGAATAATAGCAGAGACATATTCAAGTGTTGGTCGCGATAGCCTAGGGGCTAGACCGCAGAAACCCCAATTGCAGGGTAAAAATAATAAAGATAATGCTAAGCAACAGCAACCTGAGGGTACAAAAAAGCGCCGCTGGGAAAAGAAACAGCAAACACCTAAAAAAGATGGGGGACAGTCTCCGCAACCGGAAACCCCGCAGAATAGGTGTAATCTCAGGAATAGGGATAATTTGAAGACGCCTGATAGATATCAATATACTGATACACGCCAATCTCGTTCCTTTCAGGACTCCTCAGAGAAGAGAAGTGAGAGAGGTGGGCGGTCAGAGCGGAGGACGGAGTACGTGAAACCGAGACAGGATTCACAACGCTCAGCGGAGGTTTCTGTTAAACAAGAAGAGAAACCGCTGCAACAAAAACAGCAATTTAAAAAGAAGAAAGTGGCAGCAGTCTCAGTTAGACATGCCGCTCAAGAAGAGAGTTCTCTTGACGAACAAGACATGGGCGTTAGCACTGTTAGACAGCGCGGCAGAGGTCACAATAGTTCGCCGGAGTCTTCAAGAGCATCTGGAGGGGAAAGCAACTGATGACTTCATACAAGTCGAAACGGCGGACATGCGAGTCTCTGATCCTGATAGAGTATATCAAGTGATTCTACGATTAGAAGAGGACATTGACCGCATTGTACACGCCATCTTTTGGGACCATGTGGTAAAATCATCTGATGTTCTGTTGGCCGAACAGGATTGGCCACCTGACTTTGTTCGCGACTGTCCGGTTGGGGAGGATGTTATTGTACCTTCCTTCTCACCACTTGTTCCGAGAGAGCTAGCGGAGTCCTATGGTAAAACATGGGCTCTAGCACAGGCTCCCGCCCTATATAGAAATAATGTGGGGTGGGATAGACAATCACCTTATCATGTAATTCCAATAAAGGGCACACCTCAGCCGCAGCCGCAGTATCCTATTAAATTTGAGGCAAGGGCATCGGTTCGGAACATTCTTTCACAATTGGAGTACCAGGGTGTAATTGAGCCCTGTGTCTCGCCGATGAATAATCCCTTATTTCCGGTTGCTAAACCGGACCATTCATATAGGATAGTGGTGGATTACAGACATTTGAATAGTCACACACGCACATATGCAATACAGAATTCACATAGCGCAGCGCTTATGAACAATATAGTGCGTAAGAAATACAAGACAACGTTGGATATCTCGAATGGATTTTTCTGCCAGAATATAGTGCCCGAAAGTCGGGACTATACCAGTTTCAGTGCGTTTGGCTCTCAGAAAAAAATTTGTCGTTTGCCTCAGGGGTATAAGAATAGCCCAGGACTGTTTTCGGCTCGTGTGACTGAAATGCTACACGAGTTGGACCCTGAAGCGTTATCATATGTTGATGACATATATTTGACTGACGATGAGATTCTGCAACATCTAAGACGCGTATCGCGCATTGTTGTGGGATTTGCTGATATCGGCTATAAGTTTAATTTTAAGAAATCAAAGATTGCCTTCCTCAGTGTCATTTTCCTGGGATATGAGTTATCGAGTGAGGGCAAGAGCCTAGCGCCACATTTTTTGGAGAAATGTGCTTTATTGCAGCCTCCTAATACGGTTCGGAAGCTCCAGTCATTGTTGGGGTTTCTGAATTTTGGCAGAACTTACATTCCTGACTATGCTACGCGTATAAAACCCTTATACAAACTAATTCGCCCAAATTTTTCGAGTAGATTTTGGACGATTGAGCATACACACATACTGCAAGAGTTACAGACTGATCTCTTAGCAGTTAAACACTTACACACACGGGACAATAAGACTCATTTAGTCATCAGGGTGATACCTGGGGCTGTTGGGTTTACGTATGTCACCTTTAATGAGGGTGAGACAGTCCCGATTGCATACAAGTCCCACTTGTATTCTGCTGCAGAACAACGATTTGCACAGACTGAGAAAATACTCACTGCAGTAAAGATGGCTGTGATTAAAGAGAGACCGCTTGCCCAGGGCCAACGCATTGTTGTCGTTTCCCCGATTCCGGCTTTAGATGCTGTTACAAAAGCGAGTGTTCCTAATTCGAAAGCTTTACACCCGCGATGGATACAATGGGCTACGTCTTTGACAGCCACTGATGTAGATTACATATTTGACCCTAAACTGCAGACTCAAGAATTTCTTCAATATGTAATAGAGTACCCAGTTCCTGCTGGCACATTGCCTATTGACCAATATCAAGTGATCATGTATACCGATGGCTCTGCGCAACCAGCGGTTGGGACTAAACAACAGTATTCTGCTGCATGTGCGGTGGTGAGCGGCACTATGGAGGGGGAAGTGTTCTGCCCCCGACATACTTATGCTAAAACCTTGGGAGATTGCACAGCGCAGCTGGCTGAGCTCAAAGCTCTATTGTTAGCGTTGGAGCACGCGGATCCGGCGATTTTGACTTTGCTGGTCTGTGACTCCTACTACTGTGTTCAGTCTTTCAATTAATATCTGCGCTATTGGAAGTTGAATGGGTTCAGACATTCTAAAGGCAACACCATTAAACATAAATTGTTGTGGGGTAAGGTTGCGGATCTGAAAGAAACGCTTCCTAAGGTCCATGTTGTGCATACACTTGGACACCAGCGCGTTGGAATACACGTTGCTGGGAATACTTTGGCTGATGAAGCCGCAAAGTCGGCAGTGGCTGTCGCCACTGTGGCCGCAGTGACTCGTTCGAGTTCCAAACCAGACACAGAGATTTCAGCTGCCATAAAAGCTACGGCTGATGGCACGCCGTTTCCTAAAGGATTTCCTTCTAAATATGGTTACTGCTTGAGTAGTGCACTAAATGCTGTTGTTAATATTCCAGGCATTGGTGTACGTGAACTACCCAATAGAATTGAGAGACCTCGATTAATATCTGCAGCACATGAGGGGGTGGCATCTGCACATGCTGGTGTGGCTGCCACCATTTCACTTTTACAGGCTCGTTACTGGTGGCCTGGTCTCTATAAAGAGACAAAGCAATATGTCCTTTGTTGTGATGTTTGTCAACAGATTAAAGCTTCGTCGGCTAGACGCCCGCAGCAGATGCCCCTTCTGATTTCAAACAAACCTTTACAGTGCGTGTACTTGGATCATTGTGGTCCGCTGACACCAGATAGTGCATACAAATATATATTGGTTGCTGTAGATTCGTGCTCCAGATTTGTGTGGGTATGGCCATAACGCTCGGCTGACGCTCGGACTGTTATTAAAGATTTGCGCATCTTTGTCGATACATTTGCAGTTGCAGCTTTTCATTCGGACCAGGGCCCTGCTTTCGCCTCTAAGGCATTCAGGGACACCATGGCTTCGTTGGGGGTCTAACTCCAATTCTCGTCTCCATTTCATCCCGAGGGAAATTCTGTCGTGGAGCGTTTAAATCGTGATTTAAAGCAATCCTTAACGGCCAGGGTTATAGGTACGGGTCGTAGCTGGCTAGCGCACCTATATGGAGTACAGAGAGCACTTAATAACTTGCCTAGACAGTCACTGGTGGGTCGTACTTCATATGAGTGCCTGTTTGGAACACGAATGTATGTTCCTGATCTAGATGGTCCTGGTGTGGAGGCGGCAGCTACGCCCTTTGACATAAATGATCGTGTCACTGTTTTGCAGGATTTACAACAATTCTGTGAAGATAACTCTTCTGCAAGTGCTGCCTCCTCAGGAATTAAGGATGAACCAGTAACACCAACTGGTTGGATACCCAGGACTGGGGATCTAGTGCGTGAAAAGGTCGCAGTAAAGAAAGAATTTGGTCCTTCTTATCGAGCACCTGTCCCTGTGTTAGGGGTTAGCGGCACGAGAACTGTGATTTTACCGCCGCTGCAAGGGGCCAAAGGAAATCGCTTTGTTTCCATTGATAATATCAAGTTACAACATGTGGCCGATTCTGCACAGCAGACCAAGAGGGACACCAAGTAGTTCCGGCATCCCTCTCACTACTGGGGAAGAAGTCCCGCTGCAGGTGATTTACACCGACGCTGTTTCCTCTCCGAGCTTGGGGAGGGTGGAATATGATCTTGTGATTGTTCCACAGACAACGATTAATATGGAATCTTTTGATCAAGTTGCTGTACGTTCTACTGATGTTTCTGAACATGTGGTTTATAGCGTGTCTAGGAGGGAGCCTCCATCTGCTCCTTTGTTCACAGTTGCACCTTTTGCAAGAACTGCCTCTGGCTGCTTCAATGACGCTGATGAAGCAGTGTCCAACTCCTCGTCCTCTATGTCTTCTGTCCGAGGTCCACGTAAGCTGCTGGGTTGGCTTAAACGCACATATTTTGTTTTTCCTTGGAACTATTTGTGGCTTTTTATGGCTGTAATGACTCTTTTTTTATGGTTGGGATTTGTAGTTACTTTTTTTCTAGTAATACATGGTCATTTTCTTCCTGATCGATCAGACATTGAGCACGTGGAGACTGTGTTGAGACCACATTTTTCGTCTCATATGGTTCGAAGAGACTTCTCCAATGTGAACATTTCTGCAATACCGATTCCGGATGGGATTGTGTGGGATAAAGTAATGTTTGATAGATATGGTCCCACTGAATTGATTCAAATACCTTATGTCCTCAAGTTATCAATGAATGATATTGTTATACCAGGCATTGTTTCTGATGATTGGGATGTGAAGACAGTAGATTCTATGCTAACAGATTTGCAATATTATACTGTCTATGACGATGAAGATGCTTACCAATTTAGAGATAATCATGGTGACATGTTTTGCTACAACTATTATGGACACCACTTTATTCATAAAGCTAGTAGCCCTAAGTCCATATTTAATTATGTGCAATGGGAACATTGCTCGACTCCTCCACAAGGGAGTTCGAAAACGTATTATGATAAATTTGCATATTTTTCTGGGCATGATCAGTGGAATGCTAAGTCTTACTATTTTAAAGTTGCACCGTATTCTAATAAGCAAATTTTATTGACCGATACTAAATTACTATATTCAAATTTGTTTGTATCTAAACTTTCGGTCGAGGGGTATGAATACTGGTTAAAGACTGTTGACTTGAAAAGTGTTTGGGGTACGAAAAATTGGCAGATGCAAGGCAGGGATACATTATTTAGAGCATGTCTTATCCCTGTGCAGAGGATTTTCCTCAATGACACGGTACAACAGACTAGCTGTTTGGGCTTGGCGACCATTAGAGAGTTGAATTTGCCTAGTATACCTGTCCCTTCCAAATTAAACAACTGGCAGCACTATGTGAATGCTACTTTTAGTGAATTTACGCATTGGGTCCAGAATGGTACGCTTAACACTTCATCGTTACATCCGGGCGGGTGGTTATTATGGCCCATAGACACTAATGAGTGTCATCAACGTTTTGTCACCTCTTCAGGGGGGTTCAGGACTAGTAGGGCAGACCCTCGTTACATTTCACCAGAACATGCTGGTATTATAACTACGTACAGCGTGGGGAAGCTTTGTCAACAATGGTTGAAGTCATCCACGTTGGATGCAGTTAAATCACATCTCAAGTTACTGTCTAATGGTACTGATTTACAAGATTTTTTGTCAGGTCCCAAAGTACCACGGAAGAAAAGGTTTTTATACGAAGTTTATAATGAGATTTGGAAACTTTCACAACAGGAGGCTGCAGCCCGGTTGAGGCAGATTGATCAGGAAAATCTGCTGCAGACTTTGGGGGTCATTCTGACCTCGGCAGTAAAAGGCCCTTACCGCCGGTCAGAAGTCCGCCATTCTACCGCCGCGGTAAACCGCCACGGTCATTCTGACCACCAACTGTGAAACCGCCAAAAACCCGACATCCAAGGAAGGCCGCCTCATCAGCGGGCCGCGGAAAACTGGAGATGACCAAACCTCCACCGTCACGCCAACACAAACACGCCCATGCCATTCTGACCCATGAATCCAAGCGGCGGTCTTTCAACCGCGGTATTCCATTGGCGGTACACACCGCTGCGCTCAAAATACACACACAGCTCCAAAACACAGCCACATTGGACAATTTGAACTACACACACCTGAGACACATACAAACAACACTCCCACACATCCAATCAACTATAAAACACACACCCACATCACCCACAAACCCCTACTAGTTGGAAATCGGAGAGAAGGCGATAGAGATAGAGATAGATAGAGCGAGCACAGCAATCGAAAACCCCAACACACACAGGAACCCAACTTCATCACCCACACCACATTTACGCACACATCACCACACATCACCACGCACATCACCACAAACACCACCCCACACCTCATCCACACCACCCCATGGCACCCCAAAGACACCCCAGGTTCTCGGACCAAGAACTCAGGGTCATGGTGGAGGAAATTATAAGGGTTGAGCCCCAGCTGTTCGGCACACAGGTGCAGCACACCACTATAGCAAGGAAGGCTGAGCTATGGCAAAGAATCGTAGACAGGGTCAACGCTGTGGGACAGCATCCCAGAAATCGGGAAGATATCCGAAAGCGATGGAACGACCTACGGGGGAAGGTGCGCTCGATGGTGTCGCAACACAACATCGCTGTGCAGAAGACTGGCGGCGGACCCCCACCCACTCCACCCCAATTCACAGCATGGGAGCAAGAGGTAGTAAACATCCTGCATCCTGATGGCCTTGCTGGAGTACACGGAGGAATGGACTCTGGTAAGTCGAATCTCAACTACTTCACCCCCCCCCAACCACCAGCATGCCAACCCCCCCCTCACCCCCAATCTCAACCCCCCAGCACACAACCTCCCTGCCAATGTCTCACCAGCACAACCCACCCTAAACAACACCAACCCCTGAATGCCAACACAAACCATAGACAGCCACCACCAAAGCATGACCATTGCACATACCCATACACCCCCCCCCCCACCACCCTCACAACACCTCCCACAAGGGAATGCCAGCACTGGGGGACAAGGGCACTCAAAATGCACGCCATGGCACACACAGAAACAATAACCATACTCCTTTACCCCTGCAGGGCCCGAACGCCAACACACCGCCACGGAGGGTCCAGATTTGTCCATCCCACCCCCAGAACAGGCCCCCAGCGAGGACAGCAGCTCTGTCGACCTAGAACCTGATGACCAGCCCGAACCATCGGGGACCTCTGGACAGTCGGTTCCCCACACACAGACACAGGCCACAGCAGACCCAACCCCCTCTGGGAACACCAGCACAGCTCCCACCCAGCGGGCCCATGCCTCTGTCTCCAGGACGCCTCAAGCAGCGGTGTGTCCGCCACTACAGGTCACCCAGGCTGACCCAACACCCCAACAACAACAGGGACCTGGGGGCAGTGGTAGTGGGCACACCGTCCAGGGGACAGAGGCCCGGGGAAACAGGGCAACTGGGAGGGCTGCTGTGCGACAGGGGGGGGAGGACAGGCCCAGGGAACCGACTCTCCAAGAGGCCCTCACCACCATCATGGGAGCATACCATCACTCCCAGGAGACGATGGCGACGGTACTGGCCAGGTTCACCGAGATCCAGGCACAGCAGGAGGAACGGTACATGGGGTCCAGCAATGAACTCAGGAACATCGCTACCGCTATGGGGACCATAGTCCAGGCCCTCAACCGGATAGAAACCACATTGCGGGACCATGTGGCACCACAAAGGGCCCCTGTCACTAGCCAGGAACAGCCTACCACCTCCGCCGGCGCTAGTGGTCAGGAGGCCCCCACAGAACGACGGGCCACCAGAACCCCACCTCCTGCTGAAGAACAACCACCCCGCAAGAGGAACCTGAGATCTCACAGGAAGACTGAGTAGGATGCCAAGACCCCCGCCAGCATAAAATACCCCCTGATGTCATCCCACTGTCCCACATTGTCACCCTGTCCAACCTTGAACTGCCCCTGCTCCATCCTTCCACAGGCATATGGAAAATGCAACTGTGAAACTGAGAACTGGACTCTGCCATGGACATAACTCCACCCTCACCCATCACCGTTTTAATATCATGTACCAATATCTAGCACTAAAAATAAATCACTCATTGCACTGAAATCATTCAGGAGTCAGCCTGTATTATTTACAAATGTATAACACATTACTGATCGAAAATGTTCAGTTATTTTTGTGATGACAACATACCGATGTCAATAAGCATTAGTCCATGGGCTAACCAAGCAGAAGTCACGCAGTGGGTCATACAGCACTGAAAAGGGAAGGGAAAATCAAACATCAGTTTAAAAGAACTGGGGGGAAATACACAAAGTAAAGATGCAGGGGGCTTTCAGTAAATGTTAAATGGCGTAGGTGATTCTTACCTGTGTGCTACTGAAAATACTGTTGGATAACTCTGTCCCTGTTGTCTGTGTCGTCCTCTTCGTCTTCCTCCTCTTCACTCTCCGCAGGCTCCACAGCTGCTTCAACACCACCATCTGGACCATCCTCCTGCAGGAAAGGCACCTGACGTCGCAATGCCAGATTGTGAAGCATACAGCAGGCCACGATGATCTGGCACACCTTCTTTGGTGAGTACATCAGGGATCCCCCTGTCATATGCAGGCACCTAAACCTGGCCTTCAGGAGGCCAAAGGTTCTTTCTATGATCCTCCTAGTTTGCCCATGGGCCTCATTGTACCGTTCCTCTGCCCTGGTCCGGGAATTCCTCACTGGGGTCAATAGCCAAGGCAGGTTGGGGTAACCAGAGTCACCAATTAGCCACACACGTTGTCTCTGTAGCTGTTCCATCACATAAGGGATGCTGCTATTACGCATCACATAAGCGTCATGCACTGACCCAGGGAACTTACCATTCACATGGGAGGTGTACTGGTCAGCCAAACAGACCACCTGGACGTTCATAGAATGGTAACTTTTCCTGTTTCTGTACACCTGCTCATCGTCTTTTGGGGGTACTAAAGCCACATGGGTCCCATCAATGGCACCAATTATGTTGGGGATATGTCCAAGGGCATAAAAATCACCCTTCACAGTGGCCAAATCAACCTCCTCAGGGAATACAATGTAGCTCAGCATGTGTTTCGTCAGGGCAGACAACACTCTAGACAACATTTTTGAAAACATAGGCTGAGACATTCCAGATGACATGGCCACTGTTGTCTGGAATGAGCCACTTGCCAAAAAATGGAGGACTGACAGAACCTGCACTAGAGGGGGAATTCCTGTGGGTTGGCGGATGGGGGACGTCAGGGCTGGCTCCAGCTGGGCACACAGTTCATGTATAGTGGCTCGGTCAAGTCGGTATCGTAGTATGATATGGCGTTCTTCCATTGTCGACAGGTCCACCAGCGGTCGGTACACGCGAGGATTCATCCTTCTCCTCGCAAGTCCCAGCGGACGGTGCCTAGGAAGGACAACATGGAGCACAGAGTCAAGCAAATCACAGGTACGTTCACCACAGCATGCATAGCACACGATTATCTATGTATTGAAAGGCGTGTATGTGTGGCAATGCAAGGCCTAGGCCTGTGTGACGCAGTACAAATTATGCCATGTGGGCCCTTGAAATGGCGGCTGCCTGACCTGTGAAGTGGGACAATGGGATGTGAGGTCAATGCGCTGGCATGGCACACCGTGGCGGTAGGCGGTCGAAGACCGCTATACGAAGCCCCATTGGTTAACATTGAAGCCTATGGGTTTCTGGAGCCAATGACGAGGTGCGCCGGCGGTCGCGATACGCACCGCCGCGGTACCCACCACCGCAGGCGTGACCGCCATTTTCTATCTGCTTAATCACTCGAGACCTGATCATCCACAGGAGAGGACCTATACTGCAAGTGCTGCTGTGACCTCGGTCTGGAAGATACAATGGCTGCTGCGACTGGGGAAAGGGCCCCTGCCTTCACGTCTGAAGAGTTGGAGAAACTAGTGGATCGGGTCCTCCCCAGTATGCGTTACTCCACGGTCCTCCAGACCAACAGGTAAGTACACTGGGTGCACATGGAATGGGCTATGCCTGTGTTGAGTGGGGTGGATGTATGATGGTGGGGTGGGGAGCGAATGTGGAGTGCAACGCACGACAGATGAGAGCATGTGCCAAATGGCAAATTTGGGGAGGGGGGAGCAATCACATCTAACATGCAGATAAATGATGAATTTTCCTTTCCCACCCTGTACATGTCAAATAGGTCAGCGCCCATCAGAAAGTCGACATTTGGCGTGCCATCGCCAAGGAAGTCCGGGCCCTGGGGGTCCACGTCAGATGGGGCACCCACTGCCGCAAGAGGTGGGAGGACATCCGCCGCGGGACCAGGAAGACCGCAGAGTCACTGCTGGGGATGGCCTCCCAACCTAGGAGGGGTGCCAGTCGTACCCTGACCCCCCTGATGTCCTGTATCCTGGAGGTGGCCTACCCTGATTTGGATGGGCGCTTGAGGACATCACAGCAGACACAAGGGAGTGAGTATCAGCACATTCTGCTATCTTTCTGCGCAGTGGAGGCGTCTGGGTGGGGGAGGAGGGTTGTGGGTGACATTAGGCAAGGGCGTTTTCTGTAGTGTAGTCCTCTCCTTTTGGCATGGCCCTGTGCCCCCGCCCCCCACCTCTGTAGGGTGCCAAGTACAGCTATCCATGGTCCTGCATCATCCATGTGTGTATTTGTTGTGCATAGACCTGTAGGCCTGGTCACAAGTACTGAGTAGTATACCCCGATTGCGCAGCGTAGTGCATGATGCCCCTGTGTCTGTCCTCTCCGCCAACGGTGTTGACATTGCATGCACTCAACCTGTTTTATTATTTCTCCCCCCACCCTTTTTCTTGATCATCTTGTGCATGTGTGCATTAGCATCATCAGGCGGAAGAGATTTGGCATCGGAGCACGAGGGAGCTGCAAGTCACAAGGCCCCGGTGGGCCGTGGTACAGACACCGAGGGCACCAGTGATCCGGAGGGCGAGGGGAGCACCACAACGGGGACCGGTGGTGACACCAGCGACACCGACACGTCCTCGGATGGGAGCTCCCTAGCGGTGGTGGCAACATCCGGCCCCCCCGCCTCTACAGGTACAGCCGCCACCCAGCGCACCAGCCCCGCCCTCCCAGCAGCCCCTCAGCCTACGCTCCGTGCCCGCTCGCCCAAGAAGGCGGGCATCTCCTTCGCCCCAGGCACCTCAGGCCCTGCCCCTGTCACCCCTGCTGCCCTCAGTGAGGAGGTCATTGACCTCCTTCAGACCATCATTGTTGGGCAGACTACCCTTTTGAATGCCATCCAGGGGGTAGAAAGGGAGGTGCATCGGAGCAATGCCTACCTGGAGGGCATTCATTCGGGTCAGGCTGCCCATCAACGATCGTTCAATGCTCTGGCCTCAGCACTGACGGCAGCCATTGTCCCTGTTTCGAGCCTCCCTCTTCTAACTGCCTCCAGCCTGTCTCTGTCTCCTGTTCCTCTGCCTATCCCATCCACACCATCAGACCAGCCTGCACACACGTCAACACCCAAGGTCAGCTCATCCAGACACAAGCACCACAGATCCCTCAAACACTCACCCAAGCAACATCCAGATGCAGACATGCCAACAGTCACTACCACCTCTGTGTCCCCCTCCTCCTCGTCTCCCTCCTCCCTCACTGTGACGTCTACACTCACACCTGCATGCACACCACCATCAGCCAGTGCTTCCATCACCAGCACACCCTCCAGTACAGTCCGCACACGTGCAGTCACCACCCCCACTGCCATTTACACGTCCCCTGTGTCCTCTCCCACTGTGTCTGTCACCCCCTCTTCCAAGACAAACAAACGCAGGCAGCCACCCACCCAACAGCCATCCACCTCACGACAGCCTACGTCACATTCACCTGCACCCAAAGACAGCACACCTGACTCTCCTACAACCACATCCTCTTCCTCCACTCCCATCACCACTACTCCCACCCTTTACCTTGGTCCTAAAAAAGTTTACCTCTCCAATCTTAACCTCTTTCCCTCCCCTGACCCACCCCCTCGATCTGCTAAGAGTCCCAAGAGCACCTCAGCCACCACCAGCCCAGCTTCGAGTGTCACTGTGGTGCATGGGTTCTGGAGTCCACCCTTTGGCAGCAGTGACACTTCTATCAGCAGCAAGGGGACAGCCAGCCCCCCCCCCCAGGCAAGAGGACCCGGAAACTCAAGGGCCGCCGTGAGAGGACTGACACGGCTGCCCCCAAGGACCAGAGTTTGGCCACTTCACCTGCCACAACATCCAGGGGAGGCAAGGGCCAGAGAGCCTCTTCTAAGGAGCGAAAGGGCAGCAGGGCGGAGAAGTCAGCCAGCAGGAGCGCGGAGCAGGAGGGCCCCACAAGCCCCATCCCGGCTGTAAGGAAGGACACCAAAGGGCCCAGGACTCCGTCACCGAAGGGTCCTGCGACTGCACGGTCGGAGGGCGACTGAGCAGGGAGTCCAGGCCAGGTCTGGCTCCCTTGAATTACTGGACAAGCACCGCTGAACAGGGCCCCGCCGTGCAGAAGAGCACCGCTGAACAGGGCCCCGCCGTGCAGAAGAGCACCGCTGAACAGGGCCCCGCCGTGCAGAAGAGCACCGCTGAACAGGGCCCTGCCGTGCAGAAGAGCACCGCTGAACAGGGCCCCGCCGTGCAGAAGAGCACCGCTGAACAGGGCCCCGCCGTGCAGAAGAGCACTGCTGAACAGGGCCCCGCCGTGCAGAAGAGCACCGCTGAACAGGGCCCGCCGTCTCAAGCACCGCTCCGCTGGGCCCCGCTGTCTCAAGCACCGCTCCGCTGGGCCCTTCCTGTCAAGCACCGCTCCGCTGGGCCCTTCCTGTCAAGCACCGCTCCGCTGGGCCCCGCCGTCTCAAGCACCACTCCGCTGGGCCCTTCCTGTCAAGCACCGCTCCGCTGGGCCCCGCCGTCTCAGGCACCGCTCCGCTGGGCCCTTCCTGTCAAGCACCGCTCCGCTGGGCCCTTCCTGTCAAGCACTGCTCCGCTGGGCCCTTCCTGTCAAGCACCGCTCCGCTGGGCCCCGCCGTCTCAAGCACGCTCCGCTGGGCCCCGCCGTCTCAAGCACCGCTCCGCTGGGCCCTTCCTGTCAAGCACCGTTCTGCTGGGCCCTTCCTGTCAAGCACCGCTCCGCTGGGCCCCGCCGTCTCAAGCACCGCTCTGCTGGGCCCCGCCGTCTCAAGCACCACTGGCACAATGACAGTGCCGGATCTGTCTCGAGCTACTGTTCACGGTTCACTGTGCCCACCATGCCTCCTCCTTG
This sequence comes from Pleurodeles waltl, assembly GCF_031143425.1. Taxonomy (NCBI): domain Eukaryota; kingdom Metazoa; phylum Chordata; class Amphibia; order Caudata; family Salamandridae; genus Pleurodeles; species Pleurodeles waltl. Next base: position 1,075,074,180 of record NC_090437.1, read on the forward strand.
ACCGGTGGAGACTGTTATCCACCTGATGGACTGTGGCTTTGCACTCCCCAGGATGGCACAGTGGGCAAGCCACCCACTGTAGAGACTTGAGAGACTGTGGCTTTGCACTCCCCAGGATAGTACAGTGGGCAAGCCACCCACTGTAGAGACTTGAGAGACTGTGGCTTCGCACTCCCCAGGATGGCACAGTGGGCATGGTGGCCCCTTCGTGGATCTGGCGTCGTGGACTCATGTGGCTGTGGTGCCCCCCCCTTCCCTTCCCCCTGAGGTGCCTGTAGTTTTGTCATCAGATGCCCCTGCAGTGTTCTCTCCAAAGGACTCAGGTCTCCTGTGTGGGCTTTGCCCTTGTGTTGATACACTTTGGCCCACGGACACTTGGAATTTCGTTAGATGTGCTGGACTAATTGCCTCGGTTTATCGTATGCACTAAATATTGAATTGATTTTTTAAAATTGTTATTGCTATTTGACCATGACTTATCAGTGGCTTTTTATTTCCATAAATTTCGATTCACAATTTAATTATGTCCTTGCTTTTTTCACGGGGGTTTAGGTGGTGTCACTGTGACTTGTTGCTCTGCATTGGTGTGTACATAGTTTGGGGGGGGGTGGGGGTCGCATATGTGTGTGCCGTAACCTTTCGTCCTCCCCCCTCCCCTGTGTCGTAGGTGCAGTACTCACCGTTGTCGTCTGCGCCGGCGTTCGTACTCGTGGTAGATGAGCAGGTAGACGAGAGCAGGTAGGATGTTTAATTCGGGTTCCATGCTGTCCTCCTTCCTCGTGGAGTGCGTAGAGGTGCGCGTTTTCCCGTTCGTAGTCTGTTTCCGCCGTGTTTTTATCGGCGGTGCTCCCGCCCCGGAAAAGGTGGCGGATTGGTGAGTTGTGATAGTGTGGGCGGTACATTGTCTGCCGCCTGTCTGTTGGCGGTGACCGCCGCGCTGTTTGTTTGTACCGCCGTGGCGGGCGGAGTGTTAATGTGGCGGGCTGTGTTGGCGGTTTCCGCCAGGGTCAGAATTCCATTTTTTGGACCGCCGGCCTGTTGGCGGGTTGGCCGCGCTTTATCACCGACCGCCAGGGTTAGAATCACCCCCTTTGTCTGTTGTTGATAATGGCATGCATACCCTTTCTGACCGTGTTTACACGATTGACAGCATTGTTTCCTCTGCTATTGACATTATTAAATCGGACATGTCTTCTTTATATCATGGGCAGAGTCCGACACAGTCCATCATGCAGCTGGGTTGGACTCTTCAGACCTTGAAGGCGGGTCGCGTTCCATGGCAGCACATTCGTGCCAGAGAGATCTTTATCTCCTTTAATTTGACTCGTCAACAACAGTTGATGGCTAAAAAGGAAGCGACATATGTTATGTTGAATATTGAGAAATTGGAGAAATTGCCTTTCACGGTGGCTGAGATTCCGTCAGCTGAGTGGTTGATTCATGGGGTTATTAATTTGCCTATCTCCACTCTGCAATTTACTTCTTGTTTGAAGCACATTCCGGTGGGTAGATACCAACTATTGGGAGACAGTTACATACACGAGGTGTGGGAGCTTCCCTTTCAATACAGATGTGTTAATGGTTTGAGGGAGGTTTTTCTTAGCGGTAGCGAATGCGAAGCTTCTGTCAGCCATTCCATGGTTTGTAAACAGCTGTCCTTGCACGGAGCGTGTAACGCTTCGATTGCTAACTTAGCTTGTTATTTAAAGGGTGTTCCAGTCCCGGTTATTAAAGACACTTTCCAGGTGCTTTCTAACGGCAGTTACATTGTTCTTAACAGCGAATGCTGCTGTGGCATGCGTGCCGGAATAGTTTACGTTGTCGTTGTCAACAAGGCCGTTACGTGCTGCGGGAATGTGTTGTTTCCCCCCACTCAAATTAGGGAGGTAGCGAACATCTGGCCTCATATTGCTACTTCCAAGGTTGATTTTGACAAGTTGAGTCGGCTGAAAGCTTTATTGTTTCAAATGCATGTGGCCCTTACATCTGCTAGCGAGACCTACGCACTTCAGGTGGCAAGGTCATCAGCGGAGATACAGTCCCTTTTGAATACTAACTTTCCAAGTCACTTCGGTGAACTTGTGGGACGTATATTTAATGCCTATATTTAATGCCTGATACCTTCGGCTATACACTCTATTTTTGGAAGCATTTTTGGGGGTTTCCCGATGACTTTCGCTTTGTTGGATGGAGTCTTGCTATTGTTGCTATTTTTTCGCAATGGCTGTCCCGCCACGACGAGATCCTATTTTGCTGCTCCCGTCAACGCAGCTGTGTCGTGAACGCATGATGCAGCATTTTGGAGCTACACTCCTGGGCCATTTGGAGTGTGACTGGTCTCTGTCATTCAGACTGGTTTTGGATTGTGTGCAACCCGTGTTTCGGTGCCTTTGGTGCTCGTTTGAACATGCACTGGCTTTCTGTCTCTCACTGCAGCGCCCTCCAGTGGTCGATCCTGATCTGTTGATGTTCCCGATTAGGGCTCATTCCCAGACTTGTGCACTACGGTTGCGTTTGCTTCGTGAGGCGGTTTATGAGATTCCCTTCCTGGAGGAAGATGGTATTATCTCTTTCATTGGCCCTGCACGGGGTGCCGCCCTGAATGGTTTTGGGGCTTTGGAACACACCTGCTACATGGTTCTTTGTGGCGTGGATCTTCCGATATTAACATATATCGAAGTGGAGGAGCTCCTACGTTCTATTGCTTCTGTCTGACAATTGGATTTTTTTCTTCGGCAAAATTGACACTATATTGAATTTGGCTTTATCGTCACATGTTTCCTAAATTTATGACTTTGTTGTCTTCTTACCTTGTCGAAATATATTGTTTATGTTTGGGGCATGTTTTTGTGTTATTGGAACCACTTGCTACAGACAAGGGGAGGGTGTAGTGTGGTTAGTTTTACGTATACTTTGCGCATTAGCTTCAGGCCTTAGGCCTTTGTGCACTTTGCCCTGAATGTATTTTATTCATTTTGCTGACAGCTTAGAGCCTCTGTGCACTTTGCTCTAAATGCTTTTTATTAGGCTTCGTACTGTTATTTTTCAAATAGCCAGTTCTACGGTGTTGTTTTTTATTCATATCAAACTGTTTTGCCTACTTCAGCACTGGAGTTCTTCATAACATATTCACTCTGTGCTTCAGTCAAGGATAGAGTCTGGTACATTGCCGATAGACGTGGTAGGAGTTTAGATTTGGCATTCCTGCGTAGGGACATTTTGTGATCACGATGACATGTTAGTTATAAAATCACTTCCTTGTCCCAATACATGCAAGAGGGAGATTCCGACCAGAGACCCACAACTAGACGCTGACTGCCTCGTTGCAGATGCTGAACCAGATCACAGGCCTTTGCTCAGGTATGAGGGCTTATGTCTCCCCAGTGATTCAGAAAGGCAAGCTAGAAGCTTCACATGCTGTGCTCTAAATAGAACAAGCAGAGGGAGAGTAGAAACTGTTAGGCAATATGATAGCTTTGTTCTTATGCTTTACTCTCCTGGTGACTATTTAAATCCTACTATGTTGTATTGTTCTGGTTATTGCGGCTCACGCCTTATTATCTAAAATACAGTCGTTTTATTAAAACATTATATAAAACTTATACTGTCTTTGTCATTTGTATATGAGACCATATTGTAAATGAGAGAGTTGGTTTGGATCTGAGTGACCACGACTTCCCTGAGAAGTTCCAAAGATGTCATGCGCTTGGCTGCCTAATCATTTCTTCCCCCTGGGAGAAATGAGGCACTGCTAGTTAGCCGGAGCAAAAACCGGATTTAGGGTGACAGAGTTCTTTACAAGTGGGTCAGACTCAGTCCCCCACACCGTTATCGATCCTGCTGCCTAGAAATCCAGTAGTCTCATTTAGGATAATGAGAGCCCACGCGACATGGCGCCGCCAACGATTGTTCTGGCTCTAATGTTAGGGTCCGACTGACTCTCTTGGTCTCATATATATTTTGACTCCTCGGTTCCGTACGCGGAGACGTCCGTGGGGCTGAGGGTTTCCGCCACCACGGGATAGGTACGTCCTATTGCTTAGTGGTTGGTTGTTCAAGCTTGAACTTTGAAAGGAAAAACCCCGATGTCGGTGTGCCTTCTCTGACCTAGAGCTATTTTTTGCAAATGGCGAATCCTAATGTAGTGAATATAGCAATCAATATGCGTCACCCGCTCACAGGACATTTGATAGCACATGGACTGACAGTCCAGGGGGGTCCAGTCACTTTTGTGGTGGACGCCCATGCAGCATATAGGACAGAACGTTTTTATTCTTGGGTCGTATTTCCAGCAGCTGATGGGGGTACAAATACTTTTCACGAATACACTGTTGCGAATGTCCCTGGACAATACAGGGCTTACGCTTACCTAGAGATACCTCTATCTTATCAAGAATACCATAATTGGCTTGATGGCGCCCTCCCACATACAGTAGCACAAGTGAGGTTAGGTCCGTTGAGTAATGATGGAAAGAACAGGCGCTTGGGGCCTGTGTGTGCATAGACGGATCCCACACATAATGAGGAGTCTCTAAACTTGAGCTTAACAAAAACATACCGGCCCTCTGTGTCTATCCATGTTTTAGTGACTGAACAGGCAATATTTTTCCGTATCAGTACGGCTACACCACATTTGCGTGGAGGACCCTCGTCTCTATTTCCAGAAGGAGGGCTGCAGCTGTATAACGCCGTCCCCACCCAATCCCGGTGCAATTTGTCCGGTTCCTCCTTGTTTAAGTGGGTCTCTTGTAGGAGGGCAATGTCTGCTCATTTTGATTGGAGGTATGAGAGTATTTTTTTGTGCTTAATGAAGTGGCTCAGGCCATTAACGTTCCATGAGATAATCTGTAGGGGGGTGGAGGTATGTAGGGAGGATCCTGCCATATGTGGGCTGTTGTGTGGAGTTCGTCTGGGTATTGATGGGGGATAGTAGTTGTTTACAGGGATGAGGTGGAGGGGTTTAAGGGTACTGGGGGTCAGGAGGGGGGATATGTGTAAACTGTTTAGGGGGAACAGGAATGAGTATTTACGCTAGTATGAGAGAGCAGACGAGGCGAAGGGCGAGGGCAAGGATCAGGGGGGAGAGAGGGGAGAGTGGAGGATGTGGAGGATGGGGGAGTCATAGGTGATGGAAGGTGAGAAGTGGTGATGGTATCAAGCTACAAGGGTCAAAGAGTAGGGTAAGAAGGGGGCGACCGGGGAAGAGGAGAGGCAAAGAGAGAGAGAGGGAAAGAGAGAACGGTAGTAAAGGAGGGTATGAGAGGAAGAGAAAGAGACGAGGGAGAGATATGGGGAAGAAGGGGAGGGATGTGCAAATGGATACATGAGCTAGTGGTAGCTGGGAGGGAGTGAGAAAAAAAGGGAAGAAGAGAGGATATAGAGGGAAACGGGAGGAATGAAAGGAGCTAAGGCGAAGGCGCTATAGCCCCGCTCTTTGGAGTCTGTAGTCTGCGGGTCTACACCCAGATCGGAAAGCTCTGTCCCGGTCAGCGGGCCTCGCGACCAGAAAGGGCAGGCGCCCTTGGGGTATCAAGGATGTCGTAACCCCTTTTTTCTGTTTCCCTGCCTTCATCAGCGGTATCCCATTGCAGAAGCCCTCATGTCCCTTTTACAGTGGACGATGTTCTTCAGTTCTAAGGAGAAGGGAGAAGGAAGAGGGCATGAAGAGGGAAGTCGTATCTTGTGTGGCAGACCGGTGTATTGGTACAGGGGGTGTGCGGGGGGAGCGTTTCCAAGAAACCCAAAAATAGTCCTGTTGAGGGCTAGGTGGAGGCCCCCGTCCTTCGCGGTGGCTGTAAAACCATTAGCTGTTCTCCCGGTGGAAGGGGCTGCGTGGAGAAAGAACGGATAGGTAGGCAGATCTATATATATATATATATATGTAAATATGTATATATGTGTGTGTGGGGCCAGTTTGGGCGTGGCGCAGGATAGCTAGGGGGGACGCTGGGACATAAGCGACAGAGCAGAGGGTCAGAGTGCCAATGCTGCACCAGTGGCTAACATGTAGCCCAATAGAAATAAACCCAAAATTCAGAACACAGTAAACAAGGATAACAGTGTACAGTGATAGAACTTCATGCAACACTCATCTGCCGCCCGTCGTGGCTGTAGGCTCAGAGCAGGTAGGTAGGCACGGGGTTGGAAGAAGAATGTCTCTTCTTTTCCCATTCCACAAGGTGAATGACCTGTTCTGATCTTTCCATCTCAGGTGGGGGCTGGGGAGGGCTTTAAGCGGGAGCGGGATTTGTCCCTGTCTGCCCCCTGGGTGTGTTTAACCACTGCATGTAGTATTTGGCCCCTGTCATCACAGTTCTTAGAGAGTCTTTCAAGGTCTCTGCCTCTGCTGGAGATTTCCAATGGGTCGTGGTCCGGGCCTTCAGGAGTCGTTTCCATCGATGGTGGGTTCCGCGCTTGAGTGATCTGGGCCTGTGGTAGGGTCCAGCTGGGCATGTCCATCAGACGGTCTGAGATGCTGTCCAGGTAGAGACTCAAGTCTGTTGGGTCATAGAACTCCTTAGATACATTATTTTTGGTGATCCACATTCTTGCCAGTTCAAAGAGGCCAAACTTGATCTCTAGTTGACGCAGGCAGGGCGCAGAGCTAGGAATGCCTTCCTGTGGTCGGTGGTCTCTTTGGAAAAGTCGGCCGTCATTCGTATCTGGAGGTCGTTCATGCGGAAAGGGTCTTGCACGCTTGCTTTTTGTAAAAGCTGGCGTGCCTGTGCGTGTCGTAAGAAGCAAGCGATGATAGGTCGAGGATAGTTGGCACCCTCCCGACGTTTGGGGCCCCGTCTGTGTACCCTTTGGAATTCCATGGGGGAGGTCGAAGGTGAGGCCAGTGAGTTGAGGTAAGGTGTTCTTTAGGAAGGACTGCACGTCTGTCCCCTCAATCTCTTCTGGGAAGCCAAGGAAGTGGACATTGCCTCTGCGGCTTCTGTCTTCAAGATTGATGACCTTGCTGCGAAGGTATAAGAGTTCCTGGTCCCTGTCCTGTGGTCGCTGGTCTCTTTGGAAAAGTCGGCCGTCATTCGTATCTGGAGGTCGTTCATGCGGAAAGGGTCTTGCACTCTTGCTTTTTGTAAAAGCTGGCGTGCCTGTGCTTGTCATAAGAAGCAAGCGATGATAGGTCGACGGTAGTTGGCACCCTCCCGACGTTTGGGGCCCCGTCTGTGTACCCTTTGGAACTCCAAGGGGGGGGTCGAAGGTGAGGCCAGTGAATTGAGGTAAGGTGTTCTTTAGGAAGGACTGCACGTCCGTCCCCTCAATCTCTTCTGGGAAGCCAAGGAAGTGGACATTGCCTCTGCGGCTTCTGTCTTCAAGATTGATGACCTTGCTGCGAAGGTATAAGAGTTCCTGGTCCCTGTCCGCTGTGAGCGGGATATGTGTCTCCACTGCCATCACCCGTTGCTCCAATGTGGTCACTCTGGACTGGAAGCACGCGATGTCTAGGCGCATTGACTTTGTCTCCTCTGTTAGGGAGATAATACTGCTATCCATGCCCTCGAGCCTGCGGCCTTCTGCCAATATCTCCTGCAGGATGCGGTCCATTGTTGCCGCCTGTGGGGTATCCACCATGTCACTAGGCTGGTGTGTCAAGTGTTCCTGAGGTGTCGAAGGCGGGCTCTGTTCTGTCTCAGGGCTTCTGAGAAGAGCAACTGTCTCGCTGGTTTACCCAGATGTTTGTTTGAAGGTTTGTTCCCTGGCATCACCAGATGATGGGCACCGGGGCGGTGAGAGTGCTGTCCAAGCGTGGGCTTCTTGATGAGAGGCAACGTGGTCGTGTGGTCTATGGATGGACGTTCCTTATTACATCAGAGGGGTCACTGTCGTGGTCTCCGCAGACTTACGCGGGTCTCAATCTGTGTGTCCGCAAGTGTGGCGGTGGATGTCCTCAGGCTCCTAGCAGTGGGGCGAAATAGAGAGCGAGATGAGGGGGGATGGCGGGTGTAGGTTATTGCCCAAAGTATGGGGTTCTTCTCTCCACGGTGTAGGGACGCGGCGTTGATTGACTTGCTATGCCTACCAATCCTCCCTTTTGTAGTAAGGATGACCGTTTGCGGTCATAGAGTGTCTGAGTAGTTGAGTAAGTTCCCCTCCTCGCGCCGTGCGAGAAAGGTCTTCTTGGCTGGGAGGAGAGGAGGGGGTATCGTAGTGGGCTAGCATATAGTGACCTAGCCAAGGGTGGCGGAAGGTCCTGCAAGAAGCACCCCGTGGATTCGTAAATGTCTGTTCTCCGTGTTGTCGGCCAGTAAATCTGTGAGGCTGTAATGCCCTCAGTTCGGTCCCCTCATGGAGTGGTGTGCGCAAAGTACAATGGGGGCTCCGCTGTGAGGTGGTCTCACAGGGTTTAATGGGAGCTTTTGTCTCCTTTCAGCTGCTCCTTAGTTAGGTCCAGGTGGCCATGTGCTTCCCCCTGATCTCTTTGTGGCCCGGGTGGGGGTAGGTGGTCTTCTGTTGGGTTAATGGTGCCTCTCTGCCGGCCCGAATGTTAGACTGGAGGCCGCATCTTCCCTGTTGCGTTCAGGCCGCTCTGTGCAATCCGGCCCCGAGGGAGAAGAGGATGAGGGTGGGGCTCTTGCGGCTCCGGTCGATTGAGCCCACATCTGCTCCGGATCCTCACAGGACCCCCATGACTCCACTAAAGGGGGACATCGATTGTCGGGACGCCCTCCTGCGCATCCAGGGCCCGCCGATGGGGGAGCAGTCCGTCTAAGCGGCCATGTCTTCGCGTGGCCAGACCATGCCCCGGCTGTTGTGAATCTCAACTGGGGGGAGTTACTGGTCCAAAGAAAGTTGTGGTAGCCACTGAATTACCTGTAGATTGCTTACTGGGCAATGATTTGGAAACATCAGCTTGGGCAGAAGTGGAGTTGGAGGTTCATGCAGCAATGCTGGGCATTCCTGGGAATATTTTTGCTTTGACAAGGGCTCAGGCCAAAAAGCAAAAAGGACAGGGAAACTTGGATCCTGGAACAATGGACCAAGTGCTCCTAAAAACTAGGGGTAGAAAGGGTAAATCCCTGCCCACTATCCCTCCCTTTTGAGGAAGAGGAATCCTCTCCCTGTGCAGAACCTACACCAGAGGAGTTGGCAGCAGACACTGCTGAGCTTTTGGGTGCAGGGGGGCCTGCCAGGGAAGAGCTGAGTGTGGCACAGCAAACCTGTCCCACATTAGAGGGTTTAAGACAGCAAGCTGTCAAGCAGCAGAATGGGGATGTCAGTGATAGCAAAAGGGTGTATTTGGGAAGATAACTTCTTGTACAACGAGTCAAGGGACCCTAAACCTGGAGCTGCCAGGAGATTGGTCATTCCCTTGCAGTACAGAGAGTTTCTTCTTACCCTGGCACATGACATTCCTTTGGCTGGGCATTTGGGCCATACTAAAATTTGGGAAAGACTTGTCCCCTTGTTTCACTGGCCTCATATGTCAAAGGACACTAAAGAGTTTTGTCGCTCTTGTGTGACCTGCCAAGCCAGTGGCAAGGCTGGTGGCATTCCATAGGCCCCCTTAATTTCACTTCCAGTGGTTGGGGTGCCCTTTGAAAGGGTAGGGGTTGAAATAGTTGGCCCCCTTGACCCTCCAACAGCTTCTGGCAATAGATTCATCCTTGTGGTAGTGGACCATGCCACTAGGTATCCTGAAGCCATCCCCATAAGGACCACTACAGCTCCTGCAGTGGCAAAAGCTCTCCTAGGAATCTTTTCCAGGGTGGGTTTTCCTAAGGAAGTGGTGTCAGACAGAGGTAGTAACTTCATGTCTGCATACCTAAAAGCAATGTGGAAGGAGTGTGATGTAACCTACAAGTTCATCACCCCTTACCATCCACAAACAAATGGTCTGGTTGAGAGGTTTAATACAACTCTCAAAGGTATGATAATGGGACCTGTTACCTTGCCTCTTTTTTGCTTACAGGAAGGTACCCCAAAAAGGAGTGGGCTTCAGCCCCTTTGAACTCCTCTTTGGACACCCTGTAAAAGGTCCACTTGCTCTTGTGAAGGAGGGTTGGGAACAACCTTTAAAAGCTCCTAAACAGGACATATACAGACTATATAATTGGCCTAAGATCCAGAATGGCTGAGTATATGAAAAAGGCCAGTAAAAACCTTCAGGCCACCAAGGAGCTGCAAAAGCAATGGCATGACCAGAAGGCTGTCCTGACCCAGTAGCACCCAGGACAGAAGATGTGGGTATTGGAGCCTGTGGCCCCAAGAGCACTCCAGGACAAATAGAGTGGACCCCATCTAATTGTTGAAAAGAAGAGTGAGGTTACCTATTTGGTAGACCTGGGCACTGCCAGGAGTCCCCTTAGGGTGATTCATGTCAACCACCTAAAACCCTACTATGACAGGGCTGATCACACCCTGCTCATGGCAACAGATGAGGGACAGGAAGAAGAGAGTTACCCTCTCCCTGATCTCTTCTCCAACACTGAAGCTGATGGCTTAGTAGAGGGAGTGGTCTTAGCAGATTGTCTTACTGCAGAACAGAAAGACAACTGTGTCAATCTCCTAAGTCAGTTTTCTGAACTCTTTTTACTTGTACCAGGTACTACTTCCTGGTGTGACCATACAATTGATACTGGAGACAGCCTGTCTGTCAAAAGTAAGATGTATAGGCATCCTGACCATGTTAGGGACTGCATTAAACAAGAGGTGCAGAAAATGTTGGACGTAGGGTTGATTGAGCATTCTGAAAGCCCATGGGCTAGCCCAGTTGTGCTTGTACCAAAACCTCACACCAAAGATGGAAAAAGAGAGATAAGGTTCTGTGTAGATTAAAGAGGGCTCATTCAAGTAACAAAGACAGATGCTCACCCTATACCCAGGGCAGATGAGCTTATAGATACACTGGCTTCTGCCAAGTAGCTAAGCACTTTTGATCTAACTGCAGAGTATTGGCAGATTAGGTTATCAGAAGATGCTAAACCCAAGACTGCATTTTCAACCATTGGAGGGCACTATCAATTCACAGTAATGCCCTTTGGTTTGAAAAATGCACCTGACACTTTTCAGAGGTTGCTGAACACAGTCCTACATAGGTTGAAAGCTTTTAGTGCAGCATATATAGATGATTTTGCTGTCTTTAGCTCAACCTGGGTTGATCACCTGGTCCACCTATGGAAAGTTTTGGAGGCCCTGCAAAAGGCAGGCCTCACTATCAAGGCCTCAAAGTGCCAGGTAGGGCAGAGAAAAGTGGTTTATCTGGGCCACCTGGTAGGTGGAGAACAGATTGCACCACTACAGGGGAAAATCCAAACTATCATAGATTGGTTTCCCCCTACAACTCAAACCCAGGCGAGAGCCTTTTTAGGCCTCAAAGGGTACTATAGGAGATTCATAAAGAATTATGGCTCCATTGCAGCCCCTCTTAATGATCTCACTAGCAAAAAGATGCCTAAGAAGGTATTCATTGTACAAACTGATGCATCTGAATTAGGGGTTGGGGCAGTACTATCACAACTGAATTCTGAGGGCCAGGATGAACCTGTTGCTCTTATCAGCAGAAGGTTTACCCCTAGAGAAAAGCGTTGGTCTGCCATCGAGAGGGAGGCCTTTGCTGTGGTCTGGGCACTGAAAAAGGTGAGACCATACCTGTTTGGTACTTACTTTATTGTTCAGACAGACCACAAACCTCTAATTTGGCTAAAACAAATGAAAGGTGAAAACCCTTAATTGTTCAGGTGGTCCATATCCCTACAGGGAATGGACTATACAGTGGAACATAGACCTGGGAGTACCCACTCCAATGCAGAAGGACTCTCCAGATATTTCCACTTAGACAATAAAGACTCATCTGGGCAAGGTTAGCCTCATTGTCCTTCATTTGGGGGGGGGGTTGTGTAGGAAAGTACCATCTTGCTTGGCATGTTACCCCCATTTTCACTGGATGTATGTTTGTTTTTACCCATGTGTCACTGGGATCCTACCAGGCAGGACCCCAGTGCTCATAATGTGTGCCCTGAAAGTGTTCCCTGTGTGGTTCCTAACTGTATCACTGAGGCTCTGCAAACCAGAACCTCAGTGTTTATTCTCTCTCTTAGCTTTAAAATTGTCACTGCAGGCTAGTAACTAATTTTACCAATTCTCATTGGCACACTGGAACACCCTTATAATTCCCTTGTATATGGTACCTAGGTACCCAGGGTATTGGGGTTCCAGGAGATCCCTATGGGCTGCAGCATTTCTTTTGCCACCCATAGGGAGCTCAGGCAATTCTTACACAGGACTGCCACTGCAGCCTGAGTGAAATAACGTCCACGTTATTTCACAGGCATTTTTCACTGCACATAAGTAACTTATAAGCCACCTATATGTCTAACCCTCACTTGGTGAAGGTTAGGTGCCAAGTTACTTAGTGTGTGGGCACCCTGGCACTAGCCAAGGTGCCCCCACATTGTTCAAGGCAAATTCCCCGGACTTTGTGAGTGCGGGGACACCATTACACGCATGCATTACATATAGGTCACTACCTATATGTAGCGTCACAATGGTAACTCCGACCATGGCCATGTAACATGTCTAGGATAATGAAATTGTCACTCAAATACCATTCTGGTATTGGGGGGACAATTCCATGCATCCCCGGGTCTCTAGCACAGAACTCGGGTACAGCCAAACTGCCTTTTCGGGGTCTCCACTGCAGCTGCTGCTGCTGCCAACCCCTCAGACAGGTTTCTGCCCCCCTGGGGCCTGGGCAGCCCAGTCCAGGGAAGGTAGAACAAAGGATTTCCTCTGAGAGAGGGTGTTCCACCTTCTCCCTTTGGAAATAGGTGTGAAGGGTTGGGGAGGAGTAGCCTCCCCCAGCCTCTGGAAATGCTTTGATGGGCACAGATGGTACCCATCTCTGCATAAGCCAGTCTACACTGGTTCAAGGATCCCCCAGCCCTGCTCTGGCGCGAAACTGGACAAAGGAAAGGGGAGTGACCACTCCCCTGACCTGCACCTCCCAGGGGAGGTGCCCAGAGCTCCTCCAGTGTGCCCCAGACCTCTGCCATCTTGGATTCAGAGGTGTTGTGGCACAATGGACAGCTCTGAGTGGCCAGTGCCAGCAGGTGACCTCAGAGACCCCTCCTGATAAGTGCTTACCTCTTTCAGTAGCCAAGCCTCCTTTCTTAGTAGCCAAACCTCTTTTTTTGGCTATTTAGGGTCTCTCCTCTGGGCTATTCCTCAGATAACGAATGCAAGAGCTCACCAGAGTTCCTCTGCACTTCCCTCTTTGACTTCTGCCAAGGATCGACCACTGACTGCTCCAGGTCGCCTGCAAAACCGCAACAAAGTAGCAAGACGACTACCAGCAACATTGTAGCGCCTCATCCTGCCCGCTTTCTCGACTGTTTCTTGGTGGTGCATGCTCTGAGGGCTGTCTGCCTTCACCCTGCACTGGAAGCCAAGAAAAAATCTCCCGTGGGTCAACTGAATCTTCCCCCTACCAACGCAGGCACCAAACTTCTGCATCACTGGTCCTCTAGGTCCCCTCTCATCCTGACGAGCGTGGTCCCTGGAACACAGGAGCTGGGTCCAAGTGTCTCCCACAGTCCAGTGGCCTTGCTGTCCAAATTTGGTGGAGGTAAGGCCTTGCCTCCCCACGCCAGACAGCAAACCTGTGTACTGTACGATTTGCAGCTGCTCTGGCTTCTGGGCACTTTTCCAGGACTTCCTTTATGCACAGCCTAGTCTGGGTCCCCAGCACACTGTCCTGCATTGCCCAACTTGCTGAGTTGGACTCCGACGTCGTGGGACCCTCCTTTGTGACTCTGAGTCTACTGCTGTCCTCAGGTCTTCCAAGTGCCTGTTCCAGTACTTCTGTGGGTGCTGCCTGCTTCTGTGGGGGCTTTCTTAGTTGCTGAGCACCCCCTCTGTCTCCTTCTCCAAGGGGCTACATCCTGGTCCTTCTTGGGCCCCAGCACCACCCAAAATCCTCAACTGCCACTCTTGCAGCTAGCAAGGCTTGTTTGCGGTATTTCTGCATGGAAGCACTCCTGCATCCTCCAGCACACTGTGGGACATCTTCTGACTGAAGGAGGAGTTCCTGGCACCTTTTGTTGTTGCAGAATCTTCAGTTTCTTCCACCCAGAGGCAGCCCTTTTGCACCTTCATATGGGGTTTAGTGGGCTCCTGCCCCCCCCCGGACACTTGCGTGACTCTTGGACTTGGTCCCCTTCTTTGACAGGTCCTCAAGTCCAGGAATCCGTCTTCAGTGCTTTGGTAGCAGCTGTGGTTCTTGCAGAATCCCCTATCTTGACTATACTGTCTTTCTGGGGCAGTAGGGTAACTTTACTCCTACTTTTCAGGGTCTTGGGGTGGGGTATTTTGGACACCCTTACTGTTTTCTGCCAGTCCCAGCGACCCTCTACAACCTCCCATAGGCCTGGGGTCCATTCGTGATTCGCATTCCACTTTTGGAGTATATCGTTTATGTTGCCCCTAGGCCTATGTCTACCTATTGCATCCTATTGTGATTCTACATTGTTTGCACTACTTTTCTAACTGTTACTTACCTGTTTTGGGTTTGTGTACATATCATTTGTGTTTATTACTTACCTCCTAAGTGAGGGCATCCTCTGAGATACTTTTGGCATATTGTCACTAAAATAAAGTACCTTTATTTTTAGTAACTCTGAGTATTGTTTTTTCTTATGATATTGTGCTATATGATATAAGTGGTATAGTAGGAGCTTTGCATGTCTCCTAGTTCAACCTAAGCTGCTTTGCCATAGCTACCTCTAACATCCTAAGCTGCTAGAAACACCTCTATTCTACTAATAAGGGATAACTGGACCTGGCACAAGGTGTAAGTACCACAAGGTACCCACTATAAGCCAGGCCATCCTCCTACACCGTTGTTGCAGAATCTTCGGCTTCTTCCACCCGTAGGCAGCCCTTTTGCACCTTCATCCGGGGTTTTAGTGGGCTCCTGCACCCCCTGGACACTTGCGTGACTCTTGGACTTGGTCCCCTTCCTTTGCAGGTCCTCAGGTCCAGGCATCCATCTTCAGTGCTTTGCAGTTAGTTGTGT
This sequence comes from Pleurodeles waltl, assembly GCF_031143425.1. Lineage (NCBI taxonomy): Eukaryota > Metazoa > Chordata > Amphibia > Caudata > Salamandridae > Pleurodeles > Pleurodeles waltl. Next base: position 1,075,089,199 of record NC_090437.1, read on the forward strand.
CTTTGCAGAATCCCCTATCTAAACTTTACTGTCTTTCTGGGGTAGTAGGGTAACTTTACTCCTACTTTTCAGGGTCTTGGGGTGGGGTATCTTGGACACCCTTAGTGTTTTCTTACACTCCAGCGACCCTCTACACACTACACTAGGACTGGGGTCCATTTGTGGTTCTCATTTTACTTTTGGAGTATATGGTTTGTGTTGCCCCTTGGCCTATTTTCTCCTATTGTACTCTATTGTGTTCTACATTGTTTGCACTACTTTTCTAACTGTTTACTTACCTGATTTTGGTTTGTTTGTATATTTTGTGTACATTACTTACCTCCTTAGGGAGTATATCCTCTGAGATACTTTTGGCATATTGTCCCTAAAATAAAGTACCTTTATTTTTAGTAACTCTGAGTATTGTGTTTTCTTATGACATAGTGCTATATGATATAAGTGGTGTAGTAGGAGGTTTGCATGTCTCCTAGTTCAGCCTAAGCTGCTCTGCTATAGCTACCTCTATCAGCCTAAGCTGCTAGAACACTTCTAATCTACTAATAAGGGATAACTGGACCTGGCACAAGGTGTACGTACCACAAGGCACCCACTATAAGCCAGGCCAGCCTCCTCTATACACCAACTACACAATTCCAGATATTAATGAAATCATTGTCCGTGGATCAGTGTCCCAAAATGCATGGGGGAAGCCCACACAAGATACCTGATTTGAAACGGAGAGAACACTGCAGGGGTATCAGATGGAAAAGAAACAGGCACCTCAGGGGGAGGAGGGGCACCTCAGCCGGATGAACGGAGAACGCCACTGCTCCACGATGGGGCTCCATGTCCACGGATTGGTCCTGGGGAGTGCAAAGCCACAGTCTCCCAAGTTTCTCCAGTGGGTGGGTTGCTCACTGCTTTATCCTGGGGAGTGCAAAGCCACAGTCTCTCAAGTCTCTCCAGTGGGTGGTTTGCCCACTGGTTTATCCTGGGGAGTGCAAAGCCACAGTCTCTCAAGTCTTTCCAGTGGGCGGGTTGCCCACTGCTTTATCCAGGGGAGTGCAAAGCCACAGTCTCTCAAGTCCCTCCAGTGGGTGGTTTGCCCACTGCTTTATCCTGGGGAGTGCAAAGCTACAGTCTCTCAAGTGGATAACAGTCTCCACTGGCTCCGGAGGGGGCATTGTGCCCAGAGTGCTTCATCCTGCCAAGGACTGAGGTAGTAGATGTGAATCTCCACTGGTTCTGGGGGGGGGGGGCTTTGTGCCCAGCATGCTTCATCCTGCCAAGGACTGAGGTAGTGGATGTGAATCTCCACTGGTTCTGGAGGGGGCATTGTGCCCAGAGTGCTTCATCCTGCCAAGGACTGAGGTAGTGGATGTGAATCTCACTGGTTCTGGAGGGGGCTTTGTGCCCAGAGTGCTTCATCCTGCCAAGGACTGAGGTAGTGGATGTGAATCACCACTGGTTCTGGAGGACGCTTTGTGCCCAGAGTGCTTCACATTCAGTGTGGCAGGTCCCATCCCCTCACCTGGGTGTGTGTGCCACAAGATTGCCTTTGAACAGGTAGCATGATGCTAATGCATGAAAGGACAGGGTGACAAAACAAAAGGGGGGTGGAGACAGAGGCGACAGATGGTCAATGCATGCAACACCACTACCGTTGGTGGACACAACGCACAGGGAGCAGCCCTATGCACTAAGCCATGCACTGACAGGGCAGGGGAAAAGCACATGCTGAAAGGGGACTCTGTCGAGAACCATATTATGCACAGCTGGAAGCCATAGGAGCCTGAATAGGTGTAGAGGGCAAATACCACCTTTGGACAGGGAATGAGGCTACAAATCAACAGATCTACCTTTGTGCGTCTGCCCTGGCCTAGTGGAACCCACAGCCCACCTCCCCCACCCAGACACCTCATAATGCACGCAGAGTCAGCTGAATGAGAGTGTACTCACCACCTTGTGGCTGCTGTGATGCCCTGAAGTGCCCATCCAACTCCGGATATGCCACCGCCAGGATCCAGTACATCAGGGGGTCATGGTGCAACGGGTACCCCTTCTGCGTTGGGAGGCCATCCCCAGATGGGCCTCCGCTGTCTTCTTGCTCCAGCGGCACAGGTCCTCCCATCTTTTCTGGCAGTGGGTGCTCCATCTATGGTAGACCCCCAGGGCCTGCACTTCCTTGGCGATGGCACGACAAGTCCCCTTCTTCTGGTGGGCACTGACCTAAAGGAAAAGTGAAGTTATAATGTATGTTACTCTCCTGTACAGTTCTTCTCACACATTGCCCACAAACCTCCGACCCTGTCCCAGACATACATACACACCATCCTCACATGCAGGCCTGTCCCCCCCGTCTCTTCCATCCACGACACTCCATACAATCATGTGCCATCCACCATGCACACAGTTGAGTCACCTGTTTAGTGGAGAAGTGTGGCTCAATGGTTAGAGCGGCAGACCCTGATGCAGAAATCTGGCCCGGGACCAGGGTTCAATTCCCGCCTCGGCGGGTCTTGAGCTCAATTTCCTCAGACCTGATAATTCTTGCATTGGTGCCTCATCTAATTCATGGGTCCCACTCTGTAACTCTGGGCAATAGCTTGCTTAATCTCCACAACGGCCCCAACAGCACTGGGATGCCTGGCTTCACCTTGGAGGTTGCCCAGGAGTGGGCACCTCACAGGGAAAAGCCAGGAGGGGTTCCACAGCGGTATGCGTACATCGCCTTGAGACCCTAACGGGTGAGTAGTGCGCTATACAAGTACGAAGTTTATAGTTTACCTGTTTGTCTGGAAGACCGTACAGTTGAGTGTACTGGGGGAGGACCCCTTCCACCAGTTTCTCCAACTCCTCTACAGTGAAAGCAGGGGGCCTTTCCCCAAACACTGTAGCCATTGTCGCTTCCAGACACAGGTCACAGTAGCACTTGCAGTGTAGGTCCTTTCCTGTTGAAGGTCTGGTATCAAGTAAGGGAACTGATATAAAATGGCAGTCACGTCTGCGGCGGTGCGTACCGTCACCGCCCGCATACATCGTCATTGGCTCCTGGAACCCATAGGGCCCAATGATAACCAATGCTGAATTGTGCTGCTGTCTTCGATCGCCTACCGCAACGGTGTACAACGCTAGCGCAGTTACCTCATTTAGCCTTGTCCCACCTTACAGGTCAGGCAGCCACCATTTCAGGGGGCCACATGCAGGCCAAATAACCTTGTCACACCTATTTAGGCCAGGAATATGGACAGACAAAGGCAGATAGAGAAATCGTAATGTTTGTGCTAAACAGCCTTGTGAAACCTAAGTGTTGTATGACCCTCTGCTCACCGTTCTCCTCCATAGGTGGCATCCTCTGGTGTACAGACCCCTGGTGGACCTGTCGACAATGGAAGACAGACACATAATTATCACAGACTTGATCGTGCAACAATCCAGGAACTGTGTGCCCAGTTGGAGCCTGACCTGATGTCAGCTATCCGCCATCCCACAGGAATACCTCCTCTAGTGCAGGTCCTGTCTGTACTACATTTCCTCGCCAGTGGGTCTTTTCAAACAACAGTAGCCATGGCATCAGGGATGTCCCAGACAATGTTCTCTGACATGTTGTCTAGAGTGTTATCTTCCCTGCTGAAACACATGCGCAGCTACATCGTTTTCCCTCAGGTGGAGGATTTGCCAACCATGATAGGTGACTTCTATGCCCTCGGACATATCCCCAACATCATTGGTGCCATTGATGGTACAAATGTGGCATTTGTCCCCCCCACAGGAATGAACAAGTGTACAGAAAGCGGAAAAGCTACCATTCTATGAATGTGCAGATGGTGTGTTTGGCAGACCAGTACATCTCCCATGTGAATGCCAAGTATCCTGGCTCAGTGCATGACGCTCACATTTTGAGGAGTAGCAGCATCCCTTATGTGATGGGGCAACTCCAGAGGCATCGTGTGTGGCTAATAGGTGAGCCTAAAGTCCCCATCCAGTTTCATTTGCTGTCTGGGTATGGGAGATTCCCTCATGTTTGGAGGATATCTAACTGTTGTCCCTCGATATTTGCAGGTGACTCTGGTTACCCCAAACTGTCATGGGTACTGACCCCAGTGAGGAATCCCAGGACAAAGGCAGAGGAACGCTACAGTGAGGCACATGGGCGAACTAGGAGGATAATAGAGCGCACCTTCGGCCTCCTGAAGGCCAGATTCCGGTGCCTCCATCTGACACGTGGCTTAGATTGACTGGAGTAATGGAGGGGTGGAGGAGGAAAGAAATCCAGAAGTGTTAATTGGGAGTATATCCCTCATTTACTCATCCCAAAGACTTGGGATTAGTAAAGGGGGATGGAGGAGGAAAGAGTCTGTGGAAGGGTTAGGGAGATCATAGTAGCAGGGTGAGATAAATGAGGGAGAATTTAGTAGGGTTGTTTGGGAGGGCATGGTAGTAGAGCGAGGTTTGGTGAGTTAGATGTGTAAGCGGAGGGAAGAGCTTAGGCAGAGTTATTTAGGAGATGAAAGTAGTAGAATGGATTTGGGATGAGTCAGAGTGGGAATGGAGGATAGATTGATAGAGACATGACATATGATGATAGGTAGATAAGTGTGATAAGATGAGAGCAGGGATTCATAGATATCCAGTATAACAACCCACCCAGGAGCCATGCAATGACCCACGAACATGCCAAGCACAGAATAACATACACACATACATATATATATATATGTATATATATATAAATACACACACACACACACACATGCATACAAAATGAATCCACACACATATGCACACATATATGTACATACAATACATAATTAGAACCATGACTAAATATACTTAGTCAAACAGGTTTAAAGAGTGTGTGTGTATTTTATTGTTATGACATAGTAGCAATTCATATTTTCTAAAGAACTATACATAACTAGAAATAGACACATAATCAGAAAAAATATTTATCAACATAGGCATATGCAGTCCATAGTTGTTTGAATATGGTGGTTATGAAGGAAAGAGCCAACATTTGAGTAGTTTTCTGAAGACAAGAAAGTTATAGGTGGCTCCTATAGTTGGGGGTAATGAATTCCATAGTTTGGCTGCTTGAACAGAGAAGGATGTACCACCTATAGTCTTTTTCTTGTATGGTGGTGTTCTAAGTGGGGTGCCAATCTTGAGCAGAGGTTTCTTTGTTGAATGTATTTGGTTATTTTGTTTCTGATAAAAAGTGGTCCTGTTCCATGTATAGCTTTGTGGGTGATACAAAGCAGCTTGAAAGTGCATCTTCTGGCAACGGGCAACCAGTGTAGTGCTCTCAAGGCAGGGGAGATGTGGGCTTGCGGCTTTACATGTAATAGTAGCCTGGCTGCGGAGTTCTGAATACGTTGTAGTTTTTTCATAACAGATAGAGATGATCCATGGTAGAGGCCATTGGCATAATCCAGTTTGGATAGTACAAGCGAGATAGTAGCTTGCACCTTGTGTGGAAATCCGAGGTGGGGGAAGATGCGTCGTAGAGTCTTCTAGGTGACGAAGCTTGTTTGTGCTAATTTGTCCACTTGGGCATTCATAGTTAACTTGGAATCCACGGTGATTCCAAGGTTTTTAACTTCCTTGGATAATTGAGGAGGTGGTCCGAGATCGTCAGGCCAGACGCAGAGACGTTCATAACTTTTCCAGTCACCACAAATGAGTATTTCTGTTTTGGAAGTATTTAGTTTGAGATGGCTCCAGGTCATCCACTGATCAACAGCTCTGAGGCAACTAAAGATTTCTGAGTTTTCAATGTTTTTGGGGCATTCATAAGTAGTATTTGTGTGTCATCTGCATAGTTGTGGCATGTGAGATGGAAATCATTGATCAGTTCTGGTAGTGATATCATGTAGATGTTGAAAAGCAAAAGTGAGATGATAGATCCTTGGGGGACCCCTGCTTTTGTGAGGTAGGGTTTGGCGGAGAAGGGGGGCGAGTAGATAATAGTCGATCTCTTTTGAAGATAGGAAGTAATCCAGTCGAGAGCAGTCCCTTGTATGCCTGCTCCGTGGAGTCTTTGAATTAGGGTGTCATGGTGAACCATATCAAAGGCAGCCGAGAGGTCCAAGAGAAGTAGTGCAGCAACTCCACTGCGGTTGACTGCGTCTTTAAGATCATCCCAGATTGCTATGAGTGCCGATTCAGTGCCTCTTCCTGGGCGGAATCCAGTTTGGAAGTCTGAAAGTATATCTGACAGTGAATTGTCTTCAATGAATTGTGACATCTGGGTGAATGCTGCTCTTTCTATCAATTTGCCCAGGAATGGTCCACTTGTGATAGGTCTGTAGTTGTTGGGGTCTTGCGGGTCTAGGTTTGTTTTCTTTAATAATGGTCATATGTATGCTTTTTCAGGTCTACAGGAAAAGTTCCTGTAGCTAAAGAGTTGTTGATGATTCTTCTCACAGGTGTGGCAGCAGAAGTAGATAGAAGAATGTTCTTGAAGATCTGTGGTGGGCAAGGGTCCGAAGGGCAACCGGAAAGTCTGCTTGCTTTGACCAAGTCCATACATTCACCTTGGGATATTTGTTGGAAGGACTGTAGAGGCTGGGTTGGTTTATTCTTAGAGGGCATTTTAGGAAAGGGGTTGGTGCTGATGGTTTTCCTCTGTTTTAAATAGGAGTCCAATGTGTCTGCCTTGGTTGTGTAGTGAGTTGCCAATTTGTTTGTGAAATCTTTAGTAGTGGGATGACTTCCTTCCATGCATGTAGATTTTCGAAATTCATTGAGAATTTTATAAAATTCCTTGGTTGTAGATTGAGCATTTTGAATTCTGTCTGAGTAGTACCCTTTTTTAGCTTTTTTGATTGATGATTTGTATATTCTGTTAAGTTTGTGTAGCTGCAGTTTGTCTTGACTGTTGTTTGTTTTGAGCCAGGTCCGCTGCAACTTTCTGATTTGTTGCTTTATCTTTTTAAGTTCTGAGTTTCTCCAAGGTGTTGGTTTTGTTTTGTCGTGTTTAGTTTTTCTGAGTGGTATTAGGAATTCGAAAGCTTCCTGTAGCCACTCATAACGTTTTGGCACAGAATTAATTGTATCTAGATCTGTGTTGGCTGTTAGTTGTGTTTCTAAGTCATCTAAATTGAGTTTGCTCCATGGTCGATAGGTGCATGTATGTAAGTAGTTGTGGGGTGTGCTGATTTGTGGAGTTTTATGTCGGAAAGTTCTGAAATGGTGGTCCGACAAAGTGATTGGTGTGATGCTATGAAAGATAACTAGTTCAGGCTTAGCAAAAATGACATCTAGGATGTGTCCAGCGATGTGCTATAGGTTCAATTCGACTAGGCCAGTGGTGATAGCTTTTGGATGGGGCATATTGGGTTTGTCAAACCAAATGGTTAGATCACCAAGAATGCATAGGTTGGAGTATAGTGTAATAAGGTTTGGGACTGTATCTAGAAAGGCATCTGGGAATGTGGAGTTGTTAGGTGGAGGTCTGTAAAGGAGGAGAAAGTTACAGGAGGAAGATGGAGTAGGATGGTATCTGGTGACGAGGGCTTCACAACCTTGTGTGGATATGTTGTCTGTTTTTCTGAGGTTTATTGCCTGTTTGAATATAATAGCTAGTCACCTCCTCTCTTGCCTATACAGTTTTGTGTGATGGTTTGATAGCCCGGGGGAGGGCTTCGTGCAACACTGGAGCCGTGTCATCTCCCAACCAGGATTCCGCTATGAATAGTAAGTCAGGTTGTGTGTCTGTGAGCAGGTCGTAGATGTGGTGCTTGTTTTTTGGTGCTTGTTTTTTTAGAGTGATGGCGCATTTATGAGCTGGCAGTTTAGAAAAGGTGTGGGAGTGTTGTTTTAATTAGGAGATGGGTAAGTAGTATAATACGAGCTTGAAGCAGGAGTGTTGTTAGTTGTGACAACTGTGTGAGGCGCACCATAGTCTTGCTTTTTAATATAGTGTTCCTCTTCCAGAAGGTTAAGGAGGAATTTTGTTGGGTCTGTGTGCGTGGGTGGTGGACTTGGTGGCAGAGAGAGACATGAAGAGTGTACTGTTTTTTGTAGGGTAGTATTATTATGTAATAGACAAGGGGATGTGAGGTTGTTCAGAGCGGTATGTTGTTTATTTTGTTTGCGTCTGTTTAGTGTGGATGGAGTATGGGTTAGGGGTGGTGGAGGAGCATGTGGATCATGATGTAAGGCTCTAAATTGTGCTATGGAGGAGAGGTGAGTGGATGAAGGTTGCTGGGTTGGGGCGCTTGTGGTAGGTTTTGTGAAGAGTGAGAAACTAGGGGTAAAGATAGGATGGGACTTGTATTCTTTGTGTAGTACTGAGGGTGGGGGTGGGTGTGACGATAAGAGTAATGAAAGTTTATGTTGATTGGATGTGCTGATGTGTGTGGTCTGTACTGTTTTTGTGGAATAGTGAGAGGGGATATTGATGTTGTTGTTTTTGGTGAGGGATTTGTATGTAAGATAGTTCTGGTGAGTGGAATTAGAGTGTTAGATGGGGTGTTGATGTGTTTTGGAGATGAATGTACCAGGTGTGTAATAGGCGATGGATGTGTGTCAAGGTAGTTGGTGTTGGTTGTGATGACTGGAAGAGGTAATATGTGTGGTGGAGTGAAGTGTGGGGATTGCATGGTTGTGTGTAATTGGTGAAGGGAGGGGAAGGGTGTTTGTAGACGGTGTGTTGGAAGGCTGGGTTTGGGCATTGTTATGATGACAGGTGATCTGTGTGGAGCAAACAGAGGATAGTGTTGTTGGTTAGTATGAACAGGGAGGGTGTATCTGGAAGGCTAAGACTGAGAGAACTATATAGTGTGGTTTTGTGTTGTGTGGGTGATGGCAGGTTGTGTTAGTGGGGGTGGACTGAGTAGTGTTTGTTATGAGAATGCAGGTGTTTGACTGTTGTAGTTATGGAGGATATGTGTATATGTGTTTGTTAGAAATGGGGTTTTTGGTTGGCAGTCAGGTTACCCTCTGTCCAAGCAAAAGCCCTCACTCTAGTCAGGGTAAGTCACACACTATCCAAGATTATCCTGTGCCCACCCTCTGGTAGCTTGGCACGAGCAGTCAGGCTTAACTTAGAAGGCAATGTGTAAAGTATTTGTGCAATAAATCATACAATACCACCATATAGCACCCCAAAAATACACCACACAGTGTTTAGAAAAATATAGAATATTTATCAGGATAATTGTAGGTCAAAAAGAATAAAGTTGCAATGGAAAATTGTAGAAATATCACCGGGTAGTGATATACAGTGTCTTAAGTCTTTAGAATGCAATACAGTGTCTTTCAAGCACAAAGTACCTGGTTTCTGGTGGAAAATCTCCTCAGAGGGCCACAGGAAAAGGGATGCGTGGAAAAAGGGTGTGTGCGTCGATTTCTCCTCAGCACACAAAGACTTGCGTCGTTCTTTTCCACGCGGGGAAGTCGGGCGTCGTTTTCCGGCGCGCAGACAGTCTCTTTTCGTGGATCGCGGGGATTACCAGATGTCCCGGGTCTGTGCGTGGATTCTCCTACTTGTTTTCCGGCTGCGCGTCGTTCTGCGGGACTGCGCGTCGAAGTTTCGATCTCACGGTAGGCGTCGCGTCGATTCCTCCTTGGAAGTCGGGCGGCGTTGTCCTTGCGAGGCCGTGCGTCGAAATTTTGGTCTCACGGCAGGCGTCGCGTCGATTTCTCCTCGGAAGTCGGGCGGCGTTGTCCTTGCGAGGCCGTGCGTCAAAGTTTCGCGTTCACGGTAGGCGTCGCGTCGATTTCTCCTGGAAAGTCGGGCGGCGTTGTCCTTGCGAGGTTGTGCGTCGAAGTCTCGATCGTCCCGAGAGCGTCGCGTTGATCAGCGTCGGTGTGCGGCGTTTTTCTTGCCGCGAAACAAGCTGTGCGTCGAAATTTTCGGCGCACGGAGCGTCCAAGTGAAAGGAAGAAGTCTTTTTGGTCCTGAGACTTCAAGGAACAGGAGGCAAGCTCTATCCAAGCCCTTGGAGAGCACTTTCACAGCCAGACAAGAGTTCAGCAAGGCAGCAGGGCAACAGCAAGACAGCAGTCCTTTGTAGAAAGCAGACAGGTGAGTCCTTTGAGCAGCCAGGCAGTTCTTCTTGGCAGGATGTAGTTTCTGGTTCAGGTTTCTTCTCCAGCAAGTGTCTGATGAGGTAGGGCAGAGGCCCTGTTTTATACCCAAATGTGCCTTTGAAGTGGGGGAGACTTCAAAGAGTGGCTAAGAAGTGCACCAGGTCCCCTTTCAGTTTACTCCTGTCTGCCAGGGTCCCAGTAGGGGGTGTGGCAGTCCTTTGTGTGAGAGCAGACCCTCCACCCTCCCAGCCCAGGAAGACCCATTCAAAATGCAGATGTATGCAAGTGAGGCTGAGTACCCTGTGTTTGGGGTGTGTCTGAGTGAATGCACAAGGAGCTGTCAACCAAGCCCAGCCAGACGTGGATTGTAAGGCACAGAAGGATTTAAGTGCAAAGAAATGCTCACTTTCTAAAAGTGGCATTTCTAGAATAGTAATATTAAATCCGACTTCACCAGTCAGTAGGACCTTGTATTACCATTCTGGCCATACTAAATATGACCTCCCTGCTCCTTTCAGATCAGCAGCTGCCACTTCAACAGTGTATGAGGGCAGCCCTAATGTTAGCCTATGAAGGGAGCAGGCCTCTCAGTAGTGTGAAAACAAATTTAGGAGTTTTACACTACCAGGACATATAACTACACAGGTACATGTCCTGCCTTTTACCTACACAGCACCCTGCCCTAGGGGTTACCTAGGGCACACCTTAAGGGTGACTTATATGTAGAAAAAGGGGAGTTCTAGGCTTGGGAAGTACTTTTAAATGCCAAGTCGAGGTGGCAGTGAAACTGCACACACAGGCCTTGCAATGGCAGGCCTGAGACAAGGAAAAAGGGGCTACTTAAGTGGGTGGCACAACCAGTGCTGCAGGCCCACTAGTAGCATTTAATTTACCAGCCCTATGCACATAAAGTGCACCTTACTAGGGACTTATAAGTAAATTAATAGTCCAATCAGGTAGGATTCCAGGTTACCATGTTTTAAGGGAGAGAGCATATGCACTTTAGCACTGGTTAGCAGTGGTAAAGTGCGCAGAGTCTATAAACCAGCAAAAACAGTGTCCAAAAAAATGGAGGGAGGCAGGCAAAAAGTTAGGGGTGACTACCCTAAGGCTGTCAGGTCTAACATGTGTCCCCCCCAGCTGAAAGTAGGGAGAGCTACCCGACCTCCTGGGAGCTCTCATCGCTAAGGCGGAAGTACCTGGAGAGACCATCAGCATTGGCGTGGTCAACCCCTGGGCGATGTTCCACCGTAAAGTCCATCCCCTGTAGGGAAATGGACCACCTCAAGAGTTTTGGATTCTCACCCCTCATCTGCATGAGCCATCTGAGGGGCCTGTGGTCTGTCTGAACCTGGAAGTGAGTCCCAAACAGGTAGGGTCTTAGCTTCTTCAGTGCCCAGACCACAGCAAAAGCTTCTCGTTCAATAGCACTCCACCTCTGTTCCCGTGGTAGTAGCCTTCTGCTAATAAAGACTACCGGTTGATCTCTGCCCTCCTCATTCAGCTGTGCTAGGACTGCCCCTATGCCATGCTCTGAAGCGTCTGTCTGCACGATAAATTCCTGGGAGTAGTCAGGGGCCATGAGTACGGGGGCCGTGCACATGGCTTCCTTCAGGGCGTCAAAGGCTTTCTGACAAGCCTCTGTCCAATTCACCAACTTAGGTTGCTTCTTGGAAGTGAGTTCTGTCAAGGGCGTTACAATGGTACCATAGCCCTTGACAAATCGGCGGTAGTATCCGGTGAGGCCTAGAAAGGCTCTCACCTCCGTCTGTGTTCGGGGTGGTTGCCAGGCCTTGATAGTTTCAATCTTGGCCTGGAGTGGCTGCACCTTGCCACCACCCACTAGGTGTCCTAAGTACACCACGGAACCCTGCCCAATCTGGCACTTACTGGCCTTGATGGTCAGGCCTGCCTGTTGCAGGGCCTGAAGCACCTCCTTGAGGTGAAGCAGGTGTTCCTCCCAGCTGGAACTGTAGACAGCTATGTCATCCAGGTAGGCTGCACAGAAGGCATCCTTGCCAGCTAGGACCCCGTTAACCAACCGTTGGAAGGTAGCGGGGGCATTTTTCAACCCAAACGGCATCACCCGGAACTGGTAATGGCCATCCGGGGTTGAAAATGCGGATCTTTCCTTGGCCCCCTCAGTTAGGCCGATCTGCCAGTACCCTGAAGTAAGATCAAACGTACTCAGGAACTTGGCAGCGCCTAGCCTGTCCACGAGCTCATCAGCTCGGGGGATGGGGTGAGCATCAGTCCGTGTGACTGAGTTGAGACCCCGGTAGTCCACACAGAACCGGAGTTCTGGCTTCGCACCTGGGGCAGTAGCCTTAGGGACCAATACCACTGGGCTGGCCCAGGGACTACTGGATTTCTCAATGACCCCTAGAGTCAACATCTTGGAGACCTCCTCCTTGATGCTGGCCTTCACCTTATCCGACAACCTGTAAATTTTGTTTTTCACAGGGAGACTGTCACCGGTGTCAATATCATGAACACAGAGGTGGGTCAGCCCAGGAGTAAGGGAGAACAGGGGGGAGAACTGCTCCAACAGCTCATAACAGTCTCCTTTCTGATTTAGAGTCAGGGAGTCAGACAGAATGACTCCGCTTACTGACCCATCACCTTCTTGGGCAGAGAGGAGGTCGGGGAGAGGTTCACTCTCCTCTTCCGTTCCTTCATCTGTGACCAGAAGCGTGTTGATCTCCGACCTCTCAAAATGAGCTTTTAGTCGGTTCACATGGAGCACCCTTAGGGGATTCCTAGGGGTTTTGAGGTCCACTAGGTAAGTGGCCTCCCCTTTCCGCTCCTTTATTTAAAATGGCCAGACCAGCGGTCCTGGAGAGCTCTGGGCTCTACTGGCTCCATTACCCACACTTTGTCTCCAGGTTGAAACTCTACCAGGGTGGCCTTCCGGTCATACCATTGTTTCATCACCTCTTGACTGGCCTCAAGGTTATCTTGGGCTTCTTTCCAGAAGCGGGTCATCTGGTTGCGGAGGGCCAACATATAGCTGACCACATCCTGAGGGGGTGTCTTTGGAGCTTTCTCCAATCCCTCCTGGACAATGCTTAAGGGTCCCCTGACAGGGTACCCATAGAGAAGTTCAAAGGGACTGAACCCTACCCCTCTCTGGGGGACCTCTCTGTAAGCAAAGAGAAGGCATGGTAAGAGGACGTCCCACTTACGCCGCATGGCCTCAGGGAGGCCACCAATCATGCCTTTCAGGGTCTTGTTGAATCTCTCCACAAGACCATTCGTCTGGGGGTGATAGGGTGTGGTGAACTTGTAAGTTACACCACACGCATCCCACAGAGACTTCATGTATGCAGACATGAAGTTAGTGCCTCTGTCAGACACTATTTCCTTGGGGAATCCCACACGGGTAAATATCCCCATCAGGGTTCTGGCCACCACCGGTGCAGTTACTGTCCTTAGAGGGATTGCCTCTGGGTAACGGGTGGTATGGTCCACCAAAACCAGGATGAACCTGTTGCCTAAGGCAGTTTTGGGGTCCAAGGGACCAACAATGTCGATGCCCACCCTTTCAAAGGGGGTGCCAACGACAGGAAGTGGAATCAGGGGGGTTTTAACCCTTTTTCCTGCTTTACCACTGGCCTGGCAGGTAGGACAGGATCTGCAGAACTTGTCTGAGTGTGTCCTCATTTTGGGCCAATAAAAGTGGGTGACAAGCCTGTTAAAGGTCTTGCCCTGCCCCAAATGTCCTGCCAGGGGAATGTCGTGAGCCAGACCCAGTAGGAAGGTTCGGTAACATTGGGGGACCACCAGCACACGTGCTGCCCCAAAGCCCGGAACCTTAGGCTCACTGTAGAGGAGATCATTCTCCCAATATAGGTGGTGATCGCCAGAGGCGTCGCCGGCTGCCTGGTTTGAGGCTTGTTTCCTCAAACCTTCTAGAGTGGGACATTCTTTCTGCGCCTTGCAGAACTCCTCCCTGGTGGGTCCCCCCTCAACTTGCCAGCCAGCAAGCTCAGGTAAGTCACCTAGGGCGGCAATGTCTTCCCCAGTTGGCTCGGAAGTCTCCTCCTCAGGAGCCCCGTCAGCCACTGTGGGAACAGCTGGGGCCGGTTTCCCGCACCCCTGGTCCCTCCTCCTGGCAGCTCTCTGGGCCATCGTTCCAGGCTCCAGATGCCCTTGACTTCCCTCTCGGTCAGCCATGGACCGTGTGGTCATGCAGACCCACTCAGGTAACCCTAACATCTCCAGGTGAGACCTGAGCTCCACTTCTTTCCAAGCAGTGTGCTCAAGGTCATTGCCTAACAGACAATCTACAGGCATGGCAGGACTCACAGCTACTTTCAGAGTACCAGAGACCCTCCCCCACTCAAAGGGAACCAGAGCCACCGGTAGGTGACTCTCGCGATTGTCAGCTACTCTGACCTGGTGGAATGTATTAGGTATTATCTGCTCTGCTGACACCAGCTGACTCTTGATAGTAGTCATACTGGCTCCTGTGTCACGCAGAGCCTCCACCCTCTGCCCATCAATGGTGACCCACTGCCGGTACTTGGAAGTATTTCTAGGCATGTGGGCCTTGGGCACCATTTCTCCTTCTCCCAGGGACACTAGGGAAATCTCTACCTGCTCCCCAAAGCTAGTTGGGTCCATCTCCCCCCCGAGTGCTACACTAGTCAACCCAGGTGCCTGTCCGGTAGTGGACGGTGCCCTCTTGGGGCACTGTGGATCGCCTTTGTAGTGACCATATTGGTAACACTCCATTCATTTGGGGCTAGATTTTCCTGACTTGTCAAATGTCCCTGGCTTTCTCCCAAATTTGGAAAAGGAAGGGTTGCCACCCCCTCCCTGGGAATTCTTTTGGGGGCCTTTAGAGAGTTCCTTATCTGTAAGTTTATCTCCCCCCTCTTTCTTCTGTTGGGAACCCTGACCACCTTTGTGGGAGTCCCCCCCAGGTACCTTTTTGGACACTCTGGTGCTAACCCAGAGGTCCGCCTCCTCAGCAAGCTTCCTGGGATCAGTCAGCTTACTATCCACTAGGTGCTGGCGCAAATCTGTATAAGTAACATTAAGCATATGCTCTCTCAGGATCAAGTCATATAAACCTTTATAATCTGCTACTTTGTTGCCCCGCACCCATCCATTCAGTGCCTTACTAGAGAAATCAAAGAAATCTACCCATGTTTGTGTGGTTTGTTTGGTGCTGTCCC
The DNA here is from genome assembly GCF_031143425.1 of Pleurodeles waltl. Classification (NCBI taxonomy): domain Eukaryota; kingdom Metazoa; phylum Chordata; class Amphibia; order Caudata; family Salamandridae; genus Pleurodeles; species Pleurodeles waltl. The sequence continues at coordinate 1,075,104,399 of NC_090437.1, forward strand.
TGAACCTCTGACGGTATCCCTCAGGGGTCAGCCCAAACTTGGCAAGTAAAGTGGCTTTCTGGAGTGGGTATGTGTTTTGATCCGGTGGATCCAATGTGAGAAGTGTGTCCCTCCCCAATGGCGGCACATAACCCCACATAGCTACCCCCCATTGCCCTTCAGGAACCTCATGAGCCCTTAGTGCAACTTCATAAGCAGCTAACCATTTATCTATGTCATCTCCCACCACAAAACTGGGCACCACATTTTTGGGTATACGAACCTTCTTTTCTCCAGCAGGTCCTGTCTGTATGCTGCCACCATTATTGCTGGATTCAGACTGTCTTGCCTTGATCTCCAGCTCCTTGAGACTCAGTTCATGAGCCAACAATAGTTTCTTTTCAGCCAAAGCTCTTTCAGCTTCCACTTGTTTGGCTGCTCTTTCAGCTTCTGCTTGTTTGGCTGCCCTTTCAGCTTCTGCTTGAATCTGTTTGGCTGTCCTTTCAGCTTCAATCTGTTTGGCTGCTCTTTCAGCCTCAGCTTGTTTGGCTTCTCTTTCTGCCCTCCTCTCCTCCTGTTGCGCCTCAATTTTCAGTTTTGCCATTTGCAATTGGAACTCCCTTTCCTCTCTCCTTTCCTCTGCGGTCAGGCTTTGCATGGAGACACTGCTCCCTGGTCTGGAAGGGTGCACAATTGCAGTGGTAACACCATCCATAGATAGTGAAAATCCTTCTGAGGGGCCATTTTCTGGCTCCCCTTCCTCATCATCCTCTAAATGAGCTTCTGCCCAGGCCCTCAGCGCCACTTGAAAGTCCTCCTTTCTGGAGGCCCCTTGGGTGGGTACCCTTAATGCCCTGCAGAATCCCCTTAGTTGTTTGACCGTGTATGTATCCAACTGGACTAGGTCAAAGTCCCCTGTCTGAGACCCAGTCAGAGACATGTTGAGTGAGGATTTCGTTTTTGAAAATTGTCAGGAAAAAACGGATTTTCAAAAAGAGATAAAAACCAAGTTGACCTTCAACTGTGGGTAGGTAGTGAGATACTTAGCTACTGTATGTCACTGCACAAATACAAGTCCTATCCTCACCGCTGATCACCAATGTTAGAAATTGGGTTTTTGGTTGGCAGTCAGGTTACCCTCTGTCCAAGCAAAAGCCCTCACTCTAGTCAGGGTAAGTCACACACTATCCAAGATTATCCTGTGCCCACCCTCTGGTAGCTTGGCACGAGCAGTCAGGCTTAACTTAGAAGGCAATGTGTAAAGTATTTGTGCAATAAATCATACAATACCACCATATAGCACCACAAAAATACACCACAAAGTGTTTAGAAAAATATAGAATATTTATCAGGATAATTGTAGGTCAAAAAGAGTAAAGTTGCAATGGAAAATTGTAGAAATATCACCGGGTAGTGATATACAGTGTCTAAAGTCTTTAGAATGCAATACAGTGTCTTTCAAGCACAAAGTACCTGGTTTCTGGTGGAAAATCTCCTCAGAGGGCCACAGGAAAAGGGATGCGTGGAAAAAGGGTGTGTGCGTCGATTTCTCCTCAGCACACAAAGACTTGCGTCGTTCTTTTCCACGCGGGGAAGTCGGGCGTCGTTTTCCGGCGCGCAGACAGTCTCTTTTCGTGGATCGCGGGGATTACCAGATGTCCCGGGTCTGTGCGTGGATTCTCCTACTTGTTTTCCGGCTGCGCGTCGTTCTGCGGGACTGCGCGTCGAAGTTTCGATCTCACGGCAGGCGTTGCGTCGATTCCTCCTTGGAAGTCGGGCGGCGTTGTCCTTGCGAGGCCGTGCGTTGAAATTTTGGTCTCACGGCAGGCGTCGCGTCGATTTCTCCTCGGAAGTCGGGCGGCGTTGTCCTTGCGAGGCCGTGCGTCAAAGTTTCGCGTTCACGGTAGGCGTCGCGTCGATTTCTCCTGGAAAGTCGGGCGGCGTTGTCCTTGCGAGGTTGTGCGTCGAAGTCTCGATCGTCCCGAGAGCGTCGCGTTGATCAGCGTCGGTGTGCGGCGTTTTTCTCGCCGCGAAACAAGCTGTGCGTCGAAATTTTCGGCGCACGGAGCGTCCAAGTGAAAGGAAGAAGTCTTTTTGGTCCTGAGACTTCAAGGAACAGGAGGCAAGCTCTATCCAAGCCCTTGGAGAGCACTTTCACAGCCAGACAAGAGTTCAGCAAGGCAGCAGGGCAACAGCAAGACAGCAGTCCTTTGTAGAAAGCAGACAGGTGAGTCCTTTGAGCAGCCAGGCAGTTCTTCTTGGCAGGATGTAGTTTCTGGTTCAGGTTTCTTCTCCAGCAAGTGTCTGATGAGGTAGGGCAGAGGCCCTGTTTTATACCCAAATGTGCCTTTGAAGTGGGGGAGACTTCAAAGAGTGGCTAAGAAGTGCACCAGGTCCCCTTTCAGTTTACTCCTGTCTGCCAGGGTCCCAGTAGGGGGTGTGGCAGTCCTTTGTGTGAGAGCAGACCCTCCACCCTCCCAGCCCAGGAAGACCCATTCAAAATGCAGATGTATGCAAGTGAGGCTGAGTACCCTGTGTTTGGGGTGTGTCTGAGTGAATGCACAAGGAGCTGTCAACCAAGCCCAGCCAGACGTGGATTGTAAGGCACAGAAGGATTTAAGTGCAAAGAAATGCTCACTTTCTAAAAGTGGCATTTCTAGAATAGTAATATTAAATCCGACTTCACCAGTCAGTAGGACCTTGTATTACCATTCTGGCCATACTAAATATGACCTCCCTGCTCCTTTCAGATCAGCAGCTGCCACTTCAACAGTGTATGAGGGCAGCCCTAATGTTAGCCTATGAAGGGAGCAGGCCTCTCAGTAGTGTGAAAACAAATTTAGGAGTTTTACACTACCAGGACATATAACTACACAGGTACATGTCCTGCCTTTTACCTACACAGCACCCTGCCCTAGGGGTTACCTAGGGCACACCTTAAGGGTGACTTATATGTAGAAAAAGGGGAGTTCTAGGCTTGGCAAGTACTTTTAAATGCCAAGTCGAGGTGGCAGTGAAACTGCACACACAGGCCTTGCAATGGCAGGCCTGAGACAAGGAAAAAGGGGCTACTTAAGTGGGTGGCACAACCAGTGCTGCAGGCCCACTAGTAGCATTTAATTTACCAGCCCTATGCACATAAAGTGCACCTTACTAGGGACTTATAAGTAAATTAATAGTCCAATCAGGTAGGATTCCAGGTTAACATGTTTTAAGGGAGAGAGCATATGCACTTTAGCACTGGTTAGCAGTGGTAAAGTGCGCAGAGTCTATAAACCAGCAAAAACAGTGTCCAAAAAAATGGAGGGAGGCAGGCAAAAAGTTAGGGGTGACTACCCTAAGGCTGTCAGGTCTAACAGTGTTGTATAAGGGAGATTGTGTTGGGTGATGGGACATTGCAATCTGTCTGTGGTCAGTTTGTGATGCATGAGTTGGATGTCTTTGCAGATAATGTTTTTGCATGTTGATGGATGTGTAGCCCAAACAGGTAACTGCCCTTGTCCTCTCCGCCCAAACAGGGAACTGCCCTTGTCCTCTCGCCCCTTAGCCAAGATGCCCGGGCTGAGACGACCTGAGTCCTAGGCTTAAATAGCCCTACTGGCCAATTATACCTGGTCATAACCCTAACCAATCCAATTTCTAACCCTGATTCAAAAAACTAATGGGAGAACCAGCCCTAATCACCAATCATACCCCTAATCCTGACCACCAATCACAGCCCCAGCCCTAGAACCAACATTCAATCAGAATCTCAGCCCTATCCACCAGTCATAGCCCGAGAACCAACAGCCAATCAGAATCCCAGCCCTATCCATCAATCACAGCCCTAGAACCAACAGCCAATCAGAATCCCAGCCCTATCCACCAATCACAGCTCTAGAACCAACAGCCAATCAGAATTCCAGCCCTATCCACCAATCACAGCCCTCGAACCAACAGCCAATCAGACACAGCCCTAGAACCAACAGCTAATCAGATTCTCAGCCCTATCCACCAATCACAACCCCAGCCCTGGAGCCAGCATCCAATGGAAAGACCAGCTCCCAACAATCTTCACAACAACATATGCAACAACCAATAGGAACTTATATAAGGAGCAAGTTAACTGAAGTCCAGGCCCTGTGGGCAGGGAGGAGGCAGCTGCTGCTCTATTCAGAATCTTCTTGGATACTGAAAGGCTGAATCCACACTTCCAAGCAGGCAGAGTCTACTTTCCAGGTAACGGAGAGATTGTTTAAAAACAAACACTGGAATACTGCTGGTTGCGCACTCTGAAATGTTTTTTTTTTTTTCTTAAAGGCAAAAAACAGGGGGGGGCAGACAGTTTCTTAACACAATTTAAATCACAGAAACAGATTAAAACAGTCTCCTAAAAACACACTCTGCAAGATGTATGTAGCCTTTTTACTTAGAAAAATGAGGGAGGGTTATGAAGTCATGTGCCACAAACTAGCAAGGTAATTCACACAGTCACAGCAAAAACAAATTTAAAACAAATCACCACTTTAAAAAGGCCTGGCTTCCTGAAACACAGAGAGTCCACAGTAAAACAGGCACAGGTAGCTGAAACAAACACTTTTGAACAAATAATACTATTTACCAAGAAAATTCTGGGGGCTCCTTACCTAGGTCTTTTTGCAATCCTTGAACACTGGGATGTATTAGGACACAGGGAAGATGCCGAGGCTCACAAAATGGAGGAGGCTGTCTTGGGCTTCCCTCTACAAACTTAAGGGGCCAGAGCAGGTGTGGGGGGAGGGCTCAGATTCAACAGGAACTCAGAGAGCCAATCAGCTAAGTCCAGTCCCTGTGGGCAGGGAGGAGGCAGCAGCTGCTCTGTTCAGAATCTCCTTGGATACAGACAGGCTGAATCCACACTTCCAAGCTAGCAGAGTCTACTTTCCAGGTAAGGGAGAGATTGTTTAAAAACAAACACTGGAATACTGCTGGTCGCGCTCTCTGAAATGTGTTTTTGTTTTTAAAGGCAAAAAACAGGGGGGATAGACAGTTTCTAAACACAATTTAAATCACAGAAACAGATTAAAACAGTCTCCTAAAAACACACTCTGCAAGATGTATGCAGCATTTTTACTTAGAAAAAGGGGATGGTGGGGGGTTTATGAAGTCATGTGCCAAAACTAGCAAGGTAATGCACAGTCACGGCAAAAAAAAAAAAAAAAAAATCACCACTTTAAAAAGGCCAGGCTGCCTGAAACACAGAAAGTCCACAGTAAAACAGGCACAGGTAGCTGAAATAAACACTTTTGAACAAATAAACCTATTTACCCAGAACATTCTGGGGGCTCCTTACCTAGGTCTTTTTGCAATCCTTGAACACTGGGCTGTATTAGGACCCAGGAAAGATGTTGAGGCTCACAAAATGGAGGTTGCTGTTTTGGGCTTCCCTCCACAAACTTAAGGGGCCAGAGCAGGTGTAGGGGTGAGGGCTTAGGTTCACCAGGGACTCAGTGAGCCAATCAGCTAAGTCCATTCCCTGTGGGCAGGGAGGAGGCAGCTGCTGCTCTATTCAGAATCTCCTTGTTGTGGGGGAGGAAGTGGGGGTCCACCGCCAGTCTTCTTTACAGCAATCTGGTGTCTTGAACTCACAAAACGCACCTTCCCCCGAAGGTTGTTCCACCTCTTCCTGAAGTCATCCCTTGTTCTTGGATGCTGTCCAACTGCGTTCACCCTGTCGACGATTCTCCGCCATAGCTCCATCTTCCTCGCAATGGAGGTGTGCTGCACCTGTGATCCAAAAAGCTGTGGCTCTACCCAGATGATTTCCTCCACCATGACCCTGAGCTCCTCCTCTGAAAACCTGGGGTCTTTGTGGTGCCATGATGTGTTGTGGGTGATGTGTGAGGTGCTGTCTGTTTTGATGTGTGGGGGGGATGTGTTGGTGTGTGTTGTTTGAGGTGCGTGGATGTTGTATGGGTGATGGTGTTGTGTGTTTGTGGATTCTGGTGTTGTGTTTGCTAATCTCTCTCTGTGTGCTTCTTCCGAAAATTTGTTGTAAGGGTTTCTGGGTAATGTGGGTGTGTGTTTTATAGGGCCAGATGAAGCAAACAGTTTGTACATCGCAAACAGCGCTTTGCAATGCACAAAACCCCTTTTGCGATTCGGTAACCTGTTTAACGAATCGCTAAACGGGTTTGCGAGTCGCAATTAGGAAGGGGAGTCCCCTTCCTAACTGCAAGCCGCAGTGCAATGCCAGATTGCTTGTGACCGTGAACGCGGTCGCAAAGCAATCGCAGTGTGCACCCTTTGTGAATGGAACTGCAAAAAAAAATTCAGAGCAGGCAGTGGTCCTATGGACCACTGCCTGCTCTGACAGAATGAAACGAAAACGTTTCATTTTTTTGTTTTGTAATGCATCTCGTTTCCCTTTAAGAAAATCGGGCTGCATTACACAAAAAAAAACTGCTTTATTTAAAAGCAGTCACAGACATGGTGGACTGCTGTCTCCAGCAGACCACCATCCCTGTGAGTGCCGCGAGTCTCAAGGGGGTCGCAAATTGCGACTGACCTCATTAATATTAATGAGGTGGGCCTTTGCGACTCCCTTGCGAGTCGCAGATGGTGTCAGGGACACCATCCTACATTCCAAATTGCGAGTCGCTCTGACTCGCAATTTGCAAATCGCAAATTGGAATATACCTACATCTGGCCCATAGTGTTGTGGGTGTGGTGTGTGTATGTGTATCAGGTGTGTGTATTTTGAATTGTCCAATGTATTTGTGTTTTGTAAGTGTGTGTGTATTTTGAGCGTGGCAGTGTGTACCGCCAATGGATTACCGCGGTCGAAAGACCGCCGCGTTGATTCGTGGGTCATGATAGTGTGGGCGTATTCTTGTTGGCGTGACAGTAGGTTTTGGTATCACCAGTTTATCACTGACCTTTGGTGTGGCAGACTTGTGTGGGTGTCTGTATTGTGGCAGATTACGAGATGTGAGACGTAATACCTGTAGCGGAATTCCGCCACTGCAATGGTATGTTGGCGGTCTTCAGCACGGCGGGAAGCGGGATTTACCGCCAGGGTTGTAATGAGGGCCTATATGGCCTACCTTAACCATACATTGCAACCTGCCCTTGGGGCTACCTAGAGCCTACCTTAGGGGTGTCTGACATGTAAGAAAAGGGAAGGTTTAGGCCTGGCAAGTGGGTACGCTTGCCAAGTCACATTACAGTTCAAACTGCACACACAGACACTGCAGTGGCAGGTCTGAGGCATGATCACAGAGCTACCTATGTGGGTGGCACAACCAGTGCTGCAGACCCAGTAGAAGCATTTGATTTACAGACCCTGGGCACCTCTAATGCACTCTAGTGCACTTTACTAGTAACTTAGTACTAAATCAAATATGCCATCATATTATCATGGATAAACCAATTACATACACATTTTGTAAAGGGGCACTTGCACTTTAGCACTGGTTAGCAGTGGTAAAGTGCCCAGAGTAACAAAAACAGCAAAATCAGAGTCCAGCGCACATCAGCAACCTGGGAAACAGAGGCAAAACGTTAAGGAAGACCACCCAAAGGATGAAAAGTCTAACACGTGTGTCCCCCAGCTAAAAGTGGGGAGCAACTACCCAACCTCAAGGGAGTTCTCATCGCTAAGGCGGAAGAACCTGGACAGACCATAAGCATTGGCGTGCTCTGTACCAGGGCAGTGTTCCACCATAAAGTCTATCCCCTGTAGGGAAATGGACCACTTCAACAGTTTTGGATTCTCACCCCTTCTTCAGTGCCCAGACCACAGCAAATGTTTCACGCTCAATGGCACTCCACCTACGTTCCATGGGTAGTAATCTCCTGCTAATGAAGGCTACGGGTTGATCTAGGCCCTCTTCATTAAGCTGTGAGAGTACTGCTCCAATACCATGCTCTAAGTCATCTGTTTGAACAACAAACTCCTTGGAGTAGTGTAGGAGGCTGGCCTGGCTTGTAGTGGGTACCAGAGGTACTTACACCTTGTGCCAGGTCCAGTTATCCCTTATTAGTGTATGTTAGACCTGACAGCCTTAGGGTGGTCACCCCTAACTTTTTGCCTGCCTCCCTCCACTTTTTGGACACTGTTTCTGCACACTTTACCACTGCTAACCAGTGCTAAAGTGCATATGCTCTCTCCCTTAAAACATGGTAACCTTGAATCATACCTGATTGGACTATTTAATTTACTTATAAGTCCCTAGTAATGTGCACTCTCTGTGCCTAGGGCCTGTAGATTAAATGCTACTAGTGGGCCTGCAGCACTGGTTGCGCCAACCACTTAAGTAGCCCCTTTTCCTTGTCTCAGGCCTGCCACTGCAAGGCCTGTGTATGCAGTTTCACTGTCACCTCGACTTGGCATTTAAAAGTACTTGCCAAGCCTAAACCTCCCCTTTCTCCACATATGTCACCTCTAATGTGTGCCCTAGGTAACCCCTAGAGCAGGGTGCTGTGTGGGTGAAAGGCAGGACATGTACCTGTGTAGTTTACATGTCCTGGTAGTGTAAAACTCCTAAATTCGTTTTTGCACTACTGTGAGGCCTGCTCCCTTCATAGGCTAACATTGGTGCTGCCCTCATACAGTATTGAAGTGGTAGCTGCTGATCTGAAAGGAGTAGGAAGGTCATATTTAGTATGGCCAGAATGGTAATATAAAATCCTGCTGACTGGTGAAGTTGGATTTAATATTACTATTCTAGAAATGCCACTTTTAGAAAGTGAGCATTTCTTTGCACTTAAATCTTTCTGTGCCTTACAATCCACGTCTGGCTGGGCTTAGTTGACAGCTCCTTGTGCATTCACTCAGACACACCCCAAACACAGGGTACTCAGCCTCACTTGCATACATCTGCATTTTGAATGGGTCTTCCTGGGCTGGGAGGGTGGAGGGCCTGCTCTCACACAAAGGACTGCCACACCCCCTACTGGGACCCTGGCAGACAGGATTGAACTGGAAGGGGACCTGGTGCACTTCTTAGCCACTCTTTGAAGTCTCCCCCACTTCAAAGGCACATTTGGGTATAAAACAGGGCCTCTGCCCTACCTCAGGAGACACTTGCTGGAGAAGAAACCTGAACCAGAAACTACATCCTGCCAAGAAGAACTGCCTGGCTGCTCAAAGGACTCACCTGTCTGCTTTCTACAAAGGACTGCTGCCTTGCTGTTGGCCTGCTGCCTTGCTGAACTCTTGTCTGGCTGTGAAAGTGCTCTCCAAGGGCTTGGATAGAGCTTGCCTCCTGTTCCCTGAAGTCTCAGGACCAAAAAGACTTCTCTTTTTCACTTGGACGCTCCGTGCGCCGAAATTTTCAACGCACAGCTTGTTCCGCGGCGAGAAAAACGCTGCACAGCGACGCTGATCGACACGATGCCTTCGGGACGACCGGAACTTCGACGCACGGCTTCGCAAGGACAACGCCGCCCGACCTCCAGAGGAGAAATCGACGCGACGCCTGCCGTGAGATCGAAATTTCGACGCGCAGCCCCGCAGAACGACGCGCAGCTGGAAAACAAGCAGGAAAATCCACCACAGACCCGGGACATCTGGTAATCCCCGCGATCCACAGAAAGAGACTGTCCGCGCGCCAGAAAATGACGCACGACTTCCCTGCTTGGAAAATAACGACGCAAGTCCGTGTGTGCTGGGGAGAAATGTGGCCCACTGAGGAGATTTTCCACTCCAAACCAGGTACTTTGTGCTTGAAAGAGACCTTGTTTGCTTTTTAAAAACTTAAGACACTTCATATCACTTTTTAGTGATATCTCTACAAATTCACATTGCAACTTTATTCGTTTTGACCTACAATTATCCTGATAAATATTATGTATTTTTCTAAACACTGTGTGGTGTATTTTTGTGGTGCTATATGGTGGTATTGTATGATTTATTGCACAAATACTTTACACATTGCCTTCTAAGTTAAGCCTGACTGCTCGTGCCAAGCTACCAGAGGGTGGGCACAGGCTAATTTTGGATTGTGTGTGACTTACCCTGACTAGAGTGAGGGTTCTTGCTTGGACAGAGGGTAACCTGACTGCCAACCAAAAATCCCATTTCTAACATTGGTGATCAGCGGTGAGGATAGGACTTGTGTTTGTGCAGTGACATACAGCAGCTAAGTATTTCACTACCTACCCACAGTTGAAGGTCAACTTGATTTTTATCTCTTTTTGCAAAATTTTGTTTTTTTTCTTCCTGACAATTTTCAAAAACTAAATCCTCACTCAACATGTCTCTGACTGGGTCTCAAATGGGAGACTTTGACCTAGTCCTGTTGGATGCATATACGGTCAAACAGCTAAGAGGGTTCTGCAGGGCAATGAGGGTACCCACCCAAGGGGCCTCCAAAAAGGAGGACTTTCAAGTGGCGCTGAGGGCCTGGGCAGAAGCCCATTTAGAAGAGGATGATGAGGAAGAGGAGCCAGAAAATGGCCCCTCAGAGGATTTGGTGCTATCTGTGGATGATGTTACCACTGCAATTGTGCCCCCTTCCAGACCAGGGAGCAGTGTCTTTGTGCAAAGCCTGACCGCAGAGGAAAGGAGAGAGGAAAGGGAGTTCCAATTGCAAATGGCAAAACTGAAAATTGAGGCTCAACAGGAGGAAAGAAGGGCTGAGAGAGAAGCCAAGCAAGCTGAGGCTGAAAGAGCAGCCAAACAAATTGAAGCTGAAAGAGAAGCCAAACAAGCTGAAGCTGAAAGAGCAGCCAAACAGGTGGAAGCTGAGAGAGCTTTGGCTGAAAATAAACTATTGTTGGCTCACGAACTGAGTCTCAAGGAGCTGGAGATCAAGGCAAGACAGTCTGAATCCAGCAATAATGGTGGCAGCATACAGACAGGACCTTCTGGAGAAAAGAAGGTTCGTATACCCAAAAATGTGGTGCCCAGTTTTGTGGTGGGAGATGACATAGATAAATGGTTAGCTGCTTATGAAGTTGCACTAAGGGCTCATGAGGTTCCTGAAGGGCAATGGGGGGTAGCTATGTGGGGTTATGTGCCGCCATTGGGGAGGGGCACACTTCTCACATTGGATCAACCTGATCAAAACACATACCCACTTCAGAAAGCCACTTTACTTGCTAAGTTTGGGCTGACCGCTGAGGGATACCGTCAGAGGTTCATGGACAGCACCAAACAAACCACACAAACATGGGTAGATTTCTTTGACTTTTCCAGTAAGGCACTGAATGGATGGGTGCGGGCAACAAAGTAGATGATTATAAAGGGTTATATGACTTGATTCTGAGAGAGCATATGCTTAATACTACTTTTACAGAGTTGCGCCAGCACTTAGTGGATAGTAAGCTGACTGATCCCAGGAAGCTTGCTGAGGAGGCGGACCTCTGGGTTAGCACCAGAGTGTCCAAGAAGGTACCTGGGGGGGGGGGGACACCCACAAAGGTGGTCATGGTTCCCAACAGAAGAAAGAGGGGGGAGATAAACTTACAGATAAGGAACTCTCCAAAGGCCCCCAAAAGAATTCCCAGGGAGGGGGTGGCTCCATTCCTTTGCCAGATTTGGGAAAAAGCCAGGGACATATGATAGGTCAGGGAAATCCAACCCCAAATGCATGGAGTGTTATCAGTATGGTCACTATAAACACGACCCCCAGTGCTCCAAGAGAGCACCGTCCACTACCGGACAGACACCTGGGTTGACTAGTGTAGCGCTCGGGGGGAGATGGACCCAGATAGCTTTGGGGAACAGGTAGAGATTTCCCTAGTGTCCCTGGGAGAAGGAGAAATGGTGCCCAAAGCCCACATGCCCCAAAATCCTTCCAAGTACAGGCAGTGGGTCACCATTGATGGGCAGAAGGTGGAGGCTCTGCGTGACACAGGAGCCAGTATGACTACTATCAAGAGTCAGCTGGTGTCAACAGAGCAGATAGTCCCTAATACATTCCACCAGGTCATAGTCGCTGACAATCGTGAGAGTCACCTACCGGTGGCTCTGGTTCCCTTTGAGTGGGGGGGGTCTCTGATACTCTGAAAGTAGCTGTGAGTCCTGCCATGCCTGTAGATTGTCTGTTAGGCAATGATCTCGAGCATACTACTTGGAAAGAAGTGGAGCTCAGATCTCACCTGGAGATGTTAGGGTTACCTGAGTGGGTCTGCATGACCACACGGTCCATGGCTGACCGAGAGGGAAGTTAAGGGCGTCTGGAGCCTGGAACAATGGCCCAGAGAGCTGCCAAGAGGAGGGGCAAGGGGCGCGGGAAACCGGTCCCAGAAGTTCCCGCAGTGGTAGAAGGGGCTCCTGAGGAGGAGGCTCCCGAGCCAACTGGGGAAGACATTGCCACCCTAGGTGACCTACCGGAGCTTGCTGGCTGGCAAGTTGAGGGTGGACCTAGCAGGGAGGAATTCTGCAAGGCGCAGAAAGAATGTCCCACTCTAGCGGGTCTGAGGAAGCAAGCCTCAGACCAGGCGGCAGGTGAAGCCTCTGGCGATCACCACATATATTGGGAGAATGATCTCCTCTACAGTGAGCCTAAGGTTCCGGCCTTTGGGGCAGCGCGTGCGCTGGTGGTCCCCCAGTGTTACCGAACCTTCCTACTGGGTCTGGCTCACGACATTCCCCTGGCAGGACATTTGGGGCAAGGCAAGACCTTTGACAGGCTTGTCACCCACTTTTATTGGCCCAGAATGAGGACAAACTCAGATAAGTTCTGTAGATCTTGTTCTACCTGCCAGGCCAGTGGTAAAGCAGGGAAAAGGGTTAAAACCCCCCTGATTCCACTTCCTGTCGTTGGCATCCCCTTTGTAAGGGTGGGCATCGACATTGTTGTTCCATTGGACCTCAAAACTGCCTTAGGCAACAGGTTCATCCTGGTTTTGGTGGACCATGCCACCTGTTACCCAGAGGCAATCCCTCTGAGGACCGTAACTGCACCGGTGGTGACCAGAACTCTGATGGGGATATTTACCCGTGTGGGATTCCCAAAGGAGATAGTGTCTGACAGAGGCACTAACTTCATGTCTGCATACATGAAGTCTCTGTGGGATGCGTGTGGTGTAACCTACAAGTTCACCACACCCTATCACCCCCAATCTAATGGTCTTGTGGAGAGATTCAACAAGACCTTGAAAGGCATGATTGGTGGCCTCCCTGAGGCCATGAGGCGTAAGTGGGACGTCCTCCTACCATGCCTTCTCTTTGCTTACCGAGAGGTCCCCCAGAGGGGGGTGGGGTTCAGTCCCTTTGAGCTTCTCTATGGGTACCCTGTCAGGGGACCCTTAAGCATTGTCAAGGAGGGGTTGGAGAGAGCTCCAAAGGCACCCCTCAGGATGTGGTCAGCTACATGTTGGCCCTCCGCAACCAGATGACCCGCTTCTGGAAAGAGGCCCAAAGTAACCTTGAGGCCAGTCAAGAGGTAATGAAACGCTGGTATGACCAGAAGGCCACCCTGATAGAGTTTCAACCTGGAGACAAAGTGTGGGTAATGGAGCCAGTAGAGCCTAGAGCTCTCCAGGACCGCTGGTCTGGCCCATTTGAAGTAAAGGAGCGGAAAGGGGAGCCACTTACCTAGTGGACCTCCAAACCCCTAGGAACCCCCTAAGGGTGCTCAATGTCAACCGACTAAAGGCTCATTTTGAGAGGTCTGAGGTCAACGTGCTTCTGGTCACAGATGAAGGAATGGAAGAGGAGAGTGAACCTCTCCCGACCCCCTCTCTGCCCAAGAAGGTGATGGGTCAGTGAAAGGGGTCATCCTCTCTGACTCCCTGACTCTAAACCAGAAAGGAGACTGCTATGAGCTGTTGGAACAGTTCTCCCCCCTGTTCTACCTTACTCCTGGACTGACCCACCTCTGTGTTCATGACATTGACACCGGTGACAGTCTCCCTGTGAAGAACAAAATTTACAGGTTATCGGATAAGGTGAAAGCCAGCATCAAGGAGGAGGTCTCCAAGATGTTAGCTTTAAGGGTTATCGAGAAATCCAGTAGTCCCTGGGCCAGCCCAGTGGTGCTGGTCCCTAAGGCTACTGCCCCAGGTGCGAAGCCAGAACTCCGGTTCTGTGTGGACTACCGGGGTCTCAACTCAGTCACCCGGACTGATGCTCACCCCATCTCCCGAGCTGATGAGCTTGTTGACAGGCTGGGCGCTGCCAAGTTCCTGAGTACGTTTGATCTTACTTCAGGGTACTGGCAGATCGCCCTGACTGAGGGGGCTAAAGAGAGATCCGCATTTTCAACCCCTGATGGCCATTACCAGTTCCGGGTGATGGCATTTGGATTGAAAAATGCCCCGGCTACCTTCCAACGGTTGGTTAACGGGGTCCTAGCTGGCAAGGATGCCTTCTGTGCAGCCTACCTGGATGACATAGCTGTCTACAGTTCCAGCTGGGAGGAAGACCTGCTCCACCTCAAGGAGGTGCTTCAGGCCCTGCAACAGGCAGGCCTGACCATCAAGGCTAGTAAGTGCCAGATTGGGCAGGGTTCCATGGTGTACTTGGGACACCTAGTGGGTGGTGGCAAGGAGCAGCCACTCCAGGCCAAGATTGAAACTATCAAGGCCTGGCAACCACCTAGAACTCAGACTGAGGTGAGAGCCTTTTTAGGCCTCACCGGATACTACCGCAGATTTGTCAAGGGCTATGGTACTATTGTGTCACCCATGACAGAACTCACTTCCAAGAAACAACCTAGGTTGGTGAATTGGACAGAGGCTTGTCAGAAAGCCTTTGACTCCCTAAAGGAAGCCATGTGCACGGCCCCCGTGCTCAAGGCCCCTGACTACTCCCAGGAATTTATCGTGCAGACAGACGCTTCAGAGCATGGAATAGCGGCGTTCCTAGCACAGCTAAATGAGGAGGGCCTAGACCAACCAGTAGTCTTTATTAGCAGAAGGCTATTACCACAGGAACAGAGGTGGAGTGCTATTGAAAGAGAAGCTTTTGCTGTGGTCTGGGCACTGAAGAAGCTAAGACCCTACCTGTTTGGGACTCACTTCCGGGTTCAGACAGACCACAGGCCCCTCAGATGGCTCATGCAGATGTGGGTGAGAATCCAAAACTCTTGAGGTGGTCCATTTCCCTACAGGGGATGGACTTTACGGTGGAACACCGCCCCAGGGTTGACCAGGCCAATGCTGATGGTCTCTCCAGATACTTCCGCCTTAGCGATGAGAGCTCCCAGGAGGTCAGGTAGCTCTCCCTACTTTCAGCTGGGGGGGACACATGTTAGACCTGACAGCCTTAGGGTGGTCACCCCTAACTTTTTGCCTGCCTCCCTCCACTTTTTGGACACTGTTTTTGCTGGCTTTTAGACTCTGCGCACTTTACCACTGCTAACCAGTGCTAAAGTGCATATGCTCTCTCCCTTAAAACATGGTAACCTTGAATCATACCTGATTGGACTATTTAATTTACTTATAATTCCCTAGTAATGTGCACTCTCTGTGCCTAGGGCCTGTAGATTAAATGCTACTAGTGGGCCTGCAGCACTGGTTGTGCCAACCACTTAAGTAGCCCCTTTTCCTTGTCTCAGGCCTGCCACTGCAAGGCCTGTGTATGCAGTTTCACTGTCACCTCGACTTGGCATTTAAAAGTACTTGCCAAGCCTAAACCTCCCCTTTCTCCACATATAAGTCACCTCTAATGTGTGCCCTACGTAACCCCTAGAGCAGGGTGCTGTGTGGGTGAAAGGCAGGACATGTACCTGTGTAGTTTACATGTCATGGTAGTGTAAAACTCCTAATTTCATTTTTGTACTACTGTGAGGCCTTCTCCCTTCATAGGCTAACAATGGGGCTGCCCTCATACAGTATTGAAGTGGTAGCTTCTGATCTGAAAGGAGTAGGAAGGTCATATTTAGTATGGCCAGAATGGTAATATGAAATCCTGCTGACTGGTGAAGTTGGATTTAATATTACTATTCTAGAAATGCCACTTTTAGAAAGTGAGCATTTCTTTGCACTTAAATCTTTCTGTGCCTTACAATCCACGTCTGGCTGGGCTCAGTTGACAGCTCCTTGTGCATTCACTCAGACACACCCCAAACACAGGGTACTCAGCCTCACTTGCATACATCTGCATTTTGAATGAGTCTTCCTGGGCTGGGAGGGTGGAGGGCCTGCTCTCACACAAAGGACTGCCACACCCCCTACTGGGACCCTGGCAGACAGGATTGAACTGGAAGGGGACCTGGTGCACTTCTTAGCCACTCTTTGAAGTCTCCCCCACTTCAAAGACACATTTGGGTATAAAACAGGGCCTCTGCCCTACCTCAGGAGACACTTGCTGGAGAGGAAACCTGAACCAGAAACTACATCCTGCCAAGAAGAACTGCCTGGCTGCTCAAAGGACTCACCTGTCTGCTTTCTACGAAGGACTGCTGCCTTGCTGTTGGCCTGCTGCCTTACTGAACTCTTGTCTGGCTGTGAAAGTGCTCTCCAAGGGCTTGGATAGAGCTTGCCTCCTGTTCCCTGAAGTCTCAGGACCAAAAAGACTTCTCTTTTTCAATTGGATGCTCCGAGCGCCCAAATCTTCGACGCACAGCTTGTTCCGCGGCGAGAAAAACTCGCACACCGACGCTGATCGACGCGACGCCTTCGGGACAACCGGAACTTCGACGCACGGCTTTGCAAGGACAACGCCGCCCGACCTCCAGAGGAGAAATCGACGCAACACCTGCCGTGACATCAAAATTTCGACGGGCAGCCCCGCAGAACGACGCGCAGCCGGAAAACAAGCAGGAAAATCCACGCACAGACCAGGGACATCTAGTAATCCCCGCGATCCACAGAAAGATACAGTCCGGGTGCCAGAAAACGACGCACGGCTTCCCCGCGTGGAAAATAACGACGCAAGTCCGTGTGTGCTGGGGAGAAATCGACGCACACACCATTTTTCCATGTATCTCTTCTCCTGTGGCCCTCTGAGGAGATTTTCCACTCCAAACCAGGGGCCAGATGTAGCAAAGGATTTGCGCGTCGCAAACTGCGAAAATTTGCCGTTTGCGAGGCGCAAATGCCTCTTTGCCATGCAGAAATGCATATTGCGAGTCGGGACTGACTCGCAATATGCATTTCAGAATCGCAAATAGGAAGGGGTGTTCCCTTCCTATTTGCGATTCGGAGTGGTATGCAATACCATTGTCGCAGTTACCATCCACTTCAAGTGGAAGGTAACCCACTCGCAAATTGGAAGGGGTCCCCATGGGACCCCTTCCAGTTTGTGAATGGACCCAAAACAATTTTTTCAGGGCAGGTAGTGGTCCAAGGGACCACTGCCTGCCCTGAAAAAATACCGAAACTAAAGGTTTAATTTTTTAAGTGCAGCTCGTTTTCCTTTAAGGAAAATGGGCTACACTTAAAAAAAAAAAAAACTGCTTTATTTACAAGCAGTCACGAACATGGAGGTCTGCTGATTACAGCAGGCCTCCATGTTTGCGAGTGCCTAGATTCGCTATGGGGCCGCAATTTGCGACCCACCTCATGAATATTAATGAGGTGGGTCATTGCGACCCCATAGCGAGTCGCAGACGGTGTCTGAGACACCGTTCTGCATTGCAAATTGCGACTTGCGATTTGCGAGTCGGAAGGACTCGCAAATTGCAAGTCACAATTTGCAATTTTCCTGCATCTGTCCCCAGGTACTTTGTGCTTGAAAGAGACCTTGTTTGCTTTTTAAAGACTTAAGACACTTCATATCACTTTTCAGTGATATCTCTACAAATTCACATTGCAACTTTATTCGTTTTGACCTACAATTATCCTGATAAATATTATATATTTTTCTAAACACTGTGGTGGTCATTCTGACCCTGGCGGTCGGTGATAAAGCGGCGGCCAACCCGCCAACAGGCTGGCGGTCCAAAAAATGGAATTCTGACCCTGGCGGGAACCGCCAACACAGCCCGCCACTATAACACTCCGACCGCCACGGCGGGACACACAAACAGCGCGGCGGTCACTGCCAACAGGCAGGCGGCAGACAACGTACCGCCCACCCTATCACAACTCACCAACCCGCCACCTTTTCCGGGGCGGGAGCCCCGCCGTTAAAAACACGGCGGAAACAGACTACGAACGGGAAAACGCTCACCTCTATACACTCCACGAGGACGGAGGACAGCATGGAGCCCGAATTGAACATCCTACCTGCTCTCGTCTACCTGCTCATCTACCACGAGTACGAACTCCGGCGCAGATGACAACGGTGAGTACCGCACCTACGACACAGGGGAGGGGGGAGGAGGAAGGGTTACGGGCACACACTTACGCATTACACCCACCCCCCAACTATCTACACACCAGTGCAGAGCACCAAGTCAAAGTGACCCCACCCAAACCCCCCGGAATAACGAAAAGATATAATTAAAGTGAGAAACTAAATTTATGTAAAAAATAGGTTCATTGAAGTCATGGTAAAATAGGAAAATGAAACAAAAAAATCCAAGTGTAAACATTGCGTAACCGATAAATAGAGGCAATAAGTCCAGCACAGTCACTGAAATTGCAAATGTCCGTGGGCCAAAGTGTATCAACACATGGGCAAAGCCCACACAGGAGACCTGAGTCCGTTGGAGAGAACACTGCAGGGGCATCAGATGATAAAACTACAGCCACCTCAGGGGGAAGGGAAGGGGGGGCACCACAGCCACATGAGTCCACGACGCCAGATCCAAGAAGGGGCCACCATGCCCACTGTTCAATCCTGGGGAGTGCAAAGCCTCAGTCTCTCAAGTCTCTACAGTGGGTGGCTTGCCCACTGTCATATCCTGGGGAGTGCAAAGCCACAGTCTCTCAAGTCTCACAAGTGGGTGGCTTGCCCACTGTCATATCCTGGGGAGTGCAAAGCCACAGTCCATCAAGTGGATAACAGTCTCCACAGGCAATGGAGGAGGCAGGGTGGCCCGAGTGCAGCGTGAACATCAGCACGACACAGAACCGGCACTGTCATTGGGCCAGCGGTGCTTGAGACGGCGGGCCCAGCGGAGCGGTGGTTGAGACGGCGGGGCCCAGCGGAGCGGTGCTTGACAGGAAGGGGCCCAGCGAAGCGGTGCTTGACAGGAAGGGGCCCAGCGGAGTGGTGCTTGACAGGAAGGGCCCAGCGGAGCGGTGCTTGAGACGGCGGGGCCCAGCGGAGCGGTGCTTGACAGGAAGGGCCCAGCGGAGCGGTGCTTGAGACGGCGGGGCCCAGCGGAGCGGTGCTTGACAGGAAGGGCCCAGCGGAGCGGTGCTTGAGACGGCGGGGCCCAGCAGAGCGGTGCTTGACAGGAAGGGGCCCAGCGGAGCGGTGCTTGACTGGAAGGGCCCAGCGGAGCGGTGCTTGAGACGGCGGGCCCAGCGGAGCAGTGCTTGACAGGAAGGGGCCCAGCGGAGCGGTGCTTGACAGGAAGGGGCCCAGCGGAGCGGTGCTTGACAGGAAGGGCCCAGCGGAGCGGTGCTTGAGACGGCGGGGCCCAGCGGAGCGGTGCTTGAGATGAAGGGCCCAGCAGAGCGGTGCTTGAGACGGCGGGGCCCAGTGGAGCGGTGCTTGACAGGAAGGGGCCCAGCGGAGCGGTGCTTGAGATGAAGGGCCCAGCGGAGCGGTACTTGAGATGAAGGGCCCCTGTTCAGCGGTGCTCCTCCCGGCGGTGCCCTGTACAGCGGTGCCTTTCTGCATGGCAGGGCCCTGTTCAGCGGTGCCTTTCTGGACGGCGGGCCCTGTTCAGCGGTGCCTGTCTGCACGGCGGGGCCCTGTTCAGCGGTGCCTTTCTGCACGGCGGGGCCCTGTTCAGTGGTGCCTTTCTGGACGGCGGGGCCCTGTTCAGCTGTGCCTGTCTGCACGGCGGGGCCCTGTTCAGCGGTGCCTTTCTGCACGGCGGGGCCCTGTTCAGCGGTGCCTTTCTGCACGGCGG